>NC_046311.1:4863670-7591144 GCF_004115265.2 Rhinolophus ferrumequinum
CTAAGAGAAACAGAGAGACACCCGGAAACACAGGGAGGGAATGCCAGAGACCCGGACCCACCCAGTGAAAAGGGACGCAGATAAGGACATTCTAGAGAAAAAGAAACGTGCACAAATGTCAGGCAATGAACTCTCATCAGGCACACACAGAGCCAGAGTTTAACTAGCTGTGGCAACAGCATCCTGTGAGTGTTCGGACTTTGTCCTAGTAAATACTATGATTTTTGAAACTGTTGCCTTTTTGTAGCGGTAGGCACAGATGAGGCTAGTGCTTCTTTTTGGCAATTACCCCAGGCCCTCCAAAAATGAGAGAAACAGCCGTGATCTTATATCCACTGGCCAGGTTTCACCACTGAACTATGACATCAGGTCCATATTCTGATGTCATAGTTCAGTGGTGAAACCTGGCCAGATCAAGTCAAGAGTCCAGCCCCCTAAAAGTTAGTTACCCCAGCTTTCTTGAGGATTCCTGACTTAATAAGGGCCATGCGTAGTTCGGCTAGAATGTTCTCCACAGAGCTGTGTCAGAGACAGTTTAAGTTTTGAAGGAAGAAGGAGAAGAGGAGAGAGACATGATGAGATTCATTCAGCTTTGGGATGCGTGTGTCACTTTCTTGTTGCTCTTTCTGGCCTCTCATTTTGCACAGTTGAATAGAACCATGGAGTCCCACGATAGGACCTACAGAGTAAAACACTCAACCAGCTGCTAAATTGTGTGTGTGTCAAACACATCGTAGCCATACAGCTATGAAAGGGCCACTTACAATCTGTTAGAAAACAGAAAACTGACAAATTAGAGTGATTTTAAGCCTTAACAAGTAAATATGGGTATATGAGAAAATTAATACTCAGTAAAACTCACTGATCAAGAGCGATAGATAATAGATGCATGGTAAAGAAGGGCTAGAATTGAGTGCGATTAATCAGGCAAGACGACCGTGTTTCCCCCCAAAAAAGACCTACCCATACAATCAGCTCTAATGCATCATTTGAAGCAAAAATTAATATAAGACCCAGTATTATATTATATTATATTATGTAAGACCCGGTCTTATAATGTAGTGAAATAAGACCGGGTCTTATATTAATATTTGCTCCGAAAGACGCATTAGAGCTGATGGTCTGGCTAGGTCTTATTTTCGGGAAAACATGGTAAGAGGGAAAGAAAAGTATAGGAATTAATTAGGGGATGAAGAAGCAGAAATTACACTGAAGGGCAGAGGGCTTTCTCCCCAAGCACCCCCAGTCTGAAAAATCAGTTGTTCCCTGTCCCCAGGTGAGCTGGGTCCCACTGCCTGTCCAAATTTCACACCCGTGCATTTTCTCCCCCTCCATGGCCCCTCTGCATGCCTTGGTTGGAAAGTGGCTTTTCCAGAGTCAAAAGCCAGAACACAAGGCACCTATTCACCTCGCTGGGTTTGAAATTCTCCTCCGAAATTCCTTTAACTGCAAACGCCTTCTCCCAAGTACACTGTGCATCTTTTCAAATTTCAGACATAAACAGCGGCGTAGCCCCACCTGGCAACCCCCTCTCCCTCTCCTGATAAAAATAGAAATGGCTGAGGTGGGGGAAGCCGTGGGCACAGTGGGGGTTTTGTGGATCAGCTGTTTGGCCTGGGTGTTCCTGACCCTCTCTGCCTATTTTGGGGAGGGGTGTCTCTCAGGGGAGTTTTGCACTGGATTCTCAGGGGATTTGTCATCCCTGGCACCTTGGCCCCTTCCATTCTGGGCCCGAGACACATCTCTGTGGTTGTGTGTTTAACTCCGTGTCCCAGGGAGAAACACGTTTACCTGTGGTTATTGGCATGGCCACGGGTGTCAACTCTGGTGGTTGTGGGGGCTGGAAAAAGTGGTGGGGACAAAGCACAGGGAAGCAGTTCGTTTGCAGAAGCCATTGGCGTGAAACCTTTTGCTGGACACCCAGTTGCACATGGCGAAGTCCTGGGTGTGGTGTGAGTTTAAATCAAGACGGGTGTCATAGCCCCGGGAGCAGGCGAAGAGCTTTTGGAGACAACAAGGGGTTACTCATGCAGCCTGTTCCCGCTGTGTGGGACGGGTGAGTGAGAAGTGCAGGGTCAACTGGCAAGTTCACTGAGCTAGTGCTTCTGAGACCTGTTCTAGCTCCAGCTGCACCCTGTAACAGCGGTGTGACCTTGGGCCTCAGTTTCCTTCTCAGTAACAGGAATTGCAATCCCCCCATAAAGATGTAGGGTGGGATTTTGCTGCTGCTTCTCTTAAAACTATCCAGGGGCTTCTGGTTGCTCTCAGGACACCTGCCTCTCTCACCTCCCCTCCTCGTCTCCCTATGGGTCTCCCTTACGCTTACTCTTTACGTTTTAGCTACATCTCATCTTCAGATTATAGTTTACATAGCAGAGAGGTTTCCTGACCACCCCGACTGACTTCTCTGCCTCCGTCGTTCTCTGCTGCAGCACCTCGCTCCTTCCCTTCCTAGCCGGGACCACAGCCTGCTGGTATATATTTGACCTGCTTGCTCGTGTAGTGTCCACCTCCCTCTCTCACCAGACAGTGAACTTGGTGAGGGTAGGGACACATTAGTGTCTAGTTTGACCATGGCCCAGGCCTACTCTTCTGGAAAGAGAAGGGGCAGCCTCCTCCCTGTGGCCGCTCCTCACCAGGGCATTTGGGACCTGGAGGCCCCACGTAAGACACGTTCTGGGTCCAAGTCTTTGACGCAAGGTGGTGGGTTCCGTGTGCTTCCCAGGGTGATTCTCTTCTTCCCGGTAGGATAGTGAGTGCCTCAGAAAGCCCCATTCCTTCCCCGTGGCTTTATTCCTTATCTTGGAGGCCGTTGAGCTTTCCAAACAGTGGAGGGCAGCCCTGGCGTTGGCTGTGGCCCTGTGGGCCGCAGATTTTCTGTCTTGGGCCCCTCGCAGGCTTACATGCTCAGCTGGTTAGTGGGGAGCTCGGCTCATTCCATAAAGATGATACAAGCAAAGAGTGGAGCAGTTTGCGTGGCGAGAGCAAGGATATGGGGAGGCATACCCGGACCACACGGGGTTCAGAAGCTTTCCCAGCTGTGGTTTGGACCTTGCTCCAGGAGGTAGAGGCAGGGCAGAAGCTTACCAGCTCCGTGGGAGATGGGGAGGATACGGCCTAAGGGGTTCCAAGCTGCCTCCCTTAGGCAAGGCACACAGCACCAGAGCCAGGAGATGGTGCTGAGGCTAGTGTCTGAGAGCCTTCAAATGGCTTCCGGTTTGGTCCAGACAGGCCCGGGGGCCTTGGCTTGGAGTTGAGGAATGGAGGAAGTGCGAGGGATTCCGTATGGAAGAGGGGATCAGGAAGCAGGTCATAGGAGAAGAACTAACCATCCACGGTGCCCCTCTGCTGTGCAAGGCAGGGCCCACCTGGAAAGCAGGTAAAGGCTTCATGAGAAACCAGAATGAGCACAGATGCAGGGGGAGAACAGTGTATGAAAGTTCCCATTACTTCACATTTTGTCAGTCTTTCATTTATTATATATGCATATAGAATACATACAAATATATAGTTCAACTTTAATTGAAATATGTATGTCATAAATTTATATATATGTATATGTGTGTGTGTATATATATATATACACACACACATATACATACACACACATATTCAACTTTAATTGGAAAACATTTACTTGCAAAGAAATTTTTTTCTTACAGGAAAGGTAGAACAATTCCTGAAAGTGATGCAAAAAGGTGACGCTCTAATATTAAGGGAAGCAGAAAATTCAATGAGTAGTGTTATTTCTAGAAATATCTCAATATAAACCCAGTGATAGTTAGTGTAAAGTGTAGATATTTAGTCACGTGGTAAGTTGTAGACTTATTGAAATCTTTCATTTTTGTTTCCTTAACCTTTCAGTGTTAAAAACCAAATGTATTCCATCAAATGTTTTTTCGCAATTCCTCCCAGCTTCGGTCTTGTCATTACAAAATATGGGACGCTTCATGAATTTGCGTGTCATCATGCACAGAGGTCATGCTAATCTCCCTCTCACTCCAGTTTTGGTATAAGTGGATGGTCAGGCTTTTAAATTTTAGTTTTTTAAATGAATGTATGGGGCCGGCCCGGTGGCTCAGGAGGTTAGAGCTCCGTGCTCCTAACGCCGAAGGCTGCCCGTTCGACTCCCACATGGGCCAGTGTCCTCTCAACCACAAGGTTTGACTCCCGCAAGGGATGGTGGGCTGCGCCCCCTGCAACTGGAAACGGCAACTGGACCTGGAGCTGAGCTGTGCCCTCCACAACTAAGATTGAAAGGACAATTTGACTTGGAAAAAAGTCTTGGAAGTACACACTGTTCCCCAATAAAGTCCTGTTCCCCTTCCCCAGTAAAATCTTTTTTAAAAAAAAGAATGTATAGAGGTACCGCCCTGTGGTTTAATTTACATTTCCCTAATGACTATAAGGTTGACCATTTTTGGGTGTCAGTATTAGCCATCTGTATATCTTCTTTTTGAGATGTCTGTTCAAATCTTTTGTCCACTGTGTGTGTAGGAGGTGTTGTTTGCTTCTTATTGAGCTTTAAGAGTTCTTTATATATTCTGGATACAAGTCTTTTGTTGAATATGGGTGTTACAGATAGTTTCTCCCAGTCTATGGCTTTCCTTTTCATTTCTTTGATGAATTTCAAAGAGCAGAAGTCTTTAATTTTGATATGGTCCAGATTTCCAATTTTACCCCAGTGGTGTTTTATGTGTGTGTGTGTGTGTGTGTGTGTCTGTGTGTCCTACCCAAGCAACCTTACCCTTTCAATATCACAAAGATTTTCTCATAGAAGTGTTAATAGTTTTAACTTTTATGTTTAGGTCTTGATACATTTTGAGTTATTTTTTGGGTGTGTTGTTTCAGGTAAGAGTGAAGGTTAATTTATTTTTTCCTTAGAGATATTCAGCTTTCCGGCACCATTTGTTGAAAAGATTAGTTTTTTTCCCCATTGAATTACCTTGGTGGAAAATCAACATTACAAGTCGATCGTTTATCCACTCATCCGAGAATGCGTCATGCTTTTAGATTCTACTGGAGGATATTACTTTTCAGATTTCTTTTTCCAAATGGTTTGTGGCTCCAAGTCTGCATTTTGGCTGAGCACCCCTGGTGATTCTTCTGTCCGCGGAAGTATGAGACCCTTTGCGTGTGGGGCAGTGGTTCCTGTCAGGAGTCTGATATCAGACAATCACCCGGAGCCAGAGCCCCACGGGCCTGATTGAGCAGGTCTGGAGTCAGCCCGCTGAAAAAGCTGCCCTGGCCTGAGAGCTGGTGGTTCTTTGCTTAAGAACAGTGGATGCATCCCCTCGGTTTCATTCATGTGTTCAGCTGACGCGTAACGCTGGACCCTTCTGCTGGGCTCTGAGCTGCCACAGTGAACAGGGTTTGGTAGAGGCAGGGACACCTCCAACAGGTCAGGGCAGCCCCGCGTGTGAATCTGGTGGTCCTGGGTGCCACGGTGGATGGTGCAATTTGGGGGCGCAGGGCGCCTCGCTTCGTCCTGCAGTGACCTTCATGCTGGTTGGATGGAGTCTGAGCGTGAACCTCTCTTGAGGTTAGGACTGCATGTCACGTGTGCTATGGATGTGGACTTTCCGGCTTTGTCTTGGGACAGCCACGTCACGTTGTCTCCAAATGCCGTGTCCCTAGTGGAAAGTTTTGGTGTCTAGAGGTGCAGAGGGAAGGCCGCTGTGCTGGCTCTGTGGGAGCCCTGTGACCGCTGAGCTGTCTGCCGAACTTGGTCCCAGTCCACTGTGCCCTGTTTGTTTGCCGTCTGAGTTGCTTTTCTTTGTAGGATTCACTGTCCCTCATGCCCCATTTCACACCACACCTGAAGCCACTGGGCCTTCGTCCCCACCCTCCTCCACCTGATGAGTGCTTCTGAGAATGTTGTCCAGCCTGATTGCTCAAAATGTGCAAACCCAGCTAAACAGGCAGGGCACCCAGGCCACAGAGGCATTCCCCACGCTCAGCTTTGCGTGGTTCTCCTTCTGGCCCAGGCTAGGGCCTTGCAGTTCTGTAAGGAGAGGGGAGTCTGCTTGTTGTTCTCTAGAATGGCCCAGAGATCCCTGCAGCAGGCTGTAGCCCTTGGAAGTGGATGGGGCCTGGGTGTGGGGGAGGCAGCTGCTTGAGCTCTGAAATTGGTGTGAAGCCGTGGTTCTCAGCCCTGGCTGAGTATCGCCTGGAGAACTTGGAAGGCTCCTGAGGCCCGGGCTGTATCCAGACCAATTCAACCAGCATCTCTGGAGGTGGGACCTGGGCCACAGTATGTGTGAAGTTCCCCAAATGATTCCAACACACTAGTAAGTGGGAGAGCAGATGTTCTGAAGGGACCAACGCTAGTGAGACAAGGTGAGGTAGAGAGCAAGGGTCTGAAACCAACCTGATTCGCCTCCCTGGACAATGCATGCCACTGTTTGTTTTGGGGGCAAAATATACTCCTTCAGGCTGGGGAACAGGGTGCGGAGGGCAGAGGATTGATTTGGCTGTGTTTCAGTCACCAGCACGCGACCATGATACCTCAGGTTGGTGACAACTGGCAGGGCAGGGCGGTATGATGGACTGAAACTCCGGAGAGTTGGTTCTCTCCTGAGCTGGGGACACCACTCTTCCGCTTCTCGTGGGCCCGCCTCACCCACTCACACCTTGATTCTTGCCTTGGGCTCATCATTCCCGCACATCCCAAATCAAGCATCCTGCTTTCCGACCCCAGCGGCCTCTCCTCCCACCCACCTTTGGCTCCCATCTTTGCATCTTTATTGGGATCTCGGCCTTTCCCTAGCCTTCGACCCTCTCCTGTCCTTTTCACTCTGCCTATCATTTCCACGGCACTTCTGCCACACCACTAAACTCTTGCCCACCTCCTGTATTGCACATAGAAAATCGAAGCTGTAGATTGAAATTCGGCAACTTCTACCTTTCAGCGTCCGCATTCATCCTGTGTATTCCTCCGTTAGTAAAGCAGAAGCACAGTTCTGCCAATGAGAGATCAGCTCAGTTTTCATGGTTGCAGCTAAATCTTATATTTGAGAAGGGGCTATATGGTAGGGAAGAGGCATTGCTGTTACTTCTTTTATTGAGTGTTCATTCGACAGTGTCTACGGTACAAGACTTGGCTAGTCTTACAATTAAAGCAATTTGATGGCTTTGTCAGATACTTCTGTGGCTTTTTCATTTCTAGTTTGAAGAGCTGTAACAAACAATTTTTGGCTTTTTAAGAGCTCATAATGTCTACCTTTACAATATTTGATTTCTTTTTCTTTAAAACTCTGGTCTTAAAATGATACCATAACTTAAATGGCACCAGCAGGGCTGGGCAATGATGAGACAGCAAGTGCCTAGGGCACAGGATTTAAGGATTTAAGGAGAGTGAACATGGCGTTAAATTTACACCCTGGGCACCTCACAGGCCTCTCCCAAGTCCTGTCGCTGGGAACCATAGAACTATTCAGAAAAGTTTTGTTGCATGAGACACAATAAGGTAAATAGTTAAGTTCTACAAACCTGAGGGGGAGATTGCTTTTCTCATATTTTTGCTTCTTATTTACTGTTTCTCCCAATGTCGCTGAGGCGTATTTCTCTTATCCACAAGTCAGCAAACTCTGACATCCCACTTTCATCTTTAGGTTTAGGTGGTGGTATGGTGGGTTCAGAAGGAGAACCTTCTAAGCACTTCCTTTGAAGCCAATGACCCATTCTTGAATGTGAGAAATAAATAAATAAATAAAATGTCCTTTATTTCAGAATAAAATATCAAGCTCTAAAATAATAGCTGTAGATAAAATTTTTAAATTCAGAGAAGTGTTTGAACACTTAACTAAGAGTATTTCAGGAGAGACAAGTTGTACTTCCTGTGTTTCTGTGTAGATGCAAGGGAAATGTTGGAATTTCAAGATCATTTGTTGGATGATAATAAGGTTATAGATTATAGCAAGTATAACTAAAGATAACCAATAAGAGCGCACTGAAAACAAACTGAATTAATCTCTGAAAATGCATGTATGTATGCCCTAAGCTTCTTTCCTTACAAAATTCCAGAAAACACAGGAATACACCAGTATATATGTCCGCAATGACATCATCACATATCGTGTAGCCTCTGGAAAACTCTGCTGTACACTCATGAGAGAGTGAACAGGAACAAGGCAAATTAAGTCTTGATATTCTTATGAAAATCGTTTTGATGTTAGAGACCCATTTACAGGGGTCCCGCGATCACACTTTTTGAGAACCTCTGGTCTAAGACCACGTTGGTCCCCTTGCCAGTGAATAATTTACACATAATTATGTAACACAATTCTGGCCAGTGAGATGTGAGGAGAATTCTGCGGGGTGGTTTCTGGCGAGGTCTCCTAGTCTTTAAGAGAGAAATGCAAGAGATAATCTCTTCTTCCATTGGACATTATTAGGCTTGAATGTAATGCATGGAACTGTTGCAGCCATCTCTTGCTTTTGGAGTAAGCTTGTTTCCTGTCTTCTTTTCACACTCCAATGTGTTAGCAAGTCCTATTAGTTCTCCTGTTAAAATATATCCAGCATCTGATCTTCTATCACGTCCGCCCTCCCTACCCATTCTACATCACCATCATTTCTCACTTGCGTTATTGCAGTATATTCCTAACTAATTTTTCTATCAGCCTTGATCCCCATATTAACCAGGGTAAGTCTTTAACAAGCAAAGCCAGGTCCTATCACATGTCTGTTCAAGACCTTTCAACAATTTTCCTCTCTCAGGGTAAAGGCCCAAGTCTTTATCGTGACCACAGAGACCTGCCTGATCGGGCCCTCAGCTACCTCTCCCTGACGTTCTGCTGCTTCCTTCCCCATTCTATCTTCTCTGGTCTCCTTCTGGTCCTCAAACAAGCTAAGCTCATGTCTTAAGGTCTTTGCCCTTCCGTTTCCCTCTGCCCGTAGTGCTCTTCTCCTGGACGCCTACATGGCATGCTCCCTTGGTTCTTGAAGGCCTTTGCCCAGAGATATTTTCCCACCAACCCCAGCTCCACCTGGGACCCCCTTCCCCTTTATCCTGCTTTGTTTTCCTCCACGGCACTTTCATCTCTGACATACTATATAGTAATATGTTTATTGCCTAGCCCCCCCATCACCATAATGCAGGTTTCCTTTCTTCAGCACTGTAACCTCATCACCTGAAAAAGTGCCTGGCGTTTAGTAGCTTTCATTAAATAGGAATTCCAGAAAGAGAGAAAAAAGTATATGAAAAAGAGGAAATAGTGATTAAGAATTTCATAGGAGTTAGAAAGAAGGAATTTGGATTTGAAAAGTTCCTGGGATACCAAATGGGGCAGATTGACTCAAACAAATGGTCAACCTAGACATGTTACAGAGAAGTCTCAGAACACAGGAGAAAATGCTGGAAGGTTATAGAAAGAAAACGCAGATCGTGCACAAATCCAAGACAGACTTCTTAACAGGATGAAGCAGTGAGGCACGGGAAATAATGATTTATAAATAACTTAATAAAAGTTGTCATTCTCTAGAAAAGAAATTTTAAATAAAGGAAAAAATATTGTTTATAATAATCAAGAACCAATTCTAGGTAATACTACTATGACAGGTGGGGCGGGTACTGAGGAGATGTAATCAGAAAGAGGTGACTGAGTGCCAAGGGAAAAAGTTGATAATGAAAAAGTAATGCAAGTTATGATTCTTAAAAAGTTAGGGAAACAGCTAGAAGAATAAAAATAGAATGTACAATTTTGATTCCAGCAGAAGAAAATCTGGTTTGTGCAGTGGATAGCAGAAAAGAGAGAGAGAATCAGTATAATGAATATAGTAAACACAAAATAAGATGGTAAATACAGTAAACACAAAATAAAATGGGTGAAATAAGTACCTAATGTACTGGTAATTAAAATAAATGTAAATAAATTAAAATTACTGATCAGATTGGATTATAAACAAAACGAAAGAAAAGCAACATTTTGTCTTTTAGAGACTATGGCAGATACTGGTATTATTCCCAGCTCCTTCTTCCTTGAGGCTTTTCTCTATAGAGGTTGAAACATTAAATTGTTACTTTCTTAGTCTCCATTACAAGTGAGGTGGCTTTGGGACCCAGTTCTGGCCTAGGAGGAGACATAAGTGGAAGTTAGCCAGACCAAATTGCCACAAAAAGCATCAGAAAACTTGCATAGACCAATAACCAGTTTTAAAAATTAGAATAGTTATCAAAGACTGCCCTGCATCAAAAGCCCTAAGATGAGATGATTATATCAAACTTTTAGGGACAGATAATCTCAATGTTATATAAAATTTCCAGAAAATAGGAATGAAATGAATAAGGTGATTTCATGAGGCTAGCATAATGTTGATTCCGAGATTCCAAGACTGATAAAAGGACATTGCAAGAAAAGAAAATTGTAGGTCTGTTTCATGTATATACATGGCCTTCAAAATCCTAAGACATTAAATTAATCCACATGTGTATTTTTAAAAAATAAAACATCACAGTCCAATAATGTTTATCCCAGGAAAGCAGGAATGGTTCAACACCAGAAAAATAAAGTCGGTGTAATTCACCAGGTTAATGGACTAAAGGAGAAAAAGGACAGAGACAATTCTATTTTATTCAATAGATATGTAAGTGGTTTTTGATAAAGTATACACATATTTATGATTTTCAAAATGCTTAGAAAATTAAGAATGGACAGAAACTCCCTTGATAAACGTTATCTACCCAAATCTCATTCCTAAAGAAAAACTTTAGAGGCATTCCTTTTGTTAGGCATAAGACATGGAAGCTCAGTATTCAACTCAGCAGTTGAGGTGTTGTCCATGCAATAAGACAAGAGTAACACGTAATAGGCAGAAAAATTACAGAGGAAGCATTAAAATAGTCGTCATTTACAGATAAGATGATCAATTATGTAAAAGCCCAGCAGAATCGATAAGAAAATCTGATTCATGCAGTGGGAAAGAGACACATAAGTAATTTAGAAAATAGTAGAAAAGGGAGAAAATGTATATAATTACAGTCAACACAAAATAACATAGGAAATCCTTACATAGACCATCTTACAAACTGGGTTGTAAGAGAGTTTAACAAATTTACCAGGTTCAAGATCAACTTGAAAAAAAATCTGTAACATTTCTGTGCTGCAGGAAAAACCAACCAGAAAGTAAGATAACGTTTGCAATCGTAACAAAAATTGTAATGAAAAAAATGCTTGAGCTATTTATAAAGCTTTAAAAATGAAATTAAGGTCTTAAATGAATACATGAAAACATGAAGAGACAGGCCTATGTTTTCCAATCCATAGCCACTAGCCACATGTGAACAGTTGCAATACGACTCGTTCAAATTGAAATGTGGTGTAAGGACAGAATAAACACTGGATCCTGAAGACTTAATATAACAAAAGAACGTAAAGGATTTTATTAATGGTTTTTATATTGAGCACGTACTGAAGTGATGATATTTTGGATGTATTGGGTTAAATAAAATGTACTATTAAAATTGATTCCACCTAACTTTACAAAATGTTGCTACTAAAAAATTTTAAATTATGTATGTGGCTTGTATCATATTTCGGTTACACAGTGGCAGACAATGATTTTGGATGGGTTAACTTAACATTGTAATGATGCCAACTGTCCTTTAATTAATCTGTAGCCAATGCAATTTCAATCCACCTCTATTCCAGCAGAGGTTGTGTATGAGTGTGTGAATGTGTGTGAGTGTATGAGTGTGTGAAACTGTGAAAAATGGTAAAAATCTATTAGGTGGGAAGTTCACAGAAAGTGAAACCTGAATGGCTAAGGACTTTTGGAAGAGATACTTTACCTCAATAGCCACAAGAAAAATAATTAAACAAGAAAGCAATACCATTTTATACTCAAATATTGGCAATCATTAGAAAGTTGAATAATGTCAAGTGCTGGTAAGATGGTGAGGAAACAGGAACCCTCATGCCCTTTGGTGCAAGTGTAAACCAGTTCCTGGCGTTCTGGAAACCATTCAGCAGTACTTAGTGAAACCAAGTGAGTACATAGCTTGCAAGTCAGCACTCCAAATCCTGGACGTAGAAGGCCAAGAATTTCCCACAAGGATCCATAAAGGGACACTTCCATGGATGTTCATTGTTACATTATTTGTGGTAGCAAGGAGTGGGAGACAGCCAGGTGTGCCTCACCAGGCAAGTGGCCGGTGTCGTGGGGGCGTGTCCGGACAATCCTGCAGTGGTCCTCTATAGACGGGTCCTATAGCAACATGGATACATCTTCTAAACACCATGTTTCCCCGAAAATAAGACCTAGCTGGACCATCAGCTCTAATGCGTCTTTTGGAGTGAAAATTAATATAAGACCTGGTATTATATTATATTACCCGGTCTTATGTAAGACCAGGTATTATATTATATTACATTACATTATTTTATTTTATATAAGACCCAGTATTATATTATGTTATGTTATATTATATTATATTATATTATATTATATTATATTATACCCGGTCTTATAGTAAAATAAGACCAGGTCTTATGTTAATTTTTGCTCCAAAAGATGCATTAGAGCTGATGGTCCGGCTAGGTTTTATTTTCGGGGAAACATGGCATAAGCCCAAGATGAAACAGTTAGAAATAGAGTGAATCTCGAACAGTACCACTTACATAAACTAAAATCACATATACTTCCCATGGCAGTGTCTTTTTAAAGCTATTAGAAGAATGCATGTGAAGCAAATTTGAAAGCAGTTGTCAGTGGTGAATGAATGGGAGTGAAGATATGGGAAGGAAAGGAAGCAAGAGAAAGTGACCATATATGAACAACGACGGGTATGACCTGTACTTTTGGGTACCTGAAATCCTTGAACAGACTAGACGAGAACAGAAGAGAACAAAATAGGATAGACTGAAAGAAAATGATAAAAATGTCACCCCAGTGGCAACTTATTGGACTGGCTGAGGAAAATAGTTCCTTGTCTTCTGGGGAGACTCCCGAGTACCCCACTTTTTTCAAAGAGGCATTCTGCTGCGGCCTCCCAGTGTCCCAGGCCTGTGTGGGGCTCCTGTGAGCCTGCGTGGAGAGTACAGAACAGACTGAAACCCACTCTTTCCCCTGAGGGGGAGGACCACTTCCCTGGACAGGCCTGGGAGGCACCGTGGCCAGGCGGGCAGCTTGTGAAACACAGCGGGGCCTCTGTGCAGGCCTGAGGTAACCCAACAGGAGCGAGGCAGCTCCTCCTGGGCCAGGGAGAATGGGCTTCTCTGTGTGTGCTTGTTTGCTTTGGTTTCGAGCTAAAAAAAAAAATGATTTCACACATAATTAGGGCTGTGGCAGCGAGATTGTGTTCGAGGTGCTTTTACTGGAAATATCAAGATGAGGGACAAGGGAGACCTGTGTTCGTCTTCCAGCCGGGGCTGGAAGGAGGAGGAGGAGCCGCACGGCTCCGGGGATGGGACAACAGGCAGTGTTCAGGGCAGAGAAGCAGCTTTCACGGAGGCAGGCCCAGCTGTGAGGGGCTGAGGTTGGCTGTGGAGGTGGGCAGTGTGTGGGGTGTGCGGTGCGTGCCTTGGGGGCTGCCACCCACCCTGGCCTCTCTTTTCCCTGCCTCTCTTTGCCCCATCTCTCCAGCTGCCTGTGGAGAAGGATCAGCATCCTCAGAGGAAGAAGAGGTGGGGCAGCAGGTGAAGAGTGAGGAAGGAGGCAGGGTGAGGTGTAGGCCACAGGAGAGGCTGAAGGATGGGGAAGAGACATGGCAGGAGGGAGCCCCACTGCACACTTGTACTTGCATCCGCAGCGAGCTGACCTGTCGGAGCAGCCTGGTACTGTGGGACCAGCCCTGGGCCAGACGGCAGGTGACCTGGGTTCTCGTCCTGACCCGGGGTGGATCTGGACAGGTCTCTGAGCCTCTCTGGGCCTCAACTGACTTTTCCATGAGACTAGGGCTGGACCAGCAGCCTTTGGCAGGATGACAGCCACAAAAGAAAAGTTTGGGGAACACCAAATGCCCTATCTAACTCTTGGAGCTTCACAGGGCACGTTGTATGGGAAAGGCTGTGACGAGTCCTGTAGTAAATAAAATAAAACCCTGTTTTACTTGGAATTTGTGCAGCGGAGGACTTTCCGAAACATTTAATTACAGGACCCCCTCCCTTGCATAATACCTGTTAACATCTTGTGTGTTCTAGTTAGTATTGCGCATAATAAACCATCCCCAAACTCAGTGGCATAAAACCAGCACTGTATGATATTGTGCTCGCAGATTCTGTGGGTCAGAAATTCAAACAGGACCCAGAGGGCATGATTTGTCTCTCTACTCCATCTGTTTGGACCTGAAGGCTGAGGGAGGCCATATGGCGGGAGGCCGTCTCCACTCGTGTGCGCGGCAGGCAATGCTGGCTGTGGTTGGGACCTCAGCTGGGCCGAGAGCTGGAACACCTCCCTGTGGCCTGTTCATGTACCTTCTATTTAGTGCCCTCTGGGTAGTCAGACTCCTCATATGGTAGCTCAGGGTTCCAGGGGACCCAGGCAGAAGCTATATGTGCCTGGGTGACTTACGGAGCCTTGGGTGTCCAAGTCCCATTACGAGGAGCGTGTGGGGTGGGAGAGGCTGTCGTGGCCATTGTTGGACAATACGATGTACCACCGCCTGAGAAATGGGCGGCAGAAGTTCTGAGGACTGCGACGGACCTTCTGAAATCCCACCAGGACTTAGTGCTCTGCGTCCCTCTCTCACACTCAGGCCCAAACAGCGCCTTCCGGGTGCCTCCAGGCGGCCCCCGGCCTTGCACCTCCCGACATACGGCCCCCACATGAGCCTGGAGGGCACCACAGGCTATAGAAAGCTGTTTGTTTGTTGCTCCCATTCTGAAGTCTCTTTGGGTTGACTGCTCATTTCTTTTTTTTTAAAGAGGTTTGGTTGGGAACGCTGGGGATACAGGGTTGTCCGACCCCCTCTGGAAGGTCTGTCCCATATCTGCTTTGCGGGGGCCATTTCTCCCTGATCGCCCCATATACTTTATCCAGTTTTCCCCGCTTCTACATGCGTGTCCTTTCCCACAAAATTCTCTTTTCTCGAATAAATCAACCCAGGTACAGCCATCGTGATCAGCATAATTTATGCCATTTAATTAGTAAAGAGAGAATACTGAGCACACAAGAAGTCAGCTTCGAGTTGAAGGGTGCTTGGAGGTTAGGTAGGTGAAGGGGGCTGAGATGAGGAGGAGAACCTTCTCGAAGCGGAAAGAAGCTAAGGAATCAAGCAGAGAGGCGAACTCCAGACATTTGAACACGGTCTGAGGTTGGGGTGTGGACAACTGTGATGGACCGATGTGAGATGAAGCTCCTGGAATCAACCATTCGAGGTCTTGGCGGAAGACCTTGGTCGAATAGATCTCGTTGAAGCTTTTGGATTTCACCGCAGGAGTCACCAGAAGGAGAGTTTGAGAGAGGGATGGAACTTGATGACGATTTTCATTCTGAACAGACCCCTTTGGTTGTTGCTGGAGAATGTATGTGAAGGTGAATGGGGCCAGCTAGGAAGCTCTTTTGGTGCTGACATAGAGATGGAACCTCTCTATGTCATCTCTAGATGTGGATGCTTTGGACAGATATTTCGGAGGCAGGGCCTGGCTTTGGCAACTGTGCAGTGCTCTCTGTCTGTCCGAGGGAATCCTGGACAAGCACCAGTCAGAGCTGCCTCTGAGACAGCTGTCAAAGAAGTCGTTGGATATAAAGGCCCGGAGAAGAGGCTCAGGCCACGTACCGGTACATAAACACGGGATTCCACACCTTGTAAATGGTAGTGAACGCGGGGGAGAGGACGAGCTTGCCCAGGGAAAGGGAGCCTGGCAGTGAGGAGGTGCCTAGTGTAAGAATTCTAAGTCAGCACCTTCTCAGCTTACCAAACTCTGCATGGAGCCAGCAGAGTCTCTGGTCATTCAGCTGGAGCCCTAGCAGGGATCAGCCGCCCCCCGGGGTCTCTACCCCACCCCTTCTAAGGAACGAGAGAACGAGGTGTAAGGTGAGAGCCTCTTGGGACGGAAAGGTTGAGAAGTCTGGGTCTCTTCGGTGTTTTTTGGAGACTTCTGCTATATTAAAAATGAGTAAATTCCAAAACATTGTGGCAAATTTAAAAAACGTGTTGTTTGGAAATAATCTCAAACTTATCGACAACATACAGAAATAAGACGAGTACAAACACATTTGTAATCGTCTTTATTCAGATTCACCTTCTGTTAACATTTTACCCATCTGTTTATCATTTGCTTCCTGCCCTTCCTCTTCCTCTATCACCTGTCTATCTATCTATCTATCTATCTATCTATCTATCTATCTATCTATCTATCTATCCATCCATCCATCCATCCATCCATCTATCTATCTGGTGCCTACCTCTTTACTTATCCATCCACCCATCATCTATCACTTACCTAATTTCTTTTCTGAGCTATTTGAGTGTAACATACATCATGGCCCTTCACCCCTAAATATGTCCGTGTGTATGTCTTAAGAATAAGGGTGCTTTTGTACTTAACCGTAGTCCAGGTATAAACTTCAGTTAACTTAACATTGATACAAAGCATTCATAAAATCTATCTGTATTCCAATTTTGTCAGTTGACCCGATAATGTCCTTACAGCATTTTCCTTCCCTTCCCATATAGGATTCAGCCTAGGGTCAGCATTTAAATGCCATGTCTCTTTAGCCTTCTTTAATCTGGAACATTCCACGGCTTTCTTCACCTGGCATGACGTTGGCATTTTGGAAGGAATACAGCTTTCCCTCCTCATTTTGTGTTGGCTTGATGTTTCCTGATGATTGCTTGGGGTTCGCTTCTTGGCTGGAATACCACACAGGTGACGACGTGTCCTCGGCGTATCACGTGTGGAGGCACGTGGTACCCATCTTTCTCTCATTGTTGATGTTGATTTTGATCCCCCAGTCTAGTGCTATCTGACTTTTTCAGTGTATAATTATTATTTTCTCCCTTGCAACTAGTAATCTATGGGGGAACACTTTCAGACCATGTACCTATCTTGTTCTTATCCACATTTCCCCCTGGATGTAGCCTCCAATAATGCTCCTTGCCGGATGTAGTCTTTGCATGATGGTTGCAAAATGATGATTTGCCAGCTCCAGCACTCCCAGCACATTTAACAGTCAGCTCTCGGTTTTGTATTTTGAACAAGAGTCCTTCCTCTCCCCTATTTATTTATGTACCGATTTATTATCAGCATGGACTCATGAATTCCTATTTTTCCCCAAGGGTTTATAATTCATGACGGTACTTAGTTACCGAATTACTTTGGTGCTCAAATTGTTCTGGGCTTAGTCAGTGGCTGTCCCTTCAAGCTGGGTCCCATATCCTTGACGTGTGCCCATCATTTTTTGAGCACTTACTTCCTGGTCTAGGCTCATCTTGTACCAACACTACCCCAGGCCTGGAGCTAGACTTTTCTCTCAGGTGCCTTGGCTCCTTTCAGTGGAGACACCAAGATCTGAACACTTGGTGTGCTCATTGCTACTGGGGTGTCTTGGCTTCTTGGAATTTGGCGTATTTAAAACATTGATATAAATTAATGCTTTTATTAAAATACAACATGGTAGAAGTGTGCTCTTCACCAAGAATGATGGGATCTATGAAACCATATTATTTCATCGTGCTCCGTGGTTTTGTGCTGGGGCATTCAAGCCGAGTGACAATTGTCCTCTTCTGTCCATTCTGGCAGCTGATCTCTGTGACCGTATGAAGAGCCACATTGGGGAGAATTTCAAAGGTGTTAGTTTGAAACACGTTGTGATTGTAAAGTCTAAGCCAAAGGACCCTTCTGTGCTGCACCCCGGGTTGCCTATTTCAGTCACCTCCAGATTTAGGGTTAGCCTTTGAATGGGATTGGGTAGAAGTGTCCTCTGAGGCTGCAAATGCCCCATGTTGTTTACCTGTAGAACAAGCTCCTCTGTGTGACCTTGTTGCCCTGGCCTAGCGCTGACCAGACGTGCCGACCTTCCCCCATTGGGCACCTCACTCCATCTGGTCTCCCAACAGTAGGTCTTTCTTTGGCTCCTCTGAGCGTCCCCCTTTTCCTGTAAACAGTTGTAAAACACGCTGTCCCTCCTGGGCTGAGACCAGTGAACGCCAGAGTCCAGCTCAGATGGGCTTTGATGCTGAAGACGACCAATGGCTAGTGTTTTGAGAAAAAACATCCATGTCCATCTTTTTATTATTATATCCTATTCCATTTGGAAAAACGCGGCCTCACCTTCTGACCTGCAGTACCCTGGGTCTCTACCTTGCAAACCTGTAGGTTTCCCAAGAAGTGTGGGGCCATTGTTCCTCCCGGGGAGAGGCTGAGAACTGGGTCTTGATGGAACAAGACACTGGGGCTCGGGACGAAGCTACTTACATGGCTTGTTTCAAGGAGCATCTTGGAGTCAATCAAGAAGCCTGTATTGAGTTGCCGCCCTGTGCAAGGGCCTGTTCTGGTTACAGTGGGGAGACAAGAATAAGTCCAGCCTCCTGGAGTCTTCATTTCCTGGGGAAACAGGCTCAACCAACTGGAATAGAATAGGCTTGGCTTCTGCTGTTAGGAGAGAGAGCAATTGTTATGTTAATCCAAAGAAGAGAAGTTCCTTCAACTAGCAGCAGGCTTCCTGGAGGGGGTGGCATGTCAGTGGGAAGGTTGAGGAAGAGGATGAGGTGAGGGGAAGGAGAATGGAGAGGTGGAAAGTGAGCCTGAGGAAGCAAGCCTCACCTGCACAGACCCAGCTCTCCTCCAAAGTCTCCTGTGCTGGCTTCGGCTTCGGCTGCAAAGACTGGTGTTAAATGAAAAGTACATGGGGACAGAGCAACAAGATAGATGGCTGTGGGAACCAAATGCTCCCCATTGTGGGCACTCGCTGGCACCCAGGACAGGGCCTTTGCTTTGGATGTGTCCACCACCCAGTGCAGTGACCTTGGGGTGAATTCAAGGTCAAAATCAGGAGCCCCAGGAGAGCAGTTGCCAGCACTAACTTCTACAGGGCAGGCATCAGGAGAGGAGCCCCTGACAAGGTTGGGATTGAGGTGGGAGCAGGCCAGGAAGGACGTCCATCTAGCCAATCCGGGAAAAGAGATAACCGATCAGTCTGAGAAGCGGAGCTGCTCTACCCTGTTTCTCCGAAAACAAGACCTAGCTGGACAATCAGCTCTAATGTGTCTTTTGGAGCAAAAATTAATATAATAACCAGTCTTATTTTACTATAATATAAGACCGGGTCTAATATAATATAATATAATATAATATAATATAATATAATAAATACCGGGTCTTATATTAATTTTTGCTCCAAAAGACGTATTAGAGCTGATTGTCCGGCTGGGTCTTGTTTTCGGGGAAACACAGTAATTGAAAAACAACTTCTTGTCTTCAGTCTGGAGTGCTCTTGTTTTCAGGCCTGTGTAAGAGCAGGTTCTGGGAACATGAGTGTTTCTTTTCAACCATGCTCCCACCCCAGGGCCTTTGCACTTGCTGGTTCCTCTTCCTGCATCACCCTTTCACTGAGTACACACAGCCTCCCTCCTTCCTCCCCTCTAAGCCCTTGCTCATCTGTTCCCTTCTCTGTGGGCCTTTCCTGACCCCTCCCCCTGCATGAAACTGCAGCCCATTTCCATCCTGGCTTTTCCTCTCCCTTCCTCTGTTTTTCTCCATTGCACTGATTGACATCTGACATGCTACATATTTCACTTATTTTGTTAACTGTCTCTCTCTCCCTTCCCCTACTACACACATTAGAATGTAAGTTCCATGAGGGCAGGGATGTCTATCTGTTTTGTCCACTGCTTTATGCTCCTTGCCTAGGTCAGTATTTGGCCCAAAATAGCTCCTCAACAAATATTTGCTAATAAACATAGAACCTCTTGGAGCCAACGGGACAGGCTGGCCTGTCCAAGCACTGCATTCAGACGCAGTGTCCAGGTGACAATGTGATCTGGGGAGTGTGGGTGGCCTCAGCAACCCTGGCGAAGAGCCTCAGGAGAAAACACAGTAGAAAGTCTCTTTCCTGGTGGTTGGTGCTTCACAGTCAGTATATTTCCATCTTGAACTCACGGCCACTAGTGAGAGCTGTTTGCAAAGATAGCTGTATTCTAAGGTATCCCCCGTCCTGCCCAGCTGGTGCTGGGTGCTGGGAGCGTGGGCTGGCCCGGCGTTCCTTGGCACAGCCCATTCTCTCAAGGGGGCTCTGTCTCCTGCAGAATGTACACTGTGCATGCTCAGCCTTGGGCCCAGATTGCAGACGGTCAGCCACGGCTCAGCAGTAAATGATTACTCTAGACAGTTGAGCCCATGGGTGAGATGTAAGTGTCTGAGTCACGACGGATGGCGCTGATAAGAAAGCCATCTTCAAAGTTTGTCACCTGTGCCAGTCTTGGGTGAAATGGGGCTTCCTGTGGAACAAATGCAGGCGCCAGAGACCATCCTAAGGACGGCACCCTTCATTTCTGTTCAGATCCCACTCTTTCCGTTGCTTGAGATACAATAAAACACCTCAGAAGGGCAGGGCTAATGGGCAGGCTGAGTGACACAAAATGCTTTCGGTGGGCCCCAAGAAGACGCGGGGTTGTCTAAATATTGCATTGGCCGATTTGGTAGCTTTGATCAGGGATCGGCACACTTTTTCTGTAAAGGGCCGGAGAGTAACTATTTTCAGCTTTACAGGCCCTGAGTCTCTCTTGCAACTTTTCCACTCTGCCATTGTAGCATGAAAGCAGCCATGGGCAATGTAAACAAAAGAGCATGGCTGTGTTCCAATAAAACTTTATTTACAATTACAGGTAACAGACTGGATTCGGCCTACAGACTACAGTGTGACTCCCGAATTTGATTATTGTTTGACAATTATTTACTCCTTTCTCCTTTCCTCCTGCCCCTTGACTTTGGGCTTGGCCACATCACTTTTTTTGGTCGGTGGTTATTAGCAGATGTAACACAAGCAGAGACTTGAAATATGCTCGTGTGGTTTGGCTTGCTGCCCTCCCAGGCTTCTGCCGTGGCCATGAGAAGATCATACCTTGCCCAGTTGTCTAAGGATGTTCAGAGAAACGTGGCACAGCTCAGCTTGGATCAACCGGCATCCACTTGACCTACAAACACGTGAATGAGACTAAGGACTATTGATTTAAGTGACTGAATTTTGGGGTGCTTTGTTACACTACATTATTGTAGCAGGAGCTGACTGCCACAGCTGGATATCTCACTTCCATGTCAGCACAACCCATCCAAAGTGCACTATCTTCTCTCCCACACCTTCTCCCCCTTCTCTTTCCCTCATCCACATATCCAGTGACACAGCCGTGGTCCAACCCCCTTACCTCTGGTCCCCAGTCACGGGATGAGTCTCCAGGTTCTGTTTATTCTGCCTTGGTCATTGGTCTTGTAACAATTCAATACTTTTTATTGGTACTGCTACTACCCTTTGTCACCAGTCTTCAGTATTGCGACAGTGTTCTTCCAACAGGTCTCCCTTTCTCTTCTCTGGTCTTTCCAGTAGAATCCTCATGTTACCGGAGAAGCCACATTCCTGAAACAAATGTTGAACCATGTCACTTCCCTCTACAAAAGCCAGGAATGGCGCCCCATAGTTTCTATCAAGGCATTTAAAATCTGAGGTGTCGGGGAATTAAGAGGGAGGGATAAATATCTTTTAGAAAGCTTCTCCGTGGTCCTGGCCTCTCCGTGCCTCACTCTGTCTTGCCCAGTGGTAGGTATCTCCATTGGCCACCTTCTCCATGTCAGGTGACAGTTGGGGTGCAGCGCTCGGCTCTGCTGTACCATGAGGGGTTCAGCAGGCTTCCATGCTGATCAGGCTCCCCAAAGCTCCTCTGCCACGTCACCCAGTGGCCCAGGTCTAAAGGTGTCCGGCCACTCTCCCAGACATGATGACATCACTTCCTTTTAGATTTCCTGATTTCATAGTCAGCCCAGGAGCTCTGCAAGCAATGAGCGGTGAGATTAGGCAGAATCGGGGCCTTTCTTCAACTCTAGACTTACTTACATACCCCACTGCCTACGTGGTGTCTCCACTTGGGTGCGTAATGGCCTCGCAATGCCCTGCATCCAAAAATGAGTCCCTGATCCTCTCTCACAAATCCGTTCCTCCTAGAATCTCATCTCAGTCAATGGAAACTTCACCCTTCTAGCATCGGAGGCAGGAAACCTTGGAGTCCTCTTTGACGCCTCTCTTCCTTCCATACCTTGTCTTTAATGCCTCAAGGAATGTTTCTGACGGTCTGTGTGTCCAGAATCCGGCCACTTCTCACCACTCGCACTGTGACCACCACGGCCCATGTCTTTCTTGTGAGTTACGGCAATCACCTCCACCGGGTCTTTCTTCCTCCCGTTTATCCCGCCTTTGTCTCAACACGGAAGCCAGCATTAAAACCCAAGTCGGATCGAGACGCTTCTCTCCTCAGAACCGTTCGTCATCTCCTTGTGTCACAGGCTCCACCTTTCTTTCCTGTCCTCGTCTGCTATTTCTCTCTCCTTTTCCCCACTCCAGCTGCTCTGTGGTACATTCTCCCAAAGCGATTGCCTTTGCTAAAATCCTTCCCACGACCTCTAGGGCCTCAGCTCAGAGCCAGGAAAAGACTCATTTTTCTCTGTCATTCTGTTTCATTATCTCTTCTCTGAGGCAAAAGGTGCCACATGGGATATCGGCTAGAGGAGAGAAAAGGCCATGGGGTATAAAGAAGTATAAGATGCACAGGAGAAAAAACACACTACACAGTTAACATTTCAAAATATTATGGAAGCGCGATGGCAATACGTTCATCCCATGGTAAAGTTTCTTGGTTCTATTGATTATAAATCGTGGCAACATGTGTTGTAATAAACCTGGAGGCGGAATGCTTGGGTTTGAATCCTGGCTCTACCATTTACTTGCTGTGTGACCTCGTACAAGTTACCTACCCTTTCTGTGCCTTATTTTCCTCATGTGTAAAATGAGAATACTAACAACTTGATAGAGTTGTTACGAGGATCAAATGAAGGGATGTATGGAAAGCCCAGAGAACAGCTGCTAGCACATAATAAGTGGTCAACAAACATGATTATTATGGGGTGTCAGGTCCTTGAGCCTCAGTTACAGCCTTAGAAACCCACTCGGGAAGATGATTGGTTGAGGTTTGGGGTGATGTCCTGATAATGTCTGGCCTAGTGCCTCCCCTGCCCTTTGCATTTATCTCTAATAGCTGTCATCGGGAGCTTAAAGCTGCCTCTTTTTTAGTAATGTAACAGGCGCTGCGGTTTGGCGTGGAAGATAAAGTCCCTCTGGGGACCTATAGCTTCATATTCACTGGTGTTTATATGAAGGAAGATGAAGTATGTATAATAAGAAATCCAATTGATTTGCTTTCCAAAAGCATAAACCAAATAGAATACCGAAGAGAATGAAGATGTACAGAGAATCAATATCCCAGAGCCAGCCAATGCCTTGGAGGTCATCCTCTTAGCTCTTGCTGTGTTAAAGAACAGGGGGCCTGAGTGGGAGAACATACATGTCTGAAATCACCAGTCTAGAGCTGGATCTAGACTTAGATGATCTGCTTCACGGTTACGCTCCCACTTCATCCAGCCGCCAGGTCCTCCAGGAGGCTCCAGCCAAGGGCCACCCCTTCTTGGGCAGGCTGTTTCCTCTGAATCCCTCTGTCCTTTCCTCTTCTGACAAACCGAAGGCGAAGAAACTCCAGGCTGCATTTACCTCCGTGCCGAGAGCCTAGGGCCAGTCTTAGCATGACTCAGAGACCTTAGGCACCTTACTTCACTTCTTCAAGTATTAAATGATTTCCCCTTTGAAAATGCGTACTGCAGCCTGACCTGCTGACTTCCCAGCGTAGTGAGGACCCACTGGGATGTGACAATGTATGCCACAGTGCTTAGAAGTGAAGTGGATATAAATAAGAAGCAGGCCAGGCTGCCCCCTCCCTCGGATGGGTTCACTCCAGCCTGCCTTTGGGACATTAGCAAGCAGTATACACTGGACAGCTGTAGCCTCTTGTGAAAGCCTTGAGAAGGCGTTTCTGGGACACCTGAATTCATGCCCCTGTGGAAAGAACAACTGATGGCTGTAACCAAAGGCTGAGCCCTGGGGGCCTCTGCCAGCAACCCTGCAACCTGCATGCTTTGGTGTCAGTGTCTTAACTGCAGACCATCAGATGAGGCCGGATCCTGTTCAGAGGTTCTGACGTCGTCTTTTTGGAAGCGGGCCACTGGCTCCTTGTTTCTATGTGCCGTACCCCCAGGCCTACAGGACAGCGGTGGCACTCCAGAGACCCCCCAAGCTGCAGCCTGCACCTCTCTCACCATGAGGCTGGCCTTCAAATTGTATTGTGATTGTTTAGATTTTGGGCTGTGAAATGAGAGCTTGACAGTGAGTTCAAGCCTTCCTTCAGCGTTGACCTTGAGGTCCTCTGAACTTCTGTGTCCCAAGGAGTCACAAAAGTTGGGATGAACCCTAGTCCTTATTGTAGATGTAGGGACTGGCACTCATTAAAAATTCAACAACTTTAGAGTGGTTTCTTTGTTGTTGTTCTGATTGTAAAAGTATACATATCCATGAAAATCTTGGAACATATAAGTCAAAAAGTAAAAATCATTTGTAATCTCGCTGGAATCCTAGCTGTGTGACCTGGGGTAGGTTATTTAAGCTCTCTGCATTTGAATTTGTTCACTTATCAAGTGGGAAAAATAATAGTCTATTCCTCCTAAAAATGTGAGCTCTGTGCATAGTATGGTAAGTCATAATTCTGAAGACCTAGTGTTCTTTGATCTTTGGTGATTTCAGTTAATATTGAAAATTCTCGCGAGGGTTACTGAGAGCACACAGCAATGTGCCAGGTGCTGTGGTCTCAGGAGTATTACAAGGAGACAGACACGATCCCTAAGCTTGAGGGTATTCCAGAGAGGCAAGAGGGACGGAACTGGACTGAACGTTAAGAGATGGGGAGTGGGACATTGTCCAGAAAATAAAAATGAGTCACAGGAATGTATGTAAACGACATGTCACCAACAAATATACAGAGAGAGCCAAAAAAATGCATACACACTTTAAGAAAGGAAAAAAACTATTAAAATTGTAATACTCAATATATACCAATAATAAAAGATGAATACAAGTCATGTGTGACTTCTGCAATGACAAGAGGTGCTCAGAGTGGTTCCCATCAGCGTCCAGACACTTCTGATTATGGGGAACTACTGCTTGAGCAACGGTGACCAAAGTGTCCACTGGTAGACATTTTTTTGGCACTCCTGGTATTTTCAAATGAACAACAGCAAAAATAAAAAGGAAGGGAGAAAAAAAGATGGTGAGGAAGGAAAGAAGGAAGGAAGATAAGGAAGGAAAGAAGGAAGAAGGAAGGTGAGGGAGTGAGAAAGAAAGCCACAGAAATGCTTATATTTGTTTGGTAATTTTTCCTTTTATTTTCCAAGTTATTATGCAATGTTAATGTAATCAGGTAAAGAAATTGTATTCTCAGTCGCTGCTGAAGAGGACATAGAAAAGGAAAGAATGAGAAGGGATGAAGGGATTGTTGACATTTGGGTTACATTACATTCAAAAATAACTATTTTTCTGTAGTGTAGAGAAACCCATGTTTGATGACGTGAGTAGATTTTAAGAACAAATTTAGCATGCTACAATCTGCAAATAACTTTTAATCCGTTAGTTGCATCAGTGTTTTTGTAGCCAGGAAAGTGGGACTGATTTATGTCTGCTTTTAAAGAAACCATTTAGAGAAATGTTGCTTCCACTCTCATTGCAACAAGCTTGAGAATTTTTAGATTCACAAAAAACTATTTTATGAGGGTGGTTAGATTCTAAATGTAACCCTCGTGTAAAAATACAGAAATGTCATTCCAAGTCACAAAATAAAGCTAATAGGTCAAAGACTGCCTTCAAATGAAGCTTTTAATATATAGTTCAGTAAATGAAAAATTCACCTATTTGCTCAGCAGATATTGAGTAAAGCAGCTGGCCACGTCTCCCCTGGGTGCTGGGGATACCCACACTTGGTATTACCAGACTTGACCTCTATGTCCTCTGGAGAGATGAAACAGAGTTCATTGTCACACGTGAGGGACCTCGTAGAGGGCATTCTTGCCACGGGGGAGGGCTTGAGCTGAGTTGCTAAGCTGCCATGTTCCTATAACATAGCCTGGCTTTGTTTACAGCCAGTTGAGAAAGAAGCATGTATTTCTTGAGCGGGTTTATTCTTATCCCTGAATTTTGTACTAGAGGCGTAATGCAGGAGTGTCAGGTGTGCTGTGTGTATTCCACGGCCGAAGTAAAGCATTAGGTCCCTCAGCAGGATGGCACGCCTGAGATGTCATCAGACCTTGGTTACTGCAAAGTTTCTTGTTTTCACTTTCTACTTTGAGAAAAAAAATGAACAATTTCTACGTATCTCGGAAAAAAAAAAAAGAAATGCTAAATTATGTTTGGTATCCATTGATATTGATGGGGAGTGGGTAGCCTTCTGGGAATGATCGTAAACTATATCTACGCTTGGGGGTTCAGACACACAGGAATGGGGTGGAGAAGCCTACAGACACTCAATTGCGAGGGGGAATGAATATTTAAGAACCTGGAAAAGAAGCCACCACAGAGAAAGGAGGACAAACCATGGTGAGACTGATTCAGCAATGGGCTCAGTGTTGAAGGGGACCAGCATTTCATTTGTCACAGTATTTGGCTGTGACTTGAACCTGCCTGAGCCCAGCCACTCTGGAAGTGTATATGTGGCCTGGGGTACATGTGGTCTGTGCTCTAAAAGAGTACATCACCAGGCAGGAGACAGGTAAGCTCTGGCACCTGGAAGGGGCAGGAAAGAGCACGGGGTGTGGTCAGCAGCCTATAGGACTGAAGATGAGTGGTGCCAGTGGCAGGATAAGCATGGCATTGAACACTTGGGGTGGTGAGCTGAGGTGTAAGCGTCAGAGTTTTAATTTGCATCTCCCCATCTCCAGAGCAGTAGAGTATCTTCTCAAGTTTGTTAGTCATTTTACCTTCTTTTTTTAAAAAATTGTATCTTTATATCCTTTGCCTATTTTTTACTACTGAGCTTAACTTTTGTTGGTATTTAAGGAGTCTTTTATAAATTCTAGGGACTAGTCCATTGTCAGTTAAATCTGTTGTAAATAACTTCTCCCAGCCTGTGGCTTGTCTTTCTCTTGTGTATAGTGTCTTGTTATGCAGGAAGTTTTAATTTTAATCTTATCAGTGTTACCAATCTTTCACAGTATGGTTTGCATGTATTTTTATGTCCTATTAAGACATTCTTCCCAGCCCTAAGGGCCTAAATACGTTATCCTGTGTTTTCTTGAAATATTTTCAGAAATACGAATTCTTCTGTCACTACCGCAGTTACTGTTGCTTATTATAACTTCTTCATCTGTGGTGATGAGCGTAGCTGTCGTTCATTCATTGTTACTGATCCACAATATTTCGTTGTATAAACAGATCACGATTCTACCAATGAACATTTCATTTGTTTTCACTTTGGGGGGATGACAAACAACACTGCAAAGAATATTCTTATAACGTCTCTTGGGGCATATGGAGAAGCTTCTGAGGGTAGAATCGTTGGGTCATAGGTTATACGCATCCTGTATTTTACTAGATGAGGAAAATTGTTTTCCAAATTGGTTGTATCAAGTTATACTCTCTCCATAAATATAGAAGTGTTGACATGACCTTATCATCACTTATCTTTATTATTTCCTGCCTTCTAATTTCTTAAGTTTACTCTGTTTTTATTTCTCAAATGTCTTGGGTACTTTGCCAATTAAATTTCAGTCTTTTTTTCCTAATATAATAAGGCTATAAAATATCCCTTCAGTGCTCTGGCTGCATTCTGTAAGGTTTTGAAATGAAATTTTTTTAGCATAATCTTCAACTTATAGAAAATTTCAAGTAAAGTATAAAAAATTGGTACTTTCAAATAAAGTACAAAAAAAATGGCATTTTTTTTTTCAAGTAAAGTACTGAAAAAAAGTTTTAAGTACAGCACAGAAAAGTGTCAGAGACCAACCTATAAGAAGGGTGTCTGTCTGCTTGGGAGAAAGGAGGCAGCAGTGGTGGGACGCTGGTTTCAAGGGGGATGGATCAAATGTGTCCCTCTTTTTAAGGATAGTGGGAGCCAGATTTCTGTCTGTTGGAGGAGTTACACCTGTACAGAGGGAGATACCTAGAACGAACCCTTAATGATGGATTGGAATTGGAGGCGTTAGTGTGAGGTCTGTGGGTGCCCTCCTCACCCAGCTTGGACTCTGGTACCTCCCATCCGGCACCCCCTTCATCCCCCAGCTTGGTGGATGCCGTTCTCACCAGGTTTGGGCATCTACAGCCCACACCCCACATCTTCCTTGCATAGATGTCCTCCTTTCCAGTCTCTGACTGCTCGCTCACGTTAAGCTGCCCCCCTGCATACATGCTTGTCACTTTTCTTGGGCTGTGACACCTGCTCCAGCTCACCTCTCTCAGTGGGCACCTATCCATTATCTTGCTCTGTCCACTAACGGCTTAGGACTAATGGGCCAGGAAGGGAAGGGAAGGAGAGAGGCATCCCATACGTTTTGATACATAATATTATCAAGGTCATTCAGTTCCAAATCATTTCTAATTTTCAATTTTGATTTTTTTTGGTACCTCATGAGTTATCTAGAAGTTTGTTTTAAATTTTCCAAAAATGTACAGTATTTAAAATTTTTTTTGTCTTTTAATTTTTAATTATTTTTTAAAGGATTTTAATAAAAATATAGCTGACATACATTATATTAGTTTCAGGTGTACATCATATTTATTTAACATTTATATACCTAAAGAAGTGATCACCATGATAAATCCAGCAACCAGTTAATACCATTCCACACTATCATGATAAAAAATGTAGAGTATTCTTTTTAGTTATCTTTTGATTCTTGATTTCTGTCTTAATTGCCCTGCCTTCAGAGCATATGGTTTATATAACACTGATTCTGGGTTTTATTCTGGTTTGCTTTGTACCTAGTAAAATAATAAATTTTTGCATATGTGCTACGTGTTCTTGAAAAGTATTTTTAAGTGTTGGTTACATGGTTCTATACATGTCCATAAACTTAATTGCATTATTCAAATATTCTGTCCTTCCTAAATTTTTGTCTGCTCGATGTATCAGTTACTGAGAGAAGTATATAAAAATCTGCCATTATGATTGAGGATTTATAAATTTCTCCTTGTAATTCTATCACTTTTTGTTTCATATATTTGGATACTAGACTTATTATGCTATAACAATTGTCATGACTTCCTGGTGAATTTCTCCTTTTACACTTATTACTTATTATTCTCAATACTTTTTCTCTTAAAATTTAATATATTGGGGCAGGGGGGTGTTAGTATTTCTAGGTATATCTATTTCAGTCTTATTTTCAATCTTTCTTTTCCATGTTTTCACTGTTTCTCTTGTATATATTACACATATGGTTGTGGATTTATAAATTCTTCTTGTAATTCTATCACTTTTTGATTTGTGCACATTTTTTTAAAATCCAAATCTGGCAAACTTTTAAATGTTGAGTTTAGACTTTTACCATTTGTAATTATTGCTGGTATGGTTATTTCCTCCATCTAACTGTGTATTTTCTACTTATCTTGCTTTTCCTATGGATCTTTTACCCCCTTTTCTGCGTTTCCTGTTGTCTTCATCTAGTTTTTAGCAATTTCTCTCTGTATCTTCCGAACTTAGTGAATACTGGCTAGTATGATTTCATTTGGTCCTCAAGAAAACTCTGTGCTGTATGTGTGTTATTAGGCCTGGGTATGTATTTGGAAATCCTGGTTTCTCTTTATTTTGGCTCTCAGCTTCTGCGTGCTCAGACACTGGCTTCCTTAGGACCTTTCAGAGCTCCTACACTGAAAATACACAGTTTGTATCTTACATTTCCCCCCTTAATGGTCTTCATGACCATTCTTCTCACATCCATGCCTTGTAATGTCTATAAAGTAGTCTGTGATGGCGGTGACTTTGTTTCCAGTTGCTTTATTAGAAGCAATTCCTCCTTGAGGACAAATTTCTTGCAATTGCAGATCACGGGGAAGACCATTTTCAAGGCCTTGTCAGGTGTGACAAGTGGCCTTCTAGAATGTCACACTCCTTTGTGTGGACATTTTCCAGCAGAGTGTGACAGTGCCCAGAGACCAGTCCAGCAAGTCCCTTTCCAAGGTCACATTGGCCCCCGTGAGTCAGGCTTGAGGCAGAACCCCAGTGAGGGCCAGGAGAGAGAGGCTGGGGATCAGGTGAGCTGCTCCCAGGGGTCCTGGGAGGCTGGGGTGACTGTGGCTTGGGGCTGGGGTCTTGGGGTGAGAACCTGAGAGACCCTCCTCAGGCTTCCACCTGCTTGTCCCTGTGGTGGGCTCAGCACACAGACGCCCCTTGGTAGCAGGACCAGGCTGGGCTCAGAGTGCAAGCCACGCAGGTGTCTCAGGTATGCAGGCCCCCTCACTCCAGAGGACCATAGCGAGGCTGGGCGCTGGGGCCTGGAGGGGAGGGAGGACCCCTCGTACCCCACAGCTCTGCAATGGAAGCACATTGGGCCCCTTCTGTGGGGAGAGCAAGCCAGTGGGCCCAGTGTTTCCTTTGCGCTGCTGCTGTGAAAAGCAAGCTTGTGCTCAAATCCTTGGGATCTGTTGACTCGAGGGATGATTTGCATCCCTCGGAGGTCGGGCACTTCTCTCTCCTCTCCAGCTTCTCTCCTGGAGAGGGGAGAGGGAGGGCAGGGCGAGGGGCCCAGGCTAAGGCCTTGCCGCCGGCATGCCGCCGCCGCAGGGCTGCCAGGACCAGGCTGCCGCAGGAATCCGCGGGCAGCGGCAGGGACCTGGCCCGGAGGGGCACGGGGACGCTCTGTCCTGCCGCCCGCCCACTGCACAAAGCCCGCCCTTGTTCGGCAGCCTCCAGCGCTCGCTCGTGCCCTGGGCCCAGACCTCCTGGGGTCCTCTCAGGCCTGCTCGCAGGAGTGGAGTCCTGACCACGCTGAGAAGGGACTGGGGCCTGCCGCAGAGTCCTGGTGGGGGCAGGGAGGTAGGGGACACTGTGCCAGGGCGCTCTGGGCCCTGCCTCAGGCGCTGCTTGACCAGGGAAGGCCAGGCTCAGGCCCTCGTTGCTTGGCCCCTAGCCAGTGGGCTTCTCGCGTTATGGGTCCCGGGCATCTGCCACCTACCCAGGTAGTAAAAGTGCCCGTATCTCAGTCACCTCTACAGTGGCATGGATGGGGGTGCTGGGGTGGAGGTGGCAGAGGTGGCCATGGGTGCTGGGGTCCCTGTGCTGCCCACTCTGAACCTGCCTCCCCACCAGACGCATTCTCAGAAGTGGGTCTGCCAACACGCCCCTGCCACCTGTCTCCCTCAAACACCCGCTCACTAACCACCACTCACCAAACACCATGAAGAGTGGCCCCCTGTTCCAAAGCCTGGCAAATGGCAGCAAGGCCCTCCTGAGCTGTAGGTTCCCCGACCCCCAAGGTTCTCCTTACACTTGTATATCTTAGGATGCTGGACACCCGTCCTTCACTCACTCCTGCACTTAGTCTCCATTTATTGGGCACCTACTGTGTGCCAGGCACTGTTCCAAGTGCTGAGAGTACATCAAAGAACAAGGCAGACCCAGTCTCTGCCCTCCGGGCCCCGTGACCTGACTCTAGCGCCTGTTCCTTCTCTGCTGTTACACTGACTGGCAGATCCCCACCTACTGGCCTCAATGTTCCCTACCTACAGATTCAACATAACCAGTCCATGGGACAGGCTGCCAGACCCATGCAATTATTTGCTAAGGACCTTCTTATCGGAGATTGGCAAAGAGCACTGCAGAGGGAAAAAAAAAAAATATCCCAGGGAAGTGAGAAGGAACATGTGAAAACGAGGCATTCATGCTAGCTCAGCTTTAAATCAAACCAGGGTCTGGCTGGAAACAAGTGCAGACCTGCTACTTCTCGCTGAGTCCTGTTATTTTTACTCAGCAAATTTGAGCAAGAATTCACGTTCACATCCAGAGGGCAGGAAAGAAGAAAGCTGTGATTCTCAATGGCAAGGCTGACCCTGTTTGCTTAGTAGGCTGGGGTTGTGGGGTGTAAAGGGAGTCCGGTTGGCATGATCTGAGGGGCATTTGTGACAAGACCACAGGCTGAATCCTCCTCTGTCTATAAACTCTTCATTGTCACTTTGTTCCCTGATGCCAGCTCTGTTCACGTCTTTCTCCTGCTCACAAGCTTTCGATAGCTCCCCGTGATGTCTGAATTAAATAGAAACTCCGCACATGCCACAGCTGTAGTGTGACCTCCACAGGATGTTTCCCACCTGCCCTTAGGTCCAGCCAAATAGACAACCGGTTGCTGCCTGCACACCCCTCTGTCTTTCCTTGATAATCGTGGTATCCAACACTTGCTCAGCGCTGACTGTGCGAGGCCTGAGCTGTGCTTTTATTACCTGCCTTTTGACGGATGAGGAAACTGCCACTCAGACTAGTTCCTGACTCACCCAAGGTCACCTGGTAAATGGGAATCTGAACACAGGCCTCTCAGGCCCCAGAACCATGATGTAGACCTTTGGTGGGATCGCGGCGCTGTGTCCTGTGTGGTCTCTAGTACATGACCTTTCGAAAATGCTAGAAGTGTGGGTTGCGATACTGAAAGCAAGATATGAGAGTAGTTGACCTGATCTCTCGGGAGACCCCAGAGTGTCTCCTGTCAGGTCTTTCTCTCTGCCCCCAACACACACTCCTATGCCATCCACTGCCCCCTGGCTCCATCGTGCCCCACCCTCTCCCAGCTGACTCAGTGGACCACACGTTTCTGGGGCAGTAAGCACCAGCATCTTCCCTTCCGAGCACACCAATCAGAGATGGAGCCATGGTCCAGGGGGAGGTGACCTGTGACCGCCCCCCGCGGGCTCTCTGGAACCCTCATTCTGGCTAGAGTCCTTTTGTTTTAATTTAAGATAACTGAACGCCAGGACTCCCTGCCGTGGCGGAAGGAGATAGGGAAAGAGAAAGGGTGGCGGCCCAGGTACTGTGGCCACAGGAAGGAACCTCTCAAGTTCATGAGGAGACCAGCACCCAATCCAGTGAGAAGGAGGGAAGCGGGGACTTCTGTGCTCTTCCAAGGTCCCCGAGAGCCCCAAAGATCACCAAAGGGGAAGTCCAACAGAGCAGCGTAAGTCGTGGGCTAGGGGAAGGCCATGCGTTGCAGGCTTTTCCTGGGCTTTGCCCACTGCCCGTTAGGCCCAAAGGTCAAGTGAGGCAGTTGAGAAAAAGTTCTCACTGTGAAGTGTCTGAGGCCCTTCTGAGATGAGAGAATGGCCCCCTTTCAGCAGCCCTTCTTGGAGCCCGGACAGTATTCCCAGAGGAAGCAGGCCAGTGAATGGTCATCTGTCTGCCCAGATGGACCAAGGCCTGGCCTGCAAGGGAGGAGACTCCAATTCTGGTTTCTGTTTGTGAATTCAGGGGCTCTGGAGTACTTCAATAAATAAATACCTATTTATTGAGCTCCTACTGTGTGCATAGCACTGTGAGGTACACAAAGAAGCACTCACTTGAAAAACCACACATCAGAATTTATCCATGCAAATAAGTTTGCTCCCTGGGGAGGCTGGGTACTCAAATATCCAGTGAGGCCACCACTGTTTGAGGAACCCCTCCCCGCTCCTTCCCCAAACTCTCTTGAATATTCTCAGTGGAGATGGCTGATGTTTTAAAATTAAAAATAGTCATTTGGCGCACATTCGTCGATTGCTCACGTACTGGGAGCCAGGCATTGTTCTTGTCGTTGGGGGATGAGAATATCCTGAAAGTATTTACGGTTTGCAAGGTGTGATCCGCCACCGCTCGGCCAGCCCGGTGACCAGCTGGGCATCCTCCTGAGAGCTCCCTGGCCCACCTGGTCTGGGAAGGATCCAGCCTTCAGGGAGCACAGCTCACGCTTGGTATAAAGTGGCAGGCAGTGACAATGCCCAGAGGTCGAGTGCAAAGACAGGCAGCCTGGGGGTGCTGGGGAGCAGAGAGCAGTGGCCCTGATCGCACAGGGAAGGGTAGGACTCAGCCAGGGCTTTCCTGGAAGGGATAGCAGCTGCCAGTGTTGACTGAGCACTGCTTACGTACGTACTAGGTATGGTGCTGAGCATTTGACGTGGACTAATAAGCTCCTTTTATCCACACAGCCTTTCCCGGGAGATGCCATAGGACTCCCTTGTCCACAGTGTACATATGAGGAAACTGAGGTACAGAGAGTTTTAAGTAACTCATCCAAGATCACACACCAGAGAAGTCAGTTCACACCTGATATGCAAGTCTGCCTGTTTAAACCCACACTGTGCTGCTTCCTGGGCGGGGGAGGCAAATGGCTAACTGAGGAAGTATTAGGTGGGTGCAAAAGTCATTGCGGTATAAAAGGCTAAAAGTCATTGCAAAAACCGCAGTGACTTTTGCACTCACCTAATACAACCAAATTTTAGCGAGACTCGATTTCTTGGCTCTGAAGACGGTTTCTAAAGAGGACTGATGAGCTGTGGCCGTGTCACGGACATAGCACTTGCCTCCTGAGAGGGAGCACTGGCTTCAGGAGGCATACAGACTGGAGTTTGCACCCCGGCTCTCCTACTTCTTGCTGACTGACCTCAGGCACTCACCACTGGGCATTTGGTGTCATCCTATAAGGTGGAGCTGTTGACACCAATTTGGCAGTGTTCGTATGAGGACTAAAAAGGACATGTATGTAAAGCAGTTAGCGGAGTAGCCACTCAATGAATATCAATCCTCCTTTCTCTTCTCAAAGAGTTTATCTGAAAGGACCACACTCAGATAATCCCCCACCCCTGGGGCAGGGGATTAAAATCATCGTTGTTCCTGCTATCATAGAGAGACCGATGGAAAAAATGCAGCAGGCAAGTGGCCAGATCCGAAGTTGGTACAAGAACTGGAGGCACTGACCACTTTCAGTCCTGGAAGAAGGATCGAAAGGGATGGGGAAATGCTCTTCCTTTTCATTTTTGCTGCTGTGCTTGGACATGTTTCCTCTCTGGGTCCCGTAGAGTCACTTTGCTTTCTCTGTGCCGCCGGCCTCATTAGAAGTTGATACCACACATCCTAAAGCCGGCCCCTTTGCCGTGCAGGCGTTGCCTCAGTGAAGGCTTGTGTCACAGCTGTCCTCCACCGCGTGCTGTGCACAGGTGAGAGCCCCAAATTCCACCAGGGACCCTGCGACCTGGAGTGAGTGCCACGTCATTAACACGTAGAGTCAGAACTAGAAGCCACGGGTCTTCTGAGTTCCCCTCAAAGCACCATGACGAGACAAGGCAGGTCCTTGCGTGCAGGTGGGTTATTTGCTAGGTCATCCTAGCGAGGGAGTGGGGAACGTGAAGCCGGGAAGAGAGGAAAGCGCATCAAGGGGACACATCAATGGGCAGGTTACAGATTGGGCAACTGAGGCTCCATCCTGCTGAGGGTCCTCTGAGAAACCACGTGGAACATGCCTCAGGCTTGTCTCCTTTTCTACTACCCAGGACAAGAGGCTGGAGCATCAACCCACCAATTCTATCCTCTGTTGGTGGGGGGGTTGCCCGTGGGGGCGTCAGTACCCTGGTTCTTGTTGATTTCTGGCAGTGAATAGCCCGGGTCTGTGAGAAATCCCTCTGACAGATAAGAGAGGAGGTCGGTGCTCACAGTGACCTTGCCCCTCTGAGCCTCGGTTTCCTCTGTTGTGAGAGTCAAATGAGATGATCCATAAAAGCACTTTGAATGTTCCTGGTACATTTCGGGTGGAGCCGTATGAAACTGCCGATATTCAACCATCTTTGGCCCACGAAAATGGAAACATCCCGTAGTGCAAGCTGTGAACTGTGTAAGGGCCAACATACAGGAACATTTCCTATTGTCAGTCGTACTATTAGGTTTCATATTTTGCACACAAAGGGAGGCATCTGGGAGTGCTCACTTGGCCCGCGTCCTAGAATTGGGGTCTCTGGTGTTTTTCTCTCCTTCCAGGTGGAGGTGAGTCAGCAAGGGTCTCACTCAGAAGGACTGACTCAGGGTCCTGCCCCTCCCCTCTCATGACTGGCCTCCCTCATGCCTCATTCTGGGTGGGGTCTGGAATGCTCTGCTCACCCTGAGGCCAAATGCCACGTCCTGCTGAGCTCAGGAGGAACTTCACAGCCTCTGTACAAACCCAGCCTGTACAGTGACCGGACCCCTGGCTTCTCCCTGCGGGCTGGCTCCCCTTGGACTCTTGGGGAGAAGGGGAGGAGGCCGGTACCACACTCATAGCTGGTCTCCATGGCTCCCTGTCTCGCAGCTCCTGGCCTTTACACATCTGATTTGGCCTGTTTTCTTGGCCTGGGAAAGGCAGAAGTAGCCTGAGAGCCTGAGGGCACAGCTGAGGAAGTGCTGGTAGCTTTTTGCCTCTTGCCTTTTTCCTTCCCCAAAGAATAAACCCCTTCAGAACACGCCATAAACAAAGTCAAAAGGCAAATGACGCACTGGGGGGAAATATTTGCAATCTGTATCAGAGGTAAAGGGTTGACATATAAAGAACTCTTTGAAATTGAGAAGAAAAAGAGTAAAAGCCTAATAGAGAACATGGGTAAAGGATATGAGCAGACAGTTCATAGAAAAAAGAAAAAAACAAATGGCTCTTAAACAAATGAAACTGTTTCACAAATAATTAGAGAAATGCAGCTCAAAACTTTATTGAACTATCATTTCTTGCTTTTTAAAAATTGGCAAAAATCCAAAACACTTGACCATTCCCTCAGGCTGTGCCGTCTAATGCATCTCTGATGGGAGTGCAAAATGGAGGGGAATTTGGCAATAGCTAAGCTAGGCGCATGTGCAGTTACCCTTTGACCCAACAACCCGTTCCAGGAATCTATCCTGAGGATACAACTTGACGAATAAGTACATGATTTGTCATTGTAGCATCCTTTGTATAAACCGAAGACAGGAAGAACCCAGGTGCCCATCACTAGGGAACTGGTTGAATAAGCTCAGCTATGTCCACATAGTGAGTACCAGGCAGGCCCCAAAAAGAATGACACATCTCTCCGAACACACGTGTAGTGATTTCTAGAATACATTGCTCAGTGAAAAAGCAAGACGCTCAACAGAGTATGTAGTGTGAACTGTGTTTCAAGGAAAGAAATGGAAGTAATAAGATATTACCGTATTTGCTTAGTTTGCAAAAGAGAAGCTAAAAGGAATAATTAGATATTTGGTGAGTGAGGGGCTGCTTCAGGATATGCTGTGCATATCCTGAGCTTATGCACAGGGTAGAGAAGATAAAGCTCTTTGACGGGAAGACTTATTATGAGTTCACCATTTTATATCATTTCAACTTTTGAACAATATAAACACTTTACACATTTGAAAGTAAAATTAAATTGAAGGCAATAGAGCAAACCCTAAAACTGAACTCAAACAAGCAAACAAAATGAGCCTAACTCCATGTTAAACTGATAATATTACTTCATGGAGAACAGAATTCCTTCAAACAGCTTTTTAACATGGTGTTCTGACTAGAGTGGAATATATTCTAAGGAGAGGAACAATGGCAACGAAATTTTAAATTTCACTTAGTAGGTTTATTGTGAGAAATAATAATAGTACTGTAATTCTGAAACTGTTTTATTTTTGTACAATAAAGCCAATAAGAAAATACATTGATTTTATTAGGAACCAAGACTTTTATTCGGAAGCAAAAGAGATACAAGTATAAAAGAAATGTAGAAAAAAAGCTTTAAAACTTGCAGTATTAAATTTGCATTAACAATTGTAATAGGGATGCATGGCTTTAAAAAGTTTATTTCCTACCTCTGTCCTCTGAAAAGCACTTAAAGCAGTGACACCGAGTGTCACTGAGCCCAGCTAGCCCACATCTTGCTTTCTAGCCATTAAGGTGCCCTGGAGCATGGCTGAAGCAGCTCTGTGACAGGAAAAGTAGGTGAGCCTGGAACACCTTTTGGGTCCAAAAGCAAGGAGACGCTCAAAGACGAATGGAAGTCATGTCAAAAGAACACAGTTGCCTATTGGGTTTTCAAAATTATTGGAATACAGGTGAAGTTGGAAATATACCATACAGGACGTTAGAATGCAGGAATGTGCTGTGTGCCCGGGCCCAGCTTTGGGAGTATGGTTGCTTCTCATGTTAGGGTTTCTGGGGTGCAATCAGTGGTGTGTAGTTCAATGCTTGACAACTTGATGACAAAGAAAAGGAAAGCCAGTCTGTAGCATTTGCCAACCTCTCTGCTATAAGTACTCCCACTAGGGCTCATTTTAGACTCCCTACGCAATGTTATTGAACTGGAAAATGGAAAGACATTTGTATAATCAGATTTCACGGTCCCCCTGAGTTGGCGGCAGCACCCCACTGCAATCCAGCCCAACAAAAGGTCAGACCAGATAAAATGCATCCTGATTCCTCGGGAGTCACTGAATTGGGGTTAGGGGAGGGGTGGCGATTGGAACCTGGACCCCAGGAAAGGAGCAAGTAAGTTAAGACTTAGGGTTAAATGAGCCTCTCAGCTTGAGCTAGCCCAGTCTCTGCCAGGAACCTGGCTGGCATCACTCGCCATGGGTTCCACTGTCCCCAAGCTGGATGCCCCCCTCCCGGCATGCTGCTCGCCGTTTCCAGACTGCTCACAGCACACCTTCTTTCCTAACAGCCCGTCCTTGCTCAAGGCTCCCAGGGGCTCTCCATTCTACCACCCAGCCAGCATCTGAACTCCTCTGCCTGGGTTTACTTTCTTGTTCCACCTCACGTCCCACGCCAGTCCCATGTCCATCGTCCCCTCCTCCAGGGCGCTCTCCTCACTGCCCCACAAAGGCAGCCCACTTATTCCCTCCCCACAATTTCTCCCTCGCTTTTCCCTGGCCTGGAATGTGCTGCTCTATCTGCTCTCTCTAAATTCTACAAGGCTGTAAATTCTGGTTCAGGACCCACCCGGTCCAGGTATCCCTCCCTGACTGCTGTAGCTCACAATTAACTTCCTTCTTTACTCACCACCTCCCTTGCGATCACTGCCTCCATTATCACCTCCACCTCTGGTGCCTTCATCTTCTTCATCACCTCCATCTTCTTCATCACCTTCATCTTCTTCGTCACCTCCACCATCCCTCTCCCTAGACCTTCATTAATACCACCCTCACCACCAGCTCCACCTTTATCTTCACTGGTTTCATCTCCTACATCACCTCCACCATCAACAGTCCACTACTTCCTCTACCACGCTTCCCATCACTCCCAATTTTACCTTTACTGCCTTCATCCCCTCCACTTTTGTCTCTCCCATCTTTACTCCCATGGTTTAATCTCAACTCCACCATCATGACCACTGCTATTTGTACCAGTATTGCTGTCCTCATTTCTTTGTCCTCTATCTTTAGCTTCTTTCCTCCTCATCAGTAGCAGACTTTTCTCAACATTCTCCACGTCCCTATCCCTGACACTGAAAACAGAAAATATCTGTCCCTTACCTATATGTGATATCCATTTAAAAGCGAGCCTCTTCCTGTTGAGGGAAGAAGACCTGTATGAAGAAAGTCACCTCAGATATTGCCCAAAGCCCATGCCCTGCTTGGGCGTCAGCGGTTGTCACATATGTGTGTAGTGAGGGAAGAGAACACGCGGTCAGGTCTGTGGGGTGCAGCCACAGGCTCAACAGCTCCTGCTGTCAGTCCTGCGTCTCCATCATTATCAGAACCAGGGACGCCCAGGCACGAGGCCAGTGAAGCAGGAAGCAGGAGCAGTGCCAGGTGGGTTGGATGAGTGGTCAGTCCAGCCGAACCCTGGGTCTGCCCTGTCTGCGAGGCTTGCTGGGAAAGCCTTGCCGGTGCTCTAAAAGTCCAACCTCAAGTGGTCAGGCATCAGTCCCAAACATCCCCAGCTTCCCTTAATAATCACCGTGACTCTCCTATCCCTAAAATTATCAAAACCCTCCTCGGTCCGGTTTTTTGTGTTTGCCTCCCTACCGTCTCTAGGGTGGATTAGTTCCAGATGTTTGCAGTGTCCTCGATAAAGTGCTGCTTTCCGTTGTTTCTCCCAAAGCATCCCCGTCTAAGCTGGCTGAGGGAACTCCCTGCTCCCACCATTGTGAAGTGCTGAGCCTTCTCCATATTCTTCGTGACATGAACGCTTTCTTCTTCTCAACCGTCTTGAGAATGAACAAGACACGTATTTAGATCTATTTTCAGTGTCAGCCCCTCTGCGCACTGGTCGGTCGGTGTCATCGCTCTTCCCCCAACGCCCCCTTGTGCGGTGATGCCTCCATCATTGGGGACCCGCAGGGGAAATAGGACGAGGCCCCACATCGTGAAACCCACGCTGTGGGGTTACTCATCCTGCGTCTGTATGTGCCTTCAGGGTAGATGCAAAGAGGAGCTCTGCGTAGAAGTCTCCTGCAGACCTGGCTGATCACTCTCCATACTGCTCACCTCCCTCAGGCCCCCTGCCATCGCTAAGCTCTCACAGCTCTCTGCCTTTCCCCTCAGGGCTTCTCCTTCCGGAAGGACCGTCCTTCTCTTCTTCTTCTGGCCCAAGGTCCAGCTCCGGCCCTGGGTCCCTAGAAGTTTTCCCTGATACCCCAGCTCTCCTCTGGACTCCCCAAACCCCCTGTACTCGCTCAGTCGGAGCATTGAACACACTCCACAGCAACCATCCGTTTAGGGTCCCCCGTCAGGCTGCATCGTCTCCCCCAAACTGAGCGCTCCACGAAGGGAGGAGGGGTATGGCTTCGTCTCTGACTTGAAAGAGCTCATGTAGGACGTTCTTGAATCATCTTTTGACCTATAAACCCTATCAGGACGACCCATAAAAGAGAGGCTTGAGGCTGACAGAATTCAGTGCTTCTACAGAGAAGAACTTGAATCTTAGAATGCACAGAGAAGGAACAGGCAGGGGCCCCAGATGGATCAGGAAATGGTACCAGGGTTCTGGGGGGCATGCTTAGGCTTAGCACCCTGGCTGGGGAATACCAGCTGCCTCTCTGAGGGGCTTCTGGCTTCCTGGGCTGGCTCAGACCCACTGCCCCTGTTTGAAAAGACATCTTTTCTGCTACGCTGACCTGTAGTTTCACCAGCCCAGCCAGGCAGATTTGAGTTGTAGCAGCTATTTCTTTAGAGCCCTAGCTCACATCTTTCCTGGGCTTTCAATATGGGATTTTTAAATAGTCTTGTGGCTTCCTGTGGACTATTTACTTTTAAAACAGGAAAAATTTCTATTTACTTCTATTTTTTCCCCCCTAACAATATTTTTCAATAGTTCCTCTTACTAAAACTGACGGATTTATTTGGTTCTCCCCCTATCACCAGGAGGTAGACTTTAATCGAGTGTATGTGTTGAAGTGAGAGTTTTAGCCAGATATTTCCTGTGTGACATCCAGGTCACTACTTCGGACCAAGCACCGTGTGTGTCCTTTTCCTGTGGGTTCTAAAACTATCGTGTGCCTGCCCCAGGCAATGCTTGTGTAGCTCCTTGTCAAACATCTCTTCCATTCTGTGTTTGAATGAAGTTATTTCGGCTTTCAGAAAAGATGTCATGTGGGCATTCATAACCAACGTGGGTGGACATGGTAGTCCTGGCCCAGGCGTTTCCGGAACCCCCGTTCAGCACAGACCTTCCCCGGCAATGTCTTCGTGAGGGAAAAGAGCTGAGCAGTAGGCGGGGCGCAGGGTGTCGCAGGTCCAGCTCTCTGAAAGCAGAACCAGCCCCAGTGTGGCTTGGGACCAGCGAACTGGCTCCCAGTGTTCAAGCGTCTGATTGGATAGTGGGTGCCTACTCAGGACGCAAGAGAGGGAGACATCCCCCTTCCGAGGCCTCACTCTTTCTGGCTTCTCTGCCACAGCCTTTTTCTCTCCCCCGTCCTTTCCAACAGGGTACATGCACTCTGTTTAAGGACACAAGGGGGCAATTTCAGGGTGCAGTTGGCGGGCTGTCGCTCTCAAGTTCAAGCACAGCTTGCCGTGATTCATTTAGCTGGCTCCGATCAGGACCACCCCCGCCTCCGAGTTGATCCTATAAACAGTGGTCTTCCAGGGACCACCTGCTTCATTCCCCTTACTTATCAGTCTCCTTCCTGAACCGAGACAGGCAGCCTTCTGTGTGGGCCTTTCTGGTGCTCCGTGCCCTCTCAAACCTAAGAAATTTCTATTGGATCTGGATGAAAGTAGGGTGGGTATTATCAATAAAGCTGCTAAGGCATTCTCGTTCATGTCTTTTTGGTGACTCTTCCTACTCCTTTCTGTTGGTTATATGCCGAGAGGTGGAATTGCTGGGTCATAGAGTGCTGGTGGCGTTTAGTCGAGTCTAGCCAATGTTTTTCCAACGTGGATGAGCCCACTTACCCTCACACCTGCAGTAAGAGATTCCAGTTGATCCACCTCCTTCCCAACACTTGGAATTGTCAGTCTTTTGAATTTCAGTCTTTCTGGTGGATATGTAGTCACGGTTCAGTGTGGTTTTAACTTACACTTCTCTGATGAGTAATGATTGCGGCATTTTTTCCACAGACTTGGTAGACCTTTTGGATATCTTTGTTCAGATTCCTGTTCAAATATTTTGCCTATTTTTAAACTGAGTTATTTTTGTCCTTCTAACTGACTTGCGGAGTTTTGAAAATTACGCGTTCTGAATAGTGCTATTTTGTCAGATATATGTACTGCAAACATCTCTCAGTCTTTGGCTTATCTATTCATTTTCTTAATGAGGTCTTTGGAGGAGCAGGTTGTTAATTTTAATGTAGTCTACTTTCTTTTCTTTCTTTCTTTTTTTTAATAGTTAATGCCTTTTGTGTCCTGTTTAAGACATTCTTGCCCTTCCCAAGGTCATGAAGGTATTCTATGTTTTCTTGTAGAAGGTTGTTTCACCTTCCTACTTCAGGCCTATAATCCACGTTGAATCAATATTTGTGTGAAGCATAAATTAGGAGTAAAGGTTAAGTTTTTTTCCAAATAGATATCCAATTGCTCTAGAACCATTTACCGCAAGACCGTTTTCTCCCATTGAGCTTTGGTTGTAAATCACAGGGACTTTATTCATAATAGCCCCGAACTGAAAACAACCTGAATGTTCATGAATGGATAAACAAATAGTGGTACATCCAGACAGCGGAATACTGCTGAGCCACAGGAAGAATAAACTGTGGATACGGACAACACCACAAATGAATCTCAAAAACATCGTTTTGAGGGAAGGAAGACAGAGACAACAGAATACACACTGTTTGGGTCCATTTGGATGAGGCCAAATTAATGCGTGGTGATCAAAGTCAGAAAAGTGGGGCACCCACTGCTGGGAGGCATTGACTGAGTAGGCTGATTTGCGCGGCACTGTTTTTATGCTTGGCAGTCACTCGGGCTGTAAAGGTCAAGAGAAGAGATGACACACCAGGTAGGAGGCTGTTAAAAGTCCAGAATAATGTTGCCTGTGTACATGTTAGCTGGGGTGTTGCCGTTTCTGCTCTGAGTCTCAGGGCAATTGGACCTCACTAGGCCATGTGAGGGCCTGTAGAATCCCAGAATGTGTCAACTCCTAGAGGCCTCACTCTTCCCTCTAGCAGCAATCTTAGGATTCATTCGGCCGAGCCATCTCGGGTTGTAGACGAGACGATACTGACAGGAAAGAATCTGCAAAAGCGAAAGCTTAGATGAATGTACACCTTTATTCCCAAGAGCTAAAAGAATTCTGTCATCATCCTTAGTCACCTGTGGCATCATGGCTGCTAAGGTTTTGCAGACTTCCTACATGCCCAGCTCCGTGCTAAGCCTTATCTCATTCATCCTCCCAAGAAGCCCGTTGGGTGGGGGCAGCTAGTGCCAGCCCATGGTACCGTGAAGAGTTGGGACCTCGGCAGGCCCAGGCCACATAGCCGTGTCTACCTGACTCGGGCCTGCCTGAGTCTTCGTCACCTGCCACTCTGGGCCCCCGCAGTGCTTCCATGTCTTAAACACGTCTGTGGTAGATCTCAGTGCTAAGGTGGTCTTTGAGTGGTCCAGGCCTTCTGTTTCAGAAGAGTCTGGAGCCCACGGCATCTTCTGGGTTCTCTGTCTGCTCTGACTGCTGAGCCTGCATTCATATGAGAGATGCCCCCAGGGGTGCCAGTATGAAGGGCCCTCACCCAGATCTTATGCCATTGTGTTCCCCTCTCATCTTTTCTGTCTTTTAGGGTTTCTGCCCTCTGTGTGGTGCTGGTCCAATGCCCTTTGGACTCTCCTTTTGGAACCCAGCCTTGAAGGGAGGTGCGAGGCGGCATTTTGTATAAACTTGTAGAAGGTTCATGAGCAAGTGTGAAAATGACTCACCTTCGCACCAACCCACAGTTCCTTCCACCCCAAAGCCCCAAGATTCACGTCCCAGATTTTCTCAGTCTTTCCCTGTTGGGTAGAGACCTGACAGAGAAAAGTGGCACGTTGAGAAACCAACTTGAGATCCTTTTTCCACCCCGCAGCCCAGGAGGCTGTGGTTTGCACGTGCGTGTGCACACACACGTACGGTGATTGGGTCAGAGCCACGGGGCTCCAGGATTGGGGCTGTCTCTACCCAGAGAGGCAGAGCTGTGTGGCGGGATTTCAGGGGGGCTGGAAATTGATTTTCTTCTTGACTTACTTGGCCCTCTGCCTAGTATCTCCTTCCCTGGGAAGTCGTTGCTTCGTGCTGGTAACGGGCCTCTGTTGGGAGTCCTTTGCCCTCCCCTAGATCTAAATCCAGCTGCCTGCAGCTGTGCCGAGACTCCAGGAGACAATCCCAAGCGGTCCACAGCCAAGGGCAGGGGAATGTTCTGCCCATGGGGACATCTGCCATGGGTGAGAAGAGCTGGGCTGGACAAGCAAGGACCAGGGACTTCTGCCACCCGGCTCCCAGAAACCTCAGACCTGAGGCAGCCCTCAGCTGCCTCCTGGCTACCCGGCTTACCCTGGGGAGGGGAAGGGGACAGAACGCAGGAGAGAAAAGGGAGGACCGAGGAGGATTAAGAAGGAGAAAATAATAAGGAGGAAGAGCCCCCTTTCAGTGTCTGAACTGTATGCCCATGGTGCCCTTCTGGACGCTTCCCTGAGGAAAATGTGAGGATGTGGGACCAGCAGAAACCTCATCCCTGAAAAAGTGCTTGTGATTTTAGGGGCTGCCTCCGCACAGGGCCCCAGAGGCTGTCTGTGTTTAAACAGAGTCACGGAGTTGGCTTGAAATGTTTTTCAAGTGCGTTGGGGTCACAAGTTGGGTCCTGTGCAGTCGTAAATATGGGGACACCGGTTTATGTATTTATTTGTCTATCCGGCAAATTAATGGAGCCTCTGCTGTGCTAGACCCTGACCTAGCCGGGAATTCCTGTCCTTGGGTCCCAGGCAGTGTCAGGGGAGGATTTTCAGCAGAGCTAAGCACCAATGGACGATACTCAGGAAGTGCAGCGTGATGAGCCCACAGGAAAGAGCCGTGGCAAGGAGACAGGACACTCCTAGGCTTGATGGTCAAGGCTTGATGGTCACTCCACCACCTGTTTTGAAAGTAATAGCTCCTTCATTTCCTGCTGCTCTGTGGCAGCTTTCACGCTACAATGGCAAAGCTAGGTCGTTGGGAAAGAGACCGTAAGACCTGGCAGAGCCGAACGTATTTATTATTTGGCCCTTGAAAGCAAAAGGGTGCCACCCCCTGATCTGCACTATGCGTGCTGGAAGCAGGATCCGATCTGGTTTTTGGAGACGGCAAGTCCTTAGCAGAAAGCCCAGTAGGCACTCACTGCTCAATGAATTGTATGGAACAGGCGAGGAAGGAGCTGTGTGAGGACAGGGTGGCTTAAAGGTGGGACATGGCAGAGAAGATCCAGGAGGATTTGGTGAAGAAAAAGGAGGAAGGTGGGAGAGCAACAGCGGCATGCAGCAGATCCCTGCTATTTGTGAATTACACTATTGTGTATTTGCTTACTTGCTGAAATTGATTTGTAATCTAAGGAGTGTGGCACGGTCACACAGGAGACACTCTGCCTCCTTGTTTTGGCTCTCGTCCTGAAAATGAGTGTCCTTTTTGTGGCCTTTTTGAGTGCCACATTTTTTTTTTTTTAGGTATTTGTGCTTTTTGTGGATGATTTCTCTGTTTGGCATGGCCCCCACGCATAGTGCTGAAGTGCTGGCTGGCGTTTCTAAGTACAGGAAGGCTGATACGTGTGTCAGATCAGCTTCATGCAGGCAGGCGGGGGCGTGCCGTGGACCCTGAGTGCTAATGAATCCACAATAGCGGTGCAATACAATGTCTTTCAACAGAAGCATGCGGACGACACAGTGACGTATGGATTGGTTGGTGACACTGGCGTGACCAGAGGTTGGCAGGAACCTGACCCTGTATTCTCTAGGAGCCGTGCGTCAGCAGGCGCTGATTCAGCACTGGCGCTGACTTGATCGGTATAACTACTGTGAATAATGACAACTGACCATAGATAAAGTGGCGAGGAATACACAGAGTCTGTTAGAAATGACCAAGAGAAGAGGGCGCAGTGTGGAATGCAGAAGATGCAGGATATGGAGCGGGGAGTGGCAAGGAGCCGGGATTCTTTGGGCTACGTCAGGGCCAGCAGCGTGTGGCTGTGAGGAGGACCATTGCATGTCAGCACTTACCAGCCAGAGGCCACAGTAAGGACTAGGGACCCAGAGAGCAAAGGACCCTCGTCCTGCAGGACTTCGGGGCAGGGCAGGGATGTGAGCACACCTGGAAGGGAATTCTTTGGCCAGGAAAGCATCCCGAGGTGCAGTGGGGAGCTGGGCCATGAGGACGAGGGGCCGTGCCTCCTTCCAGGGTGTGGGAGACAGTGGCCAGGACTTTGCAGTGGCTCCCAGGCTTTCTGAACCCCAGGCTCAGGCATCCTGAAGGTCCACGCCTCCGGCACACGCCCCAAATCCCCCTCGGAGCCGAGGAGTGCTGGGTGCTAGGCCTGCCTCACGGGCCAGCTGGCCGGGGGCAAGGTCGAGGGAGAGAGAGCCGAATGCATGGCTAGGGCTGGGCCTTCTCCTCTGTGTTCCTGGAGGGGCAGCGAACCGTGCTGTCCCCTCCATTCAGAACCCATCCCAAGGCAGACGGGCTGTGATTCACAGCCGGGTTAATCCTGACCATTGCGCTGACAGCACCAGGCCGAAAATCACTTCCCACCCCCACCTCACCCAGGCACACCTTGTTTTGTCCGTGTTCTGTTTACACACAAATAACCTTTTATTGGCATAAAAAAAAAAAAAAACAACTATTAAGTCATAGGTTTTCAAACTGGAAAGTACCTCAAGGAGTCTAGTTCCTTACCTTGAAGCAAGCAGAATATTTTTATGTACAGATGAAGCCCCAGGGGCAGGGGCCACAGCTATGGCTACCAACGGGCAGAGCGGGGCTTGGGTGCGGGCCCCTCCCTCCCTAGGGGCTCCTTCTAGACTGCCTCGGGTCCCCCTTCTTCTCTCCACTTGGTTTTGGGACTTGACTTTCTCCTTTCCATTCCTGTTTTCCTCTAAGTCTCATCACAAGGGTGCCGTGTGCCAGCTGTGCACTGGCCACCTCTCCCTGCCCCCCTGCCCACCTCAGCCTCCCTTTGCCCCCTTCCAGCTCTCTGGTCCCAGGTCCCGACCTTCTCTCTCTCTCTCTCTCTCTGCATGGCTGCTCTCTGTGGCCCCAGAGGGACCTGGTCTCAGACATGGGTGGGCTGCTGCCTCGTGCGGGTTCTGCGGCTCCTCAAAAACAAGCCTCACTCTGTGCGCGGTGCAGAGGCCAGCTGCTGGGGGAAGGCAAAGGAAAGAAAATCTGTTTTAAAAAGCACAGGTGATGGCAGCCAAGACAAATATACCCAGCTAAGGGAACAGGAGGGCTGGAAGATTCCAGATGCAGAGGTCTCCCTGTACCGCCTGCCTCCCTGGTCTGCCCAAGGGGCGGGGTTCAGGAGGGAAGGAAAGGGCCAGGGCAGGGTGATCTCTACCTGCTGTCTCCTGAGCCCCAGCAAGAGACATTTCCTGGGGGCAGGCCATTGTTGGGGGTGGGGGTGGGGTCAGGGAGGAGGATTCAATCTAACTCAAGCTTAGGTGAGAAACCCACGGTCCTACATGGCAGACGGAGGAGGGTATGTTGGCAACACCGAACTTTGTCCCAAGTGACGACCAGGGAGGGGACCCTGCCCTGCGGTCTCCCACTCCCACTTGTTCCAGGCTCCTGCCTCGCTCATTCCTGTGTCATGGACCCTTGTGTTAACACTGGCCTGAGCAGGAGGGGTTGGGGAATGTGTGGGACCTTCCCCTTTTGCTGTTTTGGGAATCAGACCTGGGCCTCATGGAAATCTACGCTCTGAGAGGACAGCCCCTGGCCTCCCAGCATGGGACGTTTACTCAGGGCGGGTCTGGCTGAGTCAGGGGGCCACACATCCCGGGAGAGAGTCACTTGGGCGGGTGGCAGGCATGAACAGTGGGGCCTTTTGCTGTTGCTTCGGTCCTAACCCTTTCTCATCAGCTCAGGGAGAGAGAGGAGAGCAGAGAATTCACCGCAAAGCTGGCACAAGGGGACGGCCACACTAGGCTGGAGCGTCTGCAGACCTGGTGGGGCAAACGCCCCTGGGCCACTCGGCACAGGCTCTGGGGTCACGATGGCCCCACTCTGAGTGCTGGCACCAGACATGTGGTGGCCTAATGCCAGGGCAGACGCACAGGGCAGGTCTTGGGGGGGGGGCAGGTGGGACAGGAGCCCCCAGGGGTGACCTCACCGTGTGTCTGAGGCCTTCTGGCCGAGACCCGGCTGCCTTTTCCACATTTTTCTAAGGTCGACCTCTGGAAGAAAGTGACGCTGCTCTGTGTGGCCCCCAGAGGGAACTGGAGCCGTAGATCAAAGAACCTGGGGACAGAGTTACTCTCAAAATAAGGAATAACTTGTTAGCAGTTGTGAAATCTCTCTGAGGACAGATGATGTGTTTTAGAAGAAAATGAGTTATCTTCCATTAAATGCCTTCAAACCCAGAGTGTGGCACCCCTTATAAAAGATCGTTTGGAAGTCCCGAATTGGATGGATGGCTGCAATAGATCCCCTTGAAGGCTTTGTACTATCCCGAGAGCTTTTAAGTCCCGTGATTATGTCAGCGACGCGCAGGATGTCACGTGTCTTGATCTAACGGAGACTTCCTGTCTCCATCTGAAAAGCTGACCTTGTGTAGGTTGCATCAAGGTGGGGACGCCAGGAGCTTTGACACCCTCCAGGCTGTACGTATGGATACGATGTCCCTAACGTAAGTTCTCAGTCCATACGTGTGGCTATTAAAAGATCAAGGTCATTAGTGGAAGGTCCCAATGGCAAGACCCCAATATCTACTGAAGGCCCACAAGTCTCCAGTGTGAAACCGTGCCTCATCGTTCACTGTATCAACAGTCAGGGAACGATTGCTTATCTTTCCCTCCAGGCTGAGCTCCTGGAGGGCAGGGGGTGGTGTTCGATGCGTCGTCAAGGTGGGAGCGTTTGGTGGTAAAAATGCTTCGAATCGGACACAGCTGGGTTCGGGTCCCGGGCTGCTCTGACCAGCTGCAGGAACTCGGCCTCTCGGAGTCTCAGTGATCTCCTCTGTAAAATGGGGACGCTAACGTGATGCTGCTAACACTCGGAGTGGTTGTGAGGATTCAGGACGGAAGGCGCGTGGGGTGCTTAGCACGGGGCCGAGTCCACAGGGAAAACCCAGTCCACTTAGCCAGATTGTGACTGTGGAACTGGGCCTCACGCACAGTGGGAGCTTTGCGTGTGGCTGACTGACATACGGAGAAAGACTGAACAAAGAGACCTTTGCCTGTCCCCTGGCTGGCAGGACTGGACTTGTCACCCCCTTCTGTGGTGCGGGCCCCGAGTACGCTGTCTCCCTGCTGCGGGAAGTGTTAGGGGGACAAGGTGCAAGGTGAGCCCCTCAAGGACAGGAAAGTGAGGGACCAGGGGCCAAAGCTTTCTTGTTGGGTCTCCTCTGAGCTGCTCTGGAACCTTTCCAAGGAGGCCCAGGGGGGCGCTCCTTGTTGGGGAGCCCTGGGAGGTCCCTGGTGCCACAGCCTGGGCCCCACCTGCTCTTGCGCAAGCCCGACTCCCAGGCAGCCTGTTACTTCTGAAGTTTGTTTAAGGAAAGTGGCAGAAGGAGCACCAGCGTTGGACCGCAAGCAGACACGCAACAAAGCAGCCCATTGAAGGCCGGAACTGCCGAGTCCCAAAAACAGTCTGTAGCAGGGACACCTCGTCCGACATTCACAGAAACGCACCCAGGGCTCTATTTAAAGACCCACACATTGGAATAAGCACAGATAGTTTATTTCTGATTGTCCACATGGGCCCTCTGGGATTCTCTCTGAAGAGTGACTCCACTTCCCCGTTGACCCCAAATAACCCCCCACCCACCCACGTCCTCAGCCGTTTTAGTCTCTCTGGGTTTTTTCATTAAAACAAACAAACAACCTAGTCTATTAGGTGTTTTTTTTTTGTTGTTTGTTTGTTTTGTTGTTTTCTTTTTGATTTAGCCAGGTCCCTCTTTGAGGGCTAAGCTTAGGTCAAATATGGATGTTTAATTGTTTTGGTGTCACCAAGTAGCAAAGAGACTGGGTTTTTTAGGAGGGGAGGGAGGTACAGGATGTGAAATATGAGCCACCTGCAAACTTGGAGCCCACGACGATTGCTGTCTGGGCAGAAAGAACTTTTGAAAGTGTAAACAAGAGCACAGTGACCCCTGGGCCCAAACTACCCCCTTCCCTCCAGCTACTCATGGGGAAGGAACTGACGATGGCAGGGGCGTTGCCATACGTCAGGCTCTGGACCTTGTTATGTGTGTGTGAAGCACCCACCCTGGATGGCACTATAGCAGGGGGGAGGCAGGCGGGAGTTGGAATTCTCCACCAGGTGAGCTTCTTACCTGTCTGAGCCTCAGTTTCCTCACCTGGAAAAGAAGATAACAAAAGAACCAACTCAGAGGATTTGACGAGGGTAACATGAGATGGTGTTTGCAAAGCAGTTAGAACAGTGCCTGGGTCATGGCAAATAATCCGTTATTATCCCCACGTTAGAGAGGAGGAGCCAAAATTGGCAGGAGTCATGTGACTTGCCCAGGGTCACATAGCTAGTCGATGGTGGAAATAGGATTCAACCCCGGGTCAGCTTGGTCCAGAGCTGCTGGGCTTGCCCCCCACCCTATATTGTTAAGCCAAGGAAGGTGATTCTTGGATCTTGAGTCAAAGGGGCTGAGGGGCACCTTGCCTATCTTCTCCCACACCCACAACCTGAGGGAGCTCAGAAAAATAATGTGAGTCCTAGGATTCTGGGCTTATTATAACACTGACATTTAGTCAATGCTTCCTGCTGCTTGTATTTAATACTCATACAATTTCCACTATGGGCCAGTCCTGTTCCAAGCACTTTACATGTCTTATCTCATTGTAATTCTTGTAATAATCCCCATATGAGGTGGCTACCGTGATTATCATCCCCATTTTACAGATGAGGCATCTGAGGCACAGAAAGGTTAAGTAATTTGCGCAAGGTCACACAGCTAGTACATAAGAACCCAGATCTGGCTCTGGCATCCATGCTCTTAACCATCATGCTCGATGTTTTATATGCAAAAGCAATGAATACGGCAACCTGCCCCTTGCCACTGCCCTTGGCTCCCCATCCCCTGTCTCCTTCCTGCCCTCAGTGAATGTAAGCACCACGGGGAGCTGGTTTTGTGCACTGAAGTCTGGCCTAGAACAGTGCCTGCACACAGTAGGCATTCAGTAAATACAGAATGGATGATGAATGACTAGATGGAGAGGCAAAGCAAGCGCTCGTAAGAGTTCGTCGTATTAAATACATTATATAATTTGTTCAACCACTCATTTGGTTGAGTGGTGAGCCAGGACGCAAACCCAGATCTGACTCCAAAATGCTGTCCTTAATCATTTTGAACAGCATGATTCAAATGCTGATGAATTTGAATCAGCATTCAAATTCTGATTTAATTAGCCATGCGAATGTGTGGATGTGTGTCTATATTATATAAATACACAGGGTGCCAAAAAATGTATACACATCTTAAGAAAGGAAAACTGTATTAAAATTGTAATACTCAATATATACCAATAACAAAAGATGAATACAAGTCATGTTTGACTTCTGCAATTATAAGAGGTGCTCAAAGTGGTTCCCATCAGCGTCCAGACACTTCTGATGACGGCAAAATACTGCGTGAGCAACGTTGATCAAAGTGTCCACTTGTAGACATTTTTGTGGCACTCCTGTATAAAATAATCATATATATACTTTAAAAAAATTTTTTTCAACAACGAAACTCTGAGAGAAGTCTGTGTTGAGGCTCCTTGTTTGCTTGGCAAACATAGCTAAACCCGAACTTTCTAGATTCCGTTTTGAGAAATCAAAAAGGAGAAGCAAATGTTTCATAAGCAGAGCTAGGTGGACAGTTTGAAAGTATCCAGGGACCTAGAAGAATATGCCCCCATATGTAAATCAATATGAAAGCCACACTAACCCAATAAAAGTGTGCGGGAACCCAACAAAATTCTGGGTTTTCCTGTGATGGGGGTTTTCATGCTTTTCTTAGAAATATTGAAATTCCATCTTTAAAAAAAATACTGTGTGTGTGTGTGTGTGTGTGTGTCCGTGTGTCCGTCCCTGCTGCGCTTGTGCTCCTAGAAGCTGAGCTGGGCAGGGGGACAACACAGTCCCTCCATTTGGGGAACTCAGTCCAGAGATGGGACGCCAGAACTCAGCGTCCAGTGGATGTCATGCATGGCATGTAGAAGCTTAAGGATGAGACACTTCGGGAACACAGGGGTTTGGGAGCTCCCGCAAAGCTTCCGGGAAGTCACCCAGAAGAGGGAGGGGACGTCTGAACCAGTTCTTCCCATCGTCCAGAATCCCCAAGGTTCATCCATTTGGCAGCCAGGTCTCAGCAGACCTTGCAAGGAGTAAGGGTTGACAGGCGCAGAGCTACTCGCATCCATGGGGACACATGGCCGGAGATGATGCTGGCCGTCATGACCCAGCTTCCTGTGGTCACTGAATGGAGCCCCTCCTGGGAAACCAGCACCCCCTCCAGGCAGCGTTCCCCGAGTTCCACCTCCCATCTGTCCCTCCAGCTCACCCAAACTTTTTCTTCGTAGACCCCTAGGGGCAGGACTCTTTTCTCACCCACCCCTGTGGTGTCTGCCCTGCCTCACCCCACTATTGCACGTGACATGCTGCCTGCAGATAAAGATACCCCAGGGATGTCTGGCTGAATGGGCTGTGTTTGTCTGTATTCAGCCCCCAAAACACTGGTTAGTTTCCCAGTAGCTAGCGTTTACTGAGCCCTGGACGTGGGCCTGGAGCTATGCTAGTCACTTTGCTGCTTTGCATGATTTCCATTGCACAGAAGAAGTAACAGAGGCAGAGAGAGAAGTCAGCTCCTGGCCTAGTCACACAGAGTACAAGGGACAACGCCACCCTTGATGGCCGGTGGCTGACTCAGGATCGTCATGCGTCTGTACTGCCTCCCACACACGCAGGAGAGGGGCCTGAGGAGGGAGAGCTCCACCTCCTCAACTTCTGTTCACTTTGGACCCGGAGTGTGGGAATCTCCCTGTGAGGTGTTTCTGCTCCCACCCTTGGGTGGAGGTCCAGGCAGGCTCCTTGCGCTGATCCCCCAGCTCTCTTGGGACCCCAGGGGCTGATGTCCCCAGGTCTTCCCTCCTATGGAGGTGCTGTGCTCCAGACCTTTCTTGACCCATCCTCCACCCCGGCAGGAAATCTCCAGCTTCCCAAGGGGCTCATTCCATGGGAATACATTAGAGACATCTGTCCTCTTCCCTGTGTGGGGCTTTCTGGAGACGTGGTGTTAAGACAGAGATGGGAATTTTAATGATGATTTTTTTTCTTTTGGTGCTGATGAAATTTTGGTCGGGCCTTGTATCAACCTCCTCAAAGCCAACTTAAAACTTCTAACTCATGCTTCGTCCTCCGGGGCTCTTGATGCTCCCAGCTGGTCCCCCTGTCCTTTCATCTTCTTCTCCTCGGGGAGAGGTGTAAGCTCAGGGGGCTGTGGCAGCCACAGCACCAGCACTCAGCACCCCCCTCCCTGCCAGGCCCGAGAGGGGCAGCCTGTTTGAGCAGATTTCACCTTGGGATCAGCTGTCTCATGGAGTACCAGGCCTCTACGGATCACGGGATGAAGCTTAACGTCTTCCTTCTTCAAGATTGGGAGATTTCTGGCAACCTCATGCAAGGATTTTCTATTTTGTCTCCTGCTTTTCTTTAATAGCAAACGGATGGAAAATGCAGAAAACCCTGTGCTCAGCAAAACCTCTCTCTGTAGGAAATAGCTGGAAACCGCGTTCCAGGATGAGCACTCGGCCAGCTTAGGTGTTTCTTGGCGCCCCTGGCTTGGTTATATAATGCCTGATGGCCCAGCCCAGCCGAGCTGGCACCCTTTGAGCTTGGCAAGCCCCCTTTACTCTTTGAGCCCCCTGCCCTGGGCTGGTCAGGCCCCTGGGGAGGCACAGGCTTTCTCTGTGATTAATATTTATTTATTTAATAAGGACTCCTCCCCATGCTCCTTCTCTCCCTTCCCCCCAGGCTCCTTTTTCATGGAAAAACAATAATTTCCGTGATGATCTCAGGGTAGAAGCAGGAACTAAACCTGTCTGGGCCTTCGCTTCCCTGTTGGAGGGGTGCAGATTAAGTGACCTGTGGTTTGCGCTTGGAGCCAATGTTCCATGATTCTATGGTCTTTCTCATGGAGGAAAGCTTCTCCCTGTTCTTGAGTCTGCAGACCATAACTGAGGATGAAGGTTTCCAGGCAGAGCCCCCTCCTAGTTGGCTGTGACTAATCCTGTCCTCTCCCCCACCTAGCAACACACACATACACACAGGGTATCAAGCAAGCATGCCTTGTGTGGGTTTCCTTCTTTCTTTCATTCATCCACCCATCCATCCATCTGTTCATTCACTTATTCATTCATTTGTTCTATGACCATGCATTGAGCTCCCACGGGTCCTGTAGACACGGAGTGACGGGATACCCTCGCTGCCTTTGAACTCATAGACTGGTGGGGGAGGGAAGTACGTGGGTCAGACGGGGCAATGCTGAGGCAAAGGCTAAGCCAGTAGTCTGGCTGAGGGCCCACAGCATCCTGGGCATATCTCCGCCTCCTCAGTTTGTGCTTGCTCACACTTGGACCCAGATCGTAAACATATGCCTGTGAGGGTCCTTAAACACTTTCGAGATGAGCTCTCTACTCCTGTGCTCAGGAGGGTTGGCCAAGGTCAGGAAGGGCATGCAAGGGGGGGGGCGCTGGAACCAAACCAGGCCCCCTGAATGTTATCGGGTCAGTGATTCCTACATTGAGGACCACACGCAAACTCAGCAAGGCTCAGGACTCTTAAGGTAATAAAGGGTCTCGCTATAGAATTCTAGAACCAACGTCATCATCTCCTGCATAAGGCAACTGAGGCATAGATTGGTCGCGTCACCTGCCCAGAGTTTCCCAGCTCGGAAGAGGCTGAGCGAGGAGAGTGCCCAGGTCTCCTGACTCCAGCTGGTGTCTGGCAAGCTCTGGTTCAGGCACACTGCCGTAACTGCTTACACCCCCACTTCCTAGCACTTTCCCTGGGAGGTCTTGAATCAGACTGCCTGGCCGCAGCAAATGCTGCTGTGCTAGCAGACGGGGGTGAGCTCATCCCCGAAGTGGCGTGGCAGGAACGTGGCGGCAGCCTGGGCTTCTGTTCCTGTCTGAAGTCATGGATGAAAATAGCTTGCCTGCGGTCTATTGATACCCAATACTCTATCATCAGATTGGGGAAGTCAATTAAAAGTGTCTGGTTTCCCCCCCAGGGGCCTGGGAATTGCACGGAGGCCAGAGACCAGTGGCCAACAGGAACTGGGCCATGGATCCCATTTTACAACTCCCGCAAAGCCAGAGGCTGCAGACTGCGCCTCACCGGGCTGCAGGCAGCCCCGGGCACCTCCCAGGGACCGACTCCCCACTCTGAAGGATGGGCTCAGGTTCAGGTTGCAGGAACATCTGGCCCTTCTGGAAAATGCACAGGAAACAGCTCAGGCTGGGAGGGCCTGGGATTGCCTTGGAACTTCCTGTGGCCAGTGGGGCACAGGCCAGGAGACCAGACTGGTATGAGTTGGGAGCAATTGTGGCTGGTTTCGAATGGGACCTCAGGGGCACTGGTTAACGTCCAGACCGGGGAGGAGGTGTGAGTGCCCAGGGAAAGCAGACTCCTCTCCTGCCACCGGAGCAGGAATGTAGACCTCTGCTCTCCATGCAGACCCGGACCAGCCACCAGGAGACAGCACACCAGGCTCTCCAAGCCCTCCTCTGACCGATTCTCCCACACAGCCTGGCCCTCTGTGGGCTGTAGGTGGAATGCAGGGTCACCTCATACTCAGCCAGCTGCCGCTCCCACCTTTGTCCCCAATGTCCTCCCTTTCAGGTCCCTGGGTCCCAACTTTCTGGGCTGGATGGTAATCACTACGCTAGCATGGAGATAAAATGCTGGGCCGGTGGTTTTCCAACGTGAGAATCCAACATGTGAATTACCTGGAGAGCTTTTTAAAACAGAGTGCTTACCCCCCGTCTACCCCTCAGTTTCGGACTTAGTGGGTCCTAAGAACGTGCATTTTGAATGGGTTCCCAAGTGGTGCTGCTGCTGCTGGTCCAGGGATCACATTTTGAGAACCACTGTGCTAGGCAATGACTATGTGGAGTGGGGGCAACCCAGGAAGGCCTCCCTGAGGAGGTGACGTGGAGCAGGGCCCTGAAAGACAAGGAAGAGCCAGCCATACAAAGGTCTAGGGATTCCTAAACTCTTCTGTGGCTATGCAACCTTTCCCAAAATGATGTCTGTAAAAGCAGAACACAATACACACAGGGTGTCAGAGGGAAATGATTAAAATGAAATCCAGCTCAATCCATGGACCCCTGCTAGTTAAGAACCCCTGGTGAGGGACTGTTTGGGGAAGAGAGAACAGCCAGTGCAAAGTTCCTGGGGTATAAATGAACTTGGCAGGTTGGAGTTCAAGACAGTCCAGGGGTTGAGCTCAGTGGATGGAGGGGAGTGAAAACAGGGGCTTGGGGCTTGGGGTTGGCTTAAATATGTATCCCCAGTGTGCTGACAGCTGCTGGGACTTTTAAATGGGGTAATGGTGATCAGATTTGTATTCTAAAAAATCACTTTGGTTGCAGGATGGAGAATGGGATGTCAGGAGGACACGAGGGACGGCTGGAGACCCATGAGGGTCTGTTACCTGCTTCCAGGTGATACATGGGAACCAGGCTTGGCCTCGGAGCAGGCAGAGGGAGAGGAGCCTGTGGGTCACGTGAGAGTTTGGAGGCATCATTGAGCCGATTGCCTGTGCGTTGGATACAGGGCAGAGGCGATGGAGGGCGCGGGTTTGGGGTTAGAGCCTAGTGCTGACGCTGTTCCTAAATCGCCAAACATATGACCTTAGATCAATTGCTTCCCCTGTCTGGTCCTCAGGCTCTAGTGGTAGAGGGAGGGACTGGACTAAGCTCTAAGGGCGAATCTACCAGAAGGGTTCGGTGTGGAATTGGAGAACCCTGTGGCCAAGCGGTTCAGTTTGCGAGGGGGGCGGGGGAAGGGCGGTGCTCGCGGAGGCAGACGCAGGCGCCCCTGTGGCTGCCCAGCGGGTCCTGCGGGTTGCTCTGCAGGGAAGTCAGCAGCAGTGGGGCAGGCAGCGTCTGCAGCAGCAGGTGGCTAGGAGGTGAGGCAGCCGTAGGACTGCCAGCGGCAGCTCCCTGCAGCCCAGCAGCGCCCTCCCAGGGCAGTGAGAGCTGGGGAAGGTGGGGGATGAGGCTAGCGCCCTCCTCCATGTCCTCTTCTTTTGCTCCCGCCTTCCCCTACTGTTCCTCCTCCTCTGGGCAGAGTAGCTGGAAAAAAGGGACCAGAGAAGGGGCAGACGGTGGCGGGGCCGGTTCCAAGCTGCAGGGAAATGCTTTCTCCCACTTCACTTCCGCAGCTCAGAGGCTTGAATTGTTCCCTGGAGATTGCTCCCAGCAGGCTCCGTCATTTAGTCAATCAACGAACTATTGAAAAACCACTCCGTGCTGGCCCCAAGCTGGGGGCTACACACATTAAGGTCCAGTCCCTGCCCTGGAAGAGCCCCAGCCTAGTGGTGGAGACAGAAATGTATAGTAGCATGAATTGAGCACCTACTGTTTGGCAGGTCTTGGAAGGTAGACAGTATTACCCCCATTTATGGATAAAGAAACAGAGAGCATCCACGGCAGACTAAGAAAATCGATGGGTGAAATTTACATTTAAAGTATACAAAACCCTAAAGAGGTGAACCTCTTAGAATATAGCGATCTCTTACAAACCCACCCGAATAAGTACAATTAAAAAGACGGAAAATATCAAGTATTGGCAAAGATGAGGAGCAACTGGAATTTTCATGCACCCCTGGTAAGAGTATAAACTGATGCGAGCACTACAGGAAAGTGTTCGACAGTGGCCGTCAAAGCTAAACCTACAAAATCCCCATAAAACGCTTCCACTCCCAGATGAACCAAGTGCTTATGGCCACCAGAAGACGTGTTCAAGAATGTTCGTAGAAGCTTTATTCATATATAATAGCCCCAAACTGGAAACAACCCCAATGTCCATCAACAGATAAATGGATGAACAAATTGTGTTATAACTATACAGTAGACTACTGCTCAACAGTTAAAGGGGAAAACCCTTTGATACCCACGACGATATGGGTTACTTGCAGAATAATTATGCAGAATGAAAGAATGCAGACTATATGATTCCATTTATGTAAAGTTCTAGAAAATGCAAACGAATCTATACTGACAGAAAGCAGGTTAGTGGTAGCCTCTGGAGTGGGGAAGGGGTTGGGTTTGTTCATTATCTTGATTATGGTGATGGTTTCTCAGGCGTATACACACGCCAAAACTCATCAAATTGTGCACTTTAAATATGTGCAGTTTCCTCTATGTCAGCCGAAGCTATAAAATATAAGAAGAGGGCTTTGCATTCACTAGTGATACTAATATACCTTGAGCTAAAGGATATAATTAACCCAACGTGCTGCACTTGAAATTAAAAACTAACAAAACCCAAAAATAAATAAAGCAACAAATAAAGCTTAGATGGTTAAATGGCATGCCCCAGGCCTCACCACTGGGACGCTGACGCCTAGACTGTCACTATTACACTCTGTGGCTCAGAGCTTATGCCAATTCAAGGTCCTCTATAGGCAGCTGTACTTAGTTGGGGCAGAGGAGGTAACCACATTCAGAGGGGTCATCTCTGGGAAAGGCACCAGGAACTTAGAGATGAAGGGCAGAGCCCTGCCCTCCAGGCTCTCCCCATCCATTTGGGGTGAGAGACACTTGAACAGATGATCACAGTGGTCGGTGAAATCAGGGAAGTCTTCCTGTAGGAGGTGATGTTTGCATTCAGACAAGTGCTTGGCCTAGGGTTAGCACTCACTGAATATTATCTATTAATGATTACTGTTCCCATGGTCCTCAAGAGAGGAGAGTGGAAAGGAAGAAAGTGTTCCAGAGAGAGTGATCTGCAGTGTTCAATACAGGTGGGCATGTTGGAGAGCCACAGAAGGTTCGGTGACCAAGGAGTGGGGCAAAGCACAAGGGGAGTCTTTTTAGGGCTGGTTGACATCTCTGTGAAAGCAAGCCTCTCAAAGGACATGGGGGCATGGGACATTTTGGGTCAGGTGTCATGGAGGGGTCAGAACACGGGAGGCTCCCCCTAACTGTGTGATTTGGCCTGGAGCTTTATATGATTGACCTGGAATTTCAAGAGTCACCTTGAGTAGGTTCCCCCATCCTTATCCCTGTGGAATCTAATCTGTGGGATGACTAATCCATAAGAGGGCATCCTCACTGCATCTCTTTGCCTGCCTGACACGTAATAGATCAATACATGTTAGGCTCTTCGCTTGCCTCCTTCCTTTCCCTGGGCACTCACAGTACCCACTGACACGGCCACTGTCCATACCAGCCCACGACCAGAAAGTGTGCAGGTGGGGCCGGGCAGGGCCACGTGAGCCCTGAGTCCCAGCGAGGGTTGGGCAAAGGCTGTAGAGACGAGCAGCCCCTAGGCCAGGTGGCGTCAGGGGACCGTTTCTGATTCTCTGCCATGAAAAAGCCCCATTGTGGGGTCTTTGGGGGAGAATATATTTATTTTGTTTCCTGAGCTGTGTGAACAGTGCATTGTGCCGCCTGGATTGAGAGGGCTCTGTGTGGCGAGGGAGGGGTTATGTCCCCCTCCTGGGTCGTGCGATATGAAAAGGCCCCATTCAGCCGGGGCCTCCTGCCCACCGGCAGCCCCAGGCTCCTGTGCCATTCCTGGGGGCAGCATGGTTTCCCTCCCTCTCCCCCTGATGTATGGCTTGGGGTTGGGTGTGTGTGTGGGGGGAGGTGGTCCTCTTAGGCCCAGCCCCGGAGGGGTCCCAGCTCACCTTCAGGTAGGGTCTCTCAACACCTCAGGGGTGGAGCTGACCGAGGGAGTGGGGGTGCGACACAGAAGAGCCACTTGGCCCCTGTCTGGGGGCTTCGCACTTCTCCTTGAGATGACCTTTGAGGGAGGTTTCCCACCCAGTCACAGAGATTTGTTGACGATCTTCATCCTACAACTTTTTTTTTTTTTTTCATCCTACAACTTTACTTTCGTGTCACTGCTGGGCCATGTGGCCTGAATTCATATTTCTATGATTTCTATGATGATTGTTTTGTGACTAGCACAATTATGCCGGTTTATGTTTGGGGTGTGTGTGTGAAGTTTGTGAATTCGTTCACAGGAAATGTTTCAATCACACCGCGATTTTCGTAACCCTGTTTCAGCACTTTAGTTGTTAGTACGTTGGGAGCCCCGGTCTCCAGGAGTGGACCTGGATTGTCTGGCCCGCGGAGGGCGGTTGGCAAAGGGAGCCTGTGTCCGGCGCGTGTCTGGACACGAGGGGTGAGGTAAACAGGCAGGGTGCTGAGTGCCTGGCCGCAGGGGCAGTATGGGTGGACGGGCTGCCTCCTGGACAGGCGTCCCTGTGAGCTGGCAGAGAGGCCAGGAAGGGGGTCCTTCCTCCAAATTGGCCAGCTCCCCAGATGACCAAACCCCTTAGAGAGAACATGAAGTTCAAATCCTTGCTGGGCTGTTTCCTGCCTCTCCCGTGGTGCTAGGCTCCCAGGCCAAGCGCGGCTGCCTCTCTCTGGATGTGCCCCCACCCCTGCTCAGCCCCTCTCTCCTCACAGCTCTCCATCATTCTGTGCCCATACTGTCTGCCTGGCTTCATAGCAGAGCCTGTCTGACCCCAAGTTTCAGGGGCAGGGAAGCCCCAGAGCCCCCGGCTGTGGAGGGGTCTTATCTCAGTGAGAAGGCAGCTCACTGTCATTATCCTGCCCATTGGGCTGGCCCTCTGCCTTCGAGTCCCAGCTCTGCTTCCCCCTCACTGAGTGACCAAGGAAAGTCACTGAGCCTTGGTTTTCCCATCTGCACAATGGGTGATTGCATTGGTTGGTCTCTGAAGGCTCTCTCAGCTCTGTTTTTTTGTGAATCTCAGAATCTGGACATAGATATAATTGGGATCAGACTGAAAACCTTAGCATGCGTACCTAGGAGGTCATGCTGGGATGCTGGCAGCTCTGTGTGCCCCAACGTGGCTCGAAAGGGGATATCTCCTGGACGTTTGCATCTGTGCTCCCGGGGAGGGGAAAGATGTTTGGCTAATATACAGCCTCCCTCATCTCTTCCCATCTTTGAAAAGAGCCATCGAGGAAGGCTTGATGTTGGCATTTTCAGCAGAGGTGGGTGGTGGGATGGGGCTGAGGACCTGAGCTCCCTGCAGCCTGTCCTAAAACAGGGTCCGACTTCAGGTTATGGGCCAGCGTGCCACAGGGGAGAGAGAGCCCCATCCCTCCATTCGCTCTCCAGCAAGGCCTCCTGATGGGGAGACATCTCTCCATGGCTCTCAGCCTTGATCCTGTACTCTGGGTTAAAGAGAGGGGAGGGGAGCATCTGTGAGAGGCCAGATTGCTCAGGCTGGCATGGCTTGAACGCCTGATGGATGCATATACCAGCAGCCTTAGCTGAGATGTGACATCACCCTTGGGTTGGGGACAGAGCTCCAGCCTCTTTGGAATATGACCTAGTCATCCAGCTGGGGTGTTCTCAGAAGGATGGATTCACGGATAGATGGATGGATAAAATGAAACTGACCTGAGGGAGGAGTGCCTAGTGACTTCTTGTAGGTGATTAGAGGGGAAAACTAAGTGTTATCTCAACATTTCAGCCCAATGGACTAAGAGAACGGGTCTGGAAGGGAAGACAGCTGGTTGCGGTTTTGGAAAGGAGACAGAGGTTTGGCACGGAGGAGAGTGGGGACCGGTCAAGGGTCACTTGGTTTGAGACCTGTTGAGTTTGAAGCAATGAAAGGAGAGCCAAGCAGAACAAAGGGGCCTTGTCAAGGTAGGAACATTGATTTGGAAATTTCATCCATAGTGGTGACAGCGGAGGTTCTGAGAGTGCGGCAGTCCTCAAAGGAGAGACATTAAAGTGAGAGGAGAGGGATGAGGACAGGTCCCTATGGATGGTCACGGCTCAGGGGCTGAGGAGTGGTAGTGAGCAGCCTCCAGGAAGCACGTGGGTTTACTTCCCACTGGGCGAGAGCTCTGGGAGACTGTAGGCAAGGGGAAGTCATGACTGAAGGGGCTGCTCAGCAGGAATGGCTCTGCTCCTGGGAGACGGGAGGCACTGCTTTTGCCTCCAGCTTCTGCATCATGCTTTTCAGTGGGGAAATGTTTTGTGTGTGTGTGTGTGTTTTTTTTTCTGTACCGCCAATGTATTTGCCAGTTACAGACATGTTGCTTGAAATGTCTAAATAGGATTCGATCAGGAAGAGGCCCTGACATGGAGCGCGGGTGCCGTCATGTACAAAACTATCGTCCGTGTGTGGTCATGTGTCTACCATCTTGTCATTTCCGAGTGGTAGCATGGGGCCACCTCTGTGGAGAGATCTGCTTTCTGAGCCTGGCTCTGATGCCAGCCACTGGATTACCTGGGCCAGACAGTTCCGCCAGACCTCGTTATCTCTACGCCAATGAAGTTACTTTCCACTCCTTTGTGCGTTCTCGTTGGAGTCCCCCGAAATAGATTACCTTGCATATTGTAGCTGCTCAATAAATACATTACCAAGCGGATGGGTAGGTGAATGGCTTAGCTGGATGAATGACAAATTCTGGAGCTCAGTTTGCCCATCTGTAAAGCGATGGATATGAATCCAAGCTGCCTAAGAATCCTTCCATCTCCACTCATCCGTGACTATGAGTTTTAACTCACGAGCAGAGTTCTTTCGAGGTGGCTTAGAGCCAGCACACCTGGGCCAATTAGGCTTTTGGAAGCTTGTTCAATGGAATCTCCTTGAGAGTAGACTGGGCCATTTATTATCACAGCTCCAGAGCCGTTCTTCTCTGATCGGTGATAGGATCTTCCAAGATTAATACTATGTGTTCATGGAATGAAAACTCAATCACTTCCAACCGTCCTCTGACTCTCTAGAGACACATTTGAGAATATGTAGCATATAATTCTCACGGTCGACCGTATGCCGTAGTGTTTGCCAGCTGCTCAAAGATTATCCTCAGTGAACAGGACAGGACATGTCCCTGTGGCTAGTTTTGGATGTGACATCTGCATGTGGCTTTGCAGCTTCGGGTTTGGGCTCGTCCCTCCACCCATCAGCCCATCAACACAGAATCAGGAAGCATCATGCCCAGGCCCCAGCCATAGTGTAAAAGAGGAGCTGACAACTTGGAAAGGGTCCTGAGGTGAGTGGCCAGGATGGTGACGGGTCTGGAAATCACTCTAAATTAGGAGTGGTTGAAAGAACTGGGGGTATCAGGCAGAAGAGAGGGAGACGGGACAGCTGCTGGGAATACTTGAAGGGTTATTCCAAAGGGTATTATTCAAGCTCACTTAGACTAGCGTTCGTATTTCTTCCCTTCGTGGGCCTCTGGAGAACAGACCTGCCACTGGCGGACTTAAGGTAGAAGGAGGCCCATTTCAGCTCAGCCTAAGAACTTCAGAAGATCTTTTTTAAACCAAGTTATAAGAACATAGAATTGTCTGCCCGGTGAAGTAGAGAAGGGATGCCCACTGCCAAGGATGAAGGAAAGGAGATTGCTGTAGGCTGGTGGTTGGACGAGGTGGCTCCTAGGGTCTCGCCAGGATCCTAAAGACATTAGCACTGGAGTAGAGAAATCTCGTTGCTTTCTCATTTTAGACACTGTCCGTTGGTCTTAGCTGTGGTTTATCTCATTCCTGCCTGGTCTCCTCTAAACACATTTTTTTATTCAGTGGTTTTGGCCTTCCAACTGAAATGACTATAAACCTCTCCCTTCTTTGTCTTTAAAAAAAAAAAAAAAGGAAAAGAAAAGGGATCTTTTTTTCTTTTCCAAATAAAGAGCTTAGGATAGATGTTAACTAAACCTTCTATGGTGATTATTTCACAATATATGTAAGTCAAATCGTTATGCTGAACACCTCAAAGTTAAGTAGGGCTGTATATCAATTATATCTCAATAAAACTAAGGGGGGAAAAAACAAAGACCTTAGGAGGTCTTACAAAGACTGTACCCAAATGGAAAAATTCCATAAGAAACCAATAAATAAATAAAAAACAAACAAACAAAATAAATCTCCAAAAGTATATGACTGTGAAGGCCACACTACCCAAATTCAGTTTGCCGGCCTATCAAGGAAGTAGAGCTTTTGTCCGTCTGTCTGCAAGATCTCTTCAGGGAGGGTGGATTTGTCTGATCCAAGATTGGACCCATTGTATTCAAATCTGAGGATGGTAGGTGGGAAACAATTAGACTCTCAAACCTCCTGAAGGTGGTTGGAGAGGGAGAAACTTGATGTCTAAAGAAAGTAGGGGCCCCAACCATAGAAACTTTTTTTTTTTTTTTTGGTGGTACATGGAGCCAAGTCTTCCAACAGGGACTAGACCTGAGGTTTGCACGCCTGGGGCCTCTATCTGGTGGTTGGTGATGTCAGTGGAGCCTCTGGTGGAGTGATTTTTCTTGGAATTATGCAGAGTATGGCCCATAAAATACAAATTAATCTATCTGTTGCAAGGCCTCACATAAAAACTGATTCACAACCACTTTATTTGTAACAACACCACCGCCAATAAGAAGTGGCCCTCAGCTCCCCCACCCGGCTCTCTGGGGTTTTCTTTTCATCGTAGCAGAAACTGTCAGAGCCAGAGTGGCTCTCTGGATCGTCCAACCCCCTCATTTTACAGATGAGGTTTCGTTTGAAGCTTAGTTCCAAGCGGGCTTGGCGTCCAACAGGAAAGCGTTAACATTTTCCAGAAGCGGCCCTGGCCTCCCAGCTGAAGGCTACTTTAACATGAAAGGCCACGTCTTGTTTCAATTAGCGCTGCTGCGCCGGGCACCATGACTGGAAAATGAGTGAGCAAGGGGGAGGAAGTGACGTCACTGAGACCTCAGGTAAAAGCCGGTGACGCGTGACGGCGGTCGCCAGGAGAGCCCTCCCTTGTTTGGCTGGTGATGGTGGGGCTGCTGCTTCGGCAGCTGGTTCTAAGCGGCAGCTGCTGGTCATCAGGGGTCACTATGGGAGAGGGACAGTGGTGCTGCTCAGGTGGCGGGGAGAGCTGCTGTCTCCACCACGCTGGGTACCAGACACAAGAGCGCCGCCTACTGGCCGTGGAGCTCAAGGGGCTCCCTGTTGGGATCCACTGTGGGCAAAGAAACTGGATCTCGCTAATTCGCTGGGCCGCTTCTCCAGGGGTTTGAGCTATCTGAAGAGGAACCTACCCTCCAGCCACACCACCAGCACCATCCAGCCTCCACCAGCCTTGGCTCCTCCACCTGCTGCCTCTTGCAGGAAACTGGGTTCTGCCACATGGCGTGGGTGTCCCAGAGAAAGGGCTCAGTTTCCCTGGGATCGTGGACTCTCTACGAAGCCCCAGAAGACCCTGCCTGCATGGGTTTCTCTGTGTGTGTGTCTGTGTGTGTGTGTGTGTGTGTGTGTGTGGTGGTTTGGGGGAAAGGAGGGTGGAAGGAGGGAGGTTGTGCTACAATTGCAAGTCTGTTCTGAAGCCCAGAGGAAAAAATTAGTACAGACTAAGAGAAAGAAAATTTCAGGGTTTCCAAGAATAGTTAAATAATTGCTGCTATTCCGGCCCTCAGATTGGTGGTTTGTTTGAGTAATAGCTCTGGCGCGAGTCCTTTATACCACACTTTGTCCTGGAGGCCTGGCTGGCGTTGTCATGTCTGCAAGGGTATCCCAAGGGTGTGTGGGGTTCCGGGACATTGGGCTCTCAGGAGAGGTGGTGAAGATGGCATCTCACCATGGAGAGACATGCCCGGGGGGTCACAACATGCAGCGTTTCAGGCACGTGGATGCTTTCCATGGAGGCCTTCTCTGAGGTGTGAGTTCTCAACCATGCAAATGCCTGACTGATATCTTATTACCCAGTGGAGCTCAGTGCATATAAAGAGGCTATAATGTCCGTGATATTTGGGGGTGCTCTCATCTTGCACCAGATTGCCCTGGGCTGAGCTGGGTGTTTGCAGGATCCCTGGTCCTCTCTGCTAGTTGCGTCTGCAAAGGGGGTGAGCCTGCTGTCTTTGCATTTGTAGCCATGATTTGGCTAAGCATCTGGTGCCTCTTTCCTACAATGCCAGGATATCAGCTCCCTGGGAGCAGCGAGGTTCTTTTCCGGGGCAAAAGTAGGTGCGCAAGTAGGAGGAGCAGTGGGCTGGCTGCTGGAGGCCCCGGTTCTGGCCCTGACTCTGTGGCGCTGCCTGTGAGCTCTGGGAATCCCTCCACCCTTCCCGTCCCTCTTGCTTCTCAGGTTGTACCCACTGACAACAGATCCGTGACCTGGTGACAGTAGGCGTGTGTTTGAGCTCAGGGTCCCTCTCTCCCTTTTTGGAACACCCCTCATTGGATATCTGCCACTTTCCTATACTCGGGGAAATCCTGGAGGCTTCTCTGTACGTGCCTGTTACCCTCCTGATTAGAGCTCAGCAGTGGCTTCCCAGGACGTCCCAAATGCTTCATGTCGTACACAAGGCTGGGGCTGGCCTGTCCCTGCCAGATCCTGCACCCCGGCGTCTTTCTCTCTCTCTCTCTCTCCCTCTCAGGATACACACTTCTCAGTTCTCCACGCCCTTTGCTTCTGCTGCTTCTTGCGGCGAGTGACCCTCCAGCAGAGCCCTGGTTCCGAGAGGAACCCCTCGTTTCCTCAGGGCGCACACTCCAGACCATAACCAACTCTCTGGGAAAGGTATAAATGCAAATATTGGGGAATAGAGCGGAAATCCACCTTCCCCTTCAATAGTCACCTTCTCTAGGGTCATACAATGGGGTCCCTAAAACTACCCGAGTCTCAGAAGGAAAAGAGGACCGTGGCGGTGAATGTGGGACTTCCTCGTTAGGACGCAGTATCCTTGCATGCCTCAGGAGGACTCTCTTGCCTCTTTGGAGACCTCTGGCACGTGAGGGGTACCACAAGGGGGAGCCCTGAGAATGAGCCCAGGACTGTGTACCCCACCTGAGGGAAAGGTAGTGCAGGAACCAACTGACGTTCCTCGAAGACAAGCTTCCGACCTGAAACCCAGGTCCCCTAACTGTCCTTGGATAGATGTTAGGAGGCCTAGAAAGGATGCAGTATTTGGGGTACAGAAAGATGCCTATTTCTGAGTGTGGGTCCCTAGTCGTATTCTCAGAGGGATTTGTGTGCCGCAAAAGGTTCAGCGCTTCCAAAGAGTAACGTTTCCTGATGTTGTTGAACTGAACAGCGTAAGTCGGGGAGCATGGATTTGAGGCTCCCTCTCTAGGCCGGGCTCCTGGAACACTCCCGTCCCATAGCATCAGGAGAGGTGTGTTCAGGAGTATCAGTCGCCTCTCTGAGCGTCCCCCATGGGGGACGGTCACTTCCCACGGTGGCCCATCTCATTTTCAGGCAGCTTTACTTCCTTGGGGTTGGGGACGTGCGAAGCCCACCTGCCCCTGCTCTCTGGATTCGCACAGAACCAACCCAGTCCCTATTCTGCTGGAAAGTCCTCTGAAACGTTCTCGTGTGTCCTGGGTCTCCTCTTCTCACATCCTCCACACTGAATGTCTCTCTCTGCATTAGGCCAGGCACTCCTTCTGGGCAGGACCTGGGCTTTGCTTGTTGTAGGTCCAGTCAACACGTGGCCCACAGTAAACACGTGGTGCATAGTTGCCTAGTACAAAAATGAATAGAGTCTCCCACCATTGTCTTGTCCTGACCTCAATGTTGCTCCCGTCTCCAGACCTCCCAGCTGTTTACCTTTGCTGATAAGCTGCAGGCGTTGGCTTCTGCATTTCCTGTGACCTCCAATTGCAAGTTCTCACTGTTCCTCAGACACGCTTAACTCTCTGGATTTCACAACTCTCTTACACATAATCTCTTGACAGCCAGCGTGTTGCCACCTCAAGGCCTTTGCACAACCTATTCCCTCTGCCTGCGACATGGCCACTTCTTTCTCATCCTTCCGTTCTCAGCGGAAATGTCACCGTGGTAGAAGGACCGTGCAAAGGTTGCATCTACCCTTCATGCGCCAGCCCATGCCTGTTTCTTTTCTTTCTAGTGCTTGTCACTAATCAGAGTTATCTTGTTAGAATAGTGAGCAAGTTTGTGGGTTTCTCATCTCATACCCCTCTCGAGGAGAGCTCCATGAGGACAGGGGTCTCTCGGCCTAGAACAGACCCCCTGGCACAACATGGGCACAATAGGTTTGGTTGAATGAACAATCAGAATCAGTTATAATGGTGTGAGGGGTGTGTTCTTACCACATACACACAAGCAAAATAATAATAATTACAATAAAGAGAGCGGAAGGAAGCTTTTGGAGGTGGTGGCTATGTCTACAGATGGTGGCTATGAAGGTAGGTAGTGATGGTTTCGCGGGCGTATGTTTATCCACAAACTCACTGAGCTGTGTATATTAAATATTTACAGGTTTTTACATGTCAATTATGCCTCAGTAAATTGGTTTAAAAGAATAAAAAGGTAATTAGGAATCCTACATGGAAAAGTGATTATAGTGTTTAAAAAGACAAAACCATAAATTACCATTATAATAATGTAAAAGTAAGTTATGTGGACATACATGATAAAGAAATACCTGTTTGTATTACTTACTAAAAATAAAAAAAAATCCATCCTGGGGATCTTGTCATCCAAGACAACACAAGACTCTCCTTCCGTGTATCAATACCAGTATGCCTGTCGCTGTGCAGTCAGACTCCCAGGGGCAGAGCAGGACGTTGAGTCACAGACCTTCTAACGTAGGCTGATTCATGAAGTGGACGCCTGGCCAGCTTGGGGCAGTCAGGGCCTGTGAAAGAGGCCCTTGTCACGTTTTGCTGTGTGGTCGTTTACCGGGGTTGGCTTGCCTGGCAGAGAATTTTAATTTTTTGAAAAAATTCAAACCATCTTGAAACACACAAGCCAAGCATCCCGATGCAGGTAGTAGCCGGATAAATACATTTATTTGGGACACTTCGCCAGGAGACTGCAGAAGGCAAGGAGGGACCCGGGCTGCCTCTCTGAAGCCCTGGCTTGTGCACCCCTTGCTTAGACTTCCTACCCGAAACACTCAATGTATCATGCTTAGAGGGTGAGAAGGGCAGGAAGGGGGGGCCTGGAGCACTGGGATGGGTCTGAGGTGCTTAATGGAGCAGGAGAGAGAGGTGAGGTGACAGCTACCCTCGGGAGTGTCAAAGGTGGGGCACTCTTAGCGCCCTCCACTTCGCCAAGACTTGTTGAATGTTTGCTCCCTAAATATTTCCTAAATCTGCCCCCATCTTCCACCCCTGAGCAGACTTTGCTCAAGGCCCATCATCACACACCTGGACGGTGAAATGAGCCTCCAAACTGCCACCCAGCTTCTTGACTGTTCTCCATTCCATTTTCCTCCTGGCAGCCAGGGGCCCGTTCCAAAGTGGGCAACTGATTGAGTGGCCCCTCCTTAGAAAATGTCCGTGAAACATCATCATTCACAGCTAAAATCCAACTTGTTTCCCTGGCATTCAGGCCCATCCATGATGGGTCCTGTCTGCTGCTCCTATGACACCTCCCTTACTCCCACCTCACTTGTTATGCTCAGGTAAAGAGCTTGTGGTGTCCTGCCTACACCGTGCTGGGCAAAGGCTCAGAAGTGTGTCTTAGAGCAATGGGAGATGGAGCTGGTAGAATCCAGGAAGGCTTCCTGGAGGAGGTGATTTGGAGTTCAGTCTTAAAGGAAAAGTTAAGGTTAACAAGGCAAAGGAGAGAAGAGAGAGTTTTAGAATTCAATGATTTGCTCAACGATCTCGTGGATCTTAAGAGACAAAGTTGATGTTATTCCTGCGTGGGTGAGGTGTGGGATGGGGCAGGGAGAAGGGAGGATTGAGCATGGCAGTCTAGAAGCTGTCTTGCCCACGTGAATTCGGAAATGAGGCTTGGGGATGGCACAAGGTAAGGAGTTGGTGCTGAGACACTTTCATAAAACCTCAGAGTAAGGGTAGATGAGGAAAAACATACCCCTCCGCCAGAGGAAATGATAAGGCTACACATCTGCCTCCACATGAATAGTAGATTTTTTTTTTTAAGTCGCCACAGGAGAATGAAACATCTCAGGTCTCTTCTTGTGAGTTTGGGCCCAAATGTACAATGAGGTCCAAGAACTCCCAACCTGAGAAACGAACAAAACCGGTGCCCCCCAGGCAGTTGGCCTGGAGGTCTCTGCAGCAGGGAGCACATATGGTTATTAGAAATGCTCCAGAAAACCCAGGCACAAGGGCTTCTCATCGAAAAGGGGAGTCCTGCGAAAGCTGAGCTCACAGTGTAAAGAACGACGAAACACCCCAGGAGACAGTCCATGCGCCACTGTGAGTGAAAGGCAGGCGTCTGGGGCTGCAAGAACTCCAAAGAACAGGACACCAGCCTGGGGGAGATGGCAAACAAATACACTTAAGAGGATTACATACATTAGAAAAGGACACTGAATAGAAGGGCGGGAAGATCTGAGAGAATACTGTCCTGGCTTGAAGAGTATTCCCCCCGTCCCCCAAAATCCATGTCTACTCAGAACTTTGGAATGTGACCTCATTTGGAATATGGGTCTTGGCAGATAGAATTCGTTCAGGATCCTGAGACGAGCTCATCCTGGATTGAGGGGGAGCCCTAAATCCAATGACTGGTGTCTTTATAAGAGAAAGGAGAGAGCGATTTGGAGGCACAGATGTAGAGGTGACCATGTGAAGGTGGGCCAGAGATTGGAGTTAAGTAGCCACAAGTTTAGGGGCACCAGGAGCCGAAAGAGGCAGGAAGGATCCTCCCTTAGGGTATTCAGAGAGAGCACCGTCCTGGGGACACGTTGAGCTCAGACTTCTGGCCCCCCAAACTATGAAAGAATACATTTCTGTTGTTTGAAGCCACCAAGTTTGTGGAACTTTCTTGCAGTAGCCTTCGGAAACCAAGATGAATTTCCAGAAATGAAAAGTACAGTCTTTGTCATATTTTTAAAAAGTTTCCAGAAAAGCTTGCCCACCCCCTGCTCGAGAGCCTGGTGGTCACATGGCTCCGAGGACCCCTTGTCAGAACTTTGGGGTTGGTCCCCTGGTGTCTGAGACTCACAGGATGGGACCCCTGATCTCGAGAGGAGTGGTCAGTTGAAAAGCTCACAGGCTCCAGTAGGGAAATAAGGGGACCTGAGGGGACTAAAGCCAACTGGTGTGGACAGGCTGCCTCGGCGTGGGGGTGGGGGAGGGGGCGTAGAAAAGCAAGATGCAGGGTTCATAACATCCTCCTATAAACCGGCGGAAAATCTACAGTCACCGCCTACAAACATGTGCATATATGTATATATATATATGTCCAAACATGATTTAAGAGCATGTGAACATGTTGAAGGCTGTGTATTAGGTTGACAACAAAGGTGTTACTACTACCTGTGAGGGGGCAGGAAGGCAAGCCAAGCCAAAGACGGGAACCGAGCATATGGGGGAATACTCATAGTCCCGCTCTATGTCAAATTAAATGCGTGAGTAAGAAACGTCTACAGAGTGAAACAAAGAGGAAGAATGAAAAACAGCATAAAGGGCGTAGCAGCTGCTCAGCTCCAGCCACCCAGCGTCCTAAGGGAATGCAGGCCCTGTGGTGCCGGATCGCCCGATGCTGCAAAAGAACCTAGAAATCTGGGTTTTCATGGGAAATTAAAACACTGTGCAGCTACCAAACACTTCAGGAAGAAATAATACCAATGCTACACCATTTCTTCCAGAAAACACTGTGAAGGAGAACCAAACTCATCGGGGGGCCACCTCCAGCACACAACTGTTTGCAACCCCTGACCTGGAGCGAAGAAGCTTGCACGTGCTTATGACCAGAGTGGGGCCAGGGTCCTCTTTGAGGAGTGAGGGGTCAAGGAGGAAAAGGTAGCTGACATGTATTGAGTGTGCCATGCGCCAGGCTGTCTGATAAGCTCTGTAATTGACACAGAGTAGGTAGGATTAAGCCCATTGCACAGATGAGGAAACTGAGGCTCTGTGAAGTAACCTGCCCAGGATCATCCAGCTATTAAGTATTTCCTTCATGGCCCACAGCCCTCTTATGACTCTGAGTGTTCCATCTCACCTCCGCCTTCTCTGCCCTTTTTACTCCTCTTCCTTCCTTGCTTTGTCCTGGCCGTAATCTTCCCAGCTCACTGTCTTCCAAGTTCAACATGTGTAGCTGTGAGGCAGGTGCCAAATCTAGGATGTGCACCATTGACATGCTCGCAGGTCAGGATGGAAAAGGGGCTATTAGGGAAAGTCAGGCAAACTTCTTGCTTTCCAGTCGGGGGACGTAAAGCCCAGAGAAGGCACATGCCTGGCCCAGGGTCACACAGCTGGAATTTTCATGTCGCTTCTTTCCCAAGCCCTCCCTCTGTGGCATTAAATGGATCCAAAGTTGTCTTTTAGACTTAGGTGGAGATTGCACCGTGAGTTCAGGGAGGTTGGTAGGGAGCAAACTGGAGGACAGAAAGCTGACACCCCAACCTCCTTCATAGACAGTGCTCCATGTCCCAGCCCCTGGCAGTGCCCACTGGAAGGCCAGACGGTTCCAAGGCTCGGCTAATGATTGAGGGCTGAAGGAGCTTTGTGGGTCCCAGGCAGATTCTCGGGGTTTGCTCTGTTTCTCTTTGCAGCTCTTCCCCAAGGTTTATTATTAGCCTACGTGACAAAGCCCCTAATGGCTGGAGGCGGGCCCTTCAGCCCTGTGACTGTCTCTCAGCAAATCCTTCCTTTGAACATGGGCAGCTCTCCCTGAGGAGAGAGCTGTCCTCTTTCCCACCCTCCTCTGCCCCCTAGGACCCCGTGGAGGAGGCCCCTGTGTGAGGCATAACTGTACCCCTGGCTGGACAGATAACCTGGGCAGTTCCGTGGTCTCCAAAGGAATGGGCCCTGTTACCACTTTGGGACCCCTCTAGGCCCCTATGCTCTCTCTCAGTGACATTGCAGGCCCCCCTCAGAGCATGGGAAAGGCTGGCTACCTTCCTGCACCCCTCCTGGATCATAAGACAGCTACCAGGCTGCCTCAGGGCTCCTGGCATCCCACCCGGCCATCTCCACTGTGCTGCCCAGGCCGGAGTGCATCCGAGAGGTCTGGCAGTGCCCTCCTCCTTCAGATCCTGCCCTTGAAAGGAGGCCTGGTGTCCCTCCGTGCCCCACCCCGTCCCTGGGATGCTCTGAGCGGCTCTGCCATCAGCATCCAGGCACAACTCCATTGTTTATTTCCCACTGCGTCCTTCTCCCTGCATGGGAAGCTGCTAACCAGCCTCCCAGGCCAGAAAAATCCTCACCCAGGAAGCGACACTCCTAGATCGTTCCAGGCTCTCATCTGGATGGCAGCTTTGGAATTTAAAATGCAAACATGATATTATTTTATTCTGTGGTTCCGCCATGATGTCCCACCTTGCAGTTGTGCTGGGTTTATGTCTCCCTTCCCAAACGGGAAAGGGCCCTATGTTAAGGCCAAATCAGGATGGGGGTGGGGGTGGGAGGTGGGGTTTAAAACCCCACCTACTGTACATATCATCTTGTCACCACTGCGTGGCTCTTATGGCATATTCCTGTTCACCTTTGAATTTGCCCTCCAGGCGGGGCTGTGTCACCTCAGATGGCAGCTCCTTTTGGTGATGGCCGCAGGGAGGAACGGCTGGGACACTTGTCTCTTCAGGTTGCTGGGTACCAGAACCCCTAGATTTGGTCCTGGGCTCTGCTGAAATGCTGGGCTCTAGAGCAAAGGGGTCAAGGCTAGAGATTTGGCATTTTTATCTGATGTCCCTACTTCCTAACCATGCGACCTTAGGGAAGGCACTTAAATTCCTCAAGCTTTAGTTTCCTCATCTGCAAAATGGGGGTAAGCAGCCCAATGCACAATCCCCTTTCTGAAACCCTTGGGGCCAGATATGCCCCAGAATGGAGAATTTTTCAGCATCAGACAGGTGCTATGGTGCATATACCCTATAGGACATGACAGCCAATGGGGTGTGACAGCTCCTTGTAAGAAAAAACCTTTTGAACAGTCCTACTAAGGGAAGACCATAAATTGCCCCATGTCTGTTCAGGTCAAATTTTGTTACCAGATGAATTTTTTAAAATTCTTTTTCAAGTTTCAGAGCCTTGGAGGTTTGGGGTTATAGATAAGGACCATACTACCCTGTGTCTCTGTAGACAGAGGCATACAGCAGAACAAGATAAAACATGTTCATGGTTTTGAGGTCTGATCACACCCAGCCAGGAGGGTTAGGACAAGACAAGTCTCGTGACAAGGCTCAGGGTGACGGGTAGGAAGATAACTGGAGCGGCTGTTGCCATTATCCAAATGCCCAAGTCAATAGATCCTTACTGCCCCAAATTGGCCGGCAGCTCCGAAGCTGCCTGGCAGATGTTTGGCACTTCCAACCTCACCAACACTCCATCTCTGAGAGCCCCTCCCCTGTCTCCCCACCCCTACCTAAGCCGGAGCCTAGGGGATGGCCCAGCCTGGGGATACAAGTAGTTGCGGCCCCACCCCAAGCCCACTCCTGATGCCTGACATCTGTCCCTTGGCTCCTAAATGGGCCCTACCATCACCTATATGTCTCTCTTTAAAGGTGTGTGCCAGCATGTGTGTGTGTGTGTGTGTGTCCATCCCTGTACATGTGACACCAGAGGCCCTTTACGATAACCGGTGAAGTCACTTAACCGGTGAAGTCACTGGCTTCTGGGAGGGCACCACAAGCCGCCTTCTTCCGCTTTACCTGCAGCCACAAGGCATTAGAGCTCAGCATATATGAGCGGCATATACGGGAATGATAGGGGATAAAGCTGGTGTTCCTCACACAGTGGCAGGTGGAAGGATGGGGACGTCTCCTAGGAGAGGGTCCCCACGGCAGGCAAATCTTAAGAAGCAAGTGGGTGTTTGACTCCACTCGTCTGGGTGCAAGGAATCTCATGTTCTTATATTTTCCTAAATCAAACTGAGTAAAACCCTGGGACCTTGCTTTCTGGGATGATGAGAAATCCCATCTCACACCACCCTCTGTGGTTTAGCAAAAGGATTGCCGAGGAACGAGCTCATCGGGGCTGCTCACTGTCCAAGCCCTCGTGGTTTGTGACAGTGACTCCTCCATCTCTCCCTGTCTGTTGGAGATCAAGGGTCATTTGTCACAACTCCAAGGCAGGGTCCAGTCTCCTCACTTTGGAGCTGAAAAGAAAGTTTAACAGTCCCACCCTCTTGTCATGGAGAAGGCACAGCTGGGACCTCAGGGTCCTGGGTGATTTGTCCGTAGTGGCCCTGTGTGTGGCAGAGTTAAAGATAGGACCCAGGATTCCTGGCTCCCAGGCTGGCTGTGAGTCAGTTTCCTTAAGTATAAGGTGGGGGAGTTGTGGCCGAGACCCCTGATTCCCCAAACCCTGCCTCTTCCCTGTACCCCTGGACCGTACCTGTCTTCGAGATTCAGCCTTTCACATGTCCGCTGGCCTCCCTCCCCTTCTGTCCACTCTCTCTCTGCTTGTTTTCCTCTTGGCCAGCTGGGGTCCTGTTTATTGGTTAAATCCTTCCTGATTAGACAGACCGTCCCTCCCTTCAACCTTTGCTTGGCGGTAAACACATTTCTCTTTCATAACATGTGTTTCCTCAGTCACTTACTGGTTGTCAACCTCTCCAGCGATTCTTTTCAAACACACGAATTGCTTACATGTACCTCCAAAGGCTGAGGGCTCCCAGATGTCCTTTTCCTGCACATTCTTGACTTGCCACTTCTTAAGCGTTCAGCTCAGCAGCCTGGTAGCTCTCGTCCTGTTTGGGTGGTTCCAAATTCCTTTAGTGAACTCAAAGACCCCAAGCAATGGACTAGGAAATGGGAGCCCAGAGTAAGAAGGAGGCAGACCTGCGACCAGCTCCACGGCTGCTTCCACGGCTGCTTCCACGGCTGCTTCCACGGCTGCTTCCACGGCTGGGCCCACGGTTTGGTTCACAGTAATACTGCCTCTGGTCGGGTATCCCTGGGGATAAAAACATGGCCAGTGTGCGAGCAGAATCCAAGAGATCCGATTTCTGATTCCGATTCTGGCCCCAGGATAACTCGTGACCACGGGTCAGTCTTGACTATGTTCTGAGCCTCAGTTTCCCATTTATAAAATGTGGAGATTGGGCTAAAATCATGGTTCGTAAGCTGTGTTCCCTGGCTGCCCAGGATTCTGGTGAGGACCTTCCAAGGCTTGGTAGGGGCGGTGGGGACTACAAGTAAGATGTTAGCCTCCCCCAGCACTTCTCCAACCAGAGCAGCCTGACCTGAATCAAGCTCCCACACAAGATCGCATGTGAAAATAAAACGGAAAAGGTTAGAAACAACCCATGTGCTCACCTTTAGAATGCTGGTTATTAAACTAGGGTATAACCACAAAAAATGGAATACTATACAGCTGTAAAAAAAATGAGGGTGCTTTCAAAAATAACGATAAGGAAAGATCTCCAGGATATATTAAGTAAAAACAGTAAGATACAGAACGATGTATAGTATGTTATTTATAATGTAATTAAAGGGGGAGGGAATAAAATACACACACACACACACACACACACACACACACATATACTTGATTTGTATCAAGAGGCATTGGAAGGACACTTATGAATCTAGTAGAGAAGTTACCTGGTACTGGGGAGAAAGCGGAGAGGGTGGGGGAGCCACAGGGAGAAACAAGATTTCTCAATGGATAGCTTTTTATAGCATTTTGACTTTGAACCATGTACCTGTATTAGCTTTTCAAGATAATGAAATTTAAATTTAAAAAGTATACCAAGTGGGAGCAAAGGGTCAGGGGAAGAATTAGTTGGCCAGGTGATGTCTACATTCCCTTGTAGTTGTGGTGAACAGGCTGGTGGAACTAAGAGATGCCCCAAAATGCCCATGTTGAAAGGCAGAGGAGGGAAGGAGGCACCCGGGGTCCAGGGGCCTGGGGAGGGAGAGCTGTGGCCCCTGGGCTCACCTTCTGGGTGACCAGGGACTCCTCCAGCTCTTCAGTACAAACAGTTGATGGAGAAGGCCACTGGCACCCAAGCCTCAGGCCTTGCCTCGCTCCCCTTCCTGGCATGGGCTCCTTCTCTACGGGGCAGAACTCCAGCGGCTGCCCTCATCAGCCAGCCAGCCAGCCAGAGGGCCCCACCCGTGGGCCAGCAGGCCAGAGCCTCCCCCACGCAGGGCTGTCTCCAGCTGACGCCAGCCCCAGACTGTGGCCTGAGCTGGGTCCAGAACAGAGCCCACAGCACAGATGTTCCCATTCTCTGGCCCTAGACAAGCTTCTTGGAAAAATCATGGAGCCAGCCTTCCTCAATCCACCTTTGAGTGGAGAGAAGAGGGGCCCTTCTCTCCTGTGGTCGCGGGTACCTGGCTGCCCGCCCCAGGGGCCAGCCGCCGGCTGCCGATCCATGCGGCCCTTGTCTGTGCTGCTGGCTCCTGTCCGAAGGTCCCTGTAGGGAGGTGGGTGGGCCAAGGGGAGGGCAGCAAGGCTCCAATCAGCCCCTGTCTCAGGTCTCCACGCTCTCTCTGGCTTTTTCTGGCTGGCTCGCCAACAGGAAGTGGACTGGCTGAGACGGGGGGCACTGCTGCAGGACCCCTCAGTGGGGCACTACAGCCAGACCAGGACAGACATGAGTACAGATGACTCCTGGACTCAAAGAAGAGGAAAGGGGCTCAGTGTTTATTGAGGTACTATTATGTGCCAAGCTTTGCAATGAGGATTTTGTATTCAAATTTTGAGGATCGGTATTCAAGTCCAGGTTCTGTCATGGAGTAACGATAAGACCTTGCACAAGTTACATGGTGCACTGTCTGAGCCTCAGTTTCATAATCTATAAAATGGCAATAGTAATATCTTTGAAAATAAAGTGAAAAAGAGATAGTCAGACAGTTGGTGCTGAAAAAAATATTGGCTACCCCCTCCCTCTTGGGTATAAGGTCAATGCCAGGTAGGGTTTAAGATCCTGAACCCAAATGTTTGGGTTCACATTCCAGCTTTGTCACTTACTGTCTGTGTGATCTTGGGCCAGTTACTTAACCTCTCTGTGCCTATGAAAATGGAGATAAGTACAGAGTTCACAGGACTGCAGGGAGGAACAAATGGATTTAGAGCAGTGCCTGGTATGCAGAGTTATGTGTTACCTCACTACCGCCCAGGTCCTTGTGGACCCATTTTTAGCTGACAAAACATGTGAGCTGTAATCGGAGGGCCTCTTCTGTAGCCAGGCTGGGTCTCCTTCTGACCGGGGCTGGGGAGGTAGGGGGAAAGCTCAGTTCAACCCCATCTTCCCACCCCCACTGCAGCCAGCATCTGTTTTTCATTAATCTCTGCAGTGGTTCGTCCGGGAAGGAGAGTGAGTTTCTTTAGACAACGAAGCCCTTGAAAACCACCCATCTGGGCATCCAGGCTGTTCACGGGGTGGGCGGATCCTGCTGGACCTCCTTTCCATCCTACCTCTGTCTCTGATACACCTGAGGGCCATGCCACTCTCAGTACTACTGCCAAGGGAGGTCACTCCCCTTGTCCCGGCTGCAGCCTACCTGCCCCATGGGTTCCCGGCTGCCCGTGGCTGCCAGCAATCCCCCAGGCCACCTGATGACCATAATGGTCCATGCTGAGCCAGGGACCAGCTGTGCACTAGCCCAGAACTACTGCCCCCCCAATAGAGCTCTTGTTGTCAGTCTGCAATTGCTCTTTACATGAACCCCTTGAAAGAAAGAGCATGTGGTTCTTTCTGGTGCCTCAGGCAGAAGGAGGGACAACCAGAATATTCTGTTTCTGGACCCTGGCAAGAGGCTGGCAGGGCCCCGGGTTCCCCATCATCTCTCTCCTCGACTGCCCCTCTCCCACTGGGCCCAGAACCCCAGCTTTTTCTTCTTCCTTCCCACATACTTGGTTTAAGCTTTGTTCTTGGTGTCAACTAGAACGTGCTTAAATATAGGCACCTAAAGACAGTTTCCTGTATCTTTAAGCAAACAGGGCAGGACATCTGCCAGCCCATTAATGGGGCACCGTTGCTTCTGTATTGAAACAAGCCCTGATATGTTATGAGGGTATTATTATGGTCCCATTATAAAATAGAATGCAAAACCTCTGTACTCACTTCCACAGAAAACACAAGGCTTCAGAGAGAAACACTAGAATATAGATCCAGCAAGTAGGAGTGTTGTGTCTTTTGTTCACTGATGGATTCCTGGTACTAAGAAGAGAGCCTGGCACAGGGCAGGTGCCTGTTGAATGAATATAACACAAGCTTACAGCCTGAGCGCCAGGCTGGACCTCCTCATCGGGATACATTCTATCCCTTCTGCCTTTAGGGGAAGTGTTTGCGAATCACTGGGTCGCCCGTTATCTCATTTAATCCTCCTAACCGAGTGGCATTGTGTGGTGAACATCTTCATGGGGGAGGAACCATCGAACACCTGAGCTCCCCCCACCCCCGTATTTGAGGACGACTGCATAGTGTGAGTCTTGGGGAAAGACTGGGCCTCACTCTCCATAAGAAGCTTAAAAGGCCAGATAAATGTTTGACCTGCCCCTCCGTATGGGGCCTGGACACACCCCTATGGATACAAGGTCAGATCGGAATTCATTCTGCCGGAGCCGGCAGTGACGTCCTGTGTGCACTGCCGATGGCCGATGGCCGATGGCCGTGGTGCCGGGGACAGCCTCCATTTGGCCCTGCCCTGGCTGCCCAGCACCCCTCCTTCCGGCCCGGGTTCTGAGCTTGCTCCCTCTCTGACATTTCTCCAGGTTACACAGAATCCTTCTAGTAGAGTTGTTGTCTGCTTAAGTTGTTACAGATGTTTTCTGCTGGTGAGAACCAAGAACCTGGGCATCTACAATTAGATGCTACCGTGTTTCCCCGAAAATAAGAGCGAGCCAGACCATCACCTCTAATGCGTCTTTTGGAGCAAAAATTAGTATACGCCTGGGTCTTATTTTACTATAATATAATACCTGGTCTATCTGATATGATATAATATAATATAATATGATATGATATGATATAATATAATATAATATAATATAATATAATATAATATAATATAATACTGGGTCTTATATTAATTTTTACTCCAAAGACGCCTTAGAGCTGATTGTCCGGCTAGGTCTTATTTTTGGGGAAACACGGTATTATCTCCATTGTCTAGATGAGGAAACTGAGGCTTCGAGTGGCATTTATTGAGTGCAGTACTACTGTGTGCCAGGCTGTGTTCGGGGGCAGGTTAGACATGTAAGAGGCTGTTTCAGTCTAACATGAGACAGTGGGGTACACTAGGGGCCCTGGAAGGTGAGGGCCTGGGGGTGGCAGGGGAGGCTTCACAGAAGAACCACAAGCTGGTGGTTAAAGGAGGAGGACTTTCCGGGGTGTAGTTAGGCATGTTATAGGTAGTACGTTAGGCATGTTATTCTGCAGGCTGGAGTGAGGGGTGCAGGGGGACCATATCTGGAGGGGATGCCGGAGAAGAAGGCGGAGGCCACTTACTGAGGGGCCTAGCCTGCCTTATTAAGGGGTTTGAATTTGGGAACAGGCTTCCTAGGTGTAAGCACCACAAACAGATTTTGGCTAATTTCAGCAGAAAAGGGATTTATCTGAAGACTATCCGGTAACTCACAGAACTGGGGCGGTGGGGGGGAAGGCTCATGAATCGCGCTTGGAAAAGAATAGGAACCGAAAAGTGCCAAGAATCGAGGTGATGAGAACTTCTGATTTGTCAGAGTTCTGCTGTTGCTGGAATATGCGAGCAACATTCTTGCATCCTGGAATCGTTCCACACAAAATTCAAAGCTCTTGGATACGGAGACCAACTGGTCCGGCTTGGGAAGGCCAGGAACTCCTGTCTTATAATCCCATCAGGTCTGCATACCATAGGGAAGGGGTAGGTCTCAAAGAAATATTGAAGTGTTATTTCCAAAGGAAGGCGAAATTAATACCGTGCAACAAATATCCACTAGATTTGATCGTGAGCAGGAGAATGACAAGTGTTTGCCTTTTAGGAAGTTAGTGTGAAATAAGGGGTGAAGGCAAGCAAGACTAGGTGAGGGGCCAGTGCAAGAAAATATAAATAATCCAGGAGAGTGATGACGAGATCATGCATTAAGTCAATGAAGATGAGCATAAAGGCAAGAGATATTTGGAAAATGGCATCTTTAGGATTTGGAGAATGATTGGCTATGGGACGTGAGAGAGAGAAAGAAAGAGGAGCCAAGGAAAGCCCTGGTTTCTGGCTTAAGAGACTGGATGGATGGAAGGGTGATGAAACCAAGATAGAAATACTTGGAGAAGGTAAATGGGAATGAAGAGGCTGGGTAGAATTTTGGGACACGTGGCGTTTGAAGTGCCTGGGGATAGTCCAGTGGGATAAGTTTAGAGTTTAAGAAAGAGGCTAGTGATCCAAGGGGGTTATGGATGTAAGTAAAATTTCCCGGGGAGATGAGGCAGAGTGAGAGGCAGAGATGACTGAAAAGGGAGGGCTGAGGAAATACTGATTTTTAAGTGGCAGGCAAAAGAGAAATCTGCAAAGTAGGCAGTGAGCTGGAAAGAATCAGGAAAGGCTCATGTCATAGAAAAAAATAATCCTAGAAGAGAGAGTTCCAGGAGGGTGAGGGCAGCATTGTTCGATGCTACAGAAATGTCACATAAGATAAGCGCTGAAAAGTCCATTGGATTTGACCATTTGAAGGCCACTGAGAGCCTGGGTAGAGCTGTTTCAGAGACGTCCTTAGGACAGAAGCCAGTGCGTTGGAGAGGGAGAAGCAGAAGAAATAGTCAATATAGGCTTCTCTTGGGGCAAATATTAGCTTGGGGAAGGAGAGAGATGGCAGTAGCTTGAGAGGAGCCCAGGGTCAAAGGAACGCAGACGAAAAGTTTGAGGAAGGCAATTTATTGTTTATTGACTCGCGTCCAAAGGAATATCCTAATATTGACCCAGAGTTCCAAAGAGGAAAATATTTTTTAATACGCATGATAATACATGAATCATGATGACAGTGGATGAAATCAGTTAAGCAAATAGTAGAATATGCCTGTTTGTTATTCAGCAGCGCAACTTGTGGGGGTTCAAAACAGGACATAAAAACAAGGATGATAAAGGTTACTATTGTGGAGAATCCTGTCACTGCAACCCCAGTGTTGTTATTTCTTGCTTCATCAACCCAATTCGGAGAGGCGTGCATTGATATTTCCAACTATGGTCATCGCTTTATTGATTTTCCCTCATAATTCTTTCAGTTGTTTTTTTTTCTGCGTGGTCCAGTATAGTCGCTAGTAGCCACACGTGGCTCTTTCAGTTTTTATTATTTAAAATTAAATAGAATGAAAAACTCAATCCCTCAGTTGCACAAGCCACATTTCAAGTGCTCAATAGACACACGTGGTTAGTAGCTCTTGTGTTGGACAGTGCAGGTATAAAACATTTCTGTCTTCCAGAAAGTTCCAGCGGGCTGCCTTGCTTTATATGTTCCAAGGCTATATTATTAGGTGCATATTATGTTTGTGTTTGTTACATCTTCTTTTTGTTCCTTGTTACCAATTTGCAAAATATCTCTTTGTCCCTTACGATGTGTGTTATCGCACGTTCTGTGGGACGTAATTTAAATTTGTAGCTCCCATTTTACTTGATTGTCATTTGCCCAAAGTATCTTTCGCGATATCTTTTTATTCCCTGCCACACCTAAAACCTATACAATCTATATCAATGTTTCATTTGTGGTTTTGTGCTAATCAAAGTGATAAGGGAGTCACAGAAAATAAGATGTGTGACACAAAATTGAGCCTCCCAGCTTTGCTGACAAAGTCCACACACTCACACAAAATTCATGTTTGGTTGATTCAAGTCAGTTTTACTGTTATTCAGCAATCCCTTTTCTACTCTTGTTGTTGTTTCCTTTCTGAGTTTCCTCGGGGGGAATAGTCCAAAACTTCCTGTTTCCTTAAATGCAATCCCTTCCTCTGGTAGGCTAAAAAATATCCCCCCCAAACATATCCATGTGAAAGCCCTATAACCTGTGGGTAGTACCTTACTTGGGAAAAAGACCTTAGAAGATATGAGTAAGTTAAAGATTTCGAGACAAGAAGCTAATCCTGAACTATCTGGATGGTCCCTGAATGCCGTTACCCGTATCCTTATAAAAGAGAGGTGGCAGGAGATAATAGACCACCACTCCCTAAGGAGAAGGCTGTGTGAAGATGGAGGCAGAGATGGCAGAGATGCTGCCACACGCCGTGGAACACCACGGAATGCCAGCAGCTACCAGAAGCTAGAAGAGGCCAGGGACAGACTCTTCCTCGGTGCCTGCAGAGGGAGTGTGGCCCTGCTGACACCTTGGTCACAGACATCTGGCCTCCAGAACTGTAAGAACATAAAACTTTGGTTAGTTTTAAGCCATCAAGGTTGTGGACCCTAAGCACTGGGGGATGGAACAGGAAAATGAAGAGATGAGAACACCCAGCCTGAGCGAGGGACCAGCTCAGTGTCCTAAAGCTGATGTCTGGACCAGCGTTCCCTAGGGCTCGCCTTGCACCTGGGAACAGAGTCCGGCGGTTCTGCCACGAAGCACACAGCACATTGCTGGAAATCAGGCTGCTGGGGCCAGGCCAGTGTTTGCTTTCTCCTTCACGTCTCAGCAAAGCTACTCAAAACCCTCTCTTTCTCCAGCAGGAAAAGCATATGTTCTTTCCATATAGAGGAGAAATTGTTCCACAAGTGAGTAAGCTTCTTGGCCGCGGAGCCAGGCCCAGCCCGTGCATACTGGGCAGGAAGCGGGCAGCATTCGTTACCACTCTGGGAAGCAGACTAGACTGGCTCCTGACCCTCAGGAACAACGGCCTTCCAATGGGGTGGGGGGCAAGAGGGAGCAGGACTTGGGATGTCCTAAAGACAGTTAGCAGGTCAGGTTAGAGAATCGTGTCCCTGAATAGAAAAGCACTTTCCTATTCAGGCTGGGCGGGGCGGGGGAGGCTAGGCGTTTGACGGGCAGGCGACCTTTCCAATCAACTGCTCTGAATCAGAGGTGACTCAGGTATGCTCAGGCCAGGCTATGTTTAGACTGTCATTTCCAGCCACCCTCAAAATCTCCTTGATGCTTTCTGGGTTAGGGGGCAGGAAGTGATCCCTTCCTCCGTGCCTTAGTCCATTCTGCCAGGGCCGCATGACCGCACATGTCTTTCCAAAGCCAGCCCTGGGCTGGAGGACACTGCTCATTTCCTTGGTTCAACTGAGCCCTGGATGGGGCTTAGAGGAAGTAGGGAAAGAAGGGATGGGGAGGCCAGGGCCTTGGGGTGGGTGGTGGGGCAGAGAGAAAATGGAGAGCGACTCCCTGTGAGGGGAAAAAATTGAAGAAATTGGGGACATTTAACCTGGAATGTCTAAGACTTGGGGTCGAGATGAGAGTCATGAAATGATCTGAAGATGGGTGACAGGTCACCATGTCAGAGTGGGAGCCTATTTGTCCTGGATGGGAGCCCTGTGTGTATAAATCAGGGACCCCAACCCTCCGAGGAGTGCTTTTGTGACTTGTGACAGTGAATTCTCTGTCATCGGACACATCCAGGGTGAGAGTAGATGGCCCTCAGTTGAAAGGGGTCAGGAGGGAGGTAGACTAGAGCTTCGGTCTCAAACTGGTGGCCCGTGGGCCAGACACAGCCCTGAAGATGTTCCCAGTGGCCAGTGTTTCTGCACAGCCACAGCCAGCTGGTGCTGACTGCCACCTGCCCAGTGCACTGGGGACATGTGCTCCCAGTTCCGCACGGCGCGCCAGACCTGGGTCACTCATTGATTTCCGGGACTGGCCCCATAAGCATTGCTGTCTGTGAGCCTTGGAGCACAGGCCCTGACACACGCACCCTTCGCCCTCTTTAGGTTCACCCTGTGGGCCCCCTTGGGGAAGGGGAAGATGGTACCTTCCCACGGGCTCAGGTGAGACCACATGGGATGCAGACAGGGCTCCTGTGGGGCTAGAGACGACCACCACTGCACACTCCTCTTCCCCGCTCCTCACGCTGCCATGGGGCCGGCGTCTGCCATGGTCTCTAGGGAGGCACCACCCAGGGCAGCGTAGTCATTCACCTGCTTTCCTGCCCTGGAGCAGAGCCAGCCCCCCAAGGTGTCTACGGCCCGGGAAGGGCACCTAGGCAGGTGCACTGAGAATCGAGACAAAAGGGACAAAGTGAGAAAGTGCACTCCTCCCTGGTCCAAAAGGGCGGCCCAGGGAAGCATCCAGCAGCAGTAGGTCTAAAGGAAGGTGGGGTAGGATTGGGTGAAAAAGGGGACCTAATCTGGGGAAGCCAAGTGGGGCAGCTAAAGGGCTTGGAAAGAAGAGACAGGAAGGCAAGGGGATGATAAGCACCCCAGCTTCAATTTCTCCCTGTGTATCTCGGGTGGACCCTGACTGGCCCTTTTCAGAACTGAGGGCGCAAGACCAGGAGGGCATGGGGAATGAGATTCTACCTGATGCCTATGGAGGGGGGCAGATTTCAGAGTGGTCTCACTTCCCTGGTCCCATTTGTTGCCACAATAACTATGGGAGTTGGGACAAATATTCCCATTCTAGAGATGAGGAGACTGAGGCTGAAGTTGCCCAGGGGAGAGTTCAGCCACTAGGCAACAGCAGGGCTCCTGGGGGTTGACCAGGTATGCTTTCTGAACTGGTGCTCCAGGCCACCAGGGGCGGGTCTGCTGGGGGTGACAGAACTGGTCACAAAGCAGCCACAAACATCATCTTCCCTTCCTCCATCCTTTACAACCTCATGGAATAAACCCAATATTTGCAGACACCGACACCAATTGTGTCAGGACCCAGCTAGGTCAGGAGTCTAGAGGGGAGCCCAGAGGCAGCTCTGTGTTTTTATTATGATCAGTAGTGGTGGGTGCTGTCTATGGATCCTTACTGGGCACCCTGCGTATGAGATCTCAATCCTGCTCTCAGCCCATTTGATGGATGGGAACACTGAGCCTCTCAGAAGTGAGAAACTCAAGCCAGGTCGGCCGGACTGTAAAGCTGGTGCTTTCTCTGCCGCACTCAACGTCTGTGTTTTTCACGTGACTGTTTTTCACACCACAGTAAACACTGTGCAGCAGTCCGTGAGTGGGGTCGGAGTCAACAGCACATGCTGTTTTCTGGGTCCTGGCCGTCACCTTGGCTTTTGTCTGGGAGGTGGGGTGGCTGCCTCCCCAGGTTTTCCTCCTCTGGGGCATCTAAGCACCACAGCCAGAAGCAGGAAGTCAGGTTATATTTCCTCTGGGAATGCTTTTCCTTTGGGAATCCCAGTTCATATCTCCTTTCAAGGAAGCCTAAGGCCGCGGAAAGAACATTCTGGGAATTGGAGAGCCTGGGGCACCATCTCGTGGCCAGTCGTAGCCAGACAAGGCAGCCACACCCGGCCGCTTTGAAGGCTCATAAAAATCATGCAACAGCAGAGGGCAGGAGAGAGAACCCTGAAAGCTCAAGGTACACCTCCCCACCCTCCCGGATGTGGGAGGGAGTCCTCCAGGTTCCCAGAGGTCAGGGTGCGAACGGGCGACTGCCGTTGAAAAGCACTCGAGTTTGGGGTTTGACGGCCCTGGATTTGAACCCCTGTGTGCTCAACCTTACCTCGAGTGTCTCATCTGTGTCCTGTCTGCATGGCAGGCAGCGAAGGGAGACAGCAGGGGGCGAGGCTGACCCAAGCAACAGGAGTCCAGCCTGGTGGCCCTCAGCCTTTAGGCCAGTGCTGCCCACTACAACCAGTGACGCTTAGCCAGTGCGTCTCAAATCCTGCTCCTGGGCTACGAGCTGTGTTAGCATTGACGGGCAACTTGGTAGGAATTCAGATGCCGGGGCTCCATCCCAGCGCCCTCCAGGTGATGCTGATACAATGTCAAGTGTGACAACACCGCTTGGGTACTGGGGCTGCTCAAAACGCACCGGTTCAAATGTCCTTAAAACCCCAGCGATTCCTGTGTAGTGGAGCTGAAGTGGGACCCAGGCAGGGGTTAAAATAACTCTGTAGCTAATGAGCAGTCAGCGCCTTGGTTTGGACCCTTCTCCCTGTATACTACCCTCTCCCTTAGAGGGCAGGGTCTCCCAGCAGAGTGAGGGGTCCCCTGACCCCTCAGGTGGTCCAGAAACTACCTACCTGTTATTGACATTTAGTGGGTGTTTGAGCTGTCATAGGGTCTTTGTATGCAGCATCTCCTGAGAATCCTATGAATTGTTAGAATTCCCTGTTTTACAGATGCAGAAACTGAGGCCCAGAGAGCTTAAGTAACTTGTCCTACATCACACAGCTACTCAGTGGCAGAAGTAGGACTCTAACCTAGTTGTCTCTGACTCTAGAGTCCACTAGGTCTGCTTCCTCAGTTTACAAATAAGAGGAGGAGTGACTCCCTGAAGGTCACCAGAGGTGGCACCCATCACACTTTCTGTACCTTTGCTTCAAATCTCACCATTGCTATGGCACCAATATCGAGATAGGATGAATGGACCTCTGAGTTGGGTGCCACCCCCCATAAATAGGGCCACTGCTCCACGCATAAAAGCAACTGGAAAAGGCAGGCAGAGGCAGGCCTTATTGATTAAGTCACATGCCACCTAGATTCCTGGAGCTTCTTCTTGGACCCACAGGATTCAAGATATTAAGGAAATTGACACTTGTGCCCCCATTACGCCTCAATCCTTGGTCGCCCTCTCAGCGCCACACAGACTGGGCCCCGTTCCCCATTACCCGGCTCAGAGAGAAGAACGGAAAACACAAGGAGAGGACTGATGACAGAGTAGAGAAAATTTAGAGCCATTTTACTACTAAAGATACATTATCCAAAAGTGAGGAAGTTGCTGTCCTGAGGAGATGAGCGTCTTTGGTCCCTGGGGAAGGGGCGGAACGGAGCCGACACCGCCCGGTGGGCAGCCCTCAGCGGGCGCGAATTTGCTGGGAGATCTGATAGAGCTTCATTGCTGCTCTGGCATCTTCCACGGAGCTGTGTCCGGACCAGCTGTTCTGCAGACACAGGTACAGAGTGAGACCTGGAGAGGCCCCGTGTGATCCCAGCCTTCCCTGCTCACACCCCCTCTTCCAGGGCCCCAAGGTGGGCCAGGGGCCAGAGCAGGCCTGGCTTCCCCGTTAGTCCTGGGTCCAGGACGCTAAGGCCCAGGCGTGGCACAACACCCAGCATCCTGACAACCAGGCTGTGCCCTCAAGGCGCTTACTGACGGATGGGGGCACCGCTGTGTGCTGGCGGACAGAGAGGGTGGAAGCAGCTCTAACGGCCCTGCTGGGCACCGAGGAATGTGTTCACAAGGTGTTTCTAAAGTGCCCCTTGCCCAGTCAGTTGAGAAGGTGTTACTCAGTGAATCCCGTGCTGGCCATTCTGTCCTTGATGCCTCAAGGCTAACAGAGGGGCCCAAACTCAGGCGCTTCCCCTGCTCCCTGTGTGCTTCCTGCTCCCAGCCGAGGAGCTGGGGCTCGTCATGTCCGCTCCCGCAACCCTCTCCTGCCCCGCTCTGCTAACACTCACCCGTCGGACTCCATTCAGATCTGGCCCCGCCACCCATCTTTCATCCCTGTCCCCAGGACACTTGCCCGTCTCTCCGTCAGACACTCCCCACAGCCTGTGCTGAGGTGCCAGTTTGGAGCCACCTCCCCAAAAATGAGTTCCTCCAGGTCAGGGCCTTGGCCACCGGTGTCCCCGGCATCTGGTCTAGGCTGGCTCAGAGTAGGCGTGTAATAAATATCAGCTGACCTGCAACCCTAACAAAGACACTGCCCCCCTCACAGCCGCTCAGAACTCGGGGGGACACAGTGCATGCTTGGGTCCAAATATTGACTCTGGAGCCACTTGGGCAGCAGGGAGGCAGGGGTGGGGGTGGGGTTAGAGTCTTGGAGGGGAGGCCCAGGCCCCCAGAGCAGACCCTCCTCGTGAGGCCCTGCCTGGGCTTTCCTGAGGCCGGCTTTTTGGTTCCCAGCCTGGGAAGGGAGGACGGTCCTCACCTGGATACTCCACCCAAGGAGCCGCTCGCTGAGCACCCGGAGGGAGACGCGCCTGCAGTAGGACAGCTTGGCTTCATGCCACAGCAGCCAGTCGGTGGCTGTGTCGTAGATGTTGTAGCCACTCATGTTCTCGTTCAGCGCCTTAAAGTCGTGTTTCAGGTCATGACCCACCACCAGCTTGCCCTTCAGGAGCTGCAGGATCTGGCCAGGAAGACACGCACCCCACACATCACCCAGGTCCTCGGGTGGGTCTGGGGCAACTTGGTGCTGTCATGGAGCTGGTAGGGAGCAGCCCCTCTGCGACTTGCTGTGTGACCTTGGGCAAATCACCATCCCTCTCTGAGCTTCAAACATATCATCCACAAAATGAGAACATGGGACCAAGTCCCTCCTCACGTTTAATAGTTTAGGCCCATCCCGATTCCTTCAGTGGTTTCGATGTGGAATAGCACTGTGTGAGATAGTGGAAAAATAGATACCGGTCTCTGCCCCCAGTTCCTGACTCAGAGCTCCTGAAAGCCTTGGAATTTCTGGGGTGATAGGGGTGTCTTTTGTTCTAATGAGGTGACTCAGGTGGGCTCCTCGATAGGCGCTGGTCGCTGGAAAGACCAAGCCAAACTTGGAAGCTTGGTTTTTTCAGTCCCGCCTCCATGAGAAGGGAGAAGGGCTGAAAAGAGAGCTAATGATCGATCGTGCCTACGCGATGGAACCCCATAAAATCCCCCAAGTACAGGGTTTGGAGAGCTTCTGGGTTAGTGAACACGTGGAGGTTCTGGGAGAGTGGCCCCCAGACAGCGCATGGAAGCTCCACGCCGCTTCTCACCTACCTGCCCTACGCTCCTCTTCCTTCTGTATCCTTTACTATGTCCTTTAATAAACTGGCAGATGTGTTTCCCTGAGTTCTGGGAGCCGCTCTAGCAAATTAATCAATCCCGAAGAGGGCGGCTTTGGAACCTCTGATCTGGAGCAGATTGGTCAGGAGGACAGGTCACCACCTGGGCTTGTGACTGGTGGTGTGTGTGTGTGTGTGTGTGTGTGTGTGTAGGGGGCAGTCTTGTGGGGCTGAGCCCTTCACATCTCCAGGTAGAAAGTGTCAGGATTGAACTGAATGGGCGGACACCCAGCTGGTGTCTGAGAATTACTCATTGGTGTGGGGAAGTCCTACACACAATTGGTGCCCACAAGTGTCAGAAGTGAAGTGTCTGTTAAAGTAAAGGGGATACACAGGAAAGAAAGGCGTAGTAGGGAAGAACGGGGCTTTCTCCTTACATAGGAAGGAAAAAAAATCGAGCTTTTCCTTTCCACAATGGCTAGCACTTACTGACCATGTCCCATATGCCAGCCACTCACCTAAGTATGTTTTGCGTATTATGTCATTTAATCCTTTCAACAACCCTACTGCGGCAGGCAGAATAATAATCTCCTAAAGATGCCCAGGCCCTAATCCCCAGAATTTGTGAACAGGTTATATGGCAACAGGAAATTAAAGTTGCAGGTGGACTATTTAGGTTGCTAATCTTTTGACCTTAAAATAGGGATTTTCTGGGTTATCCAGGTAGGCCCAGTATGATCCCGAGAGTCCTGATAAGTGGAGGTCAGAGCGATGCAATGCCAAGACTTGACACATGGCTGCTGGCTTTGAAGAAGGTGGAGGGGGCCATGAGTCTGGAATGAGGGTCGGAGGCGACATGGGTTGACTCTCAGAGCGTCCAGAAGGAACACAGCCCTGTCCACACCGAGATTGCAGCCCAGGGACACCCATGTCGGACTTCTGAACCACAGAACTGTCTGATGGTAAACTAGCGTGGTTTTATACACCATCGAGTTTATAATGGTACTGCAGCCACAGAAAGCTAATACAGATGTGAGGGAAAGGGGGTCTGGATGGAACTGAATTTTACAAACGAAACAACTGGCGCACCAAGAAGTGGAGTAATTTGCCCAGTTACTCAGATGATTTTAAATAGAAGTGTGCAGGTTTCTTGACACTCCTGTCACAATAAACGGAGTGTGATTCCCCACGCCTTGCACATGGGCTGGCTGGCCTGTGTGACTTCTGCCTTCTCTATGGAGCCGGTACCCCTGGATCCCTGAGCTACCCCCGAGTCACCATACTGGACAGGGCACATGGAGATAGACGGGCATGAGGTGCCCCAGTGCCGGACACCAGACAGGTGGTTGAGGGAAGCTTCTGGTGATTCCAGCCGCCGGCCTGCAGGATGCCTCAGCTGACCAGCTGTCCCCGTCCGCCCAGCCCTGCCCAGATGCAGGTGCGTCAGTGAAATACATATGGACATTTGTTTGAACCTCTAGGTTTTGGGGTGACTTGTTGGCACCATTAGCTAACGGGGACAGTCCGCCCATAGGAGAGCCAGCCTTTAAAGCCAAGGGGTGGGTTCCGGTGCTACTTGCTACCACTGCGCTTTGCAGAAACAGCAGGCAGGTCTGCTCTGTGCCTGGCAGCCTAGTGGCCAGGCTGCAGGGGGCAACCCTGATAGTGCCCGCAGCCTGGTTCCCCCTCCATTCTCTCCTCCTCTCCCATGGCGGCCTTACAGAGAGCTTGTCTCTGGCCACACAGGCTAATCCCCTTTCTTTACCTTGGCTGCCATTAGACTTGGGGGGCAAAGGGCCTGAAACAGACTTGGGGAAGCTGCAGGGGTAGCTCATGGCTGTCTCAGGCCCCCCTTTGGACAGCTCTTGGTCAGCCTGCCTCTCTTCCTCTGTGCCCAGCCAAGGACTGTAGTCTCTGGACCAGGGAGGAACCTTCTGGATGGCTAACACCTTTCCGTGTCCTGCTTCTGCCTCTAGTGGCTTCCTGTAACTTCATGGGCCTTCGATATGCTCACCATGGGTCATTGTGACCATTTTACAGAAGAGAAAGCTGAGGCTCAGTGAGGTGAAGTGACTCGTGCGAGTCACAGCCCTGGAGGCAGGGTCTGTCCATCCATCAACAGGCAATGTCACCGGCCTGCCCTGCCGTTCTTGTGATTTTGTGGGACGTCCTCTGGACAGAACCCATGCTTAGCACAGGGACTGGGGACAGCTCGTGAGACACCAGTGCTTCTCACACTGGTGTCCCCCTGAGTGGTGAGGGCACATGACCTCAGAGCAGTGGCTCCGGGGGAATCCTGTGAGTGGAGGAAAGGGCACCAGCTGGCACGCAGGGAGGGGAAAGCACACGCGGTGGGGGATGGGTACGTCCCCGCGGCTGCGGTCACGTGTCTTCTCTTGCTGACATCCTTTATGTTTCCAAACAATGTGGCCTGTTTTCCCCAGCGAGGAGCTGGCTCAGGCCCAGCTCACACACAGCACCGAGGGAACTATCTACCATTCTAGAGACAGCCGCTGTGGTCCCAGACCTAAGAGGGCCAGGTCATCATGGGGTGGATTCCTGGGGTACTCATCGCTTCCCGAGCCCAGGGGTCTGTGTGTGGGGGGCCTACATTTAGCACTACAGGAGTCCTCCTGAGACAAATAGAATAAGAGGGGGTGGAGATGCAGAGAAAGACGAGGAAGTAGGGAAAAGAGGAGAACGGTCTATTTCGTGGCGAGATGCCAACAACCCTTGAGGACAGAGTCCTCGGGAAGGGCAGGGAAAGGCCCCTGGGACTTGCTGTGTGGCCTCGGGGAGGTTAAACACTGACTCTGGGCTTCAGTTCCCCTGTTGTAAGGTGAAGGCCTGGAGGTGAGGCAGCCAGGGCTCCCCTGGCTTTCTGAGGCAGGGCTGGGGAGGGGAGGGGGGACCTCTCCAGCCCAAGGAGGGGTGGGGAGGCGCCATGGCGCTGGCGGGACCTCAAGACTGTGTGACTTGCTGGCTGCTGGACCTGCCCTGACTCAGCATCATGAGGCAGATGTGTCACATGCAGGTGGTGACTCTCAAAATCCTGGGAAGAACTAGAGACGGGACAGGGCAAGGGACATTTATCTATCTGCCTTCATCATGCTGGCACTGGGTCAGGTACTTTCCTCACTTCATGAGGACTCCACAAGAGTATTCTCAGTTCTGTTTTACAGAGGAAGGGGCTGGGGATCAGAGAGGTTAAGGGGCTTGCCCAGGTCACACAGCTGGTGAGCTGAGAGCGGAGATCCGCTGTCTGGATCACCCAACGCACTTCTTGTTATTATAGTTGTTCTTACCAGCACCTCCTGGTAATCTAGAGACTATATTAGCATTATTAGTTTCAGATCAGAGAGCACAGCTGGGCCCACCTCAGAACTCAATGAACGTTTCTTGAACCAGGAATACAGACCCTGGAAGGCGGGGATCATCCTACCGTTTTACCAACAGGGAAAGGGGGCCACAGAACAGTGTGTACCCATGTCACACAGCAGGAAGTGACAGGCCTCGGTGCCGGGGTCTGCCTGTATACTCTTTCCACTGTGTTTCACTCTAGTTCTAAGTATTCCCAAGATGTGCCTGATCAAAAAAGTCACCTGGGGCCCTTGTTAAAAATCCAGAGGGCCGGGCCCTACTCCAGACCTATTGAAGCATAATCGCCAGGGTCCCAGGGTATTCTCTGCATGTGACGAGTTTGGAAATCTCTGCGCTGAAACTTGTTGAGCAGTTTAGAACCTGCTGCTCCCATTATGTATTCATCCATCCATCCTTTCATTGGTTGATGTATCCATGCATTCTTTCTTGGCCGCCAGGAAAGGTGGCTGTAAGGGAGTCTAAATACTGTCCTTGTGGAGGCCCAGGTCCCTTACTGTCATGTTCAGGAATGGCCCCGGTCCCCCTCTGTCCTTTCCCCTGCTCCCAGCTTGTGCCTGCTTCCCACAGGGCAGCTGACCCTGGGGGGACCTGAGTGACGAGGTCATCCTTCTGCATCTGGCTGAGCCCCAGAGACACCTGCCCGGTGGTGCAGCCCTGTCAGGCTTTCCAACCGTGGCAAGGACTGCTGCGCTCGTTACAGATGGAATAGCTCCCTGTTCACAAGCTGCTGTGGCTTCCCTCTGTCTGTGTCTCCCTCTAAGCCACGATGCTTCATGGGATTCAGTTTCCTTGTTTGCAAACTGAAAATGCAATTACCTTCCCAGTCTCCATTGTGGGGTCGATACTATTCACCATACTTGGTTAACATCAAAAGAGCATTAAATTACAGAAGTGAGATGCAAGTCATTAAAAATTACTGTTAGAAAAAGGAAAAACAAAGAAGAGCACTAACCTGCCAGGTGAGAGCCCTGAATCTGAGCACTAAGTTTTATCCCAGATTGCTGTGTGTCCTTAGGCAAGTCGCTGCCCCTCTCTGGACCTCTGTCTCCTCATGGGTTCCCTCTTGTGCTGACAGTTTGACTTGTGGGCTCTCTTTAGACCAGAGTTTCTCAGCCTTGGCACGCCTGATACTTCCTGGATGTGTGTGTGGTGGTGGAGTGGCTGTCCTGATGTCACTAGCAGGCCCCCTGCCCACTTACGGCTCCAGATGTTGCTAAATGTCCCTGGGGGAACAAAATCCCCCCCAAACTTGAAGAACCATTGCTCTAGATGATGGTCAGACCTAGAGGTATCAGAAGATATCAGGCAATGACTTTACATTATAAAAGTAATGGAACCACATTACCAAAAATAAAAAAGAGAGAAGGGCTGGAGTGGGCCCGCTCATTGTCTCAGTGCCCCCATGGCAGCAGTGCCCCCTGGGGCTCAGGGGCTCCCCAGCCCTCCTAACTGCCATGGTGGAGGGCTCTCCACAGACGGGACCCACTCACCAGTCCCATGGGAGGAAGAGACAGGTAGGTGGGTGGCCTTTGAAAGATACCAGCATGAAGTCAATGCCTGGTGCATCCTAGACTCACCTAAGTGTCACCTGGCCTTGCAGGGTCTGATCAATGGCTGAGAGGCTTCTGCCCTTTGGAGGACCCCAGCATATCCTGGGGCCCATGAGCCTGGTCTCTGTCTTTGGGATTAAAACACTACGGGTGGTGAGTGGGGTCATGCTGCCTCAGTGTCCTTGTTCCTAAAAACAAATGACAGCCATTTGCTTAGCCCTGGGCCTCAGTTTGCTCATCTGTAAAATGGAGTGATGATATGCGTGAACTACTTCCCTGCCTTGTGGTCGGGACAAAGGCAGTGGTGCGTGAAAATGCATGAAAAGTGCTTAGAACAGCGCCGGGTCACGGTGCTGTGCTTCTGCCATCACGCCAGCTGTGCAGAGGGTCCTCCGGAAGGGTACAGAGAGGTTTAGCCACAAGCTGGAGGACACAGCCGTCGGGGGCAGAGCTGGATAGGACCCACGTCCAGTTCAAAGACTGTGTGCACGCTCGTCCCCCTGTACTGTGCGTGTATGACTGCATCTCCCCAGCAAAGGCCTGCGGAGGGCAGAGGTAGCTTTGTTCATGCAGGTGCCAGGACTCCTGTGTGACAGTACGGAGGGTGAGAGACTCCCACTGGGGGGTCCCCTTGGGGCAGTGGGGTGGGGACACTATAAAGGACTCCTCTGGCCTGGGCTCTCCACAGTGGTAGCATTTCTAGGGGTAGGAAGAGTAAGGGTTTGGCTGAAGCACAGGTGGGTGACGGCTGAGCTGTGAGAGAAGGCAGGAAAAGTAGGTAGGTCGAGCCTTGGAAGACTATGAATGATGGGCCAAGGGGATCTTGGGCCATGGGGAGTCATGGGAGATATTTGAACGGGGGGCTGGGAGGCTGTGGTATGAGCCAGGCCCGGGGAACTTTCTCTGGCAGCAGTGTAGGCAGCAGGCAGAACTGAGAGCTGGAGTCTAAGATCGCAATTCTAGATGGAGTCCGAAAAGGGACTCTGATGCATCAGCGTTTCTGCCCTTCTCTCTCCACGGGCACATTGGTGACCGTCCGCCATGAACCAGGCACTGTGCTTAGAGCTACAGGCTATGTGCACAAGAGCAGGGAGAAGCAGCACTACTCCCCTTTCACTGGTGAGGAAACCGGCTCAGAGAGGGCCCATAACCTGCCGAAGGTCACACAGACCAGTAAGGGACAGAGCAGGAAGTGTGACCCCCCAGTTGTGGTTCCAAAGAGCCTCCTGGTCTTCGGATCCCTGCCTCACTCCCTGCATGGCTAAGTGCCTACTCTGGGCAGGTCTCCATGCCACGCACGAGAAGCCCTGGGCCTGGCATAACCTCCAACTGAGAAACAGAAACTTGCACACCACGTCTGGATAAGCACTGAGGTGTCCTGCTTCCCAGGCCAGCGCCGAGGTGTCCAGGGAATTGCCTAGGGATGTGAGAAGCGTTTCTTTGCTGCCTCCTGTCCCCCAGCTCCAGGCTCTTCTGCCCCTTTCGCCACTATGATGGGGAGGAAGGCTGGGGAGGAGGAGAAAGGAGGGGTCGCGCTCTCCATCTGGCTGCTCGGTGGAGTTTGAATATGGGCAGCTCCTTGCAGTGTCCCGTGGGGACCTGGACAGACCCACCTCCTCTTTCTGCTGCTTCCCCTTCTCAATGACTCTGCTTTGGTCTCCTCCGTCCTCACATTTCCTGCTTTCTAATCATCTGTCTGCCCCAGGTGTCTCAGGCCCTTGTGGCTGCTCCCTAGGGGTTCTGAATCTCCTCCCCACTGTCATCTCTTCCTCACTTCCATCTCTCCTTCACAGCACCCCCTACTCTAGTTTTCTTGAGACTGGCTTTGATTCTGCCCTGCTCTTGCTCAAGAATCATCAGTGGCTCCCGGTGGCCCACTGAGTTGCAGACACAGACTCCTCCCACCCCTTGCAAATACCACCAGCCTCATGGAGGCTTTCCAGAACCACCGTGAGGTCCTGTGCCCCCTCCCCAGGGCACCCCAGGATCCTCTAGTGCACTGCTGTCCAATAGAAATATCACGTGAGCTACACATGTAATTTTCAATCATCGAATAGCCATATGGTAAAAGTTAAAAAGAATAGGTTAATTAGTCTTAATGTGGTTTATTTAACCTAACATATCCAAAATATTACCATTTCAGCATGTAGTTGATCCAAAAATTAGAGGTATTTCGTGAAAGCTCTAGTCAATTCCAGTGTGTACTTTACACTGACAGCCCACTGCAGCCCAACCAGCCACACCTTACTGGGCACCCAGCTCTAGAGGTTTTGAGCCTGAGTTGGAATCCTGACCATCCCTTCCCCATTCTGTTATCTGAACTCGGGCAAGTTACTTACTGTCACGGGCTGAATTGGGTCGCTCGGCCCCATGTCCACAAAATTCACTGGTCGAAATCCTAACCCCTAGTTCCTCAAAATGTGACTTATTTGGAAATAGGATCTTGGCAGATGTAATTAGTGAAGATGTGGTCATATTGGAGTAGAGGGAGGCCCGTAATCCAAATGACGAGTGTCTTTGTAAAAAGAGGACATTGGCACATTGAGACACACACGCAGGTAGAATGCCATGGATACATGAAGCAGAGATCGGAGTGATACCTCTACAAGCCAAGGAATACCAAAGATCGTCAGCAGCCACCGGACGCTAGGAGAGGCCTGGAACAGATTCTCCCTCAGCCCTCAGAAGGGACCCTCAGCCCTCAGAAAGGACCAACCCTGTTGACACCTTGATGGAACTTCTGGCCTCCAGTACTATGAGATAATACACCTCTGTGGTTTAAGCCCCCTAGTTTGCAGTCCTTTGTTAATGGCCATAGCCAACCAATGCACTTAGTTCAGGCGAACCTCAGTTTCCTCATCTGTAATATGGGATTGCAGGGCAAACAATCATGGTAGCTAACAGCTTTTGAGTACTTCCATGGGCACTCTCTCCAGGCGCCATCTCAGTCCTCACAGTAATCCTGTGAAACTGCTACTGAGAAACTGGGTACAGAGAGGTGGAGGAGCTTGCCCAAGGTAACTGAGCAGGTAAGGAACCAGCCGGGATTCAAACCTGGTTTAGCCCCTGAGAAAGCTCCTGGCAGGTTGTGCGAGTGCTAGGGGGCATCCAGCCCTTGCTCAGTAAATAATACCTATGGTTGTGGCTTTATCTCTAGCACCTGGAGACTGGCGCACATGCGGTTAGGGGAGTTGAGGTAAATCCCGATTCTCTGTGTTCTTCTTGGACTTCCCCACGCCCCACCAGCCTAGAAACCAATGAGTTTGCTTGCCCTTCTGAACCTTCTCAGAAGTGACTAATCTGAGTGCCACCTTTAGAGTGGCTGAGTTTGCTTTCTATTTGGTTAATTCAGAGAAACAGAAAGTTAAACTAGAGAAGAGACCACAGCCACCTCAAGGGAAAGACGGGGGGCGGGGGGCGGGATCTTGGGGCCTCAGACTGATGGACGGTCTGCAGTAGGTCTGGGATCAAGCTCTCCCCTCAGCCCAGGGGCCTCTGGTTGGTTCTCAAGGACCAGGAGGGACCCCTGCCAAGGGCCCAGCCAGTAACGGCCTCTGCCCAGGACCCGCCCCCACAGGACAGCTTGGGGTAGAGGAAAGAATGGGGAATCCATCCATCAAATCAGTGTAGGGGATATTACGTGGGACTCCGTTTCCCCGTCATAAGACCAGCAAGGGGACCAGATGCCGCGATGACAGCAAGCCTTCTCAGGGATGTGATACAGATACCAACAGGTGTCTCTCCACTCTGGTGCTCCCCACACAGGGGTAGCAGGGAATCTTACATTGCTGGGGACACAGGTGACAGATCTGGCACCTGGGGAAGGCACCAGGGAAGTGTGTTATGTGTGTGTGTGGGTGTCTGCAGACCCCGCTGACTTGGCTAGCAAATGGTCCTTCACTCACCTCCAGCCTGGCCACAGCGAAGGGGGTGGCCTGCTCCATGTGCTGGCGTGTGATCCCGCTGACTCGGGTTCTGTAATTAGTGATCTGCCCTTCCGGCCGGATGAACTTGTCATAGAGCACGTCTCCGTTGATGTCCACGAGGCTGCAACGAGCCAAGCCGCTCTCCTGGTGGGGCCCGACTCCCACCATCTCACAGTCCATGCTCACCACCTCCATGCTGCTTGCCATGTTTCGCTGGGACGCTCAGATATGCTGGAGAGCAGGTGGTAGGACAGCCATCACCTGAGGGCCAACCGAGGCCCCAAGCCTCTTCAGCCACCACCCAGCCAGCCTGTACTCTTTGCCCTGCCCTTTATCACAGATGCCACCTGGCAAAGGGAAGTTGGCCTCTTGTCACCCCGCCCAGCCTGGCGGTCCCAGGGACTCTGGTCACGCCTGGCAGCCTCAGGACCAGGAGGCCACCTTCCCTGGCCCGCCACCCTGGAGACATGCATTGAACCTCCCGTCCCGGCTCCCATCCTTGCCTGCCTGCTTCCTAATGCATGGGGCGCCTGCCTGCCTCTCTGTGGCTGCTTGTCAGCTACTGCAGTTGCTCTGAGCAGTGACTCATCTCTGACTTCAGGTCGGGAATCCTGACCCTGTTTCAGTTTCAGGTTCCTTTTCAAGTGAAGTCAGGCGCAGGAAGCCAGCACGTGGGCTGGCTGCTCCATCTCTTTGCACGGCCGGCCGATGGGGAAGCTCGGTGGCGTGAGTCAGGACTGACAAAGCTGGCAGGCAACATGTTTGGCTGTCCCCCCTTTGCCCGTCCTCCACCTCATCGCTCAGATGACGCTGCTGACGCTGGAGGGAGTGGATTGCAACATGTCTCATTCCGTTCTCACCCTCCGCCTGTAAAATAAACATCCCCAGGATTGGAGCCTGGGGAATGTCGCACAGCTTCCGGGCCACTACCAGTCTGACACTCTGAGGTTTTTTATGGGGCAAAGGGAGCTGGCTCTTGGGACATGGAGGCTATTCATTGGGAAGGACAGGAGGTTGAGATGCGAGGGGCACTAGCCCCCACCCCAGCGTGGGAAGGCAAGGAAGGAGTGAGGAGGTCCTTACGGTCTTCATTGGTTCAGGGTGCCTCAGAAACAGCCATCTGTCTGTCCTCAGTAGGCTCTGGGAAGGGACAAGCAGGCCTGGAGGGACCACGCCACCAGCCTGGTATATTTCCTGTTGGTTACTCTCTCCCTCTTAGAACGATGCCTGGCGCGTAGGGAGCACTCAAGATTTGGTGAATAAATGAAATGAGTTACAACGGGGGCAAACATAGAATCAGCATCCCGTGAGATCGTCCATCATACACTATGGTGAGATTCACCCCTGAGTCGAGAGTCCCCCATCTTGGCTCCTACCCCAGATCCATTCAGAATAAGCACGGAGCCGTGGGACCTGATTGTCCCCAGTGGTCACAAAGATTTGAGGCTTGGAAAGGAATTTCCTGAGATCCATGGTGTTTTCACCCAGAAGGCGTCCAACTCGGACAGCCAACGTGAACAGACCTCAAAAATAAAACCCGATACTGAAATATGTCTGAATGATGAGGCATCGTTACTCTTTGTTGTTCAGTTGGTTCAGATTTGAGGTATGAGATTGTTTTGCAGTTCCGATCCTGAATGAGCAACTTTTGCTTCAACTCAGACTCTTTGGGGACTTCCTGTATCTCAACGGGGTCAACGATTGTTACCCTGATTTAGGAGGAGATGAAGCAAAATATCCATTACTTTACGTAAAGTGAATGGGCATTGAAAAAGTAACCCCCTAAAGCTCCAGTTGGAGGTTTCTGTTTCTGTCATCTCTGCAGGAACAGCCTGGTGATCCACACACATCAGTGTGTCCCCCCCCCATAGTTCACACCTTCACCCGACTTGCTTCCTTGGTCTCAGGCAGCACATAACCCTCCCCTCCAATTCTTGTCCCCACGGGCCCTGAGCCTGCTCTGTGCTGGGCTCCAAATCTACAGCTTTAAGCTTTCCCTGCTTTTCTCCTTTGCTTCGTGACTTTCCTAGACGGCTCCCAGTCTTCTTCCCACCTCCATCTTCACGCCCTTCTCAAAACTGCCCTTCATATTGTAACAGGTTGTTTCCCAAAGCCTCGTCTCTTGCACTGTTTGTCACAAGCTCTTTGCTCAAGAACCTATTGATTTCCTGTTGTCAAAAAAACCTCACCTCTACTTCCTGTGCAGTTTCCAAGACCCTCTTTTCATCTGCCCCATGGGACTTTCCAATCCCATCCTGAATTCAAGGCCTTTGTGTATTCACATGGTGACTCCTCTCCAACCATCACAGCCTCCTTCCCTGCCTCCCTGCCTCCTTCAGAATGACTGGGCCATTTCTTAATTCATATTCACTGAGTGCTGAGCCCTGGGGCTCCAGGGGTAGGATTGTCTCTGCCTTCAGGTAGAAGTGACAGGTTTTGAATTCCAGCTCAGCTGTCTCCCACCTCGGCTGCACACGTACTCCTAAAACGTGTATGTGAATTTCTAAATTATTTACGGCAGGTGGAACTATCTGAAACAGTCGAATATCAGCAATTTCATGTGGTTCAACGTAATGCTATGTAGAATTGCGCTGATGGAATACATTTTAAAAACACAGACATAGTAAAAAAGTTAGAAAATGTGTATCAATAAGCGTGTGCAGGCGCTCGATCTCACTAATCAATAGGGAAACGCAAATCAAACCCACAATGAGATACCTCCTCACACCCAGTAGGATGCCAACCAACCCACACCCCGCCCCGCACCCCAAAATATCTAGTGTCGGTGAGGATGTGAAGAAGTTGGAGCCCTGTGGGGTGCTGGTCGGAATGTAAAATGGTGCAGCCAGCCACTATGGGAAACGGTGGAGAGTTCCTCAAAAAAATTAAACAGAATTACCATGATACAGGGATTCCACTTCTGGGTATCCAGTAGTTCCCCCCGACACACTTATTCTGGGGGACACGTTCTAAGACCCCCAGTGGGTGCCTGAAACCGTGGATACTACTGAGCCCTAATCCACTTCCTCATCAGCAGACGCAGCATCTCCAGTAATCCTTACATTTTCCAGTCCAAACCTGTTCCCGAATCTCTGTAACCACCCCTTCCTTGCAGTAAAAGGCCTGGTGTCACTTGTCTCAGGGGGTCCATTGCTGGAATCCTCGACTCAATGTTTTCTGGCACAACACATTGCCGTCAGTGGAAACACATTTTCTTTTCACGTCTTCCATCCACAAATCTAATGCCTTTTCCATCTTCACTAACCCTTATCAACGCACTGGCTGTAACTCTTACAGTTTGAGGTGTGACAGCAAAACTAGCATGAATTTCTTTTTCCTTCTTCACAATTTGGAAGATTGGATGGATTCATTCTTGCCATAGACCTTAGCAACCTCATCTGCACGTTTTTTTTTTTCCTTTCCCTTTTAGGTTCAGAACTTTTACCGTTTCACTTAAAGGAAGCACTTTATGGCTTCCCTTTGGCATGCAATTTGGGGTGACTATTAAGGAAAATCAGGGTTATTTGATCATAAATACTGTACAACGTGAGTTGATCTGATAATTGAGAAAGCGACCATGTGACTAACAGGGTGGGGAACAGAAGACAGGGTGAAGGTGCCGGGTGGGATGGAACAAGACAGCGTGAGATTTCATCACATTACTCAGAATGGTGTGCAATTTAAAACTTATGAATTATTTCTGGAATTTCCTATTTAATATTTTTGGATTGCCATTGAATGTGGGTAAATGAAACTGTGGAATAAGCGGGGGACTTACCCGAAAGAACTGAAAGCAGGGTCCAAAAGAGGTATTTGCACGCCCACGTTCATACCAGCATTATTCACAATAGCCAAGAAGGGGAAGCTACCCTAGTGTCCAAGGGATGAATAAACAAAATGTGGCATAGCCAGCCACCCAAATGAGTATTATTCGGGCTTAAAACGGAAACTCGGAAACATACTACAACATGGATGAACTTGGAAGACGTTATGCTAAGTGAAATAAGCCAGTCACAAAAATACAAATATTGTAGGATTCCACTTATAAGAGGTATCTAGTCAAATTCGCAGAAACAGGAAGTAGAATGGTGGTCGCCAGGGGCTACAGGGAGGAGGGAATTGGGGGGGTTATTGTTTAATGAGTATGGTTTCAGTTTTACAAGATGAAAAAGCTCTGGAGAACAATGTGAATGTACTTAACCCTACTGAACTCAACAGTTAAAAATGGTAAAGATGAGAAATTTTATGTTGTGTATTTTACAATTAAAAAAAAATTTAAGATAAAAAAATGTGCATAGCTTTAGGGAAAAACAAGTTAAATAAATGTGTGCTCTATAACAGGGCAGTTACAAAATTTTAAAAATAAACTAGGTAAATTCTGTAGCTCTAATATTTTCTCGCCACCTCCCAAAGCATCATCTTGAAAGACACCGACCTCAAAGGCCAACGTACCCGGCAAGACTGCATCCCAGCACCCCTACGCCCCCGCCAAGCCACCCTCCCACGCTAGCTTGGGGATTTACAGAAAAGGTTCACTTTTCCAATTGAGTTTTATTCCAGAACAGTCTTATAACAATGCTGATTGAAAACCCAGTACAGTTCTGGAACATGAGTAACAGCTCCATCTTCCTTCAACCCACAGGCAAAAGAATCACAGCTATTGCTCAGCTGTGAGTTTGGAGTCAGCTGCAGATTTCTAAGGAATCCAGAACAAAGTCCTGGAGCCGGGCCAGCAGTCGTCCATGACTCAGCCAGCTCCCTACTCTGCAGAAGGGGACAGAACTGGTGACAGAACAATCTATGGCCCCAAGCTGGAAGGAGTGTGCTTTCAGTGGGGTCTCTCCCTTCCTGGCCCTGCTGATTTTCTAAGATGGACATGAAAAAATCCACCGTCACCTCCTGCTCACTACAAAGGGACCCAGAGTGCACATGAATCGTGTGTCCCTGAAGAATGGGGAAAAGCCTCGACCTCCGTGCCTTGTTCTCACCCAGGCCCAATGCCCCACCTGCTGGAAGAGGCAAGCAAAGACAGTCTGCATGGTCCAAAGCCCGGCGACCAGAGGGGTGTGTTCAGGGGTCCCCCTGAAGAGGCTGAAATGAATCCTTCAAGAAAAGCAGCGGCTCCCGGGGCCCAGCGATCACTGTGTGTCGGGCACTGTACAGGGTGCTAGCATATCGTCCTCCTGACAACCCTGTGAGGTAGGTTATGTCATTGTTCCCATTTACCAGATGAGGGAACAGTCTCAAGAGTGAAGTCACATACTTGCCTAAGGTCTCAAAGCTATGAACTGAGTAGCAATACGTCTGTATGGCCTGAGCTCTTGGTTACCCCAACACCCCCAAAACCACCCCTTAGGAAACAAGAAAAGAGGGGTGGGGGTGAAATAACAACAGAGTCCTTTTAGAAATGTGGAGAAGACCCAACCACCATAGTGATTCTCAAAGTGCTGGAGGGGGCACCAGCCTGCGGGCCAGGACACTGCATGACTGCCCAAGCCTCGGCCCCACCAGAAGCGCAGACTGGTGGCCTTGCTCTTAATACAGGTCCCAGAATGCAAACTGCTGTCTTATTTCTCAGGCTCTGCTTAGGGGAGCCGAGTGCTGCGTGGGCAAGAGAAATGCCAGCTTGGGGTCAAAATAACTATGCCCGTCTCCACCCAAATCTTACCCCCTTTCCCTCCTCCTGGAATAGTGGCCGGTGTTCCTGGAGCCAAGCATTCCATGGGACCCTAGCCCGGTCCCTCAGGTAGCCAGGAGAAAAGGGAAGATAGTAACTCTAAAGATTCAGGGCACGTTTATTCTGAACGTGACAATGGCTCTGGAGGAAGAGGTAGGTGGTAAAGAAAACAGGAGCTAAGGGAGCGTAACAGCCATACCCCACTCTTCCCAGGGAGGTCTTATCCCTTTAGATACCGCTGCTTGGGGGTAAGGAAGTGACAGCCTGGGACAGTCTGTTGGCGCAAACCCGACTCCTGCGGGGGTCCTAATAGGTAGCCCACCTGACATTTTTGTGGCATCTGTAAAGTGCCACTAGCAAAACCACAGGGGTGGGGGTGGGGGTCCGACAACAGCCCTGGAAAGAGGACAGATGATCCCAGCTCCTCGGCCCCTGGGGGAAGCTGGCTGCAGCCTGCCCTGTCCAGGTGAAGCGCCCAGCATGCTCCTGGCCCCACTCTCCACACGGGGAGGCCCCCCACACCCTCGCCTCCCTCACGCCCTCCTGTCCTGCGTCTGCCCTGTTGCTCCGCTGCTGCCCTGGGCCAGGTCCTCAGGCCAGTACTGGTCCTCCATATACTGCTCCATGTCCGTGCTGCTGTCAGGCTCTCTGTCCTCCGGGTGCGTCCAGAGGCTGCCGGCCTCCCGCTGTTCCCACTGCACCTCCACCAGCCGGTAGAGTTCCATGGCCGTCATGGCGTCTTCCACAGACGAGTGCCCGTGCCGGCCCACCTGTGGACGAGAGCCATGTCAGTCCTGGCAAGAGGCCTGTCACGCCAGGTGAGTGTACAGGCCCAAGAACGTGACCTCTCAGAGGAAGGGTGTGTGGCTTGGTACAGGGAGAAGAGCATGGGCCTTTGTCAGACAGAAAGGCGGTGGAATCTCAGCCGCAGCACAAGCCACTGAGCTGCCCTAAGCCCTTTCCTCACCTGTAAAACAAAGGCTGGAAGAGCAGACGGAACCATGACTGTGAGCACAGAAGGAGCAGGCGTTCCCTGCTGGCCCTGAGAGCCTGGGAACATGTGGGGGACATCCTGGAGAGATCACCCGGAACAATGTACCCACCGGGGACAAAGGACGCTGGAGAGAAACCCAGGGTGGCATGTACACGTGGGACATCCCTGCTTGATCAAGGTCCCCAGGACTGGACTGGGTTGGGAAGAATGACAAAGGGTCTTAGGCATGGCGCATGGCCCACGGCCCACGGCCCGTCCGTGGCTTCACGTACCTGGATCCTCTTGTGCAGCAGCTGCAGAGCCAGCTCCTTGAGAGAGACCCGCGCCCGGGTATGGAGGCCGGGCTGGCTGAGGAGGTTGGGGACGGAAGTGGTGTCCCGGGTCTGGCTCCGAGGGTGGACGTACTTGAGAGCCCGGAAGTCGTTGTGCAGGGCGTGCCCCACCACCACCTTGCCCTTCAGGAGCTTGAGGATCTGTGAGCGAAGATGGGAGTCAGGAAGGCCCCAACGTCGGGCGGGTGCGGCGGGGTCCGTGGGTACACAGATCCCTCTGGAGGGAGGCACGTGGAGCGGGGAGACCGCGAGCTCCAGCCACCCACACTGCCCTCGGTGGAATGCAGACCCTTCAACCGACTACTTAAGGGAAGCATGGGCAGAACCTGTAAAATGGGGATCCTGCCAGCAACACCCACGGATGGCTGTGAGCAGAGACTGGGGGGGGGGGGCAGAAGTCCCCATAAGCCATGCCAGCCTCTTCTCTCAGCGGCCCTCCTGTCCCACCCACCTCTTCCTCCAGCTCCTCTCATGGCAGTTCCCAGCTCACATGTCAGGAGGTCACCCCAGGACTCCCCCATCCACACGTTTTCTCCTGCAGAGGACTCATCGCACTTTCTAAGCACACAGCTCTGGCATGGTCCATCTACCCCCTACGGTCAGCTCACTGTAAACACGCAGGGACCACGTTTGATTTTACTGACGATACTCAATGGAAACTCAGCACACAGGCCGGTCACTGGGTGAAGTCCGCAGAGCGGTACCTGGCCCTGGAGACACACCAGACACGGCCCCCCACACAGTCCGTCTACAGAATTGTTTCTGCACCTCCGCTATGCAGGACCCTACTTCTCAGCCTCTACACCTGCGGCCTTGCTCAGCCCTGACCATCTGTATGCTGTGCACCTCTCTTCTCTGTCTTCCACCCTCCTTAGGCCCCAGCGAGGCCACGTCCAGGGCCACAGGCCTGCAAACCCGCCAGCCCCCGTCGCTGGGCTTGGCTCTCCTTATCACCAGCCGCTGGCCTCCCGCAGTCTGCCTCTGGTGGCCACGAATGGTTTATCGCCAAACTCAGCTTTCACAGTGGGTGGATAAGGAGCATTTACTTTTAGTGGGAGGGCCGTGCCACCACTCTAGTGAGACCCCACTCCCCCCAACCAGCCATTCGGTGGGAAAGGATCAAGCGTGCTGCACACTGGCTCAGAGTCTAAGCAGACAAGTGCGTCTTCTCTTGGGGTCACCATCAACTGGGCTGAGGTCAGACCAAGGAGCTGAGGGTTCACCACACGCCTCCCTTCCTGTTGCTTCTATTTCTGATCAGCCTGCTTGATAAATAAGCTCCAGATCTCTTGAGAGAAATGCTTAGGCTGTAGCGTACGTGGAAAAGGAAGACACAAGATGCTGCATACTAATATTTCCCCCGATTTACCTAACCCCAAGAATCACGCAGAAAGGTTAAGTAGTTCTGCAATAATGCTCACTTGGAAAATGCAAAATGTTCCAACATGATTGATATATCAGAACACAATTTGAGAATGACGCATGATTTCGCCCTTGACAAACACTAAGTGAACGCACAAAACGCACCCCCCCTCAGAAACCTACCAGCGAGCTCAATTCAGCCCCCCACACCTGGCACCCCCACTTTCTGATTTCAGGTAACAGTCCTTGGACCACACCCCGGATCGCACGTCGCCACCCTCCCGACATCTACCTCCGCAAGGAAACGTCCAGGTCTTTTTCAAGGTAGAGTGCCATCCTTGTTGGTATATTTACGTATTTCTTAACCATTTAACATGTGCAAAACTGTGCTACCATTGTTATTAGGTTTCCATCTTTTCATTTTTGGGGTGTCACTGATGATGTTTTTTCGTGTTGTGTCCCTACCCCCATTTTCCCCATAAGCTCTAAAGTTTTTATTCCACAAGTTTGCACAGTGTGAGATTTTTAGGGACGCACACATCAGAGCCGCCCCCCCGGGGGCCTAGACACCAACAGGATCAGAGGGATCGGGGGACAAGGACCCAAGATGGTTAATAAAGCTTTCCGTGTTTCTTCTGCTCAAGCACGGCTGGGAATTTCTGGCACATTAGTATGGTCCCACTAATGAATGTGTTTTCAAAGCGCTGAAGAATTAACATGAGGAAACACAGCAAAACATCAACACCTGAAGGGGCTAGCACTGTGGGCCTTACAGATTTCACACCGACGTGTTATACTTTTATAACAGAAAAGAAAATGTAAAATGCACGCTGCTTCATACCCCGCCGTTGGCACCGCCTTTCCACCAACACGATCACGCATGACACCCGGCCATGCTTCCGTGCAGGTAGGTCAGGATGTGTACTCACCCGTCTGTGAGAAGGAACCCGCTGTTGGGAGGAGTTCAGTCACTTTGCCAAGGTCTCTCGCTTCCGGTGGCAGTGGTGGCTCAACCCCAGGGCTGCTCTGCGCACCCCATCACACTAACCCCAACGGGCCCCCACCCTGCCCTCACCTCTTTCTGGGCCACCTGGAAGGGGATGGCCTTGCGCATGTGCTGCCGAGTGATGCCGCTCCAGCGCGTCCGGTAGTCCACCACGGGCATCTCAGGGCGCACGTACTTGTCGTAGAGGACGTCGCCGTGGTAACTCACCACGGAGCAGCGGGCCAGCTCACTCACCCGCCCGCGAGGACCCGTGCCCACCATCTCGCAGTCGATAGCCACGCACTTGCCGGGCAGGGGCCCAGTGGATTCCCTGGGGGTGGGCTTTCTGCTGCATGCGGCACTTCCGGTTTCGGCCCGTGGACGCTGCCTCCCACGGCTGGCGGCCTCAGTGCCTGGCGGTGCCTCTAACGACATGGGCGGTGGGGAGGGTCCCGGCTCTGGGGGCGTGCTCAGTAGCCCCTGCTCCTGCAGCAAAGCCTTGCGGGCCATGAACCGCGCGTGCTGTCGGCTCTTCCTCTTGTGCTTTCTCCGAAGTACATCCTTGGCAAGGGGGCTGGCCAGCGAAAGACACAGGCACTGGGCAGGCTCAGAGGCCTCCCGGGGGACCATCCCAATCTGCTCACCACTCGGGGCAAGGGAGTCCTGCGAGGTAATCTTCCCATGGGCCAGCACCCTGGAGAGAGAACACACAGGGCAGAGCGGCTGGATGAGGAGTGGGCCAGGCCAGCCCACCCTCCCTCCCTCCTGCAGTGCTTTCCTGCTGGGCCTGTACTTGTCTCAGGCTGCTGGACAGAGTGGAGGACCTACTTGAATAATAATTGCACTCATACAGTCAGTGCCACATGCAAACCGCTGCTGTACGTACTTTACGTAGACTCACTCAGCCTGCCCAACAACCCAAAGAAAGTATCCTCATATTACAGGTAAGAAAATGGGGGCAAAGAGATTAAGTAATGTGTCCAATTAACAAGAGACAAAAGCTGATATGAGCCCCAAATCCCTGCTATCTGTCAGACTGTGTGTGTGGGGACTGCAGAGCTGGTGGTGACGGAACTCAGGGAACTCCTGGTTTGGCAGAGAGAGAGGAGGAGTCAGGAACTTGCAAGGGTGTGATCAGGAAGGAAGCAATGGACTAAAAGGGCAGGTGCCTGACGTACCTGGTCAGGTACGGGACCAGGCAGATAGCTAGGTTAGGAAAAGCCTGGCAGTAGTACAGGAGACACTTTAAAGCTTTAAAGGGTTTCAGGAAGGTCTGCTAAGAGCCCAGGAAGGGAAGGGCACCCAGACAGAGAAAATGCAGACACAAAGTCCAGAGGAAAAGCACATCATAGCAGGAGGGCAAGGAGCCTGGTGCAGCGATTCACTGAAAAGCAAGGAGGGAGGCGTGAGAAAGGTGGACAGTGAGAAAGAACTATTCCTGGAGAGCCGTAAAAGTTTGGGCTTAATGCAGAGATTGACTGGGAACCCTCAATCTCGAGAGTTTTAGGTGAGGCAGTGACCCATCCTGACTCATCCTCCCCCTGCTTGCTCATCCATTCCCGGAGAAGGGCCTTAATTATCGTCTACTTCATTGTCATATTGCCAAGTCATACGTTAGCCAACAAATACGCAACCTCACTCTGTTTGCCTCAGCCCAGCAATGGGGACAAGGCCCAAGAAGCCGGAGGCTGACCTCTGGGGGGGTGGGGGGGGGAGGGCCAAGCAGGTCAGCTGAGGCAGGGACTAGGGTCAGTGGCCTCCCTGACCCGGCTGGCAGGGTTTCACAGAAGCCAGAAATAGGCTCCCTGAGAAAAGGTCTCAGTGACCTTGTGTTTCAAAAGGCGAGGGAAGTGCCCTTCTACTGGCAGGGATCTTGCTGACATGTCAAAACCAACAATCACCTATCAAGGGTACTCTTCCCTCATCCTGGGCCCCCAGATGCGCTCAGTGAGTCTGGGGAGAAGTGTCACTCAAATAACACAACTGTCACAGTAAGGACAAACACAAATCTCTCTCCAGCCCGAAACCTGTGTTTTGGGGATCAGCAGCCACCAGGCATTCCCGGCAGGGGCCCTGGCCTAAGGGAAGGGTCCCAGCAGCAGATCTCAGAACGATGGCCTCACAAAATTATAATCGCCAATGGCATCAGGGCCACCAAGCTGCTGGCTGATCAGTGGGCAGTTCTAGGCCCTGCTCGGGCACCAAAGAACTAGATCAACTGGAGGAGGTCGCCAGTCTCCTCACCATAAAACAAGCGTTTACTAAACAGAGTTGAACTACGTCAGGGGCTTCCCCAAAGCAGTTCGTTACCAGAAACAATGAAGAGGTCGGTCTAAAACGCCGATTTTCGGACCTACCCCCACACCTTAACGTCCATTTGGGGGAAGGGGGCCTGAGAATCTGTATTTTAGAGAGCGCGCGACCCCACCCCCCCAGGCCACGATACTAATTATCGCCCGCATTTGGGAAAACCTGGATGGCTGGATAAGATCCCCCGTGCTATTAAAAAGTTCGCGGGACAAGCAAGTCCGAGGAGAGCCCCGCACGGTCCCCCCCACCCCAGCCGCCGCCGTCCTCCCGCGGGTGACGCCTGGGAGGCCTGACCGCACCCAGGGAAGGACGCAGGCATCGGTCACTCAGTAGCTGCGGCGGTTCCGCCGGCGCCCGCCAGGCCGAGTCCCATGGCCCATCGACGTCCCCTTAGGTCCGAGACCCCCGAGCAGGGCGGGGACGTGGGGCAGGCCGCGCCCTGGGCCCGGCCTGCACACCAGCGGACCAGGCGAGCTGGTCGGCCGGGTCTGGGCGTCCCCCGCCACAGGCCGGGGGTGGAGACACACGCGGGACCCCGCGGGAGGGGACATGCCGCGCCAGCCCGCTCGACCCCGCTGTCCCCACAAGGGTCCCCGCGGTCACCTGAGGCTCGAGCGCGAGTCCTCCGGGTCACCAGTCCTCCCGCCCGCACGTGGCGTCCGGGAAGCCTGCACTTCCCACATGTCCGGGCAAGCCCCGTTCTGGCTGCCCGCCTATTGGTTCGCTGAACGGCAGTGCCCGCCTAAACTATCTTCTGATTGGTTCTCTGGGGGAACTTGGCTTTCTGCGGGTAGGCGCGCGTCAGAAGGGGAGGGAAATCCTAAAGGGGCGTGGTTTGTGCTTCCAGTCGGCGGAGCCAGCGGGAAATTTTAAAGAGACCGGAACGGAGCTTGGCATCTCACCCGGGTCGCGCTCCCATATGTGTTCCCTATTTCCAATGCACCCCGCTCCCTGGTTCGGGATGTGGGCTCCTATAAATTCCGTGCCTCCAAAGGCAGAATGACAGAGTACACGCCCACAGTTGCAAAATTTTAATAATAACCCCTATCTCCTTGGGTGTAGTGGTGATTCAGTGAAATCTGCGTAATGGGCACTAAAGAAAGGGTTGTTGTTTTTTTTTTTTTTATATAACTAATGAGTGTTGAATTTTTTTTTTTATTATTGGGGAAGGAGAACAGGACTTTATTGGGGAACAGTGGGTACTTCCAGGACTTTTTTCTAAGTCAAGTTGTTGTCCTTTCAGTCTTAGTTGTGGAGGGCGCAGCTCAGCTCCAGGTCCAGTTGCCGTTGCTAGTTGCAGGGGGCGCAGCCCCCCATTCCTTGCGGGACTCGAGGTGTTGAACCCGCAGCCTTGTGGTTGAGAGCCCACTGGCCCATGTGGGAATGGAACCGGCAGCCTTCGGAGTGAGGAGCATGGAGCTCTAACCGCCTGAGCCACCAGGCCGGCCCAAAAAAGGTTTTTAAACTCAGGTTTGCTACTTCGGCAGTATTTTTTTTTTTTTCACTTATGCTTTTGCAATACTTTATAAGTATTAAGTTCCTACTATGGGCTCGAGACTGGGATACAGAACAAGCGCAGTCCCCGACTAGTTGCTCTTGGGGCACAGTAACAGAAAGGTTAGCAGTTGGCCATACGGCTATCCACAGGCAAATGCCAGTATTGTACACCTTTAAGTCTTTTGCGTGATCATATTTTTTATAAGTCTAAGTACGCAGTTACAAAGGATGTATCGCAAATATTTGACATCGTTTAAAAAAGTGTCCTTAAATGAATGCAATGGAGTTTACACATAGCATATGAATGCTAACATTATGGGCCGCTAAAGCGCAGCTACCTAGAAATCCACCACATGGCGCTGCCTCCCTGCTTATTCAGGGTACCAGATGAGAGCGCTGGAAACCTAGCTGCTGCCTGTGTAAACCAGGTCCGTGCCCTTAAGGGAAGGGGGCACAAATGCCCTGACCCTTGGCTCACCAACCCTTTTGCGTTCTGAGACACCTAGAAAGGTACCTCAAGAAGTAGTAAGCTGTTTATTTTGCCGAAGGACCTAGAGGTTAGTCGCACAACCTGTGCAAGCCTTGGTTTCTGCATTTTTAAAATGGGTGGAGGGTTTGGCCTATATTCATTCTTTTCATATATATTGAGCTTCGTAAAATGGATGAGATGCTGATGCGGGTAGGGGAAGGATAAACTTTCAAATGGGATAAAACTCTTACATGATAGGGGAGACTCGTAGAGATGGTGGTTCTCATTCGTTCCTGTTTCGTGGAAGGGGTCCTGTGGGTGTCCAACTTAAGGAAAGAGAAAAACCATGAAGAGGAGGCGAAGAGACTATTATTGGGTATTGTGGAGACAGAGTCCCAGGGAGCAGTTTCCAGGCTCTGGGCCTCACCTGGACAGGTGCTGGCTCGGGTATTAGATGGTCATCAGCTGTGACTAGTTGGCCATCAGCTGTTACCAGTTAGTCATTAGCCACTAATATAACTGCCATGGCTGAGCTAGCAAGAGCGGATTGTGGATTGCGGATTGCAGAGAGGTGGATTGCAGTTAGCAAGTGAGGTTGGTTGGCAGAGAAGCGGACAGCGGGTTGCGGATGGTGTGGCTCCTGCTTCCTGTGTCTCCAACCCAGCCGCCAGCGAGACTATAGTGGTATGACTCCCCTATCTATGGTTCCGTGGGTGTTCCTTTTTGGCCTCACCATGTCCTGCGTTCTTATGTGGCGAGCAGGACCAGAGACCCCGCATGACACCCTGCATGACAGGTATTAATCGATGCTGTTATGTATTATGACTCTTCTTCTCTTGCTTAGTTATTGTAATAACCCAGCGTGGTTGAGTGTCCAGCACTCTGATTAGCTAAGAGGCAGCGCCATCTGGTGGATTTTCTAGGTAGCTGCGCTTTAGCGGCCGATAATGTTAGCATTCAAATGCTATGTGTAGACTCCATTGCATTCATTTAAGGACACTTTTTTAAACGATGTCAAATATTTGCGATACATCCTTTGTAACTGCGTACTTAGACTTACAAAAAATATGATCAAGCAAAAGACTTAAAGGTGTACAATAGTGGCATTTTGACTGTGGATAGCCATATCGCCAACCCCACTTTTAGGGACTTCACCCTCCCATTTTGGGGCTAAAATATCTCCGGCTTCTACAAAAGCTGGGGCTCCTATATAAAGGAACCCCTTTGAGCTTGGGCTTGATGAGAGAAAGCCCAGATCCAAGCCCTGCCCCTATGGACCCCACCTTGCCCCCTCTACCTTATCGATATGCATTTGAGACATAGGACTTGATCTATTTTGCTCTTACAAAAAATATTGCCACCATCAAAACGCCCTTCTGCCTGCCTTGTGCTGCTGGACCAGGTGCCTATAGGAAGGGGGTCGATCTGGTCATTTTTTTAGAGCCGTGGTTCTCTAAGTGTGGTGGTCCTAGCCCAGAGGCCAGGCTTCACCTGGGAATTGGTTGGATCTCCTGACTCAGAAATCCAGCGGTGGCACCCAGCGATCTGTTTGAATGAGCTGACTGACAGCTTTCCGATGCATGCTCAGGTTATAGACTCCTTGCTTAGAGAGTATGAAGCTGACAAAATTCTGGGAGCCAAATGCAAATAGTTCGCTCATTTTATTCAAGTAGATCCCCTCTAGTAGCACTCTTGATCTAACAGTGGCTTTGGACCTACCTGTCCCCAAGACACTTACGGTGCCTTTATACCTTCTCTCCACTTCTGAGAATTTCTAGGGATCTTACATCCAGGTTAAGTTTCATATGACTAATTTTTAAATGCAAAATGGAAGGATTTGATCTAAGGAAAATTTATTTTCCACTGATACTTGTTCCATTCCAGACTAGTTCCTTCACACGTAAAATTAATCCTCAAATCAGGGATGCAATCTCAGCTGAACCCTGGAATTGCCTGAGGAGTGTTAAAAACATACTGACACTTGGGTCAAGCCCTAAATTCTGATTTAACTGGTCTGGGGTGGGGCGTGAACATGGAGCTTTTATTTTGCGCACTAGGAATTTTATTATTTTTTAATGTTAACAAAACTCTTAGGATTTTCATGAGAGATTTCAAAGAAATTTTCAATTACACTTGACCTTGAATGTGGAGATTTTCAAAACGCATACTCACTAGGTGACAATTTTGCAGCTGATTTCCGAGAATCGCCGCTAGAGTGCAGCTACCTAGAGAAACCACCAGATGGTACTGCCTCCTTACAAATCGGAGTTCTGGCCACTTGGCTACTTACTACCTGTGTAAACCAGGTCCCTGCCGTTAAGGGAAGGGGACCCAGATGCTCTGACCCTTGGCTCACCAACCCTTTTGTGTTCTGAGACACCTAGAAAGGTACCTCAAGAAGTAGTAAGCTGTTTATTTTGCCGAAGGACCTAGAGGTTAGTCACACAACCTCTGTAAGCCTTGGTTTTTGCATTTTTAAAATGGGTGGAGGGCTTGGCCTACATTCTTTTCCTATATATTGAGCTTGTGAAATAGTCGAGATGCTGATGCGGGTAGGGGAAGGATAAACTTTCAAATGGGATAAAACTCTTACATGATAGGGGAGACTCGTAGAGATGGTGGTTCTCATTCGTTCCTATTTGGTGGAAGGGGTCCTGTGGGTGTCCAACTTAAGGAAAGAGAAAAGCCATGAAGAGGAGGCGAAGAGGCTATTATTGGGTATTAATCTATGCTGTTATGTATTATGACTCTTCTCTTGCTTAGTTATCCTAACAACCCAGCGTGGTAGATGTGATAAATTCCGTTTTACAAGTTGGGTGTCTGATGCTCAGAGATGTTAAGCAACTGGCTCAAAGTCACACAGCCAGTAAGTGGTAGAGCCAGGACTGGAAGTGGGGTGTGTCTGACTTCAAAGCCCGGACTCCCTCCCCCGACTTACCCCCTAGGGAGTGCAGGGCTCCTTGTTTTACACCCTATCTATCAACACAGCCCGTCTCTCAAAGCAGGAGTGAACCCACTTCCCTCCCCAGATGTTTCACTGAAGCAGGCTCTCTCCCCCTTCTGTCTGCACAGCAGCCCTGAATGCTGTGGGCTGCCTGGGAGAGATTTGACTCCCTTCTCTCCCACCCCCCTCCTGCTTATCCAGGCCCCTCTTCTCCAGTGAAAGGCTGCCACCCACTGAGTGACACCAATTTGCAGCCTTCTCAAGTGTGAATAAGATTTCTAATAGGACCTGCTGCCTACTAGCTACAGGCACGGTTAGAAGTAAAGAGGAAATTTAAGAGGCAGGAAATGGGGAAGAAGAGAGCCAGTTTGGGGAGCCGAAGGAGCAGCTGAGGCAGTGACAGCAGCAGCCTCTGTGTGGAAGCGAAGAGCTGATAGGTTCAGAGAGGTTAAGTGCCTGGCCCAAGGTCACACAGCTTGCAAGTGGTAGAGGCAAGTGAGCTCAGCCAATGGTTGCCTTCTTAGTGTTCCCTAAAGGAGTACAACTTCCAATCCCACCTAGGTTTATAAGATGCTTTAGTCTTCTAAAGGAAAGACTTTACCAGCCTTTTCTGCCTCTGGATGCTGCTGACCAACCCTTCCCTTCTCTGGCCCGAGGACACTGGGGTGCCTTGTGCCTGCTGTGAGGGTGGAGAAGAAGGGTGGGGATATATTTAGAAAGAACTAAGGAGGGCTTAGTCCCCATGGAGCGTCTCATCTTTGGGACTTGATGACCACCTTAGGGCAAGGTGCCCCCCCCATTTCTTAGGCTTGCAGAAAGGCTGGGATATGATGTTTATGACCACTGCTTCTCCACGGTGGGGGGCGGTCCCCAAGGACAGTTGGGCGACTGGGCTTCCTCACCCCAGTTTTTTCGTGACATCTCGGATCCAGCAGCACTGAGTCAGATTCTGGGTCCAAAAAGATGTTCCGTACACACAAGTCTACTCTGAGCCCTCGGGGAGGCAGCAAACCAGCTGCAGGTCAGGTGTGGCCTTTTGTTGCAGGGCACCAAACACCGCTGGCACCTGGGGCATGAGCACAGGGCCCTTTATGCCCACACACGCCGGGGCTCTCTCCTGTCACAGAACCAGACCTCACGCTGCCGGCGCCCAACCAAAAAGACGGTTGCTGGGTGAATCAGTGAGGAATTGAGGGGAAACTCTCCCCGCCCTTTAGTTGGTGGTGTGGTCACAGCCCAGGCTCCTGAGGACAGAGACCCTGCCTCCTCCCCCACCCAAAGCTTTCCACTCACACCACAGTCTGTGCTTGTTTCTGGAAGACTCTGCCCGGGGTACGCAGCCCAGGGGTGTCCAGGTTTCCAGCGCTGTTTTCTAGGAGACAGAGAAGGCCCCGAAAAGAACACAGGGAGGCAGAACCAGAAAGGGGTCGCGGCCCAGCCCCCACCCCGCTGTGAAGGCCCACGCCATGCGGCAGACTGGGATTTGTTGTTGAACATAGTGAGACAACAACAAAATCACCGGTCTTCCAGATGGGGCTGGCCATGCGTATCTGCCTCCGGCTGCTTCTCAGAGGCACGTTGGGGTCCTGGGCCGTCCCCTGGGTCATCCAGCCAACATGCTGCTCCCACAGCCAAATCTGTCTTCTCCCACCGCCCCTTCCTTCCCTCAGAATTCTCTAGAGCCTCTGCTCAGAAATGGGTCAGGGGGAGTTCTTACTTACTTTGTTTTCCTTTTTTTTTTTTTTCTGGCATGTGACATACTTCCTTGAATAATCAGGACATCTTATCTTTGAAGGGAGGCAGGTGGGGGGGCTCGTTACCTTTCCTCCTTAGTCATAAAGCTAGAGCATCATGGAGAAGGGAAAAAGGAAGAGCTGCAGGTCGCAGTGAGCCCTCTCTGCCAGGCCCCTGTCTCTCACCCACCTGCAAGTCTACCGTCTTGGTCTGAGTGAAAATCGTCCCGGTGCTCCCTGAACCACAGATCAGGATGAAGTGGGGGTACTTCATCCCCCCACTTCAGAGCAGAGCAGAAAGTAGAGAAGGGGAAATTGTTGTGGGGGGCAGGGGAGGGTGGATTCCTGCCCCTGATGTCCCCAGGTCCCGCATGGGGCTTTCTGGTTCATTTCCCCAGCCTGGGGCACTGACAGAGGAGAGGCAAGGCCCTTGCTGGCCGGGCCAGCCTCTAATTGCAGTGCTATATCCTCTTCTTAATTAGCAAAGCCACAATGTTCTGATGGCTCAGAGAGCATGGCCCTAATTGTATTTCTGCAGCAGCTGGACGATAATTACCCTTCCCTGCTTTTAATTTTTTCTCCTTTTAATTGAAAACTCTTCCTCTGTGGCTCAGCCCTCCGTTCTTCTGCTTGTTCTCTCCTTCCAGACTGGGGAAGGGCTTGTCTGGAGGCTTATGGGGTGGGAGCCGCGGGGGGCAAGGGGAAGACTGGCAGAGCCCAGGCTGGTCGGCCTGAGAAAGCAGAGAGGTTCTCCTGTGGAGGATGGATAACAGAGGCACCCTCAGGAAACTAAGGCCCCTTTCTCCCCACTCCCCAGTGGGGTCCTAGCTCTTCAACTCCAAGCTGCAAGGAGCTGAGGAATCTCCCCTCCCATCTACCCTGTCTAACCAAGGAAGAGGGAGGAATGTCTTGTCTTTTATTTCTTTTAAAATAAGAGGAATAATAAACAACCTGTGCCTCTTTGGCTGTTGAGAAAGGGCTAGAACGTCACTCTTGGTGTGTGGTTTCAGAGACAAAGAGCTGAGCTAATATTAGAGACCGGGCTGACGAAGGTACAAGGTGTTAAGCCACAGGCTTAGGGCCTTGGGTATTCCTAGAAAAACATGCCTTTCCAGGGAGCCCTCAGGTGTTACAAAGAGAGTTCGGAGGGAATCCTGCTGTCAGAATATTCCCTGTGACATGCCATTGTCACTGGTCATTATTACCTGCCTGCGCCTACTACAGAGCCTGGCTCACGGTCTGTGACAGCAGCTGGCAAAGAGACAGAGATAGCATAGGATCATGCGAACCCCAAAAATCCACTCTCATTGGCTTTTTCCTTGAAGGACCAATGAAGATGGACCTGAGCCTGACAGTTTTCTAAAATTCTTGAACTCTGGGCTCTGTCTGGGTTGGGGGAAGATGCAAATAGCAAAAGAGGCTGCCATCGTCTCAGAGAAATGTACCTTAGAGAAAAAAAAAATGACCCGCCCTTGAGCCCACCCACTCCCTCTCCCCCACTTGGGGTTTCTTACCTCTGGATTTGGAGCCATCCCCTTAGCAACGCTTGTTTCCATGGTTTCCTCCCCTGACAGTAATGGGTGACAGGGACCCTTAGGGTGGACACTCCACATACCATGGTAACAATTAACTGAGCTTTCATTTCTTTTGTGAAGAGAGCTAGGGAATATGAAGAGTTTGGAAGGGAGAGGAGGGGGAGGATCCAGGTCTAGAACCGTCATTGTCATAAAGAGGAAGTTAAGAGACTTGTCATAATACTAGCCAGGAAGATTCAGTGCAAACATTTGTTGAGCCCCTACTTTAAGGATGAGTAAGCTCTAGGGACTCAAAGGGACAGAACCCCTGATATCAAGGGGCTTATCGTCTAGCACTGGGGCTCATGGTCCCACGGAAACCCTGGCACAGATGGGCCACTAACGGAGGTGGCTCTAGCTAGCATCGTGACGATTGAGCATCTCTCTCCTTCCAGCATCCCCTGCAGCCAACAGCCAAGAAAAGACTGACCAAGGGGGTCTGTACTCACGTTGAGGCTTCTCCTGGGCTGCTATGCTATTAGAGAACTTCCGTCGCAGAAGGGAGGGCACCTTGGTGCTCCTTCCTTTTAGAGAAGTAAAGACTAATGCCGGCAACCCTAAATTGGACTATTCGATGCAGGGAGAAAGAAAAAAGCCATACTTGCCCACCTCCAGCGCCACGAGGGATTGGGATAATCTCCCTTTCTAGAAATCCCCCTCACCTACCTGTCACAAGCCTTCCTGGAAAGTGGTGGGTCTGCTCTTACACTGAATGAGAGGGTCACTGTCTCCATTTATCCAGCTCTTCTACTGGTGACTGAAAATGCAGGCCAAAAGGGTAGTTGTGAAGAATTAAAGTAGAAAAAAACAAATACAACTACCAGGGGATACCACAGTTGGGAAGAGTGAATTCAAAACCTGAGACAGCTACTTGTCATTGATAACACAGCTCTTCCTTCTTCCAGTTTCTCATCCTCATTCCCAAAAGTTTTCACCAAATCTCTATATTTCTCGCGGAGATGACGAAGATCCCTGGACCCTTTGATACCAGTGACCTGCACCGACTTGGAAAGATAATCATACTATATTTTAAAGTTAAAAAAAAAAATCTGTAGAACAATGTGTTATTCAGATGTGTTCAAGAAAGCTGCAAATTACAAGGTAGCAAAATTTGTTCTTGCAAGTCAAATGTCACCTGGAGTAGCCACATCTAATCCCAGATCCTGGGACCCAGAACTCTTGAGTTCCATTCTTTGCTACTGGATGGAATTGAGGCAGATTCAATCATTCTGGGTACCCTGTTCACTCAACTAGTCAGAAAAGGATAAATGGCGCCCTTTGATTGGTTGACAAGGCATTACACACCAACCAATGAAAGAATGAGTCTCCCTTTCTGGCCAATAAGATTTCAGTTCTCTTCTTGAAAGTAGACCCTTTGTCTATAAAGAAAATGAGCAGAAAGGGAAGAGTAATTTTTTTTTTAAAGCCACTGTTGCTATGGGACATTATTGGTGTGATAAGCGATAGCTGCCTCAGAGAATTCATAAAGGAAGGCACCTCTTTGGGAAGAAAAATACAAAAAGCACACCAGCTGTCTGATCTGGACTGAAAAGAAGTTTCTATAGTAACATGAGAGGAAAAAGCATTTTAATGTAAATGTCCACAAAAAAATGATATCTAGCCAGCCCATGGAGGATTTTTTTTTGGGGGGGGGGACTTCTTAGACTGAAATTCTGATTTTTAAAAAACTTTGTAGTAGCAATAAGTGAAGGAAAAAGTGAAAAGACAAGGAAAGTAATATGTATTGACTGCTACAGAGCATCACAAATAAAGGCATGCTAGTTTCGGCAGGACACAGAGACCTCCTCCATTCCTGTGGTGTCAAGTGATAGCCCACCTTTCTCTTTGGAAAGAGAAAGTTCATGTCTCCTCAGAAGTGTTCTAGAGGAAAGAGTGCGCAGTGCACAGCTTGTTTCCTTAACTTAGCGATTTCCCCGTAAATCATGCTGAGAATGTTACAGCTGCCTCTGGAAAATTATGGGTAAGACGATGAGCCCAGATATTCCAAATGAACACAGGCAGGCACGACAGACAAGGTGAAAAGTGGAGTCGTTGTTTCTTGATCAGGGAAACGGAAAAAGTTAGAGGATCAGGAGCGTTCAGTGCTGTATTAGCGAAGGGTGAAGGCAGCGCTGGAGAGAAGAGAAGCTGGAGGAACCAGATGAAGGCGATGCTAGTGGCGGCTTGCTAAGGGAGCCCCGTTTCTACCTACTTGTGTGGTCTGTGGGGAGAGATGAGAAGAGGGGGGCGGAGATCTGGAATTAACAGGTGTTCAGGGAGGGAGGCACCACGGACAAACCAAGGAAAAACCTTGGTTTTCTTTATCAGAGACACCTTTGGACAATTTCCCCATCTCCCTTCTCCTCCTACGTGAAGAGCAAGTGTGTTTTTCTCATTTAAAGGGGATAAAGGGTGTGTATGGGGGGATCAGCACCTCCGTCTAAAGAACTAAATTTTTTTTTTTAAAGCCCTAATTGTAAATCCCAGAGGAATGACTGGATACGACTTGGTTACCTCTCTGAAGGGGGAGGAGGCGAAGGTGGGAAGGATTGCGGTGGTGGAAAAGTAGCTGCTTCGCCAAGCCCCTTGGCTTAAAAGGAGAAATTCACCCCAGCAGATATTTTAAAGAATCAAGGTGCTCACGGATAATTAGTGGCCAAAGCCCCGCCATTCACTGTAACCAAGGCAACAGGAAGCTGGGGCTGGTTGCCTGGTAACCACACTCCAGTGCCAGGGTCCTGTCTGCTCTCCGGCTCCCCCACCTCGGGGCTCTCCTCCTCCCCCACCTCCGTTAGCCCTTTTGTGATAAGGTTTCCCCCTCCTCCGCGGCTAGTCCCCTCCCTGGCAAAGCAGTCAATCTGCTCCCTCATACAAAGAGCAATTTGCGCTCCTTTGGCCCAAAATGCGGACCTTGATGTTCCTTTTGGGCCGATTTCATCTGCACCCCGATATTGCGACCCAGATGAAAGATGCTTCTGTGTTGGCCTCAACACCTCACTCTTTCTCCCTCCGTCCCACGCTTTTCCCTTCATTCACCCACGTTAAGACGTAAGGAGATTGTGGGGAGAGGGAGAACACAGCTTGGATGTGGCGATCTTTCGCAGCACACGAGGCCTGGGGGTCCGGGTAGAGCCACTGTCCCGTGCGCCTAGCTCACCACTTAACAGGCGCTCGTCTTTGCGCTTCGGCACCAAGTTATTCCAATTGGTCTTAGCGAAGGAGAGAGATAGAATGCCCTCCTAGAACCCGACACGTAAACCCCTGGAGAAATGGGGACGATGAGTCCCCCCTTTTCGGCGAACCCTGCCTCATCTCCTGGCTTCCTCCGCGTGGGGTCTGAGGGACAGCGACGCGCGTCGGATTGGGTGGTGGAGCCGCGCGCAGGAACCCATCCCAGGCGCTCTCGGGCCGTGGCGCTGTCCAGCCTCTGGTGCTGAAGCTGGAGGCTCGGATTCCCCGTGGGGCCCTTCAGCAGCCAATTCGGACCCCCGAGGGTGGGATCCGAAGGGCACGCGCTTTATCCCCCCGGGGAAAAGGCGAGACTAGGACATGTCTGCACCGGATGCACTTATTTTCCCAGCAGACTGGGCTCCCTCGGGGGCGCAATCCCCCACGCCTGTCGTTTCCCCTCACCGGGTTAGTGGAATTATTTGCCCCCATGGCAGAGGGTAGGAAGAGTTCTTTGCATTGGGATGATTACACAGTTGCCGCCTGGCGCTTCTCACGTTTTCTCCTTCGGCACTTGGCAGTCCGGGACTCCTGGCGCTCAGGTCTTGCAAGGCAGGGAGTGGAGGCCTGGAACACCTACCCCGGCCGTTTTCCGGCGTGCAACAGCAGGCCTGCTGCATGAGGGGTCTGACGGGTGAGCAGCGCGGGAGAGGAGGCAGCGTCCGGAGAGCGCGCGCTCTTGAGGCTGTGGAGCTGCCTGCCCTTGTCCAGGGACGGCGCCGGACCGACCCGGACAAATGGCAAGCCGGGTTTTGGCCTCTCCCCGCGCGCGGGTACGAGGACTAGACGCGCCCACAACTTGAGCTGGCTGAGCACCTCGTGGGAGCGCTTAGTTGCCGGGCTGCAGAGCCAGGGGCGCCTCCCTCTTCCCAGGCTCCCTCACCGCCTTCCCTCCTCTTGGGGACTTTGGTGGTGGGCACAGCCCCTTTGGCAGATGCCCAGCCGGCTGCCCCCTTCTCCGAAGCAGCTCTAGGCTTAAACTCGTGAATCTCAGCTCAGTCGGCAGCGCCTCCAATCCTAAGCCCTTGACCTGGGCGGGGGACCCTGGTCTGGACTTTACCTGGCGTAGGGCGCCACGGCCCGGAAGGAAGACCGCTGTGCTCCACTTCTTTCTGGAAAAGCTCCCTCACCGTTCACCGCCAGCTCATCGCGTCTCCCCCAAGAGCTGCAGAATAGGGGCAGGGAGCCGGGGAGAGAGGGTTGGGGATTGAGGAAGGTATTTTGTGAAGCATCATTTGAATACTTGCCTCTCTCGGGCGCCTGTTCTGTCCGGAGTGGTGACCGCGCTGCCAGGGTGGGAGGCCGGTCCAGACACGGCGTGATCCTCCCGGAACAAACATAGTCGCTGCGACTGCTGGCCCAGGGAGAACAGCTGCTTTAAAGCCCAGACCAACCCACAGGTGGCCAATCAGGCCCGCGGACATCCATGACGTCATCCAGAAGGGAAGTAGGGGGTGTCACTGGGCTTCACAGCCAAGTCCCCTGTGGCCATGGCAACAGCTCTGAGAGGTCCGCGGGCTGGCAGCTAGCCAGCCGCCTTTTCTCTTTCCTGCCGCGTGGTCGGGGCCCGGGACCTCGAGTTCCGCTGGGGTAGAAGCTTGAGTAAATTCGGCCTTAGTGTTGGCTTAGTGCAAGGCAGGAGGCCCTAGAGCTAGTTTCGGCTCCATCTCTGTGTTCTCATCCTTGGGTTGAGCTAGTCCGGGATCCATCTCTGTGTCCCCATCCTTGGGCCTAACAGGGCAGGAGAGGGGCTGCCTGGCCCCCCACCCCCAACCCCGGAGACTCCCACAGGGTGAGCACGCAGAAACCTTATATCCACAGGGACATTTTTAAATTTTTTGTAGTTCCCCTTCCTTGCCCATCACGCGGCAGGAGAGAGAAAATTTAAAGCTGTACTTTACATCATATACACACATTTACTCAAAATGGATCAAAGATCAAAATATAAGAGCTAACACTACAAATCTCTTAAAAGAAAACATACGTGTGAATCTTTGTGAAATTGAGTCAGGCAAAGTTTCTAAAATATGACGCAAAAGACAAGCAGCCCAAGAAAAAAAAAACAGATAAATTGGACTTAATCAAAATTTTGAAACTTTGTGTTTCAAAGGACACTACCAAGAAAATGAACAACAAACGACAAAACAACCCACAGGATGAGAGAAAATATTTGCAAAGAAAGGCTTAGAATCCTTAAAAGAACTTTTGGAACTCAATAATTAAAAGAACCAAGTTTAAAAATGGGCAGAGGATTTGATTATACAGTTATCGCAAAAAGGTATCCAAATAGCCAACAAGCACATGAAAAGATGTTCAATATCGTGAGTCATGAGGGAAATGTAAATCAAAGCCACAATGAGATATACCCACTAGGATGGCTGTGATTTTAAAAGTGGGCAATAACAAGTGTGGGCAAGGATATGGAGAAAGTGGAACCCTCATGCATTGCCGGTAGGAAAGAAAAATGGTGCAGCTGCTTTGGAAAACAGTTTGGCCGTTCCTCAAAATGTTAACTAGAGCTACTAGATGGCCCAATAATTCCATGCTTAGGTATATACCCAAGAGAATTGAAACCATAGGTTCACACAAAAAAGTTGTGCACACATGTTCCTAGCAACGTTATTCAGAACAGCCAAAAAAATGGAAACAACCCGATGGTCCATCAACTGATAAAAAAGTAAACAAAGGTGGTATATCCATATAATGGAATATTATTCAGCCATAAAGAGGACTAAAATACAATGGATGGACCTTGAAAATAGGGCCGTAAATGACATAGGCCATTTGCAAAGGCTGCAGTATGCAGCCTGTATGATTCCATTTCTATGAAATTATTTTCAGGATAGGCAAATTTATAGAGACAAAGGGCAGATTAGTGGTTGCCAGGGACACAATAGGGAATGACTGCTAACGGGTGCAGGGTTTCTTTTTGGGGTGATGAAAATGTTCTGGAATTAGATAGTGGTGATGGTCGCATCACCTTGGGAACATACGAAAACCCACCTGCACAAGGTTGATTGAGGATAATTGATGTTCGACCTTGGGGAGCCCTTCAACGTCTGTGTCACAAGTTCTCTTTACTCAAATGGGGATGGCGACTCTTCTTTTTCTACCTCTTAGGGTTTTGGTGAGTGAGCCTCAAATACACTCACACACAAGAGAGCACTTTAAAAACGATCGGTTTTGCTTAACGCTGATACTATTATTGTCACATAAAATGAAATGGCAAAAACAGAAGGAGCTCAGAACGGCTCAACCTGAGGTTTACAACTAGAGCACATACTAATTTTGAATTAGGTTATAGATAAAGAGAAGGTACTCAATTTCCCCCTCCTGTGTCCCCAGGGTGTTCTAAGCAGTACAGATAAAGGCCGCTTGCCCTGGGAGGTAGGTGAGATGGTCCTGGGCGTAACGGTGAGTATTAATCACTCCTTTGGCAGTTTACCTCACTATCCATCACAAGAGCCTTTTAGTGGAAAATGGCAGAGGTGGCAATGGAAGACAGCTTGTAGAAGAGATCAGTTAGTTTGTCACAGAGGCACATCATTTGAGAGAGATGACAGATGAGTTCTTGGCATTCCTGGGACAGGAAGTCCTGCCAGGAAGACTTGTCTCTGAATAGCTCATGTTGTCCTGCCCTTGGGAACGACATTGATGAGTTAATTCAGACGCTCAGGAGATGCAGCCCTGGCTGACCCCCTGCTTCTGATCCTCGGTATTGTTACTAAAATGATCTCAGCATTTCAGCTGAATGGGGAGAAACCAGTTTCCTGGGGCGGGGTGGGGGGGATTCTCAATAAAATCATCGTTTTCTTATCATCAGGTAGAAATCTTGTGAAGTTCTCCAAGGACCTTGCTTTTATGGAATTGTGTTCCACATCCCCTGCAGCCTGGCTAGGATTTCATTCTAAAATAACATTTCCTCTTGGTAACAAATGTCTTGTGGCTCCAGGCTCTGGGGTCTCCATGATCTTCATGAGTTTCTGAGTCTAGGAGACCCAGGGGTAAAGAGGAAATTTGCAATTTATGTCAAATACTCTCTCTCTCTCTCTCTCTCTCTCTCTCTCTCTCTCTCTCTCTCTCTCTCTCTCACACACACACACACACACACACACACACACACACACATTCTTAGTTCACCTATAAGATGAAGCGGAGGGGCTCTTGCTGTGTTGTACATTCTACAGGTTTTGACAAATGTATAGTGACATAGATTTATCATTATAGTATTGTAAAGAATAGTCTCACTACTCCCCAAAATCCTCTCTGCGCAGCCTATTCATTCTTCCTTCCTCACAACACCTGGCAACAGCTCATCTTTTTTCATACAGTATGTAGACCTTTCAGATCGGCTTCTTTTGCTTAGTAATATGCTGAGTAATATTTAATGATCTGGATGGACCACAGTTTAATCATCCATTCACTTACTGAAGGACATTTTGGTTGCTTCCAAGTTTTGGCAATTTTGAATAAAGCTGCTATAAACATCTGTGTGCAGGTTTTTGTGCAGATATAAGGTTTCAGCTCAGTTGGGTAAATTAAGGTATTCTGTACCTTAATTTATATTTTTACTTAAAGTACACCTTAGAGATAATTCCGTATTAGTACATAAAGCATATCCTCATTAGAACTAATGGTGGCAGAACATTTCGTTGTAAGGATTCCGTTGTTTTCCACTATTTAATTAGTCCCCTGTTGATGGATGTTTGGGTAGGTTTTTTGATCTCTCAGTGACATGACAATGCATTATAGCTTCATATACGTGCAAGAGTTATTTGTAAGGTCAATTCCTGGAGGTGGAAATGCTAGGTAGCGGGCATGTGCATTGCTAATTTCCACAGATATTAATAAATTATCTCCCTATCAAGCCTTTATCAATTTGCACTCCCATTAGCAATATATGAGAGAGCCCCTTTTTCCACACCCTTATTAATATAATCCATCATCAAATGATTTTATCTTTGCCAAACTCATAGGTGAAAACTCGTATCTTAATGTAGTATTTTTAAGTAAATGTTGTTGACATTTAACGTACTTGCAGCAATGGGTACAAATCATGGAGGATACAGCTCCATTCATTTTTTACAAAGTGAATTCATCCACGTAATAAGGCTCAAAATCAAGAAATAGAATCTCACCAGCCTAGCTTCCTACCCTCAAGGTAACCAGCACCCTAACTTTTAACATCTTCAATTAGTTTGACCTGTTTTTGAACTTGATGTAAATGTAATCACCCAGTGGGTCTTCGTCTTTAACTCAGCATCTCGGTGTAGTCTTATTTTGCAATTAATCTTATTATAAGTTACAACGGACTATCACATTGTATGTTTTAAGAGTCATTTCTTAAATTTCCTTTTCTGTGACCTCTGGGTTCATATCATTTGGCCATGCTTTTCTTCCGCTGTTGCATTTATTCTTATTGGTTTATAGGAGATCTTTATATATTTGGGAAACTTTCCCTTTGTCTGTAATGTAAGTTACAAATATTTTTTTCCCCTGTTGATAATTTGCTTTTGGTGGGTTTTGCCCCATGGAATTTTTTTTATTTTTAGGTGATTGAATGTATTAGTCTTTTGGGGTTTCTGAGGTTTGTGTCATATTTAGAAATGCTTTTCCCAAGCCAAGATTTTTTTTAAATTACCCATAATTTGTCTAGTTTTTGTTTACATTTAAATCTTCAAACCAATTGGTTGCCTCTCATTTCTAAATAAATTGTAATTTGATTCTTTTTTTTAACTGAAGACTTATTTCGAAGGATATTTTAAGTATTTTTATAGGCAGATAATATTTTGGTTATTATTTTAAAATTAACTTTGAATAGTATTTCATTGTCTTCAGAGATTATGGACTCGAATTTTTGAGTTTTAGAATTTGTCCAGTTTTCTTTTGTAGCCTAAGGCAGCGTCTGTTTTTGAGACTGTTTTCTGTTTGCTGTGTGTGTGCGCATAATTTTATTGGATTTTGTGTGTATATATATGTGTGTATATACATACGTATTTACACATGCAATATACATTTATATATAATGAAGTTTAATTATGTTACCAAATTTTTTGTTTTACCTAATATCTGGTAGATAACTGTCAAAACTTTCTACCACATGGATTTATTAATTTCGCCTTGCTTTTCTATCCATTTACTCTGTGTATTTCAAAGCCATGCTCTTAAGTGCGTAAGGAATCATGATTTTTATTTACATTAATTTTATACACAAATTAATACACAGGAATTCTCATTGTTAAAATGCAAACAATACAGAAGTATAAGCGTTACGTACATTCAGACAACAATGATATGTCATTTCCCCAACAGAGGAAAAATTTAAAGATTGGTCACATTCTGTGATGGCCAGTGTGTAGGAAAGGTAGATACTGTGTTCATTATTGTTGGTGAAAGCGTAACTAGGAAATGTTATTAGAGCATCGCCTGGGATGTGGTAAAGGTACCATAAATGTGGCCTCTTGTTATAAGTGAAATCACTGGGTGTGACATTTTAAAATTTGGTAGATATGACCAAATCTCGTCCATCTAACAAGTTCTGAATGCTTAATGTTAAAGCCATGCCACTGTGAGTTCCCATCCATCCGCCGGGCGAGGGAAATGCAATCTAAGGCGTGGTGGCCTCTCCTGTCCGTTAGGGTTGTGGGAGATTTCAAGAGAGCTGGAGCAATGGGAGCCCACGCCAGCCAGGCCTTTCTTGCACCTCTCAGTGGAGCAGAGACTCATATTCAATAGCTGCTAACTAGGCTCTCTGGCCCTGGCCTCTCTCAGAGTTTGCCTTTCCTGTAGGATCATCAAGGTTGCCTGGCAACCACCAGCAGGTCGGCCTCTCACATGGTTTCCTTAAAGAAAATGGCAAAGCTCTCTATCCTGTCTCAGGCCAAACGAGGCCTAATTAGTGTGAACCAGGAATCAATCAGAGAGGGGGTTGGGAGCGTGGATGGTGAAAAGGGTGTGAAGAGCACAGAGGAGGGTCTGGACTCTTGGGAACCCTATGAAAATAGCCACCATTGCTTCATTTTACTCCTTACCCCCTTCAGAATGGAACCCTGGGCAGGGCATAGCGAGGACGGAACTTTTTAGGCTCGCGTCTGAGCAACGGTTGAAGGAACTGGGGATCTTTAATCTGGAGAAGGCTCTTTTCGAGGGTGGAGACATAGTTGTCTTTAAATATTTGGAGGCTGAGAGTGTTGGGAAGGGATTAGGCTGGTTCTAGTTGGCAGGAGAGGGAAGTAACTGTGGACCCATCAGGAGGCAGTGGTTTTGAAAACTGTCTGTGGTTCATAGAGGAAAGGGTTTGTCTTGGGACGGTGGTGAATTCCGCACAGCACAGGTATACAGGTTGGGGAAGGATGTACTCAGGTGGGCACTGATGCCTTTCACGTGTCCGTCCATATGGGTGACACTTCACCTTGCACAGGTCTGCGTTCCTGAGTGGACGGAGTAGCTCGTATGTGGGTACTGAGTCTGCCCCACCCATATCCGGGGTCCTGAGAACTGGCCCCGCTCGTCTCCACTGGCAAGTGCTGGGTAGGCGTTTGATGTCCTCTTCACTCACCTGAAGCCCAGTCCCAGGTCTCCTGAACCGACAGGTAGCCTTGGGGCCATGGCTGGTGTGGATGGGTGACTGCCGGGGGCACTGGCTGCAGAGTGGGGATCGGGGTGGTCTCGTGGGATGGACAGTAGAAAGGATTGACCCACTCTTACAGGAACAGGCGACAGGTCAAGAGTGGTAAGCAGGACTTTTGCAGTTGAAATAGGGACCCGGAAAATCTTGGGGAGAGGAGGTGGAAAGTGAAGAGCTGGTATCAAGTCACATCGAAGTTCATTTCAGATGTTGGGTGTGTCAAGCTAAGGTGAGGACCGGTAAGCAGGAGGAGCAGGCTCCTGAGGGACAAGCTTTTCACAGTGACCGGCGCTGGCATTTAGTGTGTATCTACGACGTGCCAGCTGCTTTCCACGTCATCATCTTTAATCCTTGCCACAACCCATAAAGCAAGGACTATTATCCCCACTTTACAGGTGAGGAAACTGAGAAATGGAGAGGCCTGTGACTTGCCCAGAGTGACTAAGGAAACAGCAGAGTCAATATTCAAATATGGAACTCCTCAAATTCTACCTCTTTCTGCCTCGCTGCCGCCGCCCACCCCCACCCCCACCCCCACCCCACCCCCACCCCCACCCCCACCCCACCCCCACCCCCACCACGACCCCGCCCCTACCCCGCCCCAGCAGGCACGGATCCAGCTACGGTTGTGCACACACAGCCAGGGCCCTTCCTGATGGGGTAGGGTGTTAAACCCAAGAGCTTGGCATCGCTCAGTTGTGTTTCTTCCTTTCCATCTTTTTTTCAGTCGATTTTTAAAAATGTCAAATTTATAAGTAGAGGGAGAGTATATAGAGAGCACAGTGGTGTACGCAGGACACTTGAGTGTACAGCTGGGTGACGTTTTACACATCCCACACCTGTATAATAACCACGCAGGCCAGGACACAGACGATTTCCAGCAGTCCCAATTGTGTTGTGCTTAACACCAGTCAGAACTCGATGGCCCTGAAATCTATGTAATTTTACTAACAATTGTCACCCCAATAAATTAAAAAAAAAAATGCACAAATCAAAAAAAAAAAAAAAAAGAACTCGATGGCAACAGCTGCATATATACATTAGCCGGTCATAAGCCGCTACAGAAAGCCTACCTAACAAGATTGGCTAACATAGGTGTTATGTTTTCTCCGCACATGCTATGGTTTCCAGAGCCCAGCCTGGGAGAGGTGAGGTGATCACAGCAGATAAGCTCGTGAAGCCCAGCGTCTGACATGATTAATAGTCCCTGGGCTGCCGCCCCGCTTCAGTCTGATATGGACAGAGGGCAGCCTGGTTGAAACTCTTCCTGTTCCAGCCCCCCGCCGCCCCCCCATGCCACGGCTGTTATCTCAGCGAGGCCAGAATCCAGCTGTGTTTAAACTACCCCCACCCATGCACACGTCCTCACTAGAGACCCATCTCTTAACAAAGTCAAAGAAATATTTCTGAGTCTTACCTGGGAACATGGAGGGCTGCCATACAGCCCTTGGCATCTGGGGGTTTTCATGCTCGCTGGACCCCTGCAGCCCACTTGCTTCGAGGAGGTGGGCGAGGAGGCCTGGGTGGCCCTCTCTGGAGGATAAAAGTGCCAGATGGCGGGGCAGGTGTTCCGGCTGACTTAACAACCTTATCAGATGCCCCGAGGGGCCCAGCCCCCAGCGGACAGTAATGTTTTATGAAGGTGGCAGGGGAAGGTGTCCCCACTCCTCTCTTCCCTTCCCTCTCCTCCCTTCAACCTGCCCCATGTTAGAAGACCATCCGGTGGTTCTTAGCTGCTGTCACTTTTTCCTCATTGTGCCTGGCCAGGTCCCTAGAAGGACCTTGGCTGTGTCTCGAGCTTGCTATTGATGAACCGGCAGGGGAGTGGGCTGTGGCCGAGCCCCCTGGCTGGCCGATTCCCGCTGAGGTGAAGTGTGACTGATCTTATTGCAGTCACCCTGGAGGCGTTCCCATCCCCAGACACCTACACTCCAAATGCTCTGGCCTCCTGCACCGGGCCTGGGCTTCCTGTGTTTGTCATTGGGGTGGAGGGAGAAGAGAGTGACTCTGGTGGCTTCACCCATGAAAGGGGGGGGCCAAACTTCACATCCAGCCCCTGTGGTCATTGGTTACACATCACACATATCAACTTCCAAGTCCAAATGGCCAGCCCAGCCATCTTGGGACAGAGCCCAGCTTTGTTAGGAATATACCGAAAATGATGTCATTTGCCTATTTCAGCCACTGGGGCCTAGGAAGGCTGGATGTCCCCAGGGCCACAATCCTTCCCAGCACTCTGCTCCCAGGAAGACAGAAAGGAATCTCCAGGTCAGAGTGGCTCCCTGAACACAAGTGTTTTCCTCCTGCCCTCTCAAAATCCCATGGAGAAGGCCGTGATGTATAGAAGGAAATAGATCCCTAGTGTCGAGGAAAACAGGAAAAGGGATCAACAGTGGATTAAGTGATGAACACATGCCTGGAAGACAGAAAGTGGTGGGTCGTACTGGGCTGAATGCTCTCAATGCGGCAGAGGACTCAGTTGTCACGGTCCCAGAAAAGCTCCAAATTCAGAGTCTGATAAAGAGCGCCAGCTGCTCGGGATCCATTCCAGGAGGAGGTGGGAGAGCTTGTCTGGGGACAGACCCCTGGGGCTCCTGCTGTACCCCATGGAGCTGTAGAGCAGTGTCTCTCAAACTCCACTCTACTTTAGAAAGTGCTGACATATCTCAATGCCCCGGCCAGATCAATTACATCAGAATACGCGAGAATGGAACCCAGGATTCGGGATTTCTAAAGCTCCCCAGTTACACTCATTGGGAAGCCAAGATTGAGAACCCCTGGTCTAGAGGACATTCTTCTTTGGGGCATAGGGCAGGGGGTGAATCAGCCTGTTTCCTGCGTGCTGCCCTTACAAGCTGGTCAGTAGGTGGGCCTCCCTGGATACGCCCCCTGACATGGGCCTTCAGCACCTGGAAGGATGATGGCCCAGCCTCTGGCACCACTCGTGTCCCTGTCTCCACCCTCCCCGCCCATCCCCACAGCTCCTGGAGAGTGATCTTCCAAAGGATCAATGCTAATTGTGTCACACCCCTGCCTTCTCCCTGCAGAACTACTACAGGCCATGGAGACACTTCAGGAAGATCCCCATGCTTTTCTTTCTAAGCAAATGTCCTCCCCCAGCCCTATACTGTAGTCAAACTGAGGATGGGGGCTCATCTTGATTTCCTATCCCTTCGCCGTGTCCCCCACCCCCAGTGCCTCGCCAGGTGACCTGGGCATCACAGATACTCACACAAAGGGCTCCTTGCGCTGAATTGAGCTTAGCAGAGTGCAGTGTCTCTGGGCTGTAGAATGAAAGAAACATCATTTGTCCTCGCTGAATGCTCTGGCTACGGATGGCGTTGTTCTGAGGGAAACGCAGCTTGAAAACTCAGCATTTTTGTCAACCTACCATTTGCTGTTACTTGTGTTTTCTGTTGAATACTTTTTAAAACTGAGGTGTAATTGACGTACACATTACGTTAGTTTCAGGTATACAACACGATTTGATATTTGAATATATTGCAAAATAATCGCCACGATAAGTCTAGTTAACATCTGTCACCTTACATAGTTATAGAATTTTTGTGTGTGTGATAAGAACTGTTAAGAGTTACTCTCTTAGCAACCTTGTATGAACTATAGTTACCATGTTGCATGTGATATCCCCAGGACTTATTTTATAACTGGAAATTTGTACCTTTTGATGCCCTTCACCCATTTTGCCTTTTCCCCACTTCCCTGCCTCTGGCAACCACCAATCTATTCTCTGTATCTATGAGCTTGGTTTCTTTTCCTCCCCACACCCCCTCATACACATTTAAGTGAGATCATACAGTATTTGTCTTTCTCTGTCTGGCTCATTTCACTTAGCATAATGCCCTCAAGGTCCACCCATGGCAAGATTTCATTCTTTGTTATGGCTGAATAATATTCCTCTGTGTGTGTGTGTGTGTGTGTGTGTGTGTGTGTGTACACCACATTTTCTTTATCCATTCACGTGTGATGGACTCTTAGGTTGCTTTCATGTCTTGGCTATTATAAATAATGCTGTAATGAACATGATAGTGCAATGAAATACTTTAAGTACCTGTATTGATTTTGCTGAATGTTAAAATAAGACATGCTCATTAGAAATTAAAAAAAAAATAGCAATGTATATAAAGTAGAAAGTGAATCTCTTCCTATCTATTCCTCCAGGGAACAACCACTGTCAACAGATCAATGTATAAACTTGCTGACTTTTTATTCCTCATGTAAACTTTTCCCCCCTTAAAATGGGCCTACATGCTACATGCTATTTTCCTTATATTCCTTTCTGATACTCTACCTTCCTTTGTTGAATCAGAGTCCCCTCTTGGTAGTCCCCTTTGTTCCCAACTTTAGCTGTAACATTTTGTAGTGTGTGAAAATAATGTGAAAAATGTAAATCATAGGAACAATTCATGAAGAAAAATGTGAACAAAAGAAATATCACCCAGGACCTTCTACCCAAGCAAAACCATTTTGTCATATTCCCTTCCAGCCATTGTTCTTCCCATATGTTTTTGTCGAAACATTTTAGACTCGGTGTGAATACAATTTGGGACCTACTTTGACATTTATTTCGTCATAAACTTATAAAATATTATGACTTAGTGGTCATCACCATTAACTTTAAAGAAAGCTTGGTATACCTTGCGGGTCGGTACGGGGTTCCTTAGTTATTCCGCCGCTGTAAGACATTTTGGTTGTAATGAACATTCTGTTGTGGATGGGTCCATTCCCCTGAGATTTATAATTTTAATTCCTGGTCAGAGTGATGGCAGTCCTCCAAATTGCTGATCGTGGTTCTACCGTTTCAGCAAACTTCAAAAACTGCCTCCCAAAGTGAAATGCATTTTCTAGAAGGCAGGTCTCGTCTTGTGCTTTCCCACCTGCTGTCCACTTTTGCTGTCACCCCACGGCCATGCCCCAGACGTAGGTAGAGAGCACGTCTTCTTGAAAACCTTCTCTCACGAAGGAACACCTGGGCTAGCTGTCACCTGCTGGGTCCACCTGGCTCTGTGCTTCCATAACCAGCATTTGCTGCACCCCATTCTCTGTTTTACAGTGTGAGTTACTCAACACGGAATCCTGAGTGGGTGAAACGGAGGACAATGGGAGAAAGGGGAGAAGGGGATGCCCTGTCCCTCCCCCACGGATTGCCCCCGGCAATTGCCCACAGGAGGGCAATCCTAGCTTAGCCACCCGTTAGCCTCCTGCCCGCAGAGCAGGTCCCAGCTGCACAGTTCTTGGGCTCCCAGACCCCAGGCCTGGGGCGGTGATTGGAAGGAGACCTGTGCCTTGGGTGGCCAGGCCACCCCCACTCCTCTAGCTGTCCCGGCTGCCCCCATCACAGGGCAGCATGGGGGTAGGGCCAGGAAGGACTGTTTGTTCAGTCATCATGACAGAGGGGCGATTACTGGCCCTGGAGGGGATGGCTGGCTGTTCATCTCCACAGCCGGGTCTGGGCCTCCTCACCTGAGAGCTTCCCTAGGTCTTTATCGAATGTCTGTGTCTCACAATTACCTCTCATTTCATTGCCTTCATGGGAAGAAGATTGCTTTTCCCTGCAGCTAAGATGTTTTTATGTTCCCTGGGCTTTGGCTCCTCGGCCTCCAGCCTCTGCCTTTGCATCCATCTTCCTTATCCTGCCCCTGGCAGTGGAAGGTGGACAAGACAGCCCTGAGACACGCAGGGAACCCCTGGTGAAGGGGACACTCCACAGGGCTTTGCTGTAGGGTCGCAGCAGCTGCTTCCATAGGAAAGAAGGTGCTGGAGTGCCCCCTGTTTCTTCCTCTCCTTCCTCCACACCCATCCCAGGCACGTCTAGGGGCAGGAGAGCACTACACTTCCGGTTTGGCTTAACTCATTCATTCATTCACTCAACCAGTGCATATTAGGCCTCTCATATGTGCGAGGCACGAGACAATCAAAAACTACTGATTCAATGCAGATTTTATCCTCAGCCCAGGGCCCAGATGAGGTGCAACCTAATTTTCAGAAACGGTCGCTGCCTTTCAGAAGTTTCACATCTACTTGGGCACGGCGGCAGTCATTGATTGGATCCCTAATCGGAGCTAGCACTGTTTGAGGTAATACGTCACCCCTGATTTAGAGATGAGAAATGTGAGCCTCAGAGTCTTGAGCTTTCTCTCCTGTCACCACCCATCTTACCCTCTGTGCCCACACTGCGCTTTGCCGTTTCGCGTCGCACGCCTTTGCCCGTGTGGGCCCTGCTTCCCAGAACACTGCCCCATTTTGTCCTTCAGCATCTGCTGTAGCATCTCTTCTCGGAGTGTTGGGTTAAGTGCCCATCCGCCCCACCTGGCACATACCTCCAGCTGAGTGCTCGCCGCGTCAGATAGAAATTAGCTGTTTGTGAGTGTCTTTCCAAAGAGACTGCAGGCTTCTCGGAGGCAGGAATCGTGACTTATTCCCCTTGGCTCTGGCACATGAGCCGGTGTTCAAAAAAGACGGGCTGAACAGGGCAGATAGGTGAAGTCACTTGTCTGAAGTGGCACTGTTAGCACAGGGCACAAAGGAGATTGGAATCGTGGTTGCTGCTACCATAACGCACCTCTGTGTGAATTAGGACCAGGCTCCCTCCGTTAGTGGATTGACTGCAAAAAAGGCAAGTCCGCTGGGTGGACCAGTAGGAAACAAAAAAAGACACTCTTTCTCTGGCTGATGCAGCCCTTTGCCAGGGTCCCAGGGTTTGGCTGAGCCAGCAGGAACTAGATTGCAGCCCGATTCAGGCTTCTGGGGCATGCCAACTCAGGAGCAGCAAGGGACGGCCTGTTTAAACCCAGGTCAGTCTCATTCTAAAACCCAGACTTTCCTTCTCTGCTACGTGAGTGAGAGCAAGTCCCCCTCAACATTCTCAAGCCAAGAGAAAGCTGTGGTGTGTGTGCGTGCATGCATGTGTGTGTGTGTGTGTGTGATTATTTTTGGCAATAATAATTGCCAAATTATTATTATAATTATTATATTATAATAATTATTATATATTATAATTATTATAATGGGTAAAAGGTAAAACAGTAAAAGCCCCAAATGGCTGCTGCCATGTTCTCCTTGATCCAAATCTGGAAGTTATTCTTTCCCCCGAAACCAAGCGGAACAAAAATGGTTCCATTGCTGGATCACTAAGTCATAGGTGCCAGAGGCAGTGGCAAGATTGTCTGAGAAAGACAGAAGGCTGCAGGATCACAGAAGATAAAGCAAAACCCCTCCTGGGGCAGGGAGCATTTAGCCTAGAGCATGGAGGGAAGGCACCTCTTTAGACAGTTGATATGAATTGGGGTTTGAAATCTGAAGGCTGAAGAACTGCAAGCAGAAACAGCATTTCCTGCAAATAGCCATAAGGGCTTATTATGAAGAAGTGAGGCTTCTAAAAGCAAATATAGGGTGGGGATCAAATGAAACCGAGCCTCAGTTTCTGCATCTGTAATGTGGGGATAATAATACCTAACTCGCAGTGTCATCCGGGGATTAAATGAGATAATGTAGGCGGGATGATTGGCGTACAGTGCATTCATACTAAATGGTGATTGCAATTATTTTGATTCAAGGACGGGTGGTGATGATGATGAGGGTGAAGGAGATGGTATGTTGGTGGAATAATACTTAGGGCAAGACATGTCTGCTACAATATAGAGGTGAAGAGTGCTGCCAGCCTCTTTTCGAAAGGGAGAAAGAACAAGAGCCTCTCATGCGAGCAGAGTCGTTAAAAGCCTTGGCAGAAGAGTCACAGGAGGACTGGAGTGGAGAGAAAGCTCTCAAGTACTTCAGGTCTCTCCCTGTCACTCCATCATCCCACTTACTTGGGGACCTTGTGTACGTGGATGGGGACTCTTGAGAGGGACAAAGGAGGCAGGAGCATGGCAGTGCAGTGGCGGCTCAGGACTCAGTGTTCTGCCCAGGGTGAGAGGACAGTGGGGGGAGTGGAAGGGAATTATACATTGGAACATCTGAGAGAGGCAGGCTGAAGAGCTGTGGAGATAAAGTGTGACATCTGGTGTGCTTGAACATTACCCCACTGAAGCACTGCCCTTGCGTGCATAAAAGACCGTTGTCAGCATTCAGCTAACCTTTACTGAGAGCCTCCGTGCCTGGCCCTGTGTAAGCCCTCAGGGATCAATAGTTGCAAAACAGAAATGGCCCTGTCCTTGTGGAGCTGACTTCCAATGTAGCCCCATCCAAATATTCTATTACTTTCTGAGCAAAAGCATTCACCGTTACTTAGGCCAAATACCTTGGGACATTGTTGCCTCATCCCTTTCTCGGTCTCACACTGTTTATCCAATCTGTTGGCAAGTCCCGTTGACTCCATCTTCAATGTATATTCCAAATCTGCCCACTTCTCACCACCTTCACCTATATCGCCACGATCGTCTCTGGCCTGGACTACTGCAGTAGCTCCTGGATGTTCTCTCAATAGTCCCCTCTCCTTGGGGCAGCCAGAGTGAACCTTCTAAAACATGAGTCAGTTTATGCTACTCCTCTGTTCAAAGCCTTGGCTCTTGATTCCATTCTGAAATGAAGGCACAAACCAGGTAATATCAGATAGTGATGAGTGCTGTGAAGGAATAGCGTGGTGACAGTGGCATGACAGCCGTCAGGGAAGCCCTCTGAAGAGGTGACATTTGCTTTGAGACCTGGAGACTGAGGCCGGAAAAGTGGGGGGCAGGCTGTCCAGAAATAGGACAAAGCAAAGGCTTCGAGGGAGGAACCAGGTTGTGAGAGACTGAATGAGAGAACGTAAGTGAAAGACAAGTAAAGGTGATGGATTCATTTAGTGCGAGAAGCTTTCACTGTACGTCCTGTGTGCCAGCAAACGTATTAGGCACTGAATTCAGAGAAAAGTACAATCCTGTGCTCCAAGCGCTCACTGTCGAGGAGGAGACAACAGAAAGCAGATTGTTTCTCGGCGGAGGAAATAGCACATCTCATCATGAGATGAAAAATAAATTTCCATTCATAGTTTTGCAAATGTGTCCAGCAGGCGCAGACCATTTGCCGAGGTGGCCTGGTTGGAGCTCCAGGTTAGTTTTTTTCCTTCGCGGTCCCTGGGCCTCTGTGGCTTCGATTCCCCCTCCCGACACCAGGGTGCGCTGTAACGTCCCTTCGTGCCGGCTGGACGGCACCGCGCTCTCCCCACGTCTCTTCTCGCCGTGCCGCACTTCCGGTCGTTAGCGGAAGTGGGGGCCGGGTCCTGAAGCATGGCGGGGGCGGGGCCGGGGGAGGTGCACGCCGAGCCGGCCGGGGGGTCCCTCGCCCCGGCCCATTGAGCCCGGACCGACAGGTGAGGACTTCTCCTTCCTTGGCCCAGCCTCCAAGCCCGACAGGCCCTCCCCAGGCCTCCTCAGGTTACCGCCATGGGGCTGCCCCCTCCCCGCAGGACGCCGCAGCCCCGCGGCCCCCGCCCTCCCTCGGAATTCTCTTCCCCTTGAGGCCCCGCCCCGGGCTTTCCTTTCCGGGGGCGCCCCCTGGGGGGGGGTGTCCGCCCCTCCGTCTCCCCTGCCCGTTTTTGGAAGCTGTCACAAAGAATTGAGGGACACGTGCCCCGGTCCCCCTGGGGAAACTGGGACCCAGCCCGAGGAGGAGGACTTGCTTAGTCCCACGAATTGAGTTGTGGTCCGATTGAGCCAGGCTTGCTTTCGTTCCGTAAATGACGTGCCCCGCGCACACTTAGGGGCCAGCCCCAGTGCTGGGCTCTGAGGACACGGAGGTGACTCCTCGGCTAGTCATGGTTATTACGTCCTGCCCGGAGAGTACAGTTGAGTGAGAAGTCCACCATGAAGCACATAACCCATGCGAGTCAACGGTACACATTCAGATGGTGCCAGGCACGTTGGCGAAGACGAAAGCACGACAAGAGGAGGCCGGTTTGAGACAGGGTGGTCCAAGAAGACTTCCTGAAAGGGATGACCCTTCCGCTGCAGCTTGGGAAATGATGGCAAGGGCCAGAGGAAACACATCCTAGGCAGAGGGAACAGCCCCTGTGGATACCCGAGTTGGCGAAGAACGTGCTTGGCATGAGGCAGGTCCAACGTTCAGGAAAGGGCGTTGAAGATGTGCCAAGTACTGTGATTGGCATACGAAATATACTGTTTGTGGACCGGGCAGTAGCCCACCGTCTGGTGCCCTAGACATAAGTAACATGCAGAGACAAAGTGGCAAGTGTGCCAAGTGGTATGATGGAGACGTATGGCTAGTACGTTGGTATTTTATCTGATGGGGAGGAGAAGGAAGAGTTCTCTGAGAAGGCATGGTTAAGCTGTTATCCGAAACACGGGATAACCGCAAGGTGAGAAGAGCTTTTTTAGATTGAGGTTAACAGCCAGTGCCAAGGTTTTGAGGCAGGAGGGAGGCCATCTGTTGAAGAAATGGCTAGATGGGAAATGAGAGCAGAGAGACAGAGCTGAGACCTCAGAGCTGAGCACCTGCGTGGTGTGGGAGGGATTTTGATCCTGTCACGGAGAGCAGTTGGAAGATTCGGGACCTGTCTTCATCTGTGGTGGAAAGGACGTGATCACCAAAGCATTTTTAAAAGATCACTGGCTGTTGAATGTATGGGAGGTAGAGTGGATTTAGGGAGACCGTATAGGAAACTGTTGCAGTAACGTAGAAGTGAAGATAGAAAATTCTGGATAAGGGTGCTGGCAGGTCATGAGAGAAAGAAGTGGAGGACTAGAGGACTACTTAGGAGATAAAATCGCCAGAGTTTGGTGACCGATCAGGTATGACGGCTGAGGGAAGTAGGTGTCAAGAAAGACTTGTAGTTCTCGTTCTTGTCAGCACGTGAAAGGCCATGTTATTCCCTGGGAGAGGGAGAGTGCTCGAAGGCAGCTTCTAGGACAGATACGTGACTCTAACTCTTATCGTAGCTCCCACCCTGACTGGAGACTTTCATTACATACTTTTTCTATGTTGTTTGAATTTTTGAGCATGTATTATTTTTATAATGAGGATACTAACAGAACAAAGGGAAAAAGACTTTTAGAATTCCACCACGTCCCTCAGAAACATAACTGTGTGACAGTAAAATTTTATATACATATATAGAGCTAGAGCATCCTAAGAGAAGTGTTAGGAAATTCAGTAAGAGCTCCCTGTATAGTTAGGAGCTAATAGGCCTTCATTTCTGCCCACCCCGCCTTTCCACTCCCTCCACTCCAGGGCTGGTTTCTTTACCTTCCGGAAGACAAACCAGAGAATTTCAGATGGGACTATTCCAAATGTACGCACGTTTTCTTAGAATTAAGCATTTACTTTGCTTAAAAGGATAATGGTCTTTTCTAAGTTGAACAACTGTGGTATACTTTATCCGACTCGGATGGGATTCGTCAGGTAGATGTGGTCTAACGCTCGTTCCTTCTCCCACTCCTGGGCCTTTCCCGCTTCTCTCATCCCGTGCTGGTCTCCCCCCTCTTAGATTGGCAGAGGTGTCTTGCGCAGACATTGATTGAGGCACTTAAGTACATTACGTGGTATTTTAAAATGCTAACACCTTCATAGTGTGTTTTCTTAGGCTGTTTCAAAATAGGCACATAACAATGCCACTGTTAGAAGGAGGAGCCGTGTGAAATTCAGTATCGTATTTATTGTTCAGCTGTGGAGGCTGTTGCCCACCCACTTACTCATGCCAAGGTCCTTTGAGAAAACTCATGAGAGAGATTTCTTTTAAATGCTCCTGCTGCTGGAAAGAGCTGTGCTGCTTCTGAGCCGCTGTGAAGTTTTTATCCTACTGGCAGTGCAAATTCTGTAACCATTTTCCTCTTTGCCTTGTGCGCTGAGAAAGTTAGAACCAAATTAGAAGGCTGAAAGTTCTGCAGATCCTCATGGTACGCCTTTCTGCCTATCTCTGGCTTCATTGTATTGTCCTGCCTTTGTTTTCTCTGTAAGGATTATTTGCTAACTTAAAAACATTCTAAGTACAATAGTTTAAAAATATGTGATCTTTAAAGAATAACAGTACAATCAATGCTGTTGGGTTGGTGCAAAAGTGATCGCGGTTTTTGCAATTATTTTTAACCTTTTGAACCGCATTGTTGTACCAACTAATAGTTGAAGAAAAAATAACACCCTCGGAGTTGTCAGTGTGTCCCCAACTCCCATCCTATTTTTTAACTTGCTCGGAGGTAACCACTATTCTGAGTTTTATGTTTATCATTTCCTTGCTTTTCATAAATGTATATTTGTATCTTTAAACTAGAAATTGTTTGATGCTTGTGTAAAAGGAATCACGCTGTATATATTCTGCAGTTTGCTTTCTTCATCCATCATTGTGTTTTGAGATTCAGCAGTGTTATGTATAACTTGTAGTGCGTTCATTCATTGCTTCATAAGATTCCACTGCATGAATATGCCTGGATACATTTATCTTGTCTGCTGTTGATAGACATTTGGAGTGTTGTCAGTGTCTGCTGTTGCTAACAGTCCTGGTACAGGTGTTCTTGTATACAGCTCATGTTACATGTGTGCGTGTATTTCTCTAGATTAAGGTTTCCCAACCTTAGCACTGTTGACATTTTGGGCCAGATGTGAGGGGCCGTCCTCCTCAGTGGAGGATGTTTGGCAGCATCCTTGGCTTCTATTTGCCGGACCCCCATGACACCCCTCCCTCCCAAGTTATGACAACCACAGATGTCTCCAGGTATCACGGAGTACCTGGAGTCACTCCCCTTCTTGAAACGTTTAATAGCTTGCATGGCATGACATACAAAGTGCTTTCCAGTCTGGCTCCAGTCTTCTTTTCTAGGCTTCTCTTTTATCACTCACTCTTCTGTGCTCTAACCACTTGGAATTCTTCTGTTTCCCAAATGTGCTGTGCTATGCTCTTTTTTTATTATACAAGCTTGTTTTTGCATTTTAAAGTCAATCAGAGTAATTCAGCGTATAACAGACTAACTGTATGAACAATTAACAAATGCAGAAAAAGCATTTTAAAATTCAGCAGGTTTTCCTATTAAAATCTATTAGCAAGGAAGGAATAGAATGCAATTTGAACCTGAAAAAAAGTTTATGAAAGTCCTACAACCAAACTCATTATTATGATGAAAGTTCAGTGTTCTCCCTTAGTTACAGGACTTTTGTTTAGCTAATCTTCAGATGGTTCTCCAGGCTGATTGTTCTATAGTTTAGTTGCAGTTTTCATGTGGTCATAGGAGAAGGCAAGCACAATGTTTACGTACTCTGCCATCTTGACCAGAGCTCTGTCGTGCTCTTTCTTAGTGTGTTTTTCAGACAACCTTCTTTCTGGAATGTTCCTCATTTACTTTGCCTAATGAATTCTTTGTCCTTCGAGGCCCATGTCAAATGTTGCTTCATTCATTTAACATATTTGTGAGTATTTACTGTGCTTCAGGCACTGTCCAGGGTGCTTGGAGATACAGCAGAGAATTAGACGAGGTCCTTACTGTTTGGTAAGGGAGACTTATACTAAGAAGATAAATAAGTAAGATAATCTCAAAGTGATAGGGGCCGAGGAAAAAAATAGGACAAAATGATAGATTGATATGGATGGAAAAAAGGTACTACTTTAGGTAAGTAGTCAGGAAAAAATTCTGAAGAGTTGCCACTTTAGCTGAGATTGAACTGATGAAACGGGCAATGAAATGTTGCTCTAAGAAAACAAAAGTGTTGTTCTCTTTCCTTCTGGCGTCCATAGTGTCTCATTAGAAATCCACAGACATTTGAATTGTTCCCCTGTAAGTAATGTATTTTTTTCCCCTTCTTCCGCCTCCCCCCTCCCCAACTCTGTTTCAAGCCGTTGTTTCTCAATCTAGTTGTGTAGAACACAGCTCCCTGGCCCATGCTGGTGTTACGAGCCTTGCGCTCCCCCCTGGCTGAGGCAGTCGGTCACTGGTTGTCGGTTGGCCGCTCACAGCAGCTCTCCCCGGCTGCCAGCCACTCATGGCAGCACATACTAGCCCACGGCTGCACACGCCAACCTCCGGCTGCTCCCGGCAGCCCAGCTCCAGGGAGAGCCGTTGTTCACAATCTCAGCTGTAGAGGGCACAGCTCACTGGCCCATGTGGGAATAGAACCAGTGACCTCGGCGTTAGGAACATGGCGCTCCAACCACCTCAGCCACCAGGCTGGCCAAGTATTGTATGTTTTACTTGGTTTGCTTTCAGGATTTTTACTTTGTGTCTTATTTCTTCCCAGTTTGCCTATGATATGTCTGGGCATGGGTTTCTTTGGGTTTATAATGTTTGGGATTCTCTGAACTTGAATTTCAGTCTTGTGTGCACGAAGGGCTCTTTTCTATTCCATTGGTGCATTTGTCTTGTCTTTATGCCAGTACCACACTTTTTGATTACTGTAGCTTTATAATATGTTTTGAAATCAGGAAGTGTGAATCTTCCACCTTCGTTGTTCTTTTATAAAACTGCTGGCTGTACTTTCAGGGTTCCTTGAGATGACATGTGCACGTTAGGATGAATTTTTCTATGTTTGCAAAAGATGCTGTTGGGATTTTGTTATGGATTGCATTGCGTTTGTAGATTGCTTTGGGTAGTATGGACGTCTTAATGCCCAATAAGTGGATGTATTTTTAATGAATGTACGTTGAATATGACTCTTACACTGAACAAATTTGATGCAGTTCTAGGTTTATTCTGTTGACTGTTCCTGACAGCTAAGCATGCCTTGAAGATATTCCTATTGAATTAGGTCCTTTTCTCCAACCTGTTTCTAGATTCAGAAGTGTCAGGACCAGTTCCTTACTACCATCCAGGACAGAGAAACGCCCATCACTGTCATGTCGGGAGCTCCTCGGTTCAGGATGTAAGGAGGGAAATCTGTTTGACTTGTACATGTTTTGGTAACTTTTGTTTTATTCTACTTTACTTCTCCCTGTAGAGATGTGACAATGGATCATCATGTTGCCACCATCAAACCTCGAAGAATCCAGAACCAGAACGTCATTCACCGCTTGGAACGCCGGCGGATCAGCTCCGGCAAAGCAGGCACCCACTGGCATCAGGTCCGCGTGTTCCACCAGAATGTCTTCCCCAACTTCACGGTGGTCAACGTGGAAAAGCCTCCTTGTTTCTTGCGTAAATTCTCACCTGATGGACGCTACTTCATTGCTTTTTCTTCAGACCAGACATCTCTGGAAATCTATGAGTACCAGGGCTGCCAGGCGGCCGAGGACCTCCTGCAGGGCTACGAGGGGGAGATCCTTTCCAACGGCAACGACCAGCGCTCCGTCAACATCCGCGGCCGGCTCTTCGAACGCTTTTTCGTCCTGCTCCACATCACCAACGTGGCAGCCAACGGGGAGCACCTGAACCGGGAGTGCAGCCTGTTCACCGACGACTGCCGCTGTGTCATCGTGGGCTCGGCGGCCTACCTCCCCGACGAGCCCCACCCTCCTTTTTACGAGGTGTATCGGAACAGTGAATCCGTGACCCCCAACCCACGGTCCCCTCTGGAGGACTATTCCCTCCACATCATTGACCTTCACACGGGCCGCTTATGTGATACGCGTACCTTCAAGTGTGACAAAGTGGTCCTGTCGCACAACCAAGGACTGTACTTGTACAAAAACATCCTGGCCATCTTGTCAGTGCAGCAGCAGACCATCCACGTCTTCCAGGTGACGCCTGAAGGCACTTTCATCGACGTGAGGACCATTGGCCGCTTCTGCTACGAGGATGACTTGCTCACCGTGTCCGCTGTGTTTCCCGAGGTGCAGCGGGACAGCCAGACAGGCATGGCCAATCCTTTCCGGGATCCCTTCATCAACTCCCTGAAGCACAGGCTGCTCGTGTACCTGTGGCGCCGGGCAGAGCAGGACGGGAGCGCCATGGCCAAGAGGCGCTTCTTCCAGTATTTTGACCAACTGCGGCAGCTGCGCATGTGGAAAATGCAGCTTCTGGACGAAAACCACCTGTTTATCAAGTACACGAGTGAGGATGTGGTCACGCTGAGGGTCACAGACCCTTCTCAGGTATGAGGTGCTCTCCTGCCCTGCACCCCTGCAGTCCCCTTGGCAGAAGGGGATGGTTTCCCTCTTTGCCTGTTGCCAGTCTCTCAGAAATACACATTTTATGTAGTCTTGAATGTCTGCTGTCCTCGGCTCAGTCAAATTGAAAACAGCTCCGTTTTTCTCTGGCCACGTGTATTTGTTTAGCTAAATAACCATCAGATGATTATCTGCGTGTCAGTGGCTAAATCTGAAGCCACTGACATTTAGCTAATCTTCTCTCTGATTATTATCCTTCCACCTTCTGCGCAGCATTTTCAGTCTCCTTGAGGTAGAAGTCCAAATGCTGCAAGGTCAAGGTTTGGGCTACCTGTGGAAAATCCCGCCTTGATTTTGTAAGACTGTGCTTATCGGTCTGACTATTTTAGTTCTGGCGATGACAGTGAGCCCCCCAAGCAAAAAGAAAAGCCTCTAAAAATCTAGCCTCTCTTTTCTGCTTACACGGTTAATGTCAATATACTTCTTTACAAAGTCTTCTTTAGAAGGGAATTGACACGTAAGTTCATTTGACAGAGGTAAGTGTTAGGATGCATCCTGCTTTTGCCCACGTGCTGAAAGATGGGCTGTGGAGCAGGAAAAGGTTTGCCAGGGAAGCCACGTTTTGGATTCCCCAAGTGAGTCATCAGGACGTCAGGGGCAGAGGGTTTGTTAGTTTGGGTGAAAGGTGTTGATAGAGGAGAGGGACATTTCTCAAATGCGAATAAAGTGGTAAGAGCACAGAAACCTCTAAGACTCTTGGGTTGAAACACCATGTTGAAATTCAGGGTAATCGGGGTGTTTCCCTTTGGGAAGCTGTCCACTTCAGTGTTGACTAAGTAAGAGACCACCTTTCTGTACCTTTGCCCCATTCTCCTGTTTCCAGTTTGTTTTCTTAGATGCTAGTTTGGAAATTCTGAACAGAGAGCAAAGCAGTAAAGCACAGAGTTGTCTGAGGCTGGTGTTTCTCGTTGCCCTGCCGCTGATTCTGCCATTAAAAGAGACTGTACAGAGCTTTGTCTCCTAAGGCCTTACCAGCCATCAGGGTAAAATGTTTCCTAACATTTGTCTTCTGAATCATAGCTTGTGTATTCTTAAAAAAAAGGGGGTGGGGAGGCATATGGTTAGAGATCAGTTTTTTCTGGATTTCTTTTTTTTTTTTTCCTGTCAATGATGAAGTCACCTGTTTTGCCATCATCACGAGTGACATTGTAGTTCATATGCGTCACGGGAGATTCGAAGAGATGCCCTTGACTTTTTCTGTACCCTCCTGGCCTGTAGTTCCTGATCTGCCCTGGAGGGAAGCTGGGTAGCCGTTTGTGTCATTCTGTATTCATGTAATTATGATGAATCCTGGTGAAGCTGCGATATGATCAAAGTGTTGTCCAGATCTATAGAAAGAACATGAGTCAGTCTTTTATTTAGGTTTGAGTTATAATTACTTTTTATTTTGGAGGGAATAAAATGTCCGTGATTGCTGCATTTGAGATTATCCTTTTTTCCTTTGCTAAAACATGACCTACTTATTTCTGGTAGCTGTGATAAGTTGTAGCCAGAAATGTAACTAGGGCTCTGTGCGTTGCTTAACCGAGTTTGTAACTTTAAACCCAATCTCTCTGCCCTAGTTGTCTTTCCCTCTTTCTTCAGTTTAATTCGATAGGTTCCAATAAGGTTAATGAGTAAAAAGTGCATCTAAAAACAAAGCCTTGGTAAGATTAGGGGTATTATTCTCAAGTTACCCTCCAGCCTCTTTAATTTACAGCCAAATTTAATTTCCAGGGGTTTGCAAAAGTCGTGTAATATAAGCTCTGGGAAGGACTAATTAGTAGTAAAATAGGTGGGCCAAATAGCACCAGAAATTGGTAATGGAAATTTAAACTCAATCATAGAAGGGGGAATACTAATCCCAGAATTCTGGAAACTTCTAGAGTTCTGTTGGAAGCAGGCAGATTGATTTACACTGTCACATTCACTGTAACAAAAACTAGGGGTTCCTGTCACGTCCCTGTTAGGCCAAGCAGAGCACTGGAGATTTAGAGGAAGAGGGCTCGTCACCCAGGAACCCGTTCAGAAAAGGCAGTAACTCTGCCACCTATGGCATTTGAATGCTTTTCAGGTTCCCCTTCTGATCTTAATTGCTACAAATCTCAAATGTATTTTACAGATGCCCGTGGGTGAAAGACCATTTATGAAGAAAGAAATGGAAATGCCTGTCTGGTTTTTCATTTGTTCAGCAGCAGTGCCCTGTTTGGTTACAGTTTGCCTGGGTGGTTTTTGGGCACAGTGTACTTAAGGCATCTCTCTGCATGTTAGAAATATTAAGAGGAAAAATAAATGCCCCTAAATTGAACTTTCAGCTGTTCATTTACAAGAGAAAATAATTTGTCAACAGGCAGCTCCAGGCTGCAAATCACTTTCTCAGCAGGAAAGAAAATTAAATCTGGCATTTTTTTAAAAAGTGTTTTTTATCTCAGGGTGGGTTGGGGAGCAAATAGGGAATAAACACTTAGAAGGAAAAATACTGAAATTGCACAGTTTGAAATGAAAGCTTGGGAACCTTTTCATACATATGTGCTGGCTAATTCAGTAATTCTAGCAGCACAGGTACAGTGGGAAATCTGGCAACGCTGAGGCCCTTGATTGATAGAGCCCGCGGAGGCCTCCTTCTTTCCCAGAACCACTTTGAACCATGTTTTGGCCCTAGTACTGGAGCGGAGGGCTTTGCATGTTTCCCTTGGGTAGCTGGAATTTTCAGCCAAGTGCGAAGTTTGCTAGGCACATGGTATTATACGCAGCTGTCCCTTAGCTCTCTCTGTTCTCCTGCAGGCATCTTTCTTTGTGGTGTACAATATGGTGACAACAGAGGTGATCGCTGTGTTCGAGAACACGTCCGATGAGCTTCTGGAGCTCTTTGAGAACTTCTGTGATCTCTTCCGCAATGCTACCCTGCACAGTGAAGTCCAGTTTCCCTGCTCAGCTTCCAGCAACAATTTCGCAAGGCAGATCCAGCGCCGGTAAGTTGTTCCAGCAGGTTTCCCAGGCTTACTTTTTCTTCAGTTTCCTTAATTTGTTGGTGTTAGGCCAACTGTAACTTATCCTCCAATTCATGTATCTATTCCATCTCCTGCACAGAATTGTATCCTAATTCTGTAACATATTTTGTTAATCATTTTATACTTTGCTGCATTGAAAAGATAATGTATTGAAATTATTTTTTTATTTTTTGGGAAGACATGGCTTTTAATGCTCAATTTTATAGTCTCCAAAAATCTTTTGGTAAAAATAAATAAAAATGAATTTATTATAGGTAAGAGTAAATATTTAAGAAAAAAGTATGGACACTAAGGGTCACGAGTCACTTAAGGAAAGCCTTTATCTTGAGAAAGTGAGATCAAAATAAAACAAACAATAAAAAAACTGCATTCACTGAAATAATTGAAGCTATAAGAATAAGAACATTCGTAGGACAGTGCAAAGAGAGTTCTGAGGATGAGGGTAAAGGGCGTCCAGGTTGACAGACCACCAGCTGGACCAGGTTGAAGCAGGAAGATGGGTGGAGATTTCCAAGAGGGATGGATCCAAGGAAATAGTAAAATCATTAGCACATTTGGTGGCCTTGAGTGTGTTAACAGGAGATTGTGGGTTCTGTTCTAGCAGGGTCGTCAGCACAGGCCTCACAGAAGGTGCTATTTGAGCAAAGCTTTGGAAGGAGGTGGGGGAGCGAGCCACGAGGATGTCAGGGGGAATCCTGTACCAAGCAAAGGGAATAGTGCACGGAAAGGTCCTGAGGGCGGGTCTCGCGCCTCGGAGGTCAGTGAGGCTGAGCCAGAGCGAGCAGGAGGCAGAGCGGGGAGAGCCGTGCTGAGCGACGGGCCAGGCACACAGGCCGTGCGGAGGCTTTGGCTTTACCTGTAGGTGAGATTGGGTTCTTGCGGAGGACCTGGGTGGTCTCACTCACGTTCTAACAGGAGCACTCTGGCTGCTGTGTTAAGAATAGACTGTGGGGGGCGGGGCGGGTAGAAGCGGGGTCACCAGTGAGGGTGCTGTCACAAGGATCCAGTATATACAATTGTTGCATTCTGTTTCCTTCCACTAGAATTTAAGTTCTTCTTGTTCACTTATAATATTCTAAGCACCTAGAAGACCATCAATAGTTATTTATTAATGATGGTGGCTTGGGTCAGGGTAGTGACATTCGGGGAGGTATTGTATTGTCGGTATATTTTGAAGATAGAGCCCAAAAGATCAGTGGAGGATGGGATATAGGCTGTGAAAAAGCACAAAGATGATTGTAATGTTTGTGGCTTAAGCCACTTGCAGGAGAGAGTCACCATTAAACTGATGGCAAAGCTTATGGTGGAACAGGTGTACGGGGGACCGGAAGTCCTGTGAGTAGAGTAGTCCAGTCGTTTCTCAGTGGAAGCAGGGTCACATCCTTCCGACAGGTCAAGGATGATGAGGACTGATAATCAGCTCTTGGGGTTAGCAACCTGGAGATCACGGTGACCCTGATGAGCGTGGTTTCAGCAAGGTGGTGGGGGTGAAAGTCTTTTGGGGGAAGTTTAAGAAAGAATGGGAGGAAGAGAATTGGAGGCAGTACAAAAAGACAGTAGGAGGAGTTTTGTTGTAGAGGAGAGCTGAAAATGGTGCGTTAGCCCGAAGGGCAAGTGGTGGTAAGTTTTTGTTATTTTTTTAAATGGGAGGGGGAAATGGCATGTTTGTATGCAGATGGGACTTACCCTGTAGACAGGGGGACACCTATTGTATGGGAAAAGGGGAGAAAGAGTTGGGTAAGGTACCAGAGAGGGGATGGGATCTAGTGCCCAAGTGGAGGGATGGACCTCACACGGAGCACAGGCAGTTATGTGGGCACGCATGTGCTGATGGGAGCTTTCAAAAATCCTCGTGACTTCCATTTGCCAGTAACGAAGTAGGCAATGCCATTAGGTTAGGGTGCGCATGGAGGAGGGGGATGAAATGGTCCGCGAAGAATGCGGGAGTCGCACTGGACTAGCAGAATGTGGCATGAGTGCCCTGCAGCGTTCAGGGTCCCCCGAGGTTCCTGGTTGTAAATGTAAAGTGAGCCTTGTCGTGTGTTTTTCTGCAGCCATGGAGACAACTGGGTGGATACAGGCATAGGCAGAGTTGAACTTAAGTAGAGTTGTGGTTTTTCCAAGCAAGTACCACAAAGCGCGAGAAGACAGGTTGTCGAGGATGAGTGCAATGGAGTAACGGCCTGTGGAACTGACGCTGGCTAAGGGAGGGAGGACAGGATGAGGCTTCAGGGTGGCCAGAAGCAGGTAGAATTCATGGATTGTACCATTCCACCTATGCAGGTGGAAGGAGTGCGGAAGCCGAGGTGAGGAGAGGTAGTGAGCTGGAAAGGTAGGAGAAAAGAGGGTTGGAGAGTGTGGGCCCATCTCGAGATTGCAGGGGGCGGCAGTCATTAGCCATGGTGACGTTGAGGATATGCTTTCGGAATGAGTGGCGGAGACAGACAGGAGGGCCAGGGACCAGGAGGCCGTGCTGTCGTAAAGTTCATCTCTGAGAAGTTTGAAATCGTCACAAGCGTAGATGGACAGAGTGACCGTGAGCCAGGAGCTAAGCTGGTGAAGAGTCAGAGGGATGACCGCTTCATCTCGTAGTCCGTGGGGGAGCATGGTGGGTGGGGGTGGGGGTGCTGCGGGGGAAGGTGGCGGCTGCTACCGCTTCTTCCTGTAGATTTTCACGGACGCTTTGATTTGTGATCATCACAAAGCTCGGGCCGGCCCCCATCATTTTACCTTTTGAAGCAAGTGAGCCAGGCAGGGTCGGAGTGTACATCATTCAGTGCGGTGTTAGATCTTTGCTGAAAAAGGGCTGAAAACCAAAGAGCCCAGGATCTTTGATTCCGGCTCAATGAAAGGGAAAGAAATAAGTTCTATTTGGCCAAGGTTTAATTTTATGATTCACATGGAGGCTGTGAAAATTACTGTCGAGAGGAGTAATGGAAAAGCAGTGTTGATGGCTTGGCTTCTGGGAAAACTGCGAAGTGTTAATGTCCATCTAACACTACAGGTTAGCGGTGAAAACAAAAATCAAAGCCCATGTACTCAGTCTTGCTGGTCTTACCAAATTTAGGAACATTCAACTTTTTTATTTCTTTAGTTTTTTTTTCTTTCTTTCTTCCACCAAGTTTATTTACTTTTAAAAGAAAAATACAGTAATTTTCAAACTGTTGCTAGTTCACAACATTTCCACTAGTCCCATTCCATCTTAACCTTGTCACAGCAATTTGTTTTGGTAGCCGCAACCATCAACACTTTAATTTGTAAGTCAGTTCTATGTATAAACTATCTACATTGCTTATTATTTGTGTGTCCCTGGCTTAGATAGAAAAATATGGTCAACATCCACGTTCAGCTCACCAATACCGATAATTTGATGTATCTTAGAACTGAGACAGACAGTGAGTGGAGTGGGTGGGGGGAGAGAGAGAGAAAAGGGGAGGGGAGGAGAAAGGAGGGGATGAGGAGAGGGAGGGAGGGAAGAGAAGAGGGAAGGACGGGCGGGAGGAGAGGAAAAGTGAGAAGGGGCCTGGAGGACAGTGGAAAAGAGAGGAGAGGAGGGAAAAGGCAAGGGACCATCTTCTTACTCCACACACAGGAGTGAACTCAAAATGGATTCAAGACTTAAATGTAAGACCCCAAAACATAAAACTCCTAAAAGAAAACAGGCGGTAAACTCTCAGACATCACCCTCAGTAATATTTTTACTGATTTGTCTCCTCGGGCAAGGGAAACAAAAGAACAAATGAACAAATGGGAGTACATCAAACTAACAGGTTTCTGCACAGCAAAGGGAACCATCAACAAAACGAAAACACATCCTACTGAATGGGAGAAGATATTTGCCAGTGACACACCTGATAAGGGGTTAATATCCAAAATTTATAGAAAAACTCATACAACTCAACGAAAAAAAACAACCCAATTAAAAAAATGGGCAGAGGACCTGAATAGACATTTCTCCAAAGTGGATATACAGATGACCAATAGACATATGAAAGAAATGTTCAACTTCACTAATCATCAGAGAAATGCAAATTAAAACTGTAAGGAGATAATCACCTCACATCTGTCAGAATGTCCATCATCAATAAATCAACAAACAAGTGCTGGCGAGAATGTAGAGAAAAGGGAACCCTCCTGCACTGTTGGTGGGATTGCAAATTGGTGCAGCCACTATGGAAAACAGTATGGAGGTTCCTCAAAAAAATAAACAGAGCTGCCTTGTGACCCAGCTATTCCACTCCTGGGTATTTATCTGAAGAAATCCAAAACATTAATTCAAAAAAATATATGCACCCCTATGTTCATTGCAGCACTATTTACAATAGCTAAGATATGGAAACAACCGAAATACACATCACTAGATGATTGAATAAAGAAATTGTGGTACGTATACACAATGGAATATTACTCTGCCATCAAAAAGAATGAAATATTAACATTTGCGACAACGTGGATGGACCTAGAGGGTATCGTGCTTAGTGAAATAAGTTAGACTGAGAAAGCCCAATACTATATGATCTCACTTATATGTGGAATCTAAAGAACAAAATGAATGAACAAACAAAAGAGAAACAGACCCACAGACACAGAGAACAAACTGATGGTGACTAGATGGGAAGGGGGTGGGGGCTGGGTGAGAAAGGTGAAGGGAGTAAAAAGTACAAATTGGTAGTGACAGGAGAGTCATGGGGATGTACAGTACAGTATGGGGAATATAGTCAATAGTATTGCAGAAACTATGTATAGTGTCAGATGGGTACTGGACTGGGGATCACTTCATAAATTATTTCTTTAGTTTTCATTCCATTAGTTTCATGGATGAGCTGTGAGATCAGTATTCCCCCAGACTAAACAAAGTTTATTTTCCCTTTGATGGTTAAACTATATGATAATGCTTTGATATAGAGATTTTTAAAAAATACATACTGATAGGCAGTTGACATTCTTTCTAAGAAACTATAGGAAAGTGGAAAGAAAGGGAAGAAATCCAAAATATCATTATGCAAACACAGCCATTAATATTTTGATGTATTTCTGCCAGTCTATTTTTTTTAGGCATAATTTTTGTTTTCTTTGTGTTTTTAATTATACTATATAGACAGAATGTACTTATTTTTCTCTTTTTTTTTAGTTAAAGTTTATTGGGGTGACAATAGTTAGTAAAGTTACATAGGTTTCAAGTACAATTCTGTAATACGTCCTCTAAATATCGCATTCTGTGTTCATCACCCAGAGTCAGTTCTTCCATCACTATATATTTGACCCCATTTACTACTTTTTTCATACCATTATGATAAACATTTCTCCTGTTACTATACAGTATTTGAAAATTATAGTTTTCCATTTACTTTTAAGTTTTTCTTCAAATTTTTCTTGTAGTATTAAATGTGCACAGATAACTTGCTGCATATAGGATTTCTTCATTGGGGTAAATTTCCAGAAATTTGGTCAAAGGGTTTTAAATTCAGTATTTGTTACCATTGTGAGAAGTGACTGCTTTATTATTATTTCTTATAGGTCAGATATGTGACTCTGTGTCCATGTTACTATTCTTCTAGACACTGGTGTTTCTGTAGGATATAGGTAGCTAGCTCTCAAAGTTTATTTAAACAAAGAATGAGTAATTTGTTGCAAGGTTTGGTGAAAGTTTATAACTGATCCTAAGAACAATCAGAGAGCGGCTGCTTTTTTCTGGATTCTCTGCTGTCCGTTATGCCTTCCTAATGCAGTCTGAGGCTGTTATTTGGGGAGAGTAAATTCAAGTAGGAGTCGTCGTCATAGATTAGTTATACTCATTTTAAACTTGTTTGTAGAGTCTTTGTTAATTTTTCTAAAGTAATGTTCCCCATTTCTGCTTTCTGCTTTTTGAGAGTATTAGTAGCCAGCCAGACTTGGGATGTATGTGAGATCTGACTTCGGTCAACATCTGGATTTTTATTTACCGAAGAGTTGTTTCTGGATATGTGTGTGTCCGTTTAAAATGCCAGGCAGCCTTGTGTGTCCACTAACACAGCCTTCCTCACTTTTGCTTTGTTTTAGATTCAAAGACACCATCGTGAACGCCAAGTACGGAGGGCACACGGAGGCCGTACGCCGACTGCTGGGCCAGCTCCCCATTAGCGCCCAGTCCTACAGCGGTAGCCCCTACCTTGATCTGTCTCTGTTCAGCTACGATGACAAGTGGGTGTCGGTCATGGAGCGGCCCAAGACTTGCGGAGATCACCCTATCAGGTACGCCAACTCCGCCAGCCGCTTCACTGCCAACCACCTAAGCGCTGGTGACGGCCCGCTTTCTCTCGTTAGACATCATTTCGCTGTGATTGTGTCCATTTGTACTCATGGGTTAAATGGAAAGGGCAGGCTGTTTCTATAATGTGGTGGGTGCTTTGATCAAATAGGCACTAGTCTCATAAATTAAACAATTACTCTTCGCTTCTCATCAAAACATCCAATTCAGGTAAGTGGTGTTCCCTTTTAAAGGTATCCAGGGAAGGAAACCATACTGTTTGTTCCATTTAGTAATCCAGTACCATTTCATAATAATGTTTCTGGTTGAGACTTTTTAATTTTATGTAGCTCAAACGATTTTATTCCCCCATGTTACCTAGTAGAAAAGATAGCTGAGACAATTTGGGGAACAGGAGGATTTGGAGAAACTCATGCTTCCTCATTTGGGGAATTTTGGAATGTAGACTACTGTGTTATTGCTGGAACCTTGAAACTAACCTCTTACACTCAATCCCTCCCTCACAGATGTCCAGTTCACAGATCCACTTGTCTCTCCATGTCAGGAGCTTATGCTGTTCTGTGTGCTGTAATAGGCATTAGGGAAAGGAACTGGCCTCATCGTTACTAGTGGGTTTCTTTTAAGGGAGGTAGGTGTGTTCCCGGAGCCCTGAGCTGCACGGAGCATGGGATGTGCTTTTCCATATAGATACAGTGGTAGTTAGTAGTTCATAATCCAGCTCATTGTGTATTACATAGGCTTGTGTAACATCTGCTATACAATTATCACCATTCTTAATATTTTCTTTGGCAAATTGTAGTCAAGATCCAAAAACTAGTTAAATTTTTTTAATTATAGAAGATTTTAAACATACAAAAAGGAGAAGAGTGAACCTTCACGTTCCCATCACCTAGCTTCAGCAGTGATCAACTCATCGTCAATGTTGGTGCATTTCTTTCTACCGTGACCACTACTCCCTCCCCTCCCGACTGCCACCCAGATTATTCTGAAGCAAGTCCCAGGTGGCATAGCATTTTACTCGTAAATATTTCAGTAAGAATTTCTAAGAGAGAAGGACTTAAAAAAAAAAATACAACCTCGATACCATTATTTCATCTAGAGACAATTAACGAAACTTTATTGAGACCACCAAATATCTAATCAGCGTTTACATTTTCCTATTGTCTTGTAAGTATTCTTGCTGCAGGTCGTTTGTTCCAGTCAGGACGTAAACAGGCTCTTGCTGTTGCATTTGGTCACTTTTTCATTCTCCAGGTTCTGTTTTCCTCTTATTTTCCTTGGCAGTGAAATTGTTGAAGAAGCCAGATGGTCCGTCCTGTAGTGTTCCCCACATTCTAGATTTTGCTCATTGTGTCTCTGGAGTAGTATTTACCATCGTTCTCATTCTGCCATATTTCCTGTAAAGTGGTAGTTACATTTAGAAGCTCCAACAACTCATGTTAAATTACAAGCCCTTTGTGTGTTGGGGACTAAGTGGGTAAAGTGAATGTGTTTTTCACACATAAAAGCATGTAATGGGCATTAATAGGCATCATTTGATATTGGCAAGTAGCATGAGATACATTTCTCTCCTTTCTGACTTCCCTGCCTTTCTGAAGTGAGAAGATATACCTAATTAACACATCTGGAAAGGCCAGAGTCCCTGGCTAAAGGGGTTTTTCTTGTAATTCTTATTTATTTTTAATTTAAAATGAGAAATGCAAGCATATGAAGGGCATTTGAAGAGGTAATGCCATTACTCTAACACTTTTATTGTATATTCCATTCTGGTCTTGGTCAACGTTACTGCTGTAATCGTGGTTAGCACTGTACTTTGTGGTCTGCTTTTATTTTATACATGTTTTTCCTGTTGTTACATGGTCCTCACAGAGTCCTAATGAGGGCATATTATTCCATCAGATAGATGTACCATTCTTTATGGAACCATTCCCCTATGACTGAGCATTTATTCTCCTTCTGCATTTTTCCATTAAAGCTGGTGCTATAGTAGCCATCTTTATTCATGTCACTGGTTACTTCATTGAAATTAAATGCTGAGGATCTAAATTCTTGGAAATGGGATTATTGAGTCAAAGGGTATGAATATCTTCATGTCTGATTAATATTTGCTTTCCAAAAGGGAAATTGTAGAGCTCTCTAATTCAGGCTCTTCATGTTGTAGGACTTGCCCCAGTTCAGCCCCACCCTGCTGATTCCCTGTAGTTCTCAGTGCCACCGGGGTACTTAATTTGCATATGGGAAAAGGTAGTGAAGTACTGGGATGGATGGCAGCATCTTCAGTCTTACTGTATTAGATGAAGAGCTAAAAACTACGTAGTATTTTGTTTTTGTGCATGAAAAGGAGAACCTTCCAAAAGAATTTATTCTTAAAATGGAAAACTCCAGTGGGCCTGGCTCTACACTGTCCTGTATAGTAGCCACTACCCACGAGACTCGCGCACGTAGAAGGTGATGAGTCCAAGTCGAGCTGTGCTCACTGTCAAGTACACATCCAATTTCAACGGCTTGGTACAGAAAAAAGAACGCGCACTATCTCATTCATATTTGTTATATTGACTCTAGGTTGAGATGATAATATTTTGGACACCAATAATGGGTTAAATAAAATAGATTATTAAAATTAATTTTGCCATAAAATTTTTTTTAGCATAGCTACCTGAAAAATTGAGATGGTCTGTGTGGTTCACATTTCATTTCTAGCCCTGGCCTCGACAGTTTGGGGGCAGCTAGCTTCTGGAAAGGGGGGGGTGTAATTAAGGGCCGTGTTGGGAAAAAGCAAAGACCCGTGACCCAGGACAACGTAGTAAAATTCATAATCCTGCCCCTGACACCAGCTGATGAGACGAAGGTGATTTTGCAGTTCTGATACCCTGGGGCTGGCACTAGAGGGGATTCGAGAAGCTGAAATAATGAGTTGCAGATTCCAGGTGGTGGTGAGTATCTCGACCGGCCTCCCTCTCTTTCTCTCTCTCGTTCTGTTTAGGTTCTATGCCCGCGACTCTGGTTTGCTCAAGTTTGAGATCCAGGCTGGCCTCCTGGGCCGCCCCGTCAGCCACACCGTGCGACGTCTTGTGGCCTTTACCTTTCATCCCTTTGAGCCCTTTGCTATTTCTGTGCAGAGGACTAACGCTGAGTATGTTGTCAACTTCCACGTGCGACACTGCTGCACGTAGGGGCCCCACCAAAGCCAGGTTTCCTGGGCTCCCAGGACTTTCCCCCTCTCGTCTCGTGGACTCGAAGCAGAAGCTCCTGACTGTCAGCGTGTTGGTGCCAGACCGGTGTTACCTCTGGTGGGGAGAGCTGGACCGAGGGGTGAGGGCGGCCCAGCCTAATGACACTGTCGTATCGTCTACAGAAAAGCTGCTGATTGATTTCACGTCCTCTCGCCTTTTCCCTGTGGCAATGCCTTAGTTAAGTCCATTTCATTTTTGTTTTATTTTGCATTTTATTGCTATGAAATGAGAGCATTACATCTTTCCCTCCTTCATATCACTTCTTTGGCATTATGGTATGCAGCCTGAAGCAGGTAAATCTTGTTTACTCAAGAGAACGGTGTACGTCCTTTCTACTTAGCCAACAAGCAGGGCTGTCTTTATAAGAAAACAAAATAAAGCCTTGGTATTTTCTTACTGAAATATATCCTGTTTGATGACTGGCTTGTGTTCTAATCTCACCAAATGCTTTTCAAAGACTTGGGTTCCAGGAAGGACTGTGAAAGGGACGAGAGGCCATGGGATTAGCAGCTGCTCTTGGGAGAACTCAGTGGTGTGTGCCAGCATGGAGACAGTTATCTGCCAGGATTGTTTCCCTCCCTTGGGTTTTCTCCTGGGGATGGTATAGCTGGAGGGACTGGGCGTAATTGCACATGCTCATGTGGCAGCACGGTCCCATCTGTACCATCTGTGTCGTGCAGGTGGCCATCGCAGAAACAAACACTGTAGCACGTACCGCAATTCGGGTAGTGGGAGCCGGCAAGTTCCAGGTGCTCCTAACGCAATCAGACTGGTTGTTCCTGGATGGTTGGGCCATCACAGCTATCCTAGAAACACCTGCCGGCCCCCAGCCAGCATCCTTCTGTCACATTCTCAGCAAGTCCCCTCCAGAGGACTTGTCAGACTGTGTATGTTTCATCTTTAAAATGCCATTTATTTATAAGCTTGTGTAGTGACATCTGACATCGAAGGGTACCTTTGAAATGTGGGGTTTCGGAACAGGCTGTGAAGGGAGCCATGGATGCAGACAGCTGGATCCTGTATCCTTCTGTAGCCAGACTGACTTCCCTTGGGAACATAAGAAATGGGATATGAGATGTGAAGCCCCGCTAAAAACAGTTCAGCTAATTGCATCATCTTCAATACTAAACAGCTAAATTCATTCTCATTTAGCACTCAACACAAGATTTGAGCACCTGTGTTGACGTACTACGAGTCAGGTAGATGCTGTGTCAAGATGCTGAGGAGGAGGAGAGAAATAGACAAAGAGGATTATCATGCAAAACAGTAAAAGCTCCAAAACTGTATATCTGGGAACAGTGGGGCGGGGGGATGAAGGACAGGAGGAGAAGGGAAGCTCTCCTGGGGAAGGGACCCTGGAACCAGATAAGTGGGGGTGTGTTGCATGAACCAGGGCAGAGCACACTTCAGGGAGAGATCCGGCATGTTCAAAGGCGTAGAAACGTGGAAAGGGCTGTCAGGAGTGTGGCATGGCAGATAACTGAATATGGCTACAGCATGAGCTGAGTAGGGGCCGGGGGAAACGTGAGTCGTCGTGGAGAGGTCTTGCGCACGGTGCTAGGGTTTTATGCAGTGGAAGGCATAGTAGGAATTCCACAGAGAACTTCCAGCAGTTAGGAAGATGGCTTGGAGAGAATAGAGACTAGAGGTAGGGAGGCTGGACCAGTCAGTGGTGGTCGTCCAGAGGGGACTTGGACGACCTCACGGGGCATCTGGATGGATGACAGACTGAGGCATTCTCTTGGAGTCTTTGTAGGTCATGACTAAATCAGGGTCCCAAAGCAGTCGCATGGGTGTGGGGCTGAACTACCCTTTCTTTGTAGACGCACTTCACCCGCAGCTTTTCCTTTGTAGCGGGCTGCTTGATTGCACCTGAGGACTGGCAGAGTGGAAAGAGCATAGAGTGTGAATTCGCTCGGGGCTCAGTGTGAATCCCGGCCCTTCCACTCACTGGCTGTGTCACCATGGGCTGATTTCCTAACTGTCCTGAGCCTTAATCTGCACTCCCCCCACCTGGTCACTCAGTCCCTTGGTCATATCTTCCATCTTTTCATCGCCTCCAGCCACTGCCTCCGGAGTCTGAATTCCATACACCCTGCTCTCCCCCACCTTGTAGCCTTTCACCTTACTCATTTTACTACCTTTGCAGATGACCTTTGACCTCACTGCAGCCTCCAATCCTTTGACCCAGCCTGGATTAGTTAGGGTGAGTTAAGCTGCCGCAGCCAAAGCGCTGCACAGTACAGTGGCTCAGACGACAGGAGTTGCTCATGCAGCAGCATGGGGCAGACACACACAGCCATTCAGGGACCCAGGCCCCTCTCCTCTTGATCCCCTGTGGCGTTGTCCTGGATTGAGCTGGGGAGACGGGGCAAAGCTGTAGAGGAGGCTCTGCTTGGTCTTCAGGCCCCTGTCGCTTAGTGGCACATGTCACTGCCACATGGCCACATGTAATGGGAGAGCCCAGGCAACGTAGTGTGCCTGGCCAGCCACTACATTTCTTGCTGTATTCCCAAGAAGGGGCCGTGGGTTTTGGCAAAGAGCCAGCCGATGCTGGGGCACTGGCATCTTCCTAGTGGTTGCTTCCTCTCCGGTCCTCTCCCCTGTCCTTATTCAGCCGAGGCCGTGTAGTCTTAACACTCTAATCACTCCCTGGCAGATGCCTGTAATTTCCTTGCTGCTCCTCCTCCATGATCATTTAGAAAACCCTCAACTCCGTGCATGTCTGTGTCTGAATAGAGGAAAATGGCTTCAGAGAATCCACGTCTGTTCTTAAATTCGTGACCACGAGCCGGAAGTGGGCACGTAGGACTGCTGAGCGATCCTCGTGTACTTTCTTGGTCTGTTCACTTTCCCACTCCCTGAAATATACCTTCACTCCTCTTCACAACCCCCCTCCCATTTCTCACTTATCATCCTTGCCACCCACTGCATGGCAGAAATAGAAGGGCATTTCCTTGTCTTTCCCTGACCATGGCAACCACGTGACATGTGTCTGTGCTCATTCTCTGCCTTTCTTCCTGAGTGAACAATCCCTGCTTCTGGAAAAGGCCAACTCATCCTTTTGGCTTCTCAAGGTATTTGCCCCTGCACTAACTTTCTCTCTCTTGCATCATCTGTCTCGTGATAAGTCATCTCCATTAGCATATAGATATGCTCCAGGGGCTTTCTTCTTTAAATAAAAACCCCTGCTCTGGCCCCATAACCCCCTTTAGTTACTGCCCATTTTTCTGTTACCTTTCACAGACAAATTTCTCAAGAGTTGTCTAAATTTAATGTGTTCGCTTCTGTACATTCCATCTTTCCTCAACCCACTCCAAACAGGTTTCTGTCGCCACTGAAACTGCAGATGTCTAGGTTACCAGTGATTCTGCATTGCCAGTACTTCGCTCACCTCTCCGTCCCTTTCCTACTCTGCTTCCCAGTGTGGGACGTGATTGATTTCTCTCTGTATCAAGAAGCACTTGCTTCCCTTGGCTTCTGGCACAGTATATGTATTTGGTTTTCTTCCTGCCTTACTGATTGTCGCGTCTTTGTTCCTTTGCTGGCCTCTTGTTTGCTATACCCATAGATGGTGGAGTATATATACCAGCCCTCGGCCTCGGATCGTCACCTCTTTTTCTCTATATATTCTTCCTTTAGTTGATTTCATCCATTCCCACGGTTTTAGGTTCTAGTTCTATGCTGATCGCTCTCAAAGTTACAACCCGAGCTCTGACCCCTTCCTTGAGTTCCAAATTCCTTTGCCCCATGGATTACTTGGCATCTCCGTTTGGATTCCAATAGGCATTTCAAAACTAACGTGTCCAAAACAACTCTTCTGATTCCTGTCCCCGCCTCCCACCTGGTTTTCCTCAAAGACTTCCCGTATGGCTTCAGTATCTACCCGCTTCCTTGAGCCCTTCTTTCCCTCTCCCACCCCCATATCTGACCTCACTCCAGGGATGTGCCCTGAGCAGTCTAAACCGATCACGATAGTCCTATGCTCCTTGGTAATGACTCGAAGTAGAACGAGGCCAAAACCAGCCAGCATAAGTGGGTAGTTTAGGAATCATGTGACTTATTTCAGGCCAATGCTACCGTGAGGTGAAGGTTTCTGGGACTTCTGGGGGAACATTTCCACTATCAACACCCTGCGATCATACTTAGAAAGAATCAGCCTTAGGATCACGCTTGGCCCCCCTGACAGCAGAATGAGGAGGAAGCAACCTGCATCGTAGATAACGTAGTTGGTTGACTAGATCATAACAGCCTTGAAACCCACCTTACGTCTGGATTTCCTGTTTTGTGAGACAACGCGTTCCTTACTGTTTAAGCCATTTTGAATTGGGTTTTCTGTTTCTTGTACTTGACAGCGGAAAATACCTAGGTGCAAAGATAAAGGTCCCTGGTGGAGGGTCACAGCATTCCTGCTGGCTGGGTGCCATTTCATTTCCAGTTTCCATGAGACCCAATTATGATTCCCATTCTTGCATTCTTCTTCTTGGATTTCTGTAAGATTCCTGGCAATGTCTTGTGAGTAAAAAAGACTTGACTAAAACAGGAGGTAAAGCACTCAGCCCCATATTAAGGGTTTGAATACTTGCTCCATATTAAGTTCTCAACCCCTGTGTGTTTCTTTATATTATTATAACTTTGTTTCTGAAGCAGTTAAGGCTGCTGTCGGTAAATTCAGTGTCTTGTCTCCACAAATGTCCAGTGAATCTCAAGAATCTTTGGAGAAACAAGATCTTTGGAACCAAAATGTTTAAGAAAAACAGAGACTTCTGGGATATATCCTTCAGAATGAAATTCTTCCCCAAACCCCTCTTCTCTCACCCCTGCACTTCAGGGAGCTGACGTGTCAACAATGCATGTGAAGCTACTCTGGACCTTTGAGAGAAAGATTCCATTTAAATTTTGCAAAACTCCTGGTATTCAGAGTCCTTGCAGAGAAGCACAGTATAAATCAGTGAAAACCTAAATTAGATAATTTTTAAAAGAAGGGTAGCTTCATTATTTTCAAGTACACAGAGTAACTGCGTCTCAGCCATGAGTGTTGCTTTGTAGAAGCCCTTAGGGACTTTCCTTAATGAGTAGATTATAATTATTGCTAATCAGCATAACCGTTTTCTGCAATGCGTGCTTCGAAAGCAATTGAGCATATTAAGTGATTTTGATGTTCCAGGGGGCAATTTTGTTTACAACATTAATCTGTTCAGTGTATATTCTTTATAGCTATCACCCTCTGTTATTTAAAAAATTCTGAAGGCTGCTCCATACACTGGATGACCAGACAGAGCTAATGTAGGAGGCAGAGAGATGCAGAGTAGGTCTCAGATTCCTTCCCCATGGTGTTCTGAGAATTCTGGGCACAGCTCGGGCCTGTGCAGACCCTGGCTCTGTCACCTACTCGTTCTGTCACCCTGGGTGCGGTAACAAGAACTTTACTGAGACTCAGTTTCTCCTCTGTAAAATGGGGATAACTCCTACTTTGCAGGGTTGATGTGAGCGCTAAATGCGTAGTAATTACAGCTCTTAATACAGCAAGAACTCCTTAAGTGCCCTCTCCTCCTCTCTAGATCTCTTGGCCTGTGGGGGAGCCTCTCCCACCTCTTTTAGTGTCACAGAGACTACACCCAGCCCTCGTAGTACCTCTTCATTCCCTGATGACCACCATAAGCTTGCCCCTTCTCCAGGCCCAGCCCCTGCTCACGCACCAGTCACTGGTGGCATCAGTGGTGGTGCCACTCTGCTGCCAAAGCCTCTGTCCCCATATCCCAGGTCTGAGAAGACCAGAATGTCCCAAACCATTTTTGCAGCCAAACATTGGATAAAGGGAGCTTTGTTTGCTGAGAGTTTGTGATTGCTGTTGATTGTGAACATTTATTAAGAGCTTACGATGGGCCAGAAACTATGGTAAGCACCTTCCTCCATAGGAAGGTGTTATGTCAGCTCATCAATTCTGAGATGCATTTTTCAAAGTTGGAGTGTATCTAAGATTGGCACATCTTGTCACTATCACCCAAGCAGCAGCTGTGACATCACTGTCATCCCTTGTGTCTGTGCAAATTGAACGTGCTCTTCATCTTGTCATCATTCCTGTTGAGTCATGCGCACTGTTGTAATACCGCGTGTTACATGCCTGCTTAAGATGTCTTCAAAAGGTTATCCTCTGACTAACCCTCTCTGGCGCCCCCATCCCACCGTCAGTAAAGCTACCAGTCATCCAGCCTTTGAGTGGAGTTAGGAAGAAAGAGCCAACTGGTGGACTGCTTTTGTGTGGGAGCCCACTGCTTCGCCCTGCAATGTTTCATTAACTCTGATGATGAAGGTCTGGCTCCTGTGGGGAGCACTTACAGCGCCCCAGGAGAACTGCCTGAAACTGACGCGGGGCAGTAGCACACGTTGGCTCTGACAGCGGAAGCGGGTTCCCAGGCCCCATGCTGTCTATTCAGGCAGCTTCCTGAGACCAGAGATCTGGTCTCCAGCTACTGTTGCCCTTCCAACCTTGGTAATTAATTTCCCAGGATTAGAAGAAGAGAAGAAGAGACTGTCCCTTAGCTTTAATTGATTGTTGAAAGAACAGAGGGGTTCTATATTCCTACAAAAAGAAAAAAAAAAGGAGGGAATGAAATTTTCTGAACAGGGGAACAAAGCAGCAAAAGAAAAGGTCAAGCTGAAGCTCAGTCTCTTCATCATCTCAGTCTTTAAAAGTTTTTGTTGGCCTTTATGAGGTTTGAAATCTGTCCTAAGGTGGGGCCAGGGGTGGATATGTTACTCAAAATAAACTGCCTCTGGATTGTTTTCCCAAGTCAATTATTTAAAAAAAATGTAAATGTCATTCTGGTTAAATTCTTTTCAAAATGAAGTTTATCTAAAAAGTGCTTCTTAATTCAGGGTAGGTTAGGGACGAGATTGAGGTACTAGGCGTGTTAGAATCTCCAGGGAAGTTTCCTTTGAAAAAAACAAGTTGGTACCATTTTTATTGAGAAAAGGAAAAAATGCGGAAGTTTTCACTTGCAAACTGGAGAATTTGAAAAAAAATGTTGTTTGACGCGGTTATGCAGAAGAACAGGGTTTAATAATTGGGACACATGGGGGACAGGAGATTTTCCTGGTTATCAAATAGGGGGTGAATTTAGAAGGCTGAAAAGCGTTGTATTAGAAAAATGTTGAGTTTTCTAAATAGGCAGAATGGGGAAAGCTGGAGTAGGACTCGGATATTTCTGTGGGTCTCACGAAGAGAGGATTCAGGGAGGGGCAGGCAGCAGGTATCAAGATCAGAGAAAGGGGAGGGACGCAAAGTGGAGCTAAATTGCCAAGGCGCATTGTCTTCTGGATTTCCCTGTATAATTTTTCAGTAAGTCCCTTTTAAGAATGTGGGAAAAAACATAAAATTGAATACATAGAAATGAAAACTTATGCCTGGCAAAAAAATATCAAAACAAAACCAAATGACAAATGACAACACATTTATCAAAGGTTTGATTTCCTTAGTATAAAACAATTTAAAAAATAATAAAAAAAATGAACAATCCCAAAGAAAAAATGGGCAAAGGGTATTATTAGCAGGGTATTCACAGAAAAAATAAACACATAGTAAACAATGATATGAAAAATGCTTATAATTATGTGTTTTTCACCCATCAGATTAGCAAAAGTTAAAAAATGTTTGATAATGCAGTATTGTCAAGAATGTACGGTGCTCTCACCCACTATTGGTGGGAGAGTAGTAAGTTGATTCAGATTTCTTGAAAGACCGAAAGCAATGTCTTAATAAATATGCGTATCTTTTAACTCCGTTAAATTCTATGTATCAAGGCAAAACGTGCATATGTGAGCAAAACATATGTACAAGCCTATTTCATTGCAACTTTTTGTTTATGAAAAAGTGGAAGCTACAGTAGAGGACAGAGTAAATAACTTGTGAAATGCCCATAAAATGGGATCCCATACAGCTGTTAAAAATAACGAGGCAGATGTGTGCATATTGATTTGGGAAGCTCTGTGAGACATCATAATTGAACAGCTGTGTTTAGTGTGATGCTATCTTTTGTGTAGGAAAAAAAAAGTACAATCTGTACTGAAATGGAAGCCAGTATAGATATAAATACATACACGTTTGTAGGTTCATAGAATACTTTTGAAAGCAAACAGAAGAGGCTGTTGACCATGGTGACCTTTGGAGCGTGAACTCAGGAATGAGGGAAGGTGAACATGTGCTTTTTAGCTTATTCCCTTTCTCTTTATAATTCTTTTATTGTAAACATGTATTTATTACTTAAACATTTTTTAAAGTGAGTTTTTTACTTGTAATTGTGGTAAAATTCACATAATATAGCATTTACCATCTTAACTATTTCTAAATGTACAGTTCGGTAGTGTTAAGTATATTCACATTGTTATGTGATCAATCTCTATAACTTTTTCATCTTGCAAAACTGAAACTCTATACCCATTAAACAATTCCCCCTTTGCAACCCTCCCACACACACCCACCAAGCCCCTGGTAACCACCGTTCTATTTTCTGTTTCTATGAATTTGACTAATTACCTCATATCAGTGGAATCCTACAGTATTTGTTCTCTTGTATCTAATGTATTTCACTTCGCCTAATGTCTTCAGGATGTAGCATGTGTCAGAATTTCGTTCCTTTTTACGGCTGAATAATATTTCATTGTATGTGTAGACCACATTTTGTTTATCCACTCCTCTGCTGATGGGTCACCTGGGTGGCTTCCCCTGTTGGTTGTCGTGAATAGTGCTTCTGTGTACATGTGTGTGCAGGTATCTCTCTGAGCTCCTTTTTTCAGTTCTTTAGGACGTTATACCCAGAAGTGGGCTTTAACAAGCTTTTAAAAAGGTATTTCACTCCTGGATTCATCTGTAGCAGCAGAGCTGGTATTAGGTAGACACTGTCTGTGTGGGCTAGTTGAGCTGAGTAGTCTGAGGCCAGGGTTTTCTTCACCAGCCTCCTGGCGCTCAGCAGTTTCCTTCCTTCCCCCTGAGCCTTTCCCATGCACAGGCAGGAGGGTCCTTAGCAGGTTCCCTGCCTGCTCCTGCCTGCATTAATTCTGCACATTTCTGTAGCTCCCTGATGGAAGACACGCTGCAGCAGCATTTAATTAGCGGCCGCGAACATGCTTTCCCAAGGACACGACTTATTTCTCAGCCAGCTGTTGCCAGTGGCTTCCTAGCAACATGCAAGACTCATATCTGGTTGCTTCTTTCCAGACAAGGGGGTTGGGTGGGGTGGGTGGTGACTGGTCCACCCGATGTCACAGCCAGGGTGGGGTGGGGTGGGGGTGAGACCCTGGGTCTAGGGCTAATTCTCCAGAGGGAGTGAGGGAGCGATCTGAACCTGTTATTCCTGCCAAGCCAGATACGGTGCTAAAACCTCTTGACCCTTGAACTACCTACCCCACCCCTCTCCTTCAAATTCAGGATTAGAGAGACAGAAAGAATGTCACCAGCTGGAACACAGAGCAGCACGCCCAGCCAGGTCCTCTCCCACTGTGAAGTGCAGCTCAGAGACTGGGGAAGAGAGAGTGATCTCACCCCACAGTCGGTGAAGCCTGCCTTTCCAAATGAGGGTGTGCGGGGGGAGGCTGGGAGCACCCCATCTTGGGCAAGGGGAAAGGAAAGCCTCATCTCAAGTGGCCCACTAACTGCTCTGGGCTGGAGGAGCTTTGGAAAGAGGGAGAGGGAAGGAAGATGTCAGCAACAGCTACCACCCTCAATCTGAACTTGCCGTTCCGCAAGGGCTCAGAGATGGCTGCTCTGGGGCCAGACTTCAGACCCCAATCCTTTGCACATGCTCCTTCTGCAGAGGTTGCAAACTAGATGCTTTGAGATGAGGTGCTGCGTAGTGACATGCTTTGGTTGGCTTGCGTGGGGTTTTTATAGTGTTGAAGATTGGTGAAAGATCGTGCTTTTTTATGTTGCTATCATGAGGCCCACAGCCCCACGTGAGGTCCCTTGGGATTGGGCGTGTGTGCCTCTGGCTTGAGTAACCCCACCTCACCCATCCAGGGGCCTGATATGTGGCCCCTGCACGCTTCTCCATCTGCAGTGGAGAGTGAGGCTGCATCTGCAGGGGTCCCCTTGTATTCATTCATTCATTCATTCATTCATTCATTCATTCATTCATTCCACAAGCATTTCTTGAGCTTCTTCTGAGTATCAGAGCCGGAGCTATTGAAAGGACCATAGGGTGTGTCTCTTTTTAGTCCTGAGTTGTGGACCTGATGGGAGGCAGGCAAGGAAACAGGCTGGGTTCACTGAGAGCGGGCGATGGACAGTGCACAGGGGCCAGGGAGGCAGAGACCCTGGGCGCCTGAGCCAGACTGGCGGGGTCGTGGAAGGCGTCTGGCAGACATGTCACCTGCGTGGAATTCTGAAGAAAGGTGAGAGGAGTTTGTCTGGTGATGCGAGCAGAGGTGGAGGGCAGAGGGACGAGAAGGGCCTCCATCCAGAGACATGGAGGCCGAGAGTTTGGCATGCCTGGGACTGGCAAGCAAGACTCAGTTACCTGAAGCCAAGAGCTCCTGTGGGGGTGGCCTCAGGAGGGCTTGCATTTAGGGAGCCCCTAGAGAGTTTAATCTGAGAAGCTATTTGTCAGATTCGGGTTTTTAGGTCACTCTGGCTGCAGAGTGGGTTTGATGTGGCATGGGCAGTTAGGAAGTAGGGAGGGTCTCGCAAAGAGGCTGTGGTGGTGACACAGGAAGTGACATGATCTATGTGTAGGGGACTCGGAGCCCCTCCCTCCCACACCGGAGGCAGGGAGCAGGCCTGCCTTCCAGGTGCAGAGATGCAGGTTGGGCATCCTGCCTTCTGCATCCAGCCTGTGCTCTCGCTGCCTCCCTGCCTTCTCCCACCCTGACTGGCTCCTTAGAACTGGCAGCTGGATTCTGGACTGTCCGTGGAGGCTTGGCCTGGTTCTGGCACTGGGGGCTCAGTAAGTGATTATCCTATTGGTGGATAATAGGGCGGGTAGAAAACTCGGCTTCTCTCCAGTCTGCTGCCTGTCATTTGGAACTCTCAGCATTGTAAGCACCACTGTGTGGCCCATCCCAGCCTAGGTCATGGCCCACAGCACGCCCACCCAGGCCTCAGTGCCCTGTGTCTGCGGGGGATGGTCAGGAGTGTGGGTGGCCTGGCGTGGCCAGGGGACGGAGAGGAGGAGAGCAGAGGAATGGGGGAAGGACAGAGTTAAGGATGAGGCAAGTGGGAAGGTGGTGCCCAGGCAAGGCGGGGACCCGGGAAGAGGCTGATGTGGGTGCTCACGAGACATGCGGGGAAGCCTCCACAGGAGGTGGGTGTGAGCCTGGAGGGCTGGGGCTCCAGCCTGGAGATCAGGATTGAGAAGCTGGAGCGGGGCCGACATCCCCCAGGGGCGCGTTTTGTTTGAGGAGAAAATACAACAATAGCTAAGTTCAGCTGAGCAGTGACCGTGTGCCAGGCCTGGCATTCACACTTGACGTTTGTTAACTCCCGAGATTCCTCACAACAACCTCATGAAGCAGAAACTGTTATGGCCGGCACTTTGGAGACAGGACACGTTTCTGGCTCACCAGCCCCTGGCCCTCGGTTACAGAGTGGAAGAGCTGGGCTGTGAGCCCAAGTGGTCGCTTCCAGAGCTTCTGTTGAGAACCGCCCGGCATCTCAGCAGCTGGTTCTCTGGGCCCCTCGCCTAGGGGTGGTCGTGTGTTTCTACTAGTCTGAACCACAGCTCTGCGAGAGGTAACTTTCCTGTTCTCAGATGAGCACGTTGAGGCCTGGAGCAATTTGCCCTAAATAATGCACACGGTGGATGGGAAAATCGGGGCTGTAATTCAGATTCTCCCTGATGCTCACGCTGGTTTCCTGAGCACGTGGTGCTTTGAGGGCCAGGCCACATAGCGAAAGAGGTGAGGACCCCATGCACGCCTGAGGGGGGCGCTTCAAGATGCCTGAGTGAAGAAGCAGAGAGCAGGGGAGGAAGAGGGGAGAGGGACAGAATCCATTCCCCTGTCACTGAGGGGGGCGTCTAATGAACAACTAAGAGTTTGGTCGCTAGAATTCTGACTCCATACCTTCTCAGTCTCTGACCCTATTATGTTGTCTCTGAGCCTGTTTCCTCATCTATGAAGACGCATGATAATTCTGCCTTCAGGGTTGTGAGGATGAAATGAGAGACTGCATGTCTGGTCCCCAGCGGACATGTACTTAGTAGTCAATACATGTGGCCAAAAGCTCTCATCCGGTGCCGGCAGCCCCTCCCTCAGGGTACGTGCAGCTTCTCCCTGGGTCTGGGAGGGTGCAAGTGAGTGTTTGAAGGGTTAACTTGGCATTGTCAAAGCAGTCTGCCCGTGGCGAGGAAGGACGAGCTTTTCCCATTTCTAGAGAGACCCGGGGAAATGATGACCCTTGGTTCTGGCTTCCTTTCCAGCTGGTTCTTATCGATGAGGTGAAAATCAGAAGCCACCACCTCTCGGTTCCCCCACTGTGCAGGCAAAGGCCAGCTTGTCTCGGCCTGTAGACACCTTCTAGGTGTGTGTTTTGTGTGAGCCCCACAACAACAGGAAGCTGGCTCGGGTGGCAGTGCAGAGGAAGGCCGTGTCCTCTCCGCACCTTCAGTGGAAAATTCAGAGTGTGGCGGGGCTCGGGCCACGTGGTGCTCCCGGTATCACAGAACTGAGGGCAGTCTAACTGCAACACCACCGCAGGAGGCCGGACTTGAAAGCCACCTAATTCCGAGCTCCCGGGTTTGAAGTTCAAGGTCTCCATTCACCCTTACAGTGACGTCACTGGGCTCACCCCCACACTTCTTTTCGTACCCACTCAGTGCCATTGCCATTTGTTTGATCTCCCAGCGCTTGAGCCTCTCTGGATTGGTGGGCTTCTGCATTTTATGAGTTTTCACAGGGAACAAAGTCCAGCTCGCTCTGTAGAGGCGTCGCAGCTGAGATTCTGCCAATCAGCCCACCCACGCAGGGCGTCTGCAGCCAGCTGTGCCAGAGGGATGGCGTGGGAGCTCGCTCCCTAGGGCAGTGGACCCCAAATAGTACTGACATTTTAGTATCACAGCCGTTTTCTAAATACAGTGTACATCTGGAAACAGCATGAAATGACAGAGATTCTACTGCTGGAGTAATGAGGATTAGATGAAATGATTCCCATTTTATGGAACAGGAGAGCAACTAAGAGAACAAGAATAAGGGGGTCACGGACATGGCCAAAAGTAGCGTGCAGGCCGTTAGTCTTTCCACTAGATCCTTACAGTCCATTCAGAGGTTCCAGGACCCTTTCTGAAGAGGGTTGTACGGCTGCTGCTTGGTCTCCTTAACAGGCGGAGGGGGAGGCCCTGCCTGAGATAAAGGGGAGGTCTGCTGCGCAGGCTGCCCTCTGAGGGGTCACAGGGGATTCAGGGGCCAAAAAAGAGCTTGTATTGCCTGGGCACTTGAGCCAGACACTGTAAAAGGCTTTATATATGTTAACTAATTGAATCCTCTCAGCCTTCTGAAGTGCCTAGATTCTTGTCTCCCTCTTCTACATGACAAAGGAACTCAGGCACAGAGACTCTAAGTACTTGCCAAAGGTCACAAAGCTGGTGCCAGAATGTAAATCGGACTTCAGAGCCTGTGGCCCAGCCTGGTGAGAAGCGCTGAGGAGGGACTTGGGCCAGAGGAGTACAGATGGCATATCTGGGCCTTACGGCCGTGTGTACAGGATGGAAAATCCCCATCTGAGCCACAGATCCACGCCAGGGGGAACGAGGGGAGATGGTCTGTGGGATAAGGGCCGTCTTAGAGACACCCACATCTCTGGTCAGGGAGGGTGCGTGGCAGATGGGCAGCCATGGGGCCCAGCCCTGACCAGCTGTTGTTTGCAGAGGAGGGCGAGTGCATGGTGACAGCTGGATTAGGTGTACCCAGCAACCTCAGGGCCCACTGCGTGGAGACGCACAGTGGGCCCCCTTCTGGCTGGCCCTTCTCGCACCTCCAAGCCCGTGGAGCTTAGTATTTGCTAATCTCCATCCCCATGGCAGCAGGAGGTGACAGGGCCATCACGAAGTCTGTGGAATCTGCCTCTCATGGCCAGGGAGCTTTTCCAAATGGTCAGGGAACCTGCCCCTTCTAGAAAGTAAGACGTCAAAGTAGGATGATGGGCCCAGAGTCTGTGCCTGGAACGAACAGTCTCTCTCTTGTCCTGCTTGATTCCTTTCCTTCCATGTCTTCTACACCCTCTTGGATTGGGGTCTCCCTATTTCGTTTGTTTTGTCTGCCCTTCTGTCTGTTTTCCTGCCTCATTTCACAAAGGATTTGAAGCAGCTCTCAAAAATACATTCAAAATAATAGGACAACAGAGTAAGTATTTAAATGACTGGGACCAGAGGAATATATGGGTAAGCGACCGACCAGAGGTATATGGAATGTTGGGATTCCTTTGTGACTTTGTCAGAACACTGATTCTGCAAGCATTCTGGTCTGTTTTATACTTTCTGGCTTAGAATGACATTTTGGGCATGGTTTTCATATTATATAAGCAGTTGGTGTATCCTTCGTTGGGGGAGAATGGCATCTCGTACCTGGGCTGGAAGCACACAGAGCTGCGGAAAACCCGTGAGCCTGCGCCAGCCACGTCTCAAGCAGAGGATTCACATATGCGTGAACCCATGAAGGAGAACCCTGGAGGTGGGAGGCTGGCGGAGCAGGGCAGGGTGATGGGGGCAGCACTTGGGTAAGCCCTTCTGCTCGCAGAAGGTCAGCCGCAGAGCGCACACACTTCCTGCTGACAGGGTCATGCTCTGGTTGTCTGGGGAGCTGCCTGCGCCGTCCCGGGGTGTGGCCCAGGGTCGATGACCGTGGAAGGGAGAGGAGGCGGCAGGGTTGGGCAGAGGGAAGGTGCGCGGTGGTGCAGGCCCAGCAGCTAAGCCAGTCAGGGCTTCAGCCACGGTTGAAAGTGCCTGTCAGAGCTGGCCCCCATTTGGCTGAAGTGGCCAGGCCCTCACGTGGACCTCTGTCACTCTGGGCGTGCCATTGGAAGCGTGACAGGAACAAGGCAGCTCTCTGCAGCTGTCCTTAATGGAGTGCCTGTCATAACGGAGGTGTGATGGCCAGTTCTGGCCAAGAGAGCCCCACGGACAGGAGGACAAGCTCTGCACCTCCCCTGGTTCCCTCCACCCCATCCCCACCCTGGAAGAGTGAAGGTGGGTGGGGTCTGCAGATGGGAGAGGGAGGAGCTTCGGAGGGGCTGTGACAGTGAAGTTTTGTTACAGATTTGATTGGACTTTTAGATTCCTGAGAGAGGGACTCATTCTTACAAGTGGAAGTAACTGGAGAGCCATGGACTCTTCCTGAGAGGGAGGTTTGTGGAGGTAGAAAGGGCTTTCTGACACAGTTGATTTAAGGCAGCGGTGGGAGAAAAATAAAGTTGGATCCTGTTAGTACTCCACGTTCAGTGTGTTTCTTGAACTTGTCCCTCGCTGAGGGACACAGGGGCACAGGTGCTGGGGGGTGGACGTGGACCCTGTGGCATTCTGGGAGGCTAGGAGCCCACGTGGTGACCCAGTTTCCTGCCTCTGTCTGAGCGACAGGAGTTCTGATTATAGGGGGTGTGAGGGCTCCAGATGACTGCAAAGTACTTTCCAATCAGACAGAAAATGGTGAGAAATGCATTTTCGTTAATGCCCCAATTATGCCAATCCCAACGAGGACAAAAAATGTCTCGCCTGCGCCAGGGACGTGCTGTCAGGATCCCTGATTGCTTCTCCTGGAAGTAGCTTTGTGCTCAGTTCGCACAGCCGAGGGGCCAGAGCGGGGTCCTTGCAGTGGCTGAGGTTCATCCGCCTGCTTCATAGGGCCCAGGATGCCAGGCCCAGGCAGGGAACCCCGTCTGTTACTCAGGCAGAGCATGCAGGCCCAGGGGGCTGGAGAGGAGCTTGTGCTGCTGCTGCCCCCCAGGTCCCTTCTGTTAGACGCTCCCTGTGGCAGCTCCTGTGCTTCCTGGCCCCCTTCACCCGGAAATGGCAATTTTGCCTCCTACACCGCTCGGCTGAACGGGCAGGGCTGCTGCTCAAGGGAGTGTTCATTCTTCTTCCAATGTCTGGTCGCTCCAGGTGGTCCTTGGCTTGTGGCTGCACCACTCTAACCTCTGCCCATGTGGTCACGTGGCCGTCTTCTCTTCTGTCAGTGTAGTCAAATCTCCTGCTGCCCCCGTTTTATAAGGATGCATGCAATCTCATTTAGGGCCCACCCAGATAATCCAGATAGTCTTCCCATTTTACGATCTTTAACTTCATTACATCTGCAAAGACCCTGTTTACGTACGAGGTGACATGTACAGGTTCCAGGGGTAGGATCTGATATCTTTGGGGGCCATTATTCAGCCTGCACAGCCTCCCAACTTTACATTATGCTCTCAACTGTTTGTAGTTTACTGCTCTGACTGTGTTATTTCTGTACTCTGCCCTTTGTCCATTCCATCCGCTCTGCTAGATACTTCCACATCGACATTCGTCCCTCACATTTGCCTCTTATTTTGAGCTCAGATGTCACCTCCTCCAGGAAGTGTTCCTTGACTCCTGTTCTTATCACCACCATCTCTTTCTCTTTCTCTCTCTCCCCAATTGTCTCTCTGTCTCTCTCCCCAACTCTCTCTGTCTCTCTCTCTCTCTCTCTCTCTCTCTCTCTGTCTCTCTCTCTCTCTCTCTCTCTCTCTGTCTCTCTCTCCCCCCAACTGTCTGTCTCTCTCTCACACACACACACACACACACAAGCCCTTGTTCTGTGGTAGCACTGGTGATATTAAAATGGAGTTTTTCTGTATTTCCCCAACCTGTCTCTAAGATGCTTAATAAACCAGTTCTTTATTTCTATTTTATTTTGATTGGTTCATTAATTAATCTAAGCAACAACAATATACACAGGTTTTAGAGTGTTGTATTTGAGTATTAATAGATTTTTGAGGAAGGGGGAGGGAAGAAAGACTCTTTAACAGTGGATTCTTGAGTCATTTGGCTTTTTAACTTAATTTTTGGCCGCAAAGTTTAACAATCTGACTTAATCTATAGTTGGTTGGATGTAAGGGAATAGGAGGATGGGTGGTTGGCTCCTACAGAACATTTTCTGATGAAAATCACAGGGAAAAACCTTTTAATAATAATACTTATAGTCAGAGCAGCAAGCGGGGTGTGGATCTGTGTTCACGCTGTGTTCCCCGCCAAGACCCCACAGACGAGCCCGAGGGGGCAGTGTGAGCAAGGGGTGCCTGGATGAGCACCAGCTGTATACAGTGGAGTGCATGTACAGTCGTCTGAGGGAACGCCTGTGACAGCTCCGTGGAGGTGGGGACAGCTGAGGTTCAGCTCCGTGCAGGGCTGGGACACCACGCAGGCCTGTGTGTCTCCGTGCGCCCCCCGCCCCCCCGCCCGACCCCCCGCCGCCCAAGCATGCTGGAAGGAATGGGTGCACAGGGAAAGCCCTGGCGAGGGCACAGAGGACAAGAGCTAATTGCATTTCCTGGGCACCCAGTCAGGCCTTTGTCCCACTCCTGAGGGACTCCCCCACTGCCGTCACTAGTGGGTGAGGACCCGGGCTTTCCTCCCAGCCATGAATGAGCTGTAGGCCCGTTAGGGTGGCAGAACCCCATCCCATTCAGCCGCCTCTTTGTTCTGAGGGGGAACCGAGATCCAGTGGGGGGAGGGGCGTGTGGCTGGGCGGCCTGCCTGCGAGTCTGTGCTCAGCTGGCTCCAGGTAGCAGGTGTCCTGCCGGCCAGGGCCGCCTATGACACCACACTGCCCCTCAGGTGACATTTCCTTTTGGTTCAAGGGGATTACGCAAATCCCAGGTGGTTACGCTGCCACAGGGCACTATGGAAACAGATCACGGCGCTGTCTGCCCCCTCCCTGCAGCCAAGCAGTGAGGACCAGAGTGAGGCCAGGCAACTTTTCTGGGAAGACTTGTTATGTGAGATCCCAGAGCATGTGCACAATTGAATTTGACTTGGGTGGGCGAGGGGACAAGCCAGGTTACTTACCAGAACTAGTTTCCGAGCCAAGGCAGGCAGATGTCTGCCCCAAGTGCCGGACCACCAGCGGGCTGCTGGCGGGGGTGGGGGGGGTACAGGGGCCCCGTGTGTCAACTGTCCGTGAACACGTGATGTGCACGTTGCAGTAAATAACTTACGTAATGCCTGACTCTGCGGCTTCCGTGCACTTTTAAATAAGCCTGTTCTTTATTGCATTTTAATTGGTTCATTAATTAATCTGAGTAATAACAATGTCCACCCTGACGGTGAGGAAGGTACAAAGCTGTTTTCTTTCTGCCTGTTTCCCACTCTCCCTGGAGAGAATGCTGCCATTGCGGAGTAAGTCTTTCCACACAGTGAGTGCATATACATTTATGTACACACATCCTGTCTCTTTGTACAAAAATTAGTGACTGTCCCATGCACGTTGTCACCCCCCTCCCCCTTATCTGTCACTTAGCAGACATCTAGGCTTGTGTCAGGGCCAACATTCCCTTACACGGACGGACCGTCATTTCTTTAACTAGTTGATGGACAGTTAGGTTCCAATCTTTTACCATTACTGACATTACCTCAGTGAATATATATCTTTACATGCTCGATACACACGTGAAACAATATCTGTGCTGCACTGTCCAGTATAGTAGCCCCAGCCACGTGTTACTATTTACATTAAATTAATTTGAATGAAATGAAACTTAAAATCCAGTTCCTCCGCCATAGTAGCCACAGCTCAAGTGCTAAGAGTGATGGGGCTGGTGGCGCTCTAGTGGCAGTTCTGGGGCATTTCCCTCCTGTGGGAGGTTCTGTTGGACAGCGCTGCTCTGTACAGTAAGTCCCCGGAACGGACTGACGAAGCCAGAGGTCTGTACCTCTGCAGTGTTGACGGATACTGCCAGCCTTCCCTCTGGAGAGGCTCTCGCTACTTATATTCCCCCCAGTCAGAGCTCAGAGAGGGTGGGCACTTTTATTTCAAGACAATTGTGTGGAATGAGGGGGAAGAGAAGAAAGAACATTGTGTTTCTGTGGCCGGTGCCCACGTTGTTCGAGTCAGACACTGCTGTTCCCCACTTGCGACAGGCACACCTGTGGCAGGGAGCCCCACACCGGCTGTGTCTGTCTGAGGCCTGGCCTCCTGCTTCTCCCCAGCTCTCAGTCTCTTCCCTCGCCTCTCCCTGACGTCCAGGGCTCCTCCATACCCCGTCTCATGGCCTGCCCTGCCTCAGTGAGAGTGCCATTTCCTCAAACATTCCCTGTTGCCACGACACAGCCTTTCCCAGAAGACTCCATGGGCTGAGTCTCCATCTCCTCGCCTCCCACTCTCCACCCTCCCTCCTCTCTTTGGTGATCGCCACGTTGCCAAATCCAGGGGGCACTGCCCAGCCCTCATCTTGTGTGAGCTCCTAGCGGACCTCTCAGCTGCAGTCTGCGCTTTGTCCCTTCCTGCTTGGTTCCCGAGGCGCCACACGTGTGGTCTCTGAGCACTCATCCCCTGCCTCCTCTGCAGTCTTATCCCCCTCGAAGTATTTACTACTCGGGGGTCTTCTCCCCCTCATCCTGTACTTTTCACGGGCAGTGTCATCCCCACCATGGCTTTGATTAGCGCCATCTGGGAGATGATAGTCACGTATTCTAATTCCCATTTCCCTGACGACTAGTAAGATGGAGCATCTTTCTGTGGTTTGCCAGTTTCCAGGGCTAAGGACCCCTTGGTCCTTTGGGTTGTCTCGCCTGCTGTCCCCCCACAAAGCCCTCCTTCATTTCTTAAGCTGAGGGCATCAGTCTTTCACTCTAACACCAGTAACATTCATGCATCTTCTGTGGAACTGCTTTCTAAGTCGAAAGTCAGCCGCATGCCTGTCTAGCACCCTAAGCCTGAGCTCGAGGGGAGCAGCGACAGTGCCATAGCTCTGCCCCCCAGTGCCCAGCCTGTGTTTGTGCAGTAACCTTTTTGCTCAGTCTGGTCGAATGGACAGTTTGGACAGCGGTGGCACTGACTGCTCCATCACTTGGGGCTGATAATACTCAGATTTGAAAAGTAGCGTGTGTACCTAAAATTGGAAAAAATGAATAGAGGAAATGAAGGAGGCCGGGGGAAGGTATATATGCTTTTTTTTTTTTTAATGGACCTGTCAGAGCCAGGTTGCAGGCAGAGGCGACTGGAAAGTGGTTTCTCCTAATGTGCCAAGTGATATTCTGCCAGCATCCAGGTACTTTAGTGTTAAACAGGCTTATTTTAGTGGTGACAGTACATCTTGCTGTCAGATGATGGCTTGGTCGAAAGAAGGGAAAACACTGCATTTATGCTGAAAGGGAAAAAATTGTATTTGTCTTTTTGCCTGCGGAGGAGAGGAGAGGGGAAGCTTCTCTAATGTAGCCCGTCCTGTGCCACCAGCCTCGAGCCGGGAGAAGCAAAAGTGCAGATGCAGTTAGAAATAATCCAGTGCTCTGCTGCCAGGAAACCAGGAAGGCTGTCGCCCAAGCTGATGCCAACACTCCGCTCGTGCGTATCCCCGGGACCCAGGGCTAGGCTCTGCCCCTTCTCTGCACGTACGCATTGTAAGCACACGGCCCACGCAGTTTTCAGGACTGCAGGGCATGCTGCTGTGAAGGGCTGTGGCAGCAGGGACCGGGCGGCCTGGCGTTTTAGATAAACAGTAACTGCTTTAATTGGTCAGCCTTTGGTGAAGATGCCTGCGTCTCCCCGCGGAGGGGCCGTGTTTGCGAGGCTAAGGCCTAACGACTGAGAGGTGATCCAGTTTACGAGAGCACAGGTTTCATTGGCCACTCAGACCCTGGACGCAGTCGTGTGCGCCGAGAGCTCACGACAAAGCTGGGCGTCTGCCAGTCTGCCCCGTAGGCAGGGCCAGGGCCGCCCACCCCACCTGGCTCCTGGTGCTTGTGCCGGGCGTCCGTTTCTGCGCCGAGGACCATTGATCCTTTAGGGTCCCCCGTGTCCTGTCTGTGCTGGTAGGTTCTCCTGGGATCCTGTGCAGTCTTGCTTTTCTAAGCCCCCTGTGAGTAGGATAAAACTTTCTAAAACTGCCAAGTATGGAATCCTTCCCTTTCAGGAATGACGCAAACCACCTGTGCGTACTGTTCTCCATTTGCCCCTTCAGGCCCATTTTGTGGCCAGGGAGGCTGACCTGTCAAGGACCACACCACCTGGCTGCCCGCCCTTCTTGCTTCTTGGTGGGTTCAGGCACTGGGGACACCAGCAGGTGACCAGTGGGGCCAGTCAGGGCGTTTCTGACCTCCCCCTCTGCCACACCCTGGCTTTGGCACAGGCCGCATTCCTGTCGGGTTCTGGGAGCTCTTCTTTCCCCAGAAGTGAGGCCTCAGGGGATGAAGGCTTCCTGCTCTTGCTGGTCCTGGAGGGCTTCGCCAATCTGTTTATTCCCTGAACCCTGCCCACACCGCTGGAAAGAACCTTCATGAAGCTTCTCTTTGATACCTTGGAGCCATATTTTATAGTGAGGGCCCTGATAAACTGTGCCATTGCTCCAGGCCCTCTGTCTTCATAGGTCCTGCTAAGCTGGAAGAGGAGACAGTAGGGAGACATTTTTCCTTCTCCAGGTCACATGGTGTTTCCCCTTCTCTAACCTTGTCTAAGCCACTTTCCTATTTAGGAGGGCACTTGTGGGTTAACGACATTGAGTTCAGGCAAATCACACTATTTAGCTGGCTGGGCACAGAAGGGAACCCCCACTGCCTTCCCTTGGGTGGTCAGCAGGCCCCACCTTGTTTGGAAGGAACAATGCTTGTGTGCACGTGTACCTCTCCTTTTCGGCTCCTTGTGATGCTCTCAGATCCTGAGCCCTCTCTGTCCAAGGAGGGAGGGTCTGTCTCTCAAGCCTTTGGCCTCTGTGTGGTATCTGGGAACCCCAGAACCCCGACTGGCGAGCTGTCCTGCCTGGGGCCCGGGCTGAGCCCACTTGTGTCAGCATTATCCGGGTTCCACGCCAACTGTTTTCTGCACTTTTCAGTTTGGGCTCTCGTCTCATCCATCCCTCCACCCACTGATTATCTAGAGTCCGTTTTATACCGCTCTACCCTTCCCCCTTTAGGGTCATTCGGCCTTGGGTGCGGGGACTGCTGAAGCCCCCAGGTGTGTAAAAGATGATGGTGCCACTTACCTGTGGGGTTCTGCCCACTTAGAAGAGGCAGACTGAGGACGGTCTCCTCACATTTTAGGGCGAACTGTACATAGGCTCCCAAGGGTGAACTGTTCTGTCATGAGCACGTTTGAGAGCGAGGAGGCAAAAAGCGCTCAATTTGGGGCCAAATTACAAGCTGGTAATAAGAAAAGTTGCTGTGAGGAGCTCTGGAAATCTTGGTGAAGGGGCTAAAAAAGAAAAACCTGAAAACAGAGGAAGGTGTCTGGTGAACAGCAGCTCACACTTACATTTTACCCCTTCAATCTAGGGTTTCATCTCAATTCACAATGTATTTTTCAGGAGAAAGTGGGGATTACTGTTTGCAAATCTGGAAGCAAGAAACTCACAAATTACTACAGATGGTAGAGACACTCTTTTATTTTTTTAGAGTAGGGCAGCATTTACTGGTTGGAGCCTGGGCCACAGCTGCCCCTGTGGCTCTCCTTGTGTCGGAGAGAAGCATGGCCTCACATGTGGGCGTGCCGATCTCCGGGGAAAAGTACAAAAACGGCCACTACGGGAGGTGGCAAGGCTCTCCCTTACTGTCTGAAGGACGTCCAACAGGCCCGCCTCTGAGACAGCTCCCACAGTGTGCTTTCTACAAGGTCCAGCTGGAGGTGGCACTGAGGCAGGCGCAGGCGCAGGCCGCCTTCCCGTCACAGCCTCCGAGCCTTCCTGGGGCGGCAGCCGTTGTGGGGGATGGGGGTGTTGTCTGTGATGGAGATCACTGCCAGGCCGCCCATCGTCAGTCCCTTGATGGCAGACTGGAAGGAGCAGAAGGAACAGGAGAATGCCATGGTCCTGGGAATGGTGTCCCAGCATGCCCGGAGATGGAGGGACAGGGAGCGTGGATGCTCACTCGCTTTGATACCTACGATCCCAACCGAATTCTACCCTCACAAAGGTCTCCTAACCGAGCTCCTACCCACGCCCTCAGTTCTGTCCACTTCTCTAGTGACACCTGCCCCCTCCTACCTCGTGCCTTACAATCTAAGAACAAAGACCACCTGTGAACCCGGGCAGAACTGGAACACTGCACTTCTGGAGCTTTACTTAAGCTGTTTCGTTCGCCTGGAATGTCCCCCGCTGTCACCCCACACCTGTAATACCTCATTATTCTTAAAAAGTCAGTGGAGATATCACGTCTTTGGGGAAGCTTTCCTGATTATCCGCAGTGGGCTCCCAGGATCCTGGGCACAAGCTTCCCCTGCACCCACTGGTCTGTAGTGAGGAACCCATTTTGCTAGTCCCCACGGACCACTTTCTATTCCCAGTGCCCGGCACACAGCACACACTGAGTGGGTGTCCGATGAATTACACTGGTGATCTGGGCCTGCTGTGAGGTTGGTCATGATAACAACGGAAAGAAACAAGTCCTGTCGCTCCATTACCAGGTCCCTGTCACGCCCGATCCTCTCGCTAACTAATCACCCTCACTCACCAAGCGCCCTGGCCCCAGGCCTTTCACCACCACTCGGATGTGGGTCACGCCCTTCCCTGCAGCTTTCTGGAGAGAAGCAGCAAGTGGTTAGTGCCCCAGCGAGAACTGCTACATCCAGGTGTCGCTACTGCTACCTGGAACAACAGGGTTTTGAGCTCCAGGGACAAGCACCCACATACGAAACCAGACAGAAGACGGGGAAGGGACACATGGCCACAGTGCAGGACAGACACCAGCAGAAAGCACAGAACTTGTCAAGTCATAAAGTCAATTGTGATCCCTTTTCGCCCAGGGCAGCACTGCCACCTAATGGAAATTTCTAATATTGCTCCAGTTTTTCTCAGGTGTGTAAATGCAGAATTTCCGACCATGAGGAGGTGAGGCTGAGCTTAAATATCCACTTAGAAAGTGTTATCACTTTAAATCTTTAATAGTGGTTAAGTTTTTCTTTCTTGATTATGAAGCCATTTCATGACAGAAAGTCTGGAAAACACACAGAAGTCACTCAACCCATCCTGCGGAACCTACAGTTAATACTGACATGTTTCTTTTAAGTGTGTGTAATCTGTCCATTGGCGGACATTTAGCACATTTTGGTGATCATTAATACATAGCAATCAGTATCTCTGGGCATCAAGCTTTATTTGAAGGTCAAGGTTTTCCTTCAGGAAGGCCTGTACTACAGTAGACAGTGCACAAGCTTTGGTCCCAGACCAGTGTGTGTTTAGTGCAGAGAACTGAACTGGTCGCATGCCTCCGAGCAAGTCACACACTCTGTGTCTCAATTCACTCTTTAAAATGGGGGTAGTGCCGAGCGTCTTCTGAGGATTCAAGATAATGGGTGTGAAGTGTCTGGCGTATAGTAGATGCTTAATAAATATACCAATAGCAGCACAGTGCCAATTTGCTTCTAGAAAGGTCTGCAGCTGTTCACACTCAAACTGGTATTGCATGAGGGTTTTCACTACACCACATCTTCCCCAGTAGCTTATTATCACCACTCCCCACCCCACCTCACTGGTCTTTAAATTGAGGAGGCTTTGGTAAGCCTTCAGCACCTGTCTCTTAAGTCCTCTAGAATGAACCAACAAGCGTCTCACTTCTGCTGAAGCTAAGACCTCTTCAAACCCTTTCCAATGTTCGGATATCAAACAAGAGCTGGCAAATTCCCCTCTGCTTCTGAATGGCTGGTTCATAGACAGTTCTTATCACAGTGATCGGCCATGCAGAAAGGGGGACATACCACAGAGGGAGCCGGAAAGAACACACACTTACCGCCGCAGCAGCTATGCCTGCTGTTTGTGCTGCAATGCCCGTGCCCTTCTTGGCATTCCGAAACCCCTCTGTGCCACAGGAAGTGCGGGCAAGGGGCTGGTTTGTGGCGGAGACTACCTGGATCTGTGTGCTGGGAACGCAGGAGATGCATAAAAGAGATCATGACTGTTCAGGGACGTAAGAGAGCGCTAACCTCTGCCTGCCCTTCAAGCCCAAGTGAGAGAGAAAAAGCTGCTTTCACTTTGAGCTTATCAGTTGAATGTTTTTTTGAACTCCTATGCAGGCGCCAGGAAAGGTCCAAATCATCACCTAAACCTCACTGAAAATGGACAAGTCATACATCCTAAAGAGAGCTCTGTTATGGACTGAATATTTATGGCCCCCCAAATTCATGTGGAAATCCGAACCCTGAATATGACGGTATTAGCAGGTGGGTCCTTTGGGAGGTGACGAGGTCATGAGGGTGGAGCCCTCCTGAGGGGGATGAGTGCCCTTACAAAAGGGACCCCAGACAGCTCCCTCTTCCCTTTCGCCAGGTACGGACACAGTGAGAAGCCAGCCCTCTGCAGCTTGAAAGAGGGTCCTTACCAGAACCCACCACCCTGGCACCCAGATCTTGGACTTCTAGCTTCAGAACTGGGAGAAATAAATGTCTGTAGTGTAAGCCCCCAGTCTGTGGTGCTCTGTTATGGCCGCCTGAGCAGACTAAGACTAGCTCTATACTCTGAGGGTGGTCCAGTGTCACCCCAAAGAAGGATGGCACGTTTTCTTCTAGTGCCTTCCCTGTAGTTCGTGTTTAGATTAGATGTGCTCTCCTTGTCTGGCTTTTTTTCCTAAAAAATCAGATGTTTCATATCAAATAATTTTAAATAAGACTTTTCATTAGGGAAAGTTTTCAACATACACAAAAGTGAACAGAATAGTATATGAACTCCCATGGACCTGTCACCCAGCTTCAACAATTATTACCGTGTTTCCCCAAAAATAAGACCTAGCCGGACCATCAGCTCTAATGCATCTTTCGGAGCAAAAATTAATATAAGACCCGGTATTATATTGTATTATATCTGGTATTATATTATACCTGATATGATATGATATTATATTACATCCGGTCTTATATTAAAATAAGACCGGGTCTTATATTAATTGTTGCTTCAAAAGACCCATTAGAGCTAGGTCCGGCTAGGTCTTATTTTCGGGGAAACACGGTAAGTCATACCAGTTTAGCTTCATCTACAAACCCTGTTTCCACTCCCCCTTTTTTCCCATTAATGAATTTATTTGAAGTAAATCCCAGACCCATTATGTCATCTGTACATATTTCAGTATATGTCACTAAAGGATAGGGACTCTTAAAAAAACTCCACAATACCATTGTACCTAAAAAAAGTTAGCAATATTACCATATTGGATAATTTTAATGATTATGACACTCCATTTCATGATCAAAAATCTTTTTTACATAAGTGGAACATTTTTCCTAAACATCTCTAACTTTAAAAAAGTTAAGGATAACTTTAGAAATCCCTAGACATGCTTTCCATTTCCCCCTTGGTCATCACTGCCCTGCCTTTTGGTCTGAAGAACTCCCTGAGAACTCATAGTAAAGCGGGAAGTGGAGGAGTGGTTTTGGGGAGACCTGCTGAAATCTGCCTGGGCTGGGGCCATCTGCTTGTTGGCCCGTCTATGGCTGCCATTTCCCCACCAGGGCGTTGTGGTTTCCTACACTGAAGAGCAGCATAAGAGAACTGCTTGTCCACGAGACAGCCCACACAGAGAGCTACAGAGCAGGCCCCGGACACTTCCGAATGCTGAAGGAGTCCGATGGCATCTCACGTGAGCCCCACACTCTATCTGTGACTACCAACAGTCTCTTGTGTCGTTCTCTACATAACGTTGTCACTAATGTCAGCAGCTTCTGTTGCCAACACACAGGTGGGTACGCCCTTGACACCCGTTTGTAGGAAAGCAAATCTTACCGATATGAAATGCTGTTCATTGTCATGAAATCTGAATGAACATCACAAGACAGAAGCCGGTTTTCCAACACAAGGAGGGAGCCTGGGGAACGTCTGCAGTGGCACCTTCATGCAGGACGCAGTGCCCTGACTTCCCTCCCCAAGCAGCGTGCCCAGGGCCACCTTGCCCTCCCCCACAAAGGTGAAAAAAGCCCCCCCTAGCACTGTCCAGCTGCTTCCCTTTCCGCTTACTTGTTGTAGGATGCTTTAATGTGTGCGATTGGGATCTCTTCAAATTTCTTTCCTGCCCACCTCAGAGAGTTCTCCTGTCCTGGAATCGGAGGATAAATGCTGAAATTAGAAGAAACAGTTTATGTAAAATTGTCCTGACTTTTTTCAAATCAAAGAAATCCATCATAAGAAATCCATAGTTAAAAAAAATCCAGTAGTACAGACAAACTTGAGTAGTTGACTCTAGACACATCGAGAGACTTCTTGCTAGAAGAGAATTTAATCTACATTCCCCATCTTTTCTTGTCCCTTCTCATATAATCTGATCACTAGAATTTTCAATCCTCTAGAAGCTCCACTTTCTGCACTTTAAAAAATATAGTTAAACTTCTATTTCTTGTTTCATCATCCACAGTTGATATGTTGACTCTCTATAAAAAAGGAAAACAAAATTTTAATAATACTTATAATATCATTACTGTAGAAAAATCCAGTATCCCCTAGAAGAGAGAGAAATCAGCAGACTTTTTCTTTAATGGGCCACAGGGAAAATATTTTAGGTTTTGCTGGCCGTGAAATTTCTGTTGCAACTCTGGCCCTCTAGTGCAAAACGGCCACAGACAACAGTAAATCAGTGGGTGTGGCTGTGTCCCAATAAAACTTTATTGCAACTGGCCAGATCTGGCCCATGGGAAGTAGTTTGCCAAGCCCTACCCTAGACCAGTGGTTCTCCATACTGGCTGAACAGCCGAGCCACTGTTACTGTGATGCGTAAGCTCTAGCCCAGACTTCTGAACGGAGCCTGGGAATCTTATTTCTGCAATGCCCCGGGTGAACCACATGTGAACTCAGGGTGGGGAACACTGGCTGAGACACTGTGAAGAATTCAGGATCTTTTGCCATCGCAGTCCAGTCTGTTCTCTGGCTATCCTAGGTGAGTACTCTTCATTTTCAGGTGGAGAAACTGAGGTACAAATAGGGGAATAGGGTTAGCCGGCATGTCAGGCGTTGGGCCTAGGAGACCTGACTCAGTTCAGAGCTCTGCTCATCATGCTCTCCTTTCTTTTATTCACACACACACACACACCTGTCAGGAAGCATGTGAGATGTGCATGAACCTGTGGGCGCAAATCAGATCAATGTCTGTACCCCCCGTCACGGGAAATACAACGGACTCTGGGTTAGAAATACACTATTATCTGAGCGCCGTCCTCCCTGCAGCCCTACCTGCTTTCTTAGAGAGAAACAAAACAAAAGAACATCACAGTGCTATTCAAGAGTTACAAGTGTATTCTTTCCTGCTCGGCCTGATCTTAAGAGATGGTTTAGCATCTCCGCAGGCTGCTGGTTTATCAGCCTACATGCCGAGATGGAACGCGGACGAGGCTCTGAGATGATAATGTTTAAAACATCATCACTTCCCAACTGGTAATTTCCCCTGCTGACTTTTGGGGGGGGGTCAAAAAAAATAAGCCTACTAAACTCTGAATGTACCAGTGTAATGCCTTATGTATAAAGCAAGGTTTTTGAAGTAAGGACTCGGAACTTGAGCCATTTAATTGAAGGCACGGACAAGCTCAGGCCTTTAAACCTCCCAAGTCCAGTGTACAAATGAACGAGTGCTTTACCCCAAGCAAGCCCAGGAAAAAGGAAGACAGCATTTTCTGGCACCGGTCTGCTGCCTCTTCGTACCTGTCCTCAGACAAGGGAAACGTAGAGGGGCCAGCACACGTGGCATCTGCTGTGCATGGCTGCGGACTGACTTCTGCTGTGTGTACTTCAGGCATGAGAATTTGCTGATCCCTGGACAAAACCATCCCACACGGACCCTGGCACAAAGGTGGCAGAAGTTGGATCTTGCCAGGGTAAGCTGCAGTTTTATTCCCAAAGGGAGAAGGTCCTGCCTCCCAGTCTTCAACCCATTTTCTAATTGTGGCTATAGACAATTTTTAGAAATGAAAATAAATGTAGAAAAATGCAAAGGTTATATAGTTCCTGGCCCGCCACTCCTGTCATGATTATATATGTGATCTCAGTTAAGAGCTTTCCCACCCTTGGCTTCTGTTCTTGACCTCTTTGCTCCAGTGACCCTGTGTCCTATCCTACACTGGCTACTTCCTCCCGTGGTCAGACCTAGCCCTTGTCATTACACCTGCAACCCCAACATAACCTCGGTTCCGGGAACCTCTGGCCACCACCTCCTGGCACACCCACTGGCTCCCCCACTAGCTTCTCTCCAGGAACCCTTCAATCCCACTGACCTTACCAGCTTTTCCCTTTCCCTCACATCCTTGATGCTCTTACTTCTCTCCTGACCTCAAGTCAATTCCATGGCCAATCATTATACTGACTCCCTTGCACACACCCTCCATTCTCTGCCCCCCTCTTACTTCACTGTACTCTCCCTAACCCTGTCACGTCCATCTCTCCAGCCACTCTGAGCCTGTACATGCCCCTGCATAGATGGCTAGAGAAACACTCATCAGTGACAGCTGGCCCTGTATGTCAGTTTCTCAGCTTCGACACTGGACATTTTGGGCAAGATAATTCAGTGTTGTGGGGGGCTGTCCTGCGCACTGGCCTCTACTCCCCAGACACTGCACTCCAAAGTTATGACAACCAAAAAAGTCTTCAGACATTGCTGGACGTCCCCTTGGAGGCAAAACTGCCCCAGGTTGAACCACTGCTTTATTTTAATGACTTCCAACATCACGTGGGCCCTGGGCACTGCCTGCCATCATACAGCACATCCCCAATTCAATCATCCCCCCATTCTCCTGGATGACTCTTTTATACCCTCTCGTCTCCTCAAAGCTCCATTTCCTTCCTGCTTGCTCCCTGCCAGCTGATGACCTTCACAGAGAAATCGAAGCAATCAGAGTTTCTTCCAGCTCCCACCATCAAACATCTGAGCCCGCAATCTTCACATTCTCTCCCGTTACGATGCTCCCCTGGTGTGTTAGCCTCTCAAGGACGTCACTCCAGCAATGTTCCCGCTCTGGCATCAGCCCCATCAGCAAAACATGCTCATTTCCCCAACCTGAAACCGAACAAAACCCTCTTGACCGCAAAGCCTCCTCGAGCTACTGCCCTTTTCTCTATTGCCCCTTAAAGAACTGACTGTACTTGCTGTTTCTTCCTGTCTTCCATTCTTTCTGAAGCCACTTCAATCAGACTTTAGCCCCTGTCCCCTCCACCAAATTGCTGTTCCTTATCCATTCCATGAAAAATGCTCTAGTTAAGGTCACCAACCAACGCACAATGTTAAATGCAATGAACACTTTTGTCATCAGCCTATTGACCTGTCATAGCAGTTGACATAGCTCATCTGTCTGCCCTTCAACCACATTCAAAACAACAACAGAAACCTCGCCAGGTTTTCTTACTACCTCTCTGGATGTCCCTTCTATCGCTTTTGCTGATCCTTTCTCATGTCCCAAATCTCTAAATGTCAGAGGCCTCCAGGGTTTGGGCCTTGGACTCTTCTCTTTATCTGTACTTACTGTCTTGATGATCTTGTAGTGTCATGGTTTTAAACATCATCTGGGAGTCATCCAAATGTGTATCTCTAGCCCAGATCTATCCCCTGAACTCCACTTCTGATAACCAACATTGTATCTCCATTTGGATGTCAATTAAGCATCTCAGCCTTAACCACCCAAATCCAATCTCCTGTGTTTTCCCCATTTAGTGACAACTCCGTCTTTCCGATTGTTCAGGCCCCAAATTTTAGTGTTCCTTCATCCTTCTCCTTTGCATACACATTAACGAATCCTGTTGGTTCTGCTTTCTGAATGGATCAGCCCGACCAGTCATAGTACCTCTACAGCTGTCACTCTGGTCCAAGCCACTGATCCTTGCCTAGATGGTTTCAATAGCCTTCTAACTGCCTAGAAGACTTCTAGCTTCCACCCTGGCTTCTCTACAGTTCATTATCAACACAACAGCCAAGGGGACTCTTTAAAATGTGGGCACGATCGTGTCAATCCTCTATTCAGAATTTTCCAGTGGCTCCTCATCTCACTCAGAGTAAAAGGTGAAATCCTCAGGATGCTCTACAGGCCATATAGGATGTACCCCTGCATGCCTGCTGCACCCCTTGTCCCATCTCCTGTTTTTACTCCTCACTCCACATTGGCCGCCGTACTATTGCTCACGAACTCCAGACACTCTCCTACCATCTGTCCTATTCCTGTGTTTTACTTGTTTTATAATTGCTGTTCCCTGTCCACTAGAATTTAAGTTCTGTGGGGGCAGAGAGTTTTGTGTGTTTGGTCACCCGTGTGTCTCCAATACCTTGAACAGAGCCTGGCAATGTTGAATGACCACAATAGAATCTTGACCTAAACTCCTTAGAAGCTCCCACTGCCTAGAGTGAAGACAGTGCAGAAGCCCCACTGTTCCAGACAAGATGCTCAGTGTTCTGATTCCTTCTTGGCTTGCTAGCCTCATCTGCCATTACACACACACCTGAATATACCATGTTCTTTCACACCACGTGCCTCTACCCAGACTCTCACTTCGCCTAAAACAATCCTTCATCTTCTCCATTCAGTTCAGTTCTTCACGTTTTCTTCTCTACAGTTTTACCTGGTTTCCTCAGTGTTAGACACTCACTCTTTCACACTTCTAAGCATCCAGTTCTTAGCTCCAGTGTATCATTGATCAGATTATGGTGAAAATGTTTGCATGTTTCTCTTCCCTGGCAGCCTGTGAACTACTTGTGGGGAAGAACGATCTTTTGTATTTCTGTTCCCAGCATCTAGCATGGTACCTGGCAGATGGTAGGTTCTCCGTAAATGTCTGTAAGAACACATAGCATATAGAGATGGTGGCACTGGTGGGAAGCAAGATGCCAGTCCCCAGGGCTAAGCACAAAAGCCGCCTAGACATTAGACCAACTCCAAAAAGTGCACAATAATCTATACCATAGCACAGCTCCCTCTCCCCTCTGATTTTGTGTCCTAGGCCCAGGGAAGGTTGTCATTCTGATGTGATCGTCCTCTCAGAGGGAAAGCTGATGTTTACTATACACCTCCGACATTCACTCATTCTTCAAATGTTCACTGAACGTCCTCCTCATGCCGATGCTCATCTCGTTTGATTTTCACAACTTCTCTCGGCAATTTATCCATTTTTCGACAAGAAAACTGAGGCTTAGAGATTAATTTTCATGTTTCACGGATGGCAAGGGAAAGAGTTGGGAATTCATTGGTTCTCTGACCCTGGAGGGTGATGCCAGCGTCGCGAGGGTTGGACCTAAGTGGCCCTCACCTGAAGCTGCTGCGGCTCAGAGCGGGAGCTGGAGCTGCGGTCTTCTCTTCAGCTTCCTTCCTGGCCGCGGCGTCTTGCAGCTGGTGGACACCCGTATGGATGGAGGGAGCCGGCGCCCGGGCCACGACCCTGCGGGGAAGGAAAGCTCAGAGAGGTCCCCAGGCCTAACGGCCCCTGGAGTCCTGGTGGCTCAGGGGACACGGGCAGGAGCGCACTCCGGAGGTGGCCGTGGGCTCGGAGCGGGCAATCAATCTTACCTGCTCGTCGGTGGCCAAGCCCATGACCACAGGAGGCGAGACCCCGCGTTTCTTACAACCTGCATGACTTGAATTGACCCGACTCAGCTCCGGTCCGCGGCGCCAGCACCGTGAGCGCCTGTGGGGGAAGAGTACAGAGGAAAAGTCATCTGATTCCTCTTCATAAGACCTGTTAAAAGATTTTTGCCCCATTTTTCATGGTCTATAATAACTATCTCTGCGATTTTCAACTGGGAATTTCCTACCTTTCCCCTGCTCTTTTAACATGAGATCTTCGCCCACCCCTTCGCATTGGAATGGTTCGTTCTAGTCGTTCCGGGGACAGGGCTCTTCCCTACGTGCCGCTCCCGCGCTGCCTTGTGGGAACATACGATTGGTCCAGGACCGCGTTGCATTGTGGGAGGGCAGAGAGATGGCGGCGACGGGAAGGCGGGCTCTGTTTGGGGTGGCGAGAGGCTGGCGGCGATTCGAGAGGCTTAGGGCCCGTAGTCTGGGTTTTCGCAGCCTGACTCTTGCGACCGCACCCTCGCACCGCGGGTCTCCATGGCACCTGTTAGGCGCGTTGTGCCTGCAGCGGCCACCGCTCGTGTCGAAACCGCTGACTCCTTTGCAGGAAGAGATAGCAGCTCTACTACAGCAGGTAGGTTTGAGGTGCGGCTTCTGGGGACCGTTGGGGAACCAGTAGAGGCACGCGGGCCTGGGTTGGATCCTGACTCTGGCACCAATTAGTCTGTGTGACCTTGGACAAGTCACCTAAGAACTTTAGTGTAAGTACAGAATGGTACCTACCTGCAGAATGGTACCTACCTTACTGGGTTGGTTTGGTACACAGTTGGCGTTCAGTAAAAGTTAGTTTGTTTTCGTTGGCCTTCTTTATCGTCGCCTTAGGCAATTCTTTGGAGAAGCTCTTCTTTTTCACTCAACGCACGAGGGTAGCGGTGGTAAATAAGACAGACTCAACCCGTCATAGGTGGTTGACAATTTGGAGAGGAGGAAGTCTTACATGATGAGTGTTACAAGATGCCCGGGATGAAGTCACCTTTGTTTTGCCTCCCAGGACTATTTGTGTGAGGGGCAAGTGATGAAACACGGGCAAAAACGGGGGGTAGTTGCTGTGAGGGTCTTAAGTCTCCAAAGATAGTGATGGAAGAATAGTATTATATGTTTCTTTAGAAGCAGAAGTTTTTCTGTTGGTACTGAGAGCTGTAAACTTCACTTCTGTGCTTTTTATTTGACTTATTAATATACTCTGCACATATTTCACTAATCACTTACAGATAATCATTGAGCACCTACTTTGTGCAGACACTGCAGAAATGCTAGGGATGCAGTGATGATTAAGACAGACATAACTGATTCTCAGAGTGCTTCAGTCTAGTGGAGGGGGCCCAGTCAGTAACCAGATAACCACATGATTATAATTGCAGAATCTGGTAAATGTAAAGGAAAACACATGGTACTGTAAGAGAACTTAACAGGGACATCTAATTTTGGTTTTATGAGAGGTGTCAAGGAATATCTCTCCAAGAAGTTGTATTTAAGTTGAGATCTGAAGGATTAATGGGAAATCTCTCAGGGGAAAAATGGGAAGGAAAACATTGTAGGAAGAAGGAACAGCACTTGTAAACTCCCTGAGGCAGGAAGTGGTGAGTGAGGTTCGAATCAAAGACTGACAAGACTGGAACATGGTAAGTAGACAGGCAATGGCTATCTTGGTCCTCTGTTATTAGCCATCTCATGCAGGGTCAAGGACCGCCAATCACATTCTGACATTTTAGCAAACGTAACTCAGGCCCAAAGTGCAGGTAACTTTTCTCTCTCTCTCTTTTTTTTTTCCCCCTGTGGTATTTTGATTGTATGTCGGGTTATAGTGGGTGGTAAACTTTTTAGTCTGTCATGTGTGCTATAACTGTTTTATTCTTCCTGTTTTCTTGTCCTTTTAATTTTCCCAGATTGAGATAGAGAGAAGCCTGTATTCAGACCATGAGCTTCGTGCTTTAGATGAAGCCCAGAGACTGGCAAAGAGGAAAGCTGACCTCTATGATGATGAAGAAGATGAAAAGAGTATATTGTTGGTACAGGATTTGGAAGATATGTGGGAGCAGAAATTCCTACAGTTTAAACCTGGAGCTCGCATCACAGGTTTGTGGCCTTTTCAGGCCAGTAAGAGGAAAGGGAAAAAGGGGTATTCTAGTTCCCAAATAAAGGACAGTTGCTTACCCTTGCTTTGTGTTTTAAGTAACAAATAATTGCAAATGAATAAACTTACAGGTGGAACAAAAATAAATTCTTTTTTGTGTTCCTTAATCTGCCTTAATATAATTTTTTCCCCTAAATTAATAACCCTAATAGAATTTTGTAATGCCTGTGTTATTTTTGAATAGGAGGTTAGGATGTTGGGATAGCCTTTTCTCTCTCAGCTAAACTTTATGAAAGTTACCTGAATTTTACTCCTAGTTTGGACAGAGAGAGGAGGAAATTAAGCCTATTCCCTCTAGTTCCCAGTGCTTTTTCTGAAATCCTCCTAAAGCAGGGGGTTCTCTTATCCTTGTTTCACAGAGGAAGACTGAAGGGAAAGTGGGGGCTGGTTGAGTCAGTAACCAATGGAGTAGTATAGTGTTTGAGTTAAAATGGGTATTGTTTCTTTTCCAAAGGCTCAAAGTACTTTATGGTTTGTTCTTCAGAGAAGTTCAACTTTTGGTTTTCCTTTTCGTATATTTTAGTTTCCTCAAGATTATAGGACTCTACCTTGAAAGAGGTCACAGTTAGAGAGATGGGTCAGGGTTGTATCTGATTACAGCAGGCCCCCATTATCTACAGGGAATGTATTCCAAGGCTCCCAGTGGATGCCTGAAACTGTGGATAGTACCAAACTCTGTATATACTATTTTTTTCTATACATTTATACTTACAGTGTTTAATTTATAAATTAGGCACAGTAAGAGATTACAGTAATCACAGTAAGAGATTAAAAACAATAAGTAATAAAATAGAACAATTACAGCAATATATTGTGATAAAAGTGTGTCTCAGAATACAAGTATGGTCTCAGAATATCTTAAGGTACTGTACTCACCTTTTCACTTAAAGGAAGCACTTTATGGCTTCTCCTTGGCATGTCTGAATTGCCAGCATCGCTATTCCTGTGCTTTAGGGCCCTGATTATGTAAAATAGGGTTATTTGAACAAGCACTGTGAGACTGAGACCGTCTATCTGGTAATTGAGACAGCTACTAAGTGACTAATGGGCTGGGATTGAATACAGCGTGGAGACATTGGACAAAGGGGTGATGCACGTCCTGAGCGGGACGGAGCTGGATGGCGAGCAATTTCATTATGCTACTCAGAACAGTGTGCGATTTAAAACCTAGGAATAGCTGATTTCTGGAATTTTCCATTTACTATTTTTGGGCCATGGTACTAAGTTCTTTGAGGGCAAGGGTTGTGGCTCTACCTTGAAGACTGTAAAGATCTTCTTGATTCTGGCAGATCACAGTAATCTTGTCTCCTCTCACCCTCTTTTTTCCCCAGATGCCGATAAAAAGAATGACCGAACCTCATTGCACCGGAAGCTAGACAGCAACCTTGTTCTGTTGGTCAAAGAGAAGCTCGGAGACCAGGATGTGTGGATGCTGCCCCAGGCAGAGTGGCAGCCTGGGGAGACCCTCCGAGGAACAGCTGAGCGAACCCTGGCCACACTCTCAGGTGAGTTCTCTGCCACCCTCTAAACCCCACGAGACTCACTTCAGACTCAGCCAGAGGATTTACAGGCTGACTGTCACGATGGGTCTAAGGGTAGCGGGTGGGAAGGTGAATGAAAACTTACATTTGTAAAATTTTCAGCTAGAAAAATCCAGGTAAGGATTTTCCTTAGATCAGGTGAGAGCCTATCTATGTCCCACTGAGATATTAAAATTTAGTACAGTTGACCCGTGAACACAGGCTTGAACTGTGTAGGTTCACTTATATGTGGATGTTTTGCGGTAAACATGTACAGTACTGTAAATGTATTTTTTCTTCCTTATGATTTTCTTAACATTTTCCTCTAGCTGACTGTATTGCAAGAATGCAGTATATAATACATACCCATACAAAATATGTGTTCATCAACTGTTTGTGTTAGACTCTCAGTCACTAGTAAGATATTAGTTAAGTTTTGAAGGAGTCAGAAGTTACCTGCGGATTTGCAACTGTGCGGGGAGGTGGGCACTCCTTCCCCCCACCTTGTTCAAGGGTCAACTGGACATTCAAAATCGATGTTCCTACCATTGTCTCAGCCTGCTTCTGTTCCTATCCTGGCCCATCGGCCCATCGTTTGCCCCTTCACCCAACTGGAAACCTCAGAATTACCCTTAATATCCATAAATTCTGGAGTCCTACCTGGTCTGCTCTTAATATATTGTCTCTTCTTTGTTTCCACAGTTTCAGCTGTGACCCCTTCAGTTCTCACTAGACCAGGGTTTCTCAGCAGCCTTGGCACTAGTGATATTTGGGGCCAGAGAATTTGTTGTGGGCAGTACTCTGTGCATTGTGGGATGTTTAGCAGCATCTCTGCCTTCTGTTCCCTAGATGCCAGTTACACTAACCCATCCCCACCCCATCTAGTGTGACAACCAGAAACATCTAGACATTGGCAAATATTACCTGGGGAGTGAAATCACAGTGGTTGAGAACCATGGCTATGAAAGTAGATGCCAGATAAGTTCCTCTTGCTTTCGTGTGGTACCCTTCATTGCTGCCAGAATGAGCTTGCTAAAGCACAGTTTCCTCGTCACTCCTCTACCTGGAGTTCTTAGAAGGTTTCCCATAGAAGTTCAGGCTTTCTCAAGCATGGCCTACACATCCTTTTTGCTCTGATCCCGAGCTCATCAGTCTTGCTGCTCATTAATGTGGACTCTAACTTCTAACCTAGTAATCCTTTGCATTCCTTGAATAACGTGGTCGTTCATGTGTCTTTGTTTTGAGGCATGCTGGTCCCTGGTTGGATGCTTTTCCTCCTCCCTGGTCTGAATGCTCAGCTCGTTCGTTACATCATCCGTGGTGGAGCCTTCTCCAGGCCTCTAGGTAGAGAGAGCTGCTCCTCCCTCTGGGCTCCGTACCGCTTGTGTGTGCCCTTGTTCAGTTTATTCAACATACATTTACTCTGCTTACCATTTGCTGGACACTGTCCTCGCAGTGGGGGGACAGTGATGAGCAGGACGCCACCCCTGCTCCCTGGGAGCTTGTGTGCCAGTGGAGAACAACACACTTGCACTTAGCCCATTGCCTGTAATCTCTTATTAACATTTCCCTCCCCAGCCAGAATTCTGACTGCCTTGAAGGTACGGACGATATCTATTCCTCTCCATCACCCAGCCGTCAGCAAAGTAGTTGGCACATAGTAGGTACTTGCTGAGTGTTTATTGAGTAAATGGATGTGGTAATATAAGTGCACAACCACTTTACTGGCCCCGCCACCAGCTTGAGTACTTGCTAAGGAGACATTGCAGCCAGTGTGTGCTCCTTGATCCTTTCCCTCGAGGGCCCTGTGGCCTGCAGGAGAGGCAGGGAGACAGAATGGAATGGGTGGGGGCCTTCGCAGGGCTTTATTTTCTCAGCCGTCACGTGGGAGTTGGCAGCTGGTTTCTTTCCGGGATCATTGTGTTCAGATGCTCAGCTTCCCTCATGTCAAATATTCACGACTGACCATTTGTGACTGACGCTTGCTCAGCTCTACCTCCTGTGTGCCAGGTGGAAAGGGGTTCTGCTTTGGTACTGCACTTTCCTCCTTTAACCTTCCCACTGTAATAAATCAATGTGAAAGGAAACATGTAACAGGTATGTTGACATTTAATAGGTGGATATAAAGTAAAATGTGTCAGTTTATTGCCAATCTATTAAGATGGCAAAGAAAAGCTCAAGCAATATAAAAGAAGTATATTTACAAAATAGTCAGAGTCCATTTCTTTTTTCGCATGGCCCCACACTTCTCAAGTATTTCTGCAAGATGGAATTCCTAGAGGTGGAATTAATGGTCAAGGATGGACGCATCAGGTTTTTGATAGGTACTGCTCATTGGTCCTGCAGAATGTACCCGATGTTTCACATTGGCAGGAGTGGTGTCCATGCGTGGCTGTTGGCCTGGCTCTCACCAACATGAAATAGTCTCTTTAATTTTTGCCTGTCCAGTCAGTGAAAACTATTGCTTTTGGATTAGCATATACCCGATTGCTCGTGCGATTGACTATCTTTTCATATGCTTATTGGCTGAGTCTTGTAAATTTGTGCCTGTCCAGTCAGTAAAACGATTGCTTTTGGATTAGCATTTTCCCGATTGCTCGTGAGATTGACCATCTTTCCACACATTTATTGGTTGTTTGTGTTTCTTCTTCCACGAACTGCCTGTTCAGAGTCTTTGCTCATGTTTGTAATGAACAGTTTCTTTTTTATTTTCTTCTTGATTTAATTATATTTTAATCCATTTTTCCCAGATTATAGAAAAGTAATATGTACCCATTTAATTAGGTGGAAATTTCAGAAACGTACAAAAGAAATATGCCAGTATAATTCCACCACCCACAGATACCTACTGTTGACATTTTGTTTTGTATAAAGTTGTTGTTTTTTAATAATCGAGAAAAGTAATTCATTATATATGATGAAAATATTATCAAACAATGTCTACCAAGTGTAATATAGGGTAAGAAGTAATTTTCCCTTCTCAGAAGCAACCACCATTAACAGTTTTTTGTGTATTCTTTTAGAAATTGCAAGCATATACATATTTTATCTGTTTCTTTTTTCCACATAGTTGAAGTGCGTGTGTACACACACACATATACACACACATATATGTACACAGAGTTGTATACCTTTTTTCTCTTCTTATATACAGCCTTTAATCATGTCTGTATCAGCACATGATGACATATCTTAGACTTTTTTTACACTAGTGTGCTATTTCATATGTACCTACTGTAATTTGTTTAGCCGGTCTGTTGCTTTTACAAGTAAAGCTGCAGTGACCTCATCCTTGTACAGTCATCTTTGCTCACATGGGCAAATAAATATATCTGGAGGATAAATTTCTAGAAGCAGAGTTGCTAGATCAAAGGGTATGTCTAAGTAAAATTGATAACTCTTGCCATATATAGCAGTTATAGTAATATACATCCATGTAAGAATACTCATTTTTCCCTTATCCTTGACAAGCAGTGTATAGCTCAGTTTTTGAACTTCAGTAATAATGATTTGTTGTTTTAATTTGTATTTCTTTAATTATTAATAAGATTGAACATATTTTAATGAGTTTGTAAGTCATTGATATTTATTTTCATGTGAGCTTCATGTTCATATATGCTTGGCTCTTTTTTTTATATACATTTGTTTTTTTCCTCATTGATTTCTAAGTACTTTTTACATCTTAACATATTATTCTTCTGTTGAATGTGTTGAAATATTTTTTTGTTTGTCAATTTGTCTGACTTTTCTTTTTGCTTCATTTTTTCTTTGCAGAAAGTTTTAATTTTTATGTAGCTAAGTATGTCTTTTATGGATTTTTCAATTTTGTATATTAGGCCTTCCTCTCTCAAAACTGATATAGAAAGTACTCTGATGGTTTATTTTTCCTTTAATGAAAATTTTTTTAAAATGGAAAAATCCATAAAATATTGTTAAATACCCATGAAACTACCATCCAGAATGAACAGACTTTTTATGAAAATTTTAAATTTCTGTTGTTAAATCTTTGATCTGTATGTTGCATATTGATATGGTAGCAGTGTTGATATGGGCCGAGGTTGAGATCCAGCTTTAGTTTTGTTATTTAGCTCACCAATTCTCCATATGCCATTTAGTTATTAATTATTTTCCTGTCATTGGAAATGCAGGTTTGGGGTTATTAACACTTTGTTATACATTGCAGATACTATCTATCAGTCTCTCGTTGTGTTTTAACTTTGATTATGATGTTTTTGCCCTACAGAAGTTAAATCGGGTCCTTTTTATGTTTTCCTTATGACATTCCCTTTGAAAGGCAGATGAACTTTGCTTCACAGTTGCCAGGTGTCTTCATTCTGCACTAACAGACGGTGACTGGGCTGAGTGCAGAAGCTCAGTGTTCTGATTCCCAGGTAGTAGTGTTTGCTGCATTGCTGACTCCAGTCTGGAAGCAGTAGCTTGGCACATGGTGAGGACGCAGTCATTCTGGAGCCCATGGGCCAGGAGCGTTTGGATTGAGAAGAGAGGAGGCTCTTCAGGAATGACTGTAGTCCTTACTCCTAGGGATTGCTTTTACGGCGTGGAAAACGGCTCTCGCAGAGACCCCGATGATTTGGGTTCCATAGTACACAGGTGGGTGTATCCTCATCTTCCAATTCTGTTTTCCCCCCTCTCAGAAAACAACATGGAAGCCAAGTTCCTGGGAAATGCACCCTGTGGCCACTACAAGTTCAAGTTCCCCCAGGCAGTACGGACAGAGAGCAGCCTCGGGGCCAAAATATTCTTCTTCAAAGCACTACTACTAACCGGAGACTTTTCTCAGGCTGGGCAGAAGGGCCATCATGTGTGGGTCAGTAAGGAGGAGCTGGGTGACTATTTGAAACCCAAATACCTGGCCCAGGTGAGGAGATTTCTGTTGGACCTCTGATGGACAGAGCTGCCTGTGGACTGCCCGAACAATTCTGTGATTTGGGTCTCAAGGACGTTTGTGATTGCTCCGTGTGTGCAGGGAATATCAAGCAGTAAACTAATTCTGAGAATAAACGAGTTTATCGTTGCGTGTGTCTCGGCTGATTTGCCCTTTGAGGGGTACTGGCTTCTGCCTGTGCAGAGAGAGCCAGCTCTTAGGGCGCCTTTCCCTTCTTTCCCTGATAATTATGTATTGCATTACTTTTCAGTGAATCGACTGGCTTCCTGGGCCAGGAAGGAAGAACAGAAGGAAATGAATCTAACTGCTAAAAGCCTTGAGTTCTGTGAAAGCTTCTAGGCCCATGAAAAAAAATAAAAACTAGTTCAGTGTAGTTTTTTAGCCATTTTCCCTTTTATTATTCCCTCCGTTTCTACTTAAAATATGAATGTATCAGTGTAGCCTAGGAAATAATTCCTTCCTTTTGTCTTCTTCCCTCCCTCCTTCCCTACCGCTTCTTTTATTCGTTTTTTTAAAAAGCATTTTGTATTTAAACAATTCAATCATGTGTTACCTGTTTTTGAAACAGTCGTGAAATAAGCAGTGTCGGCTCATTCTCTATTTTACAGGAGGGGAATCATGGCCGGTGTGTCTTGGCTAAGAGTCTCCTGTGTTCCCTTGGCATTGATGGTGCAGGAGGAGAACGCTGATCTCTGGCCTCTTGGTTGGGACTCCACCCCTCACTGTGTTGCTTGGGTCACCACTGGCCCCAGTGCCTGGCGCGGGGAAGGCACTCCGTGAACATTTGCTAAATGAGTGAAAAGAGGGGGCGTCTCAAATATGTCTCTGCCTGGAATAGTGGTTCCAGTAGCAAGGCTGCAGTCTGGGATCCCAACTCTCAGACGTCCTTCGGGTTAAACAGACTGGCCTATGTGATGTAAGGTCGCAAAATGGGATTTCTCTGTTTGCGGCAGGTGTAGCCCCATGTTCTCTCACTCAGGGTCAAGGAAGTTTTCTTCTGTGATGAAAATGGGAGTGCCCTGTCCTGATACTCCCTCCACCTGCTGTCCCTCCTGCGTGTGCCCCTTCTCTTTACTGAGGGGACATGGGCATAGTGGACATGTGAAGCCTAGGCCATAGGGGACGGTAAGAGCACCCATAGGATCAGGAGGGCATTTCTCGGTTTTGGAGTGAATTGTGTATGTGAACTAGGCTGTATATTCACTGCGGGGACCTCTAACCTAGAAGGGAAGGAATCACCCGGGTGAGGTGGCAACCATTTTTAAGACCGATACCTTGATTTATAATAAATATATATTTGGTCTTTGTCCTCATTCATTGGCACAGTGCTCCTATAAGCCCTTGGAGTTTCCTAAGTCTTGAGTGCAATCAGGGTCTCTTTTATTACGTTCATGGGGGCTTGCCATGCCCCTTGATAACCGGAGGTTGGGGTCTGGTTGCTGGGGAAGCCAGCCATTTGACTAGAGGGTTGGAACGTTCGGTCTCACCCCCTGACCCTCCGGGGAGGGAAGAAGGGCTAGAGATTTTAGTTCCGTCACCAATGGCCAGCCATTGGTTTCATCAATCATGCCTACGGAATGAAGCTTCCGTGAAAGCCCAGAAGGGTGGGGTTTGGAGAGCTCTCAGGCTGAACACGAGATGTGGAGAGGTGTGCCAGAGAGCATGGAATCGCCACATCCTTCCACTCCTGGCCTCATGCACGTCTTCTGGTTGTTCCTGCGTTACATCCTTTTGTAATAAACCGGTAATCTAGTCCGTAGACTGTTTCTGAGTTCTGTGAGCTGCTCTAGTAAATTAGTCGTACCCAAGGGAACCAGTGGGTCAGAAACAGGTATAACAACCTGGACTTGTGATCGGCATCTGAAGTGGAGAGCTGTCTTGTGGGACTGATAGCATCTATCGAGCCTGTAACGTGGCATCTGATGCTGTCTCCAGGTAGATAGGTAGTGTCAGAACTGAGATGAATTGCAGGACACCCAGGTGGTGTCTGTAAATTGCTTGGTTTGGGGAGAAACCCACACATTGGAATTGGTACCAGAATCTTAATGACCATGCATAAGGTGGTCTGTTTTGTTCCAGAGTTGTTTCTCTAGAGGGAAATAGTATATATACAACTGGTAAATAGAGAAATGGTGTCAGGATAACCCCAAATTAGGTTAGTTCCTGTGAGGTTTTCCCCAGAACATTAATATTTTGAAGTGATCGGGGACAGGATTGAATACCTTAAGAAAAAAGCCAAAAATTTTATAGAAGTGCCTGCCTTTATTGCAAGTAGTGGCAGGTACAATAGCTTCAAGAATCACCATTAAGCCCTCCCACTGTGTTTGGTTGGGGAAACCTCATGGAAAGGAAGACAATGCAAAGACACCACCCCTTTGTTTTAAAAATTGATGACGAAGTCGTTCCATTTTTGATTTTGATGGAACTCGTCTGCTAGGACCTGCATCTCCGAGAACCTACCTCTCAGGAAGAAGAATGAAGCCCAGGATTTCAGGGACCAGTGTTTGTGCCAGTGGGGGGTTAAGTGCCTTAGCATCGTCATTGGGCTTCATTCTGTTTTGTTAGTGCCCTGGCTACAAAATACAGGTTTTAGGTGATCTGCCCCAAGCCCCTTTTCCCAGAAGCCCTGTTATTTTTGGAGTGTGGTTTTGCAGAGTTTTGGAGATAAGTTGTTATTTGTTTTTTTCCCCCTGGCATCATAGTAGAAATGACTGCATGTGCTGAGTGCCCTGCAGCTTCCAGTGGCTGTCACACATGACCAGAAAATTGTTTCTAGTCTAATCCTCTGGGAGAAGAACCCCAGGGAACAGAGAAAAAGGTGATATTCTCTGTTAGAGGATGGGAGCTTTCAAAGAAAACCCAGAGGAAGAAACAGTAATGTGTGTGATGTGGGGATTAGGAATTAGTGTGAGGTGTGGTTGTGCCCCCTAAGAAGAGAAATGCCACGTGTGTGTGTGTAAGTGTGCAAGTGTGACATGTAAAACACCCCCCAGCTTACTGGAAGGCTCCTCCAGAAGTTCATCCCCACAGCTGGTCATTGCCTTCTAAATGATTTCTAGTCACTTTTGCTGGTACTATGGAGAAAATATTACCACTCTTACAAACTTGTCTTCCTGGTAACATCCTCAAGAGTTTCCTCCTGCTGGGCCATTTCTGCACCTTGTACGTGCTTCTCCACTTACCACTTGATAGGACAATGAGTTGTACCATGTGTTAGTCTGGCTCTGACACTTAACTGCACTTCCAAATCCTTGAGCAGAGCCTGCCTGCCTCATGGCCGTACTTACAAAAAATATTTAAGCGAATCAGCTTCTTTCCCCACGAACACTGAACTTCGGAGTCAGAAAACCTGGGTTTGAATTTGTTTTATGACCTTTGGCAAGTTACAACTACTATTGCTATTAATACTCGTGGAGTGACCTCGGAAGGTTCAGAACTGGTCCGAGATCCGTACCTGCAACATCCAGTTCTGTTGCAACCCAGGCATCCTCGTCACTATTTATAGATGAGAAAATATTCAGAGGCGTGTTAACTTGCTTAGGGTTGGTTACTCGCTAGTAAGTGGTGGGCTCAGAATTTGAACTCCAATGTGTGTACAAAGCTAGTAGTTAACCTTTGTTAGCTTTCCCTTTCTCATCTGTAAGATACAGATGATACTATTTCTCAGAATGTGATAATTTATGTGAAAATACTTAGCACTGTGCATGACTTGTTATAAACACTCAGTAAATGTTTCCCTCCTTTCAGCATCTTGAAGCTCCTAAATCCTGAATTCCGTTCTATCATCTTTAGCTCTTGCATCTCCCATTCTCACCTTCTCCAGGTTATATATTTTGTGGCAACTAAGGTGTCTGACCTGTTTGGAAAAGGATGTGACTATGAGGTCATTAATGGATTCATTCCATCAGCCGATCTCAAGATGGGGGGCTGGCAGGTCAGTCCCATAGTGACATCCAGCTGCCTGGGCACGTTAGCCCTGTCCACTCTGGGCCAGGTAATCCAGAGCCACTGTTAAGACACAGGCTTATGGGGCAGTACGAACAGAAAGGACATACTGACCCATTCTGTTGCCCCACAGGGGGAAAAGGAACGCCGCTGAAAGGCAGGCAACCCTATTATGAAGAACTCATAGCTGCAAGCACGCACAGCAAGATAGGGCCTGTTTGTCAGAAATCTTAGGATAGCCTCAGTCCCCTGCCTTTCTCTGCTTTATTTCCTAGAAGCCTGGATGAGAGCCAGTCACTTCAGGCTATCAGTCACCTCCCACCTGCCGTGGAATGGCAGTGGGAAGGAGGAAACTGCTCTGCTCCCTGCTTCCAGGACGGGTCCAGAGTAGGTACTGCTGTGAAGGCTCAGGGAGGTCCAGAGAGCTGTCACAGCTGAGGGGCGGCCACTGTGAGTTAGACTGGGGATGCCCAGGCAGGGCAGTAGTAGCCCAGAGCCAGGAATAGGTACGTGTGTGCACACACACACACACATACATCCCTACCACCTGTCCCAAGCCATCAAATGGGCCGGAGGAGCCAGCAACAGGTTTTGTTCAGAGGATTAAGCAGTACAGGCACACCGCTGATCGCTGAAAAACCAGACACCCAGTCCCCAAGTAGCTGCTGAATGGCTGAAGGAGTGACCGAAGTGGGCAGAGAGACCCAGGTTCTCGTTTGGCCCAGTAACGGGAAAATGGCCCTAACACGGTCCCGTGAGGACCATTGAGAGTAGGTGTTTGAGGACAACACGACTGGTAGACAAAGTGGAGACACCTGGGTAGGGGGTGTTGGGAGGACACTCCAGGGCAGAAGGCCTTGGGGTAGACAGGGCTGAGAAGAGAGAGAGAACCCCCAGAATAAGTGGCCTGATGGAGGTGGAGGTGGTAAGGCAGGGCTGCTGGGCTGGACTCATGCATGAGTGCCACAAGGTGGCAGGGTTTGCCTGGCAACCTCCGTCCCTTGCAACATCTGCCTTGGAGAGGCTTCTTGCCCAAGCTCTGCAGGGCCCCTAGTGCCCTGTCCTCTGGGATTGAGGGGCCTCTGGCCAGGACAGCCGGAGGGCATGGTTGTGTACTCTTCCTCATTTGCTGCCTCTGTCAGCCATGTGTGGTGACTTCCCTTGCCATGTGTTGATCAGCAGACGAGCTTGGGGAGGTGAAGGAACTCTGAAGGGCTTGGCACCAATGTGTGGTGGAATCAGGATTTGAACTCAGAGCTATGTGATTCTAAAGCCACCTACTGCCTGTCCCGTTACCTTTGTATCAGAGATCGCACACCTCTCACCAAGGGGCAGTGTACTGCAGGCCCATGGACCCCTGGAAAGGCCTGAACTGGAGCAATTTGGGAGAACCCAAAGAGCGTTTGGAGTAGAGAACAATGAGACTGAAGAGAAGGAAGTTACTGAACTTGGAGAAGAATATGACGAGAGTCACTGGTTGGTCTTCACGTGTGTATAAGACTTAAACAGGGTCTCCTTTGAATTAGAGGCGGTAGCTTGAAATGCAGCAGAAGGAACTTTGGGAAGTTACAACAAGGGAAGACTTCCTTGCCATTTAGGATTATTACATTAAACATGAAAGTGAGTTCCTGAAACGTTCCAGTTACCATTCAGCAAGTATTTGTAGAGGAGGTCGTTAGACTACCCAGCACTGGGGATAAAATGGTGATGGCTATGCTCCTGCCCAGTGCTCTCAGACGGTGGGGACAGGAAACAGACGCATCAACCAGTAGAAGGGAACTGTGCGCCCAGCCCCCGGGGGCTCAGAGAATGCCCCCCGGACAGTCATGGCTAAGCTGGGGCCTGAAGAGTAAGGTGAGTGAGCCGGTGAGGAAGAAGCAGAGGGAGCACGTGCCCACAGGGGCCCGAAAGAAGTTCTGTGGGACCGGAGCTCAGCACCTGCGGGATTTGCAGTGTTCTCAGTTCTTAACTGGCCAAGACAGCTTACGAGTTGTTTTGTCTGAAGGCAAGAGGCTGGGTCCCGTGATGTCTCGTGACAGTGGAGCCACACCTTGCCTGGGGGCTGGATTCTAAAGTTGGTGCGTCAGTCACAAGTAATGTGCAGAGTTACTGTGGAATTGCCCCTTAGGAAGGCATCGCATTGGTGACCGGCACAGGTCTGTTCGGGGAATCCAGAGCAGCCAGTGTTTCCTCTGGTGATGGAACCAATCACAGTGTATTTGGTTGAGCCCAAGAGTAACCAGTTGGCTTGTGTTTCGGGGCTGTGCTGTGTAAAGAAGTAGGATTCCCCACACTGAGGGGCATTGACTACAGGTCTGTGTACCCCAGCAAAGGCCCAGTTGGGGCAACTTGGGAGAATATGAGGAGATTCAGAATCACACTCAGGATCATGAGATGCTCACACAGGCTTTCGGGATTCAAGATGAAGTTGTCTCCCCGTCTCAGGCTCACTCCGCAGCAGGCGCCCCTGGGAGCAGTAAGCGCATCCACCGTGGATGGAAGTGCCCGCTTCCCGCTCACTAGTCTCACCTGTAAAAATCCCAGGACAACAGTTGGAATTCGTAAAAGTCAGATGTGTGTATGATGGGATTCCATGGTATCCGTTTGGTTCCCAGTTGTTCCCTGCAGCCTTCCATCTGCAGCAGCTAATAATCAAGCAGTGAAGCTTGTGTGTTAATCCATCTACATGAAGGAGGCTTGGCCTCAAAGGGGATGAAATAGCTTTTTTTTTTGGAGAGAGTTGGTTTTGGAAAAGTTCCGTCAGGCCAGGAGGGCAGTGATTAAGTGACTAAATTGGGTAATTCTGGCCTCAGCCAATAAGAATATGTGATGCTTGTACAGTTTTTTACAGGTGAGACTAATGATTGTAGATTTTATGTATGGCATACAAACTGACTCAAAGCAGGTCCAAAGACTTCTGAGCCATGGCTGCCTCGTTAAAATAAAAATTTAGCTTTTTAAGGTGACTCCTTGGAAGCAGGTGACACTCATTCGGATGGAAAGGTGTATTTGCTAAAAAATATTCTGTGTCTTGTAGTCACACCTGCTATAAAACTCAGCAGCACCCTCTTGGCCATCCTGTGTGCCTACCCGAGAACGGAAGGGCTTCGTACACATCTGTCCCCAGCAAAGACACGTGGCCACGTGTTCTACCCCGTCCATAGACATTGTACGCTTCCTACTTCCCATCCCCACTTCTCATCACGCTCACAGCCACGCACCACACACCCCCCCACACACACATCCTAGAACGTCATGTCACACGGCTTTGAATATTCACGTCACACACACACAGCTTTGAGCATTCGCCTCACACATCCACCTCCTGGAACATTCGCCGCCACACACACACACACACACACACACACACCCGAAAGCTTCAAATATTCTCGTCACACACACCCCTCCTCGAATGTTCACATCACACACACACCCCTGGATGCTCGCTCCTGTCCCACATTTGTACAAACCCTTGAAATCCACCCGATGCATACATACCCCTGAGCAGTCCCACTGAAACACACACGTGCACATTCTGTACACACACGCCTTGGCAGCGGGTATGAGAACAGGCACGGGCTTGAGCATTCCCCTCACGCACGGTGCAGGTCGTTGGCCTGTGGCTCTCAGATCTGCTCCCTACCCTTCCCCTGCCGAGCTCTGCGGTGCGTGCGTGCACGTGTGTTGAGGGGGCTGCCGACCCCTGACAATTGTATTTTCCAAGCTTTCTTGCCGCTGGATTCCGGTCGGGTTTGGCCAGTAAGAGGCGCTGGTGAGACATGGGAGGGCAAAGGGAGAAGCCGGGGGTTTCTCCCGGTTCTGTGCGGAGGAGGCGTTGCCGGCATCCCCTTCGTGGTCCCGTCTCACCAGCAGGTGTCTCCACGATGCCGGTTCCTGCAGGATGGCGGAGGCTCCGGGCAGCACCAGCACCACTCCTTCCTCTGTCCCGCCAGCTCCAGGGGTAATGGTGACTTCTACTCCTGCGACCTCTGCGCTGCTTCACCCCCCCCCCCCCCCCGTTTTGGTTTCTCTGTCTTCCCAACGCTTTTGTAGCTAGTTCCCTGTGTTGTTTTCCCTCTCTGTGCAACTTTGCCCTAACTGGACCCTGACTGCTACTCAGCTGACACCCAGACCGACAGAGTTCCTTCCAGCTGTGCTCGGATCTGTGTTGGGTCCATTCCTGGTACAGAGTAGCTATTCAGTATTTGTTGAGGGAGTGAGTGTAGTGGCCCCCTCCCTGTTCTGGGCTGTTCCTGGGACAGAAATCATTGTATTCCTGGACTAGATGGCTCAGTGGCACCGTTGGCCATCGAGACGGATTGCAAATGACCACAGTGAGCCCAGCCTCCTGGGGATCCAGGTCATCTTGGCCTAGAGCCCACTTGGAGAGTGGAGGATGAGTAGACCTCAGCTGAGTCGTGGAAACACCAGATTTTCATCCACAGGCCAGATGTGGTTTGAGAAGCAAAGGGACACTCAATGCCTGAGATACATAGGAAAGAATGGGGGCGGGGGGTCTCTCCCTAATGATTTGGCTGCACCTGTGGTCTGAGCACTGGCCCCCAAATCCCAATTCCTGGTTCTGAAATTGACTTGGGCGTGGTGTTCCCATGTTTCCCTGAAAATAAGACCTAGTCGACAATCAGCTCCAATGCGTCTTTTGGAGCAAACATTAATATAAGACCTGGTCTTATTTTATTATAAGACTGGCTAATATAATGTAATATAACATAATATAATAATCAGGTCTTATATTAATGTTTGCTCCAAAAGACGCATTGGAGCTGATGGTCCGGCTAGGTCTTATTTTCAGGGAAACAGGGTCTTTGTCTCAGCATTCTTGCTTATAGAAACACAGACTCTGAGCTGTCACTTATTCCTCTTTACGAAATGTCTGAGGAACTGTTTGATCTTGAACAAGTAATACGTCCCCCTGTGGGCCTCGGTTTCCTCGTCTGCAACACAAGGAAGTCAGATTCACAATGCTGGTGGGGGCGGCGGTGGGTTGGTGATTAGGTGTGGGGCTCAGGGTGGGTCCCAGGCACTACCTGCATTGTCCACAGGGAGGCCCCACACAAATGCATGTGCAGCCCGGACATTGCAGACCAGAAGCTGGCAAGCCAGGTTCCCCGTTCCCCAGAGCCTCCCTGCGTTCAAGTGCATTGGAGGCCACTGCACCTATGCAATGACACGGCGGCAAGGCAGAAGTCACCAGCCCAGTCATTAACATTAGAATGAGCTCCTAGAATCCAGCAGAATCATGAGAGGGTGTGGGAACCCAGGAGAGGTACAATTTCAAAGGGACGACAGCCAGAAACAAAAGTAATCACACCAACATCCAAGCGTTTTCACAAGTGTTTGATTCAACAGAACATAGTTTTATTTTGAGCAGACTGATAACACTAGAGCGTCCCTGTAGTCCAGCGTCCTACATGTCTGTGATCCTTACAGTTCGCCCGAGGAAAGCAGGTGCTGTAAGGTCCCTAACTGACAGAGAGGGGGCTGAGAGCTGGGGGAGTGGAGTAGCGTGATCCTGGTCACACACCTAGCAAGTACAGAACTGGGACTTCAATCCAGGTATTCATGAGCCAAAAAGGGCACCCCTGGGTGCTGGAAACATCCAGTAGGATGGGCACCTGCCGCGTGGTGGCCTGGGCTGATTCTGTCTTGCCAGCAGCTCCTGACATGTGACAGGGAGGCAGTCTGGCCAGATTCACACATGGCAGCAGGTGAAGCAGATGAGCACCTTAAATCACCTGTGCTTGTGCTTCCTCTCTTGACATTTGGGGTAATTGAGGCCCAGGGCGGGAGAGTCTCTTGTCAGGCTTCACATAGCGCCAGAGGCGAAGGTGAGAGACCTCGGGAGTCTTGAGGCCCAGCCCCCAGCGTTTGCCATGGGGGGTCTGGCCGGCCCCAGTGTGAGAACTGGTGCCTTCTGGAAGCCTCTGGAATGTTAGGGGCCTCCCTTTCTGCTCCCAAATACCAGGCCCTGGTGACAGCCCCCTTTTGGCCCCCTGGCAGGGCTCCTTGGCTCAGCAGAGCAGGCCTTATCCAGCACACGGGGGCTTGTGGGGGTAGGGAGAGCCGGGCTCTTGGCTCTGCACAGCTTTCTCTGGGATTACAAGATAATGCATATAAAGGAACGTTAGCTCATCCAAGTTTATGGATTATGTGGAAATCAAATTGTAGTAATCTCCCTGGCCATCTGGTCTTGGCACCACTCGCCAGGACCTCCCAGGGGCCTTCTCAGGCTCCCGAGTAGGGCTGGGGCTAGGGCTGGATGTCATTGTTATGCCTGAGGCCAGGACAGGATTTTCCACGGGGCCTGGAGAGGATTCTGCCCGGAGAGAGGAAGGAAGAGCATGGGTGTAGAAACTAAGTCATTACCAATAATACCGCATATGGACGGTCCACCTGGTTCTGTAATGAAATTGCAACCTTGCACTTTTGAAGGCATCATTAGGCACATTTCTGGGGTGGGGTGGGGAGGGAAATTGGACTCCAGGTTAGATGCACAGATCTCCCATCCTCCTTAAGAAGTCTGGCCTGAGCAATGGAGTGTGTTTCTGAAGCCCGGGGCCTGCCCGGCCTCCCAAGGATGTGAAGTCAGGCTTTCTGTTCTAGTAGTTTGGGTTTGGCTTCCATGACCGATGAAAAGCCCAGAGCCCACTGAAGATTTCGAGGGGGTAGAAGTAGAGAAGGGCAGTGTTATGGAGGGATGAAGCCGTGGACTCTGGTTCCTGATGGCCAGGTTTGAACTCAGCTCTGCCATTTAATAGCTGTGTGGCCTCGGGCCAGTCATTTGACCTCTCTGTGGCTCGGTTCCTCGCCAGCAAAATGGGGATACAAATCAGGCGTACCTTGTGGGGTGGTTGTGAGGGTGAAATGAGTGTGAAGATGGCCTGGCACCAGGGTCTCTGAGAGCAGAGACTGACCTGAGTGTGGGTTGTAGCTGATACTTAGTACCAGTGGGGAGCCGGGGGACGTGCTCCTGAGCCGGGGGGCGGTGGGGAGGGGGTGCTGCTTTGCAGCGCTTGCCGATTTCCAAGGTGTGAATATCCCCACTGTGGCTGGTGTTGAGGCCTCGCGGTGGTGACACTACATGCGGAGTCGGGAAGAGGCGCTCACAGCTGGCTCTCCAGAAGTGGCGTGAGCTGGTTCCAGCACAGCTCTGGCCCAGTCAGGCTGCTTAATAAATATGAAAGATTTTACACCGGTTTCTAAATAGCCACTGCTTTAAGGTCCTACTCTGCTAGCTTTTAGCCTCTCCCCTTGTGATCCGCCCACACTCCCACTGGTCCATTCACTAAAAGGGTTAGGAGGACCCTGCTTCCATGGTTGGGCCAGTGTCAGCTGTGCTTGGTCAAGGTTGTGCCAGACCAATGGAGACATTATTTGGATATCACAGGTCTGTAGCTTAGAGGTGTCAGGCCACTAGGCTGAGTGACCCTGGATTGTGGACATGATGCCTGCCCCTCCCCCCACTGTCAGCTGCCTTGTGAGGCCCCGTCCCCATGGTTCCCCAGCACAGCCCAAGACAGAGGTGGAGGAGCCCTGCGTCTGGAGGTTGAACTGGGGCAACAGAGAGGGCACGTCTCTTAAAACAGAGTTTGCACGTGATTTGCTTCAGTGACTAAAAATGCAATCAATACGACCTGCTTCACCAGCTTGGAATGCAAATACCATCACATTTATTTTATTTCTTCAATTAATTGCTTGAGCAGTCTTTATTATTCACAAGTTCAGGATCTCTCTTTTGAGGCTTCCTGCCACATTGAATTGTTGCCTCGGAGTGAAGGAAGTCGACCTGCTTCCAAATGCCAGGCAGAAAAACCACTAGCGTCTGATTAGTTGGTCTGCTGGTGGCCTGGGTTGGTGGCTGCTGTGGTGACCTCACTCAAGACTCGCAGCCTGACCCATGTGCCACAGTGGTTGGATCTGGGGCAGTAGGGAGCCAGGCAGGTAGCAGAAATGAGTGTGATGGGTTGGGGATGACAACTGAGTGGGAGGGGTCTGTGGAGAAGTGGCCTGTGCATTACCCCAGCCACGTGTGGACATATGCCGGCCCTGTGGTGCCAGATTTGCTCCTGTTTTCAGAAGAAAAAAGATATATGTGGGTTTTATTTTGGAGGCATAATTTACATATAATAAAATGCGCAAATTCTAGTGAATTTTTACATATGTATACATTTTACATATGCAACCACCATATGTCCCATATGGGGCGTTTTCCATCTCTTAGAGAGCTGCCTGCGCTCCAAATCAATAGCTACCCCCCCGCCCCCCAAATCCATGATTTAGTTGTCTCATCTTGAACTTCCTCGGAATACAATTTTACAGTATGTGTACTTTTGGCTTCTCTTGTTCAGTATGCTACACACGAGATTATCCGTCTTGCATATGCATTCCTTTTTCTTGCTGAATAGTATCAAACACCATGATTTGTTTACCCACATTCTTGTTGAGGAATATTTGGATAGGTTTTACCTCTTGGCTGTTGTGGATACAGCTGCTATGAATCTTCACAGAGAAGTCTCACTCACTCCTCTTGCACACTCACTCCTCTTGCGGATGTGTAGCCATCAGAGTGGTATGTCTGGGCTGTAAAATGGGTCTGTGAAACTTTATTAGAAACAGTTTTCCATAAAGATTATGTCGGTTTACATTGTCACCAGCTTTGAGCGAGAGTTCTAGTGGCTCCTCTTTGTCACTAGCTCTTTTGGCCATTGTAATGGGTGTGGAGTGGGACCTCATTGTGGTTTAAATTTACATTTCCCTGATGAATAAAGGTGTTGAGCACCTTTATGCATATCTATAGGCAATTCAGTGTTACTTTTGTGAAGTTCCTTTTCAATTCCTTGCCCTCTTTTTAAATTGGGGTGCCTTATTATTATCTTATATAATATATATGATATATATATATATCATATATATATATATGATATATATATATATCTCCTCTATTTATTTGTTCTGAGCACAAGTCCTTTGTCAGATATATGTTCTGTGAATATTTTCTCCCCGTCTGTGACTTGCCTTTTCACTTTCTTTGTAGTGTTATTATTTTTTCTCTTACATGTTTGGTGGAATCCATTAGTGAATCCGTCATCTGGGTCTGAAGTCTAATTTATACAAGGTTTTTAACTACAAATTTAATGAACAAAAATAGAACTTCCTCTTTTTGTATCAATTTCAGAAAGTGGTGTTTTTCAAGGGATATTTTTCATTTCCTCTAAGTTGTCAAATTTATTAACGTAAAGTTCTTCATAATATCTCCCTATTATCTTTTGAATAGCTGTAGGACTTATAATAATATTCTCCTTTTTATTCCTAATATTAGTATTATGTTGCCTTGATTATTCTTATTAGACATTAGCCAATTTTATTAATCTTTAAATAACACAAATTTTTGTTTTGTTGGATTTCTCATTGATTTTTTTGCTCTTATATTTTATTTTCTTCTACTTAGGGTTAAATTTGTTCTTTTAGCTTCTGGAGGTGGAATCTTTGGCTATTGATTTTATGCACTTATTCTTTTCTAATAGATGCCTTTAAAATATAAATTTCCCTCTAAGCATTGCTTTGACTACATACTACAGATTTTAATACAGCAGGTCCTCGAATAATGGTGCTTCGTTCAATATTGTATCATTATAACATTGATGAGACGCTGTAGGAACAGAATGCTTGTTTGTATCAGTTAGCTTCATTATATGTCATTTGGCTTAAAATTGCTTAAAATCAAAGAACCTCTCAATATGTTAAATGAGAACTTACTATATGCTGATTGTTCAACAGTTCACAATCTTTTCTCATGTACTTGGGATTTCTTCTTTGATGCTTGGAGGGGCTTTTTGTTTGTTTTTTTTTAAGGGTGTTACTTAATTCCTGTATACTTAGAGATTTTTAGCTTTTGTTTTGTTAATGATTTCTCTTTTAGTGCATTGTAGTCATAGAACATACTGTGTTTGATTTTTAACCTTTTGAGATTTAGCGAGACTTGCTTTATGTCCCAGCATATGGATTATTTTAGTGACGGTTCCATGTGAATTTAACAAAAGTTATATTCTGTAGTTGTTGGATATTGTTTTCTATGACTGTTAATTAGGTCAAGGTAGTTGATAATGTTGTCTAAATCTTTTCTATACTTCTTCATTTTTTGACTAGTCATTCTGTCAATCAAAAGTATTCATCTATCTCAACACAAAAAAAACAACCACCAAACAATCCAATTAAAAAATGGGCAGAGGACTTAAACAGACATTTCTCCAGAGAGGACATACAGATGGCCAACAGACATATGAGAATATGCTCAGCGTCACTAGTCATCAGAGAAATACAAATAAAAATCACAATGAGATACCACCACCTCACACCTGTCAGAATGGCTATTATCAATAAATCAACAAACAACAAGTGTCCCCGAGGATGTGGAGAAAAGGGAGCCCTTGTGTACTGCTGGTGGGATTGCAGACTGGTGCAGCCACTATGGAAAACAGTATAGGCTCCTCAAAAAAAGTAAAAATAGAACTACCTTATGACCCAGCAATTCCACTTCTGGGTATTCATCTGAAGAATACTAATTCGAAATACTAATTCGAAAAGATACATGCAATCCTGTGTTCACTGCAGCATTTCTAGTAATAGCCAAGATATGGAAGCAAACTAAGTGCCCATCGATAGATGAATGAGTAAAGATGTGATACATACACACAATGGAATATTACTCAGCCATAAAAAGGATGAAATTTTACCATTTGTGACAACTTCTATGGACCTGGGGGGGTATTATGCTAAGTGAAATAAGTCAGAGAAAGACAAATACCATGTGATTTCACTTACAGTGTTTCCCCAAAAATAAGACCTAGCCGGACCATCAGCTCTAATGCGTCTTTTGGAGCAAAAATTAATATAAGACCCGGTATTATGTTATGTTATGTCATATATCATATCATATCATATCATATCATATCATATCATATCATATTATATATAATTATATTAATTTTTGCCCCCCAAAACGCATTAGAGCTGATGGTCTGGCTATGTCTTATTTTTGGGGAAACACGGTATATGTGGAATCTGGAAAACAAAATAAACAGACAAAAACTCATAGATACAGAGAACATTTTGATGGTTGCCAGTGGGAGGGGGTTTGGGAGGCTGGGTAAAAAAGGTGAAGCGTTTAAGTATTATACAGATTGGTGGTTACAAAATAGTTATGGGATATAAAGTACAGCATAGGGATTATAGTCCATAATATTGTAATGACTGTGTAGGGCCAGGTGGGTACTAGACTAATTGAGAAGATCACTTCCTAAATTATATAAATGTCTAACCACTATGCTGTACACCTGAAACTAATATAAAATATGGAATGTCAACTGTAATTGAAAAAAATATTCATCTGTTATTGTGGGTTTGCTTATTTCTCCTTTAGCTTACATTAGTTTTTGCTTCACATATTTTGGAACTTTAATATTAGGTGTATACACATTTATGATTGTCTGTCATCCTGATGAAATGACCCTTTTATCATGATAACATGATCCTTTATTTCTAGTAATATTCCTTGTCTTGAAGTCTATTTGTCTGATAGGAATATAGCTACACCAACTTTCTTCTGATTAACATTTATGTGGTATGTCTTTTTTCATCTTTTTACTTTCAAACTGTGTTCTTATATTTTAAGTATATCTCTTGCAAACAGCATAATTTGAGCTTGATTCTTTACAGGCAATTTCTTTTAATTGAAGTGTTTGGTGTATTCACATTTAGTATAATTAAAGATATAGCTGGTTTTAAATTTGTCCTTTTACTGTGTGTCCAGTATTTGTCTTATATATTTGTTCTTCATTTCCAGCCTTCTTTTGAATTAATCAAGTATTTTTAATTATTCCATTTTATTCCTCTGTCGGCTTTTAAACTGTATTTCCTTATATTAATTTAAATGTCTATTCTAGAACTTATAATATGCATCCTTAACTTTTTCACATTTAATAAATCATTAATTAGTATTATTTCATTTAACAATATAAGAATCTTAGCAAGTATGATTCCTTTCATTTCTTCTTTCACCATGTGGGCTATTTTTCATGTATTTTACATCTAGACATGCTGTTAACCCCGCAATTCAATGCTATTTATTTTTGCTTTAAATAGTCATATATATAAATATATACACTTACCAGTATTTACCCTTTTTCTGTACTCTTCATTCCTCCCTGAAGATCTGGGCCTCCATTTGTTTGTTCCTCAGCCTAAAGATCTCCCTTTAGTGTTTTTTTTTTTTTTTAGTGTAGTCTACTGGTAATGAATAGTCTCTCCTTTTGTGCTTTTTTGAAAATGTCTTTATTTTGCTTTCATTCTTTAATAATGTTTTCACTGCATATAGAATTTATAGGTTGACTGGTTTTTCTTGCAGCACCTAAACCATGTCATTCCATTGTTTGGTGAATTCCATTGTTTACATTGTGGAGATATTTGCTCTAAATCTTATGATTATTCCTTTAAATTTAATGCCCCTCTTTTCTCTAGCTGCTTTAAACTTTTGTTGTCATCTTTATTTTTCAGTGATTTTACTACAATGTGCTTAGATATACTATTCTTTGTATTTCCCTACTTGGGATTCACTTAGCTTCTTGGATCGGTGGGCTGATACGGTTCACAAAATTTTGAAAATTCTGGTTACTGGTTCTTCAAATATTTCTTTTGTCCCAATTCTGTCTTTCCTATTATTTTTGGATTCCAGTGGTATTTGTATATACTGCTTGATATTTTCTCCCCCACATTACTCTGAAGCTACATTCTGTTTTTTAAATTTTTTTGCTCTTTATGTTTCAGTTTTGTTATTTTTCTGATTGATCTATTCTTGAGTTTACTGATCCTTTCTTCTGCTTTCTGTCCAGTCCATTATTAAGTAGCTTCTTCATTTCAGTGATTTATTTTTTTAGGTCTGAAATTTCAATTTGATTTTTCTTTAGAGTTTCTCTAATGAAATTATCCATCTTTTATCCATTATGTTTACACTTTCCACCAATTTAAAAAACCTTTATAATTGTTATTTCAAAGTGCTGATATGTTAATTTCATTATCTAGATCATCCGAAGGTCTGCTTCTATTGACCATTTTTCTCTTGATTAGAGTTGTCATTCTTCTTTGCATGTATTATAATTTTCATGACAAACTAGATGTTGTGTATAAAAGAGTGGTAGAAACTGAAGCAGGTAATACTTATTTCCAGAAAGATGATGTCCTTTCTTCTCTCAGTAGTAAAATAATGGTTTCATCACTGTTGGTTTCAGAAGCCTTGAGAATGGGGTCAGATTTCTCCCTGGGATCTAAATAATAGGTGATTATAAGATCTCTCTCTGATTTCCTTTCCTGCTTTCAGACTTTTATTCTGTGGGAGAGCTCTTGCTCTGCTTTCCAGCCCAGGTTCACATACTGCTGTGGACTCGATAAACATCCTGTGGGGGAGAATTGGCCATCACTACCTGAGGGCTCAATCAGAATCCAATCCATCATGCCAGCCCTTATGGTCTTTGTAAGTTAATCTGGTTTCCTCTTAATTCGGCAAAGTATCCCTATCTATTGCAGATTTGCTTCTCTGCCTGCTGATGACCCAGGAATAAAAGCAGCCACTAGTCTCTATTCATTTATTAAAGGCTTGCCTCTCTCCAGAATTCACTTCATTTAGCTTTTTCTGCATCCTTAGCTCATTGTTGGGTTTACAAAGTATGATTTTGTGGTTTATTGATGTTTTCTCATTGTTACGGTGAGAGTGATTGTTTTTTATGACCTTCTGCATCCTAATTGGAAGCTCGGATGATTGTTTTTTTTAGTGTGAAATCATCTCATTTTCAAGGTAGCAAAAAATTTCAATATTTAAAAAATGTCATGCAGGGCAAGGGAAATATGTCTGGGCTCCAGACTGCTTTTTAGCCCATGAGCTGTACGTTGTAGCCCCCAATTGACCTACAATTATTTATTGATTAATACATAATTATGGATGGGATAACTGACTTAGTGTAATATCTTACTTCCCTGAAAAATGGTTTGAGGTTTCTGTTAAAATCTGCTTGTGCTTAGGGAGTCTGTCATGCTTGTGCCATTCACATCTTTCTTAAGTGTCATGATGGGGGAAAATGTTAAGAGGCTGCTTGATAAGGCATTGATGCTCATAGTTGAAAGTCATCAGTCACCTAAGACCTTGGATCATAGCAAGCCCTACCCTAAGTGCAAAGGGCACGGGATCTCTGGTGGGGAGAGAAGGAAAGGAACTGAGGATGCTAGGGTTATATGTGTTTGGGGGGGGGCGGGGGGGGCTAGTTGGGGAAACTAACGAGCTGGGAAAGGCTAACTAGTAGTCCAAATTGCCAAGTCCAATGTGGTGTATGATCCCAAGGACTTGGGCAGAATGCAGGGCTGCCCTTTCTCCAAGTCCAGTGAGGGCCTGAGACATGGATCAGGAAGACTTTCAGAAAGACTCCAAAGTAGACAGTAGTCCCAGGGGCAGGGGCTGCTGGGAAATGAGCCGTACCCCGTGTAGCTGTCACACTTCGTTCCAGCAACTCTCACCTGCTATTAAGAAAATCATATTTTTTCATCTCTCTCATTGTGAAAAGTTAATCTTATTCTTCTCAAATATAACGCTTAATGAGCCCTATGATGAAACTCCTGACAGAGCATATCGTCTTCCAGGATTTGAAATACTGCCAAAACTTTTCCCCTGGGGCTTGTAGGTGATCATTGAAAAAATCAGTAGCCAATTCTTTTGAATATGGAGAGCAACAGTGGGAGTCAGAGGTGAATAGTGTCTGAGTTCACTGAGATGCTCATATTTGTTATCTATTTCCTATCTTGGGCCCAACTATGCTGATTATAGCTCAGGATACTATAAGAAAATACCAACGCCTGGGTGGCTGAAACAGTGGACATGTGTTTCTCATAGTTCTGGAGGCTGGGAAGTCCAAGATCAAGGTGTTGGCTGATTCAGTTCTTGGTGAGGCCTCCCTTCCTGGCTTGCAGACAGTGACCTTCTCACTGCGTCTCCACAGGGTGGAGAGAGGAAGCTCTGGTGTCTCTTCCTCTTAATAGGGCACTGACCCCGTCATTATGGCTCTGTCCTCATCCTCATCTATACCTAATACCTCCCACATACCATCACATTGTGGGTTCGAGCTTCAACATACGCATTTTAGGGGGACACAAACATTCAGTTTCTAACACTTATCGATGATTTGTATCTGGAATATCTCTTTATCTAGTCAGTCCTGTAGCATTTTCTCTCTTCCCATTTCTAGTCTTTTCTCTCCACCTTCAGGCCTCTAGTTATTTTCATTGTGACTGTTGCATTTCAGCATTAGAGGTAATTTCATTGCTTCTCTGAAGTTGTATAAGTACTTCCTTTGTGGTTTCTGAGTCCTTACATTTGTTTAGCCATCTTTGCCCTTCTCGAAAATTTGAAACCTTCACTTGATTAAATAAATGCACAAACACATACAAATTTTTGATTAAGCAGATAAATGCTCAAAAACTGCAATTCTTGTAAATATTTTTATGTACTAATGTTAAGAGAAAAAGAAGTGACATGCTTAATGAGGCACTTTGCAGAAATTCAAAGGTTAATTTAGAAGATTAAGTAAATACTAGACGTGCATACAGTTTTTATAAACATTTTTTATGTACAGTTCAAAATAGGTGACACATATTTAATATCAGTGCTGTAAAAATTCTGAATTTAATTTGGAAATACTAAGTAAACAAATTCTCAGAAGCACAGCAGTCCTTTCAAAGGCAGTCACCCAGTGGATAGGCAAGGTTTTTAGTGGCTTAGTCATTATTGTAAAAATGCATGCTCAGCAGAATCTTGGGGAAACTAGCTTTGGGATTTTGTATGTCAATAATGGAGGTTCGTAACTCAGCCCTGTCCTGGCCCAGAGTCAGTAGAAGCCTGAAGGGTGACAGGACATGGGGGCACTTACAGATGCCCCATCAGGTCGCCTGGTACCATGGCACTCAGCTTGGGATTTTTTCCTGCCCCCCGACCACAAGACGTGGCAGCAGGACTGCCTTCAGATCTGGAGAAGGAGACCCTGCTGGCCAGCTTGGTGGGTGGGAAGTGGTTTATTGTGTCCAAATCTATCTGGGCACAGAGGAGAGGAAAGAGCCTGGTCTCTAGGCTGAGAAGTCCCGGGTTAAGACTCTGCTCCACTACTCACCAGCGGGGAACGTCACTTACCAGTTCACGAGGTACTTAGCTTCACTGGACTTCAGTTTGTTTGTTTGTTTTTTAGTCTATAAAATGAGGTTAACAATGCCTTTCTTAGAGGGCTTTTGGGAGGAAGAAGTTAGATAGTGGATACAAGAGTGCTTGGTAAGTTATATGAGGTGCTGCATACGGTGCTAATTGTGATTACGATTGCTGCTGACACCCAGTGCAGTCCAAGAAGCAGGCATTACACACAACTGTTTACCAGACGGGTCCTGTATTAGGCACACCAGGGAGCAGAATGGTGAGTTAGGAGGAGGACCTGATACGTCAAAAGTGGTTGTGATGGAATGCTTTTCCCTGTGGATTTATATCTGCAGTGGAAATACACTTTTAGCAATACGCCCAGTTTAGATAACTTGCTGTAACAGACGTGTTATTTGCCTCTCAAGCAGCCATTCCTCATTTTTCTGGTAATAGCGTGCCCCCATTTTCATCCGAGGATCCACCCCTCCCTCTCTCAGCCCTTGTGGTTTCAGTAGACTCCATCCCCGACCCCAGGGGTGGAGCGTAAGGCTCAGGCATCTCATTCCCCTGCTGGCAGTGATTGCTTCAGGACCTAGCACATGGCTCAAGCGGGGCCGGTCAGAGCCACGGAGGTTTTCTCAGGGATTTTTTTGTTTGAGGACTGGGGAGCAGACTCGCGTGTTCTCACAGGCCTCAAACCTGGGAGTACGTGATGTTGGCGCCACAGTAGTAGCCTTGTGGTTCTGTCAGGAGAACCTTCCTGAGGACGGATCCTGCCCAGAGAAAACAGACCTTAGAGCTGGAGAACCAGGTTTTAGTGACACCCTTTGAGTGCCTGGATGCAGCCAGGCCTGAAGTGAGTCCTACCTCTGAGCTTCTCAGCTACGTGTGCCACTAAATTCTTTTTTGGATTAAAACAATTTGTGTGGGGTTTCTGTGCCTTGTGACAGAAATGTTCCAAACTCACAGCAGGCTGCCTAGAAGAATCCCCCAATAGGCCCATTGGAGACCAGAGAGAAAACCACGCAAACCAAATATTTCACTTCCGGTTGCCCCCAACTCCGATAGCTCCCCCATACACATACCCACACCTACTGGAGACCGTGAGGCAACATCAGGGCCCGAAATGTGTTTCCAGCTTTACTGAGATATGATTGACATAGGTGTAAGGTGTACCGTGTGACGATTTGATTTACGTATATATTGCGAAATGATTACCACAATGAGTTAGTTAACACGTCCTTCACCCTACATAGGTACTATTTTTTTTTTGGTTTTTTGGTTGTTGTGATGAGAATATTCAAGGTCCACTCTTTCAACTTTCACGTCTGTAGTGCAGTATTGTTAACGAGAGTCACCATGTTGTACGTCAGATGCAGAACTTACTGGTCTTATCGCTGGAAGTATATTTCCATTGACCAACACTTCCCCGTTTCCCCCAGCCCTGCAGCTCCTGTGACCATCAACTGACTCTCTCTTTCTGAGAGTTCAGCTTTTTCAGATTCCACATATAGGTGAGATCATGCAGTATTTATCTTTCTCTGACTTATTTCACTTAGCACGGATGAGCTGTGGGACGCTGAGCTAGGAGGGGCTGTGGGGTCAGCGCCGGTCGGCCCCACACAGAAGCCCATGGAAAGCCTAGGGTGTGGGTGAGCCGGAGCCACAGCACCTGTGTGGAATGGGACCGTTCTGCAGACAGGGCTGGACACATGGTCCTGCCCCTCAGGAACAGGGAGGGGCCCCAAATGGCTTTCCAGCTCCTGTGCCAATTACTTCCACTTCCTGCTCCATATTTCGTTGAGTCTCCCTGAAAGCCCTTCCGCCAAACCCTCTATTAGTTGAGCGACTGAGGCATTTCTGTTGCTTGCAAGCTAGTGACCCCCGATTAGGACAGTGTCTCACGTTACATCCCAGCTCCTCGCCGCAAACCCTGCACGTTGGCTGACGATGAATGTGAACGTGCCACTGAGGGCTGTGCAGCGGATGGAGGAGCCCTCTGCAGTTCAGGGCACCCACCGCCCAGGCCCGAGCTGTAGGCGTCGAGGATTCCTAACTGGACATGGGACAGGGGAGTGGTGAGCCGCTGGATGTTTCTGGGATGTTCCTGAGGCAGGCTTGGCTTCAGGGACACACGGCAAGTAGCTCTAGTGTCCCCCCCAAACCATGTGGGATAGGGGTGTTGCTGGCCTTCAGTGTTCTTACCTGTGCTTGTGGAACCCCCAGGCCTCCCCTTTTCACCTCCCCTGTGACTTGAGGTGAGCAAGTTGCTCCCTGTTTCCCCTTGGCACCCCTAAAGGGTCCTGCCGCAGTTCTTTGAGTTTCCGTGAATTGCAGTCTCATTCTTTCTCTTCTAACCCTCTCAAGGTCTTGGGGGGATGGAGAAGAGGGGAACGGAAGTGTGGGAGGCAAAGTGGGCTGTGGTAGGAAGTAACCAAACACATGTTTTGTCAACTAAATTAGTCAGAATAGTTCAACTGCCATGGCAGAGAAGCTCGAGCTGTGCTGCTATCTGAACACGGTAGTTTATATGTTGCTCAGGTAACGGGGTGTGTATGTTTGACAGGTGGCCTTTCATGTGGTACTCCGAGCACCCAGACCCCTGACCTTTGCATCTCCACCGTCGCCTAGGACCTCAGAATACTTTGGGGCTGAGATGCTCTGCATCCCTCTAATAGATGGGGTGGGGGGAACAGGAGGGGGAGGGAGCGGAGAAAGACAGGGGGAGAGGGAGAGACACTTGCATGGGAGGCTGTAGCCCTGAAAGTGTTGTTTTTCACTCTGATGACATTCCATTTGGTGAGGCCAGCAGATAAGGAGACAACTGCCACTGAAAGATAGTTTGTTACAGTTCCCAAGAGATGGGGCCATGCCATGCAGGACCACATGGGGAAGCTGCAGGGTCGGTTAGGCAGAGGGGAGCCAGGGCAAGTGTGGGAAGGAAGTGGTGAGGCGGGGTAAGCGGATTTAGCAGTGGCTGGTTTGAATCATTTCAGGGGGGTCAGGGTGCAGGGGCTGCTCCTAGTTGTCTGCTGCCTGACCCTGTGCTGCTTAGGGCAGAGCCTGAGAAAGCAGGGGTTGGGGTGTGGGTTTGGGCTGGTTAGTTTCATACAAAAAGGCTGCTCTTAGGAGAGTTTACTATCTCTAGAAATCTAACTCTGGGTCAGAAAGCCCCAGATGGCAAAACATTACAATAAGAAGACATGTTTAATTCAATGACCACACGTAATTGTAAGGGAAATGTAATCTAGCTGTGTGCCCGGGAAAGAGAGACCAGTTTTGGTGGGCATATTTACTATCTACCACAGCAACTTAATTAACTGCACCGAGCTTAATGTTCGGCGTTACAGGACATGAACTGCTGACCCAGTGACGTGGAACCATGTGAGCGGGGAGGGGTCTTTTTCTCTCTCAGAACGTCAGTTTTACTAGCTTTCCAAAGGGAAAAAATAATTAGAGCTGCATCGCATAGCAATTGTGAGAATCAAATAAGACGTCATATAAGACGCTTGGCCAACTCCAGAGCGCTGTTCCAATGTTAACTGCGTTCTGCGGCCTTTCCAAGTTCGCAGGGCCCTCTGTGGCTGTCGGAGATGCAGCTCTGCTGTCATTTAAGCATAGGTCCCACCTCCAACCTACTTGGAGTGGGACCAGGGAAGCAGCTGGGTGACCTGTTTCCCCCAAGCCACGTGCAGAGGCCACGAGGGTCTTTACAAGGATGGCTCAGGATTAGCAGATGTGGCTGGGGGATTTCATGCCACATCCAGCTGGGAGCACACGGGGTTCAACAGGAAAGATGGTGATTAGGGACTCTGCCAGTGCTTTTAGAAAAAAGATTCTTTTCTCTATTTTAAATCAGTACACGCTCATTAAAGAACTAGGGTTAAATATAGAAAAATACAAAGAACAAGGAAAAGGGATTCCTAGTACCACCACACAGTCACTGGTAACATTTTGTTTCAAGCTTTTTTGTTTCGGTCATTTCCCACTGTGAAATGGCTTTTAATTCATTTATTCTTAATCAAAAATTTATTTTGATATATAGTACATTCAAAATTCAAAAGTTACAGAGGGTTATGCGGTGAAAAGAAGTCTCCCCCCTCCCACTTCTCTTCCTGGAAGGCAGCCTTGGTTATCAGCCACTTGTGTTTCCTTCCAGAGATGATCAATGCACATAGAAGTGTGTGCGTGCATATCCTTTTATTTTTAAACATGCATTCTTCAATAACGTGCATTTCCACATAATGATGTATCTTAGAGAATGCCCCACATCAGTTCATGGAAGTTGCCTCATTCATTTTAAAGGCTGTGCAGTACTCAGTTATATGGCTTGTATTAGCATTTATTTAACCAGTCTCATATGGAAGGATATTTCGTTTGTTTCCAGTCCTTTGAATTTTTAACAATGCCGCAATGAATATTCTTATACATATGTCATTTCATACATGTGTAAGCATACCTATTGGATAATTTTCTGGAATAGGAATTGCTGGGTTAAAGACTGCACATTTTAAATATTAGGGTTTATTGCCTCTACAAAGGTCACATGCATTCAAAGTACACAGAAATGGGAGTGTCAGTTTCTTCACATTCTTACTAACAGTGTTATTAAGCTTCGAGCTTAGTCAATTTGGCCAACCTGATAAGTAAAAATGGTATTTACATATCTTTTTATATGTTTAAAATCCATTTTATTTCAGTTACTGTTAACTATTTTATCTGGTCAATATTTTCCTATTGGACTGTTGATCTTATTGATTTGTAAAAGCTCTTTATATATGAAGGGAGTTAACCTTCTGTATGTGATATATGTTGCAAATATTTCCCTCAGTTTGTTACTGTTCTTGTAACTGTTTATCTTTTGTTGTTGTTTTTTTCATAAAGAACCTTTTTATTCTTTGTGAAGTCAGTGTAATCAGTCTTTTTCTATCATAATTCCTGGGTTTGTATCATAATTCGGAAAAGGCCTTTCCCATCCAAGAATGTAAACGTTCTTTTGGTATTTTTGTGGTTTTATTAGTTTGAACTTTGTTTCCATCCGAAATTTATTTCAAAGATCAAATATTTGGTTGAGATCAAACTCTTTTATTTTCTAGGTAGAAACATAGTTTATCCCAATGTCATTTATTGAATACTGCATCCTTTGTTCTACTGATTCAAAATGTCATGCTGACCACGTGCTAAATTTTCACTTGTATTTGGATATATTTCTGGAATCTGAAAGCTGTTTCATGGAGATGTACTCTAAGGTAAAAGAATAGATTGAGGGAGGAGTGATCAGGGAAGGTCTATCTGAGGAGGTGATGTTTCAGCTGAGGCTGGCCGGGCCTTTCATGAGGAGGGAACAGCATGTGCAAGGGCTCTGAGGCAGGAAAAGACCTGGTGCATTAGAATAACTGACAGAAGCCTGGTGTGGCTGGCCCCCAAGTCAGGAAGCAAGTGTCGGGAGATGAGCTGGAGAAATGGGGTGGCGCCTGATTAACCCTCATGGGCCCTGTTAACGATTTTGTGCTTCTCCTATGCAATTGGGAGCCTAGAAGGGCCGTAAGCAGGGTAGTGACATGGTCTGCTGTAAAAATATTTCAAAATCTCTCTTTTAAAATGCTTAAGATGCTTGTTGAATGAAGGAAGATACTAGGTATAAGCTTCATTCTGCAGGGCCTCTGAGGGACAGGGGGAGAAGTGCCGTCTTTTCCTCACTCCTGGGGTTTCCAGCACCGCCATCCGCCATCCGGCTCTCCCACTCCCTCTGCCTTCTTGTGCTGAAAGCCGTGAGAGACAGGCGTTATTAGCAAGTAATTAGCTTTTAATTAGGAAAGCATGGCTTTGCCACCACGAAGGGACAAATGCCTTTAAAAATTGAATCGCTGTAATTGAATACATTTTTTACCAGATCGTTCTGAAAACTCCAGTCCTTTCATTAGGAGCCCCAACGAGCAGAGCCCTTTGAAAATGCTCGGTTAATATAGCAGCCACTGGAGCACTGCTTTGAATATAGTTGTTGTATCATGAAGGGTAGCGCGACTTTGGCCAGAACAGGGCTCCTCCCTGATGCTCAGGGCCTCCCTTGCAGGTTCTGTTGAGCAAAGTGTGGTCCCCACCAGCGACCAGTGGCAGCAGCGTCACCGGGGACCTTGGTGGAAATGGAGAATCTCCGACCCCATCCCAGTCCCCTCGAATCAGAAACTCTGGGGTCGGGACCAAGACATCTTTGAAAAGTTCTGTAGGGAATTCCTAGACACCCTGAAGTTTATATTCGGAACCCAGAAGGCGACTAAGCAGCTTTGTCCCATCAGCCTGTTGGATAGAGGGTCCCCTGGCAAATCATCCACACATACGACTCCTCATCATATGATCACTGTACAAACAGTTGAGAAACTACAGAATACCAAGCACTTCCTAGGGATTGGGACTATAAGAGAGTTTACTCTAAAACTTTTTTGTTTTTTTAAATAGCCCGAATGGAGTCATCTAAGAGGGAAGTCCAGGATTCTGTGGAAACACTACGGGGGTACATCTGAGGTGGGCACCTGTTGTTTTGTCACTCGGTACTGGCTCTCCCTTTTTGTGGGCAATTTCTTACACTTTGGGGAACCACTTCTTTCTCAGCCTCAATGTTTATGTTTCAGAAACAGCTAAGCCCACCCCCAGGCTTGGCCAAGGGTTCACTGACCCCTCCATGGTTCGGGGCTTGTGCTGGACAAGCCAGCACCAACTAAAACTAGTCTGGGCCCATTTTGGCACTTCGTATGCCTCCGTGCTCCAGATTGGCTCAGCTCTTACAGTTCCGTTCTGACTTTGAAAATTCAAAATCCCATGTCGGAGTCTTCCTCTGCCTCCCCTGGCTGCCCACCCACGAGCTCCGGGACTCTCAGTGGTCTTCACCCCCACTAGCTTCATTCTGGCCCAGAGGGCAGGACATGGAAAGAGATAAGGCTTCCTGAATCATGGCAGAGGCACGGGCTTGCTGAGGGGCTAGAAATAAGGGCAGGATTGGACATATCTGGTATCAGGTCTAATTTAACAATTTCACCAGCATAGTTTGGGAAGGTTGGTGTGCACTTTGGATAAGAGAGTTGCCTCTGAGAAGAGGTCTAGACCCCTGAATCTGAAAGGGATTCAGGGGATTCACTCCAATGTACCCCTTTCATAGACGGGAAAATTGAGGTTAAGTGTGCGTAATGCCTTGCCAATTGCACACAACTTGTTTTTGGAGAACTGAATCCAGAATTCAGATGTTAGATCCCCATTTTGATGCTCTTTGCTCCATGCCTCAGAGACCAGTTTTTCCTTGAATTTAGGACTTTTTTTCCTCCCAAGAGGAGTAGTCTGTCTTAATGGCAGTCTGAAGCCGAGGAATGGATGGAAAAGAGCATCAGATATAACAAAGGAATGATGTGCCGGGCACGTTCTAGGTACCTGTACAAACATTTCATGGAGACCTGACACTGACTGACTTAGGATCCACTTTAGAGATATGGAAACTGAGGCTTAGAGAGGACAAATGACTTTTTAAATGACCACTCCTAAGGGATGGAAGAGAACTTCAAAAGGTAGCTTGTTTGCTTCTAAAGGCCAGGGTCTTCCCCTAATGCCACACTGCCTTGAAAGTGTTTGTGTACGTGCATGGGTGGCCGCCCCAGGGCTGTCAGGAGGTCACTGAGGTGACCAGCGAGCGACAGGATTCGGGATTTTCTCCCGGCAGGGGAGGTGGTCCTGTGGGTGTTAGTGGGTGCGGCCCCGGCCTCTCCTGTGCGTGCGCATTCAGGAACTGACAGGAGCCGTTCGGCTGGGCCTCATGCTTGCAATGGGCTTCGGATCCGGGCTCATGATATTATCTCCAAATGAGGCTGCATACGCAGTCTGAGATACGCTGACAGGATGGAGAGGAAAAGACATTCATTACACGGTTCTAAGCACATTGCATTACCGAAGCGTGCTGCCTACAGTGCCCTAAGAATTAATAGTTCATAAATCCTATCATCTTGTGGATAACACAATTATCTTGCATTTGAAACCCATGATGATAATTTTTTTAACGTAAACATTTATAACAGCAACAAATATGGGGACTCGGTTGTTGCAATTTCTCATTCTTCAGTATTCTGGAAGCCTCGAGACTGCAAGAGGTCTGGGTTTCTGGTGACCTCAGAGGAGCCCTGAGTGTCGGTCTTTATGTCACCGTGATCGAGAGCGCTTATTCGTATGAGTGTGGGTGAAAGACTGTGTTTGTGAGCCCGTGAGGGTGTGTTCGTGTGAATGTGCGCGTGTGCGGTTGTGTGTTTGTGAGCGAGTATGTGTGTGTATGCTGCTGGGGCACCAGGGTAGGACCACCCCTAGCCTACAGGGACTGGGGCGGGGGTCCTGTCAGAGCTACAAACCCGAGACAGCAGGAGCATAACCTGATTTGATGATTTGGCCTGAGTAACCCTCTCAGAATAGAAAAATCAAGGACCCAGCGTGGAGGCAGCCTGTCTGGGCTCAGGCTGGTAATGAGGACTAACAAGGGCTGATGGAGCCCGGGAGCGATGGGCTGAGATGGCCCCGAGCTGCCTGGCACCCTGGGCCCTGCAGCCATCCAGTGCTGCCCAGCCTGGCCTAATGCTATCACCCCCGGAGATGCTCGTGGATAAGGATGAGAGAGAGAGAGAGAGAGAGAGAGAGAGAGGCTTTGCAAAGCGCTGCAGAGTCCTGACAGGAAGCTGCCTCTGTGGGGTAGCAAAGCGGAGATCCCTAAAGGGAACTTTCTGGAGGACACTTGGTCCAGTACCTGCTAGGACTGGGGGCCTTACCTGTCCTTTAAAAATATATTACGTAAATACATGTTCATTTTAGGAAACTTGGAGCTACGGGTGATCATAAAGAAAACAAGAAACAGCTTCACGTAGAGATCCCCACTGTACACATTTTGTTGGGGAGGACGTGACCGTGGAGGTCAGGGTCATGGAGGTCAGGGTCATGGAGGTCAGGGTCATGGAGGTCAGGGTCTAGTCGGTCCACATGGAGGAGGAAAATCACCCTGGACAATTCCTCAGGGATGGGTCACACAGGAAGCACGTATACCACCGCTCAGCCCATACGACCTGTTTTCCTCTGGGATTGACCAGGTCACTGTTTTGTTGGTTGAGCCCCCGAAAAAGTAGTTGGCTTGCATTTAGGGGACAAGCAGTCTGAAAAATGCAGTTTGAAACAGACTTAACACTCCGCGGGGAGGACGCTGACATTGGAGAAGGCCAAGGGGAAGAGAGGGGGGCTGAAATGGCAGCAGCCTCGGGTCCCCAGGCCCCCCATGGGCTCAGTGAGTAGAGTAGCAGGTCGGACTTGCGCTGCTGATGTCGTTCTCTCCACCACCCCGACCCCGCCCGTCCCCGACCCTGCGCTGGGGAAGCATAGCGCTGAATTCAGAGGAGTTAAATACTTACGTATGATGTGGCCCCGCAGTATATCTTTTCAGTCTTTGTCTGCATGTAAATACATCTATAGGATTGATTGATTGATTGGTAAAACAGATCGCGCTGTATATGCTCTTCGCAGCTATTCTGTCCTGGATATCGTTCTCTATAATATTCACACCACCATTTTACACGACCTCCTGGTTTGCCACTGGAGAGATAAATGCCATAATTTGTGTAATTATATAATCAATCCTTTATTGCACGACATTTACGTTCAAACTTTTGTTATTCCAATAATTGCTGCAATAAATTTCCTTCTGTAGGAATCTTTGCTTTTCTGTCCAATTACTTTCTTGGAGGAAATGTTCTCAATGAGGAGTCTTGTGTCAGTCATATTTACAGTGTAAGCCTTTGGTCACAGCTCACCTGCTGCTGTTTTCACTCTCATCCAGGGAAGGGGAAGAGCTCAGAAACTGGATCAGTAGCCTAGAAAGAGGTGGAGTGGGCCTATGTGTGGTGAAGGGCAGGTGACAGTGGTTCTGGTCTAAACTCTTTTGTGTCTTATTATCTTTATCTACCTCGATTTCCCTGGCATTTGCAAGTGGGATCAACTAGGCTCAGGTTTGAACAAGGTTTGACCTAGGTGTCCTTGGGGCAATACATATGATCTATTATATTTATGGCGTACTTGACAGATTTTGAAGTGGTTTTATGAGTTCTGTCCTGTGGAATCTTTACAAGGTAGGCTTTATTAGTTCTTCATTTGGCAAAGAAGGAGAAGGAGGCCCAGAAAAGTTAAGGGAGATTCCCACATTTACAGACATCAGAATTGGAAACCAGGCCCTCTGAATTTCAGTTCAGCAGCAAACCGAAAGTGCTGCTGGGATCATAAAGTGAGAATACTCAGGGTCTTAGCTTTCAGGCTGTGCTGGTAGCTACCCCATTTGTAGCCAAAGGGAGGAGCCAGAACTTCCTGTCTGTGGACAGCTGTCCTTTCTACCTGCTCAGTACCCATTCTCTTTATCCTGATTTTGGTTTGAGAACCCCCCTTAGGTTAATAGTTGCTCACTTAAAGCATATGCCACATTTTGTAGGGCGACACCTCCACCTCACCAGCTGCTGTTTCTCTGCTGGTGCCGTAACTGTAATAGATGGTTCCTCCATTCTGTAAGGCCAGTTGCTTTGGATGATGCGCTACATGGGAAGACCCGTAAATGTTACACACATCAGCCTATCACTGCAATTCTTTTGCGGTACAGGAATTCCCAGGTCAGAAGCAGTGTTTGAGAGATGATGCCAAGATTTTGTATAAGCCATTAGTAAGTCCGTGAATCATCTGGTTTTCAGAAGCATGGTGGGCAAGGAAGATGGATTGGTTTGCTTGGGCTGCCATGACAAAATACTACAGACTGGGCGACTTAAACAATGGAAATTTATTTTCTCACCGTTCTGGAGCCTGGAAGCCCAAGATCAAAGTGTCAGCAAGTTTGGTTTATTCTGCGGCCTCTGTCCTTGGCTTGTGGATGGCCACCTTCTCTGTGTCCTCACGTGGCCTTTCCTCTGTGCTCAGGTACCCCCACTGTCTCTTTGTGTGTCCAGATTTCCTCTTATAAGGACACCTGTGGGATTGGATTAGCGCCTACCCTAATAGCCTTAATTTAATCACTGGTTTAAAGGCTCTGTTTTCAAATACAGTCACATTCAGGGGTACAACATATAGATTTTGGGGGACACAATTCAACCCAACAGAATAAATGTCTGTATCTAGAATAAATGTCTGTTCCAGTAAGAACAAACACTGCCCCCTCCATGGAGAAGGGATTGCGGTACTATCAGCCTACCCAGAGGTGTCAGGCCGTTTTCCCAGAGGTCTGGGACTTGTCCAGGGATCCAGGTTGATTGTTACCACTGGCAAGGTGTGTTCTTAGCTGTGGGATATCCCAGTCGGGGGAAGTCCTTGTTGTGGAGGCCACGCAGCGCGTCCGTCTCCATCACTGTGGCCATGTTGTCCACGAGCGCATTGAGCAAACATGGGGTGGCTGGAGTAAGGGGCCTTGACGTGCACAGAACAACTTGTTCTCCCTACCCGTGTATTCTGAGCTTCCTCCTTAGTAGGAAGCACAGAGCATTGTCACACTCTGTTCATTCTGAGAGGTCCATCCACACGCTGCTTCTCCAACCCTCCTTGTCACCAATCCTCCAACCTTGTTACCTCCAGGTCGGATGCAGCCTTGTAAGTCCTAGAAGAGCCACACCCCAGGGCAGCTCTCTTCCCAAACACAGTGGAATATGAGCTATGCCCCTACATGTCTGCCCACTGGGAGAGATTCTTTTCCTTCCTGTCCTGTAGGCCTACCTCCACGTGGAGTTACCATCTGATTTCGTCTGATCCCTGCATTTGTGCAGAGCCACCTAGAAATCAGGCTCTCTGGTTTGCACCTGTTCAGTCAGCGAGTCCTAGGGAATACCTGTGACGGCTGCAGGCATGGGTTGAAGAAGAGATGGACATGTGGAGGGAGTAGATACCCTGGGAAGATGAGTCCTGCCGTTAGGTTTCTCCATCGTCTAGCATGTCCATCGGACCATGAAGTATTTTGCGATACACCCCAAAGCTGGGTGGCAATCCTCAGTTCATAACGGGCAGCTCAATTGCAAGGCCACCAGTTTTCCCACAGTGGGACATTCTGTCTCTGCCAGGGCAAATACCAAGCCATCAACTGTTGGGGTGATGTCACTGAGATGGCAACATCGGTTGTTTCTGACTTTGCCCTCTCCTAAGAACAACAGCTAACAACTGTTCATGGACAAGACGCCACTGAGATAGTCCTAGAACATGGGCGTGAGGCTGAAGCCCCAACCTGCACCCACTGAGACCGAGACGGGCCGTATGAGGAGGGAAGGGGGCAGCTGCATGCCGATCGCATTGCCCCACCCCAGGCCACACCGAGGGTCTCCCCTGAGCCTACAGGTCCTCTACTGGGAAAAGAGGGCCCACGGGGGACATCCCAGCATCGTGGGTTGCTTCTTGGGGGCCCCTATGACAGTCTCAGCCCACGAGAGTTGCAAGGGAATTAGCGGGCTCCACTTGGGGAATCTGATTGTGATGGAGAAGTGGGAGGAGCTTGCAACAACCAGCGCTCAGATCTAGGCAGACCCAGTCTCCACCTGCACGGCCCAGCCCCTGCTTTGCTCCTCTGCAGAACCAAGTCCGTGGTGCTGTCGGACCAGGGAACTATAGCCAGGCCCTGACTGACCGGAAAGGCTGGCAAGAGCGCCGGAGAGCTGCGCCGCCCAACCATGAATGGTTAAGAGCACATTTACCCGCTGAGAGGACATAGCTTTGTTTCAGAGCCCCAGATGCCTCAGCTGTGGTTCTCCTGTTGGGGCCGGTCACAGGCTTCACATGGCTGTCTGTCAGCCAGACATCTACCAAGTCAGGAAGTCCTAGTGGCAGAGCTTTCACTGCATCCGGGTCCTACTCCAGAGCCTCCTGTGGCTCTGCGTCCCTCACGCAGCTGGCAGCCTGTGAGTAAATGTTATCTATTATCTTTCAGCTATACAGCCATGAACTGTGAAATCACCATGGCGGGACTCACATCCAACTCCACTGACCCTACTTCCACAGCCTTAGCCGTGGGCCATAGCGCTGTTCTGTGTTGCCAGGGATTAGTGTGAGCCAAACATCAAGTAATTCCCCAAGGGCCTAGGGTGCCTTTATTTCCCAGGGTGCAATTACCCTGAAACGTATTTTATGTCCCTTTGGTAACCGTCAGGTGAAAGTTTTATGGTACATGCTTGCGATGTTACTACATAATTCTTTTTTAAGGGTACCTAGTCTCCTTTTTAATCAGAAAGCCGTGGCTCTTTGAACTGACATAGGTCTAGAAATTGGGTGAGAGGTAGTGAGTCTCTGTAATCGCGGCTCAAATCAATCTTCTCTGCTTACTAAGCCTAGCGTTTTTTTTTTTTTTTTTTTTTTGGTTGCGCACATCAAGTTAAACCTTGGACGGTGGCCCATTTATTTCAGTCACAGAATCCTGATTCCCTCCAGAGATCCCATTAGGTATAACCATTCTGTTTGTTGCTCTGGCTCTGCTGTCGAGTACGGTAACTGCATCTACTTTTTCTCTGGTGGGTGAGTACACCTACTAGTCCTTTGTCATCCTAAGGTTCAATCATTGTCGCTTAGATGAAGGAGCTCGTTATAATGGCAGCACTTCCCGCTATGATGCTCTACCTACAGTGGAGAGCTACTAACGTGGTTTTAAAGGACGTTGGTGCCCTTTATCATCTGTGTATTTCTTAGTACCATGGTGATAAGAATGTCTTCTGAACTCTCTCATGGGTTATTTTCGGAGTGGGCGTTGTGAACGCAGGATCAATCTGATCTTGTATTCTTATCCCCCAGCTTTTTTGGTTCTTTCTGTATTATATCAAGTTCTTTCTGGCATTTCAAATTCATATAGGTTCCTGTTGACTCTAGTTTTGGTCTTTCAGAAAGCAAATAAATGGCATCCTTCCCAGTTGCTTGACTCAGTATTTTGCATGCAGAATCTCTGGTAGGTGTTTACATTGAAAATTTGACCTGATCTAAAATTATATTTTTCTCTCCCTGTTCTAGGTCCATGAGACGCCATTCCCACTCATGTTCCTCATAAAAAAGATTTAATCTACAGTAAAATTGACTCTTCTTGGAATATAATTTTATGAGTTTTGACATACATAGATTCATGTCATTGCCGCCACAATTAAGTTACAGAAGAATTCCATCACCCCCTCAATATCCCTTGTCCTACCCCTGTGTGGTCACACCCGCCCCCCACTCCTCATTCCTGGAAACCATTGATCTGTTCTCCATCGCTATAGTTCTGTCTTTTTAAGAAGGTCAGGTGAGTAGAACCACATAGTATGTAACCTTTTGAGACTGGCTTCTTTTATTCATCACAATGCATTTGCAATTCAGTCACATTGTATATGTGTATCAACTTGCCTTGTTTTTCAAGCTACGCATTTATTGCTATTATAGTTCTTGAGATCTTACTCTAGTCTAATAACGACCCTTTTAAAAAGACATGCTAGGGCTTTGAGTTCAAGCTCCAATGTAATTAAACAAACTACTGCAGACTCTGAGTTTGATTTTAGTTGCATCAGCCCTGCGAGAGAGAACAGATTCATTCTTTCTGGGTAGTCATAGAAACTCCCTGGTTCTCTGATCATACTTGGAGTAGAAAACTTAAAATCCTAGCCTTTCCATTTTTATTCTCTAAGCTGATCAGTACACTTATACATCCTGGTACACTCCACAGTTTTTATTCCTCAAGCCTCCGATAATGTTCTATCATAGCTCTTATTCTGACCACCAGTCTTTATTCCATGTTCTTCATTTCAGGTAGACACAGGCAATGTTTAAGAAATCGTTTTGTCACTAAGTTTTGGAGACTAGTAATATCACATCCTTTATCGATAACTGGATCCTTGCTCCATCAGGTTAGAAGGCCTCTAAGCCCTGTATTCTCATTTCCTCAAAGATCTGTTGCGCTTTCTATTACTGTTTTTACTCCGGGTTCAACTGCAGACAACAGAATTCATTTACCAAGTTTAAGCAGGAAGGGAATTAAAATAGTGTATGTACGTCCTGGTCCTTTGGGGCTGCTCTAAGAAAAATACCATGGACTAGGTAGCTTATAAACAACAGACATTTATTTCTTATAGTTCTAGAGGCTGGAAGTCCAAGATCAAGACACCTGCAGATTCAGTGTCGAGTGGGGACCTGCTTCCTGGTTCACAGACGGATCTCTTTGGACTGCGTCCTCACGTGGTGGAAAGAGCCAGGGAACTCTCTGGGGTCTCTTTCTAAGGGCACTCATACTATTCATGAAGGCTTTACCCTCCTGACCTAATCAGCTCCCCAAGCCCCCACCTCCCAAGGCCGTCACATTCAGGATTAGGTGTCAACCTCTGCATTTTGGGGGGACACGAACATTCCAGTCTTTGCCAATGTGGTAGGCAGAATTTTAAGATGCTCCCCAAGATTCTTTCTCGTTGATGTACATGCCTTGTGTGACCCCCCCGTCTTTGAGTATGGGAAGAAACTGTGCATGTGACAGGACATGACCCATATGGTATTACATTATGTAGCAAAATGGATTTTGATGCTGTAATAAGATCCCTAATCAGTAGAATTTGAGTTAATCAAAAGTGAGATTATTCTGGGTCAGCCTGACCTAATCAGATTATCTCTTTAAAAATATGAGAAAGGCCACGTGGCAAGGACCTAAAAGCAGGCTGTAGGGGTTCGTAGTGGTCCCGAGCTTTTACAGTTAATAAATCAGGGAGCTTAATCACATGGTCCCAGGGAAGTTAATTCTGCCAACAGGGAGAATTAATTTCTGAGAGAGCTTGTCAAGCCTAGTGAAGCCTCCTGAAGAGGACACAGCTGGCTGACACCTTGCGGTCCATGCGGACCTTCCATGCGGTCCTGAGCAGAGGACGTACCTAAAATGTGGTGGATTCTTGATCCATGGAAATTAGGCAATAATAAATATGGACTGTTTTAAGCCACTGAGTTTGTGGCAATGTGTTACACAGCAATAGAAAACGGATATAGCTAACTAACAAACTTACAGAATTTATAAAAGGTCCAGGGCCCGAGTTTGAAAGCCACAAAGCCAGAATTGACACAACCGGGAGATACGTCCAACTGTACAGTGAGACTGTTATAGTTGCAAACCTGCTGCGACTTTCAGCTCATGCACAGCGTTCATAAGCCAAGGATCAAACAGGAAACACAGCTGATCACTATGGCAGGGCTCAGATAACATGTGATGATGTCTTCTCATCTGTGAAATAGGAATAGTAATAGTGCTACATCAATAGGTAGTTATAAGGAGTCAGTGAAATAAAACTTTTAAAGTATTTGAGGGCCACACAGCTCTTAATGTTCTATGTGTGTTCGCTATTATTATTCACGATTGACTCGAATAATAATAGGCCACGAGACTAGTAAGAAACTGAGGGGAGACTTAACTTTAGGTCTGTCTACTATCAAAATCCATTCTCCTCTTCAACCCCCCTTGACTCTGAGTGGGAAGAGTGATCCAGGAACCCAGTGTTAAAAAACCTTTATCCATTCCCATTCTTGGCCTCTCTCAGGAGAGAAAGAGTCACCTCCGAGAGACAGAGGAAATCCTGCATAATGGAACATAAATGTTTTATGAATTGGTCTTCACTGAGTAAATGAAAGGGTCATTAAGACGTTCATTAACAAGTGCAACACTTTGTTTGGAATTCTGAAAATGACTGGATAACGTACAACCAAATGAGCTCAGGAAGACTTCTTGAAATTGCCTACATCAGCTTTCCTGCTTTCACAAGATTCTATCTCTCTCCTGATTTCTGCCTCTGGTATCGTGCATCACATTCCAAATATACTTGTACATCTCTTTTTCTCCTTTACTAATTGTCTGGAATTCTCTGCCTGTCACTGGGAGGCAAGGGTGGAGCATCAGCCTTTACCGGCTGTGGAAAATGTATCTGTGTGTGTGGGCACGTGCTTGTGTATGTATGGGTGGAGAGTAAGGCAGGTAGTTTGGTGAGGATGTTATAGGCGCTGAGAACTGATATGGAGGAGAGGAATTCTGACCAATAGGACGCAGAGAGAAAAGGCTCGTGAAACAGTATCCAAACTAGGGGGTAAAATGACTGAGTGATATCAGGAAGTAATATAATTAGCTATGTGCAGAAATATGATTATTATAAAACGAAAATTTTTAAGTCAAATTGTTCATTTAAAAAGTGAAAAAACAAATATATGGTGATGGAAGGAGAACTGACTCTGGGTGGTGAACACACAATGGGATTTATAGATGATATAATACAGAATTGTACACCTGAAATCTATATAATTTTACTAACAATTGTCACCCCAATAAACAAACAAACAAACAAACAAATAAATAAATAGTGAAAAAAAAATGGCAACAATGAAAGGTAGCAGTGATCTGGGTGAGGTTTGCATCCAGGGAGAGTCATGGATGGCCAGTGGTTGTGGAGACATCTTTGAAGCTACTCACGGAGTCAAGATTTGAGCAACACACAGTCAATAGAAACCGTAGGTATTAGTTCCAGCCCTTGATTATAAGTAGCAGAACTTGCTGTGGCTATTTCAACCCCAAATGTGTTCACCTGGAAGGAGATTGGGATGCTTACCAAATAAATGACAGAAATCTGGAGGGCTGGGTTTCAAGTGGTGAGACACATGAATAACTGAGTAGGATGTTGCTCAGTTTGTGTAATGAAAACATTTCAAGAGATTTTCTGGTTTCAGATAATGGCAGAGGACCTAATGTCAGACTAACTTTCCCAGTAACAATAATTTTAAATTTGTGGCAAGATACAAAAGGAATTGTTTGAAGACACTGTACAGTGACCAAAAGCAAGCAGAAACTGGAGGGACTACAGCCCATGAAAGAAGGGAAACACCCTAGGTGAGACCACATTTACCTGTTTTTTCCCTGAGGACACTCTCCAGTCTGCTCAGTGTATGGGAATAGAGCTCACACAGGGTTCCTAATGGACTGAGGAGACAGAGATTAGAGTTGAGGTTTTCCAGAATGACTGAAGATTGAAGGGCGGGATATCTAGGAAAAGAGGGAATAATGTGAAAGGGAGCCCCAAATCTGCCTACAGTCTCCCTTCAAATCCTTAGCTGACTCCTGAACTGTGAAGACATACGGCAAGACGCCAAGGAACTCCAGAAGAAAGTCCTAGGGCTCTTACTAAGCAGATATTACAGCAATTTCCTAGTGCTGTGGACACATAATTTAGAGTTCAAGCACTGCCAAGTTAAAAGAGCTTGAGAAACACCTCAGCTTTTCTGTTAAAATGCCCGAGGGCCAAACGCTAGGAATAAGGACCATGTACAAGGATTAAGGACTGCTGCTTCGGGGAATGAAAAAAACTAAAAAAACCTATTCTAACAAAACTTAAAATTAAGCCTTCACAAGATCAAGGTTATTCGTCAGTAATTTAACTGCTTGCTAGAACAAAAATCAATATTCTTCTGGGGAAGATAACAGCATCTAGGGTCTCTATATAATCACAATGTCCAGAATATTATAAAAATATATAGTCAAGAAAAAAATATACAGAAAAAAATATACAGTCAAGAGAAAAATCAAGTCAATAGAAACAGACCTAGAATTGCCCCAGATGTCCATTTTAGCAGACAAGACTTTAACATAATTGTGAAGAATATGTTAGAGTCTACAGGAAAAGATGATATAATGGGTGAGAAGGAGAATTTCAAAAGATATAGGAAAACTGTAAAACAGATCCAAATGGAAATGTTAACACAAAAATCACAATATCCAAAATAAAAATTCTTTTGGATGAGATTAACAGCAAATTTGGTAGAGCAGAAAAGAGGATGACTGAACTTTAAGACAGGCCAATAGAAATGATCTGAACTGAAATAGAGAGAAAAAAATGGAAATAAAAGAATAGAGTCTCAATAACCTTTGAAAAGAATATGAAGAGGTTAGAATACATGTACTTGGAGTCCCAGATTAAAAACAAACAAACAAACCAAAAAAAAAAAAAAATGAGTATGGGATAGGAAAAATATTTGAACAAATATTGACCAAAAATTTCCCAGTTTGACCAAAACAGCAATTTACAGAACTAAAAAGAATAGCAAACCCCAAAGAAGATAAATTTTAAAAAATCACATATGATCAAAATGATGAAATCATTACATAAGAATAAAGTCTTAAAGGCAGCCCGATAAAAAGCCTAAAAAAGCAGCATACAGGGGAATGATGATAAGAATAATAGCTGACTTTGCAACAAACTTTCAAGAAGAGAAGGGAATGATATATTTAAAATTAGAAAAAAAGATCCATCAACTTTGAATTTCATATCCTGTGTAAAACTCTTTCAAAAATGAAGGCTAAATAAAATTTTAAAATGAAGGCAAAAATGAAAGTATTATCAGATAAATGAAGGCTGAGAGACTTGAACCATAAAGAAATGCTAAAGGAAGTTCTTGAGGAAAAGGGGGAAATGATGCCAGATGGAAATTTGAATCTACAGGAGGCAATAAAGAGTGCTGAAAATGGTAAATATATGGGAAAAAAGAAAGATTTTTTTCCTTAAGTTATTTAAAAGACAATTCTTTCGAGTGAAAATAACGGTGTATTGTGCAGAAGGCAAATATTTATGACAATAGTAGCACGAAGGGTGGGAGGCGCAAATGGAATTTTACTGTTATAAGTTCTTATATGTGGAGTGCCATAATATTAATTCAAGGTACAATGTGATAAATTAAGTATGTATAGTGTAATTTTAAGAGAACCACCAAAAAAACAACTCTAAAGTGGTATGACTGAAAAGCCATTGGAGGTTATAGAATGGAATACTGAAAAAAAAAAATTTGATTAACCCAAAGACAGTAGGAAAAGGAATAACAGAGAACAAGAAACCTAGGGACAAATAGCAAAAAAAATAGTAAGATGATAGAACTAAGTTCACCACGTCAATAAATGTATTAAATGTACTTGGACTAATACAAACACTCCAAGTAAATGATGGAGATCGTAGAGGGAGAAAAAAGTAAGACCCAACTCCATGCTATCTATGAGAAAGCCACTTTCAACGAAAGACAGATTTAAAGTAAAAAGATGGAAAAATATATAACTTGCAAAAACAGCATAAGAAGACAGAAATGGCTACACTACCATCAGGCAAGTTAAAGAGTATTGCAGAGATAAAAGGGTCATTTCACAATAAAAGGGCCAATTCATCAAAAAGATATAATACTTCTAACTATGGTCACACCTAATAATGATCAGCAAAAATACATGAAGCAAAAATTGATGGAAATACAGAAAAATCTATAATCATACTTGTAATTCATAGAGCCAGCAAAAAAAATCAGTAAGTGTACAGAAAATTTGAACAGTATTATGAACTAACTTGACCTGACAATTATAGAACACGTCCAGAATCTGTAGAATATACAGTCATATTCTTTACCAATGCATATGGAATGTGCACTATATATACTGGGCCATAAAGCTAGTCTTGGTGAATTTCAAAAGATTGGAATAGTACAAATGTGTTCTCCGATCACAAAGAAATTAAATTAGAAATCAGTAACAATAAGATATTTGGAAAATCCCCAAATATTTGGAAATTAAACAATACACTTCTAAGTAAGCCATAAGTCATGGAAATAATCATAAGGGATATTAAAAAGTACTTTGAACTAAATGATAATGAAAACAGCGTATAAAAATTTGTGGGATAAAAGTAAAATGTTATTACTTAAACTGCTCGTATTAAGAAAAAAAGGTTGAAAATCAATGATCTGGCTTCCACCTTAAGAAGCTAGAAAAAGAATAAATTAAATCTAAAGTTAGTAGTGAAGAGGAAATATAAAAATAGCTGTAGAAATCAATGAAGTGAAAAATGGTCAAAGAAAATGGAGATGCCAGAAGAGTCCATGAACTTGAAGACAGATGAGCAGAAATTCTGTAATCTGAAGTAGAGAGAGAAGAATGATTGAATAAAAAAGAGAACAGAGCATTAGGGACCCACGAAACAACCTCAGCTGCTCTAGCATCTGTGGAATTGGAGTCCCAGAAGGAGAGGAGAGAGAGCATGGGGCAGAAAAGGACATGTTTGCAGATATAATGGCTGAAAATTTCCATTTTGTGAAAACATAAATGGACAGATTTGAGGAGATCAGTGATTCCCAAGGACAAATACAAAGAAAATCACAGCTAGGCAAATCATAACCACAGCGCTAAAAACCAAAGATAAGGAGAAAATCGTGATAGCAGCCAGAGAAAAGCGACACATTACATGCATGGTGGCAATGGTTCAAATTTCCATTGACTTCTCATCACTGATCACAGGGGCCAGAAGATAGTAGAGAAACATCTGCAAGGTACTGATTGAAAAAAAAAAGGGTCACTTTAGAATTCTGTCTCTCGTGAAAATATTCTTCAAGAATGAAGGTGAAATAATGACATTTTCAGATAAAAGAAAAGAGAGAATCCATTGCCAACAAAACTGCACTACAAGAAGTGCTAAGGATAGTTCTTTAAGCTGAAGGAAAATTACATCAACTGAAATGCAAATCTTTAGGAAGGAATGGAAAGCACCAGAAATGGTAAATATCTGTGTAAATATAAAAGGCTTCCCACAAAGAAACCCCCAGGCTCCGATAGTTTCATTGGTGAACTCTAGCAAGTATTTAAGGAAGAAATATACCAGTCTTAAGTAAACTATGAAAACAGAGCAAGAAGAAACACTTTTTAACTTGTTCATATCAAAATCAGACAAAGACAATAAAAGAAATGACCAGTATCCCTCATGGATATAGATGTCAAAATCTTGAGCAAAATATTAGCAAATTGAATCTAGCATTATGTACAAAGAGTAATATATCATGGCCAAAAGAGGCTTATTCCAAGAATGCAAGGTTTTCTTAACATTGGAAAATCAATTAAATAAATTCAGCACCTAAACAGACTAAAGGAGAAAACCATACGAATGTCACCACAGATGCAGAAAAAGCCAGAGCTGCCAGCCCATCAGGATGTTGAGGTCATCCACAGGAGTGGAAAATCCTGGCCTCTGGCCTGGTTTCCAGATTTCTCTCTGTACATAGACCCAGAGCCCATTGTTCGAAGGGAATGGTGACTCCAGAGAGTACAGTAAGGTCTCTCTTCACTAGACATTGCAGCTACCACTCGCCCGCTTTTAGGTCCTTATGCCAATGAAACCAGTAAAAAAAGAGAGAATAATTGAATCATTACCAGTGCCAGGTATGTTGCTTATATAATGGGGACGGAAGAGTATGTCCGGAAGCTGGAGGACTCACTGAGGGTATATTTTGGTGCTTCTGTGCCCGTGGGCAACTCTGGCAACAATGTCTCTTCAAGGTCGAGGCAACTAAGGATTCAGACCTCTTGGGGATGAAGGGCTAGTTTACCCTACCAGGGAAGCAATCCAGATCAGTAAAAATAGACGCCAAATGATGAATATCAGTGATGACAATTCTAGGATTGGCTGCAGTCATGCAGACGTAGCAAGTTTGGCTTGCAAATCCTCTGAGTCTTCTCAGGAGATTGCAAACTGCCGTCACCTTGAAGAACCGGATTTTCATGTCACCTCTTGGGGAAGAATTGAGGGTGTCTTGTTCTGATCTGAGATACATACTCGGTTGGTGCAAAAGTAACGGCGGTTTAAAAGGTCAAAAGTAATTGCAAAAACCGCCGTTATTTTTGCACCAACCTAATATATCATAGAATGGGAATGAGAAGATCTGAGAGGCACAAGGGTTGGGGGGGGCAGTACTGGATTCCATTTGCATGCCACCCCAGGTCCATGTGGCCACTTTCCCTGTGCCTGGGCCTCGGTCACTTGCTTTGTTCTCCAGTTGAGCAGACTTAGCAGGAGCTCACCATGATATTCCCACAGCAGCAAAGCCAGCTCTCGAGCACTGACGTCACCCCACTACAGCTAAAGTACCCTCAAAGACAGTGCTGCAGACCATGAGACTGGCCACGGGGCCCTTGGAAACTCTGGCCTCTCTAGACGTTGTTTGGGGAGACCAGGTTATATAGAAGAGCAAAGGAGGAAATGTTCCATAGAGCCGATTTTGACGGGTGGGGCCAGGAAGGAGTCCACAGGTAACGTGTCCATTCCTCCCCACAAATGAACCATGAAGAGGTACGCAGGTGAACCACTGCTACCTGAACAGTCAGTTGTATTTGTTATACCAACAGAGGCATGCTACTGAAATATCCCCTTCTGTGTGCTCTCTGTGTCCTTTTCCCTGGGGTTGTACTCCGAGAAGGGAAGCTTCTCTCCCAGGCAGGATCTCTGTGCCAGGGAACCCGGGTTAAGACCGGCAGTTAATAACGGTGCCACGTTGTGGTGAGGATGGTGAAAGGGGTGGTGGTGGTGACTTACAAATGGATTAAAAGGATGATGTGTTGGACGCCTGGGAAGGCAAGACTTACTGAGGTCACTCCGCGTCCTCCTCTTTAGTACTTTTTCCCGGGGAAGGATTATATGTCCCTACGCTTTTGAACCTAAGCATGGCCGTGTGACTTGCTCTGGCCAATAAAGAAGCTGTAAAAGCCAGCGTGGGCTTTTGCCGAACTTGCCTTCCTTCTGCCGTGGGACTGGCACTCTCCTGTTAAGGTTGCTCGTTCTGCGCGGTTCTTGGAGCAGAGCCGTAACCCACCTGTGACAGGCATGCAGCGTGAGTGGGACATAATCTTTTGTAATTGAGAGTCAACAAGAGTTTGGGGAGTTTGTTACCACTGCATCATTTAGTACATCCCGACTTGCAGGAGAGAAAGGAAGTGTGCCTTTGAGATACTAATGGCAAATAGGAAAAGCCGGTGCCCTAAAAAGTAATATTGTCCCTTGGAAAAACATGGGGAGACGTTTTTGGGAGAATCCCAGCCCATTTGAATCTGGACCAAAGAGGAATGAGGAAAACCACCTTCGTGGCCTGAGGCAGCTGCTAGGTTGTCCCCCAGTTGCCTGTCCGTATTAATGGGGTTCTTGGAGGCTCGGGGTCCCGCAGAGTTCTCGGGTGGATCCGTGTGCTCGCAGGCTGTACGCAGTCTGGAGGGGAAGACGGGGTGGCCAGGCCGGGGGTGTGGCAAGGACGTCGGGTGTCCTTGAAGCCTGCGTGGCTAAATGCAATCAGGTTCAGTTCTCTACTGCCCCCCAGCCCACAGGGGTTCCCGCTAATGATGAGTCTAGGTTGCTTCTCATTACTGCTCGTTATTTACAGGCAAATGAATCAATTATGGAGAGCGGGCCTTCTCCACACGTCAGTTTTGTGCTCCATTTTCTACCTGCTGCTGTTCTGGGCCAGGAGTGCTGAGCCCTGTTCTTTGCAGGGTTGTTCCTTTGGCGGCGTGAGAGGATAGGAGGGGCCTGTGCCCGGTGGGGGGGTCTGGGGGGTGGGGATAGAAGGTGGCTTCTTTGGGAGCAGTCTGGGAGAGGAGACTTGGAGGGGGATGATCTAATTGAGTATGCAATTTCGGATTAAAACCTAGAGCTGGGAGCCACCACATTCTCTCCCCCAGAGCACTGCTGTGCGCCCTGGCACAACTTACACAGGCTCTCAGAATGTGGGGCTGCCTAAAGGTATGTGCTCTGTGCTCCTTGGCCTGCATTTTCTTTGTCCTTGTAAAGGAGGCGGGGGAGGGGGCCTGGGTGTGAGAGTCTGAAGGGAAAGTGCCCCGTGTGTGGAGGTTCATGCAGTCCACGTCCCTGACGGAGCACCTACTACGGTTTCCTCCGAAGGAAACACCGAGGAAAAAAAGCAGTGACAACTCTGTTCCCTCCCCGCGCTCCCATTCTGGCAAGGAAGACCGAGTTTGAACAATTCAAGATGCCATGGGCGCAGCTAAGGGGCCTTTAATTGGAGCTCGAATCTTGATGGTCAAGGAGGAAATGTGTCAGATGAGAGCTGACGGAGGGCAGCAGTGAGTGTGAGGGGATGCAATAGCATGAAGTACGCACTTGTGCGTACGTGTGCCTGCACGCCTACGCAGGTACACGTGCCAAATACGCCCGTGGGTAATGCGGTACGTGAATTAGTACCCGGAGAAAAATTTTCCAAATTGCCAACTTTGTGATTCATGGAGCACTCGTGATTTGATTGCCAACCAATTGGATGTAGACTTCTTTACAAACTTAATTTTTATGTTTCTCTGCCCTCTTCAGCAGGGTAAGGATCACTTTCTTCGTGTTTCAGGGTCTTGGCTGTGAGTAACACGACTATCTGATACTTTGAGAGAGTGCTTCCTCAGGATTTATTTAGGGGCATATATATAATATAGTAACTTTATCCCACTGAGATGGCTTCAGACGGGTTTGTTTTTTGAGTTCTTATGTCTGCTTTTTATAGTTTGCTGTCTCTTTGCTATCAGGCTGTCAACTGTCACTTCCTGCAGCTGTCAGAAAGCCTGGCTGTGGCAGGGCTCCCCACTCTCAGCATCTGTCCCCCACCCTGCGCCCCCAGCTCACACTCACACGGCTGATTTGAGTCGGATCAGGTCTGGCTTGGGAGTCCATGGACTTCCCCGAACTATAAAGCGGTGGTCCTAAAAGCGAGGCCCCTGGGCCAGCCACAGCAGCTTCATCTGGGAACTTGTTAGAAATGCAAATTCTTGGGCCCCATCCCAGATCTGCTGAATGGGAAGCACTGGAGTGGGGCCAAGCGATCTGTATTTAACACGCTGTCCTGGTGATCAGATGTCCCTAACGTGTGAAAGCCCGTGCTGGGAGGAAGGATAAATAAGGCTGATTTCCTCTCCCTCGTGCAAACACCATGTGCCTAGAGCATCAGCCGTGATCTGTGTTCCATCCAGCCAAGGGGCTTGTGTGTCTTGTCAGTTCTCGGCTGTTGTTCAGTGTGATTGGATTGTTCCAGAATAACCGAGTCCTAGGAAGGTGTGTGTGCGCAGGTGTGCTCATGCGTGTGCCTGCGCACAGCAAGACAGGCAAAGCCAGGCCCGGAGACACACCTGTCTCATGCCCCCTCCCCTGCCCTTAGCTGCGAGAGTCGCCCATGTGTCCTGGTTTCAGCGCTCCAGCATGAACCCTCCAGCTCGGGCCTTAGGTGGCACAAGTATCTTCTGGTGTCCCCTCGCTCCCACCCATGAATGGCACCCGGGGCCCAGGCTGAGCGTGGGGAACACACTGAGAGTCACCAGCTGGCGGTGAGACTGCCAGAGACTTTCCAAACAGAGTTCTTGGGAAGGACAGCTGGGATGTGTGTGGGAGCCTCGGAGAGGCATGGACTTGGTTTGTAAACACGGGCCTGTTAGATTTTGGGTGGGCCCCGGGCCTAGGAGAGCCTCCGAGCATCTTTTGGCAACAGCTGAACATTTTGAGTGGTGTTAAAACATTGCTCATACCTTATATAGTAGGAGGCCTGTTTTAGCACCGCTCGTCAGCAGGGGGAGGAGAGAGGAGGGTTGGCACTGGTTGAACACCCACCACCCTCTGTGCCAGGGACTTTGTGGGAGCCATCGCCTTTTGTCTACACGCCATCCCCAGGGGCTGGGGCTTGTTAGCTCTGCTTTACAGACCGGGATGTTGACCGGGAGCGAACATCTGGGCCCCAGAGGTGTCTCAGGGAGTCCGACCTGACCTGGTGTGAGGATGTGTCTCGTCAGCGGCCCTGACTGTCGCTGGCCGCTGACATGAGAGGACGAGGGCACGCTGCCCGCAGTGGGAGCACGTGGTCGCATTCCGCGGTCCGGGCAGCTGACGCTCCCTTGTGATTGGGTCGCCAGTTTGCCTAAATAAAAGTTTGGGGGGTGGGAGGGAGCAAAGTGGAAGGGAGGTGAGAGACTGTCGAACAGGAGTCCCATGAGGTGTTCCTGGACCTCGAGGCCCCACTGGCCAAATCTGTTTGGGAATTGTCATAAAGCTGTATTCTTCTCTTGGAGATTATGAATTGTGATACAAATTGTATCAGACAGAGTTCAAGCAGAGAAACAGAACCAGTAGAATGACAGATAGATAGATAGATAGATAGATAGAGATTTATGGCAAGGAACTGGCGTACACAATTTTGGGGGCTGGCCAGGCAAGTCTGAGTCTTCCGGGCAGGCATGGGGAGGGCAGGCTGGAGCTCTCGGCCTGGGGAGAAGCTCCCGTCCGTAGGCGGAGTTTCTTCTCCAGGGAAGCGTCAGCTCTGCTCTTCAGGCCTTCGCACTGATGGAACCAGGCCCACCCAGGTCACGGAGGAGAATCTCTCTTCTTTAAAGGCATCTGCTTGGGGATTTGAATCAGTACCGACACGTAGATTAGTGCTGGACAGACAGACTGGGACTGGGGCTGGGCACGTCGACACGTCAAACCTGACCACACAGATAAACGCACTGAGAAGTCCTGCACCAAAGCCGCCTTGTTTGGGTGAGCCCGTTCTTTCCCAAAGTTACATGAACACGATCCATGCCCCCCTCCCAATCCTCCCACAGAACTGTGTACACCCAGTGAACCCCACCTCAGAGCTGGACCCTACCTCAGAGGAGCCGTATAGTGAAAGCCCAGAGCACGAGTCTGTCTGGCTCTAAGTCAGCGTTTCTCTTCTGTGGCCAGATCGTCTTTGTGGCGGGGGCTGTCCTGTTTATTGTAGGCTGTTTAGCAGCATGCCTGGCTTCTACCCACCAGATGCCAGCTGCGCACCACTTCCCCCAGCTGTGATAACCCAGAATGTCTCCAGACATTGCCAGATGTTCCCTTCGAGAACCACTGGGGTAGAGGAAGAAATTGTGGCACAGCGCTGGGTTTGAATCCAACCTCCGTCTGTGTTACTGTCATTTACTTGTGTGCTGTCACGTTCCAAAAGTTTCTGAGTGGCGAAGTCTGTCATTTCATAGCACTGTGATTCTGGGGAAGTGATTGTACTTTGTGAGCTTCAGTTTTCACCTCTGCAAAACGGGAATCACGACAGCCCTCCTCTCGTGCGGTTATTGAGGAGATGCATTGGAGTAGATGGCGCAGGGCACCTGGGTCTCGGTGGTTATCCTAGCAATGTTAGTTCCTCCCAAGATTCTCACAGGTAGGCTTCCATAGGCCTCCTCGAATTGTGGAGTGGAAAGGATCTGAGTTATCACCAGTTCCGTTTTCTGGATGAGACCAGCCTAGGACCTGCCTGAGGTCCCAGAGCTCCAGGCCAGGGACAGTCCTTAACTGTGAGGTGTGTGGCTTGTCCAGATGCCCTGGGTACGAACAGTTCCCACTGTGGTGTCTGGAGAGAGGCACTTAGGGTGCCAGAGGCTCTGAGGTCCCTCTAAGGGCGTGGGACACGCTGCTCCTCTCTGGGCCTCTTCTGTAGCCTGTTCCAGTGCAGTCACCCTTTCCCATGTGCTGTGTGCAGTCTCCCCTTCCCCGCGGGCTGTGTGCAGAAGCTGGAATGCCAGGGTGGAGATTTATGAACAGCGCAGCCCGGCTATGCCCAGGTCAGGCCTTGCCAGGAGGTTTATTGATGGGCTTTCATCTAGCACTTTAGGGCTGCAGGTTCTCTCGATTCCCTGGTTCACAGCCGGATGTGGAGAGGTCCATCACACCAGCAGAATCTTCCTTGTGATTTGGTGGCTGGACTGTGGCAAAGGCCCCCCTGGGATCCGCACCCACAGCCCTCCTCTCCCTGGTCTCGGCTGTCTCTCAGCCCACTGGGCTGTGTCCCTTGGAGGGAAACAGGGAGTTTGCAGTCTCATTTGCAGTCATGATGGTGACCACTGTCTCAGGCCTTGGGGGGAAGCTGAGAATACCAGTTCCGGGCCAGAAACTATGGGCTCTGAGCCTTGCTGCGGACCGGATGCATGACCTGGGAGAGCCTGAGCTCCTCTCAGGACCTCAGTTTCTTCATCTGTGAAATGGGGACAATAGTAGCCACCCCACGGGATGGGCATGAGTACTCACTGAGACTTGGCGTAGAAGGGCCTAGTGGGAGCTTCCTCACTCCTCCCGCCCACCCAGCGCAGGGCCTCACATTGGGTTAGGCCCTTCTCATTGTGTGGGGGGTGTGCATTGCAGTGGGGCATGGTCCCCAAACATGAAAGCTCCTACGCATTCACCCCACTGGGCGATGGCTTCAGAGGGGCTCCTGCGCCATCTTTCCGAGGGACACCGCTTTCCCAGCCAGGGAGAGCTCGAGGGCACCGCTCTGTGCCCTGCTGGTGCTTTAGGAGCCATGCACGCCTGACACTGGGGAAGGGGCTGAGGAAGGACACGGTTCTTAGCATCGCACCATTTGGCGTTTCGAGGCCGTTAATTATTTATCAAGAAAGGAGAACATCCAGCCGACTCTTCGCAAACAGTGCTGGAATAGCTGCCTCAGCATCTCCTGAGGGGCTTGTTAAAAATGCAGATAGTGGGGGCCCACCCCAGACCTATGGAGTCAGAACAGCTGGCCGTGAATGATGAGAGAGAAGCCCAAGGGATGGGGACCCTTTCCCCCAGTGCCACGTGCCTGGGAAGCATTCTCACCCTCCGCCCAGAAGCCTGCTAAGATGCCACCAGCAGCTCTGGGCATCTGCTTCCCTAGTTTTGATTCCCCAGAAGACTCCAGAAGTCCCTTCCAGCTCTGATGTTCAGTGCTTTCAGGAGAGGGGTTCCAGAGACTGGAGGAGCAGCAGGAGCTCACTGTCCCGTCCTGGTGGTGGGGGCTCTTGGTGGGGCAGATATGCGGGTCCCAGTCACCAGCCTGGGATGTGAGGGACTTGTTGGGGACTCTTGTCCTACCCCATGCATTGCAGGCCTTCCCTGCCTCTCCTGGGCGATGTCTTTACTCAGCAAACAATGGCTAAGCACCCACTCTGGGATCAGACCAGCCATCGTCCATGAGCCTCGAGCAGCTCCAGGCTGGAAAGGAAGCAGGCAGACTCATACACCGAGAAGAGCTTTGCAACGTCATTGGCTGGCTGGTGGGCAGACACGTGCTGGGGCTGCAGATGGCGTCCTGGAGATGCCCTGGATTTTCTGCCAAGGAGATGGGCTGAACTTGGAGGTCAGTGCCCCTCACCCCACCCCAGCTGACCCTGGTGGAGACCCTCTGACTGCAGCCAGTTCCGGGTTCTGATTTGGGGTGTGGAGCCCTGGCTCCACTATCGGGCCCTGAGCAAGCAGCTGCTGCATTAGTTGGGAAAGCTCTCCTCTCTAGCAAAGAGGAGTGTTCGCTCCTCCTCCGTTGGTCTAACACAATCCTGGCCTCTGAGGGGCCCCTGGGGAAACTGGCACCAAGGAGCCCGGCAGTTTAAAAGCCCTGTAATTGCACTGCTGGTTTCTAGTGCCACTCTGGGCTTCCCGAGTCAAAGGAAGTTTGCAAGGCCCTGGAAATATTATACCTCGGATGCCAACAGGCTCTGGAGCTGTGGGCTAGAGCAGTGGAAGGAGGAGAATGTTTCCTGAAGGGTCCCTGGGACCTGGGCCCTCTAGGGGACCCTCTAGGATACAGGGAGAGAAAGTGGCAGGGGTGGGAAGTTTCAAGTAAGAGAATTTGGCAAGTTCTTTTGGGACTCCGGGTTTTCTTAGTGCCTTCAGACATGTGTGTTGAGCACCTGCCCTGTGTGCCTGTCCTAGACGGTGGGTCCATCACTGAGCAAAGCAGATCAAGTCCTTCCTTGCCTTTAAAGGGCTCACACTCCACTTGGGAGGCTCAACAGAAGTGCATGTGCACATGTGTATGTGGAATCACGCCACGGAGCGAGACCTGGGAGAAGGAAAATAGAGCAAAGTTACTGGATGCAAAGATAGGGGAGGACAATTTTAGACTCGATGGCCCGGGAGGACCTCAGAGGAGGGGAGGCTGGGAGACCTCTGCTCGGAGACTGAAGGGAGGGAAGCAGTGAAGGCGGCAGGTGAGCGGGGAGGGGAGGAAGGGCACAGCCCTGAGCTGGGAGTGTGCGTGGCCTGTTCAAGGAGCAGCATGAGGCGCAGAGAGGCTGGGAGGACAGAGTGGGAAATGGGGTCCGCTTCGCATGGAGGGATGTTTGTGGATTTGGGGATGGCAGATAAGGGAGTGTCCACGCATGGCTTCCCTTTGTAAATGGAGATGGGGTGAGATCAGTAGCTGGGAGTGAATGGGGAGACTTGGGAAGCAGGGGACAGAGGGTGGATAAGGAGAGAAGAGGGGCTGCTCAGTATTTGTCTCTGAGAGTGAGAGAGGTTTCTAGAGAAGCATGCTAGAAGCAGCGCTGGGGGTGCTCTGTGGTTTGTGGTCTTGCATTTAAAGGAACACCAGCCTCATTGTGTCGTTTGTCCTGTGGAGTGGCTAAATGGGCTGGCCCGGGGCGAGGCAGGCACAGGGGTAGAAATGAGACACATCCCTGCCCTCAGGCAGCTTACACCTCTGCAGGGGAATAAGTCAAGATTACGGACAACTACAAATCAGACAACTAAGGCTTTGGAAAGAGCTTGACGAAGTAAGACTTTGAGGACAGGCAGCCCTGGGTTGGAATCCAAGCAGCTGGATACTCGACAGCAAGTCACAAAAGCTCTCTGAAACTCAAGTTTTCTCGATTATAAAATGAGAGTAGTCCTACTGATCTAAAAGGCCTGTAACAGTGGCTAGAAAAGGAAGTAGAAGATCGTGTGTTTGTGTAGAGTAGGAATTTATTGACTAGCAGTCATTGCCGTTCATTATTTAGAGCAGGGTTCGGCAAATTACGACCCATGGGCCAAATCTGGTCTACTGACAGTTTGTGTAACCTATGAGCTAAGAATGATTTTACATTTTTAAATAGTTGGAAAAAAAATCAAAAGAATGCTATTTCACGACATGTGAAACTTACATGAAATTTGCATTTTATTGTCCATAAGGAAGGTTTTATTAGAACACAGCCATGCTCCTTTGTGTACGTGTTCCCTAGGGTGGCTTTTGCTCCACAGCTGTGGAGTGGAGGAGTTGGTTGGGACAGAGACCGTTTACCGCAGAAGACCTGAAATATTTACCATGTAGACCTTTTTACAAAAAAAGTTGGCCAACCTCTGATTTAGAGGAAGGAAGGAGAGGTGGGACCGGGCATTCGGGAAGGTTTGCCGTGGGTCTGGCCTTGGCTGCTGCATTGGATTGCCACGTGACCTGAGGGGAGGGGCTGGGCTAAGGAGGCCATAGGTCGTAGGGGTGTGGGATCGGGGGCGGGGTACTGCAGACAAGTGCCCCCCATGAGCAGGGACAGAGCTTAGCTAGAAGAGTGGCTTTTATTGTGAATGAGTTTCTCTTTTTCTAGCAGAAGCAGGACAGGTGGGAAGCTGGGATCCACAGGAATTCTCTCCAAACAAGCGCCGTGTGGTTTGCAGGTGGGGGGCATCCCTGAGCTTGGACCACTGCGCTCATGTTGTCTGCTGGGAAGTGAGACGCGGTGTCTGCTTTTCAAGGTACCCAAGGGAGATAGAATTAGAGCCAAAGACACCGTATAAGACAAAAGGCATCAGGCCCTTTGCTATGCAGCAACCTTCCATTTTTCTCCTGCGAACAATTACAGCAGCGGTTCCAACCTTTCTCTGCTGCCCTCGCGCCTCTGCGGCCACCGGTCTGCCTGGCTCTGCAGAAGACCCACGCCCGAGCTTGAGGAGACTGAGCTACCTGCTGCGAAGACCCTCAGCATTCCTTCTCCCCCCTCAACCTTTCTGAATCTCCCCGAGTTTCTTCCTTCCTGCTGCCCCCGAGGAAGAAGTGTCCCTCCCACCTGTGCTTTGATCTCATCTCTTCTTGGCTCCTCCAGGCGCTTGCTCTGTTGATTAGACATCTTGCACTCTCAGGCTGTGTCCACTGGCACTTTCCCCTTCCGTCTCTTGTTGGGAAGGTGGCTAATATTTAATGCGTTCCCATTATGTGCCAGCAGCCTGCTAGGTGATAGTACATGCTGTTTCATTTGATTCTGACAGAAGCCCTGAGGTAGTGCCTTTAGACAGGACTTTTAGTTGCCAGCGAAAGAAACACAACTCAAACTAGTTTAGAGGAAATTTATTGGCTCATGTCATTGGGAAGTTCAAGGGTGGACTTCAGACTTGGCCAGATACATATTGTTAGATAACGTCCTGAGGAATTGCTCTCTTTTTCCTCAGTTCTGTTTTCTTCCATGTTGGTTTCTTCTCAGGAGTGCTTCAAGGATGGCTATCAGTAGCTCTAGATACATTCGACCTCTGCGGCAATTCCCCGGGAGAGCTGCGGCAGAAGTCCCAAGGCTGACGGTCTACTGTTGGCTTGGCCTGGGTCACGTGGCCTTTCCTGAACTAATCCCTAGGGCCAGGCAGTTGCTGTGCTCTCCTCGGCCAGCCCAGGGCTGTCAGCCTACTTTTGGTGATGTAGGAGCATCAGTCCCCTCGAAACCACATGGACTCAGAGTAAGAAAGATGTGGTTTCCTTAAAGGAAAATCACGGTGTTGACACCAGAAGTTAGGAGAATAGTTTCTGTGTCGGCAAAAATGACAGTTGTCCCTTAGAGATAGCTATTACAACCCCCATATTGCCGGGGAAGAAATTGAGCCTAAAAGAGGTAAATGGCTTATGCCAGGATACACAACTAAGCCTCAGTAGAGATGCAATTTCAACCCAAGTGGGGCCCACCCTATATTCTACTTTGATTCCTAGGCTTGCTGAAGGCCTGCAGGAAACTCGACTGGTCAGGGAGTAGAAGGGACCAGGAAGGAATGATATGAAAGAAAATAGGGTTATTCTGAAATAAGCAGTGAGAAAAATGCCATGGCCTGGGCCCACCTCCGTGGAGCAGGTGGCGGGCAGTGTCGGGATCAAGGGGTCCAAGGGAGGCGTCTACACTGGCGGGGCTCGGCCTATCTGCCTGCGCAGGTGGCACTGCTCATCGGTGTGTCCAAAGCCTTTTCCAGTTGGTCTTGGTGTCAGGGACACGCCGTCGTGTTTTACATAACACAGCTGAGCTCAGAGGGCATTGCTGTGAACACACACACACACAAGCCTGGTGTCTCTGAGTGACGTCAGGGAGCAGGAGAGTGCTGTGCCCCAGGAATGAGTCCCCACCTTGGGATGAGCAGGAGAAACACCACCCAAACAGGTATTTCAGTTCTGTATCCACCTGGAACCCTGCCAGGGAGAGGGACCCTTTGAGCAAGGCCACGAGAGAGAGGAGAATTTGCCTGGAGCAAGCAGTTTTCTTCTGGTTGAGGGTGGAGCTGTTTTCTAGAAAATTTGGGGCCAGCTCTGTTCATGTACACTTAGGGGAAGAGGGGAGACACGCAAACACACGGACTCTTCCTGGGCACTTTTTCTGGGGCCTCCAGACCATGACATTGGAGAATAAAGGCTGTGGTCAGGCTCTGAGTAGGGGGTGCTGGGAGTTAGGCAGACATGAAGGACACAGGGCCAGCAGGAGGGGTGGCTGCAGGAGGGGGAGGAGTGTGGACCCAGAAAGGAAAGAATTGAAACCACGTATGTCACCACGTCATGGTTCTGCTAACTGATTCTCCCAAGAGGCAGAGACGGTGACAGAAGCTGGCATCAGACCCTAAAGAAAGGCTCAGGTTGACTTGGAGGCCAGCCGCAGAGTCGCCGTGTGTGTGCTGTGCGTCTCCTCCGTACCTCAGCCCACCCAGCTGCTCTGTGCTTCCACTCGGAGCTCCTGGACGCCTCCAAGAAACGCGCGGACCGTTTCTATGTCTTCAACTGGGGATCCGTGAGAACCTCAGAAACTAACCCCTCCTTATCGGGTGAAAAATGCCCTTCCTTATGTCACACCCACGTCTGCCTCTCAAAGAAAGGTCCCAGTTGTGTCCAGTGGGCACCATGCTGGACATATTGGTGCCGCTTTCCAGGGTAGGGCTGGTCCAGGGAGTGTCAGTGATGCCGTGGGGTCCGAGCGGACGGCTCTCCGTGCGTGTGCATGGGCGTGGCGTGTGTCGGTGGCAGCGTGTGCCGTTGTGCGTTCGGGCACCCCAACTGCTGAGTACGTGAACGGTTATATTTATCTGCGCCGCCGGGGCCCAAGCCGGCGTTGGGAGAAACAGGCGTGCGGGGAGATGACTCCCTTTATTGTGACAAGTAATTAGGTGATGTGAGATGTTCAGAAATTACTTTATTAGACAAATGCTGCTTATAAACCCCACGCAGTAAACATGCCTGTGCAGTTCACTCCGCCGCTGAAGGAGTCCCAGCTCCCCAGGCCCAGGGGCTCCTCTTATCCCTCCACGTGGTGGGTCTGAGTTTGGATGAGATGAAGGGCAGTGCCAAGTTTGCAGGGAAGGGTCTCGATTTGAATGTCTGCCCTGCCCCTTCTAGCTGCATGACCTTAGGCAGTTTGGCGACAGCGGTTTCTCGGTAGGTGGGAGTTTGCTCTCTGCTTTGGGACGTGCCTCCAGCAGACCCTCGTCCCACTGCCAGCTGGAGAGCCAAAGAGAAGTGGCGATAGCAGCCCAGGCGTCAGGGTCTGCCTGTGGGCATGGGGACCGTGAAGAGGTGTTTCCTGGGACTAGAACAGGCCCAGGGCACAGAGTTGAACAAAATTTCTCCTCAAGTTGTTCGGCAGCCACAGAGAAGACAGGTGATTCTAGGACAAGAGCTGTTTGAAATCAGAGTGGTAGCTGCAGAGAGCTGGGGTCATCAAGCTTTTCTGTTAGGGCAAGAGCAAGAGAGTAAAGTGTCCACGACTCGCGACGGTGTGGTCTCTTGTCACCACCCGACGCCGCGTTGTCACGCAGAAGCAGCCCGACAGAGCATACACGGGTGTGCGTGCCTGTGTTTTGTTGGGACTATTTCTGGACACTGAAATTGGAAGTTCACATAATTTTCACACGTCCTGACATACTGTTTTTCTTTTGATTTTCTTAAACACTTAAAACTGTAAAACGCATTCTCTGCTCGTGGTTGGCCGCCTTCGGGCCGTAGTTCGCAGAGCCCTGGCTTAGAGGAAGAAGCAGTGGAGCCCACAAGGGGGGCCGGGGAAGGCTTTGCCGCGTCTGGGTCTCTAAGTCTGTGATGATTTCCCGGGGCCACATGCTGCGGAGGGAGGGCGGCCTGCTACGCTGAGGGAGGAGGCAGAGCGGGGTGACTGCAGGACGGTGGGAGGTTTGGGGTGATTGGATTATCGGTGCAGGTGGAGAAGTGAGTGGGTGAGATTGGAGAGCAGGTGGGATGGTCTTGGGAAGCCCTTGTGCGCCATGAAAACGAGTTGAGCCTACCCTGAGGGCCTTGGGGCTCCAGGAGGGGTGTCGTTCTGCTTAGGAAGGCTGGGGCGGAATGCTTTCCGTTTGTCTTAGATCCCCTTCCCTTCGGGAGTTTTTGAGGGGCGTTCCCGTAACTGGCCTTGGGTACAGAGATCCAGTTCTTTCACTTACATCCTGATTGCATTCATTCCCACGATGCATCTTCTCCTGGTCTTGGCTGGGTTAGAGCTTTGCCTGGTGGGAAGGTGTGGAGAGTTGGTGGCCTCTCATCACCATGTCTTAGGGCCGCAGGTGCTCGGAGGCCACTCTGTCCCCTCTGGCCTGGCCCCATTGTCCACTGTGGGAGGCCTGCACTTGAGGACTGCAGCTCTCAGGCCCACTTTTGGGCTCAGGAAGGTCCTCCCTCCACCCTGTACCTCTGCTCGATCTGTCTTCCACCTAATGGTTTGCCACCTTGGCAGGAAGGGTGCTGCTGGGAGCTGGGGAGGCCCCGTCTTCCAAGTCCGCTCTAGCAGGAGGGCACTGTGTTTGCTAATAGGTGTTAAATGGGGGCATCAAATTTTCATCAGCTCCTTAATGGAGTCTGAGGGCCTGGGGGAGTTCTCGAGCCCTGCATTATGCTGCTGGCAGAAGCCAAGCTGGATGCCGCGAGCGAGCGGGAAGATGAGGTGCTGCGGCCCAGTCGGCAGCCACTTTTAACCAGGGTGACACAGCTCAAGTGTCACTACTCCTGGTGACCCATCCAGCCATGGCTTCCTGGTGGTGGGAAGCAGGTCTGGCAGCAAGTGTGCAAATGGGAGAACATGGGCATTAGAGCAGCCTGGTTCGTATGCTGGGATTTTCAGGATGTGAATGACTGTGGACAAGGTCCTTGGTACGGTGCCTCGTTATAACGACGGCCCTCAGCGAATCAGGCCTCCTCGGGTCCCTTTTGCAATAGGTGTTGTCGCCGCTCCTCCCATTAAGAGGCGGAGTACATCCCTCCATCGCCTTGACTACACTAGGTTGGCCTGTGCTTACTTTGACCAATAGAATATGGTAGACGTGCTATCAGGCAAGATCTGGGCGTCTCCCTTAAGAGACCACGGAGCTTTGGCTTTCCACCCCCCCTGGCATGCGGCCCCGAGACCACCACAACAGGGAGCCGGTCTAGCCGAGTGGAAGGTGAAAACGCATCGGTGCCACCTTCATAGCCAGCATCCACTGCCAGACGTGTGCGCGAGCTGCCTGCTGACTGCAGCAGTGTGGCGAGACGTGCAAGACCTGCCGAAGGACCACCCGCATCACAAACAAACCCAGATCGTGAGAAATGAAACACCGTCGTCGTTTCCAGGCACTAAGTTTTAGGGTGCCTCGTGGCTTATGAACACATAGCTGAGATGCTTGGCTTCCCTGAGCCTGGGGTTCTCAGGTGTAGCTCAGGACCAGCAATGAGCACCTTGTCCCCGGGAGGGGCATCGATGACAGGTGCCAGGGCCACGCCTGGGATGCAGAAGAGGGGAGAGGAGCACTGTCAGTGAGCCGCAAAGGGGAGGGAGGCTGGTTGGGAAGGAAGGGCCTTGACTGCCGCAGGAGGCGACGTGACAGGGTGGGGGTGGCTCGAGAGGAGAGGAACGAAGTGCAAGACGTTTCCGAGACAAAACAGAGGGCCTTGATGAATGGCTGGGGTGAGTGAGCAGGATGAGTCAGACATGCCGTGGAGGTTGCCAGCCTGGTGAGCGAGTAAACAGCGCTGCGAGGAAGGTGGGAGGAGGGGCAGGGCTGGAGGGGTGACACTTCCTGGGGTTTCCACTGAAACCTGAAGCACGGCTGTCTTACTCTGTTCAGGCCGCTGTGCAGAGCAGCGCAGCTCAGGAGGCTGGCAGTTGGGGATCAGCGTGCCAGCATGGTGGTTCTGTGTCTGCTGAGGTCCCCTTCTCGCTGTGTCCCAAACTGGTGGAAGGGGCGAGGGAGCGCTCTGGGGTCCCTTTTATGAGGGCACTAATGGCGTTCAGGAGGGCTGCACCCTCATGACCTAATCACCTCCCAAAGGGCCCACCTCCTCGTACCGTCACCTTGGGGGTTAGAATTTCAACCTATGAATTTTGGGGTGGGGGGGTGTCACAAGACTCAGACCATAGCACTGACTCCATGCAGCCGGGTTAAGGACACAGGGCTGTGGACACCCCCGGTTTCTCCAGGGACTAAAGTGAAATATAGCTGAGGTAACAGCCCGGGGAGCCATCCCGGCTTGGCCGACGAAAGGTGCAGTGTGGGAAATCCTTGGTTTTGGGAGGATATGAGACCCATCGAGTGGGCCTCACAGATGAGTGGGTCCTACACTTCCGTGGTGCCCTGAGTACAGCTGATAGCCCATCTCAATCTGTGATCTGATTTAATTTAAAAAGCACATCTAGAAAACTCAGCAAGGAGAGGCCAACGGCAGCGGCCTCCCGGCAGAAGCTTAATGGGTGATTCCCCACCACCCCCCCTTCCTTCTGCTTTTTCTGACGTTCCAAATTTTCTATAATGAGCATTCAGTACTTTTTCTTGGCACGTATTATTTTTAAAAAGGACAAAAAAACTTATAAAAACAAAACAGGAAGCTTTAAGGCTGGAAATTAGAGCTTCTCTTCTCGGACAAGGGGTACCCCGGTTATAGTTCTGCTCTCAAATGCCAGGACCCCACGAAAGAGTGAAACCCGGGGAAGACAGAACGGGGGGTGTGGTCACACTCCTTGTTGCTGTAGAGACTGACCCCACTTCACAGGTCTCCTGAAACATCCAGGAGAAGGTGAGGAAAGATGGTGGCGGCAGCTAGGACGGGGCGGGTGAAGTAACCTGCTCTTTACAGGCCCTTTGGGGAAGTAGGCCTGATGGCCGGCAGCAAAACACATCCAGGTGGGCGAGGCCACGGGGTTGGGCTTTCCAACCAGGGAGAATGGAACAGTCCAAGGCGCCGAGTCCTGACGGGGCCACGGAGGCCTGAAATCTCATCTGGGAGTCATCACATCTGAGAGCAGTGGGCAGTCAGATGCAGGTCCAGCGCTTTGCTCAGGGGGCCCTGGAATGCTAGTTGATGCAAGAAAGCTGGCCTGAGTCCCAGGCAGGGGTGGAGAGCGGAGAAGGGCTGGGTGGGAGGAATCCATAGCCAGCTGACCTGGAGAGGGCCTGGGAAAGTTGCCGAACCTTAATGTTTCTTCTCCCCCGCCTCGTCCTGTCCCCCTGACTTGGGCCAGCCTCGCACGCTGTTTTCATCCTCTCCTTGCTCCTGGGGGAAGGGCTCCTGGTCCGTGTATGCCAGCCCTGCTCTGTGGGGGCTCAGTGCCGGCAGCCGGGTAGAGTTGGGCAGGTGGGCTGGTGAGAGGAGAATTCAAGCAGGAGGAGGGAGACTGAATGTAAACCCTCTCCTGTCCAGACAGGCCGTTCTCCTGTTCCCCTCGGCAGAGAGCGGGGTTATTTTGAGAGAGGACGATCTGTAACACTCCTCTCATTGCTCAGAAAGTTCCTTTTAATTGTTTAAACGGGGTCATCATGATTTGGGGGAGGTAACGTGAGCTATAGGAGGTGAAATACCTTGCTGTAAAGCAAGTGGTTATGAGAAGGGGGTACCAGCGTGATTACCCCTCAAGGGCTGGGACCCCTGCCTTGAATGCCTCCTCGCCCGGTCGGACTATCGTGCATGTCACGTTGCATGTCACGTTTGTGGCAGGAATGATGCTAAGCTTTGTTGACTGCTTAATGGATGTCAGGCTCCTTCGAAGCATGTCACGGACATCATTCATCTCAGCCTTTCACTGACTTCACCGTCCCCATTTTACAGACGAGGAAGCAGAGGCAGAGTGACCGTGTTACCAGAGGGCGAGGCCGATGCCAGCAGTCTGCTCCCGAGCCCGCACCCTTAACCATTGCCCTCTCAGCCAGACCCCCGGCAAGCTGCACATAGTAGGCACTCACAAAATACTTGTCGCATTGAATTAAATCACATTGCTCTTCCCAAGAAAGCCAACGATCATGCATTCTCTGGAACCCGAATCTCTGTCAGCACCTCTTTTAGAATCTCAGGAAGAGAGCGAAAGAGGAGGGAAGGTAGGTCTTCAGGAGCGATTTTGCTTTTCCAGTTTTGCGGCCGGAGTGGTTTGCTGCCCTCTGGGCACGCCCCTGTCCTGACAACCCTTCCTGCCCGTCTTGCCCTCTTGGCGAAGGGAAGAGGAGGGAGTGCCCGCCATGTCTGACAGCAGCGGGCAGAGCAGAGATCAGTGCCCTTCCTGCTGCTGGAGCCAGTGAGGCGGAGGCCAGCTGAGCTGGAGCTGAATGCAATTTTTGTCAGAGTTCCCTTCCTGTCTGTGAATGCAAATCCTGAATTACAAGCCATCCGTATGACAAGCTGACATTTTAGCTCCAAACATTCTCCTATAATTAGGAGAATCTAATGCAATACAGGGAATGGCTCCATTTTATACACACATTATCGTAATGCCTTTAAATAAGATAATTGATTATGCCTTTGCATAAGAAAGTGGAATATTCAGTGTAATTCAAACCAGCGTTCCCATCCTGACTCCCTGACAGGTGATGCACGTGTCACTGAATAAAGCATTAAAGTAGTCTCACACCCACATTCCGGTTTTCAAAGTTTGGTGTAAAAAAACTTTGGAGAATTTTCTTTTTCCCCAATGGTTTCCAATCTGGAAAACTGAGTGGGGCTGGCTACTGAATTTTGGGTATTTCTGTATTCCTCTTCAGCGCCCCCAACACTGTCATGAACTGTGTCTTAGGTTTGCCTCCTAGGTCTTCATTTTATGGATGGGGACATTGAGGTACAAGGACGTGACAGTAGTTCTGTGACTGAGCCAGGCTTGGAACTCCGTCACCTGTCTCACAGCCCTAGCGATTAGATTTTAATTCGAGTTCTTTTGCTAAAAGTGGGAAAAGTGTGGGTTAGTGGACAGAACGTAAGGATGGAATCAGGAAATCTGGATTCTAGTCTTGGCTTTGCAGTCAGTTAACTTCCCTGAGCCTTAGTTTCTCCACTTACTGCATTGATTGCCTATGGACAAAATTAGATCAGATTAAGTAAAGCAAGAAATCTTAATATACTAGCAATCCAGTAGCTAGACTACTGCGTGGTCCGAGGGGTGGGAGTGGAGATTCCTTGTCTGAGTGAAGAGAAGTCAGATATGGCTGTGGAAATCTTAGTGGCCTTGAGCTCTGGGGGGCCCCCAGTACAGTGCCATTATTCTTGACCCAACCTCCGTGTTCTGGAAGTTGAGTGGTGGGAAGGAGGAGGGAGTGGGTGATAGCCGTAGGAAAGCTAGTTAAGAACTGTGTGGGCAAGTCTGCCTGGCTGGTACCTGGAGATGATGCTACAAATGTCTCAGGTGGCGTTGACGCTGTCCTGAATTAGTCCTGCCTTCTCACTGGGTTTCCAGAGGGTTCGTCTGGGGCATGCTTTTGTGGGACAGCTGGTGGGTGTTTGGTGAGTGCTCTGGGGCCAGGAAACCCAGCTTCTCCTATTGGTTTCTCCTACGGGGCAAGCTAGTTTCTTTACCCTTAGTCTCATGAACCCCATAGCTGCGTCCAAGTAACTTTCCTAGCTGAAGCCTAGTTTCCTACAGAGCTGTCAAGACTAATCCACTTGTCCAGGAAAAACTCTTCCCAGGGATGTCTTCCTCATGCTTCCATTAGTTTCCTATGGCTGCTGTAACAAATGACCACACACGGCTTAAAAACACACAAATGTATTGTCTTACAATTCTAGAGGTCAGAAGTCTAAAATGGATCTCGTTGAACTAAAATCAAGGTGTTGGCAAGGTTGCCTTCCTTCTGGAGGCTCCAGGGGACGATCTGTTTCCTTGCCTTTTCCAGCTTCTAGACGCCAGCTGCATTCTTTGGCTCGTGGTCTCTTCTTCCATCTTCAAAGCTAGCAATGGTCAGCCGACTTTTTCTTACAAGGCTGTATCTCTGACTCTGACGCCTCTGTCCCTTTCTTGCCCATTTACGGACCCTTGTGATTGCACTGAACCTACCAGGACAATGCAGGAAATCTCCCCATCTCCAGACCTTTAACTCAATCACATCAGCAAAGTCCATTTTACCACGCAAAGTGACAGCTTCTCCGGTTCCAGGGACGGGGCTTTGGGCATCTCTGCGGGGGAGGCGTTATTCTGCCCACCACCCAAGGATCATTGTATCAGCTATCTATTGTTTCTTAACACATTACCTCCAAATTCTGTGGCCTAAGCAAGGACCATTTGCTGGCTCACAGTGCGTGTTGTGAGAAACCCGGGTACGCCTGGCTCCGGGTCTCTCACAAGGCTGTAATCAGGGTCGGCGGGCGCTGTAGTCGTCTCAAGGCTGGGCGGGGGAGGATTGGCTTCCCAGTTCACTCACGTGGCTGTTGGCAGCTCTCAGGTTGTTGCGGGCTGTTGGCTGCAGACATCAGTTCCTTGCTACGTAGACTCTCCATGAGGCGGCTCAGCATATGGCGGCTGAGTTCCTTCAGAGAGCAAGGTCAGGAGCCAAAAGGCTGCCCAAGGTGGAAGCCACAGCCCTTTTGTAACCCAGTGTGGAGAGTGACAGCCCGTCACTCTGCCATCTCCTGTTTGTTTAGGAATAAGTCCATAAATCCAGCCCACACTCACGGAGTGGTGTCAGTATCAGGAAGGGGGATCCCATGTGGGGCCCATTTCAGAAGCTCCTTACTCCAACAGCCACACAGGCCACTTCCCTTCGGGAGGGCTAGTCCCTAATGTCCAGAGATTAGGCCTTCATGATTTACGGCAGGAGAGATCAGAATTGAGAGACGCCATCCCAGTGCCCGGGAGAAGGAGAAAGTAGAGGGGTGGGGCAGTAGATGGGTGGCTGCCAGACTTTCTTCCATCTGGGTCAGTGGTTCTCTCCCTGCGGAGGTGTCCTGCAATAATCTGGACAGCAAGATACAAGGCCGAAAGCTGGGCCCCAAACCTGTAGATAAGAATCTTACTTAGTTGGACTGAAGTAGAACCCATGCGTAGGCATTTTTTGTTGTTTATAATCCCGGAGGAATTCTGATTGGCATCAAAGTTTGAGAAAGTTGGATCTGTAGGGTCTGCTGATGTCTCAAAGAAGGGACTTGCAGGTACCGTGGGACTCTGAAGCCTGGATCTTCCAGATGACGATGATGGTGATGACGTCAGTGGCAGTCGTAAGAATTATTGTTTCAGTGAGTACTTAATACTTGGCAGGCACTTTGCAAGTTACTTATCTCCTGAGCATGTTTCCTCATCTGCAAAATGAAGAAAGCAGCATCAATCCAGCAGGGAGACTGTCACGTCTAAATGATTTAAGTATGTAAAATGTCCAGGGCAAAGCCTGGCACCTGGTAGAGGCTCGGTTTTCCCCAGCCCCTGCCTGTCTGGCTTCTTTTGGGGGGGGCTGAGATACCATGCAGCAGGATATCACACCCACCCCGCTGCCCTAGGTGTTGGAACTGCTGGACGAGGATGAGTGAACTCACAGGTACCTGTAACGAGCGTTTCTAAGTGACCACAGGTCTGACGGGCTGCCCAGGAGGCCGTTATGCAGGCCTGGGCCTGGCGGAGGCTGGCCGTGTGGCGCCCAGGTTTCCCTTTAAGTCTTGGACCAGCAGCCTGAGCCAAGGGCAGTGATTCTGGGCTCTTTTTAGCTCCTAGCGATGGATCTGGGTCTGAACAGGGCTGTACCTCTAAGGCCCCCGTCTGCTTGTCGCCGATGACTGAGCGCCTGGCACAGTTGTCCCCAGCCTTCCCAGACATCTCAGTCCTCTCCAGAGCTACCTGGTAGTGTGGCCTGGGGCTGAGATGGCTGTGCTTCTCTGGGGGCAGGACCTTTGGCCTCCCCTGCTTCAACCTGCATTTGGTTCTTCTGGTCTGCCTGTGCTCGTCTCCTCTCACAGCCCGAACTAGGGAAGTAGAAAGCGCTGGTCACCTAAGCCATCTTTTCTGCTCTGCCATTAGTAGGGAAACTGAGGCGAACATAGGGCTTCTCTGCTTACCGATAGCACGAGCTTTGGCTGCAATCAGGAAGTTCCAAGCCTCCTGGAAGTTTCAACTCAGTGAAAATAGCCCCGAACTGACTTGCTTTGTATGTTCTTTTCTGCCGGAGACTGAGATCCTAGGGACTAATGACAAGGGTAAGAGTTCTAGTTCTCTAGTTCTAGTTCCAAAGAGGCGAAGTTCAAGATTCAAAATAGCTTTGCAATAGTGAACTTAGGGTCAGAGAGAATACCCTTTAAGTTTTGCTACTATTTTGCTGTGTTACTTAAGGCAAGTTAATTCACTTAACCTAGCTCAGCCTTGATTTTCCTATCTGTGTCATGGGTGCATCAGTCAGCATAGGCTCATGCTGCAGTAACAAGTATCCCCCCTCCAATCTCAGTTGCTTAACACAGCAAAGACTTATTTTTTATTCACTTTTCATGTCCATCTTAGGTCTACTAGGGGCTCTGATACACGTTGTCTTCATTCTAGAACTCAGACTGATAAAATTCTTCCTGGTAGACATATTGCAAATTTCTGTGGCAGTGGGACAGGGAGAGTGGGGGCAGATGATGGCTCACTGTTCATACAGCTGTTGCCTGGAAGTAACATATGTCCTTCTGCTCACACTCCTTTGGTCAGAGCAATCACGAGGCCACCTGTAGCTCCTAGGATGCGGGGAAGTATAATCTTACCATGTGCCCAGAAAGGGGGAGATCTGCAAAGGTTTGGTGGACAGCACTGGCTGCCACAATGAGTGCTGTTACATCAGCTTCCCCGGAGGGTTATTTAAGGAGTAAAAGAGCTAATGGCTGAAAAGAGCTAATGGATGAAAAATCGCTTTGCAAATAACAGACCTACCTACGATGTGCTTAGGTAACATTTAGAGGGCAGCCATTGTGGGCCAAATGCTATGCTAGATATTTTGTAACAGCACCCCACCCCCACAGAATCCTGGAAGGGTGAGGCGCTCCTGGTTCCGCTCCCTGTTGGCACTGGACCCTTGAGTGTAATTCAGGCAGAGCCCACTAGCCCAGGGATGCTCACGGATCAAGAGTGCTGCTTCAGCTGGAGATGTCTGGATGCTTTAACTATTTCTTGGGAAGGGCTCGCTTGTGTGACCGTTGACCAGTGACCCTCCTAAGCAGAGAACACGGGTGGTCTTGCTATTGGTCTCTGTGTCGTCGTCACTAAGGAGCAGGTGAGGCCGCCTGGCTCAGTGGATTGGAGACGGGCGGTGGCTTTTGTGTGAAGCCCCTCTGCGGTCCTGCCCTTAACACAGGTCTGCTCTGCTTCGAGGCTGCTTCCTGCGTGGAGGCCCCTGGACTGGGAACCTGTGGTAACCTGGGGAGGGTCCTGTTTCCTCATCAGTGTCGTCTCTGGGAGGAAAGAAAAGTTCATTGGGATCAGCAGTGTCTTGGTGGTGGCTATAGTCCCATGCTCTCTGACCATTGGAATTTGGGGTTGTAAGTACCCCCTTCTTTTGATGGGAAGATTCCCTGCTGGAAACTCAACCTGAAGAGGTCCCTGTGTCCTTAACCTTCTACGTGGCCAGAAGGCATGTCTCTGGCAGTGGTAGCTCAGTAGTTATCACTCCGTGCTCAGTAGACACTTGCATGTACAGCCTCTCATTATCATTATATCCTACTAATAATACAGTGAAGTGGGGAAATAGGGAACATTCTCATCCCCATTTTACAGATGAGGAGACTGAGGCTCCAGTAGTTTGTCTGCCTTGCCCAAGGTTCCACCAGTGCAAGTTGCTGGGATTTAAATACAGGGCCTTAGATTCCAAGCCCCATTGCCTCTTTCACTTGATAGCTCTCCTGTGGAGTGCTAAATTTGCCTTTTTTTCCCCCTTTAATGATGGAAGATTCCGACTATCAGAGTTTAAGAGCTCGAGGGAATTTTAGAGGTGATTTGGCCCAGTTCCCTTATTTTATGGAGGCAGAAACTTGAGGCCTCCAGATGGCTGCTCGATGGCTCTCCGTGAGTTGTCTGTCTCACTCCTTTGCTTTTTCTGTTCTATTCTAACCATGACGATACTTTTTTTTCCTTTTTATCTCTGCCCCATTCTCTGTCCCCTTTCCACAATATCTTACTCTTATTTGGTCACACCACTTCCTAGAAGCCTCCCAAGCACCTTTCCTCCCCCAGGTTAGTTCCCGGCCTACCCTACGTGGTGCAGTGTAACCGCCCCTGCAGCCTACCAGACTGTAGCCCCACCGTGGTATTGTAAGGGCCAGTGTGGTGTGGAGAACAATGGACCGCCCTCTCCAGCCTTCACCTCCAGGGCAGAAACTGTGTTTGTTTTGCTTGCCACTTTGCACTTGGGGCTGACACTTAGCTGCTGGTGTTTAGAAGATGTTCACAGAGCGCTGGGCGGGAAGGAAAGGAGGGAGCCAGCGAGGGCCCAGGTGTGGCTGTCAGGCCACTGTGCAGCCTGGGCCCCGTCTTATAGGGAGTGTGTGGGGGCACCTCCGAGGGGCTCTTCCCTGTTGGGGTCTCCCAAGGGTCAGGGAGCAGGAAAGCCTCTCTGCTGTTTTGTGGGGCCTGCCCCTGCCTTCTGAGTGTTCCTGCTCTCACCAGCAGCCCCCGGAAGAGAGAAATGAGCGAGGGGGAGAGAAAGAAAGATTGAGGGGCAGAGAGCCGAGGAAGGTGTGCTGCACTAAGACAGGGGAAGAGCGCTTATAAAACGTCACTTAGAGTCCCTGAAAGGATAAGCTGTAAAAACAACCACGCGCGCTCTGCTGGGTGACGCTAGTCAAAGAGAAATGCGGTGCAATTAGTCACTGGTTCTGAGTAGGAGGCGGGAGGGGGCTGGGAGGCAGAACAGGGCATGGGGAAGGGCGGGGGTGGCAGCCGCCTCCCCCACAAACTGCTCATCTGCTCCCACAGCCTCCTAGCCCTAGGGGTGGGCCGGGTGCCGTGGGGCGGGCTGTTACTTCCTTCCTCTCAGCCCCTGTGCCGGCCAGAGCCCACCTTGCATCTCCGCTTTCTCTCCCGCCACGTGGCATCTGCCCCCTTTTCCAGCACAGTCTTCGTTCTAGAAATAGGGAGGGAGGAGGCTGGGAGACCAGAGCTCCTGGGAGCTTAAAGGAGGGACATCTTTGACTCCCCACATCCCTGCCCACTTTGGCCCAGAGAGAAGTGTTTGCCCTGTTCAGGACCTCAAGGTGGTATTCACTCATCCCGCACCCCGCACCCCCACCTACCAGGTAAGTATTAAGTATCCGCTGTGTGCCAGACCCTGCCCTCATGCTGCTCACAGTTTAAATCCAGGAGATGGACAAGTGAGTAGGCAGATAGGATGCTGAAGGGTGGGAAACGTGCGGCTGCGTTCCTGTTTATCCATCCAAGAGGTCGGACCCCAGCCAGTTTGCCGCCGTGGAACCAAGGACTACGGTTGAGAGTGGGAGGGCCTTGCACTATAATTAATGGCCTCTGTCCGGGAGGCTGAGTTGATGTGATTTTGTTTTGTAGCTTTGTTTGTTATCTACGTAATTTTGTAATTCACAAGTAGAGAATTTTTTTAAAAATCTGTAGCTTGTTGGATTCAGTTATACTTAAATCCAGGGTATCGTTTCTTTTAAGTGTCTTTCCATAGTGTGTGAGTGCAGTCTCATTTTTCCTTGAAGCTCAGTCCCTAGCGTCTGGGGAATAAAGAATTCTACTGAATATTGTTACAGTTCAGTCTGTCCCCAATTGTGCTCTGTGGGGCGTTAATAGGTGTTCCCACCTAAAAAAGGTCTGTGGTAAGATAAATTTGGGAGCTCTGGCATACCTTGCTCTGGGATATTCACAGTATGTGTTATTTAAAAGGCTCTGCTTACTTAATGTGTATTATCACTTAAAAGTCTTTTTTTTTTTTTAATCTAGTATTTCTTGTACTTGCTTGACTGTAGAACTCTTTCCTCATGTAACATCCTGTGTTCCAATATTTTTTAGGGACATGTTGATATATATATTTATCTGGTAGATCAGGTGATTCTGGTGCAGAAAGGGACGAAAACCATAATCATAGCGCTCTCACAGAATACTGCCTTTGCAAAGCTCATTTCAGCCCTGGTGTGCAAAACTCTAAAACCGCCCAGCTGCAGAAGACACTGCCTGCTTGGCATTCTGGAAAGGGTCCTCACGCTGTCTAGTTCAGTGATACTGAACACATTTCCCCAGCAGGTAATTCAGTGTCTCAGCAATCTTTGCATTTTGTGGAAGAGAGACATGAGAAAATTCCGGCAGTTACAGGAAGGCTTGAAGCACTTGATTTGTTTTTTTGAGTAGGCTCATCTTGCCTTGCACACGTCTTACCCTGAGCGAGGTGAATATTATTCACGGCGAGGGTGTGGCAGCCCAGGACGACGATGACGAGGGTACAAGTTCCCGTTTCCCATTTTTCTTTATTTGGTCTTACATCCCGTGCATCAAAATGATGTAGGAGGTGCCAGTGTTCTTCTCGGAGCTCAAGCTGGGAAGACCCCCATGGAGGGTCATCCCTTAAGTACTGTGTTTCCCCAAAAGTAAGACCCAGCCGGACCATCAGCTCTAATGTGTCTTTTGGAGCAAAAATTAATATAAGACCCCATCTTATTTTACTATAATATAAGACCCTGTCTTATATCATATCATATCATATCATATCATATCATATCATATCATATCATATCATATCATATCATATCATATATCGTATCATATCAGGTCTTATATTAATTTTTGTTCCAAAAGACGCATTAGAGCTGATGGTCCGGCTAGGTTTTATTTTCAGGGACACAGGGTACTAGTCATCGCACAAGAATTCTAGAGGTCCCGTGTGCCTGTGTGTGTGGGTCACGGGGTGAGTTATGAAATACTGAAAAATTTCCTCGGTGTTCGGAATCTAAAACTGAAGGACCCAAACTCAGAAAACTTCTGTGGGAATGATGATATCATCGGGCATTTTCGCGCTCACTCTTGATGACTGGTTATGCAAGGTCAGCGTCTGCAACTCTCAGCCTCAAACTACCCGGTGAGAATGGCAGGAAGTCAACTGACCATGGCTACTGGCGGTGGCCGCTCTTTAATTGCATTATCTCCAACGCGTTTAGGGTCTCCCTTCAATTCACAAGCCGACAGGTGTTAGTCCTGGCAATATTGCCAGAGCCCCTGGCCACAGATGACCAGCCTAATTGTTACAGGAGAATGGGTCCGTTTCGGCGCGGTGTCCAGGTTCTTGGCATCTCGAGCAAAGAGTTGAACTAGATACTGAGGTAAAATACTGAAAAAGCAGTTTATTAGAAGAAAAAGTATACTTCAAAGAAATAGAAGCGGGCCCGAGTAGAAAGTAGTGGCTCAAGGTGGCATTATTAGGAGAAAAAGTACACTCCAGAGGGTTTGGAGTGGGCCCCAAGCAAAGGCAATGCTCAACAGAAGCTCAAATGGGGCTGACTGGCGAGGACTTGGAGTTTTTATCCTTTTTTCTTTAGAATGGGCTGTTCCTTTCCGGGCGTGGGACCACTTGATTGACACCTATGATTGACGAGAGGTGATTACCTCATCTTTTTAGACTGTGCATGTTCTTTCCCAGAATTCAGTCTGTTATAATGAACTTCCGGGCATATGTGGGATATTATAATGATGGTATAATGAGGCCCAGGTGAAATGAAAGGCATTGTGGCCTTTACTGCGCAGGTATGAATGACTGGTTTAATCTAGTTGGGTATTTTGTGCCCATTTGTTCCTCACAGGGGAGATGATTACAATGAAAAGGGGAACTTTTGGGTGGAGAGGGGAGGTCTTTGGGGCGGTTGCATTCTGTGGGTTGTGCAGGAATGCAGAGACCCGATGCCTATCTCTAACTGCCTGCCTTGTTTTTCCCTTGAGAGACGTGATCCCCATAAAATCTCTATGGGAAACTGAGGCACAGAAGGTCTTTTCTTCTACATTTGCTGCTGGGCAGGGGTGTAGAGCTGTCCCTACCTATTGGAGGATTCAGAGAACTCTTGCCCTGTCTGATTTCAGATGAGAGGACGGGGTCTCGAGACCCGCCTGGAAGACTGTGTTGGCTTCTTTGGTTGCGACTGGCAATCTTGCCGGGGTATCTTCTGTATCCCCAAGGCCCCTAAATGAGGAAAACTAGATTTTAATTAATAAATCCATTAGCTCTATAGAGCCCGTGGCCATTCAACCAGTCATTCAGGTGGCGTCCATTGTCCAGGAGCCGGGCCCAGAGTGGGTTGGAAAGAACATCAACAGGTATCCTGGCCTGGGGGAGTGTTCAAACCTATTTGGTGTCTGGGATGGAATTATCCAAGAGTGAGGTCCCGAATGGCTTGGGAAGCCACAGGCTTTTAAGTAGTTATCTGAGGCAGGGGGGGCAGCCATTCTGTGATTCAGGCTAGGAGCGATCTTTAGTGTAGGACTCAGAAACTGATTAGAAGAGTAATCAAAACCGGGGGGAAAATTTCTATAGTGAGGGGGTGCTCCCACGTCATAATGATTCGTCCGACCGGATGATCACCATCCCCAACTTCCTAAACACACTTTTGAAGGTTAAGTTTCTGACTTTCCGGTGAACCGACACAGCGGATGAATTCAGAGGAATGGCCCTGGGGTGTGTTTAATTCTGTGGAGCGAGCTGTCGGAAATCCGGCGATGACTTCCTGTCCTCGGGCTGGCCCACTGGCGTACATGTCTTAGATGTGGGTTCCCAGGGCTGGGATGCACTTACATCTCAAGAGGCTTTTGAGTTTCTGTAATAATTGTCATCATTAGCACCGTCACCAGCCCTGAATATGGTTTGTAAAGCTGTGTTCGTTAGAGCTCTTGGTGGCAGCTGAAAGCAACCCGATTCCAGCTGACTCAGCACAATGAGCCTTCATGGGCTCAAGAAGCTGAAAAGACCAGAGGTGGAGCTGGATTCGGTCCCCTCGATAACATCTCCCTTCAGTCTTCATCCTCTCACCCTGCCTTAATTTCTCTTCATGGCCCTTATACTATACCTGGCATTTTGTTATGTATCGACTGGGTGTTTGTTTATTGCTTGCGGTTCTCGCTGGAATGCAAGTTCCAGGAGGGTAGGGTGTTTGTTTTGTTCATCACCAGATGCCAAGTGTGGAAGAATGGACATGGACTACAGGAGGAGCTAGTAACTAGTTGCCGAATAAAAGAATGAATGAATGAATTCATGCAGGTGCTCAAAGGTCATCATCGGAAATTTGTCTTTAAAACATCTTTCCTTCTGTTTCTCTGTGTTGCTTTCATTCTTTGGAACGCTTCTTTTCTTGTGGGGAGAAGATGGATTCCAGCAGAAAGACAACTGCTGGACCAGCAAAAGGCTCACTGGCCAGCTTAGGTCATCAGACCATCCCTCAGCCAATGAGCATAGGTGGGGGGGTGGAGTTGGCCCATATTTATGTTCGTGGGACAGCCCAAGGACAGGAAGTTATCAATAGATTCCAATAGAAAACCACAGAGTCCAATGATGGGAGGATGTGGGCTGGCAGACCTAGCAAGAAACTTGGATAAAATACTAGAGTTCATTAATGGCTTTTAGTTGCACGTTCTCAACTAATCCTCACAAAACCTTTTGAGGAAAGTAGAACAGACACTATCACCCCCAGTTTACAGAAGAGGGAGCTGAGGGCTGGGGAGGGTGTGCTTCTTTAAGCAATTAGGAAGTGGTGGAGATCCATCTGGACCTCAGGTCTTCTTGGGCTTCACCAGCGTTCTTTCTACTGCATGGAATCACCTGCAACACAGCTTCTCATGGCTTGTCTTTGCAGAAAGTGCTGAAAAAGTGGGAAAAGGAAGAGCTTTGCTAAAATCCATGAAGGATTTTTTACTTCCCTGGCCAGGTGACTTTTCTTTTCCCCCACAATGGAGCCAGCTGGTTGAAAACAACTGGTAATAGCTAACAGGTTTTGCCTGGTTCATGGAAAGTGAGGACTCAAGATGGTGTGAGGAGGGAAGGGGTGGGAATAACAGCATATTCTCTGAGCCCGATGACCTGAATCTGAAAAAAATAAGCGGCATCATATTTAGACAATTCCTCCTGAGCCACGTGGAAGCACAGAGGTTTATCTCCCTGCCAGCTTTGCACACATGTATAGAATACCAATGATAAGACATGAGAGGACTCTCAGGGAGTATGTAGGCCAACTTTAATTCCTGGGGAGCCAAGGTTTGAGCAGCTCATGCCTGTTCCCTCCACCACCCTGGCTCCCGCACTCTTAGTCTCAGAAGCTGTGTCTTTTTCACTCTCATTCTGGGTCAGTGGTAGAATATTTATAGGGTTTGCCATTTTACAGTATACTTTTGACTAGAAAACATTGATCTGGTGGTTTCGCAGTTGAAGAACTGGGCTGGAAGAAGTAAAGTAACTTGTTCAAGATTATGGTGCTAAGCAAAGGAAGTGAGCCTCAAACCAAGACTTAAAAAAAAATCAAATACAACTTCACGTTGCTTCTAGTAAGCCAGTGCTTCTCACTTCTGGCGGGTTCCCACCCCAGGGGTGCTGCTTGAATTGGCAGGGTAGAAGCTAGTTGGAGCGCATTTGAGAAGATGATGGAAGGAAGGGAGAGATCTGATATCTCATGGAAGCTGTCTGGGTCGATGGCTTCTTGATGCAGGCTGCCTGGGGGACAAAGCCACAGCTAGCCCACAGTGTGCTTGTGTAATGTGGAAACCATTTCTTCTAGGGACACTCAGCACTGCGGACACGCAGGTTGGCAAGAGGATGGTTGGACCCCCTCTGCCTTAAAGATAGAGCCCTGTGCCAGGTACACGGCCCAGTGAGTGGAACGAGGACTGGGTTTCAGTCTCCACCTGGCCCATTGGACGGCGGCCTTGTGAAGCTGCCAGAGCATTGGGACGGCCTGGGTTGGGAAGTGCAACCGACTAGAAATGCATTTAACTATGAGCTCACTTGCCTCACTGTTCAATTCATCTTGTTGGTAGACTGAGCGAAACGTGGGGTCCTACTATTATACGTTAGTGCTTGAACTGAGAGGGAGGAATTGGTTGGTACAGAAGAAATGACTAGCGTCTTTGGGAGGCTCCCGTGCTCTTTCAGAGTGGACAAAGCTGAGCATAATCAGACATGTTCCTTAAACCTTAAGAAGGTGGGTCTGAGTAGGATTAAAGATGGCCAGCCCATAGCACAAGACTCAGAAAATATAAGATGGCTCCAGAGAACTGGAAGAGTGTCAAAAATATAACTCTTTTAAATATTTTTCATGTTACAAAAGCAATCCGAGCTAATTGCAGAAAATGTAGAAAATAGACATGAGCCAAAAGAAGCCATTTGAAATTTTACCACTCAGAAATAACCACTAACAGTTTTTTTGTTTATCCTATCAGTCTCTTTGCTATGCTTATAGATACACTTATACATACTGCAAAACAGGATCATATGTATAGACTGTCTTGTGATCGGCTTTTTAACTTAACAATATTTCACGAACATTTCCCATGTAATTAGCTATTCCCCTACCTTGTTATTTTAATGGTTGCATAGCAACCCATTTAATGCTTCCATCATAATTTATTTAATCAATCCTATTTTAGAATGTACATTGTTTCCAATGTTTTAATATTGTAAATAATGTTTGATGAACATTCCTTGAGTTTTAGCTCTTGCCACATTCCTGAATAAATACTTAGAAGTTGAAGTCAGGGTCAAATACAACTTGCCAGACGGCTCACCAGGAAGATGGTACCATTTTCCGCTCCCACCAGCAGTGGATGCAAATGTGGGTTTCCTAGAAGCCCCTGCAGCGAGGATCAGAGCCATATCTCTGAGTTAGCAGTTAGTCAGCGCCAAGGCAGCTGGCATGGGATGCGCTTCCTCAGATGGAAGGGCAAAGGTTGAGGCCTTGAAAATGGACAGTCCCAAAGAGCTGGTTCCAGAAGTGTGTTCTCGCATGGCAAGGTTTTAGAGAGAAGTTTGTGCTGAACTTACCTGGTCAGGGGAGGTCACTGACCTGTATTGTCTTTCCTCCGGTCATCACAAGACCAGGGACGGAGTTCATCGTAGGCACAGTGTGTGTGCATAGATGTCCTCGGCACGCGGCACTGCCGCAGAGCACAGTGGGAGGGATGGAGTAGGGAAGGAGACGTGCTGGAGGGACACCATAAGCTCCCTCCCTGGGAGGCCGGGAGGCAGGCAACACGGCCCCACGAGGAGGAAACAGGTTCGTCTTAGAAACCTCTTTTCTTTTTTGTTTTGGTAATAAAATTTAATTTTTCATCATGAAAGTAATGCACATTCTCTAAAGAAAATGTGGAAAATGTAGGACGTAAAGTGAAGGGGAAATCACCCAGAGGCACAACACCCAAGGAGAAATATTGGTGCATATCTCTTCATTCTTCTGTGTGTGTGACGTTTGCTTGTTTTTGTACATAGAGGTGTAGTCTCACTGTCTACATTATTTTTCTATACTGCTTTTTCCACTTTAGTATCCTATGTATTTTCCATGTTATTACATCATCTTGATAAAAATTTTTTGGTTGTGTACTTTTCAGTTCACTTTTCAGGTGACTAGGACACCGTTCATTGTTCCATATTAATATTTAGACTATTATTTCCATTTTGCAGGTGAAGACACTGAGACCTACAGGAGATAAAAGATTGATGCAGTATCACCAGACAAGGTAAGAGATACAGCCAACATTTCATCCCTTCATCTATTATTTATTCATTCATTCAACAGACAATTATAGAGCATTGCTATTGTATCAAAAGCTATCAGGCCCTAGGGAGGCAAAAACAATATTCCTGCTCATGAGGTATTTAGAAAGCAGTGGACAGTACAACCTCGCGGGAGCTGTGGCAGAGGAGTTCCTTGGTTCTGTCAGAGCTCAGAGAAGGGGCACCTGCCAGGGCAGGGTCTGAGAATTGCTTCTTGGAGGAGGTAATATCGAAACTCAATTTTACAGGAAGAACGAAAGATTGGGAGGTGGGTAAAGGGAGTAGCCACGTCTGTTCTAGAGGCGTGAGGGAGCCTGCTGGGCCCTGGGAACCGCCAATAATTGGCCATGGTGCTTGTCGGGAGAGACGCGGCTGGATCTGTAGGTGGGAACCAGCTCATATGTGCTTCTGTGCCCTGCCAGGAACATTGGACTTGATCCTGAAAGCAATGGGGGACGCTTGGTGGATTTTAGGCGGGACATTTGCGTAATCCTACTTGGATTTTAGAAGGAACCACGGATGTCATGGAGGAGAATGGCCTGGGGAGATGGGAGTCAAGCCAACCAGTGGGCAGAATATTCAGATAAGACATGTTGGGGCCACCTGGGGAGGGGTAGGTGGGATGGAGGGGAAGAGAATTGGAAGGCAAGACAGAAAGCAGATGCAACTTTGTGAAGTCTGTGTAGCGGACAGGGCAATATGATGGCGTCCCTGGGTTTGGGGGTCTGTCCTGAGGCGAGTCGGTAAGTTCTGTGTTGGATTTGTGTGGCGGTGCCTGTGGGACGGCGTCGTACTTGGGTGGAGTGAGGCGGGAGGTTTGGGGGGAGATAAAAATTATGAGCCTCCAGGGTAAGGGGGTTGATGTCCAAACCTGAAGGAGGATGAGAATCAACCCAGAAGAGCGCAGAGCAGTGGCTGGTACCTGCTGGCGAGCGTGAACCCCTTCCCGAGTCTTAGGAAACCCCTGAGCCCTCAGTTCAGAAACACAGAGAAAAGTGTAAGCAGTTGCCATAGTTTTCTTGGCATTTATAGGTACTCTGACGCTCATGCGTGGCCTGGAGTGAGAAATGAAGTCTAAGGCAGAACTTGGGAGGACACCAGTAGTTCAGGGGCGGGCGGTGGAAGAGAAACCGTCCCAGGAAACAGCTGCTTGTGTGAGGGTGGGGGCAGGACGTAAACCCTACAAGAATGATGCTCGGAAAGCGGAACAGGAGTTTCCCGAGGAGAACGGTGATCAATAGTGCCAGAGGGTGAAGGTTATAATTAGGTCCAGTGAAGCCGAAGCTCGATAGGTTTAGCACCAAGAACGTTGAGAAGACCCACGGCTCCTAGGTCAGTGTTTTCCGTACACCCCGCTCTGCTTCCGTGACTCCGTTCAGAATCTCGGGGAGACAGCATTCATCCAGCACACAGACCCCCTTTCGGTTGACAGCAGGCCCACGTGAAGCAAGCGTGGTGTGTCAGATTAGAAAATGGCAAGTAGTTTCCGGGCGGAGGCGGCGTGGTCGATGGCTGCCCTCAGTTTTCTACCCCGGCACTGGAATTCCTTCCACAAAAGGGCACGTGGTTTCCCGGCTCCTGGACTCTCGGCTCAGCCATACGACTTGCGTGGGCTGGTTGGACACGAGCAGACCTGATGCAAGAAGGAGCTTGGAATGCCTTGTGCAGCTGGTCTTGACCGCTTGAGCTTCTGTCATTGCCTTGAGATACACCTAGCTGGCTGGCTCACTGCTCCCAGGTGGCAGGTGGAGGAGATGTGTGTGGAGTAGAGCCACCCCAAGCTGGCTCACGAGTGACAAGGACATGCTTGCTCCTGTCTGCCGTTGAGACTTTGACGTTCTTTGTTTCCGGGCACCTCCTTCCGTGAAGCCCTCCTGGTGTCCAAAAAGTTTTCTTTCCCCTGTCCTGCCTTTCCTGGGTCCCTTCCTCACTGTCCCTCTTCCTGACACTCTGCTTTGGTCCCCTGTCATAGACTCCAGTCCCCTCACTCCCAGGCCCTGATCTGGGGGAGGAGGGACAGAAGCCGCGCTAGCCCCACTTCCTGTTGCCCACATCTCCTCGTTTTCTAGCCACGCCCAGCACTGTCCTGCACTCAGCTTCCTGTCTGGTGTGTCTTACCCAGGCCCACTCGGTCTCCTGCAGTTCTGACTGGGATCAATCAAATAATTCCTTCTGCACATTTTATTGACCTGCTACTGTGTGCCAGCTCGTTAAAAGCAAACTCTCCTTTTTTAAAGACAATAGTTGTTTGTTTTTATGTGAAACACCCAGTGCAGTGCCTGACATGTCGTTGGTAATCCACCGATTGCCAACACATTGCTCTTCTAGAAAATACTGTAACAAATATATTTGTGCATAGATCTTGGTTTTCCATGTAAAACATTTTTCTTTTTTTTTTTTAATTGCCAAAGTAATGCATGCTTGTTTTTAACAAACTAAACTATCAAATTACATTTAAATTTTAAATTAATTGACAGGCACTTGGTGGCTGTATCTCCCAGAGAACAGTCTGGTGGGTGAAATGAGGCTCACCTGTGGCTCAGCCTCGTGGTCCGTGTTTAGCACCGGGCACAGGGTAAACTCCCCGGACACGGGAGCTGCTCTTATTTCCCTTCAGCGGCAGCACCAGGCAGACCCGGCTGCTCAGCCGTTGCTTGGCTCTGCCACGGTGATGGCATTCAGACCCTTTCCCAGGGAGCCTTCCTGTTGCGTCCTCCTGGGTCCACCCTTTGCAGGACTCTGACTGCAGCTGAGCAAGGGGTCTGCCGCTGCCCACTCGCCAGCTTTCTCCCTGGGCAGGGTCAGCAGGAAGCTTTCTGCCCGGCTCCCCGCATTCCTGCCGTTCTGGGCCTGCGTTAGTCACTGCTCTGCAGAGATGGTGATTCCTCCCTAGGCCCCTCTTCTCCTCCTGCCTCTCCATCCTCTGGTGCGTGCAGTCTCGCGGAGCCGTCCTCTTCTTCTCACTGTGGCTGCCCCTATCCGAGGTCAGGTTGGCAGAAACTCCTGCCAGGAACGTGGAAACGGCCTCCTAACCGGTCTCCCTTCCTGCAGCCTCTCCCTGCATTTCCTGATGAGTGACTTAGAGCCTGACGAATTGAAGGGTAGCTCCAGCCCTGTCTCCTAACGCGCGCAGTCCTTCCCGGCTCCCATGGCCTTACTGAACTATTCTCCGCTGCTTTAAGGCTCACGAAGCTCTAACCCGAAATGAGTTTCTTAGCCCTTCTTTCTTGTCTGCCCCTCACGAACCCTGAACACAGCAAACTCGACAGTTCCTGGAACTGTCCACCGTCTGGGTCGGCCCACGTTCTCTCTGTGGGGAGTGTCTGTTGCCGTCCCCACATGTCACCCTACCCGTTCTTAAGAGCCCCTTCTCCGCGAGCCCCTTTCTGATTTCTTCAGCTGGGATTGATTGCGCTTTGCTCTGAGAGCCAGGCACCATCCGTCCTCTGGACCAGGATTTCACCACCTCAGCCCTACTGAGACTTGGGGCCCAGCTACCTCCTTGTGGGCGCTGTCCTGCACGTGGTAGACCCTGTAGCAGCACCCCCATGTTTAGCTTTTACCCACTAGATGCCAGTAGCACCTCCCCACCCAGTTGTGACAAACAAAAATGTCTTCAGACATTGGCCCAGGGGCAGGGGTAGAGCAAATCGCCCCCAGGTGAGAGCACTGCTCTAGAGTAATATTTGTGCGACAGATCCCCTGCCACACTCAGCCTGTGTCTGGCCCGGGACGATGCTACCTAATCATGCTGGGCCGTTTCAAGCCTGCAAGCTTTTGTTTATACTGTTCCCTCTCCCAGGAACGCCCTTCCCTTCTCTCCTCATCTGATTTCCTCCTTAGCCTTCAAAGCCTGGATGACGGACGCCTCCTCTTGTAGTTCTTCCCAGCCTGCCGCCGCTTTCCCCAGGCAGAATGGATGATTCTGCTCCCTGGGTTCCCACGGGACTTTGCATAAACCGCTATCGTGGCCCTACCAGACCAGGCGTTCTGTTACAGAAAAGCAGTTTAACTGTTTTTTGGTTTTTTTTGTCTTGAAAAGTGTTCATATACAGAATGTTCATGTTTAGTTCTTTTTTTTTTTTTTAATTTATTGGGGTGACAATTGTTAGCAAAATCACACAGATTTCAGGTGTACAATTCTGTATCACATCATCTATAAATCCCATTGTGTGTTCACCACCCGGAGTCAGTTCTCCTTCCATCACCATATATTTGATCCCCCTTACCCTCATCTCCCACCCCCTGCCCCCTTACCCTCCGGTAACCACTAAACTATTGTCTGTGTCTAACTGTTTATCTCTGTAAGTACAATGTGAGTTGTGATGCGGCAGGGACGCCGGCCTGCTGAGGCGTCCCCAGGTGGGCCAGACCCTGCACAGGTAGACCACCAAGCACAAGGCGGTTATACATGTCTAGGAGCAGCACTGCCTGAGTTCAAGTCCCGGGCCAGGCAGTTACGCGTTGTGTGATTTGGGGTGATTTATTAAAGCTTCTCTGGAGGTTTACTTTCCCTCTCGGTAAAACTGTCTTAATAACAGCACCTGTCTTACAGGCTCGTTTCAAGGGTTTAGCAAATGAATACTTGTAAAATTCTCACCTGGTCCCTGACATACAGTCCGTGCTCAGTCAGTCTTAGTAATGAACGAAGAATGAGTGTTGACCTGGCTGTGCAGGGATGTGGGTTCCACAGGCTGCTACACCCCCAGTGGCACGGTAGCCTGGGTGCTGCCCCTAGGAAGGGAGCCTCTGTCGGGCCCCCCCCACCGCACCCCTGTCCCTTGCAGCCACCCTCATCCCATCCTCCTTGGCATGGGCAGCTTGGGCAGCGAGCACAGGATGCTGGGCAGAGAGGGCTGTGGCCTCCCTTCACGGTGCGGTAGCCAGGCTGGAGGGAACAAGGACAGACATTAAAAACCTATTTTCTCACTGGGCATAAGTAATTGGCAAAAAAAGCACTAAATCCATAGCTGTCAGGTGAAGTCATTTCCGAGAGAAAAGGATGGAGGGAGAGTTGGAGGGGGAGCTGGGGTGGGAGCTGGGGTTGGGGCAGGGAGGGAGTGAAATGCAAAGCAAAGTGCTGGCGAGCCCAGCACAGAAAACCTCTCCTTCCCTCTGCCGGACCAGACTGTCGTCCCTTTAGCAACCGTCCCTCAATTTTTTTTTTTTAAATTCTTTTCTGGAAAGAGAGATTTCTAAGGTGGTAAAAGCAATGAAAGCCAGCCCTGGAATTATTTAATGAGCCAGAATGAATTGCATGTGAAATTATTTAAGCGGGATCTGGGAGCATTTAATTGCAGCTAGGGATCTTAACTCGAGTGGGAAAGGATCTTTGTGCTAATTGCTGGCGATGATATTCCTACAGAGAGGAAGAGCTAGCAGAGAGCAATTAGCAGAAAGGGGTAATTGCAGAGTCTGGACTGCTTGGCTCTGCTGCCTGGGCAGCCAGGTCCCCCAGCAGGGGGCAGGCGAGATCTGGGACCCTGAGTGGGAAGAGAAAGCAGGGAGGGCATGGGACTAGGATAGGCTTCGGGCTGTGGAGGCGGCGTCCAGCTTCTCTAGGGATGCACAGGGGACCGGATCTTCAGAGGGAGATACAGTGAAGCTTCCAGCCACAGTGGGCCCTGTCCCATCTTCCAGAACACCAGCTTGGGGAGGCAGTGAACTTGGTCCTGATTCTAGGGAACAGACAACCCCGTTTCGGGTTTTCCTGTTCCAGTCCACACAGCTCACCTGGAGGCCTGTCTGTTGGTTGCACCTTCAGTCACCTATGTTGTTGTGGAGTATAGGATCGTGTTCATTAGCTTTGGGATGGACAACTAACCCTGGGAAGGCATTGCTAGCCCCATTCTACAGATGAGAAAACTGAGGCTTTTGATTACGACTTAGTTGAAGACGCAGAGTGGATGAGTGTCAGTAGGTGACCTAAGACCCAGGGCTCTGTCCTGAATGTTCATCAACTAGTCGTCATTGTTACAGTGTTCACACAAACGTGAATGCCATTGTCCCTCTCCTCCGGGGTGAGTGTACAAGGCTCACACAATAGATTCATTCGTAATTATGAATGATTTAAAATGCTGACTTCCGTATGAAAGATACGAATAAAAGCCAGAGGAGAGAGCGTTCATTTCTGAACGGGCGACCAGCAAAGGTGTCACCTGGCAGCACGGGTAGAATTTGGACATGTGGACACGTGGATGAGACAGACTGTGAACAGAGGGCTTTCTCAGCATCGGCAGGAGGGTAGGAAAGCAGGGACACTACGGGAGACAGCAGATGTCTCTGTGTCTGGAGAGGAGAGCAGAGCTAGGGGAAGAGCTGGGTCAGATAATGGGGAGTTGTGCGTGCTGGGTGGCTGCGTGTGAACCTCCCATGCCGGCAGTGGGGAGCTATGGATGGATTTTGAGCTGGGTAGCAGCTGTGGTGGATTAATCTGGCAGTAGAGGGGGTGGGAGGGTGGGGAAGGCTCGCAGTGGAAAGAGGATGGCGGTTGGAGCCAGAGACTGTCATGGTACCTTGTAGAAGAGGCGGTGAGTCTGAATTGGGACGGTGGCACGGGATGGAGAGGACACCCCATCCAAGCCCTTGCTCTGCCCTCAGCACCACACGGGCCCCCAGGACTGTGCTCTGAGGTGCTCAGCGGTAGTCGGACCGCAGCCTGGGTTGGAAACACAGATCGTGGGTGACGTGTGTATAAAGTGTGGGACGCCAGGCTGGTGTAGCCAGGTCATCTGGTCATCTAGCCCAGTCCTTGCTTTTGACAAATGACACCCAAAGCCACCCAAGACCCTGGTCACTTCCTCTGTTTGCAACTCTGCAATCTCTCTTCCCCTCTGAGGTCTGCGTTTAATCATCCTGACAGTCCAGAGAACCCACACTAGAGCTTCCTCAACTTTGAGCACGAGAAGTTTCTAATTCTGAACTGGTGGCAGAGGGAAAGTGCTGCCTCCCAGGTGTGGTTTCCACTCATCCCTGCAGTTGGGCAAACAGAGCAGAAGCCTGTGGAGCAGGTTGAGCGTGGGGACAGAGGGTTGCCCCTCATTATCTTTGTATCTCTCCCCACCCCCCATTCCTAAATTTCTCTTATTGTGGTGCACGTTGCCTTCATTCTGTCATCTGTGCCACCTCCTCCAGGAAGGCTTCCCTCATTTCCCACAACCAACTTATTCCTCTGGAAAGACCTGCTTTCTGGGAGAGCTGCCAACAGATAGATCTATGCCTGCTTAGAGGGTAGGGCCATGTCTTGTATGTATTCCCTGTAAGACCAGCAGAAGGCATGATAGAGAGAAATTTGTTACTATTGCTTTGCTGTTATTTTGCCATGTTCATAATGCTAATAATAATAATTAAAATTACCACTGCACTGGCCATGTGGTGAGCATCTGAATGCATTCCTTCTAATTCTCAAGTAAACCTGCAAGGGAGGGGTCATTAGTACCATTTTCAAACGAGGAAAGTAAGACGCAGAGAGGCCGTGTCACTTGACCTCTGTCCTTCAGTTAGGATGGAGAGGTTTCAAGATTTACTCCTGGGCTGGCCAGATCTGAAGCTTGCTCCCTCCCTCATTCCTTCCGCTGCCTCCCTTTCTTTTTTTAGTGGAATTGCATTATCATGCTGATGTTTGCAAATATCACCTCATAGTTGGCTAGCATAATAATAACAAACTAGATTAAGTATACTGAGCGTGGGCTATTGTCCATCTGAAGGTCCACCTAAGGGTTCCAGCCCTGAGGGGAGGTTTGTGTTCTAAACCCTCCGCTCATGAAACTTTCCACAGCTCTAGGCCACCGGACAGAATGGGAGGGGCTAGAGGCCCTACACTGAACAGATTCCAGCTCTGCACAAAGGGGTCGCTGAGAAAACGCGATTGCTCTGGGGTCTTCCAGCCCATAGGTGGAGCTGTTGGACTCTGGGAACCCCTTTTTGCAGAGGTCGGGGGAGCAGTGTGGGCCAGACCCAGCCCAGCTCAGCTCAATAAAAGAGAAGGCACAGCGCTGTTTCTAAAAAGGGACCTGGAAACAACCTAAATGACCACCACGATGGGCGGGGTTAAATCGGTTACCATACACCCACAGAATGGAGTGCCATGTAGCCATTAAAAATTACGACAGAGATTTATGTGGATTGATAGAGAGAGATGTCTCACAATATATTTTGCTGAGGGAAAAGCATGCCTCAGGACATTTGATATATATAGCATTATCCCCAAGATATAAAACTGTAGGAGAGAGACAGAGATGGATCGTAAGCAGGATTTCACCAAGACTATTAACGGTATAGATCTTTTTAGGCGGTGAGATTTCATATTATTTCTACTTTATTCTTTTCTGCTGTAACCTTATCTGTAATATGTGAATTTTTAAAATAACAAGCATACATTATCTTTGCAGTTGGGAAAAATCAAGTCATTTTTCCACTTGAAAATTTATAAGGCAAACCAAACCCAAGGTGTCACTAACTCTTCCCGAACACAGACCCTTTCAGAGTGTAGTCACCATGTCTCATCCGTGTGTTGGTGACTAGTTATTTCCTTGCAGAGGAGTGGAGACATTTGTCACCCATGTTAGAGACAGAAAAAGCCAAAGATGCCTTTTCTGGGCCCGTTCCAGGACCCATTAAGAAGCGTGGGGCCAGAGGACGCTCCGCCCCCACCCCGCCCCGGCTTGGCCACCCCGCTTCCCTCTCCAGCTTCCACCCCCATCCTCCACTCCCCTGTCTTCACCCTCCTCCTGGTGTCTCCAGCAGCTTTCATCTCCACAAATTCTATGCAGCAGCGAGTCCCTGAACTTTCTAATTGAGATCAGAGATAAATATAGTGGGGAAGGAAGGAGGCCTAGTTTTCATTTGCAGCATTTCCCATTAATAACAATTTCTAATTAAAAACTCTCCATCTCCGAGCCGAAGTCCAAGAGCAAAGTCTCCCAGGTCTGTCTGCCTGGAACCTTTGTGCCAGTGAGTTCGGAGTGCAGATTTTCATAGCAGCTGAGCCCTCACTGCCAGAAGCCATAATTAAGCTGGAAATGGAAAAGATAAATAAATAAAGGGGTGTCATCTAAGACCATAGGGACCTTCCCTCTCTGCAGCGCTCGAAGGAGGCCGCGCACCTTCCTCGGGGAGCAGTGCCTGGTAGGTCATCCTTCCGAGAGAAAGTGGCCGGGCCAGATGAGCAAGAAGGCAGCTGTTGGGTGGGGTGCAACGAGCAAGCGAGCGTTTCTGGAGTTTCAGGAGCTTAACTGTCAGGCCCGGAGGGCAGCAGCGGTGAGCTCTAAGAGAGGGCGCTCTGTCTCTATTCATCTTTTCTTTTCGCTTTCTCTTCTTCCCAGGTATCCTCTGTGGAGGCCCCAGCCTTCTGTGGTTTGTGCTCCTGGTGTTGTGTGTGTGTGTGTGTGTGTGTGTAGGGCGTGTTGCTGCTGCTGCTGCTGGAGGAGCCGTGGCTGTTGATCGTCTAAGGTCGTAGGATGTACCTTCTAGTCTTGATCTAAATACAAGCCCAAGTTCACTGTTGTCTCCAGAAACACTCTGATGCCTTTGCAACTTGCGGAACTGAAGTGGGCACCCAGAAATCAGCTGCGAGTACGTGAAGGGCTGGCTGCACAGAAAGACCCTCCTCGAACTTCGGTCTCGTAGCTGTCTGCATACTCAGTGTCTCACTTGGCTGTTGAATAGGCGTCACAGAGTTCCTGCGTCCAAACTCATGACGGGCCCTCCAGCCCTGCCCCTCACACAGACTTCTCCCATCTCAGGTAAAGAAAACTGCATCCTTCCATCATCTTGTTCAGGCCACGTATCTAGGTGGCACCCTTGACTCTACTCTTTCTCTCACACGCCTCACCCTATATCCATGAGGAATTCCCCTTGGCTCTACCTGCAAAATGTGCCCAGCCACGTCTCCCCATGTCTACTGCCATGACCCTGGTCCAAGCTACTACCATCTGTCCTGTGTTATTTCAGTAGCTTCCGGACTGCTCTTTCTGCTTCCACTCTTGTCCCCTGAAGTCCGTTCTACACCCAGCAGGTGGAGGGAGCCGTTTAAAGCATCCATCAGGTGATGTCCCTCCTTCACTCCGATCCCTTCCTTCCAAAGCTTCTCTCTTTACTCAAAGTGAAAGCTTCCAGAAGCCTTAGCAAAGCCTCGGGCCCTACAGGGGGGGGCCCCTTGTTACCTCTGCCACTGTCTCAGTCTGTTCGGGCTGCTGTCACAAAATGTCACGGACACACATCTACTCCCCACAGTTCTGGAGGCTGGGGAGTAAGTTCAAGGTCAAGGTGAGGGAAGATGTGGTGTCTGGTGAGACCCCACTTCCTGGTTCATAGACTGCTGTCTTCTCACTGTGGCCTCACGTGGCAGAGGGACAAGCAAGCTCTCTGGGCCTCTTCGATAAGAGCACTCATCCCGTTCATGAGAGCTGTACTCTCACGACCTGGTCACCTCCTCGGGCCCCACCTCCAAAGGCCATCACATTGCGGGTTAGGTTTCAACATAAATAGCACGTGCCACCTTTGGCTATTTTTTAAACACGTGTTTAATTTCTGCTTCTTCTCTCTCTCCCCTACCCCACTGGAAAGTGAGCTCCACGGGGGCCGCGGTTCCTGTCTGTTTTGTTTACTGCCATCTTCCCAGGACCTAGATCAAAGCCTGGCACGAGTACTCGCTCCTCAATGGGTCATTTGTTAGGTAACTAAATGGTGGAATGAATGAATCAATGAAAATGAACTAAATTGTCAAGTTAAAGTGGAGGCTTACTTTTCTGAGAACGAAAACCAAATGTAACCCAACCAAGTCCTAACACCTGGGAAGGGGAAAGCTGTTGTTACACGAGGGGTTTGTGAGTCAGGGGAACCTGACTTTGAAATCTAGCCTTGTCATTTTTTAACAGGTGACCTTGGGTATTTACTTAACCTTTCTGAGCCCCCAGTTTCTTCATATGTAAAATGGGGGTGATGACAGGATTTCCCTGGTAGGGTATTTGGATGGAAACAAAGCAATGGTATAAAATAGATACGTATCACTGGCCCGGTTTATAGCAAGTGCTCAGTCAATGTTTGCTAGTAGTGATGGTGCAATTTCCTCGTCAGCAGGGAGCACCTTGTAAATCAGCACTGACTGTCGATGATGAGGAAGCAAATGCAGTCTTCCAGAAAAAGGGGCTCACTATTTGGAAAAATGAGGAGGCGCGTCTCGGCCGGCCCCTGCGGGATTACAGTTCTGGGATTGCTCTTTGAAAGAATGAACATAAGTGAATGGGAGCTGTGAAAATGAGAGTGATCAGGGTGGTGAAGGTGGAAAGACTCACACCCTGCCTCATCGCGGTCCCTGGCCACCCGCGGGTTTGTTCGGCACGGCACTTGAAGAAGTTACGGTCTGTCGCAGGGGCTGGCAAGCTTTTCTGCAAAAGGCCAAATACTAAATATTTTCGGCTTTGTAGTCCGTAGGGTCTTTGTCACAAATGACTCAGCCCTGCCATTGAAGTGCGAAAGCATCCATAGACAATATATAGATGAACGGGTGTGGTTGTGTTTCTATAAAACTGCACTTGGGAAAACAGGTGGAGGGCCAGATTTGGGTTTGTCGATTGCCGATCCCTGGTCTGTGGGATCCCATCACGAGGTGGTAGAAGGAACGTCTGAAAGAGGACTGGACTGTTTTGAGGGTCCTCAAGGGGGAGAAGTGGGGTTGAAGTTTGGATAGCAGGTCTATAGATTCCGTTCCCTTTAAGGAAGATGTTTAAACAACCAGAGCGTCTGGCCGAGCCTGGTCCAATGGGCTGCATGAACCTCATTGGTGGATTTGTTCAGACAGAAGCTAGTGTCACTTGGCAGAAATGGTGGAGAGTGAATTCAAACACTGGGTAAGTGGCCGATTCAATCCTTGGTGACTTTCCAGCAACCTGAGTTATCAGGATAGTCTAAGGTATGTGCTTATTGACAGTCAGGGAAACAAAGTCACAGATTTGGTACCTCTCCAATGAGTGGGTCGTTGAAATGGCAGATTGAAGACAATTTAATTTTTTTAATTATATCCCCAAACAGATTTTGTGTGCCTATCTCTGGGTGGAAACCAACAGGAATGTATGTCAACTTCGTTCAGAATGTAATCCATCTCAGTACTCATTTGGGTCTCTCATGAAGACCCAGACACCAACCATAAACTGTAGTCACTGTCCTACTAACAAAATAGGGTGAGCAATGTATGAGGATTTATTTTCTATTCAGATGTGAGAATGGCGAACATCTGTCACAGCGGCCTTTCCTCCTCTAACCTCCGTGTATTTGAAAACATTGCTAATTAGTCTGGACACTCTTTATTCCTGAACCTTGGACTCGAATAGTTAAGGTTCTAGAACTTTTATAAGCGAGACTTAGGAGTATCTGCTTAGCTGGAATAGGGATGAGCGTGTGGGATCAAGCTGAATGGTGTTAAAGAATGGAGGAGGAAATGGCGGAGAACCCCAAGGACCCTCCCTGGTCCCCCACTGCCCCAGAATCCTTCCCAACACATTGCTCCAGGCAGCTACCGTCAGTTTCCTGGAGGCGGCTATTTGTCATCTCTCATTTAGATGTTCAGAGAGTTCAAGTGCAACAGCTGGCATTTCCTATAACCTCCTGGAAGTTGGCCAGTGGACAGTCGGCTGATACCTACGGTTTTTTATTGAGCACCCTGAGCATCAGGAGCACGGGATGTCTCAGCATCTTTGACACGGCGACATCTTAGTGAGCTAGGTACCGGGAGGGACACAAAACTTCTGGGTGGAGGCATATCCTTGGGTCACTACCCTAAGTCATTACCCTAAGTCAGGTGCTGGCAAATGTGGAGTGATACGTTGGGGACACCCACTCACCTGATCTCTTTCTGTGTGCCAGGACCCCTGTGTTCACGCCCAAGCGAGTTGTAGGGATAAAGGACGAGACCTTTGGGAGGGTAGATTTTGGTGAGAGAGTTGGGGGCAGTGGTCTCATCCATGTGTCCACTTCAAGCTGAATATGGGGTGGAGGCTAGAGAGCAAGAGTGGGGGCAGATGTAGTGAATACATGTTTAGGGAAACGGGGTGAGCCCAGTGGGAACACCTTTCAGGAGCGTAACCCCAACATTAGAGGTTGAAGTGGAAATAGCCACGGTCCTGTGATAGAAAATGGTACCCAATGTCAAACCCCGAAGGTGACAATGTAAATGGCGGAATGTGCAGCAGGACTAACCACCGGAAGGGCTGGTTGCATATTGGACTTAGGTGTGATGGATGGATGGATGAACTAAGGCAGAAATGATGAAGGTGCTTGTGTTTACATCTCATTCAGAAGAAAATATGAAGATGCCACCATAGCCCAGCGTTTCTCAACTTTGGTGTTACTGACGTGTGGGACCAGATAGTTTTTTTGTAGTGGCAGGGATGGGGGGGACCTGTCCCCTTAGGGACAGGTCTCTGCCCACTAGATGCCAGTGCTACCTCCCGCATCCCCCCATGACAACCCCCAGTGCCTCCGGACATTGCCAAGTATCCCTTGGAGGCAAATCACCCCAGCTGAGAACCACTGCCTAGGCCTCCAGGCTGTGGTACTCAGCTCATGTTCTGGGGTACAGAGGACCCCAGAAGGAGGAGACGTGCCAGTCCAGACTGGAGTGGGGGCCTGGAAGAAATGGAAGAGCCCTGTGGGCCTGGAAATGGACCCATTTAAAAGCTTAGCACAGGTTCCCTCAGATCAAATGCCCGCTTCCTGGGTTCCATCTTCCTGACTTAGAGGCTGCGTCTCCTCAGCTCCCACTGAATACAATTATTCCCCACAAAGCTACTGATTTCTTGTAGTCAGTGTTTGCACGCTTTACCCCATAAGACTTTAAATCCCTCTAGGGCAGCAGTACGCTCTTTCATCTTTGTGTTCCCGGGACCTAGCATGTTCGCTCATGAGATGTTTTCTAAGCCCGTGAATGAACGAATGGCGTCGTGATTTCAGGATCGCTCCCCCGCACCACGAATGGACGGGGATCCTGAATCATCAACACAGAGCACATATCAGAACTGGAAAATGACGAGTCTTTTCCTTCTGGAGAAACACAAGTCAGCCTAGGAATGAGGTTCCTGAGTCACTGAGGCGAAATAAACCCCGGGTGGGGACGAGTGGGCCGACCTCGGGTTTGGGACCAGGCCAGGGAGGACAAGTCGGAGGTCGTTCGTCCCGAGTGCGGCCAAGGCCCGAGTCCCGGTCTCTGCAGCTGGTCCACAGCAGCTGCACTGACCGTGATGAGCTGCCCACTGCGGCCTCAGTGCCCCCCCTGTCCCCCAGTGCTGCCGCCGCTCCCCTAGCCCAGCAGCTGGGAGCACATCCACCAGTTAATGGACCTCTGGAAGGGGGCGGCGATCAGGAGCCATCAGCACAGCTCCCCACCCAATGGCCCTACTGAAGCAGTGATTTCAATTAAAGGGCCATTACCATGAAACCCTATCCAGCCCCAGCTCCCATCGGCCAGCGGGAGGCTTTTCTTCCCCGGGTCCCGGGCCCTGCTCTGTGGTTACCGAGCAGGCCTCTCACTGGGGCCCACCGCCTTTGCTAAAACACAGCAGCTGCTGCTCATAAACAAACATATTGATCATACAGATATGGGATGTCAGGGACTTAATTCATGAATGAAGTGAGCTTTAAGAGTGCCCGGTGGGAGCTGCCTCTATTTAAAGGGCCCGCAGCTGCCTGCGTTCTGAGGTGGGAATGGGCCCGTCTGACCTGTGTGCTGTGGTGCCCTGTGGGCGTGCCGGGGGGGGGTCTTCTCCGTGGGTGCCACTTCCCCGGCCCTCCGCCTCTCCGCCCTGGGACCCTCTTTGCAACTGGGACATCCTTGTAGTTGGGTGAGGCTGGAGTGCTCTGTGGCTGACGGCACGGGCTGGGGCCCTGTGGAGGGGGGCGAGAAGAGGGGGCTTGCCCTGGCTCGGGCTCTTGGGCTCCAGATGATGCTGCTGGTGACAATGGCCTCAGCCCCGAGGACTGGTCTCCGCCAGGACCTGCCATCTCACTGGACCCAGTGGCACGGAGCCTTAGGAACCCTAATGAAGAGGTCCTAGACGTTTCTTAATGCAATCGTTTCCAAGTCAGACAGCCCACCCTCTTGTCAACTTGAGCAGATAGTCAGTAGCAAAGGCTCTGGAGTCAGACTTCCAGCCTTTGAATCCCAGCTCTGTCACTCATAAGCTGTGTGACCTCAGGCAAGTTTCTTAACTTCTCTGTGCCTTATCTGTACAAAGGGAAAATTGTTGAGGTGGAGAGGAAAATGAACCATGCTTGCAATAGTGCCAGGCACAGAGTTAGTGTTTAGCCTCAGCCTGCTGTCATGGCCTCTGACCTCCCCTGAATTCCTCTAGATACCACTCAGGGGAAGGCGGTAACTTCAGGGACGTACAATATCCTTCCATTCGCAGTGCCAGATGGGCAGCTTCAGCTCTTCCCTGTCCCAGCTCCTGCCTGGAAGCTCAGGCTAGGTGGCACCTGCTAGAGTCCGGCCAACTCGAGTCCTCCAGGCCTGAGCTTCTGACTGTTTCCCACCCTGGACTACTGCTGGGGAAGCGCTGGTCCTTCAGCCTCTCTCTCCCCTCAGCTTTGTCTAGAGGTGCACTGACCCAATGTGGTAGCCACCACTAGCCGTTTGTGGGTGTTTAAATTTGCATGTAAGTGAATGACCATGAAATAAAAATTGCAAAACTCATTCCCTCAGTCACACTAGCTAAATGTGGTGAGTGTCTTGGACAGTGCAGATTATAGAACCCTTCATCTCTGCAGAAAGTGTTAGTGCTGACCTGAAGGTCGTATGACAAGAAGGGGGGCGCCCCCGCCCCCCTCTCTAAGCCCTTGCTCCTTAAAGTGGGGTCCACGTCACCTGAAGCTTGTTAGGAAGGCCGGCCACAGCCCAGACTGAGTCGGAGAGTGTGGCTCGTGCGCATGTGTGTGTCTGAGAGCCGCTGTTCTAAGCCTCCATGTCCCATCATGGGAAACAGGAGTGCTCCCTGTCGGATTAAACGAGGTACCCCATAGAGAGTTCTTGCCAAACAGAAAGTGCCCACTGAAGACGAGACCCCATGCCCTGCTTCATGTGCCCCAATGGAAGGGCGGAGGCCTGCTTCTCACTGAGCCCCGGGACTGGATGTTTTGTGGAGACTGCAGGGGACCTGCATCTGTTCCTAGCACCTGAGCATGTTTACCTTCTAGAGCCCGAGCTGGAAAACCCCCAAAGTCAACGGCTCAGAGATGCAGGTCTGGTGGGTTCAAACTCAGCACCCGAGAGGGTGGCTGGGGAACCGTTGTCTTTGGCCCACAGTGACATGATGGGTAAACAAGTAAACAGGTTATTGTAACACAGCGTGCTCAGGAAAGGGAAGAGCGATGTCCAGGTGGCTTTGGGAGCTGAGAGGCGCTTAGCCAGGGGGCAGGAAGAGTGCCAGGGAAGCTTCCAGAAGCCAGTAGCTCTGAAGTCCAGATGAGGTGGTGGCAGAACAGGGTTGGCAGTGGAGATGTGGGCACGGCGTGTAAGACAGCCTGCAGAGCAAAGGGATGAAGTTGTAAAGGCAGCTGGGAGACAGGGAAGCACAGGCTGTGCGGGTCTGCTGGAGGCTGAAGGATCGGGCGGGTGGACGGGGGCAGTGAGCGTGGTCGCAGCTGGAGCTGGGCAGGGGTTCATGTCTGCCATGACTGTGAGACCATATGTGTGAGTTAGATCACAGAAGCCACATTGTGGAGAAGGAGCTGGAGGAAGGAAGATTGTTAGGGGTTTGTGTACAAGTTCAAGGAGAGAGGGCGCAGGCCTGGACACTGGCAGCTAGGCCAGGGGGAGAGAGAAAAGCTTTAAGGACACACAGTCAGGTAGTAACCTGTCAGCTACGCATCTCTTTAACTGTGAATTTGTGATCACCTTTTTAAAGGCCTATGCTTACGTTTACTTGTGTTCAGAAAGCTTTCTTTAGAGAGGGCGTGCATCCCCAGAGCTGTCAGACATAGTGAAAGCTGTTTTCAGAGGAAAATGTATAGCCTTAAATGCCTTCATTATTAGTGAAGAAAGCTCCCCCGCCCACCAAAAAGGGGTGGTGTTCGGTCATCCTCTTAAGTAATTAGAAAGAAACGACTGAATAAATGCGAAGAAAATGCAGGAAGGATATTAATAAAGGTAAAAGCAGAGATTAATGGAATAAAACCCAAAGTATGTTAGAAAAGATAAATAAAACCCTAAGCTTGTTCTTTGAAAAGACTAGTAAAATAGATGAATCTGTTTTGAGAGCCTGATTAAGGGGAGGGTGAGATATTAATGCGAGAGAAAACAGAGATGATATAAATTATTTGCCTCAGCAAGACTGTTGGGAGGAAATGATAAGTACAGCACTTGAGATTCAAGTGCCTCCAGCACCCTTTGTACCCCAACAATGGCTATGGCAGCCCCAGTCCGTGCTCAGTCCTCCTTTCCCGAAAGCTCGAGGATCCTGGCAACATTTCGTTCATGTCATTCTCCCTACCATCATAAAAAATAATAGTGACGCACATTTATCTGGCGATTTATTTTTTCTTCTATATGCCAGACACCGTGCTCCCTTACTTTGCACTGGTTTTCTTTTAATCCTCCCATCAGTTAAACCCGGTCCGTCGGGCCACGTATGACACCTATTTTACAGATGAGAAAATCCAATTTAGCCTGAGGGGGTAATTCGCCCTGTGTCTCAAAAGCTGGAGGCAGCGTCTGTCCCCTGGCAGCCTGACTCCTGGGCTGGTGCCGTTCTGCTGTTTAAGTCCTACCTCTCCCCTGCAGCGTGCTGGAAGCTGGAGAGCCTGTGGCACTGGCCCTTGGGTGCCCTGGGCCCTGGGTTCCAGTCGTGGCTTTGGCACTGAGATCCCCAGCTGACTCTTTTCACTTTCTGGCCAGGAAACATGTTGCATTTGGTTTCCATGTCGTTTCAGCCCCCTCCGATCCGGAGCGGTGTGTCAGTATTTCCCTGACGTTCAAGGGCAGCATGAAGAGTACAGGCCTTTCCTTCGAGGGTGGACCTCAACCTGCAGTAGTGTGAGGTTGCCTTGTGACAAGACTCAGGTTTTTAATGTCAGGTTTACTGAAGTTAATTACATACAGTAAGGTTCATTCTTTTCTAGTTCATGGTTCCACGAGTTTTGAGCAATGCATAGCACTGTGTAACCACCACCACAAGAAATAAATAGAACGTTTCCATCCAGGGCTGGCACTGTGGGCATGTGGCCTGTGTAGTTGCATAAGTCCCCGTGCTTAGAAGTCCCCCGCGCTTGGTTTAATGCTTTCCTGTCACCATCTTGAAATTCTTAATAATTTTTGAACAAGGGGTCGTGCGTTTCCGTTTTTCACGGGGCCTTGCAACTTGTGTCAGTGGTCCTGCTTCCCATCACCCCAAAGCGTGTCCTCCTGCCCCCTTCCAAGACCCTTGGCGACAATTGATTGGTTTTCTGTTCCTATAGTTGTGCCTTTTCCAGATGGCATTTAAATGGAATCGTGTAGCATGGAGCCTTTGGAGTCTGGCGCCTTTCACTTAGCATGGGCCATCTGAGAGTCATCTGTACCCTTCCATGTGTCACTAGTTCCTTTTTATTGCTAAGTATTGTGCTCTGATGGGGAACTATCACAGCTTGTTTATTCATTCACCAGTCGAAGGATGTTTGAATTGTTTTCCGTATTTGGCAGTTATGATTAAAGTCATAATAATGCCCACATACAGGTTTCTGTGTAAACATATGTTTTTATTTCTCTTGGATAAACAGTGATAATAAACAGACTGGGATTGCTGAGTCGCACGGTAAGTGTATGTTTAACTCGAGGAGAAAATGCCAAACGGTTTTTCAAAGTGGCCGAACCATTTTGCACCCCCACCAGCAATATATGAGAGCTCCAGCTGTTCCACATCTTCCCCAGCACTGCGTGTTGGCATTATTTTTTATTTTCGCCATTTCAATAGGTGCGCAGTCATTTTATTTTGCATCTCCCAAATGACTAATGATACTGGAGCATCTTTTCATGTGCACATTTGCCATCTGTCCATCTTCTTGGTTCAAGCATCTATTTGACTCTTAAAAATTGTTTTCTTTCTTATCAGCTTTGGAGAATTTTAAAAGAGATACTCTGGATACAAGTGCCTCATACGTGTTTTGTTCTGAAGTGCTTTTGAGACACTCCAGCGTTTAGAGCTGATGCTCAAAGAGAAGTTCTAGGCTGGTGAACTAGAATTCTAGAATTAAATCTAGAACGTGCCTTAATTGGTGTGTAAATGGAAATCGAGTACCCAGGCGCCATGCACGGTTGCTGACAGAGAAGGAATGGCATTGAAAGAGGAGAGAGACAGCTTCAGACAGAGCCTTTAGGAATTACAAAATTTCATAGCCAGGTAGGATGGGATGAGCTAGGACAGGAGATTGAAAAAGAGCTACCAAAACTGCAAGAGGAACCCAGGGAGGTGTGAGGCCAGCAAGGACAAGAGAAAGGGGTGTTTCCAGAAGAAGGGAATGGCCGAGTGTCAGGCACAGTCCAGGGATGAAGCTGAGGGCTGAAAAACAGCCTTCAGATTTCGGGACGTGGGGGTGCTCGATGACTTGATTTTTGTGGAGTGAGGGAGCAAGGGTGTTATTCACACCACACCTACTGACACAGCCATGCAGGTCATTAGAATATTGAAATCCTAATGTGCTGATTGGTAAAGAGCTCCGAGTCCAGCTCCCTAAGTGATCCCCGACCACCCCGGCCCACTGGCTCTTTCCCGGCCCCGCCGTGGACTTCGCCCATGGTCCAGCGAGGGGTCTCCAGGGCCCTGCCAGAACCTTATGGTTAGCTGATTGGTTTTCAGGCCACCCTTCTTGGTAACTAAATATCTTGAATGTCACTGCTGGATAGAAGCCATATTGAAGTGGCTAGTGAAAAAAAGGAGACAATGGCAATGAAGGATTCTTTATAGAACGTTGGTTCTGAAGGAGAGGGGAGAGACAGATTGGTCGAAACTGGAGGAGGATGTCAGGCCCGGGGGGTTAGATTATTTTTCTTTGCCAGATGAGAGAGACTTGGGCATGTTTAAAAGCCGATGGGAAGGATCTTAACCAGGAGAGGTGGCTCTAGTCAGACAGATCCAGGCACGTGAGTCTGCGTGGCCGTGATGTTTACCATGTTTCCCCGAGAATAAGACCTAGCCAGACCATCAGCTCTCATGCGTCTTTTGGAGCAAAAACTCATGTAAGACCCAGTCTTATTTTACTATAATATAAGACCGGGTCCATAATATAATATAATATAATGTAATATAGTGTAATATAATATAATATAATCCAGGTCTTACATTAATTTTTTCTCCAAAAGATGCATTAGAGCTGATGGTCTGGCTAGGTCTTAGTTTTAGGGAAACAGGGCACATGTTTTACAATGTAAAATAATGAATTAGAGTCCAGTTTGCAAATCCATCTGAAGAACTTAGTTGATGGCAGTTGTCACCAAATGACAGATTGACTCTCAGTATGTTATCACATCTAGTTTCTGAGCCTCTCAGTGTGAGGACCAGATCGTGGATTCTGGTGAATTCACTGGTGCAGAAGCTACTTTGGGAGGCCTGTGGGCCTCTGGCATCTCCCAGCCTCCCTGCTGGAGACCTGTTGGATTCACTTAACACCCCCACGCAAATCTAGGCCAGGCAAAGCCACTGCCCAGTTTCTCGGGCAAGTCCAGGCGGCTGTGTGCTGAGCCTGGAGATAGATGGCTGAGTGTGTGCGCTGTGGAGTCCTGACACGGCATGAACCCTGCCTCCCAGGAGCTCATCTCGCAGGCGAGACGAGCAGTACTAAATGCAGTGGGGCAGTCTGTGCATCGTGAACCCAACCAGAGCAGGGGAGACAGCCGTCCGAGTCATAACGGGGTGTCCTTCTCCCCAACCCTGCATCTCATCTCCTGGGACTCCATGCATTCACATTCCAAGCCCAAGAAAGTTGTACCCTGATGGCATCTCTGGACATACCCTCCATCTGCACAGCTGCACTGTCAGGACGGTGTCAGACGTGCCTCTTGGACTCAGGACCCGGTCACATTCCCTTCCCTGGGACCGTCTTCAGACCTTCGGAACTGAGAAGTCCACCTCTGCGCACGCTCTCACAGATCAGTTCTCTCTCCCTGGTGGCTGAGGGTTATTCACTCCTCCAGGCTGACTTTCCATTCCTCCCAGGGAGTCTCTCTCCCCGCCCCCCATCCCCGACAGAAGGAGGAAAATACGAGCTTAATTCCCAGTGAAGTACTTCCATACAGAACATACTTGCTTCATCCCAACAGGGAGGCCAAGCTCCCTTTTTTGACAGAATCTTCTCTAGGCGTCCATGTAGCCCTTTGCCCATCCATGCCACAAATCCCCGAGGTCTCCTTCCCTCTGGCGGGAAGTGCCCTCACTTTGCCCAGCTAGCCAGGGACGGAGTCGTACTGGGGAGTGCCGAGGCCTCTTCCAGCTCTGCTGGCTTACCAGCCTTTGTCCTTTGTGGTGTGAATCCGCTCGGAGCCAAGGACACCCGAGCACTGCCATGCACGTTGCCCACATGATACAGCTGCCGACACGGGACGCCATCAAGAGGGGCCAGCCTGGTCTTGTGGTGTTTCAACGGCAAGGTTACGGAGTAAGGGTAGTGGGAAATAATGCCTCCTCGTCATTTGTAACCTTTCTGAATAAGGCCTCTGTGCATAAGCCGGAGGTTTTCATTTTAAAATCAATTGTGCTTATTGTGCTCTTTGGAAAAATAAATGAGGAGCTGGGAAGACACAAGTGGGATCCAGGGCGTGTGAACACAAAGCGGCTGGAGTGGGGTGTGGGACCACGGTCCTGTAGCCGAGACTGCTATTGTCCTGGACGACGCGGTTAGCAGCCAAAACCCCCGAGTGGTTGCTATGGGAGAAGAGAGCTGCTCACGCTACAAAAATGTACCAGACGTATGTGGGCAAAGCAGCTGTCTTCCATTACCCTCAGGCGCCCTGAGAACCTCTGTCCCGTCGAGGGAAAATGGGGCCCTCGTCCCGTGGAAGAAGCCCAGGCATCCAATCCAAGTGCAGCCACTTATTAGCCGTGTGGCCCTGGGAGGTCCCTCGATGTCTCTTCTGCAGAAAGGAGGGAGCAGTGTCTGCTGCGTGGAGGTCAGAGGTCATGGCGGACACAGAGCCATGCGCCTGCTGGCACGTGTGGGGGCCCATGGCTGTGACAGCCCCCGCTAAGCTCACTCCCAGGGGGGTGTGCGGCAGTGGGGGTGGCTGGGGCTGAGGGCTGCTAACCTGAGAACCCAGTCAAGCTCAGGGGGTGCAAGCGGGGCTGTGGTCTCAGCTCTGAACCCAATGGTTTGGCAGCGGCTTTGGCCAACTGTGGCATTCTGGTGGCAGAACTTGGAGCAGTGGAAACTCTACCACACGTGGCTCTGCAGACTCCATACTGGGTTCTCTGTTGGGCCAGACCACACACACACACACACACACACACACACACACACACACACACTGAGCATATGATTTGCACTCAGCCCCATCCCAACACTCAGAACCTCACAGGGCTTTTCTAAATCTACTTCCACTTCTTCAAGAAGAAAGGGAGGGAACCATGAAGAAGGTGGCTTGTATTAGCCTCTGTGTTGGGGTTTGTTCACTGTGCAACACCCACCTAATGCACGGCACGGAGCAGACCGTCTAAGAGGCCAGCGCGCTTCCCCGGCCAAGCCCTTAGCGTCTCCTCTTGGCTCCTGCAGACTGTGATAGGACCGCGGATGGTCGTTGGCCACCTGGGCCTCAGTGATGGCCAAGAGCTCTTCCTGGAGAGGCCACACCCTCACTTCCGTCCCAACGGTCTGCATTTACCTGGCTTCTGCTCTCCTCTAGGCTCTCTTGTGTGTGACCTGTGCCCTGGTGGGACTGAAGGCAGAGGGTGGAGCAAGGCAACAGGGATGCCCAAAACAACTCTCCTTCTTGCTCACTAGAGAGTACTCGTGAGGTTTGATCGATGGGGTTCAGGGTCATTTTCGTCCTCTGCCTGGTAAGACGGAGCTGGGCCTGAGGGGGCAGATGCTCTGGGGGGGGCGGGGGGGCGGCGGGTGAGACTCGCAGAGACCCGGGGCCATGTCGACGTCCCACAGTAGCTTCTTATTGTTCTGGGGACCAAGCCCTTCCTCTTAGACCCTCGTCACTAACACGGGCCCCTTCTCTGCACCGTCACCGTGTGGTACGAATGGCATCCACTGCAGCCGTGCGGCATGGCTCGTCGCTGCCCACGCTCCAGCTGCAGCTGCGTCACTGTGGCTCTGCCATTCCTGCTTCCTTATGGTTCAGCTTTCTGCCTGGAAGGGCCTTTTCTCTCTCATATCACACTTGCCCTCTAATATTTATGTCATCCTAGAACTCTAAACTCATTCGAGAAGGAATTTCACACGTCTAAAAGACATTTCATGGCTCCACTTTACCAAGATAAATGACCGTCTTACTGGTTGGGGCCGACACTGCTGGTCGTTTAGCTAACAGACCTCTCTGTACCCCAAATCCTTCTTTGATGGGAGAGGTAGTCTTCTACTGTCAGGGTTACTGTCATATACTCATTTTCCCAGGCTTGCTTGCGTCACGCATATGGACAATGAGATCTAATCTTGGTCAGCGGGACCTAAAAGGAAATGTGCAGGAAGCTGTCTAAGAAATGTTTTTCCTCTCTGGTAGAAAGAGACACATGAGGAGAAAATACCCCTTTTCATTATTATGACGAATATGGTTGTGTGAGGATATGGTGCCTGAAACGACAGCACTCATCTTGGGCCCAGGAGGAGACAAGCCTGAAAAAACTAATGATATTGAAGAGTGGGAGGAAAGAAAGAGCCTTATTCTCTTTCTTTATCGCCTTATTCTTCGTCACCTTGTTTCTTCGTCGCCTTATTCTTAGGCGACGTAGCTGAACCACTAGACAGACCTTTGAACTTCCATGCTTCTGTAATTTGTTAGATTAGGTTATTAAATGCCCTTCTTGATTAATCTTTATTGGGTGCCCAAATAGGGAGAGACCCTGTTCTCGTGTCACCCGCGGGTTAGTGGAAAAGCCTGCCTTGGGTCAACATCATGGGTGCCCAGGACAGCACCCATGAGCAAAGACACAGGAAAGTGTGTTCCTGAAAGTTGGGGTTGAGGGCAGGCCGATTTATCTGAGAATCTTACCCTGTCAGACTCTTTATTACCTCCCGAGATGTGGGCTCGGGCACTGGGGGTTCTCAGAAACGTCTGAGAGGCCCTCAGATCGTGATGGGTGCATCTCTTTTAGGATTAATTTTTACAGATGACCGTGGTCTAATTTGGGGTGGCGTGGACGAATAATTGACCTCTGGTACTTTGTAAAAATCAGACATCTCTCATCGGTGTCCTGTCAAAAGCGGTGCAGTCTTTCTGTTAATTCTGGTGATGATTTTTCGTTTGCAGGAGCTCTCCGGATAGGTAGCTGCTGGGATCTTTTCCCCCTGCTGAAGTGGTTTGCAGACTAAAATAATTCAAGAACTGCTGTCATTCTTTGTGCCTGGTAGGTCACTCAAATGAAAATTTAAGGACCAATGAAGCAATCCATATTCGTCAGGGGAAGAGCGGACCCTGGTGTTAAGAAGCCCCCAGGGGGATAGGTGGGACTCTGAGAGACTAGAATAGCTGACTCCAGTATGCTTTGAATACAGATGGCCTACATCTGCCTGTGTGGCACGTAGCTACACCTCCACGCACTCCTGTGTCTTCTGACAGTGTAGCACCACCCACAGACTTACACCTACACGTGCACAGACACCCAGAACTGGGACACGGTGTGGCGTGCAGGAAAGCACATGGACCTTAGAGTTAAGCAAACCGGGGCTCCCATTGCAGCCCACCCCATCTTATGGATCTCACTGTCTCCACCAGAAAAAACGGGGACAATTCTATCAACCCCTCTAGGTGTTAGGAAAGATTCAATGAGATCACCTCTGAAAAAAGTGCACAGCCTACGGGAGAGCCTGAACACGTCTAATTTCCTGTCTTCTTTCCTTTTCCCTCACAATCTGCTGGCCGCTGGCGACATTTGGTTCCACCCCTTGGAAGGTCTCAGGTCAGAACTTCACAGTCACGTGGTAAAGACCCAGTGCGGCCACTGGAGACGATGCAGGGAGCAAGCATCACGTTAAGGGCTTTATGTGCTTTCTTCCCACGAGCCTATCAGTGATGCAGGAACAGACAGCCTCCGTGAGAGGAAACCCCGGCGCGGAGAAGCCAAGGTGCTTATCTAGAGTTACACAGAAGCACGGGAGTCAGGATGTAAGCCCCAAACAAGGCCTCATTCTTAATCAAGGGTCCCAGCAAAATGTACATGCTGCACATGCACCTTTTCACTGAGGTAACATGCATGTGTATTACAGCTGTGGTCACGACCGTACGAGCATTGGGCGTGTGCGTTTAAACATTTCAGACTCTAGCATGGCTCAGACCGGTAATTAGGTAATGTGTGCCCTCACCCCTGCTTGTTCAAATGTATGCTTATAAACTGTAGGTGCGTGCTACTCAAAGTGGGCTCCCAGCTGCACTGGGGATCCTAGAATTTGCTAGAAATGCAAATTCTCAGGCCCCACCCCAGACCTGCTGAACCAGACCAGGGGCAGGCCCAGGCATCCGTGTTTGAATGAGTCTCCAGGTGACGGAGAAGCACTAGGGCAGATGGTTCTTTGAGACACTCAGCACACAGCCTTGCAGGTAAATGGAGAATTTAAACGCACCTTCCGATTGGCTCGCTCAGCTGGGGGGATGTCCGTGCACTGTGCTGACGGGCTCGCAATACTCTGCCTTCTGAGAACTTAAGACAGGCCTGTTATTTTGCCGAGATCTGATACGTGAAGAACGGACTATCTATTTCTTTTTTGACCGAGACGCTCTCCATACCCCTTTCATCCAGCGACAATGGCAGCAAGCATGGCTACGCTCTGAAAGATTTAAATACTCAATTAATCAATGGAATATTCCATTAGTGGGATAATCAGTTGCCATAGTCCTGATCTATAGTTACATCTCAGCTGGGCCTCACAAATTGATTCCTGATGAAGTTCTAATTGACTGGACCATCTGATAAAGGGCCAGTTGGAGTTTATTGAAATACCCGGTGAGCAGTCCCTGGGGCTGGGGCCTTCCTTAGGGGAGGGCAGGGGGTGGGAAGAGGGCAGAGGAGCGTGATTTATGATTTATCTCCAGTTCTCACTACCTCTTCTCTCCAATACAACGTTTATAGGTCCCAGGTGAGGGATGAGCTCTCACAGCTGGAGCATGGGGACGAGACAGCCGCTCTGAGCCTATCCCCAGCTCTGGGCAGCAGGTGGCCAGAATGGGATGTGCCCAGGAACCCTTGGGGCAATGGTTCTCTAAACTGAGTGTGCTTAGAAATGTGGAGTCCAGCTCTCAGTCTCCGATATTCAGATCTATTCTCCGGGTCTGGGGTAGGGTCTAGGAATATGCATTTTAGCCGCTTTTTCATTGATCCCCATCCTGCTGGTCTCCAGACCTCCCTCTGAGAAATAACTTCTCCAGGAGCTGGTGGCTTAGAGCAGCCTGTCTCCAGGGCTTGGCCTCCCCGGGGAGATTTGGGTTTCTTAGGCTGTGAGTGTGGGGACAGATGTGATGTGTGCTGTCAAAGACCCCCAGCCTCTTTGTTGCCTAGCGTCGCTTTCATTAAGGTTTCACTTGTTTTCAGTGACTTTTTCCTTCCAGATAATCTATATTTGCTAGTAATAAATTTGCCTTCCCATTTTGATTACTCCAAGATATACATATGTAACAAAGGATGTAATGCAAACGGTGTACTCGTAGTATCACCTTTATTTGTTTCATTTATTCACTGACTTACTCCTGGACATCTTTTAAGGATCCTTATGTGCCAGGCATTGAGGATTTTTTTTTTTTTTTTTTTAAGTGAAATCAGTGAAATGCATGGTTCCCAATTGCAAGGAGCTCGTTCCCCTCTGGGAGAGACTGGCAGGAAAATGAAATGTAGCGTTAGAGGTGAGTAAGGACCCTGCTATGGGACCAGGTAATTTAGTAGGTTTTGTCACGGGAAAATAATGATACCCATTAGGTTTTTTTGGAAATTTGAAAATCATTCCCAGATCTCTGTCTCTATCTTTGAGAATTCTCCCAGCCCAGGGAGTCCCAAGTGAAATTAAGGCCCTGACAGCTAAAGATGCCCCTGGGTAGTCCACGAGTGTGCGTGGGAATGGCTCTTCTCAGCTCTTCCTGTGGGATCTGCAGGCACTGGGTGGTCTTAGGGGGCTAGACATAGGTATAAATGATCCAAAGCTCTGGGTATCTAAAGGGGCGCTCTGACGTAGTCCTGTCATCTAGGGGGAAGTCACTACGTGCTGGCCAGAGCCACTATCAGATTGTTTCCTTTGTTCTTTTCTCTTCTTTCCTCATTTTCCATTTTTTCTTTGCCTTCTCTCTTCCTGATTCTCCTCCTCTTCCCGCCTTTAATATGCTGTGTTTTTTGTATATATGCAGCCTTTAATCCGTGTTTAGGTATAAATGTCCAATGTTCTTTCTGTGAAAATACTTTCTGGTATTTTGGATGACGTGGGACAGAGGTTAGAGCCTCAGAATGTCTTAATTTGGCCCTGGAGCTATCGAATGTTTTAATTCCTTTAGCTACAGCCCTGCCCCAAAGTGCCACAGCAGCTGTCTGGTAGATGGAACCTTGAGTGTGGTTTAACATTCTAATCCCATTCCCTTTGTCACGATGCTCTGCTGCTCGCAGAAACCGCCAACTAGGTCACAGAATGTTCCGGGCCATGCCTTCATTCCTGTGCTGGGTATTACGTGGTTCCTATGTGTGAAGCAGCCTGGGAAATGTGACTGTCATTAGGACGTGGTCCTGGCCATCAGAGACCCACGGGCTAGGATAGTGGCCCCCACATGGGCGTGAATCACACCAGGGGGCCCCGGGAATCACTTAAGGGGACGGTGAGCGTGCACTGGAGAGCAGAATAGCATGTGAGAAAGGTTCCCGTTTGGATTCTTTTACAATCCTTAGGATTATTTTAAGGTGTAAGTCTCGGCGTGGTATCAGCTCACTTTTAACACTTCCCCAATACTTGCTAATCTCCCTTTTAAATACAGAACAAATCGCAAGCCTCAGGCCCAGAGTCTAAGACAGGCTAGAGTCTAGCTGGGCTTAAATAATAGTGTTAGCTTTTCATTGTAGTTATCTTCTACTCGCGGTGGTTAATTTTATGTGTCAACTTGCCTGGGCCCCAGAGTACCCAGATGTTTGGTCAAACATTATTCCCAGGGTGTCTGTGAGGTGTTTTTGGGTGACATTAACATTTGAATGATAAACTGAGCAGCGCAGATTGCCCTTCCCTCTGTGGGTGGGCCCCATCCAGCCCGTGAAGGCCTGAACAAAAGGGCTGGTCCTCCTTCTTGGAAGAGGGAATTTCCTCCTGCCTGACTGCGTCATGCCAAGACATTGGGTTTTTCCCGCCTTTGCACTTGAAACATTAGCTCTTCTGGGGTCTTGAGCCTGCAGGCCTCTGGACTGGAACTACACCGTTGGCTCTCCTGGTTCTCCAGCTTGTCAACTGCAGATCTGGGGACTTGTCAGCCGTTGTAGTTGTGTGAGCCATTTCCTTATCATAAATCTCTGTATCTATACCTATACCATTCTGTCTCTATCTCTGTCTCTCTACCTCTCTTTATAGATTGTTTCCCTGGAGAGCGAGCCCGACTAATACAGCAAGTAATACATACTAGTTTTCCATTTAAGCAGTTACATAAAGCGTCCGTAGTCAATCTATTTATTTACATGCAAAAGGAGTTCGTTTAAGGAAAGATATTAAGTACATGATAGTAGAGGGAGGGATTGAATTTGGCAAAAGGGGTGAAAAGGATGTGGGAAGTGCAGAGGCTCGGGGAGGGCTGCACAGAGCCACAGACCTCTGCAGGAATAGGAAGGGTCAGGAAGACAGCTGAAATCCTGACCACTTGTCCCACCCTCTGGGGGTAGGGAGGTACAGATGACCAGCAGGAAGGTGGGCAGTGTCTACAGTGTTTGGACAACCGAGTGGCTCATGTCAGGGTGTACTAACTGCTGTCACAAACAATCTCAAGATCTCTGCAGTGCACCCCAATCAAAGGTCATTTCTTGCTCACCATTCCTTGTGAAGGGCATTTGGGGAGGAGGAGACGACCTTGCTCCAAGCCGTCATGCCAGGGCCCGACCTCTCCCCATGGAGTAGCTCTGCCCTGAGCTTTCTGCGGTGATGACCTCGTGCTCTATCTGTGCTACCGTGACTGGGTACTTGAAATGTGACCTAACACGTGAATGTCTTTCTTTTTAAGTAATTGAAATGGGAATAATCACAGGTGACTAGTGGCTACATATTGGACAGTGCAGCCTAGAGCCACCTCTTATTTGCCCTCATCCAGTGAGTGAGAGGGAGAGACTGAACGAGAAGTTTTGTGGGCTGGGCTTGGAGCTGACATACAGAAGTTCCTCACCCCTCCCACACGCCACTGGTCAGGGTGCTGTCACCTGGCTGCACTGTATTCCCCAGAATGAAGGCTAGGTATGTGCCTGGAGGGAGGGGGACAGGTTTGGTGAGAACCCAGCAGAAGAGAGTGATGCCACCTGGTAATCCGCACTCTCGGGCAAGGCCCTGGGCAGTGGCGGAGGGGTGGGGGGGGGGGGGGGGGGGGGGGGGGGGGGGGGGGGGGGGGGGGGGGGGGGGGGCAATGGAAAGGCTGGGCCTCTGCTGGCAGAGAGGTAGCCCTGTGATGCGAGCTCAGTGTTGGGTCTCGTCTCTGCGTAGAAGGAAGCCAAACCATGGAGGCAGTGGAGAATGGGGATATATCGAAGGCTGAGACCTGGATAAAGGATAGGCCCTGGTCTCCTTTTGGTAGACAGCACGCAGGCAAGGAAGACAGCAGGCCCTGACTGAGTCTCTGCACACCCGAGGGCTGCCATAGGCCCCTTAGGGTTTCCTTCGCTTTGCCGTAGCTCTGAGCTGGGGAGGGGCTGAGGGCAGGAGGGGCTCAGGGGTTCTAGCAGTGGGGGGGAGAGGTGCTATAGGGAGTTAGCCAGGAAGGGGTACAGTATACCAGCTGTGGGAGAGGCATTCATTAATTTCTTCAATCACATATGCAACAAGCAAATGAAAGACCTGCCATGGGGCAGGCAGAGACCCAGGGACTTTGATGAAATTGTTTCAACAGCGAAACGTGTTGATGCACTGAAAAATCACATCTTTATACTCCCAGCTATTTTCTAACGAAGAAATGTACAGACCAGACATGTTCACCCCATCCCCAAATCTCATCCCCTGGTCAACCCTCACCCCTAGGGTGGGTATCAGGGGTGGGTGGGAGTTAGAATAAGCTAGGACTCAGGGACTTTAAATATGGGCAGTGGCTGAGCCAAATCAGTTACATGGCAAACATTGTGTCAAGTTGGCGATGTGACAATGTCCTGCTTTTGCCAGGTTCTGTGCTCAGTGTGGGCAGTTTTGTGTAGGAGGTGATACCTGAGCTGGGCTTTCAAGGCGAGGTGGGATTCGATAGGTAGAGATGGAGAGGGGGACAGTCTAGGCAGAAAATGTAGAATGAGAACATTTAGGAAGAAGGGCTGTAGGGCTGTGGGTGTCGTGGAAGACACAGCTGGAAAGATTTGCTGGGGCCAGCTGGGTCTTGAACGCCAGGCTAAAGGGACCGCCTTTATTCTGGGGGCACAGGAAGGCCACTGAGGGGCTTTGAGCAAGGCACTGGCATAACCAGCCTCTGAAAGTGTGCGGGGCTGGGTCAGCGGGGAGAGATGAATAGTATGAGATGTGACAGGAGGCGATTGCAGTTGTCTGGAGACGGGCCTGGACCAGGATGCTGGCCCCGACAGTGGACAGGGCTATGTGTGTGTGTGTCTAGGGGAAGTGGGGGCAGGGCTTACTCATGAAAGACCCCAGTGCAGGATTTGGTTTAACAGCTTGACAAATATGTCTGTGTCCAGTCTGCGCTCGCTCAGACACGACTGGCTCTTGGTTATGTGGACGGGTCTAGAGAGCGAGGGCTCGTCACGTATCGCCATCCTTTTCCATAAGAAAAACCCAAGCTGTGTGCTGCTGGCTTAGGAAAAGACGTGGGTACCGTGGATTTCTTCTAACCCAGCTACCTCCCTCTGAGCCAGAGAGGCTGCTCCCGGGATGGAAGACCCATGATTCTTGGGGGGATAAAGAAAGGGCAGGGATGGAAGGTGCTGCTCAGCTTGGGGGCCCAGGGAAGCCCCACACGGGCCTGAGGAGGTGAGAAGGTGGGTGGGCGGGGAAGGCAGCAGCACGAAACCCGAAGACAGGGCAGTCCGCCTGAGATGGAAGCGTGAACGCCATGGAACTGGCTGTTTTGCATCACATTAAGGGACCGCTGTGCATTTACAACGTGGACCTTGGGGGTTACATCTGAGTCTGTGATGGCAACCTGATTCCTTTCCCAAGGCCAGCTGGGGACTTGGGAGAGAGAGTTCTTTTGCCACGAAGACGTGCAGTGGCGAAACCCGAAGGGAAAAGCGGCATTCCGTCCAGGACTGAGAAGGCAGCCATTTCCTCACTGTGTGTGTTCCTGTAAGCTCAGAGGCCCGCATCCGCGCTCTAGCTAAGTGTCCAATTAGAGAGCTTTCAAAGGGGGAAAGCCTTCAAGGTACTTGGGTTTTCGGGGCTGTTTTGATTCGGTTTTTCTTTTCCATGGTGGTTTGTTCCCAAATGGAAGTGGCAGGAAGGGCAGTGACTTATCTATTATCTAGGTGCAGTTATCTCCCGCTCATTACAGCACAGGGAGAAGCTGGCAGGGCCTCCAGCGGTTCCTCTTCTTCTCCGTGTGAGTGGGTTGTGAGTGCGTGGGTGGAGCTGGAGCCACCCAGGCACCTCCTCGCAGATTTGCAGAGAAATCCTGACCCGGTGATGAACAATGCAGATCATTTCACCTCCGGCTCCAGCAGCCCTCTCCATGGGGCTGAGCCCAGACCTCCGGGCAAGTTCTCAACCCCCCCACCCCCCACCCCAGTGCCTTCTCCAGGCATCTGCACTCATTCCCCAAGTGCTGAGCAGTCAGAGATGTGGCACCCGTCATCATCCATAAGCGTGTCACGTGGGTCGCAGCTCGGCCGGGGACCGGCTCTGTGCGGAGTGACCTGGTGGAGTGGGGCACCCCAGGCTGACTCTTGGCTTTCGCACCCATAAACGTGGGACTTGGAACGAGTTATTTCAGCGGCAGGCACTTTATCTTCTTCCCCTGAACAGTGGGAGGACTGGGAGCTCCTGTGGCACTGGGTGGTGGGAGACGGAATGAAACAGTTGACCTGCGAGACCAAGGGCCATGCCCCCGGGGCTCCCGGCGCGTGCGCAGCGCGGCTCTAAGCGCCTCCGTGCGCGGCCCGTTGGCCAGGCAGGCAGACGCCCAGCACTTACTGTGCACCCCGGACGCGCTTGGCACCGGGCCTGGCTACGGGGGCGGAATGGAGGACACGAGGTTGTGGTCACTGCACCCCCACGTTCCAGTCAAAGGGGGGAAGCAGGGTGACCCGACGCGTAGCACGAGGAGTGCTTCAGTGAGGGGAGCACAGACCGCTGGGGGGGGGGGCCACAAAAAGGGTACACGTTGTCTCCGAGACACTGCTGCCAGAAAGAGACGTTAAGGAAGACGGAGTGTTTCTGGGGCCATCCGCCTTTGGGGCCTGGGGTCCTGACATGGGGCGCTGGTCAGCAAGGCTGAAACGGAGCTGCTCTTTGAGGGGGGTCTGAGTGGAGAAGCAGGGGTGCCTGAAATGCCAGCATCTGACCCCAGGAGCCCATGTTGCAGATCCCAGCCCAGGGGGATTGTAAGCAGATGCTAGCTGCCCCTGACCTGCAGGTCCCAGGGTAGAGCAGGAGGGAGCCCCCCACCGGACCCCATAGCTGAGAGGCTGCCCCTCTCCCACTACGCTTAAGCAGGCGTTTTGTAGTGGGCATCTCTTCCCGTGAAGCTTCCCTCCCGTTAAGGCCTGCATTCCTGGGCAGCTCAGCATATGGATGGAATCCGCAGGAGGTAGACGGAGTGGGGAGGGGTGTCCAGCCCAAAGCGTGTCACAGATGCCCACGGAGAGCTGGGGACGATTAGAGTGAATCATTAATTGTCATTAATATGCTGGAGCATGACAGCCGCGGGTTTATTTTTACACCGAAGCCCAGACGTGCCTTGCACATGCTCCTGGATCCCGGGTTTAGGAAGACCAGGGGAAACTGTTTGCACATATCTTCTGCTAGGTGCTGCAGGACTGGACAGCTTGCCTTCAGCTCGACCCCCTGGCCTGGCAGAAACCATGGCTTCCAAGGGGCCCTTGGCCCCCTCCCGTCCTTGGCTGTCTCCCGTGCCCCAGGAGGCTTTCTGTCAAAGCAGGGCCTAGATCTCCACAGCCCATTCACTTATCTGCTAAGGTCCTAGAAGGTGAAGGGAGCCGGTCAGAGAGAAGGTGAATGACATTACAGGGAAGGCCACCATTCAGAAGGTTAGACTGCTACCAACAAATGCAGTGCATCAGAAAGAAAATGCGGAAGAGCGGGACTTTTACAAATGCTAACTAACCTCTGTATGGGCAAACCGGACTTCTGAGTTGCCTTTCCTTTCAAATAGTTTTTTGAGAACCCAGATTTTATTGTAAAATTCATCAGGTAGCTCTTAGGACAGGCTGATAGCTCTGACCTGAGGAGCTGATGGTGTCGTCATGGAGACACTCATGTAAGCCAGGAGTGTCCTGCGAGGCCAGAGGCCCCACCGGAAGTCGGTGGAGGGGGCAGGGTGTGCATGAAGCCATGAGCAGTGGTGTTGAGCCTTGAGTCTCTGTCAGCACCGAGTCAGGCCCATGGCTTCATGACACTCAGCAAAGCTAGTAGGAGTATGAGATGCTCCATCAGCGGAGAGCAGTGGGGCCACGCTCCAAGTGGTGGGGACCCTGGCTTTGCTTCTTTCCCCATCCTCCTGCCAGCTGTCCTTCCAGGGCTGTTGTCCTTTCCTCTTTGTCAGCATGTGGGAGAACTTCATCAGTTTTGTATTCGTTTCCTGTGGCTGCTGTAACAAATTACCACCAACTTGGTGGCATACTTGTATAACACAACACACACCGACCATTTTATAGTTCCGTAGGTCAGAAGTCCCGACTCGGGTCTCCCTGGGCTGAAATCAAGGTGTCGGCAGGGTTCCTTTCTGGAGGCACTAGGGGTGAATCTGTTTCCCTGCCTTTTCCAGCTTCTAGAGGCCGCCCTCACTCCTTGGCTCATGGCCCCTTCCTCCATCTCTGTGCCTTTCTGTCACAGTCACGTCTCTGTCTGATTATTCTCTTCTGTGTCCCTCTTCCCCATTTAAGGATCCCTGTGATTACACCGGGCCCACCCGGAGAATCCAGGATGGTCTCTATATTTGAAGGTCAGCTGGTTAAGAACCGTAATGCCATCTGTAACCTTACTTCCCCTTTGCCAGGTAACAACGTGCTCACAGGTTCTGGGGATCAGGACGTGGACATTTTTGGGGGGCTGTTATTCTGCCAGTACAATGATGGATCGATAACCATCCTTTGGCAGCACTGCTGGCCCCTCCTCCATGTACCTGTGTTTGTGTCATATGCGTTCCCATCATGTCGGGACCAAGCCTGGAAGAGTGTGCTCGTGTCCTGGGGAGCGTCCTGCATGGCGTGGGCGGGAGCTGTGCTCGCCGAGATCCCTCCAGCTCCGAGCGCTGTGCTCTGACGGCAGCTCTGGCCTGAACTGTGTCTGCCCCAGAAGTCTATGATGAAGCCTGAACCCTGTTGTGATGATACCTGTGGATACCTGTGGTTTTTAAAGAGACAACTAGGGTTAGATGAGGTCAGAAAGTGGGGCTTAATCCAATAGGACTGGGGTCCTTGTAAGAGGAGGAGGAGCCCCCAGGAGGGTGCGTGCACAGAGGAAAGGCCGTGCGAGGACACAGGGAGCAGGCGGCGGTCTGCAAGCCGAGGAGAGGGGCTCCGGAGAAACCAGACCTGCTGACACCTTGACTTCCAGACGCTCGCAATCAGGACCCCTGACAGTAACAGGGTGACACCGCCATCTCCCCTGGGCCAGCTGTGGAGGAAGTTTATTACTGACATGCAGCCTCCGTTGACACTTCCCTCCTTCAGTCCCCATTCTTGCATCTTCCTTTATCCAAAGGTTGATTCTTTGAAGCAAACATCACTTGCTCTGCCTGCTTTCCTCTGTTTTTTTTTTGTGTTTTGTTGTTGTTGTTTTTCTTTTTCTGGATGCTGGCATGTTTATTGTGACTCATCTGAGAATTCCCTTGATGAAACCAAGAAGTGCAGCTATCTGGAAGTCTCCTGGACATAGTTTGTAATGGAAAGAGTCAAGAGACCTTTGTAAAGGTCACTTCAAACACTTAACAGCATGAACTGACCTTGGACCTCACACTCCTTACCTTGAAACAAAGAGGCGAGCTCAGATCAGGGATGACGAAGATCAGAGCTGACCAATAACAATCGATTCTGAGTGGCTGCCCGGGACCACAGAAGGAAGGATGCTGTGAGCAGTTAGCCATGTCTGCCAAGGGGTTCTGGAGGAGAGAGGGGCCGTACGGGGGCCGGGCACCTGTCATCCCAGAGTCAGGTGCAGTTTTGGGTCTCTTCCAGCCACAAGGTTCTCAGACTTTCGTTGCTCACAGGTTCGTGCAGACCCCGGGTCCGAATGTGCCGGATCCTATCCCTGTCCTGCCGGCTTGGACCACCCGCACCCTGTGGTCTGCTGATGCCATTGCTCCTTCCCTGGCTCTGTCCTTGTTGGCACCTTCACTACGTCCTAGCAAGCGTCCGTCTCAGTGCTGATTAAGGTATTTCCTGGGCGCCTATTGTTTTGCAACTCCTGTGGCTCTTCATCCCGCAGCCCCCAGGTTCCCGCTGGGCTCCAGCTCTGATTCCATTAAGACTGGCTCTGTTGCCAGTGGCCATTAGCTGGAGATCGGCTTTTGGACTGGAAAACTGCTCACCCCCTCTGAAGTGCGTCCTTACCGCAGTCCAATAAGGGGGGACGTAGGGATTGGGTTTTTCTTTTTTTAAAAGAAAGGAGCTGTATGTGTATGTGTGTGTGTGTGTTTTTTTCTTCCCCAAACGAAGCATTTCAAATGCTCATTAGGCAAAAATATCTATTTTACATGCACCGTAATTGTTCTACCTACGACAAAATATGTTATTTTTCTTCAGTAAAGCGAGAGGCAGTTTATTAGCAGAGCTAATGAATCCCCAGTCAGCACTGGCTCACCTCGAATCGCAACCTGCTTGCATCTTCACAGGTAGTGTGGCGGTGCCACAGCACTTATATTTATAAATATGTGCGATGCAATATGAACTGTATTTATGCGGATGGCATCAATTCTGTTAGCCACAAAATGTGACCTACCTAACGCAGCTGGCGCGAGAACCGGCCTGCAGGTGTGAGGCGGGAGCCCGAGGCCTCTTAGCTCTGTAGCGAGACTCTTTCCTTTTTTTTTTTTCACCTTGTAGCCTGTGAGGTGCCCTTTCCTCCTGGGTGAAAGGTTGTCTTGTGCATTGTGTGTTGCATGCCGGCTGTTCTCCTTGTGGGTGGGTGTCAGCCTCTCCCACGCCTCCCTCCGTTCCTACTGTAAGGAATGAACGGAGGTGTCCCTGTAAACTTGCGGGTGTCCTGGCCAGGGGGCGTTGTTTGATGAAGGTGGACAGATCTGCTGGAGTTTGAACAAAGGTCAAGGCTGGAGAAATTTCTCCAGGCGTCCAAGGAACACAGCCAGGCCAGGCAGAAGCTGTCCCATTGGTGGCAAGTGGCACAAATTAGTTGAAAGTTTGATGGTCTGTCTGCCAGAGACCCAGGAATGCTCATGTCTTGACCTGATAACTGTCCTTTTATAGGGTTTCCAGATACTGAATGGGAGTAAAGAACCCCAGGGAGTAAAGAAGCACTTTATTAATAGCGGGGCTGAAGATGGACTCAGGGGTAAAGAATGCCTTAAAGCCCGGATGTAAATTTGACCGAGGGGTACCTCGTGTTGAGTGGAACCACCTGAGGTACTTGTCTTTTTGTGGCTGGTTTATTTCACCGAGCATGTCTTCAAGTTTCATCCGTGCAACACAGCTTTGGAGATATCTTGTGGGCATACCTACTATCTGTGGTGCTTCAGCTCTTGTCCGAAGCTTCTTGGCAAGTTTCCTTTTCTCACCGAGATTGACTCTCAAGCCCATCCATGTGTTATCAACATGACCCGGGAATGGAATACTCTGATTGGCCAGGCCTGGGACACTTGCCCACCTGTGAAACCAGAGGATGGGGCCAACACACCTGTACCCCCGGTTATGGGCTGAGTATGAGGGAGGGGTCGGTCCCGAAAGGGAAGTGGATGCTGTTACAAGAACAGGGAGTGGAGATGGGACAGGCAGTGACAAGAGACATCCCTGTCCAAGCCCATCCAAGAGAAGCTCCCCGGGGCTTAGAATTTCTCTAAACTCACATGTACCCCCTCTTTTGCCCTCCCTACCACAACCAGTGTCTCCCTGAGTTTCTGTACCCCATTTTGGCCTTTCCTCTTGGCTCTGCTCTCTCTCTTGCCCAGAGCTTGGTGACCCCATTTCAGGTAATCTGTCCTTCCCTCTGGATGGGACCTCCAGGGCCTGCTGTCTGCGTCCCCTGTTGCCCTCGCCCAGGCCACCTGACGTGGGAGGGGAGTCAAGCCCAGGGCTCAGGGACAGTGCCCTCGTTTGGGGACACACATCTTTGGAGACCTCGAGCTCACCTGCCTTGCCCTGCCAAGACTCAGAGTCTTAACCTTTGTTCCCCGCTCCAAGTTATTTTCTTCATTTGCCAGGTCCCTGTTCTGATGTGTGGCATTTGTTGTTGCGTGGTGTTGGTTTGTTATTTTCACTCTGCTCTGTGCGCTGACACTTCCTAGAGGTGTGGGCACATTCTAAAATAATGATCTCGCCATGGTCGAGAGACCTGACCCCTCTGCAGTGGTTGGAGCAGCTCTGGTCTGGGGGAGGAGCCAGGGGTTTCGCTCGGGTCCAAGTGCCTGGAGCGGCTGGCATGAGCCCCTTGGGACAGAAGAGACTGTCCTGTGGGGTGCAGAGAGCCTGGGAAGAGCTGGAGCTCACCTGAGGGCATCAGGCCCCACGGAAAACTGCTCATGCTATCTAAACACTCCAGGTGCTGCAGAATGGCAGTGGCTGATTTATCATGGAGGGTCTGGGCAGGGAAGGAAGGGGTAGGAGCAAGGATCCCAGATCACGAGTGCCCACAGATGCACCCCGCCTTGCCAGTATAAAGGTACAGGGATTTTTCCGTCATTCCAGGGGGGCTCAGTGTCTCTGCTGGTAGCATGTGTTCTGTGAGATCCAGTTCTTGTTGCAGTCAAGTTTCTGACCCCAAGGGGTCCCCTGTCCTGTGTCCTTACAGGAGGGAAAGGGCCTTTCTCCATGGTGGACCGGGCGCCTGCCACCCCCGGCTAGGGAAGGCCTTGTGCTCTTTGAACATCCCTGCCCCCATTCTTCCTCCCACGAAGCCTCCCTCCTTTGGCCAGTTCTGGCCATGGTGATTCACTCCGCTCATAGTTCAGTGGTACCTTCTTTAACATGTTACGGCCCCCAAGTTTAAGATGATACTTCTTTGATTAAAATGGAAAGTACGAAAGTGTCGAGATGAGCTCTGGAGATGGACATGCAGGCGAGTCCTGCTTTTCCCTCTGACGAGTGGCCTGATGTGAGCTACTCAGCTTCTTTGTCAGCAAATTGTGGTGCCAGAACTATCTTGCTTTTAGGGCTGTCGTGAGGATTCAGTCAAGCAAACCTTTAGTCCCTCAACAACTACAGTCGACGCTTGAACAACGCAGGGGTTAGGGGCGCTGAACCCCTGTGCCATCAAAAACCCGCGTACACCTTTTGACCCCCTCCCGGCACTGAACTATTAATTGCCCAGTGCTGACCGGAAGCCTCACTGACGGCATACATGGTCAATTCACACATATGTTTTATGTTATATGTATTACATACTGTATTCCTAAAGTAAGTTAGAGAAAAAATGTTATCCAGATCATTATAAGGGAGAGAACATACAGTGTGTATTGAAAACAATTTGCGTGTGAGTGGACCCATGCAGTTCAAACCCCTGTTGTTCAAGGGTCAGCTGTATCCCCGAGCGCCCAGTATGTGTCAGACGCCGTGTTAGGCCTTTGCTGCACTGAATGCGACAGTTCTAGTGGATGTAATGCATGCCATGCTCATAAAAGAACGTGGCAGAGTGGCAGGTCCTTGACGAAAGAAAGAAGGGTACCTTGGTCATACCACACAGTGGGTCATTGCTTGGGGACGGGTTTCCATTGCTGTGAATGCTGTCGGAGACCCTGCCTCATGCCCACCCAGAAGTGGGACTGGACAGGCCCTGCCACTAGGTAGGGGACAGGCTCTGCAGTCTTGCCCCTGGCTCGTGCGCAGACAGCCCTGGCTAACCAGAGGGCTGGTGTCCCAGGACTCCCGGAGCCTCTTCCCACAAGCCCGTGGGGTCTTGTTCTTCAAACCAAGGCCAAATGAACGCCATGGTATATAATCCGTGAGCCCGTGGCTGGGCCGCCTTGCTCCTGCTGCTTGCCACTCTGCGTGCAGCGTGCACACACAGCCCACTCCCCACGCCCTGGCCCTCACGCCCACAGTACGGTCTCTGTGGGTGGATGCAGCACTGGCTGTGACCTCACAGCTCAGCAGAGCATGACCCGCTCAGGTGCCCTCTGAGGAGGCAGTGGAAGCGGGGCTGCCCGATCCAGAGAGAAGGAGAACCCTACTGACTAGTGATTGAAGATTCCCTTTGGGTCCAGAACAGTGGAGCAGGGCCTGGCGCTGCCTCCTCCTTTGGGTCTGCACGGTTGGCAGATAACGCCCTATGTCAGCCTCGGATCTCCTCCTCACCTGGCTCATCCGCACCTCCAAGGCCTCCCTCTGGAGGCAGAATCTTTAGACGTTCCCCCTGCCGTTCCTACCGGGAAGGGAGCTGAGATGCTAAGGGGTGAAGAAGAAATGGAGGACGTGAGGAGCCAGTCGGGCCGCCAGGCAGGGAGGGCACTGGTTCCTTTCCTGTGCCTCCCTAGGAGGCAGAGGGCAGCCCGCCGACCCCAGAGCAGCGGGCTCCTCCCACAGAGATCAGGCCTCTCCCTGCCCTGGCTTGTCTCCCTGCCAGGGTCAGAAATTCAATTTGCAAAGATTTCCCCTGGCCTGGGCGATAGCTCCCTTGCCTTGTCTCTGGCTGCTGCTGAATCCGGCCCCCACCTTCCCTTCCCTGTTTCCTTTCAGATTTCACGGATGAAATTGATTCTCTTTAAGCCACTCACAGCGATGCAGCTCAGAGCATTGGGGCCAGTGAACATTTTCTTTAGCAAACTGTCTCCTTCGTCTGATAGCTGGTGCCCACTAAACCGTCAGATCTGGGGCGTGTGCGTATGATATGATATATGTCACGATCAGGTGTACGGCGGGTGGGAAGGAATTAAGGAGGGGGGTGCAGCTCTCCTCTCAGTGGTGAATGTGATGCCCCAAAGGACAGCAGTTCTGTCCGTCCAGGACTGGCGGGGGCCGCACAGAGCAGCAGGTTCTGTGGTCACCTGAGTGGACTGTCCCTCCCCCTGGAAATGGATGGAGGCAGGCAGAGGGCCTCTGCATCTCCCAACACCAGGAACAGAGGTTTCGAGGGAAAACTCCGGCTCACAGTTCCTTTCAACTCCTCTCTGTCTCCCTTTCTCAGAGGCTGCTGACAGGTTTTTCTAATGCCTGTGCCGTTGGTGTCCTTTCATTTTCACAGCCACAAGCATCTTCCGTAGACCCTCAGGGCCCTACAGGCAGTTTGCTGCAAGGAGCTCCCAGTAGGACCCTTTTCCTCTTCTCCGCCACCCTCCCATCCTCCAGCCACCTAGGGTTTCCAGAACCTGCCACATTCTTGAACAGGATGCCTTTATTTACTCTACTCTCTTGCCTCCCCTTGTCCTTCCTGCATATATTCCTTTCTGGAATATAGTATGTGGTCAAAAGGTGTTGAGTGAATGAATGGAAGAAGGGGTGAAAGGCTCGATGGATTGGTGGACGGGAAGCTGATAGAAACATTTGCAGATAAGTAGGTGGGAAACTGCTTGCATGGAGGTGAATAGATGGATGGAAGGGTGGATGGGATTTAGGAATAAATTAATAAATCGATGAATGAATCGGTGTGTGGTTTGATGAATGAATGGAAGGATAGATGAATGAGTGACTGGATAAATAGATGAGTAATTGATAGGTGGGTGGGTAAATGGATGTATAGGTGAAAGTTTAAGTGAATTATCCCCATTAAAGGATAAAAGGAGTCTATGCATGGGTGGATGGAATGAAGACGAACGGGAGAATAGATGAATGAGTCAATGTAAAGAAGAGAGCACATCCTCGTGTGCTTGTCTCCTCGTTGGGATAATCTAGAGGGAGAACCTCCTCAGTGGGGGTGAGGACATCCTGAGGGTCTGGAATTGTGAGGGAACCCCAAATTCCAGCCTTACGTTTATAGGCAGTCTTTGCAGATATCTCCTTTTGAGTTTCCTCTCGTTGAATGTCTAACCACTATGCTGTACACCTGAAACTAATCTAAAATAATACCGAAAGTCAACTATGATTAAAAAACAGTCACGGGGCTGTGTAGTGCAGCGTGGGAAATATAGTCAGTATGTTCTAATACCGACGTACGGTGTCAGAAGGGTAGAAGACTTGTCGGGGTGGTCACTTTGTGAGGTGTGTACATGTCTGGTCACTATGTTGTTCTGTACGCCTGAAACTAATAAGGAAGGAAGAAAGGAAGGGAGGGAGGAAGGGAGGAAGGAAGGAAGGAAGGAAGGAAGGAAGGAAGGAAGGAAGGAAGGAAGAAATCGCTCTTATGTTAGGTGAAGACAGGCAAGCTCTTTCAAGAAGGGCCCTTTTTCCATTTTAGAGATAGAAATTGAGCCATGGAGCAGGTCAAAACCATTGGGTACGGAATCTAGATTTCTGCCTCCCAATCCGCTACTCCTTGGAAAAGCATTCCCTGTCCTCTGCCATTGGGGCTTAAGACAGCCTGGCCAGGGACTAGCGACGTGTCGGTACAGCACAGCAGAGAAGGGCCTAGAACAGCGGCTACAGAGCAGTTTCCGAAGTCAGCGTCTGTGTGTGATTCCTGGCTCCACTAATACGTAGCTGTGTGAGCCTGGGTGAGATGTAGAACACCTCTGAGCCTCAGTTTCCTCATCTGTCCAACAGGACCAGTACTGGTTCTCACAGCATTGATGAGACGGTGAGAGAAGATACTCTGTGTGACACACAGCACAGCGCCTGGCATACGTATAACACATTCTCAATGAATGTTCGTTCTTTTTGTTTTGTTTTGTTTTTACTTATTAATTTCATTAGTATCGCGGTCACGATCTTGTTCCTTATCATCCTTTTGCATAAAGGACCTGTGTCCCAGTGTGGGATGGTAGAACTTAAGGGGGATGAGAGGGGTCTTCTGGTCCCGCCTTTCCCGTAATGCAGACCCCAAGGCGTAGCGGTGACATGACCTGTCCGAGCAGCTGGTGAGTGACAGAGCCCAGGCTGCTCCGGACGCTGCCTGGTCTCTCTCCACTGCCCCACACTGCCTCCCCTGAGAGCCTAAGCTGTGCTGTCCAGGTAGGAGGAACTAGTTCCGGGTGGGGTGACTGTTGCACCCCGAGTTAAGAAACTGAATGGACCACAGCTCTCCTTTCCTTCCTGCGGGGTGAGGTCTCATCTTGCTCACCTCCAGGATGCCCGTCTGGTCTCCTGAGTCCCTCAGGACTCAGAGCGAAATGAGGTAGACAAGTGTGTGTGTGGGGGGTGTGGGGGGTGAGGAGGGGGAAGCACAGGTGACCTACTGAACCTGTCAGAGCCTCGATTTCCTCATCTGTAAAATGGCGACAATGATAAGGTCCTAGCATGATGCCTGGCGTGTGGAAGAACCTCAGCAAATGTTAGTTCCCTTCCTTTCCTGAGAGGCTGGGCCCTGGGACCTGTGGGGTGTCAGGCCAGCGACCATCTCATTCTGGACTCAAGGCTGAGCACCGAGAGGAGAAGGAGTGCAGAGACAGATGCTGGGGGAGTCCGCAGCCAAGAACACTGCCCAGCACCGGGCAGCCAGAGCCGATCTGGGTGCTAGAACGGCTGGGGACGCTCCACCGGCCCAGCCAGGCTCCGATCCAGGAGCAACGGTGTTCATTTGCCTGCATCAGCAGTGAAGGCCTCAGATCCATATGCTGGGCTCATGGCTCCCAGCAACCCAGAGAGGCGGAGGCTTCCTAAATTAGAATCAGTGGGAAGCCGGGGTCACACCTCACAGCAAGGGTCAAGCGGGCAGCTGCTTCATTAGGGCACGCGGCGGCACAGACAGGCTGGTGGCACGTGGGCACTTTTCCCTCTGTCACAGACAGCGGACTGGGGACCGGTGACCTGGAGGGCACACGTGACTCAGGTGCGGGACCTGCCTGTGGGGCCTCTGGGGCATGGAGCAGAGGCCCATTCAGCTTCTCGCAGAGGGAGAGGGGCAAGGTGAGGGAGGGGACTCGGGCCGGGCTGGGTGAGGGGACAGGCAATTAGGCTGCCTGAGCTGAGGATGCGGATGGACCCCCCCTCTCTGGGGAGAGGGCCCTTCATTAGCTGCTGAGCTGCTGCCGTCGCCAGCACCTTGGCACAGCCTTGGGAGTTGGGGGTGGACGACAGCGTCCGGTGGCATGGGAGCTGATTAATAAAAACACACAGACGAAGGCTGTGCTCGCCGCACTCAGCTGGCGATATCAGACACCAAGGCCCCTCCAGGGCCTGTCCCCAAGCACTGTTCCTGCTCTTGGCTGGACTTCAGACACTGCCCAAGTCGATTCCTTTCTGCAGCCCGTGGCCAGAGCCTGAGGCACTGGCAGGGCTCTGGACTCGGGTGAGTGGTGCAGGGGTTTGAGAAAGGAAAGGCGCCCCAAAGGTTTCGGTTTCATTCCATGACAGACGATGTCTGATTGCTGGGGTGAGTGTGAGAATGGAAGACAATTTTGATTTATAGTCTTTATTTTTGAGGGAGATTCAGTTTCATCTCTCTCGTACACATATGCATCTGTTATTATTATTTAAATGTTAGGGGGGGACCGTCAAGTTCAAAGGTTATGCACAAAGCCCTCTGCTTGGTGTGTCCAGGCCGGGATAGGCCGGATCCTGGAAGGCGGGTCTCCTATACTCCTTTTTATCCCAGACCCTGAACCCAAAACACAGGGCCTCTGGTTGACTTTGTGTATTCCTGGCATTGATCACTTGGAGGGGTAAAAAGACACGTGGCACGATCCAAGGGAGCCTGGAATGTTCCAGAACGGGCTGTGGTTCCTGGGGAAACTTTGGCTGGAATTCAAACTGCAGCCTTACATTTGTTGGAGGAAAGGGGCCACTCTGTGGACAGACTCTGACTGTGGATGTGTGTCCGTCCAGCCCCTGAGGGAGGAGCTCTGAGGGCGGGGAGACTGGGGCCCTCGGAGGCAAGAGTCCCGGCTCTGGGCAGGGCTGGTGCCTAAAGAACTGGGTGTTGGGGGCTTTGCTCGAGGTGCAGAGACTCCCAGAGTGGGGAGGAAGCTTAGATCCTCTCTCTCTATCTCCTCCTGTCCGTTTTATACACTGGGAAAATGGGCACTAGTGTGGAGAAGAACCTGGTGACAATCTGGCAGAGCCCAATGCAGAGAAGTCTTATCTTGAGACCAAAGCCTTCACAGGAGCTGGGGACCCCTGAAAACGGAGGGCAAAATTAGAATGAATGTGTGCGTTTTGCTGGGGAATGGTTCTGGGGAGCTTTCTATGCCTTTGCACGGTGCTTGCCACCAGAACTGGTCAGCATCCTGACCTAACGGTGGCCCGATCTAACAGGGAGCAGGGTTCTGAGGTGTTTCGTGGCTACCAGCACAGAGGTCGGGTGGCAACCAGGGAAGGGAAAGGGGGTTGGGAGGCAGCCTCCATCGAAACAGTGCTCCGCCCTCCGTTGTCCCAGCCCCCGCTCACCCCCTGAAGAAATGCAGGGCCCAGCTGATGAGATAGATGTGTTTGTGGCCAGACCAGAGTCCTTTTGTTAAGCAAACACAGCAGCCTCCATTTAGCAGAAATAGCTCTGGAGCAAAGAGAGTGAGTGTGTCCACAAACCCATTTGCCGTTTAGGTGTCAGAAATAAATTTTACCACTGGAGTCTGTAGCATCTGATTAGTGAATTATTCAGTTGGGATATTGCGTTCCCTCTAACCTCATTAGTGACCCTGAGGTGAGAAGGATGCATTAGAGCAACCACCAGGCTGTCAGGAGGCGCAGAGTGGGGGCATTAAAGTGGATTAAAGTGCTTTACCAAGAACTACAGCACAACTCGTAAAAACAGCGCATTGTTAAACCAGGCTCAGCAAATAAACAGGCGGACAGACGCCACGGGGGGCGGGGGAGGGGAGGACCACAGGGCAGGGCTGCGGGGGGGGGGCACAGAGCTCTGCGGGCAGCTCTGCGGGCCTGGCGGGTGGCATGGGCCTGAGTCTAGGGTGCGTTCCCAGCCCAGCCCGACTCAGTTGATTTTTGGGTTAAGCCCTTTCCTAGAGCACCTGACACCTTCCTCCGTCATCCTTTTTGCTCCCCTTTGCCCGTGGGTCTTGCAGTGCTGGAGAGTCGAAAACTTGAGAGTGCACAAGGCCTCACTGAACCTCTACGGACTGTGTTTTGGCCTCTGCCTGGGAACTTTCCATTTTAGTAAAATCTCCTGCTGCCACCAGTCGATAAATAGTCAGCTGGTGGGGCTGGCCGGCTGTGCCAATCTCTGCGTCCTCCCAGGGCTCCAGCTTTCCTAGGTAACCCCAACCTGGAGAGAAGACACCCCCGTGTCTGGAAGGTGTGCTAGAAGGAGCCGGCTGGCCCGTGGATCAAAGGGGACATTGAGTCAGGAGGTAGATGGACCTTCTGTTTTGTTCCTCCCAAGGAATTCGTATCCCCTCTGTGAGCTCCTTGGGGCTTTGTGTGTTCCAAACCCTACACTTGATCCTTAAACCCAGCCTACTTGACCAGGCCTTTGGATCTGGCACCGTACAGAACGAATGGAGGGCAGAAGGGGCACGTTGGAACGACAGCCCGCTTCCGCTGACCCATACAAGGGCTCTTCAAACCTCCTGTCCTTTGTTTTGGGGCAATGGGACCTGTTGCGGAATCCTTCACACACGGGACCTGCGTCTTCCTCCAACAAGGGAATTATCAGCCTCGGATGAATTAGATAAACAGGATCTGACTCTGAACGCTGATACCTAAGCTGTTGGTACTAAGATGGAAGAGCCCAGCAACTCATCTCTGTTCATCACGGAACATTGCTCACCAAGGTAAAGGTGTTGAGATCTCGTCTTTGTCAAGAACCAAGAGAAAACGAGGAGGACCGGCAAGGACATGGAGGCCGCGCGTGTTCCAGGTCTGGATTTACCCACAGACCAAGATGGGGCTGCTTGGGCGTCTCTCCTGTGTTTGGGGATGGGGCTCGGGGCTGGAGTTCAAGGCTGCCCCAGGAGACCCAGGCCCCGGCTAGCCCCCGGTGTGTTTGCAGTTGTTTGTTCAGCAGCAGTCTCAAATGGATGCTAAAAGGCTTTGTGGTTCATTGATGGTCATGCTCCCGTCCAGCCCATTCTTCATCCATTTCTTGGGTGAGCCACAAGCCCTCTGTTCGCAGCCCCCGCTGCCGCCCCACTTGATGCTGGGTCCTAAACCCTGCCGGCTCCCAGCCCTCCGTCCCCACAATCCTGAGAACTGGAGCGTTTGCCGTGGCCCTGTGTGGTGGACACCTGTGGCGAGGCGAGGGGTCCTGCCGCCTTTCCCCTCAGCTCCTTTGCTTCTGTCTGAGCTCATGGTAACTGGGCAAAGCAGACGCACGTGGGGGCTCGTAAGGTCCGGTGGAGAAGTCATGCACTCGACACCCACGAGGCACTCATCACACAAAGAAAGAGGCCAGCGAGCGGGGCTGTTGGGGGCTCCCTCGTCATTTCACTTCGGACCCGGGCCCGGTTGCTGACCCCGCTGTAAAAATCATGCATGGAATGACCGGGTGATGGCAGGAGCTCCTTTCTACATGCAGAACATGTTCTTCATAATTTGGAAGGAAGGTAAAGGAAGCTAAAAAGGGTGCCTCTGGCTCGATGCTGATATGTTAAGACGCTAAGCTGTACATCGGCTGCAACACGGATGCACCTTGAAACATGAACTCAGTGAAAGAAGCTAGACACAAAGGGCCGCATGTCGTGTAATCCCACTTACGTGAAATGTCTAGAAGAGGCAAATCTGTGGAGACGAAAAGACTAGTGGTTGCCAAGCGCAGGGAGGCACGGGTGGGCTGGGGGATGACAGCTAAGGGACATGGGGTTCTTTTTGGAGCAATGAAAATGTTGCAGAACTGAGTGTAGGGATGAAAACACAACTCTGTAACGAAAGGCCAGTGCTTTGTGGACGTGAAATGGATGGCTCTCTGCTGCGCGAATGACTTCTCAATAAAGCCGTTAAAAATAATTATGCACTTTTTGTGCCCTCCCAGGGGATGTTTTTCCCTGTCCTTTCTCCCATTGAAATAAGTCCCCGGCTTTGTGCTCCTTCCCCTAGGGGAGAGATGGTGGCAAATGTGAAAAGCCTGCATGTCTCATAGGCCTTTGTGCTTCAAAAGCAAAGTTCGATGAGTTCCGGAGGAGGTGAGAGGAGGAAAGCCGAGATGCTTGGGTATAAACAGAGTGTCATGGAGAAGCAGAAAGGAAAGCTAGACTCCCCACCCTGGCCTGGACAGAGCTCCCCAGGCAGGAGAGAGGAGCAGGTCGGGGACTCAGGTCTGCTCCCCGGCAGCACCCCAGGGAGGAGGCCTCCTCCCAGACAGGTGGGTCTGCTTAGTGATGCCTCTGTGGCTACTCCACAGTGTCTGGGGAGAGTCAGAGGCCGGGGATGACATGGCGTAGAGGCTGGAATCATCTGGAAGCTTGTTCGCTCACATGTCTAGCAGTCGCTGCTGGCCGTGGGTGGGGACCTCAGCTGGACTGTCCGCTGGAAACCCCCGTCATCCCGTGTCTTCTTTTGTGGCTCCTTGCGCTTCCTCATAGCATAGTGGCTTAGAGTCTAAGAACAAGCATTCAAAGAGAACCAGACAGACCTGGACCTCCCCTTAGGGTCACGTAGTGTCACTTGTGCCATAGCCACGAGCGCCCCCACCTCTCGATGGGCAGAGTTTCAAAGTCACGTTGTACCAGAACACTGTAGGATGGAAGATACTGCAGTGATCATCTTTAGAAAACACATCCTGCCAAGTGGGGCTGTATGCAGCCGTGAAAGCGGGTCCTTGTCTCAAGTACCATGCAGAAGTAGTCGCGAGCCATCAGAGAGTGACAGTGCTGGTCACTGAGTGGACAGGTGGCTGCCAGCAGTCCTCACACTGCACGTCCCGTCTTGGCACAGCGGAGACCCGGAAACCCAGCCCCCGTCCCAAGGAATATGGTCGGCAGGAAAGCCCCAGGGAGGACTAAGGTCACGTTTCTCCCAGCCAGGGAGCTCCAGACTGGAAAGTACACAGAGTGTTAGAATTAAGGTCTGCCGACGTCTTGCACATGCGGAGTTTGTAGCACGAACTTTGTGCTTGCTCTGCATTCATTCATCTCTATAAAGAGGTAACCAAGGGACAAGGCACAGATGCCCAAACACGCGGGGAGGCTAAGGGCCGCACCAGCCTTTCCGCCTCCCAGGTCTCTGTTTCCCCGGGCGTGGTGAGATTCCGTACGTGATGTGTGAACTTACCATACGGGGCACTCTATAGCGCTGTGTTGCGAACATGGTGATGCTCGAGGTATTGCACGTGAGCCATCATCATTGTTCTTGAGGCCCAGTGGCCAAGGGGTAGGTCCCAAGTCTGGAAGTGGCCCCGCATGAGCACGAAAGAGCCATACTCCTTCCACCAGGGCCTCGGAAGGTGGTCCAGAGCTACCAGTCTCTTCCCTGTAACACGAAAACAACCTGCCTGTTGTCAGGTCAGTGGTTCCCAATGAGGGGCGGCGTTGCCCCCCAGGGGACATTTGTCAATGTCTGGACAGATTTTTCATTGGCACAGCTCTGAGGGGATGCTCCTGGCATCTCGTGGGTAGAGCCCAGGGACACTGCTAAACACCCTGCAATGAAAGGCCAGCCCCCACATCAGAGAATGATCCAGCCTCACATGTCAAAGGGCCGGGGAGAAAACGCTGGTCCGGGGCTCCCAACGAGAAACAGATCTTTAACGGAAATCTGCAAACAGTTGTCTACTTTCACGCTCCCTGTCGGAATGACATCTCTGTCCTCACCTCAAGGTAGTGACGGTTTTTTTCACTGTTTTCCAGAAAGAAGTCCAGCCGGACGGAGTTCCTGAGAAGTACTACCTTTGAGTCGGTAGGTGATTTCTTTTTGCCTCTTGCAATCCTTCTCACAGTGAATATTACCATTTTTTATTTTTAAGGCATCGTAAAATCTGCCTTCCTCGTAGACCAAAAACATTACCCAAGGTCACAGGGAGTTTTATAAACTGGAAACATACGACCGCGTGAGAGGGAAAAGGATAGTGGGACCTGGGTCCAGGCTACTTACTTGGGATCTGGGGTAATGAGTGTGGAGAAGCTGGAAAGAAATATCCGGAATGAGTCGTTGGTTCTGGTTGCGGGGAAGGAGTGGTCAGAAGAGGCATAAAGGTGGAGGTGGACAGCGGCTCTGGGGAAGGAGAGGGACTGGTCAACGCTGTGCTTCAGCCGGTGTGGAAGGCGGAGGCCCGCCGGGGGACCTGCAGGGAGAGACAGAGAGGCAGGAGGCTGTGTGACGCTCAGGGTAAACCTCCACCTCGAGAATGGACTTGGCTTCCTAAGAGATCAGGAAGGATCTGAGATGGAGAAAGAAAGACGAAGGAGAGGGAAGGATGTGAGAGGAAAAAGAGGGAGGAGAGGTGGGCAGACAGCACAGTCTGCCAAAGGGATAAAACGGGTGAGTGGGGACCTGCGTGAGCCTGTGGATGACGCCGCGTCTCGTTTGGTGTCGGGTCTCTGTGCATCTAGCCAAGTAGTTTGCGTCTCAGACTGGCTGGCAGGGAGTGGTCTTCTTGGTAGGACCTCTGCAGAAGGGGTGCCAAGCAAAGTAAGCGGGGAGAGCAGAGGCTGGGAGGTCAGGGTCACAACATTTGGGAGAGAGCTCCGAGGCCCTGGAAGTCTGGTGCAGTCAGGGGTGCAGCCTGGGAGCCTGCTGTCCCCTAAGCCGACTGCATTGTGTTCAAGGATGGAGCCATTTTCCTGTGTGACAAAGACACATGGACGAACCTACGGGAGCTCCCCTCCCCTTGCTGGGAGAGCTGTTCTCAGAAGCCCCTGTCTGTCCCTGGGAGAAGACTGGCAGAGGGAGCCTGTGTGCAGGGGAGAAGGCATGCGGGGCAGGGAAGGGAGCTGTGCTCCTCCCTGGTACTTGCTATTTCGGACCCACTGAAAGCCTGTTCTTCCTGGGTCTCCGCTCAAATGCTGGTGGCAGGCGCCTCACAGCGATCTCTTTACTTAACCTTTTTGCTGGGCCATCTGTTCAAAACACTGATGTATGTTCCTTCTTGGAGCGGGAATCACATTATTCAGGCCCCTTGCCTGGCACAGAATCTGTCCTTCACGGCCGCCCCTGCCCCCCACAACCACCCAGCCACTTGCTCACGTCCCGAGTGACACAGATACTGGCAGGCCTGTGGGCGAGTGGATCGCAGTCGAGCAAAAATTACTGGAAGCTTGGCTCCCTCTTCATCCTCCCTGCAGATCTCAGCTGATACCTCGCCTCCAAGGACTCCCCCAGGCTGGCTTTAAAAAGTGTCCCTCTGCTGTGTGCCAGCGGTACCTCATGTCCCCATCACAGTCAGCGGGGAGCTGGGCGGCACCTGACGTTTCACATCACACCCTGATCTTTCTGGAGACTCTTTGGGGTGGGGGCTGTCTTCCTCCCAGGGGTTCTCCAGGCTCCACCCCCTTTTCTCCTAGCCCTTATCTGTCTCCTTTGACGTTCCTCTTTCAGGATAGATTTTCTAGAGCCATCCTGTTCAGCAGAACTTTCTGTTTTGATGGAAATGTATATCCACACTGTCCAGTACGGTAGCCACTCGCCACGTGTGGCCATTGAGCCCCAGAAATGTGGCCAGTGGGACCAAGCAACTGTATTTTTAAATTAAATTTGAATTGACTTAAGTGTAATCTTACAGAGTCCCAGAGCAGCAGCAGCAGCTGCATCTGGGAACTTGTTAGAAATGCAGCCTCTCGGGCCTCGCCCCACACCTCCTGGGGCAGCAGCTCTGGGGTGGGGCCCAGCCCCCCAGGTGGTTTTATGCACAGTGAGTCTGAGAAGCACTCATCTAGAGCCCATTCCTGGGACACCCCATCACCTGGACCGTTGGAGAGCCAGGGCTCCATAAGACGGCTCCGACCCACCTGTGGTCCCCGCCCGAGGTTTGCTGTCCACACCTCAGGCAGAGGAGGCGCAACTGGCCATGGCTGGTGCTTCTCACACACCCCCATAGCAGGCACCAGGCTGTGGGAAGTTCTGAATAATGAATGCAGCAGAGAGGGGTGCTGGCTTTTTCCGTTCGCTCGCTGAGTGCCTTCCCCGTGGGTGAGGTGCGTAGTCAGCAGCCACCCAGGCACGATTCCCCGTGACAACAGGCCTCGCCCCACCTTTCCTGCCTCGCCCACAGGAGGCTGAGAGCCAGGCCTCAGAACTCCAGGCAAGCGGCTGCAGGGCGTCAGGGGCCAATTGGCCAAGGCCGAGGCTTGTTCTTTTTTTTTTTTTTTCTAGCCAATGTTTATTGAGCTTATCTTCCAGGTACTGTGCTATGTGGGTGGCAGTACTTACTTACCCTTTACAGCAGTCTTGTGATTATTACCCGTTTCTTAGACGAGAAGCCCAAGGCTCAGAGCTGTTACGTGGCTTGCCCAGGGTCAACAGCTGGTCTGTGTGATTCCAAAGCCCAGTTTTTACCTGCAGCCCCCTAGTTCCTCCCCGGGCAGCAGGTCAGGTGTGGGACCGGCAGGGGTGTCGGCCGGTGCTCTCTTCTGAGCAGAAATCCCTGAGCCCGTGATTGAAAACTGGGGGCTGCTTAATTGCAGTTTAATCTTACACAGGGAAGCTTATGCGTGGTTCATTTCATACCAGGTCACGTGGAAGCCCTCACCCCTGTCCCTTCTCCCTCTGTCTCCTCCAGACTAAGAAGAGCTGGAGCTCCACAGTCAGTAGGATGCTTCTGACTGGCTGTGGTCACAGGAGCCGCCTCGGGCAAGTGCAGGCCTGCCTGAGGTTAGCGGCTGGAGGGGCTGCCCAGGGCAGCTGGGTCCAAGAGGAGTGACATTGTCTAGCATGGGGTCACCTTTGGCACCTGGCCTACGCTGGCTGGAAAGCGACCCCTTTCTGGGACCTCAGTGTCCCCAGGACAGCTTAGTCCTTCCCTCTCCAGGAAGACTCCACATTACTTGCCTGCTCTCCCTTTTTGTCCACTTTCCCAGCTCCTTTCCTGCTCTGGCCTCTGTCTCATCTTCCTCATGCTTTTGGTACAGACTGTCCCTGGGTCTGAGGGCACCAGCTGGCTCTGTGGTTTCCTGTGTCCTTCCTTCTGAGTGTCCTTGTCACCTTCCAGGTTTGCCTTCTGCCCTTGGATGGAGGCTGGGGTCCAGAGGATGATCAGGGTATGGAGGGGTGTGACAGCCCGGCCAGGAGTGACTTCAGGAGGCCCGGGGAGAGGCGGCTGCTCAGCCTTCGCTTTTCCCCTTGTGGCCAGTAGGTGGTGCTAGACGCCAACCAACCCTGCTGGGCCCTGAGGAGCAAACCGCAGCCGGGCTCCCAGAAATGGCTCTGCCTGCTAGCTGCCCTTTTGGGGGGATGCAAGGTACTGTGACGTGGGGGCTGGTTCAGGGCACAGGCGGGGCTAGGAGCACACAGTTGTCCCTTTCACTAAGCCCTGTGGCCCTTCCAGGCTGGTCTCCCCTCCAGGAATTGGGAGTGACTTGAAAAGAGCACCTACCCCACCTTTTCCACCTCAAGGGGATGAGAACAACAGGATGGGACACAGGAACTTGCCTCCGTGTCTGCTCACCTGTCATCCTCTAAGCAGGGGTAGGCTCTCTCTCCTGTGGGTGCTCATAGCAAGCTGGACTTGACCTCACTGGGGACACTTCACACGTGGCAAAAATGAGTTGTTTCCACGCTCCCTTCTTCAGGAGACAGTCGGCTCCCGGAGGTCATTGCCTAATCCCGCCTATGTCCTGTGTCCCCAGCACCTGCCCAGGTCGGCACACAACACAGGCTCAGTACCTGCGTGCCCGGCCCCCACGGAGACCTTTAAGAACTCAGGTTGTCCCTCTGCCTCGGGTGTGGGGACTGGCCCAGTGGATGGCCCGTGGGAAGGCTGCCTTGAGGTCCCCCAGAAGCCACCGCCGAGCTCAGAACTCACGTGTCTGTTGACTGTGCTTCATTTTCCTGCAGCTGATGAGCCTGTATCGTGTGACTACAACATGTCAGGTCTGTCTCTAAGCAGAGAAACCTCCCCACCCGCAAGGAGCGGGATGGCATGGAGCCTGGGCAGTGGGATGCTGGCGTTTTGGTCTTGGCGGCCGGTACCCAGAGCTTGGGGAACTGCTGGACTTTGGGGCCTGGCTAATCCAAGTGGGCAGGAAGGCCTTCGCTGGGAGCCCTGCTGGGCAGGAGCTGGCTGGCGCGCTCACTTTGCAGTCCGAGGAGGGAGGGGTTAATGTCCAGGCAGGGAAGTGAACAAGCACCGCTGTCATCTGGCCGCAGTAGCTCCTCAGACAAAAGTGGTTTTTCTCCAGCTGAGACTCCCGCTCGGCAGTGTGCAGTGTTGTGGAAGGCTTGTGAAGTAGGCCAAACGAAGTCCTAGCTGCCCTGGCATAGGCAAGGGGCAGGAGATTTTTCGGGTCTCCGACGGGGGATGGATCAGCGAGTTGGCGGGGAGGTAGCAGGGGTGAAGCAGGAGGCGTGCTTTCAGAGTTCCCCACGTGAAGACCTTAGGGCTTCTAATCCACGTCAGTCAGTGTGGGACACAGGAGAGGAGTAAAAATGACCTCGTGTGGGGAGACCATCCAGAGTGAACAGAAGAGCTCAGTCTGCTCTGCCCGGCTACTCCTGGAATGTTCCATTGAGTTCTAGGGAACTTTATATGTGGTTCATTTCATACCGGCTCGTGCGGAAACCCTCACCTTGGTCCCTTCTCCCTTTGTCACCTTCCAATCTTCATTGCTATCTCCCAACTAAGAGCTAGAGCTGTCTTTTTAAAGACACGATGTGCTGACACAGACGCCGAGGGGAGCAGGCAGGACAAGGAGACTGGAAAGCCGCTGACGTGAGAAACCACTGAGGAAACCCAAGTTTTCTGTTGAGGGAAGAGCAGGGTCTGGGGAGCACGAGGCTGCAAATGGCTGCGAGTGAGCGAGTCCTCTTGCGTTGAGCCGGCCAGTGGAGCAGATGTGTCATAGGCCCCTGGGGGGCAGGGGGTGAGTTCCCCGGAGGTTTGAAAGTCCAGGATGGGGTTGAATTTGAAGCCCCCGTGTTTCCTTTTGGAGAGACTAAGAGCAAGTATCTCTCCACCCCCTCAGCACCCTGGGGTTTCCTTGGGGCCACTTAGCTGTAGCCAGAAGCAGCCGTAAGGGTCAGTGGCCTCTGGCCTCACAGTGCCACCTCTCTCGCTGGTCCTGTGACAGGGGCCAGCTGCAGGGCTCACAGGCCGCAGAGGAAGGAGGCTCAGATACGAAGACTTCTGCTACCCCCTCCGGCTCCCTCCCCAGCAAGGGTCCAGGCTCAAATCCTAGCTCTGTGATTTTGGGCAGGTCAGGGACTCCTCTGAGCTTGCTGGGGAGTGGCAGGTACCCTTACATGGGCCGTCCCTAGGAGCCCCCGTCCACCTCTCACACTGTAGTGTGAGGCGCCTACAACCAGAGGCTGTGGGGTTCTGGCCCAGCCACGTCTGCTTGGCTGGAGTTAGGGGAGCGACCTGTCTGGTTTGCCCCACCAGGGGTTCGGGGTTCCCGGGATGCAGGACGTTCAGTGCTAACACCTGGAAAGTCCTAGCGAAGCAGGACAAGTTGGTACCTTCGCTGGAGGCCCCATCCACCTGCCTCTTCCCCTGCCTCTGTCGGCCCTCAGCCAACGGTTGGCGGGACGACGGCTGGGGCAGACGTGGAGGACGGCTGCTCTGTGCCTCCGTCCAGCACTGCGTGCCCTCCCCTCAGAGCTCCGGAGCCGAGAGCAGCATCTCACGTGTGTGGGTTTGCCCTCCCCTTCTCAGTTTTCCCCTGAATGTCTAATGAACCTTGAGGTGAACCTGGCTTTTCCCTCCCCCGTTTATCCCGTATCGGGAACCGGTACCCTGGGCTGTTCACTGCTGGGGCGAGGAGCCAGCCTAGCAGGGGACACTGGCCTTTGCCTCCTGCAGCCCCAGTCAACACGGGTGGCCCTGTGGCCTCTGCGTGCCAGGGCCTTGTTCTTGCAAACACCCCAATCTTCCAGGATGGGGAAAGCTGACGCTGGGCTCAGTACATGACTTTCCGCGGGGCAGGGAAGTCCTTGCGGTTGCAGGTTTAGTTCTCACGTATTTTGACTTCCTTTCAAGTTGTTCCAAGACCCTGTGGGAACACGAGGCCAGGTTCCCAATAAACATATCGCTGAGGCCCCTTCTGTAGAAGCACCAACTCCAGCTTCACACAGAGTTCGACAGTGGTCTCTTCAACTTAAATCTCTGTCCAAAGACCGCTGCTCAGTTTGCAAGTTTCGTCCCTGGGATCCAAAGAAAGATTCCACTGGGACGAAGGGTGGGGCAAGGAAAGAAAAGGAAGCATAGTTTTCTGGTTTAATGTTCTAGTTTAATTCAAAGTGTGGTAGAGCAACACAGGTACTGGGCCCTGTGCAAATACACTAGCCCAGGTTTCAAGGACCCTAGAGCTCTGGGAGGATGGCAGAAATAGGCACGGCCACTGCTGAGCCATGGCCAGCTCTGGTCCAGGCTGTGATAGAAGCTGGGCCGGCACCCTCTGAACATGCAGGGGCCGAGAGGTTAGTAGGAGAAATCGGAGAGGCTCGTTAGGAGGTAGGATGTCCGCGGCTTTGAAAGCTAAACCGGCTTTTGACGGGTAGAGGCTGCGGGAACATAAGGAAAGAAAATACAGAGATGGGTACGGGTAGGGCCAGGCGAGGCATGCAGGCAGCTGGAGCCTGGGTGCTGGGGACCAGGGCAGTCCGATGGCCCAGGAGGCTGAAAAAGAAGGTGAGGCCAAATCCTGGCAAGTTAGCTGCTGGATAGGGGAGTCTGGAATGGAGTCCTATAGGTAGTGGGGAGCCACGGAAGGGTTAGCTGCCTGCCTGCGACTTCCACCCCTTGCTGTCTTTTCCTTTTGATTCTTTCCTGGAAGCTGGACCAGTCTTTCCTGCACGGAACAGCCTTGTCCTTTCTCCCCATGTGGAGGAGGGAGGCCTCGGCCCTTGGCCTGGGGTTGTCCTGTCTGCTCCTCTTGTCTGTCCCAGACAGATTCTGTTTCTCCAGAGACACCCAGCAGAACTTTCAACCTGGCACCTTCCACCCGCAGCAGACAGGCGTCCTGAGCCCCTGGCTACCCTCCTTCCCTCCTCTGCTGGCACCTGCCTCCCGCTTCTCTTCACCTGTCTGCCCTCCCTCTTATTCCTGGACCTCAGTCCCCTCCCGCCGTCCCCCTCACCTCCCTCCCCCAGGTCCCTTTAGTGCAGTGATGGTTCTTCCTTCTCCTCCACAGTCAGGTTGGATGTTGGCCCTTCAGGGAGGCAGGTCACTGTCTGGGGAGCCAGTGGGCAGCTCCAGGGGCCGTGGGGCTCCCGCTGAGCCTCTCAGGATGCTGCTGGCCCAGTAAATTGCCTCTCCATCTCCCTTACGGGCGAACAAGGGCATACACCAGGAGCTGTCAGGTTCATTGCCATCCTTGGGTGGACAGCGTCCTGTCCTCGCAAGGCTCCAGGCCTGTCTGTGGAGAACCGGCTCCCTAAAGCCAGGGCAGCTGGTGGGCCGGGGCTGGGGGTCAGTTCAGGCCCTGGGCAGGCCGCAGTGGGGCCACAGAGCTGCAGGAGAAGGGGCCGGCATGTGCTGTGACTCCCACACGTGTCTGTCCCCTGGCCTGTCCGTGTGGCCCACATAGGCCTGGGTCAGAAACCAGGAGCATCAGACAGGTGGGCTGTCTAGTGTCAGAATGCTAGGCTGCCAGGTTAGACCTAGGCTCGCCGGAGAATGTCTGCACAGAGACCCCCACAAAGGTAGCTGTCCCCTTCTCCTCCTCCTTCTAGGGACTGCGAGGTACCAGAAGCAAGCTAGCTCCAAGAGAGTAAGCTAAGCTAACTTCGCTTACGAGTGGTACCACAGAACCTCGGGACTTGGGGAAGAAAGCCCTCCACTTCCGCCAGCACCCAGCTAGCCAGGGTGTGCCCGCTGGGAGGAGTTTCTGAAATCTCCCAGTTTCCATCTGCCCGTTTGACAAAAAAGGAAAAGGAGAACCAGGCGGCACCGGACTTGGTTCCCAGCGTCTTCCCAGCAGCTGCCAAAGGAGCTCCGCTGACGTACACAGAACTGGCACCCAGCAAACAGAGGAACCAACAAGTAAAAACAAGTGAGTGAACAGCTCTTCCAGTCAGAATGAACCCCTCGCTCGAATGCTCCTGCTGTTTGCTAAGTGTCACAGGTGACAGTCTGCCGTTCTTACCTGGGCTGGCAGCCCAGGAGCCCTGTGAGACCAGAGTACAAGTTGGACCTTTCCATCATCTTGCCTAGCACGTGGCATTGCCCTTAGTATTCTCTGAGATACGCCAGGGTTCTTTTTCATTCTCCCCGGGTCCATCAGAAGTGAGGGGTGCTGGGAGCGAGAGGGTATTCCCATTCTGTCCCACTGCAGCCCAAGAGTCAGCTGGAGAGAAGCAGGAGGACTTTCTGCCCGCTGGCCCCTGCACGGAGTCAGCAAATTGGCCATCCTTAGGAAAGGTCAGCTGAATCAGCCCCCCTGCAAGAAACGTGCGCGGTATTTTTAGAAGCTTTCCAAGCTTGTGCTTCTGAGCTCAGCAGGAGGCACTCATGCCCTTTGTCCATTCAACTCTATTGCAACCCAGACCCAGCTCAGCCCAGCCCCAGTCCAGCTCAGCCCCAGCTCAGCTCAGCCCAGCTCAGCCCAGCCTCACTCTCTCTTAGCTCAGGCAGTGAGTCTAGCTGCCTGTAAGCTGACGTTGTTAATAATCATTCGGCAAGGCCCGGTGGCTAAAGCCTGACCTCTTTGGACTGCATAATATGAGCGTGAGATCCAACCTACTTCACTGCCCAGAGTCTATCGTGTGACCTTGAAAAAGTCACATCCCCACATAGTTCCCATCTGTGCAATGGAGAGGTCACCATATTTACCTGCAGATCCATTTTGCAAAGGAAGCAGAATAAATAGGAATCCAATAAACACCCAGATTGCTGCACTCTGCTGCATTCTGGGACATGGTCATAAGGCCTGAGTGAAGTTGTGGTGGAGAATTTCGTGTTACTTGGAGAAAGATGCTTAGAGAGATGATGTCATAAAAACCTGTCAAAAAAGGCCGCTTTCCATTCAGGGAGAGAGGTTCGTGGTCCAGGAGGGGTCAGCTATGTTTGGGACATGAGATTCTGAGAGCTCTTCCAGAATGGTTTGCTGTTGTTGTTTGTTGTTGTTTTGTTTTTTGTGTTTTTGTTGAATAGCTGAATGGATGCCTTAGAATAGAAGCCTTTGGCTCTGGCCGTAACTAGCTGTGTGGCCTTGGGGACATAACTTAGTCATCGTGGGCCTAATTTTTCTACCCCTAAAATGGCAGGGCTGAGGGAGGTGGGGTTTGGACTAAATGTGCGCTTTTTAAAGTGGTGAGTTTCCATGGAGGGTTTCGTGCCAAAACAGCAGGGTCTGTGAGGGCGCAGGGATAGTAAACATAGCATGCGTCTTGCAGGAGCACCCATTTCACTCCGTGGAGGGATTTAAAAACATTACTTTATACCCAAACACACATGGGCATATTATGCAGTAGAATAAATGTTAAAAATAAAATGTGAGACTTTAAGGAAGTTTCGTGCTGCTGCAGCCCTCTTTCCCTCCCCCACCCATGGGTGGGGGTTCACTCCCCTCTCTGCCGGGGGCTCTGGTTGGAGAAGCACGAGAAGAAAAACATTGGACTGGTTAATTTCTAAGTCTTTTAAAATGTTAGCATTCTATAATTATACAATCTGCTACATTATTATTATTATTATTTTTGGTGTGTGTGTTGCTGGGGAGGTGGGTGCATGATAAACTGACCTTATAGAAAGACAATTTCATATCTTTTTCTCTTCGTCTGAAAGTCCCAGGACTGGAAGCTTCCAATGGGAGTTGAAAGGAAAGGAACTGGCTTCCTTGGCCAACAGGGACTGAAGAAAGAGAAAAATGGGAGTCCTGAAGTGGGGTTGATATTTAAGATGTTCTGTTTTGTAATCTTTGTACCGAGAGCTAACAGATTAAAAGTGCAGCTTCTCGCTCAGTCTGCCACAGGGAGTGGAGACCCCCCCGGGCAGCCCTTATTAAGCAGCCTCATTTGCCCCTGGCCCCAGCTCTTGCCTTCACCACACACTCCACCACCCAGGCACCCTCGGGCCCTGCCTTCCTCCCGCCTGCACACACGTGCACGCCCAGCACGCAGAATGCTCGCCCACCTGCCACCGCCCCCCTTGCTCACCCGCACAGACCACGCCCCCCCCCCCGTTACCCCCCCCCGCTGGAGTTCCTGCCCCCCCCCTCCCCCCCGCGGCACATCCACTCCTGCCCACCTCTCCTCGCCTCACTCATCTCTCTGTCACTGCCCACACCTCCCCCAGGCTCTGAGCACATACTTGTTCACCTCATGTAAGATCAAAAATAAACTCTCTCTGGAATCTGTTCAAAGGCTAATGTGTATCCTCTCTTAATTATTGATTCGTTTATTACAGACGCCCGGGTAGGACATTCAATGTGGCCGCTGTGCCAAGGGCCTCTCTCTAGAATCCCTGCCCTTCTCCAGGAGGAAGCTGGGACAGTGATCTCCTCTTGGGAAGGGGTGGTTGGGTGTGAGGCGAAACCCGCCCACAGGGCAGGCTGCAGAGGACCCTCTCCTTAACACAGCTGCACTTACCCAGGTCCAGCCAGTGGTCACAACTGGGGTCCCCCCCCGCCCCTTCCTTCTCTTCCCTGTTACAGGGAGATAACAACCCTGGCAGAGGGCATTTGGATGCAAAAAGGCAGGGCTGTCCCTCTCCCCTGCAGAAGTGGCCGCCTCCCCTCTCCTCACTGCCTCCCTAGGGGGCAGTTTGATGTAAGAAGTGGCTGTGGTTAGTGTTTACAACCTGGCTGGGTGACCTGGGATCAGTGACTTAACCTCTCTGTTCTGTGTCCTCATCTGTGAAACAGGGCGATTGTGAGGAGGATTCTGTGGAATTGTGCGTGGAAAGAGTGTAAAAAAACGCTGCACGCGGAAGTCAGTGCGTCGTGGCTGCAGTTGCCATCATCTCCGTCATCGTGCTCACCTTCATCTCCGAGCCCCAGGATTGTAGGAGACGGCCTGTGTGGGCCCGGGGTGAAGCTCCCCTTTCAGATGTGGGTGCAGCCTCTGGAGGCCCCTGCTCCAGCTAAACAGCTGCGGCACTGACCCCTGGGGCGGCTGTTCAGGAGAGGTCACGTCTTCAGGTGAGCGTTCTGGGGAAGGCCGCCCCGTCCCAGGCCCCTGGGAAAGGGTCACAGCCACCCAGCCATAAGGTGTGGCTCCAGGGGGCTCTTTTGTGGAGTCCTGAGGATGGTTCTAAAACTTGACACGAGGAAGGGGACATCCAAGGGGAAGACCACATGTCCCCTCCTTTGGAGGGTCTCTGGCTTCCGCCAGCTGGAGGTCTTCCAGCTGTGTCTTCAACTGTGTGTCCTTGCAGGTGTGTCCCCAGGCCACGTCTCGGGGTCCTCCTTCCCACACGGCACCGTCACCCCATAGCTATAGCTCTCCGGGTCTGACCCAGCTTCCGCCTGGGCTCACAGTGCTGGTTCCCACCTTCCCGGAACTCCCTGGGCTGGGCTTTTGTTCCCTCGGTTCCCAGGCAGTGCAGCTGGTGCTGTGGGCTGCGGAGGGGTGGAGGACGTGGCAGAAAGCCTGTGGGAGGGAGCTGTCTCTTAGTTCCAAAGGCGAGTGTGGATCCTCGTGCCCCCTCCCTGCAACACAGCGCTTCTCCCAGATTCCCACACTAGTGTCTCGGCAAATAAGGCTCGGTTTTTTTTTGGGGGGGGGTAGTGGGGGTGGTTTCCATTTGCTCTTGATACCTACTTCAGTTTGTGTGTATGTGCTGTTCCCAGTAACTGTCAGCGCCAGAGGAAACTGGAGCAGATTTGGTGATTTCTTGCTTTGAGCCCCCGATCTGTTGGCAGCCTGCTCTCTAAGCCTGAGGACTTGGGGACACCGCCTCTCCAGCCCTCTAAGCTGTTGGAGGTCTGTGCTGTTAAAAGAAACACAAGCCAGGATGGTTTCTAGCATTCAGGGAGGGCAGAGTTTGTGAGCACCCTAACGTGGCAGCTGAACCATCTGGTAAAGGGTGGGCCCCCTAAGGAAGAATAGAAAGAGAAAGGAAGAAGGGAAGGGATAGTTACTATATGCCAGACTCCGGGCTGGCGGCACTGTGCACGTGTTGTGATTGCCTTCCCAAGCTACCTCTCAAGGGGAATATCCATGAGCAGTATCCAGGAGCACGTGTTTCAGGTGAGATGGAGCGCCCAGGTTTCCAGCCAGTGGCTGCTGGAGCTGGGGTCTGAACCAGGTCTGCCTGGGGCGAACGCCTGTGCTTTCCCGGGCCCTCTGAAGAGAGAACGTAATGCGTGGTGTGGCTGGAGGCTGCTGCCTTGGCGTTTCCCCCACTTTGAAGTCGTCTGATGGCTGATAACTGTAGGCGGGTCAGCTGTGAAAAGCTGATGGAGTGTGCAAAGGTCCTGGGGTCTGCTGTCTGGTGAGCCGGAAGCAGTGGCTGTCATTTGTGCTGTGTTCAATGCGCACGAGACATTTTTCTGTGTAACGTCCTGGTCGATTGTTGGGATCATTGGACACCCCTTGCTGCCAAGGAGGGAGTGGAAGGTCAGAGAAGTTAAGTGACATGCCTAAGGTGACACAGCCCAATGTGTTGTTGCTAGCAAATGAGTAAATTAACGGGGAGCTGGGTCTGCAAGTCAACATTCTATGAGTCTGAGCCTGGGCCGGGGAAGGTGTCACGGGCTGCTTCGGTGAGAAGCGGGTGGAGAGAAGGGCGCTGGGGGAGGTGGCGAAGGCACAGGCAGGAGGCTGGGAGCTGAGCATGAGTGGGCTGGACTGGCTGAGAAGGACGGGAGGGTGTAGTGGAGTAGGGTCCCGGGAGATTGGGGGAAGGGTTTGGCTTCCTGCAGGACACAGGCCTTGGTAATGGGGCTGCCGGGCCTGGGCTCAGCCCCCAGCCCCCCGTGGGGAGGTGCGTGGGGAGGGCCTGGGGGTCTGGCCTTGCCCTGGAAGCTGCTGTTCCAACCTTCTCCTGACCTCAGAGCTGAGAGCAGGAGCTGCCCTTCTCTCTCCTTCCAGAAGCCCCTTGAATTTGCCCTGCCATGGACAAGTGGGAGCAACTGTAGCTCTGTGGTTCAGCTCAAAGCACCCCACTTTGTCCCAGACTTCTCTGGTGGACACACATGGGGTTTCAGGCAGTGAAAGGGTTCCTCAGCTCGCCCCCAAATGTGTGGTGTCCACCTTGGGGCTGGCGCTGAGGTCAGCCCGTGGGGGAGTGTGGTGAGCAGCAGGACGTGTCCTGGCCGTCTCGGCACTCACGGTCCGGGGACGGACCCTGAACCCTCATTTACAGAGTGCTGAACGGGTCAAGCATCTGTTTCGTTGTCAGTGCTATTTGAAGGGCAGGTGGGTCAGTCAGGGAAACAGGCAGGGGCCGTGTCCTCAGGGGACTTCCACGCAAGGAGCCGTAGCAGGAGTCGGGAGGCACCCAGCTGTCTCTGTGCCTTGTTGGTCTCCGCCACCTCCTCTGCCACATGCAGGCCCGTGTTCCGCTGTCCTCTGGTCCGGCCCCAGGTAGCTGTCTGGGCATTGTGTGAAGAGAGGGGTGATGTGCGTGACTGTGGGGAGCTCATCTGGGAAGGCTGTGTCCGTGAGGGAGTGTGGGGATGAGGGTGGCTCCATTCCCTGCCAGCCGATCGCCTTCTGGCTGCTCACGGCTCTGGCTCCCCAGAAGCCTGGTGGTTTTGAGGCCTTGATTTTATGCCTGGAATCCAGCTATCTTCCCTGGACCCTGCTATCTGTAGGAGGAACCCCCACACACTACTTCCACAGCCCAAGGGACCAGGGACCTTGTTGAATTTCCCACCCAGCCCAACTGCTCACAGCCAGTGGTGACTCTGCAGTGGTGACCCATTCTAGGGGGACCAAAGCCAGCCCCGCACCCAGAGCTGGCAAAGGGAGCAGGGGGGCTGGCGGATTGCTTCTCAGCGGAGATGGACCCGCCTGTGCCCAGCTGTCTTCTCAGGGACCTGGGACTCAGACCCTCCTTGGCCGCTAGTGACTCAGGGGTCTAATAACTGAGCCCGAGAGCCTCTGTGGGCGGAGCTGCACCTGACACCCCAAAGCATGAACGTGCCAGGGCCGCTGCTCTGCACATGGTGGACCAGCTTTAGGATGGCAGCGCATTTGGCTGGTGGTGGACGACTGGTGCTCGGGTGCCCTGGCTGGGGCTTGTGGGGACTGTCCCCGCCCTGTGGGGACCTCAGAAGTGCCACAATGAAGTTAACTGTGGCAGAATGCTTCCTGTGGGTCAGGCCCTGTTCAAAGTGCCTCCCGGCATTATCTCACAATAACCTCGTGACTTAGATGCGGTTCAGTCCCGATTTTGCAGGTGGGGAAACCGAGGCACAGAGCATTACGTGCCTTGCCCAGGCTCAGATGCTACTGGGTGGTGAATTCAGCCCAGCAGGCCTGTTACGTGAAACCATATTTAGTCCCATTATAGCTGCTCATGCCCTGTGTCCCAAGTTCAGAGTACCTGAAACCTGCGTGATTTAGAGTCACCCTTTGAAGGGGACATTGACAAACCTGAATGCGTTGCCACTGACCAGAGTAGGAAAGGATCAGAGAGCTGTGTTTTTGAAGTACAGGGAAGGAACTGAGGATGTTTTGCTAGAGAAGAGGTGGGAGGTAGGCAGCCTTCTGACCGGCTTGTAGAAAAGAGCCTGACTTTTCCCTGGGGTTCTGGGTGGCCGCACTCGTACTGAAGGTGGGAGCTTCAGGAAGCTGGCTTCGTTATTCCACACTGAAGCCCATCGGAGGAATACAGCTGTGTGGGGACACAGTGGGAGCCCTGGGTGGACCCAGCTTCCTGTCCCTGCAGGTGACCGAGCAGGATAGACTGGGCGCTTGGGTTGCTGTTGACGGGATGTCTGCCTCAGGGGGGAAAGGCCTTGGGAGTCCTTTCCAACCCAGAGCTTCTATGAATCTGTCATTTAGGGTAAGTAGAATAAGTGGGCTGCAGCACAGGGGAGACCCCCAGATCCCCCCACCCTAGACAATCCCAGAGGGCAGGACATCATGCTAGGTATCGCTCAGTGAACCTTCTTTAATGGACAGGAGTGAGACGCAGGGGGCTTTGACCCCCCTGACGGGCAGTGCCAGCCTCCTGGCACGTGTCTGTCTGAGATCTTGGTCCTGAGTTGGGGTCCCAAGCTCGCACCTCCTGTGGTTGGATTCTCCTGCTTTCTAGGACCCCCTTGGTGGTTGACTGTCCCTCTTTAAGGCTGGGCTTTCAGTCTCGATGGATGGTCCTGGCTTCCTGGATGCTTTTACCTGTTTTCGTCCTCCAGTCATATCTTTTTTCCCCCTCATGTCTTGAGCCTGGGCCACCCAGGAAACAGGCCTGTTTGTCTGACCCACGTCCAAGCCTGCCAGCTCTAGACAGCTCTTTGGACCAGCCAGCTCTTCAGGGCCCAGTTTTCCCTTTCTCTTCTCTTGTGCTCCCCCAGTCACTACCCAGTATCACAGCTCCTTTCCCAGCTAAGAGAGGGGACAGTGGGTCCCATTTCTGCTCACCCTGGAAAGTTGTACAGCAGAGCTCCTGGATTTAGCCGAACGCCGCAGGAGCAGGGCAGGGTGGGTGAATCCAAAATGCCTGGGGCCTGGCCTGTGTCCCAGTAGTGGCTGACTTGGGGTGTGGTTTCCTCGGGGAAAGGGCTGTGGCTGCATCAGAAAGGCAGACAAGTAAGTGGCAGACCAGTAGGGGTCTGCAGTGGGGCAGGCACTGGCCGGCCACGCCTCCAGGTTTGTACATCTCCTGCATCTCTACTCCCTACTTTTCCAGGTGGCAAGGAATTTTGGGCTTGGGGGTACCTGATAAACTAATAGTCAAGGAGAACTCTCAGCTGGAACGGGCCCTTTGGGAAAGAGATGTGTTCAGTTTTCTGGGTGTCAGGAAGATTGACCCACTGTGCTCTGGCAGGCAGCCCCCACTCTGGCCTGTCTGGTGGGAGACCACCTCCAAATCTTGGGACGGTTCCCATCTTCTCCAAACCCCTGGTACTAGAAGGCGTCTGCTCAGCTGTAGAGGGTTTCTAAAGCTGTACTTTCTGTTCAAGAAACGTTGCCCGTTCCTGCCTCTTACTGACCAGCAGGGGCTACACTAGTGTTTCCTCACTCACACTGCAGCTGGCAGCAAAGGAGGTGGCGCTGGTCGGCCCCTGACGGGTGGGGTGCTGAGCTGGGTCATGATCTCTGTACGACCCAGGGACGGCTGCAGACTGGGACTCACGATGGTGTAACAGGCATTCTCCATTGTCAACCAGGGCATTCTCACGGAGAAGACGAGACACCCCAAATGCTCTGCACCCCTGCTGCCCAAGAAAAGGGTGTCTATGCGGGAGACTGTCTCCTGGCCTCTCTCGGAGGTTAAGAACCAGGGAAGCAGGAGTACCTTTCCCTGGGCAGGGTGGGCACCTCTGGCGCTTGTTGTTTGCTCTTGACAAGCTCACAGGTTTGCTCTTGACAAGCTCTTTGCACCTGAGACTCCACACCACCGATCTCTCCTTTTTTCTTAACAGTCTCTCTGGCCTGGTCCATGTAGAATCAGACACTGCTCAGCTGGAAGGGGCTTTGAGAGCCATCTCAGCCCTTCCCCAAGTGTGCCGCGCTTACGAGTCACCTGGGGAGCGTGTGAAAACGGACATTCTGGTTTGGTAGGTCCGAGGGGAGCCTCAGGCACTGCTTTGCTAAGTAGCTTGCAGGTGGTGTGGACGCTGCTGGTCGGAAGGCCACGCTTTGGGCCGCGAGGTCCACCCGAGTCAGTTTACAGATATGGAAGCCGAGGCCCCAAAAGCCCGAAGTGATCTGCCTGTGGCCCGAAACCAAATGCTGCTCTCCCAGCGCCCAGGCCGTTCTCTGCTGTGGCAAAGGCCTTCCTCTGCGTCAGCTGCCGCTTCCTGCTCAGGCCCAGAGCTCTACCATAAACAGAACATCCCATCGTAATCCCATTTTACCGGCAGGATGAAAGACCTCTTGTTCCATCAGGGCCCCTTGCTGCACAGCCTGCATTTTTACTATATCCAAAGGGGTTTTTTAAGGGTTTTATTTGTTCTGACTATAAGACACCTGTCATTTGTTCTGTCTATAAGACACCTCCCTTTCTCCGCGGGAAAATGTTCTCACTTTCTCAAAAAAACGTGTGCTGGACATTTTGGAGACAAAACCATTTTAATTGCAGGCTAGAGACCTGATGCTGGGCTAACCCCACTTTTCCTCCCCAGCTTGTTGGCAGCTCCCCTGGAGTGATCTGAGGAAGATGTCCTGTGTTTCTCTGCTGCCACCTGCCACCTTCTGAGAGAGGCCAAGCTAGAGCTTTGACTATGCCTCAGTTTCCCTGACTCTCAAACATTCGAGAGCCAGTCCCAGAATGGCCCTAGAAGTGGCAGGGAGATTCCCAATAGCTAAGGGTATCTGGATTGGCCAAGGGCCAGTAGGAACTGGTTTGAGAGTCTAAGGAGGTTTCCACTCTCTGTCCCCTCCTGCTGGTAGGAGGGCAAAATGCCAGTCTGGGGACAAGGCCATACTGGCAATAGGGTACAAGTCTCACCGAGGCCAAAGAAAGGCGGAATGTAAGGGGGAATCAGGGAAAACTGCCTTTTATAGCCATGTTCTTTCCTTTTTTTCTTTTCTTCCAAGTTTACTCACAGCAACAGTGCCACTCGCAGGCAGGCGCCTGGCCTGTCTGTGGCTGTGCCTGGGGGAGGCGGGTGGCACCCGCGTACCCCTTCCCCCATCTTCCCTGCAAGTTGCATGACCTGCATCGGAATCCAGGGGGTGGGGCGGGGGCGGGGGAGAACCCTTTCAGAAGCTGGCTGCCGTTGAATCCCCCGTCTTTGCTTCCTCATCGCCGGCCCTCACCCAAGTGCCGGGAGCAGAGCCCTGCTTTCTTCTGCGTGTGAATGAATGCTGTAGTGTGTGTGCTGTGCGGACTTTCCTAACCCTTTCTTCTCCTTTCCCACAGCCAGTGCTCTCCTCAGCAAACAGCTCATACTTGGCATTTTGACGTTTTATTTATTTATTTAAAAAAAAATCCCTACCAAGGTAAAAAGCGGGGCTCCCCCCCCACCTTCCGTTGCTCTCCCATTGGGATCTGAGCTCGACTCCAAGACTGGCTGCACCTGCTTTGCGCCCCTACCAGGAAGGGGTGCTTGGGTGGGAGGGCAGGAGGGATTCTGCGCCCCCCGAATCTGGAGAAAGCAGCCCGCCCACCCCCTCACCCGGCAGCCAGCGCAGCGCACCCGACAGCCGAGCCCCAGAAGCCAGCTCTGACGGTGCTGGCCTGCTGCTTGCCAAAAAATGCCCCTTGCATCTCAATTTTCCTGGCCGCTTCTCTCGCTTGCACGGCTCGCCCCCGGCCACCTCGGCTCTCCAGCGCAGCCCTTTCGGTGCTTGTTCCTCCCTTACCCACTCCCTGCGTGCCCAAGGCCAACGCAAAACCCACCTCCACGGAGGCGCAGGGGGAGCGGGCGTACCTACCCCGCCGTGTCCCGCATTCCCCTCCCAGCCGAGCCCTGCTCCCAGACTCTCGATTACGGAAATGAGTGTCGTTTAGGCGGGGAGCCACGCGTCCGCAGCCCCAGTAGCCGGCTCTGGGTGCCCGTCCGGGGTTCCTGTGCGCTCCCGGTTGCCCTGTCGCTGTCAGCTAGACTGTGCCCGCCCAGGCTCGGTAGCACTCCCCGGTCACCTCGGCCGCCTTCATGTCCCTTCCTCCCACGGTCCTGATTGCAGCAAAACCGGGCAGCACGAGGGCCAAAAAGTGGAAAGGAGAGCGCCTTTCCGCGTCGCGCAGCCAGCTCGCCAACTCCCCCACCCCTGTCCAGATCCTCGCAATCCCAACTGCAACTTTTTCCCTTCGGTCTCGGTTTCCCCTTGGGCTGCGGAGAACGGGTGCCTGGTCTCGAGGCGTGGAGCAGGCGGGAGGGCGCGCGGCCGCGGGTGGCGGTGCAGGCGAGAGCCGCGAGCCTGCGAGTGGGTGGGTGGGTGGGGAGGGAGGAGGGGAGAGGACGGGCGGGGAGAGGGAGGGAGGGGGAGATTCCGCTCTCCTGCCGCTCCCAGCCTGGGCGGCAGGGCGGGGGGAGGAGGCCGCAAGTGGGGAGGGGAGCAGGAGGGGAGAGGGAGGGCGCCGAGGAAGACGCTCTGAGAACCCGTGCGTTTCGTAAGGCTCGGAACACTTGTACATTTCTGCAGGCGCACAGCGAGCCATTCGCGGCTGCTGCAGCTCCGACTGCATCTTCCTCCTCCTCTTCCTTCCCCCAGGCTTCAGGCGTGTGTATGTGTGAATGTATGTGAGTGTGTGTGTTTTGCAGGTGTGTCGGTTTTAATTCTGCCCAGTAGGTGGGACTTGGTGACTTTAGCACCATTTCCCTCCCCCCTTTTTTTCTTTTTTCTTTCTTTCTTTTTTTTCCTTTTTTCTTTTTTTGCCTCACCACTGTCTGTTGCAACCCTGCAAAGTCTCAGAGTCGCTGAGCACGGCTCGCTTCCCGAGCCCCAAGACCCGGCGAGCCGGCGAGTGCCGAGCCGGCCACCATGCCAGGCAGACCGCGCCACTAGGCGCTCCCCGCGGCTCCTACCCGGCGGCGGCGGCAGCAGCAGCGGCAGCAGCGGCCGCGATGGTTTCAGAGGCTGAAGAATTTTGCATCTGATCGCACGGCGTTTCAAAGGCAGAGGCCCCCCTCCCCCTTCCCCCCTCCCTCGCCGTCTTTGTTTCCTTCCCCCCCAGCACTCCCCACTCCCCCCACCCCACCCCCCTCTCCTTTCCTCCTCCTCTTTTTTAGAAGCAGCGATCGGAGATGGATGTCTCTCTTTGCCCAGCCAAGTGTAGTTTCTGGCGGATTTTCTTGCTGGGAAGCGTTTGGCTTGACTATGTGGGCTCCGTGCTGGCTTGCCCTGCAAATTGTGTCTGCAGCAAGACTGAGATCAATTGCCGGCGGCCGGACGATGGGAACCTCTTCCCCCTCCTGGAAGGGCAGGATTCAGGGAACAGCACCGGGAGCGCCAGCATCAACATCACGGACATCTCAAGGAATATCACTTCCATGTAAGTCAGGCGGCCGCTCCCCGCCCGCCTCCCCCGGCTCCGCAGCTCCCTCTCGCCCGCCTGCAGCCGGGAGCCGGCCTTGCGCCCACCCCAGCTCGCCGCCCGCCGGCTGCGCGTCAGGCTCGCTCTGGCTCGGGAGATGCTCCGGCTGCGTCTCCAGGTGCCTCCGGCCCTGGCGAGGCGTGGTGGGGAGCTGCGTCCGTGCCTCTCCCGGGAGAGGACCCCCGCCGGCGAGGGCACGCGGGCCCAGCTCCCCGCCCCCGCCCCCACCCGCCATGTCTCGTTTGGAGGGTGCCAACCCAGTTCTTTGCCCCCCACGAAATAGCAACAGTTTGGCCACGCTCAAGTGGAAAAAAGTAGACGAGGTTCGAGCCCCTGGCAGCGGAGGCAGCCACAGTGGCGGCGGCGCTTAGCTGGGAAGGGAAGGTGAAGGATAGGGACGGATTGCTACCCGGCCACGACCCAGACGGTTAACTGTTTCCTTTTGGAAACAGCAAAACACGCTGACAAGTAAACAAGTTGGGAGCTGGCTGCTGCGGCGAGACTTTGAACATGTCGAGGCTGTCTGTCATGGACGCCCACCCCTTCCCTTCCTTTCCCTCTTGCGCCCTCTCCAACCCCATTTTGGGCATTTCCGAGGCGTCCTCCCCCTTCCTACCCCCATCTGTATCTGGGCGCCTACAGATTGCGTCCCTGTTTGGGCTTGGAGAACTGCTCCGGAATTCCCAGTCAGGATGGTGGAGGGAGGAGAAGCTCGCGTGTTTTGCAGACGGGGGTTCTGATATGATTGTGCACATTGGTTTATTTGGAAAATTGAACTCTCACTGGCGTTTGCATGGTTCTGCCCCGCACCAGTGAAACCTGTGGTGGCCAGCTCTTTTCTGGTTATTTTTCCGGGTCGGGGAAGGGGCCAGGAGCATGGGTGGGGAGAAAGAAGAGCTTGGGGTCCAGGGAGCCTGCCCGTCTGTTTTCCCACTGACCTCTGCCAGGTGACCCCCTCCCTTCCTGCCATCCAGGGAAGGGTGGAGATGGCACTGGGATGGTTCAGGGCATAGCTCTTGCCTACCGCCCTCAAGGTCCCCACCCCGCGGAGACTCTTGAAGTGGGTGGGATGCTGGCAGGGTTTGACCGAAATGCTAGCTGGGGTCCGAAGAGGGCGTTTGGGCTGACTCCAGAGGGGCGAATCTGCCACTGACGCTCCTCTCCCTCCTGCCCGCCCTCCCTTTGCCTCAGCCCAAGCGAGATGGGGCTGCAAAGCCGGGAGGAATTGCAGCCCTGCTCTCTCAGAGTCCGTCAGCCCTCTTGGCTTAGTGGTGACTGTGCTAGCTAGCATTCTTGCAGCCAACAGTCTGAGGGGAGTGCACAGCCCAGGAGGTGGCCTTGACTGCTGGCCTAGGAGACAAGCTTCACCCATATCTTGGCTCTGCCATTCACGCCCTCACTGCTTTCCACCCTGCTGGCTGGAGATGACTAGATAAACAGAGGGGGGTGGGCAGGAGAAACAGGATGGCCCCAACTGTGCCCCTCCTGCCCTGCAGGCCACAGCATTCCAGCATCCCGGAGGGTGCCCGGAGGAGGAGTCTGAGTGTGATTGTTGGGAAAACTCCACTTGGAAGTACACTACCAGTGTGTGTGTGGGGGGGAGCTTAGCGGGGGGTGCAGGGGCTCAGGAGCTGGCTCTAGGGATTTCCAGGGGATTGCGTGGGCCAAGGGTTGGAGAGAAGGTGCCCCAGGTGCCCAGTGTGGGCTCAGGGAGCCAGGGAGCCTCGTCCAGCTTGTTCTCTGCTCCAGGGACATGTGTATCTGTAGGACGGCAGGGTGGTCATGATCACGTAGGCTCTTCAGAGCCACGCAGAGGAAGCAGTAGGATAAGGACAAGTGGGGGTGGCCTTTCCAGGGAGAGGGTCCAAGACGGGGATGCTGGAAAGGTCAGTGATGTCCCCTTTACCATGGGGGGGACCCTCGAAGGACATCTGGGGGGACAGTGAGCCGGGAGTGGATTGGAAGCCCCCCGTTTATGTCCCCATCCTTGTTCCAGGACTTGGATTCTGTCAGAAAGTCAGGACTCTGTTCCTTAATTCTACCCCAACACCTAGGAGCCAGGGAACTGGATTCCCCAGGAGCTGTGTGAGTGACAGGTGGGGAGAGGTCAGAGGTCATGTGTTGGGCGACCCTTCGCACCCGGTCTTCTCCCCAGTGTCCTCTTACATCTATGGCTGGTATTGACTGAATGCAGGAAGGGCCCTGTCTTCAAGCCCAGAGGCCGAGGACCGGAAGGAGAGAAGGAGTGGACTCAGCTCGTCCTGGGAACTAGATGTCACCATGCCTGTTTTGTCCCTGAGGGATTGGAGGCTCAGGGCAGCAAAGTCACTTTGCCTGAGGCACACAGCCTGAGCGGTGAAGCAGGCCTCGACCTCCGTGTAGCCCACACTGAGGGCCAGGCCCTCCGCTCTGTGCGGTGCCCGTGGCAGCAGACTGGCACGGCGGGTGTAGGCAGAGAGGAGCCCTCTGGTAGAGGAGGTGGCCTCACTGTAGGTGACTTGGGAAGGAGGCTTTAGTTGAAGCCTGGGCTTCGTGGGAGCAGAGTGTGATGTTGTCTAAGATCGGGGACAAGGGACCCCCCGCCTTCCGTCAGCTGGAAGCTCTTGTGCTGTCGTGTGCCTGGGGGTGCGGCCGGGCAGACTCTGGGCGCGAGGAAGAGGTGGGCAGATGCTGGATTCCCATCAGGCCTAGCTAAGCGAACCGGGGGGTGCTCTCCACGGGTTCACTCTCCTGCTCTTGGGGCTGTGGGGTCCTCAAATCCCTCCCGCAGGGGCTAAACTGATCGTACATGAGTTTTAAGAGGGGTGAGAAATTCTCTGTGGTCCTTCCACTCAGGGGTGGTGTGCGGAGTGGCTCCTGTGTATTCATCAAGGTTGGCTGAGGGCACCTCTGGTGGGGGAAGCTGCCCCATGAGTGTCAGGGGGAAACCAGTTGGAAGGCATCAGGGCAGAAGCGTGGGTCTCATGTGCACCCCTCCCAGTGCCACGCTGCTCCAAAGGGCCGTCCCTTTTGGCCTCTGTCTGTTCAGGAAGGTGGTCCCTTTACCACGGACACTCTGGCCCACAGTTACCTTACCTAGAAGGGTCTATGGGCAGCCGCACCCAGCCAGGCTCTGACGTCACAAAGGCAGGAGGGTGGTGCCTGGGAGGTGGCCGTCTGGGCCATCTCTCTAGACCAGGCCTGCTTGGAGCTGGTTTGGAATGGCACGTTCTTTGATTGTCAGAAGATCAAAGGGGAGAAGATGGCATCACTGGGCTGGGTGTCCTTGGGTTTGGCTTCCAGGGCTCGTGAAGACCGTGGGCTCTTGAGTGGGGTAGGTGGCCAGCAGCTGGCTCTCCGCGCCAGGCGCTGTAGGGTCCTTCAGTCCCTTATTTCCCCTGCCCTCCCTACAGGCCCTCCCAGGCCAGGTGAAGGATTATTCGGAGCCTGGGCTGCTGTACGAGCCCCTGGATTCTCAATCTTTCCACGGGTCAAGGGGACAGCCAGCCTTGACAGTTACCAGGGAGAGCTGGGACGGAGGCAGGGGTGTGGGCCAGCCCAAAGGCATCCATCATGGGGCTTAGTCAAGAGCCCGGATCAGGGCTCGGTCTGAAGGGGGTGGGCTGAGGTGTGAGGGGCCTTTGAATGGGGAGAGATTACAGCCCGGGGAAGGAGGCCCTTCCAGGATGAAAGCTGGGGACCCTGGACGCCACAGGCCCTGAGAATGGCCTGGAGGCTGGACTGTGTTGGGCTCCAGGCCTCCCTTGGAGGGTACACCCTGGAGCCAGAGTCTTCAGCCTCTGAAAGCCAAGGTCAGTCTGAGGTACAGCCTGGGTCCCAGGGCGTCAGCTCTGCAGTGCCAGGGGACCTGAGCTCATGGCAGCTTGGGGCAAAACCAGCCCCAGCCTGACCCGAGCTTTGCCAGTGCTTGTGAACTGGCCCCTGGAGGGCTGAGCCTGGAGTCTGGGAGGCACTCAGGGTCCTGCAAGACGCCTGCTGCCCTCCTGCCTAGCAGATGTGAGGAAGGGCGGGGCCTGACACCCGCTCCTCTGATTCTCTCCCCCCTTGCCCTGTCTGTCCCTGTCTGCTGCCTCGTCCTCCTGTGTCACCGGGGATAGACCAGTCCCCAACCTGGCTGGCTCTTGGGTGGGAGAGCGGGTAGTGTGTGGCCCTCCCTCTGAATGGCCCTTGCCAGTGTTCTCTGCTGCCGCCTGGGGTCCACTCACGTGCTCTGTTCAGGGGCTTGGCCTGGGGTCACAGGCATCGTCTCCAGCTTCCCTTCGGGGTAGGATTTGGGAAAGGGGCGGCACGCACGAGTCTCACCCTGGCTCTGCCCCAATCCGCTCTATGGTCTGCTTGAGTCTGTAAATTCGACATGAATTGAGGCTATGTTGCTGTGTCCCTTCCCTCTCGGACACGTGCCACCCCAGGGCCCGGGGGACATCCCCAGGAGGCTCTGCAAGGCAGCTTCTAGGGGCACTACCTTTTGGGTTGGTGTTGACCCTTGTGACGCCACCAGGAGAAGGGCTGAGGGTGCTCTCTCCTTGGACGTTGGCCACTGGCCATTTTCCCTTCCTTCTTTCCCTTCTCACCTCTAGAGAACTCAGGGCCACCCAGAAAGTACCACCTGCCCAAACTAAATGCCACACGTACCCAGAATGCTCTGGGGCCTGCTGCCTTTCGTTAGGGGCCGGACCCAGCGCCCCACTCACCCTGAGCTCAGGGCAGCGGGGAGAGGTCTCTGCAAAGCTTCAGCTCATTGCCCAAGCGGGGGCCTCCGCTGGGTGGGAGAAGAAAATGTTACAACTTCTAGTTCGAATTATTCTTGTCTAGAAAAGGGAATATTTAATGTATGGGTTGAAGAGATATAAGCATATCATTTAATAAATATGAGTGAGTGTTTTGGGGTTACGAGATACATTTTGTATTGCCAAAGCACACGTAGGGAAGAAAGCTTGCTGCCCACTATTGTTGCGATTGGGAGAGTCTGAGCTTGAGAGGGAGACAGGTGATGGGAGGAGAGGTGGTCCTGATGCCCCTGGCTCCCCTTCTGGGCTCTGTTCCAAGGAGGGGTTGGTTACTCGCTGGGAGAGGGCAGCAGGGCAAATGTGAGTGGGGCTCAGGCCTGCCGTCCCGGGGGGCCTGGCCGGTTCTGCCAAGACAGCCCCCCGGTCCCCTCAGGATCCTGCCTGTGGTCCCTGTGTGGCAGATTCTTCATCTCGATCAACAACCCCACCATTCGTCCATTGCGCTTCCCAGTTTACGGTGGTTGAGTTTATTTTTGTGACAGTTACTTCAGGTCCATGAGAAGGATTGTTAATCCCATTTTACTGATTAACACACGAAATAAGGACCAGAATTAGAGTCCCAGGGATTGAGTTGCGTGGCTGACAGAAGGAAAGATCTAGAAGAGTCTTGTGGCTCCTCTCTACTGTGGACTCCATTCTCTCTGGCCATGGCCTTCAGCTGGAGCCCCTACAGCGTGTGGAGAAGGAGATACAGAGGGTTTTCATCCTGAAAGCAGCAGCGTGGGAATGGCCCGCCTGGGAGGCGCTTGTCAGGAGAGTGGAGGGCTTAGTGTCCTGGCCCTTGGGTGTAAACTGGGCCTGATTGGAGGCTGGACTCCGTCCCCAGATCTGCTGGTGGCCCGCTGAGCCGTCAGCTCAAGTCATCTGTCAGCCCAGGAGCCTTGCTCGCCTCCACCCTGGGACACACGAAGACTCGTCGGGCTGGGCAGGTGGGCAGCTCCTCTGGCGTGGATTGGGTCATTAAGGGCGAGGTTTCCAGTGGAGCCAGAACAGAAGCTCAGTGCCCAGTGGAGCCCTGAGAACCCCCACGAGGATCCTCAGGCTTCTGCCTGCCCCCAAGGATGCAGAGCTGCAAGGGGCGGCTGCAGTCACCGCCTCCCTCGTGTTACCCACTGGGGTCCCACGAGAGGCCCAGAGAGGGCAGGGGCTTTTCCAGGGTGCTGGAAAACGCCATTTCCCAGGGGTGGGCACCGCCTTCTCCTGCTCTGCCCTGGTGCCCGCTATGGGCACTCTGTCAAAGTCAGAGCCTTGCCCACAACCCTGTCTGTCTCCCTCTGGGGCGATGTTTCCAAATTCAGGGTCCCCAGAGGCAGCAACTATGTGAGGCGGGCAGCCCCAGGGCTCCTCGCGCCGGCAGCCTACACCAATTAGAGATCCACTCGGTGAGAGCTTCTGCTGAATTCTGTTTACATCCAGGGCTGGGTGTCTGGGCTCAGCCTGTCCTGTCTTTCTAGCCTCACCTCTGGCCCCCACCCCCCATCTGGTTTGTCCCTTCAAAGTTTCCTGGGGTGTGGGGAGGTGGAGACTCAGGATTCCTTCCCCAGACGATATCATCAAGCACAGAGAGAAACCCGGCAGCTGTTTCCCCAGCAGCTTCTCTGGGCCCGGCCTCTCCTTAGCTTTGGACAAACCCCTTCCGTCTTTGGTCTCAATTTCTTCATCTGTAAGATGAGGATAACTGCCTTCCAGCAGCAGTCTGAGGTTCAGAGACCTGTGTCATGCCTGGCAAAGAGAAAGCTGTCCGTGTGTGATAACTAATATTGTGTTGGCCTTTATTGAGCCCTTAGTGTGTTCCAGAGACTGTTCCAAGCACTTTAGAGGTAATACCTCATCGCCTCACACCAACCCTGTAAGAGAAGTATTATTATTAATCCCATTTTACTGATGGGAAAACTGAGTCCAGAGACGGCGTTTGACTCGCGTATTCCATGCAGCCAGTGAATGGCAGAGCAGTCTGACACTTAATGTGAAGCTCTGTCGCCTTATGTATACTAATATACCGTGCTACACACACACGCACATTCACGAATATGTGACCGTCATGATATAGAAATAATAAGAGGGTAGACTTGAAGGTCTCGAGGAGTCTTCATCTGATAACACTCCAGTTGCCTAGGTGAGAACTGCCCTGGCTGGGGTTAGAGGGGAAGGCAGACGAGATAATGACGGATGTGGTGCTGGCCGTGCAGTGCTGACCCGGGCAGTCCCAGACAGGCTCCTCGCGGTGGGGGAGGCTTTGGGGCTCTCCACAGTAGCCTTCCCCCGAGGCCATGTCTCTGCCAAGCCTCCTCCCAGCCCTTGACCAACCCATGGCACCTGACCTCTGAGGTCAGGTCAGCGCCCACCAGAGACCAGATGCCAGCTGAGGCTAGAAGGGGTTCAGGAAGCTGGTGGCGGGGTCCCAGCCAGCTCCACTCTGGGCCGAGGCAGTAGCAGGATGGTGTCCCTGACTCCCATGGCCTGGGAGAGCCCAGATGGCAGAACAGAGGGCTGGGTGCTTCTCCCAGGTAGAGTTTGGAGCTCTGGGTGCAGAGCAGAAGGGGGGTGTCTGAAGTGCTGGGCAGCCAGAGCTGGAAGGCGGTGTGGGGAGCATCTTTCCTGGAGGGTGGATTCCAGTTCTTCCTGGCCCTTCTCTTGCCCCTCCTTCAGTGAGCAGCCTTGACTCCCCTCTGCCAACCTTTCTACCCCTGCTGCTCATGGAAGCATCCAGCCTTCATGCTCGGCATGAGCTATGGCCCGGGGGATGGCTACAGCTGTCCCTGTGGAGAGAGCTGGAGGACCCAGCACACGGCTGAGACTGCAGGGCAAGCCTTGGTGGGAACACCCCGTTTTTGCTGCGTCCTGGCTGGATGAGCTCACCACATCGTAGAACTTCTCTGGCCTTGGTCTCCCTTCTGGGACTTGGAGTCTGTCTGGTCCCCCAGGGTCACTGTCAGATCAGTGTGCTGACCTTCTCCCCGGGGCTTTCTAAACAGTGGGGCCCCATGTTGGTTATTTCCATTTCTAGAAGTCTGGGAGTGTTTTTGAGTTAGAAAGAAAATCAAGACTTTGAACCATAAATCATCCGATTTGGAACGGGGCTCAGAAATAATTTGAGCCAAACCTAGTTGTAGTGGAGGAGAAACCTGAGGCTCCAGAGAGGTGACAGGATTTGACTCAGTAAGAGTGAGTTCTGGCACAATATGGACCAGCATGTGGGAGGGAAGGGGGCTCCCCCTCCCCATGGGGTCCCCCAGCTGGTGGTCTCCTCCCCTCACTGCAAGCCTCTGCTGAGGGATTTGGGTTCTTCCAGAAGCAGGGGAAGGAGGGCTTAGCCTCCTGCAAACAGACCGCGAGAATGAAGGGAGCGAGCTCAGAATCGCAGCCCTAATCTGCTGCCTCCCGTGGTAAATCGGGCTGTGTGCACGTCTTGGGGGTGTCTTTGCGCACGCACAAGTGCAGCTCTTCTGGGTCTGTGCACACGACGTCCGAGGTCTTGTAAACAATCCCTAAAGCCTTTGGCTTCTTGCCGGCCAAGATTGTTTGCGTCTAGACCCCCGGTGGCCACCAGAGGGCGGTGCTGTGCACGAGACGTCTGAGGCTGGTGGCAGGTTTCCCAGGCAGAGCGGGGATGTGACACTGGCCTGGTGAGATTGCACTGGCAGCCAGGCTTTCAGAGCCTGTCCTGAGCCAGGCCTGAGCAGAGAGGTCAACTCTCCCCTAGGCAGGGCCTGTCTCAGCCGAGCTCCCCTGCCTGCATCCATCATGTCTGCAGGCCTGGGATGTGAGTCTCCTGAGCTTCCCAGGAGGTGGCTGGGCGAGTGCCCAGGGTGGACGGAAGTCGGCCTGGAGTGCCCACGTCATCTGTCTCAGCAGCAGTGGGAGGGATCGGTATATTTGCATGGGGGTAATGGACATGAATAAAGGGGACATGGTTTCTGCCTAGGAAGGTGAGTCCTGATGGGGACACGGAGTCAACAGATGGTTACACGGTGGGGTGACTGTCATGGAAGATGTGAGCGTTGTAAACGGCTTCAGGCCACTTGATATGCTGGCCCAAGTCTGGGGGCATCTCTCACCTCCCGCTGCCTCCACCCCTCCTGCCAGGGCTGGGAATTACTAGACACCAAGTCGCTGGTCAGTAAGTTCCAGGTCCTGATATTTATTGACCAGATGTGAGAGCGTGGTGCCCCAGACCCCGGCTCTGCTCTCGGAGATGCCCGACGAAAGCGGTGGGTGTGCAAGTGCCTTGCGGACCAGGGTCATGGGCCCTGCCTCCACTGGTTAGTCCTCACTTTCTGTGAATACCCCCGGCTCTTCTCCGTCACTTCCAGGCAGTCTCATATTTGGGCAGGTGCTGTCTTGTTTCACGCTCTGGTTGGTCCACGAATGAGCCTTGTTCCGCGAACGTGGTTATCAGCTTTGGAGACAGGATCTTCTGCTTTAGTGGTGGGGCCCAGCTTATGCGATCGGGCCCTGTGGCTGTGTCCTGAGGGCCATCCCTTGGCTGCCGGACCCCAGGCTGCAGGCGGGACCCTGTCTGTTGTGATCAGTCCTTTCCCACCTACTTATTTTGAATATTTTTTTTTCAAGGCTGGTGTCCTAAAGAGCAGGGATGAAGCTGACAGTTACGGCCGTCCTACTCGGCTAGAGATCCTTTGCATATGCAACCACGCCTATCGATGGCAACTACTAAATTAAGTGTGAGGTCACAACTCCCCCGCTTACCAGCTGTGACACCGGGCTGGCCACTTACTGTGATTCTCAGTTTCCTCATCTGAAAAATGGCGATAATAGCAATCCAGGGTTATTTTAAGATTTCAAAGAGGACGTGTGTGTGTGTGTGTGTGTGTGTGTGTGTGTGTGTAAAACTTGTAATGCTGGTTCTCTCCCTCTCGTTTCCGCCCTCTCCGCATTACCACACTCCAGAGCCTCATCCCCACAAGCAGGGGTCCTTTTTACGGCCCTCATCTGTTTTTCTTGCTCCTGGTCTCTCCTCTTACAGACCCTGGGTTCGAGATTGATCTTCGAATCCAGGGTCTTCTGTTAGAACAATTCCTGTGCCCGAGCTTTTCAATGGCTCTTTTGTCTGAGAGGCAGCTCAGTGTAGCAATAGTGGTTTCTTTGGCCAGAGAGCCTTCGGTTTAAATGCTGGCTCTGCTCCTGTGTGAGTTTAGGCAAGTTACTTAACTCCACTGAGCCTCAGTTTCTTCAGCTGAAAAACCAGCCTAGCTACGTATATCCATCTTCATAGAACAGAACGGTTGTGAGGATTCAGTGAGCTGGCATGAGATCGGTGCACGGAGGCCAAACCGGCTCGTGGTACAACGGGAGTCTCTCAGAGGTGAGGGGCAGGGACATCTCTGGGCCCTTAAAGAGCGGCATTAGAGGGAGTTGGATGAGGAGAGCTGGCACCCAGGCCAAAGCTGAGGGCGACAGAAGGACCAAGAAGGGGGGTATTTGGAAAAGCTGACAAAGTAGCTGAGACACACGCCAGCTGAAAGCACAGGGGGATTGTTATGGTTCCCACTGATGGACTCCGTTGGGTGCCAGGCTGCAGAGTGTCCCAGGCAGAGCCTTCCTGCTTCCCGCCTTCCCCAGTCCCCAGCCCCAGGAGTATGGATGCCAGGAATCCCCACGCAGGATAACTCAGTGGCGCCCACCCCTTACCGGTGTCGTCCCATGTGGTTTGCTGCGCTTCTCGCCCTACATAGCTTCCTGTTTGCTAGCTGATTGCCTCATGACTCAGCCTATGAGGTACGTGGGGCTCTAGGACTGACCTGGGAGAAAGCATCTAGGAATCCCTGGGGAATGAGTGACCTCTGAGACCCTCCAGTTCACCCCTCAGAGCCTCCCGGGTCCATTCATTCCAGTTCCATGTTCAGCCACCAGAGGGCACTAGACCATGATTTCTGCCGGGATGGAGGCGCTATTGAGCCCCTCCTCTCGCGGCTGTGCCTTTGATCAAAGCTACTCATGGTTTCTGCCCAGATGCCAGCGTCTCTGCAGGCCATGGCAAACCCACTTGATTTCACCAGAGCGTATAGCCCAGTCTGATATCTCAAGGGAAGTTACATTGTAGTAAAAAGTCATGGAATTGGGCATCAAACTTGGATTCCAATCCTGGCCCTCCTCTTTGCTTGTTTTTTGAACTTTTGAGTAAGTTACTTAATTTCTCTGGGTCTCATTTTCCTCCCCGTTACTGGGTAGTGGTGCTGTGAGGATGAAAGGATACGATGTGTGGAGTGTCTGGAGCGTGATGGGTACTCCATGACGGACCATACTTTCTGGAAGAAGGATGAAATTAGGACAGAGCATGGGAGATATTTATGGGATCCTGTTGGCCTGCTGGGTTCACGTAACTCCCCAATAAACGCTCTATGGTGCCAGTTCATTGGGGGGCAGCAGTGACATCCAGTGGCTGGAATGGAGAACAGCAGAGGATTCTGAGCAGTGGGGTGGCAGTGGGGGCATTGCTGGGTGGTTGCTGGGTACTGTTGGGGCAGGTGAGACTGAATCTGTGTCAGGGGATCTAGGCTCCAGAGGACCCATCAACCGCATTTTTCTCCCCTGAACATGCTGGCGGCTAGAGATGATTCCCAGAGTGTGGTGGTGGCCCTTGGGGACGTTTGTTCCTTGGGCCAGTGGTCGGAGGTCACAACTGCAGAACGCACGCGTACAGCCGACTGCCTGTATTGCAGCCAACCAACCCCGGCATCTAGCAACCCGCCCCTGCGCTGTTTCTCTGGGGTGCTGTTTTTGAAGTGCTTCAGTCCATTGTTTGTCGGGTTGGCCTTAGCCAAGAGGCTCAAGAGCTTGGAACCTCAGTATGTTCATCTGGGAAATGGGGACGTTGGGCTAGTTGACGTGAGGACTCTTCCAGTTTGGATTTGAGTGTCGGCCCCCATTTCATTGCCTTTGCTCAGTGTGTGTGTGTGTGTGTGTGTGTGTGTGTGTGTACGTGTGCACATAATGAGATCACGTGGGAAGTGGGGGTAGTGAGAGCTGCTAAGCTTCAGGTCTTACCAGTGCAGAAACTCCAGCCCAGAGAAGGGAGGGGCCGTCCCTCAGTGGAGGTGTGTCCCTGAGGCTGGACTTGGGGTATCTCTGGCTCCCCATCTTGTGCCGCCTCTTCATTCTGCACCTGACACCCAGGAGGGAGCCTTGGCAGATGTGCCAGGCTCAGGAAGTCATTGAATATCAGCTTGGCTCCAGATTGTGTTTCTGACTCCTTGCCACCTCGTAAGTGGCAGTCATTTTTACAAATGTGGCGAGAAGACACCAAGTGGGAAATAACATGAGACACGGGGAGGGGGCAGGGGCGTGCAGGGAGCGTGTGCTTTATTCCCTTGGCAGAAACCTTGTCTTTGAGGCGTAATGGAGGTGGAGCTCGGGCCCCTGGAAGCCCCGTGGGTGAAAGGGCGGGGTGGGAAGGAGTGCCCGACTCCTAGGGCGTGCGGCCTATGGCTGCAGCTTTCCCTCCCCTGGGGAGGGCCCTCTGTGCTGTGGGGGTGACTGGCTCCTGCCCCCCGGGCAGGTATTGGAGGGGAGGCCCTGGGTTCCATTTGTAAAGGACTGTCTTCTAAGTGGGTGACACACAGCTAACGGGGGCGCAGTGGATGCCCAGCGGCATGTGGACCCAGGCTGTGCGGTGCCCGGGGTCTGGCCGCCAGCCTCGCTGCCTGCCAGGCTCGTCCCAGTAGCACAGGCACAGGCACTGCCCGGGCCAGCCTGGCCCTTCCATCTGCAGGACCCAGAGAGGGAGGGAGTCAGGCCTGGTTCATGCTCCCGCGGCAGCAGCCATGGGCCAGGCCCAGTGCTAAGCCCGGGGACACATTGCTGAGAAAGTGAAAGGCCATGGTCCTTTCCTCTTGGAGTTGGGAGTCAAGCGGGGGTGGCGGGCATTAGAGGACCTGCCGCTAAAAGCGCTGTCTCCAGAGGAGCAGGGGCAGAAGTTTAGAAACTGTATCTAATGTAAAGTTTAGAGAAAAATGTATGTAAATGGAAATGTGGCTTCCTTAAGGTGGAGAGGCTGCAACAGTTCTTAAATGGAGATTTAAAAATTCTAGATTTACCTGTTCTCAGGTCCCCCTAATGGTGACCACAGTGGAGTCACTTGTCAGGGTTGTGGCCTCCGGCCGAGATGCTGATTCATCCCGTAGCTGTTGCCCAGAAGTGGTCCCCTAGTATTTTAGGGGAAGCAGCGTTCTGAAGGCAAGAGAGGCCAACTGTATTTCTTCTCCCTTCACTGCGTGAGACAGAGATATGGGGGCATGTCATTTGTTTGGAAGGTGACCCGGGCGGCCTGGGGTGGGAGGCTGTGAGGCAGGGAAGGGAAGGAAGCCAGGGAACAGTGCGTTCAGGAGCAGGTTGCCGAGCGTTCTCCCCAGGTTCTCGTTATGTCTCTGTTTCTGCGTTTATTTAGCATGTTTGTTTGAGAGCCTCCGATGGGCTGGCCCCTTTTGGGAAGGCTGGGAAAACACTGCTGAGCCAGACAGATGAGGTCTAACTAATCCTCCCCACAGCTATGGACGTGTAGGGTCAAGTCCCTTTCTCTTGGCACCTGGCCCCTGCTTGTGAGTCTACTTCCAGGCGGGTGGAGACGGGGGGCGGGGAGGGGACAGGTGTGCCGCGGGGCAAGTTGCGGGGAGGAAGTTGTATCCGGTGATTTTGGGGGGTCAGCCATGTAGGTAGAAGAGAATCTGAGGTGGGGTGAACGCCCAGGTTGGCACACACAGAGTGGCTCCACGTGGTGTTAGAAGGTCCGGCCCAGACCCAGCTGACCCTCTGCCCAGCCAGCTGCTGGGCCTGCCCCTGCCCCGCCCCGGCCGGGGACAGCAGGCCCCACTCTCCCTTCTCAGCCCAAAGCAGTGCCCTGGGCCCTGGGCCCTGGGGGAGCAGCGGTGCAGGAAGAGTGACCTTCTCCCTGCCGGACTCTTGTCCAGGCTTCATTGTCCAGGCTCATTTCCTGTCTCCATGGAAATGATGGGTCACGCCTCCTGCCTCCGCGTCAGTCTCCCCCAGTTCTGGGCCGCAGGCTGTGTCCCGTCCAGTGACTTGCAGGTCGCCCTGCCTTCCCCTGTCAGTCACTCACTCAGCGCCGCTGTTGCTTAGACTCTAGTTATTTGGGGCTCCTTCCCTGGTGGCTGCGCTCACTACCCAGGTGCCTCGTGGACAGAACAGGGTGGCACGGCCAGCGTCGTAGTCCGGCTGAGAAGCCCCTGGAGTTCCACCCGTGTGCCCCGCGTGGCGTCGGGCTGGTTCACACGTGGCTTGTGTCCTCGCTGCCTGTGAGCTCCAGGAGGCAGGTGTTGTGTGTTATTTGGCTCTACATCCCCGACAGGCAGCACCAAAGAGCTGCCCGGTGAAACGCTCGGACACCAGGCCCATGTGTCGCAGGTTGCAGGGCAGCCCCACAGCCTGGTGACAGCACACACCCCTCCGCTCAGAGCACAGGCGTGTCGTTCTGCGGGCCTCGGGCTCTGCCCTCAGTGGAGCAGCTTGTGGGAGGACTCTCCCAGGGAAACCTGCACTCGTCGCAGCGACAGCAAACCCGGTGCAGGACGGGGTTCCACGGGCAGCCTAAGGGCAGGTTAGCCCCATTACAATCTCAGCGCAGCCTGACGAGGCAGGTACCGTTATCCTCCTGGTTTTATGGATGGGGAAACTGAGGCATGGAGAGGCGATGGAACTCTTCCTAGGTCATTGGGCTAGTGAGGGGCAGAGCTGGGGTTTGAACTCAGCAGGCGGGGCTCCAGAGCCCTGCTCATCCTCTGTACCGCAGGTGCCTCCTATTTCCTGCCAGCCCTCCACCCACAGCTGGCAGCCACCCCTTAGCCCATAGGACAGAAGGCCATGCCGTTCTGGTTTTCGAATGGTCGTGGGAGGAGAGTGGGGGCAGAGGAGCCCCAGGGCCCAGTGGAGTTTGAGACCCCTGAGTTTCATGGGCACGGAGGTTTTTGGCCATGTCCTCAGAGAATGCCATCCTAGTGGGGGCAGAGGGGCAGGACGGAGTGACCTCTTGGGTCCTGTCATTGTCACCACCTTACTGGGTGAGTCCAGGCAAGGCACTGGCCATCTCTGTGCCTCTGTTTCCTTGTATTTAAAATTAGGAACCTGGCCTGGTGATCTCTGATGGCCCTTCTGGCTCTGACTTCTCATATTTCTAAGGTGGTGGTTGGGGAAGGGGTGGAGGTTGGAGGGCACTGAAACCACAGAAGCATTTCGCTGGGGGCGGACGCTGTGGGGGGAGGGTGTGGGAGCAGACCCTGGTGGTCCTCACACTCGGGTGTACCCCCGTCACTGCAAGGGCTTGCTAAAGCACAGACTGGGGGGCCCCACCCCAGAGTTTCTGGTTCCAAATTATGGTGGCCCTGAGGGTGTCCTTTGTCAGAAGGACCAGGTGATGCAGACGCCATGGGTGCAGGGGCCGCACTTTGAGAATCACTGTTGCACGGATGGCTTTCAGCTGTACCCACCGGAGATCAGAGGTGGGGTGGTATTCTGTGTCAGATTTTCCAATGCAGTTTCCCAGGCTGCAGAAGGTTTGCATACCCCCATTCCGGAAAAACATCAGCCCCTCCCAAGTGCATTCTGACAGGGCTCCCAGGTGCTGGGCTCTCTCTCCGTTTCCCTTTTCATCTCTTCACTCGGCACCCCAAATATGTTGCCTGGCTCTGTCCTGGACATGACCAGGATGCATTCTGACCTACGCGCCCCAATATGTACATGAGAAATGAAAGCACAAATCTGTTTTTTCACAATGCCCTTCCTGACTCAAAGTTGATTTTTCAAAACCATTTGGGAGGCAGGAAAGAAACTCTGTAACTGTAGCTCAAGAACCTAAGTTGGGTCCTAACTGCTCCCAGGGTCAAGTTCAGATTCTCTGTTCATCTCTGAAACATTCCCAAGCATCTCCCACTCTTAGTCTTTTGGTCGGGCTGTTTACCCTACCCCCTCCAGGAAGTCCTCTGGCCTTCATTCTGCTCACCTGGGCCCTACCTGTCACTCAGGGCCCACCTCTGAGATGTGCTTTGTGGTCCAGACCTGAGCGTATTGAGTGTTTCTTTCCTGTCTCTGGAGCCCAGAGTAGCAGCAGGTAGATTTATGTGCCAGGAAGTTCATACAGCATCTCATTAAAACCGTGCGGCCATGTGAGCAGAGGGGCTGCTCCCATTTCACAGACGAGGAAATTGAGGCCAAAAGTGCCAGAGCTTGTCTCAGGCCACGGTGTAAAAGGCACAGTGAGGATTCAAAGCTGGGTTTACTCCAGAGCCCACAGTCCTGTGTTCACTGCAACAATGTGTACAGTAGCTCACGTCATCAGGAGGAGACCGAGCTGTGTTGCTGTGATGGAATACTCTAGAGCAGTTACAGTGAGAACCTTGTTCTCTGTGCCGTTACGTAGCGATAGTTTGAAAACAGTGCTGGTAAAGAGAAAACAAGTTGCAGAATGACATACCATATGTGTAAGTTAAGAAACACGATGACAAATGTAGTATATTGTTTATGGTCACAGATATGTAGTAAAAAGATAAAATCACAGACTGGATGCAAACCAATTTCACGATAGCCTTGGGGAGAGAGGGAGAGGAAATCAAGAGTAAGCATAGGGCTCTTAACGTTATCTGTGATGTTTTCCTTCTCTCTCTCTCTCTCTCTCTCTCTCTCTCTCTCTCTCTCGCGCGCGCGCGCTCTTTTTCTTGAAATCTCAGTGTATGACAAAATGGTAATATCTATTCATTCCAGAGAATAGATAAATAAGGTGTTCAATATATAATCCTTTGTTTTTTCTTTATTAAAATAAAACTTTAGAAGCCTTAAGCAATAAAAAGATGATCACACCCACCGGATTTGTAATTTGAAAACGATGTTAAATCATTGTATCCATTTGCTCGGCCTGCCATAACCAAGTCCCTCAGACTGGGTGGCTCGAACAACAGAAATTTGTTTTCTCACAGCTCTGGAGGCTAGAAGTTCAAGAGCAAGGTGTCGGCAGGGTTGATTTTTTTTCTGAGGCCTCGTTCCTTGGCTTGCAGACGGCTGCCTTTCCCTGTGTGTCCTTACCTGTCTGGATCCTAATACCCTCTTCCTATAAGGACACCAATACTATTGGATTAGGACCCACCCTAATGATGCCATTTTAACTTAAGCACCTCTTTAAAGACCTAACCTCCAAATATAGACACATTTGGAGATACTGGGGGTTAGGACTGCAACACAGAAATTCTGGGGGACACAGTTCAGCTCATAACAATCATCAGACAAAAAAACATGTGCCTGTCCGCTGAAATTAGAGTCTTTCTTCGACTGTGAGTACAGACAACCTACCGAAGTCCATCAAAGCTGATTTTTCTCATGGTTTTGTGCCTCGAGCTGCTGGTGCCCCAAGCATATCTGCTTGGCTGGCCTTGGGAGCAGAGGACCCCTGTGGAAGAGATTGCACGGTTGTAGGAGAAATAGAGACGGGTGAAGGAGAAGACACATGCAGGCAAGGGCAAGGTCTGAGAAGGGTCCAGAGGACAGTTCTCTGCCCGTCTGACGTGTAGGAGATGCAGGTAGAAATGAGCAAAACAACCCCATACCAAGTGCACTGTACACGGTCTCTCTTATTCATTAATGAACTTATCAGTGATTTCTACAGCCCCCAGAGAGCGCCTCGCTTGTGTCAGCTGTAGAGCTAACCACCCCGCTCCCCCTCATAGTGACAGGGGGCCTGGACCGCAGGCTGCGGGGGTCTGGTTAGTAAGGAAGAACTTCCCGAAAGAATGCGCCATGAACGAGGGCAATGGAATTGCTTTCCTTGGGACATGTACGTCAATAGGATTCTCCCAATCCCATCGCTTTATTAGGAAACATTTCAAGCACACACAGAGTCTTGACAGTGACCGTCCATCTATACCTGCCACCTGGATGCTGTGATTAATATTCACTCACTCGATCACTTGGTCTACCTGTCTGCCCGTCCCTCGTCCACTCAGTACCCACCTGGTTTTCCTGGCATCTCAGAGTAAACTGTAGATGTTTGTACGCACCCCCGAAATACCTGAGTATGTGTGTTGTTAAACTTGAGTGCAACATTTGTTTCCGTTTGAGGTCGTATTTATAGTCACAAATGCGTTAAGTCTCAAGTGGACGTTCTCTGCGTTGTGGCAAATGCATACGCCTGTGGAGCCCACATCCAGCAGGGGGCAGCGCATTACCCGCCGTCAGTCTCTCCCCTCACCTCCCCAGAGGCAGCCACTGCTCTGGTTTTATTCCATATTACATGACTTTTGCCTCATCTACAGCTTCACGTAAACGGAATCGTATTGTACGTATTTTGCACAGTGTTTCTGAGGTTCACCCACGTTGCAGGTAACAACAGTCTGTTTCTTTTTCTTGCCGAGTACTATTCCACTTTACGGAAACTACGTTTGTTTGTCTAGTCTCCTAGTTGTTGGAACCCTGGCTGTTCCCAGTTTTGGACGGTTACGGGTAAATCCGTTACGAACGTTCTTGCACAAGGCTTTTTGTGAACACATGCTTTCATTTCTCTTGGGTCTCTCCACAGGCATGGAATTTCTGGGTTGTATGATAAATTTGTAATTAACTTTATAAAATACTGCCAGATCTGTTTTCAAAGTGGTTGTACCAGTTTACACAATAGGACGGACCGTTTTTTGATTAATCTGGTTTAGAATAGACACATGTATATGACTCATGGAAACAGGCCCTATTATATCTTTGTCTTGCAGATGAGGAAATTGAGGGTTTGGGGAGGGTCACTTGCTCAAGGTCACCCAGCTGGGAGGTGGCAGAGCTGGGATCCTGTGTGACTCAGAGCCCATGGGGTTTGCATCGTGATGTACTGCTGCTTGCAGAGGCAGGGTTGAAGCAGGCCGGAGAAGCAGGTGGCTCACTTCTCGGGGACAAGGACATTCCCGGCCCTCTCAGCGTGCCCTTGTTCTCTCTGACACTGGCTGCCAGGGTCAGGAGGGCATTTGGTACTCTCTGGCGGGGCAGGGCTCCCGGGCAGGTGCTCTCGGGCCTGCGGCTGGACTGATTTCTTTCTAGTTCTCTCGAGTTCTCCACGAGACCCCTCTCAGGGCTCTGGGCTGGGTCCCGTGGCCAATGGACAGATGGATGCTGGAAAATACACGGGATTTCCATTTCCCTGCTGATGTGATGCTTATTGAGTGCCCAGAACAGCGAGTGTCCACTTATTCCTTCCCGGTCTGAGGCTGTGCTGAGCAGAAGCGTGCGGTGGTCTGCCTGGTCTGCTGGTCCTGCCTCCGTGAGCCTGCCGGCTGCAGGGTGGCAGATGAAGACACACAGATCAAGTTTCTGGTCTGGGAATTCAATAGACAGGGACCGTCGGTGTTTACGTGCATTGCTCAGCTATGCCAGAGTCCTAAGTCGTCCTATGAAGGAACTAAGCAGAGTATGTGGTATGAAGCCTGGTTGGAGGCCACTTCTGTGGGAGGTGGGGCAGGTGGGGCTGTCCTCTGAGCAGTGAGAAAGAGGCAGAGCTTCGGGAAGACCTGAGGTGCAGTTTTCTAGCAAGCACAGCCCCTCCGAAGTGGGAACGGGCCGTGAGTGTGTTGGGGGCATGGAAAGGAGGCCAGGATAGCGGGGATGGAATGGAGTGTCCAAGGGAAGGGGTGAGGTTGCGGAGGTCGCCAGGGCCTACGGGCCATGCGCACAGGTTTAGATGTTAATCCCCGTGAAATGCTAGGAGGCCCCAGAAGGCTTTTGTGTTTAAGCAGAAGGCGATTCAATTTGCATCTTAAGCGATGGGTGTAATAAATGTGTTCGAGAAAGCAACAGGACCTATAGGATTCCATGGGAGGCACTCAGAGCAGGTTCCCAGAGGAAGGGACAGCGGAGCTGAGAACTGAAGGATGAGCAGGCGTGAGCCGTGGGGGGGGCGGACGCGATGGAGGGCTCGCCGCCCACCACGCAGAGAAGCAACACTGCTGAGCAGCTTTGGAGAAAAGAAAAATCCTTTGTGGTAAGGTCGACCCGGCCAGGAGACAGGAGGCAAGGCTGCAATCTGTCTCCCCGACCCAGAGTTGGGGCGCGATGTAAGGGGTTTCAGCCCCGGACCTTCCTGGACAACAGACCGTTCGCTTCTGAGCGGGTTCCGGCTGCCTGGTTCCGGTCGAGCCCTGGGCCTTTGGTTCCGACGGGGAGCAGGTAAGAGTTCACAAGTGTTACTTGTAACGCTTGGCTCTGGGTCTTGTTAGAAACAGCATAAAAGGGAGCAGTTTGAGCTGGTTCTGCTGTGAATACTACTCTACGTAGAGGGACCAGCAGGAAGAAAGCCCTGGAAGCAAGGGAAGCTTTAAGGAGCTGAAGGAAGCTCATTCTGACTGGAGACGCAGGACGGGCCGGAGCAGGCCAGGCTCCTCCGCAGGTTAGCGGTGAGCTCGTGGAGGATTGGGGTTCAGGCTTGTCTATCTTTGTCTTTCCATCCGCCTGCCTAAATAAATGCCGGACCAACACGTGAATGAATACATAAATAAACGGGGGGGAGCTCATGTTGGGGACCGGGAGGCTGTGGGGACCTTTTGAAGGTCCCGGGAGCTGAGAGGGAGCCTTGGGTCCTTCAGGGGCAGATGTGGTTGGACTGTGCTGGAGTCCATCACCCCCTGACTGGAGGGGCGTCCAGGTTGCCTGACCTGAGTGCTTGGGAAGGGTCGGTGATCCCTGGAGCGTGTTGGCCGTAACGCGCGCGGCTCGCGGAGAGCCCTGCACCACACCTGAAGGTGAGGTGCACGGTGGCGGAAAGGACCTCGGAGTCAGGAATGCCACTTGCTAAAATATAGTTGCTTATCCAGAGATTTAATTAACGTGTTTAAATATGAAAGCGTAAACAACGTGTGTCTGGTGGGACTCAACATTTACCAACAGGAGTTCTGACTTATGTAATGATTGGTGCCTGTCAGGCCCTGAGAGCCGTGTTCCAGGCTTTGTTCTAAGGAGGCTGCGGTCCTCCCGGAAGAAGGAAGAAGGCAGGGAAACGGGCCAAGGAGAGCAGGAAGTCAGGGAGGAGGAGCAAGGTGTGGGGAGGCAGGAGGGGGGAGAGGAGAGGAGTTTTCTGGAGAGGTGGCGCTGTCTGGGCAAAAGAAACCAAGACGTTGGATTCCTGACTCCTATTCGGTTTGTGCAGAAGAGGGAAGAGAGAGTTGTGTTTCCGAGCAGTGGGACCAGGCTGCAAACTAAGGCAGGTGACAACCAGGCAGTCCTGGAAGAATGTCCGCAGCGGGGGGGATTGGGGCGTCTTGGGGTTCCTCTGATGAGGCTGCCTGTTTTCGGGCTCAGGTTTGTGGGGCCGGCTTCTCACTGAGAGGCCTCAGGGGCCCGCAGCCCTGAGAGGAGCCGCCTGCCCGCCCGCCTCTCTGGGATGCAAGGCCCCGGCCACTGCAGGTGGGACTCAAGCAAGTGATCTGCGTTATAGCGTCTCCGCAAATGAAGTCCTGGAGGCCGAGAGATTACACCGGGGGTTATTTACTAGCAAGGCGCTCTACGGTTTTAATTTTTCCTTTTTGCTTATTCAGGCTTTAGCTCCAGAGGAAAATAGCCTGGGGTGGCTCCGAAATAGATTCTCTCTGCCCCATTAACTTATTCAGTGAGTTTAATGGTCCTTTTTCCCTTCAGCCTTGAAGCCATGATTAACAGGCGGAGATTTATAAAAGCCAGGACACTGAGCTTTAGTCAAACTCTTCCTCTGGGCTGGTGTGTTTGCGTGTGCGTGCGTGTGCGTGCGCGCGCAACCTGGAGCCCCCTTCACCCCCTACTGTGGGTGGAGCCTGTGAGCCGGTCCTGACCGCAGGACAGAAGCTTGAGGCTGGTCTGACGGTTTGCTGGGTGCTTGGGGGTAGTGACACAGCCCCCACAAAAACTCGTTAGGGGTCCCGGCCCGGTGGCTCAGGCGGTTGGAGCTCCGAAGGCTGCCGGTTTGATTCCCACACAGGCCAGTGGGCTCTCAACCACAGGGTTGCCGGTTCAACTCCTCAAGTCCTGCAAGGACTGGGGGGCTGCGCCCCTTGCAACTAGCAACGGCAACTGGACCTGGAGCTGAGCTGCGCCCTCCACAACTAAGATTGAAAGGATAACAACTTGACTTGGAAAAAAGTCCTAGAAGTACACACTGTTCCCCATTCAAGTCCTGTTAAAACAAACAAACAAACAAACAAACAAAAAGAACAACAACAAAAAAACTCGTTTCGGGATGCATGGTTCCGGCTTTTCCCAGTTCTACAGGTTGGGTGGTCTCGGAGTGTCCCTGAAGGGCCAGGGCTGGGGCGCGCTTCCCCTTGTCCTCGGCCAGCCTCTGTCTGCTCTGGGTCGGTTTACTGAAAATCACAAGTCACTTTGCCGAGGGACCAACTTGTCAGAAGCCACTCTCCAAAAGTCCAGTGACCAGAAGGCCAAATGACCAAATGCCCTATGAGCAAATGGCCAATTCGCCAACAGGCCCCTCACCAAAAGCCTATGTGTCAGATACTCAATGGGCCAAATTTACCAAAACTTTGATTTAAGGAATATAGTGATGGAATCAAGCCGGGCCTGTCCAATCCGGTTCAATCCAGTTCAGCCCACTTCGCTTCCTTCGTTACTTGAGCGTCTGTGGTGTGCGAAGCCAGATCGTGCAGAGGCTACAGCAGAGGAATGAACTAGTTCTGGGGTGTCAGTGCACCTGTTTTTTCAAGAGAAGGTGTATGTAACATGCAGAACGGGAGGTGGTGAGGCGTGGGGTGGGGGTAGGGAAGCTTCCTGAGGGAGGACCCTGTGGGGTGTGTCCCTTGCTGCGCAGGTCAGGTCTAGATAGAGAGGGAGGGCCATGGGAGGAAACTCCCCGCAGGGACAGTGCAGAGCGAAAGTGCCCAGGTGTTAGAGGAAATGCAAGGTTCCCATCCCCCACCCCCAGACTGGGGGGTATGGAAGGGCCCTGAGAGGTGACAGGTGCCCCTGGACTCACTTGGGGAGCACCCGGAAGGCTAAGCTGAAGCATCTGGACCTTATCAGGTTAGTGATTGGAGTCTTTGAAGGTTTAGGAAGACAGTCTTAAATAAAGAAACTTCAAATGGCTTTTAAAAAGGTTATGTTTGCTAAGGGATCATTAGAAACAGCAAAAAGTAGAAAATAGGCAAAGAAATGACTCCTGGTCCCAGTGACCTGGAGAAAACCCGTACTTTGGTGGATTGCCTTCAGGTCTTACAGCAGGAGTGATTCCCAAGTCAGTGCACACGGCAGCAGGAGCCCTCTGAGAAGCCTCCGTGCCACTAGGAGAGGCACATGGGTGCCGAGACCAGCGGGTGGCACAGCGGACTCGCTGCTCCTCTCTCACACTTGTTCTGATGGGCCCTCTTGTTGGGTGAGATGGGGGCAGAAGCACCAGCATTTAAAAAACAGCTGTTCTTTTTCTGGATGCGTGGAGCTAAATTCGCATACATTCATTGGAGAGGTGAAACTATCACCCGTGTGTGTGTGTGTGTGTGTGTGTGTGTGTGTGTGTGTACATGTACCTGAGCAGGTAACTTTGATTTGTATTGTAAGAAGAATAACCTAAATGTCACATGTACCATGCACTGAGGAAGAGGAGGAGCGGATAGCCGAGAAAGAAGGCTGGAGACGATAGTAGTAACTTGGGGAGGAGTAAGCTGGACAGGAAGCAAGGAGAATAGAGAGGGAAAAGATTTCGAAGACGCTCCAAAAATTTCAAACAACTCTGATTGTGCCTGTTGTGGGTGAGAGATGGAGGTGTAAGGGGGACGGAGAGTTCCAGAACTTGGCTGAGAGTGGCACAGTGCTGCTTTGAGCAGGAATAGGTGTGCGCGTGAGATGGTGACTTGTTGGGGACACTGAGGGGATCCTTGTTGTGCAGGATGATTAGCACGTAGGTTGGAAACTGGATGGAGCAGGACATCTCGTCTCTGATGGGCCGCTTCTCCCCGATGTGAGAAAGCAGCAAGGATGCTTGGCAAAGAAGGGGGCAAGGCTTCGGCATGCTCTGGGGCCCTCTGTGCCGTGGCCACCAGCCAACCTTGCGGTGTGACCAACAAACGGGCGCTTCCTCAGGAGAAGGGCTTTGCCTGTGGGAGCTTTGTTAAACACCATTTTACCTTTTCGTTATTGACAAGGCCCTTCTGGCTCCGGGGGGCCCCTCTCCCCCTCATGTCTCCGCTTTCGTAGGTGAGACCGCGCCTGTTTTGCTGTGCGCTTATCCCCGCACAGGTAGCTGCTAGGCACTAGGAGACGCAGCGATGTCAGCATTCGGGTAGAGCAGCCGGAAGACTGGTTATTAGATGATTATTAGTGATACCAGGGGAGGTTAAGGTGATCGTTTTTAACCCGCACTCAAATGGCTTCTCAGAGTCTAACTTTTCACTCTTTATGAGGAAGCCTGGCCAGCTCTTATCGTTCCATTTTCCATAGAAGGCAAATGACTTATCCCGGATCCGACTGTCCATCCAGAGGGAGAAGGACCCTTGCCACTATAACCAGTCTTACCACGAGCACGTTGTGTGACCCCAGAAGGAGAGCGTGTGCGCGTACGTCCAGGGCCAGCACGTTCCCAGACGTGAACTTGGAGCCGTCTTGGGAATCTGGACGTCCTCGTGTCCTCCTGCCGTAGCCGCAGAGGTCCTTGTGAATATGATTTTGATCACGATCATGACGCCGGTGACAGTAGTGATGATATTAGAGCCTCACCCTGGGCGCTGTCTGTGTGCACTTGTCCCCCTGAGCACTTGTCACTCAAGGGTTTAAATCCTCACACAGCTGAATGAGGGAGGCGCTATTTATCCCCATGTTTCAGACGAGGAAGCTGAGGCAATGAGAACTTAGGTCCTGTGCCCGCGATCGCCCAGCCAGCAGATGGCTGAGTGGTTGGAGCGCAGGCCGTCTGTGCCCAGAGCCCCCGCTGCCACGCCTGTAGTGGTGGGTGACAGGCTCGGCTCTCTCTGGGCTCCTCGTCCAGCCCGCCTCGGGGCGGCGGCACTGAGTGCCCCTCACTCTCACAGCCTGGACATCAGCTGTGCTGCAACTTGGTTATAGTTCCGTAGCTGGAACCGATGTTCCCAATGTCAGTTCAATGAGAAGTCCTGCTCCGTGCTCCCTGGGCTGCATCGATCCGTTCACCTCAAATAAAATAACCATGTAGGTAAAATATTTGTACCATCGATTGCTTCGTTTCATGCGGATGGGAGGTGGGAGTGAGCCAGTGCCCTGATCAGACGAGCGGGGCTGCACCCGCCTGTGTGCTTGGAGTGGCCGAGGCGCAGCCTCAGGGCTGCTGGTGTCCCTGGGGGCATCGCGGGGTCCCCCCAGATCTCACCCACGAGCTCTGGTCACAGGCTGTGTGAGCCGATGTCCAGGGCATCTTCTGGGTGGGGAGCGATCAGGGCGCCCCACTGGAGGCGAGTGCAGCCCTCTCCACGTCTCTAGAGGGTCCCACAGAAGAGGATTTAATAAGTGGTGTTTTCGCTCCTTGAGTCACTCAGCAAATGTTGGAATGAGAGCATGGCGAACCAGGCCAGAGAGAGCCTGGGTATCAGGCAGGCTGGTCCGGTCTGGTTCTCCCACTCACGGACTCTGGGGTGTTGGGCAGGTCACATAAGCTCTCTGAGCTTCAGTCCCTTGTGTGAAAAATCCCCCCTCCCCACATGGTGGCTTTCAGAATTGAATGAAGTCATGAGTGTGACCAGACAGGCTTGTGTTTGGTGGCAAGGAACTGAAAACTGGCTTTGGTGGGTTAAGCACACAGGACTTTATTTTTCTGACATACAATGAGACAGTGAGAGGTGGGCCGGTGTTGGTCCAACAGCTCAGTTAGGTCGCAGGTGGCTTCTCAGTCTCTCTCTCTCTCTCTCTCTCATGGTCGCAAGGTGGCTGCTGCCAGTTTGTCCTTGTGGAGGCAGGAGGGAAGAGGGACAGGGAGGAGTGCACCTGGAAAGCTAGAGGTTTCCCCCAGGACCCCAGACGCAGACTGCTGCATTCCCAAACACGGCCACCCCTGGCTGCCACAGAGGCTAGCGAGTGGGCGTGGCGTGCAGACCTCTGTGGTGAGACACTGGGAGAGCTTTCTGGGGGAACCTGTGGCCAGCATGTGCCGCCCTGTCTGGAGGGCTTGTGTGCACGCAGGTGCTCCAGTTCTCCTCTCTCACTGTGCGTGAGGCGCTGCGTGAGGCATTGTGGAGGTAATTTCGAGGATCGCAGTGACCCCGCCCCGTGGACAATTGTAATATGAGGGAGGAGGTGAGGAGAGCTGGGGTCCTGTCCTGTGTGCTTCCTGGGGGAGGGTCTGGTGCTGCCCGGGGGAATCAGGAAGGACGAGGCCGGGGGTCCCTGCACAGCAGAAGTGGGAGGCCCAGGGTAAGCAACTGCCGAAGGTCTCAGAGGGTTCCATGCAGGCGGGGTGTTCGTTTTCTTTTTGTCCGCAGTGGGTGTGACGTGACGACTGACCTGATAGCAGTTGGGGGTGGGTTGTACACAGGTGGGGTGGGCAGCCCCACTGGGAAACGCAGAATCATGACCAGATGGAGCGGTGAAAATCAGAGTTAGGAGGAGGGCGGTTAGGGTGAAATCGTGGCAGAGGGAAATGGCGTGGAGTCAGACTGGCAGGATTCAGGCGGAGGGGGCACGTCAGGGGTCTGAGAGCTGGCAGCCTGGGAGAGAGAGCAGTGATTGCCAGGAGGTGGAGGCAGACCAGGCAGTGGATGGGGGAGGAGTGGGGTGCATCTGGTTTCACACATTGGATTTGGTTTGGCCTCAAAATCCAGAGGCATCCATCTGGCCAGGGGCTGAAATTTCAGGGCTGGCCTTGGGCATAAAAGGCAGCCTGGAGATTTGCGAATTATGTGCCCAGAGGTGGAGCAGAAGCCAAGGGTGTGAGTGAACAAAGAGAAGGGGTGAGGGGCCAAGAAGGGGAGCTCGGCCATCTCTGTTTGTTGGCAGGAGTCCGGAGAGAGGGCCAGACAGGGAGCGAGCTGGCAGGGAGAATGCCAGGGGGACACAGCCTCTAGGACGAGGGGAGTGGGCAGCCAAGTCTGCGGCCAAGTGCGGCCACGTGCGGGTGGGGGTGAAGGGGCGGGGGAGAGACAGGCCAGTGAAGCAGTGAGTGCAGCTCTTCCTTCACTCAAGGGGTTTGGTTACCCAGGGACAGCCGGTGATGGGTTGGTGGGAAACACATTTTCTTCCTAAAGGATGGAGGCAACCTGACCGTGCTTGTGGGCAGAATGGAAGGAGCCAGTGGACAGGAGACACCTGTCAGGATGGAAACAGGGCTCGGCGGGGTTGGAAGAGAGACCGAGGGACACACACCGAGGCTGTGATTCCTGGGTCCAGGGTCTGAGGGGTGCAGGGCTAGAAGCAGAAGCAGCAGTGGGCTGTGTGTGTCAGGGCAGCGAGTGACTGCTAACTGCAGGTCCTGGGGCCCCCCAGAAGGCACCCAGCCTCCCGGGGGCCATGCCTTTCTTGCCTTCTAGGGGGTATTGCATGTTGGACCATCGGGGTCCTTGCATTTCTGGACGGGGCTTAGGATCTTGTCTGCGTGGACTCGGGCGGGAAACAGCCACGCTGTCAGAAGAGGGCAAGTGGGCTGTGCCTGGCTGGTCCTCATAACTGGGGTCCTGCTTTAGGAGTGGGACTTAAGACAGAGGTGTCAGGAGAGAGGTCTTCCCGTGCGTGCCCCGTGGCCCAGTCCTGCCCCTCCCGTGTCCTCTCCCGCTCTCCTTGATTCCTTGTCTTCACACTTCCTTCATCTGCTGCTTGCTTTGGGGGCCTTCTCTGAATAGCATCCAGGGGTCCCTCCTACGAAACCCGGAGCATCCGTAGGGTTTGCAGAGGGCCGGGGGCTTCTGCAGCTCTGACTGCCCGTTGTCTTTAGGGCCAGGCAGAGGGCACAGCCCCTGGGCTCCCAGCCCCATGGAGACACCACATGTGCTTGAGCCCAGCATTTGACGTTTTTGTGTGCGGAAATGGCTTCTCTTACTCAAGGGAAACGCAGCCCCCTTTTGGAACGAGAACCTGTGGGTACAGGGTTAGACTCACCCGGGTTTCTCGATCGGTCCCTTTAGTTTCATCTTGAGGGTCCTTCCCTCTGAAATCCCTGGCATTCCCCTCCCCCACCCCCCATGAAAACACCCTCTCTCTTGTGTCCTCTTTGTACCGGTTGGCATTTAAATGAAAGAAACTTCCCTAAATACTGAAGGAGAATAAAGTGGAGATAATTATAGGGGAAAAAAAAAAAAGCAAACGCTATCAAAAGAGTCAGCTTTTCAAAGCAAAGAGCTGCAGCTCTGTACTCGCCCTGTACTCACTCCCCAGGGTGGCTTCTTTCCCCAGCTCCCTCCCGCAGAGCCTGCGCTGGGAGTGGGGGGCTCCGTTGGGTGTGTGGGGGCTCCCCCACACCTCTGCTGCCCGCCCATCCCTGCGGCCAGGATCATTTATGCAGCGGCCTCCCTCAGGAGAGACGGGGACTCCTCAAGGTCACGGGCAGGCTGTGTCTTAGCAGCACTTGTCATCTCAGCACTGTCATAGCACTCCCGGTGCGGCAGCCTGGCCCTGCGTTCCTGCTGAAGAAGGGGCGTCACTGGCCACATAACGCCGTGACAATACAGCAGGTCCTTGCATGACGTCATTTCCTTCATCCTCGTCTCGTTGAGGAGATGTTGTAGGACCCTAACTCTTGTTTATGTACATTAACCTAAGGGAAAATTAGTTCTCAGTAGAGGTCGTGTCGCTTCAGGGCACAGGACCTATGAAGGCCGTGGAGTGAGGACTTAACTACCATCGTAACAGTCGTGATAGCTCCTTTATTGACGTCTTAACGTGGGCCGGGCCCTGCGACGGACTTGACAGAGATGATCTCAGAAGAATCCCAGTGTTCGTCCGAAGCTGGAATTAGTGCCATTGTTAGCCCCATTTGACAGATGAGGACATTGAGGCTCAGAGAGGTTTGTAGGTGCCGTGCCCCAAGTCACCAGCTGCGAGGTGGAGGCCGGAGTGTTTGGACCCGGCTGTTCGGGCCCCACGGCGCACATGGTGTGGAGCTTGTCTGCGTGCGCTGCCGGGTGCTTGCAAGTTCCCAACGCCTTGCTCTTCCGGCCTCCAGCTCCAGCTCCCGGCCTGTCCTGACCGCCCCCCTCACTTCTAGCTTCTGAGCTGTGTTGCCCGGGGGCAGGGATGGCCCCGACCTGGTAGGTGGGACCCTCATCTGAACCTGGGGCCTTCTCCCTCTCAGGCTGGATGCTCCCAGGGGCCTTCTCCCTCTATCCTCCGTGGGCCGGGCGTCGAGGGCTGTTGTCCTGCAGTGTCTGCTCCACATCCAGAGGCGGAGTCTGAAAGCCCTGCTGGATGGCTTCGTCGGGGCCTCCGGGTTGTGTGCCTGTGTCTGTTAATTCTGCAGCGCCCATCCTGTCCCCGGTTCTAGCTCCCCTGCCTCGTTGTCCCGCGTCCCTTTGGTCCTCTGCCTCTGGGGCACGGCCTGTGTCTGCAGCCTCCGCCCTCAGCCGTGACTTCCTAAGCCTTCTCCTCGCACCCGCTTCATAGCAGTAATGAGCACCTTTTGTCAAGCACTGATTTTGTGCTCAGAACTCTTCATGGGTAATATCACATTTCATCCTCCCATGGCCCAAGGAGGTAGGTGCTATTACTATGGCTGTTTTACGGTAACGAGACACGTGGAGACCCAGACGGTGGGGTCCCTGGCCCGAGGGCGTGGCGCAGTGCGGTGGTGACGGAGCCTTACCCACGTCCTAGCTGCCCCGTTACCCAGGGCCTCCCGAGCCCTAGTTCTGGGCACCCAGACACCCCACCCGCCCTTGCTGCCCATGGCCTTTGACCTCTTGTCCCTGGGCTGTCCTCGCCTGCCAGCTGCTCCTCTGCCTCCGAGCTTATGGGCAGGGAGGCAGCAGGGGCACAGCTGTGACTAGCGGCCACCTCCCACCCCTGGCACTTCCACTTGGTCACACAGGCCCCTGAATCCTCCTGGGTGGCCTCTGCATGACGCCGTGCCCTGGCAAGCTGGTCAAGGACAGTCTACTCAGCCGACTGTGGGGCAGCTCACTGTCTGCCGTGGGGGCTGTGAGCTGGGGGAGGTCCAGCCGGAGCTGCTGACATCTGCTGAGCCCCAGCCGCCTCCCGCCTGCGGCTCTGGCCACCCACCCTCCCACCAGCCTCCACCTCTTCGCCCCTCTCCTCACACAGCTGCCTGGTTTGAGCTAGAAGGGCGCTCAGTGCCGGTGGGGGGGGCAGTCTGGTGTCCCCAAAGGATTCCATTGGTCCCATGGTGACCCTGGAGTCTCTCTTGGCCGCTGCCTGACTGGGGGACGTTCAGCGAGGCGTGACATCTCCCTGGACTGCGGTTTCCTTCTCTGCTATTTAGTGATAGCACTTTCCTCCCGGAGCGATTGGGAAGGTGGCAGGGGCCTAGCACTGCTCCTGGCAGCCAGCACTCCGGACGTGCCTTCTGGGTCTGTCTGGTGCCCTCAGGAGGCAGTCCGTCCATGTTCAAGTGCCATGTTCAGCCACTTTGGGTTCATAATAAGGGCAGTTTTATCTAGTTCAGCCTGATAACCGGACAGCCTCAACCTCTCGGGCAAGCCTTTGAGCTCTGTGTTCCTGCTTCCGTTTCCCCACGAGGAAACGGAAGTCACAGGACCTTTCCTGGGATGCCGACAGTGAGTTCTACGCAAAACGATGTGTGCGTGTAAACTGGAAGTTATGAGTGGAATGAGTGGAGTATTTTTTTTATTTTTATTACTGCTGCATTATCGAAAGGCAGTTTCGGGGGTGAACTCACAGACGGTGGAGCCTGCCTGAGTTTGAATCCTACGGCTGGTATGTGCCAGCAGGGTCACTTCGACCCAGTCACTTACCCTTTCGGTGCCTTAGTTTCCTGATCTGTAAAATGGGGATAATCATGATTCCTACTTCATGAACTTGTGAGGTTGGAGTACTGATTGTGTGCCTGTCTGTGTGCCAGGCAATAGAGGGGGGCATACGTACATCATGTACGTGTTACCGTTGGGCGCTAGGAGTCATACCGATCCTTGGGTGACAGAGAACCTGAGGTGAGATCCGAGCTCCAGCTGGCTAGCAGACAGACTGCTGTACCACCTGCCCCACCTGCCTAGGCCGAGAAGCCTGCTTGCTGGCTGGTCCTCTGAGGCCGGCTGCTGGGTCCCTGTGGCCAAAAGATTCCCGTCGCATAGAAGGTGTGCGAGAAATCCTTCCTTATTCAGGTCCTTATCTTTGCAGTGTCATGTAAGCTGTACTGATAAATTAACATTGTATCGTTGGGACCAAACAGCCCTGTAATTTTTCTATTGTGTAGCCTAATCGGTCTTGATGGCTGTGTCATTAGTTTGTTTGTTTGCAGTCTGATTCACTGGGTGGTCTTTCTTCTCCCAGGAACCAGACGCCCGCACCCCTTCCAGCTCCCCCAGCACTGCGGGGCTGACGTCAGTGCCTTTTCATCCCGGCCTGGACTCCCGGTCTAGGTGTGAATGTTGGGGGTGGGGCAGACTCTTCAGGTGAGGGAGTGAGCCCAGCACCAGGGTCAGGCCAGCTAGGTCCTGGCCGTGCCCTCGGCATGCATTAGCTACTCATCTGGTGTCTGTACCGTGTTTAAAATGTCTGTTTTTTCACCTTTATTGATTCTCTTTTATGAATGTGTAATGACAACATAAAACACTTAAGATAAAATACAAAGGAAGCAAAGCTCAGACTCAGGTTGTGTGCATCCATCGTCATCGCGTCTGCCCAGGAGTGAAGACAGGAGGAAACGCTCCCCACGCTGACGGTGCTTATCTCTGTGAGACGTGATGATGAGGGACTTTCATTTTCTTGAGATCTTTTCATTTCTCCCAAACGCCCCACAAGGAGTTTGTGTTCGTTTACAACCACGGAAAGACTAATTGAAATTAATCAGCATTAAGTCCATCCGCGATGGAGTTTCCTCATTTGTAAAATGAAAGGGTTGGACGTGCTCCCCAACCCTGGCTGTGTCCCAGAATCCCCAGGAGAGCTTGTTCCAAATGCAGAGGATGGGGCCCCATCCCGCGAGTATGACCCTGCAGTCTGGGACCTGGCCTAGGAACCGGCATTTTTGAAAGTCCTCCGGGAGTTTCAGATGTGCCTCTAGTTTTCAGATGTGCATTTAGATCCCTGGGCGGATCTCTTGGGCTCTTTCTGCCATAACCATTTCGGATGGAGGTGTCATTTTCAGACTGTGGGGTGGGAATGGGGAGTTCTATGGGCCGAATTTCCTCTGGCTTGAGGGAGGTGCCGTTCGAATGTTCCTGCTCCATATGGAAAGAAACCAGCTGCTGTCTTGGGTGGCCATGTGCTAGAAATGGGAGGTCCAAAATACGGTGGGCTCCTGGGACCGCCTGGAGAGGGGCCTGCGTCCAACCAGCATTCCCTAATAGCCTTGCAGGGTCGGTCCATGTCCCATCTCTGATCACATTTCATCCTCAATAACTCACACACTGGGCCTTGCTCTCCCCACTTCTCAGATCTGAGGCACAGGACAGCTAAGTGACTTGCCCTGCGTCACACAGCTGCTGAATGGCAGAGCCTGGCTTTGAACCGGCATCTGAACTGGCACATCCATGGCATTTTCTCTTCCATAGGCCCCGTTGGGGGCTGGCCCACCAGTCTGTGGCTCGGTGGTCTTTGAGGTCCCCCGTTGTTCCTCCGGATAGGTCAAGCTGGGATTTTATTTGTGGTTCTTCTTGTGACCTCTCCTCACCTCCAGCTGGACTCCTGCCACAGGGATTCCCCAACCCCCCAAAATACTTAAACTGTTCATTTGCTTGGGGAACTTTTGCAGTGTCTCCGTGTGTGGCCCAGAACCACTTGGTCACTGTCATCGCTGCTGCTGGCATCCCTTTTCTTGTCTTATTTCATGTATCTCGCTGTATCTTACTGTATTTTGGTCTTCTGATCATATCTTCTCCTAAACCCGAGCCTATTAAATTGTAGCCAGATTTACTTGGGGATTTTCTGCAGGTGTTACAGCTTCTCTTTCCTGCAGTATACAGGCTCTATTTTAGGCTGGCAGGTACCATGTTTCCCCGAAAATAAGACCGGGTCTTATATTAATTTTGGCTCCAAAAGACACATGAGGGCGTATTTTCAGGGGATGTCTTAGTTTTTCATGTACAACAGTCTACATTTATTCAAATACAGTCATGGCATCTTTTTCTGGAACATCGTCATAACGTGATAAATGTGCCTGTCTTGCTGACGATCTTAACTGGGGCTTATTTTCGGGGTAGGTCTTATTTCCGGTAGTGAGGGAGAAGGTGAGAGCATTCCTGGGTTTGATGGGAGAGGTTTCCCTGTGTGACCTTGGGAAAGTCATCCTGGGTGCCTTGGTTTCGTCGAACTAGGGGCAGGGCCGGGCACCGGAAGTACTCCGTGTGTATCACTCGCTGCCATCTGTGCTCTTCTCATCTTGCTTTTGACCTTCATCACCTCTTGAAGCCTGGACAAGTCACCACGTCAGGAGCTTCACTTCCCACCAGAACGAATCGCTTTGCAAATAGAAATGTCCCCACAGCTGGGCTGGTGGAAGCCAGGGCTCAGTCACCCTGGTCCAGGGACAATGAGGATTTCTTCCAGGCCTGGGCCCCGTGCAAGGGAAGCAGGACTGGTTTGAACTTCTTGACTTGGGCTGGGTTCCCTTGCTGATGGGCGTGGAAGCCAGGAGGCCAGGCTTCTGCCCTGAGGGCCCAGCCCCGAGTGGCAAGGGGCTCTGGGATCCCACCACGGTCGGAGTGTTTCCGCTGTCAGCCTGGGCTTCTCCTCTCGTCCCCGCCTCCGGGTTTTGGGGAGCTGTCAGTTACCGAGCAGACAGCACAGTTGTATCCCAACAGCCACACAGCTGGCTGGAGAGGATTAAGCTTAATTTGCTGCAGGTCAAAGGGATTTCCAGCCACCCCTGTTCCTTTCCCATTGATTGTTTTGCTTTGATGTAGAAAGGGGAAGTTGGAGATGGCTAATGGGCTTCCCTCTGTGCCCGGGCAGGTGTGCACCGCTGCCCTTCCTTCACACATGGTTGCGTGTTGTTTACACATTTCCCATCGGTCTCTGGCCAAGAGGTTGTCTCCTGTCATCGTTGCTAGGGCCGTTGCTATGGCATCTGTTGTCCAGGCTGTGTTGTGAGCGAGACCAGGTGGGTGACCTCATGCCCTCTGTCGTGCTCACTGCCCTTGCCCCTGGGATGGAGAAAGGCCTTGATGGGGGCACAGGCTGGGTTTACAGACAGGGGCGTTTGGAGGAGAACGAGGAACTCTCAGGCCAGAGGCGTCTCGGGGACCCTGAAGGTCCTCCTCTCACAGGGTTAAGGTGGAGTCATGTGCCTCTGAAGGGAGCAGACACAGGCGCCGATGCTGGCAGTGATGTCCTTGAGTTTCTGGTGCCGCTGTGCGACCCAGAAGCAACACAGCCCCCCATGCCTGGGGGGGTCCCTCCCAGGACCCCAGGGCTTGCAGCACGCACGTGGGGCTCTAGCGGACAGCACAGTGGCTAAAACCCAGAACAAGCGCCACTGGAATCCCACTTACCGAGTGCGGGCCCTGTGTCAGCCACTTGGCAAGATCCGCCGTAATCCTCGGAAGAGCGCTGTCGCCGAGCATTACGTCCCCAGTCGTAGGAGGAGGAAATGGAGCTCAGACACCCAGGCAGTTGCACGTGGTCACAAAGCTAGGAAGGCAGACGCAGGGTTCCCACCCGGCTGTCCGTCCGTAGCCTGGGGCTGCTCTGCCGGAGCCCACGGCCTTGCAGCTGACGCCGACTGGTGGCCCCGGGGGCGGCTTTCCGTGGAGGCCTCCACACCGGGGGCTGCTTATCCTGAAGGCAGAGGATTTGCCTGGTGAGTCGTTGGTTAGGCTCGATGATAAACGGTTCCTCGTCATACAAAGAGCTCGTTTCAGGGCACAGAGGTGTCCCGGGGCCCCCACAGTGGCCTGGAGAGTGGCCACCAGAGTCGGCTTTGCTTTCCTTTTTTAATTGAGCTAAAATGCACGCAACACGCAGTGGAGCATCTTCACCCTGTTAAGTGGACGGCTCAGTAGTGTTAAGCACCCTCACGTCTATTTCCAGATCTCTTCATCTTGCAAAACTGAAACTATACCCGCTAAACAACCCTTCATTCTCCCGTCCCCCGGCCCCTGGCAGCCACCATTCTATGCTTGTCTCTATGATTTGACTACCCAGGTACCTCTTATAAGTGGAAGCCTCCAGTATTTATCTTTCTGCGGCTGGCTTATTTGACTTAGCAGGGTGTCCTCAAGTTTCATCCATCTCGTAACATGTGACAGAATTTCCTTCCTTTCCGAGGCTGAAGAACATTCCAGTGTATGCATACACTCGTACCGACCATGTTTTGCTCACCCAGTGACGGGCGTTTGGGTGGCTTCCACCTTTTGGCCTTTGTGAATAATGCGGCTGTGAACATGGGTGGGCGAACCTGTCTTCGAGACCCTGCTTTTTCAGTTCTCTTGGGTGTCTACCCAGAAGTAGGATTGCTGGGTCACATGATAATTCTCCCATTCGGAGGAACTGCCATCCAGGTTTTCGTTGCAGCTGCACCATTGTATATCCTGGCCAGCAGTGCACAAGGGTTCCAATTTCTCCACGTCCTTGTCAACTCGTGTTATTTTCTGTTTTTTTTTTGTTTTGTTTTGTTTTTGTCACACCTAATGGTGGGAGATGATATCTCACTGAGGTTTTCATATGGTGAGTACTATTGATGACCTTTTCCTGTGCTATGGGCCACAAGAGCCATTCTTGAAGATCTGAAGTCCCTGGACCCCACATTGCTGAGGCTGCCTCACTCCCCTGGTACTTGGGAGTCACAACCAAACATAGTTCTTATTCTGAAGGGATTTGTAGATACAGACACGTGGGGCCGGACGCTATTCCACAAACGACCACAGCCAGGCAGGATAAGGTAATTTTCCCATGAGAGGGGCAGATCGGTTCTGAAGCTCTTGCTGAGGAAGAGGATCCTTTTGGGATGACCCCAGGCTCCCCTAAAGGGGTGGAGGTGACTGTCATTCACCAAGTGGGTTGCCATTGCCATCCTGGGCCACCCCGAGGGACATACCTCATGGAGTCCTGTTCTAGGACAGGTTGTACCATAAGAGGACGGGAGGCCCTTGCAGCGCTGAGCTTGGATGAAGGAGACAGCTCTCCGCCTGGCTGTGCCTACATGCTTCAGCCCCCAGTGCCATCTGGGGCGGTGCGGGACTGCTCTGTCCCGGTGCCACTGGGGCCGGCTCTCGGGCTGGCATGCTCTGCCCTGGGGAGGGCTGTTTGGGCACATTTGATTCTCTAGCAAGGTTTCCCTCCTCTCTGGCTCCCGGCGCACCACAATGGCTTCTCTCTGAGCTGGGAGAAGTGCCTGGGGCCCCACGTGTGGTTTTTGACACTCAGCCCTGGAGTGGCCTTGATGTTGGACCTTGAACCCCAGGAGCGAGATATGCCATCTGCTTTCAGGAGGCAGTCCTGACGCAAACCAGACTAGGCTCAGGGTGATGCCCTTTTCATGCCCCAGCAGTTTGGTCCCCTGGGGTCTGGAACGGACAGCTCCTGCCCTCCCCGCCCCCCCGTGAGCTACAACACCTGTGTTCCCCTCCCCCTGCCATTTGATCCTGGGTTAATGGGAGTGTCGGGGGTGGGGGGGGGAGGCCGGTGACATCCCTGAGCACCGCCCGGTATTTACACACATTCTCCTGCTCAGGTCTCATAAGCACCTAATGAGAGCGAGGGTTTCCTTCATTTCGTGATGGGACAGCATAGGCCAGGGGTTCAGAGAAGGACCCTTTGCCTTAAGCTTTGCATTCTCCTATTCGATTTACTCTTTGCGTACGTCATTCAGTGCGGTTCAGTGTTCAAAAGGTGCGGTGAACGGCGCTCGTCCCAGTTCCATCCCCCCAAGCAGCGAGTTCCTGACCAGCGCTGGTCCACGGATGCTCAGCGTGCAGTTTGCCTCTGCGTCTGCTGTGCGCTCTCTTGTAGCACGAAAGTCCACTTCCTGATCGCTCACTCTAGAATTCCTTGGGCCTCTTCTGTGCCCACCTTTCATCACTGCGTCGGCCTTCTCTGCTGAGAGCTGCCTTCGGACCCTCTGGAGTTCCCTCCCAGCGGCTCCCTGCCGGCATCTTGTGAGGCCGCATTTAGCACTGAGCTTAGCACTGAGTGTTGCAGGGGGAGGGGGGTAAGGGCCTGAGTACTTGATGGTGTGACGCAGGGATGACTGTGTGTACTCGGAGTACCTGCATGAGGGAGGGAGTGGCGAGGACCCTGGGAGGCTGCCAGGGGCCTGCTGCTCTGGCCCAGCCCCGGTGACAGGTGCTCTGCTTCCCCGGCCCCCAAGGGCGGCTTCCGTTGGAATTTGAATTTGTCAGGGAGACTTTGAACAAACTGGGGTATCTTCGCTCTCATCAGCTTCCATCCCCAAACATCAGAATTGCTTCCTGAGCCGAAATGCTAGACATGGAGGAAAGTGGGCACAGGAGTGGGCAGAAGAGGGGGGATCCAGAAGAGAGAGGACCCAGAGAGCCGTGTGTTCCCCACCCCCGTGCTGAGCGCCTGTTAGGTGCCAGGCTCTGGATGAAGACGAGCCCCGGGACCTCGCCCGTCAGGCGCTCACTGGTTGGTAAAGGGCAGGGCTGTGCCCTGCTGGTTATGAGGAGCAGGTGGCAAGGTCACATGGGGTCATCCAGGCAGGTGTGCTGGCAGAGGCTGCACCTACCTGGGAAGGATGCCGAGTGTCCCTTTGGGGGCCCATTTTCTGTCTCGGTTCTCTCTGCTTTCCTTTTCTGCTTTGTATTTTTCTAGCTCAAACGGGTCCGAGCTCCAGTTACCTCTCCTTGCAGAAGGAGTACAGCATGGTTACTGCACTGTGTTGAATAATGTCCTCCAAAACTCATGTCTACCTGGAAACCAGGAGTGACCTTACTTGGAAACAGGGTCTTTGCGGATAAAATTAGCTAAGATGAGCCACACCGGATTGGGGTGGGGCCTAAGTCCAATGACTGGTGTCCTTCTAAGAAGGGACCCAGAGATGCACGGGGTGGAGGGCTGGTGAAGATGGAGCCGAGATCGCCGTGACGCGTCTGCAAGCCACGGAGTGTTAGGGCTTTCCAGCAACTCCCAGAACCTACAAGAGGCCAGGGAGGAGCCCTGTGGAGCCTGCAGAGGGAGCATGGCCCCGCCCACACTGAGGTTTCAGACTTCTGGCCTCCAGTGCTGTGAGAGAATAATTTCTGTTGTTTGAGGCACCCCATCTGTGGCCCTTGAGGCGGCCCCGGGAAGCTATCCAGTGGCTAAGAGCAGGGGCGTCCAGGCCTTGTTGCCTCACTTCAAATCCAGGTTATGCTGTGTGACCTTCTGCGGTTACGTGTCCCTCTGTGCCTCAGGTGCTTCTCTGCACGTGGCGACAGTGGCAGCACTGACCTCACAGGGTGTGTGAGGGTGACAGAGAGGTGCCGAATACAAAGCGTTCAGCAGTGCCTGGTAGCGAGGAAGCGCATGTGGGCTGCTACTGTGCCCCGTCCATCTCCACGTCTGCGCCTGAACCTCAGCTCTCACACCCCAGGCCAGGCCCGGCTGCCTTGTCTGTCTGTCTGTCTGTCTCGCAAGACAAAGGCTAGGACAAACTGGAAGAGAATCGCAAGCGGGTATGTGTAGGCAACTGTCCTTGTCCCTCCGTCCGTTTTATTCTGACTCTAAGAAGAGGAGGGCAGGGGACCCAGACTCCTTTTAGAGCAGGCCATTTCCTGTGGCCGGTGGGGTGGTGGGCACGGTGGGCCTACCAGCGGTGGGGCCGTGAGCCGGTTGCTTGGGCCTCGCGGGCCTCAGTTTCCTCACGGGTCAAATGGGAATGATGCCCCGACGGCAGAATCTTGTGAGGTGATTCACTGCTCCAGTAGCAGGGGATCAGTGACTGTTCCAGCTCTTCCTGGGTGTCGCCAGATCCACACGGGAAAGCCAGTCGTTCCAGCCTGTCAGGCATAGAAAAGGCACAGTGTGCACCTCAGACAGACAGGTGCCCGCGCAGTGGAGGCCGGCCCTGTGCGTCTGTGTGGGGACCTGCTTCCCCAGGATTGGGGGATGCTTCTGACCCAGGACGGTGTGAGGACAGAGGTGGGCGCCCCTCACCCGGGGGGGCCCTGACATGCGCACGCAGCCAGTGGATTGGGAGGTTTGCCTGGCCAGTTTCTCCTTGGCCCACGGCAGGCGTGGGAGTAAACCATAGTGCTGGCTGTGGGAGGCCCTGGTGTGTGTGTGTGTGTGGATGCTGCAACCAAAATAACTTCGGTACAGCTTGGACCAGCCTGGGAAAGTGGGAGTCAGGGCAGCCCAGTGCAGGTACCAGTGGTAACGTTGGGTGGGATGGCGTTCGCCGACATAGAGGCGGCTCGTAAACCCACGGCTGCGTGACGCTTGCCCTCGTGCATGTCTCACGTCTCAGCTTCAGGCTGTCCTATAACCAGCAGCACAAAATGTCTGCATCATGGTCACGAGGTCAGAACGAACTGTTGGAGGCTTTTGGTGGACGCTTCAGCTGTTTCTTCTTTGGGGTTCTCCCCATTCTAGTCATGTATTAAATTGGGCATTTAGAAAGCATTTGTGGGGGCCATATTTTGTTAGCTTTATCTTACGAAATTGACTTTACGGAATTACAGTTTAAATGTGTTCACGATCCATATAGAGTTGATTAAAAAGAAGAAAACCGAAACCACTCATTTGAAGAACATTTCTGTCTCTTGCAGAAATAGAAGGAATACATTTTCCACAATGTCGCACAGTCTTTTATCAAGGATCTACGTTACGGATGCCTTTCTCGATTTAATGAAAATCTCTAAAAAATGACTTAATTAGTTTCCCTTTTCACCTCAGCTGTCAGGAAACCCATGGCGAAATTAAGTGCCCGATGTGGGAATCAGTTTATCTTGGGTTCCTATGAACGTGTACGCCTTTGTTCCCTTTTAACAGCCCTTTTATTTACAAGTAATGTACCCAATTTTGCTATTTTCTGTTATGTCTACATTACATGTTCCCTCAAATCCTTTAAAAATGGGTGTAACTCCGGGGTATGTACCGCCCAAAATTGAAAATAGGCATTCAAACAGAAAACTTATACGTGAATTCTCAATGCAGCACTATTTAAAAGAGCCAAAAGGTGGAAACAACCCAAAAGTCCATCAACTGTGGGATGGATAAACAACATGTGGTATAGCTACGGTGGAATGATATTCAGCCATAAAAAAGAACAAATTTCTGATACGTGCTACAAATGGATGAATCTCAAAAACATTATGGGAAGCGAAAGACGCCAGACACAAAATCACATATTGTGTGATTCCATTTATAGGAAATGTGTGCATTAGGTAAATCTGCAGAGGCAGGAAGATTGGTGTTTGTCAGGGGCAGAAGGGAGGGAAGAATGGGGGTGACTGCTTGATGGGCACTGGGTTTCCTTTTGGGGTGCTGAAAATGTTTTGGAAGCAGTGTTTGTGTGACATTCTGAATGTACTAAAAGCCACTAAATTATACACTTTTCAAGGTGAATTTTATGTTACGTGAATTTTGTCTCAATAAGAGAAAATATTGCATTAGAATTAAAAAATAACGAGTGGAGTTTACAAATCCAGCTGGAATAAAAACGAGGTGTTGGGGTTCTGGATGGAACCTCTGACTGCTCTGCGTTGTGGGAAGGGTGTCTCCCTTCCTCGCTCACAGCTCTGTGTGTCTCTCGCAAAGCTGCCATTCATTGGGGTGGCACCTGTCCCAGGTGTCCCCTTTGGTCACAGGTGCAGTAGTGGTTGCACTCATTGGCCACAGGACGAGCTTTCACGGTCCATTTGCACAAACTGGAAGAACTTGGTGATGGTGGCAGTGCTGAGGGCAGGCCTGGGTTTTCCCCATGGACTTGATAGGAAGGAACTTAGAGGGATTTCTAAACAAAACCAAGTGCAACTTCTTGTTCTGGGTGTAGTTGTGGGTCCTGGCCACCTCCGGGTCCTGAGTAGGATCCGACAGCCCCATTTTCAGGGGTGCTTCCCAGTGGAGCTCTTGCTGCTACTGAGGTACCCTCCGGCCAGTACGTTCCGTTCCAAACCATCGCGGTGCTAAGCCAAGAAAGGAATTGGGAGTGACAGAGGAACAGTCCTTGAGATACAGAGCATTCTGCAGTGTCCCCTTACTTCTTTCAAAACCGGAAGCTGGGGCAGTTCTGGGTTTCCTTCGGAGAAGTTCTTCCATCTTCAGGATTCCGTGAGGAGGACAGAGTAGGTCCTTCTTCTCTGTTTTGGAACCAGCCCCCTTTGGAATCGCTTCTCTCCTGGTGCTCCCATGTGGTCCGCATAGTTCGATGGGTCTGGTGGCTGCCTCACCTGGACAGGCCTCCCCTGTTTGAGGAGAAGGTCTTCCTCTTCCTGGGGGTGGCCTCTCTCCTACTCTTCTCTCTTAGCTCCCCGTACACCGGTGCTTCCCAAACGTGTGTACGTCCATGCGCACCAAGCAAGTGATAATATTTGTGTCGCATCGTGGGGATGGGTAAAGGGAGAGGGTATTTGCAGCTGGAGATGACCTGCGTGGTGGTCTCCCCAGACGTTACATGGACGTTGGTGGGGAATCAAGGTCGACTTTTGAGTGTAGGTCAAGGTGTGAGAGCTATGTTCAGCCTGCCTTTGCCGGAACCCCAGAATGGACCTGTCACTCACCTGTAAATGCTCGGGTCCATAGATCCATCCCCTGCCCCTCAGGGCCTGACCCCTGAAAACTTCATCTCCCAGGCTCCTTTGCCAACTGGCTCCTGGCTGGGTCTGGCCAGTGGGAGGCACTGGTTGAGCCTGACAGGCAGGACGAGGGGAGAAGGCAGCGCCCCACGGCCCTCTCAGTTTGATCTCTGCCGTCTCTGTTAGTTCCAGCTCCCGCCAGCCAGCTCTGACCCTGCGCTTCATGACACCACCTCCTCTTTTCATCCTTTGAGCCTGTGAGCTTTCTGCTCTGGCTAATCTCTGAGTTGCAGTGTGGTTCCCTGTTTGGTTTTTCCGCAATTCCAACATATCACTACTTTGCCCATTAAATTTCCTCTGTCAAATATAGTAGTATATGGGCTCCGTTTTTCTGATTGCACTCTGGCTCCTACGGTATCCCGGGCACTTCCAAAGCGTCCCGGCAGCTCCCACGTGGACTTGCAGAGAGTGCCAGCCGGTGGCAGAGGACAGGCATTAGACTGGCCTCATTCTCTGTGCACACGCCTTTCTCGTACCTCTGGCAGTGGCAGGCAGCTGACCCAGAATCCACGACCCGGTCCTGGCCCAGCGTCTCCCTGTGACCAATAACGGGGAGGAACAGCTGCTTCTCTTATCTGCCTAGAAGACTGTTCATCCTTTGAGGCCCAGGTATCACCACCTCTCGGTCTCCGCCTTTTCCCCCCACCCATTTCCCCCAGGCTGGATCACTTGCTTCTTTATCTGTATTCCCAAACCAGTTTATATAAATTTGCCTTCTAATACTCTTCCCATTAGAATCACTAGTTCCCCTCTTAGTGGACAAGTCCCCTGAGAGCAGGGACCTGGCCTCCCTCAGTGCACAGCCGGGCACAGAGCAGCAATGCCCCACTTTTACCCACCCCCGTGATACTCTAACCTGCCTGCCTGTCGCGATCACCTGGGGAGCCTGTAAAACAGACAGAAGTCCAGGCTCGCCCCCGACCCCCGTGAAGGCAGACTTTCTGAAGGAGGGGCCTTTTTAAAAGGCTGACTCGGTGACTTCAGGGAAGCCAGGGCTTGTGAACCATCGGTTTGACCACGTACTTGTTCCTCATTACTGAGCCCTGCCGTCATCCCAGCTCCCCGTGCAGTATAATTCAACCTCGCTGATATTTTTGAGTGCCTGCTCTGTGCCAAGCGTTGTGTAGACAGACTCTTGCTACTCCAAGTACATTCGCTGGACCAGCAACGTCTGCGCCACCTGGGAGCTTGTTAGAGAGGCCCCGACTCAGACCTGCGGAATTGGAGTCTGCATTTTCCCCAGCCTCTCCTGCATGTTACAGGCTAAGAGGCAGTGGTGCAGATCCCACACTCGGGGGTTGCAAGCTCATTCCCTTTCTGATCCGCTCTGTTTTGCTTCCCTTACGTTCCTTTCTGTAGCCCCTTTGGCACATGCAAAGGGGGGGACCAGTCAGGAGTTAGGTGAGATGATGGACCCCCCTCCCCGAGTGTGGAAGGGAAGGGGGATAGGTGGCCTTGGGGAGTAGAAGCCTTTCTGGGCACACTGCGTACCTGTGTTTGGGAGGGCACCTGGGTGGGTTGTTTGGCAGGAATGACGCCCGTTTCTGCCATGGCCATTTCGCTGGGCCAGGCATGCCGGATGGAGGGCTGCAGCACATCCGATTGCCAGGGAGCAGGTTGGCATTGATGCAAACAGAGCCTCCTTGCTTGCCTCCTGCCTTTGGGGCTCAAACCCAGCAGCAAGTTTCTAGAGGCTGGCCTGTCAAGCAGGGTCCACCACGTTACCTGCTGTTCAAGTTCAAATGAGTCAAGGTGATCCGTGTCCACAGTGGTTGTGACTTTTAAATGCAACCTGATTGTGACAGTGGTTGTGACTTTTTAAATTCAAGGTGGGCAAGACTCTTTGAATATTGGAGTATACCTGCCATCTGCCCAGCTTCGGGGCACCGGGTCTGGTGTGTGCTCAGGCCAGATTTAGAGTGCGTCTGATGGCAGGACCAGGAGGGTCAGAGGCTTGTCTGGGAGGGCGTCTCGGCGGGGGCTCTGTCCCTTTTCCCCGTCAGGGGCCTCTGCTGTGTGCTGTTGCACAGTCGGTGCTGAGACACACGGAGGGGGGCGTAATACCCTTCTCTGGAGAAGAAAGCTCCCCCGCCGCCCCGTGGTCAGACTAGCCCATGGTAACAACCCAAAACCTGCTGCAGGAGGACAGCTGTGTATTTCATCTTGCGCTCTCCAGATAGCTTTAACAGACACTTTCAGAGGAACCAGGATTTCATTTGAGAAATTACATAGTAAGGGGTGTGGTGGGGCCGGCGGCAGGAAGTCAGAAAGTTGGGGTGAAAAGGCAATACCTGTGGGTGGCTCCGTTGTCACGACTGGCCCAGCCATGAAAAATGGCTCCACGGGCCAGCTCATGCGACGGCCTTCCCATGCAGTGCAGTGTCGCTCTGGGGACAGGTACTCGGAGAGTCCCAGCTGGGAGCTGACGCGGCCTCCCCAGCAATTGCCCACTCTTTTGGGTTCTGCACCCAATTTCCAATGTGTGTGTCAGGTTTCCCCCCACACCAACACGCAATGCTCAGACACCAGTGGGGTTTCCTGCGCTTCAGCTCAATTCTGACAGTACCTATCTGGAAATAGCGTCAGATTCCACAGGGTAGGGGCTCGATCCTAAAAAACTGTGTCCCAGCCCCGAACTTCAGATGCCAGCCGCAATCCCAGGTTGTTACCTGTGCTTCTGACTGACTGGCTACAGATTGCAGGTCAGCCAGCAGCGGGACGTGGGACGGTCCGAGGGACATCAGCAGGGCACAGGACGCAGCGCATTTGCTTGGGAAGGTTTGCAGGGTCTCACCCAGCCCCCTCCTGCCTGTATTTTCCTGGTAGCCATTTGCATGTTTTTTTCCCAGGGAGTCGGGAACGCTGGTCTCCTGTCTTTACCTTTTGGTCTTGGGCCTTGGTTGGTCTAGCTCTCACCTTTGTGCTGAAACCAGGTGTGAGACCCGCTCAGCCTCTTGTGGACACAGGTGACCTCCTGCATAGGTAGCTGCTCTGCAGACATGGAGGCTCACCTGGGCAGCACCCTCCTTTCCAGGAAAAGTGCTGTACGCAGGTCACTGTGAGAAGGTGGTCTGGACCAGTGATGGAGAGGTGGCCCCGGGCGGACGTCAGGGTGGGCGTGAGTCGGGCCCAGCTGGCCGCACCTTGAAGATGAGCATGAATGAATCTCTTAGCAACACGGGCACCTTTAGCCTTGTAATGGCCCCGGACAACCATCCAGAGGAGATCGCTGAGTGCCAATGGCTGTCGGAAACACTGACTCACTCTCGGGGTTCTTTGAGGTTCTGCTTCAGAGAATGGGGCCTTCTGTCAGTCGCTGCCAACTATGATTTCAGACTACACAGATCAGCTGGCTGGGAGAGGCGATGAATGAGTGGAGAGAGAGGCAGGGAGAGGAAGCCAGGGAAGCAGGGAGTTGGCCAGTGGAAGTGAGGTGAGAGGAAACGGAGCAAGGCTGCTGACACGCAGGGTGGTGGTGAAGAAAAGCACCCCCTGCCTCCCCACTGGGCGAGATGAATTAGGAGAGGACCGGGGAGTGAAAAGCAAGAGGAAGGATCACTCAGCCCTCAGCAGGGTTTGGGAAACTGTAGTCCACTGGGGAGGAGCCAATAGAGGTGTTTGGGAACGCTCCTCTGGACCCCTGACCCTCTTCAAATGCAAATAGATGTGCAAATTTCAGCCCCAGTATGCAGTAGGCCCCCCTTATACACGGGATGTGGTCCAAGACCCCTGGTGGATGCCTGAACCACAACTAGGAGTGAGCCGTATATTTACTACGTTTCTTCCTGTACCTACATGCCTGTGATACAGTTTAATTTATAAATTAGGCACAGTATGCGATTAACAACAACTAATACTAAAATAGAACAATGATTACAATATACTGTAATGAAAGGTATGCTAATGGCTTTGGAGCCATTATAAAATATTCAAGAGGGGAGTGACCAAAATTAATAGAATGCAGTAGACTTTGTTGTCAGGTAATTGACACTCTCCCGAGGGAAGCCAGGCAAATGACGTCCCAACCCAGAGGTGACAGGGTCACATGTCTACATCGGTGGCCACAAAGAAATAATGTCCCTGTAATTGGAGGGGGAGGCTGGATCTGACGACTGCAGCTGGGTGGGGGTGGTTTGATAACAGCTTGGTGGAGGGAGGCAGATGTGGCATGTCAGAACCCCCGAAAGACATGTTCAGCGCCACAAACCTTTACTGGGCACCCAGGGGCTGGCGGGGGAGCAACAGTGGCCTTGGAGAAGGGGCAGGAGGGAGCCAGCCCCGGTGGCAGGGGCTTTGTTTGGCTGGTTTGTAAGTGCGGGCTGTGTTTGAACAGGAGAAGGAGGCAGTGGGGAGAGGTGGGGACGGGGGTCTCAGGCTACATGCAGCCACCGTCTCAGCCACTGCGAATACAGAAGGTCGTCTCCTGGCCCTGGAGGCCCCCGTTCCTGACCTCAGTCCTGTGCAGCCCCGTGATTGCTGGGAAGAAAATACTCCTTTTTCTCTGTGCTCAATACTTCAGTTCTTGCTACCAAATGTGTGGGGATTCCCCCCATACCAACCAGTTCTCCAGTTCTCGCTGGGTACCAAGCGGGTGTCCTACAATTCACCCTGACACGTCCTACCTGCGGTGTCAGATCCCACAGTGAAGAGTTCAGTTTCCTTCTCCCCTTCAAACGCCAATCCCAAGTTCAGGTTGTCACCTGGGCTTCTGACTGTCTGGCTATAGATTGGAGGTTCCCAGGACCCCCTCCTTGGGTTTGATAATTTGCCAGGACAGCTCAGAGAACTCAGGACAACAGTTTACTTACTAGATTATCCGGTTATTATAAGAGAATACAACTCAGGAGCAGCCAGGTGGAAGAGACGCACAGGGCAAGGTGTGGGGGAAGGGCGCAGGGCTTCCAGGCCTGCAGGGCCCGCCCTCCCGGCACCGCCGTGTGCTTACCCACTTGGAAGGTCTCCGAACTCTGTCTTGTAGGTCACGTATGGAGGCTTCAGTACATGGGCCTCAGTGACCGAATCATTGGCCGTTGGAGATTAAGTCAGCCTCCGGGCAGATGGGGCTGTAAGTGCCAGTTCTTTAGTGATAAGGTTGGTTCCCCTGGCAACCAGCCCTCACCTAAGGAGCCCCCAAGCCACTCACTAGTCATCTCATTAGCATACAAAAAGACACGTATGGGGGGACCAAATATATATATATATTTTTTTTTTATGTCACACTGCTTTTCTTTTGGGAGGGGAAAATAAACATTCTTTGATCTCTAGTATATTCCAAACAATATGCTAAGTCTTATACAAACACTGTTTTAATTCATCTTTACGATACCTCCACAAAGTGGGTGTTGTGATCCCTATTTTACAGATGAACAAACTGAGGCCACGGGAGATGACCCCATAGTCCTTGCCGGGCTGGAGAGCCAAGCCCGGTGCTGACTCCTCGCCCATGGTTTTTTCCTGCGCCACACGGCTTCCAACAGTCGAGGGAAGGGGCAGGGAGGAGAAGGTCTGATTGCAGCTCCATAGGCTGGCTTCTCGGTGGATGTGAGCGCACCTCCCTAACAGAGCTTGGTGTTTTTATCGTCCGTGACAGAAGGATAAAGGGACACAGGGATGAGGGGCATGCCGTCACAGAAGCCATTCACAAGTCCCACTAGCCACCCGCAGCTCTTCCTGTCAGCTTCAGCCTGGATTTGGGCCTCAGGGAAGCATTTCAGTAACGCAGTGGGGTGGAGGAAATGTTGCGTCTGTCCTCAGAGGGCCTGTGGCTCTTTATGCTACCCCTCTGTCCGTGCAGCCTTAAAGGTGTCCTAAAAGAAGTTTTGGTTTGGTGTGAGAGATATTTGTTTGCCACTGGGGGGGGGTCTTGGGCCTGGGAAGGACATGTTCAAGGTCATTGCTGAAAAAGTAGAGCCTCAAACAGGTTAGGACACAAGGGCTGGAAGCTGAAAGGTTTGCTAAGGGGATGCTGCATGCCCAGATGGGGGCTGTAGAAATAAACAGATGAGAGGAATTTCGAGACATATCATGGAGGAGGGAGGGAGTGGTAGGACTTGAATTAGAGAGAGAGGGGTGAAAAGGTTCTCGGGGAGATACAGTTAATAGTAGATGGTACTTACACCGTCATTTTATATGTTGGGCCCAAGGCAGACATCACTAATCAATCAGTAATCTTCTCCTTGCTCAGGCCCAGACACCTTCTAAACACAGCAATCTGTGTTAGCTCTCGCCAACCCACTGGTATTGCACAGAAGCTGGAATCTACTCACTATCTCTGCCTAATGTTTCAAGTCAGGAGGACTCAGCAGAGGTAGTTTGAGAAGCATTCAGGAGGAAAGAGTGAGCTGTTCTGTCTTAGGAGTCTGGGAAAGCGTATTGTGAGAACAAGCGCTGCAGGACAGGGGAGAGGTCAGGCGTCAAGGGTAGAGCTGGAGAACTGGACTTAATCTCTGATTAGGCAGTAATTGAAGTCATGTGAATGGAAAGATGCCTTCCAAGAGAGTGAGTATATGGGGCAAAGAACAGAGGGTTTATTGCCGGAGGAAAGGAAACCGCTCTCCATGCTGAAGCAAGGAAAAGTTAGCAAGAGAAAAAGCTGCCTTTCCTTCGCCGAGTGAGGGAGACCATGTCACGCCCTAAATGGAATCCTTTGGGACCTGAAGGCATTCCAGGACTGGCTTCCTTACAGAGGGCAAGGGCTAATGCTGTCAGTGCCTTCCTTTTATGCCGCAGGTGGAAGCCAGTGTTTCTTCCAGGGCTGTGTCTTTACAGGACCCTGCCTCCCTCCCTGCGGCACACCCCTCTCCCGGCCCTGGGCCAGCCCACCGTGTCCATCCTGAGACTTCTGTCTTCTTCCCTGTGGCTTGGTCCTATCCTGCTTCCCGTTCAGAGAGAGCGGCAGGCACCGCCGATGGGATCTTGGCTTTCTGATAGTTACCTCAACTAATCACTCGGACACCCTCAGGTTGCAAGCATAATTAGCCTGCACAGCCAAGGGCTCCCTTCCCTCCCAGTGACCTGGAATTACCCTCCAACCGTGAGAATGCCCCGAGCCTTGGAGCGACGTTCCTGTATTAACTCTGAGGCAGAGTGGCAGTGAGGAAATGTACCCTTTTAATAGGGGAAAATATTGCCCTTGTACGTCTTTATGCAATGCACTTGAGCTTAATGCTCACTTACCAATTCTCCTCTGTAACTTCCATATTGAGTGAATTAAGTCCTTCAGGCGGGTAGTTATTAAAGAAGTGATAAGTGCTTTATAATTCAGTAAAGGGTGGCCTGGCCATTTCATATTTTCCTCAGAAAATTGGCCACCTGAAGGGCAGCATTTTCAGGACCCCTGGGGCAGCGGATCTCAGGCACAGAGCTTGCGCTATTGGATTACTTTCAAGCCAGCTGCTCTGGCCTGGGCCAGACTCCCCTTCTTGCCCAGACTCTCTCCTCCAAGGCCCATTGGGGAGAAAGGGTCAAAGTCAAAATGTCTCTCCCTGCCTCAGGCTGTTCTGCTCTTCATCAAAGACCTTCTTTTTCTTTCCTGGCTCAAAAGCTGAGGTGTCCAGTAGGGAGTGGAGGTTTCGTGATCCACACGGTTCTGCCCGCATCCCTCCAACCCCACAAACACAGCTGGCTTTTTTATACTTAAGTCTCTTCCCATGGTTGGAAAAAATGCTGGTCCCATCAAGAGCTTGGGAACCACAATCTTTTCAGGACATGCCACCAGGTCCCAGTGTTCTGAGGGAGACAGTCATGTATTCGTTGGTTCATTTCAGTGTTCTGCTTTGTAGCCAGAACGGGGCTGCGTATTGTGTTTAACGAGTGAACAAGACTGACAGGTTGCCTGCCTGCCCGCATGGAGTTTGCATTCCGTGAGAGGAGACACGATAAACAAGAAAACATGTATGAAAGGTACCGATAGATTTTGGCAAGTGATATCCAGGAGGTATCCAGAGCCGCTCTTCTCAAACTTGTCACTGTTGACCTTGGGGACCGATAATTGCCATGAGGGGCTGTCCTGTGCACTGGCACATAGTTTAGTATTTAGTGACACATCTGGCCTCTGCCCACTCGATGCCGTAACACCTCCCCCGTCGTGGTGGCCAGAAATGTCTCCAGACATTGTCAAGTGTCCTCTGGGGGTCACAGGCCAGCCCTGGCTTGAGAACTGTTGATCTAGAGCAGGGGTGTCCAAACTTTTTTCAACGGTTTTCACCAAGGGCCATGTGCGGTAAAATACACAAACAGCCGGGCCGCTCACTCGAGGTGAAGTACATTATTGCCTCCCCTGGTTTATTTAAGTAAACTAAATATATGTTTGGAATTTGCTGCGGGCCAATTCACAATGGATCGCGGGCCGCTGTTGGCCCGCGGGCCGCAGTTTGGACACCCCCGGTCTACAGGAATGTTATAGAGAATGACTTTGGCTCAGTTGGTCAGGGAAGTCGTCTCTGAGGAAGGCAAGGGCTGGTGTTGGACTTTCTGAGATACTGCGGGAGAGCCTAGAGCTGAGGGAGAGGTCCGACTAGAGATCCACATTTGGGTGCTGTCGGCACGTAGGTGGTGTTCTGAGCCAGCAGGTGGGTGTGAGCCCCCGGGTGTGGCAGGGGGTTTAGAATGGGGAGACTCTCACATTTAGGGATCAGACAAGGAATATGGAACCAGCAAAGGAGACTAAGAGGGAACAGCCAGAGGAGTAGGAAGAAACCCAGGAAAGACGGTCTCCCCCAACGGACTCCATGGGGAAGAGAATATTTCACGAAAGAGAGAGTGACCGGCCAGCTAGGTGAAACGCTGCCGAGAGACTGGTGCCTTGATGACGGGCACGAGTGTGGGGTTCGCCCTATGGGAATCCCCGGTGACGTTGACAGTGTGGCTTCAGCAGAGTGGAGGGACGAAGACAAATGGGGAGGAACACACTCAAAGGGAGCTGAGGAAGGCGGACCTGCGCGTGTAGATGGTTCATTTGGAAACATTTGCCGTAAACAGATGCAGGGACGTGCGTTGGTAGCTGGAGGAGGACGCGGAGTCAAGGAGATGTCATTTCAAACGGGCTGCCCCACGCTGCGCTTGGATGCTGGTGGAAAGACCTCGTAGAGAGACGGCGAGGGTACAGAGGACAGGGAGACAGTATGAAGGAGCCCTTGAGGAGCCGAGAGGGGTGGAGGGCAGGGAAGTGTCACGCGGGACGCCAATGGAGTGCTAAATGCCTGCGTTCTGCTGTTGATCACCTTGGGGGCTCACTCACTCACTCACTCACTCGCTCAGACATCACTGCGTGTTTGCGTGGCGCTGGACGCGCAAACTCCTGGTGAAGGCTGTCGGCATAGGGGGAAGGGAAGATGGCAAAGAGGTGCCAAGGAGCCAAAAGCACGCCCATCTCATCTCTTCCCATGTTTGTCGAGAGGGGACCCTGGCCCCCTTCCCACTCCTGACACAGGATGAGCAGCAGATCTGAGATCTGGCCCCTGGGCCACCAGAGTCCTCTGGGGTCACGCTGTGGCGGGGCCCTGCAGTGATGCCCTGGGTACCTGTCCCCAGTCGGGAAGGTGGAATGCTGTGCGCAGGGCCATATCCCTCCTCAGAGATCAAGGTGCCTGCAGGTCAGACCCGGGCCCTGGGCTGCTCAGGGGGACCATGGTGAGGCCTGCAGGCCCTTCTCCTGGGCTAACCGCCCCTGCTGGCGATTCTGGGGGTGCATAAGCGGTGAGTGAGACAGATAAGATCCTTGTTTCCATGCATCATAGTTCTGGTGCAGAGACGCTGACGACAAACACATAATCAAATAAGACAATTACACATGGTTATTAAGGGCTGTGAAGGACAGACACAGCTTGTGCCCGAGTGCAGCTGGCGGGGAGGAGCGGGTGTGCACGTGGGGTCGGTGGCTTCTCTGAGAAGGTGACCTCTGAGCGGTGGCCTGAGGGGTTAACAGGAGCCGGCAAGAGTGTTTCATGGAAGTTCCGGTGTCAAGGATGGGAGGCAGGCCAGTGGGACGGGGCCCAGAAAGCCAGGGGCAGGTGCTCAGAGAAGGGGCCAGGGAAACAGTCAATGGCCAGCTCCCGAAGGACCTCACGGGCCGTGGATTTTACTGTAAGAGCCCAGGGAAGTGGTTGGAGGGTTTTATGTAGGGGACAGTGTGATCGCTGTGGCATAGAGACTTGAAGGAGAGTTAGATGGCAGTGGTGGCGTGCAGGTGCGACAGGTGGTGGCTGCCTGCTGTGCCGATGCGTGTGCATGCTGCGGTCCCCTACCTGAGCCCGCCCAGGTGGCAGCAATGCACACGGAGAAGGACGGATGGACTAGCAAGGGCCAGGCCAGGTTGGTCACAGGCTGGGGGCCAAGCAGGACGGCCCAGACCGCCAGTGTGGACCGGCCGAGGCCCAGATGAAATCTCACTCTTGGGAGTATGGTCTTTTATTAGTGGGGGAGCTGAGGGGGTGTCCCCTTGATCTTTTCTCTGTTGGGAGATGCAGCATCCAGGGAGCACAGGTGTGTGTACCAACGTTCCCGGCTCCTGGTGTGAGCTTTGGAATGGATCAGGAAGCCGACACATGCTGTCGTCTCCCATCTGTTCCCCGCACGATCAGAATGTTCCTTTCTGCGGTCCCGGGGGCCCACATGCAGGGCTGGTTCACCGTGGCCCTTGGCATGCAGTTGCCCGTAGAGCTTGTGTGCTAACGTGCTGCCATGCTGGAGCCCCAGAGGGCTCCCAGGCTCTCGGGTCCGGCTCCCCAGCTGTCGAGGGAGGGAGAGCCGGGTGACTTGGCTGGTGTGATCTGAGGCGACTCCTCACCAGCCCCCTCGGTGCCTGAGCTCCACGGGGCTGTTGCTCCAGACAGTTTGTTTATCATGCTAAACATATCTGATAATTGAAAGCTAATGCTGCTGTCTGGATCACTAGACATAATATGCCTGGATAACAAATCAATTTCCTTCATTGCCCTGTAAGACTTTGAAGTCAAAAGCACAGCATATTCTGTGCGTGTGTGTGCATGTGTGTGCTCCAACGCTGACTTGTTAGAAATGGGATTCCAGGCTGCTTTCCCAGCTCCGTCCTTCAGCTCCGGTCTCCGTGTTAGAGGAGGATCTAGGTGAGACGGGGGTGGAAGCCTCAGGTCTGATGGGGAACAGTTTGGAGAGGAGGGACCTCTGTACACAGCCTTGTTATCCAAAGCTCGGGTGTCCTGAGTGGGAGAGCTGGCATACGTGCATGCAAAACACGTGAGAAACGCCACTTTCAACTGCCTCCCGCCAGGATGCACCTCCGAGAACAGATATACGGGCCGTCACGTTAGTGGTGCCCGCAGGGAAATGTGAATTATGACTGTACCTCCAAGAATACTTCAAGTATCTGGCAACCTCACTTAACCAGAAAGGGGATGCAAAACAGACATGGCGGGCAAATCCGTACGTCACCTCCGTGCGCATGCGTGAATCTTCTCACATTCTCTTAGATCCTTATTCGGAGTCTCTTGATGCTTACGTAACGCAGAATTCCAACAACGGTAATGGACGCGGCTGTTTACTGCCCTGGTGCTATGTGTCTACACTGAGCCAGGACTGAGGCATCACGTCAGCAAATCCTCACAATGCCCACATTTCCAGTCATTGGAAAGGAGGCAGGGCCCTGGGGCCGGGTGTCCAAGGGGGTGATGGCTCACAGCCTGATAGCAAAGAAAGAGCCAGAACCCACTAACGATGGCTGCCGTCACCATTAAAAATTCAAGAATCGGGTCAGGGTTGGGCCATTTTGAGTTAGGGGCACAAATTCAGCTTCCTCCAAGAGCCTCAGAGGTGTCACTGTCACCACTCAGGGGACCAGTTAGGTTGGTTATGGTGGTCGAGGATCCAGAAAATGTAAGTCACGTTCTGTCTGCTCCGCTTAACAAGTCAGGGAGGTGAGGCATGCTTGTTAGAGGAGCAAAAAGGAAACACCCAGCAAGGAAGTTGAACATGCAGAGGTTTTGCATTGAAATTTAGTTGTCTGGAAAATTTGGTTATGAAGAAGCTCATTAACTGTGGTGGGAAATGACAGTGAGAATAACAGTCACCTGACAGCAAGGGAGGAGAGAGGAAAGATTGGAAAAAGAAAGGAATCCTGGGCCTGCCAGGTCTAAAGGAAAGAAGGGGCAGTCCTTTGTCCCACAAACCAGTCCCTTGTCTCGCTGAGCATCCAGGTGACAAGGCGAGTTCTGTCAGGTGGAGGCGGCCTTGCCCCTTTACTGGGCCTTCCCCACGACCTTAGTCCCCCGCTGTTGGGGTAGGGCGTGGACATCTCAGCGCTGGAGAGTTTTCTGTGTAGAGGACTTAAACATTGGCATTATAAACAACTCTTAAACATATCCACGTGACACCTTTTTAACTAAAATATGGGCCACACTGTCTGTCCCATCTGATTTTTATATGCTTGGAGATTGCCAGTTCATTTCCATATTGGCTCAAGCCAAACAGAAGGAGAAAGAACGCTCTGGTACAAAAGCACAATCGGATTTATTCCGGCACAAAGGAATTTTATATGATATCTTCTATGGATGCATGAATTAATACTTCGCTGTGCCCGGGCTCATCCCTCCACAAGGGTGTAAAGCATCTATTATCTGTGGTCTGGGCTCTTCTCTCCAGAGCTGGGTGCTGCCCTTGTGACCCATGGGGCGTGGCTTCCCTCCTGATCGCTTTTCCACGGCTTCGGAGAGACTGTGCACAGTGGTCCCCTGGTAGCGGCAGGTTCTCTGACCATGGAGGCCCACCTGGGCCCCACGGAGGTTTCTGGGAGCTCAGAATTCTCGTCTTAAGCCTCACTTCCTCCCTTTCCCAGGAAAAGTGTCGCACGCTCGCTCTTGTCAGAGTCACGGTTCTGGGGTGTCGAAGAAGGGCAGTGGCGAGAGGGTAGGGACAGGGCACGAAGCTGACGCTCTAGATGGAGCATTTCACATTTCTGTGCATAAAGAGGGCTTAAAAATGCCGAAGAGGAAACTGCAGTGGAGGGAAAAGGTTTGCTCTTGGCCAGCAGATTGCAGCTAGAGCTCCATGAGAAGAGACCATTATTGCTTCTGGAGTGTGTCACCTGGATTGGACCGTGGTCCAATGGGCCAGAGAGCCCCTCATGTTCCCTCAAGAGACGCCCTTGGCTCAGGAGGGTCCAGCAGCCATGGCTGTTGATTATTTTCCTCTCGCCTTGACCCAGTGACCAAGAGGCAAGTGTTTTGGTTTTCACCTGGGGCCGCGTAGTGTTTGTGGCAAAGCCGTCATTTTTAAAATTGTTGCTGTTTTAAGCCCTGGAACTCTTTCTTCAATGGCAGCCTTAGGCCAAAGCCTTGTATAAATAATAAAGCAGGGTGTCCGAACCTCGGTGCCATGGGCATTTGGGGTTGATATTTCTTTGTTGTGGGGCCTGAATGGTGCATTTTTGAGATGTGTAGACGCGTCCCTGCCTCTGTCCACTAGCTGCCATTATCACTTCCTTACCCCCAGTCGTGACCAAAAATGTCTCCAGACATTGCCGAATGTCCCCTGGGGGGCACATTTGCCTCCACTTGAGCATTATTGTACTAACGGAGGATAACGTGGACGTAACTTACTTAAAGTAGGGATGGGCGTCTGGAGCCACCTCTGGCACCCCCCCCTCGCCACGCGCAGACCGAGCACAAAGCCCAAGTGGACAGACAGACTCTCGCAGTCCCGCTGACTGTTCTTGGTGTCGCTCTGGATTCCTCTGCTCCCACCGCGGGTGTGTCCCCGAGATGCTCCTGCAGGACAGGCTGGCGCAGACTGTGGTCCTGACAGGGTGACCACGACTGCCCGCTCAGGCTTCAGGGGCCTCACCTTTCTTTAAACTTGATTGTTATTCAGTGGGTTTCAAATGACAAACAAAGGCTCCATGAAGACAACCTGGACCACCCGGGAACGTCCACGAGAGGAGACGTCACAGTGGAGCTGCACTGGGTCCAGGTCCCCAGTCTGCACGGGCGAAAGCAAGCCAGACCTGCTCTCACGCTTACCCTTATTTGTGTATTTTATGTGTAGAGCCTGCCTGTTCCACTTTAACGCCCGGCCTCCCTAATAGCGTGAAGCAGCCGGCAGAGGTACCATGACCGACCCCCGGGCTCTGGTACCGAGTGGTGAGTCCCAGGCAGGCTTGGCAGATGGACACCGCTCGGAGCGGCCGTCTCTGCACCGCCTGAACCTGCTTGTAGTTTCTGCTCGAACAGCTTTCCCAGGGGTCGTGAATGGCAGGTTTACTACCCCTCCACCCTCCTGCCACATGGACTCTTTATCAGTGATCGCTGAGAAAGGACAACTTCCAGTAGAGCCCTGATGCTGTTTTTAGCTTGAAAACTGAGAAAGGATTGCTCAGCTTCTGCAAGGCACAGGGTTAAAAATAGTGATCACTGCAAGCACTTCCTGCGGACCGACTGTAGCATCATTTTTCAGTCCTCATGTCGTCCTTATGCTGCAGGGCTTCTGTTATCCCCATTTGACAGGTGAGGAGACTGAGGCACAGACAGGTGAAGTGACCTGCACAGGGCACGTAGATAGAGACAGCGGTGAGACCGGTGTGCTCCAGCCAGGTCTCACTTTCTCTACAAGACCAGAAAGTCAGCATTTTAAGCTGGTTTCTACAGCAACTACTCAGCTCCATCTTTGTAAAGTAGCCGTAGGCAACAGTAAATGAACGGATATGAACACTGAAGTTGGAATCTCATATACTTTTCACGTGTCATGACGTAGGATTCTACTTTTGACTTTTGAAAAATAGCTGAAAACTGTTCTTAGCTCTCGGGCTGACAAAAGCAGGCTGCAGGCTCGATGTGGCCTGCGGGCCATAACTTCCTGGTCCAGTTGTCGAGCTCCGACTGCTAACCACACCACTGCACCGTGGCTGTAAAAATCCCATGCCTCAGTATAGGAAAACTCAGACCCAATAGAAGAAGCCGGGACCCTACTCTGGGGAGCAGAAAGCCCTGGGCACCACAGCATGGCACCCATGCATCGCCCTTCCGTGTCTCAGTGTGCGCCTGTGTCGGGGGAAAGTCAACTTGTGGGCATAAGGACGTGAGGGCTGAGAAGGAGAAAGTGTCAGAGTGCAATAAGGATGGACAACTCAACCCTGATCCAAACACATTCATGGAATCCCCATGTGGGCGAAGGAAAATGATTTCATTTCTTTAACCAGCTTGATGGACAGCTGCTTGTTGGGGGGGGGGGTCCTCGTCTCACGCTGGGGTCCTTGGAATGCACGCTCGTCTGGAGGACCGTGCGATATTCTTTGTCGTTTACAGGAACCAGTGGCCCACCCAGTGAATACCCTGGCGGGGGGCACAGGGACTGGCATTGGTTGTTCTTTTCCTTCTGGCCTTCCTTTTCATCTGAAATGGAGCCAAGGGCCCTGCCCTAGTCTGAGGCCGTGAGGCTTCCAAGAGAAGACTTTGGCCTTGGAATTTAAGACCGAGCTGGCCACCTGCTCCGTGTCCCCAGCAGATGCCAGTGTGTCTGGCTGCTCCGCAGGGGCCCCGAGAGAATGTGGTACTAAATGGCTCTCTGCACACCTTGTCACCGTGCGGCTCTGAAATGCTTCCAGAGGCCCTGGCCGCTGGCACCCTGTGGCCTTTTCTGGCTCTGGCTCTACTTGGTGGCAGATGGCAGAGCTGTGGGTGTGGTGGGGCCCGGGGGGAGACGTCGGGAGAAGGCGGCTGCCCCTTTTCTGGCCTGAGCGAGCCTCAGGTAGCTGTGTCCCAGGGTGAGCTGTCACCTCCATGCCCTTCTTGCTAAGAGGGTGCTTGGACCTCGGGGACACTGACGGGAGAGTGAGACCGTGGGGGAAGGGTAGGCAGCAGAAGTCCTTCTCTTGAGGCCCGTTGGGGCTCCTTGGGGTCGAGGGGTATGAATGGCAGCCTCACGTCGCTCTAGAGCTGGGCAGAGCCATGGTAATCAGCAGTCTGATGGTTCTCGACCTGGGCACCCCAGGAGCAGCGATGGACGATGTTTGTACCGGGCCTCTTGGCATATAAAAACAAAACAAACTGACAGAAATCGAACCCATGCTCACGACGAGCCCTCCTTTGCTCACAGACCTTGCCAGTTCCTTTGCTTTGGGTTGGAATTTATCTTCCGGGTGAGTTAGGGCTGGTTTATGTATGTTGATCAAAAGCTCTGGTTAATGCTGATTTATATCTTGGATGAATAGGTCCGAGAAGATGAATTCAGTATTACTTAATACATGTAGGGTGCTTGCTTGGCACGAACCTCCTTCAACACAAGGGCTCTTGGGATAAAGTTCTAGAAGGAGATCTTTGTGATGAGAAGGGGAGAAACTGCTGACCTAGTGCAACCGTCTCCCTTTACAAGTGAAGACGCAGGGGACCCAGCGAGGTCAGCGCTCTTGCTCGAAGCCACGGGCTACTTAAGTCACAGAGATGAACCAGAATTGGCTCTTTGACTACCAGTCTCACCACCTTTCCGTGACACCCTGGTGCCTGCCCGGTCCCTCCGTTGTCCCTTCCTGGTGGAGTCGTTTCTGCCACACCAAGCCCTGGTGCTCTTGAACTCCAGAAGGATTGGGCTGAGGTCAGCCTGACAGGGCCTCAGTGTCTGGACCTTGGGGCATCCCGAGGAGGGTGTGTGTTCCTCCTGGGCTTTTCCACCCAAAAGCCACGCCCACCGCCCCCCGCCCCCAAACGAAGGCAAAGGGACAGAAGGGGACTAAGTCCCCAAGACCAACAGGGTGATTGGGTTTCAAGTGTTTAAAGAGTCGTGTCTGCCTGGAGCTGAGGGACGGCGTGAAGTGCCGTCCACGGGCCAGGCACTTTGGATCTCGCAGTGGTCATGTCAGGCGGGTGTGATGTCACTGTGCAGGGGGAGGAACTGGGGCTCAGGGATACTCGGTGACCTGGCGGAAGGCCTGGCTCACGCGTGACTGATCGGGACGCACACCCAGGTCTCTGGCCTTTCCCGTGGCCCCTCAGCTGACCTGAGCCCTGCGTTTCTCCCTCCCCGCAGACACATAGAGAACTGGCGTGGTCTGCACACACTCAACGCCGTGGACATGGAGCTCTACACCGGCCTCCAGAAGCTGTGAGTGCATGAGGCCCGGGAGGGGCCTCAGGGGGGAGGCGGTGGGGGGTCTGCCTGGCCCTCCCAGGCAGGGCTGCAGTCTGCGCTTGCCCAGGAGTGGGTCCTCTGGTAGAGTTAGCACCGCCCACTAAGGAAATGTCTGGGGCCTCAAAGCCCAGCCCTGCACTCTCCCACGTTCCTTTACGCCTAGAGAGGCCAGGGGGCTGCATGAAATCTCACTCTGGTTAGAGTTTCAAGGCAGGACCCGAACCCAGGTCTCCAGGCCGGTGTTCTCTCCTCAGCCCTCTGCTTGGCTAACGGTCCCCACGAGCATGATATTTTCCCGCCACCTCCTCCTCCGGCCGTCAGTGCTAGGGACGGGGGGTTTGGGGGTGTGGGGAGAGGCACAGAGGGGGCCTGTAGTCCTTGGACCAGATTCTTGAGCAGGAGCCGGTTCTTAATGCACTTGCCAGGCTGGGTGGAGGGCAGCGGGCGGCACTGCCCACACATCCGCAACCGTCTCCCAGGCCCCAGTGGGTGAGCCCAGATGCCCCCCGCTTGGCACTCCCAGTGGGACCGCCCAGTGATACCCATGATGAAGAAGTGCATTCAGTTCATCTGGGCGCCTGCAGGTCCAGTTTGGGCCCGACCTCCGGGCAGCCCCAGCCCAGAGCAGACGACCCTCTGCGCCTTAAGCTCTGCTGACCCTCTTTCTCTCTCTCCAGGACCATCAAGAACTCAGGACTTCGGAGCATCCAGCCCAGAGCCTTTGCCAAAAACCCCCACTTGCGCTACATGTGAGTAGAGCTGGGTCCTGGGCTGCAGGGGGCTGGGGGCCACCTGGCAGGGAGAGTCTGGGAAGTGAAGCTGGGGCCTGAGGTTGGAACCTGGTTTTGCCGCTGTGTGCCCCAGGGCAAGTCCCTTAACTTCTCTGGGCCTCAGATTTTGCCTGAAAATGAGAGTTGGGGGTTGGATGATCTCTGTTACCTTCCAGAAGGAAAAGCCTCGTGCCAGGGTTTAGAGGGAGGGGGTCTTGACTCCCAAGTTTGTTCACTTTTCATGATGTAATGTGCAGTTTTGTGGGAATGTAAATGATAAAAATTCCATTCCCTGTAGGATGTGAATACTACCCTTCTGAGACCATCTGTGGGGCTGTGTGTGTGTGTGTGTGTCTGTGTGTGTGTTGGGGTGGGGGTGTTGCAAGAAGAGGGAGAGCAGGCCTGGAAAAGAGCCCAGAGGAGTGGAGACACCTGTATGTGAGGTCACACAGCTTTGTTTGGGACGAGCTGCAGGTCACATGGCTGTGGGTGGGGGGGGTGTCTGTGCCTCCCCCCACCTCTCCCGTCCCCCGCCCTGCCGTGTCTGATGGTGGAGGGGCCACCTCAGCGTTGGCTCTGGCAGACCAGTGGGGAGAATCACATGAACTTGGTGTTTCCTCTCCAAGCCTAGCTCTGGGCTGAAGGCTCTGGGATTCGCTGGGAGGACCCCCATTTCTGGGGAGGATGTGGGCTTGAAAGGACCCTTGGGGTGGGCGATCGGGGGAAATACCAACCTCCTACACCCACAGGGTGCTTGCTGCCAGCATCATGGCCATTGGGACGCCCACTGGGACTGTTCCCTGAGGGCAGAGCTTCCCCTGGAACCAGGGCGGTGGGCTGTTGTGTTAGGGGAAAAATGGAGTCGTGCTGTGCAGACAGGTCTTTCCTTTGGCCACCCGAGAGCTGGAGGTGGAGGCACTGGCATTTGATAAGGAAGGGCCGCTGGCAGGCAGGTTGGGCAGGAATCTCAGGAAGAGGCAGAGTGTCTAAGGGAAGCGCTTGGGGAGGGGCAGTAGAGAGAGAGAAGAGGTCACGGAGAATCGGAGAATCGTGGTGGGGCCGGGGGGCCTGGCCGCACCTCCCGGGGCCTGTGTGTTCCTAGCACTGAGTGAGTGCTCGGTAAGTATTTTTTTTTTTTATCAGTTATGCCCACCCCTGCGTCGTGCTGAGCTTTCTTTCTTCCCTCTGGAAATAGCACCGGGCATGGCCGTTGCTCAGGGCCCGGCGTGTTAGCCGCGGGGACACACCTCCCTTTAAGGGGTCTCATTGCGCTGTCGCCCCTGCCCTCGTCCAGCCTCTGTGGTGGAATTCTCCAGATGTGTGTCCTCCGCAGTGGGAGGCGTGGCCAGGGCCAGAGGAGGCCCTTTAACCAGATGTTCCAGGTGTTTATTTTATTGGGGATCTGAGTTTCCATGTAAACGGTCCCTCGGGAGGAAGGTTGGACCTCTGCTCAGTCTCCCTTTTCATACTGTCTCATCAAGGGTCACAGAGCTAAATGCCTGCGGCGTGCCAGGTGGGGACAGTGGAGGCTGAAGACCAAGTCCCCCTCTAAAGGGGGGCCAGTAAGCCATTGCAGCTGACTGCTGCCGTGGGCAGGGGGGCTCTTCTTGCCAGACTTACTGTTCTTTTTTTTTCAAGAAGAGCTGGAGGTCCAGTGAAACCTCTCAAGTTTTAAATCCTGGCAACTAAAAATAAAACCTAAGTCCATGGCCAAACAGGACTGCTCCTTGGGCAGAAGGTGACACACGGAGGGCTCGTTTGAGCTCTAGGGTCATAGCCAGGGGAGAGAAGCTGTCAGCATGGGAGCCTCTGTTCCCTTTGGGACGGTGGCTGGGTGCTCACGCCGTAGAGCCCCCCCAGGACATTGTGTCACCCACAGCTCTCAGGGGAGTCATGAGGGCTTTGAGACCCCTGCCGTGTCTCGGGGCCACAGAAGCGGGAGCAGGGCTGCCTCTTGGGTACGTGTCTCTGAGGGGCCGTAAGGGAACATGTCTTTCACTTACCCTTGAATCCCAAACGAGGGCGTGACCTGCCCTCTCTTTGGGGCTGACAGTCTGCTGGGTGGTGGCAGTGACAGAATGGTGGGGCTTTGCAAGATCCCCAAGGCTTTGGGGGCTGGGTGTCTGGTGGGAGTAGGTTCTGATGACAGCAGGCAGCCTGCCGTGACCCCAGGCCCTGTTTGCTCCTGGATGCGTTGGCCAGCTCTGGCCCACGTTCTTGCTGTGGGCTACAGGGGGATTAAGAGCGAAGGGTGGGTCACCGCCGTCCACAGCAGTTAGGGCCTGGCTGCACACGGGGCTCAGGTGGTTGGTCAGTTTGGTGTGAAAGGTCAGGTCCCAGCCGAGGGGCCCCCATAGGCGTGGGGTGGGGGTGGCGATGTCATCCAGAAGAGCCCGGGGCTCCCACAGAAGAGTCAAGGTGGAGCTGTAGGCATGGCCACGGACAGGTTTATGTGTTAGCTTTTCCCGTTTGTGAAAACACACCCCAAATCCCAACTGGGTGAATTTTCCCGGCAGCTTCGGGACATTTTTCTCCCGGCAAGCGGGCCAGGTTTCTCTGCTGTCTCACAGCATCTTCTATTTCTGTCCCCTAAATGCATTTACACGTCTGTGATTGCCCCAGCTGAGCAATCATAGGACGGTCACTTAACTCCAACACTAATTGCCGAGCCCTGGCTTGGTGGCGGTTTTTCTTTTTTTTTTTTTTCCTTCTTTTTTTTGGGGGGAGCATAGGGGGTGATGGCTGAGAGGTCTTTTCCTGTCCTCTCTGTACAGAGTAAGAAGCAGGAAGCGAGATCACTGCCCCCTTGCTGATGTCAGGCTGCCCCAGTCGGTCTGATTGGCTCCCCACTTGCCCCCACCCCCAGTATATTGTCCGTCACTGCAGTTCTTCCTCCTGCCAGACCCTGAACCAGAGGGGTTAAAGCAGAACCAAGCTCTCTGCCACCAGGAAGGCTGAGATGAGGACACTTGGGTCCTGCTTCAAGGTTAAGGAGTGACTGCTTCAGTCTCCTCTATGAAAAAATGAAATATTGGTTCATATACATCAAGAGAAATCCTTGTTGAGAGACTGGAATATTCTTGACCCTTACATCCTTTCCCTGATCTTAAGGATTTTGGATGAAGGATTCTTAAGGATAAGGATTTTCCCAATTGATACTTGGAAATCGCGATTTGCTAATCTGTAAAATGGGCATAATAATGATGCCTGCTTCAGGGAAGGCTTGTGGTCAAGACGAAATGACAGGAGGCATATTCAGCACGTAGCCCAGTGCCCGGTCATAGTCGGAGTTCGGAAATGGCGATTGCTAATAATGACAGTAATTACAGTTATTCTTGGTGGTGGTGATAATAGAATCAAAGAGGAGGGACGGGGCATTCTGGAGAAGCTGGCTTCCGTCTTACACTGCAGTCTGTCTCTCTGGGGACTGGGAGACTCGTATCCTCAATCCCTGGTGAGGTCCCTGAACACTGACGAGCAAACCCTGGTAGGTTCTCTGTTCTCTCCATTCAGGCCCCTGCTCTAGACTTGTTGTAAACCCCGCCTCTGCCCCCGGCCCCCATGCTGTTAGTTTCAGATAGGACTGGAGGACTTGTAACCGATGGGCTTACACGTTGTCTCCATCCAATTTGAGACCATGTCCACCAGCACTGTTGAGCGTTGGTGACTGGCCGAGTTGAGCAGCTGGCTCATTTCTTCTTTTTGGGGGATTTGTTTTCTCTGGTGTGGCTCACACACTGGCTGGATCTCCACAGTTGGGGGTCCCCTTAAGTGATGTAGCCGTCTGTCTGTGAACTGCACTCAAATGATGGCACTTCCTTTCATCTGTGGAACACTTCCTGGTTTTCCAAGTGCTTTCTCCTCCGTGATCTGTTTTGATTCTGGTACCATCCTGGGTGGGGGAGCGCGGTAGGCAGCCAGTGTTAGAGCCCCGGAGGCAGCCACAGGGAGGGTCTGACGTGTAAGCAGCGGAAATGGAACTGCCACGAAGTTCTCTGATTCTCTTCCCAGGAATCTTTCTGCTCTCCCTCCTGGGCCGGAAGGGGTGATGTTTTTATTGAAGCAATTAAAAAGAAAATGATTAAGATATTTCGACAATTGCATCTAAAACGTGGGCAGCAGCAGAGAACACGGAAAGGGTAGGGTTGACTGAGAACTTACTGAGTGCTTTTGCAAATCCAGTCTCACTCCTCACAGTAACGGAAGTCAGGGCTCTCCTATGCCCATTTCATAGATGAGAACATCAAGGCTTAGAGTCGTAACTGAATTGCTTCAAGGTCACACGGTAGTTAGTAGAAGAGCCAGGACTTGGCCTCTGATCCCTTTGGCTCTGAATTCCATGGAGTTTTCTACATCCCAGACGTGTTTTGTCTCTGTCTCTAGTAGTTGCAGAAAGAACTCTTCATGGGAGGGGTGTGGGGGGAGATCTTTACAGTTTTATTAGAGCTGCTAGTTCTTTCCCCTGGAGATTTAGCACCAGCCATCCTCATAGAGCTCTGTTGAGAACGCTCTGTTAAGCTTTTTTTCCTATTCAGGTCAAACCCTGTAACAACACTTACATTATAACCTGAATATCTTTATTATAAAAGATTTCTTAGCATTAGCCTATGGCCCACTTATTTCCAAGAACATGTAATGTTACAGCAGCCAAAAGAATTTATTTAATCCCTTAGGTTTGTTGTGGTGGGATCTCTCTGGTGTTCGGTTTCTGGCTTTTTCCCCAGAAAGCTCTGGATGCCATGTGAAGTTATTTCTCTCTGTCCTAAGCAGACGCATACTTGATCTTCAGCTGAGACAGCCAGCCCGGAGCTGACCCGTGTGGGCGCGTGATGGCTCGAGGAGGGGGAGAATGTCCTGGTTTGGGCACGATGGTGTCAACTGTGTTATTTTCACAAAAAAGAGAAAGTCAGCAGCCCTGGGTGGGTGGGAGAGAGGAAGTGGCCGGAGTCCCAGCCTTTTCAGGACGCGGCGGAGAAGGCAATACATTTTTTCCTGAGGTTGTTGGGATGAAAACATGGTGAAACTGATTTATTCTGTATTGTAAATCACTCAACGCCTTTTCTCCTTGAAATAACCTCCCATCCTGGGTCCCAAGACAATGCATAGCTATTGTATCAGTAGACTTTGGCCCTCCGCCTGCCCCTTTCCTGTGCACTGAGGCTTTTCTCCAGGTCCCGGAGGGGCTGATAACTGGCACACTTGTCCCCTCACCGGTTCTCCACGGCTGCCCTCCCTTCTCTGCTCTACGTGGAGGAACTCAGGCTTCAAATGCTGTGTGGCTAACAGTCAGGAGCATGCGCGTTGGAGATAGAAAGGCCAGGGTTCAAATCCTAGACCTTCCACATTTTACTGTGTGACCTCGGAAAGCTAGTGAACCTCTCTGAGCTTTGAAGGGACTATAAGCTTCTCCCTGCACAGGCGTGTTCTGAGCCTTCACCAAGACGATGGTTAGAAAGTGCTTACAATCGCGCTTTACGAAAGACTCAGTGTGATCTCGCTGTCCTGACTGACTTCCTCCCGGCTCAGTGGTCTCTGATTTCCCAGAATCGTAGGTAGTTGAAGCCGGAAGGGGCCCTAGAGGTGACTCCCCAATGTATGTTTGTATCCTGCTCCCGTCCCTGCCCGTTGGACTCATACATTAAACTGCCTTCTTGACATCGCTACTTGGGTGGCTAAGATGTCAGAGTTAACTTGGTCCAAACAAAATTCTTGATTTCATCCCCTGTCCTCGCTCGAAACTTGTTTCCCCTCAGTGTTCCTTGTTTCTGTAAGTGGTACCATCCGCCAAATGATCGAGGCCGCAGCTCTTCTCCTCCCTTTGCCTGCCTCCTCCACCCTTCCACCGTTTACTTCCTCCAGTCCCTGAAATGGTCTGTATCCAGCCAGTCCCCTTGCCCTCCTCTCCGTCCAAGCCACCCTCCTGTCCTTGGCTCTGTGGTAATAGCCTCCCTGTGGGTTTTCTCGCCTCCACTTTTGTCCCCTACATTTCATTCACAGCCCAGTTGCCGGAGTGATATTTTAACACGGAAACCTGATCGTGTCGCTCTGCTGCTGGAAGCCCTCCAGTTTTACTTAACGATAAACGCTGAGCCCCTTACCAGGGCCACAGGGTCCAGTTCATTTGGCTTCCGTCTCGCCCTCTGCTTTCCTTGACCTCTTCCTCTCGCTCAGCCGTAGTCTGTGAGGCTCCTTCAGTCCCTGGAATATGCCGAGCTCATCCCCCCGGGGACTTCTGTACTTGCTGACCCATCGACCAGACGATCACCTGCCCCAGACCCTCGGTTGGCTCCTTGCCATCCTTCACTCTGAGGTCACCTTGGCAGAGGCCTGTCTTAGTGGCACTTCTTGCACACCCATCACTCTTACCTCAGGTGGCTTCACAGTTTCCCTGGCCCCTCATTACCACTGACTGTCGGAAAGTGTCTCATTCAGTAATTTGTTTACTTATTTACACTCGGCACCCCCCCCGACACCCCCACTCGATTGTAAACTTCCCGAGGCCAGGGTCATCGTAATGCTCACTGCTGTAGCTCCAGCACCCAGAAAAACGCCGGTCACATGGCAAGAGGTGAGGCTCCTGGTCGAATGTGTGCGTGACTCTCTTCTGACTTGAGGAAGAGGATGGATATCCAGAGTGGAGACGAATCCAGACCGAGATCTCAGCGGGGAGAGCTGGGCCAGGGTTGGGACTCAGGTCTTGCTTGATACTGTCAATTTGACATGCTTTCCGTTGACTTTCCTTGGGCCTGTCTGGCCAGAGCTGCTCAGACTTCTGCGTATGGCAGAAAACATTGCAGTCCTGTTGAAAAGAAGGGATGAACGGGTAAATATTGCTTGCGAAGCGTTGATATGCAACACGGGTGTTATAACCCGTATACATCCGACAGTCATATTGCAACATTACTTTGCTGAAATGTTACATGAAATGGACGATGAAGGCAGCTCATCGCTTTGCGCTTTCTTCTCGTCGCGCTCCACCTACGCAGAAGCGTCCATCAGACCTGGCGCTTGAACTCTTGCCGCTCACCGAATCCTATCAGCCAATTTGGCCATTTTGATGAGTAGTTAAGAGTATGTGCTCTTGAACCACACTGCTTGGGTTTAAATTCTGGCCCTGTCATAAATAGCCGTGTGTCTTGGGCAAGTTACATAAAACACATCTGCGTACGTGTGCCGTACCCTCCTCATCTGGAGAAAGGGGTAAGGTGGTTGTTAGCCAGATCAAATGGGTTAATGCGCACGGAGGGTTGAGGAGACTGGCCCATCGCAGGGCCCAGTCTGTTAGCTGGAGCCGCTGTATGATTCTCACGGTGACGGTCACCCTCTCAGGAGGTGCCGTGCGCCTGTGTGGAGAAGTGTGTGTGAGACGCTTGTACGTCCTGCCTCCACCCCAAGCGCCTCACGTGCAGGAGACTTCTCCGTGCACAAGACGTGCTTTCTGTCCTTACAGAGCTCATCATCGATTTGGGGACCCTGGGGCCTCCGCAAAGCTCCTAATGTTTTATTTTGTTTTAAGAATCTGATGAAAGCTGTGGAATTTCTCCTTATTGACACCCCCTCCCCACACACACACACCACATTTCTCACATGTTGTCAGGGATTTACAGGCCTCCTTTGGACTTAAGAACTTTGTCCAAGGAGGTCCTAGACAGTAGAGAGGGGTGTGTGGTGGCTGGGATGTGTCTTTACACCAAGCAGGCCTCAGCCATTTAAAACATACTTCTCTACATGTGACGACTGAGCTTTATATTATGCCATAGTCTTGTGGGCATAAAAAAAAAAAGAAAATGCCTTCATACTTCCTAATCTCCACTATAGTGAAGATAAGTCAGGAATATACTGGGTATGGGGTTTCTCTTTGGGGTGATGGTTGCACAACTCTGTGAATCACACTTGAAATGGGTGAGTTGTATGGCATGTGAATTAGATACCAGGAATACGGAGGAGTGTGCGTGTGTGTGTGTGTCCTGTGTCCCTCGCTAGCAGAAGCTTTAAGGGCCTGTGTGAGGTCTATCGGTCTCTGCCCTCTGCCACGGGACACAGGGCGTCACTTCCAGACGGAGGCCATTCCATTAGCCCGCGTCTCGCTGGGAAGATAGTGAGAGCAAAGCCACAGCCGACCTTCTGTGGACATGCAGTATGAGGCACACGCTTTTGCTGTGGTTAGCAAAACAGAAAGAGCTAAACCCGGAACGACAGTGGCAGTAGGAGGGGCCTACTGGGAATGCATTATGGCTCCTGGTACCTTAGCTGCCGTCCTGTTCCTTCTTCTCCTACTCGAGAAAGACTCTAAGAGCACAAGTGGGAGGGATGCGATGGCACATGTGGCTTTGAACCTTCGCGAATTTATACGTAGGAAGAAGTACATTGTAAGCAAGTGGGGGTCCTTTGTTAGAGGCTGTGGGTAATTTGCGGCGGCTCCCACCTTTGGCAGGTGGCTGACCTCCTCCAGCCTTCCGATCCGCGGCGGTGGAGGGGCCACTGGTTTGGCGTGCGGTTGTGACTGTTGATCAGAGACGCGCTGCAGTGCCTGAAGGGGCTTCACGGAGGAGGCGACCGTGGAGGTGGGCGTGGGTTTGGCTCCGTGGCGGCCTGCTTCTGGCACAGGGCTGCTCACCGAGGATGAGTACAGCCCTCTTCCCACTTGGCATTCCTCCCAGAGCTGTTCAGACACGTGTTCATGGCTCCAGGCCATGAGTCCGACCGGCAGGTAAACTCGGAAAGAATTCCCAGGGAAGAGGATTTGGTAACGGAGCCATTTGTAAATGGAGCTGGAGTTGCGCGGATCTGACGACTTGGGAAGCCTGAGTCAGCCGTGTGTGAGTATGCAGGTGTGTGTGTGGGCGGTGCCAGGAGGGTAGAGGGTGCTGAAGGTCGGGGCCACGTGGCGCCTGCATGGCTGTCAGGTGTGAGGCGCTGTCGGCTGCCGTGGTGCTGACCACACCTTGCGTACCACTTCCTCTTTCTCCGCGGTGTCCTGTGACCTTGGGGGATCCACGTGACCCTTTCAGTCTGCTTCCACACCTGAAAAACGAGGCAGTGTCGGAAATGGCTCAGATCGGTCCTCAGAGCGTTTTGGGTAATTCTTCCTGGAAGAAGAGTGGCATCGGGGGCCATCGAGCGGCAGCGCCAGAGGAAAGCTGTTATCAGCTGACGTGGGCCCTTCCCTCCCCCGCCCTCACTGGAGGGGCAGTACTGTGAGTGCCAAGGAAATAGCATCAGTGGAGCACTAATTACACGCCAGGCGTTCGTCTGCGCACTTTATGTGCCCCTGTGTGCTCACAATAGCGAGTGAGTGCCGCTATCTCCATTTCACAGATGGGGATTTGAGGCACAGAGAGGCCGGTGCTTTGCCTGAGTTTACACAGTGCCGCCGCCGCAGGGACAGATGACAATCCTAGGTGGGCTACCTCCAGAGCTCCAGAGCCGTCCTCCTAATAACTCTGCCGTCATGGGCGGTGGCCAGCTCAGGTCCAGCCTGGGCTGCCGTCAGCTCTCCAGGACCCAGCTGGAGAGGGGGGGTGGGCAGGACCCCTCAGAGCAGCCCTTCTCAGAAGGGGGTGTTGTGGGAGAAGGGCCAGGGGAGACGACGTGGGGAGGGCCTGCAACCAAGTCCTGCTGACACCCGGTGCCGGCAGGGTCTAGGGGAGTGGGCAGTGCCCCTTAGTCTGTGGGCTGGCACTCAGGAGAGCCGTGGGCAGAGGATCAGAGAGACCGGGTGTTCAACAAAGGGAATGAGCCCGATGATGGTGCAGGTGGAGGTAAGGACACGCTGTCACATGTGGGTGCGGGAGGGAGCAGCAGACGTTCACCCCACCTATTCCCGGGGAGCGTGGGCCTGCGTTCCATGTCACCAGCCCTGGCTGGCTTTGGCCCCAGTTCCGGGCAGCACCATGTCTGTAGGTGACAGACCCCGTTATAAAATCTGGAGGTGGGAGCAGGAGAGGCGGGCATGTGGACCAGATGAGAGGAGCGCTGAGGCCGCTGCCGTAGCATCTCACGGTTTGGTGCTGACGTGTGCAGCTCCACCGCCTGACACCCCCAGGCACAGCCAGTGGTGTCACTTCTGTTCTTCCCACATCCCAGCCCCTGTGACATCTGATGACACCCGGCACTGCCTTTGTTGTTCCTCTGAAATGGAGCCTTCTGGCTTCCCTTGAACCCATAATGTGTTTTATACCCTAGAGCTCGCCAAGCTCTGGATTTTCACCCTGGAATTTCTTAGCCTCTGTTCATTTATCTGCTGCCTCCACAGAAAGACAATTTCCAGTCGTCTCACACCTTCTGTCTCCTGGGTGATTGCCTCTCCAGGACCCTGGATGGTATTTGCTTCTTGTTCCCTAGTGAGCAGGTAGCAAGTTCCTAAATTGAGTTTCTTTTTTCTCGTCCATTTGTGTGTCCCCTCCAGACTCCCCGGGGTCCCGGAATTCCTGATGTTCATCCTGATAATTTCTTTCTGTTTACTGTGTTTTGCGGACAACATTCTGATTCACCCAGGGCCCCACACCTCACTCACCAGCTGCCGTGGACTGTTTGTAATAGTTTGCAGTTCTCTTAGCTGAAGCCCTCGGCATTCACCGTAGCGACCGCAGCGGCTGTGTTCTTTTTGATTTCGGGAATTTTCGTTCTCTAGGATCCTCGAGGACTGAACTGAAAACAGAGTTTTGTTGTAACCCTGTCAGCTTCGTTTTCCGAACACTCAGTTCTCATGCTGAGTAAATGCTGTGGCCTCTGGGCTGTGTGTCACTTGGGCTTGGAGATGAGACCACGTACCCATTCGCGTATTTTCCAGTGTTGTTGATTCTCAGTCGATTTTCTTTTCTTTTTTTTCCCCTCCTCCCCTAAGGCTTCATTCCTTCCCATTTGTCTACATCTCTTTTCTCCATTTTTCTTGTTAAGGACAGATTTAGAAAATGAGATTAGTGGCTATTTTGGAGCCGTCATTAATTTCTGTCCCTCTCCATTCCTCAGCTGGCCGGCAGTCTCGTGTCTCTTTCTCCCTGGTTTCTTCTTGATGGATTTGCACAAGTCTCCCATTCCTGGGTTAACCCCTTTGTCTCTTGGTCCTGGGGGGCCTCTGCCCTGTCTGGGTGGTCTTCTAGGTGATGCTGCATGGTGACTGTTCTGGGTGGAGGGCAGGGGCCGTTACTCTACAGTGTGTGGACTGAGGGCTGCGGGGTGGGGGGCATTTCGCAAAGGCAGGTGTTGCATCTTTGAGGCAGGGGGATGGGAGCAGGGCAGGTCCCTGGGGTGATGGCAGACAACCCGAAACCTGAAGGGGTGGGAGGAGCTGCAGCTGAAAGACACTGGCTGGGAAGGGTGGTGGCGTATTGGCGGAAGACGGTCCCGGGTCGTCCAGGTGGAGGCTGGTGCTGCGTGTGCAGAGGCCGAGCAGTGAAGAAGGAGGTGTGGCGTGTCTGAGGGGCCACGGGCCCCCACGGAGCCTGGAATCAGGTGGACAGCGTGTCTCCCCACCAGTGTCATCTTCCCCTGTGCCCGTACAAAGAATAGAATTGTCGCTTCCGGCTCTCCTGTCCGCAGGTTGGCCCTGTGCTCTGAAACCTGTGTCGCGAGGGCAGCAGAGCTCTGAGGAGCTGCTCACATAGGGAGAGCCAGAGCAGGAGCGGGTGGGGGGTGCCCCAGAAGGACAGGCCCCCGCCCTGCGTGCGCCATGCACTGCAGACCGTTGGCGTCCGATGCCTCCATGCCTCCTTCCAGAGCGAGGGCCAGTGCGTCCCGACCAGGGCCCCGCCTTGCTCCCAAACCGGTGTCCTCAGTGCTCTGCCAGGCCGGCCACTCCATCCCACATTTCCTCCATGCCGCCGGCGAGGGGATTGTTGGAACATTTCAATCTCATTCTCCCAAATGTGCCTCTGATGCTTTTGGGCCAAGAGCCAGACTCGCGGCCTCTGCGCCAGGTTAGCACACAGCCCAGGCAGAGGTCTGGGTGGCCAGCAGTTCTCCACCCACACCTCCCAACACCCCTTCGCGTGCACGCTGCCCCCCGACTGTACTTCCGCCCAAACCTGCACTGTGCGCCCTCCCCTCCCCGCCTCTGCCTGTCCTGGCCCTTGTCCAAGGCTTTCACCCAGCGCCCGCTGTCACCAGTCCGTGCCCCTCCTCCTTCCAGCTGCAGCTCAAGGCTCAGATGAACGCTTCCCACAGCCCCCTCCCCACACTTTCCTTAGTCCTGTGCCTTTTCTTGAACTTGTCCCAGTAAGTCCACATCTGAATGTATTAATTATACTTCTAATGGTGTGATGCTCACTGTCCCTGTTGGGCTGAACAAACGCTCCCGAGGACCGGCACCTTACCTCTTTCCTCTACCGCCTGTGGCCCCGGCGCATGGGGGACGGACGGCGCGATGGAGGGGCCGCGTGCTCATTGGCTTCCCTTTCTCATGGGGTAGATCCGAAGCCCAAGGGCTTCCCACGAGTTGGGCACAGCCACAGGGCAAGAGAAGTAGTTAGAGACTGAAGGACCGCCCATTGCCGCCGAGCCTGGTCCCATGCGTGTCGCGGCCGCTCAGCCAGGTGCTCAGCTGCGTCTCCTCCACACGGGAGCTGACGGGCATGACCTCAACCCCCACCCACCCCACTGTCTTCCTCCAGAAATGAGACGGCACCTTGGTCTTCTGTCCTTTCCCACATCTGGCGCACCCAGCTGTGCCCCAGGAGGCCGGCGGCTCCCCCTCCGGGTGGCAGCGGGCTGCCCTTCCGCATGCCAGCTGTCCATCTTCCATCAGGGGCCTCTCCCGATGCCAGCAAGGGCGATGTTTGCAGAGAGCAGCCGTGTGCTCCTTATTTATTGTGCGGAAAAGAAAACAAATTAAGGCCTTGTAATTATACAGTCAGGCGTGTTCTTAAATAAAGCTTAAGTGGTCGGAACTCCATTTAGAATATTAATAATTGCATTCCCCAGCCCTGGTCCCCAGCAGCTCTCGGTTTTGCTCCTCTTTCCCTCTCCTCCGATCCTTGCGTCCTCCCATTCCTCTTTGTCTTCCTTTGTGGTCGCAGTCGCCATTCCCTCTTGTCCCTCTGCTTGGATGTCAGTGATCTCGGGCAAGCCCCTCTCGCCGGCGTGACCAGGCACACCTGAGAGCCCACGGTGGTCTTTTCGGAGATCACTACCAGCATGTATTACGTGATTTCCTGGGCTTGGGGCTGTGCTAGGGTATCCTTGCCCTGCCCACCCTCCCCCCACCCTCGGGTCAGCGTTCGGAAGAGGATGCAGCCCTGGAACCAGCCAGCCCCGCGTTCCGTCCCCAGCTGGACTGCTGAGCAGCTGCGAGACCTTGCTCAAGCCATCGAATCCCTTTGCACTGACCTTCCCTCTGGCGAGATCAACTCCCTCGTAGGCTTGTTTCGGGACCCAGGTGAGTTAATGCATCTGAGTCCCTTACCGGGATTTGTTCTGGTCTTTTCTGTGGCTCTAGATCAGACCAGGATTTTAGGCGGTTTCTTATTGATGTCGTCCCAACTCACACGTTCACTGATGTGCCTAGAACATGCCAGGCGCCTGTTAGGTCTCCCCAAGCACCTACGACATGAGTGACTGTGTCTGTTTGGGGCCCTGTGGGGGGGAGGACATGGAACGGCGGCAATCACTGCGTGGTGTGCTCTTATGAAGCCCCCCTGGCACGTTTCTCTCATGACGGGCAGCCAGTTCCCAGAGCAGTGTGCTGTCGTGACCCCTGTGGCTGTCATGCTTTGGAAACCACTGCTCAGCAGTGCCACGTCACTTCATATGCAGTGACACTTACTGTCATCCCCACGTATTGCCGAGTAAGCGGAGTGAATGGCCCAAGGCCACGGGGCACAAGCCGTGAAGTGTGGGCCAGGACCCGGGTTTCAGACTCCAAGGTTGTTGCCTTTTCTGTCACGTGGGCTGTTCCCCGAGTCGGTGCTGTGCCCCAGGAGGAGACTCAGACTGGTTTCTGGACCCCGGAGTCTTGATACTGCGCTCAGAATTACCGTGGATCAGTCATCACCTGGCTTTTTTCTTTCTTTCTTAGTTTCCTGTGACATGGGAAACACATACCGACATCGGTTGTACTGACAATGTTACGGTAGTGGGGTCCTCGCCAGATGCTAACTCAAAAGTAATGTGAAAACATTCAAATGTCGTTGGGTTCAAAATCTCTATTAGGTGATTGTGTCGGTCGTGCTGTGATGGGCCCTGATAACTGCAGGTGAGGTGCCTTGGCAGCGTCTTCCCAGGGCTGGTGCTGTGATTCAGGGTTGGGGGAGATGGAGGGACTAAAGCAGGATCCTGTCCAGGTAGAGCTGGGATGTTCGGTCTAGTTGGGAAGATAAAGTTCACTTTCTCAGACCAGTGGCACCAATATGTCCCCGTGGGGTGGTTGGTGCTGATTGTACCAGGCAGAGAGATTCTTGTATTCCAGAGGTGCTGGGGAAGAGTTCAGACAGGACGTGGGTCTTCAATCTGTCCTTGAAGGAAGAGACACAGTATTCCATAGGAAGAGGGAGGAAACTCGTGGAGTGTGTGTGTGTGTGTGTATGCAAGCATACTCGCAAACAAGCAGGGAACAAAGCCAGAGAAAAAGAGAGAGAAGAAATATTTATTGGGTTTTCCTCTCTGCTAGGCACTCTTCCAACAGTAATCCTGCTTGAATAAGTGATACTCTTCCTGTTTTACAAATGAGGGCCCCAGGGCTCAGAGAGGTTATATAACCTGCCCAAGGTCACACAGCTAAATATATGGATTCATATCTATACGTGTCTGCTCCAGAGCTTGTGCTCTTTCTGTTGTATCATGGAGCAGAGGTCAGCTCACCTCTCTGAGGGTGGTCAGGAGCCCAACTTTCCCAAAGGTATCCTGAGAAATTGTCTTGCTACCACTAGTTTTGCTTACCCACTCTCAGCCTCCGTCTCCTGCTCCCTGGGGTTTCAGCACCATGGCCAGAGTTCAGGGAGGCCTCCTGGGCTCAGTGAGCTGTGAACAGCTCCCCAGAGAGAGGCTCCCAGCGTCACTGCAGCTGCTGGCGGCTGACCTGTGTCCTTCAGTAAGTGCAGGCGGCACGCGGGGAGAGCGGAGCACATGTGGAGCACAGGTGGCCCTGTCTGCCTGCTCACCCAGCGCAATCCAGATACAAGCAGGGGAAGGCATGTGAGAACCGCCTGCTTCTGCAGCCTCCTCTCCTCCCCGAGGGCGTGAGGACCGTGATTTCTGCCTTTGGTGGCCCTGCATGGGGCGTCATGTAGGGCCGTGGGCTTGGGAAGAGAACTGAGCTGGCGTGGCGTTCTCTTTCCCAGGGCGGAGCTCCCAGGGTCTGTGGTCCAGGGTTGCTGTGCCCATGCCTTTGCCAAGCCTGTTCTGTTGACCAGGGCCATGAGCAAGTGGATTTGTCACGGACTTTCTCACAGGAATAGTCAGAGGAGGGCAGACTGCGGGAGAAGCACAGCAGAGCTGGCTGAGTTCCGCTGCTGGTGGGTTTGTCCTTCGCATGGTGTGCGTTCTGCATTCTTCGGAGGCTTCCACCTGGATGGACAAAACAGAGTCCCCAATGGAGATCAAGACACCTTCTGGCTTGTGTGTGCACATACACACACTGTAGTAGTGTGCTAAGGCTGTGGATTCTGGAGTCAGACACAGTGATTCAGGCCCTGTTTTAACATTACCAGCTTCGTGACCTTGAACTAGTTAACCTAACCTCTAAGCGATGGATTCTTTACCTGTAAAACGAGAACAAATCGTAACAATAACGTGGACTCTAAAAGGTTTGGGCAAAGATTCAGTGGCCTCATATCCTTAAAGCATATAGTGATTAGTTCCTAACAAGCACTCGATAAATGTTACCTGTTATTTATATTTCTCAGAAAATTATTTCCGTATCCCAATTTCCTTTAGTTTATTCACATGATTATTGTTAATGATTTTGGAAAAAAAATTCCCCATAGCAGCGAAAAATGATTAGCAAGTTAATTAATTGTTCGCACTTGTGTTCAAAGCTCAAGGTTTTAAATTAAGTTGCGGCCAGGCCGTAGTCGTGCTGGCATAAGAAACCTTTGGCTGAGGTTGGCAGCCTGGTCAATGCAAGGTTTGTGACACTCAGTGCATTCAGTGCGGTTTACCTGCGTGCTTTTATTATATTTAACGATGCTTGTGATCACAGTGCAAACAGCCCGAGGCTTTGTGAGAAGGTCTCTCAGCAGAAACCAGTTCGCCAGTCGTAGTGTGGGTGTTTACCCCGGGACGTGCCAGCCTTTGCCAGGCCTGTGCACCCAGGGGCTCTTCCACTCTCTCCCCTTCTCATTTTGCTAAGTCCCAATCCGAAGTGTCTTGTCTCTATAGACAGATGCCGTCCCAAACCCCCTGTATAGTCCATCCTCAGCAGCTCGGGGGAGGTGAAGAAACACAGCTCCTTGAGAACGTACATGGAACCACGGAGGCAGGTGTCGGCTCTGGGTTCCATAGATTCAGTGAGAGAGAAGATTCTTGTCTCATCTCTTCCTTGCATCCGTCTCTGCAGGAGAGAGGCCGTGGCGAATTCCAACGAACACTGCTTTGCCCCAACATTGCGTGGAATTGGGCAACAGCAGCAAAAGGCTGTGCCTGGCATACATTACAGAAAACAGCGGTGTGATGACATTGTTTGGTGAATAAATTAAAGCCCTGAGTCATGAGGCCAGTAACAGGGAAGCAGAGAAGTGTAATTAAAAGGAGCAAAGAGATATTTTCAGCTGACACTGGACGGGAGACCATGGTGGGGGTGGGGCAGGTGGATGGGGCCGCCGGCCCCTTCTGGTGGCTGGAGCTCAGAGGAGAGCACGCGGCTGTTACTGGCCGGCAAGGAAGGGGAGAACGGAGGCCGGTACTTCTGAAACCTAGGAGGAGAGAGAGTGGTGACCTGGAGAACTTGAGCGGAAGCGAAGTCACACAGGCTTGGGAAACAAGGGTGGCTGCAGGATCTGAACTCTGCAGCAATTTAGAATCACCTGGGACGGGAGAGGTCTGCGTGAAGACTGATGAGAACTTGGGGAGTAAAGGGGGGCTCAGGAGTGGGGCTGGCTGTCCTTGGAGTCATGGGGTTCTGGGGACAGTGCTCCAGGGTCCCTTGTACCTGCAGCTCTGGACCTTCTTGCAATCACCCTCTGACCTGCCCTTTCTGAGAATCAGAAATAACCAGGTATGTTAGAGCAAGGTCACATGCCCTGGGCCAGCTAACATCATGACAGAGGGGCCGTGGCCACGCTGACTGCACCCCACCACCGTGGGGAGTCAGCAAGGGTCCAAGACCATGGGCAAAGTTCAAATTCTGAGCCACAGCGAACCCTTTAGACAGGTCTCCTCCCCCGGATGCTTCCGGAAACAGCCAATGAACAGATTTCCGTGGAGGAACGTGTCTTGTTCTCTGGTACTCCAGTGCCTGGCATTGACTAGGTACCAGGTGGTACCATGTGCTGAGTGATTGGGGGCGTGGAGACTGCCTTTCGATATAGTCAAAGCTGGGATGATACTAAAATCTACTTTGTGTAGAGAATTTGTTTATCCCTTTTGTTCTGGGCTGTAGACCAACACTTAGAAGAGTGCACGGCACATAGTAGGAAATCAATACAATTATTGTCCGAAGAGGGACACTTTTGAGAGTGAAAGGGGAGCTAACTAGTTGGGATTCCAGGACAACAGATGTGAACTGGGGCTGTTTGGACAAACCAGGCCACTTGTCATCAGTACTTGAATGAATGAATTGATCTTATATCCTTAGAGCTATCTAGAGGAGAGTGAAGGTTTTATGGGTTTTACCTCCTTTTAGCCAAATTACTTCCATTTATTCTTGGACTCATTCAACACAGATTTACTGAGCACCTACTATGTACCAGGTATTTTTGCCTGCATCAGGGAAACGGAGAGACAGAGAAAAGCGGAGATTTCACGCCGAGCACGCCCACTGTCTAAAAGGAAGCCAGACTGCTGACAGACGATTTGACAGTGTGACAGGTGCCGAACTACAGGGATGAACAAAGTGCTCTGGGAGCATGTGAGTGGGGAAACCAGTAGTCTGGAGGTGCTGGCCAGGACGGCTTCGAGGGAGTCACATGGGATGATCAGGAATTCCTGGAATTCTGGGAGGAGCCGTAGGGTCCAGGAAGGCTGTCCAGGAAGGCTGTCCAGGGCAGAGCGCTCCCTCCAGAGCAAGTCAATAACGCCACGTTGCTTCATGCTGGGAACAGAACTGCGACTAAGACAGCTGGTCCCTGATTTCACAGATTGTGTGGACTGTTTGCCATCAGATATCATATCCTACAATCCGTCAGGGGAAGGATGGGAGAATGGCTGTGTGAGAAGGGGGCCTAAAGGAGGGGCATCTTCCCCTGGACGTGGGGTGCGCTCCTTCCTAGGTGCAGTAGGTAGGGACAGAGGCGTCCCAGGTCCACGTGGGCCGTGGGGGGGAGCCTGTGTGCCCCTTTGTCGTTTGTCCGAACGACAGCAGAGAAAGGAAGGTCGCGTCCACCCTACCTTCCTTTCTCTGCTGTCGTTTGGATAAACAGAGTGGCCACCGGACTGGGCCAGTTCAGCAACTGCTCGTGTGTGAGCGCGCGCGCTCGCAGAGATGGAGATGCAAACATCTTCCTGGAAGTCCCAGGATGGGGAGGAAGAGGCTGCAGGGGGGCGGGGGTGGGTAGAGAGGAAGCTGGAGTAGGAGGAGGGAGCTGGGGCGTTGCTTAGTTAGGGCCCATCTGCCTGCCCAGCCAGGGCTTTTGAACGTAATATTAAAATGTTCCTCATTATTTTCCTTGGATGAGTTCGCTATCCTGATGATATTAATTATTCTTAAAGGTCAACAACGCTCTTTCAGATCCCCGTCTGTTCTATCGTGTAATCAGTTAATTAATTGGAAACCATTTAGCAGGGTCTGCCGAGCACGTTGTCTGCTGTGAGTTTTCTTGTTTCGTGGCTCCTGCAGTGACAGTTCCCTCCGCGGGCCTATTTTCTTGCATAATAGATTTGGGAACTTGAGCGTGAGCCACACCCCTCCCCCGCCCTCCCCCCACTTCATTCACAGTCGCTTTGGAGGTGTTATCTCCTCAGCTTTTTTCTCTGTGAGTCTCTGGAGTAATACTAGCTCATTTCCAGTGAGTGCTGACATGTGACTGGCCCTGTATGGGGCGTCTGTATATATGACCTTATTTGAGTCTCACCATCAAATAAATGCTCCCATTTCAGAGGAGAGAAGAGTGAGGCTTAGCATAGTGAGGTGGGCCATCCAAGGATAACATAGCCAGAAAGTGGCCAAGCAAGGATGGAACCCCCTGGAAGCCTGGTGTCTTGGTTGCTATGGTGCCGGTGCTTCAGAGTGTCTGGGACAGGAGACCTGGTTTCTCCAGGGAGATGGGGTCTTCTTTAGGAGTCGTAGCCCAGGCACTGCTGATTCATGATGGGTACAAGCATTTGATATGAAGCTGGTGCCCTGTTGTTTCATCGAGCTTCCGTTTTGCTCACTGTCTCTAATACGCGATGTTTGCAGAAGGAATTCCTCAGCAGCCCAAGGACAGAGCACAGCGGGTCAGAACCCCCCACCCCGAATATGCCCAGGTGTCCCTTCCCCGCAGGCCCAGTGGAGTCAGGTCAAAGGCCAGCCTCTGCTAGTCCCACGGGCGGCTCAGCACGTTGCCCCCATGGCACCTGGAGACGGGCTCCAGGATGCGCCAACCTGGGCGTGGTATGTGTGTGTGACTCGGCCCGACGCCCCCTTCCCCGGGGTCTGGTCTGAAGCGGAAGGTGGAAGAGAGGTCACATCGGCTCTGCCTGACGCTCTCCTTCGTGCTGGTGGACGGATCGCTAGCCTTGGTGGCTTTCACACACGGTCCCAGGTAGACCAGGGGACACAGTGGGGAATTCCTCACGTTTCCCTTTCTGAGACCAGGATTTCAAGTGCTCCCAGACGGGGCTGGGGGAGGTTTTCCAAATTCTGCATAAGAACCGTAGGAGCCTGTTCAGGTGGTGGTGACAGGCAGGGGCCACTGTGAGCACAGCAGATGGGACCCTACTTACAGTTCCTCCTGCCACTCCTAGGAGGTTGTAAAGAGCACAGACTGCGGAGGTTCAACTCCTGGCACCCCCACCCAGCAGCTGCGGACCCAGGGCAGCTTCTCTAACCCATTCGATCCGTGATCTCCCCTCCGAAGTGGGGATGATGGCGGTGATGACGATGATGGTGCCAGCACATCCTTCACGGGTGGTTGTCGGGTTTCAGGGAAACCTGTAAAGAGAGCGGGCCCAGAGCAGCCGCCGTGTGTGGTGGCTGCTCTCAGTCCTGCCACCTGCAGGACCCCGGCGACCACGTCAGCCGTGCATCGAGCACCCAGCACGTGCCAAGCCCTGGGCTGCCCACTGGCATGCATTAGTTCATCCTGGTCCTTGGAGCTGCTTCATGAGGCTGATGCCCCTCCGTCCTCCGCGCGCAGGGTGAAGGAAATGAGACGCAGGGAGGTTCGGTGACTTTCTCAGGGAGGGTTGCCCAGCTTGAGGGGCTGGAGCCCGTCTGTCTGGCTCCACAGCCCATGCTGTTTCCTGCCGCACCAGTGATTCCCACGCTCAGCAAGTGTCAGCATCCGCTGGAGGGTTTGATACAACGCGGGGCGCGGGGCCCGCACCTAGATAGTGCGATCCCGCAGGTCTGGGTGGGCCCTGAGAATGTGCATTTCTAACAAGTCCCCGGAGATGCTGAGGCTGCTGGACTGGGGACCACACTCTGAAAGCTCTGCCGGCCCTACGCGGCGATGGGGACCCAGCGAGTTCCCCCTTCATACCTCCCGGCCGGGCTCTCCCTGTGAGGTCAGCCACCCACGCGCTCCTTCTTAAAAATTAATCCGCTCCCTAGTTCCTCACATGACCTCCACCATGGAGTCCCCTGGTCAGCCCTAGCCGATGAGAAGTCCCCACACGCCGGTGGCATTCACGTGCCCTCCTGGGTTCTGCTGGAAGGGAGGCAGGCAGCGTCCAGCTACAGCTCTTTAAGTCCACGGGCTCTGGTCTGGGAAGAGGGACGGACAGGGGAGGCCTGAGTGGCTCTGGGTAAAAGGCATCCAAAGCCCCCAGGCAGCTGTCAGCAGAGTCACCTCTGTTCTGCCCTGGCCACCCCAGAGAGTGGCCTCGGTTCACCCGCTCAGCGTCGTCCATGGCATGTGCTCTGAGCTCCGAGGGAAACACCCCAGGCTCTGGGCTCAGGTCTCTGCGTCTTGGCTCATCCGCTGGCCTCCAGGGGACCCTCCTTGTGCAGCCAGGCGTGTGGGCCTCCCTGATAAGCCAGGGCTGATGGTTTCTCCCTGAGTGTGGCTCGGGCTCAGGTCTCCTCCCTCTCCCTGCCCAGTGTCACCCTCCCAGCCATCGCTGAGCAAGTCCTCTGCTCGCCCGGCTCCTGAGCGCCACCTTCCATCCCACGCATTCTGTGGATGCTCCGGCCTTGGCGCCCTCGTCTCTTCTCTGCTCCCTTTCTGGGAGCTGCTCCATGTCCCCACGGCAGCCTGGCCCTCTCGCCGCCCTCTCTCTTCCTCTGGTTCCTAGATCCCCTTTATCCTCCGGGCTTCCCAGACGTGGAGTTCCAGAAGTCCTCCTCCCTGGTGGGACCCTCCCGGGGTTCCCTGAAAACAGCCTCCAGGTGGTGAACCCTGGGCCTGCACTTGGAGCCACCAGACTCCTCCTGCAAGTGCAGGACACGCTTCGGGCAGCAGGGCTCCAACTGGCGCGTTTGAGTCCATCGCTAGTGCTGTGACAGCCCTTCTTCAGACTGCCGGGTGGCGCCTCCCAGCTGGCAGTCCTCCACCAAGTTTCAGACGGCGATCGCTAAGTCTCCTTTCTGGCGACTAAGAAGGGCATTTGTTCCCAACAACCCTTGCTGGAATTCCTCGGCTCCTGACAGCGTCTGTCTTCACACGTGGACACATGACGGTTTATGCTCTCATATATGTATGATCGTCCAGTCTTTCCGGACGAAAGGATTTGATAGGAACCGATGTAATCTCATCGGGAAAACAAAATTTCACTACATCGGTGGTTCTGGAAGGGTGGCCTCCAACCAGCAATTTCACGGTCCCCTGGGAATCGCTTAGAAATGCAAATTCTAGGCCAGACCCCCTGAATCAGGAGCTTTGGGAGGTGGAGCCTGGCGAACTGCTTTTCACAAGCTTCCAGGTTGGAGACCTGGACACTCAGAGTTGGAGAGACTCCTCAGGTGCTTTCCCACACTGGGCCTGCGCTCCCTCCAACCACTCATTTCGAAGGAGGGGTTAAATACAGTGTTGGCCTAATCAGATTTCTTTATAAAAGGGCCCAAAGCTTTCCACTCACAATTTTGTTGCTCTTCAGAGACTCGTAGATTTTGCTGGAGTCCCAGGAGTGGCTCTCGGAACGAGGACAGGTGCCTGCCTCCCAAAAGGTAATTAGCAGGAATATGCTTTCTGCATTGAGAAGAGCAGTGGGGCGCTCCTGCCTGCCCGCCCCACTCTCAAACCACTTGCCCCCGTCCCCGCAGTGCTCTGGGCAGTGGTGTCACCGGCTAGGCCGTGTGGCCTGCAGCCAAGGCCCCCTCTGTGGGTTCCTCCTCCCTCAGTCACTCCTGCTTTGCTTTCAGTCAGTAATTGCAGTTTCTTGATTTGCCCGCTGTGTCTTTGTTTTTCTCTTGTCATAGCAGCTCTTGAGTAGAAATGAGTGTGATGCCGTGGCTCTGTCACCATGTAATTGTTCACGTCTGGGAGCCTGTCTTGGGGGCACTGGGCTCCCCGGGCCAGGACTGGCCTGCTCAGCCCCTGAGGGGGCCACGGGTGGGAATACCTAGGGTCGGCCGGGCCGAGCCCGCCTGGGGCTGCAGAGCACGCTCGTGCTTGGTGCTCTCAGGCAGTTAGCTTTTGGTTCATTTACCTGAAAAGAAAATCCCAGGAGCAGAAACCCCCAGAATGGTCTCAGGAACACTCGTGGTCCAGTGTGAAGCAGACGGCGTGAAGGAACAAAGGCCTTTTCGGGGCCTTGCTGTGGTGCACACCCAGATACAGGGTGACACCTGAGCAGACCTCTGACCCCCACGCCTCAGGGGAGGGCTGCACCTTCCCTGGGCCTGTGGCTGGGGCCGGCAGGCTCTGCCCTGGCACGGGAGGGCGGGGCTGGGATGGCAGGGCCGAGGACAGCAGCGCTTCTCCAGGGGCCCAGATGCGACCTGTTGTCTCCTCCAATTGGGTTTCTGTGCTATTTTGTGGAACTGAGATTTTCTTGATACTTGCATTCAAGCCATATTGCCTGGGCCTCTGGTGATTTTTTTTTAATGGGCTTGGGCCTGTTGCAGCTTCAGTGGTGACTGGAGATGGGCAGATAAAGGACTAGAGAGACGCCATGCATGAGCAGTGATAGAATTGTGTTCCTCAAGTGACAGGCACCGTGCCAACAGCTTTCTGTACCCCACTTGCCATACCCCATTTAATCCTCGCAGCAGCTCAAAGGAGTATGCCCTGTTACTATCCCCAGTTTACATAGGAGCAAACTGAGGCACAGAGAGGTAAAGGAACTTACCCAAGGTCACAGAGCATGGCAGTGGCCGAGGTCAGACGGGCACTCAGAGCTTGTCCAGCCTGTGAGGACACTGGCAGCTCCTCAGTGGGGTTGCCGCGTCCTGGGGGACACGTGGAGTGATTCCTTTCCACGCAAGCTATGCGACTGCTGGATTCTGAGGCAGATTGGCATGGCAGGAAAGGACAGCTGGCTTTACTCTGGGGATCTTGTACTGACGCTGCTCCCTGCCCCTCTGCACTGGCGGCTCGGTCAGTGCCTGCTTCTACAGATGGCGCAGGGCTGCTCTGTCCAGTATGGCAGCCTTGGCCACCCAGGGCTGGTGAGCACTTGAAATGTGGCCAGTCCAAACTGAGTAGCGCTGTGAGCGTAAAATATACATGCTTGTAGAGACACAGTTCCAAAACACAAAAGAATATGAATACCTCAGTTTTTGTTGTCGTTGTGTTTTTTTGTGTGTGTGTTGAATTGATGAGATTTTGGATATATTGGGTTAAGTAAAATATATTCAACTAATTGCACCTCTCTCATTCCACTTTTTAAAATGTGACTACGAGACTATTTTAAACAGCATATGTGGCTCGCATATATTTCTATTGGCAAGCGGTGGGCTAGACCAGGGACTGGCACATTTTTTTCTAGACAGAGACACATATGAAATATTTTAGGCCTTGGGGACCATTTGATCTTTGTTGCAACTACTGAACTCTGCTGCTGTCATACAAAAGTGACCTCTCTCAGTTTTCTGCTGCTACTGTGAGAAATTACCATAAACTGTGTGGCTTAAAAGCACAAATTTGTCTTCCACTTCTGTAAGTTGGAAGTCTGATACAGGTCTGTCTGGGCTCCGGGGCTGTGTTCCCTCTGCAGGCTCTCGGGGAGAGTGTTTCCCTGCCTTTCCAGTTTCTAGAGGCCTCCCTCACTCCTTCCATCTTCAGGACCAGCACATTGTATACCTCTGTCCTTTCTTCCATGGTCACATCGCTCGCTGACTTTCTCTCTGCCTCCCTCTTCCGCATATAAGGACCTTTGTGATTCCGTGGGGCCAGGAGGTAATCAAGGATAAATTTCACATGTCAGGGTCCATTCTTTGAAGTACATGTGCAAAGTCCGTTTTGCCAAGGAAGTGGACTTATTCACCGGTCCCGGGGCCTAGGATGTGGACCGTCGTTCCGCCCTCGGGTGTGGATATAGACAGCAGGTAAATGAACACATGTGCTGTGTTCCCGTAAAACTCTGTTTACAAAACCACGTTGCTGGCCCGCAGGCCGTAGCCTGTGGATCTCTGACCTGGACCACTAATGATTCTGCACGCAGTTCAATGTGTTGGTTTTTGCTCTTCCTCACCAAACAATTCTCAGATACCAGCTCCATGTCTACAATTCAGCTCAATTCTCACACTGTCTACCCAGAGATAGCCTCCGATTTCATGGGTTCAGGGCTCCCTCCCACAAGACTGCCCTCCACTTCGGAGGCCCATTGCAAGCCCAGGTGGTTTCCTGAGCTTCCGACCAGTTGGCTGAATCAGAGGTTCCCATACCCTCTCCTTGGGTTTGATTAATTTGCTAGCGCGGCTCCGAGTACTCAGGAACCCTTCTACTCACTAGATTACTGTTTTATTACAAAGGAGATTAAAGGATATCAATAGCCAGATACATGAAGGGAGGTCCAGAACAAAGGAGCTTCTGTCCCCATGGAGGTGGGGGCCCAGTACAGTGGCACCTGGAAGCTCTCCAAACCCCCTCCTTTTGGGTTGCTATGGAGGCTTCATGGCGTAGTATGAATGGTGAAATCATTGGCCGTTGGCGACTACTTCAACCTCCAGCCCCTCCCTCCTTCCTGGAAATCGGATCCGGGTAAGACTAAAAGTGCCAATCCTCTCTACTCATGGCTGGTTCTTCTGGAAACTAGGCCCCATCTTTAGGGGCTTTCCCGAAAGATTTTAGGAACTGAGAACAAGAGACCAAATATAATAAAAGAGGCTTCTGTTCTCGTTACTCAGGAGATGCCAAGGCTTTTGGGAGCCGTGAACCAGGAGCCACTGACAAAGAGCAAACCTACGTTTCTTATCACCACCGTCATTTCTCTAAGTATGTCACGTGGGGTGACATTTTTGCTGGGCTCGCCATGGAGCAGGTTCTGTGTGGTCCCATAAGTTTGAGAGACTCAGTCAGCCAGGTCCTTCTTTTAGTAAAGGCTCTGAGAAGTTCTGCAGTGTAAGCCTGTTTGACTTGGGTTAGTACAACACTTTTCAAGCTACATGAATTTCTTTTACCCCCTTGTGATACCCCTTAACATTCTGCAAATCTCGACTCTGAGAAACCCTGGTTTCGCCCAGCACAGCGCCTTGTAGGAAAGCTGCCTCCCGTCTCCTGACGGACGGTCGAGGCACCAGTCACGTCAGTTGAGATTTGATTAGAGAAAGCATTTTGGCTTCATTAAAGTTCATTAAATGAGCCATCCAGTGTAATTTAGCTGAATAAAAATGGCTTCGATGGTTTTAACCCCAACCCCCTTCTAGAGCCATTTAATTGAGGGGAAAGCAAATATATCAGTGACGTAGAAAAACATTTCTCGGCCTCGAGAAGAACGTTGGCCGCAGCACCTGCTCCCTTGTTCTGGGCGCTGGATTGTGAGGAGTTGCCCCGTGAGGCGTCCTGGGTGGCTGGCAGCAGGCCTGGGTCCTGAGCTGGCGCCGTGCTTCCTTCCTTCCCACCCATTCAACCCGAGGAGGTTGAGGGCAGCTGCCTTGACTGCCCCCGTGGTGGGCTGCAGCCAGCTCTGGGCTAGGGCTGACCATGCACAAAGTGACAAGGTCAAGACCAGTGAGGTGTACGCTGCCTGGATTGCTTTTGGGGAAACGGGGACTTTTCCGTCAGCCTCACCCTCCTCCCAGGGTTTGTTCCTTTTCAGCAAACTCTGTCGGGTTGGGGCTTCCTCAGAGAATTCTCCTTTGTTGACTTTTCCTCCAGGTTCTTTAGCCGTTTCAAAAGAATCCTGGTGCGGTGTGATGGGGGTGGGGACGGGGGAGAGCGCTGGCCGTCTCCAAGAAGACCAAGGAGATACTTCTTCTGTGGGAAAATTGGAAGAGGGGCCAGCAGGTAGCTGCGGGGTGTTGGCTCTCAAAGAAAGAAGAATCGCACCTTTGAAAAGGCGGCCTTCCTGGAGGAAGGAAGTAAGATTTACATCCTGATGACTGCAGCCAGCAAGCTGCAGCCCCGGGAGGCCAGGCCGGGAGGCACGCACCCTGTTGCCTTCTGGTCAGCTGCGGCCGATGCTCTGAGCACACGCTGTGTCCAGAACACACAGGTGCCTCTTCTGAGCAGCAGAGAGAATTCTCTAGAAGTCAGTGAGCGTGGCATTGCCCTTGGGGATGCAAGCTGAACGGACCTCTGCTTCTCTGTCTTCTCTTCGGACCATCTGTTGCAGGAATTAGGCTGATGTATGCCCCGGGGGCTTAGATGAGAGAGGGGGTGACAGAACCGTGACAGAGGCTCTCAGGGGTCACAGTTGCGCAGCCAGGTTGGCTGTGTGGCAAGTGAGGAGCTGAGAACAGGTGCATTAGTTTGCTTGAGCTGCTGTAACAAAAAAATCAGAGGACGGGGGCTTCAACAACAGAAATGTATTTCCTTGCAGTTCTGGAGGCCACAAGTCCAAGACTGAGCTGTCGGCAGGGTTGGTTTCTCCTGAGGCCTCTCTCATGGGCTTGTAAACGGTTGTCTTCTCTTCCCCATGTCTTCACATGGCCTCCCTCCTGTGAGTCTTCAGTCCTAATCTCTTCTTACAAGAAGACCAGTCCTATAGGATTCGGGCTCGCCCCAGTGACCTCACTTAACCTCTGTAAGGCCCGGTCTCCAAATACAGTCATACTCTGAGGTACTGGGGGTTATTGCTTCAGTGTATGAATTTTGGGGGAACACAGTCAGCTTATAGAACCGAGGTGGGAGGGGCTGAGGAGATGCAGCGGTGGGGTGAGCCCCCCAGGAGCGGGAGTGGGAGCAGGGTCAAAGTTTGGCCACCTGGGTGTGTGGCTCTGCTTTCCCTGGTGGCTGCATCGTCATCGATCGTCACTCTGGGTCGCGGAGTCTGGGCTGTGAGAGCCAGAGCAGGACAGGATTAATGGCTTTGTTTGGTAGCCTCAGATGAAGGATGCAGGGGCAGTGTCACGGAGCTTGATTTTGGGAGAGCGTTTGATGCATCACCTCGTAAAATCTTGCTTAGCCAATTAATTCCGGTGGTCAGGTGGCTTGGAGACTGGCCACTGACCCAAGCGAAAGTCAGAGGCGGCTGGTAATGGATCTGTTCGGGAGGGGGAGGAGCCGGGAAGAGGCTGCTGCGGACCCAGCGGGAGGATGCTTCTTAATTAGACTCTTGTCCGATGAGCAGGGTAACCAGCCCATCCATAGCCGATGACAGGGGAATATAGGTGAGGTGCCAGCTGGGAGGAGAGTTCTGTGGGTGGCCAGTCTGTTGGAGCCCCGTGCCTCAGCTTCCCCATTGGTCCTGCACCATGAACACCTGTGAGGGCAGAATGGGCAGAGGCGGGCCCTGCCTGCCCTGCGTGTGTGTGTCTGTGGCCGGGCGCTGTGTACAGCTGCGGGTTGTGCACACTGCCCTCCTCCTGGGACTTGTGCAGCAGTGTCCCTTTCTCTGGGCACACACGCGGGGTTGTGTGTGCATGTGCACCTGGGGGTTTACTTGTCTGTGTGTGGGTTGCTATGTGTCTGGGGGTGTCGCCTGTTGCCTGCGTTTTTGCGTGAAGGCCACTTGGAGCCGTTCAGCTTTGGCCAGCAGCCTCTGAGTCCGTGTGCTCATCTGCGTGGTCGCTGTAAATATTAAATGAGGTCATAAGAGCAAAAGTGCTTGGTAAGCCCTTGGTGAACAGCAGCTGTTGATTGTGGTGGTCGAGCAGGGAGCCAGGAAGGTGTGAGAAGGAAAGCACCTGACTGTAGAAGGAGTAAGGGTAGTCTTTCACCCCAACAGGAGGAGATGCGATCTGTGCACGGCAGGGCAGGTGGGGGGCGAGGGTAGGTACCATGCCACAGCCCGTGAGTGCCACGGTGGCTGTTCCACCTGGCCAAACAACTGGAGGAATCCAGGGAGTCCTTTCTCCTCCGGGTGTGGTGGGGTGGGGAGGAGCTGAAGCCGAGACACCCCGGGAGAGCAGGAGCCCGCCTCTCCCTCACCAGGTGGCCCAGCCCCCTCCCTCCCTTCTCTAACTTGTAAGATAATGCTATTTCTTATTCTTTATTTGCCCGGAATGCCTGTTATTTTCTTTCTTTCAGAATCCAATTTTCTCTTGACATTTCTGCCTAATGTAGCAAAACATGACCTTTGTGAAAGGACATTGCTGGCAGCCTGCTCCCTGCCTCGGGACCCCCAGGAACTCCTGGACCCCTCCCCGGAGACGAGCCAGGGTTCCCACTTCACCCCGACTGTCTGTCCCAGCTCCTTCCTGCCAGCTGGTTCTGTTCTCCAGTCCTCAGTGACTCGGGGTTCCTCCCAGGACGTTGCTGCTCAGTGGTACAGCCGTCGAACCGGAGCTTGGGGACAGGGAGGCGCTAAAGTGTCCTGGGCAGCCGGGACGGCTGGGCCTTGGCTGACTTTTGCTGTCCTGGGGGCTGCTGTGGGGCGACAGTAAGCCAGGAACAGCAAAACAAAACGGAAGACACCCGGGTGAACCCCTCCCATTTACTGGAACACCTGAAGCCTGATGGCAACGGAGACTCACAGCGTCTGAAACGCTGTTGCCTTTGACCCCAGGCTCCAAGCACCAGGTTCAACACTTAGTAGAAGGTCAGCGACCCGGTGGGGGTGCCAAGTAGGAGGGGCCCCTGCAGGGGGCTGTCCCCAGGGCTGTCCTGCCTGGGGTCATCACGCAAGTCTACTTTCATTGCCCCTTTCTCCTTATCAGTGGCGGGGGAAGCTTGCAGGAATAAGATGGACCATTGTTAGGGTTTGGGAGCTCAGGGTCCTGGGCTTTTAGTGGGAGCCTGGGCTGTCACAGCAGCGCTGGGTGCTGTCGCTCACAGCAGCAGTGGGCAGAAGTGCGGGAATGGGGGGGGCTGAACTAGAGAGGGGCGTGTGGCCTGAAGGACTCCGAAAGGAGGGAGTGCTGCGTGCAGGGGACAGAATGGAGCCGGAAACTTGGGGACACCTGCCTGTGGTCCCCTTCCCTTCTCCACTGGTACCTGTACCCTCAGAATGGAGGCTACCTCTCCATCCCATTCACGGGCTGTCACCAAAGATGGGGCGCCTCCAATGAGAAAGGGAAGCCGTGTCCCTTAGGCTGACCTTGTATTTGGATATCTGGCCCCGTGATGAGCTGTGACACTACCGTGCACCCAGCCTGGGCTTCCCTTAGGAGCCAGACCCACGTGTCCAACGGGCTGCTCTCCCTCTTTGGATCTCCAGCAGGCATCTCGAACAGTATTTGCAAGGGCAGGCTGGTGATCCCCACTACACCCCCAAATGTGACCCGTGGCAGCCTTCCTCATCTTACTAGCTGACATCACCGCTCACTCCGGGCTCTGTCTCTCCTCCCCCAGATCCAATCCCGTAGGGAGTTCTGGCGGCTCTACACCCATCACCTAGCTTGACTCTGCCACTTAATCATCTCTCGTTCTGCCTGGAATATTGCAGCAGCCCCCTAACTGGTCTGCCAGCTTCCAGTGTTGTCCTTTTACTCCTACAAATGACCATTGCATTGTACCGCTTGCCTCCTGAACACCATCCAGTGCCTTCCCGTTGCTCCTTAAAATAAAACCCCAACTCCTTATCGTGACCAGCAAGGTGGGTGTGGCCTGTCCCCTCTCCTGCTTATCCCAGACCACGTTCCCTCCACTTCTTTGGCTCGTTTCTGGCCCCCTGGTCCCTCTCAGGCCTTGGCACTTGCTGCTGCCACCGCCTGCACACGCCTCCCTCGGCACTTAGCTCACCCCCCCCCCTTCTCATCTCAGCTCCCAAGTGACCGTCTCCGAGGGCCCTGCGCTCAGCACCTGCTCTGAGTAGCCATCTGCCTCTCCCCCGTCACTTGCTTGCGTCACTTCATTTATACCTTCACAACTGCAATTCTCTTTCTTATTCATTTGTAACTTGAACGTAAATTCCAGAGGGACCTTATCCGTTGTCCACCCACTCATTCCTCGGTGAAGCCTGTATTTGGCTGTATACAAATATTTACTGTAGAAATCATCTAAACGCAGATGCACCTGGAAGCCTATGGGTGTGTGTATAAGCAAGAGTCTGTGTTTGCATTGATTACCTATTTGTCTAGTAGACACAAATACACGCATGCGTGTGCGTGTGGATAGATACTTACCGAAGTGGAATCCTTGCCACCCTCAGTCATCACTAGACGAGTACATTGTTCCTGGGGTGCCACTTCAGTTCTCGCGGTGCCTAAGTGCTGCCGTGAAAAGCTGTGATGACATCCGAAGTCGTTTGTTCAGCCTGGCCAAATAATAACTGTGGGTATGTTTCTTCTTTTATTTGGAAGACTAATGGCACCTCCTTTCCCCTGTACATCCTGATGAGAAGAATTAAACAGCCATTAGGAGGAGAAAAGAAGTGTGAACAAAAGGCTGAGGTCTTGATGGCTGATGGGCACCGCGGCTGGGGGAGGATGGGCGAAAGGAATTGTAGCTGCCGTGGTGCAGAGCTTGTCCGAGTTGTGTGAATGTAACGGATGCTTGTTGGTAAAAGGGGACATAGTTTGTTACGTGAGCTGAGTCAGTCTTAGTGATCTATAGTACAGCACGGGCATAGCTAACAACACTGTACTGGATACTTAACCATTTGTGAAGAGGGTATGTCTTATGTTAAAAATATCATACAAGACAGAGAGGGAGGAAACTCGTAGAGGTGATGATGGTTCAGTTTACGGCGTTGTTTATGGCGATGGTTTCGTGGATGTATACTTCTCTTCAGACTCCTCAAGATGTATACATTAAATGTGCAGCTTTTTGTAGGCCAACTGCCCCTCAATAATAATAAAAGAGAAAGCTTGTTGACTTGTGTACCCCGAGCACTCTCTGTCCTCCAGGGGGAAGGTGGCTTCAGAAAGGTTCCCTGACCTTTTATTGTGGTTGGGAGGATATGGGAGAATGACCAGGAACATTTTATTGGTGTTTTTTCTGTTGTTGTTGCTGTTTTCTTGATTTGTAAAATTTTGCCCATTCAGAGTCCCCAGAATCCTCTCCGAACCTGATCAGTGGTCCTGACTACTGGGAAATGTATGGGCAGCAGAACAGAACAGAGGAGAACAACAGTAACAAAGCCCAGCTCCCATGAAATGGCCGAGCTTACAGCCGAGAGCATTACCTACGCCAGATCCATCCTTTAATGTCCCCTTTATTTGTCAATCTTGCAGAAACCTGTCGAGTAACCGGCTCACCACTCTCTCATGGCAGCTCTTCCAGACGCTGAGTCTCCGGGAATTGTAAGTTTGGTTTGGAAGACCATCCAAGTTAGTGGGGTGGTGGTCGAGGTTGGGTGGGGAGACGTATCGAGCAGGGGAGCCACCGGAAGCTGGGTGTACCCAGAAGGGGCTCCTTGGGTTGGATGACATGAGGTGTACCATGTTCAGTGACAGCGAGCCACCCAGTCACTCGATTTCTGATGCTTTTTCTGGGCACATTACGGTTCAGGAGACAGCGCTGTCACCTCTGAGCAGGACCTGGTTTTGTGATCTGTAGGTGATTAATAATAATAGTATCGATGCTTATAATAGTAAAGTGCATTTATCAAAGTACGATAAATAACATTTATAATAGATAGTTTTATAGATTGTCAGACATGCTTTCATTTGCATGACCTTAGATTTATCATCACAAGCGTCCTGGGGGGTAGGTATTATTATACCTCCCATATAAAACGTGTCTCTACCCTTGAAGGTGAGGGTTCTGAGCCCCCAGAAAGGCACGTGGGACACAGCCAAGGTCACATTGCTGGGGACTGGCAGAGCCAGGACTTGAACCCAGGCCTCGACTTCAGATCGCGTGTGTTGTCCACCTCTTGTGATCGGTCAGCATATTTGGCTTGAGCGTGAGCATACCAGAGGGGCCTTATAAGGCCAGGTGTTTATTCGATCCACCTGTGGCTGCATTCCGAGGCCGGTCAGGGCACCCTTACCCCCCAGCCATTTTGCACAAACACACGTTGGATGGACGAGTGAAAATTAGTTGCTGGAAAACATTAACTCATGTTGGTGTGTGAGTCACTGGGATCATCTCTGGGCACCCAGGACAACATATTATGTGGAGGAAATAAGTCAAGGAATAAACTGAAAAGGAATTGAGGCGTGGATGAAGTTAGGGAGTCAGGGTTCCAGAGATACTGCTCACGTGTCCCCTTTTACTTGGTGACTCAGATCCGAATTCACTGAGTGCAGATTGCTTTACTATCTTTACCGAGAGACAATGGCCTTGGATCCCTGCCCACACTGTTGGCCTTTCAGCTTGTTCTCCTTCCACCTGGTAAGATCCGAGCGCCCAGCTGAGTCAGAGCCTTCCCTTTTCTGACCCACAGGTCAGGGAGGGGAATATTTACACGCAGGTCCCCATCGCCCATCACCCATGATGGCCTTGTATACCCTACCGATCCCCGTGGACCTCAGTGCCCCTGTGACTCTTACACAGGCCGTTCCAGGGATGGGAAGTACAGAGACTCCCACTGACGGTGTTGGCGACTTGAGGGCAATACCGCGGTCGGCCGCTTTCCTTCCTTAGGCTTTTGCCCTCCCCCAGGCTACTCCCCTGGTACGGGCACAGCAGGCACGGGGATCAGAGTTGTTTAGTCACATGTGGCTGCGATTTGGGTGTGTACCAACCGAAGCTCCTACCCGAGTGTGGGAGAAGGTAAATATATACTTATTGGTTTATAAAACACGGAGAAACTGGACTGTGTCACAGACATCTAACTGTCAGACTGTTCCACTTGAGGGCTTGTATCCTATAGGTCAGAAGTAGTGCTGTCACCTCACATCTCGGGGACACTGAGAGGTACTTAGCAAGGTTAAGTATCTCGTTGAAGGTCACAGTATATGGACTCAATGTCTTGACCACTGTGCTCAGCTGTGTCCCGACTTTTTCGGTCTGTTTCCAATTCAAGGGCCTGTTCTAAGATAATTTTCAAAAAGTGCTTAATTGCAGTCCTTCCCTTCGTTGCCCTAGGAGCGATCAGGGGCCCTGTCATAGGGAGCTAATTGGGGCTCTCTTTTTTTTGGGAGTCTTGCATCTAGTTCTCCCAGAACGCCTGCCCCTGTACCTCTGGGAGGCCAGGGATGGCGTCTCCCCAGGGGACATCTGGGGCCTGCAGTTGGCTGAATTATTGCGAAAACGTTCAGTGTGCCTTCTAAAAAAAAAAAAAATATCATTGGATGCAAAGTCAGTGGTGCGCTGCCCTTAGATCTGTTTTCGTGGAGTTTTAGAAACAGTTGTTCCGTGGATATATATTTAAAGAAAATGTCAGATTTCTCTCAGAGCATCATGGGATTCTGCATTCATCTTTGCCGGGGATCAATAACCGGTGAGCTAGATGTGACTTATGGAGGAATGAAGACGTTCCCTCCAGGGTAAGTCGGTGTCTGAGCCACCACGTCCACAGAGTATTTTGTTCCTGTCATATTGTTAAATAAGAAAAAAAAATTGTATTGGAAGATAAAGAAGCCCCCTCTAAGGAGCAATCACCCTGGTAGGGGTCTATTTTTTTTTGAGAAAGAATCGAATGGCGAGAGTGGAAAATTTATCTTTTGGCTGGAGGGACCGTGTGTTGGCTCTTCACTGTGGCTGTGATTAAAATCCAAACAATCTCAGTTCCTGGCAAATGGAAAAGGGGGCAGTGTTTTCGTGTCCGACTTCCTGATTAGTCCGCATGGCGCCATCTGCCATGAGCCATGGAGACTGCCAGGGTCTGCCCAGTGGAGCCTGCGGGCTGGGGGGTGGGGCTGGGCCGGGGCTTTCCAGGAAGAGGAATTTGGCCCTAGAGGAGAGGCCAGAGGGAGAGGGCTGTGTGTGCTCCGGCGGCTCGAAGAGTGAGTCTCGAGCGACCTTCTGCAGGAACAGAGGGGCAAACGAGGGCATTCAGCGATTTCTCAGCACTTTTTATTTCATCACTGAGGATCTCTGCCTACCCCAACCGGCCTCTCCCCTGACGGAAGGTCCTTGATGTAAGAACTGAGTGCTGGGACGCCGCATCGCAAGGGCTGGGTAGCTGCGACTTTTCCAGGGGTAGAGATGGAGAAGGCAGAGCATGTGTGGAATCCCTACTATGTACGAGGTCCTGTCTCATCCTTGGACCAACCCCACCAGGGCTATAACCAGTTTTACAAATGAGGAATTTGAGGCTCGGCCAAGTTCAACAACTGGTCCGACATCACATGACAGTATATGAGGACTCTAGGAGTGAATGTTGTGATTATGACCGCCATCCAGACCTGCTCTTTCCTCATACAGCCCAGCCACACGCCCCGCATGTCCACCATCTCCTTCCAGAAGCCACTCTCAAGATGGCGGTTCCCCTGCGTGGAATCAAAGGGGAAAAAAGCCCAATCACGGGAGCATGTCTGGACGCTTGCCACGTGCCCGAGGCTTCCTTTGCTCCTTTCTCACTTACGTTTGTGAGAGGAAGGCTGTGGGCTTGGCCGAGCAGCTGGCCCACCACCTCTGTGGAGTAGTCAGCACTATGTCAGCGGCACGGATTTGAGGAAGTTTGAGTTGGCGTCGCACAGTGCTCTCAGAAGTCTCTTGTTGTGGCAAGATGGTGTCTGCCCTCACAGAGAACACTGCCTGTCCGCAAGTCCGAGCAAGAATCAGAGATGGTCTCAGAGACCAAGAATGAACTAGGAAGGAGGGAGCTTGGCTTCGGAATCCCATGACATAATTTAGGCAAAGGCACGAGGTACCAGAGGATATAAACTCACAGCACAGAAACCCTCCAGAAATACCCCAAGGACCATTAGGCTTTTCTTAACACCCCGCACGCACGGAGCAGACATGATTAAAATAGATTGAAATATTTCATTTTCTTAAAGCAAAGTGATAATTACTTCTGGTATAATTTGCAGATTGAATCGACTTGGTGAAATATTAACTCAGTATCGGGAAGGGGTTTGAGCTGATCCTGGCACTTTCCTTCTCCCAATCCAGGCCGTGACCACTTCCCACGGCTCTCTGGGAAGTCACTAAACAATCATGTTAATAATAGTGTAATTATAATAATAATCTCTGGCCTCGTTATAGCCCCTTTTAATTTCACAGAGCACGTTAACACATCACTAATCCTCATAATAACTTCGCGAAGCAGGAAGCTCGAGAACGATCACCCCCATTTTACAGAAGTTCACACAGAGCCTTGGAGAATTCCATTACTTGCTGTGGTAGCTTCTTAGGGCTGTCTTCACATATGACCACCAATGCGGTGACCTAAAACAACAGAAACGGATTCCCTTCCTGTTCTAGAGGCCAGAAGTCCGAAATCAAGGTGTCAGCAGGGCCACGCTCCCCTAAGCGGCTCCAGGGAGCCACCCCTCCTTGCCTTTTCCAGCCTCATGGCTCCTGGTGTCTCTCTCCCTTGTGGCAGCACCTGCCTCCATGTTCACATGGCTCTTTCCTGTCTCTGTGTCTTTGGGCTCTCCCTCCTTTCTCTTATAAGGACACCAGTCACCGGATTTAGGGTCCCCCCCCCCGACCCTGGCTGATCCAAGACGCTTAACATGGTTATATCTGCAAAGACCCTAATTCCAAATTAGGTCAAATTCACAGGTACTAGGGACGAGGACTGGTACATATTTTTGGGGGGACACTATTCAATCCTCTGTATTTGCCCCAGGTGACACGGCTGGCTCAACTCAGATATTTTGTGTACTTTTTCTCCCATCAGAGTGTTGACATCTCCGGGAAGCCTGTGGTGGTCCCTCGGCCCTTTAGGCGTGCTTTCCTCTGTGACACCTGGTTCCCTTCCCCATTTTCCACTGCCTGGCCCTAGGATTTGCCCCTGGCAGCACCGATTCTGTGGAAGGGAGAGGAAAACCAGAGTGATGACTGGCGGAGAACCAGTGTTTTCTATATACCCAATCCTGGCCTTGGCCGTGAAGCAATGTGTGTGGTGCACATGCCCAGCTGGGGCTGAGTTAACCTGCGGGAGGCCCCCAGAGCCCTGTGCTCAGGCCCTGGGCCATCTTGGAGCAAGGGCTGTGTGTGTAAGCTTCGCCCTGAAGCAGCTGCTGTATTATTTTGGGGCCGCCTGCGATATAGATGGAGAGGGAAGGCCTTACTGTAGGTTTCTTGACTGCCCCTGCAGCCCTGGCTGAAGGCTCCTCTGCCAGAGCCCCGAGCTGACGCAGGATGAGACCTGCGTCGTTGAGACCCGCGGCTTGACTGTCTCGCTCCTGGTCCACCTCGGGGTCGGAAGTCTCTCTTGTCAGGATATGCCAGCGATGGTGGATTTGCCCAGGGATGGCCAGGGTGCCAGTGTTCTGAGACTCCAAATGCTCTCTGCTGTGTGTGTGCCCTGCTGTCTACGGGGCGAGTCCAGGGGGATGGGGGTTCTTCTGCCGTTTCCAGAAGACTCTGGATTGGAGGAAAGGACTAGCCTTAAAACGGTGCATCTTTTCCATTGGATCAGGCCCTGGAGGAAAAGGCTGAAAGGAAACAGAAACAGCTGTCGGTGTGCTGTGCCTGGCACTGCCTTAGATAGAATCTCACCTAACCCTCCCGCCAGCCTCAGGACACCCTGGCCCTGGCCGCCTTTCCGGGGGCCCCTGAGATGTTGGCATATGCAGCAGGGCCGGGCTCAGACCAGAGGCAGGACTGAATAAAGCACCTGTGGCTTGAAGCAGCCCAGCCCATCCCCTCGCTCGTCTAGTGTGTTCCACCCAGGTGGATAATTTGTATTTTTATGGCTGCTTAATAATGAATGACCACATCTTGTCAAGTAAACAGCTGGGCAGACCAGGCTGACCTGGTTCAGGTTGCATATATTCAAGCATCTGCACCCCCAGTGTCAATTCAACAGGCCTGCCAGGTCCCCCCCTGCAGCCTCTGCAGCCGCTAAACACGACTGCAAACGGCCGCTCCACCTCAGGCCTCCCTCCCGCACCCCCCTCCCCGCCCCCCACACACACCTGGCAGCGGATGTGACCTGCTTTTCCTAAGGAAGCCGTCAGACATCTCCTCGCCCCGGCCTCCTCCTTGTTGCCAGGGTTAGATGGGTGATGCACGTAAGGCCTTCAGCCTGGTTTGGGCACACGGTAAATGTGATGCGAACGTTACTATCTGCTTCTTTTACCACTTCTCTCACACTTTGTCCTGTCTACCTTTCTCTCTCATTTCTCAGCACAGAGGCACCTCGCCTTAACCCAGGGCAGACACCTCCACGGCTTGTGGACCTCACCCTTCCCTTTCCTCCTCTAGGACCTCATCCCCACCTCCCCACCCCACTTCTAATACGGGGTATAAAGTACATGGGTTTTGGGGTCCGACAGGCTGAGGTTTGAAACCCTGCTTTGTCACACACCAGCCAAGGGACTTTGGCATGTGACCTGACCCCTCCAAACATAAGATGGGCTCCCTCTTCCGCGTGGGGACAATACTGGCCCTCTCCTAGGCTACTTGTGAGAAGCAAATGCTCAATAAAATTTGGGTCCCTTCTTGTTTTCTGAAAGAGCATGAAGTCGCGAGTGCTTTTAGACTAGGAGAATATCACGCAGAGGTGCTCGCACATTCTACCTGAGGTGTCCCGTTGTCTAGAAAACACCGATTTCCCACCGAGACCTCACTTTTCCGGAAAGCTGATTAATTCTGATGCATGCTTCACTGCTTTGGAATGGACCAGTTGTCAGAAATATCCCGGTCTCAGGGAAGTTCCCCAAGTGCCCCGTCTCTGGGCACCGACAGATTCATGTCTTTCCTGCTCCAGAAAAAGAATCATGGTCCCCCTCGTGATCCAGGCATGCAGATTTATGGGGTGCCCTTTACTTCAGCTAATGCCCTTCCTTGTCCCCCTAATGATATAACCCCATCTGGAGGGGAGGTAACTCACTCTAAGTCACAAGAAAAATTACTGGAGAAAAAAGGTCTCGAACCTGTCTCTTCTCCCATCAGACATTCCTCTTCACCAAGCTAAGTGCTCCTGGAGAACAGGGATTGTCTTATTCATCTCTGTATCAACAGCACTCAGCCCGCAGCCAGACGTGGAATAGGTGCTTATTAAAGATTTTGTTGAATTTATGAAGGAATAAATCTGATCCCAAGATGGGCTTTGAGCAGATCCTGGAAATAATGAACCACCTACTCCCTCGGGAGAATAACTCTTCCCTCCCTCCCTCCGTCTCTCCCTCTCTCCCTCCCTCGCTCTCTCCCTCGCTCCTATTCATTCAACAGGTATTTATGTGGCAGTTGTAGGTACTGGAGATATAGCAGTGAACTCAATAGGCAACGTCTCTGCCCTCAGTGGAGCTTTTTTTTGGTGTGGGGTGGGGAACAAGCAAATAAATTTTGTACACGATGCCGGGCAGAGACAAGTACTAGAAGAAAATAGTAAGGCAAGGGATCGGGCCGTGTTAGGGCGGCTTGCTCAGAGAGGCCCATTTGATTCCTTAGTGAGGTGAGGGAGCCAATCTGACAGGTATGGTGTGGGTACGAACTCTGCAGGCTGAAGGGACACGTGCAAAGGCCCTGAGGCAGGAGCCGGTGGTCCTGCTCGTGAACTTGACGGACAGCAAGGTCAGGGTGGCTGAAGAGGGGGCACGGGGTGAGGGAGGGGAAGAGTTCAGAGGAGGAGGAGGAGGCACAGGCACCGTGGGCCTTTGACTGTCAGGGAGATGGGCAGTCATTGGGCGGTGCTGAGAAGAGGGACATCCCAAGGGAACACGTTTCAAAGGGTCTCTTTGCCCAGTGAGTTAGGTGGAGTGGATGTCTTTCTTTCAAAGGAATTTATTAGTTTAACAACCAAATACATTCATGGGCTGACAAGTGTTTTTTCGTTTTGTTTTGGTTTGTTTTTTCACTTCTTTCGAGACCTTGCTGAACCCCTTGTCTCCTTAACCCCTGAGCAACGGGTGGGGGCGCCTTGGCCTCACAGCCCCGGGAGGGAGCGGGGCCATCTTCGGTTCAGGAGCTCCCTTCCCCTGTCGTCTTGCCCACAGGAGATTGGAGCAGAACTTCTTCAACTGCAGCTGTGACATCCGCTGGATGCAGCTGTGGCAGGAGCAGGGGGAGGCCAGGCTGAACAGCCAGAACCTCTACTGCGTCAGCGCCGAGGGCTCCCAGCTGCCCCTGTTCCGTATGAACATCAGCCAGTGCGGTGAGTGAGCCGCCGGCCCCACTGCCTGCCAGGAGTGGCCCTCAGACCCCAGAGACGGCGCCACACGCACCCAGCCCGGAGCGCCCGTCCTTCCCTTCCCACCCGCCCAGCCTGAACCCTGCCTCGGGTGCAGCTCGGCTCGCCTCTCACCTTCTTGGTCATCCGGGTCCCTTTGTCAGCCAGGCCCGAGGAAGTTGGTTTCAGGAACGCAGAAGGGGCTTAAGTGTGGCCCTTCTTATCAAACCAGAGTCCTTCCTCTCTGGGAGTTACTTGTCATCCAGACCTGACGGCGTGTAGCTCACAGGGTGGTCTCCGGACCGCCCGTATCAGGCACATGAAGGTGCTTCTAGAATGCAGATTCCTGGGCCCAGCCCCAGACTTAGGAGATCAGGATGTCTGGGGATGGTCCCAGAAATCTGAATTTCTAGCACACTCCCCATGGGAGTCTGAAGCAGGGCAAATTTTGGAGCACCAGCGCCCAGGGTGGAAGATTCCCTGGGCTTCTTGCTAGAACTGCAGTCCCTGAGCAACTGCCCCACCCCCCACCCCCGCTCCGTGCCATGTCCGAACCTTAAATTCGGAGTTCTGACATCTGCTGGGGAGGTGGTGTGACACTCCTGGGACTTGAGGGCCCCCGAGACTGGGGTGCTGGGCAGAGCGAGAAGTGCCACCATGGCCCCGGGGACCAAGCTGTGGTGGTAAGAGTTGGCCTGTGTTTCTCCTGCCCTGTCATCCCGCCAGACCTTCCTGAGATCAGTGTGAGCCACGTCAACTTGACCGTACGGGAGGGTGACAATGCCGTCATTACTTGCAATGGCTCTGGGTCACCCCTGCCCGATGTGGACTGGATCGTCTCTGGACTGCAGTCCATCAACACCCACCAGGTAGGTGTCCGAGCCTCTGGCCCCATCGGGAGACTGGGGACCCATCACTTTTTAGTCTTAATAAGCTGGATCATGAATAGAAGCAAGAGATGTGGGAAGGAAGAAGAAGAGGGAAAGTCTGTGGTCCTGTCTCTCCAGGAAGGAACATGTAGACTTGGGCTCCAGCCCCCTGCAACATTTTCTAGCCAACTTGCTCTTAAACGTGCAATGAAACCTCTCTGTACCTTAGTTTCTTTGTCTGTAAAATGGGTAGAGTGCCGCCATTGGGTAAGTGTGTGGATGACCTGAACTCTTAACGAGAGAGCCCAGCACTTGGTCAGTGTGCCTTCCCCAGAAAATCCTCCTGCGCCTTCCGTTCACCTTTCCTTTTGATTCCGGAAGCTGTTTGGGGGTTAGGTGGTAGGGGCCCCCCCTTGCAGAAGCTGATGGTTGTCTTTTTTCTGGGGTTTCAGACAAATCTGAACTGGACCAACGTACATGCCATCAACCTGACGCTGGTGAACGTGACGAGTGAGGACAACGGCTTCAGCCTGACGTGCATCGCAGAGAACGTGGTGGGCATGAGCAATGCCAGCGTGGCGCTCACCGTCCACTGTGAGTGGGCGCCACTTGGGGGGGTGGCTGTGTACCAAGGGGACGCCAGCATAATGGGCCTGTTCTACCAGGGTGGGGGTAGGGAGGGGACGGGAGCGGAAAGACTGTCATAGGGCCCGACCGAGCAAGTCAGTCCTGGACTAGTGACCTCAGAAATGTGCCCCTGTCCCTCAGAAGAGGCTGTGCCTCCCACTCAGCTCTGCCTCCAGGACACTCCGAACTGGGCCGAGCTCTGCCTTTTGTTAAGTCCCCCACCGACCTGAGAGGGACCCCTCCAGGGAGCTTGGTGAAGACAGACATCTTTTCCCCTCTTTGGCGGCGTGGTGGGGGCCGCCTCTGGCTGGGGAAGCACTGGGGTGCCCAGGGGCTTCAGCGGGCCTCTCCTGGCAGACCCGCCGCGTGTGGTGAGCCTGGAGGAGCCCGAGCTGCGCCTGGAGCACTGCATCGAGTTCGTGGTGCGCGGCAACCCGCCCCCGACGCTGCGCTGGCTGCACAACGGGCAGCCCCTGCGGGAGTCCAGGATTATCCGGGTGGAGTACTACCAGGAGGGCGAGGTGGCCGAGGGCTGCCTACTCTTCAACAAGCCCACGCACTACAACAACGGCAACTACACCCTCATCGCCAGGAACCCCCTGGGCACGGCCAACCAGACCATCAACGGCCACTTCCTCAAGGAGCCTTTTCCAGGTGAGGGAGACCCAGTCCTCCCGGGAGCTCGGGCGGGCGGGTCTGGGGGCCCAAGTGGAGAAGCAGCATCTCCGATGGTAGTTCCCACGGAACCAGACACACACGGGGGCATACCCAGTCACCCCCAGCGTTTTGTGCCAGGGAGACAAGTGTCTTTTGCAGTAACTGTCATAGTACAAACCCCTGAGAAGGACGCACACAGTTGGCTCGGCCTTCCTTTGCTGGGAGACTCCGGGCTGGTAGTTTGCTTTTCAGAGCATCAATTCCTCGTCTGTGAAATGGTCATGATGGCACTGCTCCCATAAGACTCTTGTGCTTTTCAGTGACGTAAGGCACAGAAAGCACATGTCACACAGGCTTTGGCACATAGTGATGATTCAATGACCTTCCATTGCAAGGGGCTTCAGGGCCCCTCCAGGTCAGCTCCTTTCCTCCCTTGTTCCACGGTGAGTTGGTGGGGGTCACCCGGTGCCCTCAGCCCGGGATGATGCCAATGTCAAGTGGACCAGGGTCCTAACTGAAGTAAGGAAAGAACTTTGAACATTGGGGAGGTGATTCTGTCTTTGTGTCTCTGGGCTAGAACATACCAAATGCCTTCCTGAAGTTGCAGAAGAAGAAGACACCCAAAGGGGTTAGGGCAAGTGGTGGCAGCATCTCCTGGTGGCTTCAGCAGTTGATGCGTTTCTGTCAGAGACGCCATGTATCTTTGATGACCTCGGTGATTTCTGCTGAGAACAGGCTGGGTGACCTCTCGCCCTTTAATTCCCAGAAGTTAGGGGTTCTAATGAGATAAAGGGAAGTGTAAACACTACTGAACACACACACCACCCCCACCCCCACCCCCACCGTGCAGCATCTGCTTATGTGAAGGAGACTTTATAGCCCACACAGAACCAGGATGGCAGCTCCAGGAGGCCTCCGTTTATCCTGGCGCAGAAAAACCTAGAGGCCCTGAGAGTGGAACCTGGGGGACATGCGCCTGCATGGGAAGCTTAATTCTTGCCACAGAGGTCCAGGGAGGGTCGAGACGTGCTGATGGTTGAGACCCTGGCAATCCCGATTGGTCCGACATTTCCAGCAGCATCCCCAGTTTGCCCAGTAAAAGGCCTCAGGATACTTGTCACTAGGGGCCACACTGGGCTCTCTTGCGGGAGGTAGGACACGTCCTGGCAGCTTTTAGATGAACAGATACTTTGCCCTCACAGGCCACAGAGTCAGGGCAGGCCTTGTTGGCATAAAGGGCTAGCGTGCCCTTTGCCTTGCCTCTGCCCATCTTGACGTAGAGGCTGAATTCTGTTTTAAAGAGGAGAGCCTACACTCCCTGGTGGGTGAGCCGTGAAGCCCCCGAAAGCAATGCTTCTGTTTCCAAAGGAACACTTCTGGGACCTGGAGAGAGAGCAGGGAGCCCTGGAAGGCTGGGGAGGGAGGGCGAGCCACCCTGGGCTCCTCCCCACCGAGGGTGTCAGTGGGGTGGGGTGGTGGGCACAGCTTTTCCTTTGCGCTCCCTCCCCTCGGGAGGGAAGCAGTTCTCTGCGTCCTCCCAGCCATATAGACACCACTTCTGTCCCCTTCTTATGGTGTCTGGATACCCTTGTCACCTCGTCACCTCCCCTCAGGCCAGTGGTTCTCAGTGGATGGTCCCCAGGCCAGCAGCATCAGTGTCACGTGGGTCTATTAGAGCTCAGCTTCTTCACACCCACCCAGACCTCCTGAAATCACACAGACCGAGGTGCACGTCCCACCTGTGGCCCCGCGAGACCGGCGGCCTGGCTTCCCGAATGGGACTTAGGGCCCGGGGGGCACGCAGGGCAGGCCCACCACTACTCTGCGCCTCTGCTGCTTCGTCTGTGCAGGGAGGCTGACAGTAGCTTGTGCCTCGTTGCCACCAGGGTTACAGGAAGTATGCCGCGTGTTTAGCCCTGTGTCCCGCAGAGGAAAGGCTCACCGGCTCGTGGCTACTGCTAGGACTCGGGACCGGGAGATGCCAGGAGTTGCAGAGTCCTAGAACCAGTAGTCGTTCTCTGGCCAAGCTCATGAGTTCTGACAGGCAATCTTCAGGCAGCGGAAGTTTCACATGCGCTCATTCGTCCGTCAGCAGAGGGATCTCAGGCTAGTTACTCAACCTCCTGCTTCTACCGCGGAGGCTGTGGTGAAGAAAATCCACGTACCGCGGATTAATCCACAGGAAGTGTTCACACCAGTGCTTGGCATAGAGGAAGCACAGAATTACTGGGGCTTTTGTTGTTGTTGTTGTTTTAAAGAACACCCAAAGGCAACTGATAGGGGATCTGTTTTGGGGGTTAAAACAGAAGTTGAGGGTCCTGACTGTTCATGAGCCCAACACCCAGGGGAGAGATTTGGTTAGAACGAATCTGTTCAGTGGAGTGACCTGCGAGTGCAGAAGCTTCCACCAGCAGGGATCTCCTCAGAGCAGGACATTAAAACGAACATATTCTAGAAGCTTTCGGACTGCACGTACAGTCCAAAGGCCGGTGTTTCCCTCTCCGTTTCCAGAGACGCTCTGGAATGTTCTGTGTGGCCTTCAGCCTCAGTGTCTTGGGTCCCTGGATGGACTAGTCATGGCCACTTGTCCTAGAAGCATGAAGCTGACCCTTCTTTGGTGGTCCAGGAACTTGAGAGGAGCTGTGAGAAAGGGTCTGGGAAACCGTGAGGCATCGGAGATCCAAGGGTCAGGCGGGCAGGCGCAGAGGAGGCTGGGGTCAGGTGGGGTGGGGCCACAGAATGTGCAGTTGGGGATCCTTAGCTGATGATGTGGTAGAAGGAGAAATGTTGCCATGGAGAGAGAGAGAGAGAGAGAGAGAGAGAGAGAGAGAGAGAAAAATCTGAGAATACCTGACAAAATATTTCAGAATAAGGGAGCTGCCATAACTCTTGAATTCTCATTTTCAACTTGGCCAGGAAGTCCCTTCATCCTGATTTTTATGACAGCAGAAACCAGAATTCCCTGAGGCCCTGGGTGCAAACACGAGAACCCTTCGCAGTGCCTCCACCGCGGTCAAGGCTGGTTTCCTTCCCCTCGGAAGCTTGTTGAGACTAGAAGGCGGCGCCAGGCTGCTGGGAAAGGCGGCGGCGGTGTTTCCCTCCATGGTTGTGGATTGGCCGTCCTGAGACGGGGCTTCTGTGTGGGATCAGCAGAGCACGTGGAGGCCTGGCCCAGCCTCCCTGCCCCCCCACCCCCATGGCCAAAGCCAGGGCGTCTCTGTCCTCGTCGCCCCGCAGTCCATCCCTCTAGCTGGACACAAGCTGCTGCCTCTTCTCCCTGCTCTGGACCCCACTGGCTTTCCCGCAGCTTTGGGACTGGAAGAGACGTGTGTGTTGCATTCACTCCCCACCCCCCGTTGTATTCAATGGTCCAGTTGTCCTCCCCGCCTGCTGGAGGGGCTCAGAGGTGATGCTGTGCTTTACATCCCATGACCATATATATATGTAGTTGACATTCAGTATTATTTTATGTTAGTTTCGGGTGTACAGTGCGGTGCTCAGGCATCTACACAATCTATGAAGTGATCCCCCCGATAAGTCCAGTGTCCATCTGGCACCCTATGTGATCTATACCACATGATTAATTCTGTTCCCCACACTGTGTCTCACATCCCCACGAGTATTTTGTGAGTACCGGTTTCTCCCCCATCCCCCAACCCTAAAGACTTTTTTTTTTTTTAAGATGTTTAACTTTTCTTTTTGAAGTAGTTTGAGATTTACCGGAAGAAGTTACAGACTAATACAGAGGACTTCCTTATATCCTGCACCTTGCTTCCCCAAATGTGACCGTCTTACGCAGCCCCAGAACAGGGCTCCAAAGCAGGATATCAACGACAACACTGTTATAGAAACTACACACTTCATTTAAGTCTCAGCAGTGACTCCACATCTGTCTATTGCTTCCTGAGGTTCCAGTCCAGGACTACACATTGCACTTAGCTGCCCTGTCACCTTCTTCTCTTTAATTCTGGGATAGCTCCTCAGTCTTGGTCTTTCATGATCTGTGCACTTTTGAAGAATACTCACCAGTTGTTTTCTAGACTGTCCCACAGTTTGGGTTTGCCTGATGTTTTCTCATAACTCAATGTCAGGTGTGCGTTTTTGGCCAGGCCATCAGGGAAGTGGGGCCCTGCTCTTTCCGTCCGCCCGTCATATCCGGGGCCCGTGACGGCTGTCCATCTCAAGACCGGTGATGTTAACTTCACCCCTTGGCCGAGATGGTGTCAGCCAGGTGTCTCCACGGCAAAGGCACGATTTTTCCCATTGTAATTATTAAGTACGGTACTTTCAAAGTTTGTAAAGACCTTATTTCTCTTCATTCTGTCACACATCCGTTTGAGCATTTATTGATGATGCTTGTCTGAACCAGTTACTCTTGTGGTACTCATCAAGTGGTGATTTTTCTCCTCCCGTCATTCCTTCTACATCTATTAATTGGACTTCTAGAAGGAAGAGCTTTCTCTTCTTCTGTATTTATTCAATTATTTATTTTTTATCAGCATGGGCTCATGGATATTTATTTTGTCCTACGGCTTATAATCCATGCATTAATTTGCTAGGGGTGCCGTAAGCAAGTACCAGAGACAGGGCGGCTTAAACTACAGACATTTATTTTCTTACAGTTCCAGAGGCTGGAAGTCCAAGATCAAGGTGTGCGCAGGGTGGTTCCTTCTGAGGCCTCTCTCCTTGGCTGGCAGAGGTCTCTTTCCCTGTGTGTGAATTCACATCCTCTTCCATCTGTGCATGTCTGTGTCCTAATCTCTTCTCATGAGGACACCAGTCAGACTGGAGCAGCGCCTGCCCTAATGACTGCATGTTAACTTAACTACCTTTTGAAAGACTCTGTCTCCTAATGCAGTCATGTTCCAATGTCCTGAGGATTAGGACTTCAACACATAAATTTGGGGCAGAGATAGTTCAGCCTCTAACAATCCATGACTGTCACTATTTATTCAGTTGCTCAAGTTGTCCCAGATTCGGCCTTTGGGAACCCCTCCACTTGGGCTCCTGGGTCCTTTCTCCATGCCCCCATTCATTTTTGAGCATTTTCTTACTTTCTAGTACTACCGAATGTTCCGGGCACATCTCGTACTTTCTCTGCCCCGGCCCTGGAATTATGCGCTTCTCCAAGGAGCCCTCATTTCTGTTATTGGTGAAGGGTAGTGACCGCCCTCGGGTGATTCTGTTGCACTTTGAAGTCTGAGAATCTCTGGTAGCGTGCCGAAGAGCCCAGACTCGGATTCGCTCCCAGCTCTGTCCCTTCTTAGATGAGTGAGATTCCATTAGTTACTTAATCTCTATAGGCCTGTTTCTTTCTCTGTTAAATGGGGATCATGCCACCGACCTCCTGGGGTGGTCATCAGGATTGAGTGATACATTGCAGGAAGCATGTAGCACAGCCCCTCGTGGTTCATTAAAGTCTAGTGGTGAGGAGCTCTCAGTAGTAGGTGAGCCTTTGCTGGAGGCTCAAGCACAAATAGCATCATTTCATTTGGAGGATGGGCGGGATCTATAGGGGTTTCCAAGGATGTCTCAGCGACCTCCTAGACGAAACGACGCTGAGGGGAGGAATTTTGTCTTGAGATCAGAGCTGGCATTTTCAAGAAAGGTCCAGGGAAGCCCACCCTGCAGCTTTTCTTCTTGGCTCTGATGTACCATCAACATCCCCAGCCCTCTGGGTACCCGAAGAGGGGAGGATTGAGACGTTGTGTCTTAGATTTAATTCCCGATCTGGTAGTTTGGTTTCTAGACCCCGGGTGGGCTGGGCCACCTCCCTTGACATTGGGAACTTTATTTCTTATTCCTTCTCCACGTGGAAGATCACCTCCTGAAGAGGTAATGGAGCGTGGTGCTAGGCCAAAGATTTTAGTCTTCCGTTGCTGGGGTCACGTGGGATTAATGGTGAGTGGGAGAGGTCATGGCTATGAAGAATATAGTGCATCTGTTCTACTTTGTATTACATTTGTTAATTATCTCTTTGTCTTTTTTGCAGAGAGCACGGATAACTTTGTCTCTAGTAAGTCTGCTCTACCTTTTGCTTTGAAGCTGATTTATTCTGATACTTTCGGTAACTGCTGAATCCAGAGAGTCCTCTTTCCTGGTCCACCACCATCCCCAGGCCCATGGCAGCTGGGAGCATCTGAGCAAGCGTGAAAGGGAGTTGGAGAGTAGAAATATATCTTGGTCCATTCTAAGCCCCCACCTCTTGGGCAGCTGCTCTGTGCCTCAGTTTCCCCAGGGTTTTTTCTAAGGTCTGCCCGGTTGGATGTGGGATTGCCCATACCCCGAGGGATAGACCTTTGCTGATCATCTTGGTTGTCCCTGCGGAGGGAACGTGGGGCCTCTGAACCCATTAGTGTTTCTCACCTGCTTCGAGGGCCCCAGATGTGGCTGGGACCCACCTCCTGTAGCTGTGATTGACAAGTCTCCTGATAGGCTGGTGCATCTTCAAATGGGATTATTGAGCTGTAGTTTGTAAGTGATGTGGAGCTAGGGCTAGACAATCCCAAAAGGATTTGGTGTTTTGCTCATGGGCTGTGGGGAAACCTGTATTTATTCCTTTTCTTTTTCTCGCCTCCCCTCCCCTCCTTCCCCAGGGAAAAAAAAAAGCAATAGTGACCACTATTTCTTCCCAATGTAATCTGAGATAGTAGACAATCCTTTTTAGGACAGCCCATGCTGTTGGGCACTGATGTAAACATTATCTGTGATTCTTTATTTGTCCTCGGTCTTAGAGGGCTTGCCATCTCAGAGAATGTCCCTCCAGAGAATTCTGAATCGGGGCCATCTCTAGATTCTAGATGGAAGACAATCTGGTACCTGGCTTCCCATCCAGCCTTGCTGGGAAAAGGTGGTGTTTCCTGGTCTTAACCTGAGCTGCCATTGTGTTCTAAAATCTGCGTTAGGGGAACAGAGAATGGCCTGTTTCTGGGGCCACAGGCCTCCTGGATGTCAGTGAGGGGTAAAGAGGGGAAGATGACAGGCATGGAGAGGGGCAGGGGCACGAAAGGAGTGCCCGCCACAGACAGAGAATAGCTGAACGTCAGCACCAGCTGCCGTCACTGACTGAATGTGCCGCATCCAGGCCCTGGCTGGGATCCCAAACCACTTTTTTGGTTTTAGTGCAGCAGCTTACGGGACGATGGCGGGGGGATGGGAGTGAAGCCCCTTTATTCCTCATGGAGCCTGCCTGGGCGCTGTCAGCACCAGCCAGGTGGCCAGGCGGGACCTGGTCTCTGGGGACACCTGCAGAGCCCGGGAAGGACAGGCAGGAAGAGTCTGGTGGGGGTCGGGGGATGGTCTCCAGCAGGACCCCTGGGGGGCCTGGGGGTTGGGCAGGGTCTCACCCGGAGCCTCTCCTGGCCAGTAAGCTAACCCCCTTCTCTTCTGGTTGGTTTGCAGTCTATGAAGTGAGCCCCACACCTCCTATCACTGTGACCCACAAACCGGAGGAAGACACTTTCGGGGTGAGTCACTTCTTGGTTAAGCGGAGGTCGTTTTCAGACTTCATTTGAGTAACTGACTTTCCCCAATATTACCTTACTTGGAGCCCCAGTATTTATGGCAGAAAGAAGCCGTGATAAATGACCTCCTTTCAGGCGGTGGAAACCTTCCTTGTTTGATGAGAATAATTCATTGTTTGAGGAACTCTTTGAGGCTCTGCTCCAAGCCCTGGGGCTCGGAAGAGAACAGTGTGAAAATCCCCGCTCTCTTAGGAACCTGGCTGGGGCTGATCTAAAGGGGCTGCTCACTACACATGCCTTTTCCAGAAGTCAGTTTCCCCCAGCATCTCCCTGGGTGGGTTTTTCGTCCCACCTGACTGTCAGAGCCTGAGGTTCCTCAGGGGAGGAGAGGAAAAGGGTCTTGTGTGAAGAGTTTCAATGCAAATAGGCAGAATTTGCTTGTTGATTAAAACAACAAAACAAGCCTCACTAGGCCTTCTCTTGTGGTCTCTTAGGCTGCCTCCTTCCCCATGAGAGGGGCTCAGGACACTGAGTACTGGAACTTTCTAAAATCAAGTCAGGTGGTTTGTTATTTTGATGCTCTTAGGTTTTCCTGAATTACTTCTTCTAAAGATGTCCCTCGGTGGCAGAGTTCTGAGAGGGTTGCAGGGCTCCTGCAATGGGACCGTTCTCGTTTGGGGTCACCTGTTACTTTGTAGGGTTCTCAGGTGATCTGCGACTGCCCTGACTGTTTTGTCCCCTCCTAGGTATCCATCGCTGTCGGGCTTGCTGCTTTTGCCTGCGTCTTGTTGGTGGTTCTCTTCATCATGATCAACAAGTACGGCCGTCGGTCTAAATTTGGCATGAAAGGTAAGTGGGATTTTCATTGGCAAGCGTCTCCTGGGGGAGACGTGGCCCCCTTTCATCACAAAATGCTGCTTTCATCTCCCTTGGCTTTCCGAGAGGGCCACGTTATTCGGCTGAAGGGCTCCTTCTCCTGTCTGTACCTTTATTGCCAGTAATGATGGACTGAACGCCGTGTTGGTACCTGGGGACCAAACTGTGAGCCGTCTGGTTTTGCTGTGACTGCTGCAAACACTGTTTACTTTACCTGAGCGGGCACAGTGAGGATAATTTGGGAAGGAAGTTGGATTGGAGGGCCAGTGAAGAGCACTTGAGTTTCTTTTCATTTTTGGTGGGTAAAGGGACTCCTTGTTTGAGTAACTCGGGTTTTTCCTTGCTGCACCCATCCGTGGAGTTGTGATGACAGCCGTCAGCATAGCAACATGTAGCGGGGAGTCCGGCCTTGAAAAGTTGCCCAGGCAATGGTTCTCAGCATGGAGCTCTACAGAGTTCCAAAGCAACATGATGGCTAAATCTGCCGGCCAGCTTCCAAGACACAGAGTACCCAAGGCCCTTACGGCCGGAGGGGGGTGGGGTGTGGCTCTCCAGCACCGCTGGCTCCAGTGGGCGGGGCTAAGTGGTGAATTCGCATCCATCTGCCTGGTCCCAGGTTCAAGGGAGGCTGGGTTCCAGTTCGCAAACAGAAACTTGAATTTCCAGGTCTACTTCCCAGCTGGGTTTCCATTTGTGCTGATGTTAGATGGGAGACGGGTGGGCCTGGATGACGAGAGGGTTCCTAAGCCGTTAGGTTGGGGTCTTCTGTGGGATTACGGGATCCAGAAGGATGAACTGCTATGGCTTCTGCACATGAGCTGGCAACTGCGGTGAGGGTGCTGACCCTGGGGCTCAGGGACTAAAGGAGAGTGCGTGCGTGTGTGCGTGCGTGTGTGCGGTTTCTAGGGGTAGTGGTCCCTGCACTGAAATGCACGTTTGCGTGTTTGTACAAGGCAGGGCAGAGTGGGGCATTTGGGATGGAACTAGTCATAGCTTTTGTTATATTCCCCAAAGATTCTGTGACTCCCCTAAAAGTTTAGAACACTGACATACAGCAAGAGACATCAATAGGAGAACAGAAGGCCAGAAAACGTGGTGGTTGCGGGTGGGGGGGGCGCCTGGCTTCCCACAAGCAGTGCTTCTGCACTCTCCCTGTCTGTGCTCCTGACTCAGCTGAACAAGTCACAGCAGAGCAATCCTGGTGTTCTTGAGTCATACGAAACATGGGACCAAGAGAAATACGTGGGCAGGCAAATGGCAAAGAGGGGATCGCGGTTCGGCCTGGGTGCCCATGCCTTAAACAGGATCAGACCGCTGCAGGCACCGTGATTGGAGGTGTTTTATCTGCTGATACTCCCCTGTGCCAAACAGGGCTTCGCTGCTTTAGAAGACGAGCCACCCCCGAGCCAGCTCGGAGCCTTCCATCTTAGCATAATTCTCGGGCTTTGGCTCTAGGACTGGCACTGTTGCTTGTGCGAAGTTCCCTACCTTGGGAGGAACCTTCCTAGGTCTTCCTTCCACCTGAGAAAACATCAGGACCTCAGCAAAGGGAAGAATGGGGCTTTCTTGGCCACCCTAACCCCCCAGGAGGCGCCACCAGCTGAGACCCTGTGACATTCTTGGCAGCACCGAGAGAGCAGATTTTTCCCATTAATTGTCATCCGGTTTCTGGAACAGCGTGTCCCCATGTCGGATGGATCAGGCAGCACCCAGGGTGGTGCCTTCCCCTCAGCTGTCCTGGGAGCCTCTTCCAGCCTCTGCTGCCCTCTTCCAGGCTGAGCTGCTTCCTGGGCCCTGGTTGGGCCAGGAGGACACAGCCCCACAGGTGGCAGTGAAGTACCCCCTTCGTCATGTCAGGCACCTTAAAGAAGTTAGGCTCGAGTTCAAAACAGGATGAGACGGTGTGTCCAAGGCTGACCTTGCTTAGAACTGAGTCTGCGTCTCTGATCTTTATTACGCCGGATTGTGTTTAGGTCTCATTTTAGGATGAACAAACAGATGCCCCAGTCTGTGTGCTCCCTTCATCTTTTATAACCAGCAGGTATCCCAGTGCCCGAAACAGAGTGATGACGCGGGGACCAGAGGTCCCCAGCTCTGACTCAGGCGAATTCTCATCTCTTCATGTCCACGCATCCTCAGCGTTGAATTTGCAAATCTGGGTTAGATCTGTGATGCCACTTTGATGGCTCTTTATTTTCAGCAACGTTAAATACGTAACTTTTCGCAGCCTCTGTTTCCTCAACTTCAAATTCGCATCCTACTCCCGAGCGCACTGGGGTGCTGTGCGTGCTGCCATCGGTGTATAACTGGCCTCCTAAGGGGCTCCGTGGTTGTAGAGAGATTAGAGCTTCGTCAGGCTCCTTGATTGCCCTTCCACGAAGTGCTGCCCTCCCAAGACTCAGTCGTGCCCTCTTTTGTCCCACATACTATTTAGTAAAAATGCTTTTTTTCTACACTCATCCCAGGGCGTTGTCGTCGTGTTGCTCACCCATCACCTCTCTGTCCTGCTGGGCCAGGGCTGACGTGTAGAAGCCACCGTCTCTCGCCCAGGATGCCTGAAACTCTGTACAGGGTTTGGCAAATGCTTGTTGGACTTAGAAATGAATGATTTTCGTTTTAATCATAAAAAAAAAAGCAGAGCTGTAAGATCGATAATGGGCCGATTAGGGCTGATTTGGAAAGGTGGGGTATCTGGGGTTAGGGTGTAGAGTAGGGATGAGGGGGACACTTGTAAAGAATCCCCTCCGCCTGCATCTGAGGACCTGGAGGGGTGTGCGGTGGGGCAGTTATTATGACTTGGCTTCACTGCCTTGAGCTTCACTGCCTTCTGAGAAATGGTTTAAAAAGATAGGAAAATACAAAGGTTAATATAATCAACATCCATATTTCCACCGCTCAGAATAAGCAACTGTTGCTGTTTGGTGTTGTATTTGCTGGTAATGTCTTATTCCCAGAATAAAGAGAGAAAACATTACTGATGAAACTAAGTCGGCTTTAACTGTCACCCCTGGTCCCATTCACGCCCGTTTCCATAGGCAGCCGTTAGCCTGTGTATGTCTCTCTCCCTGTGCCCTGGCTTTCTCTGCGGTCTCTGCACACCTGCCCTCCTCCCAGCCAAACTCAGACCCGCAGACGGCCAGGTTAGCAGCTGCGCTCACCCATGGCAGTGCTAGTGGCCAAGACAGGGAACAGGCAGATTTAAAACATTTTCCGATACATATATATATATGCATACGCAAATGATATGTATATGCATGCAGATTATATGTATGCGTCTGCATACATATGTATTTGTTTTTGTTTTGCCTTTGTTATTTTCAGGCATACAGAACAACATAGTGACCAGACATTTACACACTTTACAAAGTGATCACCCCAACAAGTCTCCTATTCACCTGACACCGTTCGTGGGTATTAGAACATACTGACTATACTTCCCATGCTGCACTACACAGCCCCGTGACTGTTTTTTTAAATTATGGTTGACATTCAGTATTATTTTATATAAGTTTCAGGTGTACAGCGTATAGTGGTTAGACATTTATATAATTTATGATTTATGAAGTGATGCCCCCCAATAAGTCTACTACCCATCTGACACTATACAGTTATTACAGTATTATTGGCAATATTGCGTATCGTGTACTTTACATACTGTGACTCTCCTGTAACCATCAATTTGGGCTCCATACTCCCTTCACCTTTCTCACCCAGCCCCCCAAACCTCTCCCATCTAGTGACCATCACTTTGTTCTCTGTACCTATGGGTCTGTTTCTGTTTTATTTGTTCATTTATTTTGTTCTTTAGATTCCACATATAAGTGAAATCATATGGCATTTGTCTTTCTCTGTCTGACTTATTCCAGTCAGCACAATACCCTCTATGTCCATCCACATTGTTGCAAATGAGAATATTTCATTCTTTTTATGGCAGAGTAATGTTCCATTATATAAATGTGCCACAATTCTTTATCCAACGGTCTATTGATGGGCACTTAGGTTGTTTCCATACCTTGGCTATTGTGAATAGTGCTGCAGTGAACATAGCAGTGCATATATCTTTTCAAAGTAGTGTTTTGGATTTCTTCAGATAAATATCCAGGAGTGGAATCGCTGGGTCATAAGGTAGCTTGAATTTTAATTTTTTGAGCAGCCTCCATACTATTTTCCATAATGGCTGCACCAATTTGCAACCTCACATTTTGGGTTTTTCTTTTTCTCATTTATTCTGTTCTTTAGATTTCACATATAAGTGAGATCATATGGTATTTGTCTTTCTCCGTCTGACTTATTTCACTTAGCATAATGTTCTCTAGGTCTGTCCATGTCGTTGCAAATGGTAAGATTTCACTTTTCTTTATAGTTGAGTAATACTCCATTGTATAAATGTACCACAGTTTCTTAATCCAGTCATCTACCGATGGGCATTTCGGTTGTTTCCATGTCTTGGCTATTGTGAATAGAGCTGCAATAAACATAAGAGTGCATGTATTTTTTCGAATTAGCATTTTGGATTTCTCTGGATAGATACCTAAGAGTAGAATTGCTGGGTCATAATGTAGTTCCATTTCCAGTTTTTTACAGGTCACAAATTGCATTTATTTGCAGATATCTAGAAAACAGTCAAAAGCATGTATATCTCTTCATATAGATCTTGTTAATAAGTTTTATTTGGACAAGAGAATTGTGCCACAGCAGTTTTAACCAGCATCGTTAAAGCCTGCAGCACTCCCAAGAGTGGGCAGATACGTACAGTACGTGAAGAAAGATACACATATGCATATTTCTGTATGCATACACGTGCACATTTACAAAATGCAGTACTTTATGTGTGTTAATTTATGCACAGGTTTATACTCTTAAGCACCCTTCTGCATCTTGCTTTATTTACCTGTCAGGTGTTAGACATGTCTCCATGTTGGCATGTGTAGACATTCTACGGGGCACCTATCTTATGGGAGATAAATATATTAACTAGATCGCATAGGAATCAGCTGAATGTGCATTGTCTCAGACACCTCTTTACTTTGATCAGCTGCCATCTTGTTGATCAAAATTTTGGCTTGAGGAGGGGTCCTGATAGATGCAGCTCGTTCTCTCTTGGAATCACAAAGGTTGTAAAGTGGTGCTCAGTGGATGGGGGGGGGGTCCCTTTGGACTGTTGCTGTAAAGCAGTGCCTTAGAGGGGCACGGGTGATCCTTACTGTATTCGGTGTGGTGGGCGCTGCTGTTGAGAACAGACACTAGAGTAGCACCTGCTGGAGCTGGGACCCAGAGGCTCCCTGCGGGGCCGGGAGTTAGCTCTCTGATTGCTGGGTCACGGACGCTTGGAGGGTGGATGCTTGGGAGCTTCAGGGCAGGGGCCATTTACTGGGAGGTACAGAAATATATACAAATATTTCCATATTTTAGCAACTAATTATATTGTGCCAGTGCACCCTGGGCTTGGAAGGGACAGAATTTACACCAAGCCCTTCCTCACAAAATCTTTTTCCATTAGACATCCAAAGGCCATGGCAATGATGTAGCAGGGCTCTCTGGCATCTGTATTTACAGATGAAGAAACCCGAGGCTCAGAAAAGGAGGTGCCTTGCTCTGGTTTCAGGTCTGCTTAGGCTGCGTTGGGTCTAGAACCCCCACTGTAGTCCCACCCACTTTTCACAGCCTCACTGCCAGCTTCTGGCTGCCCCACCGTGAACGTCCACAGTGCACCTGCCATCTTTATTTCACATGGTTGTTAGAAAAACAACCAGGTAAAAGATACTAGTGTGTCTTTAAATAAGGAGACATGTCCTATAGTTTTCATATCAGGTGAGTGTCGTTGTTATTGAATGGAGAAAGAAGCAAATGTGTGGGATTTTTGCAGCCTGTAGAAAGAACATACATTGTTTGACCTCTTAACCTTGTGACAACTTTGCAGGTATCTTTGAATACTTCTAGATCAGAGAAACCGTGGGAGTTTACTTCACAGTTCGTGGCTTCCTGGTACTCCCACAGTGGAAACAGAATAATGGTTTATTAGAGTACGCAGAGCTTAGCCTTACTAGGCTAATGTCCCCATTGTACAGATCGGGAAACTGAGACCCAGAGAAATGCAGTGGCACGCCAGAGCACACAGCTAGCTCGCCCTACTTCCCCGCATATGTGCTGTGTGCAGAGAGGGTCCGGGAAATGAAGCTGGACTGTGAATTAATCAATTCAGTTCTTCCAGTACCTTGCGTCATTATCTTTGAATGCCATCCCACTTGAATGAGGCCTTCAAAGATGCCTCTTATGAGTCCACTTTTCTCAAGCTGGGACACGCCAGGAAAGACGGGAACTGATGGAGGAGTCTTGCCTCCCAGACTGAGAGAGGACTTCCTTCATTCCTTTCTGGAAACGTGGGAGACTGCGTGGCAAGGCAGCGGAAACCGGAAGGCTGGGAAGGAAGGGAGTCAAGAACTGCCGCTTAGGCTTCCGGTAATACGTTACGTGCTTCCTCAGCTACCGCTGGCTTTTCGTCCTAACGGTTGGCTGGGTGCCGGTGCCTGCGATCAGCTCTCCAGGGCTGTTCCATTGTGAATTAGCGCCAGTTAATAGGTGCTTACAGTAAAGTGCTTGCCTATTTGATTATGATTGGGGATTCTTAACATTTTTTCCGTAAACAGATGGTAACTGTCCTCTGAGTGGATTGTAGAATCACGCCAGAGTCTTGATTTGGAGGGACGGGCTCCTGCCAAAAAGATCTTGGGGGCTGCTGCCCGAGTTGAATGTCTTGTTATCCTTCTGGTTTGACCGCTTGCTTACAGGGAATGATTCGACGTGGGAAGGAGTTGTTTCTGCCCTCTCTCCGAGCCGTGAAACATTGGGCTGAGGAGGGTTCCTTCCAGCTGGATGGACATAGGGCTGGGAGACACATTGGATGTCCAGTGTTGAATGCTCCCACTGGCATTTCTTCCTGAGCTGGGATCGATGGGAATATCCATGTGTCTACAGCTGGGAGCACAGAGCCAGAGTGGTATACAGATGAAGACCTCTGAGACCATTCAAAGGGGACCTGGACCCTAGATGGGGCACGCTTGGTGCCATTGGGAAGATAGCTTCTTTGGCCCTGAGAAATACGCTGATTTGGTCACAAACCAAGAGCAGTGCAAGGCAGATGTGGAACTGCGTGAAGGACTTGGGTTTCCTGACTTTCTGAAGGTCCACTCTTCCTTCTTGCTTGTTTTCTTTCTTGACTTCTTTTGCTCTTTCCTCGTCTGCATGAGGTATGAAGGGAGGAAGGCACATCTGGCTCCTGTAACGGTCCTGTACTCGGGACTCCTCGTGGAAGGTGGCTCTTGGAACATATTTTTCAGAGAGGTTTCTGGATTCATTTCCTATGTTATTCTTAGGGCCTTGGGTTCCCTTAACCAATGCCCTTTCCCTCTTTTCAGGCTCCTTGGCAGATTGCTCAGCACAAACAATGCTCCTAGCATTTGTTCAGGTCTAAATTAAACAGGTTAGGTGTGTGGCCAGTCCCAGGCAGGGACACACAGTAACGGAAGCCAGGAGCCGTCTGCTTCCCGGCTTCTGCTTTGGGCTTCATTGTGAGTTTCTGGCTACAGGTGAAGCGTCGTCCTCCTTGGTGACTGCATTCTAGAATGTGGTGCCCGGACCTTTGAGAAGAAGGCTGGAGGGAGTGCGGTTTTCCTGGCATGCCTTTGCTGCCCTGTCTTTGTGGGAGCTTTGCAGTCATGCAGTGAACCGAACACCGCTGGTCGTGTTAAGCCTGGACTGCTCCGTTCCTCTCTCTCGGGGCTCCAGGGAACCAGCTGTCCTCCAGCACGGACTCTTCTGTTTGAAGGGACAGCCCTGGGTTTTGTGGGCTTCCAAGTGTTAGCCTCTGTGGCTGCCTGCTTGCTGGCTGTCCTTGGCCCCTGTGTCCCGTTCGTCTGGGCAAGGGTGACCCGCATGCTGGGGCCCACAGCCAAGCGATTGCCTCTCTGATTCATTCGATTTTGGCAGCAGAGCACAGTTCTTATGAATCCGCGCCCTTGCATCTGGTGCCACAGTGTTAACAGCCCTTTGATACCTCAGTTTAGAAGTTCTCAGCCTTTTGTCCCCTGCTTCACACGTGATGGAGGGCAGTCATGTGCCTTCCACAGTGCTGTGGGTGTAACCAGGCTGTTGGATGAGTGCTGGCCTTGCAGTGGTTTCACACCTGAGAAAAAGGTTCAGAATATGAGTGAGCAAAAGGGATTTTTTAAAACCAGGAATAAAATCAAATGCATATGAATTTTCACTCTTAAAATGTTCACAAACTTTAGTATTTTCCTGTTTGCCAGACGTTCTGGTGACACACTTCCGCACCGATCCAGACATCCTAGAGTGTCATGGCCCAGGGTGGGACACGAAGAGGGGAGGGCACTGCCAGCCTGGACTTTCTCACAGTGTGCTCTGCCCAGCGTGGTGGGCGCCCCTGCGGAGTCAGGCAGCGGAAACTGCTCCACAGAACCTCCATCCTCCCATGGCACGTTCTATCCAACTCTGCCGCTTCTCCTGTGGGTCGTGGGGGCTTTCACTGGCCCACGGGAGGAGCGACCACAGGCTTTAGCCAATGAGAAACTTCCACGTGGCTGCAGTGCCCGAGCCCTGTGTTTACGTAGCCCATTCTCCCACGTACTCTGCAGAGGCTTTGGGATGTCCAAAGAATGGCCCTCGAAACCACAGGCAGCAAAGCAGAGAGATCCAAGTGACTGTTTATCGGGAAACATGATTTTGGACGAGGGAAGGAAAACCACATGCCGAAAACAATAGCAGACCAGGCGGCTGCTGCAAATCTCTGGTCCGAGCTCTTCCTCATGCCACTGCCCTTCGTGCTGTGCATTTCTCATTTGGGATGAGCTGGACAGCATGGGGAGGGGGGCGGACGTGCTGCTGCAGGAGGCCTGGCATCCCTCCTCCAGCTGCGGCTCAGGGACCAGGTGTGTCTGCCACCTGCTCCAGGTCCCGGCTGCCAGAGGAGGGGAGGAGGCGCTTCCGGGTGGTCTGTCCCTGGCTGTTACACTCACAGAGGTAGTAAGCCACCTCTTCCTCCCTTTCTCCACACCTGAGTACATTTGGTATAGGAGAGCCTAGTTTGCATTGAGATACTGGTTTGGTGCATAGAATTTTGAAGGCTTGGCTCACTCACTGGGTTCTGTGAGATCATGTACATAAAACAGAAACGGTAATCTAGAACCCAGTACCCAGAGAGTAGGAGCTGCTCAACCAAACAGTAGCTGATTGTGTACTTATCACCATTACTCTGACAATCAGCCATCGCCTGAGGTCGATACCATCATCCTTTCCTTTCACAGATGAGCAAACTGGGGTTCTGAGAACCCTGGTGGGGTCCTTGGGTCTGTCTGACTCCAAGCCGTGTGCTCCTAGCTATGATCGAGCCGGGTAAAGTCAGGACAGAAGGGGCTCCCCATCTGCTGGAAGCCTTGGGGGTCCCCATCCCAGGGGGATGCAGAAAGCCCTCCACAGATGGTCCTTTACTTCCCTCCATCACCTGAGAGCTTGTCGCCTGCACACGAACCAGCAGCCAAGTCCCCGAGCTGACAGCCGCATCCTGTCCTCTTGTCAGTTAATAAGTGGCTTATCCCATCTCAGGACACTTGGCTGCAGGATAACGGGGCCTTTTGTGGCCCTGGTCCTGGCTCTTTAATCCACATCCCCAACCCTTTTCTGCCGTCTTCCTCTGTCTCTCCAAGTGCTCAACACCCAGAAACAGCACAGCACACCGTGGCCAAAACTCCATTTCCAGATCCCACCTGAGGCCGTGACTTGTAGCCACCTGCCTTGGGAGGGCCAGGTTCAGGTTCAAAGAGACACCTGAGACAGGTGAGAAGCAGCGGTTTCCATGGAAACCTCGGCCAATGTGCCCTAAACCGTGCTTAGGGTTAACCCCACACCTCATCATGGGTATAGCAGTGAACGTCCTGTGAGCCAGAGATTCCGAGTCATTCTTTCTAGATACCTTGCCCTCCTTCACCAGTCCCCACCCCTCCAGCCCTGCCCGCCCCCATACAGCCCCAGGCCTGCCCACGTCAGCTCTCTCTTTGCACGCCGCCACCATCCATTCTCTCCAGGTGCTGCTCTCCGCTTTCTAACCAGACCTCCCACATCCCTCTGTGGTCCTGGCCCCTTCGGCGGGTTTTCTACACTGCACAGTGTCAGTCCCAGCTGTGCAGGGGAAATCTGCGTGTCCATCCCTCCTCCAGTCGCTCCAGGCAACCCCCTGCCCTCAGGAGGAATGCCGACACCCTGCTACCCCTGAATGGCCCTGTGTACCCCCAGTCTCACCTTGCCAGGTGTCCATCCTGCTTCTGCACTGTCCAGGGCTCCCCAAGACCACGAGCCTCTGCCTGGACTGCCTCCCAGGGTCCCCACCCCACAGCTTCTCAAGTTCCCAGGTCCTGCTCCTTCTGGATCCTGCTCAGTCTGCACTCCCCCAAGCAGGCCTGCCCCGGCCGCCCAGAGCAGGGGAGCCCTGGCGGCGACGGCCGTCCAGCACCACGCACCTTCTGCCCTAGCACCTTGCCCAGGTAGGGAGGGAGTGTTTGGTGGACACTGTCTCGCCCAGAAGGCTGACCGTGTCGGGCTCGCTCACACAGAATTATTAATGTCAGCAGGCTGCCTATGCAGAAGGGTGCGTGGGTGTCCTCTGGCCACCTTGGGCTTTGCACCCAAAGGGCTGGAGCCTGGAGCTCCTCCCCTGACCACCAGCACCCCGTTTGGTTACTGCGGTGAGGGGGCATGCAGTCTGGGATAGTTTGGTTTGGTGACCGTTGGTTGCCTGTAAGACAGAAGTGCTGACGTTCTCCTCCAGGTGACCGCCCTCCCCTCCCCATGCAGCCATTCCTGCCACCCTGTGGAGTCCCACGGACAGGGAAGCACGAGGACGGAGCTGCCGTTCCCCGAGATCACACCATGTTTGTCTGGCCCTCGTTCGCCCTTGGTGTCTCATCCTTCCCCCGCCACCTCGTGTGGACTCTGTAACTCGTGTGGCTTCTTCTTGCACCCACGCCACTAAGATTTCTTTCCGAGCCGTGGTCTGGGTGCACATTACAGCTTAGAGTCAGACGGGTGTGGGGTCGAATCCCAGTTCTGCTGCTCGGGAGCCGCGGCGCTTAACGGTGACTCATTAACTATTCTGGGCCTCCGTTTCCTCAGCTGACAAATGAGAAGGATAATTCTTACTATGCAGGGTTTTATGAGAATTAAATGAAATTACGTATATAAAGCAATTAGTTTAGTCCCTGGCCATGTAGTAATCACTGGATTAATGGGATGAGGGGAGGAGTAACGAAGCCTTTTGCTCCATGTAGACAAGCGCTGAGGAATCCACAGGTCCCGTTACGCCTGTGGTTTGCAGCCTGGGGGCGGGGGGGCGGGGGGCGGGTCTTTTATACACTCCAACGTCAGGATCTCAGTGAGGGGGATCCAGGTATCAATATTTCTAAAGCTGCCCAGGTGATTTCACTGCTTAGCCAAGGTCGTGAGCCTGCATTGTAGCGGCCCTGCCTCTCTGACAGAGACCAGCCCTTCGGGATGGAAGGACACGGGAGCAGGAAGATGTGGAGAGAAAGCTCCCAATTATTGGTCCCCCACTACATGTCAGGCTCTGTGCTTGGTTGGCCCTTTACCTACATGTTCTCATGTGATTTTCACCAGGCACTTGTGATACCCAAATTATTGTCCCTGTTTCTTATCCGAGCTTCAGGACGAGCATCAGGCATCAGTTGGCTTAGGAAGGCAGGACCGTGAGACCAGAGTGGCACCAGGGCGTCCTCGCCTTCCATTTCCGGTCCCTGCTGTCCCTCCTGCAGCCCACTCCTCCAGGGAGGTGACTGACACCCCGGTTTTCACCGCCCGCTGTGTGGGGGCAGGCTGCCACACCCCACACCTGTCCGCCTGCAGTGGTTAATGGTCCAGCTCGCTGGCTGCTCTTCGGGACCTCGCCAGTGACGTACTACCTGTCCTGCATGCGCGGTAGGTCGAGCTGTTTGCTTAACGGAGAGACGTAAGTGCCTCGCGAAGGCTCCCCGTGGATGAGGGGAGAAGCACTCGCTGACCTGGAATGGGAGCATTGTGTTGTTTTGTATTTGCTTCAATTTCCAGACTCTCTATGGGGTTGGGGAACTGTGAGGGGTGGGGCGGGCACAGAGCGGGGACTCTTTCTTGGCTCCCTGTACGGGTGGATCAGAGGGACAGTTCTCTAGTTCAGAGCTTCTCACGCTTTCCTGGGCACCTACAACACTAGGGGGTCTTGTTAAAATGCAGCTTCTGGCTCGATGGGTCTGGGGTCGGGCCCGAGACTCTGGCTTTCTCTCAGGCTCCCACGTGAGGCAGATCCTGTTGGTCTGCCAGCCACGCTTGGCTTTGCGAGGCTCTAGCTTCCAACAAGGGACCCCCAAGTCTATTTTCTGACCCCTGCGATTTCTAGTTTGGGAAGTGTCATGGGATGGTTTAGAAATCTGCATTCTAGTCCTGACTCGACTGTAATTTATCTTTGGGTGTCTTACAAACTTCACTTTTCTCCTCCGTAACGGGAACGCTTTGAATGAAGTGGCTTCCCAGGTCCCTTCTGGTTGTGGCATCTCATAATCCTGCCCATTGGATTTGGTCAGGGCAGATGAGAGGGAGCAGGGCGTAAGGAGGATGGGAGCCAGGGGAGGCGGGAGGCGACAGGAGTGTCCGCTGCGTGAACGAGCTGTTCCTTGAGGATCCCCAGGTCTGACTCATGAGAGGTCAGAGGTGGAGGAAGACGGGCCCTCGGTTCTCTTCTGTGCTGTGTGTCCAAGAGCCCGGGGCGGACTGAACTCCTGGCAGGTAGGGGGCTGGCTCTGACTTCCTGAGTCGTGTACTTGGCTTCTCTGAATGGCAGGAGTGTATTGGGGGGACACCTCCCGTTCCGCACGTCCTGTGAGGGCTCTTTCTGTGCCAGCACAGGTCGAGGCACTGGGGAATGAAGGCATGAGTAAGACACATTTTGTGTCCTTAACAAGCGCAGGACGTAAGAGAATGGTGTAGTTTTCAGAACCTGGAGTCTTGCCCTTTCTTTCAGATCAGAGTCTGTATGAGCTGTGAGTCCTGCCATCAGCGGGGGGAGGCGGGGCTTGGATCTGTGCCCACCACCTGGCATCTCTGCCTGTGGGACTCTCTGGATGCCGTGACCCCGGGCCTGTCCCTACTTGCCCACCACCAAATCTCTTGGGGGTGATTTGCTCTCTGATTGGGCTCCTCCACTGGTCTGCCTTTGGGGTGTCCCCCAGTTGCTTGCCCCTCTCCACCTGATCGATCTGCTGGATCCCCGGGTTTTGACCGCTCCCAGTCTGGCCTCTCCCACTGCGGCTGTGACTTAGTCACACACTGCTCATTATTTGGTGGGTCCGGGCCCACGATTATGTGAAATTTGCATGTCACCTTTTCCTGTGGGAGGTTTTGCCCATGGCGAGGCTTTACCCATCCTTCCCGATTAGTCATGTTCACCTGTAAGTGGCGAGACTTGAGCTCCTGTCTCTGACTGTGCTCGGCAGCCCCGGGATGGGCCATGGTTGGGCCGGGGGGCCCAGAAGGCTTTCAGAGTGGATTGTCACCTCTGCTGGCTTTCCCTGGGGAAACATGGACGCTGTCCTGGTGTGGGTGGGGCAGCTGTCTTCGTCTCTGCATTCCTTCCGGACCAAGAAAGGCTCTCAAAACCAGGGGTCCCAGTCACCCGGTGGCCCCAGGAAGGCGTATGACTCCCTCGTAGGAATAGAAAATCCTGAAGAATCATTAGTGGTAATACTAGTATTCAGCAATGACCCTTGTTAGCATAAAGCACGTGAATGCACATATCTGAACGTCCACACACAAATCTGTGTAACCGTAGTCTCTACCTAAGTGTCTGTATTCACAGACGTATTCACACATATATTTACATGAAAATAGTCTTGAACAATCCATACAGTTTTTTGCCCTATTTTTTTTCACTTAACGATGTTTCTTAAACATTTCTCCATGTCATTCACTAGACCCATCTCTTTAGCTTTTGCATTGCTCTGCAAAGCTTATTTTGCTTACTTTCTTGCTTTTTTCTTTTCACGTTGCTCCTGTATTATACCATTTCATTTGGTTAATTCAGAATTTAATCTGTTTGCTCAGAGGCTACATGGCAAAGGGGCAAAAGGCGCATTTATAAAATATGAATGAATGTAAGAAAGACACAGGCCATGCCTTAGCTTCTCGGCTCCTCTCAGCTCCCATTGTGTGTGTTTGCAGCCTGGCTTTGTTCGGGAAGCATCAGGTATGAGCCGGCTGGGCAGAAGCCAAGCCACTGTATCAGTCAGCAGTTACAGATCACCCACGGTGGGCCTTGAGGACGCAGCTCCTCCATGAGCAGACCAGTGTGGAAGCGGGAATGGACTCAAATGACAGGTGTGACCTTAACAGTGGAATCCTTAGTGTGCACACACACACACACACCAGCAAAGGCCAGTAGCGTGACACGGGCCTCGGGAAGCGGGGGCTGTGGGCCAAGCCTGGGCGAAGGCCGGAACTGGAGACTCGACTGGACAAGTCACTTGGGCTCTGAGCCTCAGTTGCCCTCCTCTGTCACTGAATCGACAGTGCCTTTTGGATAGAGCTTTGAGAGCATTACCTAGGATTGCATACGGGAAACAGTGCAGTGATCCCACGTGGTCAGCGCTCAGAAAGTGGCCACTGGCATATTTTTAGGGATCTCCTGGGTGGGAGGAAGGTAGCGCTCGTGTATGTGTGTTTCCACTCAGGAGATCCCTTCCTTTTAATGAAACTGAAGTAGTTTATGGAGTTCTTTTTATTCAACCTGTGGAGGAAGCACAAGGAAAAGATAGAGCCGTGCCCTCATGTTACAGAGAGAGAAATTCAGACCAAAGAAGCAGCCGTGTGTCAGGGCTGGTGGGAAGAGGCTCGGATGAGAAGTAAGGAGGTGGCGGTTCTCCTCCTGGCCCTGGTTCCGAATGGCCGTGTGGCCTGGGGCAGTCACCTGCTCTGTCTGAGCCTCCGCGAGCCCACTGGCTGGGCCATCTCGGCGCTGAGGCCTCTCCACGCCCAGCCCTGTCTGCCTCTAAGGTGGTCGTGAGGCAGTCAGTGGCCCCTCCTTGAATGTTCCCATCCTTCTGGGTGGACATTTGTGAGGGCTTAAGCATGGGCAGTCAGGCCACTGCCCTCTGCGCCCAGGAGGCCACGGCAGTTGCCCACACTTGGCAATGTGGAGAATACACTGGGGGCGCCGTGACAACCATCGTGTCCGCTGCCTCACCGTGCATTATGTACGCTCATCCTTCCTGGTCACTGGGGAAGATGAACGAAGTCTTAGCAATCAGAGCCCTGCACAGCCGTCTCTTGGCTCAAGTCCGTCGAGACATCAGTCCACGGAGAGAGCCGGGACTCGAGAATTTCAGGCTGGCCCCCCAGGTGAGAGAACTCACAGGGCTCCCCCTGGCTGCGTGGCAGTCTGTATTGCAGAAGCAGAGTGGGGTTACGTCTTGTGCTCCAAACATAAGAGAGCAGGTGCGTAGACGGTTGACCCTTGGTCTGGCCTCTGCGCCTTCCCAGGTGGATCATTTCTCCCCTGTGTTTCCCGTCTCCCCGCCAGTGCCAGAGAGCTGTTTAGGAAGGCCATGTCCTCACGCATGCCCTATCCTCATGGCTTCCTTGAGCTGACGGCACAGAGCTAGCCGTGGGAAGGGAGAGACGACACGGAGATGCGAGCCTCCGCCGGCAGAAAGGGCCAGGGGAGGGCAGTCAGCCAGGAAATGGGCAAAGGCAAACACAAACACGGTGCCAAGCGTCTGAATTTCACTACCCAAGGCTGGGGGGTGGCATCACCATGAGACTGTCAAGGGCATTTCGCCAAAAGTCAAAACACGGTGCCGATGACAAAGTGAGGAGAAGCCAGCCGCTGTAATCTTCATCCTCGTGAAAGGCTGTTTGGAAGGAACAAGTGACCAAACATTATGAAGACACAAGCTGATTGCCGTAGGGAAGACAAAGCTCGCTCCAAGGAAGTGCACATCTTCATTAGAGGCAGTAGAATGATTTCAAAAGCAAGCTGAGAAGTCGCTCTTCCCTAAAAGCCACAACCTACCCGTGTCTGAGCTGGAGGGACTGTCCTGCTCATGGAAGGACTCGCCTGCATGCAACAGACGTCACCATCTTCCCGCGATAAAGGTGGGTACGTGCCTGTCCCCTCTGTCACACCGGGTCACGATGGAAACAGCAATCTTAAGGCAGTGTTACTTGTCTCCACGGCGTTCTGCAAAGCGGTCCTGCCCCAGGATCGGCTGTGCTGCTGGGGACAGGGTGGCGTGTTCCTCCCGATGTCTGGCTCCTTAGGACAGGACGGGGCCCAGTCTGGCAGGAATGATTGACTGGGGAGGAAATGCATGAGCACAGCAAACCGACGTCCGTAGCCAGGTGTATGCAGAAGTGTACCTACAGCCATCCGAGGTTTACCAGAGCCTTCCACGGGGGGCTGTTGGCTGCTGGCTCAGCAGTCAGCCATGGCATAATTGGCACCCGTCTGGCCACTATTTCTGAGGCTTTGCAGGTGGAAGCCCCATGGAAAGCAGGGGTAAATGGTGGTGGCAGTCCTTGGTGCTTCGGTTATAACACGCTTACAGTAGCACCCAAACCCATTGAACTGGTTTTTGGAGCCGAGCTTGAGTCCTGTTTCACCTCTGTGCCATCTGTCTTGCCCTTTCCCAGTCAGTCTGGGAAATGACTGGAAGGTGACCAGCACTTGGGCTGGGGCAGTTCAGCTTCGCCTGCTCCTGGCTGCCCAGGCGGGTGACTCCCAATCGTCGAGTTCTCTGAGGACCGGAGAAGCTCTAAGTCGTCCTGGCCAAATCCATATCCCCCTCTCCAAATCCTGCCGTGTTTCCGTAGGTGTGGGACTAGGTTCCCCGCTGTGGGTTCTCATCAAGTGGCTGGGTGCCGTTGTCACTTCCACTTTCTGGTCTCAGTGTTTATCCCCTGGTCATATGAACTTTAGTGACTGACTATTCGACCAATGTGGTGATAGCAGAAGAGACCGACGGTCTTGGTCCTTTCTCCTCTTTTTGGTGCAGAATTGGAGGCTTGGAGAAAGATCGGGTGGCTTCTCTTAGGACCGTGTTGGTTGGGGCACAGCCAGGCTGGGGTCTGGTCTCCTGGCTCTGGATGCCATGTTCCCCCCACCATAGCACTTTGCACCTCTATGAACTTAATTTCTGGCTTCTTCGTTTCAGAGAGCACTTGGGCAACCAAAGCGTGGGGGAAATCAGCAAAGTAAGGATCCGAATCTTGGATTCGTGTTCCTCTTTGGAATGTGCTCCATAGCAGCCTTTTCCCTTGCCCACCGTCTTGTGGTCAGACTGTCAGCTTTTAGCAGGTCCTGCAGCCAAGGCGCTGCCCCTCCCCCACCGCCCCCTTCTAAATTGTACCTTTCCCTTTTCATCAGCTGGGTCATGTGTTCCCTTCCACATCCAAAATCAGTCTTGCTTCTCATTTTGAGTGCTTTCCCTGGTTCTGTGAACGCTCTCCAAGCTGCGGCCATCTTTTGGCTCAAAAGCTGCCCGAGTCGCTTTCACTGTTCACCACCCGGGAGCCTGTCACAGCCCCCTTGATGGTTTCCAGCCCCAATTCCGGAGCACCCAGGGCTTATGCCACTCGGTACATGGGCTGCTCTCCAGCTGGCCTGCGCTGTTACACTTTGTCGTTCGCACAACCCCCTCCCCTTTCCCGAGCGTCTTTCAGGATTCAACAGGTGAGTGACTCCTTGGTCACAAAAAATCCCAGTCAGCAAGATTAAAATCATCGATTGTTTTTTTTTTTTTTCATTAATTTTGATTTTTAAAAGGCTATTACATTACAATAGTAGTTCTCCCGATTACTGAGTTTTTTGCACCTCTTTACATTTCGTGCAGGTGCTCGCTTGACACCCTAACCCCAGGGCTGTCATTCATCCTCCATCCTCCCATGATCCTTTTCTCCTGGCTTTGCTCCGGACCTTCCTTTTCTGTTAATTCCTCTAGCCTTCTGGCTCTTGCGGATTTACTCCTTGTGAATTAATGTTCTGTTTACATCTGTTTCCAGATGATTAATAAAGATGTTAAAACGTCCTCTACGCCTTACTCCAACCTCTCCGTAGCCTGCGTGCTAACGGGGCCCTCCGCTCGAGAAAAGAATTGTACTTTATCGTGAGTTCTGTCGTTTACCTGTCTCTCTGTGAGTGTTGCCCTCGCACTCAGGTCTCTGTTATCCTTAACAGAGAACCTGAATGACTCACGTGTGAGACTTGCTGACGTTCCACGAAGGGCTCGGAAGATAATCCTGTGTATGTAAAGCCCTGATCCTTGAGAAGGTTGGGAGCCGACAGCTTGCGTAGTCCAGCCCATTCGGATTAGTTTTTCAAGGAAGATTTTGAGAGAGGCCATGTCAATAGCTTCTTTGAAGTCGCACTGGCATCTCACCTCCATCCACTTTGGCCACCCGCTCGTTTCTGTCTGTCAGGAAAAGACAGTGGGCTAGGAGACCCCGTTCTTTATAAATTCAGTTGATCTTTCGTGGTTGAAGTCAAAATGCACTTCTCGTGTTGGCGTCCTTGCTTCAGAAGCAGCTTCACCTGATTCTGATTTACCTTTTTTTTTGGTCAGAGGAAAAGCTAGATCTTGTAACATAAATGTGACAAAGTGGAAGGGTATATAAAACTGTCCCTTGCGAACGAATGTGCGCTTTCAGCAGCTCGCGTGTGAAAGAAGATCGTCGTCGTTCTCTTCGTTCCTCGTTACCCTGGTAGCAAATGTCCACCCACTAACTTTGGAAATAAAATGGTTACCTCACTCTCGTCCCAACACCCCAAATAACCACTGCTTATATCTTGGCACATCTTCTTCCCGTTCTTTCTACATGCTTATCATGCCGTGGCTGCAGTTTTAGGCCTGCGTTTTCACGTTGCATGGTGGTCCTGAGTTGTCTCCATCTCGTTCCATAGTCATAACCGTCACTGTAAGGAATGCTTGCCGTCCAAGTAAATGTATCTTATCAAGGAACCATTCTCCTTGTGTTGGCCACTGAGGTGATAAACACCGTTACAAATAACCATGGTCTGAGCATCTCTGTGCGTCTCACTTCCTTACTCAGGATGAGCCCCCGGGCTTAGATTCCCGATGATGGGGTGACGGCGTCAAGATGGGGGCGGGGCGTGACCATCCTGCTGAAATGCTTGACAGAAGAGGATGACCGATCGACAACGCCCCTGGCAGCACAAATACCTCTTCCCCTCCCGTTCTGGCGTTGGGCAAAAATAATTCTTACCTGTGAGTTCTTGTTACCCGAGGAGTCCTCAGATGGACATAAATGCTCGTGGTGCTCGCCAGGGTCCTCTGGCCCATCCGTCTGTCATGCCAATGGCATCAGTGGTAGCAGCCGGTCACCTGACACATTCCGGCCACCAGCCCTGTTTGGTAGAAATATAGTCAAGCCGCGTATGTAATTTTAGATTTTCTAGTAGACGCATTCATTGAGGTAGAGTGAAAGAGGTGAAAGGATACTCAAAATATTGTCATCTCTGCCTGTACCAGTAGCCACGTGGCAGGGGTTCAGTAGCCACGCAGCCTCTGACCCAATATGCCCAGAGGCTCCATGAATCCCTCTCTTCTTTCTTTGAGGTAGGCTGTTGAATAAAGTCTTTTCTGCTTTTCAGTCTTACGTTCAATTTTACCTCAAAGCTGACTCAGAGAGGTGATTCCAGGAGGCATATGGGAGCACGTGGGAAAATGTGAAGGGACGATGAGAAAGCTAAGAACGGTGTGACAGGGAGCAGTTATTGCTGTGGGCACCTGGGGCTTAACCCGCAGGGGACCATCTGACAAACGGGGTGGGACGCCTCACAGTGGATCCCCAGGAAGACTGAGGGACTGGGGCATCTACTTCCCGACCCCTGTCCTCCATTCATTAGCTGTGCTTGTCCCCCGGGATGTTAAACCCCTCCCACCCCCACTCTGCTGGGTTGTACCTGCTTGAGGCCAAGCGCACGTCCAGGGTGCGGGAGAAAGCCATCAGGCAAAGAAGAAAGGGGAGGCTCTCACAGGCTGTGAGACTGTCTGCCATAATTGCTAGTAAATTTAGGGGGGCCAGGAGTGGAGGTGGGGCCTCAGAGCCTCTGCCCCCGAGTCTGTGTCAAGGTTCCTGGGATCTTCTCGAGTGGACATGATCCCAGCCAGGTCATTCTCAGTCAGTAGTGATCACGGGTGATCCAGTCTGTGTTCTTAGACAAGCAACAGAAACAAATTCTGGCGAACCCGGCAAAAGGTAACTGATAGAAGACTGTTGGACACTCAGAATGTTCTAGGACCGGGGAGAAGGATGCTGGCTGTGTTAGGGAAGGGAGGGAATGAGATTTTGCTCCATGATGGAGTAAGCTGGCAGCGTCGTTAACATCTTGTAGGGGAACAGCACGGTTAAGATGTTTGTTCTGGGCTGGGGAGTGGGGAGAACGGTCACTCTGGCTTTCTTTCGGAAGGTCGCCACCTAAAATGATCCTCCCACTTCTGCTACACAACGGAAGAAAGATGATTCCTCATTCGAAAATCAAGTTGCTATTAGGGAATGAATGCTGGGCAGCTAAAAGTGGACAAGTGACCTCTGCCAAAGGGGGCTGGGCTTCGTGGTGAAATCTGAGTAAGGCGGTGCCAATCAATTTTCTGGGTTTGATAACGAGCTGTAGTTACTTCGGGTGTCACCGTTGGAGGAAGATGGGGAACGGGTACGTGGGATGTCTTGTAACTTCTTGTGAGTCTATAATCATTTCACAATAAAAAGTAAAGGAATAAAAGCGGGAGGGGGGTAAGGGTCTTTGGCGACTAGAGCCATGCCCTGCCCTCAAAGCTTGATACCACAGGGCAGCACCGGCGGTGTTTCACCTGATGTGCCAGCCCTGGTTGCCTGGTGGAGGCTGTCTGAGAGGCGGAGCTTGAGGCTGGGTCTGGGCTGCAGGCAGAGTAGACAGGAACTGCTCAGAAGCCGTACCTGGGCATTGCTCCACCTGTGCAGGGCAGGGGGACGTCTGAGAGCCGCGGTGCCCACTTGCCTCGTGGTGACTACAATCCACTGTGAGACGCGGTGCATGTCATACGGTAGCAATATTAAAACGCCGCTTTTTGCAAAAGATTTACTTTTTTCAATAAATTAGGGCCGATTCATGGTGCTTTCACTAACATGTATTGTGATTGTTCTCTTGAGTAGGACAGAAAGGGTTGGAGTTTTAGTTAGCACACTTATTGGGCCGGTGAGCCATGGAAAGAGTCCAAGAGCTGTGACCAAGGAGGACTTACCCCTTCCCTCCAGTCCACAAATACGGGTCAGATAGGTGTGCTCCCACCCTTGTGTCCATGGCAGACATCACTAATTGATGATGGCACTCTTAGGCCTGGACTTGCCACAGTGCTCTCATTATCCATTATCAGTTGGTCAGGGCTGACATTTGAGGTGATATACATTTGCCATTCCTGCTAATTCCCTCCCCAACTTCCAGACACCGCCAGTCTGCCCCGATTCCCAGCAGGCAGGCATGCTGGTCTTTCCACACTCTCTTTCAGGCATCCATTTAACAAGGCGTCTGGCCCTTTCTTTGATCAGGAGGAGCAGCAGGTAGTAAAACCCGTTCCCAGTTTACCACGGCCCCCCTTCCAGAGCCATGGCCAATGTCAATGTAGAGAGTAGGCCCCTGGCTTTTCTCTGGGTTACAGATGCAGAGGAGGCGCGGAGACTAAATTTAGAAATGAGCAGCTCTCCTGCCATGAGGGTTGGCTGATGTTTTCTGAAGGGGTGAGAATTTTGGTCAGGTTGCCACCTGACCACCACCTTGCTCCAGGCTCCCAGAGGGGTGGGTGAGAGGAGGGACATACCCACGTTGTCCTGGAAACCGCTTCCGTCCCCACCACTTAGAGCTGGAGGCCATGGGCTTGGCGCCTGAGGGGAGGGGATAGGAAGTGAGGTACCAGCTCCTGTCTGCCTCGTGGCTTTGCCAGTGTCCGGTGCTGGGCACAGGATGTGGTGGTCCTGGGGGTGAGGGGATTTGTGGGAGGAGGACGAGGTGGAGGACCCTGCAAAGCGGATGATCCTGGAAGTTGTCCGCAGGCTGGGACTGTGAGCTTATTTATCGGTTTGGCATTACACCCCAAGGAGTGGTGGAGAGAGACGTGCTGTCCTGGCATTTCTAGGGGAAATGAGCATGGGCTGGATTTGCATTAAGGATTTCCTACCAGGGTAGCCATGTGATTTTCTGATAGAGAATTTGAGCGGATGTCATTCTTTCTCCTTTGTGTGGATATGGATGGAAGGACGCTTATCTGTGTGGCCCGGGGTGGGTCCCTCCCGTAGATGTCTGGGGAAGAGCACTCCCCGCACAGGGATCTGCCTGTACAAAGGCCCTGAGGTAGAAGTGTGTCTGATGTGCTCAAAGAGCAGCAAGGACAGTGTGGCTGGAAGGGAGGGAGTGTATGGGTGGGGGAAGATGATCAAGAAGACATATGGAACCAGGCCACACAGGGCCTTTTCGGCCATGGTAGAGACTCTGGCAGCCATTCCAACAGTGGAGGGAGCCCGGAAAGGTGTAAAACAGCAGAGGGACAGGCATGAGCTGAGTTGTGCTGTAGAAGGGGCCACTCTAGTCACAGTGTGGGACGTAGGCCACAGGGGCCCGGGTGGAAACAGAAGGACTACTGGTCCAGGAGTGCAGGTCGTGCACTGCTCAAGGGCAGGAAGTCGAGTCTGGACATGGGGTCGGAGGGGAGCGTCTTTCTCAGACTCACCCAAGGTGCCCTAAGGTGACTGGGGACCCAACTCGTTTTGTAAACCGCTCTTTCCTCTTAATAATTTGTTAGAACTTTCCCCAAGTCTTTCAGTAGTCATCAACAGCATGTTTTTCAATGGTTGAACAGTATTACATCATCTGCAGGCATCATGAGGTAATTAGTCTCCCATCTTACATACTCAGGTTATTCCCAGCTACTCACTGTTGTAAAAATGTGCTGATAGACATCGCTGTACATAAATCTCTGTGTGCATCTCTGATTATTTCCCTGGGCTAAATTGCTAGACATGGAGTGGTTGGGTTAACTAATAGGAATTTTTGAGGCTCTTGGTTATCAAATTATGTTTTAGGTAATAGAGCTGAGCCCAGGAAGGTTGAGTAGCTGGCCTCCAGGCGTGTAGCCAGGAAGTGATAGAGCAGGATTTGAGGGCAGGCATGTGGGTTTGCAGACCCGGCTTCTCTCCATCATACCACACTAAGGACAGCTCAGATGGCACTCAGCCCACAGCCAGGGGCCGAGTGGCCTCAGCATTGCTGGCCTTGCTGGTGGTGATGGCTGAGGACCTGAAACTCGCCAGCTTTCTTTAGTCAACTGCTGGGAGCTGTGCTCAGCACAGAACGGGAATATTCCCATTGGTCACCAGGCAGTGATAGAGCACTGGAGGTCAGAGAAGCGAGGCTGCCTCCCTGGGTCACACAGCTGGACAGGAGAGAAGCAGGGCTGAGCCCATCTGGTACCTGCATTCTTAACCCACTCTGCTGCAGGCCTTCCACGCACGACAGGAGCTGTCCACCAGTTTCTTGGACGATAAATACCAGCTTCCAGAAGCTGCTACTTCATTCCATAGCCCACACTCGGCCTGCCAGCGTCCATTCTGCTTTAGCTTTAACGACAGTGGCCACTGATATTATTGCTATGTTACAGGTCTGACAGTTAAGTGCGCGAACTTGTTGCAATGGTGTTGCTCACCTTTTTTGACATCAGAGGGATTATTCATTATGAATTTGTACCAACTGGACAAACAGTGAACCAAGTTTACTATTTGCAAGTGCTGAAAAGGCTGCGTGAAAAAGTTAGACGACCTTAACTTTTCGCCAACAATTCATGGCTCTTGCATCACGACAATGCACCAGCTCACACGGCACTGTCTGTGAGGGAGTTTTTAGCCAGTAAACAAATCATTGTATTGTCACACCCTCCCTACTCACCTGATTTGGCCCCCAATGACTTCTCTTACCCGAAGATAAAGGAAATATTGAAAGGAAGACATTTTGATGACATTCAGGACATCAAGGGTAATATGACAGCTCTGATGGCCATTCCAGAAAAAGTTCCAAAATTTCTTGGGGTGGATGAAAGGGTGGATGAGGCACTGGCATCGGCGCATAGCTTCCCAAGGGGGGTACTTCAAAGGTGACCGTAGTGACATTCAGCAATGAGGTATGGAGCACTTTTTCTAGGATGAGTTCAGGAGCTTAAGTGTCCGACCTACACTAAGAGTATATATATGTTATATTACTGTTACTACGTGCTTTTACTCTTACTGCATTGTTACTATTAATACTATATTATTATTCTTACCATGCTCCATGTTTTCCATTCTGGGGCCCAGGCAAAAGGGACAGGCAGATGGCAGGGGCCCAGTAGGGTGAGCCGAAACCTGTCACGCCTCTTAAGTTATTACTATGCTAATAATCATCATTATTAAGTGTTTTGCTGGCTTTCCTCCCCGAGGCAACCCCCCCGAGGCAGGTACTTTTTATTACGCTAATTTTACACTTGGGGAAACTGAAGCCCAGACAGTTTCGTGACTTTCCCAGAGTCGCGCAGCTCAGCACTGATGCTGGTGTCACAGATGTATTCAGGTGTAATTTGCACACAGGCATCTGGGAACGTGTGTGGTGCACACCGTGGTCCCATTGATCTCAGGAGAAAAGTCTCAGCAACATCTACGACTTTTTCATGGCCGCCTCCTGCTTCCACTTTCTTCTTCCTGCTCCACTTGACATAGCCCTTTCTGCAAAAACTTATTTCCGGAAGGTGCCGCTAGCAAGCGGGACTGTGTGGGGACAAAATGCAAGGAAGATGAGACCCAGGGAGTAGCCCCTCCCTTGGAACGCCCCCCTGCACCAATCCGGACACTCCCCCAGGACCCCTTGGAGGAGGAAGGCCTTCCTGAGTCCCCGTGGCGCCCTCCACCGGCCACTTTTCAGCTCAGGAACCATACCTACTCTGCAGGACCGCCTCTTGCTTCCACACACCGGTGCATTTCAGGGCTGCGGGGTGCACTCTGCCTCTGCGGAAGTTGCTGTGCCCTGATAATTGTTGTATCCCCTTCAGGTCACACTCAGTTAATGTTCAGATGAACCGTGTGGGAAAATGATTTTACGGCGTGTGTGTGTGTGTGTGTGGTTTCCATTGCAGGCAACCTCTCTGGGACCTCACAAAGTGATGAGCTGGGGAAAGAGACCACGGCTCTTGGCTTCGGCCTGGCCCTCTGGAAAGCCACTCTCTTGATGGCCGAGGCCAGCAGAGCGAAGCCATGGAGCACAGGTGAGGGGAGGAACTGGGGAAATGAGCCCACAGTGGCCCCAGGCAGGAGAACGTGGGAGTGTCTTCCCCCTTTTCCCTGCAACACCACGTGTGCGGCCACCTGGCCTTGCGGACCCAGCATCTTTGTACAGTGACCACGATGTCTCCCGCTAGATGACGAAAGGGCGGTGCCTCTTCTCTTGCATCTTGCTAGAACAATGGTTCCTGAACTCGTCCGCACGTTGGAGGTAACTGGCGAGCTTAAACAAGACTGATGCCTGGGTGCCACCCCTGAATTTTGGCTTTAATTGGTCTGGGGGGCAGCCTAGGCTTTAGAATTTTTCAAAGATTCTCAGGCGATACTCATGTTCGCCAAGATTTGGGCCTAGAAGGATGGTCTAAAAGAAGTGTTGAGAGAGCCACGTATGTCCTTTGAAGTTTTCTCGTAGCCATATTAAAAAAAAAAGTAAAAAGAAAGAGGAGAAATTAATTCTAATGATGCATTTAATTTAACCCCTGTATCCAAAATATGATTTCAACATGTTTTAAACATTAATGAGATGTCTCAAATCCTTTTTTTTTTCGTACTAAGTCTTTGAAATCAGTGTGTTTTTACAGCTGCTGTCCACCTGAGCGTAGCCCCGCCACCTACCAAGTGCTCACTGCTGAACTGGGCAGTGTAGACCTGGTGCACAGTTGGTGCTCACAGAAAGGTTTTCAAACACATGCGCAAATAGTGGAAGCAGTTGTGGCCATGTCTGTAGATGTGAAACTGGGCAGCTGCTCCAGAGGTTTGGGAACGTGTGGTTCGTTGGCAGAGCTTTCCCCAGAACAGCCTGGCTTATCTCTCAGGACTCAGGCCTCAGACAGCAGGTCTGTCCATGGCGCCTTCCCCCTGACCTTTGTCCCACTCCTGTACCCCACTCCATGCCTCATGTAGACCTCTTCTACTGTGGGGCTGTGATGTCCTAGGCTCATGCTGTCATTACCGTTATCCAGGGCACATTGTACTGTTCTGTGTTTGTGTGTCTGTCTGTCACGTAACCTCTAAGTTCCTTAAGGCCATGCTTGTGTCCTAATTAACCTCTGTACTCCTAGTGGCCAGCACAGTTTTTATCCAGTAGATGTTTTTGGAATGAAGTAATGAAGTCACAATAACAGAGAGAAAAGATTTGACTGCCACAGAAACTGGTTTTATGGAGTAAGGCAGCCAGGGCAGGTGTTGCATAGAAGGCAGGGCTCACCCACCTGCTTTTTCATCGTCTGGTTATTAGAGATTAAAGTCATGTGTTTTAGTCAGCTATTGCTGCGTCATGCTGGGTAACAAACGGCCCCAAACTCAGTGGCTTCCAACAAGCATTCATTTCTTGTCCCCAGACCTGTGGGTTGGCTCAAATTTGGCTGCTTCCAGCTGGGCTTGTCTGAGTTTTGCTGCCGGCTGTGGCTTAGGTGCCGTTCTGCCCCACATTTCTCATCCAGGGCCCCAGCTAAAGGGGCCGAGCGTGTTGTTCTCGTGGCAGATGGCGGGAGGGAGTATGAGAGGTTGAGAAGACATATGCTTTGCCGCTTACAGCCCTGGTCTTGGAACTGTCCCCATCACGGTCCCTGCATTTCTCAGCCCAAAGCAAGTCATCTGGCCCCAGCCAGAGTCAGGAGGGCAGGGAGGGGGACAGAAGTGAGTATTAATAATCCAGACTGCCACAGTGTCACATGCATCCTGGTGTGGTGATCGTGTTCCTGCAAGCCCATCTGTCACCTTAGTGACGTGTCACTGCAAGCCTGTCTTATTGTGAGAAGAGAGGAAGGTGTGGGGGTGGGGGGTGTTACTGACCACGGCTGCTTCGCTGCACCGAAGTGACCTCTGCTTTATCTGACTTTGGCTTTCTTGTTTTCTACCCTTTTGCCCCTGTGAATTAGTTAACATAAGAACTCATGCTAAATCCCTTTCTTGCTCTCTAGGGAAGCAGGCAGGGATTGTCAGCCCCTGAAATGCAGGTTATCTGGACAGTGCTGTGTGTGCAAACTGTGTGCTGCCCATATCGGGACTTGCACACACTTTCGGATCTCTAGTCCCCTCGTGTAGGACAGGACGTGGCTGGCCCAGGCCCCGCAGAGCTCACGGTGGCCCCCAGTACATTCCTCTCGGGATCTCTGCTGAGGTTTAGGGCGATCCACTCACTCATTTACTGTCACCTTGATAACCTTGGGCTCCACGGGGCAGAGGGCAGACAGGCGTCTCTGTGTATGTGCAGCTGCAGGGAGGGCTCCACGAGGTGAGGGCTGGGTGCTGGAGCAGTGTGGTCCCTCCATGCCTCTGTGTGGACCTGCCAGGTTCACTGCCATTCCAGAGACCCAGCCAAAGCCCATGACTTAGCTCAGACCAGGGGCCCCGGGTCATTTGCAGAGGAACCTGCTTGTAGGGTTTCTGTTCTGAGTGAAGATGCTATTTCTAATGAAGCAGAAGAGAACCTCTGGCCTGCTTTCTCTCCGTCCTGCAGCCGGGGGCCCCTGTGGGCCCCGAGGAGCACGGCCTGGCTGTGAACAGAATCGTTTGGCCCTGAAACAGCCAACCCTGCTTCTTTCTCCAGGCTCCTCCTGGTCTCCTCTGGCTGCTTTTAGGCTCTCAGGCTCCCAGCACGCTGGGTGCAGGGGATCAAGGGGGCAGTGGGACACCCTGTGGTTGGTTGGGGTCTCTTGGGAAGCAGGACCTTTGAACCCAGTTTCAACCTCTAAGGGTTCGAGTTCCTGTTGTCTTGGCACAGTATGATTTCCTGTTTCAAAGAAAAAGCCCAGGGTTTTAAGAGCTTTAAAAAAAAAAGGCACTTGGACACGAAATGGCTCTTACAAAACAACATGTTGATGAGTTAAGTATAAATGAATCAGAGACATATGGATTAAATTTCCCTTGCAATCCACAGGGGCTTCAAAATTAGGGGAAGGGTGTTTGTCAAAATGTTTGTGTGTCTCGGCCAGGGTCTGGGACAGAAAGGAGGAGCTGGAGAGGCCTGGCCCATCTCCCCTTCCCCACCTGGCCTCTCCCCCAGCGGTGGGGCTTCAAGCCAAGGGAGTCACTGGCAAGTCTTAGCTTGGTTCGTTTTACTACTCCAGCCTGCAGTCCTTTTGCTCGTAATTGAATTGTTTTCCACACTTCTCCCCTGTGCCTTCAGATAGAGGAACAGGCCAATGTCTAACTCCTGCAAAGACCTTGAACCCGTGGGGGTGGGGGAGAGAAATTGACATGCGCCACAGTGACAGGTGGGACGTCACTGCCCACTCCTTGACCCCGAGCCTCCCCTGTTGCCCAGCCTATCTTAACCCTTCTCGGCAACACAAACATGTCTTGTTATTCAGACGTGGCCATTGGAAATGCTCCCGCCCCAATGTCCAGGAGAGGGGCGCCATAGCAGGGACTATGGCAGCGGCAACGTCTGTCTTAGATCTCCTGGATACCATTCTTTTGTCTGAAGACGGTGGGGCTTGGGAGGTCTTCTGGTCTCATGAGAAGCATAAGATACCTGAGGGAGGATCCGATTCCCCCCGCCCCCCGGAATCATCCAGATGTCCCCAAGGGTGTCTGCCTTGCTGTTGTTACCTAACTGCCATCTCCATTCTTGACCAAGGAGCAGAGAAACAGTATATTTGGAAGGACCCTGAGCAGTGTCTGTAACTGCTGCTGGTGGTGTTTTGACTTAGAACCCTATAGACAAGGCCCCTGTGCTAAACAGGTAAAGAAGGGCTTTACCAGGTGAAGCAGAACATGTGTGACTCACTGCCCCCATGAAGCCCTCCCGCCTCTCTTCCCCTGCTGAGCGGGACCCGCAGGTCTCCTTGGGGCACAGTCTGAAAGCACAAGCAGTGGTCTAGAATAGGAACCACTAAATTCTTTGGCCCTTGTGCCAGCAGCAAAGTTAATAAATGTGTCACGGGCATGATGTTCAGTGAAAAACGCCAGATACAAAAGCAAACATGCTCTGTGATTCCATTTGTATGAAGTTCAAAAATAAGCAAAACTAATCAATGCTGATGGAAATCAAATAGTGGTCACTTCTGGTAAAGAGCGGGAGGAGGCACGGAAGCGCTGGCTTGGGGCCCTGGAGGTGGGTGTTTGGGCTTGACTGGTGGTGACACAGCTGAACGAACACCTATGTCAAAGCTTCTCGAGCTGCCCACGTACTATCAGTGTACTTTATTGTAAGCATCTGATCGGTGAATGAAAAAGTCGAAAAATCACCATCGCCTCCTTCCCCATCTGAAGTCTGGGCATCACTGTCAGGGAGAGCTCAAAGCACTGCGATTGAGAGTCTGGGCTTGGAGATTATTGGAGCAGAGGTGAGGGCAGAGCCCAGATGGAGCAAGGAATGGGGAGGGGTCAGCCTCACCAAGTGTAAGCGGGGTCTCTTCCTCACAGCAGGGCTTTAGTGGCAAAGAGGGCCACGGTGGGGCTGAGGGCCCCGAGTGGGTTCTGACTGAGCGGCCTCAGCCTCACCACAAAGGTAAAACCAGGTGGGGCAGTGGGGGGCCTGGCGGGCCGCGAGGGGATCACAGTATGGCGGAACTAGGGGGTGCGGGAGCCCGCTCTGCCTCAGGCACTTCTTGCCACCCTACGCGGAGGGATCACCTAAGCCCCTGTCTTCACCATCTTAATATTCAGAGGAATCTGGGGGCTCTGAGGAAAGGGGGGTGCCATCTACTCAGCCCTCAGCACCCCACCCTTTCAGATTCAGCGGGACTTGGCAAGGGAACGAACGGAGTGTCCACAACCAGCCGCCAAGCTGCCAGAAAGGGGCTGTGCGTGTCACAGGCAGTTGGACGCTTGCTTGAAGAGGTGGAATGAGCCTCGTCGGGCTAGCATGTCTGGGCTCTGGTTGGGACCGAGGAATGTGGCCTGGACAAAGCGAGGCCGTAGTTGCGTCGCCCCAATGGCAGCAGGGGGCACGTCAGGCTGCTCCCCGGTTGTCCAGCAGGTGTGGGGCACCTCCCATCCCACCCCACCCTTCTCTCCCCTCCTGAGCCCATGTACCGTCATTGGATCCAGGCCCCAAGGCTTTCTGTCTTGTTTCTCGGGTCCATATGTGGACGCCTGAACCTCTGCCAGGCCAGGCATACCCGTGCAGGAGGGAGATTTCAGTTCTCTTTGGGAAAACAGTTTTCTTTCCAACCCAAGCAGCTGCCCTCTGCCAATCAGGGCTAGAAGTGAACTATGCACAGCTCTGCTTCAAAATTCTCCTCCCGGTTAATTCATCCCAGCCTCTTCAGTCTGGTGCTAAGGCGGGGGAAAGCAAACATGGCAAGTCTCAGAGACTTAAGTGGCCAGGAACGGACTCTTCCGTTCTTGAGAGAGAAGTCATTTTGTTTTGTTACCTTGAATGGTTGGACCCAAAGTGCCAGTATCTGTGTGTGCCCGCTTTCTTTCCTTTCCAGTGGAAATGCCAAATGTCTGCCATATTGAGGCCACCAGTGCCACACTTTTGTCCTCGACCCAGTTCTCTCCGCCTTTGGTGCAAACTGGGCCAAGGACTGGCCTCCATCTTTTCTGGTCCGGTTCCTGCTCCTCTCTTCACCAATCTGGGGTCCTTTGGCCCCAGGGTTGGAAGAGCCAAGTATTTATGGGGTTTAGCTGAGCCTGTTGGGACTCTATGTGAGTGACGTTGGTTCCTCAGGCTCACGATGGCTTTGGAGTCACTTTTCCTTGTAAATTGCCTTTGGGTCTAATGAGCTCTCCAAAAGCAGCATGGAAAAGATACACAAAAGGCAGGAACAGGCAATTCCCAGAATAAAAAGTGAAATGACTAATAAACATATGGAAATTTGTTTGGCTTCAGTAGGGATCAAAGAAATACTAATTAAATCAGTTACGAGGTTCTGTTTTTCCTATTAAACTGGCAAAAAAAAAATAATACACAATGGTTTAGACGTGGAGAAATGGGGCCTCTCGTTACCTACTCTGGGGGTATATATAAATTGGTACAACTTTTCTGGAGGGCTGCTTGACAGTATTTTTTAAAAACCTTAAAAATGGATATTTTCTTGGACTTAGCAATTCCAAGTCTTGGCATTTCTCTTACCTTAAGGAAATAATCAGAGATGTTCACGAAAATTCATGTACAAGGTTGTATAGTGAAGCATTATTTGTAGTGACGGAAAATTGCAAATGACAGAAATGTCGAACAATACGGAATCTGTTATATAAATTGTGGTTCATTCGAATAATGAAACACCATGAAACCATTAAACTGTGTCGCATAAACTAACGGCATGAAAAATATTTACAATATTTGCTCTATAGAAAAAAGTCAGATTGTAAGTCAGTATATTCAATGCGATCCTGATTTCATATCAGCAACAAAAAAAGTCATATAGACACATGGGGAAAAAAAGTTGGAAAGACATACGCCAGCAATTCAATTGTTTATTTCTAGGTATGGAGAGTACAGGTGAAATTTATTTCCTACTTTTGTGCTTTTGTATTGTCTAATTTCAAATTAGGGATTTACGGCATCCTGAATTGTTTTGTTCCCAATTTTTCATCATTGATAATCCTTTGATGAATGTCCTTTTCTTAAATTTTTGCACAAGCCTCTGTCAATTCACGTATGTGGAATTTTGGGGTCAAATGTCATGCCCACTAAATGCATGTGACTGCAGTAATGAAAAACCAAGTTAAAGTCTTTTGAGGGTTTTGTACTAGAATTTCCTTGCCTCTACTCAGCCCTGTATCAGCTGGCTGTGCTCGCACGTCTGCTATCCTTTTGAGCTGTGAGTTGAGAGCTTGCCCCTGCCATTGCTACCCATTTGTCTCCTAAGCTACCAGGACCAGGAGGCGGGGTTGCCCTCTCCTTTGGCATTTTGGCTGCTGACACCTGGACACGGGAAGCGAGAAAGGCTCTGATATACACCGAGCACCCTCCCTGGGCCAGCTGCTGGCCTAGCTCTTGGCCAAGCCTGGAGCGTCTTGGGGACTCTTTCTCACCTCACGTCTCATCCCGGTCCTCTTACTTTTGCCTTTAAACTGTGTCACAAGTCTCGCCATTTCCCGGCACCTCCACCTGGGCCACCAGTCCCCATGCCATCACTCCTTGTTCCACACTTGTCACGGCCTCTGCCAGCCACCTGTGCTCCGTGCCCTCTAATCGCTACCCAGCGGCCGTGGGGGTCCTTTTGGAACTCATGGCGGATCCCTCTCCACTCCTCCAAACCCACAGTGGGTTCCCACCTCATGCAGCAGGGAGCCCACGGCCCCACACATTCCAACCTGAACCTCTGCCACTCTCCCCGCTGCTTGTCCACTGGCCACCCTGGCCTCTCTGCGGTCCTCAGACGTGCTGGGACAGCTTCCCTTAGGACCTGTACCGTCTCCCCCTCTTGTCTGGACTGTTGCTTCCCTTGGGTCTCTGCTCTGTGCTGAGGTCACGGCATCGCAGAGGCCTCCTGTGACCTTGCTTTCCCCACCCCTGCTTTGTCACCATCCTCGTACCGGTCCTGGCTTGCCATGTGATGCATTTGTATGTTTCTTCTTCCCCGGTTCGAACAGAAGCTCCCTGAGAGCAAGGGCTTGTCTGCGCTGCTCCCTCTCTACCCCCAGAACCTACAGGGCGTGTGAATTCTCACCACAGTCCCTGAGCCCCACAGATGATAACGGACCCACCTGTTCAAGGTCATGCCATTAACGCTACAGATCCCAGCTCTGCCCAACTCCCAAACCTCTTTTCTGTCTCTGCTCAGCAGCCGGGGGCCGTTCTCCTTGCTGCCTTTCCCAAAGCAGTGGGAGCTGCTGGTCGGGTCCCCATAGCCCAGGTGGCCGGAGAAGCCCTGTAGGATGTGCTGCGAGATTCCGGCCAGGTTCTTTCTCCTTTGCAGCCTGGTCTGTCCTCTGTTGGCTGCACTGTGTGGGTGTTGGTGCCAGTGTTTCTAAGTTGTGTGAGTCTGGGAAGGAGATCTACCTGCTTCTTACCAATGAGGGAAAGTTCTTTGACCCACTGTGATGGTCCAGCCGGGGCTGTGGTTCCAGGGTGCGGCGAGACGCTGGCTGCACATGGGGCTACATCCCAGCTTCGTGTGCGGGAGGCACGTTTCTGCAGACTGTTTCCCTCAGTCTTCCCGCTGCTGCCTATCCCATCGTTATTTGTGATTTGGCAAGTGCCCCTGCTATGTCCAGCATGCTAGGATCGGCCACCTTCCCGGAGAAGGTGCTTACCTCTCTCCAGTGTCAGGTTTCTCAAGGTTTCTGTTTGCACGTGGCTTTCCATTTTTAAACTCCCCTTGGACGAAGTGGAGACAACTCTGGGGTGAGGGTGAGGGTGGGGGAGAGGCAAAGCTGCGAGGGCAGAGTGGAAAATGTCTGTGTAAGGGTTTTTGAGAAGAAATAGCATTGCAGGAGACAGTTCCAAGGCGTGCAGCTCGTGACTCGAGACATGGCATGGGGGTGGGGCCAAGCACATAGTCGAAGCAGAGAGAATGAGGCCAAAACCCCATAAATGGAGGCAGGTCTGGGAGTGAGGGACTGGCAGCCAAGTTAGTATCTGCAGGGACAGCCACATGTTCGTATCCACCCCACCAGCCGTTCCTCCGTTGATTCAGCTAACTTTCGCGCATGTTCGGTCTTAGCTGGGAGCTCTGCAAGATCTTGGGGACGGGTCCCTTGCCTGTCCTCCAGGAACTCAAAGTCCACCTGGAGAAATGTAGTTTCATCCTCAGAAGTATCTTAAAACCTGTGATTCCATGACTTACTAGGCTATGTTAGGTCCCTTCGGTGACTTCTGTGTTCTCCCACGGTGGCATTCGTCACAATTTTCAATGGTGTCGTGTGTGTGGTGTGTGTCTTCCTTGTTAAATATTCAGCTCCCCTTCCATAAGCTTCCTGAGGCTAGGAGCCTGTCTCTTTTCTTCATGCATCCCCGGCCTGAGGGTGGTTTATGGCACATGGTATGCATTCAGTAAACATGAACTGAATCTATGAAACCATAAATGAAGGAAGGAAGGAAGGAAGCCTCGTACGGTGCATTAGAGGATTAAAGGAGGACAGAGTGGAGAGTCAGGAGAGAACTCTGTGGAAAGAATTCCACTTAGCTTCACCTGCTCTGGGACGCTCCTTATGTAATACCAACCATGGCACCAGCACAACAAAACCAGCTTCTAGCACGTCCTGGAAACACCGGTGCATGTCAGGCCTGAGTTTCACCGGCGTCCTCTCATGTGAAAGAAGTGTGACCACCCCTGTTCTGTAGGTGAGGAAACAGGCCCGAGGAAGCTGAAATATTTGTGCCCGAGCACACGGGATTCCCACAGGAAATGGGAAGTGTGCGCTTTCAGGCCCTCCGCTTTGCTGCCTGTACACTGGTGTTGACTGCTCTTGGCAAAAACTGTCCCAAGACTGAAGCAAGAGAGATTCCAGCTGGAAGGAGGCAACTTTGGGGTGCATGGAGGCCCTTTCAGGAGAGAGGGAGACTCTCTCCCTTTGGGACTTTTGAGAAGGGAATGCAGAGGTGGGTCTGCTGGGGTCCTCTTGAGGGACAGAGAGGGGCTCAGGGTTCTCCCGGGGCTCCATTCAGGGCCATTAAACTGCTAATGGGAGGTGACAGTGCTTGGTATTTGGTAATTAAAGCATCCAGTCACTGAATGATAACTCTTTATTGACAGTCCTACCGGGGAAGGCAAACTTAATTTGATTGTAGGCATCGTGGCCGTGGACAGGCTTTGTTATGTGAAGAGTACCGATCCGGTGGATGGTGGTGAGGCCCCCGCTGGACTCACGGCAGGCCTAGGGCGAAGGAGCCGGTGTGGCCAAGCCCATCACAGGGCACCCCCCTGACTGAGGCCTGTGGCGGGGGGCAGCCCGCTGCGATGTGGTGGCTTGTGGATTTCGGGCACTAACTCTACAGGGAGTCTGGGGAAATGTTGTTTAAGGCAGAGATGTGAGGTGCCTTCTAATCTGTGAATAGCCAGAACAAGCCCCTGAAAGCTGGGGAGCTCCCAGAAGGAATTGAGCAGTGGAACAGGGGGTCGGGGAAAGGGTGTCAGGAAGTGTTGGCGGTTCCTTACATCATGTGTCAGCTCGTTTCAGTGACCATCAAACGTAATCGTTTTACTTCCATTTCTACCGATGGGGAAACCGGTTCTGAGAACCCAAGAGCTTCCTGAAGGTCATGATACTATTTGAGGACGAGGGTTACTTTCTGACCAGGACCGGCCAGCCCTAACCCTGGGAAACCTTTATGTCAAGAGGAATTTCTCCAGGGGGATGGTAGAATGAGGGAAAGAGATTTGCTTTGTCAAAGCCACGGGAGCGTCAGGTCACGCGTGGCCGTGGACATCGCCAGTTGGCAGTAAGAGGAGGCTGGTTAAGGGTGAGCTGGGTGAAAGGGCGCTTGCTCCTCTGTTCTGTGACTAGGGCCGCTGCTACTAGGATTCTGTCTCCAGTTCTGTCCGAGCTTGCGTCATCCAGGGGACCAGGCTCAGCCTGAGGTCAGAGGTGGGACACAGACCTACTTTCCAGTACCTTGGCCACTGGCCATATGTAGCTATTTAAATGAATGAAAATTAAGTAAAATTTAAAAACCAGCTTCTCAGTAGCTCTGGCCACATTTCAAGGGCTCGGTAACCACACGTGGCAAGTGGCTACCAGTTTGGACAGCGCCAAACGCTGCCCTCATCACAGAAGTTCTAATGGGCGGTGCCACACCAGAGGTTCTTTCCAGCAGGGACGCATGAGTGCATCCTGCTATGTGACTTCAAGTAAAATACTTTCTCAGAGCCTGTCTCTTCCACTGTAAAATGGGAAGTCGGGCTCTCATGAGAACTAAACCCGATGAGAACTAATCACACTCCATGGTGCCTGGCAGGCAGCTGGTGGCCTCCAGAGCCTGGCACGGTCTTCCTATCACGAGAGACAGAGACAAGCCCCTTCGGTCAGGTGTGGTTTTTCTATGGACCAATTTCCATTTGGTGAGCTTACCTGAGGCCACAGGGCTTTCTGCTGTTTGATCCTAGCTGCTTTTGGCATAAAAACCTCATTGGAGGCACCTCCTCCTTTCTCGGTCATCTGTACGGAAGCCGCCCTCTTGCTGTCGTGCCAAACCTCTCCTTTTGCCGTTCGTGGGTGCCGAGGCATGCGGGACCCTTCCCTGGCTGTCACATCTTCCCCTCTCCTCTCGCCTTCTCTACCTGCCCTTCACGCGCCCGTAACACGTGGCGGTTCTCACTTCATGGAGTGTGTTCATCAGGGACACATGGCCATGATTTTGCAGCTGCTGTAGCCGGCGGTGTCTGCTGACACCCACTTGACTCATGCTGCCCTCCCCGACCTGAGAAAGAGGCAGCGGGAGGGAAAGCAGGGAGTGGGTCTCGAACGAAACCACTGGTAGCGCTTGTCAGGAGACCCGTCTCCGGCCACACACCCTGAGTTTCAGATCACGACGTCTGGGGCGGGGCCCAAGAACTGGCTTTTCTAGCAGCTTGCCGTGGTTTTGGTGTCGCTGACCCTGTTAGGCCATGCTTGCTGTTAGCTGAACGTCCTTAAAGAAATATCCTTATCAGCATTACCTGGAGGGCCTGTTAAAATGCAGGTTGCTGGGCCCCAGAGCCGCTGATTCAGTTGTGGGGGAGGGAGGGCGGGAATGGAGCCTGAGAATTTGCATTTTTATCACGTTCCCAGGAGAGGCTGGTGCTGCTGCTCTGGAAACGACACTTGGAGAACCATTGGTGTCTTTATACCAGTGTTAGTTCTGGGATCTGCCAGACCTGAGGTGAGACTGTCTCTGACACTCTGTGACCTTAAGCTCTCTGAGCCTCAGTCTTCCCATCTGTCAAATGGAAATAAGGGCTGTTGTGAGGATTGACTAAGCCTATAGTAGGTGCACAGGAATGCTTGATTTCTTCTCCTCTAAACATGAGCTGGCCTGACGGGCTGCAGTGAGGCTGCCAGGGAACAGAACACTCCTAGTTCTGGATGAGCCCATCTGTGGCTTTCTGCTCTCCTGCCTGCCCTCCCCTCTCTGCCCCCAGCCTGGCAGTCCTTATCAGCCCTCTCCCTGTGCAGCCAGGCTGCCAAATCTCTCAGCTTCCAAATGCCCACCCCACCTCTGCCCTCCTGCTACCACTGTCCCACATTTCCCAAACAAATCATGTGTCCTGTCAAATTATGCGTTAACTGTGTTACCATAAGAATAAACCGTGGTTATTTCCAGATGACCTCGCCTAAGTGTAACTAAAAGCAGTTAAACAAGAAAAGGAAAAAAAAGAAAATGGAAAATAACAGTAACTTAAAGGGCAACGTCAGCCTGATGCAAGATCGGGGGAGTAGGGCCCCCACAACCCCAGCCCTGACTCCAGTAAACTGCTAGCTGCCTCGCAGTGTCTGCATTAAAACAAGCAGATCTAGAGCAAACGCAAAGCATCCCTGAGCTGAGCTGAGCTGGTCTGGGGCACAGCTCCTCCTTCTGGGGACCCCGAAAAGTCGAGTGTGAGGGGGAGGGTAGGTTTGCCCTGGGGTCTGTGAAAACCAGGATTCAGCAGCACTGCCCTCTCGGCTGGGCGGGACCTGCCAGGACCTGAGGCACAAAAGCAGGGCTCGAAGGCTGGGGGCGGGGGCTCGGGGTGCGGGGCCTTGCGTTTCTGTGCCTCCTCCTTCCTGCTTCTAGCACAGCCCTGCTGATTTTAGCATAGCTAGTCTATCCATCTGCTCCAAAATTCTCTCATCAAGAATGTCCGTGCTTTCCAGGTATGTGGCTTGGAGTGTGTCATTGAGTGTCCCCCAGCTTCAGTGTTCTCTAGCCATAAAATGGGAATAGTGACATCTTAACTCCAGGCTTGCTGTTCAGATTAAGGGAGAATGTTCATCAAATCAGACAGCTTGATGTCTAAGATATGGTAGGTGCCTGATACATACCCGGTCCTTTTTCCTCCTCTCAGCTGTATGGGAGGCGCTGATGTAGACGTTGAAAGATGCGGGCAGTGCTTCTATGTATGGGCTTGTGCCAACCCAAATCCCTCTCTGGCAGTCCGGCCCTGGCCAGCTGGGGCAGATACACTGGACGAGAGGCCCAAGCACAGGGGCACACGGGCCTCTTCTAAGCGGTGGTGCCACCTGCCCCTAGGCACAAAGGTGGGCACGTTGGAGACGGGCCTCCCAGGCAGGCTGCTCCCTGGGAGTCGGGCAGGAGGACAGGGCGCCCACCCCGCCCCTCCTCACCAGGCTGTGGGGAGGCCCATGCAGCCCCCAGCGCGTCGGGCCCGGACTGAGTCGGAGCCGCCCCCTGCATGGCCGCCATCCATCTTCCAGAGGCAGCGAGACTCAGTGACGAAGAGTTAGGACATGAAGAATGCGGTCGGATTGAAACCTAGTCAGATCAGTGTTGCAGCCAGAGAACCAAGTCACACCACGCCACGCTGATGGCTCTTTCTATATCTTTTATTTATTCTCTACTAGCCTTGATTTACCTGTTTCTTCTGCTGGAGAGTTAGGAATCTTCCTCCTCCTTCTTCTCCTTTGCACCAGGCCCTCCTTTTCGCTCTCCATGCGTTGGGTTGCAGCTTTTCTTCCTGGTGCGGTCACCAGTGGTCCTTAGGCCCCTGGTTGCTAAGCGGTCCACTCACTGAACCTCCAGCTGGGGATCAGACAAGGCACGTGGCTGTGGCCCCAGACCTCAGGTAGACCCCAGCGCACAAGGGGATGGGCCTGTGTTTCCCTGGACTGGGGGAGGAAGAAGGGCGGTGCGGTGGGCGGACCGGGAGGGGAAGTGAACCTGAAAAGGGAGGTAGAATAGAAAGAGCAGAGAAACGCGAAAGGGAAGGACCAGGGCCGACTCTCGGGCATCTGGCTTAAAGGAGTCCTCCGCGCTCTCCCTGTGCGTCCTCTGTCATGCCTGTCTGCACCTCGCACTGCCCCTGCGTCCTCTGCGATGACGCTCTGTGTCCCAGCCTGCTGAATGCTCCGAGTGCCCCGACGCCGTACTGCCGCTCTCAGTGTGTCCCCCACCCCCGCTTGCCCTCCTCTGGGCTCAGGCTGCTAGGCCATCGAGGCAAGAGATGGAGCAAGAGGGGCAGCCTCGTGCCGTCTGTGGGAGACCTGGCATAGCTAATGCTAAGCAAGCTGCCCGAGCCAGGTAGACCCCGACACTTGGCACTTGCCACTTCTCCTTCTGGTACTAACATTTCCTCCCCCTACTCCTTCAGGCTCCTTTGTGGAACACAGTTGCCCATGGAGGCCCGTTTTCTGTTGAATTTGCCAGTGGGATCTTCATTTTTCCCACCGATGGCCCATCATCACATGGCAGCAGTAAGGATGACCGGGAGGGAATAAGGGAGCAGGACAGAAAAGGCCGCAAGATGGGTTGGTGGCAGCTGAAGCCGCTGCCTGTTCTGCAGTAGCTAGTAATGGTCTCGCTGTGGCATCCTGGAGTTTTCTGAGCTCTCTCTAGACTCTACACAGTGACCTGTGAATTCTGCCTTCCTGTGCACCTGCCAGCGAGGAGGCACCTTGCTTTTCTGAATGGTTGGGGTACTGAGGTCCCGGGCCTTTTCCCTGAGCCAGCCTCCCTCGGTGTGGTCAGCACATGTATTTGGACATGTACCATGTAAACAGTGAAACACTAAAGGAGAGGATGAGACTCCAGAGCAGATGGAAAGCTGTGGCTGGCATCCGGCAGTTTGGAAGCAAAATCTGCATGTTCTGTGCCAGCTTCCTCCGAGCCATGGCCCCGTCTCTCTGCCAACCCTGTTATCATGGGCCTGGGCACCTCCGGATTCTGAGTGGACACGTCCTGCTCCTTACTACTCGTCATATTCCGTTGGCTTTGCTCTGCAGGGAGCATGGCAGGAGGTGGTGTGGCTCTGCCTGCACCCAGGTCCCCTGAAGACCCCGTGCCCCCGTCCCACTGCATGCTCATTGCAACCCCAGATGTCTGCAGGGCACCGCAGTTCTCTGCCTGGGCCGGGAGATTTGGTTAGCACCTTTGCGTGTTTTCCCCTCTGGAGAAACTTGGGCCAAGTCGAATTTGAGTCATAAAAACTGTAGCAACCTGGAGTAATGCTCACAGATGGTCAGGGTGATCTGCCATGAGCTCAAGTAGCCCCCTTCCTGACAATGCTTCACGTTGTCACGTCATCTTGGGTTGACCAGGCAGGCAGAGCTTGCCCAGAGGCTGTAGGACGGGTCTCTGTCTGCAGGGTGGTCCTCACGTCTCACCCTTGTGCTGTGGAACCTGAGAGCAGGGCTGGCTTCTGAGATCTGACACGATGCTGGTGACCCGTGACACATGAGTGGCCTTCCCTTCCACTCCATGTCAGCCACGTGACAGCAAGGCCACGCCCTGGCGTTCCTGTGGGTTGGCATTTCTCTGAGACCTAGACCCTTCTATCTCATGCCCTTCCTTCTTCCCACTGTAACCTCTTTCTACCCGACCTCGAGGTCCAGCGTCTCAGCCCCCCCGTGACCTCTGGGTCCCCTTGCCTCCATTTGCTTCCTCATCCAGACCAACCCCATTGTTAGCCGTTCAAGGCGTCTCCCCACACCCCCAGAAACCCCACCGCCCTGTCCTCCCCCCCTCACCCGCATCGCTTTTTCTTCTGGATCCCCAGTGTGTGATTTTTTTTTCCAGCCCTGAGTGGCTGAGCAGGGTAGCCACGGACTCATGCTAAGTGGGTCCCCCGCAAACCTGGTATTCAGACCCCAGCAGGACCCTCACTGCTTTTTCGCAGGCCTTTTGGTGCAGCTCAGCCCACAGCAGCTGGCCCAGGCCTTGTCCATCCCTTTAAAGCCCCACAGCTCAGCTCTTTAACTCTCAGGGAAATGTCTTGCAGACTTTGTTGAGCTTGAAGCTGCCCGGGGCCGGCACGTGTACTATTTCTCCCTCTTAACCTCCTGTGTCCTTGCCTTCCCTCTCCTGTATCCCTAACGAAAGAGTCTACGGTAGGAAGGTGGGTAGGTGTGTTCATCCATTAAATGTTTATCCCTTATCCACTCTGTTCCTGAGCTAAGTCAGTAAGTCTCCAACCTAGACAGGCACAGCCTGCCAGCTGTTGACTCTCATTGAAAGTAAAAAGTAAGGTATCACAGCGCAATGAGAATAATAACAATAAGAGCCGTCCTTTTCATTAACAAGCACTTAGCTACATCAGTCCCCGTGTCACGGACTTTCCGCGTGTATCACACTTAGTCTTGATCCCCAATCCTGTGAGTTAGGGACTTCCAGGGTTCTCATTTCATAGAAGAGAAAACAGAGTCTGAGAGCTTAAATAAGAGGCAGAGCCGGGACTCGAACCCAGAACGTGCCTCTGGAGTCTTCCATTCTCGCCCTCTTCTTTCCCATGCGGCCTCCTCAGAAGGGGCTCGCCCAGGGAGGGTCCCTAGAGAGCCGGCAGCCCCCTCTCCATCCTCCGCGCCCCCTTGGCTCCCAAGCGCTTGCCTTTCTGCTGAACAGGCACCGCCGCTCTGACCCTCCGTGAGTTTGGCTGCTGAGCACGTGCGGAATCACGTTGTGCTTTTAACTGCAGGCAAAGCCCGGCCCCCTGGGAACTGTCCCAGTTTGAGGGTTTAAAAAAAAAAAAAAAGGCAGTCATGTTAAAATAGCGATAAATCCTATAGACAGAGTGAGGCATGAAAATAGATCCAGGAGGGGTGGTCGGTACGCTATCTAAGTAGATGTCGGCGACAACTCCATGGAACCCGTAGACAACCATTAGAGGGGGTTGTGCTCAGTGGGGGGCCCTATAGATCAGTATACAGACCGGGGATAGTGGGACGGTATAGAGGAAATGAAACGGCGCCAGCGTCTGGGAGTACACAGCGCAGAGAGGCCGGGCCGGATGGGCCCGAGCCCCTCGGTACCTCGTGTTCAGTGGAGTGGATCCTGAAATCTGTAGGCGGACTGCAAACCTGCGGAAGCCCAGGGCATACTGGGCGGCGAGGCCGAGGGATTAACTGAGGACCTCCTGAGTGGGGCTGCAGGGCCGTGTGGGGCGGAGGACGCAGGCTGGGGAGAGTGTGGGCCTTTCCGCTGAGCCAGGCGTGTGGAGCCTGGGAGGACAGGGCCGCGAGGGTCAGCGTCGGGCCGGAGCTCCATGCTGTGGGCCTTCCCAGAGGAGTGCCGGCCCCGCCCGTAGGGGAGCCAGGTAAGCAGGCTGTTCACACAGGATGGGGACGTGTGTCTGGAGGCTGCCGCCCAGTGTCATGCCACACGGAAGAGTCCATGCCGGGCCAGCACTGCTCCTGTTTCTGATGGTACGGTTCTGTGGTGATTGGATGTGGGATTGGCCAGGTCTCTGCCCACAGGGAGCCAGGGAGGGTACAGGGACGCTGGGGTGAATTTGGCCTTCTCCCCACCTGGGTCTCTGCCTCTTCCTGCACATCCAGAGCTTTGTAGTTGGACAGATGTTCCCAACTAGAATTTTCTATTCCGGGGCGTACGAATGGGCAGGAGGGGGCTGCCGTCCCGAAAGCAGGGCCGTGTATCCATCTCTGTCTGGGCCTTCAGTCGTTCCTTTGAATGACTGGATGGGACGCGGTCTGCAGTCATTAGGTGTGGACTTGTATCCCGGACAGTCGTCCCCTCTTTATATCCCGCTCTCCTTTTCCAGGTGGAAGGGGGACCTGTTCACGGTCCTGGAGGGGACCTTGTCTTTCGTCGCCAACTTGCCGTCGTGCGTGGCTGGGGTGCCCACTGATTGTCTTGCCCCGTTCTGGGGTGGCTTAGGGGCTGTGGAGCCCAGGCGTGTGAGACTTTGTCTTCAAGTTGTTTCACGTCAGAAGAGAACGCCAAACGGAGGTTCTGACTCCACTGGAGAGAAAGAACCCAGGAGGTCGTTTCCTTTGTATCAAGAGACTTGCCTTCTGCACCTGACTTAGCTGCTACAGCGTTATTTCAAGTGGCCTAAGGCCCAGGTGTGCTTCTGAAGGATTAGCCCTGACAGGAGGCCATTTTGGCAAAGTCTGCTTCCCTCTTGGAGTCAGGGTCTCTCTCCGTCTGTTGGGAGAGAGTCACGGTGGTGTGACTTGTGGGGTTGTGAGGCAGATCAGGCAAGGGATACGCTGGAGAAATCCAACAAGTCCAAAGCTGTCTGGGGAGAGAGCTTTAGATGGAGTTCAACGGAGAATGTGGGGTGCTGAACCTCTCTGTTGGGGTCAGATTCCTACCCCGTTTGTAGACGAGAGGTTTGCATAAATAAGGGGAACGGTTCCAAGGAGACTTGTTCAAGTAGGAATTTGGCTCATCAAATCTCTAGCTGGACTTGTCCCCAGAGGATTCATGAGAATCAAAATCGAGGGGACGTGTCCAGATGGCATCTGGTAGGGACATATATTCCGGGGTATCTGCCCAGTCCCAGCCGTCTGGAACACCCCTCCCTCCACTCTAGGCAGGAGGGTGTCCCAGAGAATGGGCAGCCTGAGCAGCCATCTGGTCACCGGGCAGAGCCTCAAACCACCTGACTTGGGGACAGGGACCATATGGGTTTCTCAGGGTTCTACCTTGCTTACATTTGACTTTAATTTTAAAGTCCTCTGAACTGGAAAAAGGACTAAGGAGAAAGATTTTTGCTAGACAGCCAGAAGCTATGGGTACCCTGGGTTTTTCCCCCTGCTGATGAATGGTCAGACCAGTGGGCAGAACAGTGATCCACTAGACAAAGAGAGAGATTGGACTGGCTTCCGTGCTACGGGCTATTTATCAGCAGGGAGAAGCTAAGGTAGTCTCTGCCTCCTCTGTAAGGCACAGAGCAAATACAGTCATGGAGCACGAGTCTGCAAAATTAAAAAAAAAAAAAACGGAGCCATAATTACAGTAGCTGTAGTTACCTGGTTTTCACAGCCCCTTGATTCAATACGAAAACCTTTATGAAGCCTAAGCTTAGTGTCCGTGGCTGGAGAAACAAAGGAAAACAAGATGAGATCCTGCACTTAGGAGCCCTTGCTCTAAAAGACATTATTCTCATTTCTGATTCCTCCCTCTCAGCCCTCAGGTGACCATGTGGTCCTTTACTATGGGCAGTGGTGACGGGGACACTTAGTCCCTAAGTGAAGGAGTTCCACAGAATCAGGAATGGGACTTGCACTCAACAGCAGAGACACCCAGAAGCCTGTTTTGAACTAAGTTTTGGTTCTTCTTTAAGGCTCCAGGGTCCTGTCATCTCCGTCCTTTCTTGATCTAGACATTGAGCCCCACTGCAGGGGCTGGGGGACTGGGAGGAATGACAGTGGAGTATTATGAACACGGAAGCCGGACAGGAGTCCCAGCCGTGCGTCACGGAGCAAATGGCTCAACCTGCACATGACTTAGTCTCCTCTGTGAAACAGGGATGGTAACAGAACCAACCCCGTAAGACTATGGGCGTGGTAACTGAGGCGACGCGTGCGTCTTTCTGCCATGTGGGGGGAAAGCCAGGATAAAAAAGCAGAGCGTCTGGAGGTTGTAGGTGTGGAGTTTAGAGCTAAAGTCAGGAAGCATTTGACCTTGAAGGACTGTCTCTAAAGTGACGTGGCCCATCCCTGGGTGACGGTGGTAGTTTCCCGGGGCTGCCATAACAACGACCACAAAATTGGTGGCTGAAAACAACAGAAATGTGTTCTTTGTCAGTTCTGGAGTTCAGAAACCCAGAATAAGGTGGCGGCAGGGCCACGTTCCTGCCAAGGCTCTCGGAGAGGGTCCTTCCTGGCCTCTTCCAGCTTCTGGTGCCTTCCTTGGCTTTGGCCGCCTAAATCCAGTCTCTGCCTGTGTCGTCACATGGCCTTCCGCTGTGTATGTCTGTGTGTCCTTTCCTGTCTCTTGTTAGGACACGTGTCACTGCATTTAGGGCCCAACCTAACCTAGTATGATCTCATCTCGATTCTTACCTTAATTACACCCACAAAGACTATTTCCCATAAAGTCACATACTGAAGTTCCAGGTCTCTTTATGGGACAAGACAAGGCAGAAGGAAGGGAGGTTCTTTCTCTTTCCCTCCAACTCATCAGCCTCTTACTTCCGGGCTCCTATTCCTGGGACTTTCATGACCAGCGAAAAGAAGCTGTAGGGTGCAGTTCATCAATCCATCCACCTATGAGCCTGTGTACCGCCACGTGTGAGGCTGATCCTATGCCGGCCGCTGGAGAATGAGGAAAATAGAAAATAGATGTGTGCTGCTAATCATTGGGGGCCTGCCAGGGTGGGGCCCAGTGTTCAGCCAGCACTGGGTACAGATCTGAAGGAGGACGGTCTCCAGAAGGCAGGTGGTTAGAGGTGAACACCAGCCAGGGTGCTAAGAGGCCCTGCAGTCACAGCCCAGGGTCCTGGGAGCACCGCGGAGATGCCCAGCAGGGCCTGGGGGAAGCCAAAAGGCTGCCCATGAGAAGTGGCACCTCTGCTGAGTCTGCAGGAATATGTAGGATGAGGTAGTCGGAGGACCCTATGCAAATAGATTGGAAATGTGTACACACAGGAGGCCTGAGAGAACTGTCTGGCTGTGGTGTGTTCGTAGGTCGGTGGTGGGCAGGTGAGAGATGAGGCCGGGCAGGTGGGCCTGTCCTCGTTGTCACTGCCACCCTCGTCACCATGAACATGTATGGAGCACCAGGCCACCTCTTGACATTTACTTCACTCGAACTCATCTTCACAGCAAACACATGAGGTAGTCGTATTGCATGTTTGTACGTGAGCTGAGTTCAGTAAGTGTCGCCCAACCTCACACAGATAGTGAGGGATGGAAGCTGGCTCTGGACCCGTCAGAGGACCTTGGCTTCCTCCCCACTCCCCCCCCCCGCCCTGCCCCACCACCCATTCCAAAGCAGTGGAAGCACAGGCATAAAGGAGATGGAAGGTACCTCGTTGCCCAGACACGTGGAGGGAAGAAGACGTTCTAAGTGCCTGGGGTTCTGGGAGTGGAGGCGGAAAGAGGCGCTGACAGAATGGGCACGTGGACAGGGAAACGCAGGGCCGACCGTCAGTAGCCCAAGGAGGGGAGGCTCCTCCCCCCGCCCCCCGACAAAAATAGTAATGGGAACAAGGGTAGTAACAGTACTGATAGAATTAGTTTGGCTGTGAGTAGCAGAAAACCTGAAAATAGCGATGGCTTTGTAAAAACATCGACATTTCTTTCCCGCTTGTGAACAAGAAGTCTGGAGATAGACAGTCCAAGGGTTTTATTTGGATTCTGGGATCCTCTGGGTCCTTGCATCTTGCTTTACCATATTGTTTTGGGGGATTGCTGTGTGGACTAAGGTGGTGGCTGGGGCTCCAGCCATCACGTCAGCATTTTAGGGGCAAGAGGGAGGAAGAACAGACAATATAGGCCTCTTCCATGATTTTTAAAGGACACTTCCCACAAGTTGCCACTCTACACTTCTCTGTCCCATTGGCCAGAATGGAGTCAAATGATCATTCCTAGCTGCAGGGGGAGCTGGGAAATGTAGTCTTTATGTTGGGAGGACATTTGCCCAGCTGAAAATGGGGTAAGCCGCTGTAAGTCAGTGCCAGAAACTGTTAAAATATATGCGTTTGGGATGTTTGCTGTGCAAAACACTTTCATCCTTGGAAGACCCTTCTATGGAGGTACTATTATTCTCACTCCCATTTCACTGATGAGGGATCCAGGCTCCTACAGAAACTGTGAAGAAGTGGCAGAGCTCAATCTCACCCCCCTGCTCTGAGTCGCTCCAAAGACTGCAGCCTTCCACACCCAGCTCTGCTGCCTCACAGCCAAGTACAAGGAATAGTCTGGGGGTGGCGCCTCACAGGCCTGGAACCGGCCCAGCCCGTCTGACGTCCGCTCTGGCCTGGGTTCACCACCCTGCTGGGTGCCAGCTGAAGAAGCAGGAAGAGAAGAGGACTGGCCCATGAGCCCTGGCGCTGTGGGGGGCGAGAGTCAGCAGGCTTTGTCTTCTCCAACCAGGCGCACCGCTGCGGATTTGGGCTGCGACCCGCGCTGGGCCGCTTCTCTCAATTAATGTCAGCTTGTTCTGACCTGTTGTGGGTACTGAACGCAGGGCATTCAACATGCTGTTAGCATTCCAGACCTTCCCTACGTGTTGAGGAGAAAGGGAGGCGTGAGCGTTTTGCGTCCCTTTTGGCAACTGGGGGTCAAGTAGGGGGTCACTGGGCATTGGGGAGGTCTCCGTGGGGCTCTGTTCTCACCGCCCAATTTGATGATGAAATGTTCAGACTGGACCGTGCTGTTTTACTATTGCAGGTACACATCAGGTGAGAGTTAAATGTATCCATTTATTTAATCTTGATTAAAGGCAAATCTAATGACTTATTGATTTTTTCATTAGTAGGGAAAAGAGGGGAGCTCACTTTCCTGACAAGCAAGTTTGAAAGCCACTGCACAAGGGGCCTGTGTTTGAAATGTTAAAAGAAAGATTTCAACATAAAAATCCGTAAAGGTAGACGAAAAAAATTGAAACGGATGAGCAAATGAAAACCACTCCTTTTTTTCTCTTAATGAAGATCATTTTAAATGTTAATGAGCAATAAAAAAAAGGGGGAGAGGGGTGAGAAGCATTGCAACCCCCGTCTGCCTCCCAGGAACAAAAATGACTCCCTTTGAAATTCTGGAGTATATTGATAATAAATGTGAGGATAAGAAAATCAATGGCGGAAGGAAAATATTCTTGAGCGGAAATGACTTCTGACACTTGGGTTGGCCTCCATCTTTCCTCTCTTGGACGACTGGCATAGCCTTTGAGTGGGGCTCCTTGCTTCTGCCTCTCTCCAGACGGCAGCCAGGCCACCCTGTGTGCAGGGCACTGAGGTCGTGCCATTCCCGGGGCTGCCCACCGCATGTGGAACAAGGGCACACGCTTCCCCACTGTCCGCACAGCCGCGTGGCCAGGCTCAGGGCTGCCCCTCTGCCCTCATACCTCCTTCTCGTCCCACCCGTCACGTCCCACCGGCCCCACCCGCCTCCGTGCTGTTCCTGACCATGCTGAGCACAGTTTCCTTGGGGACTTTGCCCGTGTGGTCCCCTGTGCTTAGAACGTGCTTCCCCTGCTGGCTTCACGGCTCCGTGTGCTCTGCATCCAGGCGTCTGCTCAGACGCCCCATCTTCCGCGAGCCTTCCGACCACCCCTCCACGTCACAGTGGGCCCTTACCCGGCCTCGCGTGTCCCGTGGTGCTCAGCAGTGCCTCAGCTGTGTCCTGTGCTCATTCCTTCCTCTGTGTCGTCCGTCTCACCACTGGGATGCTAGCTCAGCCAGGGCAGGTACTTGGGCCTCTGTGCGTCCGGCGGGGCCTCTGTCTGTATTTGTTACACGACCCAGCATGTCTGCCTCTCGTTTTATCATCAGGCCTCACAGGAACCCCGGGGGAGCCCAGGACACACATATTGTCCCCACTTTTCCCATGAGGAAGCTGAGGTCGAGAGCATTCACGGTCAGCAGCTGGGCCGGTCTGCACGAGACCCCGGGTCTCTGACACTCAGGCTGGTTCCCCTCCTTCACGCCCTGCCTGGGAAGTCACCCCAGAGACCTGAAGTTTCTGCTGTGCCTACAGGAGAAACATTTCAAGGGACAGCCTGGCTTGTGAGGCGTATCCTGCGCCTGTGGGAATTCAGCCCCTGGCTGGAAAGGCCAGACTTTCCTCCAACACCTCCCCGCATGGGGCCTGGAAACGAAAACAAATGCCCTCAATATCTGTGCAACCGAATAGAACCTAAGTTATCGTGATTAAGTCAGAGGCTCGTGTCCTGGGTCATCCCTTATACAAGTCCCTTAAATCTCTCTGAGCTTCAATTTCCTCAACTCTAAGGATGACAGTTGGGCTTCCCTTATAGAGAGGACTGTTGGAGCATCAAGGGATGATGGATGGAAAGTACTCAGCACAGGCCTGGTACCTTTCACGTTTCAGAACTGGTCGTCTTTGTGTTGCTGTCGCTATGACTGTCCGGGGTCTTTGGACGCTCTGGGAACGCTCAGACCGCAATGCCGACTCGGGCTCGCAGACACTGTAATAGTTATAGAAAAAGCAGCAACACACCTTTGATGGTACAGTCTGGTTGGCAAACCTTTTTGGCGTCCACTGTGGCCTTTGGTAAGACCGGAAGGGTCCTGTAGACAGGTGTCCTCGTGCAGAAGTTGACCAGCATTTAGTGACAGATGAATCCCCCTTTGTGGTGGCCGTGTGACACTCTGAGCACCAACTCCCTCCTGACTTAGTGTATTCGCTTGCCAGCGCTGCCGTCAGAAGTACCATAAACTAGGTGGCTGAGATCAATTTGTTTCTCACAGTCCTGGAGGCTACAAGTCCAAGGTCAAGGTGCTGGCAGGGCTGGTTTCCTCTGAGGCCTCTGTCACGGGCTTGCAGACGGCTGGCTGTCGTCTCCGCGTCTTCACATCGTCTTCCCTCTGGGCGTCTGTGTTTTGATCTCTTCTTATCAGGGCACCTGTCTAACGAATTAGGCCCACCCTAATGACCCCGTTTTAGCTTAATCACCTCTTTAAATACTTTGTCTCCAAATACAGTCACATTCTGAGGTGTTAGAGGTTGGGCTTCAGCATGTTTTGAGGGGACACAATTCAGCTCCTCACAGGCAGTGTCCCTTCCTCTCTCTGCTGTAGCTCAGCGTGAGGACAGCTCTCTGCAGACATGGCGGTTGTTCTGAAAACGGGTGCAGGCCCCTGCTGGCGTGTTCATTGCCCCTGTTGGTTGAGGTGCCCAGACGTGCACGCCCACGATGAGAGCTGTGCACAGAATGCAATTGTGTGAGACACAGGCCATGTGGGACGTTGGGACATTGCTGTGCGTCTGGGGCAGTGTGCATTTTGTCCCAGGTTTGCGCCTCTAACTCAGCGTTTATAGGTGATAGAGAGAGAGGAGCAGCCGCGCATTGAACACACAGGACATGTGTGCTGCTTACCAAGTGAAATCCCGCTCTCGGGGGACAAAATCATTCTATATTCTGGACTCTTGTCTCCCCGCCGAGCCACCCCTGATCTATCAGAATTACAGATTAACTGGCACCGAAGGGACTGCGAATCCATTTAAATGAATAGCTCTCTCATTTGTTAAAGGGTTTATTTATGCTGCTGGTAGACGCACTCGTTAAATCCTCCAAGTGTCCCGGGCCCTTCTCCTGCCCCCTGACCCACTGCTACTGGAATATTCTATATTTCCCAGGAAAGCTTTAACAGGCCTCAGACGGAGGGCTGTGTGGGGGGTGACATGACGGACAGCACGCCTTCTGTGGGCTCGCCGTGTCTCTTGTGGGTGAGCAGCTAGCGTACCACTTGTCTGGGTGGCTGGGAAGAAGCCCCAGACCCACAATTCTCTGCTGGCTCAAAGAACAATAAAGGGGGACGCTGCAGTGACGACCAGACCCTTCGGGTAGTGTCACCTCCTGTGTGATGGCATTGAGATTTCCAGAATCTGACACAGGGCTCTCGAGTTGCTCTCCTGACTGCGACTCCACTCCACGTGTCCAGCCTTGTGGTTTTGGTCAGGTCACGGAAGGGTACGGTCATTGGAGACCGTTGTGTCGGAATTTTCAGGAGACCTTCTGCGGGATTAGCTGGCAAGTTCTTTTTCTCAGGAGTGAGATCTGGGCCATGTTGGGGGAAAGGGTGTTAGGATTGCTCTGGGGGTAGAATTTTGGAAGAGAGGTAGGAAATAGCAGTGCTAGGATAGGAGAAAAGCTCAAAGGCAGAACTTCCCTGGTCTGACCTAAGGTTTTCACTAGCTTTTGACCTTTGGAGGAAAGATACTCAGTTTCCCTTATGCTGACAGCCTAGTACATGCCAAATACTTCCCATGTCTTAATTAACGTAACCCTGACCACAGTGCTTGGGTCCGTTGTCTTCTCATTGCCGTTTGTAGATGAAACAGAGAGAAGGTAAGTTTCCCACTGGGAAACTGCGGCTTGAACCCAAGACGGACCTAATGTTAGAGGCCATTGCTTAACTGCTGTACAGGCCCCTCAGGTTGTCTCCCCTTTGCCCGAAGTGACCCAGGTTCCTGCAAACCAGCCCCCGACCCCGTCAGAGACCAAGGCCTGGGCCTGTGCTTTCTGCCATCTGCTCTCACTTTCCACTTGCCAGAGAGAGTGATGGGCTTGGAGAGCGTGGGGCATCTCGCCCAGGGAGAACAAGCTTTGTCACCCCGTGGCTTCGGGGGTCTGAACATCTGCTGGGCCATTCGTCCCAGGCCCGTCCTTTCCCTTTGCAGGTGATTCACTGTGTCTGTGTGTCAGCTGCACGCTGGCAGCAGGCTTCTTCCAACGTGTCAGCAGAGGCAGAGGAAAAAACAAACAGAAGAGGTCAGGTCTCCTCTCCCAGAAAGATCCTGGGAGCAGCTTGGGGTGGGTTGAGAAAGGGCAGGGCGGTAGCTCAAAGCTGTCACCTGACCAAGCGTGGACACCCCCTGGCGTGCTGGGCGGTAGGAGCGGGCGTGTGTCAGCATCTCGCAGCCCCAAAGGACACTTCAGTGCCAGGGCAGCAGCCTCTGCTTCCCACATGCGCTCCTGCAGTTGTCGTGATGGCACCAATCGTGTGTCAGCTTTCCTTGACGGTCACCAGGAACTTTCTAGTCCTCCACCTTCCAGGATGGCCAAGGAACTCAGTAACTGCCTGGGGCCAGGACACGTTTCTTTCTGCCCCTGACACCCCAGGAAGGAGGTCATCCAAGAGAAGGTGCTCATCTGAAGGGACTTTGTCCCTCACCTGAGCCTCTCAGCCAGAAAGAGGGTGCTCTCTGCCTTCTTTTGAGACATAGCGAGGGGCAGATACCAGGAGACCGGTAGGAGGGGTTTGCTGCACGCTCTTAGTCAGAGATGTTTTAACCACTGGGCAGTCATGGGAGCTGGTGACAACGGAGCTACACATTTCTGTGGAAACGCTGTCTCTTTGTCACATTTGAAATTTGTGTGAGATTAATTCTTCAAACAAGTTTCTTCCCAGCTGCAAATGATGGTCTCTGTGTCAAATTGAAGCAGCGTATCTGTTCCTAAGCCTGAGGCAGATGATAAACTATGTAAGTATTGCCAACTCTAGGTAGAATATTTACTGTATTTACTTTTCTAAGTTTGGACCATGAACCAAAAACAACAGGAAATTTTATCATCTCCCTTCATCTCCATCCCTATGCCCTAAAAATTTACTTATTATTAATATTTAAGAGTGACCACTCTGTATGAATCAGTGGCTAGAAAAAGGCATCATTTTGCTCTGTTTCTATTTTATACACACATTTCTTCAACTCTCTACCATATGATTGAGGTTCCACGTTAAAAACACATACATATGAAAAGAAGCTGTGCTTCCCGTGCCTTTCCCCAGCTTGTCTTAACTAATTTGTTCAGTTGAGCGTGAAGAAATACTCACCAGTGGAACCCAAGGGCCTGCCTGCTGCCTCTCTGCAGTGTGACCACACGCCATGCCCTAACCTACATTCAGCACCGTCCTGCCGCCCTTCTGTGCAGGTGGCGGACTTCTTGCAGTTTGGTTGGCTCGTTTCAGTGATGATGGTGCAGATAGAGATGTGAGCCCTTTCAGTCCCACCCCGCCTTATCAAGGCCACCCGAATTCGAAGTCTCTTCCCGTTGTTAGCAGGGGAAAACGTTGACTTTGAAGTTCTCAAACTTGGTGGCTCCCCCATTGAATGCCTCACTCCCCACCTTGGGTAGTTTGCTGCATGGACTCCACGTGGGCGGAGGTGGAGATCCCGGTTCTCACAGGGGCTGGTCCTTTGAGCCATCTGGGGCAATTCACTGGGTCTTCGTTGTGTCACAGGTTGGAAGGGCGGGATGCTTATCTGCTTTTATCTATGTCAGAGAGTAATTGAGAGAAGGAAGCAAATGAGCCGGTGAATGTGAAAGTGCCCGGACTTTCAAAGTACCACGCTGGCATCAGGAGCCACCGTGGTGATGACAGTTACAATGATGGTGAAGAAGAAGTGTCCAAGGGGCATTGGTTCAGTACATCGTGTATTTCCTGGAAATAGGTTATTTGGTTGTTCTCATAAAATTGCATGATTAGGATCTGAATTGGAGCCCAGTCCAAAACTTGGGACGTGCTTTCTGTCCTAGAACTGCCACCGATTCACCAGTGGCATTGTTGGATGTGCTCACTAAGACACCACACGTCCCCATCTGCCTACTCCTCCCCCTTTAATTTTTTAAGTGGCACAGATCTCCTTTAATCTCTTTCCTATAGAGAGATGGGAGGGCTGAAAAGGATTGTTGGCAATGAGCTTTGACTTTGTCCGCAGAATTCGGAGGCCCTGAGGCTCTTCCACGGGGCGACGATTTGCATTCATAGCCAGAATCCAAGTTCACAGGATGACTCACACCTTCAGACATCCCACCTCCCTCCCCTTCTGCCGCCTAATGGCTTGGTAAAGCACACAGGAAGCGTTCATACTCTGAGCTTAGACACTTAGGCATTCAAATCCCAGCTCTGGCAGTTTTCACCTGCCTGACACTGGCCAAGGAAGCACATTTCTCCGAGTCTGTTTCATCGTCTGCAAAATAGTGATGGTAAGAGGACTCACCTTATAGAATTATGGGAATCCAGTGGAAAAAGTGTATGAGAGGAGCATAATACCTGGAATATGGTAAGCACTGTTATAGTTTTAGAAGCTAGGGTCAGTTCTGTGTAGCTTACTGATCTAGGAAGAAATTGAATCCAGGAATGTTCTGGCTGGATCCCTGAGGTTGCCGCTATAATATCAGCTACCAAGTACTTTTCAGAAACTCCAGAACTGAAGTATGAGGTGCCATGCATTTTCAATATTTGTTCATTCGTTCATTCTAACACATTAGATACCTGTCAATGCACTGCTCCTTTTGCAGTATGCAGACATGGCTTTATCATGTCCCTGCTCTGGAGGGACCTGCAAAGGTAGGGCACCTAAGACCCATAACCAGCTGCAGGGCACAGTGGCTTGGGTGCCAAGGAAGAAGGGGTCCCTTACAGCTGGGGTAGACGGTGGGTGAACACAGCAGGGCACTGAAACCAGAACTGGTAGAGAAAGAAGCTGTGAGCTGGGTTAGTAGGATATGCCGCCATGCCTGGCTTATATAAGTTCTCAACAAATGGTAGCTGTTAATGTTATTATTTAATGCTTTGCTCAGTATATTTTTTGGATTGACTGACTGCCTAACTGGCAGTACAAACAAATGAGGCAGGTTTTATTATCCTTACTTCTTTGTGCCCAGAAGGGTCTCTGGCTTATACAGAACTGGCACTCCATCAGTCGGGGGGTGGGGCCTGAGATATTACCACGCGATTAATTCTCAGCCTTATTTCCCCTCTCCACACAGCAGGGCACATTCCAGGTACCTGGGCACAGTCAGGGGCAAACCTTCCTTCCGTCAGCTTGCTGTCGTGTCAAATTAAACAGTCAGTGCCTTTTTGCAGAGTCGGATCTCGGGGAGGAGGACTCGCGGCAAATTGCCAAAGGACCCGAAATTCCAGTTCTGAGCTATTCCATGAATCACTGCATTTCATCTCGGCAAGGAATTCATACGCATATCCACACTTACGGATTGTGTGTGAAAACACTATATGAATAATATCTAGCATTTATGTAGCCCCTACTGTGTGCTAAGTATTTTCCAAACATTTCTTCTTGTACATCTCGCCATGCTCTTAGAATCTTGTAAGCTAGGTGCTGTTACTTTTCCCATTATTCGGATGGAGACATTGAGGCACAGGAGAGGGCAAGTAACTTGCCCAGCTGAGGTCCAAAGGGCCTACATTTGAACTTGGAGAGCTTGCTGCCCCGGTACTGACCTTGAACCGGGGTACCTCCTGGTCTCACTGTGTGCTGGTAAATTCAGGCAGCTGGGGTTGCAGGTTTCAAGGCCTGTTCCTGAAAGGTACTTCCCTTTCTGAGGTCTCCCTTCTGTCTGCTGACTCTGGAGCGGGCGCTTGGAACCCACGAGGTCCTATAACCCTCAGGACCACCCTGTATAGAAAATTAGCTTCTGTCCGTCTCTGTCCCCTGGACTCAGCTGCCTATCTTTGTATGGCACTTACTACCACCTGACCTATGTTTACGGTTACTTAGTCACACAGTCTGTTGCTTCCACATGTTCACAGATTAACTCCACAGACGGAGGCTGTGTTCTCTTCACTGTTGTATGTATTCCTAGTCCCTAGAACAGCGCCTGGCTCGGAGTAGACTCTAAATCACTGTTTGTCGAATTTGGTGCCTGGACAATCTTAGGAGGGAGGCTTTTACTGATGGGGAAACCAGAGCTCAGAGAAGTTAAGCGACGTATCTAAAGTCACACAGTTAATGAGGCCCCCATACATTATCAGCAGATGTCTCTTGGACCCAAAGTGTTTTTGATTTCCAGTTCCTTGTTGGTCAGAGACCTGAAGTCTGTCAAGTTGTTTCTCGGGCAAGTGCTTCTGTTGCGGGGACACCGTGGCTGTTGTTTCTGCGGCCAGCTTCCTGCACATCCACTGTCCTCCCTACGGTACACACCCACAGCCCCGGGACCCAAGGACTTCTCACTTGCTCGTCTCATTCCTCATGGACTGAATAGCATAAGCCATTTGTAAACGGCTGTTATAATACATTTATTAATTCCTAGTGATTACAGTCAGCATTAATTACACTGAACCCTATAGTATTGTACCGCGCGTGGCTAGAGGGGAGACTCAGCTTTTGGACGTGGCAGCCCCTGAGACCTCTGGCAGCGGGAGTCCGGGCGCCCCCTCCGACGGTGCCCACGGGCTTTAGTATGTTGGGATGAGCAGTTGCGTGCATGCCTGCCCAAGACGAAAAAAGTGGCTTTGAAGTCCTATCGCTATGGGTTCACATTGCACTTCCCTCTTCCTAGCCGTGTGTGCTCACCCCTCTGAACCATAATTTCCTATTTCCGCTGTGTCCCTGGGGGGTTAGGAGGCTTGTTCCTCCCCGAGCCTGTCTCCAGGACGTGATAAGGGGTGAGGGATCCCTGTGTCAGGTGCTCTACTTCCTGCCACCGTTGGAGCTATTTCAGATGAACACCTGGAAATGTTTATTATGTCCCTTCCTCTGCGTTTCCCCTCCATGTGTGGAAAGCAGGGAACGGCGTCCACCCAGCCTTCTCCTCAGCTCCGCCGTTTAACATTCCCTGAGTCTCTGCTAAATTCTGGGGTAGGTGCAGAATCAGGCTGACGTGCATGCAGGCCAAGAAGAGTTAGCCAATCCGTTCATTAAGGCCCTCTTTTCTACCTTTACCAAAGCTCGCTCTTGTTTGCGTTATGAAGCGCGCTGTCTTGGATCGGCGTCCATTCATTCTCACTCCCTGGCTTAAGATGGGAGACTTTCAGAAACGTACGCGCTGTCACTAGCAGCCGTATTGAAACACGAGGCCGTCGGAGCAATAATGAGAACTATCCACAACGTTCTTGAGTTAGCTACCCGCCATTTGTTCTGTTTCGTTTCGCTTTATTAGTATTATTGTTAACATTTGCTGAACACTTATACTATGCCAAGTGCTTTACATAAATATTTGATTTAACCCTAACTGTAGCCTGGTGAGGCAGTAACTATTATTCACCCCACTTTATAAATGAGGAAACAAATACTTAGAGAGGTTCAGTGACCTGACCGAGAGGAGTTCACAGAGCAGTGGAAACAGCTTGTGACGTAGACAGTCTTCTCCTCGTGATGAGCACTGTGTTCTTTCCTCAGTCAAGAGGAATAAAAACATGGTGTCAGAACCAGCCCCTCCCTTGTTTAGGTCTGTTCCTGGGCTGCAGAGAATGAGAACCAACAGGGAGAGACAGGAGAAGTGTCAGAGAAGCTTTGGTCTTCCCAAGTGCTCCAAGGATTTAAGAAGGAAGTGACTGGTGGTGGCTGGTGGGGTGAGGACAGAGGAGAGAGAGGTGGTTGAGAAGCTTCATGGCAGTGGCGAGCATTCAGCTGGCTCCTGGGAAGAGCAGGTTCCACGGGTTAGGCTGGCAGCCCCAGGATGGGCAGGCCGCAGGTGTGACAGGGGTAGACATACAGGTTGTGTTTTTGGGGAATAACAAAAACAGTATTTCTACTCAAGTCGTGGTAGGAATTGGGTTTGGTGGATAATGGGTGTCAAGTCTAAAGTGTACACATTTATGAATCAAGACGCACCTCAATAAAATCAGAGAGTGAACCAGATGGAAATTCAGCAACAGACTCTCAAATACGTAAATTCAGTAAACTGTCAAGTACGCTCTCTCACGCTTTGTATTGTTTTTTAGGTTTTCTTAAAATTATAGTTGGTGACAGTATGTTATGGGATCCATACCAGCCTCGATGTAAGATGTCTTAGGTTGGAATTCCAGCTTCACCATTCGTCAGCTGAGGGGCTGTGCACAGGTTAATAAAATCGTTGTGAGCCCCCGTTTCTTTATATAAAAGGGAGATAATCGTTACAAGCTTGTAAGGGTTAAATGAGGCAATATTTATCAACTGCTTGGGACAGTTCTTGGTCATAATAGATACTCATCCAACCGTAGTTTGATCAAATGAGAAAATATAGGAATGCATAACCCAGTGCCGGGAGTATCAAGGATTCTCCATAAATAACATCCAGTTTGTGTGTGTTTGTGTGTGTGTGTATCTACACATCTACAGAGGGTGCCGAAAAATGTATACACATTTTAAGAGAGGAAAAAAAACTGTAATGTAATGCTCAACATATACTGATAACAAAAGATGAATGCAAGTCACATTTGACGTCTGCAGTGACAACAGGTGCTCAAAGTGCTTCCCATCAGCATAATTTTAATAACAGTTTTTTCCTTTCTTAAAATATGTGTACATTTTTGGCACCCTCTGTATGTAGTATGGATCACTCGGTCTCCCGAGTGAAACATTGAAAAGACACGCGTATCACATTTGAAATGGAAAACATGGGACATATAAACCCTCGGTACATCCCGGCCAAGATAGGAATGATAGGCTCAGTAAAAGGCAGCCATTTAAACAATAAAGACTACTTCTCAGCGTCAGGGTTACAGTGTGGAGACTTGAGAAGCATTTTGTTTGGGACCCACGCGTTCCTCCCGCTGTGGAATTCATTTTCCCTGCATGAGCTGCGACACACGTACCTTTGAATTCATAGCAGCAGTAGGGAAGGACAGTGAGCAAAGAGTCCCTGATATTACATTGGCTCTTCCTTCTCTTAACTACATTTTTTTTTTTTTTAAATTCTGGAGAAAATTGTCGATATAATGAAAACCTCCTACCTTCAATGAAGATACCATTCTGTGAAAATAGTTGGTAGCCTAGCCAAGGTTTTCCAGTAGATAGGTTTCCAAATTGTTGAGTGTCAAGTACATCACATTTGGGTCTCTGAGCACGAGACGATGCCTCCCGTGTGCCTAACAAAACCTGTTTTCTGTCCTGTAGCTTTCTCCAGCGATTCCAGAGATGCTTCATCATTCATTCGAACCATCTTGGTTTAGCAGGGACTTCTAACGCTTCACCTTTGTCTGCCTCCAACCTTTTTTTCATTCGGTTCATAATCTTAAAATAGTGTGCCTTTAAAGAGCCTGCTGTTTGCAGGCACCTTGGGAGGAATCCCCTGACTCACACATTTGCATATTAGGCCAGTGTTCTGAGTGTGTTTGGAAGTCAGCAACTCTAGATAATATTGACAACAGCCTCTTGGCCAGGGTTGACGTTACCTAACTAAGGCTTGCTACCTGCTCATCTTTTACATACAGCATTTTGCTTTGCCCAGCTGCTCCGGTCAATGTCAAGATGAGCTAATTAATATTGGTGCTCGCTAACTCCCCACACACAGACATAATCTGAAACGGACACTTTAAAATAGGACCAATTTTAAATTCCATTACGAAACGCTGTGGGGTTTTTAATAGAATGCTAACAAACAGTATTGTTAAGCAATTAAAAAATAATAAAGCAAACCTGCTTAAATAGCTGTAACCTCACAGGTTCACAATCACGCCTGCTGACCTGGGAATATAAACGCGTGAGATTGAAGGAAAATAAACTGTTAAACGAGAGGATTTCAAATAGACCAGGCAGGCGATCGAAGAGCATGACTTCCAGGCTCCTGGGTGTGGTACGTGGAGCAAGAGACAAGGCCGGCTTCTCTCTCTCCAGTCCTCCATCTACTGCGTCCTCAGCTCCAGGCTTGCTTGTGGCATCTTCTACGAAGTGCAGAAGAAAAACAATTTCTACCCACCTTGCCAGGTCTTAAAAAACATCCTCTGATCCCTCTGCTGCCCTGGCGCTGTTGGCATTTCATTTCCTCAGTGTTGTAGAGCGGTGGTAGTCCACGGTTGACCTTACATGAGGAATTTGAAGCCCCGAAGAAATCAAGTGACTGGTTCCTGATTGCACACAGTGGTATTCACAGCAAGGCTGGGGGAAGAAGCTGGATTAGAACTCAGGACCCTGTGGCATCCATCTGTTGCTCTTGCCTTCCATGACAAATCTCCTCTCCTGCTAGGATGGTTTGACTTTTACACAATCTTGATTTCCATTTTAATAATCCCACATCTTCCCTCGGTACTGCAACGGAATTGAATTTAAATACGTAGCTTACCTATTATCTTGACATTTTCTTTAGAAGGCACGAAAAAAGAGAAAGGGGCGGGGGTGCAGATATTCATTCTTCCCATCACAGAGCAAAATCCTTCTCTTTTATTAGAACTCTTTCTTCTGATCCTCTTGGGAGAGGTGTAGAGCTAAGGGCTGCTTTTCAAGCCTCCAGGCTCTCGAGTTACCCCTGGAGACACCAGGAAAACTCTGCATCCAGGGTTCCAAATCTCTGTGGGGAACGTACCAGTGTCAGCATTAAGCGATATGGCTTAAAGATAGTCTTGTCAGTCTAATTGATCTTGAGTCATTGCCTTTTCTGTCAGAGCTGTCTGTCTCCTTACCCATAATCCTCGTCACTTTGATAGCCCGTCAGAAATATGGGATTTGGCCCAGCCTTGCCTTCATCCAATAACATTATGAAATTGATACTGACACTTCCATTGGCACTAATTTCTCTAAGAGATTGGAGCCAGAGGACAAGTGGTTTAGCTTCATGGCAGTTAAGCTTTCCAAGTAGATCAAGATGGCCTAGGATTGATGGAGCTGTACCCTCAGGAAGGGGGAAGGGAGAAGGGAACAGAGGGAGAAGAGGGCGTGGAAAATCAATGGCTGCATCATCACCATCAAGTGATATTAATTGCCTGCCCGAGGACAATGTCCTGTATGGATATGCTGAAGGTACACGCCAGGCCCTTTCAAAGACTGCTTCAAAGGGAGCGTGGAAAATTAGGAGGGCAGCGTGTTGCTAGAGGGGTGCCCTGCCTCACTCGTGCTGCTGCCCCCTAGTGCCTGGAGTCCACAACAGCAATTTATTCTACCCATGACTGTCTTTTCTCCACCCTCCCTATTCCCACACACAGGAGGCCTGAGTTACTTTTTATTTGGGGGATTGTATCGTTTATCATCCAAACCAAAGGAGGCACTATTACTAATTGTGCTGGAATAACAGGTACAGACAGGGACTATCCTGGGAAAATCAGGATGTATGGTCACCCTCCTTTTAATAATTACAGTCTAAGCATACCTGAACTGGATGAAGAGATATTCTCTCCTTAGCAGGGTTTAATTCCTTATCCAAATCTCCTTTAGGTTAGTGGATGCATGAGGAAACACGCTTTTGATGAGTGGCCCTAGGAAAGTGAGAGGATTTTTATGAATCGGAAGGTTTAATAACATAACCTGATCTGAAAATCAGTATAAGAATTAACACCTTAGAAGGGATGGAAGGAATAACGTGCATTTTCAGATTAGATGGTTAGGTCTTTGGCTTTTTTCCTTTGTACCCATCTGGCCCCTGTATCTCTCTTTAGAAAAATAAATGGCTGACTCACTGCTATTAGAATCTCGCCGCCCTCATCCGCTTCACCATCCCTTTTTGGGATATTTGGCTTGAGTGTTCAATATCCTTGATATATTACACTTACGTCTATTACATGCATTGCCCACGGACATATTTTGTCTGGCAAGATGGAGAAAGGGTGTAATTGTAAAGAAACACGGACCAGTAAGTCTCCTTGCACAGCTGTTTAACGAGCAATAAACTGGTATTACTTTATGCGTGAGTTCCTACCCAGTCTTGCCTAGAAGCACATCTGTGCGTGTACACACAGGATTTCGGCACGTGTATGAGGGTCTGGGGGGAGCGTGCATGTGACCTCATTGCTTTGCCCTGTGTGACTAAAGGGGCGTCTTCGAGAACATGGCACCCTGAGTGCTGGCCTGGCCAGCGGAGCCCCTGCAGGGCGCTGGAGGCAGGTGAGGAAACAGGAGCTGGTACCACAGTGTATAAAGCGGGCCGGACGAGGGAAGAGATCGCAGCGCTGATCCAGTGTTGTTTCGATTGATTCTGGTGTGCTCGTACCTTCATGTGCTAGAAATCATTCGACCCTCAGCACCCTCCCCAGTTCCCGCTGCAGCTCTGTTCCAGGGAAATGCTTATATCATTTTTACAGCATGTCTGTGAAAGGGATGAGCGAGCCAGCAGATTAATAAGGGCCCCAGCCCAACCGCTGCCCAAGTGTGTGGGGAGAAGAGGCAGCAGCCAAGGTTCAAGGTGTCTCGGAGGTGAAGGTCTCCAAGGAAGCGGAGACAGGATCTTTGGGGCGGGAGGGAAGGCGGGTCCTGAGGGGTGGGGCAAGGGCTGTTTGCAGGCTTGGAGGGTGGTAGGCCTCAAGGCTCTAGTGTTTGCTGGGCTGGGGGTCCTTCTCAGGGCTGCCTTCCTTTCTCTCCTGCTTTTGCTCAGTGTCTCAGTGTCATGTGCCACCCTGCTGTCCTGAGCTCTCCGTAACATGGTTCTCCTCACAGGTGCCATCTCTCTTGGTGTATTGTGTGTCCCAGCTGTAGACCTCTTCATGGCCGGGGCTGTTCCTTCTTCCTCTTCCTCCCTAGTACTTAACTCGTGGTCTGGTCCATGAGACAGTATTTGGTGAGCACGTGGGTGGGAATCAGGAACTGAAATGTTGGGTCACTTTTGAGGATTCTGGAACGGGCTTCGTGCTACCATCCCTCGGAAGCTGGCAAACTCATGAAGTCTCCAGAGAACTTCCACGAAGGTCCGTGTGGAGGGGAGTACTCCCAGCTCCCAGAAAGGCCGTGTTGGATCTTGCTCCCAGCTGGAGAACTGGGATTCAGGGCAACGCTTTCCTTTTCTAGAGGATGTGAGTGTGGTGTGAATTTTTGGTGTGAACTGGCTTGGCAGTTGGAAGAGCCGAGTGCATGTCCGAGCTTCCCCCTGACCGTGTGAGAGGTAACTACCAACTGGGAGCCTCAGTTTCTTCACCTGTGAAATGGGGAACGCAGTCCCTATCTCGAGTGTCTCATTAGGTTGCCATGGTGATTGAGTTGTTGGACAGGAAAGCACCCTTTGAGCCATAATGTGTCATACAGATCTGAGGAGTTTCCATCGCTGTTAGATTATGGGTTTTAATACCTCACATCATGAGATTCCTTCATTCTAAACGGCTCTATGCTCTGTAGCTCTCACTGCCCGCCCTACTTACGGCTCCTGGGCAGCCTCATACCTTCCCTGGGAGCATTTTCTAACAAAGGGAAACCTGTCTTTTTTTGTCCCACATAAGGCGACAGGATTTGTGTCAAACCCAGGGTGAGCTGCGTGTGAACCCTCGTGATTCTCAGCGCTTGGGAACGGGTTTCAGAATGGCCTGGAAGAAACCACGGATTGTCATGCTTTCTCTCCAGCTAGACCTTCAGGCCTCATTTCAGATCTTAGATTCAGGGCCATTGTGTTGTAGTTCGGAAGCATTTTCATGCTCGACCTCACTGATTTGAGGCCACGTGCTTATGTACCATGAGGCAGGCAGGGGAGTGATTGAGAATATGGACTCTGGAGCGCTCCGGCTCCAGCTGGAATCAGGATGCCGTCTCTTACCAGCTGTGGGACCTTGAGCAGACTGCCTGACTGCTCTGACTCTATTTATGGGAGCCACCACACCGAGCCACGGTGGGATCCACAGGACAGTGCACAGGGCTGCGTAGTGCTCGGCAGACTTTAGCTGTCATTATGGCATTGTGTTTGAGCATATAAAACCTCGCTCTGGAGAAAGAAGGTGGGTTTTGTATAGGCGGCACTATGCCACGGCTCCACATGTACTTAGAAATACCACCCAGGATTTCCTCCAGACATACCTTGGGTAAGATACTGCCTGGAAAACTGCATGAGGCCCCTGCAACTGTGGGAGGCTTTCTAGTTGGGAAGCCCGCTCTCAGCCAGTGCCCATCAGGCCCCAGGTTTCTCCTGAAGAGAGTATTCTTCTCCTGAGCCTCAATTCTTTCTGTCTAACTAGCCATCTTTCTGTCTAATTAGCCATCACTGTAAAGGGATCTCACATTGACACCATCCACAGGTTGAAACCATCGACCAGTGGGGTTTTAGATACAGAGTTTCCCACTGGTGCAGTAGGCACTTGGGCTTAGGCCACAGGGATTTAGGCTCTCATTCTCTTGGATGTAGTGTAGAAATCAGGTTGTGCAGTATAGTCTGGTTAATGCAAAAAGGGACATGCGTGAGCGGGTGAGGGCACGGGGACCTCAGGGACTCCACCCGGGAGCACGTAGCGTGCTCTGAATCGATGTTTCCTTCCGTTTGCCCGAAGTCCCCAAGAGGTTGGGGGGAAAGCTGTGGACAGTTCTGTAGATTGAAATAATGCCTCTATTTTGGGGTAACACTGACTAGTCACAGTACGCTGGCTAATGCCGAATTTAGAAATGTTGAGAGGAGCTCTCGCCTGTTTATGGGGGCTCGGGTAAATGCACCAGCATTGCGTACTCCCGTTGTGTCATATACTCAATTGGAAGGTAACGACTCTCTTCCTGTTCATGCTGGGCTGTTCTAAATACGCCTATAAAGAGTCTGATAACTTCGCCTTCTCTCCAGCGGCGTATTTCTACCTTCTCAGGCCCCTTGCTACCTGCCATTCTTCCACCTCGAAACTCCTCCATAGAAGTGGCCCTTCCAGCTCCAACGTGGCGCAAGACTGTGGCTCTAAAGTTCCCTGGATATGTCAGGCGCTCCACTCCTAAATGAAGCCAGTTCTCTTAAATGAGCCTCAAGGGAGTCAAGATTAGGAGTGGGAAGGAGACTGTGGTTGGACCCATTGTCATTTGTCCCAGTGGCAGAAAAACAATGCTGGAGGGTCAGGCAGCGTGATGCAGTGAAAGGAGCCCACCCTCTCAAGTCAGATAGATGTGGGTCTCTCTGCCGTTTATTAATGGTGTGACCTTGGGCGAATTATAAAACCTGGGGCTTCAATTTCCTCACCTGCGTGCCTGGGCTAACAGGACCCACCCGGGTTGTTCTGATTATTGGCCTAGACAAGGGAGGCCGTGCGTTCCCAGCGCTCATCCCGCCTCCACTTCCTTCACTGTGCTCTCCGGCTGGTTCATCGGCAACATGATTTTCAATCACCCAGTGATACCTCCGAGCCCTGGATGCTATGAGGTACGAACAGCGCCTTTGGTTCCGTAAGAGGCGAGCAGGGCATTGGAGCCCGGGGATAAAGCTTATCTTTTGGGACATGATTCAGGGAGAGAAGCAGAGAAACGGGGAGGGCACGCCTTGTTGGGCAGCCTCTAGGAACCCATGTGCCCTGGAGATCACGGTGGCAAAGTCTGTCTGGAAACTGGAGGAGGCAGACAGGGGAGGGACCAGAGCAGCTGGTCCAGGAGGAGAGACTTGGTGACTTGTCCCAGGGATGCCCTTGGGTGCAGCCCACCTTCGCTTGGCCTCTGTCCCACGTCTGCCAATAAAAATTAAGAAATTGATTTTCTTTTGTTTGCCCCGAAGGACTAGGCTCTTTTCATGAGACAGTAAATGGAATCTCTTAGTGAGCATGGCTGGAGTTTTAATTGTGTTTGTTGTGCTTTCACTTATTCTGTTTTATGAGTTCCCACTCCCAGGTTTGTGGATGTGAAGCTCTCACCCACCAGGGAGGGATGTGTCAATGTTTGATTTTTATCAGGAGGAAAAAGTTGAGGTTTTTCAAAAATCATTTTCTTAATCTGAAGGTCGGCTTGTTGGTTTCATTCTGACACATTTAAAAAAAGCATGAGACCCATCCAGCTTTGTTTTCCTTTGCTTCCCAAGACAGACCTCGGGGTGGGGGTCCTTTTCAACAGTGGAGGTCTCTGTCTGGCTCTATGTGGAATTAGATTAGATTGGATTAACAGCTCGACTTTGGGTCAGAGAGTTGGGAGGAGGCCTTTTAAGATGAATCACATCGCTGATGACAATAACCCCCCGTTCTTTGCGTCAGATGCTTTTGTGAAGATTCATTGAAGATACGTGAGACGAGATTAAAGTAACATCCTTAAATGCGAGAGCGTTTCATTCCCGTATTAGTCAGCATGCACTCGGTTATGCTGTGGTAACAAGCAGTACCCCTGCTAATCTCAATGCTTTAAAACAATAAAGCTGTGTTTCTCGCTTGTGCTACGTATGCACCAGGGGTTGTCCGGAGACCTTGACTCTCCGTCAGCCTCACCTGGGACTGAGGTTGGCTGGTTCACTGCCTCCTGCTTCGTAAGGGCCGAGGCAGGAGGAAGAGAACATGGCGGATCACACACTGGATCTTTTTTGAAAATGAGATACAAGTGATATGTAACATTATATTAGTTTCAGGTGTACCACATGATGACTCAGGATTTCTACATATTGCAAAATGGTCACCAGAATAAGTCTAATTAACATTTATCCCCTTACATGGTTACAGGGGTTTTTTTGCTGGTGATGGATTCTCTTAGCAACTTTCAAATATGCAATACAGTGTTATTCACTATAGTCTCCGTGCTGCACATTGTGTCCCCAGGACTTATTTATTTTATAACCGGAAGGCTGGACCTCTAGACTCCCTTCACCCATTTTGCCCACCCCATCCCCCACCTCTGGCAACCACCAGTCTGTTCTCTGTATTTGTGAGCTTCTTTTTCTTCTTTTCTTTTTTTAGAGTCCACATACAAGAGAGATCATGTGGTATTCTTCTTTCTCTGTCTGACGTATCTCACTTAGCATAATGTTTTCAGGTCTATCCGTGTTGACATAAATGGCAAGATCCTCCTTTTTATGGCTGAATAGTATTCCATTATATAAACCTATACGTTTATTTGTGTGTCCCCAAAAATAAGACCTAGCCAGACAATTAGCTCTAATGTGTCTTTCGGAGCAAAAATTAATATGAGACCGGGTATAATATAATATAATATAATACCGGGTCTTGTATTAATTTTTGCTCCAAAAGACGCAGTAGAGCTGATGGTCTATCTAGGTCTTATGTTTGGGGAAACATGGTATTACTTCTGCTCACTTTCTATTAACCAAAGAAAGTGAGGGGCACTGCCTGAGTGCAAGGGGGGCAGAAAACTGCAGTCCCTTCAAGTACCTGGAAACACCTGGTGAACAGCAGTCATGATGACCACGGGTCCTAGCAGGGTTTTCTAAACTGCTCTTGAGGTGAGATTCCCCCCGCCCCCACCCAACCTTGGAAGGAAATGTAGGGGTAAATGAAGAAACGTACAAATGGATGGCCCTAGGATATTACAATTGAGCCATAAATGTTGACCTTGATTGCTCAAAGTTATCTTACCTGGGTTGGTCCAGCCTTGAAAATATTTGCTGATCTATTCCTAGGTGCCCAGGTTCAGGGTCTTGGCTTCTTTGATGGACTCATGTAGTCACACCAAGTTCTCACCGTTTATAAAAATATTGGACGGCAGCCATACTATTGAGAAAATTGGGACTTTGGTGGGAAGAAAAAGAACTTTGGAGATGAACTCAGGTTCAAATATAGGCTCCATCACTTCCTGGCAAGTGACTTTTGGAAATCTAAACTATCCAAGGATCAGTTTTCTAGGTGATCCAAACGGGAATAACAGAATTTTTTGAGGATCAAATGAGAACAAAATGCACAGTAATATATCTGGCACATAGTAGGTGTTTAATGTTAGTTTATTTCCCCTCCGCTCTCTTTTTGTTATAACCACATCCTTAGGGGTCTGAGTCTTGTTTTGTTTTCTTGGAAATTGGAGAAAAACTCCTTCTACAGATTGGCTGGGCAAATGCCATAGTGTTGAACCAGTCAGTGACTGGATTTTCTTGGGGCCAAATTTCTGAGAATTGTGAATGCTTTGTAAGTCAGGGACTTGGTGGAACAGAAGGGGATTCCAGGGACAAGGTAGGACATAAGGGGAAATGATTCCAAGGAGGTCCTCCTGGTCTGAAACGGGCGGTGCGTGTTTATGTGCAGATGTGTCCCCAGGGAGGCTGCTGCCACGTCCCCCTTCATGCTGTGTGATACACCCCCTTGGTCCTCGCCTTGTGTACTGCAGATGGGACCCTGAGTTACCAGAGGCTTCTGCCACGCTCCTGCCATCCTGGTGGCGGCTTGCTCCCCTGCAGTGGGGACTCCACCGGCCAGCGTCAGCTCTCACTCTCCTGCAGTGAATTTCCATCTTGCATTCTCATCAGAGACATTCATTCTCTGAGGAGACTGAGTCCCACATCAGAACCAACCATTTATGAAAATCGGAGCCATTCCAGGCTCTGCTCTGTTATGTTTTCCCATAGAAGGAGCAGGGAGGGAAAGAGAAAGACTCCAGAAACACAATTTGAATCATCCTGCTGGGCAAGACGCCTGTTGGGGCCACCAAACCTCCCCTGATTGTCCAGCGGTTCTCTGATGGTGTGATGGGAAGAACACAACCCAGCACAGGTCTGAAAGAGGGGAAGAAAGCACCCGTTTGGGAAGAGAATCACGTGGTGTGTCTTGCAGACCTGTATTCCCTGAGGGGTCTCTCTCAAAAGCTTGATCTTACCAGGAGGGCTGCAAGCCTGTTTCTCTGTCTCTGTGTTTATTAGTGCTGCGTAACAAAATAAGTGTGTCATTAGGAATGGATTAGTGACAGCAGACAGGCCCATCACAGGTACTGGACAGTGTGCGTGTGTGTTGAGAGCTCAGAGGACAGCAAGCTTGATGCCTCCTGACCTGCCTTAGGCCTTGCGGCTTCAGGAAAATAGAAGCTGAGATTCCCCTCTTCCCCCATTAGTCGTCTCTTCTTCATATCTTAATACCTTCTTCTCTGTGGTTATTAAGGGGAGAAGACACGCTTCCTCTCCCAGAGGGAGTACAGACCTGTGGTTTGCTTTCCCTGGAGGCAAGAGACGGGAGAACTGGCCAGAGCCAGAAAGGGACATTGCTTCCCAGGGTGCATGCTGGTGTCTCTGTCAGGGGCTCTCAACCCGGGGCAGCCCTGTCCCCGCAAGGGGTATTTGGAAATGTGTTGTCTGTTAGGTGGGTAGACCGACTTTGTCCCTTCCAATTTTTTTTTATTAGACTTGATTTTTCAGAGCAGTTTTAGGATCCCAGCAAAACTGAGTAGAAGGTCCAGAGAATTCCCAGATGCCCCCTGCCCGCCCACACGCACAGGCGCTCCAGTAGTACACCCGCAGCAGATGGTGCGTTCGTTACAGTTGACGTACCTGACCCTGGGTTTTAATGCGTGGGCCCAGGGATGCTGAATCCCCCGCCGCAGGCAGCGCAGCCCTCGCCTTGCCCCAGCACCAGCTGCGGCCCTGCTGGACTCCGCCTCACGCAGGGCTCCCCTCTCCCGTCCTGGGGCGTGATGGGGTCGTGTCCCCTCCTTGGCTTGTATAGGAAGGACTGCGGTTCATGGACGAGCAGGGGGGGCGTGGGGGCCTCGGGAACCGGGCAACAGGCAGTGGAGTGGAGCATTATCTGTCATCTGTCCCGGGGAGTCTGATGAGGTGACCCACTCTTGTCCCCATTCTCAAGGGTCAAGAGGAACATCTTTCCAGAAGGGTCTCAGGAACCTGCAATCGAAGGCAGCTGCTCATGTGGAGGGTGAGGCATCAACACTCGTCAGGGGTCCCTGGGAACACGACCTCTTACCCCCCAAGTCTGCGCTGCTAGGAAGGCAGTGCTGGGGAACAGTGGCCGGCCCGCTCTGCGGCCAGACTGTCAGTTTGAATTCCAGCGTCACCACCCCTGTGCTTGGGCAGGTGCCTGCTCTGTGCCTCGGTGACCCCGTCTGTGCAATGGGAGAATAGCGGTACCGGCCTCACAGAGGCTTCATAAAGCTCAGGGCGTCACAGGTACAGAGCCTGGTACGGGGAAGCTCTCAGCCATACAAATGTCTGTGGTGATGGCGATTTCCCCAACGAAGTCCCAGGCCACTGTCGTCGGACACTTTCCTCCACCAATCTATGGACGTGCTCTCCGCAGCCGCGGTCTCGTCGTCGAGACCAGTGGCCTGTGTTCATGCGTCTCCTACGTGGCCTCTGGATGAGATGCTCTTGAGCGCCCAAAATTCTCCTCCTTCGACTCGTAAGACAGCAGCCTTTTCCGGTTCTCTTCTGCTCTCCTAGCCACGTCCTCTCATTCCCCTGTTCCTGCTCCCCTTCCCCGGCCCACACGCTTAAGTGCGGGTTCTCCAGAGCTCTGAAGTCTGCTGTACTTGTGTTGTTGTGACGTCTTCCTGATGACCCCATCACGTTCTGATTCCTGCTCCTTTTGAAATGTGACTTCGCCCTCCCACCTGGAAGCTCTTAGCAACTTCTCTTTATCCTCAGGGTCCTCCTGGCATTTCATGATTTGTGCTGTGTGTGTGTGTAATTGTGCCGAGAACTGGGTAGATAGGTCACTTGGGAAAGTTTTTCATAATTTTTTAATTTTCCTTTCCATCTTTTCTAGTCTCTCTCTCCCCCTCTCCTCTCTCTGTGTCTCACTGCCTCTCTTCTTTTAATCAGATGTTGGATCTCTGGATGGGGTCTTTAATTTTCTTACCTTTTCTTTCCTATGTCCCACCTTTCTCCTTTTAGTTCGACTTTCTGGAATATGTCCTTGACTTGATCTTCCGCTCTTCTTTGACTTTCAAATTTTTGATGAGCGTACTTCCCAAGGACTCTTTCTTGTCCTCTGACTGTTCACACGTTAGTCATCTTCTTGTGATCTCGATGCAGTGTCTTCATTTACCTCCCCGAGGATATTGATCATTAAAAAAGTCTTCTGCTCTCCGCTTCGCCTGTTTCCTGCAGGTCCCCAATTTCTCTGTGTTGTGCCCTCTCTTTCTTGCTGAAGCTTTGTTGGGGTGTCTGGTGATCCTGACTGTTCCCTCATATTTAGGAATTGGGCACTAGAGAGACAATAAGATATCTTAAAAAGCACATGAGTGGGGCTTGTCTACTATTCGGCTTCACTAAGGCATGACCCCAAATGTCATCATCCAGAGCTCTGTCTTCTATGAGGCGTTCAGTCTCTCCAGAGGAGCAGTCTCTGATCTCCTCAGGGGGGTGGCGTGAGGTGCAATTGGGGGTGGAGTGGTTGGGTAGGCAGGGTTATTCCTGGTTTCTGTTGTTCTAGGAGCAGGAAGAAGGGGACCAGCCTTGTGCTTTAAGCCCAGCCCTCCCCTGAGCCTGTTTTTCCAAAGTGGCCTTTTTTTTTTTTTTTTTTTTTTTTTGCAAGGCAAGTGATTTTTGCGGGTATTTGGGCAACCACTTATTGCTACTTTTCCACATGGTCTCCAGACACAGGCAGACCTGTGCCACAGATTGGAGTAAGCCTGTCTGTGCTGACAGAGTGGAATGCCGGGTTCTCCGTTTGCATGTACCAGTCTTCCATTTAGTTCTGCCTCATTGGTGCTTTACCTCGCTATTTGATGGGAAATATTCTCCCCATAAACTTCAGTACGATGTAATGGATTTCTGCAGTGGAAATATTGTTCAAGCCACAAAACCAAGTCACAGCAGGCACTTTGTCTTGGGACCATGGGTCTTGCGAAGCAGCCCTTTAAAAAGCCAGTTGTATGAAGCCACAGACAGTCACAGCTAATTCACTTTATAGGACTTTTATTTGTATGTATGAGAGAATCACACCACCCAACAGAAATCATTGCTCTACGGGACTCCAGCATTAAATATCTGTTAGCTTGTGTTTGTAAATCACCTGATTTACTGGATTTCTTCTTCGGGTTAGAAAACGGTGGAGTTGGGGTTGGTGAAGATTCACATGACGTTCTTCGAGGGCATTGGGCAGTATGGATCTTTCTAGAGTGGCCCAACGGCCGGGAGACCACTAGTGGTGCAGCCTCAGTGTGGTCACTTGTCCGAGCTGGCTCGGGCTAGATCCAGGCCCACACTGGCTCATCCCCCACCCCTGGGGCCAGGAAGCGTTGATAGCAGAGTCCGATGAAAGTCAGGTCATATGCTTGCAGGAATCTGGTGGCCACTCTGGGAAGGCTCTCAGCCTCCGTGGCCCTAATCAGAGGTTTGAGGTCTCAGGTGTGCATGGGAATCACATGAGTACGCTTTGAATCGGGGTACCCAGGTTGGACCCCCAGACAATGGAATCAGGATCTTTGGGGTGAAACCCAGCAGCACTTAGACGAAGGGAGAAGGGGCAGGGTACAAACTACTGCTCGGTCCTTTTTTTTTTTTTTTTTATAAATCCTGTTGCTGCTACATAAGCAAAGAAACTTATTTAAAATGTTTATTATTTTGAACTAATTTGGATTGGGGGGGTGAAAATAAGTCATCTCATAGTCATTTCTGTTTACTGTTTTATTTTCACGGTGTGATGGGGTAGATTTTTCTCTCTCTTCGTGAAAGAGAAGCCGAGGGTAATTCTCAGAGTTCAGAATCCAGACACCCGGGGATATTCTTCCAATGGATTTTGCTCCTGTGGAAGATATGGTAGCAAAAGCAGTGGCAGGGTCTGTGGTCGGGGCTGGGCGCTGGCGACGTGGCCTCACCGGGGTCCTGTGTCTCCCGCTGTGCGCAGGTCCCGTGGCTGTCATCAGCGGAGAGGAGGACTCCGCCAGCCCGCTGCACCACATCAACCACGGTGTCACCACGCCGTCGTCGCTGGACGCCGGGCCGGACACCGTGGTCATCGGCATGACCCGCATTCCGGTCATTGAGAACCCGCAGTACTTCCGTCAGGGACACAACTGCCACAAGCCAGACACATGTGAGTACTGGGGTAGAATGTTGTCCCTTCTGAGGAGGGGTGTGGTGGAGGGGGTGGCGATAGACCATGTAGCTGGGGTTCTGGAACCTTCCGGGTGGCCGACCACCTGCTAACCTCCCACTCTCTATGAGAGCCTCCCTGTTCGTCTCAGAACTTGAAGGATAGCCCGGGCGAGAGGACTGCATTGGGCAGAGGTCCCGGGCAGAGAGGGCGGGAGCAGCCTGGAGGCGGGAGGCCCAGCCACACGGGCAGAAGTGCCCCGATGACACGGGGCACAGACAGGGCGGTCGTCTCTGTGGACCTGGCCTACGCACTGAGGAAGCGTAGCCGGGCTCTGTCCAGACGGCAGCCCCTGAGGTCCTCAGACTCTCCACGCAAGCCTCCACGAGCGGGAAGGGGGTGAGGGTGGTGGGCACCCTTTGAATGGAAACGTCTCCCCAGCTGCCCCCTCCAGCGCCCCGAAGTGTGTGCTTGCTGAGACTCTGGTCGTGGCCCCAGCGCCAGGACCCCTCACCTCCCCGCTGCAGGACGTGCTCACGTCACAGGGCTCGGGGCGTCTGTTTCATCTTGTCTCTCCCCTTCTGTTGGTTCCAGCCCCTCTCTTTGTATTTGTGCTGAGCTCTGCTAGGGCTTCTCCAGATCCCAGAGGCTCTGTGGCTTGGACCTCCAACCAGCAGGTGATCTCCTTGCTGTGTCCCCAGGTTCAGTGTTCGCCCACCAACCCCGGTGCACAGCCTCTCCCCACGCCCTCACTGCCCCGCCCCCGCCCCTCCACCACATGTCAGCTACTTCAGAAAGTGCCGTAGAGCTGGAAGGGACAGACAGATGGCTAGGTTCAGACCTCATCTTACCGACAGGAAAACCGAGGTTCTGGGGGCTGTAGGTTGCCCTTCTCTGCCCCCACGTTTCTGCCCGCTGGTTCTCTTGATGTCTCGCTGGTCCCAGGGTCGGCCTAGGAAGAAGTACCTCCCTCTGCTCTTGCTCCCCCAGCTGAGCTCTCTGTGCTTGGGCCACACGCTCTGTAGCTCACAGAACGGTCGCTGCTCCCACTGGTCCGTCTTACAGCAAAGTGGGCATTTGACCACCTCATCGGTCTTTGCTTCTGCTTTTCTGGTTCTGATTTTAGTGAGGATTCAAGCCCACAGTGGGAGGAACTGGGCTTAAGTGGGAAGAAGGTCAGCATTTGCCTCTCGACCTTGGGTGTCCCCCAGGATCTGTCTCAGGGCTTATCGGATGCCCCCGTCAGTGCCGGTTAGAGGAAGAACAGGCCGGGCAAGGGCAGAAAGACACGTGTGTTTCAGATAAAGCGTGGGGCACACCGTGCAAAGAATGGCTCTTGGCTCAGGGCAGGTCCATCCTGGACTGCCCTGGTGTGGCCGGGAGGAAAGCCTTTAGGTGACGGTGGCACAGCTCGGTGTCTGGCCAGGTTTTCTGGGTGGTGTTGGTCTTTGAACAGAGACCTCGGCATTGCTGCGTTGCCTACACTTGATTCTTGTCATTCGCGGTGGTCACGTTCTGTCAAGTCAGCATGGACATTGAATGGATACATACCCTGTTGTACGTGTGCTTCTGTTTAAAGCCATCTTATTCCATTACATGTGCTGGGTCAGTACCATTGCGCTCGGCCAACGGCACTGTACTCAAGCCTGAATGAAGCTGATCTGACACACGTGTCTTACCAAATACACGGATTTTAGGAAGACTAGCACCTTAGCACTATGCGTGGGGGCCATTTTAAGTAGCGAAATCACCAGCAAAAAGCACAAATGAAAAAAAAAAAGTGGCACCGAATGGACCACAGGAAGGACACACGTTGACAGCGTGCGATGCAGCCTCAGTTGGGCACGTGCGTGTTGGGTGATTCAAATTTTTTACCGCTCCTCGCCTGTTTCTGAATGACCATGAAAAATACTGCCAGTATCAGTTAGGGGATTACACATAAACTTTAGTGAGCGGGTGGATTCGTAAATGCAGAATCCGGGACTCCTGGGGACAGACTGTGTGCCTTTCGGGGACGCTCTGGGCTCCTGGTGTGGAGCACGAGCTGTGGGTCACGTCTGTGCTCCCGGGAGCTCAACACCAGGCTGTCAGCACATCTGCCGGTGGGGTGAGTCCAGCATGGGGGAAGGAGGTTTCCTCTGGGCCATTGGAATTAGTGGGAGCCCTGGAGACAGCTGTGGGATCTGAGAGTCCTCATGTCAGCACCCAGCGCCCAGGCAAGGAGCTTCTGGCCTTGAAGGCTTACGGAGGAACAGTCTTCCTTCTGCAACTGTGCAGGGCTGTGATTCCCAGGGGCCTTTCCAAGGGTCCAGACAGGACTTCTGAGTAAAGGCGGCAGGTCGTGGGGACGAGGGCAAGAGGCTTTATTGATGAAGACTTGAAGGAACAGGGAAACAAACAAAACCTCATGGGAGAAAAGTCCTGAGATGGCCCCAGGCTGATAGACCCCTCTGATCTGAGGAGCCCTGGCCTTCTCGGGAAACGCTGCGTTTTGTCCTGTCATTGGACAGCCGATGGCTCTTAACTGTTTTCAGGAAACACGCGTGGCCATGGCAAGCAGTGTGCAGAAGCCTTGTCACCAGATTTGGCTCACCTGTGGCCGCCTCCCCCAGCCGGGGAGACAGAGCCCTGGCCCTCCCTCCCCGAGATTTACAGGCCAGGAGGCAGCAGGTCTCTGATTACAGAGGCTTCGTCAGCCCAGGGAAGTGACTCCGCAGGACACATCCCCGTCTGTGATGAGACACTACCATAAATAATTAAAACCTCATGTGCCTCGGCAGATAAATAAGCAGAGAACGTTCATGAAGCTGTGGATCAGGCCAGGATCACGCCTTTTGGGGGATGGCAAGGCACGGGGTGAAGGGAGGAGCAGGGCTTATATTGTGGGTCCCCCTTGGGTCCCCCAGGGGCTCTCCCGGCTGGTTCCCTTCTTGTCCATTTCAGATTGGTGGTTACCAGAGGGGAAGGGGTCTTTGGTTGGGCAAAAGGGGTGCAGGGGGTCAATTGTATGGTGACGGCTGGTAACTAGACTAATTGTGTGATCACTATGTAGGGTAACAAATATCTCCTGTGTCAGGGAGGCCGGGGCCCCTCCTGGAACCAAAAGCAGAGGCAACAGCACCTACTGCTGCTCCCGCCGAGTAAACCTTTCTAGGTGTTTCTCTCGCACAAGTCCTGACGGACATGCCTGATGGAAGGAAGGGGATCTGGTTACCGGGCTGGGCTGGAGCTCCTCCTCTGAGAGGGCAGCTGAAAGGAGGAGGCTGGCACCCCAGGGCTGCCCGTGGCTCCTGCGGTTGATTCAGGAGGCCGGCTTGTCCTGATGCGACATGGTGGTGACGGCAGGACCGCCGCGGGGGTGGGCGAGTCTGATGCACGCCCTCCTCAATTCTGCAGGTTGGATCTTGGCGGGCCCCGTTGGAGGAACTGTAGGTCGAATCTTGGTAAAGATGACAGGGGCATCTCGCCTTAGCCTGCTGTGCCGGTTGGGCCTCTCCAGGCCCTACTTGCCTGGCCGTCTTTCAGTCAACATTTTAAATGAACATCAATTAGCGTTGTTGCCCTTGGGTTTTTCTTTAATCCTATGTTCAGATCCAGTTAGAATAAGCAGACCCCTGAGAATCCTGTGGTGCTAGATTCGGTGAGCCCAAGGAGGAAAGGATTACTCAGACACATTACCAGTTTCCTTTCTTTCTAGAAAGAGCCAAGGATGCCAGAATGGACTGTTTGGGAGCCAGAGCTTTTTAGTTCTAGGCCCACACGCTTGAGCTTGTCCTAAGCGTCTCGGCCCCCAGAGATTAACCTCTGTTAGGAGTGGACTCCCAAGTCCCCTAGATCTAGGAACAATATAAGCATGGCGGTTTGTATTTTTTTCCTAGGAAGAAAAAAAATCCAATAATGTCGTTTGCCCCAAAATATCTGAAAACGTTAGACATTCTTGAGCACACGCTTTGGAGCTGTCGCCAGCTAGTCTAAAAGGACTGACTTGTGTCTGTGACCCTGAGCCAAGACAGCCGGCCTTCCCGTTGGGTATCATGACCTCATGTGCTCCGTGCTTTCTGCCGTAATCACATACTCAGAGTCAGTAGCTGCATGCAGTCAGGCTAATTAAGTAATTAGGTATAATTATGCTAACTGTAAAAACACAATAATTGGCTTCAAAAAAGTTCTTGGGGGATAAGCACGTGCCTCGTACTGGAGGAGACCCCCAGCTGGGATCAATGTCATTTCGTGGTGGGATGCAAACCCAGGGGCAATGGCACCCAGCAGCTGACCGGGAGTAAGCTGTGGCGTGGCTCCGTCGCCTCCTGCCCGGAACCCGAGAGGCAGAAGGACTACTTGTCTTTTTGGCCTGTTTTGGCCTCCGTCTCGTCTTCAAGGAGTGGGAGGATTAGCTAGCTCCCCTCCAGCAGGTCCTCTCCAGCTCAAGATTTTCCAGAGATATCTTTATTCCTTTCTCCTTCAACCGGCTTCAGGCATCCAGTCTATATTTTGTTTTTTAAGGGGTAATTCTGAACCAGCCAAGAGATATACACAGGGGTCAGCTAGGAATCAAAATCAAAAGTTGGGCATTATTGCTAGACGTAAGAAGGTTGCGTGGACTTGAAACCCAAATGGGCTTCTTGATGCCTCTCCGAAATCTTGAACGTGGGATGCACAGACAGGAGTTGGGTCTGTAGAGCAGACACATTCTGTCTAGTTGCACGGAGAGTCATGATCTGCCTCATCTTCTGCAAGTCAGGAAGCTTAGGGGCTCCCTGGAAAACCACTTATGCAGGGGAAGTCTCCCTCGTCTGCATTAGCCCTGCCGAGAACAGAAATGTGAAGGTAGATGGTGGACTCTGCTCGCCTCACCCATCAGATAAATCACTCCCTTCTCCCAGGGAGGAGCCAAGAACACAGGTTGAATGAAGGGCTGGAGATTAGTTACTTCCCTCGTCCCCAAGAAGACGAACATTCCTGTTTTATGGGCATTGGTTAAGAAGCAGGAAAAGGGAATAAAGACACCCCTCCCTGCCCCCAATCCTTGGAGACAGCAGGGGACTCTATTATTAGTGATGGTCCCCATTAGTATTCTCTTTCCAGAAGCCCTTTTCCAGGAGAAAATGGTCATCATCTCCATTTCCTATGAATGGGCCCATGAGTCATACTTCTGATGAGAGATGTGCCAAAGACGCTCGAATGTTCTGGTTCCCACTGTGCTCTGTTTTGATGGCCAATAACTATGGAAACCCAAGCTCTACCTGCCTCTTAGCCAAGAAGCCTAGAGTTGAGCTGTCCTCCCGTCTTCTTCCCAGCTGCCTTTCATGCAGGGCTTCCTAAATGTGCTCTAAGGGTTGTTAATCGTGGTTTATCAAAAATAATGTTCCGTGGCCAAATAAGTTTGGGAAAACCTGCATGGAATAAGATTTTCCTGTGGGATTCCGAGAGCCTTGAATGATACAGGTGACTGCAAATTTGCAAGAAGTAACTGGGGTCTGCAACATTTCCCAAATGTATCAACCCACCAGGCCTGATTTTTGATGTCTACCTGTTAGCACCTCTGTGGTCACAGCTGTTCAGTGGATCACATTCTGGGCTGCTTTGGGGCTTGGGGCTCCGTGTTTTGCCTCCCTAGCAGATGTTACCATCTGACAGGGGCCCCAGATGGACCTGAACCCATTTGGCACGTGCACTGTCGCATTTCTTCCCAAACCTCTGGGGAGGGACAGGCAGTGGCTGCGTGCCACGGGAATGCCAAGAGTTGGGATGGTAACATTCTCCCGAATATTTGGCAGAGCACTAAGTGCCCGTCACTCAGATGGATCAAGGGGTTTGTCTGTTTTATGCCTAGAAGCTCTTATAGGTGCCTCCACACTCCCCAAAGCCCAGACCCCGAGATGCGCACGGCCGACTGTGCGCTGCATTCCTGCCCCTTAGGATCGGAACCTCAGGGAGCTGTTCCTAAGGAGACGCACCATCTGAGATGTAGGTCACTCACTGTCTCTCAAGCCACTGCTTCCCAACCATCGTGGGGAAGGTCAAAGCACCACTGTATTTCAAGAAAGGAACAGAACGCCCGGCAGGGCCTGGCCAGCTGAGAGAGAGGGAGCTGAACCCTAGGTGATGGGGAACCCTTTTCATTAGAGAAGAAAATGGAATGAGTGGGGGTGGTCCTGGACCCTGACTGTGGGCAAGGCATCCACCATCTTTAAACCTGAGATAAGAAAACGTAACCACCTCAGCTGGCATTGTTTTGAGGTGAAGTGGCGTGAGAACGTGGAAGGGCTCTGTCACCTCGTGCAAGCGGCATCCACACGATCAGCCTTTCCTCGACAGCACTGTTTTTACAACTATCGCTACAATTCCTCATTCAAATACGCTGTTGGGGAAACCAGCTTGATGGCGTCAAAAATAGAGGTTTTTCAGCGCTTGAAATTATTTCTGAAAAGATAAGATGCCTTCCCTCCATAGACTTCTTTCTCCCCGCTCTGAGAAATAGCGGTTTGTCACCCAGACCCACGGCCACAGAGCGGCCCTTAGGAGGCAGGACTGTGATGGGTTGGGTGTCAGGGAATGATCGGTGTTGACGAGCAGAGGACTCAGGCCAATTTCTTTCTGGGTTAATGAGACTGAAAAGCTGGGGGCTCCAATAGGGCACGACAGGGAGATTCATGGCAAGATCCTTTGGTTTGTTTTTATTCTTTGTTTTACCCTCTCCCGTATCAGCAAATACTTGATTGAAACTGCAGTGACTACAAGGTGCCCTGCTCCCAGTCTACCTGCCACATGCCTCGCAGGGAGTTACTTGTACGTCTATGCCCATATGGTACCCTCTGTTGTTAGGGTTTTAATGACCGTCGGCTTGGGAGACTTCCGTTTTGCTTGTTCTTATACATGAGTACACAGCCCCTTCATTCTTTCTCAGCAGACTTAAACACGGGGCCTCCAGACACAAACGTGCACAGACATGTGTCTTCTTCATATTTGTGCACATACCTCATGGTTTGGACGTTGATCGCATCGGTTAGGATCCTTTTGACCGAGTGCCAGGCAATCCCGAGCCAGTGGGCTTAAAAAAGAAGAGAAATTGATTCTCACACTCAGTAACTCAAGGGACGACTCCTGGTGCATTTCCTTAGAACTCTGGCTCTGCTTCTCTGTGATTCTCGTGCCTCCGCCTCTGTGTATTTTGCTTGACCACCAGGTTATAGAACGGTTGCCGCAGCTCCAGGCATGACAGCCAAACTTGGACCAGGGGTAGCACAGAGTTATCTCTTCTTGTGGTTTGAATGAAATTCAGAAAACCTTTTCCCCAAGCCCCCGGCAGTCTTTCCCTCCTGTCCTATTGGCCAGCATTATGACATACCGTGTTTGCCCAAAAATAAGACCTATCCCAAAAATAAGCCCCAGTTAAGATCGTCAGCCAGATGGACACATGTGGTACATTATGACGATATTCCAGAAGAAGATGACATGACCGTATTTGAATAAATGTAGATTGCTGTACATGAAAAACTAAGACATCCCCTGGAAATACGCCCTCATGCGTCTTTTGGAGCAAAAATTAATGTAAGACCTGGTCTTATTTTCGGGGAAACACAGTATGTTTATTCCTGAATCAGTCACCCATAAAGAAAATGGCATAAGCACCTTAGGCTCATGTGGATTATCCCTTTGGCTTGGGGACTGAACTCACTTCCTCGGAGGCATACGGCCGCCTGGAGACGAGTGACTTACCTCCACAGAATCGAGGTCTGTTAGGAAGGAAGGAAGAAAGGGAAAATGGCTGTTAGAAATGGCAGTGCCTGCCAGCCCACTTCTTCTCCAAGGATAAAACACAAGCTCCCCTAGTCATTTGGCCTCCTGCTCTTCTAGGAGGAAGCAGAGGCCTCTTGGGGCAGAAGTGGTAGGAGGAAGATGAGAACATTGATCTCATGTAAATTTTACTCCTCGCTTCTCCTCTTAGGGAGAGCAAGCTGGTAATTTGTGGTTTCGTCATTGCTATTCTGTCTGGTAAATTGTCCTGCTAATTTTCAAGGTTCTACTTACACGCCCGAGCAAAGAAACATTTCTTCATGTGGTTTTAACTGGATCCGATTATCTTGGTCGAGCAAGCTGGGTAAATTGTGGCCCTTCGGGAGCAGTTTCTGGAGAGTCCTGGGAGCAGGCGCTTGTGAAGCCAGGGCAAGAAGGAAGTAGTGAAGAGAAGAGAAATAACATTGACTGAATACCTAGTAAGGGCCAGGCTCTGGCCTTTAAGTACATTAAAATAGTAATAAAATCTTACAAGGCTTGGTGCTTGTGTTGGATACGAAATATTTTATATATTTTAAGTGGAATCCTTACAAAAGCCCTATGAGGGAGGTGCTACGACTTTCCTGTTTCGTAGATGAGGAAACTGATGGGGGAGGTTAAGACGCCAGTGTAGCCTCAGACCTCGGAAGTGACAAAACTGTGACATGACAGAGCCCGCCACCCTCTCTTCCCCTCGCTGGATATTTCTCCCGACATCACATCCTCCTGGAATGCCAAGTGTTGTGATCCCCACTTTACAGATTAGGAAACTGAGGCTCAGGGAAGTTAAAGTTCTCGTTCAAGGCCACTTGATGGTCAGTGTAGAGCCAGGACTCTACACTGTAGAGCCAGGACAGGGGTTTGCGGCCATGCCTCCTCTTCTGGCCCAGTGCCTCTCTCCCTGTTAGCTGACCCCCACTTCACCCGCACCCCCGCCTGTTGGGAAACTGAGGACCGTTTTGGAGATTTTCAGATGGATGCCAGCGTGGGTGACCCGTGGGGCCCAGCATCAAGTCAGCAGAAGGTAGTCCCTTTCTAGTACTTCCAGGGCTCCGGTGGAGGCAGCCACCTTCTCATTCCCACCGCAGGAGGTCACCAAGAGGGTCACAGGCCTGGGGGCAGGACGCCTAGATGGGGCCCAGCTGGCGATGGGCACTGGAGGTGATGCAGTAGCTATCCTGGAAGGAAGAGAACAGAAGTCCTTGAAGCCTAGTTGACCTCTTTCTCGGCCAAGCCTCCTTTTATCCCGTCCCTGGTGGGCGTGTAGGTTAATTTGTCACCCAGATTGTGGCCGGCCGGGCCTCTCACCAGGCCCTGTTTTAGCTTTCGTCCCCAGACCTAGAACTGCTGGTGATGCAGCCGCTCTTCGCGTTGGATTCTGCTGAGTCGGGCAGCCCCATGCCCCGTAATGCGGAAGTGTTGGGACTGAACTTCTAATGGCTCATTGATTGGTTGAATTGTGCTCAGTGTAATTCTGAAAATAGATTTTAAATACAAGCTTGGGGATTTGTGAGCGTTTGTTACTTAGGAGCTTTAACTCAATCGTGGCTGGTTTGACAAAGCTATGGGGTGGCCTGGGCGGGGCTGTGCTGTCCGTCACACCAAGACCCGCCCCCTTCCCTCCCCAGAGCCAGGTCAGCTGTCCCCAGGGGAGTTCGGGCAGGTGTGGAAAGGTCCTTCCCCTTCATGTGCACCTCTTGGCAGGACTCTTGGGAGGGTCATCTTGGTTGACCAAGCATTGCAAACCCTCAATATTCGTAACGTGGATGGAGGTAACTAGGTTCTTCATTCTCCCTTTTACTTTCTCTGAAGTCAGGGAGTGTGGAAGTTGCTCTCTTTCTAATTTCACGTTTTCGCTTTTCCTGGAGCTGCCACTCAGGGGAAGGACCAAAGGGAAGCCTTCACGGAGGCTCAGCTGATCAGCCTGTTGGCCTATTCTGGCATCATCTGGTGAGCTTGGCCCTGTGTGAGGGGCTGGGCGTCTAACACCAGTGTTTCTTTGGGTGAATATCAAGTTAATTTGGAGACAATAGAAAAGCATATAAAAGTCCCTCTGTGAAGAAGAAGCCCTCAGCAGACATTAAACAGAGACCTTCCAATACACCTAAAATTACCCGCCTTATATACTTCTTTCCCTCTGGCCTATCAGAAACCTAAAATACCTTCCATTTTTTTGGTTCAGGGTAGATCAGGAACAAAGGAGGGATGTTAGTACAGTACGACTATTTCTGAGGGGAAATTGTTTAGTGGTCTTTTTTTCCCAGAGCTTTTATTCTACTCCTCCATTTTAACCTCAGTCTGCAAGGCTGTATGTCCCTATACACTTCCCTGGGGTAATTTATGCCCAGCCAATCATTAGAAAAAACAATATTCTCAGGGAAGGGAGGAAGTAAAAACAAAACCTGGAAGAAAAGAAAAAAAATTACACTCTATTCTAATAAAGAAATTACTGACATTCTACATTATGAACTGTATTAATTTTTAATGGCTGAGAAAAGAGTTGATTTATAATGCATCCTTCTCGGCTGCAGTGCCAGTCCCCAGCTAATAAATAAATGACAGGTCTCTGGTATTAAAAGTATCCGTCATTTTACATCATTGGAATGACAATGGAGGGAGGCTTTGACTGAGAGGCCCCAGGGAGCAGGCAAGCCCTGCTGGCCCTGTTGGAGGAGGGGCTGGCCCTGGAGGTAAGCTCCTTCCTTCCTCTTGGTCTCGGCAAAGTAACCCAAGTAGCTCCAGGTCTCATGGTCCGGGAGTCAGTTCATGGGAGGGGTGATGGAATGCGTGGGGACAGAAACTCCTGGTCCTGAAGCAGACCTGCCCACGGCTCCTCCCCCCATGTCTTGACCAGATACCATCGGAGTCCCCAGTTCGGTTAGTGGCCTTTTGTCGGTGGTGACCCCTGACACACAACTGTGGTTCACCTCTCTGTGCCTTCGTGAAGAAAAGCGACAATAAAATAAAGCGTAACCTTTGTCTCTGTTCCTAAAGTAGTATATGCTCGCTGTAAATATTTTGGGGGAAATCCAGAAGAGTAGAAAGGAGAAAATAGGAATCGCCCCCCATACTGCCACCCCCAGGGACCACTGCTGTGAGGTGAGCGCTTCCGCTACTTGCCTCCCAGTCCTTTTTCTTTGTGTAGATACACATACAAATAACACACGCAAATAACGCACGCAGACATACATACGCCAACACGTGTAGTAAGCAAACCTGCGGTCACCGTCTGTATACAGTGGTACCATCCGAACTTGTCACTTAACAATATGTCACAGACTTTCATTTCATGTCATTAAAAATTATGCAGCTATTTTTAGTGGCTTCATATGGGTGGCTGGGCCGCATTTCACATTGGTGCCATTGTAGGGCTGGCAATCAGTCAATCAAAATGTACTCTTCCGTCCTCTGTCACAGTGCCACTCCAGAGGAAGCACAGTGCCAGAGGAAAGCGAGGACAATAGACGGTTTGTGCACCGAGTTCACAATTAAGGAGTAACTACTATGCTGCGGAGTCCATGCAGTGAGGCTGAGAGAGGAACAGTGCCGTGTCCCCATAGGAAGGAGTCCACCCTTCAGGTGGGGAAAAGACAGAAACAGTTCCCAGGGGTGCAGCCATAAGGCACAGAGACCCCGTACCTGAAGGGCCGGGTGTGCTTAGCGCAATGGCTTCTTTCAATTAGGGGAGCAGAGGCTTGCGTGAAGTCCCCACAGAGCAGGGAGTGTTTGAACTACAAAGCTAGGGAGGAGTTAGACGGAGATGCAAGGGGAAGGACGTGCCAGGCTTTCCTGGCATAGCTGGAAGCAGAAAGGGGGCTTTGGAGGCACAAGGATGGAAGTCACAGGTGCTCACAGAAGAGGCCCTGGGGCACGGGGAGTGGGTCCTGTTGATGTATTACGTTGGATAGTTTATTGAAGCAATAATTATGAATGTATTCCTAGAACTTGCACTTAAAACACTCCAGTCTTTGTTTTCCACACTTGTCATTGTTATCAGTTTCCCAGAAGTAGGTAATAACTGGAGATGTAAAGAAGCCATCTGACATTATAATGAAACAGCTAAAGCCAAGTAGGTGGTTCTCTCAATTTAGGGGTATTTCCCGGCAGACTTAGCAAGACCCCTGCTCCCGAAAGGAGCAAGATAAAACTGTCGTGGAGTCAACCACGTTCAGCATAAGGGATGTTACTTAGAAAAGGAAAGAGAGTTTGCTCTCCCAGCCGGCAGGTTTTGACTCCTTCTGATTTATTTTTATTGTCTGCATAGGCTTATAAAAATGGAAGTTTGCCTGGATTTTGAGACCAGCATGTCTGTCCTTCCATGTATGAATTTATTTCTTGGTGTGTTGTGCACTTTTCTAAACATAGACCAATGCCTTTTGCTTTTGAAAAAGAAATAGGAAAGTCTGTGAAGCTGGTGAGAAGAGGAATTCAGAGACTGTTTTCTGTGAGGAAGCTGCTCCCATGTCCGTGTCGGAGGAGAGATATGCAAGGCAGAATCCCAGAGCATTCATTCCCAGGGCACCCGAGAGAGCCTGTATTTTTGTCATATGGAAAAGTGGCAGCCCGAGATCAAGTCCTAGCTGGCCTTGGTTTTATAACCAGCCAGTTTTGCAATTGCAGTACTATCCTCGCTTTTATTTTTGCCTTCAAATCTTGGAGCCAAAATTATTCCAGCAATAGGACTTGGCTGAAAGCAAAGTTTTTCCTTTCCTGCTCATAAATTCGCTTTCACTTAACTTCCCTATAGAACATAGGATTTTAAAAATCTTTTAAAAACATTTCACCAGCAATTTTACTCATTTTTTTATTTTTAAATTTTTATTTATTTTCCCATTCCCCCACCCTCCTCCCTTTTGGCAACCATCAGCTTGTTCTGTATATCCATGGGTCTGATTCTGTTTTGTTTATTCATTTCTTTTTTCTTCTTCTTCTTTTTTTTTTAGATTCCACATATAAGTGAGATTATTCGGTATTTGTCTTCCTCTTGACTGACTTATTTCAGTTAGCATAATGTCCTCCAGGTCCATCCATGTTGTCCCAGATGGCAAGATTTCATTCTTTTTATGGCTAAATAGCATTCCATTGTGTACACACACACACACCACATAGCACATCTAGGTTGTTTCCATAGCTTGGCTATTACTAGTGATACTGCAAGGAACATAGGGGTGCATATATCTTTTCAAAGTACTGTTTTTGTTTTCTTCGGATAAATACCCGGGAGTGGAATAGCTAGCTCTATTTTAATTTTCTGAGCAACCTCCATACTGTTTTCCACAGTGGCTGCACCAATGTGCAATCCCACCAACAGTGCATGAAAGTTCCCTTTCTTCATATCCTTACCGGCATTTGCTGTTTGTTGATTTATTGATGATGGCCATTCTGACAGGAGTGAGGTGGTATCTTATTGTGGTTTTCATTTGCATTTCTCTGATGAGGAGTGATGTTGAGCGTCTTTTCATATATCTGTTGGCCATCTGTATGTCCTCTTTGGAGAAATGACTACATGGGTCCTCTGCCCACTTTTTAATTGGATTGTTTTTTGGTGTTAAGTTATATGAGTTCTTTATACAGTTTGACTATCACCCCTTCATCGGATCTATCATTCGCAAATAACTCCTCCCATTTACTAGGTTGTTTTTTTGTTTTGCTGATGGTTTCCTTTGCTGTGTAAAACTTTATAGTTTGATGCAGTCCCATTTGCTTACTTTTTTCTTGTGTCTCCCTTGCTCAAGGAGCTCTATCCAAAAAGAGAATGGTAAGAGCGATGTCAAAGAGTTTACTGCCTATGTTTCCTTCTAGGAGTTTTGAGTCTAACATTTAAGTTTTTAATCCATTTTGAGTTTGTTTTTGTATATCATGTAAGAAAATGGTCCAGTTTCATTTTTTGGCATGTCTCTGTCCAGTTTTGCCAACACCACTTTTTGAAGAAGCTGTTTTTACCCCATTGTATATTCTTGCCTTCTTTGTCATAGATTAATTGACCATACAGGCATGGGTTTATGTCTGGGCGTTCTATTCTGTTCCATTGATCTACACATGTATATCTGTTTTTATGCCAGTACCATGCTGTTTAGATTATTATACCTTTGTATTAGTTTGATATCAAGGAGTGTGATACCTCCCGCTTTGTTCTTTCTCAAGATTTCTTTTGCTATTTGGGGTGTTTTTGGTTCCCTATATATTTTAGGATTAGTTGTTCTAATTCTGAGTAAAAAGCCTTCTGTATTTTGATCGGGATTCCATTGAATCTGTATATTACTTTAGGCAGTAAGGACATTTTAACAATATTAATTCTTCCAGTCCATGAGCAAGATATATGCTTCCATTTATTCGTATCTTGTTCAGTTTCTTTCTTTACTGTGTTACAGTTTTCAGAGTACAGGTCTGTCACCTCTTTGGTTTTTATTCCTGGGTATTTTATACTTTTTGATGCACTTGTAAGTGGGATTATTTTCTTAATTTCTTCTTCTGATAGTTCATTGTTGTTGTATAGAAACAACAGATTACTGTATATTGATTCTGTATCCAACAACTTTAATGAAATCATTTATTCTAATAGTTTTTTGTGTGTATAGTCTTTAGGGTTTCCCATGTATAGTATCATGTCATCTGTAAATAATGAGAGTTTTACTTCTTCCTTTTCAATTTGGATGCCTGTTATATCTTTATTTTTTTTCTGACTGCTGTGGCTAGGACTTCTAATACCATGTTGAATAGAAGAGGTAATGGTGGGAGTCTTTGTCTTGGTCTCGGAGAGAAGGCTTTCAGTTTTCCATCAATGAGTATAATGTTAGCTGTGGTTTTTGTTTTGTATGGCCTTTATTATGTTGTGATATGTTCCTTCTGTGCCTACTTTGTTGAGTTTTTAGTCATAAAAGGATGCTGAAATGTTTCTAATGCTTTTTCTGCATCTATCGAGATGATCATACAGTTGTTAATCCTTTATTTTATTAATGTGATGTATGTATTACATTGATTTCAGATGTTGGACCATCCTTGAATACCACTTGGTCATGATGTATAATCTTTTTAATGTATTGTTGAAATCCTGTTGGTTAATAGAATTTTTGCATCTATATTCATCAAGGATATTGTCCTGTAATTTTCTTTTTTTGTAATGTCTTTATCTGGTTTTGGTATCAGGGCAATACTGGCTTCAAAAAATGGGTTTGGAAGCATTCCTTCCTCTTCATTTCTTTTGGAAATAGTTTAAAAAGGACTGATATTAATTCTTCTTTGAATGTTTGGTAGAATTCACTTGTGAAGCCATCTGGTCCTGGACTTTAATTTGTTGAGAGTTTTTAGATTTCTGCTTTAGTTTCATTGCTAGTGATTGGTCTGTTTAGATTTTATATTTCTTCCTGGTTATATTTCTAAAAATTTATTCATTTCTTTTAGATTGTCAAATTTCTTGGCATGTAATTGGTCATAGTATTCTTTAATGATTTTTTTTTGTATTTCTGTGGTGTCAGTTATAACTTCTCTTTCATTTATGATTTTTATATTTGAGCGCTCTTTTTTTCTTGATGAGTTTGGCTAAAGGTTTATCGACTTTATTTATCCTCTCAAAGAAGCAGCTGTTAGTTTTATTGATCTTTTCTATTGTTTTTAAAATTTCTATTTCATTTATTTCTGCTCTGCTGTTAAGTATTTCCTTCCTTCTGTTTACTTTGGGTTTTGTTTGTTCTTCATCTTCTAGTTCCTTTACATGTAGAGTTGGATTGTTTAAGAGTTTTCTTGTTTCTTGTATAGCTATGACCTTCCCTCTTAGAACTGCTTTTGCTGCATCCCATACATTTTGAAAAGTTGTGTGTTCATTTTCATTGGTTTCAAGATAGGTTTTGATTTCTTGTTTGATTTCGTCTTTGATCCATTGGTTGTGTAGTAGCATGCGGTTTAGCTTGCAGATATTTGTGTTTTTTTCCTGTTTTCTTCGTGTAGTGGATTTCTAGTTTCATGCCATTGTGGTCAGAAAAGGTGCTTGATATGATTTCAGTCTTCTTGAATTTATTGAGGTTTGTTTTGTGGCCTTGTATGTGATCTCTCTTAGAGAATATTCCATGTGTACTTGAAGAAAATGTATATTCTGCAGTTTTGGGGTGAAATGTTCTAAAAATGTCCAAGTCAATCTCATCTAATGTAACACTTAGGGCCATTATTTTCTTATTAATTTTCTGTCTGGATGATCCAACTTTTGATGTAACTGAGTTATTAAAAATAATCTGCTATTATTGTATTACTGTGGATTTTCTCCGTTATGTCCATTAATAGTTGCTCTATATATTTAGGTGTTCCTATCTTGGGTGTGTAGATATTCACTATTATATCCTAGTCTTGGATTCACGCCTTGGTGTGTGTGTGCAGGTGGTTTGGGGAGGCCGGTAGGAGCCGAGCAGGGGCCTAAGGCATCCGGGCACTGCCTATGAGCAGGAGCAGCTCCCGCTGGGGAGGCCAGGTGTGTGCGGTGATGCCGTGTGGGTCCTGCTTGCTCCGTTAGTCCGGCCGAAATGGGCTCGGGCGATGTGTCCGGAAACACACTGCAGTGACCTTGCAGGCAGGCCAGAGCTCCCGCGTAGGGCCCCCATTTGCCCTTTCGAGGTGGAAAGGGTGCAGACCGCCGCCTCACAGGCCCGTGTAAGTTCCCGCAGCTCCCCAGCCTTCGCTCTCCCCGGCGTGTTGCACCCACAGCGGCCCGTGTAGAAGTGACCTCCGTGCGGCTCTCAGTGCCGGGAAGTTCGGGGCCGCCGCTGGGCTCCGAGCATGCGCTCCCGGCGCCGGCGCACTGCCTGCCGGGAGGAGCCGCACTCAGGGCGCCCAGGTGCCTGAGGCGACGCCCAGCTGTTCCCGCTTCTCCCTGTGTGTGGAGGCCACAGGCTCCGGGCCGTGGAGCTGGGCCCGCCCCGTGGTGACCTCACAGGTAGGCCGCAGCCCGTGCGGAGGTGGAGGAGACGCGAACGGCCTCCTCAGGCCCCGGAGCGGAGCGCCCGCCGCTCCCCAGCCTCTCTCCTCGGTCTCCTTCTCCTGTTCGTTGTCAGAAGCCGGGCATCCGGCTCGGTTGTCCCGCAGGAGTCACTGCGGCCTGTGGCCAGTGTGTTTGGCTTTGCTCCGTGCGGGGCGCGCGGCGCCCTCCTTGGCCCCGCCGTCCTGGACCTCTTTTATTAATCTGGAAAAGACCTAAGAGATCCGTTAAGAGCAGTCTCTTCATTCCGCAGGCGAGGAAACTGAGGGCTAGACCCATAATGCAGTGACATAAAGCCACAGGATTATGTGGAGGCGAGCGCGGGCCTAGGTCCCACTGCGTCTCCCGAAGCCCCCCTGGGTGTTTCTCACGTGTCCTGAACCTGTAAGTGGAAATGCAACCTTTTCATTTCCCCCCAGAAGAAGTTGATTTTGTCTGGGCCATTTAATAAGGAACGTCTGACAAAAGGGAGCTGTCTGACTCAGGCCGGTGCAGTAATTGCTGCAGAAATTGGTTTTAGTGTCTTTGGGGAATTCTGCAGTTGAACCTAGAAGGCGTCGCTATCAAGCACAGTGTGTTCTAACACGGCCACAGAGTTTTACGACCCTCCAATACCTCTTTGAAGTGGTGCTCTGTTATTTTAGCAAACTTGCAAGGGACAGTGCCACTCTGCCCCCGTTTCCTTCCTGGTGGGCTGCACTGTTCGCTGGCTTCTTGAAGTCAAGACGCCGCGACGAGAGCCCCACACGTGATCTGAAATGTCCTTTGCGCTCAGTAGATCTTTCTGGAGAGTGTCTGAGTTCCTAATGGTATTGCAAAGGACGCAAACGTGTGGCCCGGCGTCTGTTTGATCCCCATGCTGCTTTCACGTTACTTCTACCAGTCCCCCAAGGGAATTCCTTTCTACTCCTCAACTTCTTACGTGTGGTCGCGTGATTTACAGTGGACAAACAGCGCACGGGGGTTCTTCTTCGTTTTAGCGTTTCTGTGGAAAGCTGGTAGTTATCTCACCAAATGCACAGCTGCTTATCTCCAGGCGTGTCAGCAACACACCCTGGCTGGTGGCCCGCCGTGTGTGGAGCCTGCGGTGGGCGAGACACTGTGTGTTCATTCCACACCTCCCATTCCCTGGTTAAACTCTTACCCAAAGCAAGATGGTGTTCGTGGTTTGCAAACGCTGACCGCTCTGCAGCTGACGGGGGGATTTCAGAAGACCGTCAGCCTCATCCGGACACTTGTCGGACATTTGTGAGAATGGCAAATTCTTGAGCTTCCCCCACCCCCAGCCTACTGAGTCAGGAAGTCTGGGGCGAGGCTCAGGGATTTGTGTTTTAACAAACCCTCCAGGTGATGCAATGCTCGCCAGAGGACGAGAAGCTCTGTGCTAGAGGTTGTGGTGTTTTTTTAACCCCCCGTCTCAAATATTTGAAGAATCTGTGATGTGTTTCAATACAGTTGTTGATAGTATCTTAAAAACGTACTCATTTACTAAGCCCTTATTGGCCGTCTGCTCAGTTCTAGATACTGTATTTGGTACTGGGAATAACAGTTAGCAAGCAAGTTATTTTGATGTGGCTGTCTTTGGTATGAATATGCTAAACCACTTTGGGTAAGAATATTATAAACATGAGACCCTTATCCTAGTCCCTTGTCCTTACCACCTGTCACTTGGATGCTGTCCCTGGGGTGGGGCCCCTCCAAATGGAGAACTTTGTCAGCACTTGGAGTCAGCGTGTTGTGCGAGTGAAAAATGCAAGGGGTGGGGAAGGGTCAGGGCTGGGGTAGGGATGCTGGCTTTGCATGTTATTGGGGAAGAGTAAGGGTGCACGTGTGAAGGTTTTACTTAAGGCTGGTTAAAATGCTTCCCTGTATCAAACCCGCCACGTCTCAGCAGCCCTGTCAAAGTGGATGCATCGTCTCGGTGCATCCTGGGGCCCACTGTCTTGTGGGTCTGCGGATGCTGTCGAGAGTGCATGATGGGAGTCAGCTAGCTGGCTGTGGAATTCTGCAGAGAGCAATGCGTGCGTTCTCCTTCCTGGCCCACGAGGCCAGTGAACATGTAGGCTTGAACACTGGACTGGCTGCTGTGCCATCTCTTTAAGTCTCCATGTGTCTGTCATACAGTGAGAAAAGTGGGGGGACCTGCCTCACTGGGGCTTTCCGTGTGTTAAATGAAGGAAGTATGCAAGGGGCTAATATCCACCTTCTTTTAGGAAGCAGTAGCTAAATTCTAGCTGTTAGGTTATTGGTACTGGATATTTATTATTATTTTTGGTACTTTATGGTAGTATTATTACCGTCTGCTTCAGTTACACTAAGGAAGGAATTTCAAATGTCAGGAGGACACTTCTGCCCTGCTAGGTCATCCTGGAGTATTTGGCCCTGCAGATTTGATTTAATATTGTTTGCCAATCACACCCTCCCCTCTGCAGAGTAACGTGTGGTGGGAGATGTCTTCCCTCCGCAGAAGCCGGTGTCACATTTGGTGGATATCGTTCATAATTGGCTATGTGCCTGCCCCTAGCGCCTGTGTGTCTCCTCAGAGTTACATGCAACTCTGATGCAACTCCAAAAGTTCGCCTGTGGCCAAGGTCGAGGACTTGATTTTGCCAGAAAAGATCAGATTAGTGAGAATCTAATTATGATTTCCAAAGATTCTGAAAAGATGCAAATATAGTGAGTGCCCCTTAATGTATTGAATTTAAAGACAGCTAACCCATTCCTGTTCAGTAAGGAAATGGACGCATTTTGTGAGTCTTTCAGAGATTTGTGAGTGGACCCACATTCTAATGAGTCCCCAGCTAAACTTTCTCAAATTCCTATCTATTTTGATTTTTTTTAAAGCTGGAGACTGAGTTTTCTGTTTGTGAATGCCAACCGATGAGTAGAAATTCAGGCAGCAAGAACTGAGAGGCCGACCGGGCAGAGGGGACAGCACTTGCAAAGGTGTAGAGGTGTGTTCAGAGGAGAGTCAGCTGTTCTAGAGGAAATGGGGACAAGGGAAGTGACAGAAGCCAGGTCTAAAGGGCCTGTGTGCCATGCTCACTCATCCCAAACCATTTGAAGCTAATACCCCCAACAAGCTATGACTCAAAAACGAATAAGAATAACATTTGTCCAAAGAGATGGGTTTTTCCCCCTTCTCGGGTAGTGTAAGGGTGGCAGTGTTGTGTGATGGTGAGAACTCTGAATTGGCAAGCCAGATCCAGGTAACTGCTATTAACTGGCGGTGTGGTATTGGTGAGTGACGTCCACACTGGGTTCTGTATGTAAATAATACTCTTAGACCCGTTGGTTTCCCAGGTTATTTATAGTCCATCGATTCTTTGATTCTGTGTGTGTGTGTGTGTGTGTGTGTGTGTGTGTGTATAAATTCCAGCAGCGCTGGAGGTAAATATACATTTTGCTCTCTTTTTGCGCTCACACTTGGGAGTTCTGTTATTGTACCATAAGTGGGCAAAAATGTAATGTGTATCTTTTAAAATAAAACTCTCCTTATTCTATAACTTTATTAAATTACTTTTAGGAATAAAATCTTTTACCAATATATGAGTATCTTCAACATGTTTTTTATCATTTACGATAAAAAAAACGAGATAGTTTTTATTCTTCTCAACCTTTCCTTTTACTTCAGGAAAATATACTAAAAGGCTTGGAGAAAGAACTACCAATTTATTTTACATAAAATTTTCTCCTTCCTTCGGGGTATTCGTATTTTACATCATCATCAGAGCGGGCTGGTGGTTGGATCCTTGAGTATGAAGCCATATGGAAGGAGAAAGCATAGAGAAGAGCCGGCGTTCCAAACCAGAGCCCTGGGGTGGGGCTGTATTTTAGGGAGAGAAAGGGAAGAGTGGAGACCGAGCGGAGATATTGGAAAGGGCCAACGACATTCAAAGGTTGCAAAATAAGGGTGCTGTCAGAGGCAGAAGGAGTAGCCAGAGACCAGGCCACCAGCTTTGGGGAGGAGCTGGGTCCAGGAAGCGTGTAGCAGAGGGATGAGGTTGGTCCCCAGATGGCAGGGATCACGAGGTGACTGGCAGTGGGTAAACAAGCCAGAGTGTGTTCTTTCCCGGCTGCATCCGAGGAGGCCCTGGGAAGAGGAGCAGGGGTGCCTCATGTCATCTTGGAAGTCACATGTCCCAGTAGGCAGAGCTGGACTTGAATTCCAGCCCTGGCACTAGCACAAGCTGTGCGTCCTTAAGCAAGGCATTTAACATCCCATCTGCGAAAAAGCACCGCATGTGCCCACGGGGCTGTGTTGTCGGGCCTGCGCAGTGTGTAATTATTTTTGCATTGGTTGCTGACAACTAAAACTTGGGAAAGTTCACATTTAAAAAAAAATCTGCATTTCCAGTTTCTCTCGAGACACGGAAGGCTCTGGCAACACTGGCTTTCAATTCCTGTGTGGCAGCTACCTAGCCGGACCGGGTCTAATATAATATAATATGATATAATATAATTAATATAAGACCGGGTCTTATATTAATTTTTGCTCCAAAAGACGCATTAGAGCTGATGGTCCGGCTAGGTCTTATTTTCAGGGACACGGTATTGCCAGAGCCCAGAGGCAGCAGCCCGGTAGGCAGAGCACGCTTTCTCCCTTCAGCTAGAGTCCCCTCCACCCCTACTGCCTCCCACCTGAGTCCTCCACTCGTTTACGTTGCTCCCTGCCTTGTGGGGCCGTTTGAGCTTGTACCCTAAGTGTAGACTGTTTCCTGAGTATAAAGCAAGTGCATGCGTCATAAATGCACAGCTCCAGGCACGTTCACAGCACACCCACGTAGCCAGCACCCCGGAAGCCATCTGATGCCCTTTCTGGTCAGTACCCACCCCTCCCAAGGGCAACCACTTGCCTGGTTTTTATCTTGATATAAATGGAATCAAGCAACCATGATTCTTGGATCTGGTTTCTTTAGTTCTCGGCTTTATTCGTAAGATTCATCCACGTTGTAGTTTATTCTCGTCACTGTGTGGTGGGTCGTGTGACTATATCATAGATCACTTACACATCCCACTGGGGGTTGACATTTGACTTTATTCCATTTCCTTGCCATCTGAAATAATGTTGCTATGGACATTAAAATGCTAATGCCCATTTTTTTGGTGAACACACAGACAAATACGCGTGTGTATGTGTGTATGTATATGCACGCACGTGTCTGTTGGAGATGTACTTTTTATTGAAATTCCTGGCGCTGCGGTTATGTCTATGTTTAGCTATAGTATTTTTTAAAAATAAGGAATAAAGGAAATGTATGCAAAGCACTCGGCACATAGTTGTTACTTCATTCGTTGTTAGCTAATAGTACCATCATCGGAATTATCCTCGTATTTTTAACCACATCGAGCATTAAACTCCTTCAGTAGGTCTGAGAGGCTGAGGTTTCTCCCATATCTCTCTATCTGTAAAGCCTCAAAAATAAGGCAATGACAGCTCTCGTCAGCTCAGACTCCTGTCTCTTCCTGGACGAGAGGGCCCTGCGAGGCAGACAGAAACACAAACCAGGAGTCTGCCCTCCGTTATCTGAGCGTGGGCATCCCTGTCCTTTAGTCTGACTTTGTTTCTTCTTGGGGCCCAAGAAGGGGGCTGGTCTGTGAAGCCGGGGACATCTGAGCTGCTGCTAATGGGAACGGAATCTTCCAGCAAGGCTAGCAAAGGGAGGCAGTGTTCACGAAGGTGGATCTTAGTTATTCCATTTCCCGGTAGTGGTCAGGATAGTATTTCAGTAACGGATAGGACACTATAAATAATGCAGCACGGATCACAGGAGTTATAGCGTCGGTTTAATATGAAGGATTGCTGGGGCAAAGCCCTGATTACTCCTCGTGGTAACTTCTCTGCCACCCAGGGCCTCCAGGTCCAGGAGACTGGGAGAGAATAGGAAGGAAGGATCACTTTCTGGTCAGAGGCTGCGGACGTGAAGTGCTTACAGCTCAGTGGGTTCCATGGCCACCAGATATGTGGGCACAGATGTCTGTATGGGAGTCACCTGGGAACCGTTCGAGTTCACTGTGTCCTGCACCCCACCCTGCTCCCCTGGTCCGTGGGCCTGCCAGCTTCTCCCCAGGCTCAGATGCACAAGCTCTGAGCTTATGACACGTGTCGCAAGACACACGGCGACTTAGTGGCACTGGTAGAATTAGAACCAAGTGCCTTATCTTTTTGTTTTTCCACTTAAATCTTCCTCCCACCTTTCTACCCATGGAACTTCTCCAAGAACCACTTTTCTTCTCTCTGGTACCGGAAGTATAGTCCCTCTCAGCTAGTCTTAAGATTCTGTCCTTTTTCTTCTTCCAGATGGGCCCAACCCAAGTTAACTTGTGCTTCTTTCTTTCAGGAGGCACTTCCCCTGTGAACAGGAACCTCTTTCTTTCGAAGTCTGGAAATATTTTGGTTCCCGTGGGTCTCTGCCTCCCGAGAGAGATGTGGCCAAGTCAGGCATGCAGTAGATGGTCCTTGGCAGATCCTCTCCACCCAGGATGGTGGGAGCTACACTTGTGAGGGGACCTTTGCCTGGTAACCAATAACTCATGAAAATGTGGCAGCCTATAGCAGAAGGAACCTTAAGTGTCCCATTCACCCACCCATTTCACAGACGAGGTCACTGAGGTACATAGAGCCCTAGTGACTTGCCCAAGAAACGCAGCTGGTTTGTGTGTGGACGAGAGGAAGCATCAGAACTCAGGTCTACAGATTTCTGGGCCCACCCCTTGTCTTGATTCAAATGAGCACATCTCTTACAGCAAACAGGCCGACGGCAGGAGATAAAATGGTTTCCTAATTACTGGCCTTCTCTTGTTTCTTAACAGAGTCCATGTGAGAAAATCTTAGGATCGAAGGAGGTTTGAGAGATCCTTCTGTGCACGGGTCTCCTTCACGTCCCTTGCTATTGGTCATCCCACCTCAGTTCCTTCTTCTGGTCACCAAAAGCTCCTTTTTCCGAGAAGACCCGTCCACTTGCAGGCAGTTCTGATTGTGAGGAAGGCAGCTGTGGTTTGGCCCAGCACTGAGCTTCCGAGGACCCGCTCCCCAGTCCCGGTTCTGTCCGGAGCCACACGGAGCCAGGGCTGGGCGTTGACCCAGGTTTCAGTCCTGCTCCACAACACCCAGCTCGAAGTCTTGGATAAGCCACTTCAGCTTTTTGAGGTTGTTCCCTTGTCTGTAAAATGCAGATGAGAAAACACCCATGTCAGAAGGTCAGAATGAATGTAACACAGGCTGTCACACACTCCGTAGCTGGAGCATGTCCCGGCACAGGGAAGGTCCTTGGCTCACAGGTCTCCTTCCTGTGTCGGAGGCACGCAGCCATGTCTCCCTCTTCGCACAGCTTTCAGGTGCCCCTCAGGTGAAGAGCTGTGCGTCTCCCCATGTACCTGTCAGCTGCGTAGACTCATGAAAGGGCCTTGTTACTTTTCCCTGTATGAGGACGGACTGAGAAAATCACGTGTGGCATCACCTTCGCCTCTCTGAGGCAGTGCTGTGTTCTGGCATCCACAGTTTGGAGACTGTCAGGGACGGCGTGTGGATGCGTGTGAATGTGCGTGTATGCATACGTGTGCACACAAGTGCAGCTCTGGGTCTGCATGCTCTGTGCTCTTACGTGTTTTGCCCTACATCTCAGTGTGGAAGCCCCAGGTGTCCTGGCCCACTTTTCACATTGAGGAGATGCTCGCTGCTTCCTCGGGTCCCAGAATCCGGCCATCCCATGGCGTCACCCCTTATTTCCACCTGAAGCCACATGTGCTGAGTGGCCCTGCTGAGGCGGCGACTGGCCTGCAGCCATCCCGTTCCCTGTGGCCTGTGGATGTGCATGACGACCGCTCTCAGGCCTCTTTCCACGGGCCACTGGGAGGGCACAGCACTGCACCAGGCGCTCCCGGAAAAGCTGCTTCAGTCACTGATCTGAAAAGCACTTTGTGACGAAAGGCACCTGAGATGTGTAAGATTAATAGCTGCAGAGGTTGCATCCCTGTGTAATTTAAATCCTTTCCCGAGGTTCACGCTTATGGAGGGAGTGGGAGAGGAGGAGAGAAAAGCCTAGAATAATTATAAGAGGTTGTGGAAAAAGAATTTTGGATGACTGAAATATTCTTGTTTAATTACCCACACTACTGCCTGCTGGATTTGGTAGTGAGCATTTTTATTTTCTTCCTTAAAGGCAGCGGCTGTTTTGACAGCTACAGATGCTGCAAATGACATGTGTCCTGAAGCTCTCTGGTCCCCTGAGAAGCTCTTGAAGAAGGGGTTCCTCTGTCAGTCAGTTTGGGAAACGGCCTGTATCCTGTCTGCCCCTGCTGTGCCCCGGTGCCTGTCGGCGTATTCAGGCGTGAGAGGTGCTTCCTGGACAGGCCCGTTATGCTCTGGTCAGCTTTGGACTTACCAGACATATTTGAAGGAAGAGCCCTTCACATTTGTCACCCTACCTGAGAGGTTGTGACTAAGCTCAAGGCTGAGCGTCTTAGTTGAAGGAAAATGGGGTGTTATGCAGACAGAGGTGCAGACCGTGTAGTTGGAGGCCAGTGCGCGCCTGGGCTCGTGCCAGTCAGAGGGGGAGATCCCCTGCGAGCGTCTTTTTCTGCTCCTCCATCTGGACGTCAGTTGTGGGACATGCGGGTGCCAGGTACCCCGGGATCTGGAGAATACCAAGAGGCCGCTTCGGAGCGGAAATGTTAGCTGGGACCTAAGGCCTGACATCACCTGTTCTGTTCATGGAGCCTGTGGTTTTATAGGTAAGGTGGGGGCTGCCCACAGATTGCGGTGGGGGTCAATGCAGAGGGTGACATCAGGTGCCCTTGTGAAGGAATCCGTGAGACCGGTGTGACCATAGGGAAGATAAATTCTGGGCTTTAGGGACAGACCCATTGCCAGCCCCACTGGTGGAGTCACTGATGGTTTTCTGGAGTGACTGTCAAAGAAAGCCTGTCCCCACGAGCCTTTTATCTCAGCACAAGCATCGTAGGTGGTGACATTATGACTTCATGGGCCTGTCTGGGGCCATCAGACATCTTGGAGGTCAAGCCCATCAGGTACCTGGTTCCTCCCCAGGAAAGCATAGCAGCCTCTCCTTAGACCTCGCTGGTGGGACCAGTGTGTGTCCAGAGAACACCCGTCAGGGGACACCCGTGTGGGTGTGCCTGACGGGGACAGAGCAAGGAGTCTGGGATCAGTACGACAAAGGACAGACACACTGAAAAACCTTTGGAGTTAGAGTTTGTAGGTTTCAATCCTCGCTCTCCTGCCACATCTTCATACAGATTCCCTACGCTCCCCGAGCGTCATTTTATCTTCTGAACTATGGGAATACGAATGCCATTGCACTAGGCCTTGTGGGAGATGAAATGCCCTGCCGTTTCACACACGGAGCGCGTCGATGCCGGGATAAAGGCCCCCGTTCCTGCTGCTGGCACAGCTCACGAGGGCTGAATGCTGGGGACACCATCATTCACTGGAGTCGACCCTTCCCCTAATGCAGTTTCAGAAACCTTGCGGTGTTGTTCCCACGCACCCCCGTCTGTCAGGCCGAGGCGCATAGAGCCTTTACGTTTGGCCTCTCACACTCTCTACCCCGGTAACTTCTAAATGTTTTCTTTCCCCTCAGCCTTCCGAGCTTTTCATTTCTTCCTGGCCCCATGGAGGGCAGTAGTGGACACACCCTTCTTGATGCCAATGGAACTTGAATTTGCACAGGATCAGGGCTGTATGTTCCTTCTCCAGTAGCTGTGCTGGTAATGCTTGGCTGTGTGCTGGCATGTTGGGCCAAAGGAGCAGATACGGAGGCCGTATCCTCAAGGAGTACTTTTCAGTCTTTCCTAAGGCTCTTTTCTGGGCCGCACAGTGTGGATTTTCCATTGATGAAAAGCACTCCCCTTTTCTTGCTCCCATGACAGTTTATCTGCTATTTCCTGGGCCACCCCTCTTCTGTTGTCCAAGGCACATGCAAAACGTCTCTTGGGATCTTCCCGTATGTATTTAATGTCTTTTATTTTAGCATTATACTGCCGGAAGCTTAGGGTCACCTAAAAATAAGAGGTACTCTGGGGTAGTCCCTCTTGGAGACCAAGGTTGGAGGGAGCAGGTGAGAGAAGGAGCTTATGACGGAGGAAGTACAGGTCATCAGCCAGGTGGAGGGTGGCCCAGATTCTGAGACAAGTCCGGGAAGGTACAGCCCGGAGTCAGGTCAGGAGCACAGCACACAGAGCAGCTCGAGAAAACCAGAGAGGCTCGGAAAGACACTATCTGTCCTGTTTTCCTTTTCTTACGAGTCTGCTTTTGACTGGGGATGCGTTTCCAGGAGACGCTTGACCAGTCTCCCATCCGTGATGACACAGCTCCTCAATTACCATGGAGACTTCCATTTCAAACATAGTCATCGGGCGCAATCTTAGTGTAAAAAGAAAGAGAAATCCAAATATATCGCAGCAGTTGGTTCCCCACACCCTTGTGACTATTTACTCCCTTGGGGATTTTCATCAGGTTTGTGTTTTCCGTATTCCTCCTTATGTTCTATTGGCTTAAGCACTGAGTGATTCCGTGGTTGAAACTTTGTTACACGGTCCTCTTGCTTCTTGGAGGCGCAGGGTATCGTAGTAGTGAGCTGTGTGGCTGTTCCAGGCATCTCCCCTGGGTTCCAATCTCAGCTCTGCCTCCTAGTAGCTGTGCAACATTGGGAAAGTTACTTAACCTCTCTGTGCCCGTTTTCTTATCGGGAAGGCCAGTAAGCTACCCGCATCACAGAATTATGTGATTTAAAAGAAGTAAAACCCGGCAAGTGCTCAGAACAGCGCCTGGTGTATAATAAGCCCTCAGGACAGGCCAGTTAAGACTTTTCTCTAGGGAGCGCTGAAGCACACTGGCGTGTAGCTTCCCTTTGGGGCCTTGGCTCTCTGCAAAGAAACGTGGACAGTCAACAGGCCTACAGTTCAAAGCTCAGAAGTAGCTGCATCTAGACCTCCCAGTTTATCTCCCTCTAGTCCATTAGATCCAGAACATTTGGTTTGTTCTCCATATCTGTCAGTTTCCAAAGACAAGGGAATAAGTAACATTTGGTTGCCTCAGTAAAGAACTAGACAAATAATTCCATAATTTTTATCTCCCTTTCCCCGTTCTCAGCCCTGGGTTTTTGCTCTGTGATTATTGCATGGAACTAAGGATTTGTGTGTTGGCATGCAGCTCTTTCTGGCCTTGGAATGTTTTGCAAAATGCCCCTTGACTGTTGGGAACTCATTGAAAGTCTCATTTGGATTTGCTTGCTGACCTCCCCAGGCTTACTTCCTCTCCTCCTTGCTTGGAGAGTCTGATTTTGTTTTGTTGTTTAACATACCCTGGTGGTTCCAGTCGGCTGAGATTCACCTGGTTAACCCATGCTTATTTTCATTTTTATGGGTCTCTTAGGATCTGGGGATTTTGATTCATAAGAGTCTTGTTTTTCCGGGGCTTTCAGTAAGTTTTTTTTGTGTGTCTGCATACCGTGTTTCCCCGGAAATAAGACCCAGCTGGACTATCAGCTCTAATGCGTCTTTTGGAGCAAAAATTAATATAAGACCCGGTCTTACATTATTTCACTTTAAGACCGGGTCTTATATAATATAATATATAATATAATATAGTATAAGACCGGCTCTTATATTAATTTTTGCTCCTAAGACACATTAGAGCTGATGGTCTGGCTAGGTCTTATTTTCGGGGAAACATGGTAGCATAGCCTGTCTTAGTTTTGTCTTAGTTTTTTAAAACTGTTTCTCTTCATTTCAACGGGAGGTTAACGGTGACATTGTACACCTATTTGTTTATTGCATTGCTACTCCAGGATTAAAAAAAAAAACTCCAAGTGTTAAAGCAAAGATCCCAAAAATTGCCCCACTGGCTGTTCCTAGTTTGGGGTGGGGATACATAAGCACTGTCAACAGATTGACCATTTCCTTGAGGGCAGAGTCAGGTTGCTGGTGGAAATGTCTTAAACAGAGTCTTTCATTATCCATTCTTGACAGAACTTGTATCTGTCCTTCAAGATTTTACGGAGATACAGCTCTCCTGTATGATCCTGACTACGTGATAGCTGAAGGAGGGGAGAAAACTCAGAATAGCTGAGCTCTCCGATTTTCACTTTGCAAGGAACCATATCCTTCCTAGAGAGGAAGTCCCTTCAGCCCTACATCTAGCCACAATTATTGACCTTCTCTGTGAATACTTCCGATATAGGAAGGCACAACTTACCAAGGGTCATTATTTCAATGCATAAATGTTTATACTTTCAACTTTATATTTTATTTTAATTTAACAATGGGTGCCCCTTTGTGGACTGGAGAACTTAATGTCATTAAGATGGCAATACTCCCAAACTGAGCTATAGATTCAACTCAATCCTTATAAAAAAATCCAGGCTGCATTTTTTTGCAGAAATTGACATGCTGATGCTAAAATGTACATGGAAATACAAGGGACTCAGAATAGCGGGATAGTCTTGAAAAAGAAGGACAAACTTGGAGGACCTAAATGCCTCAATTTTTAAACTTGCTACAAAACTACAGTAATTAAAATAGTGTGATATATGGCATAAGGATAGACATAAATCAATGGAATAGAATTGAAAGTCCAAAACATAAACTCTTACGTTTATATGCAGTTGGTTTTCAACAAGCTTATAGGACAATTCAATAGGGATAGAATAGTCTTTCACCAAATGGTGCAGGGCCATGCAAAAAGAAATGAAGGTGGCCCTCCTACCACACAGCACATACAAAAATTAACTCAAAATGAATCCAAGACCTAAATGTAAGAATTAAAACTGTTAAACTCTTTCAGGAAAACATAGGTGCAAATCTCTGTAGCCTTGGATTAGGTAATGGTTTTTCGATATAACCCCAAAAGCATGAACAACAAAAGAAAAAAACATACATTGAGTTTCATCAAAATGGAAACTTTTGTGCTTCAAAGGACACCATGAAAAAGGTGAAAAAGACAACCCACGTAATGGGAGAAAATATTTGCAAATCATATATTTGAAAAGGGAGTTCTATATAAAGAACATTTACAACTCAGTGAAAAGACAACCCCGATTAAAAATAGACAAATGATTGGAATAGATACTTTTCCAAAGAAGATATACAGATGTTCAATAAGGAATGAAAAGAGCCGCATCAGCCATTAGGAAAGTGCAAAATCATATTGAGATATCACTTCACATCCACTCAGATGGCTACAGTCAGAAAGCTGAACAACAGCAAGTGCTGGTGAAGACGTGGAGAAATTGGAACCTTCATATAGTGCTGGTGGGAAGATAAAGTGGTGCAACTGCTTTGGAAAACAGTTTGTCATTTTTCTCAAAACTTTGCAGAGTTACCATATGACCCACCAATTCTCCGTCTAGTTATATACTCAAGAGAATTGAAGGCATGTGTATATGCAAAAACTTGTACATCAGTGTTCACAGAAGGATCATTCGTATTGGCTGAAAAGAGGAAACAATGCAAATGTCCATCAACTGAAAAATGGATTAAAAATGTGGTCTCTTCACACAATGGAATATTACTGAGCCATTAAAAGGAACACACTATTGATACGTTCTATAACATGATGAGCCTTGAAAATGTTATTATGTAAGGGAAAGCGACCAGACACAAAAAGCTATACATTTGATGATTCCATTTATGTGATTTGTCCAGAATCAGTGAGTTCACAGGGGACAGAAAGTGGATTCCTAGTAGCCAGTGGCTGAAGGGAGAGAGGGGTACGGGGGTAACTGCTAATGGGTATGGATTGTTTTGTTTGTTTGTGGGGAGATGATGAAAATGTTTCAGGAATTACACGAGGTGATGGTTGTATAATTTCTTGAATGTACTAAACACCACTGAATTGTACACTTTAAAAGAGTGAATTTTATGCTATGTGAATTATCACAATTTTAAAAAAAATGATTAAGAAAGCCAAGCTTCCGTGGACACTGCCCAGTTTGAACAGAGCCCTACACCAGACCTTGCATGGAGCCCTTGTTGCTGGATTGCGGAGATTCCTGGAGGAGAGGCGAAGAGGTTAGGGTCTGGGGACCTGAGGCAGTGGCTCGTCACTGCCTGGCATGGACCTTCTTTAGCATTTTAACAATGAGCATGAGCACACTGGTTCACACCCACTGGCTGTTAGCCCTTACCTGGGCCTGAGTCCTCTGCCCTGTGTTCAGGACCCCAGGATTACACTGGGAGCAACAGGAAGCACATGTACCCACACATGTGATGAGCCTTGAATAGTCAGAGATGGGCTTTGCACAGTCAGAGCCCTACGTCTGGGGGTCAGGAGCTGATAAACTCAGCATTTCAGTCAATATAGAAACGAGTAGAGGATCACAGAAGATGGTGAAAGCGGGGCTAGTTCTGTTGGATCTTATTATTATACAATATAACCCCCCCCTTTGTGATAAGGGTCACCTGTATTTGCCAGCGAGCTTCTGTCGTCTGTCGCAGTACCGTCTTTCTCACCTGATGCAGAATTCCCCGAGCGGTCCCGGGTCTCAGAGACGGGGTCTTGGAGGTGAGCTCTCCTGGTTCAGTGCTGTCCTCAGCCCCCCATTAGACCCCCACCCACAAGAGCTTTGTGCGATGGGCCCCTGCACCTCTCCCAGGGGAATATCTGCGTGGCTCAGTGCGTGGGAAAGGAAAGTTACACGGGAGAAGGGAATGTCTAAGAGTTTATTTAGTGATACCCTGTGTCATTGCCAAGAGTGTTTCAGGTGGTTTGTAGAAATATACACCGGCAATGCAACAATATGAGGGAGAGGGGCGACAGTATCAGGAAACTAAGAGGAAGAAGGTAAAACTAGTGGCGAGGTTAGACTATTAAGGGACTTTTGCTCGAGGCCGCGTGCAGATTTGGCTCCCGGCGTCGTGGTGGCCAAGGCACAGAGGTAAACAGCATGGGTTACAGGCTGTGCTGGGAGGAAAAGGAACTTTCCCACGTGCGGTGGCCTCACAGCAGCTTCTCCTACAGCAGCGCATAAAGAGCAGAACGTGGGATGTAGAATTACACTCCCCAGCATCCTGCAAGTAGGTTCGGTGGTTATAATATCCTTGGATGCGAGTCACTGGTTTCACGCCCAAGCCCGATTCACAGAGTGCGTAGGTGGGTAGGTGCAGGAGAGAGAGGAGCCTTCAGAAGCACCGGGGGCCTCGTCTTACTCCGGGGAGACCCAGGCCCTGCCTGGGAATGTGGAGCCTCTGGGAAGCCGAGTGGTTGACGACCGATGAAATGGTCTTCCCTCGGCCCCAGGCGTCCGGTCCATCTGGGGCCGTGCAGGTCTGCGCCTGCCGCCAGCAACCCCCTTCCCGCCCCACCCCACTTCTGCCCAGGCTTTTCTCGCCAGGCTTAAGGAACCCGATCTCGTGAGGCCGTACATCATTGAAGCCCGGAGCAGATCTCATTTGACATTTTTATCTTGGCCCTTCTGGGGCCTCTGATTAGCATGATGGCTCTGCCGGAACCCCCATTGCTCTTTGTTGGCATCACAGCTCTCGAAGGTTCTCTAGTTTCTGTTTCTGGTCATCAAGGAAAGACTGTGTGATTAAATGTGATGAAACCCCTTAATATGGTATAGTAACGGGTGGTAACAGAGTTCATACATGGATTTAAAAAGGCATCAGAATATGAACTCATATAGTTGTTAAAAAAATCTCCCTCCTAAGAGTCCAGTATGGGTTGTTTGTCACCCTGAGTCCCACAGCGTGACACACAGCGCCACTGTGTAGGCATCTGCTGCTGGCATGGCCATTGCCCCACAGCTCGTTCAGCCAGAGCGTCCTTGGCCACGTTGCTGATGGCCATGGCACACACTGCCACAGCAGGCAGCTGTGACGTCCTCAGCCTTCGGTCCCTGGGCTTTGGAGAGCACCAGAACATGTGAGGGCTGAAGACAGAACTCTAGGTGGCACGGAGGGTCCTGATTCCCCCACTTCTTGAAGAAAAAGGAACGCGCTTCTCAGTTCTCTGTGTGTCTGGGTGTCTCTCTGGAAGGTGGAAGGTGTGTCTAGAGCCTGTCAAGTTAGTGGAATGATAGACCTGAGAAGGGTCACACGGGATAAGAATACAGTTGTGTTCCCACTCTCATTGCCTGGTATGTGAAGGATTTGTAGTGTTAGGAGATTCTGTCACAGAGAGTTCAAAGCCAGTGTCTCGTCATTTCTCTGCCTTGTCCCTTTTCTTAGGGCACGTATGGCTGAGTCACTGCACACTCTCTGTGCGTCACTTTGGAAATTAGAATCTAATTATGCTGATTGCGCCTTGGACCTCCAAGGGAAGTATAATTATCTCCATCACAGAGGGACAGCTGAGCTTAGGGAGGTGACGTCACTGGTGCATGATCCACAGCTGGTTGATGGCAGCACTAGAAGTGAAACTTAGGGTTTGTCATCGTCCCTTCCCATGGCGCCATGTTAAACCATCACAGTAATTACACCTCACGCGACGCTCCTCAGTTAAGAAAGATACTCTCAGCCTCATTTGCAGAAAAGGAGCCAGGCCACTGAGGCGTTGAATGAGTTGGCTGTGGTAATAGTCTCCAGCCGGGGAATTGTACCCCTGTTTCCCACCACAGCCAGTGTGCTGGGGGTCGGGTAACAGCTCCGGGGCAACCCCGAGCGAATTCATCCACGTACACGCAAGTTTCTGAAATAAGCTGACCTAAGGTTAGTCTCAGTTCTCCCACTGGTCTTAGCAAGTCTGAAGGGGCTCTCCTCTGAGTGAGAAGAGCACGTGCTTGGAGCCGAGAACTGCTCCGGGCTGCAAAGCGTAGCTTGCAGAGCGTCCTTCAAGGGCAAGGCTCTTGTAGACTCTGGTCTGAGGAAGTCAAGCCAAGGGCGTATGTTTTCCGATTCCTGTCCCAAGTGTGGCCACACTGCCTTGAGGGGTTGCAGCTAGCTCTCCTGGGTTTGTGCTGAAACCATCCCCTGCCCTCTCACACCACCTTTTCAGGTGCCCCCAGTGTTGCCAGTGGTCCTGTTATCAGTCCCTGGAGAGCCCCGGGCTGCCCACACCTTGCCTCCTGCCTCCTCCCTGCTTCCTACATTTAATCAGATGAAGCTTCTGATTTGCATAAGCCGCCTGTGCGTTTTTCTGGCCTCCAGCCCTTTGCCTGTCCTTCCATGATCCCGGCCCTAGTCACCTCTGTCCGGCCTGCTTCGGTCACCCTTTAACCCCGGGTCCATACGCTCACTGCAGCCTGCAGGCTCTGTCCAGCCCACTGCCTGTGTTTGTGCAGCTCAAGAGCTAAGAATGGCTTTTATATTTTTAAAAGCTTGGGAAAATATCAAAAGAAAAATCATCTTTCGTAACATGTGAAAATGATAATGGAATTCAAATTTCAGTGTCCATAAATAAAGTTTATGGGAACACATCCACCCTCATTCATCACATATTGTCTGGGGCTGCTTCACGCAACGACGGCAGAATTGAGTAGTTGCAATAGAGACCGTATGGCCTGTAAAGCCAGAAATATTTACTATCTGGCTCGTGACACAAAGCTTGCCAGGCCTGCCCCACCCAGGCTAACCGCCACCCATCCCTGTCTTCTATTCACCTTTGTCTGCTCTCCAGGCGTCCCCTCGCAAATTTTCAATCGCCTGTTGCCCAAACTCCCCAAGTTCCTTCAAGACCTTGATTTCCCAGTGGGAACTCCATGCGCTTCCTCACACAGGCCTTGGACGTCTGCGCTACGACCATGTGGTTCCTTCTGCTGGGAATAACTTTCTCATCCTAGAAACCTTAAGTCTCTCTTAAGCCTCATTGCAAATCCCACCTGCCCCCAGGCGGCTGAGTCTCCCACTGTAGCTGGCTCCTAGGAATGTCCTCCTCCTTCCAGTACTGCTTTCCTGAGATGAGGCCCTGTCTGTTCCCCCTGACTGTCAGCCACGGTCATAGGGCCTCTCTACAGCTGAGGCCCCTTGGGGTGCAGGCGGAGTTCGTGAGTGCCAGCAGGGTGTGCGTGCCCGTCGGGGGCTCCCCGAGCTTCCGGGGACACTGCTTTCCCAGGTGTGTGATTCCCATGAGTTTGCAGGACTTTTGTTCTCCCAGATCTATGTGGGAAACTGCAAGTGAGGGAGAGAATTTAACATTTGGAAATTCATTTTTAACATTCAGTAGAAAGGCCAGTGTCATTAGTTGATACATCATTTACTCTAAGTCTCTAATGCAGGTATCCACCCCTGCCATACCGGTGACCCGTCTGTCAGCCTTCATCTGTCTGTCCATTGAATCACACCAGTCTCTGCTTCCACTGCTGTCATTGGTTTGGTGCTGTCCCATTTTTACGAGATGACTCACAGGTGGTCCCCGGATGTTGTTTGCCTAACCTCCCATACTAAGCTGATTCCCCACTTCTCCCTTACTCCTGCTTTATGTTCCAGCCAAATTAGACTCTACTTTTCTGGAAAAAAAGTCCCTGTTTTACTTTGCAAGGGCTGCTATAACTTGGTGGTTTAGAACAACAGAAATGTACCGCCTCACCGTTCCGGGGGTCAAATCCAAGGTCAAGGAGTGGGCGAACCATGCTCCTGTAACGACACTCGGGAAGGGTGAGGGCCGTGCCTCTCTCCGAGCTGCGAGTCGGCAGACTTGGACACTTCTTGTAGACACAGCCTCACCCCAATCTCTGCCTTCATGTTGATATGACGTGTGTGTGTGTGTGTGTGTGTGTGTGTGTGTGTGTGTCTCCAAATTTCCTTTTAATAAAGACACAGTGATATTGGATTAGGGGCCTAGCCTAATGAACTCATCTTACTGTGATCATCTGAAGTCGGTTACATTCTGAAGTCCTGGGGTTGTGTTTTGGGGGTCACAGATCAACCCATGACAGTCCCCCATTTTCAATCCTTTGTCCACGCTGCTCCCACCATTTGCACTACCCCCCTTACATTTCTGCCGAATGACCATCTATCCCTCTCACCCTCTGAGGGGTACCTGTCTCTCGACACTCACTTGAGGGGGTCCCAGATTATAATCATTTGTTTTAAGACCCTGGTTTATTTTACACCCCCCTTTTATTGCCTCCTAGAAAGTCGATATTCAGGTATTTGTAAAATTGTTCCTAGAGAAGCTGAAAAAGGTGTGTCCCTCACATTCTTGGCACTGGGCTAGAAGCTTCTCCAGGGCAGTAATTGTATCTTCCACACCTCAGCGCTCCCTCTCCTTTGTCCAGCTCTGAACATAGTGCCACGAGCGTAGGAGGCCTCCACCGGGGCCGTCAGTTGGAGATTTGTAGCACAGTGAAAGCAAGGACGGGAGCCTGCATTTGCTGGTGTCTGCCTGTCACTGCCAAGTGCTGACGCGCTGTGGCCTGTACAGCGAATATCGGTGCTCCTGATCTGGGTCCTTGGCCAGACCCCGACACCTGCAAGCCCAAAACGAATGCGTCGTTTTTGTGTGTCTCCGTGTGTCTGCGTGTGCTTTCATCGTGTTAAAGAGGGTCCCCAAACAGGCTGAGGCTGTGGCTCTAGACACACGGTGGCGGGATCCTTCTCCATCTTCTTTTCATCTTCCCTTCATCATCTTCAGTATGTTTATCATCGTCGCTGATCGTAAGAACTCATAGGTTTATGGTATCTAATTGTTAGGGCTGTGCATGTAGAATGTGTCGCTCTCTAATCCTATTAGCCGTGCCCTGCTCTAAGATAATCTGCTTAAAATTGATACCTCCCGGGGATGTGGGCTTGATTACATTTCCTGCTAGACTCTGGCCTCTGCCTTCTGCTCAGCAGGTCCCAAACATTCTGGCTGTGACCTGAGGAGAGCCAGGCACCCTGGGGAGCAGACGGGCTTGGGGCCTCTGGTTCTGGGAGGGCCACTTGGTCAAGTCGCGGTAGGAGGCGTTGGTGTTAAGATAACAATCTTCTTATTTCCTTTCCTCACGGAGTTATTTTGGGGCTCACATAATTCTCAGTTAAAGTTTTTGGAAGAAGAAATACTTGGCAAGTGCCAAGATAGTAGAGTAGATCCTCAGAATAAGGTGGCCCATTGTTATACGGATTCTCCCTCACACACATGAGTCATATCACATGGTTCTGAAAAACAGATTTTCTAGTCACGAAAAATCCTGGTGTATCAGGTGCGAAATATGGAGAGCTGGTGGACATGCTTCCTGCTTGGCGGTATAGCAGAGGTGCCGTGCATGGGAGCTGGACTGAGAAAGCCGAGGTTCAAATCCTGGCCCTGCAGCTTAGTAATGGGGCAGCTGGGCAGGAATTACTGCGCATGTCTGTCCCTTTGTTTCCTCATCCACAGATGAGGGACCATGACCGTTCTCACGTCAGAGGGCTGCTGAGAAGCGCAGGTGGAGAGTCCATCACAGGACTTGTCGCCTGGGCATGTGCACATGCTTGCAGATGTCGGTTGTTAGGTTTTTAAAAATGATCTGACTGAGAAACGAAAGAGAAATGCATGAAATGTAGCCCTGTCGTTTGTGTATTTAAAGCAGTTCCAGATAACAGGAGAAGAAATATCACATAGAAATTCACAATTAACTGCCAAGCGACTTACACAGACAGTGAGATTTGAGCCGGCTGTTGAAGGATTGATAGGACTTGGACGGGAAAAGAAGTTAGGAGATAAACAGCAGAACACCATGGAAGTGAGAACAGAAGCTAGAACGTGTGAGGTGCGGTCAGCGTAGTCTGAACCAGGCACTGTGAATGGGGGAAGCATGGGGGACAAGGCCAGAATGGTCGGCTGGAAATGGCGTGTGGCAAGACCAGCCTGACAGCCGAAGCCATTTGGGATTCCCGCAAAGGCGCCTTCCAGTTACCGGTGGTTTCTGTACACGGATGTGATGCCTCGGTGAAACTGCGGTGGGTAATGAGGAAGTGTGAGCCGGTGCTCCTTCGTCATCTCGTGTGTTTCAGGTGCCAAGCGCTGACCTGATGCTTTAAAAAAAAAAAAATCACAGCAGCACCTGTGAAGTAGATAGTGCTATTCCTACTTTCAAAGGGGAAATTGAGGCTCTGAGAAGTTAAATAATTTACTTAAGGTTTTCAGGTCGCTCACAGCTGGTAGGTGGTGGAATGGGAATTTGAAAGCCAAGGCAGTCTGTCTCCAGACCCTTCTGCCACGCTTTCCTGACGTGGGGATCTAGCAAAAGGCTGTATGTGTATATGAGACACTGCAAAACTAGTCATGAAACCGATGTTTGATTAGGTATGGGGAGTTAGGGAGATGCTGGCAGGAAACGAGGGTGACTCCAAGAGTTCGTGCCGGGAAATGATAAGCACGGTGGTGATACTAGAGAACTGGTCTGTCAGACGGGAGATGGTGTGGGACGGGGGTTATAGAGATGTTGACTTTGTGGTTATGATACACAGTCACGGAAATGCCAACTAGCCAACTGGCGTCGTGAGAATGAAAAGAAAGTTTGTGGCTGAAGTTCACGAGTTAGGTATCACCCCCGGAGGTGACATTGGTGGTGGAGAGCACAGGGAGATGCAGAGAGGGAGGAGGTGACGAGGGTGGCTTCCCGCACGGCAGTGTACGGAGGCACAGCCTGACGATTCTGTTAAAATGCAGATTTTGATGCAGCAGGTTTGGAGGGGAGCCTGAGACTTTTCATTTCCAGCAAGCTCCCAGCTGGTGCTGCTGGTGCTGGTCTGAGAACCACGCTGCGTAGTCGGGGGAGAGGACGAGAAGCCAGCGCAAAGAAGGGGAGCAGAAAGGTGGAAAGGTGACCAGCGTGGCAGTCTTGTAAGTGTCATGAGGATGTGAGGTGACCGAGATGCCACACTCTGTGGAATGGTCAAGGGGAAGATGGATGGAGAAAATGTGGTCACGGGGTAACCAGCAGTGTCCTTCACGAGGGCATTTTCTGTGGAGGGAATGGAAGCTGGATTGTGGGAAATTGAGCGTTAGCAGTCTGAGAGATGGTGGAGGTTACATGTGGGGTCGGATCATTCATTGTAACTCACGCAGTGTGCTGTGAGATGTTGGTACCCAAAGGAACATAGGAAACGGGAAGATAGCAAGTGGCGAGGTCAGGTAGAGGACACTGCTGTCCTTTACTCGGGGAGAGGCTGCGCATGTGGGCACGCGTGGGTTTGGCACCTGTGCGCACATCCAGTGATGGGGGTGACCACGTATAGGTTTCTACAGAAAGGGGACGAGGACAACACAGATGGGAGGTGCTGGGGAGAAAGGAAGTAACTGAAGAAGGAAAATGGAGGTAGAATCGAAGGCACCAGTTAAGGAAACAAAGAAAATGCATTTTCTTCTCTAATAGAGAAAGAAAGAAAAATAATTGGGCTCTGGTCAAGATGGTGCAGTGAGTTCATGCTTTAGTGCACTTCTTCTGCTCAGACATACAGCAATGACAGAAAAATAGGAGAACCCAGAGCTGGACCTAAAAACAAGATAAATAACCTGATGGACCAGAAATAGCACAGAAACAAGAAGTTCATAAGCAGAGCTACATTCGTTCTCATGCTGGACTCCAAGTCTGGAGGCAAAAAGTAAGGGCAGGAATTTAGCTCTGGAGGCTTCTGCAGAACTAGATGTGCTCCAAACATTTCTATACCCAGAAACAGCCTAAAGAGCTTGTGAAAATGCAGACGTTGATTCAGTGGGGTCCGAGAGTCTCCATTTCTAGCCTCCAAGCCTCTAGAGTAGAGGTTGGCAAACTGTGGCCCAAGGGCCAAGGGCCACATCTGGCTCCTGCCTCTTTTGTAAGTAAAGCTTTATTGAAACACATTCATTTGTTGACATGTTGCCTATGGCTGCTTTCAGACCACAATGGCAGAATTTAGTAGTGGCAACGGAGACTATATGATTTGTAAAGCCTAACATATTCACTATCTGACCCTTTACAGGAAAAGTTTGCCAACTCCTGCTCTAGAGAAACTCCCACATGTGCATAGACTTATGTAATAATAATTATTGCAGCTTTTTTTGGAATAATGTTAACATGGAAACGCATGTCAATTGGTAGAATAGGCAGATAATTTGTAGTATTTTCACACAGTAGACTACACGATTTACAATGAATGAATGAATGAATGAATGGGAGCTACAGGTATCAACATGGATTAATCTAGAAAACCTTCCTTGTTTTAAAGTTTAAACTTAGGTAAACCAATACTATCATTTGCTTATGGACATGTGCCTATGTAGCAAAATGGTTCAAAGGTGCCTGGAAGTGATAACCGTCTGTTTCAGGACAGTGGTTTCCTCTGCTGAGGGCAGGTCAGGGAGCAGGATCCGGATGGACTAGTGCGAGTTCACGGCCACAGCTGCAATGTATCGCTTCTCTCAAACACCGGGAGATATCAGAATATCGGAAGTTGTTAACACTGGGTAGTGGGCACATCGTGTCTCCACTTTTCTGGTATATTAGGTATTTCAAACATTTGAAAAGAATAAAAAGAAGAAAGGAAAAAATACTCTGAATATAAAGACAGTATTTTGAAGTGCAGGGAGGGGAATGGAGATAGACGTTATTAATACCCGAGGCGCTCTCTCTTCTCCATCAAGCAGGAGGAGGTGTCCCCGGTTGCAGACTGCCCCTTAGGCAGTTACCGGTGAGCACGTAAGCAGGTTTTGCCACGTGACTAATTTTATTCCACGCCTGATGGAGTGTTTGGATTCTAAGACTCCATTCGTGTCATGAAGTGGGAGGAGTTTCACTTCCTCTGAGACTAACTCCTGGAAGCCAAGACCCGCTGACTGATGGCAAGTAGGAAGCCCCCAGCACGTCTTCCTCCTCGGCAGGGGAGCCTGGGCGTGCCCGTCGGGGAGGGGCACAAGAGCCTTCACTGTCCTTCGTCCTTTTCCTCAGTGTTCCGTGACCTTTTATCTCAGCCGGCTGTGGAGCCCTCCCACTGTGACTTCCCGCGTGGGCAGGATTCCGTGAGCTCAGCCCCCTCCCTCCGAGGGTCTGCGTGCAGCTGGCAGCAGACGGCATGTGAGCCAGGGGCGTCTCATCATTTATATTCTCAGCAGGATCGAGGCAGCTTTCCAGGAAGAGGTGCTGCGAATTGAAGTCGGGGGTCTCGGTGCAACACCCTTAGCCATGAAGTGTGCAAGAGGGACATTTCAGGCCGAAGTGCATTTCAGTATCCCCTAGAACCCTGGTGGCATGGTTGTCAGTGTAGTGATATGGGGATGGCTTGGGTAGACCATGCCCCATGAAACGTAACAACTGGATTAAAAGTCCTGCTAGCTGGCCCTTGACAGCCGTTGGTCAAGTGCCTCGTACATCTCAAGGAATGTGGAAGGCGCAGCCAGCTGATTATACAAGTGCCACCTTTCCCCCAGGAGCAGCGTGGTCAGGGGTCTCCAGCATGGTTTTTGTGTTGTTGTTGGGAGCCTGATTTCCAAACATCTTACGTGCTGAGCCATACAGGACAGTTCCTGAACTGTCTCTGCTTTCTGAGATAAATTTGTCCCTCTGCTGTAGGTTTCCAGTTACTTCTTTATAATTCTAAGCATGGCCAGAGGAGCATAAGCTTGGGTGTTATAAGAGTGTCAGTGACACTTGCTGAGATGGCATTTCCTGGTCTTCAATGCACAGCCTGATAAGCTATTGCTTGCTTCATGTTTAGTGTGAAGTTTTAAACTCAAGTGCTAAGACAAACCGTGCAAGTATTATAAGTAAGTGAAGGGGTCAGGCGGAGGTCATAGAGAGTGCTGGGGCGAATGGTAAAGTGGGGACCATGTGCCCCGTCTTTAGCAAGTGGCCACTGCTTTTCTCTAGCTGGTTATCCCTGTGAGAAATGTCGGCTGAGCATTGCCAGAACTCTTGGATTTTCAAGGGAAGCTAGAATGGGGACATTTTAAATGTGAAATCTCCCAAGTTTTAAATGCTGGCAACTGAGTCAAAAATTTTTTAAAACCATACTTATGTGAAAAAAGGCACAAGCTAGAGCCACATAAGGCCAATTGGTTAATTTTGTAACCTCAGAATCACAGAGGAGAAGATTTGAGAATTTTCAGCCATCTCGTTTGTGAGTAGCAAACTTAGGCATTTGGATCTCACCTGCCTGGGTCCGGGCCGCCAGCTTTCCATTGAATCCGATGGCAGGAGAAGAACGAACTTGATTAGAAAAAGGATTGGCCACATCGGGAGGCAAAGGTATAGAGCAGAGCAACCGTAGCCATATCCCAAGGACCACTACGACTCCTCAGTGACCTTCCCATGACCTTGGGGAGGCATCACACAGGTAGAACGTGAGGTAAGAGACGCTTGTCTATGAGGGAGCTTCTCTTCACCATAGTGAATTCTTTTCTGCCCCTTCTTGTTCACATAGAGACCTGGGCGGGGTGGGGGTGCTGGGGAGACAGTTCCTCTGAGCACCATGCTTGACTTCCCGGAAGTTTCTCAGGTACTTCACACTCTTGCTTGGGTGTGGCTGTATTGTGAATACTTGCTCTTCTCTCCAAACCCGTTCTTCTCTCTCGCTCATGAGGTTTGTTTTTCATCCTTCCTAAGGTGAGCTCCCAGGAGTAACCTCAAAAGGAAGCAGTTGGTGTCAGACAGAGTTGGGGATTCCTTCCCTGCAGAGTGTTGTCGTGCGTGGTGGGTGTGGTAGGCTGGCGAGTGCAGGAGAGGAAGCCCCCGGGCGTGTGCGTGCCCGGCGGGGATGGCTGCTCATCGGCCGGCCGGGGAGCCGTTGCTGAGGCCAGGGGACGCGTCCTCCAGTCTCCCTTCGCAGATGGAGCCAGACTCACAGCCCTGCTTCCCGTGCAGACGTCCCCCTGCTGCCAGCCTCCACTTTAGCCCCTTTTCCTGGACACCGATTGGCACCAATGGAAGCCATATTGCAAAGTTGTTCATCATAAGGACTTTGGGTTACGAAGAGCTTGAGTCAGCGTCAGACGCGGACGCACAGTGAACGTTTCCGTTGTTGTTGATATTACTGAGCCTTAGTTTCCCCACATGTGAGATGCAGTTACTACTGTGGACCTTCGAAAGCCACCGGGGGCTGCTGAGTTACCTGAGGCACTGATGTTTGCGCCCCAGGGGGCTCAGTGACGTGTCCGGGGGGGACGATCCTATCTGGGCATTCCTGGGGGCTCCCTCCTTTAGCCCATGCCTTCCCACAGCAAGGCTGAGAACGTTTCACCTCTTCTTACTCCTTGGGGAAAGGTGGGGGGCTGTGGCGAGAATGCCCCTGACGGGGGTGGGGTGCAGAGCAAGCCCCCCACATCCGACATCTGTCCTGTTGCCCCTCCTGCTCTCACCTCTCTCTGGACAAGGCTCTGGAATGCTCTGTGCCTTCACTTCCCCGCTGCGACGCCGCCCGTGCCCTCAGCGCCAGGGCTGCTTGTTTCTCCGCCCACGCTTTCTCCGCCAGGGCTGTGTTCATGCTTAGCGTCCCGGCCATGTGGGGACTTGGGGATGACAAACGAATACATTTGAAGAGCAAATGTTGGAAATAATCCAGCAGAGCTCCATTCGGTATTGGGCCTTTTATCAGGACCATAACCTAAACCACTTTATGGAATTAGGTAGTAAAATGATCCCATCAGATACCAAAAGGAAGAGGCAGGGACAGACAGGGAGGCTTGGGGATGCCCCGCCCGGATGAAGAGTGTGTAGGCGGGAGATTCCGGGGACGAGTGGCTGCAGGCTCTAGGCTCCCAAGGCCAGAGTGCAGGCCGGGGTGCAAGCCCGGAGTGGGGAGCTGATGAGGATCTGCGAGACTGTCACAGGAACAGAAGGGTTGGAACCCCAGGCCACCTCTGTGTAGCGCAGCCATAGGAGCTGGTCCTCGTCTTGCTGCAGTGGATTTTAAAGGACTTGCCCTTGTGGCTTTTAGCTCAGTGGGATTGGCTCCAGAACCTCTCATCCAGTCCTCGGGGTGCTCAGCGCCCCTTCTCTCCTCCCCTAGCCTTCCTTCCCCCAGATGATCCCGGAGTCTCTGGCTTGCTTCTCAGGAAACATATACCTAGACAGTCCCTGAAGACCGGGCTCTGGTCTGAATTACGAAGGCTTGCAAGTGAGTTTGTGCTGGATGAGTTTGAGGACAGCCGTCGACAGATGGAGGGAGGGGTTAGACGTGGGGTCCGGGGGCCGTGGCGGGCGAGGTCTTCTTTGGACGTGTATTTGTCCCTCTTTGGCCTTCCTGCCACCCATCCGTCCCTTTCCCGTCGTTGTCCATGGTGGTCCTGCTCTCCTGCCCTCCCCCCCCCCCAGCAGATGCCTTTTCCTTCCTGCCCCGGGATTGTTCTGAGGAAGAGGGGGAGGATGGAGGAGTTTGGAGCAGGGCCTCTTGTGCTATCAGGCTTCAGCATTAGAATCTTGGAACAGCTCCACCTGGGAAAGGGATCCAGAGAAAACAAACTTCAGATCCCGGCTCATATGGGAAAAGGCTTGTGCTCACGGAGCAGCCTCAGGGAGCTTGGCCGGGGCCGAGGCAGGCGTGGCCCTGCCTTTAACGGATCCGACCTGGAGCCTTGCAGGCCCCACGGAAGCTGCGCGGCCTCCGCAGCACATTTCACTCGAGCTGCAGTGGTGTCTCTTCACGGGAGTTGTAGTCCTCAGGTCTGCAGTGACCCAGTCGCTTTGGTGGTTCTGTTTATGCCCTAACTACGGCAAGGGACGTGGTGAGGAACCAAACACCCCCTCTCGTCTCCTCCTCACTCACTCTTGTCAATTGTTTCCCTCTTGGAGATTCGCTGAATCTCTTGTGTGGGAAAGAAAATGCCAGAAAGAAGGTCTTGGGACCTTCAGAATCGTCACCCAAGTCCTAAGCGTCATCCTTCCAGCCTGGGAATGGCACCCAGAACAGCAGTGACGGGCACACGTGCAGGGTGTCCTGGCCCAGGCAGCGCAGTGGGCAGCACGTCAGGAAGAGGGCTGGACAGCGTTCCTGGTGACGACAAAGCTTTCTTCCCTGACTCCCTTGTGCGGTCCTTCCATGGCCCTGTGCCATTCCTAGAGGGTGACGGACCTAGAGCGGAAAGCCTGCAAGAAAGCAGCCCGCCTACAGGGAAAGCGGTGTGAGTGCTGGAGCTGGGGGCACCTGGGCTTCTCTTCCTGGCGTTACACACTCCAGAAAAAACTTGCCCATGTTTTTGCTCTTGGGGCTCAATACTGACCATTAATTCCCCCATGTCTGCCTCTTCTGCCAGGGGTCTTTTCAAACATAGACAATCATGGGATATTAAACTTGAAGGACACTAGAGACCATCTAGTCCCATCAACTCACTATATATATGAGGAGCCCGAGGTCCAGTGTGGGGAAGTGTCTTACCCGAGGTCACATGGTGAGTTTCCTCCTTTGACTTTTGAATGCAGAACAGACCCCTCCCCCACCAGTGCTGGTTCTTAATGTCTTAACAGCTCACTGCGTCCCCATGTGTCCCAGAGGACAGGTGATGAGTAAGATCCCTTAGCTTAGAGAGTCTTCGGGGGGGACGCTTCAGAGCCTGCGTGAGGGACATGTGAAAGCCCAGAGAGGAACAGTCGCGTCACAGACCTCCTAGCAGGGGGCCCAGACCACCAGTCTGCCTCCCCTTCCACCGCAGCCCCGAGAGCGCTTCCCTCCGAGTTCCGCACGGGGAGCCAGCACAGAAACACCCCACCTTGAACCAGAGCCTCCCTCCCAACATGACACAGACGAGGAAGGTCCCCTCTGCCTTCACAGATCTGACCTGCTCCCTGCAGAGGGGGGCTCCCCACACCCGCGGTGGCGCCACTGGCTTGGTCAGGAGGAGGGAAAGTCTCAGTGCCACCAATTCAGTCTCCCCCCATCAGACCGCCAACCTCCCACGGCCCATGTGCCGTCCACGTGCGTGCACACAGTTTTCCTGGCACGGCAGACTGGCACGTGACTGCACACACACACACACACACGTAAGCACACACACACTCTTCGCAGCCCTTATTTGGCCAACGTTACTTTCACCTGCTGTGGACTGAGAAGCCTCCCTTTGGAGATTTGGTCAGTAACACCCACTCTCTGGGCGCCCTCGTTCAGTCCACGGCATGTGGCCAGAGAGGAGCTGAGCTGTCACGGAGGCCTCCTTGCTTGAGGCCTGGTGGCCAGCAGTGCCACTCCTCCAGGGCAGTTCCTCCCCTGTAAGACTTGACGTCACGAGGAGGCTGAGATGCGCTCTTGTTTCCTCAGCCTTCCTTCCACTGCCCTGGGACGTGGATGAGAAAGGCAGAGAAAGAGCCGGTGGGCTTGGAAGTGCAGTGCTCTCCCCGCGCCCCGGCCCCCTGAACCCCGGGGTGGTCAGCGGTGGTCTGTGTAATCCCAGCTCCTACGATTAGATTAGAAATGGCCCCCCAGTGTCCCACTGGGAAAGTGAGTCCTGAGAAAGCATTCTCCCCCCGCCCCAGCCCTCCCCCCCCATTGGCTCGTCATCGGGCTCCGCTCATGGACTGCCCTTCCAGGACAAGCCCAGGCCAAGGCCTGTGTTTTGCTCACTTCCCTTCCTCAGTCCAGTGGCGGCTGCAGCAAAATGGAATGTTTCCAATTCCTCTGGCCGGGCCTGGTTTTACGTTCATTTCCTCTCCTCCCCTTCCTTCTGCTGACCGTTCATTTAGCCGTTTCCAATGTATCTGTGCCCGTACCCCAGTTCTTCCCCGCTTCCCAGCTCCCTCTCTGTTTCCCCTCCTAGTTTTGATCTTCTTGGGGGGTTTTGGTTTTTACTTTATTTTGCTTTTTTCTGTTTTTCTGTTTTTTTTGTTTGTTTTTGTGTTTTATAGGTTTCAGAGACATTATGTTGAATCCAATAAGCCTTCCCGGACATCCCAAGCCTCTTAACCATGGCATCTATGTTGAGGATGTCAGTGTTTATTTCAGCAAAGGACGTCATGGCTTTTAAAAACTCCTTTTAAGCCTCCCTGTTTCGATGCCACCTGGGTAGGCCGGGCTCTCTGAGAGGTTGGAAGCTCTAGGCGTGGTTCCCTTTGGATCCGGGGATGCTAAGTAGAAACTGCATGAGCCGCCGGGGCCCACACCCTTTACCGCTGCGAGGCGGGTGTTTTCCCCATCCACCACTGGCAGGGTTGCCCTTTCCCGCCAGTCGTCACTGTGCTCCTTTTTTCCGGCCTCCGAGGCAGCTCCTGCCACCGTCTTTAGAGCCAATAAAGAGAATTAAAAACCTGTGCACCAGGAACCATCTTTCAAACACGCTAGCCATTCTCTTGCTTTACAAAAACGACCCAAGCACCACAAGACGGCCTGACGACGCCAGCCGCGCTCCGGCCTCACTTGCCCTGCTCGGAAGCCTGGGGTCCCCCCGGCTCACCTCTTAGGCACCTTGTCGCCGGCAGCCTGCTGTGGGGAAGAGCAGAGGTGGAGACGGCGGGGGAGAGGAGGGCGAGCCAGGCCCGAGTCGGCACCAGGTTAGGTCTCAGAGGAGAGGATGGAAACCAGTCATTTTCTGTGCTTTTTTATTGGTGGAGAAAACCATACATTTTTTTTTTTGGTTTTTTTTGGACACACTTTCCCCCTACTTCCTCTTCTCTCTGGAACGGCTCACAGTGAGTGGGATTAGAAAACCCCTTGGCGAGGAGGAATTCTCCGGGACCTTCCCTCGGCCCCTAGACCTGCAGTTGTGACACGCTTGGCTGGCTGCAGGAGGTCTTGCCTAGGACTTGGCCATCCTACTGGGACCGCAGGGGCCCAGGGGAAGCCGGGGCCGCGGCCCTTTGTGCTAGGCCATGAGCCCGGGAGTGGCCCTCTTCCCCACTGGCGCTGGTTCTTGACAGAACTTTCGGAACCCACTGGAATCACCATTTCAAGGAAGAGGAACTGAAGGGGAAGAGCAGTAGAAAGTGGCCTCCTCAGCCCCTCTCATGGCGCCAGTGGAAGTGTCGTCCTGTTCTCTGGTCAATATACGTGTTTACCTTGCTTGCTTTGACTCATGCCTTATTCTATGGCCACCCTCTCCCAAAGAGGGGGTTGTTTCCCCCATTTTGACCTTGACCCACTGGGGAGAGGGGCAGGCATGATAGGAAGGGCACAGTTGTAGGGCCTGAGCGTCTCAGATTTGCCGCCACGTTGGCCGAGTGGGCTGTGGGCTGGGCCCAGCGACCCTTGCCCATGGTGCCCCCATTGTGTGACGTCAGCACAGGCTGCGTCCCCGATGGTGGAGAGCATGGAGCAGGGGCCCCTCCGGGAGCTCTGAGGACACAGCGGTGGTGGTCTTAACCCACGGCGGTTCGGGGGCGACGCACCATGCTGGAGAACAGTCTCTGCCTTCGGCAGACGTACTGGGGGTTAGGATCCCCACCTCGAGTTTTGTGTCCTGGCTCCTGTGGATGGCGGTTCTTCACGTCAGGTTCCCAGCGTGGTTCTGCAGGTGCTTCAGTGAGGTTTAGAGACGCAAAGCTTTCCAAGTTCTTGCCCAGCGTCTGCGGTGGCCTCCCAGGCTCCTGAGTGTCCGGAGCTCCCCCCGGGGATGCAGCTTCTCCCCTGGTCCTTGAGCTGTGTGTTTCCCTAGCCCCTCCCAGCTCCCGCCCTCCTGCTCCCCACGCTTCACGTCAGGCTGGTCCCCATGCTGTCCCGCCAGCCCTTGGGCCAGGACCTCCTCCTGAGTGTGCTTTAAGGAGTCAGCTGGAGGAGGATGGTTTTTAATTATTGTAAATCATGACCTCATTTCCGGCCTCCCAGGCTTCATCCATCTCAGCATCTTCTATTCTGCCATTTTCCTCACCTTGTGCTATGACAATGGGGCATTGTGTTTCCACAGAGACTTATAGGAGTGTTCAGTGTATAGTTTCTTAATAAACACTTTATTTTCTAATGAAATGACTGGATCAGACCTCTTATTTGGCAGTTTTGCAAAAAAATATTAAAAATACAGAAACCTCAGTCTACCCATATTTTTTCCCCTAGTTTAGTGTTACTTTTTTTTTTTTTTTAAAGAAGTGTCTTAGCCTGGTCCCGTTTGCAAAGGTATTTACAATCTGTTCCATTGTTTGCTTTTATTGAGACCCCTCCAGATAGGTCAAGTGCATTCAGTGTGAAGTGTTTCCTTATCTTACTAAGAAGGATTTAGAGGCACATAGAGGTGGAATTGTTCACCCAGAGTCACACAGCACAAGAGGCAGAAGCACAGTTCAAACCCGAGTCCCCCAGGCACTACTCAGGCCACCGTGATTCTTGCCTCCTTGGCGGCTGGGGGACTGGGGTGTTATCCTAGCAGCTAAGGCTGACAGATCCTGTTTTCAGAGCTGAGGTGTAGGGGTGAGTCTGGGAGTGGGGTTGAGGGATCCTTTATCTTTGGTGCCCCAGAAAGCCGTGGGATGGGGGTGGTTTTGTGTCTTCCCTTTGGATCTTAGTGGGGTGGTCTTGTGCAGAGGAACATGGGGCTCTCGGCTTACAGGCCATCCTGCTCATCCGTCAGATCCTCACCCCCATATACACCTCCCCCCCCAACACACACACACACACAGGTGGGCAAGCTCACGGCACGGCCTGTGGGCTGCCAGAAGGGGGGACGCAAAAGAGTCTTGGGGTCCTCCTGAGAATGCTCGCTGGGCACATGTGTCTGCCTTGGTTTCTGGGCCCTGACACAGGGAGAAGGGTTGAAATGCCTTCTGTAACTTACAATATCTTCCTTTTAGGAGAAAGGGACTGTGTATGTGGGAGATTTGGAGCAAGAGTGGACGGCAGGGCCTGGGGACAGGCTCCTGGCTGGGCTTAGACCCTCTGCTGGGCCGCACACAGCTTGCTTGGAGCTGCTCTGCCTAGGAAGTAGGGGTGTGGCAGTAGGAGAGGGGGGTGAACTCCCGGGGGAAGTCAGACAGGGAGCTGATCAGGGTAGCTTGTGTATTTTCTACTTTCACTTCATCTCCTGTTTAAGTCTAGTTTGGTTGGGGCCCCCACCCACCCCTAAATGGAAGCCTGTCTCCTCTAGAGCAGCCTGGGCAGGGGGTTGCCCCAGCTCTACATTCTCTTGTTTTCAGTGGTTCTAGGGTTGGGACAGGGGTGCCCCAAGGATGAGGACTGTCCTTGGAGCCATTGGACAGCATAGGTTGAAGGGAGCATTTCCTTGTGAATAGGAGAGGGACAGAAGCTTGTTTTGTTTCCATGCATAGAGCCTGGGAGGAGAGATGGTGAACAGACATGGTCTCTGAGAAGATGAGGGAAAAGCACCGTCCTCGGGGGCTGGTACCAGCTACATGTAGGGTGCATTCTCCCCCCGTAGCAGGAAGAAAGACGCAAAGACGGGGGCTTAGAGGTTTGGGGGTAAGGAAGCGTGGGAATTCTTGTCTGGCGGCTGCTCCTTTGCCTGTAACGTACAAGGCACGTGCTGCCAGTGACACGAGCGGAGGAGAGTTGAGAAGGTCTGAAGCAGCAGCGGAGGAGCCTATGGCAGATGGCAGGGCAGTGAGGAAAAGTCCCGTGGAGACTGGGGAGCAGCGTTTAGTGTCCAGGACGCCGTTTCCCTGCTGGGTCTTGAAGTCCCACGGCATTTCCCCACCATTACAGGCCACAGGGCAGTGAGGGCTGCCGCAGGGCGGACCTGGAGACCTGAACTCTGCCAGGAGGTGGGGGCTTGCGTTGGCTTCGTGCAGGGAGGCGCAGGGGACCAGCTCCCTGACTCTCGGGGTTTGGAATCTCCTCCGCAGGACTTCACAGTGTCTTTGTGGGACGTAAGCTCACGTTTGGCCCTATGGGCTTTTGCAGTCGAGCTTCAAGCTGATGAGGGCCATGAACCCAGTGTGGTTGCCGTGCACTCTGAATTTTCATTCTGCAGTGGGTGCTTGAGATGCTGATTCTGAGCCCTAGTCTCTGAAGCTTGGAGACTGAGGGCGTCACTGTGCCCTTAAGAAGGTGGTGACATCAGGTGTGGAGCCGTTCAGGGACCACACAGCCTGTTCCTGCTGTTGTGCTGGTACCGCATGGGGCCGCCTGTACCTCCAGTTCTCCCTGCGTGGCTCTGGTTCTGCATTTCCCTTTAGAAATCTGTTACCGCCCCCAGCACTTCCCACCTCCCCCAAAAAACCTCAGTCTAGATCTGACAGTATATTCCCAGAGCTCAGTGAGACTCCTTTTTCAGCCCTGCTTGAACCCAAAAGTGAGTTGAAGGAGACGTCCTGGCAAAAGATAAGGTCCCTTGTCTGCTTTTGGGGTGATTCAGAAATTTCATCAGGGTTCTGAGGCCCATTTGCCCAGGATTTTAATCCCAGTGCCTTCTACTCAGTGGGTAAAAGTTCCATGATGTGATCCCAGCGTCCCCGTGGGATTAAAGCTCTCGCTCAGGGAGATTCCTGCAGCCGGGGGATAAAGTCTAAGACCTCTGCATTTGTGTCCCTTTCCATCAGGACACGTTCCTCTCCTGTCACGAAATGTCTGGCTGTGTACCTGAGAGGGTTAGATCTTCCTCACCACACCTGGCTTTCCAGTGGATGTGAATGCCTCGCTCAGGTGTACTGCGTGCTCTAGGGCCGTAGGGGGGTGGTGAGAACTGGGGAGAAGGAGGAAGCTTTTGGGGCATGCTGGCTCCCGTGAGGCAGGAGGATCTCTGAGAAGCACAGACCCTACAGGGACACAGAGGAGGGACGCTGATGGCTCAGATTGTGTGTCAAAGGCCTCCAGCCCAAGGCAAGGCCAGGACTGTGCAGGTCCAGTTTGGAAAGGAATTTGCAACTGCTTCTGGCAAAGCAGAAAGGCAGGATCCCCCAGTTCGCAGAAAACAGCCAGCGCTGTGTAGAAATGCTTGTGGAGGGCTTTGGTGAGACTTGCACGCCTAGAAAACAGGAGATGCGTGTTTCCTAGCGGCATCAGAGGCAGCCCTGGGCATCTCAGGCCCACGTGCTTCCCCCTGAGCCCGTGCAGACAGGAGCTGCTCAGAACCTGTGTGCGGTGGAGGGACCTGAAGGCGGAGAGTGCGTGGGGCCTGGGACAGGAAGAATGGAGCTTGGCTTTTCTGAGAGTCAAAGACTCTGAACAGTTGTCCCTTTACCAGATGCCAGAGTTTGGGGGGGGGGTGTCAGGACTCCCCACTCAGCTATGGGGAGGCCTGGTGACCAAGGAGTGAGGCCGCCCCAAGGCGTGAGATATAGGGTTGTGGTCACCAGAACTCGAAGGACAGAGCATGATGTCAGCTCAGAAAAGCTCACCAAGCCTGACTTTGGTCGGGGGCACCGGGGGCTTGGTGGCTAACACTGACACACAGCTGTCCTTGTGGCCCTCTTTTCCTCTCAGTTTCTGCCGCCTTTGGAGGCCTCACTGGAGGAATTGGCCTATTTCTCTTAAAAAGAGATGGTCGGTCTCCCCTCTCGTGTCCCAAGTTCATTCTGCAGTGAGAAGGACGAGGACCTATTCCCGGTAAAGTGAGTCCATTGCTGTCACATGTGGCCCAGTGATAACCTCTTTTACTGTTTTACTCAGAAGCTCCCGCTAGCTGTGGTCCGCTTCAGTCCTTGAGCTGTTTTACAATCGCATCACACTGTTCTTCACTCTGCAGGCTTGAAACAGCCTTGACCAAATGTCATGCAATCCTGACCCCCACATGGACTTCTCAGGGAAAGAGAGGGAGTGGGGTTGGGGAAGGGTTCACAGGTGCTATTAGGGGGTGACATCTGTCTGCAGAGTCAGTACACGGTTCTGTCTGCAGAGTGTAGTACCAGCTGCACAGGCCTTGGGAAATGTTGGCTTCGTACAGCCAGGTTCTTGAGGATGTCGGGAACACATGACATGGAGAGTCTTGGAGTTTGAAGCTGACGGGTTAGACCCTGTGACACAGGAGACCCCTCGACCTACAAGGCTCTCTAATTTCCAGTTTTTATCAGCGCTGGCCAGACAAGCAGTCTCCACAATCTGCCCTCCTGCTGCCAAAGTCAAGAAGAGCAAGTCCTACAGTCCAGGGTCCTCCTACAAGCAATCATAGGGAGAAGGAAAATTCCAGAAGACAGGCTAGATGCTAACCAAGTCCAGCCAATGTATTATGTATACGTGCAAGTGTCAGCGTGCCCTTGCTGTTAATTCTGAAAGAAAACTCACATGACAGAGCCTGAGGAGAAATCTCAAAACCATTTTTGTCATGGGCATTAGTGTGACAGCTCAGCCTGGCCAAGAAGACACAGCCAGGCTCCAGGACTGTCCCTGGTTGCTCCACACTGTGGGCCTCCACTCTGGACCGTAGCCTTTCACTTCAGAGCCGGCCAGTGAGAGCCGAGTCTGTTTTCTCCCACAGTCTGAGCAGCAGAAGAGGCACCTCCAACACAGTGGATTCTGAGAATGTCCTTCCTGGGAGAATTTAAATTTTGAGTCCGTGTTTGAATGACTCATGGAATCGTTCAATCTTTATGGCTGTCAACTTGACATTTCTTGCGACCTTAACAGGCGATTGCGGCCTCGTACCTTTAATACCAAATGGCCGATCTGGTCGTTAAGAAGACTAGAATCACCCCACTACACATTTGGTCATCGTAATCCTTGTACTGGGTCAACCACTTGACCAACCGTGGTCCTGTGTGAATTGATCCGTTTTCTGGGCAAAGCTTCAGTTTCCGCAGTATGGTTCTCTCTTAATTTGAAATCCCTAATTTGCAGAGAAACCTTTTCCTCTCACTCCATTTATTAGATAAATGATGTTGTAAGGATCAAGTGCTCCCCCCTTTCCATTGGCTGCGGCAATAGTTCCCTTCAGTCTCACGAGATGCTGAGTTTGTCAAATAACTCTGGAGACTGTCGCATGGTACAGCTGCCTCTTCCAGAGTCACGATGCACGTTAAGATATAAAAGGCTTTGAGAAACCCTGCTTTAAAATAAACCTGTCTGTCCTACCACTTTGCAAATCTAATCAAACAGAGAATGCGCTTTGCTTCATACCTACTAGTAGGTAGACTGACACACACACTTTAGGAAACACTGGGTAGTGGTGTGGTCAGAGCTTTTTAAAGAAGAACCAAGCAGGATGATTATCAACCACCGGCCTTCTTAGGCCAAGAGAAACAAGCACCCCCATAGCAGCGCCTTGGCCCAGCTGTAGGCTCCGCGCCCCGCTTCTGCCCTCTGCTTTGCACGGCGGCAGAAGTGGTCTGGCAGCGGGGCTGAGGTGCTGCTGCGATAGCTCAGGAGAACACGGTAAGTCATCTTCCGTAAGAGCTGAAGACTTCAGCACTCGCTCTGGCCACCGTCTGGGCTGGTGGAGGTGACACCACTAGTGGTAGCACACAGAAGTGAAGACCTGGAGCCCAGGCTCAGCACTCCTGCTAGCAGAATGACTTGGGGTAAGTTACCTTTCCTTGTTCCATATTTGTCTCCGAGCTTAACATCCTCAGATAAAAGACCCTACCTTGACAGGTACCCCAAGATGCCATGTCCCCATGAGTCACTGTTGTTTCCTACTGGGGGACATCTTTTGGTCCTCGGGTCTGTCTCTCTCTGCTGAGTATCTTGGTGTATCACGTGGGAAGAATGACTTTTGTTCCCTCCTGGATGCTGGTAGCCTTGAAAGCAAGGGGAAGGTGGTAAGAGTGAGAGAGAGAGCGGCCCTTTTGGGTAAGGGCTGGTGGATTTCTCTGGATGAAGAAGGAAGCAGATGCTTGGGGGTTAATAGACCCTCTCTGTCACAGTTGGACAGGGCCAAGCGGGAGTTCTCTGCAAGATTTTCCGACTTTGATCTCAAGAAGGCAGCTCTGCCTAACAAATAGTCTGAAATGTCAAAGAATAAATGTTAAAGCTGAGGGGTCTTTCTCCTGGGAGTTTCCTGGGCTGGCTAGGGAGGAAGAGGAGGAGGGAGAGAGGGACACAGCAGAATCCTTCACATAAAGATTCCGACTTGGTTTTGTGATATTTAAGAGAAAAAGAAAACTCTGAATTATTTATAGCACAGAAGATGGAAGCAGGCTGTAGAGAACGGGCTGGACTTAAGATGATAGTTCACTTTCCATTATTTAGCTGCCCCGGCCTTGAACTCATGAAACTTTTCTCATTGGTAACATACTCTTGACCTCTCCTTGAATTATCTATTGTTATTATTACTGTTGTTAATTAAGAAAATTCATGTTCTTTGATATGGGGATTGAGGGGAGGCACTTTCTAGAAATGACGTTTGCAAAAAGCAGGAGTTACCACTTTCTCTTGAAAGGTCTTCAGCATGTCCTTCACCACCTCTTTCCACCCCATCAGCTCCCAGCCTGTGCCCCTCAAACGAGGATTCAGGGGACCCCCCACTCCATTATGAGTGGGAAGCATCTTGGTTTTGCCTGGCTAACAGTCGGCCATGTTGACTTGGGAAGGGGGATATTATCTCTCTGTCGTTCCATCTGAAAAATGGAGGTAACGTTCGTACACCTCTTCTGGGTGTGCTGAGCATATGAGCGACGGATGCCACGTGCTCACAACACCTCAGTACCTGGGTGGTGTGAGTGGGAGGGGGAGAAAATAGCATCTTTATTATGTGAGGGAGGAGACAAAGGAAGTCAAGAAATTTAAAAAGGGAAAATCAGAAGTGATGGAAGGATTGGTGGTAAAGCTGGGGGAATGGGGTCTTTTGTCTGTTTATTCTGGTCAGTGCTGTTGCTTCCATGTTTTTTTTTGTTTGTTTGTTTGTTTGTTTTTTTTAAATGCCTCCAGAGGTGGCCGGTTGGCTCAGTTGGTTAGAGCGTGGTGCTAATAACACCAAGGTTGCCAGTTCGTTCCCCGCTTGGGCCACTGTGAGCTGATGCAAACAAATGGAGCCAATTATTTGATCATTTGGAGGATTGAAGTGAAGCTAGTCCAAATGCAAATCAGGTCATCAGTAAACCTCCAAACAAGCAGTGTGGTACCTAGTATGTATTGCTTTTATTGCAAATAGTCATACTTTTGCTTTCTTTTTCTAGACTTGTTTTTTTCCACCTCAAAGAACCTAGAGAACATTTTGCTGTTAAAATGTCACAGTGACACTCCTGTTCCAAAACTCTGAAAATACACTTATTTTTATACTCGGTAACTTCTCTACCTCTCAGAAAGGTCTTGCAAATATTTTTCCTCCGCTCCCTTCTTTCAGTGATGTAGAAAGGCGACCAGCATTATTGCCTAGGGCCATGGTTTTCAAACTCTTTGTTCTGAGGACCCCTTTCCCCTCTTAAAAGTTACGGGGACCTCAGAGAGCTTTTGCTTGTATGGGTTATATCCTCCTGTATTTACTGCGATAGAAATTCAAACAGAAACGTTGGAGACCACAAGCACACGCACACATTTAGCCATCCGAGCCACGATGTCATCATATGTTGGCCCCTGGAAAATTCCATGCTTGCCTGTGAGAGACGGAGAGTGACAAATGCACAAGCCATGTTAGTATTCCTCAAAAGATACTTTTGACTCAGGGATCTCCTGCTAGGCTGTCAGGACCTCCAGGGGTGGTTGGACCACACTTTAGACCTGCCACTTGTAGGGAAAACTGAAGCCCGAGCAGAATCTGAAAGCAGGTCTGGGTCCCCTTGGTGCCGGTGAATGGTCCCAATCAGACACCTTGCTCCAGTGTAGGGCTCCTTCAGAACCCCGTTTCTTCATACAGACATCACCGAGTGGCCCAGGAGTGCCACCCAACCCAAACCCAGCTGGACAGAACCCTGTATGCCCGGTTGCTGGGAACATGGGAGGCATACAAGGAGCGCTTCGTCTATTACAAAGGAAACAGGTGGATGCCGGCTGGCTCTGGGGAAGGGACCCGGCTTGCGGGAGCGGTCAGCGTTATTGGCTGATGGAAGAGACCCCGCAAAGCCCCGATCGTGACAACAGGCGGAGTGAATGACGGGAGTGAGGGGGGTGAAGAGAAGCTGCGATCAGCGCCTCGCAGGTCAGATCCCACCGGAGCCTCAGAGCCCTCCTTGCTCAACACGAGGAACCGGTGGGGTGTAGCAGTTTCCTGCCAGGTCCCACGGGAGGGTCCGTGTACATTTAGAGCCCTGGCGCCGCCCTCATTCTCCTAACCCTGCAGCTTTGGTAAGTGGAGATTGGACTATGAAATGCATGTCTTAGGGGGCCTGCTCGGGTCAGCTCTGTCGTGGGCACGCAGCGGGAGCTGTCCAGTCACGGAGTCGGGTGCAGTGGTCCTGCCTCCTGTTGCTGTTCCCTCCATACCCCACATTCATTGTTTATACCCCGAGGATCACGGATGGCTCTTGGTCACCACGATTTCATAGTCCTCACCGGGAAAACGGGGTCTTTCACGAAGGCCTCTGAGATCACGAGCACACGTTGGTTCATTGATTCACCCCTCAGTCATCGGGCATCTGCTCCGTACCATGCCGTCTGCCACTAAGTAAAGCAGCTGTATTTCCTGCCCTCCAAAGCTTCATAGTCTAGTTCAGTGCTTCTCAACTGGGGGTGACTTGTCCCCCAGAGGACCTGTGTGGAGACATTTTTGGTTGTCACAACTGAAGGCAGGTACTACTGCTAGCTCCCCCAACAAAGAGTTGTCTGGCCCCAAATGTCAGTGATGCCGCAGTCAAGAAAGCCATTCTAGGGGGAATATAGACCAGTACCCCTTCACCTTGGGCAGGAGGGACTCCGTACTTTTCAGGGCCCTCCTTCAGCTGCCGGGAGTCCAGGGACCACAGGAAGGGCCCACCCAGAGCCTGTGCCCCACCCCTCTTCTAGGTCATGTTTCAGTCGTCCGAACCAGAACTTTGTACCAAAACGGCTTTCGGTCTACTTCCGGGACACGTGGTCTCTGTTGGTCTTTCATGCTAAGGGTTGGCTACACCACAGGTGTGTGCTCTGCGTAGCCTAGGACTGGCCAGGGGCCTGCGTTTGGGGGCAGCGGGGAGTGGGAATGTGGGGTGGCTCGAGCCAGGTGTGCACGAGGCCTCTTTTGTTGTGGGTTGAAGAAGGGGGCAGGCTGAGGGCTGGCCATCACGTCCTAACTCACCACGCCAAGGAGCCTGAGACGTATAAATGCAGACCTGGCCCTTGGGGTGATTCTGAAAGTATATTTAACAGTGTGTTAGCTTGCTTTTATAACTTCCAAATCTTCAGACATGTGAGGTGGGGACTTCTCATTATTCTCTTGTCCCAGGTCCTGCAAATGTAAGGGACCTGGCACGTGGGTAATTATGAAGCAATATGATGAAATTTTGCATGAGGTAAGCATGGAGGAAGGACACTTGGCTCTGAGGTCTTAAAAACACTGAATTGTGACATCTGTTTGCAGCTGTATGAATAGAAACGGCAGCTCAGGGAACCCACCATCAGGGTGATTAGTGGAGACTGTCAGTGTTCCATTGTTTAGAGAGATGTCTGTCTCTCGAGCCTTGGGAAGCCTGATCCCATTGCCACACAGCTAAACACCATGGTCCTTGGGCAACGTCAGGCTGTTTGAGGCAGGCATTCTTCCTGCTGGACCATCTCCATGCTGGAGCAGTGCGCAGACGGTGTCATGCTCTTGTCACGTTGCCATGGAGACCGATCTCGGCATCTCCAAGACTGATTGGTATTTATTGGGGGATCTGCAGTTTTCTGGATGCGGTGACCAACATTACATATATCTAGAGAGAGAGACACACACACAGACAGACAGACAGACAGACAGATAGGCAGACCTGGGCTGCTCCCTCCCCTCTCCCATTCGTACACCTTTGGGAAGGTATCTTTCTATAGCAGAGAGATGAAGACCCTGAAAAAATTTAATGCAAAGGTGGTTGTTTTATTCTTCTAATGATATTGTTATTTTTTTTTCTGATTACAAGAATAATTTATATTCACAGTAGAAAATTTGTTGAAATACGGAAAAGCACACAAACACATAAATTATCCACCATCCCATGACCCAAAGACAACACTGTTAACGCTGTGGCTTTGTGCCCTGGAAGCTTTTTTATGTACTTATTTGTTCAGCAGAATCCAGTCATTCTGTGCACACACATTATTTTGCCACTTTCTTTCTTATAAAACTGTATGTGCCAGTTAACTCATCTTTTGCAACATTGAACACTTTTTTATAGGTGATATATTCACATGGTTCAAAAAATACAGACACATAACTTGTATACAAATGTTCATAGCAAGCAGCATTTAAAAAAAAATAGTCAAAAAGTGGAAACAACCCAAATGTGTGTCCACGGATGAGTGGGTAAATGATACATGGAACGCACATGCTATGGAAGACCCAACAGTACAAAGGAATGAACCGCTGGCACATGCTACGGCACGAGTGAACCTCAAAAACAACACGCTAAGTGAAAGAACCTAGACCCGAAAGAGCCTGTTTTGCGTGAGGACATCTGCACGAGACGTCCAGAAGGCGCAAATCTACAGAGAGGAAAAGTAGACCAGTGGCCGCCTGGGACTGGCGTTGGGCATGGGGATTGCCTGTACACGGACCCAAGAGAGCTTACTGGGTGATGAAAATATCCTTAAATTGGGGACCGTGGTGGTTGTGCCAGTCGGTAGATTTACTAAAAGTCCCTGAATTGTACATTAAAATGGGGGACATTTGTGGTATGTAAATAATACCTCAAAGTTTATATATGTATATGTGTGTGTATATATACACACACACACATATATATAATAAATATATGTAAAATAAATTTTTTATATAAAGTATATATAAGTATATAATATATTGATGTGAAATAAGTTTATATATACACTTTAGCGAGGTTATGTGTGTGTATATACTGGGGGTGCCAAAAGAATGGACACACATGACTTGTATTCATCTTTCGTTATCAGTATATATTGAGTATCACAGTTTTAATGCAGTTTTTTTTCCTTTCGGGAAATGTGCACACACCTTTGTGGCCCCCTCTGTGTATGAATTCCTCCTACAGCTGCCCTAGATCTGCAGGGTCTTCTACCGCCGCCTCCGTTACCACACGGGTAACCCCTGCTAATTTGTGTCCTTACGAATTATAGCTGAACAAATTATATATATAAAATATGAATCTATTTTCTTGTTTTTCCTCCATTTGGCACATGTGAAACTATGTCACACATATCATTCTGTACTTTTTCGTATCCCCCTGCCAGTTACTTGGACTCCTGATTTTGTAGAGATACGTGCTATTCCATTGCATGGGTATATCCAGATTTATTTAATTTCTTTACAGTAGTTTGCTCTTATAAATAACTGCAGTGGGTTGAACCTGAATAAATATGGTTGAACCTGAATGTACTATTAGTACAGGACCACATAACCCCCACAGGCTATTTGGGACATCTGTTTTGTATATGTAACAACCCACATGGGGTTATACCCGCGTGTACCATAATTGCTAACGTAGGAGAACGAGGGTCCTCACAGCCTCAATATACTAAGGGTGACAACGTGATTTTAAATGGCTGATAGTGTTCCACTGGATGGGTATTTCATGTTTATTTCACTGGTCCCTTCTATTTGGAAACCTGAAATATTTTGTTTCATTTTTCAATTCTTCTGAATCACAGCAGATACTTTGGTACTTTTGGTAACTAAGCTGAGTGAGGGAGATGACTGAATGGCAGCCCCCGTCAGAGACACTCTGTGTCACTGTCACTGCCACGTGGCCCATGGAGTCACCCTGGGTATTCAAGGATTCGCCAAGCAGGTACTCAGTGAATTTTCCTTACGGACAGCTGCCTTATAACAAAGAACTGACTTAGGGAAAGCCATCTTCTTCTGAAACATGATGGTTTCAGAGCCGAAGATGCAAAATTGGTGAGTGTACACCGTTTCCAGGTGCTGCCAACGTACCCCAAATATTGTTCCCCAAAAAGCTCTTCTGGCCAGAGCCTTACCACGTGTTAGGGTTGGGGATGCTGAGCCGTCCAGTCCAGAAATGTTAATGGGATTCTGAGTGAAGCTTCTGATCTCATGTGTCGTACAGCTGGCTAACCAAGCGTGGCACCCTGACTTTCTCAAGGTCAGCGTGAGGGTCGGGAGGCAGTGCCCATGTGGCCTGACCTGCTGCCCTGGCCTTTCAGCGGGCAGCCTCCTGGGCACTCACTGAGCGGGGCATGGCAGTGGAGATTGAAGCTGGCTGTAAAAAGGCCACAGACAATTCCAAGCGAGGCATTTCCAGCCAACCCATTGATCTGGACGCCAGGCAGAAGAGGAGGGGCCAGAACTGGAGACAAGTCCAGCTGGAGCGAATACAAGGCAATGGCAGCGGGGAAGATGAGGGGGCGGAGAGATTCGTCATGAGATTATCTAAATCTGCAGCGTCTGAGGCCCAGCGATGGCCATGTTTTCTCTCTGGCAGCTCTCAGTGGGGACAGCAAAGCCCACGCTGGGCTTCCAACATGCCGCCTCCTTTTTTTCCTAAAAGGGCCCTTAGTGTCCTTCTGGGGTGGCCGTGGGACAGAAGGTGACCAGGCAGGGCAGATTTGCCCTCCTGTCTTCTGAGGTCCCAGGCTCTTGCCTGCTGGAGATGAGGTCCTGGGGAAAGGAGAGGTGAAGGACCCCAACCTCGTGCGGGCGCAGACAAGCCTAAGGGGGTGAAATGAAAGATCAAGATCTGCTGGCAGCGTGAAGGGAGGAAAAACCTGGCCTTGGGAGGAGCGCTGAAGTCGAGACCGATGAGTGCAATTAGGTTGTGTCACTTCCTACGGCCCAAGCAAGCTGTGTGTTGGTCACCTGGTAGAGGTGACTGCCAAGATGCCATGTGTATCCCCCGATCCCTGGGGGCTGGTCCTTCCTCGTTTCCAGGCTGAGGGAGGGACAGTAGATGCCAGCCCTGGAAGCCCGCTCAGGCATGTGTGGCCCACCAGAGGAGGCTCTCTGGTGTCCTCCTGGAAGCCAGGGTCGCTGGGAATGAAGGAAATAAAGGGCGGGAAGGAACTGAGACGCTTCCCTCCTTGCAGTGGGACTGCAGAGGAGCCGTTGGAAGTCATCGGAGCAGGAGTTAGCCTCTGCCGGCCAGGCCCGAGGGCGGCCTGCTGCCCTCCCCCACACCCCCGTGTGCCTCCACTGCTGTTGCCCTTGGCAGGACCTGTCCCCGCTCAGGAAGCAGGGCTCTCACAGAGCACACTGCACAGCCAGGATTCAGCCGTCACTGCAGCCACCTCAGACGGGCTTGCTTCCTGCCTGCCCAGCTTCTCCTGCCGCCCCCAGTTGCTGCTGCAGCTGGCATGCAAATGTGCTAATGCTGCAATGCCCAGCACAGTGGGTGCTTGATAAATAGCTGTGTAGTTTTCAAAAGTTGTTAACGAAGGCATTAATTAAATGCTCCTTTCCTTTTAAAGATCTCTCAGGAAGGAGTGTTTCCAGTTCCTGGAAGTCCACCCATATAACTAACTGAGGGTTTGTTTATACTTCAGTGGCACACATTCTCTTAATGACATTCAGTGATTTAATGAGTATCTAAACGGAATGCAAAGTGCAGAGCTGGGCATCCGGGTTGCAAAGAGGATTCGAATTTCGTTGCTGCTTCGAGATGGCCGTGCACAGTGGAGGCAGACATAACATTGCGATAAGTGCGTGTACGTCTGGGCTTCCTGGGATTCCAGAATCCTGACCATACCTCAGTCGGACAAAATGAGTGTGCTCCCCCAGCCAGGAGCAAGGTAGCTCAGCGTGACAGAGCACAGGTAAGCTTTCATCAAACTGCGAAGGGCTTGAAATTCGTCTGTGTTGAATGAGGACTAAGAAAAAGCAATTGGATGAGAGCCTCAGGAGAGCACGTGGCTTTGTGACATGGGTCAGGGAGCCGAATGGTGAAAGTGTGAAGGCTTGAGAATGAGTAGGGAGCTGCAGATAGGTGGACGGCCGACGGTAGGCAAACTGTAGGGGACACGGGAGAAGCTTGCAGGGAGCTAGGGGCAGGGATGCCTCTCATTCGATGCGGGAAACCTTACCCTGTTGGTGAGAAGTCAGCGGGAAGGAGAGGTTTGTAGTACCAGAGGGCCCACATCCAGGGGGACAGGGAAAAACACTGCCCGGGAAAGCTTGCGTGGAGGGGTTAGCCTTGGAAGAAGGAACTAGCAATTCATCTAAAACAAGATGGAAAGTTAAAAATGAAGTCAGTGGGACTGAAGAGAGAAGGAAGTGAGGGAATTCCTTTCTGTTTCCTTAGCGAAGTAGAGAACAAGGTCACCCGAAAGTGAGTCTGCGTATGCTGGGGGCGTTTTTCTGTCGTCCCCAGGCAGGAGGTCCCGGGTCACTCTCGTTTGGGAAGGGGACCCAGACACTGATGAACTCGCATTCATCAAGGAGGCAAACGCTGTGGGTTTGGGCTGACCTCCGTTTCCCTGTACATTTGGTTTTGCCTGCATGGTACCCCAAAACTGGGGTTGGCTCCTCACTTAGCCTAGTGGGCTGCAGCCAGGGAAATGAGCGGGTAACCTCCTTCGTCCCCAGTTGCCCACGTTGGTGAGGACTGAGCTTGGCAGCCATGGCAGAATACGCCGGCCCCATACAGCGGCACCCACCGTGTGTCCCAGAGGTTGAGTGACTTCCACACTTGCCTGTTCATTCCTAGCCATTCACGGAGGTTCGTGGAGCCCACCCAAGGTCAGAGGAGTTGAGGACTTTCCGCTTGATGAAGTGGCCCCTGTGTGTCGGTGTCAGTGGTTTAATGAGTGAATGCTGTCATCAAACCCCAGCCCAAGGGTAGGGCCTCAGGCTGAGGAGCGTGGAGGATTTCAGGGAAGGCAGAACCCCAGGTTCTGCTTCTCAGTACCTTCGACATTCCTGTGTGTGCTGGTGGCATCTATGCGCAGGTGGCTGTGGCCTTCAGCTCTGTATTGACTCGGAGCCACCAGTGCCCTCCTGCTGGGCACCGCCCCGGTTTAATAACTAGCACATCTGCCGTGGTCCTGAATTCAGTTCTGTTGAAGCTGCAGCCACCTCGGCTGGTGCTGAATCTCCAGCCCTCATTTGATGGAATAATGACAATAAAACCCACCGAGGCAGTCACTCATCTATGCAACTAATAGGTGTTGAGCTGCTGGGGTACGGTTCTGACGGAGTCACATGAGCTGCTGGCATTCCACTGGGAGACCAGATGATAAACAGACAAATAAGTCAGGGAGACAATTACCCGATGGCAGCAGAGCTGTGCATGGAAATTAAAAGTGCCCTGTGATAGAAATGACCCTTTGCAGTTGAACGGGTGGAGAGCACGTGATCAGGGGCAGGCGGTGACGGCGTCCGCTGTGAAGTGGCACCAAACTTGGAAAGTGTGAGAGGAGAGGGGAGGGGGGGTGGGGTGGTGAAGGAGGGGGGCTGCAGATGAGGTCAGAGGGTGGGCCGGGTCAGACGCCGTAAACGCCAATCCCGTGAGTTTGGCTTCCATTCCAAACTCAGATTTGAAGAGGGGAGGGAGGGCATCGAGTCTCCTGCTTTTTATTCAAGATGAGCCTGGCTGGCTGACCATGTTACAGAGTGGGGGGGTGAAGGGGTGCTGGGTTCAGAGACCATGGCCTTGGTGACAGCTCATTCTAACTCGACGAGGATGGCAGCAGCCCCAGGACAGGGAGAAGTGGATCCACGGGGGGAGTGCACAGGTTTGAGAAGTGTTTGGAGGCTGGAGTCCCCAGGGATTATCGATGGGCTTGGTGGCATAGCGGCAAAGAGCCGTCAAGGAACACAGGTGGACGAGGAGCGTGTGCCACCGTGTGAATGTGAGTGCCATTTGCCATGGTGGGGACAGGGCGGGGGAAGGGCAGGTGCGGGGTAACAAGTGAGGGCTCTCTCCTGGCTGTGCTCCGTGGAGGAGACCACTAGACGCCCGAGAGGAGATGCCCGGTAGGGCTTGGGGCAATAGGTGACTTCACAAGCCAGGTGACAGCTGAGCGTCCTTGGGAGGAAATCGTCGCAGCCCACCCCCCATGCTCCTGTCACCTGGTCTCTCCGTGGAGGCTCAGGCATGGCCCAGGCTGAGGTGGTCTTGCTCTTGTGGAAACTTCCACATTCCTGCTTTCACCGGGTGGGCGAGTTTACACACCGTCTCGGCTCTGGACAGACCACTCTTCTTCAGGACGTGCACGGCCCGCACGGCCCCATGCCTTCTGTGCAGCAACACTCACATGCGAAGTTTGCGTGTAGAGAGTGGCTTTCGCTGTACTTTTGATGTTCGCTGGGAGGGTCACGTGGTAGCCACACAAGTAACCAGACAGCCAATCGTAGGCGTTTCCGTGGCTGGAAGTCCTCCAGCCTCCCCCCCACCAGGCCATCCCCGTGCTGCCAGCTCCCCTCTTGTCTCTCTCAAGTTCTCCTCGCTCATCTCCTCCCAGGGCGTCAGTCGCTATGCTCCAAGGGGTAGAGCAATTTAGTTCTCTCCTGAGTCCGCGCTGAGCCTGCTCTTCCATTTGCACAGACTAATGAACGCACTGGCCGAGACGTCTCCTCAGGTTTCCGTGCCAGCAGCTTGGAGAACGAGTGGTCGCTGAAAATGTTTCTGTCTTTCCCAGTATCCGGGCCGCAAAGGGAGCAGTAAGATTTGTTGCTCACTCACGTGACGTATGTCCCCCTTCCTGAAAGGACAGAGTGACAGCAGTTGGATCCGACGTGAACATCTACTTTGTGTTAACCTAGTAACAGCGTGGCCACGACCACTTACCAGGGGTTCCTTTTGTTGTGGGTGCTGGGCGGGCTGCTTTCTGTGTGTGATCTCACTCAGTCCTACAGCAGTACCACGGTCCAGGGGTTCTTACAGCCCCTGTCACAGCTGGGGACACGGCGGCTCAGAAAGGTAGCACCGCTGGTGGCAGTGGAGCCTGGGCTTGAGTGAGCACAGCCCCGCCTGGTAAGGAGCCCCCACAAAGAGGGTGCCCCCAGTGTATTCCCTCCCTGGGGCTCTGGTCACAATGATTAATAAGATCTTGACAGTGAGAAGATGATGGCTGACGTTTAGTGTTACCTCAGTGCGGTCCTTTTCTATACTAGACACACTTGTCCTCAAAACACTTGTGTGAGGTGGGCTCCCTTTTTACAGATAAAGAAGTAACTTTCCCAGGACCGCAGAGTGGAAGGATAGGTGCGGGCTGAACTGGATCCCGGGCAGTCTGCTTCCCAGAGTCATGTTTGGCGGGTTGGGCTGAAGTCGAGCAGGTTGGGAAAGGGAACAGAGACCCGCTGCTGTGCCCCTGCGACCGGAGGTTTCTGGACGCAGCCTGGAGCTCTGAGGGGTGGTGGTCAGAGCCAGGCCGGCTTTCCTGGGCGGCCCCCCTGGAGGCCGCCTCCCCTCCCCTCACTGAAACCCAGAGCAGCAGACTTCGTGTGGCCCTGGACCAACTCGCCACATGTTATTCAGGCGTTTTTACTGCTACTGCTGGGGCATGACAGGACCAGGTCACTTCCCGTCTGACTATTGGGTGGAGGCCATTTGTATGTATATTTCACGTCTGTACAGGAGGACATTGAGGCTCAGAGTGTAGACAGTCCCCCCCACCCCCCAGCAATCTCCCCCAACCCTCCAGACCCAGCTGGATGCACCTTCTGGGTGCCCCAGGGGTCCTCTCCCGCCCCCACCATGGGGCTTAGCACATTGCAGTGGGCTTGCCTGGCAACTCGGCTGTCTTCCACTCTAGACCAGTGGGCCGCTGGATGTCAGGAGAGGGTCGTGTCCCCTGCCTGTCCCAAACACGTGGCCAGGTTCCTGATACGCTGTGCACGTGCAGCCCCTGAGCAAGTAAGTGGGAGCGTCCAGGTCGGTACTGAGTTTCCATCACTGTCAGAATGATGGTCTTTGTTCAGCTGGCCTCGTACCTGTCCAGGACCCCAGCATGCAGGGGGCTGCAGTGGCCAATGGCTGTACCTGCCAGGTAGGTTGGAGCAAAGGTCACTTGCAAGCCCTATTGTGGGTGCACGTGTTCCAGCTCTCTCTTCACCAGGACCAGATGCACAGGACATACTTGCCAGTATGGCCTTCAGCCACTCCTAAGCTTCCATGTGCCAGTGTACGAGCCACTCCAGTGACTTCCACCTACTGGGCGCTTCTCGTGTGTGGCCCGCTGCCCTCCAGCTTCCCTGTGCCTTGCCGTGTCCCCTGACCCTCTTAGGGACCAGCAGATAACAGACAGCCTATGTAAGCCAAGCAGAGGGCCTGTTTGCAGGCCCGGGGCCTGGAGCAGTCAGAGTTCCCAAGCTGACGTGTAGGCAGAGGCCGCTGCAGACAAATCCCGTTTCAGGTGGGCTGGTGGCGTAGGTGTGTTCTTAGAGGGGGAGGACGTTGGAGTCTGTGCTGTCTCTGTCCACAGGTGCCGGGTGAGCGAGCGTGTGTGAGGCTGTCTAAACTGAGCAATCTGGGCAGGAGAGAAGAAACGAATCTTAGTCTTAGCACTCCCTATGTGCCTGGCTCTGTGCTGAGAGAGTTACAGACTCATGTTATCTCATGTGCTTACACACATCTGAGGTGGGTCACACTTATCAGAACAGATGTCATCTCAGAGAGCTTACGTGAGATGGCCAGTGTCACACAGCTAATCAGTAGCAGAGCTGGGCGTGTCTAATGCCAGCGCTGGGTCCTTTAAGCTCCCTGGTAGAGGAAGTGCCGCCCCAGCCCTGCCTTTCCCACCCCACAGACCAGGAACTGCAGTCCTGAGGTTCCTACTCGTCCCTCCCACACTCCTGGGAACCTATGGCCCACGGATTGCACATGAGAAATGAAAGGACTTACAAAAAAAATCAGATCCCTTGAGATCCCTGTGTCAGGCAGGAAACTTATGAATACATTTATCGGCGGTTTTATTTATTAATCTGTTTATTTCTGACATCCACTAAACGAAAAGGGAACAGACAGCACAGCAGGTAAAGAGCACAGCATGGCTTTTCACACATGCTAAATTAGTAATGGTGGGTACAAGGCATCAAATTCTGCTCACCGAACCCTGGGCTGCGAGAAAGTTGGGTGTGTGTATTGAGGGTGTCTCTTTATTTCAGTGAGACTTTTATCAAGTGGTTTTGCTCTGTTGCAGATAACTTTTTTGTTCCCATGATGGTCTTCAAATGTTTAATTCCTTCCTGATTTTATAACTTGGATTTCCTAAACCATTCTGCCAAAATCGTGACCCAGAGTAACTGGAGAGTCACATATGCATATAGTTGGTTCAATAGATCGCAAATATGGGCAAGTTATACAGGATGACATCCATGTGTCATTGACAGAAGACACATTTGCAGGAGGGGCCATAGCTGCCTGGTTGATTAGCCTCTGTACTTTTTGGGCTGAAAATGGGAAAATGGGTACATTCCCAGAGAAGAGACACAGAGAGAAAGGGCCTGTTTCTAGGGTAAAGGAGCTGGTGTGGGGAATGTCATGTCATGTAGGTCCCTTGGCTGCAGTCTGGGGGGCCCGGAGGGCCTCTGCAAAGGGAGCTGTGCTCAAGTCTGGCCTGTCAGAGAGCTGGCAGGAGAGGGACCACAGCCCAGCCTGTGGGCCCTGTACGATGAGGTAGAAGGAGCCCCCACACCTGCCTGGAGAGCCTGCAGTGAGGATGTGCTTCAGAGAGAAGGAGAACACACACACTCACATTCAAACACACACACACACACTCACACACACACACTCACACTGAAAAGGCGGACGGGAGCAGAGCAGCTGCAGAAAGCAGTCCAGTGCAGGCCAGGGATGAAGGCCAGTGGCCCACGTGGAGAAGCGGCAGGTGGGCCGGGAGGTGAGGAGGGGCTCGTTCTCAGAGGAGGGGGAAGGGCCAGGAGAGGGAGGTTGCACTGGGCTCTGGCGGAGGTGGCCTCATGAGTCAGACTGTGTGCACATGGCCCCACATCAAGCAACAATCTCTTGAAAAATGAGAGGGTGGGAGTCCCCAAGGCCGGTGGGAAGGGGGAGTTGGGGTCCACCCGTGGGGGATGGGAGCGTGGTTTCTCATGGGGCTCCTGAGTGTGTCTTCTGTGGATTCCGGAGGCTGACGCCTCAGAAGCCCCATCCTGCCGTTTCGGGAGCCACCTGGGGGTATCCAGCCTGAACAAGGAGAGGCGACCACTTGTCATCAGCACAAGTCTGGTGGTGGTCAGTGAGGTCTTCTCTCCTCTCCTGATTTTCCACTGACAGGCGCTTGGCCCCCACTCTGGGATCTTGCTAAGGACTGGTAACAAAACAACGATGGTGACCTCATTCGCAGCCTAGGAGTCTATGTGCTGTTTCTTTTGGCACCAGGAAAACTAGAAGGAACGATCTGATCTAAGGCACCGTAGACGTGTTGTGCTGGTAACTGAAGTTGGTGCCCAAGCGGCAGCAAACTCGGAACCTGGTCACCTTGAAGAGACCTAATCTGAGCTGCCAAGCCACGAGGGCTTCCAGGGGTCGGGTGGGGCACCCAGATCGCCGCCAGTTCCGACTTTTCCTTTGTTTGTGTTTTTCTGTAGAATTATAGGTAGGGGGAGGTTCAGGAGACCGGCCAGCGCAGCTAACATCTGGTGTGGGGGAATCTTGGACGTCAGCTCAGAGGATGTGGTTGGGGAAACACCTGGCAGAGCGCGTGGGCTTCCACAGGGGAGGCCGGGATCCGGGCTCATGGAGGCCGAGCGGAACGAGCCTGCTGCTGCGCCAAGCTCAGGCTGCCCACTCCGGGGCCTGCGTGGCCGGGACCACAGGCCTGGGTCTCTGACCTGAACCCCGTCAGATATGGAGCTGAAGGGAGTGAGGACCAGCGCAGAGGCGGCTGAGAGAGGGTGGCGAAGGGGATCGGGGTGGCGGGGCCTGGCAGGCGCCTCAGCTCTGGGAGTGGGAGCTGGAAATGGGAACATCCCTCTTGGAAGAGGCCTCGCTATGGACGCCCTGGGACCCCACGGCCTCCGCTGTGGGTGGCGGCGAGCTTCAGGGGCCTCCCACAGAGTCTGGGAGAACCGGTGTGCAAACACCCAGGTCGAGTGAAGGGAGCCTGGCTGGGAACGACGGTCTGGGCGCCCCGTGAGCCTGTGGAAGGGGCTGCAGGGAAAGCGGGGGGAGCTGCGCCGAGCTGGGAGGAGTGAGGGGCCCGTGGGCCCCTGGGGCAGCGAGAGCATGTGGGGATCAGCAGGTGAGTTTATCACCAGCACCCCGCTGCAGCTGGGAAGACCGGAAGCTCCACTTCTAGGGACCAGAGCAGCCTGAGAGCGGTCTCCCTGTGTCCCCAGGGCAAAAGCCCTTTCAAGGACAGCCTGCGTGTGTCCTACAGCGTCCCAATTAGGTCCCCGTTTAAGCTCTGCACAAAGAGCAAATAGGAGTGTTTCCTGAAGAAGGATCCTCACGGGGGGACTGGTTTCTGAAGCCCCTGGACTCGGTGCCCTGCCTTCCCTAACCTACGGAGCCACCGATGGACCTTTTCTCTCTTGTGCCTGAGCCCCGCCTCCTGCTTTACGCAGAAGTCACATGGAACCTTCCTAAGAAGGGCCTCCCGGGGTAGTAAGATGGGGTCCCATGGCCTCCCTACGTTACTTGTTCATTTCCTGGGGATCTTTGTGCTCAACGAAAATCTTCACTAAGTTCATCTCTGGCGAAAAGAATGAGAGTGAACAGACTCCTTCAGGCCACGAGACGGCAGCAGCCTTTGCAACTGGTGAACGTGGGAGACGGGAGGGCCGGCCCGTTCCCACAGGAAGCCCGAATCCTGTGCCTCTATGGACCCGACGTAGGGGACGTACAAATCAAATGCTGGCCTTTGCTAATGCCACTTGTTCTACTGAGGCAGCAAGGATGTTTCGAGCTTGTTTTCTCGGAGCCCCTCTGGGCTGAGAGGAGTTTACTTGGGGGAGCAGCAGAAGTGGTCCCAGCGTTTGCCTTAGGGAGGGACCTCCTAAGGAGAGAGGGGTCTGATTAAAGAGTGGGAGACAGTCTTCCGGAGAACACGGGCGTACAGCTGGCCTCGGGTCTCGGCTTGGTCTCTCCCGGGGAAGTGGGAGAAGGAAGGGTACCCCAGATGGAGGACTGGCGTGCTCCTTTGTGAACCTTTACAGCCGTTCGCTCCCTCCACGTGCTTCGTTCAAACGCATGACTCTACACACATCATTTCTCTGAGTCAGGACAGTTCAGTGAGGTGGACCTTTTTTCGATTTCGCTCCTGGAAACATCAAGGCTTGAGCCTGGCTTAGTAAATGGTCAAGCGCTGCCTCCTGAGGTGGCCACTCACCGAGTGGGACTTGTCCCCAGTCCTGCCTCGCGCCAAGGTCGTGTCCTCCACTCCCGTTGTTCTGATACTGGTGTTTATTACACGGAGGCCCTCTTCTGGTCCTTTCCTCTTCTTGTTGCCTTTGTTTCTGTACGCGTGGATGCGTTGTTTCTCAGGCCCATTCCTGCTCCTCCTGCCGAACGGGCTGTTTTCTATTGGATCCAGGGTAGCGGTCAAGGTCGTTGGCCTGTTCCACGAGTGGGTGGCTGTGTCCTGTGGTCGGCCCTCTCCTGGGTCTCCGTGCGGTTCTTCAGGGCATTTCTGCTTCCTGACCTCGTGACTTCCTGTGTGAAGCCGCAGCCTCATGGCTCCACGGGGTCCTGCACTCTGTCTTGGCCTGGAGCTCCAGAGCTGGAAGGAGCTGAAACGTACTAAGCATGAAGCTCTGTGATTGCGGGTGAGACACCGTGATGTCACCAGACGGACTTGGGGGCCAGAGTTAGACGCCAGGGAGGAGAGGCCAAAGCAGCGTCCCTGGGATCTGCAGGAGGAGCAGGCCCTCCGGGGAGACTGGGACGCACAGGGCCCTTGTACGGGCATTCGCAGTGAGAGGGTGTCATCGCCGACTTGGGCAGGAAACATCCAGGCCAGAAGAGGCGGAGGAAGCAGAGCCGGGCAAGTTGTTAGAGGAGGAGATTCCCGGTCGGAGCCTGAACTTCATCTTTCAGCACCTAACTTCTCAATCCCAGATGCTCTCCTCGGGGACTCTTTTGCTCTTACTCTTGGCTCGGGTAGTCAGAGCTTAATCAGAGCCAGAGGGGTCGTCCCGCCATGGGAAGGACCAGTGCAACACGGAGATGAAGGAAGTGGGTACCAGAGGGCGGCGCGCTGAGGGAGGCCACCGTCTGGGCCCCGAGCGGCAGGAAAGGTCTGAGTTCGGTTGGAGCTCTGAGGGGAGCATCTGGGAGCAGGGACACATCTCAGCTTAGCCTCCCTCTCCGAACTTCTCGTGTCAGGAAACGTGAGCTGGAAATCTCCCCAGAACAGACAGTCCTCCGCTGATCCTCTTTCTTCGCTGCTTCCAGAAACAGCAGGGTGTCTTATTTATTTCTTCGCCGTGGTGGGAACGCGGTGTCTCTCCGTGACCCCCACCTCCAGCCTCAGGGTGCGCATATCCCCGGGAGACCTGGTGCTCGCTGAGCTTTGGCAGACGCGGACGCAGAGACGCTCCGTGTAGAAGTCTGAGTGCTGGAGACAGAGGGTCAGGATGGGGGTCTTATGTTTCCTGGTTCAGTGTGACCCTGGTGGCTGGGGCCAGCCCTAGAGCCAGCACGTAAATAAGGCTGCTCTTTGGAGCTACCTGGATGCTTTCCCGGTCTCACTCGTCTTTCCCTTCTTTTTATGGCTCCCTCAGCTTCCCTCTTCCTCCATCTTCGGAGTGCTCTCCCTGCTCAAGCCTCTGACGGAGTTTTCCTTCATTCATTCATCAAATGTTTTGTGAGGACCTGCTGTGTATTGCACCCTGTGGGAAGCCCAGGTACAAACTCAGCAACACATGGCGCTGGTGTTTGACCTGCAGCTGCCAGCACCCTCCAGAGCCCCTTGTGGAGCCATCAAACTGCAAATTATGGGGGGAGGGGAGGCCGAATCCAGCGAGAGGAGCCTTGGGAAGAGACCTGGGCTGGGCAGCAGAAACCTCAGGCTCTTAGACAATCTCCGGTCAGCCGGACTCCTGGACAGTGACAGTGGCAGACAGCCTAGACTCTTTACATGTCATCGTTACCCTCATTTGGTCAGGAACCGGAGGTGCATCCTAAAATCTAGACCGCCAAGGAAAATCCTGCAGAGTTCTTCTGTGGCTTTCCAGCCTTTGAGACGTCTTCTCTCAGAACACGCTTGACACGAGCCCAGGAGGTCTCTTGTTTCCCTGTAGGTCATTCCCTGTAGGTTGCTTTGCAGGAGCACTTACTGGGACAGGGTAGCCCAGCTCTGTCCTCAGGAGCCAAGAAGAGAACTGGTGGGGTGGCTGCCGACCACTGCAGGGGTCTGCAGCTGCCCGGGGCACGACCTGGTCGTGCTCCCATGCAATACCCACCGGAAATGACTTCCATTTGCCCTGCCGTGCCTGAGGCGAGATGCCACCAGTGGGGCCGTGGGAGGGGGTGAAGGCGGGCAGAAATTCCTACCGCTCGCAAGGGCAGGGGTCCCGCCCTCTCGGCGGCCGTCTGCTTCCCCCTCAAAGATTCAGAGCTGGTCCCCTATCTCCCTCCTGCAACTTCAAAAACCCACAGTGGGAGCTCCGAGACGGTTGTTCTTTTCCACTTAAAGACATTCCATTTCATGTGTAATTAATTGTGTGGTATTGAATTAATGTTTTCTTCTGAACATTTTTGGCAGCCTGAGATCTGAGGGTCTGGCCAGTGCAAAGAAAACACACACTTCTCAGAGCCCCTCCCTTCGTCTCCCTGTTCCCCCTCGTCCCCCATTCCTGCCAAGACTCTCCCTCCTCGGGCTCACCTTGTAATGGGGGAGCCCCTGAGGCTGTCCGGACCCTTTGCTTCTGTGGGGGCTGGGGTCTTGGATTCCTGCCTTCTGGTGCCATCGTCACCACCAGAAGCCATCCGCACTGCTCTTGTTGAGCTCGTGGTGATGACCAAGGATACCAGGAAACGCCACTGCAAATGACTTTCTCCCTGTCCTTTAGACATGTGTCTGGTTCCCACCAAGTGCTGTCGCCCATTCAGAAAGCAGTGCCTCTCTCTGGGGTAGGAGTGCCAGCAGTCAGGGGGCTGTCATGACCCGAGGACGGCAGGGTGACACGGTCTGCTCCTGCTAGAATTTAGAGTCCAGCAGACCACGTCTAACAGCTGGGTGACCTTGGGCAAATTACTTCATCCCTTTGAACTTCAGCTCCCACATCTGTAACCCTGCGGTGGCGACACACTGTGTTCAGGAGAGTTGTGAAGATGAATGAGACAATTCTTGTGCCTGGCTCCGGGTCAGCGCTCACTCAGGCGGTTGTTTTTATTATGAATAAGGGTATCAGGGCATAATGATGAGGTAAGAGGGTCAAGCACAGAGTGAGCCAGAGCTGAGGGGGGAACGATCTGAGATGTCCCAGCCGTGAGGCCGGGAACCTCTTAGGGGAAAGTTGTGAGCAGCGAGTCAGGGAAGCGGGGAAGGCAGGTGGGGAGGAGAACCCACGGGGTCAGCTAAGAGAGCCACTGGCGGCCCTGCGGGGTGCTGGGGGCCTGTTTCTGAGTCCCATAGGGGATAGCCTCAGGGGAGGCAGGACAATCTCAGCGCTAGGACCCAGGTGACCAGTGGACTTCTGTTCTGGGTCTGATGAGCGCACACGCTGGCTTTGGGGGGCTGACTTTGCTGCCTGACACACAGCAGCGTCACGTTCACCCTTCTTTACAACCACCAACCCTGGGAAATCTGGCTTTTCTCTACTGACAATAGTGATCTTTAGTAGGTGGCTGTCTCTGCCTCTGGTGGTTTTATTCGTTGTCTGACCAATGTCCTCCCACAACCTGTTTTGAGCTCTGCAGGAGGAGGTTGGACGTCTCAGTGGCGGCTGTGGACAGACTGTGGGTGACCCCCCCCCAGTCAGTTGGCCCCCCCTGTGAGCATCCCCAGGCTATTTTAGTTCCGGAGACTAGCACCATCCTTCTCCAGGTTTCTTTCCGAGCCTCTGTTTTATTCACAGGTAGATTGAGCTCTTAGTTAAAATGAAAATCTTGCAGAAAGGAAGGAAAACTTCCTTCACATTTGTTAAATTTGTCCATTATGTTTCAGACATCTCCTGTTACCTCTATTATCTAAAAAGTTTAAATTGGTCCCCTTCTCACCTCTGCCAAGTAGATGTGTGTGTTCCCATCCTACAGACAAGGGACCACAGCCTGGGGAGAACGGGGCACAGTCAGGCTCGGGATGCAAACACAAGCCTGTGTGTTTCCCCACTTCCTTACTCTGTCAGCTGCACCAGCTTGTGTGGGTTTATACCTCCACTTCATCCCTGCTCAGCAGGGCCAAGTCTTTAATCCTCGTCACACCCGTTTTCCAAGAACGTGGACGTGAGGCAGGCCGTGGTCCCCCGTGTCTGTGGGCACGCGTGTCTGTGCAGTGGACGTCTGCAGGTCCCAGAAGGGGCTGCAGGAAACCACCTCTTCCTCCCAGGTGCACGGAGGCAGGGCAAGGGGACGGCCAGAGCCTGCTGACCTCTTGGGGCTCTGCGGCCTTCGTACAGGGGTGGCTGGTGACACTTGGGACCAGTGATTCTGCCCCGGGTCAAGCTTGCTCCAGGCCCGGAAGACCTCCCAGAAGCGAATCCCACACGTAGGAATAGGATGTTGGCCGTCGGTCCAGAGGACAGTTTGTGGAGCAGTAACTGAAACACACAAATTCTCATCCTGTGTTTGTCCGATGGGCACGAGAAGCTCCTCCATGGCTTCCTCTGGGGGAGCCCAATGGAGGATTCTCTCAAAATAAGTAGGTCGGGAAAAGCCAGGCCAGAAGGTGCCAGGAACTCTTCTCATCTCCCAGGGACCCCACTGGCTCCCGGCCCCTCGTTGCGGCGGACCGGGAGGCCTTCCCACGCCTGGGGCTCTGTAGCCCCCTCTCTCCTCTTCCCCTGCCAGTGTCCCAGAGTCCCAGACTCTGCTGGGCCAGCCAGCCAGGCAGTAAAAGGAGATTGATGCCCTGTCCTCCTAGGAAAATCCATCACTTTTTGGCATGCGGGTCAGATGGCTTCACCAGACGCAGCTCTGAACAGCGCTGTGTGAGCTAAAAATAAACACAGAAAGAGCCCCAAATAGACGCTTGGACATCAGAAATGGAGACGCCGCGCTCCAGTCATTCCCGAAGGTCTGCGCCCTGCCCTTTACTCCCACACTCTTCCCTACGCACACAGGCCTCCCCAGGCCCTGGGAGGGGCGCCTCCCACCCATACCCCTGGGAAGACGCTGGACTGCAGACCCAGGATGAGCAGGGTGAGAGAAGCTGGGCAGCAGCAGAAGAAGGGGGAAGATGGAGGGTTCAGCTGCTGGGGACCCCATCGTCTTGGCGACCACCAAGTAGGGAGGACACAGGACAGACAGCCTCGGGTAATGGAAGGGACACTGGCTCGGGAGCCTTAAAAAGAAGACTGAGTCCTTCCTTTGCCATGTCATAGCTCTGGGAATTTTGGAAAGTTACCCCTGCCTCCATTTTCTCCTCTGAGCAAGGGGTACGATAACACAGCTCTCAGGGTTATCAGGAGGCTCGAATGTTGAGCAAATAGTAGGATTGAGCACAGACGAATTCCCTTCACCAGCTTCTTCCTCCTCCTTCAGGGGAAGCAGTTGCCCGAATGGTGGTCTGGAGCCTAGAGTCTTGTTGGCACACGAGGCTGTCCAAACAGAAGTGATTTGCCTCATGCGTTTGGCCCACATCCAGCCTCTCTCTGCCGCGGCTCCCGGTTACCTGGTAGAGTGTCTTACCCCGCGGCTGGGAGAATGTTCTCTCCTGGGGAGCATTTCTGGCGGAATGGAGTCTGTGTTCACTTTCTGTTCCTTCTCCTGCTCCTTCCCAGACCTCACCGCCCCACGTGTGGACCACGCTCAGTATTACTTTACAGGTACTTCTCCCGCAGACAACTAGAGTGAGCCCGGGCTATTTTATTCGGACCTGCTGGGTGTTTCCACATCTCTGCAAAAGATCCACTTGCAGGTTTGGGGAAGACATTTGGGTCTGTAGGAGACTTCTGCTTCATGCCTGCAGAGAGCAGACGAGTTTCTAGTAAAGTGGTCACCTGTCCCTGTTACATCCAAGCTCCCCTCTCCTGCGCTGCTTTCAACTCCTGGCAAGTGGAGGCAGGGTGGAGAAACGGCCCCTGGGCGCTGCTTCCCCTTGACTTGTGTGCGTCTTTCAGGGGCGGAGATTCTTGCTGCTGAGGGCGGGAGAGGAGATGGAGGGTTCCAAGACGTGGCCCAGGTCCAACAGCTGAAAACGGGAGCCCCGCTCTCGGTCGAGCCCCTCCGTTCTTGTTCTACACTCAGCGTGGCTGAGAGTGAGACTCGGGGGTGTGGGGAGTGAGACCCCCCAGGCCGGAGGTGGACTTAGGGACCCATGGACACGTATACTGTTGCTGGGCCTTTGTAGAGACGCGTCCAGAACATAAGGCAAGAGAGGCATGATTTCCGTTCCGCGGATGAGTAGTGGGGCCTCTGGGAGGGGTTTCCTCACCAAGGCCACACAGCTAGGGAGGGGAGCAGCCAGGGGGTAGTTTCCAGGACTGCAAGCCACCTCCTGCTCCACAACAGTCGTGGACGTGGGACTTGTTGAGGCCGTGCCATAAAGGCGTGCGTCTGTCATCAGCTGGCTAACTAACTCCTCTCGCCACCAATGTCATCCTGTTCCAGTGGTTCTCAAAGTGGGGTGCCTGGGGCAGCAGTATGCACTTCACCAGGGAACCTGTTAGAAAGGAACATTCCCAGGCCTGCGCCTGGACCTCGGCATGACAAGGCTGAGAACCGCTATCTATTGAAATGCCCGCAGCGCGGGGGTCTGGAGCCCAGTGGGGCTCATCCCCAAGTGGTTGGCTACTCGCGCATTTCCTGATGCTCTAGTCCCATCTCAGCCACCAGCTGGGGACTCCTGGCTTAGCCACTGTTTCCCCTGCATTTCAGAGGACTTCAAGGTTTCCAAACCTTTACAAACCATAGCTCGTGTAGCAGGTAAGAGAACTTGCCTTTCCCTCCGCCCCCACCCCTTTTGCCAAGACCAGGGTGTTCTGTAAGGTGTGAAGCCCCCAGTGCGTGCAAGTCGCAGGTCCTGAACCGGGTCCCTGTCCTTACCTGTCCCCACACGGGCAGAGGCGTGGCCTTGGCCTTGCAAAGTGGCCGTCGCCAGTCCCTTCCCCACCCCAACATCGTGCCAGATGCTCACGTTGCAGGAACCTGTACGTCATCAGCGGGTCACCTGGGAACGGCTCTGCGGCCAGCAGCAGGTGGCCTCCCGGGAGAGGTCCTGACTTCCTGTTTTCTCTCAGTGGGAAAAAATCTAGCCTTTCCCTTCCAGACCAACAAACAGCATTCCTCAGACCCTGGGAAATAGCAACAGAGGGTGTGAAGAAGGGAACTGATTTTTAATTCCCTTGTTGTGAAGACGGGCAGAGCCCTGTGGCATGTGGCAGCCACCTGGTAGCCCCGGGCTCTGCAAGGAGCAGCCCCCAGCAGCTGGGAGCCTGCAGGTCTGTCTTGCCGCAGAGCTGCAAATGCTTTTTCCCCTAGCTCCCCGCCGGCTCGTCGTCTGGGCCATGGTGGGGACACCAAGAACTCTGATAGAAAAAAAAAAATTGCATAGTGTATTCTGGCAGGAATCCCCAAGCCAACCAAAACTATAACCAAAGCCTGGCAACCACACCCCTCTGTGCGGGTCACGTGTCTCCCCGCCACTCCTGGGGACATTCTGCCGTGTTCCTCTGTCTCAGCTTTCGTTTTTTGGCAAGGTCATTTGAGACTGTCCTCTTTCCCGGCTCTGCAATGCTTTTCCTGATGGCAATACAGGTAATTCATGGGCTCCTGCCTGGTGAATAATGAATGCAAAGGTCAGTGGGTCATCTCCGGCTCGCTCCTTTCCTCACCTGCCCACTTCTTGTACAATTCCCTCCTAGCATTCTTTCCAAAGAGGTGGGAGGGCCGAGGGCACATCTCTGCTGCCTCCCAGCACAGAATTTAATTAGGTCGCTAAAATTAGCCGAGGCCGTGGCAGCCCTTCCCTGAGCACGGACCTGGTTCTGGGGCGGCCTCTTTCTGGACTTTGCTTTCACGATCTTCTTGGAGTTTCTCTCCAAGGAGAAGGATTTGTCGGGGAGAGGCTTCCCCCAGATAAATTTAGCTACCACTTAATAGTCTCTGTCACAATCCAAAAGCTGTGCTAGGATTGTTACAGCCGTTGTAACAAGGGCTAGTTTGTGTGTGTGTGTGTGTATTTGTCCCAGGCACTCGGCCAAATTCTTCATATAGATTATCTCACTTAATCATCACAGGAATTCAGCGAGTAAGGTATTGGTGTGAATCCCATTTGACAGATGAGGGGATTGAGGTTCTGGGGTGAAATAACTTTCCCAAGCTCAAAAAACTAGCAAGAAGGTGGAGCCAGGGTTCGAACCCGATTCTTGGCTACCCTGGTGACCTCAGTGTCCACGGGGCCATCTCTGGGCCAAGAGCGCCTGGAGAGGTCGTTGGGAATACAGGTCCTCGGGCCTCCGTGTCAGCATCTGCGCAGTAAGTGCCGAGAGCGCCCTGTGCCCTCTCCGGCAGCCACAGCTAATCACCAGGATCCCACGTGAACCAGCGCTGTCTGTCCTCCAGCTGTGCTTTATTAATGTGTTCGGGGGCCGAGCTGGGATTGGACTCTGGGTCAGACTCGCAACCCACAACAGTGTGACTTGGCCTGTTTCATGGGCAAGTTGGGATGCTGGAGTTTGCCTCTCCCGCCACGGCCTCAGAAGCTGTGCTCCCTGCCCTCGACCCCCTGCGCCTCATGAGGACGAGACTGACCTGGCTGCTCCCCTCTGTCCCTCCCACAGACGTGCAGCACATTAAGAGGAGGGACATCGTGCTGAAGCGGGAGCTGGGCGAGGGAGCCTTCGGGAAGGTCTTCCTGGCCGAGTGCTACAACCTCAGCCCGACCAAGGACAAGATGCTGGTGGCCGTGAAGGTCAGTCCCAGGGGCGTGTGGGCCTCAGGAAGGAACACGGGTGACTGGTGGGGGGGTATAGCGGGGGGCAGGAAGGGGATGCTCACTCCATCTGGAGGGTGGTGTAGACTGGCTTTACCAGGTGTGGTCAGGGGGCCTTGCCCAAGTTCAGCGACGTGTCCTTAGGACCAGAACCTACCTCCTTTGGCTTCAGAGGTCAAGAGCTGCCACACCCGAGGGGGCTGTGCCTGGGGTGCAGCTCGGGGAACGAGCTTTGCCTGCCAGAGGCCTTCGTTTCATTCTGGAGGCCCTGGGCTCGCTCCTGTCCCAGCTGGAACTCTTCCCTCCTCAGTGACCTTGCAGGACGTGTTCTCTGTGCCTGAAAAGTCACCTCACTGTTTCTCAGGAGTGGAGTTGGTGGCGGGATGAGCAGCTCAGTGAGGCCCTGGGAGTCACTGCTCCAGCAAGACAGACGTCACTCAGAATAGAAGGGGGGGTCGGGTACGGAGTACGTGAGAACAGTGAGAAAGGTGGGAAAGGCTTGCATACCCGCGTGGGATCCAGGTTCAGACCCCAAAGGGCAGTGTGCCTGTGGGTAGCTAACTGCCTGCTGGCAGCTCTCCGGGGTCCATTGACCACAGGCCTTTGTGCTGACCAGCCAGCGGTGCACGTTTGCAGCTGGAGCTGAATTGCTGGAGGCAGCAGAGAAGGGACTCGGCTCACCCACCCATTACCTCCAGCAGTGACCAGCTTCTCCTGTCAGTCAGTGTCGGACATATCTTTGGACGTGATTGCCACAAACGAATCAGGTAGCCTGGCTGAGGCACCCATGGGTCTCAGGAGCCCCTCTCCGGAGCGTGCAGTGGCCTCCGTGGATGCAGCGAGCAGGCCTCTGAGATGAGGCGTGAATCCTGCACCATGATCTGGGCTGGGACCTCAAAAGGGTCCCATCGTGCCCCCACGACAGCAGAGTTACGCTGCTGTGACTTTTGGGTCTCTGTACCCATAGTCCTGTGTGTCTGCAGAGCGTGTGTCCACAGAGGGCATGTGACCTCCATCAATGTGGGCGGGGCTGTGTGGGCCACAGGTACAGTGTGACCGTTAGAGCCCCAGCCCCACCGCCAATGAGCTGTGGGACCTTTCACAAGATGCAGCCTCTTTGGGCCTCAGTTTCCTTATCTGTATAATAGGAATAGAATATCTCCTCTTTAAAATTTTAGTGATTAAATGACATACCATATGTAACATCCTAAAAGGCCCGGTAGTAAATATCTTAGGCCCTGGGGGCCACACACACTCTGTCACAGCCACTCAACTCTGGCCAGTAGTGGGGACGCAGCCGACGTAAACTAATGGCGGTGGCTGTTTTGCCAACCTCTGCTCTAGAAAATACATAAGGAACTAGAATCTGGCCCCTAATGATGATTGTTACTGGACATCCTGAGAATAAACTTCTCAGTGGTCTCCATAGGCATGGGATGGTCACGAGCGACTCTTTAAACAGCTCGCAGCAGGAACGTGGAAGGGTTCTAACTTTGTCCCTAAACTTAGAATCTGCGCTGCCCGGAAACTTTTCATTTCTAGGATGACACTGATCCACTGGGCATTCCAGCATCTGTCTGGGGAGCTGGTGAATGAACTGAACTTTTTGGCACTTTGAGCAGGAAATGAAACGATGGCCTAAAACCCTGGGAAACGTTTCCTGCTGAGTGGTCCCACATTAAGGGGCAGTACCCGGAGTGCGTGATACAGAAAATGTGTTTCTGTTTTCATCCTCCTAACGGGTTTCCTTCTCTCCTTGGGTCTGGGAACCTTGAGGAGATGAGCGATCTGGGATTTCACACCCTTTGCCACCCAGTGGACCCCGCCCTTCAACCAGCCCCAGGAGAAGAAGCTCGTCTCCTCCAGACAACAGCCAAGAAACGGCATTTCCTGCCTCTTTTCCTCTTTAGATTGTACTCCGTGTTGCAGACTCCTTCCTTTTGAGTTTGTTTAGATGCAGAGTAACTGTGGACTTGCAGAAAACACATTCAAGAATAACCCCAAATCATGTTTTCCCAAAACTGTGGTTTTCAATCAGTTGCCAAGAATTTCTTGCCCAGCAGTTGCAATGGTAGAAACAGCAGAATTTGCAGCCTTTTTTCTACAGACACTTGCCTTCTGTCAGGAAGACGAGAGGTTACCCATGAAAGAAAGGGACAGCAGGACAAGACAGAGCGTAGCTATGTGTGTGTAGTGTAAGAGTGACATTAATGTCATGTGGTTCATAAATGAGAAAGGTTTCCAGCCTAAGTGATCATCAGAAAAATGCCAATTGGACTATAAGGAGATACCACTGTACACCAAGCAGATGGCTACAGAGCAGTGGTGGGAGTGTAAAGTGGTGAAATTGTTTGCAAAAGAGTTTGGTATTCTAGAGCATTAGCATACGGTGTGATGCAGCATTCCACTTCTAGGTGTGGACTCAACAGGTATGTATGTATTTATGTTTGCATGCGTGCATCCATCCATCCACCCACCTGCCCATCCATCCATCCATCCATCCATCCATCCACCTACCTGCCCTTCCATCCATCCATCCATCCATACATCCATCCATCCACCCACCTGCCCTTCCATCCATCCATCCATCCATACATCCATCCATCCACCCACCTGCCCTTCCATCCATCCATCCATCCACCCACCTGCCCTTCCATCCATCCATCCATACATACATCCATGCATCCACCCACCTGCCCATCCATCCATCCATCCATCCACCTACCTGCCCATCCATCCATCCACCTACCTGCCCATCCATCCATCCACCTACCTGCCCATCCATCCATCCACCTACCTGCCCATCCTTCCATCCATCCATCCATCCATCCATCCATCCATCCATCCATCCATCCAGAGAAGTGTTTAAGAATGTTCACATAGCATTATTTATGACAGCTGAAATCTGGGAACAACCCCGATAATTCATCAGTGGCAACATGGATAATAAATGTAGTCTATTCATACAGTGGGGAGCTAGTCAACAAGGAGAATGAACTATAGCTACATGCAACGATGTGGAAAAATTACCCAAACACAATGTTGAATGAAAAAAGACAGATATGGAAATGTATATAATGCTGTGTGTATGATCCCACTTATTTAAAGTTAAAAAAACAAGTAAAACTAAACTCTAGTGTCTAGAGATTCATATTTAGGTAGTAAAAACTACAAAACAAGGACATAAATTCTGTAGTCAGGACAGTGGTTACTTTGGGGTGAGGGAGGGCACACTGGAGGGATGGGTGATGGGAGGGGAACGTTTCTGGGGGTTTGACAATATTTTATTTTTTACTGACATTAAGGGTATATTTACACTGGTGTTAGCTTTGTGATAAATCAGTGCGCTACAAAAGATTTTTCTTTTAAGGATTTATCATGTTGTTAAAATGATGCTTAATTTATTCATTCCATGAGTACTTGTTGGACACCTACTGTGCGTCTAGCACTGTCTGAGGTACTGGGGATAGAGCATAAAGGAGACACATAGCCCCATGTGGCTCGTGTCTCAGAGTCACAGAACAGAGCCCAGAAGGGACATGTGAAGAGAAGACGCTGATGATGAAAGGGATGCTGATGGTTCCAGCGGCATCTAACAGAGAACGCTGATGTGCCAGGCCCTACTCCAAGTGATGTCTGCAGATTCAGGTTCCGTTCTGGCAACAACTCTACCCTAGGAACTGTCACTGTCCCCATTTTACAGAAGAGGACACTGAGGCACACAGAGAGAGGTGAAGCAGTGTGCCCACGGTCCCACAGCTAATCAGTGGTGGAGTGACAGTCATATCCAGGAGACCCGTTTCCTCCACAGGTGAAGGGATGAGGCCCCCATCACTGCTGTTCCTTGTTTTCTTTCTGTCCATGTTCTGTTACAGGCGAACCTCAGCATTCTTCAAAGTCATCGATTCTTGTAGTTTTATGGAGTGTAGAGTGTGTCTTGTCTGTGGAGGTTTTTGTTTTAACTTCAATGACCATAGACTTTATTCCCAGGATATCTAATTTGCTCTTAATTTTAATGTTGTCTTAATTTTATTTCTCTGTTTTTGTGGCATACCTTCTTGGGTTTTTTTTTTTTTTGGTATTTTTTTGGTTTTTTTAAGTAATTTTTTTTTCTCTCTGTGCATTTACTCATCTTTATCAGCCTATTCCTATAAAATTAATTTTATTTGCAGGACATTCATGTCTTGCTTATTGACCATTTTAATTTTTGGATTTAGCGTTATATTTCTTCCACTAGGTCTGAACCTCAGCTTTTGAGTTCCTTTTGGTTTAGAGAATTGTTTTGTTTTTGTTTTGGGTGTTCATGATTTCCGGTTTCAGTTACTTTAAAACATTTGTGAAACCATCTGAGTGCAGAATCTCAGATGTTTACTGTTTTCCCAATTTTTAAAAACAGGTTTTCTTCCCATTCTTAATACGCTTTAACCACTGACTGTTATCAGGTCTTTCTAAAGTATTTACTCTAGTTTCCATAAAAACAGCCCATCCTTTGCACTTACATTTTAGTGGTTTCGATGACAGCTCAGTATATTAAGCGATGACATTGACAGATTGAACTGTCACACGTGAATTTGGGAACAATCACACTGACTCTTGGTGAGCTCCTCTCTGGAACAGGTATTTCTGTGGGTGTCCAAGTAGCACGGAGTGTGATGGGCACCAGTCACCATGTGCCTCACAGCTGATGGGCAGTTCGCCTGGCTCGTCATGTGGCTACAGGTCACGTAAGAGGTTTTCTGGCTGAATGACCCACCACCACCACCCCAATAAAAGAAAAGGCAGCAGAACCCCTGCTGAACAAGAGAAAGATGTTAAGTGATTCAGAAGGAATAAGGAGCTTTTGAGAAATTTGAGTGTTCTTGCCATCTAGACTGCTCCCCTCCCACCCAGCTGAACAGCCCCTCGAAACCCAGAACTAGGGGTGAATGGGAGGGCTGATGCAGAGAGGGGAAGACCAGGAAGGGCAAAGTACTCAAACTTTGGGGGACAAAGGAGGGCAAACTCCAGCTCCCCTCTTTGTTCTGTGCCTGCTGCTTGAAGGGCTTCGAGACCGCTTGGCCTGACCCGTCTCACCTCATCTCCCACGCCACCCACTGGTGACCCATTTGGAAGTTTTCCTGCCCCAAAGAGATGTTGGGTGTGGGCTCCATGGAGAGGGGCAGGGCATTCTCTGGGCTGGTTTTCCTCCTCATTCTTCTTCTCCTTTCTTCTCTGTCCCAGCTGCATCCGTCCCTGGGGGCTGGGGGCATTTGCTGCACAGGACCCTCTGCCAGTTACCTGAGAGTTTCAGGTTTGACCCAGGAGCTGGAAAACCCATTGTGAAGGCGGAGAGCACTGGCAGAGGGGGTGGGCATTGGGAGCCTAAAAGCGACAGGACTTACTTTGTGCCCCATCTCCCACGTGAGGACCTCAGACCTGCTTTGCAGTGTAGGGTGCCAGCCTTGGGGGCGCTGGCGGGCACTGCTGGAGAGCTGAGACCTTAAATACCCAATGGCGATGCTGGCCTCTGGGACCGTGTGGGAGAATGATTTACAGAGATGGAGAGAGGCCATTTGGCTGGCCCCAAATTTGATCTACTTTTCCCTCTCGTAAATCCAGTGTTCACATAAATCTTTGTATTCTCCCATCCCACCCATGCTGGCTTCCTTTCCCCACCCCCTTCTTGTTCTTCATGAAAATAAATAAATCATCGGCAGTCATCCTGTACCCACGCCCCCAGCACATGGAGTTCAGGGCTGCAGCCGCGAGCTGGGTCACCTAGAGACGCGTCCTTGTACCGTGACTCGGACTTCTTCCCCCCACAGTAAGAAGCCTGTGTTCTGGTTGTCGGTGGACATATGGCAGCCTGTTCCTTTACGACTGTGCAGCTTCCCTGAGAAGGCAGCCAGAGCCGGAGTGGAGGGCAGATAGAACCAGAGCTGGGGAAATGAGCAGGGGGCCATGGACCTCCCGCTTTTCTTCCGGCCCTGATCGGCCCGCCAGACATGGCACCCTCGTTGGGTCTGGCCGCTCGGCAGGCAGCCCACACTCCTCACCTCTCCTGACCCCGTGCTCTGCCCTTTCTCATCCTTTAACTTCCATGCCCACCGTTCCCCGGTCACCTGCCTCCTGCCTGACTCATCTGGTAAAATCATTGCAGCAGGTGTGCTGGACGGGGGGTCTCCTGGGCTCCAGACTCGAGCTCTTACTTCTTGTATGATCTTTGTTAAGTCGCTTCTTCCCTGGTTTGGACCTCAGAGCTCGCAGCTGTAAAACGGGAGAGCTGTACCAGTGACTTCCACCATTTTTGTCAGCAGCGGGCTCATTTAATCAAACACTGTGTGTGTGTGTGTGAAACCTCCAAATTTTGAAAAGAATGGAAGGTCATTCTAGTTGAAGTTGGAGTGGGGTGTGATCTCTGTCTAAGGGACCGTGGCCCTCCTGGTGGCCCGAGAGCCATTGCCATTGACCTGGAGACCAGAGGCCAGGAGGTCGCTGAAGTCCAGTTTGACTCTCAGCTTCTGTCATTGAATATGTGTGAGTGTGTGTTGGTCCCTGGCCAGGGCTGGGCCTCAGTTTCCCCAACTCCAGAAATGAGCGGGTGAAAGTAGATGATATCTAGGGCTGTTTTCATGCTACGAGTCCCTCGTCTCTAACGTATGCTAATGGCTGATAGAGGTTTGATGAGCCCCGTAGGTACGATTCTTGCATGTTCACATTCCTGCCGTGCTGTAGGCCCAGGCAGCCCTGTGGATGTCAGCTAATGGTGGTTGGTTGTGGTGACGAGAGAGATCTCTGCTTGGGAGAACTTTCAGTAACAGCATGACCTACAGGGGTGGCCAGTCTGCCTAAATCACCAGAAACGGCCAGGTGCCTGGAGGAGAGAATGCAAAGCAATCTCCAGTCTGTCTAGATTTGCACTGACCTGAGAATGGCACGCGAACTTCACACTTACTCCCTCACTGCCCCTTGCTACTCATCTGTTGTCAGTTGAAGCAAGAGGATGTTTGCTCCCACTTGCCTTCTGACCTGGTGGGGACGGTGGGAAGGCGGGAGACAGGCACGAGCACCCCTGCTCAGGCTGCCGCTCCTGCAGAAACGGGACCCACCCCTTCATAGTTCATCATCCCCCAGGGCCACTATCTCCACGTCCCCTCGGAGACAGAGCCCAACCCAAGTCACTCGGACGTGCTCAGGGTTTTCCACTCTGCTCTCACCGTCATCTTCTGCTACTGGAAAATCCATATTCACAGCCCACACCCCTGACCGCTGCTCTTCCGTTTCTCTTCCTGGGTCCTGGGGCAGGCGGCCTGGTCTGGTGCTTTTCCCTCACACTGGAGTCTCCCACTCACACTGGGGCTGAGTGGTAACATTTCCGTGGCCACCAGATGCCCACCTTGCCATCCTACCCTAGGACCTTATGGACTTGACCTAGTCCTGGTCCTGAGTGGATCCTAAGACTTCTGCCCGGTTACTGTCGTTCCCACGGCTACAGTCCCACATACTCCCGCCCCCAGTGCTCCCTTCAGCCCCCTACTGTAGGGACACAAGTGCCTTCTAGAAATGGAAGCGTTCTCCTTTCTCCAAATATACACTCCTTCACCACCTAAAATCAAGGAACAGAAAGGGCAAGGAGACTTTATTTCATTGTCTGCCTGATTTCTGGTGGGCTCTGGGCGTAGGCTAACAAAGTTAAAGCACCTGGGGTCGTGGTTTTCCCACGGTTTACTTCAGCTGTGGGACCATTTCTTCAAGGAAGCCTGAGGGGAAGGGGCCTTTCTCAGGCCTCCCGCCTCACCGCCCCTCCCGCCGCCATTCGCACTAACCTCTGAGGAAGTGTAGGGCTCTGGGGGGACACAATTTGAAGTCGTTGGCCGTGATTGGGATGTGGGTGTCAGAACGTTGGTTTCTGTTTCTACAGGGATGAAAATGCTGAAGGAGGAAGGAGTCAGGCCTGGCTGTTGTGACTTAGGCTCATGGTCGTTAAGCCCCGATTAAAATCCGATTTGTTGGGAATCACTAGTCTCTTTATTTTGGGCACCACGTCTCTTCCCGGGAGGGGTACGGTTACTAAAAACCACTGTCCTGTGTGGTTTCCAGGCCCTGAAGGACCCCACCCTGGCTGCCCGGAAGGATTTCCAGAGGGAGGCTGAGCTGCTCACCAACCTGCAGCACGAACACATTGTCAAGTTCTATGGGGTGTGTGGCGATGGGGACCCCCTCATCATGGTCTTTGAGTACATGAAGCATGGAGACCTGAACAAGTTCCTCAGGTACGCAAGTTCCTGTCCCCACCCCTCCTGCCCGGCCCAGCCCCACCAAACCCCTGGGGTTCTCTCCGGAGTCAGAAATCACATTTGCCCCTTTGAACGCCGAAATCCAGGGTCTGGGAACGAGAAGCAACCTTTCGTTCTTCTCCATCATCTCCCGAGCGGCGAGATTCAGGCTTTTGTCCCTGATTTCTACCGGGAAAAAGTTGAGGACGTGACACGTCCCCTGTATTCTTCTTCCTGATTCTAAGAGGGACAGAGAAGAAGAACGAAGTCTGAAATGGGCCCGAGGACGGAGCCCAGAGGGCCTGCCCGCCTCTAACCTCCAATTCCCACGTTCTAGGGTCTTCCTGCCCCTGGTGGTGTGAAGGGCGTCCCCCCTTTGTGCCTTACATTTCTCAGTGTTGCAAAGTCAGGCAAATACCTTCCACCCCTCCTGGAAACCTTGCTGGAGACTTTTCAGTGATAACTAGGAAGGCACAAGCTCAGCAATTCAGCAGGAGACAGGAATGGTGAACAAAAAGGCAGGGTTTTCCTTGGACATGTTTAGAACTGTGCTGTTGAGTTCAGTAGCCACACGTGGCTCTGTGACTTTAAATGGACATGACTGGAAGTTCTATAAAAGTTTAGAAATTCAGTTCCTTGGTCTCACTAGCCATTCTTTGAGTACTCACTAGCCAGATGTGGCTACCATGTCGGGCAGGGAAGTATAAGATATTTCCATCAGTTGAGAGTTCTGTTGGCCAACATTCTTCTGAAGGAATGGATTTGTTGTAAGAAGGGTTTCCCCAAGCCTGAAGCAAGACCGTCTGCATTTTGAGAGGCTCTCGATGGAGTGAGTACAGGACTGGACCCCTGGCCAGTAGTTGTGGGTGGAGTTTCCAAGAACACCGACATCCCCCAGAGAGGACAGCATCTCCATTTGAGCAGAGTCAGCACTTCTCTGCTTCCCGCATCTGCCACCTTTCTGTGGTGCCCAGATGTGCAGGCGGCAGCATGTGTGAGGGGCGTTCAAGGTCCCAGGAAGCAGGTCGAACACTCAGGTCCTGGATGCTTGGGGTCTGCTCTTGGCTGCCTTTTACAGCCCGTTGGATTCCATGGCTGAGTACGAGGTTTCCAGAATTCAGATGTAGGTTAAGGAAGACTCTAGCACACTCACCCAAAATTGACGAGCGTCTTCTTGAAGTGGAACCTTCAGAACAGCACTGTGGTTTTGAGGGGGTCCAGGAAGGATTGACAGCAGGTAATGAACACTCCTTATGAGCTGGGTTTCCAAAAATGTCCCTGGAGAAATGGAAAGTACCTGTAGGATTGTCTAAACCTCCAGAACTTGGCTTCACAATGAAATTTTTTTCTTTCCTGGGCAACTTAGCCCTTATCAACAGACTTGGGTTCACAGCCCGAATTTGTCGCATCTTAGTTTTATAACCTGGAGCCAGTTATTAAGCCTTAATTCTCTCTTCTAGACAATAAGGCTGTAAAGAACTTCACAGGTTCGTTGTTATGATTATTAAATGACTATATTCCTATGATACCTAGATGAGTTTTCCATGTAGCTACTGTAGGTGTTCAGTAAATGGTAGCCACTAGTGAAATTATTACAATCATTGTTTTATCAGAACTGTGAACTGTGGCAGTTTCTAGTGCAGGGGACACCCTTTCTCAGCGCTCAGGAGCCTTCTAGCCCTGTGCTTCGTTCCCCGGAGGGACATGACCTTTCCCCACCATCCCCTCTCCATAGATCCAGCAGTGCCTTCAGCCCACATGCCCCCAGGCAGGGCTACGGAGAGCTCCCGGCTGCCTGTCTGGACCACTGTCATGTGCAGTGTAACGGGAGAGGAGGAAAAGAGAGTGGAGGCCCGTCCTGCTCTCACACCCCCCGGGTGGTGGCTTTTAGGGGCAGGCTGCCGTGTACTCTCCTGGTAGACAAAAGTGGGGCTTGTCTGCTGACCCCTTGCTTCTGAGCTGATGCTGTAACTCTCCTTCCTCCAGAGAGGGGTGAGGTAGGCAAAGCCCCCAGGAGGTAATAAAATAACCACAGTCGTGTTTAACGGTGCCTCTCGGTGGGGATTGGAGAAGCAGTAAAACAGGCTGAGGCCTCGCTGTCCACCAGGACTCCTTGGCTCCCAACTTCATAAATAAGGGCCCTGGGTGTGGTCATGGCTCACTGGGCTTTCTGGAGAAAAGAGGGAACACTAAAAGTGACTGATATGACAGGGCAAGATGTTAGGATAACAAATCTGGGCCTTGATTTAGGAGGGAGGGAGTGTTGTAGCGCCCCAGACCTCTGCTTTAGAGGTACAGGGTCTCTGTATCAGGCCCTGTTGGTGACAGGGTCCCCCAGTCCTCGGCAGTGTGGTGGAGAGGTTGGGAGCCTGGCCTCAGGAGTCTCGCTACCCAGAAGCCTCAGCACTGGGAGCTTGTGGGAAATGCAAAGGAATGAGCTCCCCCTAGCCAATCAGAATCCCTGGGGGTGGGGCCAGGAAGCTGTTGGAGAAACCCTCTTGATGCTTCTTAGAGTTTAAAGCTGCCTTCTGGAGCCACATGGTTTTAGTCTGCTCCTGATCACCCTGTGGTCACCCTGGGGCCTCTGCGACTTCCGCCCGGTGATCTGATCATTTCGTGCCTCAGTTTTCTTATCTCAGAATTGGGGTGGAAGGATTGAGTGAAAGAATGTATTTTGAGATATGTAGAACAGTGCATGGAACACAGCAAGGCCTATGTAAGAGTTAGCGGTTGTTTTATTAGTCATTCTGTATTAGACGTTTAGAACCTGGGAAACCCCGGGTGGCAATTAAATATTTTAAAACAGCAGGTTTATTCCCTGATCCATGAGAGCACGTCTGCTGTCATCTTAGCTGGGAACCTGGGTGTAGCATTTCCCCCATGTCCACATCACGTAATAGGATTTGAGGTGGATAGAAACAGGCCACAGGAGAGCTGAGAAGGGGGGTTTCCCTCATTTCTGCGCTGCGTCCCCGGGAACAGGGAATCAAGGCCTTGCCCCTCTGAGTGGCTGAGTTCTCTCTGCCCCCTCACCTCTCGCCCTCCCCACCCCCGCAGGGCCCACGGGCCAGACGCGATGATCCTGGTGGACGGGCAGCCCCGCCAGGCGAAAGGCGAGCTGGGGCTGTCCCAGATGCTGCACATCGCCGGGCAGATCGCCTCGGGCATGGTGTACCTGGCCTCCCAGCACTTTGTGCATCGCGACCTGGCCACCAGGAACTGCCTGGTGGGAGCCAACCTGCTGGTGAAGATCGGAGACTTCGGCATGTCCAGAGACGTCTACAGCACGGATTACTACAGGGTAAGGCGGCCTTTCCCGCTGTGGGACGCCGGGCAGAGCTCGCACCTTGCTTACGTGTCTTCATCATTGTCCGTTGATCCTGTCACTCTGGCGCACGCACATGCGCAGCCATGTCCATACATACACGCGATGGGTATCCTTTGGCCACTCCTGCGTCGTGACCTACCTGTTTATTATTCTCTGCATAGCTCACTCCTCCCTCCATCTGGATATTTAACTCAACCGTGTCCTTACATTGTAACGACATGTGCATTGTGTTCTCACTTGAATCATCAGTCCTCATTCTTCATGCAAACAGGTACACACACACACACACACGCACACGCACAGACAGACTCAGCGTGGCGCTGCGTTTCAGCCGCTTCCCCCCCAGTCCCCGATCCAGCCTCACCCACAGCGCAGTTTGTTCTCGGAAATTATCTGCTGACCACATTGGCGTGTTTTCAGAGGTAGATAAATACCTTGCTGACAAGCCACAGCCCAACATCACGTAGCAAAACGGCTGCTGTCTTCCTGAGCACAGTTATCCAAGTGGTCTAGGAGGGAGGAGCGAAGGAAGCACGTTACATCGCCAACGTTGGAGAGAGCGGCAGGTTAGAGCAGCTTTCTGATCGTGAGCGGAGACGTCACGTTCAATTTTGCTTCGTGTGGTTGTCCCCTTTACACGAATAGGTGTCTCATTTTGCTCCCAGAACTTTTTTCCTCTTCATCTTTGGGAATTACCTTCCCGTGGATCATTGAGTGGGTCTGCCAATGTTATTGCCAGGGAAAGGACGAGTAGACACGAGTGTCATTTCCCTCAACGAAAAGGGGAACTATAGATGCGACCTTAGATATACAGATAGAATAACTTCTGTAAACGGATTGGAAAGCAGATGCCTCAGAAATATGGGAATTTACTTCAGGGACATAGACTGGGCAAGGACTTTGGGTTATGTGGTACAAGGGAGGGTGGGACAGTGTTTTGGAAGTTGAGAGGCATGGTAGCCTTTGGTCTCACCTTCTTTGTAGGGAATGAATGATCATATTGTGAGTCCAGCAGCCCAAGTGTGATTGTCCTTTTGGCCTGAGCATGGGGACCAAGAGGCTGGGAGCTCAGTCAGGGTTGGCATTTGCAGAGCATTTCTGTGTCAGTGCTCCTGATGGCTTTGTCTAAACAGGACGTGAAAGCCGGTTGCTCAAGACACTTCACTGTAGCTGTGCCCTAAAGGAAAGAAATGGAAGGGTTGAGAAATGCCCTTTGTGGCTAAAAAGTCATTTGTCCATGATGCAACCAAAGGATGGCAAATGATTCACCATCACGAAAGAATATGAAGCGAAGTAGACCAGACAGTGGGGGAAGGTAGTATGTCTGCAGCGAACTGGGCAGTTTCTTGAGCCACCCTGCCCTATCCAATAGCCCCAGATGTGGCAAAAAGAGCATAGACCGATGGCTGGGACAGACCTGCCAAGGGAAGGCTACAACAGAGCCTCTCTCGAGCATGTAGCGTGACTTTTCCAGTCATTTCTACGACAGGCATGGGGACGGTTAGGAACGGCCCATGGGTCATAGATTTCTCGCGTCTAGCTGAAGCTGGCACCGTTTAATTGCCTTTGCACTCTGCGTAATGGGGTTTGCTGGCCTGTCTGGGTGAGCTCAGATTTATATTGGTGTTGAGAAAAGCCAGGAAAGGATCACAGTTTTTCTGGGTGAGGCAGATGTTTGATTATACCGGTCTGGTCTCTGCTGGCTTCCCCAGGACCTGGGGAAACACGGTCTGACCAGAATGTGTACAGACTCAGCCTTCAAACTTGCCTCAAGGAGTGCACTTAATATTTCTCGATTCCGATTTAAAAGTGAGAGAGAGAAAAAAGATCACATCTTCAAATGATACTGCTGTGCCCTTGCTTTAATACCTGTGACCTGATGCTCTGTACTCCTGGGAGGGCTACAAGCAGTGAACCCATCTCATTTCCGTGGGTCCCAGGGCAGGTTAGAACTTACGGAAGCGGGGGCGGGGGGTGGTGGAATTGTCCACATCCCAGCGGATGCAATTCCTTGTTCGCGAATTCCAAGCCAGGAGTAAGCTAAGGCCAGTTAGCTTGCAAACATGTCTTTGGCCCAAGGAGCATGAAATAAAAAGGATGGCTCGTGCAGTAAAGTCCCAATGCCCCACCAGCAAACCCGTATTCTATGGATGGCGGGTCCATGTTACACCGTGTGCGGAGAGCAGCTTGTATCCTTGTGTTCAGTTGCTCAGGGTCCCAATGTAGTCACAGCTTCCCCTCCTCATCTGTGACGCAAAAGGCAGAAGTGATCCGCCTGAGGTCACATTGGGAATGGACTTGTTATCTGTATTGGAAGACATCAGGGCGACGAGGGGAGTCTGCGTGTGGGCCTCGTTTTACCCGTGTTCACATCTGAACACCGCCATCAGCAGCTCTGGGACCTCAGCACACTTTCCCTAACCTCTCTTTCATTTTCCCATTTTTAAAATGAGGACGAACACAGCCTCTCAACCAAGTTATCCTGATGTGAAGCGCATTCATTTGTTTATGTTGTCTTCCCTCGTCCCCTTCGTGCCCAAGGCAGGAAACCCCAGGGATAATCTTATTTCAGAGCTGATTCTTGAGTCAGGGAGAGGGACCTCCTGACTGCTGGAAAATACACTGGGACCTGGCAGCCGCCCCGAAGGGCCACGTGGGGCCATGAAGGCGACCCCTCTGGAAAATGTCCTTCCCAAGATTTCGGCTTGGATAGAAACACTCGGTCCTCAGTACTTGCCTGTTCTTCCGGTCAGTGTTCCTGTGGTCCTGCGTAGGAATCTTAGAGCTGAAGTCCATGAAAGTGATTTATGAAAGATGTTTTTTTGTTCGGTACCCCAGCTGAAGCTCTGGGGGAAAGCAGTGATTTATGAGGGAGCCCGAGCACTGGACGATTCTGTCTGCAGGCTGCCTCCCGGGATGGGTTTCCACCTCTGCTACTGTAGGCTGCTAAGCTTATGGGGCCTACGAGTGTGCTGGTTTCTCGTGCCTAATGCAGCTGGAATGCAGATAATTGAGGGGCGTGGGTGTGTGTGCCTGCACGCTCACCTGCCCAGTGCAAATTCGAGCGTGTACATGAGGGCAGGGGGAGAGGTAAAGATAAACTCTTTCTTTTCATTCTTACTCATTTTTAATTTCTTAAAGAAGCACCATCTGACTCATGCACGAGCGGTATGCAAACGGTTTACAAAGGTGAACTGCCTAATTTCCCGTTACACATACGTACAGAGGGAAAACAAACATCTCTGTACCAGACTGACAGAGCAATTTGCTCTCTTCCTAAGACTAAGTCCAGTGACAGCTGCGTTGGCCTCCCGTGGGTCACTGACGTGACGACACTTCTGAGATGGCCTTTAAACCAGCTGTGATAAGGGCAGTTGGCGATCCCTTTCTGAGGACATCAAACAACACTCCGAGATTAGAGCTCAACTCTGGAATTACAGGAAGCTTCGAGAGTCCTAAAGAGGAGGTTGGATTCCGGAAGAGACACGTTTTCAGATGATTTGATGTGGAAGGGAGGCATTGTGCCGAGGTGCAGGGGACATGGGGTTGGGGGGGGTCGGTGTGCGGGTCCCACGGGAACAAAGGTCCAGGCCAGCCTCTGCCCACCCTGCTGTTTCCTGCGCCCAGCCCCGGGCCGGGATTGGAGGACACCCAGTCAGGCGTGAGTGAGTGAAGCCAGAATGGGAATTCAGAGTTAGGCAGGAAGTGGATCAGGCCAGACCAAGTGGAGCCTGGGCAGGCAGACAGATGCCCACAAGGTATTGCCCCTGGAGGTGATGTGGGGAGTCCATTGTCTGAGCAGTAAGGACCGGACGGTGTCTAGGAGGCAGGTGAGAGGTGGTCCGAGTCATGGCCGATTCAGTGCAGTCAGATGGAGCCTCAGTAAGGAATGCGGCCAAGCGCCCAGGACGTGTGGCATGAGCGTGCCCAAATCCAGGCACACACATGGCTGCGGGACCAAAGGCCGTCTGGCCGCTGACAGCAAGGCCCTGGGTCCTAAGCTAGAGTCCAGGTAAGGGTTCCTGGAAACCCCTGGAACCCTTCGGGTGTGAGAATAAGATAGAACAAGCTGACCTGGCAGGTAGAATGTTCGATTTTATGGATGCCATGGTATCCCATGGCAGTGATGGAAAGTGCAGACTCCTGAACCCACGGTGTGTGGGTTCCCATCTCAGCTCCTGTAATTCCTGGCTGCATGACCTTAGGCAAGTTATTTAACCTTTCTGTGCCCCCACTGCAAAATGGGGCTAATAGCCACTCTCACATGCATTTGCTATAAGGGTTAAGTGTTAATAAATAGAAAGTTCTTAGGATGATTAATGCTCATTAATTACTCTTACTGTCGTTGGAGCTAAAATACACATGTCTACCCCAATTCCAAAATGGGCATCTGAGTAACACTTACATAAGTGTATTAGCAAAGGTAGGCCACTGCCATAACGAGGAAATGCAGAACTATATGATGGTTCCGGCACACATAGAAGCCTCTTTCTGGGTCGTGTAACAGTATGAGCCGGTGAACCTCCGCCATGCGGTCACTCAGCTGCTGGAGCCCTGCGCTCTCCTTTGTGTGGGTCCTTGGTCACCCCAGGCGTCCATCCCCGTTCTAGCCAGCTGGCGGGGGAAAGAGGCAGGAAGGAATGCACGTGAGGCTTGTCACTTCCCCTCATCGCAGGAAAGCTCGTCACAGGGCTGCTCTCACGGTCTGTAAGGCAGGCAGGCTGAGAGACGGAGCGTAGCTTGTCCCCAGATGGAAGGGAAGCACGTGTCTTGTAATGGGGCTGCTGGCATCCTCGGCCCCAGTGCGGGTGAAGGAAAACTCCTTTCTCGTCCTCCATTCTGTCCCCGCAGCGTAGCCTCCCACGTCTGGTGGATCGGGAAGGTTAGGCCAGTTCACTGTGTGTGACAGAGCTTCGATTCGGGAGGCAGACGAGGGCCTCTGATCTCCTCCGAGTGCCTGTCCCTAAGGCCTGTGTTGTTCTTTTCTTCCGCTTTGGGACAGGGTGCCCGGTGCTGGCCGGGAGACGCGACCATGGGAGACCCCAGGCACGCTCCGAGCGTTCGCTGCTGATGCCGACAGTGCAACTCGGGGCCACAGGACACACACCTGGAGTGAATTGTGAAAAACAGCTGAAATGCAAAGAGCTAGTTAGCTGCACAGAACTGCAGAGGGAGCGAACACGGAGCAGGGTGTGCAGGGTAGATGTATGCTAAGTACAGGTCTGACCCCCTTGTTTCCTCGACGAGAGCCAGAGGATCTGCACGCTCATTGTCCACGAGATCGCAGGCGTTTTGAACCCGAGCCTGTTGCGGGACAGGCCGGCTCTGTGCTGACACCTTGGTCTTGCCGGCTGTGTCCGTGCTGCCAGTTAGAAGCTTCACTTTCATCTGTGAAGGCTGGAGTTTACATTCCGGTTCTGGGGTCTCTTTTGGGTTCTGCCTTCCAGGGGGCTAAGTTGTGTGTGCAACGATAAGTGGGCAGAAAGTTTGGTTTCCCTTCTGGATAAAATAAGGGAACAGCCTCCAGTTGTGCCATGGGCTCTTCCCGCAACACCTGGATCTAGGTCAGTGACTAACGTTTGCTTTCTGCTCTTCCCTCTTCTCCTCTTTGGAGACATTTCGGGTCATTGGCCACATTCAGCCTGGTGTGCAGAGAATTACGGGGTGTCCACTTCCTTGGTACTTTTGTCAGTGATGGGAATTACCTGGATTCTTCCATCCATCTCTGGCCTTCCCAGACCAACACCAGGGACATGTCCCTGCCACTCCGGCGTCCACTAAGTGCCGAGCAGATGTGGTGTGGGGTCTGGGCTTTGAGCCGTGGGCTGTTCCAGCACTCTGGTGTGAAGACGGCGTGGAGAGGACGTGATGGCCAGGAGGTTGAGGTGCCAACAGTCAGGCCCTAACAGTGAAGAGAAGAAGTTATGGGTGGCATTTTCCCCGCCCCGTACGTTTAGGAACTCTAGTCCTGCGCCGTACTTCCCGTCTTTGCTGTCGGGCTCTGGGCAGTCTGACTCACATGTGACGAGATTGCAGGACCAGAGGCAGAAAGCCTATGCTCCGTCCCCGTGGTGACTGCTGACATGGGACAAGTCTCTGCCTTGCCCTGGACCCGAGCGTATCATATAGAAAGTGGGCACTTCCTGTCTTTTTTCTTCGTTGCTGAGGCTTCTCGCCTCTCACAGGTGCTGGCCACACCAGTAGCGTTTTCTGTCACTCCATGGAACCTTGGTTGGAGCTGAGGAATAGCCTGCAGTTTCATCTTGAAATGCCTTGGTGGCTTTGCTGCTCCTTTTCCTGGATGTGACTAAAGCCCCCCTGGGTGGGGCTTGAAGGACTGGGTTCTGGCTCAGTCACTTACTTACTTGGATGATATTGATTTTTAGATCAGTGTTCTTGACTCTCATTTCCTAATATTGGATTCGATGCGTAGTTTTCCAGCACAACGTGTTGTAAGCAGTAGAACCTTTTGTTCAGATGGAACCTTATAAAATAGGTAGAGATGGGTGGATGGAAGGAAGGAGGAATGGATGGATACGTAGATACACTGATGGAAAGATAACCACAGAGCTACTCCAATGGAAGTGTAAGAACAAGGAGCCATGGCGTTTTGTCACCCCTTGCCTGCCCCCGTCGTGGGGTTCTTGCAGCACTTTTCTGGAGGAGCTTTCGAGCCCCAGGACCCCTTCAGTGAGCTCCTCAGTTCAGATGTGGGGCAGCTCGTCCAGGCACACGTAGTGGTGACAGTGACGGCCGCAGAATGGCAGCAGCAGGGGACCCGTGAATGAACACCTGCGTCTGCATCCCGTCTGACTGCTGCCTCTCTGCTTTACCAGTCGATCACGTCAGCCCTCACAGCAAACCCGCTGAAGGAGAAATGCTCGTTTTACACACGCGGCCAGCGGGGCTTTGAGCTTTCACACCAGCCTCTCGGTGTTTTGCCTAGAGAGGAAGAGGGTCTTCTGGGACCTTCCAGAGAAGTAAGCACTCAGGGATAATTAACGTCCGTTTTCTAGATAAGCCTCTCTAAGAGGGTAGGCCCTGTGTTCAAGAGCGTGAGATCCTCAAAAGCAAGGTCAGCGCTAGAGCATTTATTCGGGCACAGGATGGCTGATCCAGTCAGTACATTTGCTAAACCTTGTTCATGCTGGTTTCTTTCCCGTGGTGCCAAATCTCCTGGCCATTGACGAGGTCCATGTGCTGGGGGATGGGAGTCAGTTCTGTTCCCCGAACATGTGCAAGGATGAAGAGAAAACATCTGCGTTCCCAAGGAAATTCAGTTTTCACAGGGAATATGAAAGAGGATGGAAATGTGGAGCTCTACCGTAAGCCAGAGGGTGGTACATGGTGCCAGAGTTGCGGGTTTCAGCCTATTTAGAGGGGTGCCTGAGGGGCCGTGGGGGCTTGCGTGGCCGTCAGTGGGCTAAGTTTTGGGGGTCGTTCCAGTCAGAAGGGTTATTAGCAAAGGCATGGGCGTGATGTGGAAGGAGGCAGACCGGGAGAGTGACCTAGCACAGCGTAACCCCCGACTGGTCCAAGCCGAAGGTGCATGGAACACACGTGGAAGGAAATGTTTGCAAAGGAAGGATGGGGCCATGAAGGCAGCCCTTGAGAAGCCACCTGTCCTGACTTGGGTCGCCACTGGACAGTCGTGGAAGGTGTGTCATGTTTCAGTGTAAATGAGGCTGTGTGGGGACAAGTCGTCAGGCAGTGGCCTGTAGGAGAGACTGCTGGGAACTGCGACCACGGACGCAGGCCACGGCAGTGGCCCAGGGACGAAGCAACGAGCCCCGTGCTGCCTTGTAGCAGTGGGGTGCGGGAGAGAAGCCGACGGAATCAGTGGGGCCTGGAAAGGTGACCCGAAGGCCAGGGCCTGGGCACGCGAAGCCTCATCAGTTTGGGGTGTAACCTTGAGAGAGACTAAAGTGGCATCGAGGGTCAGGATGGAGTTTTACAGATGCATCTCTTAGGCCACCTAGTCCATTCTGCATCCCCCGAGTGTTAGAAACATGAACAAATGCCAAGTCATTCAGTTTTAAAGAAACATGAGGCTGGAAGGAGTCTTAAATGTCATCTGTTTCACCCCTGTGGTCCCAGGCAGAATAGCTCAAAATCCTCCCAGGCATATGGCTTGCTTGCTCTATTCTGTGCATCTCTGGGGATTCCTCAGGTCCCCCCTTATTCCTTCTAGCTGTGACAAAGGGAGGCAATTTCCAGTGAGAGCTTTGTCTTTTTCTTTCTAATTTGTCACACGCTTTGGAAGTGGGAAGTTCCCAGTTATATCTAGCCAGAGTCCCACCTACTGCAAGGCACCATTTCCTCGTACATGCTTAGTGGAGGTAAACATGATCAATATTATAAAACAGACATTCTAGCACTCGGGAAGATGCTAAGAAACTCAGTGAGACCACAATGGCCTTTTCGTAGGTAATTGGTTGTATTTTATTCATGGGATGTACCTTCACTGGTAAGGAAACAATGAAATAAAAATATTTCCCTCCCTTGCTCGGCCAAAAAATAATACCTGTTTTGGAGAGCAGTTTCCAGGGGTCTCCTGCCCTTGATCTCATCTCCCTGTCGTTTTGAAACCTGGTTGTTTTCTTCTGGCAATGATGGCGGTGCGGGCATAGAATAGACACTTGTCGTCAGCCTTACCTCCGTGGGGACAGATTCTGGGAAATAAGACGGGGGAGGCCCCACAGAAAACTGTAAGAACTTGAGGCATGTTTATACCAGAGCTCATCGTCAAGAAAGGAGAGAAGGAAGTGGCAGGAGGTCCTGAATGCTATGTTGATTTGCTCCATTTCTCTGGCTCCTGTGGAGGGCGGAGGGCCAGATGGCAGCTCACCTTTGTCACCTGCCGGTGCCATGTACTGGAGCAGACCCTGTTTGGACTCCTCAAATGTCAGAGGCCTGTATTCTTTTTTTGTGTTTTTTTTTTTTTTTTTCCTGAGGCACACTGAATGTGTAACATATAAAAATACATAAATTTCCATACAAATATCTTCTTTACCAGCTGTAATTAAGATATTTGCATGTAGAGAGAACAGTCTGTTCCCTGACTTCCTCGTGGTAGGAAATTGTATTTCTCTCATAATCCTCAAAGTCCAAGACCTTGATTCTGTCTGTGTCTAAACCAGGGGTGGAGGAGCAGACGGGACTGGGTCAGCATAGCATCTGAAATCCGGAACTGTAAACAGTTTTTATTCCAGGTTGTTTTTCTTCTGGTTTAGCTAATCCCACAGGACAGCTGGCGGTGGGGAGCGGGAGAGCGGGGAGAGAGCGGGCAGAATACCCACTAATTCTGGAGGCAGGTCGATATTCCCTGAGTCCTGAGCTTCTGTTTATGAGCTTCTGTGACCTTAGGACATTTTCTTACTCTCTTAAGCCTTAGATCCTCCTCTGGGAAAGAAAAAAAATTTCTTTTGTGCAGATTAAATCAGATAATGTATGCAAATTGTCTGTTACCTGTTAGGCACTCAGTAGACGGTAATTATTGTTCTATGTAAGTGAATAAGGTAGAAGTGATATGGAAGACATTTTAAATAATTTTAAGTTACAAGCCAAGATATTTCCCATGATGGTCTTTGGTGCTGTCTCCTAAAATGGGGAGAGGAGCCTACTTAAGAGAACTTGGGGCAATAACACAGCCGCTCACTCCCCCTGGGGCTGGTTTAGACATTCGAGCGGGTCTGTTGGCAGCCCGAGAAGAAGCACTTGGAGTTGGTCCGAGGAAGGGTTTCCCATTGTAGATCGAACCAGGAGCTCACTTTTGTGACCGTGAATTCATCCTGCAATAGACAGAGGTCTGCAGAATTACAGCCCATTCTCCAGGACCCAGAGGGAGATTTCGGAGTCATGTGCCCGAGAGCCTTAGAGACAAGGCTGGTGTCAGTCCAGTCCTCCCTCCTTTCTCCCTCGTATCACATGCCCCGTGATGGTCACCACTGTGCATGGCGTGCGGCAATGGATACGTGGGAGCTCTGGGCACTGTTGGCTTGGGTGCTGTTGGTTTCACCACCACCACCATCACCACCATCACTCTTACCTCCTTTACCACAAATACGGGCAGCTTAGTGAATGATCATGTGCATTCCGGAAGGAATGAGTCAGGTTTATCAGAATCCCAAAGTTGATTGGCAGGGTGGTCAGGATGCCAAGTCTCCCAGCAGCCAGTTCCCGTGACAGCCTTGGCTGCCTGTCCCGCACTGAGTCATGCTCTTCAGCCTCTACGGCCAGGATGGACCCTTGATGCGTGGCCCAGTTTGTTCTTGAAGTTGATCGTTTCCTTACCCAACGGGTCAATCTCCAACTTCCCCATTTTTGTATGTGTGTGTGTGTGTGTTTATTTATTCACGCCCTTGAGTCATTTAGGAAAACGCTTGTCTTACAGCTCTCTGCAGCATAAGTTCTCTTGTAGGCAAAGGAATCCATTCTGTTTTTATCACTGTGAGTTTTCACATAAAAAGTGCTTAATAAAAGTGCTTAATTCACACATACACAGTCTTAGGTCAGAGGTTTGTGATGAGTAAGGAGTAATGCTCCCACATTATGGATCCTTGTAGGTCCCCACTTGTCAGACACCAGTGGTCAGTATGTGGGGACTCCGGGAGGTACATGAGGGAGATGGAATGGAGTCACCTACGGGGGAGCCCCTGGGTGTCTGACTCCCCCAGAGGGCCCGGACGTCTGCTTAGCCATGGAGAGGCCAGAGAGAATGTCTTATTAAAACGCTTGTGAGACTGGAGTTAGCACCAGAAGGGTAGTTTATTGATGCAGGCAGGGGACCGGATGGTTCCAGGGCTGTGTCACCAGGCACTCACTCCCCATAAGCCAGCCTGTGCGGGAAGCTGGCTCAGACTGACATGGTTGCTTAGAAAGGAAGAAATCAGAGCAAGGAGGGCAGATGAATCAAATGGTTAGTGACATGCAGCTAAGAACGACCAGTGTATCCGTCTGATCACAGGGCTTTCTCAGCTTCCCAGCACGTTCAGAAATACTCCAGGTCTTTTGACTAAATCCTCCTCTTTCCTCTGAAAGGAGAGGGATGAGCATTCGTTCCCATCACTTTTCCAGGCCCCTGTGGAAAGACACATTCTCTCTTCGTCTGTATCAATGACGGTACGATGGAGCCATCACAGCCCAGAAGCCACTCAAGCTTTTCACACAACCTTGGATATACACCCGTGTTTTCCTGTTTTATGATTTTAAAGAGACCAATTGTATTTTCTTCATTTCCAAATACTTGGGGGGAGTCACTTTGTTATTAGAGTTCCTCATGCTTTCCGTGTCACTGAATTACCTTTGTACCTAAAAAAGAAAAAGAAATGACTCCTTTGGTTGCTTGTGAATCTAATTGCCTCGATAGCAAGTACCATATGCCCCAGGGCTGGCAAGTAGATCTCAGGTACCAGTCTGACTTGACGGGCAGTGGTTGCCCAGAGTGGAGAGTGATGACGAGAACTTGTGGCTCCATTGAGAGTCGGTGAAAAAGCATGTAGTGACCAAAGGCCACGTCTCCCCGGAGTGTAAGAAAGGGGACTGGTGGGACCTGTGTCACACTGTGCGTTCCTGGTGTATCCCAGTCAGCACTCTGTTCAGAGATTATCCTGGATCTGTCTCGTCGTCCTCCAGCCTCGGCTCCTGACGAGTGGAGGGATTCTGTGAACACAATAAGGCACAGGTGTGAGTGGACTGAATGTACCTGTGTTGAAGGACTGGGTACAGAGGGAGGGCTTTGCCGGGGGGCCTGCATTCCCGAAGCTAACGTAGGTTTATTTGCCCAAGTTCCCGTAGATGGGACTAGTACCCCAATATCATTGTCTCGTACTGGCCTTTCCTTCATACTTCACTTCAGTGTTTTTGAACTTACATAGCGCACCAATGCCTCGTGCTTGGCAGCCCTGGCTCTCTGTTCCACTCTGTCCAGGATTTTTTGTGGTCTAGATACAGCTCCCCCATCCAGCTTGGTGCTATCAGCAACTCTTATCGATGTACCGGCAATGACTTGCAGCGTAGTTTCAACTTTTTGGAACGTTGACTCGCCTGGGACCTGGGTTTGTTGCTGGAGTCCTGCTCCCTGGCAGATGTTGGTCCAGTTGTCAGCATTCTTTGCTTAGTCATTCCGTGGTGGTGGCTCTATCTGACTGGACTCTTCTCCTGCACACATTGACCTCTTTTGTTCAAAAGTGTTTTGTGTGAGTCCTCGATAAATGCCTGGATGAAATCTGGGTAAGGAACCTATGCTGGCAAACTTGTAAAATCCCAGCAGAAATGAACTTAGAGGTCATCTTGTCAAATCCGCTTATTTGACAGATGAAGACAGTGAACCCAGAAAGAGAGACAGAGAGAGTTTCTCAAGTTCATTCGTCTACTTGGTGGCAGAGTTAGATAAGAACATTGGTTTCCCGTCTCACAGGTCCAGTGCTTCTCCGATCATTGTCAGAATACTTTGAGGTCGACCAGGCTGGTATTATTCCTACTTACAGAGAAGTAGACTGAGGCTCGGCCATTCATCAGTATTCCTCAGATTGCACAGTGAGGGCCGAGTTCGGTTCAGTGTTCTGAGTCAGAAGTAAGGTAACAGTCCTTAGTTATGAGGACTGTGAGGTCATTTGTGAATAGAATCGTTCAGTCGTGTACGAGGATAGTACGGGCTCCATGAGCTTAGGTATAGTTTAAGAGTTGAAAGTGTGAGCCTACAATACGCCAGTTCCATGAGTTTTTTCCTTTTAGTAAGGTTTGTGGCAAGGATGTTCACGAAAAAGGAGGCAAACAGTTGGGGGCGACTGAAGGCTGGCCATCGTAGCAAGCAAGGAGACCCCAGTTCAAGGAGTTTGGGGTCTCTGTGGTGACAGTAAAGCCAGCAGCAGCAAGGTGATTTGAGCCAAGTGTAGTCCCAAAATGTAATACAGACTCCGTGAAACTGACGAGTTAGGAAGGGATGCCAGGAGCAGGGGAGGTGGCGATGGGAGATGACGAATGCTGCCCTCGTACCGCGAAATGTATTCCAGGAAGCGATTTTTTTTTTTTTACATGTTTATTGTGAAAATGTATTCTCAGGAACATCTGTCGACACATATTTGTTCGTAGTAGCTTGGGATTCCTGAAAGAGCAGTATCCATGCCTCATTTCACCATCACATATCCCTGTGCCTACCGCCATATCGGGTATCTGGTGGGCATTTCATAAAGGTCTGTTCAGTGAAATAAATAAGGAGACAGGTGCACCGCTTGGTGCATGCCTGACCTGGGATGACGCGCCAAGGCGCCGCAGTTTGGGACAACCAGAAATCACAGACCCAGCTTTCATCACATTCGGAGACCTGCTGGGGCGTTGCACCCCAGCACTGTGGTCCAGTGAATGGGTTCTGCACCACGTCCCCTTACCCGCAAGGGTGGCAGGATTGGAAAAATCTAGACTGGTGAAGCACTGTGCCGTAGGCAGTTACCTTTATTCTGTGAAATACAATGGACCACCGTGCAAGGCAGTGGGTTACCCACCCCCGGTGATTTTCCAGAAAATCCAGGTAACCACATCTTAGAGATGTTACAGAGACACGTGCTTTGAAGAGGAGGTTGCAGTGATGACCAAGTTCTGCTTTTCTCCATTTGTGAGATCAGAACCGTCAACTCTCTACAGAAAGTGCTGAGATGGGTACAAAGGGGAATAGTAATTTCAGGACCCGTTATTCACATGTGAGGAACTGTGCCAAGTATATATTTCTGTGACGCTGTGAAATATTAGGCCAAGTTCACCCCCTCCGTATCTGCATGTTGACAGGTCTGCACTCTTTCTCACTTCCCTCACACCTCACCATCTGTCACCCGCCCTGTCTCTAGCCCACCTCTCGGTGTGATTCTGTTTGTCCCACTATGAGACCTTGGAGCCTTGCTGCTCCAGAATCCACCGTCTCTTCTCCATTAAAGAAAAAAATCTTCATTTGACCTTTCTGCCCCTTCCAGCAACCATTTGTCTCCTCAACTACTGAAACAGGTCGTTTTCATCTTCTGTCTTAATTTTTGGGCTTTTGATCTTCCCACTTCATCGACTCTGCGTTTTTGGGGTCACTAATTATCTCATCCTGGCAAAATTCAAATGCCTTTCCTCTAAAAAGTCTAATCCTTTTACGAACTGTCTGTTGAGTGTCCTTCTTAATAAGTACCCCATTCTTTCTCCCACCCCCACTCCTTAACGTTCTTGCCCGATGCCCTAGTCATGCCTTGCTCCCCAGTTTATTCTCCTGTCTGGCTCATTTCACCTCTTCCATTGGTCTCTCGCCTTCCTCTCATTTCAAGTTAGGGTGACACTATTTTAGACATCTACTCTGGGGACCTCACACACTCACATGGTTACAAGCCCTGCTCGCGTTTCTGCAGAAGCTGTTTGAACTTACATCTTCAGCCTCTACCTCTTCTCTCTTTGATCACATCATCTGCCAGCCACCCTCGGGTGTTCACTGGCCACCGACACTTGGCTTGTTGGAGATAAAACTCACGATGACCGCCTCCCGCTTCTTGAGCAGGTGCTGCTCAGCAATCCATTGCATCAGTAAAAACTCTCTTGGGCGGTTCCCCAAACGGCAGTCAGTTTTGAATCTGTCTGTGCATCACCTATACCCAGTTCCTCACCAGATCCCGCTGTGTCTCTCTTTACAGCCCTTCAGTGTCACTTGTTCTTTGCGTGTTGCCAGGAGCTGCCCTCCTGTGACCCAGAGCAGACCAATACTTGGCTTAGTTCATGCACCTTCAGGCTCGGGGCCATCTTCCCCGTCTCCCCAAACTTTCCATCATTCCGCCTGCTTGTTTAAGAGCCTTGATGAGTCTTCATTTCTCAACCATACTACATTCTCTCCGTGGCTTGCAGGGCCCTCCAGCACTCTGTCACTGTTCTTCCTGACCCCTCCCACCACAAGCCCCGTCAGTCCCCCCGCCACCTTTCACAGTGGCAGTTGCGCATGTCCACCATTGTATGAGGTCTTCTGTATACATTTGCTTCTGGTTGCCGTGACAAAATATCACAGACTGGGAAGCTTAAACAACAGAAACTTATTTTCCCACAGTCTGGAGGCGGGGAGTCTGAGATCAGGTCTCTGCAGGGTTGGTTTCTTCTGAGGCCTCTCTCTCTGGCTTTGGAAGGCCGTCTTCTCCGTCTCTCCATATCCTCTTCCCTCTGGACATGTCTGTGTCTGAATTTCCTATCCTTTTAAGGGCACCAGTTATATTGGATTAGGACCCATCCACATGATTTTATTTTACCTTTAAAGACCCCATCTCCACTTAGTGACGTTTTGAGACACTAGGGGGACGGGACTTCAGCATAACGAATTCTGGGGCAGAGGATGGAGGCCAAGGACACAGTTCAGCCCTTCCCACCTTGTCTTCCCAACTCCTCACCTGTGTTTCCTTTCATTTCCCTCATGTTCTTTCTCTCTGTTCCTCACCGCCATTAAACCCCGGGACCCCCATTTTGTTGTCTTCACTGGATGGTCTTCTCAGCATCACCCTATTGGTTTCCATAAACATGTTCCTTCCTCAGGTCATTTCTGTGCTGCTGTGCCTCTGGTCTGAGAGCCGGGGCTGTGTCTCTTGTCTTTTGTCCACAGTTCGTGACCTGACAGGCACTTCGAAAATGTCAGTTACCACGAGTCCCTTCTCTAGGACAGCCTGACACAGCCCTTCCTCTGACTTCTCAAGAGACATTTTACGGGAAGTGTGTTTTCCCAAGTGGTCGTGGGGAACTGAACGCACACGCGGACTCTTGACAGCAGGCGGAAGAGGGGGGCTGCGGCTCTCGGCGCAGTCACCTCCGGCCAGCTCCCCTCCTTTCCAAACAGGGAAAGGCACCTGGGAGGAGCGGCCTAGAGGGGTGGTGACGGCGTGACTTTTCTGCTGAAGACATAAGGACAGCTAGTCCCGCAGCAGCTTTGGAGAAGGTGCTATTTCTTTGACCGAAGGGGTGAGGATTCCAGCTAAAATCCACTTCCTTTCCGAGCAGGACTTGGCTGGGAGGCTCATCCTGTGGGGCGTGCAGCTGAGCCTTCACAGGGAAGCCAGTCGGGTCTCGGCGGCTCCCACAGGAGGACAGCTGGGTGCCGTGTGCCAGGAGCGCAGTGAAAGTGCGTCTGCCGAGCCGTGCGTGGCAGCTGGCTGGACTCCTGAGTGAGGGCCTTGGACGTGGGTTGGTGTGGTCAGCCTTTCTCCTCGTGGGGAGAGGGAGTGTTTGGAGGTTGTGGCCCGGAGAGGCACGCCATTCAGTGAGGATGCCCCCGCTTCCCTTCTCCTCCCTTCTGTTATCCTTCCGTACGTCCTTCCTCTGCCTTCATCCCTTTCTTCTCTCTTCCCCGACCCCGCTCTCTCCCCCATTCACTGTCAGGAAGGGCCATGCCTGAAGGGCCCGGTCAGCGTGTCATGGCAGCGGCAGAGGCTAGCAGCACCGGCACCTTCCACAGTGAGTCTGGATTTTGTTTCTGGGGCCGAGGGGCTGGGCAGGGCCGTCCACACACAGACTGACAGCTTGCAGGCTTTGGAGAGGAACGTCCATGGGCTGGGGCGCGTCCCACCTCTTTCCCGCCTCCCACCGTCTGGGCATCATGTGATGTCCATGGAAGTTTCCTGCCAAAGCCATCGATGTGCTTGGGATGTCTCACGGGGGGAAAGCATGGTGGGGCCGTGGTCTGCCAACCGTAGGGGAGCTGCCAGAGGTCACGTGGCTGCCAAGGCCTCTGTCCGGGCCTGTGTGTGGCGAGGCTGTGGCTGTGCATGGACAGTGGTACGGCTGCTTTCTTGCATTTCAGGGGTGTGATCTGGAGTTTGGAGTCCGCGCCGGGGCCTCCACTCCCTGCTGGGAACTAAGAATACCCCGTAGGCTAAAGCATCTGAAGGCCAGAGAGTGGGCTGTTGGCTTCAGATGAAGCGTGGTCTGAGAAACGTCGTGTTCAGGACAGAGCTCCCTGGCTGAGTCATACCCGCCAGTATTTGGGGAGAGGTCTTTCCCCTCCCCAGGTGAGTTTCTATGGCAATTTCTGGCGTGGAGATGGACATACTGCAGAGTCAGTGAGGCTCCATCTGTCTTGCCTCCGTCATCAGACCAAATTTTTGCCAGGAGGCTCTTTCATTCTGTTTGGGGAATGGTCCACTTGGGAAAACAGAACCACCAAATCGACCTATCCAGCCTGAAAAATCCTACCCAGACCCGAGTCCTGCTGGCCATTTCGAGATGCTTTCCCCCAGGCCGGATGCTGTTTCCGAACACAGAGTGAGTTGCAGCTCCTGTTTAAGTGAGAAGCCTCGGCGTTCTGTTAGGTTGGTGCCAAAGTCATTGCGGTTTAAAAAGGTAAAAATAATTACAAAAACCGCAATGACTTTGGCACCAACCTAATACTTCGTAATATTGTCCTGATGCTGTAGTCACACACAGGTGCCAGGGGAGCCTCTAGATTTCATTCACTTGCCTCGTGACTGTTGGGGAGGTGAACGCAGCGTAGCCTCCCAGGATGTCTCAGGATCGCATTTTTATAGGTATCTCTTCTTGGCACTGTTACTAATAACGGCAAAAAAGTTGAGGATTTTTCAGTGCTAGCAGCTGTGTATCACTGGAATTGATCAGAACGAACATGTTTGCTAGCCTTGTGAGAATTTTGAGAACAGGACATTACAGGAAATGAAGCAACCTCTTCTCGTGCTTTTCAAACATCAGATGTATTTCATTCACATCAGGGTGTAACTGTTGGTTTCAGGAGTTGACCGGTTTAATCAAAGTACCAAACTGGTCAAATTGATCAATTAAATTCATCAACTATTATTACTGATGAACTACATACTTGATTGTCTAAACCTGGACACCTCTGAGACTAAAAATGGAAGCTATTAATAATTAAATAGATACCATAGGCAGAAAGTGGTACCTTTCCTGATAAATTGGGGTCTACAGTCACTTCATCCATGTGTCGTGAACTATTCTTGGTGCTAGAGATAAAGCTGTAAATAAAACAGACAAAAATATCTGCCCTTAATGAGGAAGATAGAAAATAAAAGATAAAGTAGACTATATTACATGTTTGAGAATAATAGATGCAGAGAAGAAAAATAAAGCAGAGAGGAGAAAAAGAAGTGTTTGGTGGTGGTGGTAGTTGTGGTGTGTGCAGCTTTAGACAGAAAGGTCAAAGCGTTGAGTTGCCTAAAGAATATAATCTATTTCAGTTTATCTAGTTTAGCCAAGGAGGGCTTTCATGGATTGGCTAAAATTTTTCTGAAGCAAGTCAGATCTGGAAATTCTGAGTCCATAGCAAGAAACCCTCCTAAACTTCGGGATGACAAAAATGGCGGAGGGAGAATCGGGTGGCCGTGACGTTGGCAGCCTGTGTCGTCTGCTTGCTTAATCGTTAGGTTTCGTCTCCGACTGACATGACTGAGAGCAACAGAAAGGGGTTGAGGCTGTGGGTTCATCCACTCGGGGAACATTTGTAGAAAGCCCCTCGTGTGTGACTTACACCGGCCCTTCAGGGTCTCCGCAAGCCCTTCCTTCTTCCATCTGGGATCCTTGGAGATCTTAAAGGATGGCAGCTCACGTTTGCTGAGCACTTACTCCAGTCATGGATTTTGCTGGGGGCTTTCAGGAAGGTAATTATGTCACCTGTCCTGTCCCGCGAGGACGTTATCCCGCCCACCTTAGGGAGGCGAGCACTGATGGAGGAACACGGACGTATAATAGAAAGTAGTGGAGAAATCCTACCTTAATCTCAGCATCCATCCCTAGATACCAGTTGGCAGGAAGTGGGAGAAAGAAAAGGGAGCGAGGCCTCCCGGGGTGGCCTCAAGTTCCTGCTAAGGGGCTGAATTGCATGGCTGGGTCCGGAGCAGCAGGTCTGCTGGGGTGGTTGTGCATGGAGGTACCCCAATTTCTGCTGCTTCTCCATGTGTCCTTGTCATGGGGAATGGGGGAGGCATGGAAATATTCTGGGGCAGGAGAGCAAGTCTTCCCGTTGAGACACCCATGCCAGGAGGAGGTGGAGCTTGACGTCAGTGCGTGAGTGTTCTTGGGTTTTCTCGCATGTTGGAAGGAGGGACGGTGCACGGGTGTGTGTCAAGATAATGGGGTCGGGGAGGATGCATGCGGGGGGCTGAGTCAGGGCACAGGTTTTCGAGTGAAAAAACTCCTGGCGACAGGAGTTTTGAGTCAAGAGTTGAGTTTGAAGAGAATCCTAGACTTCCTGCCATCCTCTTATGTTATACTTAACATCTATATGACCGTGTGACCTTGTATTTATCTGTAATGTACATTCATACACTTTCAGAAGAAAATATAGGCAGCATCTTGTGTTACACATAAAAGGAGCTCTTAGTAAGGTTCCGTGGCGAGCAAACGACCATTTCCATGCCCCAGAGAGAGCTGCTGTAGCAAAGGGAAGAATTACCTGGGGACGTCCTTAATTCTCTCCGGCTGTCCTTTCAGGCTGAAGGAGTTCTTTTCCCCTGTGATGCTCTTACTTTCTTGGACTTCTGTAACATATTTATCCAGAGGTCTCAATGCACGTCAGGCAATGTCTCTTTTAGTTGCATGATGTGTGTCATCTGGATAGAAAGAAGTTATTACTCTGTCATTTACCAAGGATTTTCTTCAGCATCAGTGTCAGTGTCACTTAGGAATATACTCCAGGCACCTGCATGTCCCTCACTGCGGTCTTCTGGCTATTGGATCATGGCCACCTTGCACGTCCTGGCTTTTTACTGCTTCTGGCCTGTTGGCTAGTGTCCCCCTGTCATTTTAATGCTCAGGGGTAGGGAGCAGAGCTTCATTCATCTTTCTCTGGAGGGTCGTCTTCTCTGACTTATCTCTCTGAGTCGCCTCCCTGGAAAACACAAACAAGCAAACACACTAGCTGTTCTTCTCAAATATGAACCCCTTTCCACATCCCTTGGCTGCTCTATTCTGCCCTCCTGTGCCCTGTGGAGTCCCAGTGGGGAACGGGGTGAAAACCACAAGGGACTGGTTGTCGTTCAGGTTACGGAGGTACCATTTCTCCTTTCCCTGGTCACATAGGCCCACCTACCACTCAGCATCTGAGGTACGCCTCCATTCCAGGAAGGGTTCAGTCGCAGCTGGAAGGACAGTATCTCTGTGGCCCGTCGTCACCGGTGTGCCCAGGCCAGGAACCTGCTCGGAGACCTGATCTCAGGTCACCCTTGAAACCGGCAGTCCCGGAGCCCACCCCATGACCCCAAGAACCTGAGAACTTGTACCCAAGGCACACAAGGAAAGCCTAAGGTGAACTTTGGTCACCCCTGCAGGGAAGCTGTCTGCGAGCTAGAGTTTTCTAAAACACACTAGGACCTGGACGGAGTAACGTAGTTTAACTGGAGTTGCAGAAAGCGATCTCCCACCTTTCACTGCTATGCCAAGTCTTGTAATTCAAGATAGTTAAGACTGGCCTTTTGCGGGGAGAACCTAATACATTCTCCTGTGGGAGCTGCCTCTTCCTGGTGTGGTGTGGCACGTCCTTATAAGCTCAGAGAAAGTGGGGCCCGTCGTCTGGGCTCTCACCTGGAGATTTATCCAGAGATAGGAACTCTGGCCCATTAAGTGGTAATTAATCTTTGAACTCCTAGTTCCCTTAGCATTTTGTTCTCTGATGATCTGAAAAGAGAGGTCTCGGGTCAGAGCCAGCCCCCAGAACAGCAGCATGAGGTGGCCAGCAACGGGGTGGGGCTCCGGTCTGTGTGCAGGGGCGTGGGTGTCAGGGGGAAGGTGACAACGAAGGGAAAAGGAGGGTCAGGTTGTGCCCCTCCACGACTGCTCACCAGGGAAGTTACCCAGGCTGGATGACAAGAGCCCACACCGCTTGTTCTAGATCCTAGCTTCAAAATGGGCCACGTCCATTTGGTTCTGCAATTCTTTTGGGACAAATGACTCATGAGACATCCATATGTCTGCAGAATCGTGACAGGTCCTCCTGGGTGGGGGTGCTGGCAGGGGTAATGCACGTCCCACTGTCTCTTTTGCCTGGGTTGGCTGGGCGGGTGCCTGCCTCTCTTGAGCGTTAGCTGTTCTTCAGATTTTTGCTGCCTTCTCCCATCCTGGCACTTGTGGCTCACCCTGTGAAAAGTAGATGTGTGATGTGCCTTCCAGCCAAATGCTTCTTGCTACAGAAGTCTGGCATCCGGGAGGTGCAGCCGCCCAAGCAAAGGTTTGGGTTCAGGTGCTGGTGTGAGAACCACATGCTGTAAACTGGGTTCGGTGATGCTTTAGGGCTGGTGAAACCCTGTCCTACGGGTGCCACCATGCAGGGTGAAAAAGCAGAAAAGGACGAGTGACAGAAGGCAGCCTGCAGTTCTGCCCTAGCTGGGCAAGCTGCTTTCTATCGGGGCCTTTGGGATCTCTCTGAGTCTTTCTTCTTAGGTTCATTTCTAGAAATAGACATTTTATTCCTAGAAAAAGAGACTAATTTGAGAGTTGAATTTTCCAGTGTTACATCAAGATTCTTTCAGCTGCAAGTGACAGAAAACCTAACCCAAGCTATCTTAAGTAAAAAGGCAGTGTAGTGTGTCAATATTCACAAAAATCCCGATTTAGGAAATATTTCTGGTGTGGTTTAATTCTAAGACCCAAGTAAGTCATCCACCTCGACTTATGTTGCTTCTCTCTCCCTCCTTCCGACCATCCCTCTCTGTCTCTCTGTCTTCCTCTTTTTCTGCCTGAGACAATGATCGTAGAGAAACAGAACCGAATGGGAAATAGATTTCCAAACAGTCAAGGCTAATGAATTTGGAAAATGCTGCTGATAAACACCACAGCGCTTGAACAGATTATGTGGGACCTAGACGACCAGTAACAAAGGTGCGTCTTCATCGGAACGTCAGGGGTCCCGCTGAGCAGGCGTGAAATCAATAATCAGTGTCATTTCTGCAGGATCAGGCCAGGCTTTATGCAGAGAAAAGCTGCAAAGGAAAGATTGAGGAAGCAAAGCCCGTGGCTGACTGCTTTTCCCAGTCTGTTTGCGGGCGGAGCACGCAGTGCTTCCCGGTGTCACTTGAACGAGTGCTCTCGGGGCTGCTGTCGGGCCCAGCTTACTTCATTGCATCTGCAGACGTAGATATTTCTGAACGAAAATCCTTCTGCTTTTAGGCGTGTTTACGTAGCAACTGAATTCTGGGACATCTGTCACAGATTCCAAGATCTGTGACTCTAACCCGTCAGTTTATGTCACTTGAAAGCATTTGTTACCAGCGTGAGTCTTCTTCCAACTTGAACATGCATAAGAACGCCACCTTGGTGGTGTCAAAGACCAGTGGTTTTGGAATCAGAATATTTCGGGTGTGAGGCTTGGCTTGGACTCTTCAACCTTTTGAACTCACATAAGTTGTTTGATCCCTCCCTCCGCTTCCCTCCCTTTCTCCCTTTCTCCCCCTCCCCTCTTCCTATTCTTCCTTACTTCATCTCTGCAGTGCTTTTGTTAATAATAATTTCCAGAGCCACGGCATGTTGGAGGGACTGAGGGAAGCAGTGCATTTTAACTCATTTAGCACTGATCCCGGCCCCGCACACGCACGCCGCTAGTTATTCTGCATCCCTGTTCACTTGGACCGGCCTTCCACGTCTGCCGTCTCTTTCTACCTCTCTTATGGTCAAGACCAGAGGTTTTAGTAAATTCAGATGAGGGCTCTACCTTTGTGGACTACCTACCCCAGCTTTAGCCTGGCTCTGCCTCTTGGGGCCCCACTAGGTGACCCCGAAGAAGATACTTCATCCCAGTTTCATTAGCCTGGACACGAGAAGCCCCCTTGCCCTAATCTTCCTTCTGCTCTCTTGGAGACAAGGATGTGTATAAGCGAAGGAATGCCTTTGAAAAGACCATCCCGCTACGGTTACTGGCTTAGCATTGAAGACTTTTGCCTGGGTTCCTCCTCAGAGCCGTCCTCCCCCGCCTTTGACCTTGAAGGAGAAGCCGAGAGGGAGAGCTTGTTTTTGAAGGGAGAAGGAGCTGCCCACAGCTGCAGGCCTCCGGTTACAGCCTGGGATGCCAGGTGCTGTGTGGAAGGACAGCTCCTCCATCCGTTTCATCTGAGACTCCTGGGCTCACACCCTCCGCTGCAAAGGGCACGTGGGACCAGTTGTAGAGGAGTGACTGTGGGTCTCAGAATGCTGACCTCACTGCGCTGTCAGGGGCGTCCAGAGGTTATCCAGTCTCTGCAGCAGCAAATCATAGCGTTTGGGGCCTGGCTGAGACCTAAAGGTCCGCTAGCCCGACCCCGTCCCTCACCCTACCGATCTTATAGCTGACACGGGGGCCCCCATGAGGAACGGTGTGCCCCTCAGGCAGGGCCCTGCAGTGCCCGGGTTCTCACCCGTTGCTCTTCTTGCCTCCCTGCTACACACACACACACACCCGTCTGGAAACTCAGGCTGCTGTTGCCGCTGCTTTTGGGAAGAACCTCGAGAATGAGCTTTTGTTTGGTGTTCTTGGGTTATTGATTCAGATAACAAAAGGTTGCTTTGGACAATCGCATGCATTGTTCGAGCGGAGAGAATCCTCTGGTCCAGCTGTGTCGTTATCACAGATGTGAACACTGAGGCCTCAGGAAGCGCAGGGCGCCAGAGCCACGGGACACCCTGGGCAGGACCTCAAACAACCGAGCTCAGTCCTGAGCCCTTTCCACTCGACTCCATGGCTTCCGTCCCTGTCACCTCTTCCAGCTGCCTCCCTCCCAGCACGCGGGAGCCGTCGCTAGTCACTGGCAGGGCTGTGTGGCTGGGTAATCGATACCCCTTTCCTGGAATTTCTCAGGGGAAGGGCCTACTGGGAACCCGTGATGCATAAAAATAGTAGTGGTGTTAACTACTGTTGATTAATCGCTTTGCAGTTCACAGAGTGCTCCAACTATCATCACCCGGCTGCAGCCTCCCTGAGAGTGTAACCCTGTTATATTTCTCTACCTTTAAATGAAGAGGGAGGACTTTCTCCACGGCTCCACGTTTGTGGCCCTGCCAGGGACCTAGCAAGTGACCTGTGAGTTCTCGTCTGTCAGGCGCCCAGAGTCCCTCCTTCCTTTCGATTCAAGGGTCTTGTTTCATGGCCAGGGACCTAGCAAGTGACCTGTGAGTTCTCGTCTGTCAGGCGCCCAGAGTCCCTCCTTCCTTTCGATTCAAGGGTCTTGTTTCATGACTCAGAAGAATCCCACTTCCCTTTGGGTGAGGGAGGGGCATTCAGTTCTCCAGAAAGGTTCCCATGTTGTGTGCCTTCTCCTCGCCCTGGTGGCAGCTGCTCCTAGTCAGCGGATGGGTCGGAAGTTCGCCTCCAGCTCAGAGAAGCTAGAAAAGCCAGCCTCTAGTCTAAGGACGAGTTGCATGTTTTTATGCCACGTCCCATGATGCTCTGGCCGGGGGGGTGGAGCCATCGTCGGCAGGTTTCCGCTGTGGTTTGTGTTGTTTACTGAAGTGATTAAAATATGCAAAGGGGTCCCTGTCCCCTATTTTGCATTTCTTCTCCAGCCACTTCTGGCATTTTTAGTTGGCAGTTAACAAGAAAATGGGGGTTCCAGAGGCCCCTCTCCCCCAGGCTCCCTCCAGCTAGGATGATTAACTCGGAGTGCTTTGGAAATAGCCGCTTTTCCTCCTTCTGGCTGACGTGTGTAGTCTGCACTGGGCACTGTCGCTGGGGATTGTGGCTGCGACATTAAAGTCACAGGGCGAGTGGAAGGAGGGAGCGGAAGGAGGCAAGGGTCTGGTTCGCTCATCATCACCCCCACCCACCCACCCAAACGAAAGACTTCGCTTTCAGGGTTTCCGTACATCGGAAGAGCTATAGCCAGGGACACTGGAAACTTACCTCCTAATCCAGTGTAAATCTTTACCGCCACCAAGTAGCCCCATGTACCCACACACACACACATTCAAAATCCACTCTCTCACATTATGTCAGTCCCGACCTTGAGAATGCTTCGTGCGAGTACTTATAAGAGAGCAATGCGGTAGTGCGACCCCAACAATTACGGCAGCTGTTCCTTGCTGACGTGTGTTGAGGCTCCCCACGCACGGGGTACTGTGCTAAATGCTTCACGTGGATTATTTTATTTAATCGTCATGGCCATTGTAGGAGGTACATACCAGTTGATGTTTAATAGATGGGGAAACTGGCTTTGAAAGGTGGCGATAGCCCGAGGTGACATGGTATGATTTTGTGGCTGTGTGGCCATCTCCATATCACAGGGTGATTGTGCTGCCTCTGACAGGGTGGGCCACCTTCCCTTCCCATTTTGGGGACCTGTTTCTGCACACACACACCCCGGCTCTTCTAATGGGTCATTGTGCCCTTGCTCACCGGCACTGAGGACAGCCTGCAGGGTACACAGTCTGCCAGAGGCTTCAGGCCTGCCTCAGTTTACCTCTCACTGGCCCGGACACACAGTTGTCTGCCCCCTCCCACCCGTGGTCCAGAGACACGAGAGACCTGTGAGTGAACCACGTCGTACTCCGGGAGGTCCCCCAGCGAGGGAGGTGGGGAGACCACAGCTGGCGAACCCACTTTTAGAGAGAGTTCAGGAGCAGCCTGTGATGACGGCAGATGTCACACCAGTCCGTCGTAGGAGAGCATGTCCTGCAGTAGCCCTTCCAAGGGGAGTTTCATGCTACTGCCTGTGCTTGGTAAACATTCTGTACTTGGTCCTCAAGTTCTGTCTGCGATAAGTGAGGCTGTTGTCAGTTGCCTACTTCCCAGGCAGCTGATTGTGCAAGAAAGTTCTCCCGTGAGCAAGCGTGCATAACAGAACTTACAAACCGTGGGTTGCTCGAACCTTAGAATTAGGGAAAAAAACAAGTGTTCAGTTAAGAAGGCCACCTCGTCCAGCCTCCCATCCAAAGCTTACGAGGTGGGCACCCGGCCTGAGCTGGGTATGGGGCCTCACTGGCTTGCGGGGAGAATAGTCCGTCGATTGTAAGAAAAGCTCTTTCACGGTCGCATTGGAGCACACCTGATGCGTCCTCACCATTGCAGGTGGACGGAAAGCGTGGGCTCAGATGATACAGTCCAGCTAGAATCGTGATTCAAGAATCCAGTGCTGTCATCTTAAGGCTGGTGGGATATCCATTCAGTAGGAAGGTCTGTTCTTGTACCACTGTGGCTGAGAAGACGGCTGCAGGATACAATGTATAGCTCGGTTTGCCTCTTAAGGAAAGAAATCTTCTCAGTCTTTGCTTTTTAAAATTCAAATCACCTTGGTTTTCTTTCCTTTCTTTTTGTCCTCTTCGTGCCATGAGGCCGTACTCACACAGTCTCTGAGCCTAGTCCATAGGAGAACCAGATTCTAACCAGCCCGGTCTGTCTTCTCTGAGAGTCACATTAGCTGTTCTTCCTGAGTGTCTCAACCCTGCTTTGGTAAACGGCTAAATATTCCAAGGATCCTGGAAGCCCCTTTAAGCTACTCCCAGTACTTGTTGGTCAAATTGTCTTGAACCCACGAAACCCATAATGACAGGACTTGGAGTGTGGCAACGGATTGACTCATAGCTTGGCCTCTATCTACTGCAGACTTGCTCACATTCCACTCTTGAGCTGGTTTCCTGATCCGTAAATTGGGAATGCTGCTTCCTTGCTGAAAGGGTCCCTGGGCAGAATGTCCAGTCCCTGGAAACGTTGGGAAGTGCTGTACAATACACATAAACGTCACCATTGAGAAATTAACATCTTCCAAGAAAGACTTCGATTCAAAGTAATACGTGTTGAAAACCTGCCATGCCTCTGTTTCATCGAATGTCTCGTGTAATTTCTGTGTGGGTTCTATTTAGATATACTATGCCCATTTTACACACAGGAAGCAGTTAAATAAATTCCAGAGGTTAAATAAATTCCCGAAGATTGCTTAGCTAGTAAATGGCATTGGCTGAGTTATAATTATCCCCTTTGTTCCTTTGGATCTTCTGTTTCCTCATCCTATACACACATTTGCAATATCGGTTATAATTTTCAGATTTATTTTAGCATCTAAATATTTAGCAAAGTCAGTCTCGTTTGAAAGGGAATGTTTTCTTTTTGCTAAATAAGTCTAAATCTAAACTGTACCCTGTTAGTGCCCGACTCGTACGGGGTAAATTAAAATCTGGATTTATCACAAGGAGGCTTTATTCTCTTGCCTTCTTTTACCTATTAATGTTTAGCAAGCACTTGGGGTCTGGGTGGAAGGCTGTAGACCCAGTGTGATCAGCTGAGCTGAGCCCTCTAGCTTTGTTCCATGAATTGAGCTCTTTTCTCAACATCCTTAAAATTTGTTTCCGCAAGAAGATTTGAGTACAGCCAGGAGGCTCCAAGTCTAGGCATTTGGAAAAGAAAATAAGGGCCATGTTGTTTTTCAAGCCACATCTTTGGACTTGCAATGTCTGCTCTATAAAAAAATACATTGCTCGGGGCAGTAAGGGACAGTGAGGTCCCAGAAAGAGTGCCAGCCCTGAGATGGTATTTAAAAAGGGGAAAACAAAAGGAGAAGTTACAAAAGGTATGTGTGTGACCTGGGGCTTCCATCTGAGAACTTGCTTCTGGCAGATGCAGCTCTAGGTAAGAGAGTTTCGGAGAATCACAATGGGCCTATTTTTCCTCCAGGCTCACACTGCTAAACGGTTTGCCTCTTCAACTCCCCGTATTTTGGGAAGTCTCCATGGATTTTCCCTAACCTTGGGGCTAGATGCTCAACCTGAAACAGCCATTCTGCTGAGATCCTGCTCCGTGGCTGCCTTTTGCATAAACTGTCCCAGAGCCCTGCTCAGAGGGGACAAAGCTGTGATGCTATCTTTGTGAGTTCTCCTCTGAACCTTCCCTCCACAGAATTCCCAGCGCCTCCTGGACTTGGGGCTGAGCTCTTATGTTGTGTCTACAAGAAGCCAGAAAATAGTTTACCCTACTTTGTTGGGAAAAGGAATAGGGGCAAAAAGAGGGCCTTATCAAGCCAGAACTCTGACGTCACTAGAAAATGTCAGTCTCTTGTGTAAAGTTTTCGTCCATGGAATTTCCACGACTTGGGGGAAAGCCACAGACAGACACATGTTTGTGACTGCAGACACACATATTGTACATCTAAGTCAAACAAATATTCAGACGACTACATCCCTGGGCATCCACCCACACAACTGGGGAAACACAGAGCTCTGCCGCCAGGCGACCCAAAGTCTGTGCACGTCAGGGTGGAAAGAAGGACATGACAGAGCGGAAATTTAGACTTCCTAAGAGTCGATCTGTGTATTTTGGATCTGTATACGTTTATGTAAGTATGCTATTCTCCCGTAAAAATTTTACGTTAAAACCAGAACAAGACTCCATGGGACGTCAGTTCTGTTTTATTTACTAGTCCTGCTGATCTCGGGCTGGTCACTTCTTCTTTTCCAGCCAAGGTTTCCATGTCTGGAGGAGGGCGAGCTCATTTCCAAGGCCCTTTCCAGCCCTATGAGTTCATGAGCACAGCTTTTATGTTGACTCCCTCCTTTCCCAGCCTGGTTTCTAATGAACTTGGCTTTGGGGAGATGGAGTAGGTACAGTTACAGGGTAGGGTTGGCCCCCCAAAGATGCACCAGGAATCCATGTGGCATCTGTAGGGAAAATAGGCTCAGACATCAAAGCGACATACGAGCGCATGGGCACATGGGGCCAAGCAGAGGTGCAAAGCTGGCTGAAAATACAACATTCACAACTCAGAATAGCCAGCTGGAGAAAGTGAGGGGCGGGGGGCACAGGGGGAGGAAGATAGAGCGTAAAACTAGGGAGAGTTCCCAGAGGGCAAACTGCCATTTCTAGCTCTGGTGGCCTCCCAGGTATGTGGGAAGGGAGCTATTTAGAGAGCCCAGCAGTTGGAGGGGGCGGGCAGTGAGGAGGGTTAGTTCCAGGAAGGAGGGCTGTATGGTTCTGGCATGTTTTGAAGCTGCCGGCAAAGCTAATCAACTGGTTTAGAGGGAAACTATTTATTTTTGCTGTCTTGGAGACGGGACACATTGGGAGAAGACCGTGGGCCTTTCCGCCCACATTTAGGCCGTGTTTTCCAGGAGACGTTCAAAGGAAGAGGTTACTACCTTCATGTGCTCAGGGCCTGATTGACAGGCCTGTGTGTGCGTGTGACTGGAGCCACACGCATGTGCCAGGGACATGAACTCATGTTCACGTCGACACTCCCTTGGGATGTACAAATGTGTGTCTGTACTAGATACGGAGGTCTGATGATTCAGTGCGCGAACTTGTTGCAACGCTGTTGCTCACCTTTTTTGACATCACAGGAATTATTCATGATGAATTTGAACCAGCTGCACAGTGAACCAAGTTTACTATTTGGAAGAGCTGAAAAGGCTGCATGAAAAAGTTAGACGACCTGAACTTTTCGCCAACAATTCATGGCTCTTGCATCACGACAACGCACCAGCTCGCATGGTACTGTCTGTGAGGGAGTTTTTAGCCAGTAAACAAATCACTGTATTGGAACACCCTCCCTACTCACCTGATCTGGCCCCCAATGACTGCTTTCTTTACCTGAAGATAAAGGAAATATTGAAAGGAAGACATTTTAATGACATTCAGGACATCAAGGGTAATATGATAACAGCTCTGATGGCCATTCCAGAAAAAGAGTTCCAAAATTGCTTTGAAGGGTGCACTAGGCACTGGCATCGCTGCATAGCTTCCCAAGGGGAGTCCTTTGAAGGTGACCGTAGTGATATTCAGCAGTGAGGGATGTGGCACTTTTTCTAGGATGAGTTTGTGAACTTAATTGTCAGACCTCGTATAGCTAAAGCTGACGTGTGGCCTTATGTGTGTGAACTCCTCAGACCTGTGGAACAAGAGTGGCAATGATTTCAAAGACTGTACTGGTGGCTGCTGGGACTGCCGCGGGGGCATTTTCACAGTGAGTGCCCGCCTGGCTGCCACTCCCCTCAGACCTGCAGAGCAGGCACAGCCCCCGGGGCGTGTGGGAAACCAGGGGATGAAGAAAGCATACGCTAAGCCTTTCATTTCTTCTTAAGGCATATAGAGTCTCTTCTGTGTGCTGAGACATGTGAACCCAGAAGATGAAGGTTGAATAAATAAAAAGTAACGGCCCACACCATAAATGACAGTCTTTATGATAATCTTCTGATTGAGCCATTTTGCCATTAACGTATGTTGCAAAGTTTTTACAACTTGTCAGAAAGCCACTCTCTTCTCATCTGCGTGAACAGATCCTGACTCAGCCTCTGCAGATTAGTGATTGTAGAGGAAGCAGGAATCCTTCCAGTGGTTCCAGAAATATCGTGCCCTGTGAATCCATATTTGCTCACCTTTGCTGGGTTTTGGTTCTTTTATCTGAGTTGTGTGGGTCACTTCGTCCCCTTTATCCTTTCTCAGAATTGCATGAGGACAGATGGTTTGAACTTCTGGGAGAGAAGAGGCTTCTGTGTGTTCTCCGGAAGCCACCAGCCACCTCCTTCTCTGTGTAATTAGACATAAGAGGCCCAAGAGCCTCCTAGAACTCAGATGAGTTTCTCTTCAACCCAGAGCAGTGGGTTCCCTCTGACTGCAGGAAACACTGGCATCACTCCATGGAAATGAGCAAGACAATTCCTTTTTCGCGAAGGAAAAGGGCTGCTTCAGAAGAGAAGGGATGGCTGCGGGTGGGTGGGGAGGTGGGAGGTGCCCCGGGGACGAACATTCTGCCCCCGTGACAAGTGGAACCTGAGAGCCTGTAGCCACTCAGTTCTCAACACCTGTAGCCCCACTTACTCCCGGCTCTCAGGGCAAGACTGGGAGTGAGGGCTAAAGGCTTCAATGAAAGAAATGGGTTTGGGGATTGTAGGCACCCTCGGCTGGAGGTGGGGGTGCTGTTTTTGCTTTCCCCTTTTCACATCCTCTGCCCTTATGCTGCTGACAGCCTGAGGATGATGGCAATGCAGCCGTGGGGAAAAGATAGAATTCAGCCAGAGAGTCCAGACTCCAAACTCGGTACCACTGGGCGCTCCGTCTCCAGACCTGTGCCCTTCAAATGTTTATGGCCTGGAAAGAATTTTGGAAAACCATGTCTGCCCCTTACATGTTTCAAGTTGCCACCTAAAATTTACAACATCATTTCAAATAGTTGTCAGTGATGCCATCTTCAGAATAGTGTAAATATTGACATTAAGAAATACATTACTCCTTTAATGTAGCTAATGAACTTTAAATACCAGAGTAATTCGATGCATCATCTGTTAAACACATGAAGTTCTGAAGCAGTTTTACATGGTTTCTTTTTCTTGAATTTATATTTCCATTCCAGTTACCCTACCGAATTTTTTCCTTATATATTTTTATGCATGAAAACCTTTTATTGGCCACTCTGCCCTAATGAAGTATGACAAAAATATGTCTGTTGATTTAATTTTTAATGTTCAATGACTGTAAGCTTATAGATAGTTTAGGATAAGGTTACCATTACAATTATTAGCAGTACCCAGAAATAGGCAGTGGATCAAAATACTGCACCTATAACAACTTTTGATGAAGATGAAAGCTGAGAAGTATATTATTGGAATTACACCTCTTACGTATTTCAGTACTTCATGTATTCATAAGTGAATATTCTTTATCACTAAAGTAAAGGAGGTTCGGGATCAATTCTATTCCCAATTTTCATTTTTATAAATCTGAGAACTGAGAGACGTAATTCACAAGAAACAAATAGATGGGAGAGGACCCAAGACCACGTGGGTCACGTCTTGAAACTATCATCTAGGTCTCTGCCTAAAATCACACCCTGGCCTCTTACCAACATTTCTTTTTAATCTTCACTCAGCTGATAATTCTTTTAGATCTGTCACCCTTCAGTTGTTTGGAAAGAGCTGGAAACTATGCGACTTGCAAAAGGATTTATTTCCTAGTCACTGGAGATATTTATTTTCAACACCTGTACCAGTATTTCACGGGGTTTATTTGTTTGTGCTCTGTAGGTTTTCTTTCCTGAGATTTAGAATGAGTGAGAGATTTGTCTTTTGAGAGTGGCAGGTGTGTGTGTGTGTGTGTGTGTCTGTGTGTGTGTGTACACGCGTGTGTGTGCTTATGCAGTTGTGGAGAGGGATTGCTGGACAACAGGGGGGTTCTCAGATTAGTGTTAGAAAAAATTCACACGATGCAGGTATGATGCTACCTTTTATCTAAGAAAGTGAGGGAAAGGAGTATAGCCCATGTTTGCTTATGTTTAAAACAAGAGAAGCATAAACTAAGAACAGAAAAACAGTTACCTGTAGGGGCAGGAGGAGAACAGGAAAGTGAAGGGAGGTAGAATTAGCCTTCGGTTTTCATGGATCTCGTTTTGTGATTTGGACTTGGAAACCCTGTAACAGTCTCTAGGTCATTGTAAAACAACATTAAATCAAAGGGGAAACAAAAAGCTGAACAATTCTGAAAAATAAAAAGCAGAATGAAATTAATAAACCCAACTGTGTGTTAAGTTGGTGACTTCACCACAGAGAAAGTAACTGTTTCAAGTGACTGTAAAACAGCCACGTTTCACCTATGTTCCTAGCAGGTATATCCTAAGGTTAAAAAGAACTGCAAAGATTGTAAACAGCTTTTAGTAATCATATTGTAAGTAATGGTATTTGAGCTGTTATTTTGAAATATATATGTGCACATATATAAAAGATATAGTAAGGTAAAACAAATGAGTTATATTACTAATGTGCAAATGACGATTTTTAGCATAAGAAAAAATGCAGATGTAAAACTAAAGAAAATCACACATACACACAGACACACGCACACACACACACACACACACACACACACAGCACCAGTGGCTGTGACATCATTAGGGGCAAGAGGGGGGTGGCCAGGCTGACAACACCTGAGTTCACAAAAGTACAGGTGCCGGGAGGTGTCATCCAAGGTAGTGTAATCCAGACATCTCCAAGGATTTGTTTGATTTCTGGAATAATACCTTCCATGTTTCCTGTTTCAAGGCTCAGCCTTCTAATCCTTAATGTATGTCTCTGGGAGCCTGGATCATTAGCTACTGTTTCTCAGGCGGTGGCTAGGCGACTTACCTTACCATCTGTGAAATGGGATCATAGGGAATTCTATCACATAGGACGGGAGGGAGGATTAAATGAGGGATGTGTGGAGCACCCAGCAGCTGGTACTCTGGGCATTAATGAGTAGTATTCTCACTACGATTATTCTTTCAGCCCATCGCTTCTCTGGCTAGGTTTTACCTTGGGGCTATTTGTCAGTTTTTTTGGGGTTTTTTGTTTGTTTGTTTGTTTGTTTGTTTGTTTGTTTGTTTTTACCAGAGGAAGATTTGAGCACTGTCTTTACCAGACTGGATCTCTCCAAGGTGGGAGCAGGATGTAGGTGGCCCTGGGGAAAATCAGTGTAGTCTGGGTGGCTCTTTATCAGAAATATGGAAAATCTAGGAAATTGGGTTCGTCACGCTGTGCAGAAGCGCATGAGGACACAGTGGACCTCATGCTCTAACTACGCGTTTGCGTTTGGGTTTGGTGCTCATTGAGTGCAAATTGGGTTTTCACATGCAGCCCCTCACTTTAGGCAGGGCTGTGGCTTCACTCCTGTGTTAAAGATGAGGAAACCGAAACTGGGAGACACTTAAGTGCTTGTCAAAAGTCACATCAGAAAGAACCCAGGGCTTCTCACTTCCAATGTATTGCTCTTTTTGTTACCTCACTGGCCTCTGGAAAATATTTTCGTCCACTTCTGGAGGAATGCTATGTACTCTGCACCCACCTTGGTGGTGTTCCGCAGTGGAAATCTTGATAAAATTCTCCTTGGTGGGGCCCCTCCGGTCAGTCAATACCCTTCTGGTAGTTTTCTGCCCAAACACTTAAGCTCACCAAAATGTACACAAGTGTACTTTAATGTCTCTCTCCTTGTGAACGTGGAGGTTTTAATCTGAAACACTTCTTCTGGATTATGTATCAAGTCATCGCACGAGACAAACACCGCCATCCGTTGGGAGGAATCCATGATGTAAAACTTTTTATCAAGAAAAATGTTCCGATATTACTGACTTCTATATTTTTTAATCAAGAAACCAGGTACAATAAAATATTCTACTAGATTCGATCACAAACAGTAACTTTCTTTAAAAAAATACCATCTTTTAACACAGAGCTTTAAGTTCACTTTATTGACATGTTTACTTTTTCTTTTATTGTTTTTAAATTTTCAAATGTGATACATAATCATGATAAAATTTCAAACAGCACAGAAATACATATAGTAAAAAGTGGACTTTTCCCTTTGATCAGGGTTCACTCCCACTACCCTCTCTAGAGGAAACCACTGATTTAATTAATGGCTGTCTTTCTGGACCTTCCTTTTTCTCTGCTCTTACAGAGTTCTACATTATTGCCCTATAGCATATTTGCTTATGTACACATATTTGCTTATGTATACATATTTCTACGTGAATGAGAATGCGAATATACAGAGGGTGCCAAAAAATGTATACACATTGTAAGAAAGGAAAACTGTATTAAAATTGTAATACTCAATGTATACCGATAACGAAAAATGAATACAAGTCACATTTGGCTTCTGCAGTTACAAGAGGTGCTCAAAGTGGTTCCCATCAGCGTCCAGACACTTCTGATGACAGCGAAATACTGCTTGAGCAACGCTGACCAAAGTGTCCACTTGTAGACATTGTTTTGGCACCCCCAGTATATTTTGAATGTCTTGAGTTTTCACTGAATATATCCTAGACATATTTCCATATCAGCACACATAACTGTACTATATTCCTCTTAAATGCTGCATCTACATTTAGTGATAAACAAATCATTGCCCCTGAAAACAATGACATAAACATCTTCAACCAAGGAAGGGTTTTTGCTTACATGAACAAATGTTTTCTAAGACTCCTAGTGACTCTTTCTTCATACCCTCTCAAGCACCAGATAGTATGTATCAATTTTTCCCATGTGACATTACAAAACCGTGTCTCTATTGTTTAACTGGCATCTCTTCATATGTTTGTGGCCATTTGTCGTGTTTTTGTGGATCATCTGCTCTTACTCTTGACTCACTTTTCTATTGGGTTGCTTTTTAAAACTAATTTAAAGGAACACTTTATAATGTATAGAGTTTAATTCTCTGTGACACATATTGCCAATATTTTCTCTGTCATTTGTCTTTTAACTATGTTTATTTTGTATTTTGTCATGCAAAACTGTTTACTTTTACAAGTTATATCTCGAAGTCCTATCTCTTATGACTTCTTGAACATGTGTTTTATTTAAGAAGGTCTTTCTCTCCTGAGGTTATAGAAATACTTTTCTAAGTTTTTTTTCTAATATTATTATTGTTTTGTTTTTTATGTTTAGCTCTTTAATCCATCTGGAAATGATTTTTGTATATGGTGTGAGGTAGGTATCTAAGTGTACTTTTCAAATGAATAGTTCATTGTCCCAATGCTTTGATTACTAACCTACCATTTCATGTATTAAATTCCAATACTTATACATGGGTCTACTTCTAGACTCTATTTGTTCCATTGATCAATGAAATTTGTCTATTCCTATGACAGTAGCACAGTGTGTTCATTGCTGTAGTTTGATAATAAGTTTTGCTATCTGGTAAAGCAAATATCCCTTGTTGTTCTAGTCCAGGTCTATCTTAGTTTTTATCAAGTATTTACTCACTTGGATGACTTTCAGTATCATTGTGTCAGTTTCCATACATCATTCCATTGGGGTTTTTATTTGGATTGTGTTGAATTTTTAGATTAATTTGAGTGAGGAATGAGAGATTTATGAGATTTGTGATACTAAGTCTTCTTATCCAAGGAAAAGACATACCTTTCCAATTATTCAGATCTTTTATATTTTCAATAATTTAAATAGACCTACATTTTCTGCTGAGGTTTATGCTTAAGAATTCTAAACATGTTTTGTTGCTATTATACAAAGAATCTTATTTTCTGCTGAATTTTGAAGTTTTTGCTACTGGTGTGTAAGAATCGTTTGACTTCTGTATGTTCCTTTTACATCTCCGTGGCTTACTAAACTACATAATGGTTCTAATTGCATTTTAGTTAATTGTCTTGAATAGTCATATCATGTGCAAACAATGGCAGTTTTGACTCTTCCTTTTGAATATTTTTACCTTGTTTTAATTCTAGTTTTATTGCATTGGCTAGGACCCCACCTGGACAGTGTTGCATAAAATCACTGCTAGAAGGTACCGTCCGCACTTCCAATGCTTCATCAGTGAATAATTGTCTTTAGCATCTTAAGTAAAGGAGGTTACCTTCTATACTAATAGACTAGAGCTATTAATCAGAAAATGGTATTGAAAATTTGGGGCATCTTTTGAAAGGATAGATTTTTTTTTCTTTTATCTCTTAATTTAGTAAACAGACTTCTTGGGCATTCTTGCATTTCTAGTCCAAAACTTACTGAGTTATAATATGGAATTCTTGTAATATATTGTCATTTGATAATATTTTATTCAGATTTTGAGACGTTTCATATCAGAGCCAGTTTTATACATATATGGATAAAATATCTATATCTGTGTTCATATATTAAAAGCTATGTGCTAAGTTTGACCGATTTTCTCATCAGAAACATTCAAGCCTCATAGAGTGGCTTGGGGAAGTTGATTGCTTTTTGTTTTGGTTTTGTTGTGGAAAAGTATAAATAGGATAGAAATCTTTAGAAGAAATCCATCTGGACCTTGTACTTTTCTAATGTATAAATTTTTTTTTTACTACCATTGCAATTGTTTTTGTACTTCTTTTAACTTTTTTTATTAATATTTTCTAGTAAATGAATCATTACAACTATATTTCAAAATGTATTATTGCAGTATTCTTAACATTTTACGTTGTCTTCTCTGTGTCCTTTACTATTCTTGCCAAAGTTTTTATGTTTTTATATTACTTTTAAAGACCTAGCAATTGATTGTCTACATATTCTGCTTTTTCCCCTTTGTGGTTGTTTTTTTTTTTTTTTTGCTTTGTTTTATTCCATTTTCTCATTTTATCTTTATTATTTATTTTCTCTTGCTTTCTATAAATTTATCTTGTATATCTTTACTACCTTATTAAATCCTTATTTAAGTTAATTCTATTTTAATTATTTTATAATAGTGCTTAAATGCTATAAATTTTCCAAAAAAAAATTACTTCAGTTATATTTTCATAGGTCTCAATGAATAGGACTTGAATTATTGTTATAATTAAATAGTTTTAAATTTTGTTTCATTAGTTTTTTTTCCCCAAAAAATATTTTTTTATTCGCCTAAAGAGAACCTTTTTAAACATTATCTTTTGTTGTCCATTTTTATTTTATTTTATTTGGTACAGTATGTGTTTCTGTACCAAATAAAATAATTATTTTTACTTTATGTAGCTTACTGTGTTTTTTCTATTGGAATTTCAGATTTTCTTTGAGGTATAATAGTGATTTGTTTTTATAAATGTTCTTTAGCTAATTGAAAATAACTTTTAGGGAGGCAACTTTTTAGGGAGGCTGTGAAACACACACAATATCCATACCTAACAATTAAAACTTATTATTTGTATTTTTAAAATATATCTTCATTTATGTGTTCTTCTTGATCTGTTAATTTGTGAAAGAAGTATTTTATTATTCTATTATTATTTTCTATTATTATAATCCCTTTTATTTGTAACCTGTTTTACTCTTTATACTTTTTTGTTGCTGTTTTAATTGGAGCTTAAAAGTTTACAATTATCGTAGTGGTGAATTTTGCCATCTTCAAATATGATATAAATCACTGTTGCCATTTAGTTCGTGGCATCCTGAAATTTTTTTCACTTATGTATTCAATATATTATATATTTAATAAATATTTTATTATAATGTGTATTGAATATTCTATATATTCAATTTTCCTTTTATTTTTTGTTGTATTTTTGTACTTTCATTTTTAATATTTTCTTTTAGATGTGCTTTTTCTAAAGACCATGCATCTTGATTTTTTAACATACATTTTTTTCTTATTTAAGTGGTAGTATTTGTACTTATTGTCTATAATGACATTATTTGAGCTTTTTCATTTTGTGCTTTCTATTCACCATTTCCCCACTCCTTTTGGTAGTCATTTTAGTATTAGTTAGAGATTTTGGGTTCTGTTTTTCTAAAACTGATTTGGAAGTTATGTGCACTATTTCTGTTCTTTTAAAAGCTACTTAAAATTTTTAGCAAGCTCATTTGAATTTAAACTGTTGTAATCAATAATTGGTGACCGTCTGTAAGCTCCTTTCGCTCGCTTCCAAAGACAGTCTTTATTAGGCTTTTAATTATTTCTCTACCTAATTTTCTATGCACTTACGATTGAAATTATCTGGAAATTTCATTCCAAATACGTATCGTTTAATAGTAAATAGCAGCGGCAATACTATTAGCATTATTTGTATTATTATTCACTTTATGTCTCTGTTTCACAAGAAACCTTTATTAGAAATTGTACTACATTTTACTACCAAATTAGCAATCATTATTTAGATTTAAATTGCATTTTGGGGGCTTATTTGCTCTGCACGGTTTGTTATATCCCAAGTTATTGTATATTCGAATTCTTTTTTCTATTTTTCTGGAGTACCTCCTCATTAATTTTTGCTTCTTTTTCTGAAAGACTGTGAGTGGTCAACTTTCTGAGTCTTTGCTTGTCGGAAAGAAACATCTTCATCAGTTTTTACACTTTTTGTACCGACCTATCTTGATTACAAAATCCCAGATCAACAACTTCTGTAAATCCATATTATCATTTATCTTCTACAATACTTCAAACAGATAAAGCGAACTTGATTTCCCATTTTAGAAATAAGATGTACCCGTCTCCCAATAAGGCATCCTGTCTTAAATGTTCATCATCATTATTATTATTGCTATTATTATTAGTCCTCAAATGACCCACCTTAGCAATGAGAACTTCTGATTAATAGTTCATCAGGTTTTGTAGTGAGCTCTTCTTATCAACGGTAATCCGTTTGCTAACAACAAATTCCACGTAGTAGCCAAAGTGTTCAAATTTCGAAGACCCTGTTTCCTAATGATGCAGTTAGTTCCTGAGTTCTAACACATGCTGTGATTTTTCATTCACTTACGCTAATACTGCTCGTTGCTGGGCAGTGGGGATTTCCCTAACGTGCTTGCTTCTCAGGAAGGGCTACCCTCCATGTCACCACATCTTCTTGCCCTCGGTGCTCAGAGCTGTAGACGCTCTGATGGCTGACGTCCTCCTTAGGCTATTGTAAAAGACGCTCTCCTTCCTGGCTGTGAAGATCTTGCTAAGAGCTGTTGTGTATTACTCTCTTTCAGTCCACCCGATGTCTTATTAGCATGTGGTCTTCCATACTTTTGGAACTTCCCTGTCCCCTTCCCTTGAAACACTGAGCACTGAGTTCAAAGTTGCGGTGAGAAATCCGGGATTGTCATACAGAAGCTCGAGTCCTAGTTCTACAGATTCGATGCGTGTGGACCATTGCATTTCTCGGCCAAGGACTCTTAACCCAAGGTCTGCAAATACTCTGCTACTTGACGGCCTCACTCAGGGATTCTCCTGACTCCCCTCTGCCTTTCCTCTCGAGGTTAGATTTGACTAGGGTAGCAGACTCGGAAACCTTCTCTCCTCCTCAAATGATCTTGTGACCTTCCTTTCCAGTGCCGAGGGACTCGCCTTCCCTTAGGTGTTATCTCTATTTGCTACGCTACCTGCCTCCAGGATTGTAGGCTCCTATTCAGTGTCTCCACTGGCCCTCAGAGGCAAGTTGCATCAGGTTCTGTCCATCTTAGAATAAGACGCATCAAGAGTGTATGTCCACGTGAAGAATGCAGATGGCCAGGTCTGACTGTGGCCGTCTGGTCACTCTCTGTGTGCCTGTCTTCACCCCGTGTAGGTGGGAGGACACACCATGCTCCCCATCCGCTGGATGCCCCCTGAAAGCATCATGTACCGCAAGTTCACCACGGAGAGTGACGTGTGGAGCTTCGGGGTGATCCTGTGGGAGATCTTCACCTACGGAAAGCAGCCCTGGTTCCAGCTTTCAAACACAGAGGTACAGACGGGGGCAGCTGCTGCCCTCCAGGTGGGGGAGGCGGGTAAGAGATCCCTCAGGCCAGGATAGAGGCGTAGTGTGCAAGACATGAGGTGGGACTGGAGCCTGCAGCACAGATGTAGGCAGAAGCAGGAGGGCAGAGCGTCCTAATAGGAAAAACAGGAGAGCTGTAGGAGCTGTGGTGTAATTGTCAAGAGAGCAGGAAATCAGGTGTCTACCTGGAGACTTAAGTCACGGTTCTATTTTCTCTACTACACTTACAACTCACAAATGTTTCACCAAGAAAGAAAGGGATGACAAAGAACTATGACTTTTTCAATTGTGCCATCTTGTGGAAACACCTACTGCTTCGTGTGCCTAAATAATCTGGGTCCCCAACAGTTTTTGGCATGGCATGTGCAGGATGGTGAATCGGGAAGGCCAATTTTACATTATTAACAGAGCTGTGTGTGGCCTTCTGGGAATAAAATGAATCATTCTAATAAACATAATCATAAAAAAGTACATATTTTTGTAATTTTGACTTACAATAATAATAAAAAAGACTGATCCCATTTTAATAACAGTGAATATTTAGGTCCAGGCATTTTCCTAAATGCTTTAGTTATATCAACTCGAGACCTTTCACACAAACACCTGTTGAGATTCAGAACAAAAGGAAGGGAACTCCTTGGGGCCCTGACATGGCCTGGCCAGGGTCTCAGAGGGGAGAGCTTGTGGGGCATGACCACAGGACTCTTTGTCCCCAAAGTCAGTCAAGGTGATTCTCAGTGACATCTTGCCGACGGTCATGTTGACCCTGAGAATGCAGTACAGCTTGTGGACAATAAGAGGCTTGGTCTCCCAACTCAGCAGACCTATGCCAGATTGCAATTTATTTACGGCTTTCTGTTTTCCCAGAAAATGTGAACACAAGGAATTTTTAATATTGGAATCGTGTCTCAATATTTAAGAAAGTATCTTCCTTCTTTGAAGCTATGTTCATCTTTGCTTCCCTATGCCCTGACTACTCACTTGAAGTTCAAGGACTGAAACGAAGGCATTTCTTTCAATCTGGGAGATCTTATCATTCACAAGCTGTGATGGGTCCTGATCACATTTCCCAAAGTTGGACAAAACAGTTCAATGACCTTTTACAAAAATGAAAGAGCGTATGTCAGAACCCATTTGTTGTGGTGCTTTTAAAAATTGTTACTGTTTTCCCAGGGGTGGGATTGCTGATAAGCACACACACATACATGTGCACACACGTGCATGCGTGCACGCACCTTCACACGTGCACACACATGCATGCACCCTCACACACGTACACACACATGCATGCGTGCATGCACCCTCACACACATGCACACACGTACACGCACACCCACACAGACATGCACCCTGAGCGCAGCCTGCACGCAGTGTGGGAGCCCCTGGACAGAGAAGGTCTGGGCTGAGGGCACTGCTGACCTCAGCGGCAGATCTGTCCTGGACCCCAACGCTGGCTCACAGCAGCCAGCAAGGTGTTCGCGGTACTTCTAACACTCCCTGGGGAGACATTGGCCTTGAAGGCAGGCTTCCTACCCCGCAGCCACCTCTCCCTCTCCACCCACCCAACAGCCAAATACTGGCTGTCACTGATGATGAAATTCAGAACCTGGATAGTCCCACATGGGCCACACCACTGAGTACTTTAGATCTTAGCGTTAGCAGCTGCTGCTGCAGTTTGAACTGGATCCCTTTCCATGGGACAGAGGTAACAGAGGGTAGAAATGGGGTCCCTACAAGAAAAAGGCATGTGAGCTGCTGGAGACCTGTCAGGCTGGCAGCAAAATGAGCTGAGTGAGCCATTGCCGACTCCGGGATGAATAGGACCAGGTAGGGACTGGCGCATGATGGTTTGACAAGCCATCCCAAGGTCGGGATGGCACGAGGCAACCCCAGACAAGATGCATCAGGAGCTAGAAGGAGAAATAAGGCACATCCCTCGCCCAAATAAATACCAATGGGGGCAAAATTGGGGAAGTAACATTTTTCAGATACTCAGCTAGAGATTCTGTGTGTTTTTGTCATCGCAACCTATGTGCACAACCTATGTGAGGAAACTGCAATTGAGGGTAAGTAACTTGGCCCAGGTGACACAGAGGTAGCGTTAGTAGTTAGTGAAGTTGAAACTGAGAACTAGAAGCTGAAACCTTGAAAATTCACGTGGTCAGCATCAGCAAAGAAGTTCCTCGGGGGAATCTCCAACGACAGGTTTGGTCCTGAGTGGCCAGCTGGGCTGGTCCAGCCGGACGCTCTTTGCTCCCTTCCTGCTCCCCCTAAGGGCCTTCCCTTTGGAGGTTGGGCCAGGTGGTCCCTTTTCTCGTCCTCATTGGGCCTCACAACACCCCTCGGAGGGGCTCAAAGCAGACAGTGCATCCCGTTGTACAGAGGAGGGTGCTGAGATCCTGTGAGGTCAGCTGACGTGCAGTGGCCACCGAATGGGGCGGTGGTGAATCCAGCATCTTGGCCCACTGTTTAGGACTTTAAAAGAAAATGGGATACATGGTTTAGTGCAGAGAGCAGGGGAGGGTGGGTCTTGCTGAGAGAGGGACCTATGTAGTGGCTTGGAGGTACGTGTGGAGACAGGCACAGAGACTGTGACACCGGAGCTGGCCCGGAAGTGGGCGCTCAGGGGCGGAGTCTTAGGGAGCTCCTTCTAGGGCGTTTCAAAGTCCCACAGGCTTAAAGGGGAGGAGGGACAGGTCAGAGGCCAGTCCCCACTGCCACGTGGAAAATGAAGGCACCTGTCACCCAGAGGGCTTCAGGTCTAGAGAGGAGCAGTGAAGTCACAGGAAGAGTCCCTGGGTGGCCACGGAGGCCTGGCCCAGGCCCGTGTGCTCACTGTTCTCGCGACCCACGCGCAGGACAGACAGGAAATCCCACGCTGTCTCTGGCCCTCAGCCTGTGCGTGCGGGGACCCCGCTGTGCTGTGACGCTCATCCATGAAGTGGTGGCCTTCTGAGCTCTGATGCAGTGTCCTCACTTTTTCAGGTCATTGAGTGCATCACCCAAGGCCGTGTTTTGGAGCGGCCCCGAGTCTGCCCCAAAGAGGTGTATGACGTCATGCTGGGGTGCTGGCAGAGGGAACCGCAGCAGCGGCTAAACATCAAGGAAATCTACAAAATCCTCCACGCTCTAGGGAAAGCCACCCCAATCTACCTGGACGTCCTCGGCTAGTGGTGGCTGGTCGTCACGAGTTCATACTCTGTTGCCTCTTCTCTCCCTGGCCTCACATCCCCCTGCCTTTCCACCTCCCAACTCTTTTCTTCCATCCTTGACTGAAGCGAACATCTTCATATAAACTCAAGTGCCTGCTACACATACAACACTGAAAAAAAAATAAAAAGAAAAAAACCCTGTAAGGCAGTTTGGCATACATATGTATGTATATATATATATATGTGTGTGTGTGTGTTTGTGTGTGTGTATACATATATATGTGTGTGTGTGTGTATATATATGTATACATGTATACATACACACACACACACACACACACATATACACATATATAAAACTATCTATATCTACAGAGAGATACCTTCTCCTCTAACACAGAGAGGAGCTGCTGACACAGAAACCACAAGACTAACCACAACTCAGAAAATCTTAACTATTACGGACACAAATGAAAATTCCCTTTGACTTGAGCTGTGGGCCACGCCTCTTCAGCTGTAGCTTTTCGGAGCAGAAGACCATGACGTTGCAGGGACAGGGAGACCATCTTCAGGTTGGGACAGGCGGAGCTGGGGTGGGCAGGACTCACTGCTCACCTGCACAGGTGTGTTGCCCTCACGCTCTGAGCCGGAGCCTGGGCAGAGCGCGTCGACTGTGCTCAGCAAGGAAATAAGACCGGCCAGGCGCCTCGTGTCTCCCCGGGCCATTGTCTCTGTGCCTCCCCTCTTTCCTCCACTTCCAGACAGTTTTCTAATGTGTCTGTTCTAGAAAGTGTGGTCCTGATGCTTTTGGGAGTCGGTGATGGCACCTACAGGTAAACACCGAGCACATCACAACAATGAAAGAAAACCACAACGACAGTGGACTTGGGTATAAATCATGATCAAGTTCCTTGCTAGAACCGACAGGGTCTTCTATTCTCTGAACTTGAAGAACTGGGCTTTCTGGACTGAAAGAACCGTGGAAGAACAAGCCGCAACCTGGACCCTCCCAAGGCATCACCTTCTGTCCTTTCCTTATTGGGAGGACTCTGTGACCCCACTCCCACATTCAGGCCTTCCTCGAGTTGGGAGGTCGGGCCATACGCCACGTTGTCTGCACATGTGGACACACGATCCCAAAGCAGGAGACTTAATCCTTATAGGTGGTTCGAAGGTGTGCCCCTCTGGGTCCTCTGTCTCTTTCTGCTGGCCCGAGATCCTCGCCGACAGGTCCTGGGCCGCCTCAGGTCCCAGGTAAACCCACCTGTGGGGAGGGAGCCTGCTGGGAAGGCTGGCTGCGTGTGCTTCAGGAGCCAGGCGGAGAGTCTGTGTGGTACCTGTGCCCGGCCCCTTGGCATTCTCCTCACGTTGCCAGCCCTGGAAGGATTGATGCATCTGCCTTGGGGCTGCTGGGAAAATGCAGGGGCTGAGGAATCGCCTTTGCGGGTGGGGGCAGGGGGAAGGGCGAGGCTTCTGCGGGAGCTGTCCTCGCAGGGCCACTGCCACGGGCTCTGCATCTTAATGAGATCGGAGCCCTGACCAGGGAGAGAGAATGAAGCGTCTGGGCTGTCAGCAACCTCTGCCCCTGCACTGGGGGGATCACTGCTTTCCTGACTGCTGCTGTCAAGCAACACGGACACGTATCAGGGCCGCCCTGCTGCGTGACAACAACCAAATGGAAGCCAACAGCCCGCCCCACAGAGCCCTCCTGCTGGGGAGCAGCGGATGTGTCTCTCCCAGGCCACCAGCCCCTCCACCTCACCCCTGCACGGAGCTGCCTAATGGACGGGTTTTTGCCCAGTCAGAGCCTCTGGCGCCTGTGACCTGCACCCTGCGCTGCCAGCTTAAGGGACCTCCTCAGCCTGGACATCTGGGTCCTGTGCGGCGTGGGCCTCCCGTGTGGGCTCAGGACTGGATTCTGTGTCTGTGCTTTCGCTTCTTTTTTTAGACCAACAAATGTTTTTACTCAAATGGAAAAGAGCTGTGCTCGCACTGCAGGCCACAGGTCGTGGTTGGGATTCAGGGATCAGTGAGCTGCTCAGCTGGCCGGGGAGGGCGGGAAGGGGCTAGAGCGTGGGGTGGGTTTTCTCTGAGCTGTGCTCCCAGCCCCCAGGGCTTTGGGGGAGAGCTCTTTGGCTTGACCACCTGTAGGAGTCCTTTGCTATCTACCCCAAGGCAACAACCCCTCTTGTCTTTCCCCCAGGAGGCCCTCGGGCTCTCGCCGGCTGGTAATGCTGGATGGATCTATGCAGTCTGGTTTTGAGCTGGGTTAGGAATGGAAAGGTGTGCAAGGTAGGATCCCTCTGGAGTAGCAGAGGGGGACACGTCTCGTGGTTAGATGGGAGGTTCCAAAGCCCCTTCCTGGAGCTGCCACATCCTCCTCCAAGCAGACCCCATGTGGCTTCCATCTTCTAGACTGTGTTTCTAGAACCTCATAGTCACTGAAAGGCTGGGAGGAAGGGGTGGAAGGGTCTGGAGGCTGGTGAGCAACTGGGAGTGAGAAACGTGTTAGGGTTTCGGCTCAGGGCACTGAGTCGCCGTGGCCTAACGGGAGAAGGCGATTCCTCTGGGAACAAGGAACATCACAGGAGACCGGAGTTGGCAGATTGTTCTCGTCTTCATCCCGCAGGCCTCCTTGGGGTCATGTCCATCGTAAGCGGCTGCCTGCCGTAGAGCAGAAGGAAAGGGGTGGCAGAGCCGGGAGGAGTCGAGGGAGGATGTGCTCTCTTGCTGCCCTGGCTGGACTCTGTGCAGAGTCTACTTTACATGTTCACTTATGAACCGTGGCAAGTGAAAAAATGAAAGGTGTCTTGGATAGTGAAGGAGGCAGAGAGTAGGGCTGTGGCGACTGAAGGAGAATGTGGAGCTCTGGGGTAAGTGGGATGTGTGCCGCCTGTCATGGGACAGGAACCATTGGACTCTCTCTACTGTGTGTCTTTCCCCATCTGCAAAATGAGGGCTGTACTTGCTCATCTCTGGCCCTTCGTACCTCTGCAATTCTAGGATTCTGTGTGCATTGAGTCACAGTGTCATTTTGCTCAGTACCGCTCAGAATGTCCAGACAGCCCTCTGCACGCCGTGCCTGGGAAGGGGGCAGTTGCCACTGAGGGTCCCTAGGCCTGGGCAGGCGCGGGCTCCAATGTGACACTCGTCTCCTCCTTTGCCCCTGCAGCGCAGCAATTCAGGGGTGTCTGTAGCTACTTTCGGCCCCGAGGGAGGGCTAAGACTCCTTTCTCGTCCTAGCCTTTCTGCGCACCCAAAAAGCACTGGCGCAGGTTTATTTATTTATTTATGTATTTATTTTTAAAGCGCTTACTGTGGTTACATGGGTCTTGACATGACATCCCTTTGGCCAGCGTGGCCACACCAGTCCATCCCACTCTCCTCCCTCCACACCAGAGTCCACGTTCTAACAGACCGTTAGCTTGGCGTGAGCTCTGTCAGGACTATTGGTGGGGGCTCGTGGTCACCCACGCTGCTGTCTCCGCCACGGTCTCCTCACTGGTCTCCGCCTGCACTGAGCATGACGGACTTGCTGTTGGGGGCCCACCTTGGAGTACAATGCCATGGCCACGGGTCCTCCCAGTTCTGCACTAGGGGCGTGAACCGCTTGCTGCCCTCCCTCTGCGTCTCTGACCTCTGACTGGGCCTGCAGGGTCCCTGAGCCTCCGTTAGTAAACGATTCGGCACCCCCTCCACTCAGCAGATCGTGCACAAATCAGCCCGGCACACAAAGGAGCCTTGCTCCTTCTGGGTTCAAATTGGACACCATCCTCCTTCTCTGGTGATGCTTACTTTGCAGACTACACTAGTGCAAATATTTTTGGTGCTAAATACTGCAGAAACCAACACCAACAGGAGAGCGGTCAGCCAGTTTCTGGGGCTGCATGAGACTCATGTCACAAGCAAAAGGGAGTCAGTCGTGCCAGGAGAGTACAGGGTATACGGAAAGTCAGGTGGGAATGTGGGGTGGTGGGGAGACCATCGGAATTCCTGGCGTTCTTCTCAGTTACCCATGGTGACCTCGGCCAAGTCAGCTGTGTCCTCAGGTTATCACATGTTTCATCTGAGACTTATGAGATTGTAGTAGATATTCCTAGAGTCCCTTTCAGTTAACAACAACAACAACAACAACAAAATCTGTGTTCTGATCCCACCTTTCTTTTCTTTTTTAACCTTGTTTGTTAGAAAAAAGGGAGAAAAATGAAAGACAAATAAGGAGGGAGAGGAGGGAAAGTTACCAGTGGCAATACATTGACCGTAGAAGGGGAATAAGGAAGGCTTAGTGACTGCCTCTCTGAACTCCGGGTCTAAAACCAAGAGTCTTACCTTTAACTGCTGTTGTATGGAGCTAGGAAGTTGGAGCGAGGGCAGCGTTGTACGTTGCAGACTAGTCACCAGAGTTCTTTTCCATGCAGCAGTGACTTAATGCCTTCCTTGTCCCACTTTTCCAAACCAGACGGCAGCAGTATTGTCTTGATTCGAGGTATTCTTATTGCAATGCGCAGTCTTGAGGCTTTGGGTCTCCCCTGCACTTTGCTCAGAATCTGGAACAAAGGAACATCTCTAGATATTCATTCAGTGAGCACATCTGCCCGCAGCCTAGAGAGCCACCCTTCACACATCCCTGGAATGTCTATTACCAGCTGTGGCTGGGAGCCAACCGGCTGGAAAACCCAATGGCATTTGCCTTGGAGCAAACAGGCACCTTTAACCCAAGAGCTTGGTGCCGTAGCCACTATATCTTTGGTCCCCAGAGCACTAGCCTCTTCTTGGGTATCCAATAAATTTGTTTTAGCCGACACTTGATAAGTGTTAAAGGAAAATTCCAAGTTTTGTATTATTATTGAGAGATCAAGATAGGCTTCAGAAACTGTTCTGGGAGTGTCATCCTCAGGAAAGCGTAGGCCTCTGTGCCTTGTGTGCTCGTATCTGTGTCTTTCGTTGGAATGGCTTCCGTGAAGGTCTGCGTGGAGTCAGCGAATTCCCTAATGTTTGGTCTCCTTGAGCTTTCCATTTCTCAGGGATGAGCAATCCAGGGATGGACTGGCCTAAGAGACACTCAGAAAGGTAGTGATGGGAAATCTGTCATCTCGTGAAGTTTGATCCTTTGGTGCTCCCTGAATTCAGTGATGCTGATGACACCTTTCCGAGCATCTGAAAACTCCTCTTCCTGGTCGTCTGATAGGTGACCCAGGAACCCCCCATTCCCCCCCATTTGGGGGGTTGATATTGAATTCCCGCACACTGCAGGGGGAACCAGCCCCTAGCGGGAATGGGACAGAGAGAGTGTGAGATGCTGACAGATGTGGCTCTTTCTGAAAGGCGTTGCCAACTGTGGACGAGGTGACTATCTGTGTCACTGCACTGGGGATTAGGACTTGCTGTGAGCGTGCTGTCCACCCGAAGGGCTTGAATCTTGGCTTCTGATTCCCGTTACCCTGCTGCATTCTTGGCGTGCAGGCCTCCCTTGACTGCCGAAACAAGCTCTGTGCTTTGCAACGGGAGACGTCTCTGTCCCAAGCCTCAGTGTGCCGGCAGAGACCTTTCTGTTTCACAAGGAGATTCGTGGAGATTGGGGGCGGCTCAAAGTACGTGGAATTCTTGATCAAAGTAAGAAAATGAAGATCCTCCTTCCTCTTGAACTGCACTCCAAAGTGAAAACAAGGTCTGGGTTGACATGTGCGGTAGGAGATGGTGTCTTCCGCCAGGGCTCTCTCCCGTCGTGCAGAGGCAGGCAGTGAGCTCCACGGATTTTTCCCAGTCACCGAGGCACACGCTGCTTCGTGTGCAGTGCCATGGCCCAAGCTTGCAGCTTGCAAGAAATACTTATGGCCAACAAAGCTAGCGGTTTCTAATAAAAGATTTATCGATAGGACATAAATGAGGAAGGGCTGGTTGGTTGGACGTCTGCTTCTGAGAAGCGCTTGGTGCCCAGGTCTTGCTTTCCAGTGTAACATCTTGTGAGAGAAATTGGTTTCTTCCCACTTTAGATTGGGAGACCGGATCGTCACTGTGTCCTCCGACATTCTTTGGGGTGCAACATCCCTGAAGCCCAGTGGAAGATGGGAAAACTCAAGTCTGGCAGTTATTCTTTCATTGAAGAAGAGTGCCTGGGAGTCACTAAAAAAACCCAAACAAATGAATTTTGTCATCTGTTAGTGGTAGGGCACAGGCAAATGAACAAATGCTTTGTTTTTTGTTTTGTTTTGTTTTTTTCTCGGCGAGGTATCAGCAGCTCCTGGACATAGCAGATATCTCTGAGCCCACCTCTGGAGAGAAGAAATAAACCGGGTCCAGACGATCTGCTTTTTGCTTTCTGCAGTAGAGAAGGAAATCTCAGTAAAGAAGACTTTCTTACATTTTTTTCCCTTTTTCTGCTCCCGCATCCACCCCACTTTGGGTCCTATTCTCCTGCTTCCATGGGATGCACAACCGGGCTTCTCAGACTCCATGGAAGTCTTAATTCGAGGTGAATCCTGGGACCACAAACAGTGTGGACTTCAAACAGTGAGAAAATTGGTGCTGAATGATTCGGCACACAAAGCAAAAACTTCCATTACCTGCGGACAGGATGGAATTGACTGCTGTATTAAGACGTGTGCAGGAGCCTTGCCCTGGAGGCATTTCAGTGCTGTCCGGCAGCGTGACATCTACATGAAACCCTGTGCGGTGACGTAACCGCAAGCTCACGGAGACGCATGCGGTGGACCTCTCCCTTCCCACCTGGCACCCTCGCTGGCCCACCCTCTTCCTTCCCCACCCACTGCACCTCCGTCCGTGAACCCTGAGCCTCCCGGAGCAGAGGAGCCATGGCTGGAATCAGACGCCAGGAGATGGAGTTTGGACCTCTCTCTGACCGCGGTGCTGAGTCAGGCTGTCTGCTCAGTCGGGGTGACACTGGTTGTCATGGCATTGGTTTTCCCCTGAGGGGACTGCACATCAAGGCATGAGAGCCACTCTGCTGATGACAAACGGTTTTGCAGCGTATCTCCAAGGTGCACAAAGGGAAATGGTTTATACAGACTTCGAGTGCCCTGCGTCCACGAGCCTGCCCTGGGCTGCAGTCCTTCAAGCACTGCCAGGTCCAGATGCAACAGTCATGGCTGCTGCCAGGTGGCCAGGTGGGGCATGGGGTTCAGACGGACAAAGGGCTTGTCCTGTGTCTGGGCAGGTGTTTCCTGTGGTCCTTCCAAGAGAGGCAGCAGCCCCAGCTCCTCCTCCTCCTGGTTGAGACGGGGGATGGAGCTGTTCCCCAAGCCTTCGCTTGGCAGCTCTCTTTTTACCGGAGGATGGGCTCCAGAATGACCAGAAAAAACCCTTTCTAATTCACTGTGTGGTGCCACGTGGAGACACGGGCAGCCTGTGGAAACCCCAACGCTGAAATCACAACTTCTCTACAAGCGAGGGCCACACGTAACACCAAACGTCTTCAGAAAAGCCCTATCGTTTAGATGCGGCCACCTTCAGACTTTGTAGCGCTGCTCGCCTCACCCAAGGGCGTTTTGGGGAACTCACCTCAGGATTTAGAATAGTTTACCCTGAAGTCCGGAGCACAAATTTCTCTGGGGTTTTTCTGATTCCGATTCCGAAATTGCTTTTCCTACTGTGTCTTTAAAATGAGTAACCAGGATCTCTGTATATTCTCAGCTATTTCTTTAGGAGAAATGAAAGCTTCCGCCCGGGAAGGACCTTGTGATCTTTGACTAAGAAAATAGATTTCTGGGCCAAGTGACGTTGCAGTCATACAGAAGCAAGCTGGATCTTTATTTAAAAGCAGTTATCAGTGTTCTATTTTGTTCTAGATGCTCAAGTTCACGTAGTGACATTGTGTAAACTACACTCATCTTTTTTATTATGCTACGTTCACATGCACACACAGAATGCACACACACACAGACACCCCTTTACACTCCTAGTGGTCCACGATGGTCCAACACGCCCGTGTGCCCCATTTGTGTTTCTCTCGCTAGTTTCTATGTGTATAGAAGTGTGCACCAGGCCTGCAGTTTCTTAGCTTGATCTGTAGCTCACTGTTGCTGTTGGTTTTTAATTACCATCACCCAGCCTTTGATCTTCTGCACTACGGATCGTTTATGGACTTAGGGCTTTTGCAAGGAAGACTAAATCCTGGGTGTTCAGAACGTTCGTATTTAAAGGCTGGACTACTTTTCTCAGAGAAACGCAAAACCAAACCTAACCGTGATGCAGATTTTATTTAATGAATTTCCTGGGGGGAGGGAGGAGGCCCTGAATTGGGGCTTGAATGGTGATACACAGTAGGTACAAATATAAATGTGAACTAGTTCAAGCCGATTAGTGAACGTGTGTTGGGCTGCCACAATTAGATGCACAAGTCAAACAATCCAAGTGAGTTGGAACTTGAAGTGAAAGGGTGAGACTTTCCCTGGGACCGGGAAGAAGTGCTGGGTTGGAAGTGAGCAGGCTGGACTGGGTGCTCCTTCGTGGGTGACTGTGCACAAGTCGCTTCCATTACCGGGGGCAGGTGGAACTGTCTGAGTGTCAAGTGGGCAGCTGGCAGCGAGTGGCAGACCTGTGCCCCTTCTCTGATTCCGGTGATGGGGGCAAGCCCATCTCTTTCTCATCCATTGCTCGCATCAGCTGTCTTGATATCTTCTCAAGGTCTCACCCAGGACAAGTTTGCAAATATCCCCACCCTGAAGACTCAGCCTGTTGTTCACCTTGTGGTCAGTTCATCTCCTATAGGTCTCCCTTGAATGCTCTTGAAATGGAACTCTTACATCCATGTGTTTCCCCACCCCACCTCTTTAAAGGCTGGCTTCTCTCTCGGCAAAGTTAGGGAAAGGCCCACTGGCTTGAGCGTCAGCCGTGGGCGTGACGTAGCCGAGGTTCCCAGAGAAGAAAATCATCCATCCGTCTCTTCCCATCTCCTTGGACCACGTGATTAGCTCCCCATTAGCCCTCATCAGCTGCTTTTGCATTAGAGACTCAGGGACAAGGAGCCTATGTGAACGCCACCGTCTGTCTTCTGAAGGCATTTCTTCCTCCTGACTGGTGAGGAAAGGTGAGCCTGCCACAAACAGCTTTTCCTTCAAATTTCTCTCACGTTTTCTTCTGTCCGTTACATATGCTGGTAAATGGTAAGCCACGGTTTACTTTTTTCCCCCAGACCCCTCTTAGTGTGGGTGTTTTATATCCGTACAGACGGGGAGCACCACCCCTCAGCAATGTGTTTATTTATTTAGCAGAGAGGCTATGACATTGACACACAGATTTGCAGCAGCCTCCAAATCCTGAGGGGGATACGCGTCTTTTTCAATCAAATGAGAGATTCACTGTGATGGCACGAGAAAGGGTGACACATTAGGAACAGAACCGAACCTGAGAATGTGCGTCCTTTCTAGGGAACAATGAAATGGGAAAATCACCAGAGGAGCTGGGCGACCAGACCCTTTATTCCACAAAACATTATGCATCCCAGATGCTTTAATTCTGCCCTTTACATGGCTGTGAAAAAAAAACCACACAGTAATGAACTGTGATCAACTTCCCACATTTACCATTAGAAACCAATTCCTCATGTCTAAACCCACCCTTATTGTTTTTCCAAATATTTTGCTTCTCGTGATTCTGGGAATAGTTCAACATTGTTTCTATTTCTTGGTCCCCTCTAATATTTTCAATGCGATTTCTAAATTTTTTTTCACGTTCATTTCCTTAGGAAAGACGTGGGGTCTATTTTAAATGCCATGTGTCAAAAAATGGCCAGTGAGGTACAGGGGATCTAATGGGACCGGGAAACTGAGGACTTCTGAGCTCCTGTTTCCTGCAGAGTGATCTTGGAACCTGCATTTCTGGCTTCTTTATCTAACAACCCCATGCCACCCCCTTCCCCCTCTCCACCCAGGGGAGAGTGTAGCTATCAAAGTGCTCTGTGGGCCCCACCAGCCCCTCACATAAGTAGAACCCTCTCTCTGCGCAGTGAGTATTGCAAAGAGGCTTGCTCCGTGCTGAGCTGTGAGCAGCGTTGGGGTGCGCCTTGTTTTTGAGGTGCACCTTCCTGAAATCTCTCCTGCTAGCTGGTGTCTAGTTTGTCATTGGCAATTTCCTTTGAGTGACCATCGAGCATCTGGGGACAGACGATTCCTTTACAACAATCCAAGCAGAACGAGGATGTTTTACCCATTTGGCTCTGTCTTTGGAAAGCGGCTGTCGGTAGATTTTGTTTTCAGGCCTGGAATCCAAAACATTTTATAGCAAAATGGTGTCTGATGCTACATGTATCTCCTTATCATGCATTGTTGCTCTCGTGAGGTTCTGTAGATTAAAATGGAACGTTTTTAAAGTCAGACTATGTAAAGCTGCCTCCATGAATCGGGTGGTGTAATTTATCTTGTGGCAAGCCCCCCCCAATACCCTGCAGCAGTGTCACGTTCATGCTAGGGCCATCATTTTGTACACGAGGAAATAACCTTAAGACAGGAGACAAAATGCTAAACCACACTTCCAATAGCCTGGAGGCACCAGTGAATAGGTGTGAGTGGGATTCCCGCTGAGAAATGCATCGGACTGAAAATGAAACCCCTGTGACAAATCCTGAGACCAGAATGCCAAGGTTACAACAGTGATGTCATTTACAAACCCTAAAAAAAAAAATCCAAGGCGTTTTTGACACCAGCCACTATTTTAAGCACCTTGCAATGGTGACTGTTTGGCAAATTAAATCTTTCAAATATCATTTCCTTTAGATCTCCAAGCAATACTCAGATATGGCGCAACTGACTAAATGCTGTGCATGAGTTAGAAAAATCAAAGGATTTTGACCACTCCAGAGAGAAATCAGAACAAAATGGAGTACGTGAAATCCTAAGAAACAAACGTTTTGCTCAAGTTCTCACGATCTCAGCTTCCCTCTCTTCTTTTTTACCTTGGCCTCCGTTTTTGTGTGTCTTACATAGAAAAGCATCACCTCTGTCATGAACCTCTGTCCAGTGGAGTTTCCCCCTGCAGCTGTCCAGCAGACAGAAAACATTCCCACTTCCTTTGAAATGAGAGACCAAACTGGGTTATACTAGGATTTTAAATTACGGTGTGAGATTGGGGAAGGCAGGCTGGTGCAGAGCGAGGTCCCATAACTCATTCTGACCATCCTAGGGATCTGCCCTCCTTCCCTGCCTGGAACAAGCCATTTCACTGTGTGACTTCCGAGTGACAAGATTATTTAAGGATTTGAGACACATCATTTGAGAAATAACTCACTGGATATGGAACACCGGATCTAATATGTTAACAGGAACAGCAAGAGCTTATTTTAATGCTTTTTTTTATTCCTCTTTCCTTTCTTTGAGAGTTTCGTCTTTCTTGAGGGCCACTGGGATATTTCCTTTTCAAGGCTGGAAAAGATTGATTATAGTTCGTGCCTAAAAGCAAAGGCTCCCCCAAGCCCATTGGAGTTGGAGGCAACCAAAAATGACCTGTGTTAATCTTCTGTTACCCCCCAGAGTCAGGGACCCTTCTTGGTTATGCGTGTGTGCCATGGTGGGTGAGCTCAAGGGCATTGTCAAAATAAATTGAAAGAAAGCAAGTCGGGGCAAGAAAATTCTCTCTTTGAACGTGAGAAAAAGCAGCAGTCCTGCTCTCTCACAAAGATTCGTGTACCGTTAAGGGAAGACTCATGTTATTTCTCAAGGAGGTTTGACTTTCTGAGATTTCTTGTGTGAATTGGCTGGGAGGGGAGATTGGAGGCAGTGAGGAAGTAGATTTTTGTGCTTGTGCGTTTAGACTTTCTCTTGAGCATAATAAAAGTTCTGCTTGGTTTCTCAGAACGGGACAATTAAAGTTGAGGGTAGAGAGGAACTCAGAGGCCCATGTTTCAGTATGTGGTCAAGTTTTACCCAAACACCTCTTCAGCAACATGTAGTCACAGCAAGCCAAATCAATCCTGTATCTGCCATTGGTATCAGGAAAAGGGTATCAGTGGGTGGTGTCTACAGACCCCGATTCTGAATCCATCCATTTATAGGCTTCTTTTCTAAGGGTTTGGGGTCTTTGACTCACATGAGGAACTATGCCAACAGGGTTTGGAATACCATATCAGTATTATGGTGTTGTATTAACTCTGTCCAACAGGAAAACTAGGGTTACCCCAGGGCTGCTTCCATTTGAAATGGCACTGAAAAGAGGCTTTTGAAACATGTTTTAAGGGCTGTCACCTCAAGTCAGCCTCTGCTGAAAGAGTTTTCAGTTTCATCGTTTCTCGCTTCTCCCATTTCTCAGTGATTCCTGAGTATCTGTTTTCAGCACCAGGGACAGGGAACCGGATTGTACGGATGTGTGCTATCCTGATTGACCTTCCAGGCAAAGAAGGGCTTGTTTTTCCTTGACTTCCTATCCACTGGCGCTTCAGCCTGAAATGCTTTCTTCCTGAGTTCAAGGGCTTACATCTTGTATTTATTTCCAAGCCCGGTGACTTAGCTGTTTCTGTGACATTCTTGACCTGCCAACAAATGGTGGTGAGGGCTGGGGAGGAGGTGGACTAACATGTCAGTGGAGGGCACCCTTTGGCCCAGGCACTCCCTGTAAAAAGTCTTCATGGGCCATCGTCGTTTTGTGAACTCCCAAATGGGGGCACTGCTTGTTGGCAATCACTTTTTTAAATGTCTGCCCATTCCCCACAACAGACAAGTTTATGTTTCATTCAGTATGCATTTGGAGGCAGTATTTCACAAGACTTTACCAGAGGCTGTGAACTTTGCGGACAGAAAAGGGCCCAGGAATGCTGTTAGGCATTTTGGAGACTCAGGCTGGGGCACTGCTTTGAATGCCAACAGCTGCCCTGCCATCGTGAGTGCTGTCCAGCAGCTAACTTTGCCTTAAACAATCACAGTAAAAATGCAGGTGGCTCCTTACGGCCTCCATCAGGCCAGAGCAAAGGGGCGCCCGGAGAAAACGAGTGTAGCAGAAGCACGTGTTGTCAGTTTGCTTTCTGATCGGCTAGTTGTCACAGCACAATTATCTATAGATGTCATCTTGGAGGCAGCGTTGTCTTCTCTTAACTGACCAGTAGCGTCCTCCCACTTAGGTCAGGATGGCCCAGGACTGGAAGGCGAGATACTCAGTCCGAATCTCATCTTAAATACTGTCTTCTATTTTACAGACCTTCGGTAAATTCCACTTCAGCTGCCTCTGGACCATCCAAGGCACAGAACACTCCCCCATACCCTCTCTTCGACTTAAATCGTAACATGTAGTGATGCAAGACCATAAAACGTTCTTTTTAAGGTTGTGGCAGCAGGCAAGAGACCAAGTTCGATGGCAATGTGATTTTTAACCTTAAAGTGAGTCTGACAAGCCATCCTTTCCCTCTGTTCTTTGTTCTCTTGAGGGCATCCCATTCTTGCACTCACCTTTGCCATGCAGAAAAGACATCAGTTTCTCTAGATTATTTATGTGAGGACCAGGGAAGGACTGGGTCCAAAATTCTCTATGAGAGCCCTTTAGAATACAGGAGATTTGTTTTATATTGAAATTAAGGGACAATCCTAGTTTAGAAAGAATATGCACATGAAGGACCGACAGCTATAGAAGAGTTTCATAAGAGAAACTCCTTTCCCTTAGACAGTAAGGAGTTCAGGTTTCCTGGTAGGAAGCAAGTGATCCGCTGGCTGGGAGTAAGGTGGTCTGAGACTAGGCTGCATCTTTAGAAGCAGAGGGAATGCCAGTGGAAGCCTTAGTAGGGAACAGGCCAGAGAATAAAATCCCACAGAGGTTCTACAGTACTTTTTCTGGACAATTCCTAAAGTTTTCCAGGGCACTGCTAGCCTTTTGCCTCCTTAGTGGCGAGCTCAGTGACACGTCTGGGTTCTTAAGGCAAATGCCCTACAAACACCAAAGTCTTGTATTTTCCACTGTCAGCCGACATTGGCTGTCCTGAGTGGAATCGTTTCCCCTTCCCTATGTGAAAGGGACTTGCTTTCAGGAGAAGTGTCCTTTAAACATCCAGCTACAACTGGAGGTAATTTTTTGCATGAATGGCTTTTTACGGCTAGGTCTAAAGCAGAACAAAACTTGTATTAAACTAACTGCTACTTTACATATCGTATTTCAAGGGAAATGAAGGATTTATTGCCATGTAAATGATGTACACTGATTTGTTTCCTACTGGACATTACATGTCCCTTTATCTTTAGGCTGATGTTGTGCAGCAAACTTTTAATATCTGGAAAATCAGCTGGTACCTACTTCAGTGCTCTAGTAGGATGCTATGTTCTCAGAGAGGCATTTGGCAAATGAAGTTTAGGTGCTGTTGTAACTGACTTCCACCCCCCTCCCTAGGTTTTCTGTACTAAATCTATGTAAAGTGATTATATCTTGTCTGACCCCGTGTGTTTGTGTGTGTTTCCCAATGTTTGTATACATATATTGGCCATCCGAAAGGTTAGTTGAATGATGGCCACTGCTGAACAATGGTGTATATGGTACATGGACGTGTGATCTATGCACACGTTTGTTCTCAGGCCAAGGTTGTCTTACAGAGTTTAGAAGAAACATGTGGCATGGCTTGGGAAAAGTTTAACAATGGCTATGGTATTGCCAAGTTATTCGGAGACCTTGGCAACAGCAGAGTTGAGGCTTGCTCAACTGGATTCTACACCATTTATTTAAATCTGAATTGATGGTTCCTCGGTTCTACTTTATGACTCAGAAATATTCCTCCATGATGCTTGTTTGTTTCTTTCCAGGCGACTGGAAAGTGCTGATCATGCTTTCTTCCTGTCCTTTGGATCCCTAAGTCATGAACTTAAAAATGGGTGATTGAGGTTTCAGTAAACCTGGGATTTACTAATATTGCCCCTTCTTTGAGGTACTATCTCTTCCATTCTTTCTTAATGAAATACACATCCATTGGCTATGCTAAGTTTATTTGTATCCTGGTGAGTCTTGGAAAATCCATTTAGTTTAAATAATTACTGTATTTGCCTTTGGAGAAGAGGCTCATGGTCTAAGAAAATTCTTGTGTAAAGGTATCCTTTATGCAAAAAAAAAAAAATATATATATATATATATAACTATATATATATATGGATTTTAACTTGGCAAGATGGCCCCAGGGTAGGGGAGGATGTATTGTCAGTTAATACCAAGGGATGTGTTGAAAAGGCAAGTGCCCTCCCTTTCTCTATTCCCCACCCCGCCCTTCCTTCCTCCCCAACCTCAAAAGAAAACAAAATTATTTTTTTAAATTGTATTAATAATTTATGTTTAATACAAAAGGATGATGTAACGGTGTCACCAAAGGTCATTTCTCCCATCGTGCATGTCTTCCATTCTCGGCCCTGTTCCCATCACCCCATTCTTCACCCTCGCGCTTCCATCCCAAGGCAAACATGTGTCTTCATGGAATCTGTTGGTGTTGGAGTTCAATGTGGGGGCGGAGATTTCACACCACGACACTAACGAACACTGACCATTCTTCACTTCCAAATGGTTAATTACTACAAGACGGCAAACTCTTTTCTTGGTTTTTGTTGAAGAACATTTTATACATATATATGTATATATGTGTGTGTATGTATGGACATATGTATGTATATGCACATGTACATGTATATATGTATATATATCCATCTCCAGTATAAATATATCATGTGAGAGTTGTAAATACTTCTTGTCATATGTCTGTCTTCCTCATGGTATCATATCTTCAGTGTTATGTTAACGACTCCATTTATTGATTGATGAAATCGTGTGTAGACCTGTATCCTTCTGACATAGTTTATGTAGGGTCTCTTCTCAAATAAAGTCTAAAACATCAATGCCCTTGTTTTATTTGGATTTGTTATTTAGTAGGGAAGTGTGCTGAATTTAAAAGTAGGTCCAAGTGTGGGAAATTCCAAAAGTGTGCCAAGATTGTACGATCCAGTATCACCTGGAAAGCTGAGCCCCGGGTTTGCTGAGGGTCAAAACACCTTGCCCAATGTGTAAGGTAGCCTCATAGCTGGATGTGGGGTTGAGATGAGTGTTTCAAGAGGGACAAAAGCACGTTTATGACTTCCTTTAAGGCAGGGCCCAAGGAAAGGATGGACTGCTTCCCGCCATGTCATGGTGATGTCCTGTTACTTCACGTCTGTTGTTATTAAACTTCCCATTTACAATCATTTCAGGTAAGTTCGCAAGGTAGGATAAAATACGTTCTCTTGCATATCCTTTCAGCCCAAAGATTTTAGGATTCTTTGGCATGATTCTCTCTCTCCAATTTCCTTTCGCCATATCTTTCTTCTCTGCTTGATATATAATGTGTTTCCTTTAATGAGATTTCAAGACTTATTTCCATTAATTTCTTTCGAAAGCTTTGATGAGTGGTAGGGGAGAGAGAGGGAGGCACAGTTGGTAATTCTACTCCATCAGAGTTCAACAGAGACGTAGACGGTTGAAGTGGGGGTTTCCCCACCTCGTCACTACTGGCATTTCGGATCAGAGAATTCTTTGTTGTGGGAGGCTGTCCTGCGTACTGTGTGGTGTTTGTCAGCATTTTTATTACATGCAGTAGTTCTGTTCCTCTGCTCCCACCCCCAGGGTGTTGGCCAAATGTCCCCTAGGAGGAAAAACTGCCATGGTTGAGACCCCATGGTCTAAGGGTTTAGCTCTTACCACACATCGTACAGTGTTAACAGAGGAATTACATTCAGGAAATTCATGAGCTCCAGCTTGTGTTCCAGTCCCTTCCAAGCCAGCTGCTGGGCTGGGCCACCTGAAAAACTTGCCCCATTTCTCTGAGCACACCTGCCTCCAAACCTGTTGCTGAGGATCCAGTTACAACACCACATTTGGGTTTCAGACAGCAATAGAAATGCCTTCCTCGTCCGACATATCCAGCCTGTCTCTATACATGTTCATACCACTTTTTAAGAAATGTGTAATTTGTATGGCTCTGAGTGGGGAGAAACCCAGATAGCCTTTTTACAGGTTCTATCCCTGTGAAAGAAGCTGGCCCACCTAAGGGACAGAAACTTGTCCTTCAGCTGTCCCTTGTAATCATATTTTTCATCTGTCCCTTGCCACATGGCCACATAAATTACAAGGTCACAATTAGGCCCCTTGTAGGCCTGGGACAAAAGTCCTCAGTGTATAAAGTCCTTTTGATGAGTAAAGTGGAACATGCCTGAAGTCTTTCCAGGCAAGGGCTAAGGTCGTCTGTGCAGTGAAACGTGCATGGACAATTGTGGAGTTGAACTGGATTTCTCATTCCCCAAGGGCCGAATCATTTGTGCAGTATTCCAAGTATGACGCGTGAACCTTGTTGCAGAAACACTTAGGATTCAGAATTCCGAGCAACCTGACAACAAGGAATTGATGAGTAGATAGCTCTCTCTCCTCCCAGCACGTGGCTGCCCTTGTATCAGTGACTTCCTGTGGCAGCGTCTATGACAGAATTGGGCTGCTTGAAGGCAAAGTAGATGTTTCTCAGGTAGGATTTTAAATGCCTCTAAAGCCTAGGCCTAGTGGCTTGGCATTTTCGCTGTCTAGTTCAGTGATGGCAGTGACTAAAGTGCAGCAAGGGACAGTGGGTTCCCCCCCCCATACCTCCTTCTCCAGGGAGTCCTTCCGAATCCACACACAGGCCAGGGAGGCTGGGCGGCTCCCATCTGCATTTCAGAGTGTCCTCACACCCCGTGACTCATTACCTGGCATTTACCTTGGAATGACAATCCAAGGACAGGATGAGGTTATGGACTTCTAGGCCTGGAAGGTCTTTGATTGATAATCTCATTCAACAATTTGTCTGCAGCCAGGCTTCTCAGGTAAACAAAAACTGGGACAGCCTCCCAAATGAAAGCGTCTTCCCCCGGCTGGAGGCATGGCTAATGCTATTGTCTCACAAAGACAAAATGCTCCTTAAAAATCGTCTCTCTCACAAAAGAAGCAATGATCTAACAGAGAAACTTCAGAAACAGCAACTGCTCAATACTGGTAGCAACAGGCTGCCTGCAGAGGTGCGAGCATGGCACTCATTAGAGACAAGTTAGAGATACAAATGTGTCAAAGCCGAGGTCCTAGGTGAGGGGCAAATTCTTGGCATGGATCTTGGGTATACATACAGTAGGAGTGAACTCCCAGAAATACTCGAGCCTCTCAGAACACATTCCTCTAATATCTCAAGGTGCAGTGGGGTCCCTTGGCCATATTCTTTGCTCCTTTTGGGGTTGCTTAAGGTAACTTAGCTATTAACTGGGAGACGTTTGATATTAACCTCCCTTTTTCCCCATCACCAAGGTTTGCAATGCTCTCAGTTATTCAAATCGCCACTGCAGGGCTCAGCAGAGGGTCTAATTACTGCCCAGATTGGAATCCAGTGTTTATCATGCCCTTGCTGACTAGCCTGGGGCTGAAACTATTACAGTTTGGGTGTGTCCATCTATACAGCAAAATAATGCAGTTCTACTCTTCATGTTACAAGGTGGCTTGGAGGATTAAATGATACATCACATGCAAACTGTTTCCCAGAGTGCGTACATAAGTTAAGTGTCTTATAAATATGATAAAACATTAATAAAACTGTGCTATCATCTAAGTGTCCTTCCGCCAACTGAACGCGGTTCAATTCAGTGAACGTCAACATTTCACAACGCGAAACATGTGCAAATCACTGCGCTCACTTCTGCGGCTTGCGGATTGGAAAAACGTGGGAGGAAGGCTTTGGGCCTTCCTCGGAGAGGCTTCACTTTTACGGGGGTAGGGATCCAGGCACGTTCCCAGCCGACCATGACACTGGGCCCAGGGTGGCCACATACACAAAAAGCCGTGGGCATGGGGGGGATTTAGGGAAGAGCTGAACCCCGCTGGTGGGGTGAAGAAAAGTGGACAGGCAGTCACCTGACCTGCTAAGGGCGAAAGGCTGGGCCCGAGGCCGAAAGAATTCTATTTGGGACCGGAAGGGGCGGGGCCGCAGCGAGGGGCGGAGCCGGAAAAGGCGGGGCCCCGACGAGGGCGGGGCATCTGTCAGGGCCGCCATGTTGGGGCCGCAGGGAGGAGGAGAGAACAACTGTCAGGATCTCCAGCTTCTCCCCAGCACCTCCGTGGCCTCTTCTCCAGTTCTCCTGACCTGCTGTAAGCGTGGAGGGTAGTCTCGCTCGCCTCAGGCACCGCGGGCATCGGAGACCTGTCCCTGGTAAGTTGAATTCCGTCGGAGTCGGTCAGAGACGAGTTGCGCAACCTGTTTCCACTTCCTGCGGCCTCCAGGGCCCCAGGCCTCAGTGTCCGCTCCCGTCACACATACGTCATAGCGCCCGTTGCAGGGCGTAAATACATAGGACATGGCCACACAGACTTTAAAAAGCGATGCGTAAATATTAATTTCCTTTGAGAAGACCAGAATGAGGGTCCCGACCCAGCAGTGAAGCTGGGCCTGGTTGTGTCGGGAAGGCGGCCGCAAGCTCTCTCTATTGCTCACCTAGGAGTTTCCTTTGCTGTGTGTTGGAGGTTGTACATGTCAGTGCGCAAGGAAGCCCGTTAGAAGGGGCACTCATTTGCAAAATTAATTTTGAGTACTTGGATTTGTTGCGAAGGATGATAGAAATGGGGAGGTCGTTTTTTTTTTTTGTTGTTGTTGTTTTTGCCCCTCTGGCGATGTTTTTGGGGCAGTTTGCAGTGGATGAGCGTTTCATTAAAAAGGGGAGCCGTTGCTTTTCTCTGCAGACTCTGCATAGGTAGCAAAAAGTTACTCCCGCCGGATGTGCAAACGCTGCAGATCCCATGCTCTAGAATTCCACACACATCAAGCTCATCTCATGAAATTCCCTTACCAGCTGTGAAAGGGAGAATAGACAGGGTCCCAAACTGGCTCCTGGATCCCTTCCAAGGTATTTCAAATATTCGATATGACATCGTATGAGTGGGGTGTTTTATTCCCCCAGGGCTTGGAGGGGGAAATTCCTGACCGTGTAATTATATTCTGACCTCCAGAAATTTACCCTGCTCTTGGACTTTTGTGTGGGTGATGCCATTCTCTCCGTCCTGTGCTGGAGGCTTGTGCTGGGAGCCTTGTGCTGGGAGCCTTGTGCTGGATGGAAGGGAAAAGACTTCTCATTTTATCCACCTTCCCCTGGCCAATGTGGCAGGTTTCTACACTAACAATGGCAGTCCCCTCTGTCTTTTGAGGACTTAGGGCATCTTTGGTGTTTGATGGGAGGCGTATTGTGAACTAAAATTGTAATGCAGCAAAGCAACGACAGCCTGGTGACAGGTATCAGAGCAGCCTTGCGTGCCTGAAACGCAGGCTGCGAATGAGGACCCCAGGGTGCTCGTGGGACAGCACAACTTGACCGGATGTAACCATTGCCATTTCTAGAGTCAAGTACAAACTGGGCTGGAAGAAGAGAGAGGGGGAAGTCAGTTAAATAAAGCATTAGCTGGTGCTTGAGTTTGACCGAACACATCTTGTACTTCAAATAACTGCAGAGTTGGATTTGAATTGTTTTTTTCTGTTTGGCTTTGTTTACATTTGTGGTTTTTTTCTTTTCGAGTAGTGCTTTCAAAGGATAATTTATGTCTGTAATCGCATCCTTAACAAAACTGGCTAATCATCCAATTAAAACAAACATTTCCAAAATAGGGAAAGTGAAAAATAGGTTGTTTTCTTTACTACCTCACGTTATTTTCAATGAGTTAAACACCCATGACCTCATTAGGATGAACTCCTTCATTCCAGGCGGAAGAGACTCTCCAGCTGTAGTTTTTGGAGCCCACACATTCTGCAATACTAGGGGACCTTTTCTTTTTTTAGGAGACCGTTTCTCTGACATTGCTCTGAAATTTGTAATATGTTCACAAGTATATTTTAAGACGAACGTCCTATTAATAGTTTAAGCTTCTAATGTGCCTTATTTTCCATTTCTTCCCCTTCTCCAATCGGATGCCTCTCGAGAGGAAACCATTATGTTCAATTTAAAGTCTTTGCTTCCAGACTGAGAAGATGCATACATATTAAACCTGCTGTGTTTTTTATAACTGTACCTAGTCCACAATTTGCTTTTTTCATTTAATGATGTACTTAGGAGTTCTTTCCATGTCAAAACATAGAAGGCTTACTTACCTCCTTTCAAAAATAATGCACTGAGTTCCACGGTATAAATAGACCATAGCTTATCAAGTCATTTTCTTACTGATGGACATTATAATGTTTTAAACTTTTTTCCTACTATAATTATGCAATGAAAGTCCTTGCCTGTGCCCTTTTGTGTCTATGACAGGTGTTTTTCTAGGGTAGGTACCTAGAAGTGAAATTTCTGGGTTGAAGGATATGCATATTTTAAATGTTAATAGAAACTGCCAAACTTACTTCTAAGAATGTTGTACCAATTTACACCATCAGCAGTATTTGAAAATCTGTTTCTGCACACCTGAGCCAATGTTTGCTATTATTACTATGTTAATATTTTATAAATTGATGAGTGACAGTGGTATCTCATCGTTCTTTTAATGTACCTTTTAATTTGGTTACTAATGAGATTGAGCAACTTTGCACTTATCAAGATCTCTTGGAAGTTGAATTTTAAAATTATATTTTATTCTAATAAAGGAGTGTATGTCCATAGTCTAAAAAGCCAAATATTGCTAAAATTTCTGTGTTGTTTTTCTTCTCAAAGACATAACCTTTCAAATTTTATGGTTGTTTCTGCTGGCTTTTGCTTTCGTATTTCTAAATAATGTGCACGCATTGCTGTCTTTTGATTCTTCATTTTTATGTGTTAACTAAAGACTTCTCAGGCGAAAACTGCGAGTTTTCTACTCTAAATTTATTTCCCTTTTTGCTTAGCAACAGACCCCTATATGGTAAGGGATGATGGTTCCAGCAAAAGAACCATGTTTTCATGGTTGAGTGGTTGATGGTTTGCATGTGGACGTTTTGAAAGGGAAAAGCTCATTCAAGGGAACTGACTCATTTGCATGGAAGAAATTTTTGGCTTTTTCTCTTTCCTTTTTGTTCCTGCTTGGGACATAGATGTAATGGCTGGTACTTGAGTAGTTGTTTTGTGACCGTGAAACAAACTGGAAGATTGAATCGTCACATTAAAGATGATGGAGCAGAAAAACACAAGAATTCTGGGCCTTTGCTTTCTGTGGACCTTCTCTTTGACTTACTTACACTCTGCTAATCGTGTCTTTTTTTCTGCCTGCACTTTGGTTTCATGGATGATGCTCGCATCTGAAGGTGCTCCCTGGGTTCATGGAAAATGGATATTTTTGTCCTGTTTCATTTTCTTAATGTAGTTTTGCGGTTATTTTTGAGACGCTGAAAGGCAGAATGCCTTTTCTTCACTACCTTAAAACTAGAATTTTGGTATATTTTTAGTGTTTTTATCTGTATTTTAAATTGCTTTCTATAAAGGTTAAATCCTTTTATAGTCCCAGCAGATCTGTATCAACATGACCGTCTTATTGCTGTCAACATAAGGTATCATTTAAAAAAATGTTTGCCAGTTTGATAGGCGAAGATGGCATTTAAAAAATATATCACTAGTGAGATTTAGACATTTATAAAAATCTTATTAGCCATTTATATTTCGTGAATTTTATTTTTATTTCACTTGTTCATTTTTTTTAAGATTTTTTTTATCTTTAATGTTTTATTGGTTTTTAAGACCTACTTATATATTACTGTCATTTTTTCTTACTCATTTTTTTACAAATATTTCTCTCTGATTTTTCACTTGTGTTTTCATTGTGTCTATTTTAGGTGTGTGCAAATTTGCACTTTTATATAGTTGCAGTTGTCAGTATTTGCTCTGGTTTTTTTCTTCTATTGCTTTTTTGGGTAGAAAAGATTTTTCTCACTCATAGCGCTTTCAGATGTTTATGTTTTCTTCTAATTGTCTTTACATGTAATTCTTTAATATACTTGGAATTTATTTTGATGTGTGTATACTAAGATTTCATTTGGTTTTCAAATAGTTAACCTTTTGCCACATTTTTTATTGACTAAGAAAACTTTCCATATTGCCTTGGAGTGTCTCCTTTAACAATTAGTAACTTCTCACTTATTTTTGGACTGTCAGTTCAGTTTCACTGGGCTGCCTTTGGTGGTTTGGCCAATGTGATGGTTATTAACTTACCACAGTTTTATATGATATTTTAGGATGTTAGGGCAAGTGAATATGTCATTGTGCTCCCCCCAAATATAGCTATTTCTTTCTTGTTTGTTTCTAGAAGAACTTAAAATTATTTTGGCAAATATTCAAAATATCAATGAAATTTTGATTTGGATTGTATCAATCTTATTTCTTTTATGAAATGTTAACATACTGGAAAAATTCTGTCTTCCCATCTAAAAACATTTACTCAAACTTTTATCTACAATTTTATAGTTTTCTTTTAAATAGAGTCCTTGCATAACTTTTTAGGCTTCTTTTTCTTTTTTTGGTAGGTAGTTGATATTTTTTTTGCTTACTTCTGTAAATGTAATTTTACTTCCATTATATCTTTTAAATGATTATTGCTGGCATATAGGAAATCTGATTTTTTTCACATTTTTACATTGCACATGGCCACTTACAGAATGCTAATAAAGTCTAAGAGCTTTTAAATTGATTCTCTAGTGTTTGCTGGACTATAATTAGATTTCAAACCTGGCTACATTTTAGCCTGTAATAGTTTCATTAATTGCTCCTGAGCTATAGATCTGAATCTCTTTGACACTGCCCTACTGTAGTGGAGGGTAGGGGCTGGGAGAGGGTCTTAATAAAGCCCTTACCAAGAAGAAGAGGTTGGGAGTAAGTCTTGAAGGAAGACTAAGATTTGTCAAGATGAACAGCACGAGCTCATTTCAGGCAGAGGAAGTAGCTTGTGCTAAGACACCAGTGCATGAAAAAGCCAGCTATTTTAAGGAGGCTGTCAGTAGTTTGGTATGGCTGGATCTGGGGTGTATGAATCAAATCCAGATTTCTTAGTGCAGACTATGCTTCCTGAGTTTGGTTGCCCTTTTCTTTGTGGTCCCATCTCAGAATTAACTAGCATTTGGGCTTTTACAATTAGGAAAGGTTTTCTAGTTACCTGTTGCACATGGTACTTCTTTCCTAGATATACCAGGTGTGACAATTAAGTTTGTGAACTTGTTGCAGCGATGTTGCTAACCTTTTTTGATATCAGAGGGATTATTCATTATGAATTTGTACCAACTGGACAAACAGTTAACCAAGTTTACTATTTGGAAGAGCTGAAAAGGCTGTGGGAAAAAGTTAGATGACCTGAACTTTTCGCCAACAATTCATGACTCTTGCATCACGACAATGCACCAGCTCACACAGCACTGTCTGTGAGGGTGTTTTTAGCCAGTAAACAAATCACTGTGTTGGAACACCCTTCCTACTCACCTTATCTGGCCCCCAATGACTTCTTTCTTTAACCGAAGATACAGGAAATTTTGAAGGGAAGACATTTTGATGACATTCAGGACATCAAGGGTAATATGATGACAGCTCTGATGGCCATTCCAGAAAAAGAGTTCCAAAATTGCTTTGAAGGGTGGACTAGGCGCTGGCATCGGTGCATAGCTTCCCAAGGGGAGTACTTCGAAGGTGACCGTAGTGATATTCAGCAATGAGGAATGGAGCACTTTTTCTAGGATAAGTTCGTGAACTTAATTGTCAGACCTCATAGTTATCCTGAGTGACCGAACATTTTGTATTATCTTTTGTTCTGGAGCCTTCTTATCAGAATCCTGTTGTTTATAGCATTCCTCAATGTTTATCAGAGACTGGCTTCTGAAATGTCGGTGCTAGCCTTTAAGGTAGAAAGAGCCAGAACAAAATTCTTATTATTTTTCTAAACATGAGAGAGACAAGACTTGTGTATTAGAAAAGCCAGAGAGGAAAAGTTAAGAAAATGTCTGTCTCCAGCAAGGAGGGCAACTCGTTGTAGATAGAGCCCTAGGAAACACCAAAAGGCTGTGACTTTTTGTTTTGTTTAAATTTTTACTTTCAGAAGGGAGTTCAGCTTTGTTCAAGCAACCAAAGGGAGGGCCACACATGACATAAAGAAGGGAAAGCATTTTATTGAGGATTTCTTTCAGAAGAGAAATTCCTAATCAGCTGCTTCTGACACATACACTTGAAATCCTGCATTAGCATATCTGCCAATTTGGGGCAAGATGAAGTTGAAAGGTCTGAAAGTGAATCAGGGGAAACTATAATTTTTGAGATACTAGTTGGCATTGTCTTTCTGCATAAAGCCACATAGATTGGATCAAAACAGATGAATTAAATCACACGATTGTCACCTGCGCCCAGACACATTTGGGCTGGATATTGGGTTGAGCCTGAGGTCTGTTTTGGGGTTCAGCAGAGGGACCTGGCTTGACTCTAGCGTTGGTTAATTTTTCGTCCTGGGAGGCAGGGCAGGCTGGAGAGGTCTCTGGCTCAGGGGTCTGGGGTGGGGGGGACATGGAGGAGTGACATGGGGTGACCAGAGGCAGATGGAACTGGAGACAGCGCAGAGTCATGTCTGTGGAGGGGCACAGGTCAGAAACAGGGAGGGGGGAGGGGCGCGCTGTGCTGAGACTCAGGGACCCGGCTTCTCCTAGTCCTGGGCCTGGGACCCCGACGCCCTCTCGACCAGAGGCTCTGGGGTACGAGGTCAGGCTTTGCATAGAAAGATGCTGGGTGATGGGCTTAATTCTTCACCAGACCCCTGATGAAGACATTAAATCCTATTGGCCTTACAGACCCACTCCGAGGGGCGTTATGCTGTTTAAACTGGATGATAGGTACTTCGATTCATTGTACCTTGGCTGAGTGTTTACCCAGCTGCTTAATGTTAAATTGCGTGAGCCTAAAAAAGAAAGGCAAGAAGGGACTAATGTGGACTCACTTTCTTAGCTATTTATGCTCAGTTTTATCACATAGAATCATCTGGGTTCCACTACCAAGGGCGGGTTATTAGCTACAAATTTGAAAAGTGAGGATGGGTTGTCCCATGATCAGAGCAAATGTCTAAGCAGTTAACCTGACAGAAAAGAGAGAAAAGCTATAAAAGGAAGACACATGTTTCTATGAAGCTCTCCCGGGACGTGGAGAAGAAACAGCAGTTTTAGACTTCAAAGGCTGTGATGATATCACTCTATGACTTCACATGTCGTTTACTAATACCGCTGAACAATGCTAACATTTATGGGACGCTAATTGTATACTAGTTACTCTTCCAAGTACTTTGCATGTGTAAACTTTGTCAACAAAACCCCTAAGAGTTTGTGACTCTGATACCATCTTACTGGGAAGGAAATTGAGGTGCAGGGAGGTTAAGAAACTAGTCCCAAGACACATGGCTGGTAAATGCCAGAGCCAGAATCAGGCTCTGTGCTAAAAACTTTTCATATATTCTTTTATTTATACATCTCCGAAGAGAGATAATACCATTATCCTCCTTTTAGAAATTTGGAAATCGGGGTTCGCAGAGGCACTGTAAGCTGCCAGAACTCACGTGTAAATAAGATGATGGAGCCAGGACTCAACTGGGTCCGTGTTACCATCTGATCCGGCACGTGGAGAAGGACACACCACCATGTCTGATGTACGTGGGCCAAACACAGAACTCAGATCTGACCATAAGGAGACGGTCAGACAAGCCTCACGGCGGGACATCCAGCGAAACATCCGGACCAGCCTCTTCAAAGGGGTCAATGTCATGCCAAGAAAGAGGGCTGGGAACCCTCGATAGAAGGAGTGTGGACTCAACGTCCACTGGATGCATTGTTGGTTCTGGACTGAGCCGAGATTAAAGAGACCTCGTATAGTAAGGACTGGGGAGATGTGAAAACCAGCAATTTATGAATCGGTCGTATAGTCGTGGTGCTTTATTTCCCCAAGTGCAGTGGCTCTATTGGGGTTTTATAAAAAATGTTCTTTGCAGATACCTGCTCAAGTATTTAGGAATTGCGTGTCATGTCCACAGTTACCTCTCAGCTGGTTTAGCCAAAAAAAGTGTCTGTCTATCCCTCCACATATCTATATAGATGTATCTATACATATACGCACGTTTATGTTGGTGGGGAAAGAAGAAGTGGTTGTGGTAGACGATTAATTGAATTGGTGAATTTAGGTAAAAGTTATATGAATGTTCATTGTGTCAGTCTTACAACTTTTCTGTAGGTTTGGAGTTTTCACTGTATAAAAGTTGGGGGAAAATATTTATTGTGTTTCCCCGAAAATAAGACCTAGCCGGACAATCAGCTCAAATGCATCTTTTGGGAGCAAAAATTAATCTAAGACCCGGTCTTTATGTTATGTAATATTAGACCGGGTCTTAGATTAAGTTTTGCTCCAAAAGACGCTTTAGAGCTGATTGTCTGGCTAGGTCTTATTTTGGGGGAAACAGAGATGTCTGTGTGACTCCCCAACCCCACTTCTTAACCTCTGCTCTAAACTGCCTGCCAAAGTCAGTGCTGATATGTGAGCCCAACAGAAAGATGGGCCACTATTACCTGTAATGATATGAGCATCTCTTCTTATTTACTGTGTATTCAATCAGCAAATATTTTATTGAGCATTTAATATATTAGGCTTCTGTCTGGAGCCTGAGGATAAACTGATACAACAAAGTCCTGACTTTGTGGAGATGGGGACACCAGTGTCGCCGAGAAAAACTGAATACGAGTAGTTAAGTGAATAAACGTTTAATATCATTTCGGGCAGAGATACAGCAGGATCGAATTCAAAGAGTGATGGAGAGAAATGCAGGGCTATTTAGATAAGTGCAGCCAAGGACGGCTTCTCTGAGGAGGTGACTCTTGGGCCAAAACGTGAACAACATGAGGGAGCACGTCTGGGACACGTGTGGAAGAAGTGTGTGCCACGCAGGGGAGGAGCGAGCTCTGAGGCCCCACACGGTGAGCCGTGCCCGACACCATCCCAAGGCACTGCACGTCTCATCTAATCCCACTGTAATCTCTGCCGTTTTTGTTTGGTTTATTTTCAAAATAGGTAATAATACGCATTAGCAAGGTTTCCTTTAGAAAGGGTATAAAATGACACTTCCCCTTAAGGTACAGCCTTTTGTTCTTCAGAAAATACAGGCAAAGAAATACAGGCACTGTTGAAAGGCATTCAGGTGCGAGAAATATCCCATCGCTTTCCCTTTTAAAACTGCAACGAATAGATTCTGTACTCATATTCCAAGTGTGAAACGATGGACAATTCCAGTCACGTTGACCTGAGCTGCCCTAACCCCCCGGATGCTGTGGAAATCTCAGTACTTGCAAATCTCAGTGCAGGTCACGTGGGAGGGGCTCTGCATCTGCTGAAATGCTCTTTCTTTAGACCCGCCTCTTCCCCATTTTTTGCACTGATTTGGAGGGGCACTTCATACGCTAAGTTGGTCAGTCACAGCTGTTACACACACAACGGCTTCCTTCCCAGTCTGTTCGTTCAGCATTCAGCTTTGGCTGGTGTGATAACCGCTGCGTGTGCTGTTTGGATTCGCGTGTCCTGAGGGCTGTCACCCGTTTGTTTCCTGACATGAACCTTTGAGCACCTACTTGGAAAACTATAGAAATATAATCACCTGTGCTTTTTTCTAGAATTTTTATAGTTTTGTTTGTTGCAATTACATCTCAGATGTATTTATAATTCACGAGACAGGGATCTAATTTTATTTTATTTCAAATAACCCCCCACACCTTCTGAGGAACGATAAGGACAAATGTAAAGAAACAGGTTTAATAGTACAGCCTCCTGGGCCATAAAGACCACGCTCAACAGCAAGCCCTTGTAGAGAGTTGGTGGAGGGTAATTTATGTTTAAAAACCTGAAGGCCTTTTCAAGGAAACAATGCTGGAGGCCTGTCATCATGAAGGAGCTACTAACAGGACCCAGACAGTGTTCATTCCTTGCATATGAAGCAGTAAAGTCGAGAGCACAAAGTGAAGGCACACTCAAATAGAAGACAGTCTCCCTTTGCCTTTTGTTGCCTAGAGACTTTTCAAGACTTCTGTTCTTTGCAAATCGAAGGAGCGGCTTGTAATCCAGGAGACGTTGTTTTATGCGCCTGGCCCTGTGCCCGTATTCTCAAAAATATTTTCTCTCTGATTTAAAAAGAATTTCATTTATCCTTGTGGCTATTTCGATGCTCATTCCATGGAGATCAATACAGACTGCACATGTTGGAAAGTAAAAATGGCTTGTATCACCACCATTCAGAGCTACTTAATGTTACTCATTTTGGTTTACGTCCTTCTACTCTTTTTTCCATATACATATATTCACACTCAGTTTTATAAAACCTTGATTATTTGCTTATTTTTTTTAACCCGGTGGTGGGTGGGGGCAGGGAAGTCAGGGCATATAGCGTGATGGGTGAGGACGCCAGCCCAGGTGATTGGGGTGGAAGAGCGGACAGGTTCAGAGCTGTCACCGAATGCTCCCTGGCCTAGTGCTTGGCAGGACGTGACAGAAAGGCCCTGATTCTTCGGAGCCCGAATTCTTGTAGAATATATTTTTCATAGACTAACGATCATGTATCATGTACCTGCTGTATATATTGGTTGTGAGCCAATAGCTTCCCGAGTCAGAAAAATTACACCCTCTTCCCCTGCTGTTACAGGGAAGAAAAATGACATTCAGAGGGGTTGATAATAGCCCATTCTGCTGCCCTTAGAGGTGATGTTCAGAATATTTCACAAGTTGATACGGAGTCGAAAGCATTACCTTGACCAAGTGTCTTGTGTCCAGTCGGCCATATGAGGTGCAAACGACCATCAAGGCCCAATCAGTCTGAATTTTCCAATTATGTGCTATATGCTGTTTGTAGTCTTTTATTTAACCCCACTCAATGATACATTGTGACATCTTTCCATGTTATTAGGTGTCATTTTACTATGCATGTTTCAATGAGTTTTTATTTAATATCTCCGAAGAACTTGTGACTTTTATATACTTAAACTGCAATTTTCTCTAATGTGTAAAAAATACACAGGATTAAAATCATATATACTGGAATTTTGCATAATGAGAATTCTCAGTGGGAGGGAGTATTGTAATAGTGGAAATTAGTGGAGCCTGAGTCGATGAAGAAATATTGTGCAAATCTAAGCACTTTCTGTTGAAAATATTATCTGGTGGTTTTTCTTTACACAAGTGGAAAGCGTGTGGGTGTGCATGTGTGTGTTTGTAAACAAGCTATGCCTGAGCACTGCCTGCAGCTCTGGCCTCCGGCTTCTATAAAACTAAATGAAAAAAAAAAGCAATGGAAGGCATTTCAGGAGAAAAACATAGAAATGATTGGATCTGGAAAATAGGGCCCCTTCAAAAGGGAAAACAACGGGAGTTTATGTAGTTTAAAGACAGAAGACTGAGGGGAATTTAGGAAGTCCTGAAAGGCTTGTGTTTCACCTGATGGTGAGATAAAGTAAAACATACGAGTCACTTAGGTGGTAGCGAGAGCGAGTTCCGTTGTGCCTACGGGTGGGCTTTTGAATCACGAAGTTCAAGGCTAGAATGTAATGCCTGCTGTCTTTAACTGGACATTTTAAAAATAGGAATCTGCACAGAGGAAACTTTATTTTAGGTCCCTAATTATTTGAGTCAAGAGCCAGACAACAACCTGTTGAAATTCCTTTCAGTTATAAAACGTACAAGTTTGCGTTAGAAAATGTGGTAAGTATAGGAAATGTGAATGTAAAGAACTGACGTGTCCACTCACCCAGGCCGCTTTCAGCCAATGCACAGACCCCACACAGAATCTCACGGCACACACTGACTTGTCTAACTCTTTTCTTTTAATTTATTAGTATGTCCTGGTGTTTCCTCTGTCTTAAATGCTTTCTAAGAGTCCGTTTCGAATGGCTGTGTGGTCTGCACAGTATGGCTGTGCCGGCTCGTTTACCCAGGCCTTTGATTTGCCCCTCAGGTGTGGGTCTTGGGCTTGGGCCGTGATGGTGTGGGAGTCAGACAGCGTCTGGTGTGGGGTGGGAGGACCTTCTGCCTTTAGGTGGGTTCCCGCCGCCTTGCCTCACCCCACGGGCAGTTCCCAGGGCCAGTGCTCCCTGCAGGCCTCTGTGGCGACACTCACAGCATGTATTTCCCATTCCCTGTGCAAAGCTATTAGAGATTAAAGAAAAAAAGGCTGTCTTCAGTGTGGCCTCAGAGACTGATGGGGCTTTCAGGGGCCCAGGTGGGTTTCAGGCCTAAGACGAGTTTCCCGCTGAACCTTGTCCCCTTCCACACAGGCGTCTGGATGTCTGTTCTCAGGCTTGAGTCTCCAAAGGTACTTGTTGGCCTCTTCTGTCTATGCACTTAACACACACACAAAGTTCCTTTTCATTAAGAACTTTCATATTCAGGGGTGCCATTAATCAGCCCCTTTGGGAACAAAGCGTGCTAGTCCCAGGGTCAATGGGGAAGGAAAAACATGAGATCCGCCGAGAAGCCCCTGGCCAAACCTCTAGGGCTGGGGTTTCAGGGTGCTGTTTCTGGAATTCTGTGGCAGGGCTGTCCGCGCCGTTAGACAAAACCCCGTGCTTCCTGCAGTCAGGTAGAGAATGTAAGTCCCTCTTGCTTTTTTAATATCCAAACGTCGCTATAAGACAAAGTGCTTTGCTTACCCAGCTTCATGGTGTTTGACTGCCTGATGGCCATAGGACTCTGCATCTCTAACTCAGATTGTAAGTGAGAGAGAATTCCGCGTGGCTTGGTCGGAGTGGATGTGTTGCATACGGCGTGGTGACTGTGGGTGGGGGGCGGTAAAAGGAATGACACCCAAAGCTTAAGAAAGCAGCCTGGGTCAGAGAGCATTCCTGGCAGAGAGCGACGTCCCGGAATTTCTTTGGGACATCACGTGCTCTTCTCACTGCCCGGATTTCACACGCTGACCAGAAATGGAGAAGTTGAAGAACGTATCCTCACCATACACAGGGTCTAACCCAGGATGTAGCGGATCCAGCATGAGCCGTTTACATATTCCTAGAGCCTAGGGTGTTGCACGATGTGTAGTAACACAGTACATATTGGTTTGAATTGAGTTCTCAGGTGGAAGGCAGTATTCAAACAGCCAGTGTTTTAATTCTCTCTTTCTGGAGCTCAGCTCCCTTCCGCCTTCCCCACGGGCTGGCTTTGCCTGATTAAAAGTCACAGGGCACTGCTTGCTTTCCTGCTGTGCCCCCAGAGAGCTTTCCAATCTCCGTCAGCCCGATCTCCGGGAAGCGGCCCCCACTCAGTGCACTGGCGCAAGCTGAAGCCAATTTCCCGACCGCAGCCTGAATCCACTCACTTGCTGGGATCTGTCATTTGGAACTGTAAACCGCCATTTCTTGTCCCAGTGTTTTGTTCATGTGTCCATTTTCTAGCTTTTGGGGTGGGGGGAACCATGACTCGCTCGGTGCCTAAGGAGATGGTTTCTGAGGTCTGGCTCCGGAGTCTTCCCGGAGAGAACAGAGGGCTGTTGACGTCCTTGTTCCCCTGCACAAGGATGGCGACCTTGCCCTTGATGGTGATCTGGTTCCTGACATCTGCGTGTGTTATATGAGGACAGTGGGTCTCGGCCCTTCACCACGCGTGTGAGATGCTGGGAGCCAGGCGGAGGGGCTCTCCAATTAAAATGAAATAATTCCATCTGCTTTCCAAGTAGAGGGGAAAAATGAAATGACTGGCTAGAACTCTTCAAAAATTTTTAAATCCGTTTCATCTTAAAACCACAGTACATTCCACAGTTTGTCTATGCTAGTATCCAGTATAAGGGAGTTATAATTTAATTTACCACAAAAGTATCTATTTAGTTATTACAAGTTTAATATATTAGTGTCTAAATATGTTCCCAAAAAAGTGCATTCCAGAAGCTTTGCTGTTGAACTTGTTTGAGAATCATTTCTCCGGATTGTTTGCTTTTGGAAAACAGAGGCTGTACTCTGATGGGCTTAGAACCAGCGTGAGCTTCACAATTCTTCCAGTTGCTCTCTGCGTGAGAGGGCCGGTGTCCTGCCTGGCGGTCTTGCTTAGGGTCTGGGGCCGGGAAGACGTGTTCATTGTGTCTCAGAAGCAGGAGCGACTAACCTGCTCAGTCACGTGCCTTTCCCGGAAACGACAGTGAGCCCAGGTCCCGAGTAAGGATTGGTGCCAGCCCTCACCAGGTCATAGGCACCTGTAGGAGGGGCCATCACCTCCAGGGTTAACCCTGCCCTGCCCCTGCCCAAAGCCTGTGACACTGGGACGTGCTCTCCTGTCCCCACCACAGTGAGGGATGTGGCCAGTGGTGCCGACATTCTCGGTCTGTGTGTACGCTCCTGGCCCCTGGCAGAAGTAGAGTCAGGAGAACTCTCACTTCGACCGTTTGTGGTCCCTTAACCGAGTGTCTATGATGGTTTCTTTCCCAAGGCCTGGGTACCAACAGGGAAAATCTGTTACAAAACCAAAGAACATGATTGTCTCTTCTGATTGCTCAAAGATTTTGTTTGCTCATTTTGAGAACAATTTATTCCTTGAAATATGGATTTTTTTTTTCTTCCTCATGAGGTAGAACTTAGTGGGCTTTCCTAGAGGCCCTCGCTGGTCCCTAGGGTTCCACGACCAACCTGGATGTCTTGAGCATCCAGGGGACAGAATGCTGCTTCTGTTCCCCAGTCTTTTTTTTTCCCCAGCACCAGCCCGGTAGCAAACCTTTTCCTTGACGCCTTCTCCAGGTTGGCACGGCCAATAGGTAATATAGGATCAACTTCTTCCTGGGAAGACAAGATTCTGTGCATGGGAAAAAGAAAGGCTAAAGCCTCACGGTCAAGTGCGCTGTTTAGAAAGCCCCTGTCATTTTTCCTTGGCCCACGGTCACCCGTCTTGATTGATGGGTGAGACCTGCAGATTTTGAACTAGTCAGCTGCTGGCCCTGCCACTTAAAGCTTCAGGCTGCCATCTCTCAGATTATACCTTTCAGATTCTCAAATGGCCAGGGACTCTTTCAACTGTCCAGCTTGTGACTCAAGCAGAGGTCATTTTGGAAGGAAGTCTTTGAATTCTGAAGGTCAGAGGCCACCTGCTCTTCCGCTCCGGAGACTCGGACGTTCCGCTTCCTCCTCACGGGCCTCCTCACGGGTACCTCTCAGTAAATGCTGGTCCCGTGGGTCCTGAGAGTGTGAGGGGCAGGCGCCGGCTGGAACAGCCCGGGGCAGGTCTGGGCGGCCTGTCAGTGTGGCTGCGCGTCCTCTCCTCTGTCTGCAGTGCAGAGTGTCGTCGGCCTTTCTCCTTCAAGGAGGGTGCTCTATGTCTGCTTGACAGGCCGGGCACAGACCCTGCAGGAAGGCGGCTCCATCTGCCTTTCATCCACTCACTCATGGTGCTCAAGGAAAACCTCTGTCATCCCTCCCCAGGCACCTTTCACCTTCACTAGAGGTAGTTAACAGCAGTAGCTAGTATTTATCAAGACTGTCACGAGTGCTAGGCCCTGTTCCAAACTGTCAACATGCATCATTGTATGTTCTCCTCAGAATAGTCCTATGAGAAATTCCCATTTTATGGATGAAAAGACTGAGCTACGAAGTAACGAGGTCACTCTCCCAAGGTCACGGTGCTCAGCAGTGGCAGAGACAGGATTCGAACCCTGGACCCTTGAGCCCATTCTAGGAATCACCATCCAAAGTTGTTTTATCTTCAGAAGTGGTTCTTGGTTTGGTTGTCTAGGGACTGGCCACGGAAGGGGACCTAAGTTAATTGAATCCCCGTTTGTTTTTAACATGTTCCAAAAAAATGTATACACATTTTAAGAAAGGAAAAAACTGTATTAAAGTATGCTGATGGGAACCACTCTGAGCACCTCTTGTCATTGCAGGAGTCAAACGTGAGTAGTATTCATTTTTTGTGATCGGTGTATATTGAGTATTACAATTTTAATACAGTTTTCCTTTCTTGCACGCTCTGTATATTATTTCATGACATCTTCTGAATTTCACAGACCGTGACCACTCAGGAGATTGGCTAGGTGGACATGTAGAAAGGCACAGACCCAGAGAATGTCAGGACAGGTTTGGAACGCAGGTCTGTCACGTGTGCAAAAGCATGTGCTGCATCACTGGGGGGAAAGAGAAAGAAGACAGAACATACTTGTTAGTCTTTTCACGCGAGCTCTGCTTCCTGTCGGTCACCAAACGCTCACTGACATTGCAAAGCGGCTGCACTTCTAATGGCAGCGTCTCCGAGACTCAGTCACCTAAGTGTGACAGTGGGGAAATTTGCAAACGCTTGATGTTCCGTAGATTCTTGCTGGTCCATGGAGTTGGCAGATCTGGACCCTGTTTAGGGTGAAGGCGAATGAACTGTGTTCCGTAAGGTTGATAAGCTGCGGCTCAAAGGAGAGAACGGCCTGGGGAACTGGCGGTCTGGCTGGAGCTTTCCAAGAGCGCTCCTTGTCAGGGGGATTATATTCCATTCGCACTCCCCACCGCTGATCCCCTTCTCCTCTTCCTCATACATCGCTCCTTAGCTATTCACTCCCCGGAGATCCCCCACAGACAGCTTCGGGCTGGATGTGTGTCGGGGCGGGGGCAGGGAGTACAGAAACAGGCTGAGGACAGATCTGCCGCTGTCGTGGCTGAGGCCCTCAGAGGACGCTGACAGCGACACCCAGATGTGTTTATACACGTGCCTGGAGGCCTGCATGGGCACAGGACACAGACACTCTATAAACACAGACATCAAGAGAGAAACCCTCCGGGCCCAGGACGGCACATCCACAGACACGCACATGGGCTGCAAACACGAGGGAGCAAAGTCGGGGCAGCACACAGTCCCGCTTGGTCGCCGTTTCTGCCCGTGTTCCGGAGGTCGGGAAGGCGCGGAAGTGCAGAGCAGCGATGAAAGAAATCCTCGAGCATATGGTCTCCCCTCAGCTGGGGAGCTGCTTGTTACTCCGTGGTGCTGGGGGTTCTGCTTTCAGAGGAAGTGAGTGCGTTTCCCTCGGGAGTCAGGAAACCCGTGGGAGGGGAAAGTACAGGTGTCCTCAGTGACACCTGCCCCTAATGCAGAGGACGGACAGACACCTGGGGCCTAGCCACCCTTCCTCTGTCCTTCAGCACAGGCCGGGAACCACTTTTATGAGGCCCCATGGCCGGCCGGTGGGTGCTCATTCCGTCCCCGCGCTGTCACCGTTCTGCACTTGAGGGACTGAACCCAGCAGGAGTCAGCTTCAGAACTTTCTCTCCCTCCAGGTATCAGGCAGCTCCAAAATGTGAAAGACCTGCCCCCAGTAATGTCACCTCTGCCGAGCTTCCCATTCTGAGGCCGGTCTCGGCGCAGGGCGAGGGAAGGAAACCCGGCCCGCCCTGAAACTCGCCATCGGGGGGCCTGTCGGGGCCCTACCATCCTGCTCCTGGGCAGGGCTGCCTGGGGCCCCGCTGATGTTTTCACAGCTGCAGGCTGGGAGGCTGCTCCCCGAGCTCCTTGCACACAGTTGGCCAGTGACCCAGCAGCTGTGTACACCAGGCATGACCCGGTCCCCGGGGGCAGTGCGGGATCCCTGGCCAGCGCGCCCGGAGTGGAACTGACCCGCCTCGCCGGGCGGGCTGCTGACCCACTCGTGCGGCTGAGCCACTTAGCTGAGGTGGCTGTTGGTTTTCACATGGCTTCCCAGCTTCTGTCAACTCCCCGGACAGCCACGACAGCCTTACTAACTGCAAGTGGCTGCTCGTGGCAGTCTTCCATTTCTAATATTAACAATCAGTGTTTAATAAAAACAAAGAAGAGGAAAACACAGGCAGAAACAACAGACCGCTTTGCCCTTTTTCCCATTTATCACTCTGGTGGGAGGTCATGAACACGCCAGCGGTAGCAGCAGAGTGTTACCCCGTGCCAAGGGCACACAGCCCTGTGCACACACACACGCACCTATATGCACACACACTTGTTCCTGGAACTGCTCCTCCCCCCTCACGTGGCCAGAGTCAGGCTTAGGTCCCCCTCCTCCGCCCGACCAGCCTCACCCCAGTCTAGCCATCTCCAGTGATTTCCCTGGCCCAGAAGCGGATCATTAACTGACGTCTTTCCGCTGAGGGAGGAAGAGAGGGAGGAAATGCCGGCTCTGGACTTGCCTTTTCCCTCTTCCTTCCCTTTTCCCTCTTCCTTCCCTTTTCCCTCTTCCTTCCCTTTTCCCTCTTCCTTCCCGTTTCCCTCTTCCTTCCCTTTTCCCTCTTCCTTCCCTTTTCCCTCTTCCTTCCCTTTTCCCTCTTCCTTCCCTTTTCCCTCTTCCTTCTCTTTTCCCTCTTCTTTACAGCAGGCCCGTCATCTGTAAGACAAATGGCTCCCTCCTGCCACGGAGAGGAGAGTGGAGTTAAAAATGTAGTTAATTAAATTTAGTCAAAAAGATCAGCTCTCCAGATTAGGAGCTGGGTTTATGGCCACTACAAATAAACAGGGCTGGGGAGGAGCAGGAAAGCGGGTGGGGACGAGCGGGACTGGGGGCCTTGGGTCCTTGGCCGCTGGGCCGGTGGTTAAAGGCCCTCTACATTGTGAAAGCTCTCTTAGCACACAGCTGACCTCTCCTGGGGGCCGGGGAGGTTTTCATGATAACAAACAGTCCCCCTTGGAGGACGAGGGGACTGGCTCCTTCCTGAGTGTGCAGAAGCCAGTAGGAAAAGGAGGTCTTTGTTCGCGCTGAGGAGCAGGGTCTTCAGTTCCCTCCTTGACCCCCACCTATTCTCTTCCTCCCCCGAAGAACACTGTGAACTACAGACAAAAAGCTAGGCAGCTTTTTGTGCCTAGGGCAGCTGGTCAGGCAGCTGTGCTGGAGGGGACCTGCTCTGCAGGTCCTTCCTTCCCCAGCTAACCCAGACCTCGCCTTGCCAGGACACCTTGTTTTCTTGGGGCTGAAAAGTCTCCTGACTAGGGTCACCTGGCAAACGGCATTGATGGAGTTGAAATCTGGAGCTCGGGAGAGCTCCACATGCACCCACTTACCCATGATTCTGTGATCGGATGGTACCAGCTGTTTCAGTCTCCCATGACCTCACACGCTGCTTTCCCACTGCAAGGCTCGTATTCCTGCTTCCAAACCCTACCCAGGGCTCAGTCCTCTGACCCTTTTCCACCCGTTCCCACGTCAGAGCTGATCTGTCCTCTGCTACTTCAGTCCTCACTCAGTCTTGCAGCCTGGCCTTCGTGCCCACTGTCTCCTAAAGCGTGGGCATTAGAGGCCATGCACCACGTGCTTCTCCGTCTTGCTCTTCCCCAGGACCTCGGTAGTGCCCCCGGGAGGGCTCCAGGCCGGGCTGTGCTTACAGCGGCCCGGGGGGTGCGAGCCGCAGGGGCGGAGGTGGGTTTACTGCCTCGTGCAGCCGTGAGTGGGCCTGACACCAGGAACGCCGTGCATGCATCAGAGTGTCAATGACTCTGGAGGAGAACTTCCCGGCGTGACAGATGGCGGTCACTCCCCTGTCCTCAGCTCTGTGTTGGAAACAACCAGAGAATTAAAGTAGTGCCTTGCAGATTAGTTGACTCAGCAGAAGGTCATTGTGCAGAAGCTCCTTGCTAGCTGTGCACCTCTGCCAGTGCCCCTTGCTTTGCGCAGGATGTCTCCTTCTGCCCAGTGTGAACCCACGGGGATGCTGGCACTTGGGCCTGCATTGGGGCTCGGGATCCTTGCGGCAGAGGGCCCCCCCTTAACCACAGCTCAGGCTCCCAGGAGTACTGCCATCAAGCCAGCCGTGCGTCATGCAGGTTCCCCTCTGTGGCCGGCAGGGAGAGAAAAGAAGGTGGAAAAAGAAACTTTGACAGGGATAAAGAAGAAAAAAGAAAGAATCATTTCTTTGAAAAGTGCCTAACATATCAGAGTTTTTTTTGTTTGTTTGTTTTTTAGAGACAGACATAAGCTCAGAACGCCGTTACCATCTACCAGGATATTAATGTCATTACTTTTTAATTTCTTATATTTACCATCCGCGGAAAGCGGACAGTATAATAAAAGCTGCAACACGGGAACGCCAGGGCCAGGCGGAGACGGGAGGCCAGGGTTTCTTAATCGCACAACTGGCTACGCTCTGTCTGTCTCCTCGTCACAGACACACACCAACGGGCAGCGTCTCTTCCACCTCTGTCAGCTGTTCCATAAAAATGGAAAAAACACCCGCAAGAACCAATGTCACCCCTTGCCCCGAGTCTGGGCCAATCCCTCCAGCTTCCTGGGGATAGCGTCAGACGGTCAGAACACGGGAACACAGCTTCTCTGAGGATTCCACCACGCTGCCTAGACCCGGGGAACTGGGGACGTGCAGCATAACGGTCAGACGTTTGCCGTCCTCGGCAGTGCGGCTGTCTTCAGTCTCTGGGTAGCAATCTGGCCCTAATAGCTACGCTGAAATTAGGACCTTGTCACCTGCCTTCTTGGCTCTAGGGACAGTGTTCCTCATTTAGGTGAGACCCCTTCTGCATGGTCTATCTTTGCTTCAGGTGTCGTTTATTCTCTACGTGTGTGCACGTGCCTGTGGGTGTGTGTTGAGCAAACAAAGGACATATGTGCTTCAGAATCCCCCGAAAGAGAAAACAGCAATCGATATGCCTGTCCAAACAATTAGAAAGAGATGTTTCCTAGTTTCCTAAATCTATCTGGCATGTGTTAGATGCATGCTGTCAGGCTGGCTGCCACTAAATGGCTCCTAGATAATGCAAAGACCATCAGAGGGACAAATAAGCAGTTCAATTTGGGTGATTGATTATTGGGATAATGCCTATGTACCCAAGGCGTGACATTTCCAATCACATCTCCATTTCATTTCTTAGGTGGCAATGACCTTTCTACCTCCACACGTGGGAAGTGGTCTCCTGGCTGGGGATTTGAGCACGGGCGGGTACTCTTGGATTCTGTGATTGACTGTTTACCTTGCTAGAATGTTCCTTGGACACATGAAACAGGTGTGTCGCCTTTGCTTCTTCTCTACAGTGCGGAAATGCCACCAACGTGGGGCTATAGTCTCCCAAATAGACGTTGAGCACGCGTTTAGGAATGTTTGAGTGTTGAAGTCTGGCCGATGACCTTCCCGGGGCTTGGCTCATCCACTTTCTGTCCGTCTGAGTTTCTCAGTGTTTACAACTCCCAGAAAAGGCATAATGAGATCTCAGTGTCCTGCAGGCCCTTGCTATTTGTGGTTTTGTTTCCAAAAAGTGCCAATGTAGTACAGGGATCTCCATGGAATTATCTCAGTGTCTGAGATGATAATGAAACAGTCTGTCATTGCCATTGCTGAGTATGGAGACCCTGGTTTGAGCCCGGTGACCCTGCAGACCTGACCCCTGCCTTCCAGCCTCGGCATCAATGGCTGAAGCTACTTCCTTCCTTTTCGTACGGGTATCGCCTTTTGCAGTGGACCTCCTTGCAGACTTTGAGGGGGGTGTTCATAGGAGCGAGCCATGTCACAGCATGGCTCTCTGGCTAAGGGGCAGAGAGCTGAGGCCCCACGGCAAGGCTCCACTTGCCTGTACCAGCCATCCAAACTCTCCACGCCCTGGTTTTCCTGTCGAAGGAAACAGAAGTCTCTAGTATGTTAGCCTTAGCGCTTGCCCACCTGGCAGAGGGACGTTTGTCGCCCTTAGCACCTCACTAATCCAGGTGTATAGTCCAGGGACCAGAAGTGTTGGCCTCACCTAAGAGAACGTCTCAGGCTGTGACCCTGTTCAATGGAATCTCAATTTAACGAGGTCCTCAGGTGACTGCGGTGCATATTAAACTTTGAGATGTGCTGCTGTAAAACCTGCGAGAAGTGTGCGGAAAAACTGGGCGCTGCGTAGACCGTTTTCTACCTGGTGACATAGCGTAGGCCCCCTGCCTTCTCTAAATGTCACCATCTTGACCTGTAAGCGTCGTGGAGAGTAGAGGTGAAACCTACCCTGCATTGTTGTTGTGAAGCCAAATGAATTATGCAAAGGATCTGGCCCAGAGCTGGAACCATCTCTGACCCTTAGGGAGAGGCGCATTTTCTGTCATCGAGTGTCTAACTTGCACGGAAGATTACTGTCACTGCGCCCTTGCAGTCTGTACCGTATGTACCCCCGCCCTCAGCCCGTCTGTGGTTTCGCTTTCCGTGGGTTCAGTTATCCAAGATCAACCACGGTCCGAAAATACTAAATTGGAAATTTCAGAAATAGATAATTCCTAAGTTTTAAATCGGGCACCGTCCTAGTAACGTGTTGAAATCTCGCAGGATCTCTTCCTTCCTGCGCGAGACGGGGGGGGGGGGGGGGGGGGGGGGGGGGGGGGGACTGCCCCATGCCCCTCTCAGGGCCCCTTCCCGTCTGTCCAGCCTGTGCCCGCCGTGGACACTCCCCACCCCTTGTCACGTGGCAGCCGTCTTGGTTAGATCCGCTGTTGCGCTACCACGTGTGTGTTCAAGGGACACTTATTTTCCCTTCCTAATGGCCCTGAAGTACAAGAGTCATGATGCTGGCAGGTTGGACATGCCGAAGAGAGGCCGGTAGGTGCTTAGTAGATGTCGTGGGAAGGTCAGAAACATCCTAAAGCTACGTCACAGAGCCCACGTCGTTCTCCCTTTGTCTCCTCCTGGTGGCATCGTGGCGTCTCGCAGGAGGGGTGAGTACAGGACAGAAAGAGAGCACATTCATATAACTTTTATTACAGTGTGTTGTTACGGTTGTCTTCGTCTATTCTTAGCTATTGCTAGTCAGCCTACTTTATGAATTAAACTTTATCATAGGGATTTATGTATTGGAGAAGACAGTGTGTGTATAGGGTTTGGAGCTATCCGTGGTTTCAGGCATCTACTGGGGGTCTTAGAACGTGTCCCCCACGGATGAGGGGGACTCCTGTGTCTGTGGGATGGATTAATGTCAAACACTGTAACCATGCGCTGTGGAAGGTGATAAGTGAACCTTGTGTCCCCCTCTGAATGTGAAATGGCACGTATTGGCTGAGAACAGTGCTCAGAGACAGAATAAACGTTCACGAATGGTAGCAGGGACTGTTGTCAGTCGTTCAGGAAGAGCCGCTTGGAGGTCTCCACTCTTGGCTTTGTGATGATGGATTTTCTAGTGATGGACGGACCCCAACGCTTTCACCAAGCAGGTAGAAGCCCTAGGCAGGTGACACACTAAGACATCTCTCCAGATGGCTTCATCAGAGGATACCTCAGCCTGGGAGCAGGAAATTCAGTCTCTGCTCCTAGGTGTGTCTGCTGGTAGCTCGGTGTGTGCCTGCTCCGTCTCCCTGGGCCTGGAAGTCCACTTCCCCCGGTGAATGCTGTCAAGGGTTTTTGATTTACCCACGTCAGACTCTTCAGGAATTAGCTCAGGTACCACCTCCTCTAGGAAGCCTTCCCTGATCCACTGCCCAGTTCAGCCGTGTGTTCCTCCAGTGTAGTCTCAGAGCACCTGTGCTTGTTTTCGCTCAGCCCCGAGCAGACTCATCATCTCGGGCTTCCCCACGACTGTAGCGGGAGGCCCTTGGAGCCACAGCACAGGTGCATGGCCAGCACAGCCACGGAAAGGCAATTAGATCTGCCCTGTTTCCTGTCCCCTGTCCCCCTCCAAGACTGCAAGTGCTGGTTCCCGGTCCACAGCGGTGGCAGGACCCTAGGTGTTCTAAGCAGTTGGTTTCTGCTGCTGCTTTAGGAACAAACCATGCGCAAGGAGTGAGTGATGCCCCATGCCCCTCTCAGGGCCCCTTCCTGATAAATCGCATCTCTTGTATCTGCCGTTAGCCTTACGCACGTTCACAAAACGAACTCTCCAGGTCTCGCATTGTTATGCCCTTTTTCCTTCTAGCACTGTCTCATTTTCTCACATACTTTTTACCTCCAAACATCTCCTCTTTTCCCTTTACGTGCTTTCTCCCCCCAGAGCACTTCAAACAGAAGTGAAAAATCTATCAAACAACTCACTGTTCCTAGGGTAAGTTGCGTAAATACGAGAAAAGTCTACAGCCAAAGGAAATCATCTCTAGCAAAGAATACCTGGTGTCAGAAAGCCGTTAATACGAGGACAGTGCCTTCTCCAATCCCTCGTCACCCTGCTGAGTGCACACGATAGTAAACAAGAGAGGTACTATTTGTGCTCTCATGGAATTTATATTCTGCTGGGGGAAGCAGGAAAATAAACCTACAAATAACAATGCAGTTGATACTTACATTTGGAAAAGTATCTGAAGGAAATAGATGGGATGGATGATGTGGTAAGTGCGTCACTTGGGGAGGAGGTGACAACTGAGAGAAGGTGACATCTGAGCAGAGGCTAGAAGGGTAGGGATAGTAAGCCAGACTTGTGAAGGTTGGGTGGAAGGGAATTCCAGGCAGAGAGAGGAGCAGGTTCAAAGGAAAAGGTTGTGGCAAGTCAAAGGGACAGAAAAAGGAGTCAGGCTAATGAAAGCACGTGAAGGGGAGATTTGTGTAAAATGCAGACAGTTGGAAGAGTGGGAAGGGTCAGATGCTCCAGGACCTTAGACGCCGAGCTGAAGACGATGGTATTCTGGAAGGAATGGGGACCCCCTGCGTGAAGGGGTGCCATGTTCCGGTCTCCATTTGTAAACGATCCCTGCAGGCCACCTTGAGAGCGAATGGTGGAGGAGGGTGCAAAGAGTGACCCAAGTCCGGGCGCTTCAGGAGTTCAAGCTCGAGAAACTTAAGCCAGATTCCAGCAGACCCGCCGGTGACCGCCACGAGGAGGGCGGGCTGACTCTGAGCCCCTGACCTGTGGCCGGCAGCCTCCTGGGGACAGTGCAGTCATTGCACGAAATCCGTGGGATTTAGGCACCAGTCATTATTGACAGACTAAGTAACATATCTCATCCTAACGTTGTTTATAATTTATTTCTTTTTCAGTGTAACCATGATTGTGGTTAATAAAATACGCACGCTCTTTTAAAAGCATTACCGAATTCGTAGGGACTTTCTGTCTTTATATGTTGCTCGGTTATATGAAGTGAATCCTTTCATCGGTATGAAATCTGTAGAAACATTTTGAATTCAAAATATATCCTGCCAAGTGAGTCAATTTCTAAAATGTATCCTTGACCCGGAGAATACGTCTCCTCCCTGCACCATTTCTTCTTCCTGGATCCCCTAGAAGATTATATGTTTTGACCACACTTGTGATTAGGTTGGGACCAGTGGAGAATGTGAGCAGGTGTGAGGTGTCACGTCTCTTCTGAGCTGCAGGAGCAGGTACGCGTTCTGATGTGGTGTCTCATCAGTTTGTAAGGCTGACAGCAGAGACCTCCAAAACTGATTGGCAGTTTGGAAGGAGCTGGGATCTGGGGTCCCTGAATCAACCTTGGAGGAGGAGAGCCGCCCAGGAGGGTGGTCTGGTCTGCCTTGGACTGGGAAATAAGGGACAAGTAAACCTGTTGTACGAAGCCGCCGAGACGCTGGAATCTGTGTGCTGCCACAGTCTAGTTGAGCTGAGACCAAGGGCAGGTACACTCGCACCTGCGACCACACGTTGCTGCAGCTTTGTGACAGCGAGAGAGTGGAACCTGCCTAATGGGCATCCTTGGGAAGCTGGTTCAATCAGGGTGGCACACTCCTGCGGTGGAAATTATCCTGCCGTCACGTTGGAGCTCCATAAATTAGACTGTGAGGTGACAAACGTGGGCTGCAGTACACATGTATCGTCCTTGGCCGTTTGTGTGGAAAAAAGATACATTTCTGCAGTTTATATGCCGTGCAGTACTCTGAAGCTTTACTTTTTGATTATTGGTGAAATGGGGACCATCCTGGGACTTTTTCAGAGGGCTGTTGTGAGAATGAAAGCTAAGGAGGCAGGCCCCGGTGACATGGGAGGACATGTTGGAGCAGGGACCCAAACCCCGACACGCAATCTCTCGGGCTCACGTCCTTAATCATTTCACACTAGTGCATACTTGGGTGAGCCTATTTAGGGAATTTCTTTGGGAGGAAACATAAGAATCCGGCAGGCAAAGGTGACTGGTCACAACTGAAAAAATGGGTGTCATGCAGGGTGTCAGGCGGGGTCTCTGGTCCCGCTCCCCATAGAAGAACGCAGGATATGGTGAGGCCAAAAAGGAACACCCACGGAGCCATAGAGAGGGGAGTCATACCACTATAGTCTCGCTGGCGGCGGGGTTGGAGACACAGGAAGCAGGAGCCATACTATCCACAAACTGCCATCCTCTCCTCTCTGCCAACCAACCTCGCTTGCTAACTGCAATCGCACTTGCTACCTCAGCCACCATCTTCTTGCTAGCCCCCATTTGCTGCCAGCGTAGCCACGGCCGTTATCTTAGTGGCCAGTGGCTCACTCGTTACAGCTGATGGCCATCCAGTTCACAGTTGATGGCCATTTACTCCCTGAGCCAGCACCTTTCCACGTGAGGCCGAGAGCCTGGAAACTGCACTCCTGGCTCTGTCCCCTCAATGGGGAACACGCCTGGGAGAAAGGTTCTGCTTCCAGTGTCTGTAGTTTAGGACCCCTTGATTTTCTTTTCTGGCCATGTGTAGATGTTACATATTTGAAAACATAAATAACACAGTGTTGAAAAGAGCTGAAATCCTGGAAGAGCGTCCTAATTTTAACATCATACCTGCTGTCTTCAGGGCCCACTGGCTCCAGATCCAAAGGAAAAAATCCAAATGACGTCTAGGATGGCAAGCGAGCCCTGCAGGCTGTTGACAAAACCCTGTCCTCTCTCAGGCGGTTTCTCCCAGTCCTCCTGCCCCACCAGCCCCCCTCCTCAGTCCCTGGAGACAGGGAGGAACAGTGCCCCATGGTCTGAGAATTCATTCCTTGTTCAAAGAGAAGTTTGCACTCAAATAGCTTTCTGCCTTCTGCAATTATGTCATTAAAAGCCTTTGGAACTTCAGACTTGAACTCCAGAAAGGGTCTGCCCTTTTAGCTCTCTGGCTCTACATAATTTATGGTTTTGAATCTTATTGAAAAATGCAAAAGGGAGCAAAAGGGAATCAGAAAAGGTTCCAGGCAGGCACACACAACCCACATTCTCTGCCCCTCCCAGCACAGCCTTTACAAAATGTCTAACCCCCAGTGGAAGGGGCACTGCTTCCATGATTAGAGGGTCTCCATCTGGGTCTTGGAGGGACCCCGTCCATCCCTGTAGCTCGTCTGTTAGCCATAATATTCCTCTCCCGCATCTCTCTCATCAGGACCCTACGTCTTGTCTCTTCCCTTTTTCCCTCCCCTGTTCTCTGACTCACCTGGGCCTGGAGTATCACTTAGCGTTTAGAGGTGAAGATAGGACCAGAGAAGGGGGATGTTTGAAGCCAAATTGCTTTCTATTCCTGCCCCTGCCAGGTCCCGACTGGTGTCCCTGGACAAGCCCCTTTAGCCTTGGCGGCCTGACAGCTGCCTCTGTCGCTTCCGAAGTGGCTTGGGTTACAGGCCACACTGAACGTGGCGATCTGGCCCTGTGCTTGCATGCAGTGAGCGCAGAGTGAACATTGGCTGTATAATTTGGGGGGCAGGATGGAGTTGTAGGTAAGATCACGTTGTCTGGCCGCAAATGGAGTTTGAATTCCTGCTCCCGCATTTACCAGTTGGGCCGTTTTCAAAGCCGCTCCTGCTCTCTGGGGCCAAGTTCCTTATCATGCAGTGGGACGGGGACAAGGATGCCATTTATCTGTGGGATCAAACAGTGGGACTGGCAGGTTGCAGACCGTCGTATATGCAGGCCCTGGAGCAGGCAAGCAGATTTCTTGATCCCCTGGAAATGTGTGCCTCTCATTATTTCAAAGAAAGGGCGGCCTCCCCCCAACCACATCCGTGGCTGCGTCTCCTCCTCAGGCCGTGTTGCCTGCTGGGAAGGCGCCCACCCCAGACCCGCCGCGGTTCTCAGGGCCAGGGGCATAGCTGCGTTTCTGTGCAGCCGCCTCCGTTCTCCCCACCTGGGTGGGCCCGCTCCTCTGCTCCTCTAAATGTCGCTCCCTCTGTGGCCTGCCCCCCACCTGTCCCGGCTCAGGTTCCAGATAGGGAGGGCAGGGACTGAGCACGTGGGGGGCTGGGGTGTTGGGACAGGTGTGGCCAGGGGGAGACCCCGGTCTCTGGTCCCCTCTCAGCTCAGTGGGGTTGGAGCTTCTGATCGAGGCCCGGAACTTGGTTCTTCCACGCCTGGCTGAGAACTCGGGCCAAGTTACTTAGCATCTCTCAACCAGCCTCCGTTTTCTCAGCTGTGAAACTGGAAAAACAACTGTGCATTCTCAAGGGCTTGCTTTTGAAAAAGAACGCTTGCAGAGTGACTGGCTTCGCAAACAGTAGAGGAGTTCCTGTTGGTGTAACCTTGGATGGTGGGTCCTCCGGATAGCCAACAGGGTCCAGGTGGGGGGGCTGGCGAAAGATGGTCCCAGCATTTGAAGATCTGAGGTTTTCAGTGTGATTGCTCCTCTCGGAACCCAGCCCTGTTGGTGCTGCGCTTCTAGATACAGAGGGGATGGCCCAGGGCAGGCTGGGGAGGGGGGGCCGGGTGCTGCGTGGGGTGTGCCCCCAGCTGTGCAAAGCCTCAGCTGGATGCAGCAGAGGCTCCACAAGGAGCCTGACGTCATTCTTCCCGGCCCCTTCCGCTTGTTCTCTGCTTTCTGCGTGCCTTCTCAAGCCAACAAACAAGCTTTCCCACCTCATTTTTAAAGATAATTTGAAAGCTGGCGAGGTGCCACGTCTCTGTGGCAGGGGTGAGCTCCGCCTGGCACAACCTCCAGCCCCCCGGTTCCGAGAAGGCGCAAAGCTCCCTAACCACTCGGGCTCTCAGATCCATCCTCCCTTTTGTTTCAGCAAGCTTTAGAATCCTTTTGTTTTCTGAGTCCCTCTGCTGAACAGAGAATCCGAGACTATTAGAGCCAAAGGTACCTCGGTGGTCACCTCTAGAGAGGACAGACTTGCTGCCCCTGGCAAATCTGACCCACACCTGGACCTTGTTTGTCCACACAGACTTTCTGCTTTTAAACGAATGCTGTGCCAATCTTTAAAACCTGGGAGTTTTCTCTGGATGTCCCCTTGCTCTCGCACGGTCCTAAATCCTGCGTTCGAACATGGCAGCCCTGGAGGGGATAGGTCCTGGCTGCCCCCTTATTGTGCCTGAGTTTCCACCCACCGCAGCCCCCCACTCCCTCTTGGGTCAGGCTCCCCCTTTCGGTTCATCTTCTTGTTGGCTTGGCCCCAATTAGCATTTGAATTTGCCACTTCGAATTTCCTTTAACCCCTCATTGTGTAGTTGAGCAAGCTGAGGCCTGGTGACAAGAAATGAGTCTTCCAGGGTCACCAAAAGAATAAATGCTAGGAGTGGGGTCTGAGCCCAGCTCTTGTAGGTCAGAGGCCTCTTCCCAGAAGCTCTGCCTGCTGAGGAGCTGGAATGTCTGGCATCAGTGTGGCATGACCTTATCACTGATGCTGTCTGGATGGCCCCATGGGGTTATGGTCCCACCTCTCTGGCCTTCACCCCTCACGAGTCACGGGTTTAGGTTGGGGTGGTGGTTGTCTGGGTCTGGGCTCCTGAATTTCAGCAGGACCTTTCTCCAGGTGACCAGCATCAGAGAAAAGAGCCCGAGACCATCTAGCCTTCCTGTTGCATGTTTTGTTTTCCTTGCTTTATCATCTCTCCTCTTGTCCATCATCTCTGTTAGATGTGGCTGGTGTAATTATGTCCTGGGCGTTTCACATAAACGGGGATAAAGAGAGGTGAACGATGATGAGTGACAGCCACACAGCTGTCACTGCCTCTCACCGTGCTTACTGATGGGACATCAGGCCTGAAGGGAATGGCATGAGACCAGCCCTGCAGAGCCAAGGTTATGGCTAAACCCAGGCCTTGCTCTTCCAGCACTCAGTTCCCTGCGCCCCAGGGGGACGTCCAGTGCTGCCATGAATGACCAGAACTGACCCCAGACAGGCTGGGAGGAGGCTGGCGACGGCAGCAGCAGTGACCTCTCGCCCGCCTGCCTCCCAGGGGCTTCCATGCTCTTCAGAGCCTGTGACAACAGGTGGGGGGCTTGGGTGGGGAGATGCCATCTCAGTGCTCGGCTGGCCTTATGCATTAATGTGAGTTCCCAGAGGCCCTGCGGGCTGGGCGGGGGGGGGGGGGGGCGCAGCCAGGGCAGGCCCTGTGTTTCCCTTCTTTTCAATCAGCCACAAATCCTTGTCTCTGAAAATGAAATTAAAAAGAGCAGCTGGGAGATAATACATACAGTAGATCCAAATGTAAAATGTCTCTCTGTTCCTCTGATAAGGCCACTCCTAGGACAAGCAACAAGGATTACACAGTAATCTTATTATACAGGGTCTGCCAAGGGCAAAGAAAGGGTCAGTTCTCTTTGCATGGCGACACCATCCCACGCTCTCCTTCTCTAAGCTGCCGTCGCGGTGGCCCCAGAGCTTTCCATCCTCACAGGACGTCTCTAGTTCCCTCCCTTTGTCAGGAGGTCTCGCCTGCTGCCCCCAGCCTCATAGGCTCGCCCCACAGCTTGGACCTGCTGCCCGAGCGTGGATTCCATCATTCGTGGGAAGGGAGGGCCATCTGGGAGGGGCAAGAGCATGGAGAACGAACACTCCCAGCATCTGGCCGTCCTGGGAGCCCCAGCAGAGGGCCGATTGCTCTCTCCGTGGGACAGCCTGACAAAGCAAGGGGCCCTTGATGAGCTTCTGTCCAAAGCCACAGCGTTGGGAGGAGTGAATGAGGCCAGAAGCTGGGAGACGGGTTCCTTACCCTTCCTGTAGGACTCGGCTGCCTGCTCCTGAGTGACTCCGCGTTAGGAAACTGCCGGCCCCGCCCAGCTTCCTCCTCCTGTGCTGTCCATACGGTCTACCCCTCTCCCCTTCACCTGGGGAGTGCACTCTGGCGGCGTGTGTGTGGCGCATGTGGGTAGAAGTGGCCAGCTGGTACTGTACGTTATCTAAGGATGGGAAAACACAGATTTGGGCTGGTGAAGAGGAACGAGCTGGTGTTTCTTTACACTGATTTCCATGTGCCGACCCCGGGCGGTTTACACCATTGCACTCAACCGTGTCTTCTGTGCCAATGCCTGGGAAGAAACTAGACAGTTGAAGAGAATGATAGAACCATGTATATTTCATTTAGCTCTGCCACCAGAATGCAGACCTGTGCTTCCGTTACATGCTGTGTTGTTGACGGCGCTCCCATTGCACAAAGCCACCGCCATCCAGCTGTGGCGCCACAACTGGCACGTAGCAGGAGCGCTGGCAGGACCCATTAAGTGCCTGGATGGACGTCTGCCATCGCGTAACTCACTGCCCTCTCTGCTGACATCCCTGAAGTATTAAAAGTCACGTGGGCAGGAAGGACCATGCTTTCTTTCGTCAGCAGACTTTCTCTGTAAAGGCCCTGATAACGGGCTTGGCAGGGCAGAAGGTCTCTGTCACCACTTCTCCCTCCAGCCTTGTCACACGAAAGCAGCCACGGACAACGTGCAGTCAAATGGGTGTGGCTGTGTAAGTCTGTACTTATACAAACAGGTGGCGTGCTGGGTTTGGCTTAGGGGGTTTTGTTGGCCAGCCCCTCATCTGACCCTGTGGTAGGTTCGGACATCGGAGGCTGTGTTTAAAAACAAAGCTGGCACTTTGGCAAAGTTGGGTCATGGATTGAAAATCGGAGCCAGCGTGTTACCATGAAAACGAGCCTAAAACTGGTTGTCAGGGAAGCCGGAGCGTTTTCCTGGTGCATTGATTTAGAATGGGGCCCTGAGAAAGCCACTTTACTTACCTTAGCCTCAGTTTCCTCGCAGGTAAAGGGAAGGTTCACATCAAGGACCTTTACGGCCTTTCCCAGACATACAGGATTCACACACCCACCCCACACTGTCCCTATTTTTTTCTCTTTTAACCTGTGATGGAGTTTTAGAAGCTCAGAATAGGGGTGGTGTGGGAAAAATCAGAGTTGGGGTGTGGTATGGAAGAGAAAAGTCTCACTGTGTCTACATTCTGTTTCTGCACGTAAAACAGTAACGACTTACATCTATAAAGTTTTCCACGGTACCATTTGATTTCTGGAGATAAGCACACATCTCACCACTTTTTAGTGGCCTGAGAGCTCAGCACCGTCGCTGCAGCTGAGGACCCATTGCCTGGTATTTTGTAGCGAGGTTGCTAGCATGTGCCCTATGTTAAGAAAAATGGACAGTCTCACCCCACTCAGTGAATCGTGAGAAATGAGGCAAAGGCATAGGGCCGCCAGAGAAATGGTTGGCAGAGCCAGCGGCAGCAGGGCTCCAGTGGGGACCATCTGGGGACAGTGCCAGCAGCACGTACTCACCACACGTTTCCTTTGCCAGGATGGGACTCCAGTTCTTGGGCCCAGCCCCTTTGGTTCTGCCCTTCGCCGGACACCAAGCCTTTCCACTGATGCCCTGTTGTCTTCCTTCCAACAACACGGTCCGTGCTTAAGTTCCTCGGACGCGACTTCTGTTGCTTTCTATCAAAATCCCTGACCGAAACACTGAAGATAACAGCTCTGCACTTTGTTCTCAGCCTTTAATTATTATTTCTGAAGTTGAACTGACCCCTTTCCAGAGCCAGGAGTCGTGGACCTTTGGCAGCTGTCCTCAGCTAACTCTTTTTGGGGTACCTGTTTCACTAGGCGGGAGCTGCCCTTGCACCTGCAGCTGGGTGCCGTGCTGACTGAGCTTTCTAAAGGGCTGGCAGTGGGCACAGCAGCTTCTGCCCCCCTGGCTTTGTTCGTCCATTCGCTCGTGTAATCCTTGATTGCCAACATGTAGCTAGCACCTGCAGTATTCAGCATGGCATACGGGACTGTCCCACATGAGCAAGGCCGACGGAGCGTCCACTCTGGGGACAGCAGACACATCCTTGTACCAATAATTGTGCCCTTTTGAAAAACTGGAGAAGTTGAAGGTGTTTTACCAAAAGGAGCAGGGAGACCTTCCCTGAGCCGTGAGGAGGAGTGAGACAAGCCTCTAAGGAAGAAGGAACAGTTGAGGTTTGAGCTGCAGGAGAAATGGGCAGGGACGAGTGGAAGCTGGGAAAGAAAGGCGGCAGCTCGGTAGCACTTAGAGGAGGGTGGTGACAGTAAGGCTGGAGAATAGACAATGGAATCCAGAGACATGTAAGAGGTGAAAAAGACAAGTCCACGCCAGCGGGGGCAGGCTTCCCAGCATGAACGCAGGGCTGATGGAAGTGATGTTTGCTGCTTGGAGTTGTGCAGGCAGAGGCATTGGGGTGGAAGGGGGAGCTTGGTTTGTTCTGTTGAGGCCGTGCAGACCCTGAGTTTTCCTCATGGCTGAAGCAGTTAAGACAGCGATGTCATTACTGTCCCCACTGGTTCTTTCCCAGGGTCAGAGGCCAGGCCTTATGCAAGGGCATTGGGTCCCTCGTCTCCCACACCGTTTCCTCTTCCGCTAGTGAATTTGTCGGAGGGAGGCCTGTGGCCATTTACCCCCTCGGGAGGCTCAGGACAAACCGCGCGGTTTCCCTTCCCTGTCGTTCTGCTTCACCTCGGGAATGTACGCGTCTCCTGTGAGCAGCTCAGCTGTGGCTCCCTCCGATTCTTCTGTGTTCTTCATCCAGCAGTCCCACTAGTGCTGGCCTTCCAGAATCTCCCTGGCCTTGCTCATCAGGCATGGCTGGACCTCAAGCTATGATCAGTATGTATGTAGAAAGTCTCAGAAACTCAGATTTTGTTACCCACCCATTTTTCTAGATTTGTTTCCTCCTCTTTTTCTTTGGGTCCAGTTTCCCATCATCCTACTGCTTACGGCACTACAACTACAAACACAAAAAGCTCATGAAACTGTGGAACCGGAATCATGAGGCTGGTGTCAAGATTGCATGATTCTGGATGATGTGTGGACACCATTTCTCTGTTCCCTCTTACTGCCTGTGCATAGTTGGGGTGGCTGTTAGGATCGAATCAATAGCAATGATAGCCAAACCCTTAGAAAATGTCAAATACTAGGTATGACAATAAATGGCATCCGTGGAAACTGTAAGGGTAGCTCTGAGCTTTGCTCGCCACTCTTTACCGAAAACTTAACTTCAGAAACATCTCGTAAATGGTCCAGATGAAGATCTGAACCCTGCCCTGCCCACCGGGACACACGAGAGGACACACGGGCACGATGTCCTTTCATTTTGCCGTATTTTCCTCTTTTGGCTCTATTAGGCCGGGCATCAAGTCGAAAAGAAAAACAAAAAACCCCCAGCCTGGTTGCATGTGAAAGGCACCTAAGGAAACAAGTGGCCCACAGGCGGGGGAGGGATGGAGCGAGTAAGTGCGTTCACATAGTCTCTAAAGCCCAGAGGAGCGAGGCCAAAGCCCATCGCTCAGCAGCCGGTGTTACTTCATGACGTGACACTAAACATGACCAACAGACTCTCCAATTAGGGGTTTTGTGTTTTCTCTCCATATGACTCTTGGTTGGAATGGGAACATCTGGAGTTTGGAATCAATTGTCCAGAACTGGCTCGGCACTAATTAGCATCCACTCCGATAGCACCCACAGCGTGTCCCTTCTGTCCTCTCTGCTCCCTGCACACACCCGTGCTTCTCCCGCGCGCTCGGTCCATCTGAGGACATGCCTGGTTGGCCAGTCCAAGGAGGGGGGCAGAAGGGGGTGCAGAGAGCCCCCAGTGTGCCTTTCTGCTGAATTGATCCGGAGCTGGAAAACAGCTCAGGAGAGAGAACCACTCCGCCCAGGAACGGGGGAGCAGGGCGGCCTCCCCCGTCTCTCTCGCACAGAAGGGGGTGAGCCCCAGAATGATTCCATGCTTACGTCTTGTCAAACGAGGGAAGAATTAGGACCCTTTCTCTAACTGTAGACTGTTGCGGCTTAGCCACAGTTTCTTCTTTTTTTTTTTTTTTTGGAGCTGTTGGTTAACCGGTCAGTGTAGGTGCTCGATAGAGCTGTGGGAAAGTCACTGCCTCCAGGAATCTGGGCGACTGATCCATCTCGGCTGGCTCCTCGGGTGGCGTGCAGTAGTCTCCTCTTCATTTGCACGTCACTGTGCACGACGTGAAAGGATACTGGTGTGGATAGTAGTACCCCCCCGGGCCACGTCGTCCGGTGCACTGAGTTGTTAGGAATTCAGTGTGCAGACCTGCGCGGGCCAGGAGGGTAGCTGAGACGCGGTGGTCTGTACTGAGATGTGCTGGAAGCGTCAGGTAGACGCCCGATTTCAAAGATTTACTATAAAAGAAATCTTAAATATCTCATTGCTTATGTTTTATACTGAGCACATGTTACAAGATAATATTTTGGATATATTGGATTAAATAAAACAGTATTAAAATTGATCACCCATTTCTTTTTGCCTTTCTAATGTGACTCCTGAAAAACTGTAACTTCTCCTTGTGGCTGACATTTGTGGCTCACACTGCATTTGTTTTGGGTAGCACTGATCTAGAGGCTTAGATCTCAGCTGATGGGATCTCCCTGAACTCCCTTTAATAACACAGCTGCTCTTTACTGAGAACCTACGGTGAAGCGCCTGCCGTGGCCTCCCCCGAGTGGGGTGCTTGTGCATTGACTTCAGTGCTCTCTCTGGGGAGCAGACTCTGTCTTCCAGCCATTAGATGGGGTCCTGCTTCCATTCAGAATACCCCTGGAATTCCAGGACTGGCGCCCAGGGATCGCCGGCCTCTGCCCACGGCCTCTGCCCAGGGCCAGTGTTCGGGGCTCAGCACGGCCCCACTGTGTTTCTCACTGTTGCCCATGGGCCTCAGAAGCAGCCCACGGCCGGGTCAGTGCAAGCCCGGCTCGCTTGCTGCTTTCACCCCCTGTCCCCCATTCCACCTCCTGGCGCGTGGCTCAAGTCCCAGGTTGTTTTCCTTCAGGACCGAGGAGAATGCCGGAGCTCCTCCTGTACGTGTGGCTACTGGCTGCTGCAAGTTGGGTTCGCTTCTAGCTAGTGAATATCTTTATATAAAATCATGGCTGTGTTTTGTTCCAATATACTTCTGCTGGTCTGAGGTTAATGAGAGCTTAGCACTGTGAATAAAGCGGTCGTCCCCAGCGGAGGGCTCTGACCAAGAGCTGGTAGGGGTTCTGTACCTGTACCAGCTCCCTGCCAGGGGGGAAGGAAAAAAGCCTATGTCTGAAGTCCTAGTCTCCCCAGAAGGATTCAGCTGCAAAACTGGTCCCAAAGAAAAAGGCTCCAGATAGGACAGGAAGCAAATGTCCTCTGTTCTTGCCTTGGTGGTGTAAAGTGGCTGATGCTGCTGTAAGAAACCACGTGTCTTTGTCCATGGGATGCCCGGCTAGTACGGGTAGCAGGAAGTATTCACGGCGTCCACATGCTTACGTGAGTGAGCGAATACGTGCATGCACGAATGGTTTCCGTGCATCATTCATTCACTTACTCAGTGTGCTGCTTTGCCCCACTCCCTACCCCCCAGTTTTGCCAACTGCTAAGAGTCTGGAGTTACTTTTTGCATGAATCTATGGTCGTGCTTTGCTTTGACATAAATTAAGTGACCATCTGGCTTTTAATTCCTTCTAGATGCAGAGCATTTAATAATGCCTTCTGCCCTGATAGATCTTGCCCGGGTCTGACCCTTTCTGTCCCTTCTCGCCCGTGCTTTCCTTTAAACCGGGAACCTGTAATGATAACCAACATGGTGGTGGGTCTATGTGACTGTACTGTGGGCCTCTTGCTCGGGAGGGCTCTTTGCTTCCAGCGTCACCTGTGTTGCTTTCCAGTAGATGTTTAGGGACCTTAGTGTGGGGAGCGGTGATCCATGGGCAAATTCTTGAGCACTCCGAGTTCTCCATCATGGGATTTGAAATTTGTGATTGTGTGTCTATGCCTAAGTATAGAGGATGCCAAAAAAATGGACACACATTTTGAGAAAGGGAAAAACAACTAAAATTGTAATACTCAATATATACTGACAACAAAAGATGAGTACAAGTCACGTTTGACTTCTGCAATGACAAGAGGTGCTCTGAGTGGTTCCCATCAGCGTCCAGACACTTCACTTCTGATGACGGTGAACTACTGCTTGAGCAGGGCTGACCCAAGTGTCCCCTTGGATACGTTGGTTTGGCACCCCGGGATATGTTGGAGGCATTTTGTAGAGCCTTGGCATGACCACTATTTAAGAAAATGGTGCTACCGCCTCAGTGACTATCTTTTTTAAAAATTTATTGGGGTGACATTGATTGATACATTTATGAAGGTTTCAGGTGTACATTTCTATAATACATCATCTATATACTGCATTGTACAGTCACCACTCAAAGTCACATTTCCTTCCATCACCATGTATTTGACCCCCTTTTACCTTTTTCTGCCTCCCCACCCCCCCTTTCCCTCTGGTAACCACTAACCTGTTGTCTCTGACTGTCTACCTTTGGTTTAGAATCACATCAAAGCCAACTAGTATTATTCCAGCTGTTCGGGCAAAGGAGGAAAGGGCAGGTGTAGATGTAAATCGTAAAAGATGTTTTCTATCCAAGGGATGTCAGTGCCTCCTGACCAGGGGTGGCTTTGGAGCCGTTTTCAAAGGAAAAAACAACCCAAAGTAATGGGAAAATTGAGTCATCACAGAGCCCGCATCAGTATTAGCGCTAAATGCAAAATAATTTATTCCACAGCAGTCTCCACATTGTGAGCTGGAATTTAGTTTTAGCGAAAGAGCCATATCCATCACGTTAAATTAATGTTCGTTTAAATATTGTTGGCTTTGTTTGGGTTGGATTTGTGAGCTTGTTTTGATTTTATAGTTGTGTGAGAGTTATAAGGGTAAGGAAGATGCACTTAGTGTTATGTCTCTACATGTTTTAGTGTGTGGGGAATCAGAGAGTAAAGTGTAAATACTCACTGCCTCCCATGTCACGTCCGGCCTGATAGCACCCAGGCCCCCACCCTCCCACAAGTTGTCTCTCTAAGTGTCCCATCCTGAAGGGCAGGGAACTGTCGTGGTTTGGGAGGGTCCCTTACCTGGACCGCTGGATAGATGCAGATTTTGTGCAGGTAGCACACCTGCAGGCCATGGGTCACCTGTGATGGAATGCACTCGCTACGAATTCCATTGCACACAGGTCCGTAACTAGACTGAGGTTTTTTTCTTGCCTACTTTTTGATAATAGCAATTTGGGTCAGCATTTCATTACTTCATCGTGTAATCCAGAAAATTCCATGTTTATTGGGTACCTGTTCAACGCACTCACTGTGTAATCTCTAATTCTTTCAACCCCCCTGCCGGATAGGTGTTAGTAACCCCATTTTACGGGTGAGAAACTTGAGGCACAGAGAACTTAACCTCAGTGGGGGAGCTCGGATTTCGTCAGAGATGGAGTTTGCTCCCGAGCTCACGGAACCTCCCTGTTTCTGTGAGCGCCCCGCAACACTCCTCATGAAATTCTGCACGGCGGGGCCCTGGACCAGTGTGGGCAGTAGACCGTCTCCATCAGAGCCACGCACGTTCTGCCACCAACAGGCAGCGTTTCAGCACGCTGTCAGCCAAGCAACCCGGGGGCTGCGCCGTCCCTCCCAGACTGACCTTGCACTGCTTTTTGGACTCCCAGGAACCTGAGTACCTTTGAAGCACTTTATTGTCTCTGGATGTGGGCCAGACCTTCTTCCACTTGTCTTAGGTGAGTTGTGACTGTGATAAAACCTTTCTCCCTCAGGGAATGAGGTGGCCTGATTGAGCTCACTATTCTAGAAGGACATTCTGAGAAGTGCCCTCAAGACTGTCCTTTGTCATTTCAGTTCCACTGGTGGATTTGTCTGTCTCTCTAGAGTCCCCAAGTCTTTGGAGTCACATCGCTAATGTGAACGTAACAGCAATTACCTGTAAAATTCCAAACAAAGGTCTCACTGGCCTATTTTAAAAGCCTCCAAAATTACATAGTTTGCAAAAAAAAAAAAAAAAAAGAAAAAAAAAGAATTTCCTGGGATTAATTGTTAAAATTCCCATGATAATATACATTTGCATCTCATTTTCCTATCTACGTTGGGCTGAATTCTCTGTGCCTAAAATGATGGCAGAAAACTGAAATACGGCTGTGAAAACACTGGCAAGTGATTTCAGCGAGGGCCCCTTTAACATGTCCGTGGATTCTTACCACTTTTCTTGTCCCCCACGCCTGCCCCCCCACCCCCCGCCTCCGGCCTGCTCCCTGGATCGCCATGGGTTTTTAATAACGTGTAAGTCCGATCACTGGCGGTGGCTCAGATTGTGAGGCAGTGTCCTCACGACTGCAGGAGCCACGCCGTCGGTCATCGCAGCCTGCGGGTGTGTATACGTTCATGCTTCCTAGGCTTTTTCTCACCCAGGTTTTGACAGTGGTAGTTTGGCTGAGGATTTCATTCCTTCCTAATGGCTCCTGTTTCTTTTCTCTATTTCCTCCCGTTAAAGACAAATGTAGAAGAAGAGTTTCCCATCTCAGCTTCCTTCCTTGCTCCTTCCTCCCTTGTTTATTACCTTGGCCGGGTCTCTCCGTTTAGCACATTCCCTCGCCCATTTCCTTTTGAAGGTAGAGAAAGCTTGGTTCTACCTTTTATTTTGTACTACAGAGTTTGGGACAAACCATTTTTCAAACTTGTTGTCCCCCATTTATGCTCCCACACACTGTTTGAAGACGCCTCCCCGTGTTACTTACTGGCTTGGTGTGCAGGCAGAGCCCAGTAGAGAGCCAAGGCCCAAAGTTGCCAAATACCCTGCTGCACTTGAGGCCCCGGCTTGCGAAATCGCACGTGTGTCCAGTTCCAGCTTTGCTTTTCTAAGCTTCGTCCTTCAGCACACACAGCTGAAAGGGAGCCGTCAGAGAACCCTGTTCCCCTCTACGTTGCATAGTGGGCTGCCCCAAATGGGAGAGTCGAGACATATTTTCTCAGATTAGGGTCACGTTTGAGTTCCAGTAACTCATCTGGTGCTTTCTGTGCAGTAGATGCAGACACTGATTGTCTCTGATAAACCAGGCATCTCCGAGTGTATGGGTGTGAGTGTGAGTGTGAGTGTGTGTGTGTGTGTGTGTGTGTGTACACGCATGTGTGTGTGGCCCTACCGATTCTACCTGATGCCCGCATCTGCAGAAATCAGCAGTCGTTCCAGCCAGTCCAGCTAGAAAGTTGCACGTGTCTGGAGGTTTGAAATTTGTAACCACTCCTGCTGGCTCCTTGCACTGCTCTCTTTCTTCCTTCTGGTTTTCATCCGTAGGCTTGGCGTCCTGTGGACAGCGCCCTGGTGGCTCCTCGTAAACTGAGCCTTACAGTGCAGACGCTTTACTGAGGTTGGTTAGTTCTGGAAAGAGCGTCCCGTCCCGGGAAAGGGACTGAACAAGCCCCAGGCTGTGAGGAAACAAACCCTTGTTTCCAGGGCGGGAAACTCTGCTGAATGGTCTGTGTTACATGGTTGCAAATGAGGATGACAGACATAAACCATCCTCGGTGTCTGGAAAAGTCAGTGCTCGGACTTCAAGAAGGAGTCCTGGAGCGAGGGGGTGACGTCTCCTGGTTTGGGAGACCCAGCGGAGAAAGCCCACGGCTTTTCCATCTGGGGCTGCTTCATCACCCCTGAGGCCTGAGCTCTGTTTCTGGGGCTGGAGAATAGATGAGCTGGAGGTTCATCACATTGACGGCCAGTGGTGGAGGCCTCAAGGCTCGTGTTCCCTTCTCGTGTTCCTGCCTTCTGTTCCCCGCCTGGGGCCCCCGCCTCTCCGTGGGGCGCGTTTCTGCCTTCACATCCTTTTCACCCCCCTGGAGCCTCTACTCTGAGGCTGGACGTCTCTCTACTGCAGTCACTTTCCTCAAGACTGGTCAAACCTTGATTTTTAACTTACGTTTGGTTCTTTGGGGAGCATTTCCACTGGGGCCTCCTCTTGTGTTGAATCTCAAAGTCGTGTCAAATAATCCATCGCCAATCCGGTTCTCAGCGTCCCTAACATCTGCCCAGCCTTTCAGACCAGCCTCGGTCTTGGAGAAAGGCCTGTGTGAAAGGGCTTGCACACCACCTTCCAGACCCGTCTCCACTGTCCCCGAAGCATAGCTCTAACCTCAAGAGCTTCAAATGCAAGTACCTTGCAGAGTCACCAGATAGCAGGGTCCAGGCCGAGGGATTTCCTCGGCGTACACATACAGTGCATGCGTGCCTGTGCAGGTACATAGTCCATTCATTCAGCACACGTTCCCTGAGCGCTGCCGGTACTAAGAATAGGACCAGGCTCTGGGAACCCTAAAGTGAATAACACAGTGTCTGCCATCAGAGGGCCTAGTGGGGGAGCCCCCGAGGCAGGCAGAGCGGGGGCACTGCTGTCACAGTGAGGCGTCCAGGAGAGAAAATCTGAGCGGAGTCTTAGGGGATATTTAGGGCTGGACCCGGCCAACGGGGAGAAGGGTGAAGCTACCACGGGAAGGTGTGGGGTATGCAAGAGCAGCTGTTCTTTAAGACCTTTGTTCCTTAGAATAACCTCTCGTGGTAGATAACGTGAGAATTGCTATGGATAGAAAACTGCAGAAAGTGGATGGTTTGTCCAGGACCAGAGCAGAGATCAGAGCCAGGGCTGGAATCAGTGCTCGGTGCCAGATAGAGCGCCTTCATTCATTCGTCCATGCAGTTATTCAGTAGACGTGTGTGGAGTGTCTGTGGCAGGGCCTGTGTAAGTTGAAACGCCAGCTCCAACACTGAGTATTGGGCAAGCTGCTCAGGCTCTGTGGGCCTTACTTTGCTGTCTGTACAACAGAACAAAAGCAGTAACTCCCAGGGGCTCGTGTACATTCCAGGGGCGCTAATGCTTCTGAAGCCTTTAGCACCCACTGCACAGGGCGGCACAGTGTCACATGCTGTCGTCGGCATCTTATCATCCCCCTCGCCCCCAGTGCACGCTGCGCTCCAGCCTCGGCACTGCGCCTCGTGGGCAGGAGGCTCGGGGAGCGGCTCCCACACCAGGGCACTGAGTCGTGCGCATTTCATTTACGTCTTGTCTGAGAGTGGGAACGGGGCAGGCTGTTTGCTCAGGCTGCTGCCCTCCGTGAGCTGCTGAAAGGCAGGGCGGAAGCTGTTCCATTGTGGTCTCCTTTACACCTGTCCCCACCTCCCGCTCCCTCCTGGAAAATCAGGTGGCTGCACAAACAACCGCTCAGGCAGGATTTCAGGGCTTTTAGGCTGAGCTTTCTCAGTGAAGCCTCTCAAGTGTCCTTCCCACTGCGCTGCCCAGAGGGGGACGTGGGAACCCTGTTCCCTCCCCACGGGGTTCTTTCATGTGCGCTATGGGTAGATAAATGCCTTTTGAGCAGGGGCCGTGGCTTGCCTGCCTGGCTAGACAGCTGCAGTGGCGGGGTGGGAGAGGGGCTGCAGGGATCCTTCCTGAAACTGACTCCTGTGCAGCTATGATTGAGCTCAGACTTGATGTCAGACGGGCCCTCAGCAGGCAAGTCCCCACCCCTCCCTGTGCGTAGGAGAATAATGGGGGCTCTGGATGCACACACAGGCTCCCAGATGGCTGGATGTCGCATGTTTGGCAGCTCTTCCTCAAGCAAGGCTCGGTGCTGTGGTCCTCAGGCGCTCAGCCTGTGCCACGTCTGAGAACTTGGTGGAGTGTTCTCTGGTGAGAAGAACCCTTTTCGTGTCACCTCTGCCAGCCTCCATACCCCTTGCCCTCCCTGAATGCATTGTGCACATGCGTGCGCACACACACACACAAAATAAAAGTTGTTGGGCACATTTGAGAAGATCCCCGACATTTTACCTGATCGGACCCCACAGTTCCCTGCTGAGGACGTGGTGGTTTGGGCCCCACGTGAGAGTTGCAAGATACTAGTTTCTGGGACCTGTCTTAAGGGTCACCACAGTTAAGGCCACCCCCCACCTCTCTGGACACGTGGCCCCCTGGAGCCCACTGTCTATCTAGAACTGTCTTTCTCAAACTCTCGCAGGCGCGGCAGGCGGGTCTGGAGCGAGCCCTAGTATTTGCGTGCTTAGCATCTTCCCGGGTGACGCCGACGGTGCTGGTCCAGAAACCACTGATCTGACTGGCACCCAGCCTCCATGTGGGCAGCCAAGGAGACTTCATGGGCACCAGTGGTTCCCTAAGTGGGGAGCCCAGACGAGGTGGAAAGAGCAGGCCATTCTCAGGTGTCCCAGCAGCTGTTGGAGAAGCTGCTGCCTGGACCTCTTCTGCCTGGAAGGTTGTGGACCCTGGACTGGAGAATTCTGTGTGGGTTTTGTTGCAGCACCCAGTGTTGCATCCACCCATGGACTCAGGATGCTCTCTGCGTCAGTCCCCGCTGCTCCACTGGCCGCCTGTAGGGGATGGGGTGGGTGGGGCGCAAGTCGTAGGTGGTGGTTGTTTCCTCTCCCGGTAGCTCTCATGCTGACAGGTTGTAGGTAGGTGGTAGTGTCCTCTGTCTGTAGCTCTTGTGCTGACGCAGTGCCTGATCCACAGTAGGTCTGTTGGCCTGTCTGCTGGTACAAGAACAAGCAGGTCCCTCCGTTCACTGCCCCTCCCCCCCGCCCGCCCCCAGGTGGTTGGATGACCTCTCTGAGCTCAGCAGATGCTGGGCTGGCTGTGCTGAGCCGGAAGAGCAGGTTGGAGAGCAGAAACCCAACGCTGCGGACACCCACGCGTAATTCGTGCTGCTTCTGTCCGGAGCACATACCGTCTCCTGGCCGATTGGAACGCCGTTGACCTTGCAGCCGCAGGGCTGCAGTGGAGACCCGGGCCAGCCGGCTTCTGTGGGAGACGGCGGTGGGGAGCCGTGAGTGCAGGCCGAGGCGTCCGCAGGGGCATGAGCAAGGGGTTGTGCAAGATGCGGGCTGCAGAGGGGTGGATCAGAGAGGAAGTCTCCTAGAGTAAAATGACATATCGCTGCCCTTTTGTTTTACTCTACACAGAAAGTATCATCTGGGTGCCGTAGGGTGCATTTTAAAAAATAAGTATTTGTTCCTGGTGGACATTGCATAGGCCTGCACTGCAGTGCCCACGCGTCCCCCAGACAACCGGTCATCAGAAGACACGATACCCGAGACCTTCACACAGGTGGGGGGGGCTTCAGGAGAGCACGGAGGGCCTGCCCTTCACGTCCAGGGAAACGCAGGGCCTGGGTGAGGGGCAGAAAGAACACTTAGAGAATACATACTGCACAGGAAGGCGTAGAGGGGAAGCGAGCGGGGAGTGATGGGAAAAGACGGTTGTGAAATGTATGCGCCCTGCCTAGCAGGGCCATTTGATTTTAACCAAAGAACTACACAGTGGTTTAGACGTTCCTATTCTTGTTTTGCTGATATGGAAATGAGCTCAGACAGGTAAAGGAGTCCTCCAAGTTTCTGGAACACGTAAGTGGAGGAAGTAGGCTTCAAATCCAGGTCTGTTGTATTCCAGAGCCCACGCTCTTGCCAGTGCTGGCGCCATTGCCGGATTTGGCTGCACAGAGATGGCCACGATCTGGTCCTTCTCATGAAGCAGCCTGTTAACCAGCAAGGGAAGGAACCGGTACCTCAAATAATAATTGTAAATGACCGGATCTGAGGAGAGCCCTGCGGAAGGTATGAAACGCTGGGCGAACTCAGACCAGGGAGAGAGAGGTCGCTTCCATCGGTGGGTGTAGGAAAGGCTTTTATGGAAGCGAGTGATCGAGCTGCGTTTGGGGAATGGCAGGATTTTGGGGGTGGAAATGGCAGGGAAGGAGCACTGGGATTCCGGCCAAGGGAACCTTGGGGAAAAGGCATAGACGTGGGAAGTGCTGGTTTAGTGAGGGATTGGGCAGTGGGTCATTAGGGAAAATTCTGCACGGGCAGGTCACGTGGGCAGGGTTTTGAAGATCAGACAGAAGCACGAGGGCTCTTTTCCACAGGCAAAGGGGAGTCAGCGCGCCCATTGGGAAAGGGACGCGGCCTGAGCGGGGCCCAGGGAAGATGAGCGTGGCCAGCAGTGGGGCAGTGCGAGGCCAGTGCTGGGGGCTCCGAGCCCCTGCAGTGCTCAGGGGCATCTTCGCTCTGCATTGACGCACAGGCAGGAGCAGCGGACGGGGCTGAGCTGAGGATGGGGAGGCGAAGAGGCCACAGACAGAGCTCAGGGTTTTAATGAGGCGGGAGCCCCTGGAGTCCTTGAGTAAGATGAGACGTGAGAGCAGGCTGCTTTCAGGGTGTTTCCATATGCTGGACGGGAATCAGGAGGAGCCCTGAGAGGGTCATGGAGAACTCCGGGCAGCTCACTACCGCTTTGGCAGCGTGTTCTCTGCTTCTCAGGGTTCCTCTCAGGTTGGAATAATGTCTCTGAGGACGTGGGTTCCCAGGAGGCCTGGGACAGAAGATCGCTCGCTCAGGGCCCCCCTGCAGGGCAGGGACTCGGCCACACAAGCCGGTGAGCCACCCTGTCTCCCATGAGACGGAGGACGTTCTGGGCGGCTGGACTGACCTTGTCGTGACCTTCGTCGTTCTGCTGCTTGGAGTGCTCACCCATCTGATTATCTCACTGCCTCGCATGGCTCCCATCGTGGGGGCCCACACGGCAGACTTATCTTTCCCATCACCGTGGGCTGTTCAGTTTCAGGGAATGTGCATCCGGTCTCTTGGCTGTGACAGGGAGGATGATGGATTGTGAGAGGCTCATTTTCAAAATTACAAATTTGGCCGATTTTCATGAGAGAGAGAGAATACATGAAGATGTGAAGTGCTGTAAAGGTCTCCTGACTTTTGGTGAGTTTTCCTGGGAGGGTCTGGGCGTCGGCCGGGTGTGGGCCGGAGCGTGGGCAGGCTGGCTGGCCGGAGTGTGTGCTGGGCGCCCCTCAGCAGTGGCGGGAGCCTGAGGAGCCCCTTCCCGTGATGCAGTTCCATGAGCAGAATCAGGGTTCTTGGTCCAGGCCTAAATTTTGCAGTGTCCACATGCTTTCAAGTGCATTGGATTCTTGATGGATCCTTGATTTCGCAGCGCTCAAATGCTTTCCAAGGCCAGTTGGGTCCCTAGTAAGTGCCAGGAGCTGTGTTTGGGCACCGTTGCATACACGCCCAGGTTTAATCCTCCAGGCACCCCTTGAAGGTTGGAATTCCTTTCCAGTTGTAGAGTCTCATCCGGGAGCTCAGAGAGGTTAAGTGACTTGCCCAAGTCACAGGGTTGCTGATGGCGGCTCCTTATTTCCAAACCCCTGTTGTTTCTGCTGTCAGGAGCCCCTTCGCAGGCCGTTCTCATTTATTGAGGAGCTCCAGAAAATTAAGGAAAAGCAGCAGGCTTCGTTACACCTGCACCGTATCTCACTACTCCCTCTCACTACTCCTCTTGGCATAACTGCAACCCTGGGCCTGTTCATTTCAGAGCAGGGGCCAGCACACTTTTCTCTGTAAAGGTACGCGCAGGGAATAGTGAGGCTTTGTGAACCTTGTAGTCTCCATGGCAACTAGTCACCTGTGTTGTTGTAGTGGGAAAGCAGCCACAGACTGTAGGGACATGAATGAGCACAGTTGTGTGCCAATAAAACTTTATTTATAAGAGCAGGCCACGGCTGGGTTTGCTCGTCGGCCTGAAGTGGCGCACGGGCATGTTTTGCTGCCCCCGCGTCAGCGGCAGGGCCAGCTTGTGGTAGAGGCGTGCCAGGAAGAGCCTCACGGAGCGGCCGTGCCCTGAAAGCCGGGTCCTGCACGTAGTGCTGGTGTGAGCCCCGAGGCTCAGGGTGCAGGCTGACAGCCGAGGAGCCACATCGGGTTTGCGGACATGAGTGATCCAGCTCATACTGTGTTTAAGATCTTCCAACTTGGCTGCTTACATTTAAAAATTGAGAGGCTTCACATAATAACATCTGAAATTTCTGCACCATAGGAAGACATTGTCTTCCTTAATGGGAGGATCTGTCACATTTCCTCGTGACAACAGTTAGCTGGAGACCGACCGCTGGGGGCTGTTAGGTGAGCAGGGCCCGAGAGTGCGGTAGCTTGTCACAACCTGCGTGTGACTCCCTTCCCACATTTCAGTTACCTGCTGTTTGATTTTGTGACCCATGCTTTAAGGATTCCCGTTGTGCAAGTGAGATCTAAATCCCCATTCCTGGGGAGGCCTTGGCTAGCTGTCTGTCTGTCTGCTTTTTTCTTATTGCTTCCTAATGTCTGGGCAGAGAGTGGTGATGCTGGAATAATGCCGCGGGACGCCAGGGGCCCAAAGCAGTGTAGGATGGCTTTCCAGGGCAGTGGGAAGAGAGAAAGCCCCGGGGTGGGTGTAAGGCACATCCTAGAGAGCTCCAAGGATGAAAAGCACAGAAGCCAAGGAAGTGAGAGACAGTGAAAAAGTCAGCAGATGGGAAGGGGTGAGCAGTGACCTGGGGCAGAGCTAGCAGAGGGTCAAACGCCTGCGGCAGTGGGGCTGGGCTCTGACGGGTTTCCGTCAGCTGCCAGCCCGGCAGTGTGTGGGTGGATCAGCCTTGTTTAAAGACCAGGATGGAGACAGGCAGTTATTAAATCCTCATGCTGCTTCCCCAGACCTTCTTTATTCCCCGCAGGGCTTCATCTGCCCCCCTCTGTTGCCTGTCTCTGTGTTAGGGATTGTCCATGCTTTGTGGTACATTAATGAATACGACCTGTCTTAACAGCGTGCCTGGCACACAGTAAGCATTGGCTAAATGTGTTTGCTGTCTCTCCATACCCGCGTTTCTCCATCTCCTCACCCTTCCTCTCCTCCAGGGCTTGCTTCTTAGGGCGGTGGGTCTCTCCTCCTGGCCAAAGCTTAACCTTCCTCCTGTTTCTTTCCTCTCCCAGCCATGTCTCCCTCTTTCTTGCCTCCTTCTGTTTTACTTTCAAATCTGCTCATGTCTCCCCACCTCAGATTGAAAAAGAAAGGGCTGACCTCCATCAAAAAGGGAACCCCCTTATGCTCTGTTGGGCTGCCCCCTTTTCCATTACTCGCAAATTTCTCAAAAGAGTAGGGAGCTTAGGCCCCCGTGTCAGTGGTAACTTGTTCGTTAATCCCTTTCTGGCTGTTGCCCTACACTGTCCTGCACCGGCTGTCCGGGGGACCTCTGCATGCCACAGGTATAATTTCACATCCGGTGTGCTTTTCCTCAGCTGACAAACAACTGGTTGATAATACCATAATCATTCAAATAATAAAGGTTGGAATCTCTACACACTGTGCTTTCACGTACGTGCTCTCATGTAGCCCTCGTGATCGCCTTTGAAAGCAAATAGTTTACATCTTTTGGTGAAGATAGGGATTCTCTGAGAGGATAAGGGACAAGGTGCCCAGGGTCACCCCTTAAGTCTCAGTCCCCTTACCTGCCCCTCCCCATTCTCCTACAGCGACTGCTGTCTTAGGCTTCTCCTCCTACTTCTCTGACCGCGACTTCCCTTCTCTGTTGCTTGGATCTCTTCTTCTTCTTGCTCCTTGGACTTTTTCTCTCTGTACAGGCTCATCAGTTCCCATGGCTTCAAATTTTGTCTGCAAGACGGAATTTGAAATCTCTGCTCTGTCACCGTGTGTCCTTAAACTAGTTACTTCCCCTCTTTGGGTCTCAGATTCCTTGTTTGAAATATAAGGGCATTTGGTGGTTGATGTATGCTTTGCTCTAGAGCTTTAACTTCAAACGAGATGAAGAATGCTAATTTCTAAACAAAAATAAATATAAGTATAAGAAAGTATAAGACCTAGTAAGTTCAGCAAGGTTCAAAGTGAAGTCAAAAAATCAGTTGTATTTCTATGTAATAATGCAAAAACCAAAAATGAAATTATGTAAACAGTTCCATTTAAATATCATTAAAAAGGATAAACTACTTAGGGATACAGTTAACTAAAGAAGTGCAAGACATACATTGAGAACTTTGAAAAGAATTAAAGATGTAAATAAATGGAGAGACATCCTGTACTTGTAGATCAGAAGATTTAATCTTGTCAGGATGGCACTTTTTCCCAAGTAGATCTACAAATTCAGCAATCCCTATCAAAAATCTCAGCTCCCTTTTTTTTGGTGCAAAAATTGATGAGCTGATTCTAAAATTCATATGGAATTACAAGAGACCCAGAATAGCCAAGACACTCTACAAAAAGAAAAAAGGTAGAAGACTCATACTTCTTGATTTCAAAACTTGTTACAGGAATCAGAACAGTGTGATAATGACATAAGATCAATGGAATAGAATTGATAGGCTAGAAATAAAGCCATACACCTATGGCCATTGATTCTTTTTTACAGGGATGCCAAGACAATTCAGTGGCTAAAGAATTGTCTTTTCAACAAGTGATGCTGAGACGACTGGGTATCCACATGCAAAAAAAAAAAAAAAAAAAAAGGAAAAACCTCCTGTGATACACAGAAATTAAATTGCATAAAAAATGTGAGAGCTGAAACTATACAATTGTTAGAAGAAAACACAGAATGAATCTTAGTGATCTTGAGTTAGGCAATGGTTTTTTACATACAACAGCAAAAATATAAACAACAAAAGAAAAACCAGATAAATTGGACTTTGTCAGAATTAAGAACTATGTTAAGCAACATTATCAAGAGTGCAAACATAGCCTGCAGAACGGATAAAATGTTTGCGAGCCATGTAAGAGCCCTATGTATATATGCAGAGAAAGTATATAATATGCATACAAATACACATCCATGTATGTTACAACTCAGGAATAAAAGAACCTGATTAAAAAGGAGCAAAGGGTCTAAACAGGCATTTCTCAAAAGAAGATATGTCAATGTCCAATAAACACTTTAAAAGATGGTCAACATCATTAATTGTTAGGGAAATGCAAATCAGAATCACAATGAGATACTACTTCATACCCATTAGGAGGCTATTTTTAAAAAGACAATGACAGGTATTGGTGAGGATGTGGAGAAATTGGAACCTTCTGTACACTGCTGCTGGTGGGAAGGTAAAGTGGTGCAGCCCTTAGGAGAGCAGTCTGGTGGTTCCTCAAAAGTCAAACAGAGCTACCATATGATCCAGCAATTCTGCTTCAGGGTATTCAAGAGAAATGAAAACATATGTCCACAGAAAAACCGTTACGAATGTTCATAGCGGCATTATTCACAATAACCAAAAGTGCTAACCCAGGTGTCCATTTATAGGGGAATAGATAAACAAAATATGCTATATCCATACAATGGAATATTATTTGGCAATAAAAAGAAATACTGAAGTTCTCGTATATGCTACATTGTGGACGACCCTTAAAAATATTATACTTACAGAGCCAGTCACAAAAGAACGCATATTGTATGAATCCATTGAAATGAAATGGTCAGAATAGGCAAATCTATGAAGACAGATAGTAGGTTAGTGCTTGCCGAGGGCTGGGGGGTGTGGAGGGGAAGGAGGAGCAAGTATTAATGGGCTAAGGGTCTCTTTCTGGTGATGAAAATGTTCCAAACTTACAGTCATAGTTGCACAACTTCATGAATGTGCTGAAAACCCTTGATGTTCACACCTTAAATGGGTGAACTGTGTGGCACATGCGTGATATGTTGCTGAAGCTGTTCAAAACCAATATCTAAAGATGGCGATGGGGATTCATATCATCATTCATGCAGTCGCCTCGGGACGCATGTGGTTGGGGCCTCAGAGGCATCTTTCCTAACAAGGCCGTGGCTGGCCTGGGACTCACGTCTGCTTACAGCCAGGACCACGGTGCGGGGTGGCCCAGGGTAGAAAGACGTCACTTAGAATCCCCGCTCTGCTGCTCTCCAGCTGTGTGACAGCAGACACGTTTTTGGACCTAAGTTAGAATTTCCCTTCTGCAAACAAGGACGAGGGTGCTGTGTGAACAGTGCTAAAACGAGGGAAATACTGAGACGTATTCAGCACAAAGCCGGGCGCCTTCTGTGTGCGTGGTAAGTGGTATTTCTGTCTTTGATTTCAGAAAAGCTGCGTCAGCTCCTCCACCACGAATGGGGCACGTAGGGATTATGGTGTGGGGTTTTGTGGGCACAGTTTGGGGTAGAGGAGAGGCTGGCCAGGCCCACACTTCTTTCCATCAGATGTGCTGGGGTCTTCAGAGCTCTCCAGGCTGTACATTACATCCCCGTGGCTTTTCTGTTTTATACCTGGAAATTTGAACCTCTTACTCCCCTTCACATTTTCCCCCCCTTTAAAAAAGTTTCAATTACAGTTGACATTTAATATTATATTAATGTCAGGTGTAAACCTGAAACTTATGTAATACTGTATGTTAGCTACTTTTTAATTAAAAAATCTTAAACAGAATTTAATAAATTAAAAAAAATAGCTCTTCAGGGTCATGAAAAGATCCCATCAAAAGGTACCGTGAGCCTTCTCAATGGATTGCTTACTGTATAAAAATAATTAAATGGATGCCATGGAGTAGTTTTCAGAGCCTGGAACCTTTTTTCCCAGAAGCCCTTGAGGGTTGGAACAGAGGGTTTTCCCAGGAGGCCTGTACAGGGCCAGGACAGCCCAGGACAAGGAGTGATTGGAGTTTTATTCCTGACTTTGCTCCATCAGTAGCAGTGGGGTCTGAAATGACTTGTGTCCACCCTGTAGTCCCGTTTTCCCTTCTACGAAAGGGGATTACGGTGCCCCAGCCTCTTTGCCTCTGGGACAGTGACGATTGGGAGACAGTCTGAAACACTCTGACCGCTTTGGAAAGAAGACCTCAAATGCAAACAAGGTTTCATTAGCAGCATTATTGTTTTCTACTTGTAATTTCTGTAATTTGGTGGTACTGTGTAATTACAACATAAAGACATAATTATTTGGGCCTTGCCTGGCGAGTCACATGGCCATTCCATTTGGATTTTAAGTACAATATCATTGCATAATAACCCACAGAAATCTGCATTTAATTGCAGTGGCCGGCTTGCCTCTCATCACCCACCCCCTCCGTTCAGCCTGTACTCTGGCGGGGCCCATTTCTCAGTCCCTGTGCCCCTGCGGCCTGGATTCCCGGGGGTCATGACCACAGGGCTGCGGCGGGAGGTGCTGAGATGTGTGTCCATCAAGCAGGTTGTGGGAGCCCTGGTCCCTGGGGCCAGAAGCTGTCCGCTCCTGCCTGCATTGGACACACGAAGCTTCCACTGTGTGCCAGGCACTGTTCCTGGCCCTGGGGACGCGCCACTGACAAGCAAGTCAGAAATCCCCTTTCTTAAGCCTGTGTGTGGGTGGGTGTGGGTGGCGGGGTGGGAGGAGTGACGAGGGGGTCAGGCAGGGCCCAGAACACTAGGAAACATGCAGTATGTTAGACGGCGGAGACAAATGCACGAGGGGGGCAAGATGCGGGCGCCTCATTGAGAAGATGACACGTGATGGAAAAGTGCAGGAGGAAAGGTTGTCACTCAGTGTGATGGAAGAGCATTGCAGGCGGAGGGCCTGGGCGCGAGAAGAGCCGGGGGCGGCAGCGGCCTGGAGGCCGTGTGGCCGTACGGGGGGAGCGAGGGGGTGGTGGCAGGACATGCACTCAGAGGGGTGACGGGCAGTTGTGTAGTGCAGGGATTGGTGAACTATGGACCGCGGGCCGAATCGGACAGGCCGCTTGTTTTTACAAATCGAGTTTTATTGGAACGCAGCCGCCTCGTTTGTTTGCGTGTTGTTGACGGCCACTATAGAGCTGCAGTGGAGGACGTCAGTAGTTGCCGCAGAGACAGCATGGCCTGCAGAAGCATTTACTCTCCGTAAGGGAAGGTTTGCTGGTTCCTGGAATAGGGTCTCGCAGGCATTACTTCCTGTCTCCTCCCTGGCACAGTGTACTGGGGACACGCAGGTTCGTGCCCGTGGGCTGCCCGCAGTGTAGTGGAGACTCAGGTGTGTAGACAGGCAATGGAAACACAGGTCCATGCGTCCACGCGTCATTGCAGAGCCGTAGAACACGCAACCAATTTAGAAAAGTGGATCTACTTATGCTGAATGTATGTATGCCCTGTAACCCAACAGTTCTACTCAGTTGATACCCAGCAGAATCGAGCTTAAGTGTCTGCTACAGGCCTGTCTAAGAAGGTTCCTGGAAACTGTATTCATGACAGTCCCCAAATGGAAACACACCTACACAGCCATAAACATTTGAATGGATCAGTACATTTGGTATGTTCGTGCAGTGGAATACTATATAGCAATGAAAGAAAGAAACCAATGACTGTTACATACGTGTGCATGGATGAATTTCGCAAACCTAATATTGAATGAAAAATTCGGGCATGAAAGACCATATTGCATGGTATGATTCCACAGCTATGAAGTTCAAAAACAGGCATAACTGATCTATTCCAGTAGAAGTCAGAATGGTGATTATTTTTGGATAGCTGGAGGGGGCACAAAGCCAACTTCTGGGAGGCGAGAAATCTGTATCTCTGAGTAGTCACATGTCTGTGTATATACGTCAAACTTCACTGAACTGTACATTTATGATTTGTGTGCTTTGTATGTAAACTATGCCTTAATTAATAGGAAAAATGCAAATTCAGATGGACTGCCACAGAAGCTGGTTCTAAGTGCTGTGACTGTGCAGAAAAAAGGGGCTAAGTGCCTGGGGGAGGGAGGCGTGCTTCCTCCTGGAGTCAGATTTGGGGCATATGGAGGTATGTTTTCCCAGGACAGACCAGAGTGGAAAGAATGTCTGCAGGAGAGGAAATAGCATGTGAAAAGCCTGAAAAACAAAGTATTCAGGGAATTTCTAGAAGGGTATTGGTATTCCCACTCCAACAGAAAATATTTTTATCCCTCTGTTATTTACTTCTTCTTTTTGCCCTCCTAGTCAACTTTCTGTTTGTTTGTGTTTTGTTTTCATTTCATTCAATGACTACTTTTCAACTCAAGAATTTGTTTGATTCCTTTTTATATTTTTATAGAAACATGATCCACATTCCATGCCTCTCCCCTTCACGATGTATAACTCAACTGTTTTCAGTCTGTATATGCACAAGATTCTGCAACCACTGCTACTGTCTAATTCCACAGTACTTTCACCCCCCCAAAAAAAACACAACCCCCCCACTGTAGTCACTACCCGGCTTCCCGTCCCCCAGTCTACTTTCTTCCTCTGGATTTGCCTATATTTGGTATTTCATGTAAATTCAATCACATGTGTCACCTGTTATGTCTGGCTCCGTTTCAGTGTTCTGCCATGTGTTAGCACGATTGAATAGTATTTCATTTTATAGATGTGTCACATTTTGTTTATTCATTGTCGGTTGATGGATATTATATGGTTTCCACTTTTGGCCATTGTGAGTAGTGCTGCTACATACACTTGTGTACAAGGTTCTTTGTGGCCATACGGTTTTAGTTCTTTGGGGCACGTACCTCGGAGTGGAATTGCTGGGTCATGTGGTAAGTTTCTGTTTAATTTATCGAGGAGCTGCCAGACTTCTTTTTCACAGTGGCTGCATAATTTCCATTCCCATCAGCAATGTAGGAGTGTTCCAGTTTCTCAGCATTCTTGCCAGGACTTATTATGGTCTGCCTTTTTCAGTATAACCCTCCTGGCAGGTGTGAAGTAGGATCTGATTTGCATTTCCCTAATGACTAATGAAGTTGACCATCTTTTAATGTGCTTACTGACCACGTGTGTGTATCTTCTTGGGAATAAAGAGTCTGTTTATCTCTTTACTGCTGAATTTTAGGAGTTGTTAAAATATAATCCAGATCCTAGTCTTTTATGAGATACATATATGGGAAATAGTTCTCCCATTCTGTGGGTTGTCTTTTCACTTTCTTGATTGTCTCCTGTTATGCACAATAGTTTTTCATTGTTGATAAAGTGCAATTTGTCTGGTTTTTCTTTGGTTATGTGTGTTTTTGGTGTCATGTCTAAGAAAACATTGCCAAACCCGAGGTTTCAATGATTTCCTCCTGTGTTTTTCTCTAAGACTTTTATAGTTCTAGTTCTTAGTTTTTAGTCTTTGACCCATTTTCAGATAATTTTTGTATGTGGTATGAGGTAGGAATCCAAGTTTATGCTTTTGCTTGTGGGTATCCAGTTTTCTCAATTGTTTTTATTGTTTGTTGAAAAGACTACATTTTCCCCCATTGAATTGTCTGGAAAGACTTGTAAAATATCTATAGCCATAGAAGTCTGGGTTTATTTATAAATGACCAAGTATATTCCATTGATCTATATGTATGTCTTTATGTCACTGTATGGAGAAGGTGATAAAGCACGTCTGTGTTTGGTTTGGGCCTTAAAACATGGGTTGGCTCTAAAGGTTAAACCACCAGAGGAAGGTGGCTGTCAGAGAAGGAAGGAAGCACGCAATAGGGTAGGAAAAAGAACTGTGCGTCAGAATTTATTCAGAGGGAAAGACATAGTGAAGATGTGTCATGAAATTATCTGCCCTTGGGATAAACTTGAATAAAATTTTTGCAGGATAGCTTTTCTGAGAGTTTGATTTGGGTAGATGCCATGCTGGGGTTAGCATTCGGAAACTGTGTGCCACGAGCAATTGGCAGGTGGTTGTAAGAGTGAGCGTACTTCCTTATCCATGTGCCCAGGGAAGGGCCATGGGTACAGAGTAATGAGTGCCGACCGGGCATCTGGAGGTGACATTTCTAATGCCGGGTCTGTTGGGCATTGGCTGTGTGATGGGTGCCCTGACTCTTCACACAGCTGACACTTAGGGGAGCGTCAGCTTAGGGGAGCAGTTTGTAAACCTGCTGTTCTCGCCGCTGGCTGCATGTGAGAATCACCCGTGAAGCTTTCAGAAAGGACCAGATCCAATGAAACCCTCTCTGGGGATGGACTCAAGACACCTCTATAAAAGCTGGGTTAGGAATCCCTGGTCTAGCCTCAGACTTGAATGTGCATATATATATTAGGTTGGTGCAAAAGTAGTTGTGGTTTAAAAGGTTAAAAATAATGGCAAATTCTGCCATTCCTTTTGCACCAGCCTAAGAGATCACGGGCGGATCTCGTGCATGCGCAGATTCTGGTTCGGAGGGCCTGGGGTGTGAGCGGAGCGTCTACACATCTAACAGGCTCTTCGGTGGTGCTGATGCTGCCACCACGGCCTGGGTGACACCAAAGAGCCCGTCAGTTTCAGTCAGAAGCCTGTTTTTCCCGCCTGAAGCAAATTGGCCGGTGATTCTGGCGTTGTCTGAAGGCCGCGGAGAAGCCTCTGTAGGGAGAAGTGAAATGTTTGTACCCAGGCTAACCCATTGCGCGCTCCAGGGCATCGGCAGTCCCGTGAGCAGGCATTGGTCCTATGTCACGTTGACAGTCCCCTCCCGCCTCGGGCAGGCACGGCTGCCTCTGGGGGGCGCGGCGGACTGAGGAAGGGTCCTAGGAGCCCGAGTCAGGTCACACATCTACACCAGCCGCGCTGTGCCGCGGGCCGATGCGGAAGGGCAGGGCAGGGGGGTGACGACCCTCGCAGCCCAGCCCGTCACTTTCACAGGCGTTACGCCCTTTCTTCTGTGTAGAAGTCCTCGAAGGCTGGCGGCATTCTTAACTGCGTTTTCGCAATTAGAAAATTGTGACTCCGAGAAGGTCCGTTGCTTGTCCGCCTGAAAAGCCTCTGTGTGAACCCCAGATGACCTTATTTTCACTCCAGCACACTGAAAATTGTCTTATATTTTAAGTCATGTTGGTGGCGCGGAGGTGAACCGGAGGGTGACGTCTTCCACCTACGAGTCACTGTGTCATGGCCACGATGGTGCTTCTCTCTAGAATGTTCCATCCTTTGTAGTTGATTTAAAGATAAGAAAACAAGGAGAAGCTATCTATAAAAGGAAGCTGCGGAAAAGAACGCAGTGATAGTTCAGGAATTGCTGAGACTCGTTTTCCTGTCTCTTCCCATTCTCTGGAGTCTCCCGTTATCCATGCCAGAGAAAGGAGAAGCATCTGAGGCAGTAAATTTGGATGTGTGATACTGTGTATAGGCCCTCTTACTCCTTGGCTCCTCTCTGTTCCAACCAGGCTTTGCGAACCAGAATTTCTCATAAGTTACTGACTCCTTCTCAGAGCATTTACTCTCTGTTCCCTCAGATAACCCTGTGTCTTCCTTCTCCCATCTTTTGGTCTTGACCTTGATGCTGCCTCCTCAGATAACACTTCTCTGACCAGCTTATCTGGAATAGTTTTCCAAATGCCAGCCACCTCACAATTCTCAGTTCTCCCAGCTTGCTTTATTTTTATAGGGTTCATGACTACTTGATCTCACGTAGTTTGTATTTTTTTTATCTGTTTACTACCTGTGTCATCTGCTAGAACAATGCTTGGCAAACTTTTCTTGAAAGGGCAGATAAATAGTGTATGCTTTGTAGGCCATACAGTTTCCGTGGCAACGACTCAGCTCTGCCACTTTGGAACCGTAGACAGGTTGTACATCGGATGGTGTGGGTGTGTCCCACAAAAACTGTGTTGACAAACATTGGCAGTGGGCTTGATTTGGACCACAGGCCATATGTTGCTTGCACCTGATCTAGAAAATAAGTCCCATGAGTATATTGCCTGCCTTGTCTCCCAACTGTGCCAGAGCTAAAAGTCAGTGGGTGGCACCTACTACCATGTAGTCAATTTATTTTGGAGTGAACGAGTGAAAGAAAGAGAGAATGAATGGATGAATCCACTTCCTATGGGAACAGGGAACAGAGGAGAATGCAGACAACACGATAAGTAAATTACAGGCTTTTAATGCTGAGACCTCCTCTTCTAGGATAGTATGACATGCCTGCTTCCATGACCTGTCTCTATTTACAAAATACAATTAAAACACATTTTTTTTTTTTTAAGTAGGGTGAGAGTGGAGAGAGCCAGATGGCAATACGGTTAATACTGGTGTGCTCTCTCTGAAGGGACCCTGCCCCATGCCCTTTCTGAACCAAACAAGACCAAGGTTTGGGGGTTTGAGTAGATAGAAATCCACAGAGTTTTGGGACGTAAGAACAGAGGAGGCCCCTCCCTCGGTCTCATCTGCTTAGAGAACAGGGAAGATGCTGAGCATGACAAAGGAGCAGGGGAAATGGCTAACTGGATGTTGTGACCGGGGTCTAGTCATCTCCACAGACCTTAAACTTGTGCCAGCGTGGCAAGGGGCGTGGACCAGTGCGTCACCGTGCGTCTGAAAGCAGGTTGGGAGAGGCCTTGGGTTGGAATGAGAAGAATGGTCTCTTAGACGCCCCCTGGGACCAGTGATTTGCATCCTGCAGGGAGTAAGGCCTTCTTCATAGATGTCAGCACCCATCAGATGCCTTTTTCCCAGCCCGTTACCCAGGTAACATGTAACACCGACCTCTGGGTGTGAGATCTGTGCAGCCACACGGCGTCTGTGCTCTAAAGAACCTGGCGCTCGGTTTGGTGCTCTGTTACTGTTGTCCTCATGTTCGTAGTGTTTGATCAAGGGGCCCACATCTTTCTTTTGCGTTGGGCCCTGCGAACACGGTAGCTGGTCTGGTTCTGCGGAAACACACTCAACTTAGATCCAAATCCCGGGAGAGAAGGAGACGTTATTGTATGATTGAACTGAGAAAACTTCGAATGGACACAATGGACTCAGTTTACCTTAAACTGTCAAACTTTAAATCTTTGCCGGCAAGCAGGATGGGATGATCTCGAAACATTCCCTTAGCTGCATAAAAATAAAGAACATTGAAATTTTTGCCCATGTGCATGTGTGGGCCAGGACTCCCAGTCTCTACTGATAGGTAGAAAGAGAGCATAGCAGAAGTGGGCAGGTAATTTCTAAAAGATTAACTGAAGTCCCCATTGGGCTTTAATTCTTGGTGAAAATACTAGGAAACCGAATTCTCTTTCTCTGAGAAGCGCGTCCAGAATTATCGTGTTAAAGCGGGAGGCACGAGGGTCATTTGGGAGCACTGAGGCAATGGCCTAATTCTTATTCCTCACAGAGTCCTTATGAATTAAACAAAGACGATATATATTCAGGAACTCAGAGTTTTAGATCTAAGATCAAAAGTTGGCTTATATTAAAGAAGCAAGCTGCCCGGTTACAAGCTGCCTCCCGAGACAGGAAAGAAGACCAGCCTAAGGCCTCTAGAAGGATTTGGGGATGAGGGGACAGGCCCGGGGGCAGCTGGCGCATCCTTTGACCTTGAGAATAGCTCACTGATATCCATTCTGGCCGAGACAGACCTCACTGTAGGTGACTGGAAAGGGGCAGAGAGGTGAAGCCAGGTCTCATAAGGACGCTGTTTTCTTGAGGCTGTATACTCGCTCGTCGTGGGAACTCACATCTGTGTAAGGTGCAGCCCAATAATTCTGGGTGCTCACGGCAGCAGCCTAACGAGGCTTTGTTTCCTTTCATGAGGGTTCCTCTCCACCCCTACAGAAGACTCATTTGGGGGACTTTGCATCGGTAGCCCTCCACGTGAGGGCTCTGATGACAGTCGGGCATTTGTTTGTGGAAACACCCCCTGCATGCAGGACAGAGCCTCTTGGGAAACCGTGGTGGTCTCCTGGTACAGGGAGTCCTGTGCTGTGGACCTCTGCCGCCCTCCAGGCACCGAGACCAGGGAAGGAGGGGCCAGTGGCGTGTGTCAGGGATGACCCCGCACATGGACTTTCTGCACGTGAAGTCCTGGAGGAGTTGCTGTAGGCCCACGTACGAAGCGTCAATGTCCCCTGGTTAACCAGTGGGCCACATCCAGAGTCCTCAGGTTGGCCACCAGGCCCTGTCGTGCTCCAGCCCCCACTGACCTCACCTCTGACCTTGCCATTACCTGCCATCAGCCTTTGCTTGTGCTGTTCCCTCTGCCTGGACTGTCTTGCCCTCCTTCTTTGCCTGGTGCCTGCGTCTTCATTGTTTTCTCCTCTGTGAAGCCCCACTAACTGCTCGGCCGAGCACAGTCGCTCCCTCCCTCCTCTGGGCCAACGTTGTAGCTCATGAAGGCTTCTGAATGGCCTGTTCTCCCTCAGCTGCCTGGGTTACCATCTGGGAGCCCCGTCGGCACCGGGGCAGCTGTGTGCCACCACCTGGCCGGCTGCTGGCGGGCTCTTAATAAATGTTTACTGAGTGAATGAGTGGATGAATGAGAGAGATTGTGAATAAATGGACTCTTCGCTACATTGTGAGCCCTCAGAGGACAAAGGGCCATGCGGCTTCACTCATGCATTGTCTGAATCTTACACAGTGTTGGCAATTAGGAAAAAATGCAGTTATTGCTTGCTTATAAAATAAATACGCGATTGGCAGAGCAAATCTTCCCCCTGGTAGTAGAACCGACCGTCCACTCTGGAGAGGAGCTGCGTTGGGTAGAAACACAGTGCTACCACCAGACAGGCCCTCAGCCAACGTCAGCGTAAGACCCTTCTGGCACTCCTAATGCTCATCAGCCTTTAAATGTATGGAAAGAAATTCGTTATGGGTAAGGTGACTAGACACCCTGTTAGCCCGGGATGGTGTTGGTTAATGCCTGTTGTCTCAGAGTAATTGCTGGCTGATCCCCTGTTATGCTCCAAAATGTCCTAGGGTAGAAGATAAATTACACGGCCACCCTAGTTTTGTGCTAAGTGATACACATACGTCATAGGCCTCGAGTTAGTAATATTTCCACAATGTGATACCACCTAAAGAAGCTTGTATTCTTAAGACTGAGAAAAGATGACATAGTGCCATTTGTGACAACATGGGTGGACCTTGAGATGATACGCTCTGCAAATTAGATCAGGCAGAAAAAGTTGAGAACCATCTGATTTTGATCATATGTGGGATATAGACCTGAAAGCAACAGATAAACAAGCAAAAACTTGTAGACCAGACAACAGTTTAGTGGTTACCAGAGGGAAGGGGGATGGGGAATGGCAGGAGAGGGTAAAGGGGGTCAAATATATGGTGACAGAAGGAGCTTAGACTTTGGCTGGTAAACACACAATGTGATATATAGATGATGGATTATAGAAATGTACACATGAAACCTACAGAATTTTATTCACCAATGTCACCCCAATGAATTTAATTAAAAAAAAAATAAAGAAGCTTGTATGGAGGTAAGAAAGACGAGAAAAATGCTCATGGATTAAAATGCTTTGGAGCATTAGTAGGTGAGCAAAAGAGGCTGCACAGTCACAGTATTCGTGTGCTCGAGGGTTCCAGGAAAGTTTCGTAGAGAACATGGCATTGGACGGGGGCCCTGAAGCATGAAAACTGGGCCGTCTCACACCAGTTAGGGCTTCGACGCTTCCCTGAAAGCGTCTAGAGCAATCCGGCCCTGGCTCATGCTGCCATTCCCTCTTGCTATTTTTTCATATTTTTGCTTGCAGTGTCCACACCGTCTAGAATCTCTTCCCTCCTTTTATGCACTCATGTGAGTGTTACTCACCTGCGTGACCCGGGTTGAGCCCCACCGTTCAGCCCCCCGCCCCCGGCAGTGACTCCTCCATCTAAACTCCTGTAGATCTTAAAGCCTCTTCAGCTGGTTTGTCAGTGACCCCATGGTGCCTCTAGCTTTTCTTCCCATTTGTAGCATCTCCGCTGAGCTCCAAGTAAAAAGCAAATCTGGGGAGAATCTGAAAGCTTCGGCTGGAGGAACAGAGACGGGAAGCCAGTCACCTGGGATGACGGGCAGAGGAGGGGTAAGAGGGTGCTGCAGGAGCAGCTGCCAGCCGGAGAGGAGGCGCCGGTACCTGTGGGAGGCAGCGCGGGCGGGGTCCTTACTGGGCTGGGCACAGGGAGGGGGCAGGGAGCAGCAGACACTCAGGGTCCTTGGGGGGTGAGCCGTGGAGCAAGGGGCCCCAAGTGGTGGTGGGACAGGCCTTGTGCTGCTGGTGACATAAGAATGCACTGGGTCCTTGGGGTCCTGCCTGGGCCCAAACTCTGCCCAGCGCAGGGAGGTCCTGGAAATGGGGAGCTGCCCGCGGGGCACAGGTGCGGTCATGGAAGGGGCAGCCGGTGGACTCGGCAGGCGGTTGGCAGACTTCTGGGGTACGGCAGGGACGTTTCCATAAGGCCCCCGGATGCTTCGGGAGCGGGGTTTACAGATCTAGGAATGACAGGCCACACAACAGGAAGAAACACCTCAGGAATAATTTTCTCATTTTGATTCAGAAAAAGAATCTTTGGCGGCGCTACGATAGCAGACAGTCGTGCTGTAAAGAATAGCACCCTGGTATTAGTGCTAAGCTGGCGTCTGGGAAACACCAGTCACGTGGCTTTCTGTGCTCCTTCCTTCCTCCTACCTGCCTTCCTACCTACCTACTTACCTACCTACAAACCTACCTATAAACCTACCTGCCTTTTTGTATCAGTCACTCCCCAGTTGAACATAAAGCCTTGGAAGGAATTAATGGAGTAAAACCATTTATATACCACAGTATTTAGCCTGACGCCCTGAACCTAGTCCGTCATAGATGCCCAATTAATATTTTCTGATTGAACTATTGGCTGGGAGTGTTCCTGGAGAATCGATACTTTCTTCATCTGAGCAACTCTTGAAACTGAGACATCGGACGTTAGCAGTGCCCTGGACTCCTTAGTTACGTATTTTGGAAATACTCTTTGAAAGGTCCATCTGTGGCCACTCTCTTTGGGTATCCATAGGATTCGTGCTCAGATAGTTTGTTTCGAGTGTTGTTTTCGTTTTTACCCTGAAGCTCGGGTAATGGTGGATGCCATCAGGAGGGAAAAACCCCGCATACACGAGAAGTCAGGTGCAGAACCCGAGTGGTCTGAACAGGTGAGCACAACCAGCCCGGTGCAGCCGGTTGGGCACCGCACTTAAGCAGAGCAGAGAATCCATCGGAACCGTGGGCTCTGGGCAGACGCAGAGTGCTCAGTCACGCACGCCGGAAGGAGCGCCTAAGAGAGGAGGGGTCTTGCTTGTGGGAAGGCTGAGGTGTTTGCCGAGTCAATAAGAGCCCCATTGTCTCTTGACTCTGTTTTGTGCGTGGATGGGGGATGGTGGCAGAACCTTCTGTCTGGGGTTCGGTTCGTTCTTGCCTCCTTTGCCTCCTCACCCTGCTGCTTTCATGACGGTTTTCCCTTCACCACCTCTTCCCTGCTTCTCTCAGCTCAGCCCTTTACATGTGCTCTGGGGTCAGACACATCTGGGGCTACCGAAAGCAAGAATACACCAATAGCTACCCCTCCTCCTTTCCTGACACAGCAGTGGATGGAATTTCACACAGCCTTTGCCGAACTTTGGGTGTGACTTTTTCCACCCAAGAAAGAGCTTCCACGGGGTGGCCTTGGCTTAGAAATCCTGGTGGACCACAGTGCTGACATCCAGTTCTAGGGCAGGCTGCAGCCCGTGGGCCGGTCTCCCAGGGCAGTGTAACCCCAAATAACCTGATTGTGTTTTGTAAGAATGAAGAAGAAAAGCACCGAACAACCGTCTTCTTTTCAGGGCCTTCAGGAAGTTGTCTGAGAAGCACTGCTTGCTCAGGAAAAACGTTGTTGGCATTGCACAAGCCCTCACTGGTCCTCCTCTCTAATCATTCACTGTGAACTGTTCATAATCCCCCTAGTTGTCCGTGCTTTGCCCGTCTCCGTGCCTTTGGAAATAAAAGCTACACCTGCTTTCCGGAATGTCTTTCCTTCCTTGGATAACCCATGAATTGCTTAACGTCTTTCCAGGAGTGTCTGGCTCAAAATCACCTCCTCTGTGAAGCCTTCCATGATTTCCCCCAGACAAATGTAGGAGCTGCCTGTTCGGGTCTACCAGATTACTTTCTCTGTTGCTCTATTTTAGTACTTAATTCAGTCATTTTCAAAATGATTGCCACATGACAGGAATTGTCTTAGAACTGGGCAAAACAATAACAAAATGAGACATAGACAGAGAATCTTGTCATGAAGATTCTTAAGAATCTCTCTGATCACATGGGTGGGATGAGTATTTGCATATTTGTTCTCTGCTTCAGAGGATCATGGTCTCTGGAGTCAGGCTGCCCGGGCTCTACATATCTGTCTACGATGTGAGGCTGGGACTCCTCTATAAACTCCCTGTGCCTCAGTTTCCTTATCTGTAACATAGGCATTTTAACATCACCTCATAGGGGTGTCGTGAGGACCGAATAGACTCATGTTTGCAAAGTGCTTAGAACAGTGCGTGAAATGTAGTAACCTCCCTTTCAATGGTAGTTATTCTTTTGCTAGCCTCACCTCCCTCTGGAGGAGGTTCCCAGTTTTACTTTTTGTGTGTTCCAAACATAGGTTGTAGTATGCAGCCTACCATAAATGCTTAATAAATATCTGTGGAATGAACGAACCCTCATACAACAGATTAGTTTTGAAAAGCAAAGACTCTAATTCATACATCTCTCTTAAGGCGGGAATGCACTATTTGTCCTCTTAAGACATCCAGCTCCGACAGCCATGCGTGAAACCGTATTAAGCCTGGAGAATTTTCCATTCGCTCTGGTGAGTGCTATTGATTTTACCTACTGAGATATTTGGCTCCTTCGGAAAATGAAAAATTATTCACAAACAAAACAGGGAAACGGTCTTTAAATGCTTATATTTGCAATTCACATGTGATTTACCATTTTTCCTTTTGGATAGGAATGAAAAATCTCTCTGTGTTTTGGATGAGAGTAAAAAATGGCTCCAAATCAATTGGTTATTTGGTCTGTAGTCATTTCAGAAGATGTATGGGAAACAGAAAATAATTCTGTAAAGTGATTTTACTTGGAAACAGCAGCAGATCAGATTTCCTCCGTGGCTCAGGCAGAAACCGAGATTTTATGTATTGGGGTTTGTTGTGATGGAATTTGCCGGGTAAGCAGGTCAAACGTTTAGTTTGAGTCACATTTCTGCTCTGCCTAATGATTCCTTAAACTAACTCAACTGTCCTTTCTTTGGAATGGGCGGAGAGTTGGGGCTGGATGGGGGCAGTGCCGTGCCTTGCAGGAGCTGAGAGCCTTCTCGGCCTTTCTCCTTGGTAATTTATCCCCACCGGGATCAGCCTTTTGATAACACAGGAGAAGCTTGCCTTGTCCCAGGCCTTCCCCACGCTTCACACCGCGCCCACCTGGAGACCTAACACAGGCTCCCCCATTCCGTCCTTCAGATTCTAATCGCTCTGCCAGTTACTTCACACATCAGGCCCCTACACACCTGATCTCACCTAGTCCCCGTCGCAGGGACACGTCACAGCCCTCACGATAGTGCCAGGGGCTTAGTCCCCGAAGCTTCCTGCTCCCACTCGTGCCGCACGTCCCATGTGTTCAGGGCACCCTTCCTCACTGTCATTCAGGGATCCCGGCTCTTTCATCTAGTGACTCAGCCCTCTCCCCCCGTCCCCCAGGACATAGGAAGGCTCCCCTGGACCCTCCCCACCCACTGGGAGACCAGAAAGGAGAGTCAGGGATTGAGTGTGGCCTCCAACAAAGGCAAGTTCAAGTCCTAACCCCTTTTACCTGCAGGTGTGGCCTTGTTTGGAAATAGGTCCTAGTGGATACAGTAGCGATGGAAGCTGGGCTGAGGTCATCCTGGAGTACAGCGGGTCGTGACCGCCGACTGGCATCCTTGCGAGGACAGGAAGACGTGAAGATGGCTAACCCAGGGAAGAAGTCGCGTGCCGATGCAGGCGGACATGGGAGGGATGTGTCTGCTCGCCGGGGAGTGCCAGGGCTGCTGGCAACCGCCAGAAGCTCGGAGCCAGTCGAGGGACAGCTTCTCCCTCAGAGCGTCCAGAAGGAACCAGCCCTGCTGACACCTTGATTCAGACTTCATCCGCCAGAACCAAGAGAAGACATTTCGGTGCTTTGACGCAGCCCAGGTTGGGATCAGCCCTAGGAAACTAACATAGGAGGAGAGTCAGGCAAGGCTTTGTCACCGGGGGCACCCCAGAACTTGGGGTTGCTCTTGTCTTCCTGCCGCCGACCCCTCCCTGCTCCCCCCAGTGAGAAATCTGGCGTCTTCCTGAGTTTGGTTTTTTTTTGTACATCATGTGTCTTTCTCTGGATACTTTTAAGATGTTCTTTTTATCGTTGGTATTAAGCCATTTGATAATGATGTGCCTTAGAGTAGTTGTTTATTTTTTATTTTTGTTCTTTAATGTTTATTCTGCTCGGGGTTCATTGATCATTTTGGATATGTGGGTTTACCATTTTGATCAAATTTTGGCTGCTAACAGTTGCCCCACAGTTCCCCAATGGTCTGTGTATTTTCGAATTTCTTTCTCTGTGTGTTTATTTTTGAATAGTTTCCATTGCTACGTCTTCAATTTCACTAATACTTTCTTCTGAGAGTCCACCTAATATGCCCTTAATCCCATCCAGTGGACTTTTCATCTGTGGAAGTTTGATTTTGGTATTTTTAAAATATTTTCCTTAATATGTTCAGTCTTAACTGCGTCTTCTTGAACATATCAATACAACCCTTATAACTGTTTTAATGTCTTGCCTACTAATTCTGTGATCTGTGTCATTTCTGGGTCGGTTTCTGTGGATTGAATATCTCATTTTGAGTTGTATTTTCCTGCTTCTTTGTATGCCTGGTCATATTTGATTGGATGCTGCACATTGTTGGTGCCATTACCTTGTAGGGTGCTGGATATTTTTGCATTCTTACAAATGTTTCTGAGTTTTGTTCTAAGTTGTGATGAAATTATTTGGAAACACTTTGATGTTTTCAAGCATTTCTTTTCAGCTCTGTGGGGTGGGTCCAGAGCAGTATTTAGTGGGAGGCTAATTTTCCTCACTACCGAGGCAAGATATTTCTTAGTATTCTGCCCTTTAAATTACGAGGTTTCCACTGTGACATTGGGGAACAGTGCTATCCCTGGTCCTCAGGGATCTCCAGGCTCCGTTCCTGTCAGTCCTTGCACGTGAGTCTTTCCTTTGTCTCAGACAGTTTTTTTGTTCCACATACCTGCCCGGACCCGTATTTAGCTGAATACTTGATGGGGAATTTCTGCAGCTATCTGGAACTTTCTTTTCCTGAGTTTCCCCCACAGTCTCTAGCCATTTTAGCTTTTGCAGACACCTAGATTTATGTCCTCAACTGAAAGAGAAGGCTGGACTCTGCTTGGATTTCGCTCCCTGTCCTTTGTCCTGAAAACTTCCCCACCCCAGGTAGTAAACTGGGACAATCAGGGGGCTCCCCTTTTTGTTTGCCATCACTTGGGAACCAGTGCTCTTAGTTGCCCACGTCCACTGTCTTGAATGATGATTCATGTATCGGTTTTTCACTTGCTTCAGGTGGGAGGTTTATCTGGTCCTGTTGCTCCATTTTGACGGGAATGCTAGTGGATTGAGCAGGCTCAGAAACCTTTTGACGCTCTCCCGTCCTGTCCGGCAGTGCAGTGTATGTCTGTCCCTGCGTCCAGACAGGCTTTGTGACCGTTTGGCTGATAGAAAGCAGCACAGGTAGCAGTGTGCTAGTTGCCGAGCCCAGACATGAAGAGCTGGCTGCCTCCTTTTCCCGTCTCTTAGAACACTTGCTCTTGGAATCTTGTCACCACCGTGCAAGGAAGCCCGTCACCCTGTAGGGAAGCTTATGTGGAGAGAAACAGAGCCACCAACTTACCCGCCACGTGAGTGAGCAGTCTTGGAAGTGGATCCTGTAGCTCCAGTCAAGCTGTCCCAGCAGATGCCACGTGGAAAAGAGACACGCTGTCCCTTAGCCCTGCCTAAAGTGCACACTCACACGCAGAGTCAATGACGCTTAGTGGTTTGTTTTATTTTTTGCACTTACAGTGTTTACTGAAAAAAATCCGCATATAGGTAGACTCGCTCAGGATCAGTTGTAATTGTTTGTGGGACAGAGCAAGAGAGAACAGAAGTAATAATGAGAGAAGTGACCAGAAGCTCAGCCCATGCCAACCCCTTATTTGTTCTTGGCTGTCAGGGGTTTCCAGCTGATCTTTTCCGATGGGTCATTATTTTTCTTTGGTGTTTCTGGGTTTGCGTGCATGTGTCTGCTGTAGAGATACGTGTGTGTCTCAGAACGAATATATTCAGAAACGGGACACGGCAAGCTAGAACTGGTCAGCGATCAGGGTGACCCAAGGATTGTTCTCTGCTTTGAATACCTGCTTCTGATCAGTCAGATCCAAGGTACCTAGTTTGGGGGTTCCCCTGAATGTGGAGCTCCTTGAACTGACTAAGCCCCTCGATTTCCTTAGGTAGCGGGATCAGGTCGTTATCCAATGGAGGCAACTCTGAGCTTCCCGGTATCCGGCGGCAGGATTTCGAAATCATGGGCACTTAGATAGAGTGCACGCAGGGTAGTCAGGCAGAAGAGGTTTCTGGGAAGAGAATGTTCCTTCAAGTTGGTGTAAGTCAAATCAAGGACCGACAGAGCTGGAGGGAAGCACATCCTCGAGGCAAAGTGTTCAGCCTGTTCCTGGCTAGTTCCGGTGCGCGAGGTTCTGAAGGCTCCTGATCTGTGGGCGGCTCCTCTATCTGGTTATTCCAAAAGTTAGGCTTCGGTTCTGCACGGTGTGGGCTTGTGGTGGCCGAGGACCCGTGGTGTGACGTGGGGTGAGGAGAACAGGCCGTGGACAGCCAGCGTGTTGGGGGCGCTGTGCTCACTCATGTCCACTTCCGGCTGGTTCTGCTCCCTGCTCTCCCACCAACTTTTCCCGAGGCTTAGACGTGGTCCTGGAGGGCAGCGCCTAATGGGTTGGGCGTGACAACAGCAGGGTCTTGCAGGACGCACTGAGGGTGATTGTTTGAAATTGCTGCGTTTGGGGGTAGATTTTTACACAGCAGTAGATACCTGGAACAGCCCCCCTTAAAAGGTGAGAACACATCATTTGCCTGCTAATTAAAGGGGCCTGGGAATTGCAGTTTACCAGTGTGGTCCGAAAGAGGAGACCTTGGACTCGCAGAGCATATAGTGTTATCTCCTCACGCTCATGAGGTCGGTTTATGTCCCTACCAGACACGCTGGGAAACTAAGACGTGGGGAGGTTAAATAATGTGTCCAAGGTCACAGCAAACAAGTGGAAGCGTTGAGATGTTGACTGGGGCTTTTTTGACCCCTACACCTGAAATCTTTCCTCCAATCCCTTCCACGTAGCCCTCATCTGAACAACTAGAGACCAATCCCTATCCCTCCTTGACAATTCATACGTTACTTTTCTTGGTCTGAGTCCTGCTCCTCTCCTGGCGGGGCTTTGGCCGGCCCGCGGAGCCGCGCTCCATGGTTGGGGCGGACAGAAGGAGCCGTGAAGTAAGTGAACTGGGTCCCAGTAGGACTCTGCGTGTGATACTGAGAGTCCTGTGGGGAAACAAGTCCCAAAATCCAGACAGAAGAGCCTGAACGTGTCACCAGCGTATCAGGGAATCCGTGATCCAGGGTGCGGGGATGAGGAATGCGTTTGGATGGTCCTGGGCCGGCTGCTGGGTCTGAAAGCTCAGGGCTGACCTTTCCCGTCGGCCAGGGGCACCCGGAGCTGGTGGGGATTGAAAAGGAGGCCCCCATACTGCCGCGTGTTGTCTTTGACTCCGTGATGGTTAGTGTGGTGTGGCAGCCGGGCTGCGCTGTGGTACCCAGTTATTTAATGAAACCCTCACCTAGCGGTGACTGGGAAGGTCTTTTGGAGAGGCGATCGGCGTCTAGCTCCGTGGCCTGCGGGAAGAGGAGAGTATCCTTGGTAATGTGCGCCGGCCGCATCCCATCCGTGGGGGGACATTAAGAACAAAACTGAGGAATGAGAAGTTTTGCTTCAAGATGACCTTTGCTCCCGCCTGGAAGTTCTAGCCTTCCCCTGTGCCCGTGGATTTCAGGGTCGCCGGTCCCCACCGTGGAGTCAGCCCGCTCCTGGACATGAACTTCCTCTCCCCCCTCCCCCTCCCCCTCCCCCTCCCCCTCTCCGACCCCTCCCCCCTCCCCTGGGGTTTGTTTCTCTGGAGAACCCTGACAGATACAGACTCTCTGAGGTGTACATGGGACCCCAACCAGTTACCATTTTTATACACTCGAGTTCTTTGCTAAAACATCTGGGAATATAGCTGTTGGCATTAGGATTCAGTTGCAGATGTTCAGAGAGAACCAAAGGCCACCAGCAGGTTGACCTGATCTTGGTGGCATCAGTGACACCCTTGAGAGAGAAGCGCAGTCTGCCTGCCCCATTCTGCGTCGCTCAGCAAATCAGTGTGTGCTCGTCTCGGAGAGCGGACTTACTGCCCTGAAATCCAGGGCCTCCTCAGGTGGCAGAGTATCAGGTGGCCTCTCGTAGCAAACATTGACCCTTAAACGGGGGTTCAGGTGCTGTGGGGACCAGAGCTGCTTTCAGGAATTTCTGTGACAGGCAATTATCCTCACTGCATAACAGGGCCAGGCTCTGCTCACCGGCAGGCAGCCATCTAAACTCCACGCGCACTACAGCGGCCTCTGATGTCACTGCAATGTCTGTGTTAACAGGAGAGAAAGAGGTAAAAGAGGGAGCGAGATCTACAGCCAGTGTCATTACGGGCGGCTCAATGAAGACGTCTGCTCCCTGCCCAGTGGCAGTCAGAGCTGCCAGAAGACACATGGCTGTGCGAAAGGGATGGAGAATGAGATGCAGAAATATTATTACGCCATTCTATAAATCAGTGGCACATCCTCGCTTTGGATGCCGCAGCCTGGGCCGGCTGTCATATCTCAATGAGGATATGAATGAAAGGGTGAAAGGCCAGCCCAGGGCAGCCGATCTGATTAGAAGCCGCAGGAATGAGCTGGGGGCAGAGGTGACAGGATGGATCTTGCTGGCAGCGAGAATGTGGGTGATTAGAGCTTTATATTACAGAGACGGGATGGGGAGAGACCAGGTGGAGGTAAGTGCAGTCATGAAGGGCTCCCTGAAGGCCAGGGGGGTGTTCCTATTTATTCTGCCTCATGAAATTAAATGGCACAGATTTGAAATGGATGAAAGGACGTCTCTCTCAAAGCCTAAGGTGCCTGGTTTTCAGCTGAGTGGATGGAGGCCGCCTGGCGTGTTGAGAAGAGTGAGGGAGTTAGGCAGGGAGGCAGGAAGCACCGGCTCTTCTGTCCCAGCTTCAGGTTCTGCCTCCGTAGCTCGGAGGCGTGACCGCACTTTTCCAGGCGCCTCCAACTCTGAAGTTCCCAGTATCTCTCATCTCCCTGGGGTGAGCTGAGACGCCCAGTGAAAACACTGGATCCCTTCCTTCCCTCCTCCACTCCCCCTGCTGGGCAAGGGTAGGAGTAGGCAGGCTGGGGAATGGGGTGACAGGATGGCAGAGGCCGGGGTGGGGAGGGGTCTTCATAGCGTTTGATCGCAGGTGCCCGAAAATGCTAAAGGGATGGAACGTGTTCCAAGGTCTACAGGAAAGGCTCTCCGAGATAAACGAAAGCCTCTTTTCTGATCCCAGAGTAATCCCAACTCATGTTTACCAGCTTTTGGACTTAAGTACGTAAAGTGCCCAATTACTTACCTTCCCTGGACCCCGGTTTCTTTCTCTTTAAAATCGGGATAGCATGATCACCTCCCTTTCAGATTTCACATTTAAGGCCCTTAGCCACACAGGCAGTGTTTAGTAAATGAAAGCTATTACTAAAGCTGTTACTAAAAAGATTGGCACACACCTGTCAGGCATCTGGCAGATGACACTGATAATTAGTGGCGGATTGGGGATTCAGACGCCAGTCCATCATCACTGGAAGTGCGTGCTTTCCCACCGGGTCACACTGCTCGTGGTTGACGGCGAAAGCTGCTCAGTGTGAGGCAGGGTTTGATCAGTGCCACATGTTTGAGGTGGAGAAGAAGCACCATGAAAGGCCAGGGAGGGGAACGCTAACTAGAAGAGGCTGGGGTGATCCTGGAAGGCTTCCTGCAGGAGGCATCACTTATTTGAATTGGGTCGTAGTGAAGTAGAAGAGTAAAGTGGGAGCAATTCGGAGAGGCCAGCTTGAGCCCTGGAAACACACCTGCCTAGTTGGAGCCAAGAGTTAGTTCACAGGGCAGGACAATGGAAGATTGCAGATGGCAGATGACAGAGGGCTTTGGAGGGCAGGCTCAGGTTGAACTTTTTTTCAAAAGGAAAATGAGGAGCCATCAAAGGATTGTGAATTTGAATGGGGCACAATCTTCTCGAAACCCCCAAAAATGTGTCTGAGAAGATTCCTCCAGCAGCTGCGTGCAGCATGGAGGGAAGAGACCGATCCAGGGCTGTCAGAGAGCCAGGGATGGACTCTGTCCAGGCAGGAAGGTCTGAGTGGCAGGAGAAGGACTGGCAGTGGGGACCAAGGCAGGCACGCGGGAGTGTGGCAGGAAAGAAGAATGAAGTAGTAGCTCGTAGCAATCGTAAGTGCCTCCTGTGGCCTTGCTGTGTGCTGGGCTCTCTTCCAGGCACTCAGTGGGTCTTCACATCAGCTCTAAGAGGTCAGCCCTGTAACGCTCTGTGTGCTTTGGAGCAGACAGACCTACTCCAGCACGAACAAGCGACTAGGCCAGTTATCACCCCACATTTCTCTGTACTCATCTTTTAACTGCGATAATACTATCCATCCTACAAAGTTGTTTTGAGGGCCAACGATGATGTATGAAAAGCACCTAATAGCCGGAGCCTGTGTTATAGAAAAAGCGTGTGCACAGTGGATGAGATTGTTGCCATGTTTATTTTTGGAGGATGGCCCCAAAGAATGGTGGGTCTGGATGTGAATTGATGGCCTGAAACTTCAAGGTCAAAGACGACTCCTGATTTCCATTGTCAGAGCCTGAGAAAAGGCTGTTCCTACTGGCAGAGGGAACAGAATTGGTTTGGAGGGAAATGCGATAGGCTGGGTTTGATTTTGAGGTGATGCCTGGGCATACAATCAGAAAAGTCGTGACAGGCCATTGGAAGCATAAAGTCAGATCTCGGGCCAAACACCAGTATTTTAGAAGAAAACTGAGCAATTTATAAAGTGTCTAAATATCTTGCCCACATAATGACAAACATCCAGATTTTTTGGAAACCTTTTGGCATGGATTTAAATTTCGACTTTGTATCTCAGTACTTGGTTGTGTTGGCTTGGAGACAAAGACCCACTCTGTATCTTGGGATTGTGAACCCACTTTTTTAGCCAAGATCCACATGCCCCCCAAGTTACCATTTATTTCTTTGCCCTTTGGCAGGAAACGCCAAAAGGTAAAAGAAGAAGTTTACTGCGTTTTAGCTCTTGGCTCTCGGTTTCTTTATTATTCATACGTCAGCAAATCTTATTTCATTGCATTTTTGAAATTGCAATATAATTTTGGTGATTAACTTTAAACTGGGGATAATACACTGACAGGCATTACCATAATGTCAAAACATTTTCTTACAATTATTTCTTAACCTCCGTCAAATCACTTTTTCCCTGTGGGCCTTTATTAATATAATATGGACACAACACTGCAGGACTCAAAACCGTGGAAAGGAAAAGTGATCCCGTACGAGGAGCACTTAGCAGAGAGGATCAAGGTTAGTAAATGACAGTGAGGCAGGGCTTGGGCATTCTCACGTTTCCCTGTCCAGGAGCAGATGTGAGGAGATGAGTTCTGGAACCGTCTCTTGGGATGTTTGGGTTAGAGCGTGGGGGCAGGAGTTTTGTTCCCATTGTCACATCTGTTGCCATTACCCAAATGGAGCATGCATTCTGGTGAGAAAGGAAAGCAGCTTGGCAGGCCAAAAATAGTAGCTCAGCTGCCCCCCGGAGAGGCTTACGAATCAGACACGCCCGTTAGAAGCCAAGGCGGAGATAATAAGATAGAAAGCAAGGAGGTCTGAGAGTTTCCAAAACATGTTCCCTTATATCGTCTGTTTTGGGAATCTCAGCCACTTGTGGAAAGCTGGCAAGGTCGACGTGGATCGTCCCCATTTTGTGGAAACAGAAACATGTCAAGCGACTTTCCTCCAGCAGGACAGTGAATAGGAGGCAGCAGGCTGTGCTGGGTCAGCTTCTCAGGCAGGGCAGGAAGGGGTTCAGATACGGCCTGCTTCCACCGTCTGTGGGCTCTGCAGGCCGGCAGTGTGGTTTAAGCTGTCGGGGTTTCCGTTTCCTCGTTAGTCACTTGAAGGTGGTAGTAGCTTATTCCTCACAGAGTGCAATTCGCTCGGGAAGCCTCGGTGACTGGGACCAGTATTAGTATCAGGAGGAGAACAGTAGGGTGTGATGCACCCAGACCTAGAACTTGGACATGCTGACGGCTTTTCTCACTGTATCAGGACAGTTGAGGGGAGGAGCTTGGTCAGACTGAGCAAAGGGGGGAAGCCGGTGGCAGCGGATGGGGTCCCTGCGGCCCCCTGAGCCCCATATCTAATCCTTGGCCGTTGCCACCACCGGGCTGTCGTGTCAGTGCCCTGTATGGTCGTCAGTGGTTCTGTGCATACAGCTCAGCCCCTTGCTATTCAGCCCCACGGACCTTACACACGGCCTTTTGTCCCCATGGTTTGCCGTCGTCCAAGGGGAAATGACTTAAAATGTTAATGCTAAAAACCTCTAGTTTTCAGGGAAGAGAGCCTATCATAATCTAGAAGAGGAAAATTTTTAAAAACGGACAGTGAAATGTGGGTGGCATTTCCCAGAGCCCGTGGCAGCTGGCATTTGTCTGGATTTGGCCAGTAGGAGGCCGTGGGAGACGGTGGGGCTGGGGGAAGGACCAGGCCGAGGAGTTTGTCCTCCTCGCTCTGCCCCCGGTGGCCTTCCTGGCAGTGGCACCAGCTCCTAGCGAGCAGTCCCACTGTAGTTCCAGCTCCTGACATCGGCACTGGGCTCCACGACACCGCCTTTGTCCCCTCAGTCCCATGCTGCTCATGCTTTCCGGCTGTCCAGTGTCTGTACTGCCTCCCCGTCTCCAGCTGGCTTCTCAGCGCTTCCATCTCTGTGCTCAGGCCTTGCGGCCCAGTCCTCCCCTGCTTCCCACACAATCGTAAACGTCTGTATAACGGCATGGAGCTCGTGGCTTTGACTGAACCCAAATAGCCGCTTACCTAGGTGTTCAGATGCAACTACGGAGGGGGCTGCAGAAATTCTGGAGGGTCATTTTGGAACAATAATAAAACTAAGTGACTAACGTGCTGGCTGGGGGTTATGAAAAGTAGCAAAGAGAGTGGGGACGGAGTCCGAGGCCTGGAAGTGGGAATAATGTCATTAATGACAGCCGTCATGCATTCTGGGGCAGAGCTTAGTAGTCACACTTCCTCACACTGTCCCCGTTTGTCCGAGGGCTCAGCACAGGAACTGAACAGCACTTGCAAGGACCCACTGAAGCCCAAAGCATGGGAATCGCATTTCTATAAAAATGTGTTTGTTGCTTATAAAAAGTGTTGACTGCTTATAAAAAGTCAGAACAAAGCAGACATCAGGGACACTTATATTAGTGTTTAAGGAAATTTCATGACATTTTCTTCGTGACCTCGATGGCTCTGGCTGCCATGCCCTTCCATTCTAGATGCCTCTCGTTTGCAGGTTCCAGGGCGGTGGCTACGTCGGTGTGGGAGCATCTGCTTGGATGCACCAGACCCTCTAGAACTGCGTTTCTCCCACCCAGAGAACTGACGGGGTTAGGGAGACCCCTGATGGTGAAGGGCTGGCGTTTGTGCCATGTTCTCATTGGCTAGTGGCGTAGGTCAGGATGCAGTGACATCGGCGGAACGGTGGAGAGGAAGCATCCTAATACAGCACCCACAGAATACAGTGGCAGCAGCAGTACCAACCGACGGCCTAGAAACTCCGGATTTAAGGAGCACCCAGCCCAGTGAGCTATAACTGCTCCAGAGTGTTTCCGGCTGACGGAAGCCAGTCCGCCGCCCGGGCGAGATGGCCCAGGATAGCAGATAAAGCGGGAGGGAGTCGTGGATACAAGCTGAAAGGTCAGTTATTTGGAAACCACAGAACTAAGAGCTGAAGCAACGGTGCATTGAGTAGCGGTGTAGGTGTGTTACAGCCAAATAGTCTGACGTGACAGCCAGGCTAACGGGCAGCGGGGTGAGGTCAGAAGTGGAGTAGTGTGGGCTCATGGCCTTCAGCCTGTCTCTGAAACGGGTCCTCTTCGGCCCGAGGCTGGCAGACAGCGAGCAGTCATCGCAGAGTGTGACTGACCCCAATGATATAATCAGCACGGCTACTGCGCACTTGCTCAGTGTGTCAGCTGTTTATCTCTTACGCCCACCAGGCTCGAGGCCGTGATGGACGGTGGTCATTTTCGCATCGGTGCTGAGAGGTCAGTGACTTTCCCAGAGACAGCGGTGGTACCCTGTTTTGAACCCGGGTTTATCTGGCCTCAAAGCCTGGGTTTACAACGTGGACCTTTCTATCTCTGGAAGCCAGTCTGTGAGTAGGTCCAAAGAGCCTGTGTCTGCCTTCCAGAGATGTCATAGCTGGAGGTGTAAATGTGGCAAGATGCATACAAGGTAGAACTCCCATTTCATAGAGGAGGTGAGCCCTGTGGGAGCCTGCGGCCCCCGCCGCCCTTCCCTGTTGTGGCTTCTAAGGCCTGTGCCCTTCCGCCAGCCCCCGGAATTGCCAGAACTCTCCTGACTGGAGAAGGAACGTCCAGCTGCCTCATGGTATCCGTCAGTCGGGGTTGAGCTCACTCGGTGCCTCAGGCCCCAGATGTCCGCGTGCCTGCAGTGGGTCTCGGGCACCCCCATTCTTACTGAGCCTCACCACTAGCCATGGCAAACTTCTCAGTTTTACTTTATTATTCCTGTGCATCTAGAAAGCTGCCCGAGCCCCAGCTGAATCCTGTCACACCCATCACACTCCTGCTGGAGGGTTTGCAGTGAACACAGTGACGGCCCCAAACCATGCTGCTCATGTCCACGTGCCTTTGGCTGCCCTCTGCTGTCTGGCCTCCTGTGCATGTCCCACCCTGGCCAGTGTGTGAGGCCATGGGAACAGTTCAGCCTGGGCTTTGGAAGCCAGCATGGGTGTTTACTGTCTGCGAAACCACGAACTCCATTTATCTGAGTCTCAGTCACCTCCTCTGTGAGACGGGGGTAAAACAGCATTAGGATTTATTGAGCATCTAGTTTCTGCCAGAAGCTGCCTTTTGTACATTAACCCATTCAGCTTCACAGTAACCCTACATTCTAGTTCCTTTCTACTTGGCAAAAGTAGGATTCTTCTATTCTGGTAAAAGTGGAAGTTGACTGTGTTCTTTGGTCACTGTGTTGGATTATCCAGCTGCCCTTACAAAGGCAACCCAGTGTAGTTGGCTTATTTTTTGTAGTTGCTCTCTGTGGGTCACAGATTCCTTTCTCTTCACCAGCCATGATGTTGAGCCACCAGGGGGTCTCACCACGCGTCTACATGATAAGATTCCCAGGTTGGGGGCAAGATGACCACACTTACATCAGCACGAATGTAAAAGACTGACTTCTGTCTGCACGAAGGTACAGAGGGGAACAATCTGTGCAGTGGCCATTGCTGCCAATATGGAAGGAGACCTGTCGTTTGGTCGCTTCACTGGGGACATTGAGCTGGTGGAGCCCACAGTGTGATAATCATGCCTGTTGGCCAGGTTGCTCTGCTGTCTAATGGTCGTGTCCCAGACTCTGCATGTGACCTCAGCGAGCTCTCTGCCTGACAGATCTGCCCTGCGGGTCCCCAGGCAGTGAAAGGCTGGGCCTGCAACAAGCAAATCAGCCGCCATTCTAAATGCAGTTCGATTGCATAAACCTGCGGTGAAGACCTGCTGTGTGCAGGCAAGTGTGCTCGATGCTTGGGAGCAAGAGGAATAAGAAACAGCGCTGCCTTTAAGGACTTCGTACCTACTTAGTGCAGGGGTCACATAGCAAATGTTTTAGGCTCTGTGGGCCAGGAGGCCACCTGTGGTCCCTGCTCAGCTCTGTGGGGGGTGTGAAAACAGTCCTAGGCCAGATGTGAAGGGCGGGACACACCCTCTGCGTGGCTGCGCAGTGGGCTGTAGGTGGCCGATCTTGCGCTGGTGGGAACGTGCGCATAGTTACAAAAGGATGTGTGTAATGCCAGACATGCACAGGTGTAAAGCATTGCAGAGAAGGAAGCTCGGGCAGTGATGCTGCTTTAGTCTACGGTGCGATATGGTGTCTCAGCTTTGTGGGCGCTGCTACCACGTCGGATCCGATGACCCGCCCAGAAGGACCTGCCCTGTGATTGTCGGGTGCTTAGCAGCACCCCTGACATTTACCAACTAGGTGCTAGTGGCAACCTCCCACCCCAGGCAGTGACAATGAAAAACATTTCCAGAGATTGCCCAGGGTCCCCAGGGGGAAATATATAACCCCCAGTGGAGAACCACTGGCCTAAGGCTTGGAATCACCGTGGCAAGAAGAGACATCAGGAAAATTCTTACCAAGAAGATGGCCCCTAAGTAGTGTTTTGAAAGATGAGTAAGAGTTGGTTACATGGATAAAATACAGGTGGGGAAGGGAGGACATTTTAAGCAGAGGGCAGAGGTGCGTAAAAGCAAATAGATGTCACATAATGTAACCTGGCGAGGGAGTACGAGCCACCGAATATTGTTGAAGCAGTGTGTGCGCGCGTGCGCGGTCGTCACAGGATGAGGTGAGAGACGAAGGTGGAAGGATGTCCTGGGCGCCCATCACAGAGGGAGACGCTGTGCTGGGCTGAGGAGATTAGATGCTACCCAGGAAACAGTGGCGACCACGAGGCATGTTTTGAAGGATGGAAGATCATCCGTGAAGAGCAGCTTACATGGTGGGACGGGGGCCCTGCCGGGAGGCACACTTGTAATCAGCAGAGCCGTTGCGTCTGGGTGACAGCACAGGCGTGATGACAAGCTTGTGCACCCCCAGTGAGTCCCCAAGTGTGAGCAGTAAATGCATTTGAATAAGATTATAAGTTATGAATCAAAACGTGCTCACACAGCTGCTCTGCAATGTGCTAAGACAGATTTTGGAATTCTGTGCTGCTGACAAGATACCCTGGTACTTGATAAACTTAATAAAACAGTGGAGTCTATTGATGTTGCTGTGCCACTAAGCACACGACTCCCCAGAACCTAGACAGAGAATAGAAATAAGTGTTCGTGCCCGAGAGGGAAAGCAGACAACCGGGGGTCATTCACGGGCATAGGGGACACATCCCACTCGCAGACGTTGATGCAAGCCGACGTGGATGGCTTATCTCCAAGGGCTGAAGGGTCCTTGTACGTGAGTCAGGCCCTGTGTGGGAGGGGGGCTGTCACTGCATTTCTTAAACCAGTTGTTTTGGGGGGACAAGCTCAGGAAACTCCTCTTCTGCTTGATAATGGGCAGATAGAAGCTCAGGGTAAAAGGACCCACCCAAGGTAGTGCCTCAGGCGAGACTGAAAAGCAGTGCCCTTTGCTAAGTGCGTACCGTTATTTCTCGTCAGCGTTTTCTTTGGAAGAATTTCCGAGTTGCTGAAAGTGGAGAGGTTAGTGCAGTGGGGCTTCGTGGCCCCCGCAGCTATGACTAGGATTTTGCCGTTCCTTTTTCTTCGCGTAATGATTTGAAGCAGACACCGAAGACCACATCATCTTGCTCACAAGTATTTCAAAGGTCAGTGCCTTTGAAAAGATGCCCCTTTGTATGACTCGCCTGTCCTTCGGTAAAGAAGGAAAGGAAGCGGTGTCTGTATGTTTTTTCCCACTTAGTATGCTTAGCTCTAATTTTAGAAATGAACCTATGATTTCCTTTAATTGAACGTAACATAATTCAGCACACATTGGTTGGATTTCTACTGTGGCCAGGAAACAGGGTAATTAGGAAATAAATATCAGTGATTTACTGTCCTCCTCGATGCGACAGTTACAGCCAGCGAGATAGAGAAGGCCTGGCTGGGGAACACGTCCAGCAGCTTCCTGGAAGTGTGACTGCTGTCGTTTAGTTTGACCACTCTGCGTCTCATCTTCTTCAGATCTAAAACGAGGTTATGCAGGCCTTATCCATGGCTGTGGTAAAGCTGTCTCACAACCCACCCGAAACTCAGAGGCTTCACACTTTGAACGTGTGTTCTGTTCACGAGTTTGCGGGTCAGGAATTTAGGTTGCTCTTGGCCAAACAGTTCTGCCCTCTGGATTTACTTACGTGTCTTGGGGGTCTGCTGGCGGTGGACTTACCTAGGCTGGTGTCCGCTGGGACAATCAGCCCTGCTCCAAAACCATGTGTCACGTGTCAGAAACACAGAAGTCCCTTTCCAGGCCTCTCCTTGCCTCACGGTTGCTAATACTCCACTGGTCGTAACTGACTGCACGTATGAGCCCACCAGCATGTCTGAGTCACGCAGTGACATGACGCCCTGCCCACAGTGGGAAGGTGAGTGCTGCAAAGTGACAAGGCACAGGGAGCCCATGGGGGAGAAGGTAAGGACTGGCGGCCGTTCACGTAATCCACACGTCACCGGTTCTTACAGGACTCGATGGGGTGAGTTATTGTGGGAATTGGTGAAATTGCATTTGTGGGGGACTTAGCACCGTGTTTGACATATTGCAAGTACTTAATTGAAGTCAGCTATTAATTATTATAACGATAATTATTGCCATGTTGTTATCACTGACATTGCCAGGTAATGTAAAGGGACAATAAAATACTATAGGAATATGGAAAAGGTAGAGACTCCTTCTGACCTGGATTGAGGAGGGAGGTGGTGAGGGAAATAGCATTAGAATAAGACGCTGAGGGATAGGAAACCATAACAAACAACCAACAAGCAAACAATAGAGACATTCCTTCCAAAGCCCACGGGTGCCGTTAGGATTGGCCTGGAAGGGTGTCTGCCTACCTGAGTAACTGGAAGGGTTCCAGGAAGCTTCCCAACCCTCGGTGTCACTTCCATGGGCCTGTGACCCTGTGTAAGATCCTTCCCAGGAGAATCATTCTGGATAAGACAGTATCACCACTGCAGAGGACGTGCGGCCCGACCTGCTGCGGTTCTTGGTCACGCTGGTTGGAGAGAAAGCCAGTTCCCTGGGGAGGAGCCAGTTCTCTGGGGAGGAGCCAGTTCCCTGGGGAGGAGCCAGTTCTCTGGGGAGGAGCCAGTTCCCTGGGGAGGAGCCAGCTCCCTGGGGAGGAACCAGTTCCCTGGGGAGGAGCCAGCTCCCTGGGGAGGAGCCAGCTCCCTGGGGAGGAGCCAGCTCTCTGGGGAGGAGCCAGTTCCCTGGGGAGGAGCCAGCTCCCTGGGGAGGAGCCAGTTCCCTGGGGAGGAGCCAGCTCCCTGGGGAGGGGCCAGGCCGGCCTGACTGTGTGACAGCGCTGCCCTGCAGGGCCAGGCTCCGAGCAGCACCCCCAGAGGGTGTGGACGCTCCAGGGAAACTCCAGTGGGGTTGGCATGGGGTTGGCATCGATGGGTGGGAGAGCGTGGAAGATGAAGAGGGGGAGGGAGCCGGCAAAGTGACCGTCTGAGCCTGGGTTTCTCCAAAGCAGACCTGAGACGTGAGCATGCATGGTTTACTTTGTAGGACATCGCAGGAAACACTGGAGGAGCAGTGAGGCAGGAAAGGGGTGGGGGGTTAATGAATAGGGTACCGCAGTGAACCCCTGAGGTGCAGTCCCAATAGGCGGCAGTGTGGGTGTGGCTCAGCTTGTGCCACCAGGTATGGAGGGGCAGGGCTGGGTACCCAGCTCTAGGCTGTCAGTGGTGACAGGCTGGGCGTCAGCGCCCTGGCTCTTTGATCTGGCCCCTTACAGCCCAAGTGTATCGGTGGCCAGAGGCGGAGTGACAGGTGTGTGCAGTGTGTGTGACACGTTGGAGAGAGTTAGGGAAGCATGTGTGAGAAGGGGACATGAATGAGGCGCCAGCAAGGCCATCGGGGACCAGATGGGACAGCGCGTTCCTGTAAAGCAGCCGTCTTTCTGGGCTGCCGGTTGTCTTGTGCAACATTTCCCATAAAGTGTATTTTATATTCCAGAGATATAAAATACGGTGTGGGGGAATTGTGCAGCTCTGCCCTCTTCCTCCTGCTTTTCAAGTGGATGCTAAACATTTCCTGTCATCTGGTGCAGAGGACGAGGGAGGGGGTGTAAGCCTGAGGGGGGGACGTGGGAACATGACAGTAAACCATACGGGCTGCGTTTTACCCTCCGCACTGCAGTCGGTGATTATGACTGAAAGGCATAACTAGGTGTGAAGAGTAAGCAGAAACTGTTAAAAATAATCAGTCCTCTTTAAATAGACTCACATTCTTGTGATCTCCATTTTTATTGGTTTTAGATTTACTCTACAACATAAATCATTTGAACTATATCAAGTGGATCAATCTATTTATTTACAAAATATGTGGAGGTAGCAGTGTGTGCGCGGGGAGGGGAGAGGAGGGAAGCAGAGACAGAGAGGCACGTGAGCTCTTTCCGACGAGACTCCACTCTTGGCTCTAATCAAATATATCCACTTGAAAAACAAGCACGAAAAAAAAATCCTACAGAGATCGTTGTATATTAAAACAAGGGAGTTGTTTGCAGGGACAAAATTGGGTACAGCATGAATCATCAGGAAACATGTGAGAGATGTTAAGAAGAGCAGACTAAAAATAGTCTCTCTGTCATCTATTTTCCGTTGTGTTCTCTTCCCTTAGTCCCAGCTGGGTGGTGTCTTCCCAATGAAAGAAGAGAAAGGGTCATCAGGGCGCACACACTGGCTGGCAGTGGGCGGCCAGGGGATGAGAACTGTAGCCGCTCACCTGAGTCCAGTACAGTTTGTAATCATTTCAACAGATGTTTATGTACTGGGTCATCGTAAGTAGTCTCGGCAGGGCGGCTAGTAAGAGCCCTGTTTTATGAATGAGGCAGCTGAGCCTCAGAGGTTATAGGACTCGTTCAAAACCACACCGCTAGACAAAGGTAGGAGACCAGGGAAAGGCCAGCGGGAACTGTGCAGAGGGACCCAGGCAGGATTCGTGGCTCTGTGTGTGTGAGCCGTGGATGCATGTCTCCTCCCAGGCCTGGGGACTCACAGCCTGGTACCTTAGAGTGACCACTCCCTGATGACTGCTGCCCCATACAGTGAGAAACCGCAGGGAACAGTCATCCTTTTCCTCATGGGACTTCTGACACCCGGCATGTGACAGCTCGCAGGTGGCCCGCCGGAGTCCTTGCAGGGCAGCCATCTGAAGCGCTGGTCCTGAGGGGCGATGGGCCATATTGTTCAGCTCCGTTTTCCTGTGCTGTTTCCTCCTGTGACCTGTCACCCTGTCCATGGCAGAGCAACGATGCCTGGCTCCTGGGTGGGTGGGAGTCTGGTGAGAGGATGGTGGATGCTTTGGGATCCTGGAAGAGAGGCCAGCGATCCTCATTGTCCCCTGAAATGTAATCCAGCTGTCAGCCTGGGATTTTAAGGGACATTTATGAAGCCCGGAGGAGGAAGAGGCAGACGTGGGGAAGGCGGGGATCAGCTCTTCAGGGAGACGTAACCGGGCCACACGAGCTCTTGAACCAGTGACTCCAGACTAGGCTGCGTTGGGTTGCAGGGCCCTGGGGCTTGACCTGGGCGAGGGAGCAGGATGGTGGTGGGAGGGGACAGACTGCACTTGGGGAACAGTGCCGAGCAGCGTGACTCAGGGCCACTTTTCCACACGGGAACCTGGGTCACAGTGGGAAAGGATCAGCGGGGGTTGGAGATGGGGCTGAGGACCGCGCTCTAACGTCGCCTTCCCTGGGGCAGGCGTCTCGTAGGGATGGCTCCTGGGCGGAATCCCTGCCCAGAGCTCTGTCCCGATCCCACTGTCCTTATAGAGGCCCTGCATGGCAGGGGTCACTAACTCTGTTTTCAACGAGGAAACAGGCTCAGAGAGATCATGTAATGATTCTTGGGGCGCTGCTCCAAAGTGGCACAGTTAGGGTGAGAATCCTCTGTCTAATGACAGATACTCCAATATTTCTACTCCACTGTACTGTTTGATAATACAGTGAATTCAAAGGTGGGGTGACAGACGGGCCAGCTGTGGGGTGTTGTGGAAGAATAAGGCAAGGTAATCTAGTGTGGGGGGAGGAGAGAGGCTGAGATTCAGGGTTTCTGGCCTTGGTAGCACTACCGTCTTCTAAGCAGTTGAGCTTCCTGGCTACAGACCAGAGTGAGCGAAACTGCACAGAGACCTTTGAGTCGTTACTAGTGTCACAGAGGGAGAGGTGTCAGGATGGGGAGATTGGATGGATTGAGTGAATCGTTCCATCCCAGGAACAGCCACAGGCCCCGGGGGATCTGAGACTGGCATGAGCAGCCTGGCATGGTGGACTGCCACGAGAAGTCCCACTCCGAGACTCTCCCTTACCTCGAGAGCCGTGTTCAGCGTCTCCAACCACGTGACGTCCTGTAAATACACTGCTCCCGTTTGACAGGAGATGTTCCGCCCAGCAGTAGTTGTCCAGGACGTGGAAAGTAACCTAAGTGTTCAGTGTTAGAGGACAGTCGAGTAGTGCAGATTCATTTGTACAACTGGGTTGGCCCTTTGTTCAAATACCGTCTACCAAGAGTATTTATCTTTAGTAATGCAAGAAATCGTACATGCGATGGTCATAGATGAAAACTGGTTTGGTTTCTAATAGGCGATAGAAGATGTGGCAGAATCCTCTTACCTAGCACCTAGATACTAAGTATTTTCACAAGTATCTCTTAGTCTCTGCAATAACACTGTGTTATGACTGGTATCATTGAGATGGGGAAACTGAGGCTTGTTCTTTGAAGAGTTGTTCCCAAGCTCACAGCTCGAGTCACAGGACTCCAGTCCTGCGTCCAGAGCAGACGGCTTCTGTGCGAGAAGAGACAGCGGGCTCCCGAGTCTGGAGTACACGAACTCCTCCCCTCACGATGCGGTGGCGTCCTGATACACCTGTGTGGTGGACCTTAGGTTGAAATATCGTTAAGTCACAAGTGCATTTAATACACTTAACCTACCAAACGTCCTGGCCTAGCCGACCTTAAACGTGCTCAGAACCCTTGTATTAGCCTACACCGGGCAAAATCAGTTAACACAAAGCCTGTTTTATAACAAAGTGTTGAATATCTCAAGGCGTTTATTATGTGTGTCTCTTTCTCACCGTTGTAAAGTTGGAAAATCATCATTCGAACCATTGTACGTCAGGGACACCGTGTGTGCTGGGTCACCTTAGTGAGATGCAGAAAGGACCCCGCTACAAAGAATAAGGAACAGAATGAAGGGTCTTATATTTTATCCTAAGTGTTATATATGTTCTCATTGTTTCAGTATCTGGTTAAAACTTTCTTTTCTTCCTGTATAAATTCAGGCTTTTGAAAACAACGTCCCTCTTAACTTCTGGTTTATCACTAACTTGAAAATAAATCCTTCTCCTTCTCATCAGTGTCCAGGCGTCCAGTCATAACTGAGTCCCGGGCTGAATTTCCTCAAGGGTTGAGGAAACCTTTCACCGTCTCCTCCTTTACTGTTTTCAGGACCTCCTTTGCCTCTCACGACTATGTAATAACAGGTGGAAACGGGCTTGGTGTCTAATAAGCAATAAAAGACATGGGGTAGAATCAGAAAGGAAACATTGCTTGTTTAGATATTACTCTTACTGATTATAATAATAAAAATAATAGTTATAACCTAAGTAATAGTAATAAACTAGTAATACTAAAATAGATTTTATATATACATATATATATATACATGTATATACTCTTAACACTAAAACGTAAATACTAAATATACATTAAATGCTAAAATACATAATGAAGCATTACTTAAAAAGTACAAATAATGGCTTAACTGGTATAATGAAATATCATTTTTAAAGTGATTTCACCTGTAATGTACATTGTAATCTCTGTTGGGTAGAGGCAGGGCTGTTTGACATCAGACACTCTGTAAAAACATTTCCAAAGGTGTCTCCTTTTAGGCTGATTTTATAGTAAGATGAATATACTCTATAATAGAAAAGTGAGAGCCTCTAATGATTAATCCATTTTGGATATTTTTCAATTTATATCCAGAAAAGTAAATGAAACTGACAAACATACCTTGGGGATCAGCTCATGTGTGGTATGAAGATGAATAAGGCAGGGCCAGAGCCACAAGGGGCCTCTGCCTTTTGGGAGAGATGATACTTAAGTTCTTGGAAGGAAAAATAATTATAAATGATTTGAGTGATGGCTCAAGGCTGGTCTAGATGAGGTGTCTCGGGAACTCACCAAACTGATTGATCACCAGGCCAGGGGGAGTTGACCGGATGCTGTTGGGAAAGGCTGTGCCTGAGGAAGGAGGTGGCGATGACATGGGCAGGCTGAGTCCCACATTCCCCAGGCAGAGACAGTAGAATCTCTTCCTTCCGCTGGAGTCTCAGAGGCCAAATCCAAGTCCGTTTCATCTATCACTGATGCAAGAGTTTGGGACAACCTCCAAAGCCATGTTCGCTCGTCTGTTAGCCGTCCTGAAGCGAGACAGCCCGTCCAGCATGGAGCTGGGCCCCACCAGCCCCAGGACATGGAGAAGCCCTTTCCCTCATCCTTCCCTTTCAGGTAGGGCCACTGGTAAGCAGGGTGATAGGCGTCAGAGCTCCACATATCCTGTAAAGACAGCCTGTAGTTACTTGGGCTGGAGAAGGATACATGGGTTTCTGTTTTCCGAAATTGGAAAAGATTCTGAAGGGAGCAGACGAAGGTAGTGGAGGATAGATCTGGCATGTCCCAGCCGTGCACAGGCCTGCACTTGAGTTCTGAGGGGAAGGGCCTGGGAGGGGGATGGTGACTGACAGGCTCCTGAGGGAGGGGCTCCTGGGGGAAGCCTGGTGTCTGCCCCCCAGCTGAGGTCCCCGACTGGTGTCCAAACCCAGTGCAGAGGGCCGCAGGAGGCGAGGGAGCTGTTTTTGCTGGGATCCTGTGAATTGTGGTGACTAGGGGGCATGAGCTCCACTGCCCAGAGACCCTCCAGCTGTGCCTGCTGTGACAGACAGTACAGCGGCCTCTTCCGTTCACAGCCGAACACAGTGCAGCTCTCCTGTCCCAGGGCCCAGTGTCAGGTGGGCGGGGCGTGGAGCCTGAGGAGCAGGTGTGGCCTCAGGACACCGCGGGGAGCTGCAGCCGCACTGGCAGACGGGCATGGCTTTGTAGGCACAGACATGCTGGGCATACGTGGGGGCCTTGGGTCGTGAGTTCCGGCTCTTCCGTTTGAGCCCACGAGTAGATGACGTGCAGGCAGACGGAGACCCCCAGACAATAGTGGGACAAGCCGAGGCCCAGACGCCGGCACCCCTCCCTCCAGTTCACACCCCAGCGGCTCAGACGGGCACATGCCCTATGCTGGTCTCCAGCCTGGAGACACGTGACAAGGTGTCCCCACGTACTGCTTTTCCAGGTCCCGAGAGGCAAACAGGCCAGGGTGCCAGGTGCTGCCAACAGCAACGTCTTAGGGTTCAGGAAGGAAAGAATTGCTAGGTTGCAGTTGTTTTGAAAAAGTTCAGTAGCCTCAAATCCATCAAAGAAGGTGAACGCCACTCTAACGGGATTGAAAAGCAGCGATGTCTTTCTTTCCTTTATGTAAACTTTTGGGTGTTCCTCTTCTTGGTAAAAGTAATATGTGCTTATTATAAATAATTTTTAGACAGAACATCATCCTACATCCCAGAAAAGGATGACATTTTGATGCGCGTCCTTCCATGCATGCCTAACGATATGAAAAGTTTTCTACAAACCATGTCACGTGTCGCGCACTCTTTCTTTCCCCTTCACCAATATGAAAGGGTATTTTCCCATGTTGTTAATATCAGTCCACATCCTTCTTAACGGTAACTTCTTACTCCACTTTGTATATACATACTCTAATTTGTTTAATCAATAACAGCCTTATCAGATTTTCAAAATTATGGACGAAGATGAGCTGCACATCCGTGGGTGAACTTCTTTGGTTCTTTGATTCTTTTATCAGCGCATGGCCCTAGAATTAGGATTGTTGGGTCAAAGGGTGTGTCCATTACTTGGGCCTTTGGGACGTGGCAGTGTTTCAGTCTGCCCTCCGGAGCCCAGAAGCCCCCCCGGAGACCCCCGCCCGGCACTGACGCAGAGGTCATGCGTGGGCCCCGCCCACGCCCCCCACCTCCTCTAAACCACACAAGCTCTGCCAGTTTCACAGATTGGGCTCCATGGAGGTGTTGTTGGAAGAAATTGTTTCTGGGTTTAAAAGTACATTTATAATGTTGGAAAAGTGCTGGTAAGGTCATAGTACCAGTGATTGCAACTTGGTGACAGCGATCGACTGAGTAAATAAATACACGCTTGCTTCAATCTGTGTGTCCTTGAACTGGAATGTTGTTCCCAGTGACTCAGGGAAACTATGGTCTTAATTATCATACTAATGATGGTGATTTTCACGGAGGTCAGAGGCCCAAGTTGGACTCTAACCCAGAGCTGAGGAAATAGCCTGTAAGATGAGGATTGGGGGAACTTCCCTTCTGAGAATGAGACTGGATGGAAACTTTGCGATTCCCAACCATGTGATCACATCTTGCTCCTAGCAGTAGGGTTGACATAAGAGCAAAGGGCCCTCCTGCTCCTGCCTCCCTTTCTCTCCATCTCTCTTCCCCATTCTTGTACAAGCATGTGCACACGCACTCAGGCAGAGAAAGCCATGGCCTATTCCTCAGGGCAGACGGTCAGCCACACTGAGGGTCTACCCCCCCACCCCCCCACTTAACCACTAGGGAACTCTGAGGCGTTTCCAGGGTGAAGGCAGCCCTGGCCGGGGCCTGGATGGATCATCCGTGTCCCTGGCCCTCACGGAAGGGAAGGCTTTCAGATCTTCCGTCAAAGTGAGAGGACAAGAGTTCTGCCTAACGAGTCAATTTTCCTAATGAGCTATTAGGAGCTGTGTTTGTGCTGAATGAACACTCTGCCCTCATTAGAGCTGAGCTTCCCAGAAGCAGAGCTCCCTCTGCCCATTGTAATGAGAGAACGCCAGAGTGAAACACAGCCCTAATGAGTTACAGCATGGCCATAAAACGGAACCAGTTGCTTCTGGAGCACCTCAAAGAAGGGCTCGGCTGCGTTTACAGCAGTGGAGTGAACCACTCGGAGGTGACTTCTCTCAGCAGCCAAACTGGAGGAAACCAAGGCTTCATCATACACTGCACTCTGACCAACAGGAGATGGGAAGAGAGACCTGGCAAGTCCTTTTAGGGCAGAAGAAGAGAAATGTATTGTGACCTTGAGAAATAGAAGGATTAAATAGTTCCGAATGACAGACAGGACAATATTTATGTTACTTGACAATATCCGATGTTGGCAGCAGGCCCAGAGCATGCTGGGAGTGAAGGTAAACAGAGCCCCAAAGGAAGGGGTTCGTTAGCAGGCATAGCGGGAGTGAGCGGAGGTCAGATGCAGATAGAAGAGACTGGTGGCGGGCTGGACCTAACTCACAGCAGCCAATGAAAGCTGCTCACTGCTCCATTTTCCGGAATTTTGCAAAGTGGTTATTAAATATAGTCGTCATGAAAATTTAAACAGACAGTTGGATACATTTTATTGTAAACAAAGATAATAAATACTCAAAACTCATCACTTCCAAATTATTTTGCTCTGAACGGGTCTGTTGTGTCTGTAAGGTAGAAACACAAAAGTATACAGAGTTGTGGTGCTGCTCATCTCTTCCCACCTCGATACGCAGGGCTGTCACGTGGGTAGCTTGAAATCGGCGTGGTGGGAATAGTAACAGCATGGAAATCAGCAAATGCTGCATACACATCAGGGCTAGGTTTATTGTTCTGTGGATTGTCTGTGTAGAAAATAATGGGACGTAGTGGGAAAATGTTAATAATGCAGGTTAAACTTAAGAGTGTGTCACATCTTTAGCCATTGTTTTGTGAATAGAGCACAGAAAAATTAAGGAACTGTTCTTTGATTATGTAAAAATTCAGACCCAATTCAGCAAAGAAATCGGTACGTCATAGATGAATGAGTGAAGTTCCCATGGATGTCTTTGTTGTTTCGTTTTCATCTCACTCACTGATACTAACAAAAAATAGCTACCGACGTTTGTATTAGAGCTACACTCATTTATCAGCTGAAACCACAGGTTGGCTGTAGATGTAAAAGTTGAGTAAAACTCAAGACATGCAATTCTGTAAGAGCCTCTTGGCTACCGTGTTTCCCCCAAAATAAGACCTAGCTGGACAGTCAGCTCTAATGCGTCTTTTGGAGCAAAAATTAATGTAAGACCCGGTCTTACTTAAGACCGGGTCTTATATTTAAATAAGACTGAGTCATATTAAAATAAGACCAGGTCTTTTTAAATTTTTTTTTTAAAGATTTTATTGGGGAAGGGGAACAGGACTTTATTGGGGAACAGTGTACTTCCAGGCCTTTTTCCCAAGTCAGGTTGTTGTCCTTTCAATCTTAGTTGTGGAGGGTGCCGGTCAGCTTCAAGTTGTTGGCCTTTCAGTCTTAGTTGTGGAGGGCACAGCTCAGCTCCAGGTCCAGTTGCCGTTGCTAGTTGCAGGGGGCGCAGCCCACCATCCCTTGCGGGAGTCGAACCGGTAACCTTGTGGTTGAGAGGACGCGCTCCAACCAACTGAGCCATCCGGGAGGCAGCTCAGCTCAAGGTGCCGTGTTCAATCTTAGTTGCAGGGGGCGCAGCCCATCATCCCTTGCGGGACTCGAGGAATTGAACTGGCAACCTTGTGGTTGAGAGCCCACTGGCCCATGTGGGAATCGAACTGGCAGCCTTTGGAGTTGGGAGCACGGAGCTCCAACCGCCTGAGCCACCTGGCCGGCCCTCTTTTTTAATTTTTGCTCCAAAAGATGCACTGGAGCTGATTGTCCAGCTAGGTCATATTTTCGAGGAAACATGGTATGTAGAAATTTTAATAACAAGTAGTATATCATTTATTATTATTTGTAAATTATGGGCTACATATCCTTTATGTCAGTAAATTTTATAAATGCATGAGATGTAAATCACTGATACTCATATATCTCATATATACACATAATATTTTTCTTGTGTGTGTGTGTGTGTGTGGTTGGTAAACATTTACCAGGACACCACTGAAGAGCTGACTGTCTCTGAGGGCCTGTGACCTCCGAGCATTTCGGGTGACAGAGTGGAGGAGGGTGGGGGACCTGGGTGAGTCTGAGTACTGGGTCTGGCTGCTGTGTGGTGTCACTCACTGTCACCGAGTTTTAGTTTAATCACCTGTAAAACAGAGATACTAATCCTCACCTTTAAGGACTGTGCTAATTGAAATGAGCTCCAGCGTTGCATTAGAATAGGGCCTGGCATTTAGCTGGCTGATTAGCAGTTTATTAGTATGATTGTGGTTATTTGCAAGTGAAGGGCTTGCGGATCCAGTTCAGTTCCAGATGTGCTGAGAGACCTGAGAAGGCTCTGATCTGTGGGAGGAGAGAAGTGACTCCGGGAGCCTTCTAAAGGGCTGTTTTCCAGTATCCCCAGGAGTACTTGGCACTTGAACAAAACCTGGGGAGCAGGAAAGCGGTAAATGGGCATATGTCATGTTCTGGGGTCTTCCAGATGCAGTATCTTATTCCACCTTCATGGCAGTTCCATAAGGAAATGGGCAAGACCTTCTTTTCAATGATGGCTGAAACAGTCTTTCCCTTCCCTTATGTTCATATGTTCTTTACTGTCCCTCCATCCAGAGGTAGAGGCTGATACCCCTGCCCTTGAGTCTGGGCAGGGCTTGTGCCTCACTTGTAGGCAGCGGAACACATCAGAGGTGACAGAGCATGACTTCCAAGGTGATATGGCTTCCGTCCCATTAACCAGGTACACTCAGCCTTAGAGAGCTGAGCCCTGTGTAGGAAGCCCACCTGTCCTGAGTCCCCAGCACTGGAGGGAAGCCAAGCTGCCAGGGCCGCCTGTCTTCTGGTACCCTGGTCAGTGGCCCTGACTGGTCCTCCCACTCCAGACTTCAGATGTGGAAGGAAATGCGCCTTCAGATGAGTCTAGCTCTTAGCTGTCAGGTCACTCCCAGCCTCAGATCTTTCCAGCTGAGGCCCAAGACATTACGGGCAGAGCCCAGGTGTCCCACTGTGTCCGTTCCAAATTACTGACCTTCCAAATCGGTGAGCATCATCAGATGGTTGTTTCTTGCTGCTCCGTTTGCGGTGGCTTGTTACACAGCGATAGTTACTGGAACTAAGTCATTGTCATACATGTTTTGCAGACAAGGAGATTGGGGCTCAGAGAGGAGAATTATGAAGTCACGCAGGTGGACATTGGCAAATGTGAGACTGACACGTAGGGCTCCCTGTTAGGACTGTGGCCCCACTAACTGCGTACTAGGTGGATCCCCATGGGGTGGAGAGGGGAGGAGGGGAGCTGTCCATCATCCAGTGTCCTGAAGGCGGCTGGGCTCTTGTTAGAAACAGTTGGGCTAGAGTGGGACAGGAGTAACTGACCATTTCGAGAACGGAGGGGCTGGGTTCAGGCTCAGAAAACATTTCCCTCTCCCCTTAGCAAAAAGAAAAGGAAGAAAAAAATCCAACTGTAGTGTTGTGCTGTTTGCAGCTGCTCTGTTGTGAGCACAACACATGTCCACTTGAGGATTGAATTGATGAGTGTATTTGACAACATCTTCTGGGGTTATAATTCCCAAGGTCTGGATGTCAGACAGCACCAGGATTGGCAGCATTTCAGCCCCACTCCCTTTTATCAGGGGACAGCAGAGAGCCCGGTCTCTCTTGGTGGTTTCTGGGGCTTATGGGGGAGCAGCTGGCCTTCCGTCTAGGTATGCAGCTGCCCAACTTAGTCCAGACCCCCTCTGAAGGCAAGGTGTGCCACTGAGAGGCGTTCTAGCTTTTTCCTACTGGTGCCCATGTGCCCCGTTCTTTTCCTGTCCACATTTCTCCAATGCCTTCTTTGCAATTTCAGGTCTCTACAATATTAACATCGATCATTAGCATTATTTTTAAGCAGCTAAGACATATTGATCACTTATCAAGTTATGTTTTGTACATATATGTTCATCGTAATTCATTTGCAAAATAACCTCATCAGAACGGCACCATTATTTCCCCCATTTTCAGATGGGGAAGCAGGTAACTTGCAATCTGGATTCATATCCAATGTAGAACCACAGGTCTCATTCCTTAGTGTTGTCTCTTTAGAACATATTGTCAAAAAACCATAAGGAGGAAGAAGAGAGATGACGACTTCCTTACAGATAACAGTAACTTCATTTATTGAGTGCGTACTCGGTGTCTTTTTCCTTGCTGGTCCTCAAAATTAGCAATCAGCGTTCTAAAACCACCTTACGGAGGAAGAGTCAAAGGTTAGAGGGTGAAGTAAGTCGCCTCGTGCGTCAAGACCCGATTTGGTCTGAGTCCGAATCCCAGGTGCATCGCTGTGAAACTCCCCAGACAGGTCCTGTCCATGGCAGCCTGTCACCTTTAGACGGTGCCACAGTCATACGGCGTGACCTGCTTCCATTGTCAAGTTTCCTTAAATGCAGACCCTCAGGGAGCGGCAAGTGCCAGTTCCTATGGAGGTGCAAAGGTGGTGCCCCCGCTGAACAGGCCCGTGCCCCCACATTGCACTGCGTGTGGGGAGCCCACACCCTTTACCAAACCTCGCAGCCTCTCTGAGCTGAGCTGGCACCTGCCCGTGGACAGCTTGGTCCAGTCTGCAGCTGGCCTTTGACTGTGGCATCCTCGTAAGGTCCTTTTCCTTTGAGGTTGGTTTCTTCCTCAGCCGACATGGTGTACAGTCTTCCCTGACTCCCCTGGACAAAAGTGGATGATTCTTCCTGTATCTTCCACAGAACCAGGTACATCATTTTTTCAGGCACTGAAGCCATTGTTTTGTTTATTTACTCACCCATGTCAGTCCCTACTGGACTCACTTCCTTGGCGCCAGAGAACATCCTTTCTTTATCCTCAACACCTACACCACCTGTCACAGGGGAGCACGCAGAAAATGTATTTCTGCAACCACTTTTAATTAAACACTTCCTTCTGAACCCTTTCCGTCAGATGACTCAGCCCTCACAAACACCCTGTGATCTAAGTACTGTTAGATCCTGCGCTGGTTCATTTTCTCTGTCAACTGGATGGGGCATCAATGCCTACGCGTGGTCCTCCATTATCCTGGGTGTTTCTCTGAGGGTGAGTCATATTTTAATTGGTCACCTTTGCGTACAGCAATTCTTCATAACGTGAAGGTGCCTCGTCCAGGCAGTCGAACGCCCGAGTAGATTACGAGACTGACATCTGTGAGGCCGGAGGGGATTCTGCCAGGAGGGCTTTCCGACTCGAGTTGCCACGTTGGCTCTTCCAAACCTCCAGCCTGTTGGCCCGCCCTGCCCATGTTGACCTTGCCAGGCTGCATAATTGTGTGAGCCAGTTCCTTAAATCTTTCTCTGTACGCACACGTGCCTCTGAGTTCTGTTTCCCTGGAGAACGCTCGTACACATCCTCGTGTACACATGGGGAAACTCGGGCACAGAAAGGGTGAGTTACTTGCTGTAGGGTTATACAGCTAGAAGTGGGAAGAGCTAGCCTTTGAACCCAAGGATTTCTGGCTCCAGAGTTTGTGTTTCTAACCTTTCCGCATACTGCCACTATTCTGTGCCAGACACAGTTCTAAGAATTGGAGAGAATAAGAATAGCAGCACGAAGACAGGCAAGGTCTCTGGAGCCACGGAGCTTGTGTGTGACTTGGAGCAATGCCAGTTTATGCAAATATGTGCAAAGGGACACAGCTGCTCACAGAAGTCAGGGGTAGAGAGAAGATGAGTTCTAGGAGTAAAAAGAAGCGTGACAGAGGCCCAGTGGAAGGTTCTAGAATCCAAGGCCAGTGCACGCCAGGCCACGTGCACCCAGAGCAGGTGCCAGCTCAGCCCAGAAAGCCCCAGCATGAATGAGTCAGGGTTTGTTTGGCTTGCTGACGGAGAACCGATGGGTTGAATGAGGGAGTCCGAGTGCTGGCCTGCCCACGGGTGAGGGGTGCCCCCATGCCGCTGGTGGGGAGCAGCACCGTTCTGTACGCACCCCTCCAGGAGGCGTTTCCGCTGTGGGGTTCATGGTGTGGGGAACGTGTGGTAAGGAGGATGGTCTTCTCACTGCAGGTGCTGGGACTGGGAATGGGGGCTGCACCCCCCGGACCCCCGGAGGGTAAATGCTCCCCTCACTGAGATTCCACAAGGTCTTCAGCAACACCGAGCACCTCTCAGCTCCTCTGGGCAACACCTCCACTTGCTTTCCTTCCTTCCCCGTCTTAACTGTCTACCTGTGTGCACTCAGCGAGGGAAGCTTAGACGCACTTGGTAAGAGCCGTCAGGCAGTTGTGTCTGGGGCAGGATGGCATTTCCATGGGGTGTCCATTGCTTGTTCATTTATTCTTAGAAAAGGCAGCGCGGATTTGAACTCGCACTGCCCTACCCTGGAATGTGCTGGTGTGTCCTTTAGAACGAGCACGGCTCCCACAGCTGGAAGCGGCCTGCAGACAGACGTAGATCACCCGTTCCCGTCTTAGCCTCCCAGTTTCCCCAGCACCATCGCCTCTCTCCTCCCAGCCCTCTTTTACAGAAGGGGGAACTCTGGCCCCAAGAGGGGAAGGGACTTGAAAAGCTCGTGGAGGACTAGGTTAACGTCAGAGCACAGAAGGAGGAAATAATTTTTAATAAACGATAATCCAAAGGTCAGTCTTTGCAGGAGTCTTAGCTTGGAGCCAAGCTCTTACCTGTTTTAAGTTAGTTGAGACATACCGCTTAGATTTCTCCATGACCTTTACAGAGTACAGTTTTCCCCTTGGGGTGTTACAAAATCATTTTGGTCATTGGGGCTGACATAGCAAAAACAACTCCACAGGGTCATTAGCTTTTGTTCTGAGTTCGCTTTGGTTTTTGTTTAAATACCACAGTCTCACCGCTCAGGAAGCAGTTTGGGCAAACTTGAAAGAGTAATGGAGTTTTCTTCTATTCCTGTGTTTGCTCATTCTTTCATTCATCACTGGTTTCTTGAGTGAGAAGTTCTCTGTGGTGAGAGAAAGAAAAAGACATTGAAACCACAGTGTTGCTTCTGGAGCTTACAAAATAGTGATGGAGGGAGATACCTTCAGGTTATTGCACAGTCAATCCTACGGAAGGGACGAGGACTAGAATCAACCTTTATTATGCAAAGGAACTACACTCAGTTTTACCTATGCGTATGTTATTTGAACTTGTGTAAAACCCAGTGTAGAAAGAGAATAGGTGAGGAAGCTGAGACAGGTTAAGTAAATGTCCCAAGATCACACAGTGACAGAGCAGGGTTCTAACTCTGTTTATTTAGGTTCAGTGTTCGTGTTTTATCTGCTGTGCCGTGAGCTCCAGGCATGAGGGAGTGTGACTTGGTAGGTAGATTTAATCCACATACCAGGGAGGCAAAAAATGTCTGCAAGTGGACACTTGGGTCAGCGTTGCTCAAGCAGTAGCTCGCCATCATCAGAAGTGTCTGGACGCTGACGGGAACCACTCAGAGCACCTCTTGTAATGGCAGAAGTCAAACGTGACTTGTATTCATCCTTTGTTGTCGGTATATATTGAGTATTACAATTTTAATACAGTTTTCCTTTCTTAAAATGTATATGCATTTTTGGGGCATCCTCTACATGCATACATTTATGTTACCAAGAGGGTATTCTGACAGGGGTGCCTAGTAAAGGGGACACAGAAGTGTGTCCCCTGTGTTTATAGATCAGCGGAGAGGTGGGACTTCTCGGTGGAAAAAAAGCTGTAACAGTTTAATGGAAATTGGAAGGCATGTGACAAATGTGTAGTTACGTTTGCCAGCAAAGCATGGGCTGTGGAGGAAAATAATGGAAAATGAGGAGCAAGAGGAAATGTGTGTCCACAAAATGGAAAACGGTTGGCTGCTGAGCTTAGGATCCCAGCCTCGGGGTGCTAGGAGACGGTCGTCTGTCACAGCTTCACGCCAGGCTCCAGCTGTCTCGCCAGGGCCCAACACCACTCAGTGGGGCGTTTCCCCTGCACCCCAACGAGTTGCTGCAGATTGCTGACATTGCCCCGAGTTTTCCGCACTGACGCTGTTCCATTTCAGTCGTAATAAGCAGGAGCGCTGGGAAGGCAACCCAGACAGTCCTGGAACTCCCTGCAGGCCCCTCTTCTAGGTAACGTGAGCCGGGGACCTCCCCGCGCGCTGAGCGTCACTGAGCCCTGGGAGGGGAGGCACCACTCCCGTCCGGGCTCTTCTTCAGGTCCAGCCTCTTCAGCCTGCTCCACTCCCCGTGGTCCCCACTCTGCCGGCCACGTGCCCCCTTGTCACTTCCTGGGGACTCCTGGCCAAGAGATGCCTCCCCCAGGCTTTGTCTGCTTCGAGGAGCTGGTTCCTTCTCTGCCGCCTCACGCGGCCGCTCACCTTGATGGACATTCACGAGTCCTCAGGCCACGTCGGCTTAGGCGGCTTCCTTCCATTCATGCAGCATGTTCCGTGGTGCTCTCTGCAGTGAATTCTTTAGAAAGTAAAGGGATTAAAGGAAACTCATGCGGTGAGTTTCCCACAGTAGCTGCAGCGTCCACCCCTTAATATTCTGTTTTGGCAAAGATGTGGCACTTACAGGTAAGCCCTTAATGGGAATGGAGAGAGAAGGTGTTGCTGAAGGCAGCCCCCAGGTGGGTAAGGGTGGCAGGGACGGGAGAGGTAGGTGTCGGGTGTGTGCAGACGGGCTGGCACCGGGTAGGTGCCCAGGAGTGCCCCGAGTGGCTTTGATTTTCTGTGTCTGCACAGCTTGGGTCTTTCTAAGGCCATCCTGTGGGTTGATTTCTACCCACATACCTCCCGCACCGTTGGAGACCTAGTTTATGTCATTTTATTCAAAAAACCAAGTGCTATACACTACGCTGGCCCTCACCTCAGGGGCCCCCGTGGTCAGATGGCAGATGAATGATTGATGTCCCATTTGATACAGACCGTAGGGAGGGAAAAGGACAGTGAACCTTGGTGTGGAACGGGGTTAGGGCAGGGCTTGGGGACTGCAGTGGGGCTGACATTGGACCTGGCCCCTCAATGATGGCCAGGAGTTCTCCAGGCACAGGCGTGAACGGTGGAAAGGGAGAGGACGGAGGGCAGTCAGGGCAGAGAACAGCCGTGTGAAGGCACAGAGAAAGGAAGAGCAAGCACAGTGCGAATGGCGGCAAGGCCAGCGTGGCTGCTGGCAGGCAGCACGGTCTTGTCCGGGCCACCTCCCCGTCCCCTGTTGGCTGGGCCTCTCTGTCTGCAGGTGCATCCTGCTCTGCCGCCTTCCTCCTCCTCGCTCGAGCTTAGCATCCCCCGGACGTGGCCCAGGCCGGCCTGCCTTCTGCGCGGCCTCACGTGTGCTGGGCCCCGTCATACCTTCGTGAGAGCACGGCCTAAGAGCTCTGACCTCTCGTTCAGGTCAGACCCCAGGCCCACACGTGTCGCTTGGAGGTAGTGAAGGTGCCGCGTTCGGTTAGACGTGCTGCCCACTCCGTACTCGCTAAGCCTGCCTCCTCTTGCAGGGAGCGGAACTACCGGCTGTGTAGGTTGGACTGTAGCCCGAACACTGGCATCGCACCAACACCTGTCCCGAAAAGCCCACAGGTAATTCACCACAAACAGTGTTGCTTTTCTTCAGTATCTTTCAGGTCCATCCACTGCTACCCGTTCCTGTCACGTCCATGGCGGCTGAAGCCATAGTTTCTTGCCTGCACTAACGTGCCCTCCTGCTACTACCCTTACTCTCACTTTAACTTAATCTGTGCAGTTCAGAGCCAGGGACTCCTTCACAAATGGACCTGTGAGCAGTATGGTAGGTTAGAGACCGTGGAAAGGTCTTCCTGTGTAGAATTGCGTGCACTGGATAAATAAGCATGGCTGGTCCGGCAACAAGTAATAAATAAGGGAGTCCCTGAGGGATTAGACATTGAGCCTGTAGGGTCTGGTACTTGGCTCTGGTCGTTAACGATCTGGGTTTTCATGGCCACAGGCACTAGGAAACAATATTCAAATGCTGGCCCAACACGGGACAGACAGGAGGAAGAAACAGGGACGTCCAGAATAAAACTGAGACTTAGAGGGACATCCTCGTGAAGTAACACAGGGAAAGGAGAGTTCTTCTGCGGTGGGAGATCGTAGGCGTGTACGAGTATGCGGGGGTTTTCATGGACTACTCATAGAGTGGGGAAGAGAGGATCCTTCCAGAGTAACTGTTTATAAAGACTTCATTCTAGGCTTGTGAGCTGAACAAACAAAACTCAAGTTTGAAAAATACATACTTCAAGTACTTAAGAGGTTACTCATTCCCCAGGTGACTTGGAAAAGCAAACCAGATCCTGTCTGGAAGAGAACAAATCCAAGCTTCGAAGAATTCTCACGGATAAAACAACATGACTTACTGTAAAAAAAGAAGTTAAAACACACGAAGACGCAAAGTCAAGATGAGCAGGATTAAGCAAAACAAAACCAAACAAAAACTCACAAACCCTTAAAGACTGTATATATTAGAATTTAAATAAAGAATATCAAAAGAATGGTGAAGGAATATGAAGAAATTAGAATGTCCTCTTCAGTGAAATGTCTTCTTATGTCTTTTGTCCACTTTTAAAGTGAATTTTCCTTTTTTTTTTAACTATTGAGTTTTCACAGTTCTTTATGTATTCTAGATACTAGTCTTTTGTTGGATATTTGCTTTGCAAGTATTGTCACCCAGTCTGGAGCACATCTGTTCATCCTGTTAACAGGCTCTTTAGCAGAGCATGTTTTTCATTTGATGAGATCCAGTTTATTATTATTTTTCATTTCACGGATCGTACTTTTCATTGCCCTAAACTCTGAAGATTTTCTACCATGTTTTTCCTAAAAGTTTTGTACCGTCACCTTTTGTATTTAAGCCTGTGATCCATTCTGAGTTTTGTATAATGTCGAGGTTCATTTTGTTCCGTTAAGTACATCCAGTTTCTCCAGCACTTTTATTGAAAAGGCTAACCTTCCTCTGTTACTGGCTTTTACAGTCTTTTCAAAATCAGTTGGACATTTTTCTGTTGGTCTGTTTCTGAGATTTCTAGTCTATTGATTGATACGTGTCACCTTCAATCACTGTCACAGTCTCGATTATTGTGTCTATATAATAAGGCTTGATACAGGATAGATTAATTCCTCCCACTCTATTATTATTTATCCAAATTGTGTTAGCTTTTCTAGTTTTCTTCACTTTGCATGTGTTTCAGAATAAGCATGTCCGTATCATCTTGCTGAACATTTGACAGGAATTGTATTAAACCTGTGTACCTGCCTTGGGAGACTGGGCATCTCTATTGTATTGAGATTTTTAATCCGTGCACATGATATAACCCTCCCTTTATGTAGCTCTCCTTTGATTTCTTTCATCAGCATTTTGTGATTGTCAGCATATAAGCCCTGTCCGTGTTTAGTGAGATTTACACCTAATATTTCTGTATTTTATCCAATTATAAATACACTGCGTTTTAAATTTCAGCGTCTTTGTGTTCATTGCGAATATATAGAAATACAGTTGATTTTTAGTTTTTATCTTATACGCTGAGACCTTACTGAAATCATTATTCTATGAGTTTTTTTCGTACATTCCTTTGGATTTTTAATATACAAAATTATGCTATCTGCAAATAGGACAGTGTTGTGTCTTCCTTTGTGGTCTGTGTGCCTATTTACTTTTTTTTCCTTTCCTTTCATGATTGCGTTAGCTGGAATGTCCAGTGCTATTTTCAGTAAGAGTGAGGAGAGAAGATATCCTTGCCTTGTTTGTACGTGATCTTGGGGGAAAGCATTACATCTTCCACCACTTTGCAAAATGTTAGTTGTGGGGTTTTATTTATTTTTTTTTTTAGTAGGTGCTTTTTATGAACATGAGGACCCTCTCCTCTATTCTTATTTTTCAGAGTGTTTTTAATCACAAATTGGTGTCAAATTTCCACCAAGACTTTTTCTGCGTTGACTGACGTGGGCCTGTGGTTTACTCCCATGGCCAATAGGTTGGATTACAGTGATTTAGTTTCTACTGTTACGCCATCGTTACATTCCTGGAATAAACCCCACTTGGTTATGATGTAGAATTTCTTTTAAGTATTTCAGAATCCTATTTGCTAGTATTTTATTAAGGATGTTTATGTCTCTATGTGAGGTTACGGACCTGTAGTTTTCGCTTTTTGTGCTGTTTTTACTGTTTGGGCAATATTTCTTCAAATCATCAGGCAGATAGAATGTAACAGCCACCGGAGACTCGTGAGACTGAGAGGCAGAGGCTTAGAAGAAAGCTTGGGGGTCTCTGGTGTAAGGAGTGTGGAGAGCTAGCACGTACCAGGCTGAACAGGACAGTGTGGTAAACTCTCAACAATACGCGGTCCTTCTGACGGGAGCAGACTGAGGCAGTAGCTCCGAACGTGGGGCCTTCTGAATGGACGGTCCCGGTTTTGCCAGGTACTAGCTGTGTGTCCTTGGACCCCTCAGCTTCTCTGCCGTTAGCCGTCATCCTTACATTGGGGAGAATAGTAATTGGCGCTTCATTCAGACGGTCTGAGGAGGAGAGGAGAGTTGTTGGTGCGATAGAACATTTGCTTCATTGAATTTCTAGTCCTGGTGAACGATGGTACTGGCCCATGAACATGGTGAGGTCCCCGTGGCCTTTGTGACACGTGATGCTAAGGTAGCTGCGGGGACGGGGTGTGGATGCCCGGCTGTGGGGCAGAGGCTCCGCCAACTGGACTGTGTGTGGCCGGAATCAGTCATCTGGGCTTCTTCGGTAAGAGACTCGCCACATTCTCTCTCAGCTGCAAAGGAGTGCATTTGAGAAATGTCAGCGGAGCCTGCTGCAGCCGCTGAGGAGGGGCCTGTCCCATCGTGGGTGCTGACAAATGGGCAGAGGTCTCAGCAGTGGCACAAAGGGAGGTAATCACCAGGACTCGGGGGGCGAGTATCAACTCGTCTCCTCTCCTACGTGAGGAGAAATTCATTTGCCCGTGGCTGAGTCCCTCATCTGTGGATCTGGCATGGCTTCATGTCTGTTCTTGTTAGAAGACAGAAGGTCCCATAGGAAGAGGCAGAGCCCATCAGTTCGGCGTCAGCGGGTGGCTTTCTCAGCGGTACCACGTGCTTCCACCCCGTGACCATTCCCCTTTCCCTCCTTTGCGGTATCTTTGCCCTGAAACTTCCAGCAAAACTTGGAAGACTTGGCTGTTAGAGGCTGCCGTCCCCAGGCACTACCTCACCACATTTAGAACATCTGGCAGGGCATCTGGCAGCTGGCTGGATGCAGGCCGGCAGGATCGACATCCTGGAGAAGCGCGACATGAGCCAGAGTGCAGTGACTAAGCACTGCTTCTCCGCGTGTGTGGTGTGACGGTGACGCTGACGTGCCACGCGTGGCTCAAGTCCCTGCATGAGCTGTCATGTGCTGGCTGTGCCCCCCTGCCCCTGTGCCCCGGTTGCTGAAGGAGTGGCTGTGATGGGCTCATAGTCTCCATGACCCCCCACCCCATACTTTTTTTTGTCTTCATCCTTTATGGGAGGCAGAGAAAACAGGAAACTGACCAGAAGGCCAAAAGCAGCAGCACGTGTTTCCTCGGCAGAATTGGACATATGTTGACGTTGCTCGATTTGACCATTTGACATGTGACGTTGCCCACTTCCTTGTGCATTATTTCTCTCCCGTGGTTAACCGTGACACCGTCCTCTCTGCGTGGCCTCAGAGCACTCGGATCCCTCCTTCTCTGTGTCCCTACCTGCATCCTCCTTTTAATCTTGCTCGGAAAAGGTGGCCTTGCGTGGTCTTTTCTCGACACACCCTTTTCCTGGAGGTGTCACCGTGATAACCGTCAGCTGTTTGTAACACGTTGGAGTTCAGGCACATACAAGAGCATGCGATTACACGGCACCCATCTGTTCTCGGCTCTTCCTGAGAGAGGTGGTGCCACTTGTTGCTCTCAGGAAAGTGACAGGTCACAACTGCTACTCGTGTCCCTCCCCCCCCAGGTGCCTGTGCTTCTTTAGCTGTTCTGATTGGTTGGTTTCTGTGCTCTGCCCCTTGTTAAGTATTCTGACAGTTAGCTCTATCTAGATAGAGTGTATTAAACAGTGCAGAAAGTTGCCTTCTGCCCTGAAGGACATAAAACCATTTTTTTTTTTGGTTCAAAATTTTCTGTTGATATCTAAAACACACACAGCTGGTTTTAACGAAATCCTGGTTTTACCAGGTCTCTTTCCTTTGAAAACTTGCATCATAGACACCGAGCGTCAAAGGAACATCAGAATTCGGCTGTTTCCTTACTTTGCAAACAAGGAGGCATCCCTCTGCAGGGCCCGTGACTTGCCGAGTCAGGCAGCACCCAGACCCTCCAGCCCTAGGTTCGTGGTGTCAGCAGGTTTAAGGATTTGGAGAAAATTCTCCGTTTCTTGCCCCGGCAGGCAGGCGCAGCATGAGGCTTCTCTGACGAGGACGTGGCGGTGTGTGCCCAAGAATGTGTGAGGACAGCAGGTGCAGCCTCTGTCATGCTGGAGGGACAGTGACTGCTGTGTCATCCTGAAGCCAGATCGAATGCTGCCACCTGTTTTCTGTGCCTGTATTCGGTGCCATTTTATATGCCCTTTCCACGGCTGCTGCCGCAGCGCCCTAGCTTGTCGTTTTTGCTGTCATGACAACTGTCTGCGTGGATTTCTCAGGGACAGTACTGTTTCAGACACTGTGTCCCAGGAATGTTTAATATTGAGGCTTCCGGACACATGTTCCAAATTGTTTTGCATACATGCGCGCGCACACACGACATACAGATGTCCTCGGCCAGAGCTTGTGTCTTGATATTTAACAATATGTAGCCACTGGAGTGACACGAAGCAGAGCAGGCGATGGGCGGCAGGAAGACTGACAACAGAAAGGTGACAGCTGACAGTCCGATAGAGAGGAGGCAAAAAGAAAAGATAAAAAGCATGGCAGTGATGCCGGCCGTGGGTAGTGACAGAAGGCTCAGCATACGCCACCATCATGTGACAGGAGAGGCCAGTAATGGGCATTAATAAGGACAATTCTGAAACCCCAGTGAAAAGCGTTTCATGTCGTTTGTTTTAAAACGTCACAATATGTGTCGTACACGTGAGGACGGTTTCCCCTGGAAATGGTTCCGGTGTCTTGGTGCCCTAAGACAGCGCTAGTGTAGCACTGCTCCCAACAATACGGAGCAGGAGGAATGGTCTTGTGTCTCTCAGTTGCCTGTTTCTCTTGCATCATCTCAGCTAATCCTCAGATGAACGCAGTGAAATGATTTCACCCTCACCGTGGCTGCTCAGAATAAGCTGAGAGCACAAGAGAGTAAAACAACAAGAGGCACAGAATGAACTGTCGGGATGGCTCATACCCACCCGTGGACCCCAGGGCAGGTTTCGGGGTGACTGCCCCGATGGACCCCACCGTGTGTGGGGCTTGCTGACCCCAAGAGGATCCGCTACAGAATACACCTCTCTCGCCTGTTTGGGACAACTTGGCCATTTCTCCTCCCCGACGCAGCACCCATCGCCCTCTGTCTCCTGCCCTCAGCGTCTCCCTGGAGCTTCCAGGCACAGTGATGTGTCTCATTTGCATGATTAGACTTCCCTCCCTCTGACCCTGACATCCAGACAACGTGGGGGTGCAGCAAACATGTTCTAGCATCAATGCAAGAAACTGTCCAGATCCCCTCCGTGTGCCCCCTCACCTTACGTTTGTACTGTACCCCACCCCGCTCCCCCTCTGTACTGCTTGGGCTGTTGAGGGTGACATTTCTGTGACACATCAGGGTCTCACTCAGCAGGCCAGCTGTCAGCCTGAAGTGTGCAGTCATCTGTCACTTGTATCAAAGTTCTTAGTTCTTGTACATTAGCCTCCTGCGTGGACCTGGCCCGTCAGCCCTCTGGACGGACCAGGGTGGGTTGGAATCTGAAAGGGTCACCGTTTCAGCCTTTTCTCTGGGAATCTGTGGCGAGGCCCAGCGAATCCTGTTGAACCCACCTTGCTACAGCCACTGGGGCACCAGTTCCAAGTAGATTTCAGCCAGGTCGTGCAGGTGCAAGGACACAGCAGCTTGCCCGAGCCAGTGGTTAGACGCTTCGTTGTATATTCCCAGGCAAACTGTTCTGGGATGGATTTCATCCAGTGTTCTGGAAGCTGCCATGTGCTTTAGCGTCAGCTCCCTTTGGCGAAGGCCAGGCATGGCTTTGCCCTCCCTCTTTCACTCCTCTGCTCTTCCTTCGTGGGGTCACATTCAGAACAAACCACCATGCCTGTAAGACTTTGCTGGAAGCTTTGCTCTGGGTGGCTTGGGGCAGGGGGAGTGGAACCCAAACTAAGATAGTCTTGTTCTGGGTAAAATAATAATAAAAAAATAAGAGCCACTATTTATTGACCACTTACCATGTGCCAAACACAGTTGGAAACACTTTGTGTGCTGGAACAAATTTCATGCAGTGTGTGCCTTTTACAAACGAATAGAGGGTGTCAGTTGCAGTGACGTGTCGTAGGTACCACAGATGGAAGAATTAGGGCTCGAAGCTGCTTAGGTCTTTTGAACCTAGATTCCGAGTTCTTGCCACGACCCGATACTGAAGGTTCGTGTCCCCTGTTCAGAAGCCTCGGGGAGGCAGAAGGCTCATTTCCTCACTGCCGACAGCCGTTCTGGTGTGGACGGCATTGGGGAAGAGGAGGGTATCTGCCATCACCTGTCCCCTTAGTGCTGGTTGGATGCAATGTGCTCAGCCATGTCCCGTTTAAGGCGTGCCAAGTCCCATGGTTGAGGACCTCATTTTTGGTGTCCCCAGCGTGCATTTGTCCCTCCCCACCAGGGAGGGAATGATGCTCATGGCTTTCTGCACACTTAGTGCTCAGCTGCCTCAGTGTCCCATGTCACACTAGTTTTCTCACACACACACACACACACACACACACACACACCACCCCCTCCTTAAAGTCCATGGGAATAAATCCCCCTCTGTGTGCTCTGAGGGCTAACTGAGCTGCAGGACTGCCTGTGAAAACTAAGACCCCAGGAAGCCGTCCTGTCAAGTGCAGCCCAGCGTTGCCCTCACGCTCCAGCCCGCTGTCCTGCTGTCAGTGCCCCCCGCCCCGCACTGACCTGGCGTCTTTCACGAACCTCTGCCTAGACCTTCATGCTTCACAGGCTCCAGGGCTTCACGTCGGCCGGGCCCAACCCCCAGAAGCTGCCTCGGCTCCGCTAAGCGGCCGCTGGCCACGCCGCTGGCCACGCCGCTGGCCGGGCTGCACAAGCGCTTCCTCGGAGCTGATCAATGTTTCCGGCACCACGGGAGCCGCAATGGGCCGCCGTTCACACACCCGCCAGGGCAGAGCGGAAGAAGACAAGGGAAACACACACACACGCACACGTACTTACGCCCACGGTATGAAGGCCGTTTCGGCAGTTAGGCCTCGGAAGCCTCTCAGAGAACGATCCGAATCATCGCTGCTTTCCCGGCTCCGTGGTGTGGGCGGGCGCCCTCACCGAAAGCAGGGCCGGCGCTCACTTTGCTGCAAAAGGCGCCCTCCCCTCGGATAATGAACATGTTTGTTGAACTACATTTGGAAAATACTGAACTGTACGAAGGATAAGAATATTACCTACGTATCTTACCTCCTGGGTAAGTGTTAACACTTTGGAATTTTTCTTTCTATACTCTAAGAAATAGATGCTCTGTCAATATATACTCAATAAGTCCTTCATTACAGTTAAAGCGACCGTATCTTTAAAACACTTTCAGTATCTTTTCTAATTTGATGATAGACCACGAGATTTTACTGTTCCAATTTGCATTGATTTGATTATTGAGGGCTGCTTTTTAAGTCAGTCAGTAAAAACAGATTCTAACACGAGTCCCTGCCCATGCGAGGTTCACAGGCTGGTGGAACAGAGAAGTAACTTCTCCTCTGTCCAGGGTACAGTGGTCACGGTTCTTTCCCCTTCTGTGACCTGGGTATTCCGGTCTCTTGGTGGTTTTTCCAGTGGACAGCCTGAAGTCCAGCACCCGCGCGCTCATTTGATGAGGGAGGCAGCGTCTTAGTGGAGAAATGTCTCTGTCCTCTCTCCTCCCATCAAGCCACCTTCAGAATATTGTACAGTGACATGTACAATATTGCTCGTGAGCTTTCTTACAGAGAATTTGGGTAACGGTACCTCCGGGAGGCCTGAGGCTGTTCCCTTAGTGGTCTTCGAATGGGCAAGAAGGGGTTCAGGTGGAACCACAAGAAATGGGGAACACGTTAAGTGTCTGATCACAATTCCGAAAGTGTGTTTCTCACAGTTCTCATCTATGTTTTCTTAACCCCAAAATATTTCACGGTTCCTGTTTCTTTTCTCTATAGCCTGTATTGAAATAGAGAGTACATTTGTTTTACAGTCAGAAGTTGTGGGTTTGAATTCAGATCTGCTCTGTTTCGCTGCTGGGCCTGGTACATACTGGGTAGTGAGTCTTGAGGTCTTCACTTTCCTAAACTGTACATTTTGAATATTTATATTATTTTTTCCACGGAATTACTGTGAGGCTAGGAGAATGTCTTTGTAGAGCCTGCATCTGTATTGTTCTGGGGTGAAATGTGTCCTCCCACCCCTAATTCACATGCTGAAGTCTTGATACCCCTGGTGACTGTATTCGGAGACAGAGCCTTTTAAAGAGGTGAGTGAAGGTGAGGCTTGGGATGAGTCAGGAGGACGGCGGTCTGCGTAGGAAGAGGAGAAAGAGGACACATAGAGATACCGGTGTGCACACATAGGAGAGAACACGTGAGGACATGGGGAGGAGTCTGCCAGCTACTTCCTGAGGAGGGAGGGTCTTAGCTAGTGCACACCTGGCTCCAGGTACACACCTGGCTCCAGGTACACACCTGGCTCTCGGATGGTTGGCCTCCCGCACTGAGGGAATATAAGTGTGTGTGGGTTAAGCCATCCAGTCTGGTACAGCAAACTAATGCATATATCCTCAGTCGTGTTGTCATTTTATTTTCATTCTCTTTATTAGACGACCCTTCCAGGACCAGTATTTTTTCTCTTGTCCCTGATCCAGCTTTGTTCTGGACGCTGTCTGTCCTTCCAGCAGCCTCTCGGGTCTGTAATCTCCTGATGGGACCCAAGGTCAGTAGGTTTCAGTTCTCACTGAAGGACTTGCCCGTTGGTCAGTCAGTCATTCACAAAATGTAATGAGCACCTACTGTGTGCAGGCTGTGATAGACACTCCAATACTTAAAGAAGAAAACCCACATCCAAGGCCAAATGGTTCTTCAGCCTAAATTATATTGAAGGATTACAGAAGGGGTTCCCCACTAAGCATTTTGGGGAAAAGTAATGTCCGCTAAATCAAGCATTCCCCTGCCCACCCTCCCTGGTTCTGCTCTCACCACCATTTGAAACTTTGTACAATCTTATTTGGTGTGTGAATGGTTAGAAGATGAATCAATTAATAAGTCATCCAGTCAACAAACACTGCTTCATGTCCCTTGTAAAACAGCAGCTTTAGAAAAGAAGATAAAACAGAGTTTGTCCTCAAGGAACTTACACAAACTTATAAAAGTTTGTAAAACAGGAAAATAACAGTGACAAGGCAAGACATAATTAATCGCCACTTGAGTGAATAGATGGTGATGAGAGATACTGTGGTTCAATATGGGGGGTGGGGGCAGGGATGGTGACAGTGCCGAGAGGAAGTGGGGGCGAAGGAGAGAAGGGGGGGGGCAGAGGGGCTGGATCAGAAGAGCTTGGGGAAATCAAGTAAATAGTAACGAAGACGTACCAACCAAATAGAGGGTGCTAGATACACAGGTGCCTTTTAAAGCCGTGATGACTAACACAGGAAAATAAAATGGCAGTGGACTGATTTAAAAACAAATTAAGGGCACAGTGACCCAGAGTGAGAAAGAACGTTAGATAAGAATATGCGCTTGTGACAGAGCCAGAAACGGCCCCGTGGGAAAAGGTCGTTGGAGGGTGGGGCTGGTTGAAAATAAAATTTCAAATAAGTCTCCAGATTTAGCTTTGCTCAAGTCGTGAGGAGGAAAGAGGGCTGCCAGAACCTTGCATGTGTGTAGATTGAAAGCCACCATTTCGTCCCGGGAATAGTCCATTCTCAAAAGAGATGGTAGGAAGGCTTTGCAAATGGCTTATGGTGTGGAGCAAAATTGGAAAGTAGGAATGGTCCATTGCATGACTCTGCACGGGTTTGCAGGCCCTCCGAGTTTGTGTGGTCGTGTGCGGGACCGTTTGGCTGCCATTAGTGTGTAAGAAAAGCGTAAGTAGACATTGTGGGGACTTGTTAGCCTACATGGGGGCAGCAGAAGCTGCTGAGTCCAGAGCACAGGTGATTCCTGCATGGCGGTTTGTGCAGAAGGAGAAGGGCGACGTATCCTGGATGAGAGTCGCCCGGCTGAGCACCCCACACCCCAAGGAGACGCCTTCCCTGTCTCTTCTCTCCCTCCCCCCTCCTCCCCTGCTTTGGCTCAGTTGGGATCCCTCTGTTTCATCTTTTTAGCTCTAGTTTCTCCTCTCTGTAGCCTGATTTCCGTCCATCTCCTCCTGTTTCCTGCTTCCCTACATTGTCAGCATATGCAGGGCTTTGCTCTTCTGGGTGGCAGACATAGCTCTGACTCTACATTATCCTGGGGCCGGGGTCTCCACCGCTGGGTGGGTTGATTCCCCAGGGGGTTCAGTTTAAACCCCCCCAGGACATACAGTGCAGTTGCAGCTCACACAGAGTTTTGGTTTAAAGTCTGCTTGTGAGACAACAGCTAGAATGGAAAGTCTGGGGGAGCAGTGCATCGGAAAGTGACTGTGCCTTCTAGTCAGACAGCCTTGTTTCCTCCAACACTCGGCTAGATTCCGGTTTCTGTAGTTGAGGATGAGACGACGTTTGAATATGGCCTAGTCTGCCTAGAGGAGCCAGGCTGTATGAAACACAAGCACTTGCAACACAAGCACGGCCCTTAGCTTGGTGAGACACACTCTCAGAGGCGCGTAGGAAACAAGGCGGGCTCGGGGGACAGTAGGGTCATCAGCGATCTCACGGTCACTGAGGCTCCATGTCCTCACTGACCTGGGTAGTGCTAGGAATCCCTCGTGCTGTTGAAATTACTCATCTCTGTCTCCCTTCTCCACCGTCACGCACCTATTTGAATTCCGTGCTGTGACGTGCATCCACTTCAGTGGGCTCCGTCCCACTCAGACGTCCGCCTGTGGCCTGAGCAGAGTGGAGATGAGAGGTGTGAGGCCGGCAGACTGATCCGCAGCGGGTCTGAGACCGGAGGCTCCAGAGAAGGAGGTGGTGGGGGACCTGACATCAACCTAGAACGATGCCGGGGAGCTCTCCGCAGGGACACTGGAGTCTGACTGTGGGCATGTGTGACCGTTAGCAGGTAGCTCCTTCCGGGATAGTGGGTCGGGGAGAGCGGTTATCCTGCCCGTTCTTTCGTGGAACAGACCCAGGACTGGCCTCTTCCCCACTCTCACAGCTGTTCTTGGAATTCCGTGTAATATCTACTGGGAAGTTTAGAGAGGAGCGAGCGAGAGCCTCTTGTAAGGCTATTGAGCAAAGTGAGCAGGAGGCCATCCTTTGAAGTTTGCTAGTCTTGGGTCCCAATCCAAACTGCCACATCAGCTCTGGCTTTGGACAGATGATTTAAACTTTCTGAGCCTCAGACTCTCACCTGTAAAGTGGGCATTTTAAGCCTTAACCATTCAGGAGTCTCTTGCGAGGGTGAAACGGGGTAATGCGTCATTCCGGGTACATCGTAAGTGACCTCACGCATAAGAGCTCTTAAAGACTCATTTGAATGAATGTGGTGTTTTTTGGAGACAGGGAGACGGTGTAGGAGTCTCTGCATGGGAGCAGCTTCCTGGGAGGACACGCTGTGTGCTTCCACGGGCTCCATGCGCGGAAGGGCTCAGTACTGGGTTCATTGCTCTGCTGCTATTGTCTAAAAATCTTAATTGTTTTTGAATCAAATACTTTTTCATGTTGCGTTGGTCCCTGCAAGTTATGTAGCTGGCCTAGTCCGATGTGAGCACCTGAATCTAGTTGGTGATCAAAGGGCCAGCGTGTGGTCTGCGAGGTTCCCAAGCCCCCCTTCAGGTTGCGTGGCTCACAAGAGGGGCTCCCAGAAGTCAGCGGCGCTGCCGTACTCACGGTCATGCTTTAGTACCGTGAAATGATACAGAGTGAAATCAGCAACACGAAGAGGCGCATTGGGCCTTGTCCAAGAGACAGCGGGTCCCAAGCTTCCAGTTGTGCTCCGCTGGTGGAGATGGTCGGACAGCGCCTGCTTCTCCCAGGGTGGTATAAGGCAGCCTGTGACCCACGGCCCCCACCGTGAGCACACTGCCACCGTGGAGTGTCTGGCATGGCCCACGTTCCCAGATAAGCAGACAGTCATACCAGGCAGGACATTCCAAGGCTTAGAGGTTACCCCACCCAGGAGCTAGTTGAGGACAAAACCTTTCCTTGGGGCAAAGTTAATCCTTTACTGTGCAGGGACTGTCAGAGAAATTGCCGTAGGAAAAAGAAATGTGACTTAATGAGGGATGGAAATAGAAAGGGAGGACGGGGTGTCAGAGAACAGCGCTGGCTCTCCAGAGAGCTGGGAAACTGGCACAGTGGCCAGAAGCTGGGAAGCCTAGAAAGTTCTTCGCTGTTTAAATAAAGCAGAACTGGCACTTGTTGTCACTGTAACTGAAGACATTGAGTCAAATCACAACCGGTTATTCAGGATGGAATTCCAAAGACCATGCCTGTATCACGTGACTGGGGAGGGTCTGGCTCCTGGCTTCCTGCTGCATCCTGCTGTCCCTGGGGGCCTGGGAAGACTTGGATCGGCCTCCTCAACGTCCTTCCTGGGTCTCCACTTCTCAGCAGCAGTCTCCTACCACCCTTCCTGTTACACACACGCACACACACACACACCACACTTGCACACTCATACACACATCACACTCATTTGGGCAGGGCCCGGATGGACTGTGTTCACGTGGGCACGTCTCTACAAAACCCTTGTGGGAGGACATTTAACCTAAACTGTGCTTTCTTATACCAAATGCCACCTTCTGCATCAAAACTTCCCCCAAGTCACCTTCAAATAAAATCTCTCTAGATCTTGTCTGTAGCAAATACCGTTCACGTTTTCAACTCCCCCGCATGGATGCCTCATACATTATTGGGACTTAATACATATGAAATAGTTTGAATAATTGACCCTTATCACCACTTATCGGAAACAGCTTTCCCTACCTTCTATTCCTTCCTTAAAAGGAAGGGTCTGCCACCCAGGTCTGCCAAATTCTCCTAGCGAAAAAGAGCAATGATAAACGGTTCCAGAAATCTTCAGCCCTCACACACCAGCTCCCCTCTTTGTGAGAGCAGAGGAGAATGGAAAAGCAGAGCATTAATTCCGTTTCCTTTTGCCGTGCCCTTGATTTTATTTTGCAGTGACCCCTCACAAGCAAGGCTGGCTCTAGGTTGCCTCTATGCAAATTGAGAAGGGAAAGTCACTGGGTCGTCCGTTCTTGGTTCTTGGCTTCCCCTTTGGCGCTCTGGCTGCCGAGACCCTCCCACCTCGGTTCCTCTTTACCTGCCTACTTCACAGGGTGCCCCTGACGGAGCCCTGGCCTGGCGCTGGCTCATGGTGGTGTGCTTCCCAGACGCCCGACATCCATCGTTCTCAGTGTCCCCGCCAGACCAGTAGGTGTCGTAGCATCCTCGTCCTCATTTTTACGACTCTCAGTCCCTTCAGTGAGGAAAACTAAGTCGTTTACATGAATTAATCACAATGCAAGTTCAGGCTTCGGATCCAGACTTTCCCATCATGTATTGCCGTGGTCGTTAATGCCGAATGCAGGGATGGCAGAAATACGGCCTTTAGTTGCCCCTTTTCACGCTGGGGCCCACTGTAAGTATCTCAGCCTCCTTGTTCCTTCCTGGAGCTCCTGGAATAGCTCGGGAACCCTTGGAGTAGTGCTCTGGGCAATCGGTACCCATTGAACAGTGTTGGCAAGTGCGTTAACACACAATTTCCATTCTTGGCCCAGGGAGCGACTTCCCAAGTGATATTGGAAGAGAAAATTCCTGCAGAGCAAAGGCCTTTAGTAATTTCATGGAATGACTCCTAGTTGGAGGAGTTTCAGAGGCAAACGCAGGGGGACTCATTTTAATGCGTGCCTGTGATTTGCCAGACTTCGCGTGAAGCCTCATGACAGCGTGTGGAGGTACGCAGCGTCATTTCACATTTGCCGTTGAGGAAACCAAGTCTCAGCATCGAAGCCGCTTCTCCAAACACACGCTAGTGCAAGAGACAGAGTCAGGATTAGACGCAGCGTCTGAGCCAGAAGCTCTGCCGCAGATCTGCCCTCACTCACCCTCTTCCCAGCCCTCCAACCAAATCCCTTTCTCTCTCCTTGTAATAGTTTCTCCACTTTCAAAGAGAAGGGCTCGAAATTTTAAGGGGCAAAGAAATGAGATAAGTATAGGAATGACGGCAAGATTTGCTGTGTGTGACCTTGTGTGTGAGTAAAGGTAGGAATCCAGCAATAACTCCTTTTTTCTTCACCGACTGGGTGTATATTAAACTAGTATTTCTGCACAAGTAAGTAAAATTGAAAACCCGTTTCTCCACTCTCCGTTTCCTTGAAGACCCCCACGCCTGTGTGTGTGACGATTTTTCTCTTTGGCACTCTGCAGTGAGTGGATCAGGATCTGTGACTGTGGCAGAAGGAGAAGGAATCTAAAAGAGTATGAAAGGCTCGGTCGCCAGCCGCTGCTGATGGAACACGCCCGGTGTGTCTTTCCTTGTTCTTGGCACTGTGGGGACCCTAGACGGTGTAAGAAAGCCTTGTTCCTCTCTGAGACATTATCATGAGCTTACTTTCCAAGACTGTCTGATAGAAAAAATTAATTTACGCCTTAGGGAAGTAATCGAATCACAAAAAGTTACGGTTTGAGAGGGACCTTGTGTTACTTGTAGCTGCGTCCCCTTTGCTGGGTTAGGCAGATGAGGCTGTACTTACGTAGCCCCACCAACAGGGGGCTCCTGCTGCCTTGTGATGGCTCGTGGTTTCTGTTACTTCTATCCAGTGGTCCAATTTCTGCCATCAGGGCAGTCAGAAAAACTCTCTTCCTTCTCTCAGGAGCCTCGGATATGTTTGAGGACAGCTACCATTTCTTCCCTTCCCCCACCGACACCCCCACTCTTCCTCTGACCGTTTTGCAGTCATGTTCCAAAGCCTCCACTATGCTTTGTGTGGGTTCCCTCTGGTTAGCCCGAGCCCTCCGTAACCGTGATGAGTACAAGAAGCACAGTTCCGTAGGGGTGAGCGGCCTGGGCAGAAGACGCTGAGCCATTGATCTCCAGCTCTGGACACTGCCTCTTTCAGTGCAGACTGAGTGTGTGTGAATACTTGAGCAGCTGCATAATGCTACTGGCACCCAGTCTCCATCCAATGATTTTCTTAGGAATGGGTGCCATGTTAAAAGCACTCGGGGGCAATTTTTAAGTCTTTTAAAGGAGTTAGTCATGAGACGTGAGTGCTAATTCTGATGCCGCTGCTCGCTGGCTGTGAATCCTTGGAGAATTTCCTGCCTTTTCTGCGCTTCAAGTTAACACCCCTGCCAGCTGAGGCAGTTGAACGAGAGCCATTTTTCGAGTTCCGGACCCTGTTAAATTTCTGAGTCTAGGCTAGTCCATCTTCTAAGACAGCAATTGCTTTTTTGAACCCATATGCAAAATGTCCCATTTCTCCCAGTTGCATTTGTCCTGGTTATTCTAGTAGGTTTTGGCCCGGAGTTCCAAGCTTTTAAGATCTTTCTGAATTACATCGCTATCACTCAATGCATTAGCTTCTGTGCACAACGATATGTCATGGGGAGCACAGCAGCCATTTAACGCGGCCTGTTAGGATGTTGCCCGACCAGCTCTCTTCCTAATCTTGGCCCTCCTTCCTCGGCCTTGATTCTTCTTCTCAGCCAGCCCATTCCTTGCTGCTGACAGTCCCAAGTTTATGAGCTGGCGGTTTTCTGGTCCACACTTTTGCTGCTTTGGGGAAATAAGGATTAAAATTACGTCTCTACGCCGTCTCCAGGCCGAGTTCCTCTCCACGGTCCCTTGTGCCCAGAGACTGCTGTCACACATACAAGTTCTTTTAGCTTGTGTGATGGACATTTGTCCATTTAATTTTTGTCTCTGCAGCATCCAGCCCTCACTCTGCTTTTGGGTTCTCACCATTTTTCTATATGGTTGAGATTTCTCATAGTAAAACATAAAAATAGGCCCGGGAGCTTTTATTTCTCACTTCCTCTACTGCCTGGCCCTGTCTACCTCCATTTCGTACTTGAAGCATTACCGTCTCATCCTCACTGATCTCCTGGCTTCTCCCCTTGCCCTCTTTCCAACACAGGAGCTACGGGAATCTCCCTAACACTGAGCAGAGGAGATGTGTGCAGACTTCCGCATGGTTCCCCACCGGGGTTGGTGTCACACCCTCTGCATCCAGGCCTCCGTGTGCAACTGCCCACCCCAGACAAAGCGTCAACACTTCGGTCGGGTGTTTGTGGCAATTCTAAGAGTAGCAGCCTGCTGTCGCTCAGCCCTCCACACGGTGACCCCAGCCGGCTGCTGCCCCCCGTCTTACGTGTCTCCTTGCTCGTGCGCCCTCCAGTCCACGTTTTTGTCCTTGGTGTTTTGCTCTCCGAGCTTGTGGGAGAGCTCCCCGGGAAACCACATGTGTTCCTTTTGCAGCATTTCCTTTCTCATAGAATGGTCCAAACTGGAGCGTCCTAAGTTCTCCTTTCAGAAATCCGCCATCTCACGTCAGCCTCGCGCTTGCCTGGATTCTCTCGACTGTGGGAGACTCCCTATCATTTCTTCAAGCGCTATGATGTTTCCAACCCAAGGAAAAGATTTTAGTGTTTTCTGAGCATCTGCTTTGTGCCAGGTACTTTGGTGGGTTGGTCGCATGTGTCATTTCCTCTCATTCCAGCAGCAGTGCTAATAGTGAATACATTCATTTGTTAACTCCCTTAGACATGAGAATGAGATGTGGAGAATCTCATTACATGTGTGCAGGTTATGTATGAGCTGATCGGTGAAATCAGAATTCAGCTTCAAATCTTGGCTCCAAGATGCAAAGCGTTAAGTGGTACAGTCGGAGAAGCTATTCCTTTCTATTAAAAAAAAAAAGAGTTCATGGCCACTTTCCCCCCAGCAACTTCTCCATCATCAAGCAGGTCTTCCCATTAGTCAGTCCAGAATAGAAATTCTTCTAGTTCCCCGTCTCCGCCGTCTCCTTGTGTTTTTCTGAGACAGTGAGCCGCTGGTCAGTGAAATGGGCCAGACACTTGCATGATACCCTGCGTCTAGCAGCCCTAAGCTTTTAGCAGCTTTCTGGAAGTTCCTCACTCCTTCATGTCTATTTGATAATGTTCATGACGAAGGAACCAGCCATATCTTGGGACTGTGGGGGGAGGGGACAGAAGACTTGCACGGTCTTGCGTCCGTCCTCCCTTGTCTGAAAGGAGAATGAGCGCTTCCACTGGCATCCAGCTCTGGTCCACGTCCCTCTGCGGCACCGTACTTAGGTGCATATTCTCTCTGTCCAATGTCCACTTAACTTTCACCTGAATACACGCACCTCGAGTGTGAAATCGTTAGAGTTATGTGACGGAAACGGTGCTGGACTCAGAAAATTAGTTCAGTGGGAATAGCTCAAGTTCACTGAGCATGTACTGTATGTGCCAGGTGCAGCTGTACGTGCTTTTCATCAGTTGTTTATATTTGAACCTCACAACAGCCTGAGAAGAACTTGTTATGTGGATGAGGAGCCGGGGGCGGGAGGGGCTGAACGGTCCCCAGCTCTGCGTAGCTAATGAGCAGTGACCGAAGGTTTGGCTGTGGTCTGAAGCCAAAGCCAAGCGCTTGACCACCACTCCATTCTATACACTTGGCCCTTGACCCACGCAGGGGTAGGGGTGCCAACCCCCAGAGCAGTCAGAAATGTGCACATAGCTTACCTCCCCAGAACTTACCGACTAATAATAGCCTGTTGTTGACTGGAGGCTTTCCCGATCACATAAACAGTCGATTTTTTATGCCCAGTATATCATACACTATACTCTTACAATAAAGGAAGCCAGAGAAAAGGTGTCATTAACAAAATTACAAGGAAGAGAAAATTCATTACAGTACTGCACATATTTATGGAAAAAAATCCATGCATCAGTGGCCCCACGCAGTTCAAACCCGTGTTATTCGATGGTCAGCTGTGCCTTCCTGCTCAGTCATTACCAGCCCGAGCCCGGGGCAGTCCTGAACTTCCTTATAACTCTGTAAATGGAGACAACGACTGTTGCTTCAATAGCAGTGAACCGGAAACATTGAGCGCATTGGAAATCCTACATAACAGCGTAATGGATTGCCATGGCATGAAATCGTCAGGGCCCGTCATCAGAACAGTATTTATTCGAGATACTATCTGGACCAGCATTACCCTTAGTATTTCAGATCTCATTTAATTATCACATGAGCCACATGGAGAAGATCGTATTATTCTTATCATTTTAGAGACAAGAAAAAGCAGGTTAATATAGTATAATAAGTATAATATAATATAATGCAGCGTAATGTAATGTACAAAACTATCTACAAAAATACATGTTTTCTGAATGCCAGATTTCTGACCCTAAACCCTTAGGAACCCCTAGTGGAAGCAAATAGTGTTGGCTCTTGGTTGGGCTTAGCTGGTGCTGTATGCTCATCATTTCATTTTTCTGAGAGCGTCACAGCAGCAGGTGAGAGAGCGAGAGTGACAGGTGCCTTGTCCCCTGCCTGCCAATCCACAGAGCTCTGTGTGACCACCCACAATTGTCTCTTAAAAAGTCAGACACTTACACTGTCATCTCTCCAGGGAGTTTTCCAGCCATTGTCAGAATTCACTTTCCGTGACAGGACATAATGGACTTCGGGTTTCATTAAGGGACAGAACGCTCTGAAAAAATGTGCAGGCTTTTGTTTGAGCGAGAGAGACCTCAGACAGGAGGCAGCATGACTTGGTCGATGAAACAGATTAGAGACTTCCAGAATGGAGGCTTTGTGTTTAGCTTCTCTCCCGTCTCTGCCCTGCAGAAATGGCCCCACACCTGGGCATTAAAGTCAGGGAGGGCGGGCGAGCGGCGGGGTGGAGCAGGGATCCAGCCTTCAGTGGGAAGCTTTCTGGGCTCCCTGAGAAAGGAGGTGGTTGAGGGTCAGGAGTGGGGGGTACTTTCTCCCCAACCTCCCGAAGTGCACACGGCCCCGGGAGGCTGCCAGGTTTCTTGGGAGACCTTGGAACACCTCGTCAGCTCCTCTTGAAGACACGGCAGGTGAGAAGGCGGGGGAGCTCCGGCGTGTTGTCCAGGGGTGTCAGGTGCACCGGGCCACCGTGAGAAGGAGGCCCGCGTGCGTGCTGCGCGTACGTGCACGTTTTCTCCCTGAGAAGAAAGTACACGGCCACGCCTCCTACTCAGAGTCTGCAGAGCCCTCAGTGTTGACTAACGTCCTAAGTCGTGCTCTTCCGTTCCAGGCCTTCGGTCACTCAGTAAGCCGTCCCACCCCGGAGCCTGCCTTCGAGGCCCTCGTCCGGGTTAGGCGCCTGCTCCACGCTGGCTACGGCGCCCCGGCTGTCGGGCTCTGCACCTGGTCTTCTGCTGGTGCTTTACCTGCCTGTCTGCCCCTGCGGACTGCGAAACCCTCAGTAATGGATGGACAAGGCATCTTGACCGTGTATTTCAGGCACCTAGCCACGTCTGGCACCTAGTAGGTATGTCATTCAGTGGCGTTCAGTGACTGTTTCATCGGAAAGCCGTTTAGGCAGCAGCAGCTTGAGAGTCTTAGGTAAGATCGCTTTCATGGTTTGTTCCTAAATTTAGTGGCCACATGAGCACCCACGTCCAAGGGGCAGGTTCCGGGATTCATCTCTCTCTGGAAGTGATAACTCAAGCGGCTGCCTGCATGGCTTGTCCCTCGCCCCCTGTCTCTCCGGCTGCTTTGCAGGGTGAGGAGGAAGCGCAGGGTCCCACCAGGCCCTGAGGGCACCGTGCGAGGGAGGGAGAGGCAGCATGCCTGCCCGGTAGCCCTGCTGGTTCCCTTTCATTGATGGCGTGGGTGGAGGCTCTGCTGAGGCCACAGAGGGGAAAGCAGACAGTCACCTAGCCTGCCTGTCCCACCTGGTTCTGTTCCCTGGGTGCCAGGTGAGGGTGGAGGCCCATCCACGCTGCCCCACTGCTGCTTGAGGTGGGTCGGGGAAGGGGAGCCCTCACTTGGACCACCATGTTTAGCCTCGTTTATGTGGGGGTGGAGGCCCAGCGTCCAGCTGGTTTCTGCTGTCCCCCATCTCCCCATGCTGTGCCTCCTGGGGGGGGATGGAGGTCAGCTCTGGGTCCTGGGGAGGGCTTGCAGTTTTTTCTCCTGGAGTTTGACGTGGGCAGGGAATTGACTGTTGTCAGACCTCCCATTTTCTAGTCCTGTGACCATGGGAAATAGACTGTTTTTGGATGTGTGTGTGTGGGCGGTGCATGTGTACACCTGTTGGTGGGCCCAGGTGGGAGGCTTTTGCGGAGCCCCGTCTGAAGTAGTGGAAGGCGCTGAAGAAAGCAGGACGTCCCCATGTGGTGGTCTGCGGTCCTGAGGTCCCTGGGCAGCCGCTTCCTCTGCCCGTCAGAGGCTCCCTGGGCTTGTCGGCTGTGTGTGGTTTTCACTTGTGAGGTGACGCACAGGGGAATAGATCCACTTCACGGTGGCCGGAACCAGTCCCCATCGCCGTGTCCCATAAACAGTCATGACTCGAAGGCACAGCTGTGCCTTTCACGGTGCGGCCGGCAGTGTGAGCAGAACCCGAGGGCCAGTTTGCCTGTGGCTCCTGTCCCTTGGCTGTGCAGCCCAGGCAGCCTGCAGGGCGGGCCTCGCTGACACCCAGAATGTGCCTCAGTCACCTCTGCGTCTCCCAGGCCTGGCGCTGTGCGGGCAAGATCCCAGCCTACAGTTTTCACGGAATAAAAACACAGGCTCCTTTAACTGCACGGGAAAAGGCTTCATGTACGACACGTTTGCTGATGTGCTTTTCCCGTCTAGAATCCAAATTGATTCTAACCCTGGTTGATCCCCAGTGGATACTCTACGTGGAGGCAACTTGGGTTTGTAGCCTCCTGCCGGCGGCCGAGAACTCTGAAGCCTCACGCTCCCCAGGCGGCTCCAGGCTGTGGCTTGGCTTTTTTCCTGTCACACAGGCCCCCAGACCTGTGCTTAACTCAGCAGGACAAAGTGGCCTCCCCACTGCCTGCCCGGCCATTCTCCACATGAGGACAGTGGGAGCTGCGTCTAATATCAGTGGTTGTGTGGGGGCCTGGGGGGCACTTTGCTGGCAGGGGGGCTCCTGGCTGGTGGCACCGTTGTCAGTGGGCATCATGAAGGACCTGCCTCTAGGAGGGAGGAGGCAGAGGAAGAGAGAGCCAAAGGCAGAGCGAGGGAGACAGAATGATGGCACCGTGGCAGGAAAGAGGAACGAGGGAAGGGGAAAGAGAAGATGCTTTCCCGGGGGGCCGACACAGCACTTGCCTCTGTGGGCTGCTCTGGGCTGCCTTTTTTCTTCTCAGCATGCAAGATATTTGACTACCCAGGGATAAAACATCAAAACCCCAAATGTAATTAGTTGTAGGGAATATTGATGGGATGCCAGAGCTTTCTGGATGCTGTTGTGCTCCGAACACGGCGGGCCGCTGTGGGCAGGCCGGCCAGAGGGAGTGAGGCCCCGCTCCTGGCTCCTGGCAGGGGATTCCTCTGAGGCCCAGCGACGTTCACTCCATCCCCCCTGCATTAGCGAGACAATTACTGGGAGCACACGGCACGATGGGAGGGGGGTGGAGGCCAGCAAAGCCCTGGTTTGAGCTGGTAATGAGACAACAGTCAGGTTTAATGGAAACAAATTATCTTAGAATTAGTAAGAAGGAACAAATCTAATTCTTTGACTCCGAGCCTTGGGACTGGGGGCTGTCACTCGTAAAGCCGAGCGCTTTTCCTCCTGCGAGACGAGCCCCGCCCCTCACCCCCCCCCCCCCCCCCCCCGCCTGCCCTGTGTGCTCTGGGCCTGACCAGACAGAGGCCCACGCAGCCCCCTTGGGGTCCACCTTCTCTTTCCAGTCCTCCCTGCAAACTCGCATCTAGGCCACTGCTTCTTGCTAGTCTTTGCACAGTGCTCGAATCTCCAGGAAACAGCTCATGGCTATATACTGTCTGAGACCGTTCCCTAAATATTTATGTAGCATGAAAACCGTTCAAGGGGCAGATGCCTATTAGAAGGGCTTCTGTTTGCCCTGCAGTGACGGGTTCAGAACCGGGCACACTGTGTGCTCAGGGAACCGGGGCAGCCGGGGGCCGACTGCAGACAGGAACGGTCGGCCATCTGCCCCACCCCCACCCTCATGCCTCCATTTCCCATCGTGCAGTAGCTCTGCATTGTCTGGCTTTTACAGCGCTGGCCAGGCTGGCAGAGGACGGTGACAGGAGATTAAAACCTGTCACCAGTCACTGCTTCTTGTGGCGTGTCCTGGATAAACATGGGCGCCGTGGCTCACGGTGTTACTAAGCAGGAGAGCAGGTGCCACGTATCGGGGGGCCTCTGAGACTTCTGGGGGGATAAAAACACAGGGGACATCGTAGCCGCTGGCCAGTGCTGGCGATTCTGGGCATGGAGAGCCTCTGCCCAGGGGGACACCCTGGTTGAAAAGCAAGGCTCCTTCTGGTGGCAGACGCTTACCTTCTTCTTAATAACAGAGTAAGCAGTACTTGAGTTATTTATAATTATTATTGGGGAAAGCAAGTGTTAGTGACTACATGTTTGACTCCCCCAGATGCGTATGTTGAAACCTGTCCCCCGTGTGATGGTATTGGGAGGTGAGCCCTGTGGGAGCTGAGTAGGTCCGGGGGGTCATGACGTGCAGCTCTCACAGCTGGGTTGGTGCCCTCGCTGAGTCACCTGAGTCACCGCAGAGCCTGCGTCCTCTCTGCTCCGCCCGTGCGGACGCCCCCGCATCCTCACCGGGCCACACGCCGACACCCTGCTCTCGCTCCCGGTGCGGACTGTGACTGCCAGGGCGGCTGACAACTGTTGCGCCGCTCTCAGCCGCAGCCGGCGGTGCTCTGTTAGGGCGGCCAGGACTCAGGCAGCGGTGTCTGCTCAGGAGCCTGCGTTCCTCTCTTTGTATTCAGTGGCTCAGTGTTTCCTCAACCACAAATCTGTGAGTCATTATTCTGATTTCATGGATGATGAAATAAAGCTCAGAAAACATAAGCAGTTGGCCCACAGTGATTCAGGAGCAAACCTGAAGTTAAGTCCTTCCCGTGCCCATGTGCTTGGGGGCGTGGGAGCCCCTGGTGGCAATGGCGAAATTCAAGAGGGCTGAGTTGACACTAGGGATTTTCTCCGGGGAGGCTTAGTCAGAGGGGCAGCACCTTCCGGAGAGTCAGGAAACCAGTCGAATGACCATGATAACACGCAAATGAAATAGGATAAAAATAATGGTGACTCCCGCCACATGCCAGGTGTTTTGTTTGTGGGTTTTTTAAATTTTTATTATTAAACATACCGTCTAGGTAAACAGAACCTACACGTGTGTGAAGAGGTGTCAGCATTTCCCATATCACAGGCAGAGAAACCTGGCGTCAGTGTGGTTCTGTGCTGTGCCCTGGGCCGGCTGCTGGAAGTAGCAGACCCGGACGTGGGCTCCACGCGCAGGCCCAGCCTTCACCTGCCTGGGAAGCCCGCTCTCAGCACCTGCAGCTCGAGCCTCTCCCAGTGCACTGCTCCCCACGAATGGAGCTTCCTGAGGACGGTGCCCTGGCTTTGTTTAGCTCCGCCGCCTCGCCTCCGTGTCTCCAGCTTCATTTCCTCCGTTCTTTGCATTTCCTCCAGTGTCTGTGCCGTCAGAAGCAGCATCTGTGTCCCTTTGCTTCCCTCTCCCTGATCAAGATTACTTCAGGCTCTGCTACTCCCAGTCTCTCTGGGGTCTCTGACCTCTGTCACCTGTCTGTGGGCCCATTTTTGGGGACCCAGGGCACCCAGGGAGAGTGAGAGCCCATCTTATCACAGCAGTGCCCACGGGTATTGTGGACAGGTCAAGGGCAGTGCATTTTAGCTAAATGAATCATTTCTGGAGTAAGTCCATGGGCCGACACTAGAATTAGATGAATCTTAAATTCTCCAAGCCCGGGACATACGTGTCAGGCCACTAAGTGCCTCGTAACTGGCGAAAGCCATTTCTGGGTTGCCCAGACCACAGCTGTCAAGCTGTGCAGTGTCATGTGGAGGCCAAGTGCAGGGCAGAGACGGGATACGCTTCAAGTGCTTCTTCCATGTTAAAAAGTTGGAGGTGTGTTGTCACCCGCTTCTGAGGCTGTCTCAGAGGTCCGAAGAAGCACACAGGTCGATGCCACCAGCCCATATCCACAAGTACCTCGCTAGTCCTGGAGGGGAGACAGGGATGCCCCCTGGACGTACAGCCAGGCTGCCTGGGAGGCTGTCCCGTCCAAGTGTCCTGAGGCTCAGGTGCTCAGGGAGATGGAGAGACAGACAGAAGGCCTGGAGAGGTGACACACATACCAATCTGGAGAGGTGAGTAGGCAGAGAAAGACGTCCAAGGTGGGACAGGCACCCCGTGTGCAGGAAGTAACACGTGACTGGGTGCAGAAATGCAGCAGCATTTTGGAACCTCAGTAGCTGGCTGGGGCAGTGCAGGGGGCTTCGGGAGGGCAGGGGAAGATGACAGGTCAGGGAGACCCCGAGGGGTCAGGGAGACAGAGCCAGAGGATGGCATCCTCGTATTCAGTGAGAAGAAGCCTGATTTCCTCCTGTTGTGGTGGAGGGTGCAGCTTTAACACGGCTCTGCCGTCACTCACACCACCCTCTGGATGCAAATTCATGTTGCCAAGTGGCCTTTCCTCTGAACGCTTCATGCCCTGGCATGATAACTGACAGGAGGCTGGTGTGAAGGAGAAGCAGAGTGATCCAGGACCGCACGGCTGTGTGTCCGAGCCAGGAAAGCAGGCTTGTGCCCTGCAAATGACACACCTGTCCCCAAAGCTGTCAGCTGACAGCCCCTCCGTCACCGCCGTGGCGTTCCCAGTGCGAGGAGTGAGCAATGAGTGGGACCGGCTCCCGAGACAGAAGCGCACACACACCCAGGGAAGGTGAACGATTGCACGCAGGGCGTCTATCTCTGAGGTTCTTGCCCCAGCAAAACCAATTACTGGCCTTTTCCTCGCGAACGTGCGCTGAGTGTCAGCTTGTTGGGGGCCAGCTGGGAAGACGCTGGGACGCATCCCCGATACCAGGAGTGTGCTGAGAGTTCCAAGGCAAGGAAGTCAGTGTTTCTGGGCTTCTGCCGGTGGGGAGGGTGTGCAGTGCTTTGCAGAAGAGCTCTAAGGAAGGGCTGAGGCAGTGGCACGTCTAAAACACAGACACTTAGGAATTGCAGCAGGGAGTGAGGCAGCGCTGATCCCAGGCACTGTCCTCTGGGGAGAACGGCAGGGGGTCTGTCTGACCGGTGGGGGAAGGGCGCCTCGGACTCACTGTGCTGAATTGGGAAGCGGAGACATGTCCCAGGAAGATGCAGGCCCACTTCCCGCTCTGCCAGGAAAAATGCTCCCCAAAAGTACATTCCTGGCCTGTTAGATATACCAGGCTTCGGCCCCCTGAAGTACCAGCTCTTAGTTGTGCTGTCAAGGAGACTGGGATGGTCTCGGAAGCAGAGCTGATACTGTGGCTTGTTGTCGGTTTAGGTTTTCCATCCCCGGGCCTGGCGGGAGCTCCAGGCTCTGGTGTCGGTGCTGCGGCCCGTCCTCTAGTCATCACCTCCTTCCCCGTCGGGCATCTCTCGCCTTCCTCCAGGGCCGCAGCGATTGGCTGTGCAGTGTCTGTGCTGCAGGAAGGTATCGGCCAAGGGGACTGGGACAGTCCAGCCTCCAGGCAGAACTCCTTTGCAAAGACCCATGTGCCCAGGACAGGGTGTGTGCCCAGAGGGCCTGCTCTTGCCGAATACGCTCCTAGAAGCGCCCTGGGCAGGTACTGGCTTTGCTCCTCCCCTGCCTTCTCCGCTTAGGGGTGAGCAGAACGGAACAGGAGTGCAGGAGACTGGCTGAGCTGCGCAGGCAGCTGGAGTGGGCAGAGCAGGGAACTGGGCCGGACAGCAGGACTAGTCCTGTGAGGCCACCCAGACACGAGGCAGGCTGGGAAATGTGGTCCCTGGCTTGACAGTCGCTTCTCAGCTGCAGTCCTGCACCTGGAAGGGAGCGTAAGTCTTTCAGGGACCATTGATTGTCTCTGCAGCAGGTTTCCAGTGAGAAAACGGGGGCTCGGAGAAGTTGCTCAAGGAAATCACCCAAAACTTCTAAGTGACCGAGGCAGCACTGGAACATTAGAGAGAAAACTGTCAAAACTGCTGATCTGAGGTCACACCTTCCCCAGGCCTTTGGTTTTCCTGGCCTCCCAATTCCCAGGAGCTTCGACTGAGGGCGGGGCTCTGAAGTCACATTATCTTGGCTTCCAATTTGGTGCCACCACTTACTAGCTCCAGGATCGTGGGCGCGGGGTTGCCTCTTAGGCTTGCTTTGCTCATTTTCAAGTGACACGATAATAGTATTACCTACATTAGATGCTTTTTGTGAGAATGACGTGAGTTATTGCATGCCGAGAGCTTAGATCGGTGCTTGGCACTTCGTGCTAAGCATTAGTTACTTCTTGCCGTTGCTGCTGTTCCGATCCTGTTGTGTCTCGGGTCAGTCTGCCTGGGTACTAGAGCCCCCCATTCTGCCACCTCGTACTTGGGACGGACTGCTGTGCCCCACCCACCCTTACGACGCAGCTTCTCCTCTTCCCCCTGAGCTCCAGGCCACTGGAATAGGTGTCCCTCTCCTCAAGGATCTCGGGAACATTGGGCCAAATGACCAACCTCTTCTTCCCTCTGGATGAGACAGGTGCCTTCAGCTGTAATCATCTCGTCATCTCAGCCCTCTTACTCTGGCTTCAGCGCAACAGACGTTGCCTCACTCTCTCTGCTCTGAAATAATTATACAGAATTGTCGTATGATCTGCATATATTTTCTTTTACAAATGGCTGTGTTTAAAGAGTAATAAAACCAATAACACTGTTTATTAACACTGTAAAATAAATTGGGATTCAGGCGTACCCAGGACAGATAGCTTAAGCAAATCCAATTTGTACCAAGGAATTCAGCTTAATCAAAGGAACAGACGCTCTCCATTTACCCTCTAATCCAGTGGCTCATATGAGGGTCACATCCAACAGAGTCTTTATTTGCTCCCGTCACCTTGCCTGGGTAGAAAAAGCCTGACGTTGAACTTGTAAATGTCTAAAAGGTCATTCATAATTAACTCGAATGCTGCACATTTTTTTATGGCAATGTCACACGCCTTCAGTGTCACTGACCTCTTCCCCCGGTGCCTGCAAACCCCACGGAACACAATGGCCCAGCCACAAAGTGGACTGCACGGGTCCTTGCAGTCGCCTTTCCTTCACACCGCGCCTCCCTCCCGTGGGGCATTGCGTGCCCTCCATTGTGGCCTCACAACACTGGGCCATTGTGGCCTGTTCACAGGGCCCACGGCTTGGATTCAGAGGTCAATCCTGAATGACCTTGGGACCGCGTCTCAAGTTCAAGGACTCACGCACATCCCCCATGTCACTCACATGCCTCAAAGAACTAGAGTCTGGCCTCGCATTCCAACGAGACATGTCCTATTTTGAATTTTCTTCCTCCCTGCGTAGCTCTGGTGGTACTTTCTCATGGGGTTTGAGGAACTCTTAAAATTTGAATGCTGACATGACGTTAAAAGTTGCCTAGTCCAAATTCCCCATCCTGAGAAAGCAGCGGCTTTAGTTTTCTTTATTAAATCAATGAAAGAACGAAGCATCCTCTCATATCATCATGACGTACGAGCGCTGAAGCAGATCACAAATATCATTTGACAGTGCGCTTTGGGAGAGCAGGTTAGCGATATGGATCAAGGTGGAAAACGGTACACACACATTGACTCGGTAATTAAACTTCCAGAGAGTTCCCTACACTCTACCTCATCTCTGCTAAGAGTGAAAAACACATGATGGCAGTTGTAATATCCCTCATCGTAAGTGTCGTTAAATTATGGTGCATCTTTGCAATGGAGTATTGTCCAGCCACTGACAGAATAAAGTAGCTATGGGGGCAATCTGTGCCTAAAAAAATAAGGAGAGCTTTCACTTTTTATGCTGTTTTGCTTTTCTTACATTGTAAAATATTTCATTTAAAAAAATCAGCAAGGATTATCTAGTGAAGATATATGCCAGCTTTTCATTATATACCTTTATATATATATTTTAAACACTAATAAATTGTTATCTTTTTAAATTGAAACATATAATTCATTGTAGAAGCTTTTGAAAATACAGATATTCACTCATGATTCTACCACCCACTGCTCACGTTTTATCATATGCCTGTTCAACCTTTTCATCATGCAGAATTTTATGTATTCAAATACCATGGAGTTTTTTTTTTCTTATGAAAATATCATCACATTGTAAACACCTTTTCACAACCTAAAAGACCAAGTTTCCATGGCATTAAATCATCTTTTACAATATAATTTTAATGATTTCAGGGTATTCAACTTTCTAGATAGCTTATTAGGCCACATCCCAGTTGTATATTTAAATTGTTTTCAGGACTTTTTTTTTTCTTTATTTAGTTTTTGTTTTGTTATTATTAATACATATTCAAATTTCACGCCCCCTCCCCAGGATAACATTAGAAGTTGTTATACTGGTCTAAGTGTCTACATATTTTTTAAGCGCCTGATAAAATATTGCCAGCAAATTCCAAAGAACTCCAAATTCTACTGACCAGCAGAAAATGAGAATTTTCACTCACCCTCTTTCACACTACACAGTATAAGGGATGCTTTTAACAACCACAGGGATCCTTAAAAATTCCGTTCCATTTGCAGGGCTTTGTATAATATACTATGAAAATTGACTCCTGTCTGCCGTAAAAATGCAGTGAATGCTGGAAAGACAAGGCAGCATAGTTAGGAAAAACCTTTTCAATCATTCATTTGGTCAATATTTATTGAGTGTCAGACTCTGTTTTAGCCCCTGGGGACGTAAGCAAGAACAGGCTCTCTACTCAGCAAGTAAGGTATTCCAGAAAACAGTGGAGGCCCCGTGAAATCAAGCAAGGGTACAGCGTGGGGAGGTTTCCGGGGGCTGCTTTAGAATGGCTGGTGGGGGCGGGGCTCTCTGAGGAGATTATGAGACAGGGCCAGGCACGGAAGACTCCGGGAGAGTACCTTCTAGAAGAGGAGATGGGAAACCCCAGGGAGAGCTCTTCATTGTGGGGGATCAGGAAAAAAAGCTCCTTGTGTCTACAGCAAAGTGAATGAGGCGGTCGTGATTGCAGATGGGGTGGGGTGCAGTGCAGGGCGGGTGGGAAGGGGCCGGGGAAGTCCTGGTAAGGAGTGGAGATGTCCTGCTAAGTGCCAGGGGAAACTACTGGCAGGGGGTTAACAGTGTAATGCCGCCTTATCTATTCTTTGTGAGGTCTCTAAAGCTGCTGGGCAGAGAATCGATTGCAGGAGGTGGGTGCTTGAGTGAGTGGGGGTTGGACGAGTCTGAAGAGGACGTTGTAGTAGTTTAAATACAGGTGACAGTGGCCTGACTGACAGTGGAAGCAGATGGAGAAAAGCGCATGGATTCAGGTTTTGCAAAAGTGACAACACGTGTGTAATTAATGTATAGAACATGGGAAGTGAGACGAAAAGAAAGGAAAGTGGGCGTGTTTCCTGGGTTTTTACCTAGGGAACTGGTTTAATGAAGGAGAATGAGATTGCAGGTTTGGCAGTGGATTTGGGGAGCCGGAATTCTTGTTCAAGACGTGTTAAGTTTGAAATTCTTCTCAGGCATACAAATTCAGGTCCCAGATTGACGGGCTAATCTTCTGGAGTTCGGACACATTTGAGAGCTGGTGGTCGGAGCCTAAAGAGGGGATTTCAAGCCTCAGGTCTAGATGAGATCAAGGGAGAGAGTGAAGAAAAAGGAGGGGAAGGGAGGAGAGCAGCGGGGAGACCCCAGAGGCCTGAGCTGCTCCAAGCTTTTGACTGGAGTGGAGAAGGAGGTGCCATGGAGATGAGAGGAGCAGACAGCGGCAGAGGGGGATCCCTGGGAGGAACAAGTGTCACATGGTGGTGGGGCGCAGGGACCTGCAGAGCTGCTGTCAGTGCCACTCCCGTTCTCTGGGGGCAGGAAAGAAGGCTGCTGCAGCCGGCGGACGCGTGGCCAGAAGCTGAAATTGTAAGGCAGGTTTGGGAAGGTAAGTGAGGCAGGAGCACAGGTACCTGCAGGTCTGCTGGAGTGGGCCCATCTGGGTTACACTTTCTCCACTAACTTTTCATTGCACACTACGCCGCACATATGTGGATGAAGACCGGGAAATGGAGGTGACACAGCACGATTACCAAGCAAACACCAGAGGAACGTTCGTTCACAAGACCTAGGACACCAGCGCCCAGATTCCCTGCTGGTCTCCCCTTCTCACCTGGAGGGAACCGCCCTCCTGACGCACTGGTAATTTCCTCACTTCTCCGTATACTTGTACCGTAATGCATACGACCTTACCATAGCTTAGTTTTGCCCGATGTGAAACAGTGTATAAGAGAAATTCCGTTGTTTGTGTTTGGGCTTCTTCTTTCCTTACCTCAGTATTACATCTGGAATACCCCCCTTGCTGTAGACAGGTGAGCGGGGTCCCCTTGTATCGGGTGTGGCTGTGTGCAAATCCCACCCTCTCGCTGTCCATCCTGCTGGTGATTCCAGTGGGAGGCAGTTTTGAGTGGTGCCGTTGTGAGTATTTGTGTACCTGCACCTGTGTGTCTCTCTGGTGCGGACCGAGGTGAGAACTGCTGTGTCACAGAGCACGCGCGCCTGCAGCTTTAGGAGATGGCGGCCAGCTGTTCTGGGAGGGATTTCACTAACTCACACTCCCATTCGCAGTGTGTGAGCATTTCTCTTGCCCCATATCCTTAACCCACTTGGTATTAATAAGTTATTCATTTTTTTCCCCCGCATGATAGGTGTGCAAAGATATTTTATTGTGGCTTTATTTTTCATTTTGTTATCTTTTTTAATTGTTGGCCACTTGGATTTTCTTTTCTTTTGATGAGAGTTCTGGTCTAGTCTTTGTCAGTTTTTCTACTGGTTTTCTGTCTTTATCTTGATTTTTGGCTATTCTTTATATATTCTACATACTAATCCTTTGTCTATTATGTGTCTTAAGGAATATTACTTTGGGGGTGGCCATTTAGCTCAGTTGGTTAGCGTGTGGTGCTAATAGCACCAAGGTTACCGGTTCGATCCCCATATGGACCACTGTGAGCTACGCCCTCCTTGGAAGGGAAAAAAAAAGATTACTTCGTGTTTTCACTCTTTCTGTGGTGTCTTTTAATGAAAGAGAGGTTTAAAATTGTACCTTTTAAAATAAAATTGCTCCAAACAGGTAGGAAAATGCGTGCCTGGCTGGCCATACCTTCGTATGCCTCCTGTCTTTGGTGTCCTCTAGGTCACACTAAAATGAGGAAACAGGGGCGCACTTCAGTGTGTCCCATTTAAGAATGAGAAAGCCACCAATCGTACCTAGGCCTGGACCCCTGTGCTAACGAGGAAACCCCTACATGTTTCCGGTTTGGGCAGCCTCAGCTTAACAGTGACAAGCTGGACACTCACTCTTGTCCTGCAGCAAAAAAAAATAAATAAAAATTAAAAAAAGAACATGCCAAGGAATCACCTGAGCAAAAACTATACAGGTTTCCCTTTTCTCTCCTTTGAAAACAATACCTGAAGAAGCCGGCTGTGGGGGAGGGAACAGAGCCCTGCCTCAGAAGTGTCACAGTTATCACTAGGCCGTACGTCGTCAACAAGTGCCCCTCTCGGAAGCAGGTGTGGGTAGCTGTCCCCACACCTGCTCTGTGGACGGGCCCAGTCCTTTACTGTTCAGTTCTGAGTCATGAACCACCACCCCGACCCTCATTTCTCAGTCTCTTTGACCAGATCCAAACCAGTTTCCTCCCACTTCCAACTCACTGCCTGCCATTCAAACCCATGGAGGTATACTCCGCTTGCATTTGGTTCTGAATTAATACATATTAATGGGTGGTAATTCGTTTCTACCAGTGCATATATTTACTTGAAATACAATTTCCCATCTAATGCATTTTATTCACATCACTGCATGGTACTGCATCCAGAATAATATCTTTAGTGATTATTCATTACTGAAATAATATATTGGTGCCAAACAGCAGCTTTTAAGTGGCTTCAGATTTTTTTTCCCCTTCAAAATGAACATGTTATTATTATACAGATAGAATAATCTCATTATCCCACTAACTGAAGACGACAGCTTTCCAGGAGGCTATTTCAAAAAGTCTCGTTCAGGTGGGAAGCAGGGGCTTCTCTGATGGGGCGTGGGGGGTAGGTGCTGCTTCTGATGTGAATGCAGATGTGGGATGAACAGATGTAGCAGAGAGCAGGTGTGCAAGTTGCTCAAAGCAAAACGTGTGCTGTCTGAAGCAAAGCGTAGGGGAAGAGCAGATGTATCTTTGAAAGCTGCAAATGAGTATGTGTGTGTGTGCTCGTGAGCGCGAGAGGGAGGGAGGGAGGGAGAGAGGGAGAAAAATAGCAGAAATTAAATTAATGCAGGAGACCCCTGGGAGTGGTGCCCTAAAGCGTCACGCTCCATGTAGGCACTCCAGGAAAACCATCGTGACCTGCTGGAAGCCATTGCCGTATCTTAGGACGCTAGAGAAATAGGGGACATGTATCGAGTGGCATTTCTGTCAAGTATTCTACATCTGTTTATCCTAAGTGACACTTATTATCGTCCCCTTTTCTCTGATTAGGAGACTGAGGCCCAGAGAGATTAAATTTCATCACCCACAATCTCTTCCCAATAAGTCATAGGAAGCTAATTTGTCTGCACATCCATGTAAATTCTAAACCCGGTGTTGCTCCCCCTGCATTTGGAATTGAGTGGTTAAGAGTATTAGCTGTTCACATCCCATCTCGTTGCTTGCAAAATGTAGGGGATTGAAAAATGGCCTGATTTGGTGATGGCCGTTTTCGTGAGGATTCAGTGAGATTATGATCCCGGATCATAAATCATGTTTCAGGTATTGGAAATCTGTCCTTTCTTCCCGCTTTATGATCTAGACAGTCCGTTGGGAACTTTGCATCTAAAACCGGATATGAGCCTCCTCTGTGCCCCGTGAAATCTTGTGCAACCATGCATCTTCTGGTCCCTGGATCCGTGCGTGCCCCCGGTGCCAGTCAGGTCCTGCATGAGTTTGGTCTTGCAGCCTTTCTTTGCACGTGAATCAGCACATTGGAGGGCAGAAGAGCAGTGGTGTCGTCTGGCCACTAAACCTCACAGAAGCAACCTAAATCGTTGTTATTGTTTCCTAGTGGTTTTCACATCAGGCTCCTTTGGGAAACGCTTTAAGAGGAAGGATCCTAGGGGCTCAGGCCAGGAGAGGAAGCCCCAAGGTGCTGGTAGGTTGAAAACTACCCAGGTGTCCAATGTTCCATCCCCCCAGGGCTGGTAACCACTGGTCTCAAAATTGATTTAGGATTGAGTCTGTAGAGAGGACATCACTGAGGTGAAGCTCAGGGCTTAGTGCAGAACGAGGGTGGGAAGCTGAGTGAACCCCTACATCCGCCCTTTGCTCGTGTGGACCTGAGTGCCTGTCCCAGGTGCCCGGTCAGGGGGCTGAGGGCTGGGGAAGAAGAGTCACGAGTGGTCCGGTGTTGCCACAGGGGAACCCAGGGCATTCCACTTGCATTTTCTGTCTTCTTTCTGACCTGCTTTTTCTTCTTTTAATGCCCTATGTAGATTTTCAAAAAATAATTGTAGTGTTAAAATTATCTTCTAGTAAAATTGACTTTTTTGGTGTGCATTCTAATCTTAACACGTACAAATTCGTGTGACCGCCACAGCTGGAATATGGGATGGTGACCCCCAAAACTCCCTGGTGACCTCCATTTACAGTTGTTGCCTCTCCCAGCCCCAGCCCACTGATATGTTGTTCACCATCGCTGTAGCTTTGTCCTTTTGAGGATGTCGTTTAAATGTAATTACAGTTTATGTAACCTTTTGAGGCTGGCTTCTTGCACTCAGTATGATGCCTTTGTGATTCATCCAAATTGTTATGAGTCAATGGTTTATTCCTTTTTGTTGCTAAGTAGTACTCCATTATACAGATGGACCACACTCTGTTTACTCATTCAGGAATTAAAGGGCATTTGGGTTGTTTCCACTGGTTGGCAATTACGAAACAGAGTTGCCGTAAACCGTTGTGTGCAACTTTTTCCGTGAACATAGATTTTCATTTTCTAGGGTCATATGGTTAAGAGTGTGTTTAACTTTCTAAGAAACGGACAAGTTTCCCAACGTGGCTTTACCACTGCATTCACACCAGCAAGGTGTACGAGCTCTCTTTGCTTCACACCCTCACCCTCCCTCGTTTCTTACCTCGTTCCTTAGTTCTGTTAGCGATTCTAACAGTTGTGTTAGGGGCATCTCATCATGGCTCTAACCAGCATTTCCCTAATGACTAAAGACGTTGAAAATCTTTCCATGGGCTTATGTCACACTTTGGTGAAGTCTCTCTGTTCAAGACTTTCCAATAGTTTTAAAATTGACTTTGTTTTCTCACTGCTGAATTTTGAGAATTCTTTATATATTCTAGATATAAGTCCTTCGATGTGTGATTTGCATCTATTTTCTCCCAAGTTGTATGTAGCTCATCTTTTCACTCTCTTAATAGTGTCTTTCAAAGCAAGATTTTTCAATTTTGAGGAAGACCAATTTATCAATTTTTCTCATACGGATTATGTTGTTGGTGTCAAAATCTGTAAATTATTTGCCTAACATTAGGTCATGAAAGTTTTCTCCTATATTTTCTTCTAAAACTCTTATACTTTTATGTTTTACACTTAGATCTAATGTATGTTTGAGGTGTGAGGTTTTAGGTCAATGTTTTTATTATTTTGTTTGCATATAGTGTCTAATTGTTTTACCACATTATTTAACAAACAAACAAACAACACTGTCTTTTCTCCATGGAAATGTTTTTGCATCTTGATTAAAAATCAGCTGGCCCACTATTTCTGGAGTCTGTATCTTCCATTGGTCTGTATGTCTTTGTGTCTATCCTTTCACACAGACATACAGTAACCCACTCTCTTGATTACTGTTGCTTTATCGAAGTCTTAAATTAGATAATGTGACTCCCGCAACTTTATTCTTCTTTTTTCAAAATTCTTTGAGCTGTTTTAGTTTCTTTGCCTTTCCATATAAAATTTAAAATCAGCTACTCTATATCCACAAAACATTTTACTGGGATTTTAATTGGAATTGCATAACTGTCAATAAATGTGGGAAGAATTAACAGCTTTACTGCTTTGAGTCTTTTAACTCATAAACATGGTATATTTCTCCGTTAGTTTAGATCTTTGCTTTATTTCAAGAGTATTTTGTGATTTTTTTCAGGCCGTGAATCTTATATATCTTTTGCTTAATTTTTTGGAGCTGTTGTTATAGCATCTTTATAAAATGTTAATTTATAATTTATACTGCTAGTATATTGAGTGAATCATGGCTGATTTTTGTGTGGTAATCTTGTATTTTGTGACCTTACTAGGCTCACTTATTACTTCTAAGAGTTTTTTTCTTCTTTTTTTCTGTAGATTCTTTGGAATTTTCTATATAGATACCGTGTTTCCCCGAAAATAAGACCTAACTGGAAAACAAGCCCTAGCATGATTTTTCAGGATGACATCCCCTGAACATAAGCCCTAATGTGTCTTTTGGAGCAAAACTTAATATAAGACCTGGTTATATTTTTGGGGAAACACGGTAATCATGTTGAATTCAAATAGGGACAGTATTATCTCTTAATTTCTCATCTCTAGGCCTTTTATTTCATATTGCACTAGTTATGAATTCCAGCACTGTTAGGTTGGGCAAAAGTAATTATGGCTTTTGCAATTATTTTTAACCTTTTAAACCGCAGTTAACTTTTGCTTCAACCTAATATGTTGAATAAGAGTAGTAGGATTGGAAATTCTCTTCTCAATGTTAGGATGAAAGCATTCAGTCTTTCACCAGTAAGTATGAGGATAGTTGTAAGATATTTGTATATGCTCTTTATTGAGTTGAGGAAGTTACCTTCTATTTCTAATCTGCTTAGAATTTTGAATATGAGTGGATCTTATATTTGATTAACAGTTTTTTGCTTTTTTTATATCAGTTGATACGACCCTGTGGTTCATCCTCTTTGGACTGTTCATACAGTAAATAGTGAATTACATTCATAGGTTTCAGACTGTTGATCTAGCTTTGCATTCCTGGGATAAACACTACTTGGTTGTGGTATATTATTCTTTGTATATATTGATGTATTGGTTTACTTATATTTTGTTGACAATTTTTGTGTCTGTGTTCATGAAGGATATTGACATGTATATTTCATTTTTGGTACCATCTTTGTATTTTGTTTTAGAGTAACGCTTATCTTATGAAATGAGATGTACAATGTTCTCTCCTCTTCGGTTTTTTGGTATAGGTTGTATAGAAATGGTGTTACATTGTCTTTAAACGTTTGGTAGAATTTTCTGGCATCTATCTGGGCCTGGAGATGTCTTTTTTAGAATGCTTTTGACTACAAAATCCAGTTATTTAGTAGCTGTAGAAATACTCAGGTTATCTATCCCATCTTGGGTGAGTTTTGGTATTTCATCCTTTTTAGCAGTTGGCTCATTTTATCTTAGTTCTCAAATTTATGTGCATAGAGTCGATTATAGATTATTATTCCTTTAATAGTTATCCTCTTAATGTCTACAGTGTGGGTAGTGATACCCGCTTTTTCATTTCAAATTCACTGGTAATTTTTGTCTTTGATCTTTTTTTCTTCGTAAATCTTGCTAGAGTTTTCCCAATTTTACTGATCTTTCAAAGAAGCCAGCTTTTGGTTTCATTTATATTTTTTATTGTTTTCATGTTTTCAATTTCATTTATTTCTGCTTTTATTATTTTCTTCTTTCTGCTTGCTTGGGTTTAACTGTCTATTCTTTCTCTAGTTTTATAATGTGAAAGTTTAGCTTATTGATTTGAGACCATTCTTCTTTTTCAATATAAGCATTTAATGCTGTACATTTCCCTGTAAGCATTGCTTTAGGTGAATCCCACACATTGATATTTTGCATTTTCCATTTTGTTCTTTGTAGATTTTCTCTTTTTCTCTTTTTTGGATCATTAGTTTCAGGTGTACAAAACAACATAACGATGAGACATTTACACCCCTTACAAAGTAATAACCCCCATAAGTCTATTTCCCCTCTGACACTGTACGCAGCTATTACAGTACCACTGACTATATTCCCTATGCTGTACTTTAAATCCAGTGACCACATATTTTTTTTTTAATTATAATTGACATTCAGTATTATTTTATATTAGTTTCAGGTGTGCAGTGTAGTGGTTAGGCTTTATATAATTTATGAAGTGATCCCCTGATAAGTCCAGTACCCATCTGGCACCCTACATAGTTATTACAATACTATTGACTATATTTTCCATACTGTACTTTACATCCCCATGGCTCTCCTGTACCTACTACCTATTTGTACTTCCTACTCCCTTCACCTTTCTCACTCAGTCCCCCAAACACCTCTCATCTGGCAACCATCAGTTTGTTCTCGGTGTCTATGAGTCTGTTTCTGTTTTGTTTGTTCGTTTATACTGTTCTTTAGATTCCACATATAAGTGAGGTCATATGGTATGTTCTTTGTAGATTTTCATGTTCTGGTTTTCACAGACTTGCTACATTTTAAGCAAGTAAGGATCTATAATGGATTTGAAACTGTGGTCTTGCCAATGTAAATGATATTGGCATTTACCCTGCAAGCAGATTCGTGCCTCATCGTTCATTCACTCCTTCCTTCCCTCCATACCTGTTTATTGAGTGTTCACTGTAGTTCGAGCACTCTTCTAAGCACTGCAGATATAGCACTGAACAAAACGATGAGAATACCTGCCTTTTTGGGAAGATAGATACTAGACTGGGATACAGTACAATTTTAGGTAGTAATACCTGAGAGGAAGAAACTTACTAAGTTGCATCGTTTCGTTTAGAGTGTGTTTGAGACAGAGAGGAAAGACGGAGGAGGTGTCATTTGAAGAGAGACCTGAATGAAGTAAGGGGCTACTGGGTCGTGTGAAGAGCCATCATGGCAGAGGGAACAGGAGGTACTAAGGCCCAGCGGCAGCGTGTGAGGCAAGAACAGAGTAATAGGAAAGGGTGAAAGGGTGGACGGCGTGGTAATGGTTAGGGACTGTGGTTCTGAATTGTTCGGCCCACGACCAGCAGCTCATTCCCACCCCGTCTAATCCACATGGGTTCAGTCTCTCTAGGGAGCTTGTTGAACGTTGCTGAGCTGCATCCCTCATAATTGGGACTCAGGTGGGTCCTGTTGGCATCTAGTGTCTGACACCAGGTGAGTCTGGAGCGTGGAGGTCCTTGGACCACACTGGGCTTTCTCCAGTTTCTCAACGCCACTCTGTCGCATGGAATTTCCAAAGGCAGTGTGACATGAGGACGGGGCTGACGCAGCCACTCCATGCAGCCAGCCAGACAGGCCCCTGCCACTTATCCATCTTCCCTGCTCAGAAGGCCCAGCCTCGTTATTGCGGCAGCTGTCACGGCACAGGCTCCTGGGAGGGAGGACACTGACACCGCCGTTATATGTTTTCACAATCTAGAAGCATCGGCTGTTTGAGTCGCAGGATCTTATTTGAAAAGAAAGAAATTTGTCTCTTGGAAGACAAAAACAAACAAGTAAATAGACAAGGACAGATTGTAACTAGTTAGTAGCAAAATAATTAGTGACAAAACCGCCTCTGGGCAGGAGCTGGGGCAAACCTCTCCGTCCCCCGTGGAGGCTCTGACCCTGCTAAATGCTTATTATTTCTCATATTCCAGGATCCTCATTGATACTCTGCTGCCAAGACCTCGGGGACCTGCCGTAGCTATTTCCCCACCATTCACAGGGAGAATGGAGCCCAGTTGCTTGGGAGATTAATTAACTTGTCAAACAATTAAGCAGACAGGCTGTAATCGAGGTTTCCATTTCATAATTGATTTATCACTTTGTAGCTTCTTGAGTCCTGGGGCTCAGAATGGAGGGGCTGCCGTGCAGGGAAAACCGTCCAGACAGTGGTGGGGTGCTGTGAGGAGGGCAGCAGGGGAGCGCCCCCCGATCCTGCAAGCACTTCGTGGTCCAGCTTGGCTTCTGACCGGCCATCACACACACTGAGAATTTCGTTTTCGTTTTCTAGTTGTCCTTTCTCCCGGGCCTCGCACTGTCTTCTAGTTTGGAGAGGCAGAGTCCAGGGAATGTCACGGGGCCACCTACAGTGCCAGGGCTTCTCCTCTGCCATGAAAATGCCTAAAGAAATATCCCGTGTTACTAATTTATGCTGTGACCATGACTGACTCAGACCTGCCTTCACAGTGTTCAGCGAGACGTCACAGGCCCTTTTGGGGATGCTGCGCCCCGACAGCAGAGCCTGTGGTATGCGGCACCACGCTGGTTGTCCCAGCTTCCGTGGGCACAGCAGGCAGGCTGCGTCCCCAGCCCCTGCCCCAATGATGCTGCCCCGGGGGGGGGGGGTCTCGGATGGGGCTTCAGAATCTGCCTGTTGAATTAAGCCGCCAAAGATGTAGTGTTTAGATCAGAAGAGTCCCAAACTGCAGCTGTGATCTGGGGCCTTGGCCACCAGGTGTCCTGTCCAGAGGCACTTTCTGTCTCCTGGCCCTTCACCGAGCACTTGGGTACCAGCCTGAGGGTTCTGGGAGCCTTGCGCTCTGTGGATTGGTCTCTGTAGGGATGCTTCCTGAGCTGGACCCAAAGGCAGGAGTGTTCAACTACAAATGGAAAAAAAACAACAAGGGCAGAAGCAAAAGTTTCTTGTGCTTTTTTGGGTTTCCCTCTTCTTGGTTCTTGTGGATGGGTTTGCAGTGTGTGTGTGTGTGTGTGTGTGTGTGTGTGCGCGCGCGCACTTGCGCATTTTTGTTTCATTCATTATTTCCCTTTTCAGCCTACTTTGCCCTCATTCTCAGCCCTCCCCCACCTTCACTCCCAGCGACACCCCTAGAATCTCCACAGCAAACGGGCTCTGTCATCAGCTCTGAAGTCCTGCAGCGAGTGCGTCATCACCCGGAGGCCCCAGGCATCAGGAACACGCCAAGGAAAGTGGCCGTCAGTGAGAGACGCCTCCCGACTAGGAGGTTCAAACCGTGTGCAGTTTGCAAGACTCTTTTGATGCCACACAACAAGCGCAACTTTTATGTATTTGCTTCAAAGCAAATGGCTTTTTCATAAAAAGCATTATAGATCCTCTAGAAGCCTCTTCTCCCACAGTCGTCTCCTCTCCCTCTCCCCTGCAGCCACCATTATGAGCTGATGTCTCCACCTGTTTTTTTTAAATTTTTTTTTTAATAAGATAAAATTTTATTTCAATAAGAACAATTGTTCCTATATAGAAACTGAATTATTCTTACAGTATTATCACATTAATGGCAAGAGTGCTTTAACTTAGGAATACTGGCTCCTTCGATGTGTCCATCAGCAGCACAGCCTATTGTTTTTAAAATTATTTTTAATTTATGCTAATGACATTCTTTACCTGTCATTCTGAGTGTTAATGGGTATTTTTCAGCTTGCTTTCTCCACTAACCGTGTTTTCGGGATTTATGTCTTTTTGTCTTTTGTAGGCCAAGTCCAGTCCTGTTAGCGGCTGTAAAGGATTCCTTCGTCTGTGTGTGGTTTTGTCTGATTCAGGATCTCTGTGTCCTGGCCATTGCTTTTCCATTCGATGCAGTACTCTACTGGCCATGACTTTTCGTGTCTTCCATGTCACAGGTGCATGGATAAATGCCTAGGAATTAATTGCTTTTGGGTAAATGTCTAGGAATTGCTGAATCATAGCCTCTGCGTGTTTTGAATTACATTCGAGCAGACATCGCCGCATTTCTCTACGTGCTTGTACCAATATACAGAGGGGGCCAAAAAACGTGTATACACATTTTAGAAAGGAAAAAACTGTATTAAAATTGTAATACTCAATAGATAGCCATAACAAAAGATGAATACAAGTCACGTGTAGACATTTTTTAGGCACCCCCAATATAAGGATGTGAGAGTTACCTTGTCCCATGTCCCCACAACACATACTGTTGTTAAACTCTATACATTTCCACCAAATAGTTTTAGTCTCCTACCCAACCAGACTTGGGAGTGAATTATAAGTTATTCCTTTCACAAAAGTTTCACAGGAGGACCTAGGCTTAAATGGACAACCCACAAAATAAAGGAGTGAGAGGAGTTTAAACTTAGGAAATGCAGGTAGGTCCCCAACAGTGTGGTCTAAAAACACAATAAAGCCTCATTTATTGAGCTCTCCTTAAAAAGTGCACACATCAGTAAAAAAAAGCAAACAAAACAAAGAAAAAAGAATATAGAGTCTATTTTTAATTGCAACAGTTTGAACCAAAGGCAAATGAATATAAATTGTAGCTTGCTGTGTCGCAGGTGTCCCAAAGCCTTTGAGTTCGGCTGTATGTGAGGCATCCATAGAAGCATAACATTAAAGCAGGACAGCCGGACCCCCTGCCTTCCGTTTATGGGTGCTGCTGACGTTGTAGCACTCAGTCGCACTGCCAGTCACTTCACTGTCGCCTTTCGTGGCCGAACCCGTCTCCCAGGACTCCCTCCCACACACTTTATTTTCCTTTCACTGCACCCGCAGAGAGAAACTTGAGGCCAGTCCTCATTTGAATGACTGTGCTGTCCGCACTTGAGGAGCCTGTGTTAATGAGGATTTGTAGAAACTGAATAATTGATGCCTGCATGTTTCTGAGCTTAATTATCAGCCAGACGGATTCTCTTCCCTTTGCATTTGGGACAGAACCTGGTGGCTGCGGCTCTGAGGTCATGCAGCCAGACTCGCTGCAGGAGGGTCTAGAATGTAAGGTTCACCCGGTCGTCTCATCCCCCTAAGTTAGCGCATAGCGTCCCGATGCGTATCTGGGTAAGAGTCCAGCAGTTAGTGACCGTGTTCTGTAAGAAAGCGCTGGGCGTGTGCACAGCTCATGCCCGTGATGTCTCTTCCTCCTGGCATTCACAGAGCACACGTAAATAACTGATTAACACCAGCAGGATAGGTCGGAATGAGAAGTGGGCCAGGAGACTGGAACAGTCGCCGCCTGAAACCGTCCTCCGTTCTCTGAAGAGGAGGAAGTGAACTGACAGCCTGTAAAAAGCACTTTGTAAGACGCAGAGCACTCCGTGACTGCATCAGCTTTATGTATCCACAGAGAGATGAGGGGAAAATGCTGACGCTCAGGGCCCAGCCTGCGAGCGGGCCTGGCGATCTGCATTCCTAGCCAGTGTCCCTGGACCCGTGAGTCTTCCGCTGTTCGTGCCTAAGAGTCACGCACACAGAGGGCCTGTGGACACACAGCTGGCTGGGCCCCAGCGGTGGCTGATTCCGGGTTCTGGGGGTGAGGGGGGCTGGAGCAGCCCCATTTCTGTGGAAGTTGCCGGGTGCTGCCGAGCAGGGCTTGTGCTGTGGGAACCGGTGCCCTGAGAGGTTCTACGAACACGGACCTTTGAGAACTGTTAGGTTGGTGCAAAAGGAATTGCGGTTTAGAAGGTTAGAAACAGTTGCAAACACCGCAGTTACTTTTGCACTGACCTGTACTGAAGTATTCGCTCTTGATTTGTGTCATCCAAACATGAAGATATGGGAGAAAAACAGTCGCAAAGGGGAAAGAAACTGGTAGGGGTGAAGATAAACTCAGCGATCCAGCCAGTTTGCAAATCATCCAGAACTCGCACTGTCCCTGACTTTGACCCGCCTGGTCTCTAGAATCGGTGCAATCTAGTGGGCGACTTCATACATAGAGGAACAACTTGTAAGGACAGAAGCTGAGAAGTCAGGGGCTTGCTCCATGTGCCTCGGACTGAGGCACATTCACGGGAGAACCTTGCGGTGGTGTCGCGGGGTGTGTACAGACCTGTGGGACACTGGCTCCCTGCACGTGAAGTTCCGTACTCGAGTCTTGTCCGCGGGAGGTTCCGTCTTTGCTCTCTTCCAGCTCCGGAGACAAGGTCTCGTTCGGAGCCTCCGCACTGTGGACGAGGGACCCAGTGGAGGTTGCTGGGATGACATTACTCACAGACATTCATTTTAAAGCTCGATCTAGCACATTAGGGCTGGAAGGACTCACAGAGATGATGAGCTTGTCCTCTGCTTTATGGATTGAGACGCAGAAATAGACAAGGAAAGGAGCTTCTCAATGTTTATGGGAGACTTCATAAATTCCTAGACACTTGAGGAGGGAGGCTCAGGCCCGGCAAGAAAATGAAGGCAAGCCCAGGAAAGGTGGCATGAAGCTGCCAGGTGACAAGTTGAAGGGGGCCGTCCCCCGGCCTGGGGTGGGAGGGGATTGTGTGATGGGGCCCGAGAGGGAGGAAGGGATGAAGAGAAGTGAGGCGGACAGAGAAACAAGAGCAGCGCTGTTTCCCGCATGCGGTCATTTCACGGAGTTTAAATAAAACAAAGAACTTAGACTTGGAAGGGAGATTGCACATTACCTCCTGCAGAGGTGATCATTTCTCTGAACTTGAACCAGGAGCTGCAGACACGCCAGTCAGACCCCCTGGCCTCCGTGCACCCCACGCCTACGTGTTCACGCTCATCGCGTGATTCTGTAGCTCGTTCAGTAAAGACCCCATGTGGCCCCGCCTTGCGTGATCCCAGAAAAGGCATCTTCTCCTTTAGATTCCCGAGGGAGACTGGTCTCCCAGTTTTTACTTTGCATACCTCCAGGGACAGGGAGCTCATTCTCTCAAGGGTGGGCTCTCTCACGGGAGGGCAGTGGGCACAGGGGTCACGAGTGGCAGTGCCACTCTGGAGGAAAGCTGCAAGGGGGCCTGACAGCCCGTAGGTTCCTGCCTTAAACTCTCGGTCCCGTGGTTTCTTTATCAGTTGGCAATAATAACAGCTCCTACCTCACAGGCTGCTTTGGGGAGTTTTACTTAGTTAATACGTGTAAACAATGGTGGCTGGCATGTAGGAACAGCCAGGGCTGCCTGTGCTCAGAAGGGCCTGTGTTTGGTTTCATGCTCTGCTTAATAATTTTTGAACAAGGGGGCTCCACATTTCCCTCTTGCAGTGGGCCCTGCAAACTCTTTAGCCAGACCTGGGGAGAGCCCAATATGTGTTAACACTTACAAGTTGGCTTAGCTGTTCTAACATTTTGAAAAGTTTAAATCATTACCATGTTCTTTGTTTTTTGTTTCCATCTTGGCTTCAGGACCGTGTGTTACATGTAGAAGTCCTGGGTCTCGCCTTCTCCAAAAGCTCAGGCTGCTGCTTCCCATGGCAGGAGGGTGTCGCTCAGCCGCACCCTTGAATGGGGGCTTGCCTGGCATTGACACACTCGGTCACTGGGATTGTTTCTCCCTGTCCCCGGGGTGGCTGTTGAACCCGGCTGTCTTCTGCCATCTGCACAGCCCCTGCAGAGACCGCTCCTTTGTCTGGGGCACTCCCCATTTCACTTTCTTTCCAGATATAATCCCATGTTGAGACATTGATTTCAGAGCACAGGAATGTGTCCTGGGGGCTGTGTCCCTAATAACAGCCAGGACACTCACCAGCTGCCAGCACCAACCCTCCTTACATATTTTCAATACCTTGCCTTGAACTCAGGTCACCAGACTAGACTTTCTTTCTCAGCAAAGTAATTTTGTTTTGGGGAGTCCCGTTTCCATTCTCTGCATGGTCCACTCCAAGATGGGTATCTTTGCTTCAGCTATCGGAGCCAGTGTGGGAAAATGGATCCTCCCCTCCCAGAAGCTGTTTGTGAGAATTAATTAAATCACCTTCGTCCCAGGGTCCAGCTCCACCCAACACGGTTCCCAGTCAGAGGGTGATGCAAGTTTTTTATTCTGCCCTGACGCCCAGACCGAGCTGCCCACCATTTGTTTAACTAGGAGGGCCCTGGGTTCATGCTGTGCGCGAGACGTCACTTCCACTCAACGCGAAGCTTCTCCCCACCACTCTCACCGTGGGTTCTGTCCTGACCTCTGGCTGAATTCTTCTTCATCTGGAATCTCCTTCAAGAACTTCAAGGCAATGTGTGTGCGGGACACTCCCCATCTGCCAAGATGACCAAATGGTAAATGGGCAGAATGAGCCAGTGCCCAGAGGGGCGTCTCAGCTGTGATGTGCCTTGGACGCGGTTCTCAGAGAAAGCAAAGTCAGACCAGGAAACAGTCGTTCCTGCCCTGGGCCTCTCCTCGTGCTGAGCCCCAAACACCCCGTTCCTCTCCAGGAAACTTGCTCTGCCCTCTCTGGGGTGGCTTCTTGCAACTTTTTGTGACTTTTCGGCCTTTCTCTGAGCCCACCGTGGCAGCTATGGAGACCACATCTGGATGATGTGTGCTCTTACAGAAGTGCTCGCCATCTCTTAGCTGGCGGAGGAGTTCAGGGAGAGAGCATGCTTGGTTTTCATTTATTTGTAATTGTAAACAGCTTGACAAGACCGCGCCATGGAGCCCGATTCCAGCCCTCTAGGGGGAGCCAGGCTGGGCCTGGGCCTTCCCGAGCCTTCAGACGGCCGCTGTGAGTTCCAGCTTGTGTTTAATGGGGAAAGCAAGCGGAGCCCGTAGGACGAAGCTGATCCCAAAGGCAGATGTGAGGTTCTTTCTTCTGAGTCTGAGCTGGTAGCAGCCATTCCGTGGAATTTACTTAAAAGAAACCAAAGCCGCACACTTTGTTTCTCCTGTCAGTGAGAGGCAGTCATGTTCCCTGGTCCCGCCGTGCCCTGCAGTGTGTGGCTGGCGCCCCTGTGACCGCCTGCCTATGTCACAGACACACGCCGCCCTCTTCACGGTGCTTCCCAATCCCTCCGTATGTCCTGTGCAATTTGACCATTGCACAAGGCAGCTCTGCTCCGCCCGCTCAGAGCCTGGGAACCCCCCCAGTGTCCTGCCACCCTCAGTCTGGTTGCTGGACTGCAGACAGGACCTCTCGTGTTTATTCAAGAGGCGCCGTAAGTGAACCTGGAGGAAAAGTGGGCTGCAGGAAGCGTCTCCCTCTGCTCAGCACTCACTCATGAGGAGGCTTACACTCAAGGAAGGGCTGCTCCATCTGACAGGACTCAGAATGATGCCGCCTCCGTAAACCTCTGCTGGAGAAAGACAGATGCGGGGAGCGAGCGAGCCAAGGAGAGACGGAGCCCGCCGGCCACTTGGCGCTGTGTGTGCTGAGCCGTTGGAAAGCTGGACAGCGCCCAGCACCTTGGTCTCCTTCCTTGGTCGGGTCAGACTGGTCCCTGCCCTTCACTGCCGCTTCGTGGGCGAGCTCTCCGGGCTGCAGTGCCCAGGAAGTGCTCCCGGAAGATGGCACAGTAGCATCCCTCCCAGCCCAGCAGGTCTAGTGCAGGCCTGCAGAAACAGCGGGCTTCTGACCACATCTGGTTGCAGTCTGGTTGCTGGACTGCACCTCCGAACCGCCCGGCGCCAGCCCTCATGCCTTGCGGTGTCTCCAGTCAGGCCTTGGTGTTTTGACCCTTGCTTTTTGGGCAGTCTGATCCTGTCCGTTTCCATGAGGTTTCATGCTTCTCTGTGGTCAGCCGGGCATCTGAGCCCGCCCTCACCTTTCTCGGACAGCTTGGTGTGGACACCTGCTCATGTTTGTTCCAACGTCAGAGCTTGTGTAGCCAAACCCCTTGCAAGTTCCTTATCCCAGCCCCATGCACTCACTCACTTCCAGAGGGAGCTCAGGCTTGCCAGCCTCGCCCCCTCCACCTGACTAGGAGGAAAATAATGGGTCCCAGACACAATGGAGTCCTCGGCACACACTTAGGCCATAAGCATGAGGTCTGTGGCTTTTAGTCAGAGGAATAAGTAGTAGGGGACAGCGTTTCCCACACAGCTGACATGCCGGAGAAGGCCTGCCCCTGGGGCGGGCATGGTGGGGAGGCGGGATGAGGTAGAAAGGAAGCTCTTGGGTGCTGAGGCTGACGTCACAGACCTTAAAGAAGAGAACCCGTTTCCCCATTCTTATTTCCTTCTCTCACCTTCGGAGAGGTCACCGGGGATTTTGGAGAAGGGAGCCTGTAGTCTAGACCCTAACATGCAGGGGGGCCTGTAGGGGTTCCCCTTGACAAGCACAGCTCCCCACAGGTAGAGAATTGTTGCAGAAGTCTGAGCTGGTACCAGAGTGCTTTCAGCTCAGTGCTACGTGTCACAAGAGGAGGCAGTGTGACCGCACACATGGCCTTGGGGAACCCAGCAGGGACCTGTAAGCTGGCGGCAGTCCTCCTGCGTCCTTGGTGGCTCCCTGCGTGCTGGGCTGGGCTCTGTGATCTCCCTGCATCGCTCCATCAGTGGCTCGGGCACCGCTGTTACTCCCATTTCAGAGATGGTGAAAATGCAGTGGACCGCCTGTCCACGTGTATTCAGACTGTCTCACTGTCGTATCTAGGGCACACGTGGAAGCAGGGCTTGAACCCGGCTCGGTGTGACTCCGGAGCCCTAGCTGTCAACCACCCACTGCGCTGTGTAGACTTAAAGAAGCTGCACTGCTTGTCCATCGGGCGGGCAGTGAGGACCCTGCGATGGAATAATGGGTCGCAGTGCCTGCCATCAAGCCTCTGTCTAACGAGGGGACATAACGTGTGCTGCCATGTGCGTTGTGCTGCCCTCCCTGTCTGCCAGACTCGGCTGCACACTCCCACCCATCCCTCTGATGGCACCGTGGTGTCACAGGCAGGTAGAATACAAGAAGAGCCTGTCTGGGCGCAGGAGACAGAGGAGAGGGAGGATGGGCTGTGCCTGGAAGTCAGACTCTGTAGAGCAAACAGCAGACCCCGTGTGGTGACAGCGCGAGGTGGCGTGAATAGCCCCTGCCCACGCTGTGCTCGGATGGCGTGCTGAGCCACGGCACCATGTCGTGTGGAAACACTGCTCGGAGCCCCCTGAAGCCGCGGCAGGACACCCAGCCTGGCGTGCTTCTTCATTGCATACACAAGGCAGGTCTGCATTCAGGAGATGCCATGTGGAGACTGCCGGTTGGGACCTGTTAGCTACTTAGCCACGCACGCCGCTCGCTCAGAAACGCTTGGCAGAAATGGTTGCCAGAGACGGGGGGTTGCGGGAGGCTCACAGCAGTGCTATTACTCCTGAAGATAATTGCAAAGTTAACACTGCTTAAAAGTGTCTAATGTTTTCTTCAACATTTTGGTGAGTTGCAATGAATCCCAATCACAATTCAACAGCTTTTCTATTTAAAACAATTATGGCCTTTGCAGTGAGCTTTGAAGCAAGTAAATTGTCTGCCAGAGGTTGTCTGCGCTCCGTCAGTCCGCTGCCTTCGGGTTGCAGCTCACTGGCATTACCTTGGTTTAACCCTTCGTCAGATCCCAAGGTCAGCAACCAAACTGCCTACGTAGTGGGGGAGGGAAAAGTGGCGTCATCATCCTTGAGACACTTACACCCACTACACATCACAGACATCCATTACTAGAGGCAGGACTCGGACTCAGCTGAGAATGTATCGGACCCCAATCTTCAGCCAAGTGACAGAAGCACATCATTGGGATCTGACAGCTGTGTCAGGAAATGAAAGGAGGCACTTACTCCTGTGATGGCGTTCAGAGCCACCCCTTGTCAATATCTTGTGTTTGTTGTGTCGTTTCCTTCATGCTAAGCCTGAAGAGCAAGCCAAGTTGGGAGGAAGAAGGGTGACCCTCTCTCAGAGAGAGTTGGAATTAGAAAAAGGAGGCAGGGCCTACAGAAATGTGTGGTTGTTGTGAAAAAGGAACCCAAGCTGGAAGAAACAAGTCCAGGCGAGTCTGACAGGGCCGTGTGGCTGTTTCCGTAACACATTTTTATTGAATCCTGCTCCTACCCTGGGAACTCAGAGATGACTGAGTTAGCACTTGCCCTCCAGGAACTTGCCATGCAAAGTATGGCTTGTGGCTTCGTTATCGCCACCAAATCAACTGTTTGGTTAACAGTTCATTACATAGGGCTGTTATTGATAAAATCCTGCAATAACAGAGCTGGAGATAATTACTGGTGTGCGTATGGGTAACCACTGGTAAAATGTAGCATCTTGGATACTTTGTATCACCTGGTAGTTATAACATGCAGTTACAACTGAATTGGAGCACCAAGTTCCAGGGCGTGAACTCTATAGATGGCTTTGGGCATCATGGACTCTTTAATATGAATCCTTCTGATTCATGAATACGGGCGATCTTTCCATTTACGTGTGTCGTCTTCAGTGTCTTTCGTAAATGTCTAACAGTTTTCAGTGTACAGATTTGTCACCTGGTTAGGTTTATTTTTTAAGTATTTCATTGGTTTTGATGCCATTGAGAATAAGATTGTTTTTTTAATTTCTCTTTCACATACTTCGTGTATAGAAATGCAACTATTTTTTATGTTGCTCTTGGATACTGTAAATTTACTGAATTTGTTTATTTTAAGAGTTCTTTGGTGGAATTTTTAGGGTTTTCTATACATAGTTTTATGTCATCTGCAAATAGAGACAATTTTACTTTTCTTTTCGGATTTGGATGCCTTTTACTTCTTGCCTAACGGCTCTGACGAGGGCTTCCCGTACTATGTTGAATAGCAGAGGTGAGAGTGGGCACTCTTGTCTTGTTCCTGATTTTAGAGGAAAAGCTTCCAGCTTTTTACTGTTAAGTATGCTGTTAGCTGTGGGTTTTTCGTATATGGCCTTTATTGTTTTGAGGTATGTTCCTTCTATGCTAAATTTTGAGAACTTTTATCATGCAAGGGTGTTGAGTTTTTTCAAATACTTTTTCTCCATCTGTTGAGATCGTATGATTTTTATCCTTCATTCTATTATGATGTATTAGGTATATTGATTTCCATGTATTGAACAATCCTTGCATCCCAGGGGTAAATCCCACTTGATCATAATGCGTGGCCCTTTCAGTGTTCAGTTAAATTTGGTTTGCTAGAATTCTGTTGAGAATTTTTGCATCTATATTCATCAGGGATATTGGCCTATACATTTCTCTTCTTGTAGTGTCTGTACTTGGCTTTGGGATAATGCTAGCCTCATAAAAGAGTGTGGAAGTGTTTCCTCCTCTTTATTTATTTATTTTTTTTGGGGGGGGGCGTAGAATTTGAGAAGAATTGGCATTAATTCTCCTTTAAAATGTTTGTCACAATTTACCCATGAAACCATCTGGTCCCGGGCTTTCCTTTGTTTGGAGTTTTTGATTAATGCCACAATCTTCTTAACCATGATTGATCTGTTCAGATTTTTCTATTTCTTCATGATTCAGTGTGGGTAGAGTGTATGTTTCTAGGAATTTATCTATTTCTTCTAGGTTATCCAATGTATTGGCCTACAATCGTTCATAATAGTCTCTTGTGATCTTTTGGAGTTCTGTGGCGCCAGTTGTGATATCTTGTCTTTAACTTACAACTTCGGTTTTTCAGTCTTCTTTCTTTTTTCATAGTTAGTCTCGATAAAGGTTTGTGACTTTTGTTTATCTTTTCAGAAAAACCAGCTCTTATTTTCATTGATTTTTTTTTCCTAAGTCTTTTTAGTCTTTATTTATTTTGGGTGTGCGGTTTTTATGTTCACTGCTGACATTATGAAACACTGTGGGGGCATATTTTACTGTGGATATGTTCCTTACCAACTCTCAGTTCAGTGGAGTGAACTGTAGATTTTAATTGCTATGAATTTATTTGGCTTACCTTAGAATGAAAAAAAAAGTGAAAAATGTTCTTTCATTTCTTCATTCATTTAAAAAAAGATTTACAAAAGCGAATAGAAAGTCTCGTTGGTAGATTAGTAGTGGTGGATGAGCCAGATGGAGAACTCACGAATGAAATCTTTATTTCTGAATTGAACAACTAGGTGGGGGAAGACGCGGAGAGAAATACATCTGAGTGAAAAAATATTATGACAAATATTTATAAAGTATGTATTCTCACGTGTTCAAATTACTCTTGGGGTTCTTACTCAACATCTATGCAGATGTCAAATATGAAATTTGGGATATAAATCTTGGAGCTCAGTTGGAGAATTTATAGCCGTAGATATAAATTTGGAAAAAATCACAGACAGTCATGGGTTGGGAGAAGCTCTTTTTGGAAAAGAGTGTATTACTATACGGAACAGCCGATAGCTTTGGACAAAGCCTAGGATACGGCATCATTAAGAGTTTGATCCAATGATAGATACATGGCGAACAAAGTAACCAGTTAGAAAGGAGAAAACTAGGAAAGCATGTGTTTCGTTTTGGAATTCAAGAGAAGTGGGTGTTTCAAAGTAAGGGAGTAGTCTACTTGCCAAATGCTACAGAATTGTCCAGAAAAGGAAGATCTGAGAAGTGACCTTTGAATTTTATAACATGGAGGTGTTCTGTTTCACTGAGGTGCTTATAAGAATTGAAATGGGGTACAAGGCAGTGGGGTAGTGACTAGTGAAGCCCTTCTGTGAACGGACAGAAGAAACACAGGCTGTAGGTATATAGGAACTAACGTCGGAGTTTTTTTCTTTTGTTGTGTTTTAAGGTGGTGAGATAGGAGAGTGTGTTTGTTTGCTTATGAGATACTCCAATACAAATGAAGAAATTAATGCTGCTGACGATAGTGTCCAATTGCATTAGCAAATGTATAGTTAAGATCCAGAACACAAGTGAAGAATTCTGGACACTAGCTGGTTGTGCACACCGTGAATTCATGGGGTCCTAGAATGTCTGAGCTGATGAGGGCGTAGAGGTCATCTAGTGCAGCCATTTATTTGCTGGCTCGTTCCTTCAAGTAACAGGTTTTGGAGATCTGTGCAGCAAGCATGATTGAAATAGATCCCGCGCCCTTAATACATAAGGATAGCCCCTTTTTATAAGCAAGAAAAATGCAACTCATTTTTCTTGCATGAAGTCATACCCTTTTTTCAGGTCGCGCTGGAGTGAAACCCCGTGACTACTCTCAATACATAGCTCTTTCTTTTAAGACTGTATTTTGACAGCTTTTAGGTTCACAGGACAATTAAGAGGAAGGTACAGAGAGTTCCCACGTTACCCCATCACCCGCACAGCCATAGACTCCCCATTCCCCATCCCCCATCAGAGTGCTGCGTTTGTTACACTCGGGGAACCCCCAGGACAGGTCAGACTCAGTAGCCTGTAGTTTACGTGCTTGGCGGTGTGCATTCCGTGGGTTTGGACTAACGTAAGACGACAAGTTTCCCTCATGCCAGCACGCTGCAGCGTATTTCCAGCGTTCTGAAAGTCCTCCCCACCCTAACCCCTGGCCACCACTGGTTTTTATACTGTCTTCACAGCTTTGCCTTTTCCAGAACGTCATGCACGTGGACTCAGCGTGCAGCCTTTTCCTGTTGGCTTCTTACACTTAGCATTTAAGTGAAAAAACATTAAGAAAAAGCATTTAAGCATTAAGTGAAAAGCAAATGCTTTTCACTTAAGCATTTAAGGTCTTCCTGTCTTTTCATGGCCATTGTTCTTTGCAGTTTACCATCCAACCATGTAACTCCGAGCCTCACTTCCTCACTTATGACACTGGCGTGCAAGACAGTGAGAACTGATTGCGCTAGTTCTTTATTGGGTTGACAAAAACGAGTAAGACACCCATGAACACACATTGTCGTGGGGGAGATGCTGTGCGTGCATCGCAGAATTGTTGTGCCTTTTGAATGAGAAATAGTAGGTGATGTGCTCGGACCGCAGGACGGGGGAAGTTAGGCTAAATGGTGGAGATTCAGCAGTTTGTCTTGGGTTTCCTAAAACCCAAAGAGAAAAATTAAAACATTGTTATTACAAATATTTATAAAACAGGTAGAAGTGCAACAACTTGAGAGGCAGAGCAGCTGGTAAAAATGTAAAAAGATCGTACATAGCATAGCTGTGTTCAGGGTGCTTTTTTATTGAAAAAGCTGTTACGCTTGTGTTGAAGTCCTTTCCTGAATGTTGGTTCTTCTGTGGAAGCGGGGGACTCTCTCCCTTGCCTTCAGCATTAAGCCAGTCTGATGTATCCAGGTGACCGACACACCTGGCAGCCTGTCGCATCTGACCACATCCTTGAGAGGAGCTCACAGAAATGCCAGATCCTCCACAGCCATTCCTTTGCTCTTAACCTTCTCCATCTGCGGCCCACGCACCCCTCGCTTCAAATGCTTGGCTCTCCGATCCTGAAAGAGTTCTGCTCCATGTTGTGCAGATTTGGCATTCACACCTCATTTCTTAGCTTTCTGCTGGGAACTTGATAAGAGTAACTCTCCTGAGCCCACAGGATCATGAGAGATAATAATAAATTGCTGTTTTTAGCCACTGCATTTTGGGAGTGGTCCTAATCTGGGGATGGTTTTGCTCCCCACCCCTCCCACACCCCGGTGGCATTTGCAAATGTCTGGAGACGTTTTTGCCTTGCACACTGGATGGTGGGAGTGCCCGTGGTATCTAGTGGGTGGAGGCCAGGGCTGCTGCTACAAGTCCTGTCACGCACAGGACAGCCCACAGCACACGGGATTGGTGGTCCCGCAGGGTCCGTACTGCTGAGGCTGAGAAACTGTCATTGGCCATGACAGTCACTTCCTTTTGAACTTGCACTGTAATTAAATTTTTAAACATCCCGTTGTCAGATTGTCAGTGTCTCGTACACGCTCCTGCCTTAGGTTTTCTGGTCACAGCCTTTAACTCACATTCACTGGAAATATGTGAGGTGCTTATTAAAATGCAGATTCCTGGGGCCTGCCTTGGCTTTATTGACTCAGACTCCCTAGAAGTACAGCTCAGAGCCCGCACTTGTAATAAGATTCTTGGCTTGAACATTGAAGTGTGAAGTCTCCCTCCCTGCGTCTTATCCTGAAAATCCTCCCCCACTCTTTTCCCTCCCCAAACCCCGTAAAACCCCCTCAACTCCCTCCTCCACAGGAGACCTCCCTGAGCTCCCTCTCCTCTGGCTGTGATAAAATACTAACATGTTACATGCTGCGCATTTCTTTTCTCATATTTAGTTACATTTTTTTTAGGTCTTCAGTCTGTTATGGTTGTAAACTTTTCAAGGTCAAGTCACATACTAGTTTCTGATGACCCAAGGCCTGCCGTCTAAAGTGGCTGGAGATTGGCTGTATGTTGATTGGCTGTAAATTGATGTCTCATTTTCATGCAGTTTTTATGAACCAGTGCTGGAATTTTATACTGGACTTTTCGTAGAGACACTTGCGTTTCAGGGATTCCAAGCAGCAAGTGTCTTGCTGGTGTTAATCACACGTGATCTCACCAGTGGTGAGCCCAGCTCCACAGACTGAGCGAGAATGAATCAGAAAAGGCAGCTGACCTCGCAGACAGTACAGGGGCGCATGTTTGTCCCCCCCCTCAAACTCTGGCCTATTATCTGACCAACCTCTACACACACACACACACACACACACACACACACGGCATGTCCATTGAAACAGGTCCCATTCAACAGACAGCATTCTCTTCACAAAGAGGGAAATTGTGAGGAAGCCACGAAGGAGAGGGACTCCAGAATGGTTAGTCATTCAGGTGAGAGATTGGGGAAAAGGAGAGGGGCACAGTGGCAGCCAAAACTAGGGAGGCGGTGCCGCAAAACGGCGGCAGACTGTTGTGTGTACCCGGTAAGGACAGAGGCTGTGCGTCCATCAGAGGTTTTCAAATGGTGACGTGGCCCCAGCTGCTCTTCAGAAAGATTCATCTGCTGTCCGCGTGCAGGATGGTTTGGAGAGGGCCAAACGGTCAGTTGAGGAAAAATTTAAGGAGCCACTAGAGCGGATAACAGCCGTCCCAACCTTCCATAACTCTCTTCTTTCTTAATGCAATGAGAACACCAGCAAACATGGTCAGAGCAAAATTTTTCAGAACTTTGAAAATTCACCAAAGTCTTGGAGGAATCGGGGCGTCTTCCTTCAAGGAAAGTGGCTAAGTGTCCACAAGAAGAACGAATTTTGTGGTTCCCCTTGTGCTCTTGCCATGTCCAGGGTGACCTTGACAATCAGGAACCTGCAGTAACAGTGCAGCCGCTGGAGGGGACCAGACAGTGTAGCAGCTCCTTCAAAGCCCGCTTCCCAGAGATTGTCATTACTGAACCCCTTTGCTGCCTCTCTGGAAGACCGTCCTCGCAAGGCTGCTTTATTGGCCTGACTCAGAACCTGGCAGTGCAAACAGCCCCATTTTCCTGGGGCATTTATCAGAAATAATCAGTCAAACGTTTAACATAGCAGTTGTCTGAAGTAGTGGGTGAAGACTGGGGTAAACAGCAGGTTAATAAAAAGAAAAGGCTGGGGAGTGAGTGAAATATCCACAGAGGCTTGGAAAATTCCTGGCATATTCTTGCAGATCTAGAAAGCCACATGCGTGCGTGAGGATCCCCGATATGCTTTTGTAGTGAACACGGTAGTGTGTAATTTCTTCAGAAGACTGTCCGCTACTCGAATGGGCACAGCGGGTAATAATTAGATCCTGAGCAACGGTTTGGGGCGAAAGACAGCATTAAAGTAGATGGCAGACGGGAGGAAGAGACTTCTGTGGTACCATCTTGGGAAAGAGCGAGGAACCTCATTCTGGCCTGTTGGGGAGGAGGAAGCTGAAATGTAGGTTAAAAAGGCAAGGTTGGGGGACTAATGGAATTAAATCATTGTGTTCTGTTATACTCTGGCATGAAATTTCCACAGGCTTTTTCATTCAGAGTCTAAATTGGGAGGGTCTTGGGAAACCCCAGTGTGGACTCCTGGGGAGTTTCCCCTTAACCAGGTTAAAATAAGCCTGTGGTCTCCAGAGTTGAATCTCAGACACATAAATCAAGAGGACGCTTTGGTTTTTTCCAATTAGAAGTCCAGGTATTCTAGAAATACTGGCACTTTAAAGACATTCCAATAAAAATATTAATTAAGAGAATAAATAATTCCATTTGAAAAATGGTAAAGGCAAGGTAATAATGCTCTCTAAGCCTTTCTGTCCTAAGGGACTGGAAGTGTTAACGTGAGGTCTTTCTAATGTTAACAGCCTCACAGTTGATATGGGGGGGGAGGAGTTTGGAAATGGCCCAAATTTCCCCCAGAAGGGAACCAGCTAAGGAAATTATCACAAATGACGGCTCCTTTAAACATCTTAAAGTGGTAACGCGTGGCAGTTTCAATATCTGAAAAGCTCTAACCATGAAGCAAATTAGCAAAATGCAAAATTGTATGTCAACTGATTACACATGTTATATATTTAAAAATACGATATGTGTATGTATTAAGAGGAAAAAATAAGAGGATATGGAGAGAAAGAACAAACATTTGCCAGATTCCCCATCAATTATATTTTCATGTAATCTCAGGGAGGTCGGTAATATTATCCCAATTTTGCAGATGAGAAATTAATATACAGCAAATAAATACAGTTCGTCCAGGGGATACCCACTTAAATAAGGGCAGAGACGGGATTCCAACCCTGCTCTGTTGATGCCCAAATTCACTGATCCACACAACTCAGTGGGATAGAATTTAATAGTGTTCCTGTTTCTTTTCGTGAGTTAGCAACTTACTGAAGTCTGAATGTGGTAAGACAATACGAGGTGGTTCTTTTTGATCCCACTCGCCATCCTCAGGTTGAGTCTGCCCTTCCCAGCTTGTAACGATGACAGATCCCATAGCTGTGTCACTTGCCTCCATTAAAAAGTCCAGTCTCATCAAATTTCATCTAGTCCTAACCCTTAGCCTCATACCCTCATTAAATGTTTGTCTTCACCCCTTCCTCTGATCTCTGCCAGACTTCAGCCCAGGAGATTTGCAGCCCAGAAGCGAGGTCACGAGTGGCATATGGGACATTTTTCTTCATTATTTTTTCTTCTGGTTCCAGCTCCTGTGATCTAATCTTGGGCGATGGGAACACGAGAAAGAAATGATCTTATGTAACTAACGTCCAGTTGGGGATCCTATTTTGGCTTTTCTGGCTCCTTTGTCAAATTCTACAGGCATCCTTGAAGATTGTCTAAAAATTGAATTAAAATGTGCTGTTATCTAGATGACCAGCAAATCACTCACTCATCATTTCGTTGTCCAAGCAGGTGGACATGTGAGTTTGTGATCACACCCTCACCAGGAATTCTCTAAGAAGACTAGCACAGAGATTAACTAAACTTATAAGTAACTGGTTCATGACCAAGGAAAGCCAAATAATTTAGGGGCTGCTAGGAGGGTGGCTTTCCTATAGAAAAAATGAGGGGAACATGAGTGGTTATATGGCCTAAGGATATGGCAGGAAGGTTCATAACAACTTTCACGGTGGATCTCGGCACTATATTTACACTGAAGATAGAAACTGAGTTTCGATAAAGGAACGCCATCCATCTCACTAAATTTGTATTGTTGATTTCAATGTTACTGGTTTTTGTACTGTTGTTTGGGTTTAATTGTTAAATTTGATTTGGTCTTACAATTTTATAGGTTCAGTAAGCATCAGGTGTTTGTACGTAGTTTAGGTTTGCACGTATTTAAGTAACATGTATTACAGCATAACAGCATGTTCTGTCAGTGCAGAGAAATCTGAGTGTTTTTTGAAAAAGGGATGCAGAATATTATTCACTTTTGAGAAACTGTGGCTCAGCGTTGAATGTTTGTCATTTGTTCATTGAAACATGTCTTCCTCAAAAATTATCCCCTCTACCTTTTTCTCATGGATTGAATGCTCTTATAGTTCTTTTCTGGAACTTTATTGAGATTTTATAAAAGAAGCTGAGACAAATATGTCTTTAGTAAAGTTTAACTGAAAATCCTTTGCACATCTTTACTAGGCTTAATCTAAGGTGCTGTGTACTTTTTATTCTATTGAAAATGGGCCATTTTTCCTTTCCAATATCTCATTGATAATTGGGCATGTTCAACATTACCGATATTTCTGCATTGACATTATATTTAGTAGTTTCTTAGAACTATTGCTAATATTTTTTCTATGAATTTTCTTGGATTTTTTTTGTGTATGATTTTATTGTCTGCAAGTAATAACAATATTGTCTCATTTTCCCTTTCAATATTTACCTTTTTTGGGTATTTTTTATTGTCTAGGAACTCGAATACATCACTGAATACTGATGGTGAACATAGACAGCTTTGCCTCATTCTGGTAAGTTGTGCATTTTCTTCGTTTAATATGCAGTTACCTTTTGCTCTTTTTGATGCATGTTTTTTTGTAAATTTAAGAGCATTTCATTCCAAGTCTAATTTGCTATGAAATTTAGATATGCATTTTTAAGTAACACATGAGGAGTTTTATGTCAGCAAATCTTTTTTCTGCATCTACCGAAGTGACTAGTTTTCCTCCTTTGTGCTATAATTCATGTTGTGATTCTTATTTTTCCATTTGTTTGAGTCCGTTTTTATAAAGCAAAGATGTTTTTTCCAACATGGATGTCAGTTCTTAGAGATCAGAGATGGTATTTGCTTTCTGTATTTCCCGCCGCAGCTAGCCGAGTGTCTTACACGTAACCGTTGCTGAGTAAAATTTGGTGGTGATTGTGAGGGTACGATCTCCTCTTCCTGAAAGCCTAAGCTCTCAGAACTCCAGTTTTTCATACGTAACATGCAGCTGACCCGTCAATACTAGGCTCTTCTGTCTCCTGCCTATTCTGATGTTCTAACCAGTTTGCAAGAAAAGCAGATGATACACATGCTAAGGAGAAGTCTGGTTGTGAGATGCTTTTTATGCAAAGTTAAAAACACGGACTGATTGCGCCTGTTGGGAGGACCGGTGGCTCCATATCCTTTCTTTTTTAACAGAAGTGGGTGAGTCTTTTTCCAGAGGGCACCAGCCATGGGGCTCTATGCTGCTGACATGACTGGATGTGTTTGCTTGTTGTCGAAAGGACAGAAGCATTCTTTTCTTGCGGCAATAGGCCCAGATAAAATGTGGCTGCTTTTTCTTGGCTCCCTGCAAATGTCCTAAAGTCGCCTCAAGTTGTCAGACCAATCAAGCAAGCCGGTATTACCCCTAGTTTCTAATGTAGTTGGGCAGGGAAGATAGTCTCAGCCTAGAGAGACATTACGAGCATGGAAAACTTCCACACAAATAAAACTGGAAACCTCAGCTGAAGAGTCTGGCGACGCAGACGCACTGTGGTCTCAGTTACCACTCTCTGACACGTGGGTTGGTTTTGAAACACACATTCACTGGCCAGCGCCCACCGAAGCCAATACTATGGCACCGGCTTTTGAGAAAAGAAAAAGCTTCATTGCGAGGTGGACTGGCAAGGAGACAGGAGGCAGAGCTCAGATCTGTCTCCAGACCCAGGGTTCGGGGCGAGGTTTATGGGGAAGCACTGCCAGGGAAGGTTTCCATGGGGACCTTTGGAACTTGGCCATTGTGGTAAGATGTGGGAAGGGGCTTCAGCACCGTGTCTTCCTGGACAGCGGACCCCTCACTTCTGGAAGGGTCCCGGTTCCCTGTCCCAGTCCTTTGGTTCTGTGGGGGGTAGAACTTCTGTTCTGGTGTTACTGGAGGTCAGAATTCTCCCTTCTGCACGAGCTTTGGCCACATGACGTGTGGTTTGGTTTTGGTGTCTCTGAAAAAACGACTGATTGTCTTGTTAGAAACAGCATGAGGCCCTTATTGAGATGGTTCTGTGGTTCCAAATCTTGACCCAAATCCTTCAGCTTTCTGATTTAATTCTCGACATTGCCCAACCCAGCGACTCCAGATGTTTTTTCTTGCCTGTGGACTTCAATGTCAGAGAGCTCTGCAGTAGAATCACGGGCCAGTGCCTGCAGGTGTGTCACCTTGGGCAAATCCCCGAACCTTTCTTCAGATCAGTTCCGTGTTTTCTGTAAGATGAGGACGACGTTGATTGATTGTCAGGTGTCTTATGACAACTGTGAGAGGCCATATGTAAAGCCCCTCACTTCAGATTAATAACCCAATAGATGGAAGTTTTCCTTTTCCTGTTACCCGTTAAGATCGGAAGAAAGAGAGACCTTCTGATCTCTGAGTGCTTCTTCTTTCTGGTGAATTATCAAAACCATCGTGGGAAATTTGAAGCAAATAATATTGGGTTCCTCCTTGGTTTAGAGAATCTGAGGTGGAGCCTGGGAATATATACTTTAAAAAGCCACCCTTCAGGTTCAAGAACCACTGGCCTAAAGAACAGAGTCCATGTGCTACTTGTATTTTGGATCCTTAATCTCTAGAAAAGGGTCTCACACAAAGAAGGTGCTCAGTAAAAGTCTGTTCAATGAATTCTAAACAAATCCCCTCCATCACCCATGATCGGTTTGTTACTCAAATTGACCATTCAGAAGATGGATTATTAGGCTAATCATGGCTGGTCCAATTACCATCAGCTCTAATGCGTCTTTTGGAACAAAAATGAACATAAGACCTGGTCTTATACTATACTATACTATATTATTTTCTAATATTATATTATATTATATTATATTAATTATATTAATTATACCCGGTCTCATATTATATTCTATAAGACCCGGTCCTATATTATAGTAAAATAAGACCGGGTCTTAGGTTAATTTTTGCTCCAAAAGACGCATTCGAGCTGATGGTCCGGCTAGGTCTTATTTTCGGGGAAACACGGTAGAGAACACCATGATAAAGCAGAATCGGTCAGGCTGTATTATGTAACATGGTACACAGTATACTTGTCTTCTTAAAACATAAAAGCCAGGACTTGGAGTCTTTCTTACGTTAGATGCTTGTGACAGAGACCTGTTACCTGGTGTTTCGTGGCTGGCTCCTCTGTTGCCCAGAACGGACTGCCGTGCCATTTTTGCTCTTGCTGGGCAGAGAAGGCATTGCAGACAAGATGTGGGGTTGGTTACCCGAGGCAAAGTTCTTCTTACCTTTTTCTTCCATTTATCCTTCCCACGTTACATGGCGTAGCACTTCGAATAATGAAAGCAGGAATAGTTTGTAGCAGTTTGTAGATTGATGTTTAAAATGTCCAGGTTGAGCAGTTCAAAGGCTTCCAAAATACCTAGGAAGACCTCAGACACTGATGCTTACATCCAGCAGGGACCTTTCCTTCTATAACAGTTTTAAGTCTTCCAGTCAATTTTCTGTTTGTTGGCAAACCAGAAATTTCAAAATAAATAATCAAGTATTAGAAAAAAGAAACAGAGAGAAAATAGAAATTAATATTTATCGGCTCTATAGCTTTCAAGCAGGGAAAGCTCTCAAAAGATACGACTATAAAAATAAAAGCAAATGAGTCTAAATTAAGGAGTAAAAAATAAACTGGGGAAAATAGTCACAGAATATCTTGCAAGAAGAGTGAATATTTTATATATAAAATATACAAATTGTTGTAAAAATTAGACCTCCTATAAATAAGTAGGCAAAAGATAGTTTCAGTTAATTATAGAGGAGGAAGATGCAACAGGTTAATATGCATCATGTGCAAAAATTCAACTTATAAACAAAAAATACAAATTAAAAATAAAGTTCCATTTTTTCCTCCTATCAAATTAACAAGACTTAAATATTTTTTTAAAAAATGACAGTACCTTGCAGAAGGGAAAAAGAACTTATATAAAGCATATGGGAGGATAAATTTACACAAGCCTTCTTTAGAAAGATATTTAGAAATATTTATCAAGAGATGTAAAACTGATTAGGTCTAGTGAGCTAACATTTCTACTTCTGGAGAATGATCCTAGTGAAAAAAAATAGAAAAAAATAAGAAAAATAGTAAGACAAAAACAAAAAGTAAAGCTCAGATCTGGAAGAGAAGGTACATTCTTTGTGATACAATCTATACTATAAAAATTTGAAACAAGCAAAGAGTCTAAAAATGAATAATGTTAGTTTAATTGTGATTTCATTTATCCAACAAAATATTATGTGGGTGTTAAAAATGTATGCAAATAACATATAATAGTAGAATCCATTATATTATTATATTACAAACAACACAGAATACCAAATAATACCCAGAATAATCACAACTATGATTAAACTTAACCCTTTACCCCCCAAAAATAGAAAAGAAAGACAAGGAGTTTTTTGTAGAATTACATCAATATGGTATGTCATGGATTGGTTTGTAGTTGAATGGCTTTGATTGACAGATTTTTTTCCTAACATTTCCCTTTGTATATGACTTACGTATTTTTTCCAATTACCATGCATGATGGAAAAAATTATAACTTAGTCAAAAGAATGTCCCCTAGGACCTGCTAACGCAATAGTAGGAATCCATCCTTATAATTTTGGAGATTCAGAGTGCTAGATAGACCACAGTCTGTGCCTGGAAAGGGTCAAAGAGAGTCAGAGCGCCTTAGAAGATTTCCCCGCTCATCTTCATGAGCAAAGGAAAACAAAATAATTTGGGGGTTGAGAATGGATGATTATAGTGACATTGGCTAGGAAAAAAATAGAAGAATATAGAACTTCGTATCAGTTTTCTAGGGGGAATGCTTTAGGTGTTCGAGCAAGAGAAGAAAGAGAAAAAAAGATTTGGCTGTAAAAATAACTTGAAAGTCTTCATGTAAGCAAATATAAGAAAAATTAAAAGATAGCAAATGGGAAACACTACCGTGTTTCCCCGAAAATAAGACCGGGTCTTATATTAAGTTTTGCTCCAAAAGATGCATTAGGGCTTATGTGCAGGGGATGTCCTCCTGAAAAATCATGCTAGGGCTTATTTTCCAGTTAGGTCTTATTTTCGGGGAAACACAGTACAAAGAATGAGTTTCCCTGTAGTTTGCTGTTCCTCAGACTTTTGCAGTTTACTAGCCTTTGGGCAGAATTCCTCTGGCAGAACTGGAATGCATCCTGGGTATACTTTACCTTCCCAGGGAACATTTAGAAACTATACCTGTTGTCCTCTTACATAGTCCCACCGTGTCTGCGGCTGAGATGTATGAGCTCCGCTATTTTTCTCAAAGCCAAACGTCCAGCTTGTTCCTTGGTAGAAAATTATTTATTCATTGTATGACTATGGGAGTGTACACATTCCAAATGAAATATTAATGTTAACTATCCAACAAAGTAAATGGGTGTTTAGTTTATATAGCATTTATGAATCACCTCTGAGGAAGCTTATGGGACCCAACCTCTATTAATCCTTTGCATTAGATGTTTAGGATAGATTAATTATGGGTCTAAAAATAAAAATAAAATGGAAAAAGACCTTAGAGAATACATGTTGTTTAACTACCTTATTCATACAAACACAAGAACACAAATACGTAGCTATACCCAGAAGCTGAATGTCTGCACTCCCAGATCTGTGCTCTTTATTTTTCATTTTTATTTTTTCTTAAGGTGAAAAAATGAATAAATAAAGGAGACCGCATTTTTCTTCACATTTCCCCACTCAAATTTGTATCTACTGCCCTAAATAACCTGATTCAGAAGCTCCTGATGGTCGATGTAAGCACATTTTGGAAGACATTAACAAGCATTTGATAGTGATCAACCTGTATCTTTTCGCTCATGTACGAGGAAAAAGAGTGGAGAAAGCCTAAGAGTTCATAATTATGCATTTGTTTGTTTATTTATTGGGCCTATATTTTTAAAAACATCATGCACTCAATAAATGTGTCCTAGAAACTACAGGGTTCATGAGACTGTGACGCTGGCATAATCCCTGAGCCGCCTCTTAAGCAGTTTGGTTTTCAGTAATATGTTCAAACAGTATTCCTCAGATTACAGCATATTTAACTCGGGTGTTGTGTGAAATGATGTCAAGTAGAACTTTTCATTTTTACAGTGAAGTATGTATTTCCTTATGTATGAAAATTATAGCTTGCACTTCAAACCTTCCTTTGTGATAGTATTGCTTATGACATAAAGAAATACTCGAAGTACGTTGTACTACAGATGGTATTGGAAAGTGGTGTCAGAATGACCTCAGTTCAGGAAATGACGACTTCAGAAGTTCCTGCAGTGAAGGGATAACTTGCAGTGGGCAGACGAGCCCTTTTGGAAATATACACGTGCAGATTTAGAATTTAATTGTAGACCAGCATGAGGCAACACATTGATTAAATGGTCTTTGAAGCTTTGGTCACCGTAATGACCAGAGAAAAATAACCGTTGACTCAGCCCTCACTCTGTAAGGAGATGAACAAAGCCCAGACGTCCTTCGTACTGGCTTGATGGGTTGCCAGAGCAACAGAGCTAAATTCTTCCATGATTCATTCATTACAATGAATACGTTTTCTTCTTTTTTTTCCTGTCTGTGTTCCAGAAATTGTAAGTGTGCAATTAAGAGAAACAAAGGAACCCTAAAATCATAGCATTTTTAAATGTATTACCTTCCCTTACTCTGAGCCATCTCAGGCAGTTTTGTAGTTGTGCTGCACTGGTCATCCCAGAACTCTTGGAAAGTGGTCAGAGTATATGTTCCTGATACTTAGCAAAGCGAGCGGGAGGGCCTCCTGGGCCATCACTCTAGCAGGTCGTGAGGAGGCAGTGCCCAGGTTCTCGGGGTGGCCCTGCGTGTCCAGATCAGTGTCTTCCAATGCTCATTCAACCCAGGCCATGCTGTCACTGAGGTCCGGGGACAGGCCTGGTAAGGTGACGTCACACAACAGCCAAACATCTGAAATTCTGCTGCATTTTTAGGGACTTCAGAGAGGTCATTGGGGTAGCACTGGTCCCAATGACTAGAACGTGTGAATGACTATTGTACAATGTCTTGTAGGATGAAGAATACTGTAGTTGTTAAAGTAACTAAAACTACGCAGACTCAAACATTGAGTGGAGTGGAGTTTTGATGGGTGGTATGATTGAAAGTTAATTTCTTTTCCTTGCGTTCCAAGCTGTCATAACCGTGCATAAGTGGTGACGGGGGCATTAAGATTCTTAGTAAGGTACTTACTATTGGATAGCAGTGAGGTGTTCCTTCCAGAAGTACTGACTGAGAACGTGCTTTTGCCTCATTGCCCGCCATGCTGCTTTTCCTGTGGCTTCTGTCGTGCCCCAGTCCCTGTGTTCATACCAGCTACTGAATAGATCTGGCTAAAAGTATGGCACCTCGTTGGGGAAATTTCTTTACCACTACTTAATTGCTTTACCTACACATTGTGATGCTGTACATTCATTGGTAGAAATGAAAAGAAATTGCAAGCAGACAGCCTTCCTTTACTTATGAACTAAAAAATGTCCCATTTTTTCTAACTGCTTTGTAATCCGTTCTTTTATTTATGAATCATTTCAATAAAATTCATGACCGCTTCTTTTTCTTTAAACTTCACCACTCATTTTCTTGGAAGAATAATTCCATATTTCACAAAATAAAATGTGTTGAATTAAAACGTAGGTGTCTCAATAGAGAGTAATTTCATCTTAGGTCTCCCCCAGCCAGATCATTTGTTTCCAGAAGAGCCAGATAACTCCCAGTGTTCTTGAACTCAGACCCGTGAAGTCTAAGGTCCATTGTTGGAACTGCCCGTCATATTTGACCCCTCACAACCGCCCACTAACGGCCGTCCCAGCTCCGTGTAACCCCACTTACAATGCATTAAAGCAGTATCATGAAAAGGCTGCCTTGCTAGGGTTCTTTTTCTCTTTTTTTATGTGGGTAGAGTTTGGAAAATACTGTCTGTGCTTTAAAGACATAGTCTCTTCCTTGGAGCTTGCAGTGTATCAGACTAGATATTCATTCATTCATTCATTCATTCATTCATTCATTCAGTTTAAAATGTGCCCGTGCTGAGTAGCATTTCAAATTTTTTGCTTTTGCTTTTGTGAAGCATGATTTCTCTTTCCCCCAAATCTTAGACATACCTCAGGAAAGTGAGACATGCGCACCGATGACTACATTACAAGGCCTGTCTAGGTAAATGCTAGGCAGAGGGTGAATGTGGTAGGACATTACAGGGAAGAGAAGGATCATTTCTAGCTGGGAGCGGAAGGAAAAAAGTCCACGAACCTGGTGACATTTGAGTTCCGTGGTGAAAGGTGACTAAAGAGGTCATTGAATGCCACAGCAGAGGTAGGGGTGAGGAGCCAGGGTTCGGAGAAAGGGGAGAGTAAGCCTGCCTGTAGGGACCGTGAGCAGGTATAGAGGAAAGGCAGGCTCGTTTATTGCAAGTCTCATTGTCATTCTCGAGAACTTGACCTTTATTCCATAGGAAGCTACTGAAGGGTGCGATCAGAGACGTTCGGTAGGTCTTTTGTCTCTTCCTCCCTTCTGATCTCTCCCCTTCACCTGCCATTGGTCCACTTACATTGAAGTGTAACTGGGAAATATGAGTTGCGTGCACGGTGATTCTGCGATGCGGGCCTGTCGGCACGGAGCTTTGCAGAGCCACGTGCACCCGGCTAAGTTTGATGCAGAGCTGACACGATTAAAGTATTAACTACTGCCGTATCTAAGCATCCCACCTTTTGCTGTCAAAAGCCATTAATGTGGATTACATACATTTGAAAGAAGAATTTCTTTCATTTCAAACCTTGGAGCATCTCCAGAGAGGATTAGGTAGGAAAATGGATACTATCATTTGCATAATTTAGGGAAATATGAATAATAATTTGTATGTGGAAAACGCTGCTCAGACTCTTCCCAGTCTGCCGGTGCCACATGGCTGAAGCGCAGACAGGAAGTCAGAAAACCATACGATGCCGTACTCAGAGGAAGGAAAAGACCCTATTGTCATGTTGCATGTGCTTTGATGCCAAACGGAAAACAAGTACATCACAGCAACTAATTTTAGATTCAGTCTGTTTGGCCGTCTGGTGGGTTGAAAAGAACATGGTCTTTAGGGGTCCGGTGGTAGACGTAGAAGTTCGACGCCACTCCTGCTGGAGAGGTGCAGTGAAGATACCAGTGAGAGGAACAGGTTTAACTCGGGAAGTTAGGGATTGGAGAGGGATGAAAGAAAACACTTTCATCAAGTCTCTTTTCTTAGTAGGCTTACAAGCTTCATTCAGCCCAAAGCTGGGGATAAACCCAAAGCCCTGCAAGGGAAGCAGTCAGCTCTGACGTGGCGGCTGGGCTGGCTGCTCGGAGATGGAAGTAGGACCTGTAGGAGTAAATCCGCTGGACGTGGCTACTTGCATCGTTCCTCGTTTTAACGAATAAGTAACGCCAGTGATGAGGTCACATCTGAGACGCTGGTTTCCCGTTGGAATATACTACGTCTCTTGACCTGTGTCAGTGATTCTAGGTTTACTGCTTCTAAGGAAGCGTCCCAGGCTGAGCTCTGTTGGGAGTAAAAGACAAGCCTTTCCTGAATTCATCCTTTAGTTTGCTCTGTGGCATGTTCCGGTTCCACAGGGCCAGCATGCTGAAATGTAGATGGAATTAGCAAGAGACAGCCTTTGGGAGCCTCGCGGGCTGACAGGAGCTGTGCTGTGGGGGTAGAGGCTTCAGAAGCTGACCCCAATCTGAAGTCAGGAGCTGGAGTTCAGTGAGTTAAATGAAAGAGCCATGGATCATTTCTAAGCTGAGCTGTCCTCAGCTTCGTTTATCAACATGCTGGCTTCACTGACAGATCTGTAGGCGTTCCAGATAAGGAAATATATTAATTTTCTTTTCAGCAAATAAAAGGCAGGGGCGGGGGGTGAGTGCTGTCAGATACACACGTTTGATTTGGTTTGATCTGTCTGTGCATACATGTGACATCAGCGATACTAATAGTGCTGCCACACAACATGGTTCCCGTGTCAGTGCTTGCAATCTGGATAGAAAGATAAGATGTATACGGGTAAGGCGCAAACAAATTTAAAAAGTATGTTTGTGTATTACTGCTGTATGGACATATACGGGGTGGGGGGTGCCAAAAGTAGACACATTTTAAGAGATGTTATCTACACTCAAGCAGTAGCTCGCCGGCATCAGAAGTGTCTGGACGCTGATGGGAACCACTCTTAGCACCTCTTGTCATTGCAGAAGTCAAACGTGACTTGTATTCATCCTTTGTTATCAGTATACATTGAGTATGATAATTTTAATACAGTTTTTTCCTTTCTTAAAACGGGTATACGTTTTTTTGGCACCCTCTGTATATATATAAAATGGACATAATATTTTAAGGTTAAGGACAGCTGCGTTTGCTAGGGCAGTCTTCTCAGACTGCATCCCTTTTGCATTCAGTCTTCTCAGACTGCGAAGTACCCACGTGTTTTCATCTTTTGTGTTTCTAGGTGACGGCTAGTGTACCATTCCCACGTAGCCCCTCAATTCCATGCCTTAGACCTGTGTCTGCTCTAACCCTCCTTGTCAAACCTTTTCCTTTTGCACGTTGGAAGTTGGTCTGTGGTTCAACAAAGTCCTTTGCACACTCCCTCTACCCCGTTGTCGTCACTGAAGCCTGCTTCTCTCAGCGGTCAGATTTCTCTGGCCCAGGGAAGCACGGGAGAGCCAGGCGTGTCCGGAGCAGCAGGTGGTCCTTCCCGTACCCGTCACAGCCAGTATGACTCCAGTCCCCTGAGGATGCCCTCGTCCTCTGAGATCTTTGCACCCAGCCCTCGTGTGCTCCTCCCCTCACTGTCCCTGTCATCTAACAACGTTTTCTTCAGTCCCCTAATCAGTTGTGCTTTGCAAACTCACAACCTTTCTCTCCACTTCGTGTCTTCATCGGGGGTTTCAGTATGTATGTCAGGGTCCCATCTGACACTCTTGCCTGTCTTGTGCCTTGATCTCATTCTACTTCTGTCACCAGTCGCCGTGGATTTACTGTGGACCTTTATGTCAGCTCAGAGCACTCTGCCTCTTAACCCGCAATGCCACCGCTCTGTTTGCTGACCGCCTGCCATCCTGCTTGGCTGCTTCTGACTCCCTTTTCCTGCTACACACGAGCTTCCTTCAGGGCTGCGGTAAGCTCCACTCCATTTCCAAGGTCAGATTCAGCAACAGTTGCTCATTGGCTGTGAGTTTGATCTGAGTATTTTACTTCCCAAGTGGTCTTTTCTTGGTCTCAAAAATCTCTCCTTCCCTTTTGTAAGTCCTATAACTCTCTGGCTATCAGCTGCCATCATAGGCAAGAATATTTGTCTTCATAAAGAGCTATAGGCATATTATTAACTGTATTTTTAACTTACGTGGGGAAAGTGACTAAGTTTCGTTGACTTTGGATACAGTGTTTGTTCATGTGGATTTTATTAGAATGAGCCTCAGTAATTTCAGAAATCCAGCAATGGAAACCTATGTGCTAGGAAGCCGTGGATCGTTCATGGTGGCAAAACCAGTGAGAGTTTTTAAAGTCTTCGGATAATGGCACAAGGAGAAAATACAGAGCCCAAGTCTCTAGGAAATGGTTCAAGGATAGAGCCTCAAAGTGGTTTTTAAAATATTTCTTTTCAGCACAACCCTTTTATCTGACCTCATTAAAATGTCTCAGCATTGTTTTCTCATCATACCACTTAATCAAAACCTTCTGCTAGAATCTTCCCAAGATTCATTTGTGATCCACATGAGCAAACATTCTGGAGAGTTATAATAAAGAGAAATGAAGGAGAATTAGAGCAGCTTTCTTTTCTTTTTTTGAACAGTACATGTTTTAGTAATCCATCTCCATTTCTTAAAATTAGTTTATCTTTGAACCATGCGTTACTTTGCCTTAGATAAAAAGCACTGTACATATCTGAAAATGAAAAAGATTGGAAGGAGATTTTTATTAAGACCTATGTTTCTTAATATGTACTTCTTGATCCGAAGCTTAACTTCTCTCGTATAAGTCCAGGAAAGACAAAGCCAAGATCCCATTCTTAAAAGCTGGTTTTGTCATTTGGTGAGAAAATAGTTAATAGTTCTGCATCGCATAGAGAGTGGCTTAATATGATGTTATTTATTGTAGAGTCAATAAATATGTGGAAAATCAAGTAAAGTCATTCGAGTAGGGTGCCTTCATTTCACAGATGAGAACACCGAGGCCCAGAGGTTGAAACAATAACAGCTTCAACATCATTTACACTAATTTATCTTGTGGGCTTCATTTTTCTCTGTGACGCCTCATCCCCTACATGTGCATTGTCTCAGTGTTAGGAAAAATATTTGTAGCAGGGCTGATCATGACCACACTTAGAGATCCATGACAGCGTGCCAAGAACCACAAACAGATGAAGTTGACATTTATCGTTGCTGTTGTTTCCCTTCAAGAATTACTGGGGAGTGAACACGGTCGAAATGCTTGGGAGCCGATTTCCACTGGAGTCTTTCAGTTGGACAGAAAGAAGTGAAAGAAAGAAGTCCCACCCGTGTCTCCCATCCCATGTGCTCTTGAGAACCTGCCATCAAGCCGGGGTGGGGATGGAGGGGTGAGCACTTACTCCCCTGCCCATGAACCTGGGTGCACTGCTTCAGACAACACAGTATGGTACAAGTAATGCTTGGGTAGCCCCCCACCCATTATGAGGAGACCAAACGTAGCCCCCGTGAAGAGACCCCACGGAGTGGTCCTGACCCTTCAGCCCCAAATGCCCTGCCTTCCTGCCCTTCCCCGTCCAGCGCCTGTGTTACTGGACCTGCAGGAAATACCCCGAATCGGAAACACCCCGTCACGTGCTTCCCAGTCCCCTGGCTCCTCGAAACTGAGAGGCAATCAAGCAATTGTTCTTGTTTTAAGCCACCAAGTTTTGGGGTGATTTGTTGTGCAACAGTTGTAACTGAAACAAATTATTTCCCTTGAGCCTCGTCCCTTATCAGTCACAGGAGAGAGTTGGAAGGTAGCTCTGAGGCAGAAAAACTTTTATTCCTTGTTCTTAGGAGGTTGGTGTATGGCGCTGGGCTTGGGGCAGCCCACGCACACTGCCCGCTGTGTGGACTCTCCTGGTTAGCACAGAGCAGGGCCCAAGTCTCAGCTCACTCCACACTCCGCCACTCGCCGCCTGCAGCTCCTCTGAGTCCTGGGCCAAGAGTGCCCGTCACTTCAGGGCCACAGAGTCCAGGCTTCAGGTGCTGAGAGAGATGAGGGGCCCAGTTTGTCCTTGTGGGGCCCGGTTTGTCCCTGTGGGGCCCAGTTTGTCCTTGTGGGTCCAGTTTGCCCTTGTGGATCCCAACTTGTCCCTTGCTTTTGTCCACATTCGTCTGCCTTTCCCAACTGCTAGTCTTGCTGACCTGTCCTAACGTAGACACAACTGTAGTGCACAGGCCGGTCCATCCACTCCCACGTAGCGGAAGGTCTAATCCCTGTCGCAACACCTCCACCCGCGTCACTCACAGTGCCGCTGCTTCTGTGAGCAAATCCTGACCGACCCAGCGGTGCTCGTTGGGACAGTGATGTGCTTGTTTAACGAGCGGGCTCGTTTCCCGTGGGGATCGGTGTCTGAGCCGCCACACCCTGAGCAGTCCGGATTTTGTCTTGCTTAGGGTTAGTGTGCATCTTCCAAGAGACAGACATTTGTCTCGGGAATCTGTGGAAGTGCCTGCCATTAGGGCCAGGAAGCTGGAGGTGAGCCTGGGATTTTGGAAATGCTCGTGTGGAGACGTGTGTGAATTCTGCGAGGACCTAGGCAGTAAAATCCAACTGGAGAAAGATGGGTCCTTGTAAAGAATATGCATTCATGATTTCATGAGGCAGAAGCTGAAGAAACTCAAGTGCAACTGCTTTTCTTCAGGAAGTGTAAAGCCATACTACATTTATCTTTTCCATCCTTCCGTCAGCCCATCTAGTCTTTACCTACTGCAGACCGCCGAGCTCCCTGCTCAGCTCGGAAGTATTGGGAAAGGTATATGCATATAAGTAGAAGTGTTACTATTAGTAATACATAACTTGCCTTTGTAATACATTATAAGAAATACTGAGTCTTAATCAGAGGCATAATCGTAACTACCTGCATTGTAAATCTGTGGTTTATACTCTAAAAGGAAGAGAGGTCGAGAGGTAAGGAAATTGCCCATATGGCATCAGATGTTTTCCATGAACGTGGAATTTCCAGCCCATTTTTACCACTTCGTGGGATGGGGGAAGAAGCAATGTGAGATATTTCCCTCTAATACCAGGGTAATTGTCTCAGCTGTTTTTTGTAGCGGATGGTTTCCGGGCGGATGTCCAGTGTCTGGCTGTGTTAGCGCCGTGGCAATGAGAGAGCCCCGTTAAACAGAACCTCTTGTCCCCACCTTATTTTTGAAACAGAGAAATAAAGCAAGACGTAAGACAGATGGGGGCCAGTCACCACTTTACTATCAGTAATGGCTAAGTCAGAAGGCGGAGTTGTAATAAGAGAGTTAAGTCAGCCTATAAAGCTAACACCAACAGCAGAAGGATTTATCTCCCGAGTCACAGGCGGTTCTGAACCAGGGCAAGCCCTGCACCTGAGAGAGCCCTACGGGGAGCCCTGGAGAACCCTTGATTCCCACGGGCTGGCGTGTTCCTGAGAGGAGGAGGAAGAGCGGAGAAAGGAGCATGGCTGTTCAAGCAGAGAGGAAGTGGGATACAGTAGGAACGCCCCCTCACAAAGTACAAGAAATGCAATAATGGGAAAGGAGAGCTCGCCTTTCATGGTGTGAATGAATAGAAGGGTTTCGGGTTTCGGGATGGGACCTGAAGTACCCGGTCTGCAGTGCTCTCCCACTGCCTCCTTTCCTTTGCCTGTACATTTTAGAACATCTCTGCCTTTTAAAAACGTCAGCTCAGCTGCAGCAGTGGCGGCAAAAGCAGCAGCTTCCTGAGTGCTGCTCCTTCGTTCGGCATTTTTCTCACCAGATGGTCACCTTGCTGCAAAGTGACCTGTCATTTATAAGTAGGAGTGACTTGCAACAATGCTGCCTTAAGTTCATGCCTCGTAGCTCATCGTCTCTTGAAATACACACTTAGCCTGCATCACGTCTCCAGTAAAATATTCCTAACAAAGTCACCCTCTAACGTTTGCTTCTCAGGCCTCCCCCCTGTCCATCTTATCTGCAGCACTTGCCACTTTCCCTCCTTCCTGGAATGTTCTCTGCCATTGCCCACATCGCTCCCAGTTCTCCTGCCTCTAGGTTTCTTCTTTTCCTTAGCGTTCTTTTCTGAGGACGCTGAGAATAGAGGTCTTCGAAGTCCCAGGGTCACACAGTGCGTGGTACCCCCTGGATATAATTACTCCTTTGGTAGCCATTTCTCTGTCCTGGGTCACGTTGACAGAGCCCCCCCTTTTTTCCATGCATTCACAGCTAAGGGAAGTTGACTCCTTTTCCAGCCACAAGGATGGCTAATGATTTGTTTAATCAAATCATGTAATTTTGATTCCTTTTCCACTAACTCGTTTAAGCATGGGCTCCTGATTCAATCACGGGCAGTAGGGAGAAGGCTTGTAGGGCACCTCTGGGATAAATTTTCCAAGCGAGTGAGAAGAGGGAGTGTATCAGCTTGTGAGGGCTGCTGCAACAGAGTGCCGCAGGCTGGTGGCTCACACGACAGAAATGTGTTATTTCACAGTCTGGGGCTCAGTGTCTGCATGCAGGGATCAGCACAGTCAGTTCCCTCACAGGTGAGGGCTGTGAAGGGTCTGCTCCAAGCCCCTCTCCTCGCTTCCAGACGGCCATCTTTATGTTCACGCGATGTTCTCCCTGTAGCGCGTCTCTGTGTCCAAATTTCCTCTTCATGTGACGCTGTCATGCGTATTTTCATTAGGGCTTCCCCTAACGACCTCAGTTTAACTTGATCACCTCTGTAATGACCTTGTCTCTAAACCAGGTCACACTCTGAGGTACTGGGGGTGGAGGTTAGGACTTCACCATCAGAATTTTGAGGGGGCACAACTCGACTCATAACCAGGAGACCACCTTTGTGCGAATACTGCTGACGGCTGGAGCTGCGGCAGCTGCTTTGTACCCTGAGGAAGCCCTGGAGCTCCCAGGCCAATACGCAGAAAGCGGTGGACCAGTAAGAGAGCCTGATCTGTGTCAGCACCCTCGATCTGGTCAAGGGAGTAGAATTTTAGGAAAACAAGTTGGTCTGTGATAGGTGTTCTTTTGTACTAAAGCAGGGCGAAAGTGGGGGCAGATACACTAGTTAGGAGACTTGTATTCGTCCTGGTGGAATGACTTGAGCTAGACTAGTGAAAAGAAGGGACACTGGAAAGAAGAGAGGTAGTAGCCAGAGCTGTGTTAGGGACCCATTCTGAATCCTCCCTGTCCCGGGGCTGTTCGTGCTGGTGGCTGCTTGGCTTACAGTCCACGTAAGAAAGAACTGAAAAGGAAAGACAGCCAGCTGTTCTAATTACCAGTTGAGGAATACAAAGGACTTGTGAATTGAATTTTTCCTTCTTCCCAGTGGTGGATTTCTAGATATTACCCAACAGTCTAAAAATAGGCAATTAAAGTGTGTGCTTTAAATCAGTGTTCCCCGAATTGTGACTCATGGAATGCTAGTTCGGTGAGTTATTAGATGTTGTACAAATCAAGCGTGAGGAAAGAGAGGTTCTGTGCCTAAAAGACTTCCGTAAAGTCCACGTTGCAGGACTTCAAAGAGCCTTGGATATATATTCCGATGTCGACTGTCAATCTCTAACATAAGGATATCGTCAGTAGTATTTACAAAACTCACGGTTTGTCCGTTGCAAACATTTCTCACAAAGCATCTCACAGGGTTGTGTTTTGTGGAGCCCACTGTGGGACCTGCTGCTTTAAACAATGATTTTCCTCGAGGCTTCATTTCTCTTTTCTCTGGTCCATCACATCCTCACTATTCAGCCTTCTCAGTGGAAAGGGCCCATTACAGACGGACTTGCCAATTCCCCGGTGACCTGTGAGGCTCTGTGCGGAGATATTGACATCCCCATTGAAAACACTGAGGCAGGGAGAGGCGAGACGTACTGCTGTGTGAATAGAGCTATTCTCAGGAGACTGGAAGGAAGAAAGGAAATCTATGAGCTGCCTCTTATCACGTAATGGGCCAAATATTCAGCTAGACCTGTTGGGCACTGAGAACCCACACTCGGAGTGGATCCACCAAATAAAAGCTGTTTGCTACAGGCACCTCTGAGAAGGGAATTTTCAGGTGAGAAAATACAACTGCTCATCCCCAGGGAGAAAGTTTTCTGGACTCATCTTCCTGGACATATATTGTTCTTTATGATAAGTCCCAAGGCCATGGTGGAGTCTGCATTCTGCAGCAAGATTGTATCTATTTTGTTCCCATCAGGGGCCTCTCATGCTTCCACAACAGATAGTGGGGTTTAGAAGCACTCACGGGTACCTGGGTTCAAATCCTGGCTCCGGATTTTGGGTTGGTGGATTTTGACCTTGAGAAGATACCTTAACATCTTTTGACCTCAGTTTACTCATCTATAAAGTGAGAATACTAATAATATCTCCCTTAGCAAACTTTTACAAACCCAGTTGCTGGGCGTAAAACAAATGCTTGATCTATGCAATAAAGTATACTAAATTAAACATTAAGTAAATTACTGAATTTCTCTTGAAACACTGCCATACATTTTTAGGAGAAGGTGTTTCCAGGCAGAAGCTATGACATACACAAATCTGTAGAGATGGGGTGGATTGTAAAGAGTGAATAGAGCTGGGCTTTTGGCTTCAAGGTCTCCTGAGGCCAGATATGAAAAGCAGTGTGTGTCATGTGTGGGAGCTTGAACCCTGCATCTGTGGAGACTCATTGAAGGATTGTAAGTTGGGGCATGGCGTGGCTAATTTCTTGCATGCTAGGAAGGTCACTAAGGCTCTGGCATGGGACTGTGTGTAAGTGTCAACATTTGAGATACACCCTTTACCTTCATGTAGTGTGCTGTCTAATTTAAAAGTAAATTGCTGATGCAACAGCTGCTTACTACTAAAATATGATTGACAAAATAAGAAATGATTGGCTTATGCATGGTAATGTCAGTGAGTTAGGCTGATGAAATCTGCATCAGGCTTAGAAAATTGAATATATATTATTTTTTAATAATATGCTATGCCTTTAATTTGGACAGGTCAGAAAATTTTCAGGAAAGCACTTGTCTTTGGCTTTACCTTCTAGGAATGGCCTCTAAGTGACATGAGATAAACTATAAACCATGTTTGAAGTTCCTCGATTTCTGCTGGTCAGAGAACATATTTTAACCTATGGACTTTTTAGATGTGAAAATTCTATTTGTGGAAAATAAACTTCTGAATATACCGCACGTGAGATTTCTTATCTTGACATTTCATGCACCTTCATAATCCGATGCCACTTTCTTCAGATAGTATCTTTTGATTCTTGTATGAAAACACTGTTTTCACAGTTTCGCCAAAAGTGGCAGGTGCATTCCTGCTTCTGAAACTTGGCTCGGGTCGTTTTCCCATCCAGGGGGCCCTTGTGATTCTTCCCTGTCTGTCTGGGTTACATTTTTTCTTCAGGGCCCACCTTCTACGTGGCAGTGGCATTGAAGCCCCACCCTTTTACAATCCGCAGCCTTCTCTGTACTTCTTTTGAATCTATTGTCTGCGTCACTTGCTAGGAATGTATTCTGAGCTGCATCAGAGTGATGGGACTCTATTTTATTTACTTATTTATTGTTTGTTTGTTTGTTTTCCATCTGTTTTGTATTTTTCTTTTTTTTCTTTCTTTAAAAATTTTTTTATTAGTTTCAGGTGCACAAAACAATATACTAGTTAGACATTTATGATTTATACCCCTCCCACAGTGACAACCCCTCTCCCCCATCCACTACCCCTCTGACATCGCACACAGCCGTTGCATTTCCACTGTCTCTATTCCTAATGCTGCACTCCACCTCTTGTAACTATATATATATAAAAATTGTAGTTGACATTCATTATTGTTCAGCTTCATAGAGGAAAAACTGAGGGTTGCTAAATGGGAGATGGGTGGGGATAAGGGGGAAGGTGAGGGGATTAGAGAGCACAGTCGGTAACCACAAGATTGCCACGGGGATACGAAAGTCAATTTGGGGAATGTAATCAATAATGTAAAGATTCTGTAGGGTGTCCGATGGACACTTGTCTCGTTAGGGAGACCACCTCAGGGATGATGTAGATGCCTGACCACTGCACTGTACGCCTGAAGTGATGGGACTCTCTTTAAATCCTTGTTACAACTTGAGCCGGGTCTGTGTGGAGGTGTGATGATGCCTGTTCGTCCTGGGATCTGATCTGCTGAAGGATAAACAGCGGGAGGTGGGGACACTTTGGGTGGGAATGAGTCACCCAGCCTGCCCTGGCCAGACGTATGTGCTCAAAGGGATACTGGGAGAAAGGGACCTTGTTAGAGAGTCGGGCTCCTGCTGCGGCTTTTGGGAATTTCATTAATCTCTCTAAGTCTTGGTTTTCTCATCTGTAAAGTAAGGCAGAAAACTGCTTTAAAAATTGAAACGGACAAAACCCCACATCTCAGAAACAACACCCCACATCTCAGAGGGTTATTGTGGAAATTAAATCAGTGAACTTTATACAAAGCACATAACACCGTGATTGATGTATAATAAGCACCCGTAAAATGATGGTGATGGTTATTATTATAGTCGGTAAATGAGAGGTTACAATAAAGTGCTCCTGGAACTTCAAAATAAATTACTGTCTGTGAGCAAGACTAGGAAAAAAATCAACACATACAAAATGAGATTAACCGTCTGTGGAATTAAGCTCTCCTAAAATGGGATGCTTGTCTGTACGGCTGTGGAGATTTGAGTAACACCCAAGTCCAGTCCAACAGGCAGAGGTATAGCCTTGCAAAGACCGGGCTGGAATGTGATCGAGGAAAAAGAAACCTGGGTTCCAACCAATTATATCAGCATAACTACAGAAAGATGTCTTGAGAGAATTGACAGACTGGCAAAAGAAAGGGTGAAAGGTCAAGATTTTGCTGTGTTTCATGCAGTACTGTGGGAGAAGAAGGAGATGGACGGGGCAGAGGCAAGACAGGAAAGACAGACAGAGGCAGGAAAACAAGGAAAGAGAGAGAGACAGAGACAGAGAGAAAGTCAGAAAGAGAGTAGGAGAAGTTGGATCCAGGATACAAGAGTATTTAGGGCACCAGATGGCTAGAACTAAGATGATCCGATGGTCTTTCCCTCAGAGACCATCCAATATCATTTGCACTTCTTCCAAGAAAATTTCTGTTTGCAATTTTAACTTTCAAGGCCAAGGGATGTTTCTAATGGCTGCTCTGATCTCACTCAGTGTTGGGGCCCAGGAATCAGACTAGTGTAAGACTTCAGTTGTTAGAGGGGTGAGGTGCACTGGTGACAGGGGTGTCCTGGAGAGGTGGGCATCCGGGGGGAAGTGGCATTAGAACTGTGCCCCTTAAACAGTGACGGGCATTTCAACAGATGATGGGGTGTGGATGGACTACAGACAAAAGTAAGAGCGTGCTTTAAAAGTAAGGGCTGTGCTTTAAATGGAACGTGGGGGCAAGCGAGTGCCTTAGTCCACAGTGCTCTGGCAAGTCTGTGGCTTATGAACCTCCGAAATTTATTTTTGCCGTCCTGGAGGCTGCAAGTCTGAGATCAGGGAGCCACCAGAGTTAGGTTCTGGTGAGGACCCTCTTCTGGGTGCAGACGGCCGACCTCTTGTTGACCTTTACTTGGGGGAGGGCGGGGGTGCTGCCTCATGTTAGGGCATCATCCTACTCACGAGGGCCCCACTTTCACCACCTGAATCCCCCCCAGAGCCCCACCTCCTACCTTTGGGGTTAGAATTGCAATGTAAGAATTTGCGGGGGGACACACACACTTAGGCCATTGCAACTAGCCATCTGGGTGACGGAGAAAGAGAACTGAGCACCTTTGACTTGGAATCTGCTGCTGTCTGCAGCGGCCTTCATGCAATAATAGGTGCTCAGTAAAAGTTCCCAGTTACCTTGTTGCTTTTCACGCTTGAGAGACAGATAGGATAGGCCATTGGAACATGTCACGTTACATGCACCAGAAATTCTCAGATAACTTGCTAAAACATGTCCTGCGCCTGGTGTCACTGACAACAGGGAGAGTCAAGAAATGGGGCAGCCCTTGGGGCCACCTGAGGAAAGTTAGGAATAATCCCCATTTGCTGTGAAGTTTCCAATGTACCAAATTTTGTATCTATCTCGTTTAAACCCTTGAGATAGATACTGTTTTATCTCTTGGGCAACTGGGATAAGAAAGTATGAGCAAGTATGGGGATCGCTGGCAAGCTTGGGAAGGATGTGTGAGTGGATAAATTCTAGGGAAACTTCCTTTCCGGCCGGGGTCACCCAATTAAATTTAGGGCTCTTCCTAGTCAGTAACTTAGGAAAAGGACTCAACTGAAATGAAACTATATATATATATACACACAGTAGTTTCTCCTTATTCTATCCAAATCAGGATATTCTGAGAACAGAAATGGGTCTAATTAATAACTTTGCCAAGGTGACGAGTGTAAATGAAGACTGTCCCAGACAACCAGGAAATATGGCCATCCTATTTTTAGTTGTTTTTCCTCTTCTTCCCCTGACACCTAGTTTTCATGCCAAGTACCATGGGAACTTCAAAAATGTCAGCTAAATTTGCAGTCTGCCTCTCCCCCATTTTGCGGCAATTATGAGGACGTACATTATGGGGGCAGATTTGTAGATTTTAGCGCTTGTGTGCACATCCCAACTTTGCTGACAGCTTACGTGATTTTTGACAAAGTGTTTAACCATCCGTGGGTATCACTTTTGATGTTTGTAAAATAAAATAGACTTTTTCCTCAGGTTTGTGGTGAGGATAAAGGTGAGGCACTGAGCAGATCGTGCACTTTCAGAAACGGGAACCCCTTCTTCTGTGAAGAGCGCTCCACAGGTAACGTCATTGGGGTACTGACCGAATGGCCTCATCCATCCTCCCTCCCTCCCTCCCTCCCTTCTTTCCATTCTCCTTCCTTCCTTCCTTCCTTCCATCCATGTTTCCCTGTGGAGCCCCCCAGTGAGGGAATAGGCCGTTCAGGTGACAGAATCCTGTCACGTTGGCCCCTTTTGCTGGCGCATGCGGTGAATCTGACCGCTGTGAGCAGCAGAGGCATGGCCGGCTGGGTTGGCTGGGAATTGCTCACGAGGACAGTGCAGTGTGGTCATATTATACTTACTATGCACGGATGTAATAGCGTCTGTGTAATTAAGTCCATCAGTCATACAGTAAGTGTGTGTCACCTGACTGCTGCACTTCATCTTCCCCGGCCCCTGGGCGACAGCCACGTGGAGCACACTCCAGTGAGGGCCAGCTCCTCCCTGCTGCTTCCTGCTTCCCGTTCTTCATGTTGTTTAATATGCTGACGCCGTTTTATAGTTTGCATGTGATTTTTTTTCATATTCTAATTGATTTCATCTCCCAACAAAGGCGTGTGTTTGTGTGTGTGTGTGTGTGTGTGTGTGTGTGTGTGTGTGTTACACTATTGAGCAGATACTGAATCAGCGGTCACGGAGGTTGAGTAACTTGCTCCAGGACGTTTAGATAGTAAGTGACAAATGGGACATTTTAGCCCAGGGATTCAGTCTGTGTTATTTTGAGACATATTCATCATCAATTTGTTTCTCATCATGTATAATCCAGAAAAGCTTTCCCTCTCTGAAGAGTCACGTCTTTTTAAAAAATACCCTCCCCTCCCTCAGCGGGCCTGACTGTGGGAATGTGATCACATTCTGTGGCCCAGTGAAGGCCTGCAGACCCCCAACGTGCCAAAATATTGTGTCCAGGACACGCCCCCGCCCCATCATGGCCTGTTAAAAGTACCTAAACACAAAACTTGCACAGATGCTAAGGTTCAAATAGCCTAAGTTTTCTCTTCTCACCAGGTCTGGATTAGTGCCCGGCCGCTGAATCTGTCTAATTGTTTTGCTTCTGTTCCTTGTTTCTTTGAGTGGTGCCCTCTTTGCCGGCCCTCCTTGTACACACTTCTCGGTTAGTGGAAATCCGGCCCTGACTGGGCCTCCCCCAGTGAGACAGTGGGACCAGGTCACCGCAGTGCCGCTCGCCTGTCCCCTTCAGGACTCTGCTGTGACCCTGTGTCGCCTCTGCAGGAAGCAGCTATGTGAAGGCTGAGCTACAAAAGGAGAGAGTCACAGCTTTGCCGGGGCTCTAGGAGCCAGACTTCCCCGCAGGCGGGACACAAACCCCCCTTTCTCTCAAGAACCTTTATAATCCACTCACCCCTAGAAGAAGTTTGGTGTCGGTGACGTGGGCTTTCAGATAAGGGAATTCAACAGGCTCAGGACTCCCCGTTTCCAAGGGCTTGCTGGTGACGGCAGACTGAGCGTTTGCCGCAGGCTGTTTGGCAAACAGGGATTCCTGAGTCTACTTCCCATCGTCACAGGGGCCTGGGTGTGACGCTTGACAGCCAGGGGATCGCCGGCCTGACAGCTACTCCTCCCGTCCATCCACTTTGTCCAGAACAGAGACTGTAGGACCATGTGGCCTGCTCCACCCTCCCCTGGGTTGCTCGCCTGCCACCTCCCATACCTGCTTCCCGTATCTGGTCCCCACGTCTGGTCCCACATTTGGTTTCGACGCCTGGTTCCCGCATCTGGTCCCATACCTGGTTCCCATGCTTGGTTCCCACGCCTGGTCCCCACACCTGGTCCCATATCTGGTTCCCACACCTGGTCCCCACGCCTGGTCCCACATCTGGGTCCCATGCCTGGTCCCCACGCCTGGTCGCCCCATCTGGAGGACAGAAGAGGGGAAGGTTCAAGAGTCGATGTCTTCCCCCTCGTCTGGTTGGAGAAGACCTCTTAGCACAGAGCAGGCTGGCCCACCCCTCTGCGGACTAATGGTCTCTCTTCTGTGGTTCCTTGGCCCTCGCGAGCCCCTCCCGGGCAGTCTGGGGGTTCAAGGTGGGAGTTGTGACATCTTACTGCCCTTCCAACCCAATCCCAGCCTCAGGAGTGCAGGTCCCCCGCCCACCTCACCAGCTTTGGGGGTGAAGGTGCCGCTCAGTGCCGGCCGGGGCAGCAGCCTGCAGACTCGCCCTCATGCAGATGGTGCTGAACCTGTTTGAACCTCTGGATGAAGGGAAAGTTCCACATCCTTAGCTCAGTCAGCTGCAGGGGAAGGACCGGCCTCTGCGTGCGTGCATGCGTTCGGAGAGCCTCTGGCTGGTCCCTCACCTTTTATTCATTCTCCCAGTTAGTCTTCCTTTCTGCAAACACTTACCGAGCGAGGGATGTGTGTCAGGTCACTTCCTAGGTAAGGGCGTATCAGACACAGCTCTTGTGTTGCCATGCAGGGCACATCCCAGTGGAGAAGAATATATTTAAAATAGTCCGTCAGCTAATTGCTCTAAGAGCTGTATGGTAGGTGCTCTAAGAGAAAATCAGTCAAGCTGCCTGAATCGTGGTGGGTGGGGATACGTGCACCTTCTCTCTGATGAGGCAGGAAAGGCATCCCACAGCAGGCAGCTGTGAGCTGCGGTAGGAAGACAGACGCTTCGCACAGGTCAGTCCCTCGCCTGGTGCCTTTGTGTCCCCTGGTCGCACCATCCAAGGCGCAGACTCCTCACCTGAAGAGCAGGAAACAGCACCTGTGAACAGGGTGCGGGGAGAGCATGAGTGACATACGTATAGCGCTTAGCAAGGGGCCTGACACGTAACCTTAGCTAGGTTTCATCGTCATGATGTGTGTATTATCACCCAAGGACACATAGTGGGCAAGAAGGAGGACATTCCAGAAGATAGCACAGAGGCTTGGGGACACCTCTTCCTCTTCCGGCTCTCCTGGACGAGGGGCGGGGGGACGCTCCAGAGACATCTGGGTGTTGACAGTGCAGCCGGCTGGCCACAAATGCCCCTCGCAGCCCTGTTTTCTGTCCTGACTTTGAGGCACCCAGCTATTTACAGTCCCCTCTCCCTTCCCCAGCCCTCACCGGGTGGATTACCCTGTTCTCTTCTGAGGGCTCAGCCCCCCTCCAGCCCCAGCACTTTTCATGAGACAGCAAATGGATCGTCTGATTGATATCTCAGTATTAGGAAATCATTATCAGGCCCCAGAAAATTATTTTCTGCTCTAGAGCCAGGATTATTTACTTATTTCCATACCAAGGATTCTGTTTTTCACTGAGTGGAGATTTTCAGTGTTGGGCCCGTAGCAATATCTGGTGGGGGCGGGGGCGGGGGGGAGAGGCTGGGATTGCTGTGGAACGCAAGGCTACCACAACCGGCAGTGATAAAACGATCAAATCAAACATAACTCACTGTTGTTGAGTGTGGGGAAGCATTGGCGAGGTTGGTACAAGCTTCACTACGGGTGTTTTGAAAGGATCCACTGATGTTTAACACACGGCAGAAAAATACTGGGAAAAAATATTGGGAGCCGTGAGCTCCCAATCCCAAAGTGCAGTGGATGGATGAGACAGGAGAGGTGCGGAATGGAGAGAGGAGACCTCTGCCCTCATCACGATTAAACTTGAAAGGAGCTTTTGGCCACGAGAGCTGGGGCAGAAGGGAGCCCCTCTCCACCCGGCTCTGCTTCCGCCGTAGCTGCGTATGTGATGGCTGCTGAGGACCCTCTAGTGGGTGTCACACCCTCACGGAGCAGTCCCCAACAGCGCAGTGGCCATGCGGTAATGCGTGTGGTTCCCAGGCAGGCACATCAAGCTCTTACAGTCTAACAGAGCTCCCCAGGCCAGGCCAGCACTTGGGGCAGATTTGGGTTCATCTACTTCCATTTTATTTCATTCTGGTGTTTTTTTTGTTTTGTCTTTAGACGAGCTCCACTCCTCCTTGGTACAGAAATCCTTGCTGTATCGAATGTCCTCTCTGGGCTTTAGAACTTCATTAATTAGCATCTTTTAAATGGTTGGGTAATATTCTTTTCTCCCTTTTCTGAGCCATTTCCCCAAGCCCTAATTTTAATAAAGCTGGTGTTCATGAACATTTGTATTTTAAAGCCCTTGGTTATAAGAAAGACAGAGAATACATTTTAAAAAAGAGAGCCCATCAAGGATTACTGAAATGATGAACAGGGCTTCTATGCTTTTATGAATCTCCTTTTAAAGATCCAATATTATCTTAAGACATTTCTTTTCCTTCTCATAGAGCAGAGAACAATGTAAAAAAATCTACAGGCTTAATTAGGGGGCCAGGGATACTGGGGAAGAGAAGAGTGACTCTGGCTTACTTAGTGTCGGTGGCAGTTTCACTTAAAATAGAGCAATAATAAACCTGTTTGTATTTTATTTTATTTTATTTTATTTTGTTGTAGAAATAAGCACTATATTTCAGGTGGTAAAGGTGAACCATTTAAGAGCTTTCTAAGAAAGGAAACACATGACTAAAACTCCTTAAGACCCTAAATTATTCCCAGAATTTATGCAGAGGTGAATGCATTTGTCGGTATAGACTGCTAAAGGTAGAAGGGTTGGAAATCGACTCCACGGGTACCCACCTGCCTGGGGTAGGGTTGTGCGTTTCCCCAGCAACTGGGATAACATCATAACCACTTACAGTACCTCTGAGTGGCCAGCCTCCTGGGCAGCTTCAGGTCCTAGTGATGCTATCAGCTGTTGCCAGGGCAACAACAAAACCTTGACCTTCTGAGACCTGCCAGGCAAGGAGTGGAGAAATACAGCTTTTGAGTCCTCCTTGGAGGTCTGTTTTTAAAGAAAGGGATATAATTCTGTATCTAGCTGCCACTTATTAAATCTACAGACACATAAATAAATACATAATGCCTAAATAGTATGTACATGTTTGCAAGTGGGCTCTCGTTTGGTAGGGAGCATGTACTTCTGTATTTGCAAGTGGCAAATGTGTTTGCTTCCTCCATGGAATTTACTAGTTGACAGGTGGTGGAGGGCTAGGTCTCCGAGGACTCCAACGGCACCGGCTCCTCCAGTCTCATTCCCTCCTTGACCCAGAACCTGGAGAGGGGATTGAAGACGTCACGGGGCAATTATTCTTAAACACTTTACGTGTAGGAGAGCTGAGGTCCCAGAGCGGTGAGGGCTTTGCCCAAGTCACGCAGATTTGGGGGAAAGGAAGTGGGGTTGCACTTCTCTTGTGTATCTTCTTTTACCTTGATCTGTAGTGGTGGCCTTGCCCTTTCTGAATGTTTTGGAGTTCTTTCATGTATTCCTTCTGTCAAATATTTCCTCGACTTGTAAGGTACCACCATGTCTGAAGTGTTTCTACCCAATTTTGACCAAATCCTCATCTTCTGTCTTCCGTGTTTTGGGAAGGGAAGACGGACGGCATCTGACTGCCCCTATTGACTCGTGGTGGCCGGGATGCCTCCCCTCTGCAGCCCGAGGGCGGAGCCTGTCACTCTTCAAATGTATAGCGTCCCTTTGGCATATTGATTTTTTTGAGCTGAAGGCACTTGAGAAACAGCACATGCAGGAACAGCTCTCTGATCTCCCCCTAAAGAAAGGTCATAAAAATTCCCATGAGGAAGGAGACCTCCTTGTACCAGGAAGAGTCCACTCTTCTCACTGGAAATTGGGCATCGGTGCTGAAATGTATGTGTACAAGGAACCTACTAAAACACTGCTTATCTTCCAGTACGTTTTCCCCTCCATTTCCTAGTCCCTGTCGCACAATTTACTGCCCCTAGTCTAAGCCCCCGTGTCTTATCACAGCCCCACAATTTGTTGTTACTCGTTTAAAAAGCGTTTGGGCCTAATGGCTTCTTTGGGTCTCCCTTTTGCTCATGAAGGCTTTCATGCATGTAAGAGTATTACATCCAACTTGTATGCTTTTCTCCTGTGAACCTGCCTTGTGTGCGTTGAGTTCTCAGGCTCAGTCACTGAACCTAAAAGGGTGGAAGGAGGGTTTTCCTCCCCTGCACCATCAGGGACATTTCCCCAGGCTACTTCAAGAAGGGTGGTATCTGCGACCTTTGGGGTCCTGTCTGTTGGAGAACCAGTGGGGGGAGACCCAGTCAGTTAAACAGTGTGACGCAGAGAAGTCAGCTGGCTGACGAATATGCTAAAGGAATGGTTTAGGATTCCAAACTCCATTTTGGTCAGAGGCAATCAGTGTCTCCTTTATCCGTAAACCAAGAGCAGTTTTTTTTTTTTTTAACCTGTCTGTAAATATGTGAGGATATTCAACAAAATGTTTGCCCCTTTATTTTTCCCTGTATGCTTTTAACCTTCCAAGTTTAGAGTATTTGGATGGCGCTCAGTTACCGTTTCGCATTCAATCAGGGCATTTTTGATTGCAGTAACTCCCTGACTGTGTTGCGAGGAGAAAAGGAGTCAGAGAGGCTCACTCTGCTGGAAAAACGAGGATCGGTCTGACTGATTTCTAGGAGCTGTATCTTGGTGCTGGGATAGCAGGCTGAGTGATTGCCTAGGAGAGGGGAGTAAGGCAGTATCTAGATGCCCATGGTAAGGCCCCCAGCGGGGAGATAATGGAGAGCAGCACGTCTTTACTGGGCATGAAGACGGGGAAATCCGCGCTGCCAGTGCCCTTGGTCCTTGACGGAAGACCTTCGTCATGGTTCTGGTCCTCATGGAAAAGAGTCGCCCTTTTTCTTTCTTTCTAGTAATTGCGTTATTGGCCACAATTGCCTTCAGTCTCTGGCCATCCCCCAGGTGGGGATATTAGGTTCCATTGAGGATTTGATGTAGCGCCAGCTCTGGGCTCCTTTTGCCCTTTGCCTAGTAACCAGCGTATTTGCTGAATGACTAGCCTGCCACCTGCGGTGTGTTTACTCACCTTCCTGAGCTCGCTCCCTTCAGAGGTGAAGAGCAGAACTTTTAAGCAGAGATTTGAAATGGGTTCTTCACAGAAATGTGCTTGTTACTTACAAGGTGGAGACTATTAAAATGCAAAGAAGTTTAAAGAAAAACAAAGACCTCAGTTACTTTGCATCCCTGATGATCCTGCTTGAATCAATGTGATTTATGTAAATTGCTGAGTGGAGCTTAGAGTTCTGGGTTTCACATTCAGCGTGTAACTATTTTTCTGGGCCTTAGAATCTCTCCAGAGCTACTCTTCGGCTTTCTGAGATGAATTCAAGAAAGCCTGTAGATGCAAATCTGAATTTCCAAACAGATCAGTTAGTGGGTCATTGTTCCTGCCACAGAGAAAAGTCACAGCATGGCTCTTTAAATAACATAATGCTTCCCGGTGAGTTTGAAATAGAATTTGATTTTCCCCATTGTATAGGTGAAGAAACTGAGATTAGAACTGTCTCCCAAATATAACAAATGGATTCCCACACACCCTTTTTGGAAGGCATGTGTTATATACAGGACAATGTGCTTGTGCTTACATCGCAGTGGTGTCAGTGGGAAAAGTGTCAGACGATTTGCGATTCAGTTTGAAATCCTTGAGTCCCCCAAAGTTATTGTGGCTCCCCTCATAGACCTTTCACTCATAACTGAGGCTTTGTCTCCAGTTTCTCCGTGCACCACCAAACTAAGAAAAGCCAAATTGGCATCTTCTGGAAAAGCCTCAGCATTTATGCACAAGCAGGTACCCAGCCACACTGGTAAAATTAAGCAAGTATATGAATAACTACACTTCATACGCAGGTGGTTGCTTCCTTGCCAGCGTAACCTACTAAAAATTCTTGCCCCGAGTGGCCTTGTGTGTGATGGGAATCCGTTCTCTGGGCCACAGTGAGTTGGCCTATTGGGTGCACCCCACTCCACATCAAGGCGATTATTTCGTCCCTCTATCAAATGTGAATTAAATGGCATAGACATCAAGTCGGCGCAGTGGTTGTGGGCACTGGAAAAAGGGCGTGGGAACTTAGGCTGGTGAATTGTTTTCCGTTATGTGACTAGTGATGCGGAAACAGAGAAAACGGATGTGCAGAGAGTTAGGAGAGAGGCTCAGAGAGAAGCAGCGTCTGTGCATGTGGCTTAGAGGTTTTCAGCTTGAAAACTGGTAGTGTTGTCAGGTCCTGACTCTCCTCCGTCTACTTCATCTTAATACATGTATCTTCACCATGAAGATATTTTTTTCCTGGAGCTTGTTCTCCTTAAGTTTGATCTCCCTGAAACTCAAGGAACTCCCAGCATCCTATGGGCTTTGTTCTTTCAGGAATGGCCTGTGGTAGGACAGTTTGGTGTCGTTATTCACATATGTCAAATGTGGTTATCAAATGAAGAAATCACACCATCAGAGGTTATCAGCTGGGTCTTCGTGGGCCCTGAAGGTGTGTCCATTTGTGGCATCCCTTAAACCATCGCTTGGGGTTACCTGTCCTTTCCTACCTCGTGTGTGTGTGTGTGTGTGTGTGTGTGTGTGTGTGTGTGTATCTGGAGCTTACATTCTCCTGGGCCCATTGTCCTTCCATACTATTTCTTTCACTCCGTCCATTGGTCTGGATATGAAACCAGCCTTTACACCTGGCAAAGGCGGTTCACTTCCACTGAGTTACTGTAGCGTGCGTTTACTCCAGAACAGGGCTGGGGAGGGTTTCTCACCCTCCAGAGCCAAACAGGAGCAAACCCAAAACACCAGCCCTTTCCAAGCCCCAGCTTGGATGTCACTGTTCTCCAGTTCCCTTTACAGCCACTCTGTCACCACAGTTTTATTTTTACAAGTATTTTTCATGTGCCACCTTCCCTTTTATATCGTCGTCTGCATCCTCCCTCCTTTTCTCCCTCCCTCCCTCCCTCCTGTCTATCTTCTCTTTTCTCATCTGCCCTTCAGGTCCCCCAAAGCAACACAGAAATCCTTCCTGGTTTTTAGGCAGATCTAGTTCATCCTCTTGTCTGACAACTCGGCAATAACCGAGGCTTGAGCGCCGGGGATCACACTTCTCACCAAGGACTTCTGAGGTGTTTTCTACAAGCCAGCGTCCTCCGTAAACAGAATTCTCGTGGCAGCTGCTGAAATAGCTCGGTGCTGATAGTTTAGTCATCCGTCCTCAGTCCTCGGGTCTGTCAGTTTCTGTAGTTCAGACTGCATGCCATGAGTGCTCTTGCACCAGCCTTTCCAAGTGCCAAGCCACGGCACTGCCTCAGGGACCAGCGACCAGGAAGGAGCCCAGTGGCCGAGCAGGGAGGACCGTTGCCCCTCCGACCGCAACCAGAGCGGCACAGCGAGTGTTCGCTTCACGCAAGTGAGTTCTGTGTAAGAATATTTTTTAAGAGAAAGGTCGCACTGCAAGAACTAGCTTGTACCCTCCGGAAGTGAGAAATGAGAGGCCACTGAAGCATCTTAAGCAGGAAGGTGACAGGCGGTAATGTGCCGTGGCTGGACCGGGACTCCAGTTAGGAGGGTAGCGTGGGAATCCACGGTTAGGAGAGTCCGCACCGAGATGGTGGCGGTCAGAACAGAGCTTTTGCTGAGCAAATCGAGTCTGGGCTCTAGCGCAGAGGAAGGCGTCCTGTGTCTACCGTTCATGACCCGGGGACTAAGTGGGCATCGGTGCCATTTCTGAAAGGAGGGAATCACGTGGGAGAATTTGATTTGGGGGTGTCGGTGGGAATCTAGGTTTATTCTGAATATTTTTGAAAGCGTCGTGCTTTCTGGATGTGCATCCGGGGGTGTCCGGCAGCTGGGGAGACATGGACTCAGAGCCACGGATCTGGGAGTTACCAGGGATAAAGCTTCACTGCACGCAGGGACGAGGAAAGACGTGCAATGAGAAGAAAAGAGATGCAGGGTGCGTGCATATTTGGTGCCAGAAGAGGAAGCAGAGGTCTGGGAGGGGAGAGTCAGAAAGGCGAGAAGGTAACTCGAAGGGAAGTTTTGGGAAGCTAAGAGAAGGTTGGAGTTGACGGTCGGCCGCGGCCAATACTAACGTGCCGTCGTCACGTGGCTGCAGCCTGGCTCTGACAGGCAATGTTGTTGATGAGATCTGGGAGGGTGATGGCTGCAGAAGACAGACGAGCGAAGGTGTGACTAGAGATAACACAAGGAGAAAGGGAAGAAGAGGGAGAATGTTATGTATGGTGGTTTTGAGAGCAGTGTAGGCAAGGGGGAAGGAGTGACGGGAGAGAGCCGTGAAGAGTCAAGGAGGAGAGGACCTGTTTGATGGACGGGATCCAGAGGAAGGCAGAGCGAGTGAGGTTGTAAGGATCAGGCTAGGTAGTCACCATCCCTCTAAGGTCAAGATAAAGACAAATGGGGAGGTCGTTTGGAATTTTTAATGCTTTTTAAATTAAAAACGCTTTCCATCAATTCATTTATGAAAGTCTGTTACAGCCCTGAGGTCCACGTCACAGTGGTGTGAAAGGAGAAACCGAGGGAGATATTCAGCACCCATCACCACGTTGTAGGTGGGCGCTTCAGAATGCATGGCGACATTTCGTTCGGAGGAGGCCGTCTCCATGGCATAAGCCTTGTAACTGACGCGAGCGGAGCAGTGATCAGACAGCTCGGCACATGGTGGACCTCATGGCAGAAACACGTGAATTGGCTGAAAGAAAGAGTCAGATTGTTGGACTCATTCAGATAATCTCCGGGACGGTAACTCAGTTGGAACAAATGAGGAATAATAAAGTTTGCATCTCTGCATTCACACAGAAGCAGCCAGCTGAAAAGTTAAAAATAAAAAAATGAAATGTTAAAAAAAAAAAGGCTACGTGATAGAACACAGAGTTCTATACAAGTCTCTGCCTCGTTTTTCAGTGAATGAAAAGAATAAACCCGTTGTTTAAGTGCTATGTAGACAAGGCCCAAATCAAATATATACAAGGTCAGTTTGTCTGCTCCCCACAGTCTAGAAAACAGATTTCACTTAGGAAGGGTTATTCTCTTTCTTGCGGGAGAGGCAGGCGGGTAGGGGTGGGGTGGGAGCTTACCGGTGGAGCAGGATGCTGGGCCGGCCTGGGCATAGGAAGGTAGTTGGCGGGTGACATAGCACACTCGAGAGTTTAGTGCAGGCAGCAGCCGGGTGACTAGTGGGGATGTGGTTACGACTTCATAGCCCGCACAGCCAGGCATCCGCCCTCGGCTTGCTAACTGGCAGACATTAGCAGGCTTTCTCACTAGATAATCTCCTTTTAGAACCAGAACCGGCTCAGCAACAGGAACAAGCCCTAAGTGTTTACGGAATATAAATAGTACGATTTTCAAGAGTCCAGCACTTAGGTGTGATTGCATTTTTTTGGTTTTTTTGGACGTTTGCATTGTAAATATACAACTGGAGTGATGGAGAGCACAGTGTAATCGTGCCTTCGTGGGGACCACTGATTGGGGAGGCCCCTCTGTGCTCACGGCACCTCCCAGGACCCCTTCATGTGGCTGACAGACGCCCGTGCCTCACCCGGCCTTGGAACCAGTGGACCTCAGGCCGGCATCTTCTGATGAACGCTCGAGGATACAGTGTCTGGCCCCTTCGGAAAAGTCTGGTGGTTCTGTGACCCAGGCAAACTATAAGAACGGGTTTCAAACGTGCTTAATTGATAAGGGACAAGTAACTCAAGTGATGCGATGTCTGGACAGCAGCCAGTGACAGCCTCGTGCTGCTGACATCAGCCGGTTGTCAGCAGCCTGACTCCATCTTCCTGGAAGTCAGCGCCTCAGACCCAGTGTCCCTGGAGGAACCAAGCTTCCCCTGCCCAAGGCCAGCCCATCCCAAAACTGCTGCTTCTGAAAGACCTGCAGCTCCAGAAAGTCTTCCAGGAGTTTTAGGGAAAACTCCATACGCCCCGAAATCCTGCCTAACCTCAGCTCTCTGCTTCGCTCCCTCTATCAGTCCGTTCAGGCTGCTACAGTAAAATACCGTGGGCTGACGGGCTTATCAACAACAAAAATGTATTTTTCCTAGTCCTAGAGGCTGGAAGTCCCAGATCAGGGGCCAGTGTGGTCTCGGAGGGCCCTCTTCCGGGTCCCAGACTTCTTGTGTCCTCACATGTCGGAAGGACAAGAGATCTTTTTGGAGCTAATAGTATATAATGGCACTTATATATGATTGAGGCAAAGTGAGAACCTCAGTATATGTGGTTATTATATTTATTGTGCAATTTATTGATCTTTTACTCAAATCCACTGTCCTCAGTTACTGCCTACCTGGTGAGTGATGCACCGGTCCTGGTGGCCCAAGTGAAACACCAGGCAGCCGTGTTTGATGTCTCCCACCAACCTCCTCCTCCATGCCCAGTGTCCCTCCTAACACTTACAATGACCACATGCTTCCCGGGCCATCGTCCAGCTGAGGCCACGTGTGACTTTTCCCTGAACTTCTGTATGGGCCTCTCAGGCCTCTGGCCCCAGTCCTAAGCCCAACCACAGTGCAGCTCTCCTCCACGCTCGTCTTTCCAGACAGAAGACAGGGTCGTCTCGTTGCCCCGCTGAGAACCCCTCGGTGACGCCCCTTTGTTCTTACGTATTGAATAAAATGTTGATCCCTTGGCCCCGCGTTTACCTCATCAAGTCTTCCTTAACCTATCGACGCCTTCCTTGCACAGAGTGTTCCTTCGGTTTGAACCTGCCCTTCTCCCGTTGGGCCACGCTTCTCAGAGCGTTGTCCAGTGATACGCCCTCCGTCTGGACCGCTCTCGCTGACCCTGAGTGCAGAATGGAAGTGGATGAGACACAGGGGGGTTGGAGCCCAAAGGACACGTTGGTTATGTTGACACACCACCCCTTCTCCGTTCTAAATTCACGCGTTCTGTGATAAAAGTTCTCACCTCCTGGGTTGGTAAAGATGCCACCAGTGATTCATGGTCATTATGTCCCCTTTAATTTCACCAGTAAGTTGTAGCTGCTGATACGGTAGTGACTCCCAGCCCACTCTGGGGCTCGTGGCAGTCATTCCCAGACCCCCACTTGATACCTTCCTGGCCTCTTATATGGATCCAGTTTCCACTGACCTTTTTGCCTGCCTGAAGCCATCTTTGATTCTTGCCTTTGGTTCCTGGATTTGACGCTTAGATTTTTTTACCCCTTTATTTAAACTTCGACTTTTCCCAGTGGACTTTGGCTACCTTGCTCCTGGCATCTAGAGTTGTATTCAGTAGGACTCTGTTTATTCCTTCTCCAGTCCCCTGAAACCCAGCCCAGAGCCAAACCCTGGCAAAGTGTCCGGGGCCCGCTTAGATGACTCTTGAAGTTGGAAGAATAAGCATTCATCATTGAATTTACAGATAATTCTTCCAGAATATAATCTGTAATCAGCAGGCTCAATGTTGACTTTAGTTTTCTTAACAGCAAATTTAAAAAAAAACACCCAGGTCATAAGAAGTGTGTGTGTGTGTGTGTGTGTGTGTGTGTGTGTGTGTGTAAACATCTAAATGACAAGAACAATAAATATAAACCTAATTGTAGTGCTAATAATGAAAGAAGTCTTGCCAGACAAATTTCTACTTCATTATTGGCTGTAATTAGGGAATGAGAGGACAGATAGAATACAGTGAGTACCCCTGGTCTTCACTTGATTAATACATTGCACAGAGCACTTCATGAAACGATAGCACATCAGGGCTTTTAAATCAGCTTGGAGGTAAGTGGTTGCAGCGCCCAGAGTGGCTGGTTGCTTGAAAACGGAAGGTAGTAGAAATGACAGCCTTTTGGAAAGACAGCTACACGGCCCCTGTCTTATTCAGCATCTTTCCTAATGACATGGAACAGGAGGCATACAGTGTATTAATTAAATTTGACAGGGCTGCTGATTTGGTTAGCAGAGTGAACCTGGGTTTACAGCCATGGCGAGGAAATAGGAATTAAAAAAACACAGCTTGGAAAAAATGCAAATAGTGCATTCTGGGAGAAATAGGCCATTAGAAAATATTCAGGGATCCCCAGAGAAGTAGGGCACATTTAGGAAATTAGCGATGGAAAAGCCACACTTGTTATTTTTCCCTCCAAGGAGGGCATGGAGTAAACACTGTACCCCTAGATAAGGCTTCAGCAAAAGAATTTGATCGCTGACAGTAAGACACCTTAGAGTTGGTGGTTTTGTGTCTTTCACTTAAATGGTTCTTTGTCTTAGCTATATCTCACTCCCTTTGTAGTTCTTAAATCATTTGTCAGCCTTCTGTCTCATTGCTTCCTCTTATCTTAAGGACAAAAGACTTGTCTTGAGGGTCAAAATCTGCCCCCTTCATCTCTGTTCAGCCAGGGGTTTCCTGTCAGGTTTGCAACTGCCTTTGGATGGGGATCAATTTCTACTTTATCTAGCACATTAAAAGAAGTTTCTAAAATAGTCAAAACCATGCTTTCATTTTACCCAATGGTGTTCAGTTTCCTGACTTTTCATAATGACCCTTCAAAGCCTGTCCATCCTTGGAATGTCATAGTGAACATGGATTTGCTCCTGTCTTTTGCAAACATTGAAATGCTTGTCTTTTTTAAAAATTTTATTTATGTATATATTTTTAAATTAAATTCATTAGGGTGACAATGGTTAGTATAATTACATAGGTTTCAATTGTACATTTCTATAATTATATCATCTACATAGTACATATATGTTCACCGCCCAGAGTCAGTTCTCCTTCCATCACCATATATTTGATCCCCTTTACCCTCACCTACCACCATTCTCCCCCCTCACCCTCTGGTAATTAGTAAACTGTTGTCTGTTCTTTGAGTTTTTGTTTCTTTGTCTTACTCCTTTGTTGCTTTTTAGTTTTATATCCCACATATGAGTGAAGTCATGTGGTTCTCGACTTTTTTGGTCTGACTTACTTAGCATGATAATCTCAAGACCCATCCATGTTGTTGCAAATGGTCCTATTTCATCTCTCCTTATGGTAGAATAGTATTCCATTGTGTATATAGACCACGTCTTCTTTATCCATTCATCTATCGAAGGACACTTAGGTTGTTTCCATGTCTTGGCCACTGTAAATCATGCTGCAGTGAACTTCGGAGTACATATATGTTTACAGATAAATGTTTTCAGATGTTTTGGGTAGATACCCAGGAGAGGGGTTGCTGGGTCATATGGTGATTCTGTTAATTTTTTGAGAAACCTCCATACTGTTTTCCATAGCAGCTGCACCAAGTTACGTTCCCACCACCAGCCGTGTATGAAGGTTCCTTTTCCTCCACAGCCTCTCCAGCACTCGTTATTACTTGTCTTATTAATAATATCAGTTCTGACAGAGGTGAGGTGCTATCTTATTGTGGTTTTGATTTGCATTTCCCTAATAGCTAGTGAAGTGGACCATTTTTTCATACATCTGTTGGCCATTTGTATGTCTTCTTGGGAGAAGTTTCTGTTCATGTCCTCTGCCCATTTTTTAAATGGAGTGTTTGTCTTTCTGTTGGTGAGTTGTATGAGTTGCTTATATATTTTGGATATTAGCCCCTTCTTGGAGGTGTCGTTTACAAAAATCTTCTCCAATCGGTTGGTTGCCTCTTTGTTTTTTTTGATGGTTTCTTTTGCTTTGCAGAAGCTCTTTAGTTTTATATAGTCCCATTCATTTATTTTAGCTTTTACTTCCCTTGCCTTTGAGGTCAAATTCAGAAAATCCTCTTTGAACCCAAGGTCCATAAGTTTAGTACCTGTGCTTTCTTAAATGCAGTATATGGTTTTGGGTCTTATGTTTGGGTCTTTGATCCATTTTGAGTTAATTTTGGTATATGGTGACAGTCTAGTGTCATTTTTTTGCACTTTCCAATTTTCTCAGCACCATGAAATAGTTTTCTTAGTCCGTTCTCCTCTGCAACCCCATGAATCCATTTTTATCCGAGGCTTTATCCACCCTTGCTTAGCCTGTTGGCCATCTCACGTGTGACCATGTTAAACATGGTTTAGTTACAACAGTAGTTCTGTGTGCATGGCCATGACCTAACAGGAAGGAAGGAGTCTCTGACCCGCTGAGCAGTGTCTCCTCAGTGTGATGTGCCATCGGGCCCGCAGGCTAGAGTGGCCTCTCCTGAGAAATCCCTGCCTCGTCCTCATGCCCCATGTCTAGGGAGGTGTCCCCTACAGTAAGTAGCTCGGTGTTCGGAGGTCACCTCCGTAAGGGCCTGTAGGCCATTGTCATTGGGTGCTGTTCTTCTCTCCCTGTAACTGTGGCTGGACCCCGAGAGGGCCACTGGGAGCAGGTAGGGGCCACCGCAAGCCCTGAACGGTGCCTCTGGCAGCACCAGATGCCAGTTTCTCTCCTTGTGACTTCAGCCCAGCACCGAGCGTCAGCCCCCAGGCTGGGCACCGCAGAGGTGTTCAGCAATGTGCTAGCTAGGCCCCCACTGCCATTTGCATTCTAGGTCTCCCTTAAATTCTGCCTGTGTGGGGGGCCAAAATAAATGCCTCAGCTGTCCTGATTTAAACACAGAACAAACCCGAAGACCAGTGCTTGGCTTATTGATTAGTCCAAATGTGTTAATTTGATGTGTTTGGCTTTTGGTAACTCAATTTATTTCACTTCTCAATTCTTCATCTGCCTAATGGGCACAATCATTCCTGTCATCAGCTTGTTCTGGGCATTGAATGAAACCATTAGCTAAAGCCCCTTAGTGCAAAGAGGCCCCTACAAAATGCCATCCGGATGCCATCAGCTGTCATTTACCTTCTCCGAGCTTCACTGAGATCATTTTCAAAAGGCAAATAAAACAAATACTGTCTTCTTGTCTATTTGATATCGATTTGATGGCGTTTTAGTGGGAATTTAATGATCATAGAGGCAAACGCTCTCTGCAAACAGTCATATGGTAGAAATCTCAGGTGACCAGTTGTTTTTGCCGGGTCAGGGTGATTTACTCACACACGTGGAGTTCATGTTCTCAGCTTGACTTAAAGGACAAACGTGTCCCGGATTAAGTAAGGCAGTAAGAATAAACCTAACTATTCTGTCAGCCCTTTATGTGCACCTCGAGTGTTTGCAGTCACCCCCAGAATGACTCCTCTCTCAGGACTGCAAAGGGCTGCTTGGTGCCTGTCACAGCCTTTGCAGGTCTTGTGGCTTCTGTTGCAGCTACACAACTCTGCTGTCCTGTGCAAAGCTGCTGTAGACAGCATACAAACGAGCTGTGTGTTCCAGTCAAGCTTTCCTTACACAGTTAGGTGTGGGCTGAATTTGTCTTGTAGACTTTAGCCTGAGGACACCGGTTCTAGGATAATACTGATAGGACGATATTCTACAAGTATTAAATGCTTTGGAGTCAACTCAGGAAGTGATGGCTTCCACGCCCTAGCCCCACCCCTGACCCCGGGGTGAAGAACTCTGAAAGGGGAACTGGTTGACAGACCATCTAAATCAGGGTTGTCCAAACTGTGGCCCAGGGCCAACTGCGGCCTGCAATCCATTGTTAACTGGCCCGCAGCAAATTCCAAAAATATATTTCGTTTACTTAAATAAACCAGGTGAGGCAATACGTACTTCACCTCGAGTGAGGGGCCCGGCTGTTTGTGTGTTTTACCGCATGTGGCCCTTGGTGAAAAACGTTGAAAAAAGTTTGGACACCCCTGGTCTAAATTATTTCAGTCGTGCTGATATACGGGCAGAAAGTCCGGTTTAAATTTTTGGTTTTTCTTTTTTAAATAACCATATGAACTAGATTGTCATCTCAACCCATCTTCCCAGAGTTGTGCAAACGCCTGGGGTTTGGGCAAACCATCCCTTAGGATGGGCAAATCATCCTCAGCAGCTTGTTCTGGAAGAGCTTGTTCCCCCTTTCCCGAAAGAGCACACTTCAAGAAGTTTGGGGCTGCCTAGAACAAAGCAAAGGGAATGATGAAGTCTCTGGAAAGTGCGACTTGTGAAGCACACTCACAGTAATTGAGGCTATTAGCATGAAAAAGAGAAAATGAAGTCTTAAAACACGATGGGCTATTATATAGGCCTCATGTCTTCTGAGATCCTTTTTTGAGTCCCCACCTCCCTTATTTTTCTTTTCTCTTTACAACCCAATCCTAGAAAGAAATCTACTGAACGTAATGGAATGAGGGCAGTTCAAATGCCCCTAAGAAAATAGTTTGATACTTCAGACGAATTATTAATCACTCGGGGAAAAAAAATAATTCAACAGATGAGGAAACTGAGTCCCACAGAAGTGAAATAACTTGTTCACGACACACAGCTGTTCGAAGCCAGAGCTGGAGCAGACGCCGAGAAGCCTAATGTCGAATCCAGTGGTCTGTGTGGTGTCAGTGACTTCCCACTTATTACTGTTAAATTGTGATTGGCAGCTTAGAGTGCTCTCTCAGTATTTGATACCTTTCTTGATTCTCACATCAGTTCTTTAAACAGGTGGCCTTGGGTGCAGGGTTTTAATTGGTATTTCACCACTAACTAGCTTTAAATGGCATGATTGAACCTCTCTGAACTGCCACAATACTTCCTTTGTTATAAGAAACAAGTGATGAGGCCTCCACACACGCTTAGGGTGCTGGGGAGTGCCTTCCAAGGCAGGATTATGATGACTGTTTTGGAGAAAATTCTGAGACTCCGAGAAATGCCCTGACTTGTCCAGGGGCAGGAGGGGAGTAAGGGACAGGATGCGAACCTACCTCCAGCGCCCCCCGTCTTTGTCCAGTGCTGTTTCCACCCTCATCATGTTACCTTTTTCCTGCCAGCAGGTCTAGGAGAGACGTGGAGGATAAAACAGGTTCTATAGACTATGTGAAGTGTCTGGCATCTGGTCTCCATGTGCCCTAGTTCTTAAAGATCCTTGCATCACGTATTCTGTTCACCTAAGCATTCATTTAAACAAACAAACAAACAAATAAATAAAAGAAAAAGAAGGAAAATAAAAGAGAAGGAAAGGAAGAAAGAAAATACAGGAAAAAACCCTGTTGGAACACGGGAAAATCTTACCCATGGTACCCAGTTACCATGGATACCCACCGATAAACCCACGGAGAGCTTGGTTGGAAGCCTCCAGTACCAAAGCCTGGAGGTCTGCAGGGCAGTCCGACCCTGAAGTTCACAGGGTGGGGAACAAACGGGGGGCGGAGCCCTCAATCACTCACTTTGGTTTCCCCACTTTCCTACGAATACGTCCGAGATGCAGGATTAAAGGATTGTTCCGGGCCTCGGGCTGGACCTGGGGCTTATTGGAGAGACAGCACTAGGGCCTTGGGGTGGGACAGGCCGGGTGTGTGATTACAGCTCTGTCCCCGGCGACGTGACATGGGCATCAGTCGCTGGCTCTGTGATGCGCGGCAGCACTCCACCAGTTAGTTCTGGGAGGCCCAAATGAGGTGACGCTCGTAAATTGGCAAACACTGTGTGAGACACGTAATGAACATAACAGTTACCATTATCGAGCACTTACTCTGCGCTAGATGTTGTTTCAAGTGCTTTAGATGATGGACGGATTGAACACAATGACCCTGCGAGATAGGTTACTGTTGCCTCCCTTTGGTAGTGGAGGAAACGGGAATAAAGAAGATGGGTAAACTGGCACCAGCACACAACTCAGATTTGAACCCAGGGAGGCTGACTGCAGATCCCTGGTTTTTGTTTTAACACAGGGAGACCTAATTGATACTCCGTAAACGGTGTCTTTAAGCGTATAGTTTGCTACGTTTTGACCTAGGTACATACCTGTGGAAACAGCACTACGGGTAAGGTAATGGATGTATATCCATCAGCCCCTGAAAGTTTCCGCGTGCCCTTTGCAAACCATCCCAGCTGCCCTCCGTCATCTGTACCCGGCCCCCCAGTTCCATCCTCAGGCAGCCGCCAGTCCGCTTTCTGAGTCTAGAGATGAGATTTGTTTGCATTTTCTAGAATTACATAGAAATGAAATCACACAGTGTGTACTCTTTTCTGGGTCTGGTTTCTTTCGCTTGGCATAGTTATGTGGAGATTCATCCATGTTGTTGTGTGTTATCTGTGGTTAATTCTTGTTTCTTCCTGAGTGATATCTCGTTCTATAGATGTAGCCACAGTTTCTTTATCCATTCACATGTTGATGACATGTAGGTGTTTCTAATTTTGGGCCAATGGTAGTATACAAATATTTATATGGACATTTGTTTTCCCTGCTTTTAATTACAAAACCCCCATAATGCCTACCTCTGTTATTGAAATAAGCTTAGTAAACCTTAGGAGAATTTAAAAATGGTGGCCTAGCACGGAATTCCTTTCCTGAAAGTGCATATTGATCAGGAAAGAACTCTGTAGCCATATGGTCTTATGTCTTTCCCCGAGTAAGGGCCGAAGAAAGTGAACCCCTTTCCCACCCCATTTCCCATATGGAAACCTTTCTGGGGTGGAGGAAAGAGGCCAAAGGTGCTGAATTACTGAAATTTGCTTCACTGGAAAGCAGAACCCAATCTACCTGTCAGAATTTTCAACCTGATGTGTTTTCAGTGCAGTTTATTGGTGATGAATGACTGGGCCCAACCACATCACCTGCCAAAAGTGAATGTGAAAGCTCCAGTGATTTAGGCAGGAAATGAGATCCTGGGACGTTCCCAGAGCCGGTGAGACAATTAATCAGATTTACATCCCTGGCATTTCAGAGAACGAAAACTTCATCTGCTGCTTCTAAGCATTCATTTGGGGTGAAACCACATTACTTTAAGTGAAACCCATCAGTCAAGCTGTTTATAAAACACACAGTGGCTAACAAGGAGGGAAAGCCAATAGGGCAACTCAGAGATGACAGCGAGTGCCAAGGCAGGAGAATGCATTAGGGCTGCGGACATGGGGAATTCAAAAAAAAGAAAAGGACCGCTTGGGTTCGAATTCTGCCCAACAGAGAACACAGAGATTTGGTAAGTTTCGAAGACCAAAGCGATCAACTAAAAAGTCCAGATGGCAGGAAGAGACAAGAGGTTGCTTCTCAAAGCAGGAAATGAAATAATCTTGGAGATTGAAAGGAAAAAAGTAGGGTGGACTTACGGCAGTTTTGTGTTGTTGTTGTTGTTGTTTGCTTGTTTTCAGTTGTCCTCTCCTGTCCTAGGATTTGCAGACATCAAAATGACACAGATAAGATGGAAGTGATGTCTAGAGGGCAGAATGACAATTATCTGGGGCTACGAACCGCGCATCTCACGACGGGTAGAACAGCCCGTGGAGAACTTGCCTGGGCAGAGCCTGGGTTCTAGGCTGCAGCGGAGTCCTAGGGCATCAGTTCTCATTGCCTGGGGGGCCCGTAGTGAATCTTGAGACATTATTTCCAATATTTCATTTCAACTTTCAATTTCAGTTTTTCAAAATGTATGCACAATTATTTCTTACTTCGCCGTTATCTTGAAATACGCTTCCTACCAGTGACTGTTACCTCTGGTTGTAACCATAGATATCACGTCAATTTGGGGAAGAAAATTTGGATAGTTCTCAGTGGTAGATTAACTATTCGTAAGATGCTTGATTTTTCATAATCTGATTGCCATCAGTGACATTGAAAGGTGAAAAGGGCCTGGGTTGCAGCACTTACCTGCAGGTACAAATGGCAGGTGGGAGTCTTTCCTCTGAATTATGTCCACGCTCTGGCTGACCTCCTTCTTGGTAATTGTAAGATCCTCTAATTCCAAACTCTCCTTTTACTTTAACTAGCCTTGTGGAGGCCCTGACACATAAACTGTCTGGGAGGAGGTTCTGCGTGGGGCATTACGTGAGTTACAGTCCTGGTGGGAAACGGAACTGGGTCCCGATGAAAGGATTTTAATGAAGAGATTGCTTAACAGAGGACTCGTGGGGGTTAGGCATGCGGACAACTTAGGGAGGCAGCAGACACAGCACAGTGGGGAGCCATCAACGCTAGAGACTGAGGGAAGAGAGGGCGGAAAGCCTGTTCCAGGGGCCCAGGGCGCAGGGGCTGTGGAAGAGGTCTGGCCAGAGCTGTAGTCTTGGAAAGACACTGGGATGTCGAGGGGCAGGGCGTGGTCTTCCCTCCCACCTGTCTCTTCTCCCACCCTCAGTCACCACTCATGCTTCCCGTTGGCCAAATCCAGCCTGGAGCCCCAGCAGGGAGTTTGCAGGAATCCGCTGTCAGGGGCACAGAGCAGGGCCGAGGAAGAATAGCCCTGGGGGTCTGGCCAGGTAGAGTAAGTGAAGACTAACCAGCACAGTCTACCCTTTTGCTGTTCTTGCAAACGGACCCAGTGTCCATTCTTGCTTTTCATTCGATAAAGACACACTCATGCCCCAAACAGAAAAAAGTCCCATCAGCAACGCTTTGTCAGAGAATGATAATTCAGTTACACATGTACCTGGAACTTAAATTATAATGGCGGCCACTCCTGGGATTCTTGATTTAAAGTAGGGCGGAAAGGTGAAAATAAAAAATCAAGGAGCATAACATTTGCTTAGTTGTGACAGTCGCCTCTGCTGTAGCGAGTCACAACCTAATAATCATTGCTTTCCTCTCCCAGCACCCTTTCTTTCTTCCTACCCTCTGTCATCAGCTCAGTGTTCTCTACTTGGTGGCCCATAACTTCAGGATTGTATCTGAGTCCTCGGTTTTTCAGTGTTTGTTGAGTTGCCATAATTTCCCCTTTCTGTTGGACGTGGGAGAGCCGAGAGCTTGCCCAGTGAGCCCCTGGCTTCCAGATCCAGTCCCCTTCGTCCTGTTGGGTACCGGCGGAGCTCTCAGCGCGTTCTTCTAATTGTGGCCTAATCCATCTGGAAGCTACTGGAAAGCAAACCTACTCGAGGTGCAAACTGTCAGACTCCTGAGACACGGAGCAGAAAAGAGCAGAAGGGGAATGCAAAGTACCCACAACAGATGACCGCAGCGCTGAGCTAACGCTGGTCTGGGCCACGATTCTGCACAGTGGAATCGAGGCTCAGACTTGGTCTGGAAAGTCAGAGGGTCTGTCTGGTGCAGAAGGAGGTGCCAGTCTGGCCAAGGGCACGTGTTGGTTCACGCTGCTGACCCCACCTGTTCAGGAAGCATCAAGTCACCGTAGTCTTGCAAAATGATTCATCATGATGCTAATGGCTGTATTGATCAGACACTTATTACAATTCATAATTATAATGGGCAGATATTAAGTGCTCACTGTTTGCCAACGGCTTTTACATGCATCCTGGAAGTTAGTATTCCAAATAAATCTATGCAGTAGGTGATCGATTGTTGATAAGAATTGTTTTCAGATAAGAAATTGAGACTTAGAGAAATTCAGTAACTTTCCTTAAAAGAGAAAGTGAGCAAAAGGTAAAGAGAAGATTCAAATCCAGACAATCTGTTGTGAAAATCTACTGTCTTAGCTCCCTACTTTACGCTGCTTTCTTTAAGCTTCACTGCAATCCTGCAAAGGAATTCTTATTTCCGATTTATGGGCAGTGAAACAGACAGCACGAGGTCCAGTAACTTCCCTAAATCACAGTGACTAGAAGAGGCTGGGGATGGAGCCCAGACCTGCCTTACTCCAAAACCCATGTTCTCTCTGTCCTGCAGAACTGTTAGTTGAAGCTACAGAGTACGTTGGTGGGGTTGGCAGAGAAGTGGGTGAACTTTTAGGCAGGAGCCCGTGGTAGACCCAGCAGTAGACATCTAATATGTGCTTCATGGCAGACGGCTGGGATGAGCCAGACCTAGAAACCGGAGAGAATGGATGAGCTGGGGACAGAGGGTGAGGACAGGTGGCAAAAGGTTTTGCGCCCAGCTGTAGATCATATTTCATTTGCGAGAAACAGCCTTTCTTGAATTCTAAATTCAGTCCCAGGTGGGTTTTTTTTTTGCTAAGAAAATTAAAAAGGAAAAGACGAAAACAAATTTCTTTTCAGGCTCTGCCTATGCCCTGACTCTCTCCACACTTGTGAAAAGAGAAATAGAGCAGTTCAGTTCCTGTTGGTGTGTTACCATGGAGACAGCTGTCACATGATTTGCAGTCATGACTCACCACTGCGGGAGTCTCCAAACGTAATTATTTATTAATAGGCTTTTACCAGGGCACTCTCCAGAGGTGGAGCATCTTGTTTCCAAGGCTGAGACAACGGAGAGAAACAGAGGCAGAGAATACTGTGCAATTACAAACAATTAATTAGAACCTCTGTAACTACTACCAGACATGCCTTAGGACAACGTGTGGTGGGATTTGAGGGGAGTCAGATGTCTGGGGAGGGGGGAGGAAGGGCAATGAGCAGGAGGTCTCCAATAATCCTTTCTCCCGTGACACCGAACAAGTCTTCCACACACACTGTGTGTTCCCCCCATGAACTAGTTGTTCAAGGTGAATTAGTGAGCTGCAAATGCCAGGAAAGAATTCTGGCATCCACACTGAATATAAATATAAATATCCACCCACTATGTAAAAATAAATATAATACGCACATAAATATTTATATATAGTATGTAGATATATGTGCGTATATATGTTTAATTGTAGTGCTTCTGTCTTTCCATCTTTGTACACCCCTCTAAGTATAGCATGAGGAGATTGACTTAGGTAAACCAACTAATTAACTAATTAATAGTGGGTGTTTAGAAATGATATGAGTAATAGAGTCAGGTCTTACAGGGAAATGTGATTCCTGAGATACCTTTTTACATGATTGCACGTAAATAATTTTTTTTTCATGTTGCTCATTACTTTATTGGTTCACCCATTCTTTTGTCCATTCAACGATAGATCTATTCAGGCATTCACCCATGCTTCCTAGGAATCAAATACGGGATTAACATCACACGGTGATATTACCCAGGAGACACAAGATGTGTACACAGGTCACTAAATTCATAGCGAAAGATTGTTCTTTACCTTAAAAGCTGCGTTGGGGAAAGGGTGTGATAAGTGGGATGCCTGATAAACCAAATCACAGAATGGATACTGATGCTTTGTGTCTGAGGTTGGATTCGTTGTCTTGCGGGTACTCTTCACCATGCTAAGAACTTGCGAAATCTGTGTGGAACAGTCAACTAATTTTGATGTTAGGTTGTGTGAATAGGACAGACAAACCTACCTCACTCAATCCCGTTGTTGAGTTTTGTTTTGTTTTATACTTTTGTGACAGATGTCTATGCCATAGGTAAATCACTACAGATCCGACTAGGAAAATTCGGTCCCCCCTTTAACAACCCAAAGTGTGAACTTTCGCTCCCTTCCAGTCGGGGTATAGTTATATGGCTGTCCAGTTTCTGCTGTAGCCGACACTAGGTCGTGAAAAGATGCATACAGAGCACGCCATAGCATTTTAGAGCTAGAAAGGTTTGTAAGTCACAAAACAAATAAAAGTCACTGTCTCTTGGTAGTTTATTTTATGTCCGGTACTTTACATACCTCTAATCCTTAAAACACTGCAAGGTAAAAATGATTACTCAGCGTTTTTCATCAGCGAGGAATTTAGGCTTGGAAATAGCTGGTTAGGAGGGTGAGAGGAAGCCCAGTTGTGTCTGACTCCAAATTCATTATTTTTTTTTTTTTTGACTGTGCTCTGTGTTTCACTGTAGCCTCCACTTCCATAGTTAGGGAAAATAAGACTCAGAAATTTGAGAAAAATCCGTGTTCATTCCCGATCAAAAGGCCTTAATGAACCAGGAAGAATTTGATCAAGAACATTATATAAAATTAAGAGCCAACATCGTAATTAACAGTAAGCCTTTAAAATCATTCTCACTGACATCAGGAATGTTACAACCATGCAGTCACCACTGGTACTTACGATTGATCTGAAATCTCAGTGCTAGAAATTAAGGAAAAGTTAGAGTTATAAGAAACACTAGAGATGAGAAAAAGTTCATAACTGCCCTCTTGATAAAACAGAATGAAACAACTAAAAATTCTAACAAAGCAAATCAAATGTCAGCATTTGGAACATTGGCGGGTTTCAAACTCCATATTTCAAAGCAACAGCTATGGAAATGCAAAAGAACCGAGAAGAGCCAAAACAATCCCGAAAAAGAATAAAGTTAGTGCACTCAAACTTCCCAACCTCAAAACTTGTTACAATTTTAGTAATCAAAACACTGTGGTTCAGATCTTTCTTCTATTTACAGAAGTCCTTTTAGTATTTCTTGCAATGCTGGCTTGGTGGTAATAAATTCCTTTAGCTTATTTTTTTCTGGGAAGCTCTTTATCTCTCCATCAACTTTAAATGATAGCCTTGCTGGATAAAGCAATCTAGGTTGTAGGCCTTTGTTTTCCATCACTTTGAGTATCTCCTGCCACACCCTCCTGGCCTTCAATGTTTCTGTAGAAAAGTCATTTGATAGTCTTATGGGAGTTCCCTTGTATGTAACCCTCTGTCTTTCTCTTGCTGCTTTTAGGATTCTCTCTTTGTCTTTAAGCTTTGCCATTTTAACTATAATGTGTCTTGGTGTGGACCTGTTTGGGTTTATCCTGGTTGGAACTCTCTGCACTTCCTGGGCTTGTATGTTGGTTTCCTTCATCAGGTTGGGGAAGTTTTCGGACATTATTACTTCAAATATGTTCTCAATCCCTTGCTCCCTCTCTTCACCTTCTGGTACTCCTATGATGCGCATGTTGTTGCGCTTGATGTAATCCCAGAGGTCTCTTAAGCCATCCTCCTTGTTGTTACTGTTGTTGTAAATTATTAGAATTGATCATATAAAAGATTGTAAAAACAATTTTATATTTGACATTGAAAAAGGCACCAATGGAGTCAGTTAATTCTGTCTAATCTTTAAGGAAAATATAATCCCAATATTATAAAACTATTACACACCACCAAAAATATTAAAAATTTCCCCAAATTATTTCAAGATTTCTTAGCTTTAATTCCGAAATTCAAATAGGTACATTTTAAAATGGAGACAAATTTAGCAATAAAAAGGAATAGTGATACATGACCCAAAATTCATGAATCTCAAAAATATTATGTCAAGTGAAAGAAGTTAGACCCAGAGACCACATATTGTATGATTTATGTACATAAATATTTGTAGGAAACAAGTCTGTGGACACAGAAAAACAGATCAGTGTTTACCTGGGACTGGGGGTGGAACCAGAATTGACTACACAGGGCACCCGGATCTTTTTGAGGTGATGGAAATGCAGTAAAGCTGGCTTGTGGTGATGGTCGTACAATTCTATACATTTACAAGTCGTTGAATTGTATACTTAAAAGGGTAATGTACCATATCAATAAAGCTCCTTTTACAAACTAAATGAATAGTAGATAAAGCAAACGAAGACTGTTACTTATGAATATGGATGCAAAAGTCTAAATAAAATATTAACTAATAGACTTCATGAAGTATTATACAGCTGCCATGAAGAAATAACCTTTCTTCCAGGAAAGGAAGAATGGTTCTACATCAGATGCTTAATTAACATAGCCCATTCCTTTGAGGAATTAAAGAGAGAAAAAACTTTCTATTGAAAGTTTTAATAAAAACTTTATTAGCAGATAAGGAAGTGGTAGTAAAGCAAAAATAGGAATAAAAATAAGTTATCAACAGTCAATAGCAAATATTTTCAATCACAGATCACTAATACATTTTAATTTAAATCAAGAACTTGGCCAGTGTGCCACTGTTAGTCAATATTTTCTTTAAAATTCTAGAAATGCAATAAGAAAATAAATTGAAATAAGGATGTAAATACAAGGAGAAAAGTGGTGAACCTACATCCTTTAGATAATGAAATTATTTTATACCTAGAAAACATAAAAGCCCATAGTTAAAAATGAAAGCAAAGGTAGGGAGATTTGATATATGATAAAATTATAAAAAGTAAAGCTTTTCTTTGATACAACAGTAGCATTTAGAAATTGAAGTGGAACCAAAATAGTATTCACGATGCCAAGAAAAAGAACAATAAAATCTTAGGAATAAACAGAACATGAAATTAATGGAAACTTTTTATAAATAAAATTTCTATAAACTTATATTCCAGGATATAAACCAAGATCTGAATAAGCAAAAAGTTGATAAATAAAATGCCAATTCTTCTGAAGTCAGAATATGTTTAAATATAGTTTTATTATCCTAACATGTCTTTCTTTTGAAACTGGTTAAAATTATGCTGAGAATTTATATGTATGAATAAATGTCAGAGAATTGTCAAGAAAAGCATGCAAAAGAAGAATGGAAAGGGAGAACTTGACTTACATAAAATATCATTCAAAATAGCCACTCAAGTCAGTTTATCATACTGCTGGCGCATAAATAGACATATAGATTAGTAAAACCGATGGGAGAATCCAGAACTGTATCTGAAGATAAATGAGAATTGAATACGCAATGGCAGTAATACTTCAGGCAGTAGAAAAAGCATGGATTATTTATAAACGGTAATGGTATAGCAGATACCCCTCCAGAAGAAAGTAAAATTAATCCCCATCTTACCCAAAACACAGAAGAGTTCCAGAACGTTTAAAGATTAAATGAGAAAAGGATAAGACCATAAGGTATTAAAAAATGAATATTTAGGATACTTCATGTATTATTTAGGGGCAGGACAAAACAAAATCACATGAATATGGGCCATGCAAAATTTAAAAACCTTTGTATGGGAAATGATTCCATAAATAAAGCAAATAGAAGAAAATGATGGATTTGGGGGGAAATCGTAATGTAAATGATATGAGTAAACATCCATTTTACACGAATAGCTATTTCAAACATCCCAGTAGAAAGATTAGCAAAGCCTATGAAGAAGCAGGGCACAGAAAGGCAATTCCAAACGGCCAACAAATGTTAAAATGCTCAACCTCACCAGTCGTCAGTGAGCACAAATTAAAGTAATGAGATGTCCCTTTATGCCCGTCAGACTGGCGAGCCCTGAACAGAGCAATAACACCTATTGCTGGCGGGAATACAGAGGAAAGCGGCCTTGCATGCATTGCTGGTGGAAATGTGCCTTATTACAGCTTTTTTGGAAAGCAATCTGGCAATATCTATTAAATTAAAAATATCCTTTGTCCCAATGTCCCACTGTGGGAAGCCATCCTAGAAAAACAAATGCATCAGTAGATAACGATACGTGCACAGAAGGATGTTTGTTGCATCACTGTTTGTTGTGCCCAAAAAAGGGGGGGGCGGAGGAACTTAGCGACTTCCTGTTAGTAGTGGAATGGTTGGGTAGTGTGAAGTGACAGAACGTTTTGCCACTTAGTGCTATGCCTCTTGACTTAACGAAATTTGCATGACATATGACTGGGAAAAGCAAGATATAAATGGGTGGGTATAAAGTGATCACATTTTGTAAATGAAAAAATATAATAAGCATATACAAGCATATATGGGTATATATGGGTGCATGTGTATGTATGTCTGTGTACATACCTGTATCTGTGCATGTCTCTTGGATTGTCTGTCTCTCTCTGTATTTGGTGGGGGGAATAAAAAGATATTATACAAACCCGGTTGTTAAAATAGATTACCTGAGAGTAGAGACGGGGAATGATGGGGATTGAGAGGGGCATGGAAAGGTCAAGGGATCAGGGGGTGGAAAGTACAGCAAAAACGGGGGGAATGCAGCTAAACCCCAGTAAGTGCAATTTGCCACCATTTGTGACAGGACACTAAGATGGCCGCAAGGATTCCCTTCCCGTGGTGTTCATACCTTGTCTAGCCTCCTCCTGGAGTGAGTAGGACCTGTCACTCGCTTCTAAACAAGAGAATATGGCAAAGGTGATGGCATGTCACTTTTGTGATTGTCATTTCTACCTTGTCACTCTGTCTTGCTAGAAGACTGTGACTTTTCTTCGTTGGCTGGTTGTAATGAAGTCAAGTTCCTGTATGGAGAGCGCCCCCTCCCCCCCGCCCCGGCCACTAAGGAACCGAGGGCAGTTTCCAAATGACAGACAGCAAAGAGGTGAATTCTGCCACAAACCCCAGGAGCTCGGAAATCAATCCTTTCTCAGTCGAGCCTTCAGATGAGACCCCAGCCTGGCCAACACCTTAACTGCAGGTTACCTAGCTAAGCGGTACCTGGGCTGCTGACCCACAGAAACTGGGCCATAATAAATGAAGGTTGCTTTAAGCTGCTTAGTTTCTGGCATAGTCAGACACTCCAATAGGTAAGCAATTTAAGCATTTGTATACAATCATACTTGTGTATGTATTTTTAGTTAGAGAAATGAATCATAGTTACTAATTATCGAACCTAGCAATCCTCCAGAAACTCTTTATTTTCTCGCAAAGCCTCACAGAAACTCTGTGATGTAAGACTCATCGTGTCTCACAGGAGTGGAGCTTCACGCTGGGAAGGTAACTTGCCAGGTCACGTCGTTGGTGTTTGGCCCAGCGGCAGTTAGAACGCTGGGTGCCCAACTCAGAAGTCCTTTGCTTTGTATGTGTGTGAGCAGTTTGCATCCACTCCACTGGGAATCCTGCCAGGCACAATGGGCATTGCCCCTGCTCTACTGCTGAGAAGCCTGTAACCCTCTAGGCACCGCTGCACCGAAGCTACAGGCTGTACGCGACGGATGGCCTGCCATCCAAGCCTAAGCGCCCTTTGGCTTGGGTCTCCTTACAGCCCTAGGTCAGACGGCAGGACAGCTCACAGGGTGGCGTGTTGCCCTAGGCTGGCCGCCGGAGGTCACTAGGGCAGACGCCACACGCCCAGAAGACGAAGGGCAGAAGCAGCGAGATGTGGAAATGAGACGGAGGCCTGGGGAGAGAGTGTCAGTCCTTGCAAAACGGAACATTCGGTTTCCTAAAGGGAGCCTGTGAAGATGCTAAATGAGTGTGCTGCGGGAAGAAACACAAAGCTGGGATCGATTGGTGGTCAACCAATTTGCAAAATGCTGAGTTGAAATGATACGAAGGGCTTCACTGCGAGGCGTTTCAGTGACTTTAATGTGCCGCCGTACATGGAACAGTGGCATTAGCTTAAGTGTGTCATTCAGAAAACTGACTTGCTTAAACATTTTGTGCCTCGGCGTCGCATTTTCAGAAAAGAAAACGTGGGATATGCTTTTCTGTTCCTTCCACCTGCTTCTACATGTGCTGCCCTGTCTCTGTAAAGTTAGTTTGACGTTACATTCCCTCCCGCCCCCTCATAAACTTCTGTCACGCAGATACAAGGACCAAAATTTGTATTGGAATTAGACAAAATACAGAGTCTTCCTAAATACAAAATCTAACGTAACTGGTATTCGTCAGAAGCTGTGAAAAAGACAGGAGCTGTGCAAGAGCTCTAGAGAAGAGTAACTGAATGAAAGGTATCTTGAAACTACTTAATAACAATAATACTGGTTATAATAATGATAATGCTTTGTCTACTATGTGCTTTTTGAATAACGTGTTCACAGCCATCATCTCATTTAATGTTCACAATGACTCAATGAAATTTGAGTTATCTATTCTTAGCTCTAATTTAAGAGATAAAAAGAGACCACAGGAGGTTACTTGTATGCCCAAAGTCATAGTCGTATTAAGTGAGAGAATGAGAATTCGAAATAGATTTGTCTTTTGGTAAAGTTTTTGAGAACGTTCTACATTCTAGGTGATCTTCTCAGATCAAACAATTCATGAATTCTCTCTTCAGCTGTATCTAATCTTCCGTTCAAACCAATCACAGAAGTTGTATTTTCTTCTTAATATCTGTATTTTTCTTATCTTGGCTTTTGCAACAATCTGCTTGTTTTTGCTTTCTGGTTCCCCTTCCCTCCCTTTATGAAGCCAGTTTGTGTGTCTTAAGTATGCTTATTTACAAGCCCTTTCACAGTGTCCTTCCAGCTCCGTTTCGGGGTGCATATTCTCCTATTTGTCTGCTGACTCTTCCTTATGGTGGTCGTTTTACACACGGGCTATGATATTTTATAATGAATACTCGGGTGGCACTTTAGTTTTCCATGGCCGTCTCACCTATCCAGCAGGGTGGAGGGAGAACAGAAAGGAACTTACAGTTTGCCAAGACCTGGCTAAGTTTTACGTACGCTTACTTGTATAGGATTTACGTCTCGTGGGGAAAGCATACGCATGCCTTTCAGCCTCAAAGTCACGTGCGATGTATCCTCCACTCCCTATTTCTTAGTTCTTTTTATGCCCCCAGTTCCTGCAACATGATGTATTTTCTTGCCTCTTAGGCCACTGAGTCGTTTTTTTCTTCATCCTGTTTCAGGTGTGGAATAGTCCTGTGTGCAGGCCAGTTTTATGCTCCTCAGGAGGCCCAGCTCCCGGTCAGCATGGGGTCTGCGGTTTTATCCCCCACGCCTCGGAGGAAATTCTCTGCATCTACTGAATTTCCTCTACATTTCCCTCACTGGGCACTTGAGGGTTTCCCTTTCTTGATTTCTGGCTCCGCTGTCTATGTTTAATAACTTTTTATTTATTTATTCACTCATTGATTCATTCCGTAAGTCTGTTAGCTGTTTATGGTTTGTTTATGGAAAGGGGAATCCCTCCTGAGTCAGCCATCCCATACAGTTATCTGTCCCCTCTGCCTTCTGTCACGTCACTTCTCAGTATCAATCTTCCACTTTGAAGTCCATAAAATAATTGACATTCTGGAAACAGTAATTATGGCTTGTTCATAAAATCTCAGAAGACTGGAGTTAGGAGGCAGTGATGGAATGAATAGAAGCAATTTAAAATGAATGGAAGGACATGTATTACTTGCCACGACAGGTAGCAAACCTATGACAGTGTTTCTCTACGTGGTATTTCAGTTCAGTTAGTGATGTATTGGGCGTCCTAGAACATATTCCATGTTAGGCAGCAAGGATGCAGGGTTAACAGGTGGGTGATGCTATGTGACAGGTAAAGTCTAGTGGGACTAAGCGGGAACCACACAGGCCCAGGGGGTGGGAACCCATGGCGGGCCGGGAAAGACGTCTCTGAACAGATGATGTGTGAGCCCACATTTGAAGGATGCCAGGAGATGGTGATTTCCGTTTTGGTCGTGGTGAGCTTGATGAGTGCCTTTCAAGTGGGGTTGCCCAGTAGTCAGTCAGATAAACATGTCTGGAGTTCAGGAGGTAAGACTGGATTGGAGATACCGATTTGCTGTTCCATTTGGATAGTAGTTTATTCCTCTGTGTTGTCAAATTTTAATTCAGTATATTTCCTAACACATGAACAAGTTTGCAAAACCCAAAAAGTACTAAAGGGTATGCAAAAACATTGAATCTCCCTTCAATCTCTGGCACCCAGTTAATTAGGTTCCCTCCCAGGGGCTACCAGTTTCTAGTAGAACCTTCCAGATAGCAGCATGTACACATTTATACTTCACACACATCGTGTCATATCACGTCAACTGCTCTTCATCTTGAATTTTGACTTGGCGTTATATTTTAATCGTAATTCTGTGTCAGTGCTTTTAGAACCTCTCGGTATCCTTTTTAGCAGTTATCTAATAGTCCATTGCATGGATAACCCTGTCCTGTCATCGTGGATATCATAAGCTTGGGTGACAAGGTAGGGTTGAAAACTTTGGATTTTATTCCAAGTGCCATATAAGGGCCCACTGAAGACTTCTAATTAGGGGAGACATGTATTTGGCATTTACATTTTAAAAATAGCATTTAAGATTAGCAACAATATAAATACCCACAACCATAATCAGTGTGGTCACGAATGGGATGTAGGAACAGGGTCTCCCAAACATTTCTCTCTCTGATTCCGTGCTCTGTTCTGTGGCATGATTTTTATATTGCCTAGCCAAAGGCTGGAGTGGGTACAAGGAAAGGCAAGAAATCAGTGAACGATTCTTTAGATATCTGAACTGTGATTTTCAGTTAAACTTTGCTAGCCAATGGGGTACATGCACGTGAATGACCTGTTTTGTTGTTGATTTCCCCTGTCATTCATTCAGCCCACACCTTGTCTGCCTGCAATCTGTGCGGCACTAAATTACATCCTGAAAATCAATGAATAAGACCTGGTCCTAGTGCCTATACAGCTCACAATAGAAGAAAGACAAATGGTAAAAAACTAAAGCTCTAATACCGTGCAATAATTCCACAGTAGAGTTATGAACAGTGTTTTAAAAGCACAGAAATGAGAATAATTTATTGTGCCTTAAATTGTGTTTAAGTATGACGATAGCTGCCGTTCACTGAGCTTCCTACCCTCTGCCAGGCTCCGTGCTGTACACTTCATTTACATCCGTGACTTCAGTTAATCATAGCATCAGTGAAAGGTGCGTGTTTTCATTATTATTAGTCAGTGTACGAGTGTCGAGTAGTACAGAGGATAAGTCAGTTCTCCAGGTTCTCACAGCTGGTACGTCCCAGCACTGGATGTGAACTCAAGGCTGTCTGATCAAAAAGATCCATGAGTTATTTTCATGCCCACATGTGTGACGGGTAAGCTTGGCCTTATTTTGAACCCGTAAGCAGATGTGAGATTCAAAACGACTGTGATCACTGATATGCTTCTGAGAGCTTTAAAAACCACCTGAGTATTTGCAATGTGTTTTTGTTTTTGTGGTTGTTTCTCTAACACTTTTCTCATCCACAGCCTTCTGTTTGGAAGCTTTGGTCTCCTGAGGCCATGGCAGACATTGCTAATCAATCATGGCACTGTTTCCATTGAGCGGAATGATCTGCCTTCCCGTCTGGTACTCCAGGTAGGCATGATTAATTGATCAAAGTCAGCCGGGGAATGGAACATATTTGCTGTCTCTTGTTCTAAAGGTAAACCGCTCTGGTGAATACAAATGTAAGAGGGAAGTACACTTTTAAAGGAACATAAGAGAGAGGAGGCCCATGGAAAACACTTAGATGAAATTTAACACAGATTCCTTTTGAGTTTAGTAGACTCTTGATAAATACAGGTTGAGTGCGTTTTCAAGTCGGATAATTGTTTCCTTTTCTTTTCTTTTCTTTGTAGTATTTAATCTCTTGACTTTTTGTGATCTCTCAGGAGGGCTTGGAAGTAAAAACTCGCTACTTCTCTGCCGAGAATATGGCCCCTTCCACAGGACTTGCTCTAGAATGAGCACGGAAAGGGAAGTGAACTGGCTGTCTCAGGCCCCCGGGTGCCTCCTGCAGAACTCTGGCGGGAGGCTGAGTGAGGGCTGAGGGCTTTCGCAAGTCCTGCCATCTGTCACCCTTTGACGCCCGCCTTCCCCTGGGCAGTGGCAGACGACGCGTTGAGTTACAGTGGTACTGTGCACCCCATTGTGCTCCAGAATCCCATGTCGCCTGCTCTTACGACACGCGCTTCTTTTATGTACAATTTATGTCTCTCTGGAAAGCGCTGTCTAGACACAGCCTTAGTTTCCAGGGAGATTTCCTTATCGTTAATGCATTCTTCCCGAGTTTGAGAAATGAAGTGCAGGACAGTGCAGGAGAGGCAACGAGTCTTTCTGGAGGCCCGAGTTAGTGTTCCTCTAGAACTGGGACTGTGGTCTGCTCTCAGTACAGTCCCCTATGCCTGTGCCATAACCCAAGGATTTTCACACCCCCCGTTCCCACTGCGTGAGTTAGTCTTACTCCATTAGTAATACTTGAAGATGGCATTTCTATGTCCTTTCTCCAACTTATATTAATGGGTTGCATTCTATGAATATGTGAACTAGATTCTATTTCTAAATATATAAAATGACACCTTCCCTCCTCCCTCTGTTCTCATTATCCCTTTTTTTATTTTTTATAACACTTCTTACCTTCCGAGGTAGTACCTATTTATTTGGTCCTTGGTTTATTGTCTGACTCCTTACGCTAGAATGTAATGAATGGCGACATTGTCCTTTTGGCTGCGATAACCTTGGATGAGTGTGCCTCTTGGTACATATATGTTCAAGTTTAAATAAGTGACAGATACCAAATATAATTCTTTAAAACAGAAAATGTCACATGATACAGCAGTGGGAATAGTGAATTTGTGTCGCAGGAGTTCTTGTTCTTTGGGACTCACCAGTGTGTATGGGAGTGGGGGGGGGGGGCACTGGGTCTTTTGGGAGCCCGGATTTCCCATCGAAAAGCAGGGATAAGAATTCTTACTCTGCCTACACCACTGGATTTGCCTGATAACAGGCTGTGAAAATATCTTGAGTTTCCAGTGATACAAATACCAATCGTAGGCGCACTGAAATCTGCTCATAAACTCAGGGGTGAAACGCAGGTCGAGTTTGCGCGGCACCATCACTGTGGAGAACTTCCAGGACTGGCGCTGAGATCACAGCTGTGCAGGGCTCTTCAGACGTGTGCTTTGTCCAGCCCTCTGCCCGTAGCTTCCCTCTGTCCCGCTCTCTTTTCCTCCTTTCCTTCCTTTCTCACTATCATACGTGCCTTGATTTGTTCAAAGAAAAAACATTGCTTAAATAAAAGGCTATATATGCTATGCAATTATAAATTCTGTGTAGATGAGCCAGAAGTTGAATTTATTTATTTATTTTTTTTGAAGCTAATTCAGTGAGGATGAAAAATAGCTTTCCACTTGCCTTTGGCAGATCAGTCCATTTCTAGTCAAAACCTCAGCTGGAAATACTTCAAGGAAAGTAGTAACTGTGGGTAGAATCCTAGTCTGTCTTAGTGACAGAAGTGCTGGGTGTGCAGTCACGCCTGCACGCCGGTGTCTCCCAGCCGGAGACACCACTTCCCTGATGGCTGTCCATTGCCAGCAGGATAAAGGGGGAGGGTTCTTCCTAACGGCGTAGGTGAAGACTGGAGTTGAACTCTGTAATTGGGGAATGGGTAAGAGCTTTGGAGTCAGAGCTAGTGTTGAGTCCTAGTTCTGTCACCTGTTTGTTACGGGTTCTTGAGCTAATGAGTCTCAGAAAACAACGGTATCTACCTCATAGGAGAGAGAGACTTAACTGCTAAGTAAGTGGACATGGATTATATGCCAAGAGCAATGATCAGATTTAGGGTACTGTGTGGACCAGCGTAATATAAGGTCCTGTCCTCATAAGCCCTCTGCTTTGCTCTGTGTGATCACTCGAGCTCCCCCCTTTCCTGGTTTCTGTCATCTGTGACCTGATGGTCCCACACCCAACCTCTAGATACACACTGCAGGCCAGTGTCACTCCATTCCCAACATACTTCGCATTCACAGTGTTACTTCCAAGAATCCAGTTAATAAACACGGGGAATTTATTCTAATGTGTTTTAATAAGCTGGTGTAATAACAGGAGGATAGAGACTAACTCCAAAGTCCTCGCTCCAGGGGCTCTCAGGTACCAGTGCTTCCTAAAGGGCAGACGACTGGCGCTAGTGACACGTAAATTGATTTCACGTTGTATGTGAACCATACTTTCAGTTGTAATTGTCATATAGATTACTGTATTTGCTAGAACAAACAACATACGTTTATAAAAATCCTGATTGGTTTTATGTCTCCTATTACTTATGTTGAAAAAGTAAAATGAATTAAAATGTAAATAATTATACAGTTATTAAGCAGAGATGGTAAAAACAATAAAGGTAGAGTTTAATGAACTGAGGCTTGGAAATTCTATTTTAGAGATTCCCCTCATTATTCTCTTCTGTATTAAAGGAGTAGTTCTTAAGGATTTCCAATCTACTGAAGGAACAGTTGGTAAAATGCATGTACATACATTGATGATTTCAGAGCCATTTCTCATATATGATGTTAATTAATCTTACAATAGTGCTAGGAGGTCACAAGAGAGAGAGAGAGAGAGAGTGAGAGAGTGTGCTAGACTAGAGGGTGGAATATTTGGCCTTAGAATTACCATGAACCCCTGTGAGTCACCACGTCAAATGGGAACAGCACAGAAGGATGGCTGAGATTGTGGTTGTTGGGAAAGTCTTACGATGTGAGGAATTATTGCCAGACTAGCTGATGATTGATTTAGTAAAAAGATAATTAAAGGAAACATGGAAAAAGCTTTTTTATATTAAAGAATATTTTGTAGAAGAAACAAACTTTTTGCATTGATCTAGAGAGAAGAAACAGGATTAATTTAATGGTTGAAGGTTTCCAGAAAGCAGCTTTTTAATCAATGTGAAGCTGACCTTTCTAATAATTAGAATTGCCTGCAGTCAGGCCCTGGTCACCTTCCTTAGGCTGCTCCTGTTTCTTCGTGCTGCTTTTACCGTTTTCTTAAATATTCGTGTTCCTTTTCAACTGTCCCCTGTGCCAAAGTCACTCATACAAGCTTTCTTTTCCATCCCATTTCCTCTGCATGGACATTAATGGAAATATTCAGAAATATTCTATTTAGAGCAGAATCAAATTGAAATACTTCACCTCTGTTGCTGTTGGACCTATACATTAAATGTGCAAATGATTTTTATTTGAAGGTAGGTTTTCCCCATGTTGAAAGAATCTGCAGTCCTTTCCCAAAAACCTTATTTTTAATCAACGTAATTTTGAATTTTTTATCTTTAGTGACATAAGTAGCTCAGGGGGAAAAAAAGAAAAGAAAAGTCTAAACATGTGGCCTAGCTTTGCCCAAAACACCTTGAGCAGAACATTTCCCCTTTCTGGGTTTCGGTACCCTGTTTCCCCGAAAATAAGACTTAGCCGGACAATCAGCTCTAATGCGTCTTTTGGAGCAAAAATTAATATAAGACCCGGTATCATATCATATCATATCATATATCATATCCCATATCATATCATATCAAAGATCTGGTCTTATAGTAAAATAAGACTGGGGCTTATATTAATTTTTGCTCTAAAAGACACATTAGAGCTGATTGTCCATCTAAGTCTTATTTTCGGGGAAACACAGTATCCTCATTTTCGAAGATTAATCATTTGGTGTGGATGATCTGTAGAGTTTCTCTCCGCTCTAATTCTTCATGATTCCATTAATCAAATATCCTCAGAGTGTGGAAGGCAAACTCTTAATTATCCAATGAAACCATGATGGATTCTGTGTAAATAGTTGTACTTCTTTCCTTTGTGTTGTATTCACTTAAGCTCCTCCTTAAATAAATAGTCAGCGGCCTAATTTAGAATTGTATCCTTAGTCTGTCTAGTGTTTGCATGTAGGCCTGAGTGACAGGAAAAAAAAGAAATGCTTTATTCACAAATGTGAACTTTATTCATAGTGTTGGACTTACTTGAGCACTGACAGGAAATTGTCTTCAAAAGTTTAAATCTTCGGGTGAGAAATACAACTTTTCACGTCTAGTTGAAAATAGCAATGTTATTCTTTCTTAAGAAATTGATAACTCACGTCTTCCCTAGGTATTCATGTATGAATCACAGGCAGAAAAATTGTGGTGAAGAATTAATGTATATATATTAAAAAACAGATTTATTGGGATGTAATTCACATACTATACAATTCACTGCTTTAAGTATACAATTCAGTGGTTTTTAGTATATTTGGAGTTCTGCATCTGTCACCACAGTGAATTCTCAAACATTTTCACCTCCCCAGAAAGAAACTCCTCACACATCAGAAGTTACTCTCCACCCTGCTCCCCACGACTGCCACCAATTGCCCCAATCCTAGGCTGCCGCTCATTTCCATGGTCTACAGAGTTGTCTATTCTGAACCTTTTCTATAAACAGAGGCAAACAATACGCAGTCTTTTGTGACTGACTGCTTTCATTTAGTGTTTTCAAGGTTCAGCCATGTTGTAGCACATATCAGCATTCCTTCTTCTGGCTGAATAGTATTCAGTTGTGTGGATTTACCTCAGGATGTTGATTCATCGATTGACAGGCAATGTGTATTATTTCTATCTTTTGGCTATTATAAAAAATGCTGCTAAAAACATTTTTCCTGTGGACATATGTCTTCATTTCTCTTGGGTGGACACCTAGGTGTGTGGCATGGCTGTGTCACCTGGGAACTTTATGTTTTAAGTTTTTGGTGAACTGCTAGGCTCTTTTCCAAAATGTCTAGCCCATTTCACATTTACACTAGGACCAGCAATGTGTAAGGTTTTTAGTATCTCTGCAGTCTGTCCAACATTTGCTATTTGTCTTTTTTGATTATAGCCGTTCTGAAGGGTATGAAGTGGTATCTCACTGTGATTTTGATTTGCATTTCCATGATAACTAACGATGATGAGAATCATTCTATGTGCTTTTTGGTCATTTGTATATTGTCTTTGGAGAAGTAGCTCTCGAGATACTTTGTACATTTTTATTTGGATTGTTTCCCTTTTTCTAATCGAGTTGTAAGAGTTCTTTGCATATTCCTTTTATATTCGTTCCTTATCAGATACGTGATTTGACTTGCAAATATTTTCTCCCATTCTGTGGGTTCTTTTTCACTTTCTTGGTGGTGTCCATATTTGAAGCAAAGAAATTATTAATTTTGAAGAACTTTTCTTCTTTTTTTTTGCTTGTGCTTTTGGTTTCATCTCTGAGAACCGCTTGCCAAATCAAAAGTCACGACGATTTATTCCTATGTTTTCTCCTAAGTCTTTTATGGTTTTAGCTTTTACATTTAGGTTTCAGATCTATTTCGCGATAGGTTTTGCATTCAGTGCAGTCTTTTCCATGTGCATGTCCAGTTGTCCCAGCACCGTTGGTTGAACAGACGATTTTTTCAACATTGACTAGTCTTGGCACCGCTGTGGAAATCGGTAGACCATAAGGTAATACAGGTTTATTTCTGAACTCGGAATTCTAGTCCATTGATCTACGTGTCTGATCTTGTGCCAGAACCACTCTGTCTTGATTACTTTAATTGTTAACGTGTAGTAAGTTTTGAACTCAGAAAATAGGAGTCTTCCAAATTGGCTCCTCTTCTTCAAGGTTGTTGTGACTAATCTAGGTACCTTGAGTTTCCAAAGAATGTTTGGATCAGCTTGGAAATTTTTACAAAGAAACTTGCTAGCAGGCCTTCTGGTAGGGACCAGTGAAGTCTACAGATCAAAGCGTGGAGTATTTCTGTTGTTAAAAAGACAATCACAAGCCCAGAATGGCGTCATTCATGCTAAAAGTCCATGAGACCAAACTTAGATTTAATACCTGCTTTAATTGCAGTTTCAACCTCTCCCAGAAATATAACCTTAATCAACCAGTCTGAATTTTCTGGTCTGTGACCAGTAAGGTAGTCTGCCACCTGCGTCCTCTCGATCCCCCAGAGAAAGAGGAGGCAGGTTGTGTGATAAAATCCTTACTTTTTCCTTCCTCACCCAAAGAAGATAACCTGGTCTAAAAATAGTCATTTCTTTTGCTAATAACTCCCCTGCCACACCTTCTTCCTATAAAACCTTCTGTTTTGTACAATCCCTGGACGCACCCTTCTCCTAGTTAGATGGGAAGCTGTCCGATTCAGGGATCACTTAACTTAACAAAGCCAGATCTTCTAATGTACTTGATTGAATTTTCTCCATTAACACTATTTTCACAATATAGAGTCTTCTCATCATTGAACATAGATGTCTTTAGATTTTTTTTCGCCTCTTTTAAGAATGTTTCGTATTTTCGGAGTATGTTCTACACTCTTGTTAAGTTTATTTGCTAAGTATTTCATTCTTTTTGATGCTCTTGTAAATGTAATTGTTTTCTTAATTTCGTTTGTGGATTGTTCATCGGTAATTGTGGTGTAATACAAAAATACATTTGTTTTTTGTCCTGCCTTCTTGGCCTGAGCTCCTGAAACTCTTGGAGTTTCCTGGTGATAGGAGTACCTTGTTGTGATCACTCATTCAATCACCTTACTTTTTATAGGTCTATTCAGATTTTCCATCTCTTCCTAAGATGGTTTTAGCAGTTCGTGTCTTTCTAGGAGTTGGATGATTTCATCTGTGTTATCTAATTTGTTGGTGTACAAATGTTCCTAGTATTCTCACAATAGTTTTTGCTTCTAAAAGCTTGGTAGCAATGTCCCCTCTTTTATTACTGATTTAAGTAATTTGAGTCTTCTATCTGTCTCTTTCTCGTTTCCTCTGTTTCTCTGATCAATGTCTTAAAGGTTTGTCGATTTCTTTGATCTTTTCAGAGAATAAGCTTTTGATTTTATTGGTTTTATCTAATGTTTTTCGAATACCTATTCCATTTGTTTCCACTCTTATCTTGATTATTTCCTTTCTTATTCTTGCTTTGAGATTAGTTTGTTCCTCTTTTCCCAGTATCATAAGATGGAAAGTTAAGTTATTGTTTCGAGATCTTGTTTAATATAGCTGCAAATTTCTTTCTGAGCACTACTTTCAGTGCATCCCATAAGTGTTGCTGTGTTGTAGTTTTGTTTCTTTCATCTCACGGTATTTTATAATTCCCATTGTGATTTATTCTTTTTTTCCATTGGTCAATTAAGAGTGTGCTGGTTAATTTCCACATATTTGTGAGTTTCCCCAATTTGTTATTTCAGCTTGAAGAACGTACTTTGGTATTTCTTATAAGGCTGATTTGCTAAAACTTCGTCTCAGTTGCTGTTTATATGGGAGGGCCTTTATTTTTCTATCATTTATGAAAGCTACACCCCTAGTATGTGTAGTTTGCAGTGTACAGTGTATTTCTCTGAGGCTTTGTTCGTTTTTTTTCATTCTTGTTTTTTTCCTCTCTTCTTCAGATTGTATAACCACGATTGATCCTTTCAAGTTCACAATTATTTTTCCTGCCAATTTAAACATACTGTTGTTCCTTCCTAGTGCATTTTTCAATGTAAGTGATTGTGTTTTTTAACTCCAGAATTTCCATTTGGTTCTTTTGTTATACATGATCTCTATTTCTTTATTGGTACGCTTTGTTTAATAAGAGATGGTCACCATGCCTCCATTTAATTCTTTAATCATGGTTTCCTTTAGTTCTTCGCACCTATTTATCATGGCTATGTTGAATTGTCTGTTAAATCCTGTTTCTACTCACTGTGCTTCTGTTATCTGGTCTGTTTTCCTGAGTTTGGGTCAGACTTTCGTGTTTCTTTCTACATTTCATAACTTTTACTTGGAAACTGGATATTTTAGATAATACATCATAGCAACTCTGGATGCTGGCTGCCCATCTCCTTTGGGGCTTGTTATTGTAAGTAATTTACTTGTTTATTTTTTAGTGACTGGCTGGAGTATGTTAGTGAGTCTGTTTCTCCTGCAGTGAGTTAAATTATAAATGTTGATACAGAATTATATCCCAGATAGAGTTGTAGGGAAATGATGAAATTAGGTGCATAAAGCGTGCTCCCACTTACGTATGTGGAAACAAGTGATACATCTACGCCTGTATGTGCTTAGTTGATTTCTAAAAAGTGACGTGAGGAAATGGTAAAGAGGCTTCCTCTGGGAAGGAGGACTGAGAACGGGAGAGCTGGTACGAAGAAAAGCTCAGTTTTCCTTACATACTGGTTTTTATATATATTTCATTTTGCCATGTGTGCAACTCTTCATAAATTTATAAGGGTAGAAAAACTGATTTTTGTTTTTAATTAGAAAAAAGTTTTAGATACCTCATTAATTTTATGACAGCTCGTTTTAAATAGAAATTAAATCACTTAGAAATTCTGCTTTGATTAGAGATTAATGTATTAATTATATGTATTATATCAAAGTGGATGATCTGAAATTCATTGTTTTTCAAAAACATAGCAGGCTTACACTAGTGTTTCGTGTGGTGAAAACATTCATTGAATCAGAAGGTTTAACGAAAGCACTGTCGAACTTTTTGAAGTAAAATGTTAACCTGCAGGAAATGCACATATTATTTATTCATTGCTTCTCTTCCTGCTCTGTGATTAGCCCTCAGAGGTGGCTGTGGGGGGAGGTGGGTTCACGCCCCTGCCACTCTGGTCCACTCCCCTACAGGGCTGCTTCTCTGCGTTTAACAAGAGTTCTAAGGTCTTTAACGGGGCACATTGATTTCTGGATACCTGCAGGCAGCTCCTTCTCGAACTTTACTGTCGGAGCTCCTCTCCACAAGAAGAGTCAGTGCCTTCTTCCTTCATAGTCCAGCTCCTCTCTGATCAGGTTCACTGCAGCAGGATTCACCTGTCCTTAAAAAGTACCATTATACTTCCGTTTCCTCCAGGTCTTAAACGGTGCTGAACTTGGCTCTGAGGCCCCTTGCCAGAAAGCGGCTGAAAAGCCCTTGGCAACAGAAAGCTGATTATTTGCAAAAGTGAGACTCCTAATTGGAAAATGTGATGGAACGAGAATAGTGAGTCCCCAGTAATCTCCTTCTACAATGATAATGTGTTCCCTTAATGAATATTAATGTGTCGTATTCATGAACCTGGAAAAGTCGAACGGGGAGGTAGAATTTGTTCTACCTCAGAACCAGCGGGCTCACTCATTTTCACTTCCCCGTTCACAGAGGCAAGCTGTCATTCTTGATGGGACACCTCTCTCTCACAGACAGCAGTTAGCATGTGTGCAGGCCTCTAATTGGTTGTGAATTCTTTAATTATTTTTTTGTTTCTGTTCTGGGAATAATTATGCATGCTTCCATTCTGCTCGCTCTGTTCTTGTCTAAATTACTAACTGCAAATGGCCTTGTGTTTCATCTCTTCTTTTCTTCCTCCCGGTCCCCATGAGTCGTGCTCCATACCAGGTGTGACCGCAGGTTAGAAGGACCGTAACATTAAGAAATGAAAAGGAATCTACACATCCAGTTGTGTGTTGTTTGTGTGTCAAGACTTATTTCAGGTTCTACTTATTTCAATAATGAAATTATGACTTAAAACATATTTGGAGCTCCTCTTTGGGACCATACCGATTTTCCCAGGAAAAAGTGAAGTCACATCTAGATCTGTACTGTGTTGAGAAGGGCGGAGCCAGATGTGATTCACTTCCTTTAAGACACAGCGTTCCCAGTAATCAAGGCTAAAGCCTGTCAGGGGTTCTGGCATGGTTAGAGCCCAGCCTTGGGTTAATTCCACTTTTCCAAACCTGAGACTTTCTTTAAAAAATTTAAAAAACCTTATTGAGATATAATTCATATACCATACAGTTACCCACTGAAAGTGTGCATTTCAGTGGTTTTTAGTAGTATATTCACAGAGTTGTGCAACTATCATGCAGGCAATTTTAGAACATTTTTGTCACTCCAGAAAGAAACTCCACACCCATTAGCAGTCAACCCCCCGCCCCACCCTCCCTCCGCTCCCCCACTGCCTCCGGAGGTTTGCCAGTTCTGGACAAAATGTGGACATGGAGCCATACAATCTGTGGTCTTTTGTGACTGGCTCTTTTCACTTAAGCATAGTGTTTTCACGGTTCCTCCATGTTGTAGCATGTATCAGTCCTTCGTTCCTTTTTGTAAAATTTATTTTAAAACTTGGGACTTTGAAAGAAAAATGCCGGTGACAGTGGAATACCTATATCCATAGAATTTATTCTGCAGTTGGTTGAACATATCTAAATGAATATTAAGTATAAAAATCTGTGACAAGAACAAATTTTGTGGCAGGGAAAAATTAGAGTGTGGCCCACCATTTTCTGAGGAAAATGCAACCAGCTTGTGTAGGGATCTTTTATTTTGAGCCCACCTGTGTGTAATGGCTGTTTTTTCAGAGCTGGAATGTCGGCCTGTATATGAAGTGAGAAAACGTGGTGGAGAGGATAAGTTTCAGAAGGATGGAAGAAGCTCGGGCCTGCCTGGAAGAGGGAGCGTCTCGGGCCGGTGAGAGACCCAACAACAGCAGGAGAAAAGAAAGTGGGACGTTGGAGTGGGGCTTCATGTAAAAGTAAGACGCTGTGTGTAGGTTACTGTGTGCTGATTTGTGCCTGCTCAGCATTTCTGTTTTGAAGCCCCAATTCTTAATGCGATGGGATTTAGAGATGGGCCTTCAGAGATAATTAGGGTTAGGGGAAGCCATGAGGACTGGATCCCACTGATGGGATTAGTGTCTTTACAAGAAGAGGCGGAGACGTCACATCTGGCTCCACCGCGGAGGACACCGTGACGAGGCCACCATCGCGGGGACTGAATGGGCTGCTCCCTTCATCTTGTGCTTCTCGTCCCCCAGAACTGAGGGAAACAAATGTCTGCTGTTTCAGCCACCCGTGCCACGGTGTTTTGTTAGAGCCACCCAAGCAGACTAGTACTTAGGTGTTTAAAAAAAAAAAAATCTATGCTGTGTCCTTATAAAATCCTGAATGAAAACCTAGAACCCAGTTTTATTTTGTGTAAGTGGGATAAGTGTTCAGGGCTCTTCTGAACGTTTTGTGTAAAGACCACGGGAGACTCGCTCCCAGGACAGTTCGGCTCTATTTCCGTGCTGGGCCCAGAGTAATAACTAACCATACGGGGTCCTTCCTGTGTGTCCTCCAGCTTCCAGCGCCCTCCGCTGGAGCCTCTCCCGGCTTGTCGCCAGCCAGGTGGTCACTCCCTTCGTATCAATGCCCACGTGTTACCTTTGGGGACATCTCTGTGTGGCCATCCCTGGGCAAATCTGAACAAACACCACGGTTGGCAAAACTGCAGCTGATAAAATCAATTTCATAGCAAATACAGAATTAGGGGGAAAGCAATCAAAGTGGCAATGGGTGTACATTCGTGTGTAAAAATTAAATAAACGTTGCAGAAAGCATCTGTTGTCCCAAACAAAGCAAATTTCTCATCGTTCTGACTCTGTTCGGGGAAGTCAGTGTCCACTTGCTTCTTCAGCTCTTCCCAGACGTGGAGGGGCCTGCAAAGCGATCCCCCCAGGCCCGAAACCAAACAGCTGTGCAGCTGCGTTTTATCTGGTGTCATCCTTTCCTTGGATAGTGGGGAAGTGGCGAGTTGCTGAGGCCTGAAGACTGAGCTGGAGGTTTATCCGACCTCTCTGTGTCGCATCTGTGCAGGCACGTTCAGGTCCTGCTCCGCTGAGAGCGCCATCGTGAGGCGTCCGTGACAAGATGTAAGGAAGGGCCAGCGTGGGTCCCTGGCACAAGTGGCCCCACTGGTTCAGTCATTCGGGCAGCACTGGCACCCTGTCTGCTGACTGGAAGACTACTGTGGTGACAGATGGCTTTGGGCACTACTCCAGGCCTGGACCTGGGACTCTGACCACACAAAACCCCCTCTGTGCTTTGGCAGCCTGGATCCCAGGAGCGCCAGTCCTGGAGGCTGAGGCTGGGCAAATTCCCATCTGTCACACTCAACGTACTCCGTCTGGGACAGTGCTGGAGGCTGGGAGCCGGACCTGGGATGCTAAAGTCGGGGAGACTTCTAGCGTCCAGCATCGGATAGTCCAGGATTAATATAGGTGAGTAAGTGAGCCGTTGCATAATGTAAATGGCAGTAGTCTGTATGACTATAGGTAGTTTTTAGTTTCTTCTACTTTTATGATAATAACAACGTAGTTGGTGGAGAACAATGGAAAAGACACATGCAGGGTTGTCAATACTTGGAACCTTTCTGGGAGGAGAAATCTGAAACGAAATGAGGTAAAACATGCATGCAGCACACAGAAATGATAGTGAAATTAATTTAGGAACACGACTGATACTCTTTTACATGTTTAATACTTTCTGTAAACATTTTCTTTATACCTCTACTCACTGACATAGTTTTTACCGAAAATAAACTTAGCATACATAGTATTTTAAACATAGTCTTGTATTCTGTTTTTAACTTGTTCTCTTTCTGCACGTCAGCCAGTAAAACCCGCTGCGTTGTACACTGCCTCCGCGTTTGTTAAAATCATAATAGGTATCCTCTCATATTTCTCTCTTTGATAATAATGTCATAATTTTTTATGGGTAGAGAGTTTTCTTTGTCTTTGCTCCCTCTTTAAAGATAGACCATCTTGTGCTCACCTTTCTTCATCTTCACTCTCTCAAATAATAATTCAAGAAAAAAATCCAATCAGCTAGACTCATTCTCATGTATTTTTTTAAATCCTGCAAATAATTGAATGAGGTGGACGTAGAGTAACCAATCATTCACCTATAGATAGGTGTTCATTTGATTTGCAAGATTTTTTCACTAACAATGTCACAAGAAACATCCTTATTTATATTTTCTTAAATATTATGAAAATTTGTATATCTACGCTTTCCCTACGTTGCCCCAACAATGATTATCTCTGCTGTGTGTGTGTGTGTGTGTGTGTGTGTGTGTGTGTGTGTGAGAGAGAGAGAGAGAGAGAGAGAGAGAGAGAGAGAGAGAGAGAGAGAGAGAGAGAGAGATTGGTGTAAAGTGATAGCTTCTCCCTCAATTTTGCATTTTCCTGGCTACCAGTGAGTTTACGCCGCTTCACATCTTTTCATAAGTTTGTTGGCTTTTTGGGTTTGCTCATCAGTAAAATTGTCATAACTATTCGCAGGTTGTTTTAACTCTTGTATCATTGACAGGGGCTCTTTGCTTTCCCCCACAAATCTAATATTTGCTGATTTGCTTTATTTGTAGTATGATCGATCATTCAGAGTTTATCAGTTTTCAGATAGCCAAATAAATTGATTGTTTTTTATTCCTTTGGGTCCTCTAGTCTAAGTTAGAAACATTTTCCTGCTCCAAGGTTTTACACTGTGTCTTCAAGACGGTGTCTTAAGAGTTTTGTTGCTTCATTTCTTACATTTAAGTCTTTAATTCATCTGGAAAATATTTTGGTATATTGTATAAAATCAAGGTCCAGTTTTATTTTCTTTCATAGGAGTAACCAGTTCACCAGCACCATTTATTAAAAAGTCTGTTCTTTTTCAACTGAACGAAATTCCAACTGCATTTTCAAGTGGACCAAGATGTATTCCTGGGTTTTCTGTTCTGTTCTCTTAATCTTGTTGTCTCTTCAGGCCAATGCCATGTTGATTTGATTACAGTATTTTTAGCAGCGTCTGTATCCTGGCATGAGCAGTACACGTTCTCCATTCTTTCTTCCCATTAAAAAAAAATTAGCTATTATACAAAAGTTACGCTTTCGTGTAATCTTTAAGAGTATTTTGTGTAATCATAAAAAGTATTGTCTTAGACTCTAAGTGAATTGCTATTATATTTATTAATTTAGAAAGACTTAATATTTTGTGGTCTTAAGTCTTTTATCCAAAGGGATGGCATATCTTTCCGTTTGTTTTGTGTATTTTCTGTCTTTCAAGAGATTATATAGCTTTATCATCTGTGTCTAATATTTCTGTTACCTTTATTTCTGAGTCTTCTATAATTTATTTTTGCTTCTATAACTGGAATATTTTTCCCCATTTCTATGTGTAGATGCCTACCGTGTTTCCCTGAAAATAAGACCTCGCTGGACAATCAGCTCTAAAGCGTCTTTTGGAGCAAAAAGTAATATAAGACCGGGTCTTACATTATGTAAGACCGGTTTTATATTATAGTAAAATAAGATTGGGTCTTATATTAATTTTTGCTCCAAAAGACACATTACAGCTGATTGTCCCGCTAGGTCTTATTTTCATAGAAACATGGTATTGCTAATTTTCAAATCCTAGGATGAATTCTTATTTTTTCAAACTGTTGGGATTTTTGAGGAAGAAATGTGATCATTACAAAACAGTATTATTTCTTTTTTTCCAGTGTTTATGTGTTTGAATAAAGTTAATGTTAAACTATAATGGTTATAGAGGGTATCCAAGTCCGATTTTTAAAATTTAATTTAAATACTAAATATCAGCCATTTAGGATAATATTTTCTGCTATGTTTTGTAGTTGACATTTTGTTTCCCTCCATGTTTTACTTAAAATTTTATTTAGAAGACTGCTAAATTTTATCAAAATCACGTCAGCATTGCTTTATTTGCACGTTTTGTTCTTTATTTTCTTAACATAATGAATTATGCATTAGATAGATTTTGTGATAGTAACCATCCTGGTTTCCTGGAATAAACCTTACTTGGTCGTAATGTAGTATTTTTAAAATAACTTTGCAGGATCAATTTTCTAATATCCCATTTGAATTGAGATTGCACAATATTTTTCATTCCTGTAGCATCTTTAGTATATTTCCTTATTAAAGTTAAACTGTACACATAAATAAATTGGGTAAATGTCCATCTTTTTAATCTATGGCTGGTTTAAATAACATTGGGATTATCTATTATATAAAGATTAGATAAACTCAGCTGGAAATTCACCTGATCCTGGTGCCTTTCCTTATCCCTTTTCTGATAATTAGCATATTCTAATTTTCCATTTCTTAATGGGTCAGTTTTGGTAATTGATATGTTGCTAGGAAATAATCTGTTTTGTTCAGGTTTTCAAATTTATTGCCGGAGAGTTACATGCGTGACAAAATGTTAATGGAAAATGTAGAGAAGTGTAATTTTATACATAATGTCTCTTAATGTAAATAGGTAAAATTGGATACGCTCATAGCCATGTAGTGGATGATATGAGTGAAAAAAGTGGATTAAATGTGGGTATTGGCTGTTTGGTAATTATTTTTGGCATGGGTTACTGCATATTTTCATAAGATACTAGCTATTTTATTTACAAGACAAAGCATTTTACTGTAAGTGGTTAAGACTCTAAGGGACATTGGGTTTGGGCAGACGTGGACCCAGACCCTGGATCTGCCGGGTGATTGAACCGGACCAGGTACCGGCGGTCACCTAGCCTCAGTTCTCTCCTCTGCACCCTGGGACAGTGACAGTGCCCCTGTCCTGTGCCTGATGGAGCATGCAGTGATGTCATGAACGCGCTTAGCACTGCGTCGGGCACAGCATCAGTCCTGCCTTGGTGCTAGCCATCGTCATCCGCAAGCAGAGTATGGAGAACCTGGTGCCCAACCACGGGTGGAGAGTCGGTGGTCGATGTTGGTCACCATTGAGAGCACTCGGGATTCCCGTTAGCCTTCCCCAGTAAGGCATGGGAAGCAACATGAATAGTCTCCATGGTACAGCCGCTTTGTTGTTATTAAACTTTCATGGTCAGGAGTTCAGTGGAATTCAGATTGACGTGCAGAGGGCAGAAAGAGCTCCGGGCAAGGGTGTCCGAGTGCCCGAGAGTGTAGGAAAGAGGATAAATAAGCCAACGGGAAAAGCTGGAGGAATTTAGGAGGAAGGCAGCAATGTCACTGCCAGGGATACAGACAGTTTCAGGCTGTCAGGGTTTAAATCTCGTCTCCACCACTTACTAATGTGACTTTGAGACTTAGTGTTTTCACCTTTAAAATGGGGCTCATAATAGCACTTGCTTCATAGGGTTGTTTTGGGAATTAAACTAGATGAGTCATGAAAAGTGCTTGACACACAGTAGACACTCAATACATGCTTCATATTAAGAGGTGGTCAAAGCAACACAAATAGTTGAAGACTCTGAAATAAAACCTGGAGTAACCTAAGTTCCAGGACAGCAGAGATAACGGAACAGGAATTCCTAACTTTACTGGTCCCTGATTTCCAGTATACCATCATTTTCTTCCTTCAACTTACTACTGGATTTGAAAGGAGTTGGTCAGGGACGTGGTACTCAAAAACCAGCTGGGTTTTCTGCTCACTGAGAGTTAAGGCGGTGTAAGTTGTAAGTGGCAGTAGGTGTGCAGGTGTACGTTTAGAAATGACCCTCTGGGGGCAGTAGAGAGTCTTGTCTGGGGAGTGGGGAATGTGGAGGTTCCACAGAGTTGATAAGAACAGGTGTTGGGGAAAGGCTAGGCTGGGGAAGAAACGTGAGACAGGATGACCCACGTGCCTCCTGGAGATTAGGGGTGGAGAGTTTTAATGTCGTTTCCAAATTATTAGTCTTCTCAAACTTGTTTTGTCACTGTCTTTTAAGCAGGTTAGGTACAAGGGAACTGACCCTTACGAGGAGAGAAGGGTTTACTACGGAGAGTCTAAGGGGAAAATCTAGAGCGTTTACAGAGTCTGTCTCTTGGCTGCAAGGAAAGCAGTTTGATTGATGACTAAAGGAAGTGCTTAGGCCTGTTAGAAAAGACTTTGTGTCCCAAAGACGGGGAGCATATTGGAAAAGAAGCCTTTGGGAGTATGTAGAAGAAGGACTGGCAAGGTGGACAGGCGAACGGGGCTGGGGAGGAAAAAGAAGGTGGCTGTGAATGCTGACACTCTCCGTGCACTTGTAATGTGCCCAGTTTGCTTGCAGTTTGTACCCTGATGTTCCTTTTGCAAGAATAAAATAGCCTGAGCACTATAAAAGGATGGCCGAGCATGTTGTGCTGGAAAGTACAAGCAGACAGGGAAAGAAATCCCAAGGAAATAAATGAAATCAGAGAAATAGTGGAAGGCAAGGAAAGAGCCCCTGGGTGCATTGTGTTTGGATCAGAAGCCTGGCTTTGTGGAATGGAAGGTAGAGGGATGTTAACAGAACAGCAAAAAACCAACTGGTACGTCATCAGGGCGCTGCTTTTAACAGAGATGAGGTCTCTGAACTCCTAGTGAAAGAGAGTTATGCCGGCGGGATTGGGAAGGGAAAGGGGAAAAGATTCAAAAGAATGAGCTGGAAATGCAATGGAAACAAGAGATCTACGTATGAGCTACCAACTTGACAAAGAATTAAAAAAGACTTGTAATACCTGTGTCACCCGGGATAAAATGGAGACAGGTGCTCTGACCTACACATTACTGGTGCCAGAGTTTGTCAGCACAGCCTTTCTGGACTCACATCTGCTTATGTGTAGAGAAAGCTTGAAAACCGACATACTCTCAAAGCCATTCTTTTAGTTAGGGTTTGTTCGGCTGTATATGATGGAGAATCAGCTTCTAAAGTGACTCACGATAAATGTGTATTTCTCCTCTCTGGAAGTGGGCAGTCCAGGGATGCCATGGTACCCCACGGAAGATGCCAGGGACCCAGCTACTTTGGGCTGGTCTTCTCCCTTAGAGAACCTTGCAAATTCCCCTAATCCCAGGTCTCCATGCGATTCATCTTGTGTCCCCGCCACCTCCACATGCCTGTCATGGAATTTAAGTAGAGTGGGTCGTCAGCCAGTGCCCATTGAAATAAGATTAATTGAATAATGGTGATAAGGAGACGGCAGCTCTCCATAGGGAAAGGGGGGAGGAAGAAGAAATGGTAGTGATGTTGAAAAGATGTTTCAGAACTGAAAGAGGTCGAGTGAGATGACATAAGAGTTTCCAAAGAATAAAATATCACTGAACCTTAATTTAGTGAAAACCACAAGATTGAGGGAAATAAGCCCTAACCAACGTCTTCCTGTTCTTATGCATAAATTTCTCACTAACATTGACATCTGGTGTTATCCTGAACATCTCTAGTGACAGGGAACTCATTACCTTACATGGTAGCTTAGTTTTTTAGAGGACAGTGCTAATTGATGGAAAGTCCTTTCTTTGTATTGAGACAGAATAAGCCATTATCTGTTAAGCCCATTCTTCTTATTTCACTGCAGATTTTCCTTCTCTATAAAAACCCTTCATACAGAGACAGAAACAAGAAAAGAGGCCCAGTAGGCTCCCTGCCACCAACAATATGCTACCTGCAGGGTAGGGACCCCAACAACTTCAGCAAGTAGAATAAGAAACAAAAAAACCAAATGAGAATATTTTAGGGCTTTATTAAACCGATGCAGGAGGAACACGAGTTACAAATATATTATTTTCATTTCAGTGGTGTCTCTCTAACACGTGAGGTGTTAATTTCATTAATCCATTTAACACTGATTGAGTAATGGAGGGAAATGAAGAGATAATGCAGGTCCTCAAAGGAAGCAGCCCAGCTGCTCCTGAGTGTCAAGCCAGGCTCCTTAGCTGCCATTTGCAACCCTTAAAAAAGGCCCCACTGGGCCAAACTCTGTGGATGGGTCAGTAACTTCTATTTCCTTAAAAATATGAATGGAAGATGCTATCAGCCCGTCTCGTGTCCGGGGCTGGCAGCGTCCAGCCAAAGATAGTCCCTTGCCTCCTTTTGAGTCCTTTGATTTCCTAGAGTTTCCTCTTTTCCTCAGCTGGCTGCACTGGTGCAAAGCCACTGCCGGGGCAGGGGGGCGGGGCGCTTGGGAAGGGGGAGGGCGTTAACATCTGTTAGCAGCGGTGCTGTGCACTGATGTTTTGTGTTCTCTTCTCTTCCTCTCTGGGACTTGGCTGTCCCAATAAAAGAAATGAAGGGATCGTCTTTCCCTGTGACGTCCTTCCAAAATGGAACTAATTAGGCCATTTGGGAAAGTGGGCATGTGGTTCAGGAAAACAGACATCCTGAATTTTCTAGGACAGTGCTCATGTCAAACGTGTATTCTTAATGTTTCTGTAAATCCATGCCATATGCTGTACGCTTCACGTTCAGGGGCCCTTACTGTGTCTTCCACAAGAAGGGCAGTCAGGCTCAGACGACGCAGCCTCTGCTTTTCCCATTTGGTGGTCGTTTGTCTGTTTCCTCATCAGTAAAGGACTAGATGTAACACGAGTGTAAGAATCGGCCAGTGGAAGGTAGGCACTGCCTTCCCACGGGTGGTGTCGGGTCAGACCTCCTCCCCCAAGTGTCCCTGGCTAAAGATAAAGATCCATACATCCTAGCGACAGCTCATGAATATCACCAGTCCCCATAAAGATACAAGTGACATTTATAATTCCGTCAAAGTCTGGCCTCACACAGCAAGGCTGGCCAGAAATTGGCCCAAGTACCGCAGGAGATTCAAGCTAGCACCCCATTATTTGAAGTTAGAGTATCCTTTAATTATAAGGGAGGTTACCTGTAACTTGTGTATTGCTATGGATGCCTTTTTTTTCATGCCGTGGATAGAAATTTGCCTTAGAGACTCATGTCCCATCAAGCTGTATTTTCCTGGCTGGTCCAGTTCACGGAGAGGCCTGTATGCACGTGTGCCAGTGTCCAGGACACATCTGGTCGTCGGGTCTGGCAGCCCACAGGCTGTTCTTGACCTTTGGTGCATAATATGTGTGTGGTGTTGACAGAATGGGATTAAGAGAGAAATTCAAGGGCAAAAGTGAAACCCAGTGATTTTCAAAGCGACTCTAATACAGCAGGTCACTAGCACGTGGCTTGTTTTTACACCCATCTGTATTGTTTTTGACAGGTCCCCCGGTGCATTAAGTGCGGTGCGTCACAGTGTTACCTGGGCCCCTCTGACAGGTCAGCTGGTTTCACGGGGATTATTTCCTACTGGGGTGAAGCTAATGGTTCATTCTGGGCTTGTAGACAGGCAGGATTTGTAGCAGTGACCGGTGATTCACTAGAGAGATTGTGGTGATGAATTGCTGGCCTGAGGGGCAGACGCAAAATGCTGTGACATAAACCAAGGCATTATCCAAGCATTCTGTGGTGTGTTTGCCTTGTTTTCAGCTGTGGATGCTGCTTGTTTTTTGTTGTTTGTTTTTTTGTTTTGTTTTGTTTTGGTCAAAGATGGGATAGAGAAGACTCTTACTGGTAAAATGCTGCAGGTACAAAGATGGAGCATATTTTCAATCTAGAATTAAGAGGCAGAAACACACTCGTGACATAATCTAGTCTGAACTTCGTTTAAACCATCATGAGAAAATGCTTTGAATATATCCAGTACGTATGATCCGGTGTGACATTATTATTGATAATAGATTTCTCGATCTTTTGCTAATTGTCCTTAAAAGAGAAACTCCAGAGTTGTCCATTAATAGATCATTTCCATGTCTCAGAACTACTAAAGTCAGTGTGTTTTCCCTAATATCTTCATCGTTCTATGTCACCTTGCTCTTCCTCAGTGATAGCAGAAAAGTAATATTCATGCCAACTCTTACACTCTAACTTCAGAGTAGCCTGTCTTGAGTAACTGTACCCGTCACAGTGAACGCATTCTCCTTGTGGCCCCAGATAAATGCCCAAATCTCAGTGCCTTGACACAGGAAAAGTTACTTTCTTGGGACAAGCAAAATTCATTATTCCTCAGTGACCTTGCTCCGTCCTGGAGTGATGCTTTTTTTAAACCTGTAATCTCCATGATTGTTGTGGCAGGAAAGTGAGGGCTAAAGGCAGGAGTTGGAGGGTCATTCGGGAGGTGTTTGGCCTCACTGCCACCTGTCTGACTCACTGTGCAGTCGTATTGCCTCATTGGGAAGCAGAGAGTAACACTTTGGTATTTGGTTCCTTGCAATCCTCTCTTTTCTAGGCAGATACTCGGGGATTTATTTGTGTGTTTTTTGTTTGTAATTCTTTACTGCCTGAAATTTATTTCCCAACCTGTAACATTGTATTTCTCTCCATTTACCCAGTTGCCTAGAACCACAGAGAATTTTCATCAGTCTTAAGTAAGGGCTTGTGTTATCTGTGATCCCTGGATCCGTATCAAGACCCAAAGCAAATATTCGGTCTCAGTTATCTTAAGGTGGCTGCTGACGTTGTTCATTTCAAATTTCAACTTCATTGGAAACCGTATAGGCTTCTCCCATCTAGGAGTTTTATGTTTTTTGGTTTTTTTAATCTCATGAAAGCACCCAAAATGCTTACATATACAATACACTTTTCTGTCTCGTTCTTTAAAAGTTTTTTTTATTGAAGTATAGTTGACATTCAATATTATATGAGTTTCAGGTGTACAACATAGCGATTCGACATTTATATACCTTATGATGTGATCACCATTCTAAGTCTAGTGCCCATCTGTTACCATGCCAAGTTATTGCAATATTATTTACTGTATTCCCTGGCTGTACACTCCCTCTCCTTGGCTTATTTATTTTAGAACAGGAAGTTTGTACCTCTTACTCTCCTTCACCTTCATCACCCACCTGCCTCCCTTTTGGCAACCATCACTTTGTGCTTTTTCTGAGTTTGTTTTTCTTTTGTTCATTTGTTCTGGTTTTAATTTCACATAAAAGTAAAATCATATAGTATTTATCTTTTTTTTCTGACTTCACTTAGCACAATGCCTTCTAGGTGCATCCATGCTGTCATAAATAGCAAGATTTCATTCTTTTCGATGGCTGACTAATATTTTACACACGCACACACGCACACACGCACACCATGTATTCTTTATCCAGTCGTCTATTGAAGGGCACTAGGTGCCTCCACATCTTGACTCTTACTAGTAATGCTGAAGATGGGGTGCATCTGTCTTTTCAAATCGTTTTCATTTTCATCAGGTAAATACTCAGAATTGGCATTGCTGGGTCATAAGGTAGTTCTATTTTTAATTCTTTGAGCAGCCTTGATGCTGTTTTCTATAGTGGCTGCACCAATTTGCCATCCCACCAACAGTGTGCAAGGGTTCCCTTTCTCTACCTCCTCCCCAAAACTTACTCGTTGACTTTTTGATAATGGCCGTTCTGACAGGCATGGATTGGCAGCTCGTGGTTTTGATGTGCATTTATTTCCCTGATGATTCGTGACTTTGAGCATCTTTTCTTATGTCTGTTGGCCATCTGTATGTCCTCTTTGGAGAAATGTCTATTCCTATCTCCTCAAGCAAGGGAAAATCATAGTAAAAATAAATACATGGGAGTACATCAAACCATAAAGATTGCACAGTGAAGGAAACCATCAAGAAAATGAAACGACGACCTCCGGCATGGGAGGAGATATTTGCAAGTGGTATTCCCAATAAGGGGTTAATATCCAAAATGTATAAAGAACTCCTACAGCTCAACACCAAACAGGCAGTCTGCCTCGTTCTTCTTGTTTGGTGTAGACGCCCCACCGAGCCCTGCTGCACTGATACCCCTGAAGAGGTTTTTCTTCCTGAGCCAGTTCCTACCAAATAGTCTAGAACAGAAATAGCTTAACTTTTCACTCAGTCGTTTTGTTTCACTATTTTACTCTTCAATAAAGTGTGTGCCCTCGGGGATGAATTCACATCAGAAGGCAAGAGTCAAGTTCAACACATCCATTAAAATGCATATGAAATGAAACAGCAGAAGATTAAACGAGTGTATATTTTGAAATAGCAAATACATGCCATTTTGCAAGGAGAAGCAAACAGTTAATAAAACGTAGCAGCTGTGCAGGTACTAGGAGGTGGCCTTCCTCTTTCTCTCTGTCACCTCCGAGAGCCCCTTTGTATCAGCTCCCTGTTGTACTTCTTTCTCAACCCTTCACTTAGGAAACAAGCCCACTACCGTTCAAAATTGTTTCAAAATCACTGGACGCTTGGTGAATAGAATACTATGTGTCAGATGCTGTCCGTCCGAAAGGTGGATGAGTGAGACAGTTGCCGTCTCTCCATCCTGAAAGAAGCCCATCTTAACCAGCAAACTGTCTCCTGTTGGTTCTGACAGACCCCGGGCTCCCTTGACCCACAGATTGGGCACTTTGGCTCTCCTTACCCTTTCAGTTGGTTCCCTAGAACACTGCAGTGCTTGGAGGGTGGAACTTCATGAATGGGGTGTCACGTAGGATGGAGTGCCCCAGACAGATGGAGAGAGCACACTTTCAAGTTGCATCCATGAGGGTAAGACCAGACATTGCATCTAATAGTAGGGGTCTTTACTTTCTTTCCTCATCAGAAAGAGGGGGCTTTACTTTCCTCATCAGGAAAATGGGCACTGATTCACTTCAGTCATAGAATATTTGTGGGAATAGGAACAGATGGCCATTGGCCTGGTAAACAGTAAGAGCACAATAAATTGCTAACTCCTAGTAGCTTTTCTGGATAGCCTTGAGATTCTTCCAGACCATTGCTCATTTTGGGTTTTCTGGGCCCACCCGTCTCTCATATGGTTTAAAACCTGGCCCCATTTATATTAGCTTTCACTTCAAAACACAGATAAGACACAGAAACCCACTCTGGCTAAATGCCTTGCCCGCCCAAGGGCACAAAGTTATTGAATCACCAGAGCCAAGGCATTCAACCTGGTTTCTTGAGAAGGATGCAAATCTCGAGGCATGTTCCTTTTTTTTTTCTTAAGTTGAAAGGAAACTTGGATGTCACTGAATCCCCACAGGCAGCCTACAGGGTCTTTATGAGAAGAATGAATGTTAGGGAATATTATTCTTTTTGAGCTACCAGGGATCTTTGGCTGTTACCTCATTTCCTTAGCGTTGCAAGGTGAGGAGGGGAGTTCCCTAACACAGCTTGACAATCAGCCTTCGCAGCAGATGTTAGCTTTTCCTCATCCCTATGTCAATCCCTATGTCATGTCCCTTTTTCCCCATCTCTGGTCTATCCTTTGGAGATAAAGATGATGAAACCAGGGACACACTATGAGCTGAGTAAAAAATAAGACATTTAAGTGAAAAGTTGCTATTGTTTACGGTGGTGCCTTTAATATTAAAAAACTAATCCATGAATGTTGGAATAAGCATCGTGGATCAGCTGTAACATCTTGTTTTATCCAGTGTGAATTCACAAAGTGGATCGAGTGCTTCCTCTGTTCTTCGCATGGCTGCTGTGACCAGGAATAGCAGACCAAGCTGGGGGTCCCTGCCCTCACATGAAGGGGTGCCGAACTTTGTCAAAATATCTGGGGAGTTTGTTTTAGGGGACAGTGAGGAGGTCTTACCCGTATTACATGAGCTAGTCACCAGCTATGAGGAGGGAAAGCTCAGCTGGATTGAGGAGCAGGTGAGGTCAGGACGAGACGTGAGTGGAAACACCCTTGGCCCCCGCGTGGGGTTGCTGGACAGGAGAACAATACATTCGCAAAGTGGTCTTCAAACAACGTATGAACAGATAGATGCAGGACTTCCACAAATACTTGTTCATATATATGGGGGGAAAATGTAGACACATTTTAAGAAAGGAAAAAATTTAAAATTGTAATAATATATACTGATAACAAAAGATGAATACAAGTCACATTTGACTTCTGCAATTACAACAGGTGCTCAAAATGGTACCATCAACATAATTTTAATACAGTTTTTTCCTTTATTAAAATGTATATACATTTTTTTTGGCATTCTGTGTGTGTGTGTGTGTGTGTGTGTGTGTGATATCTTATTAGCTATTAGGAAAAAAATTAAAAATCAAATGAAAAACTGGCCATCAAATATGTTCTATACCAAATTTCAACATATTAGATCATGCTTATGCTTTAACTATGTTTCCAGTACAATTCATTTTTGTGCAGATGTTGCATTAAGGTTTTTCTATTTATACAATGGATGTATATTTGACTTTTTTGGACAGGAACCATGGATTTGTCCTTTTTTTCTTCTAAGTTTGGGCATTTCCGTGTCCAACATGGAAACGAATCCAAGCAAATGCAGTCATATATCCACAGCGACAGTATTACGTTGTAAACGGTTCTAAGGCCTCTTGGTAGCTTTGGTGGTGTTGCAAGGGATTCAGCTGTGAAACAAAATGTCCACGGGCACTTAATACTCAGGAGAAACCATTTAACAATTCAGAAACCGAAACTGTTACTATTTGCAACCATTTATCTGTGAGAATCTGGATTCTCTAGATAATACACAAGTAAAACAAAATGTAGACACAATTGAATACTGTGTCTGATGCAAGCAGCCCTCCCTTCCCCAAACTCATCTGGTAACAGTTTCAGTTTCTTGAAATTGGCCTTGTTATTCTCATTGATTTCTTTTTGAGGCAGCAACTGGCTATTATGTGGAGTTTAACATACCTCTATGTTGGACATATAAGCCTTTTCAAATATATATTGAATATGTGCACTTGATTTTGGGAAGGTAAAAAGGACTATGAGTAGCAGATATTTGAAAACTGTTGATTTAGAGGCAGAAAAGCTGAGGCCTTGGTTCTGAACCTCGGGACCTCCAGGCCTTAAGGAGATGTCAGGGAGAAGTAGAGGAACGGGGACCCAGCGGAGAGAATCAGCCAAGAACAAAATTTACTGCTCTTCAATTTCAGCAGCTTGAATTTTCCGTTGTTATCCTTTTGATGAAGCAGTAGAGGGCTAGAGTATCCCCGAATTGGATAATCAGTCCCTTCATAATTGTTAGATGACTCGTGCTTTAGTGTAAAACAGAGCCCTTTCTCAAAATGCGCATGTGTGTTTGGGAGTGGCCCCAATCTGCCTGTGGTTGTAGGTACCGCGTCACCCCTAAATGTGGGGCCTCTGGGGGGCAGCCACCGCTGTCTGGGAAGAATCAGCATCCCAGAGGTGTCAGGGGGCCTGAGACGTGAGCCCTTGGGAGCGGAGGTGGAGGTGACCCAGAAGAGGCTTGTGGGTGGTCGTGGAGTTGGGACGGCTGAAGAGTAGAGAACTTGGGGCTAGCAGCAATGAGAGCCAAACAATTCTAAGAAAACAGTTTCTCATTGCTGGTTCCTCTGAGGAAGGAAATCCATGTGAAGCGCTGTTCATCCGTGAGGGCAAGCAGGTGCCACTGAGAACCATGTTCAAGTGAACGGAAGTCATCTCACCCCCGAATGGCTCCTGTGACCAGAGGTTTGCTGAAATACTTGGGTCTCGGGTCGAGGTACGGCAGGACGGCCCCCCCAGCTCGCTCCTGTTGGGGAGCATTCAGCCAGACTTCTGGACCCGCTCATCTCCCTCCTGTGGCTGTGGAGACGAAAACACAGCCCTTGTTCTGCAGGAGCTTTCAACCTTGAGGGGCCAGAATGGACAGATGACGACAGTGCAGTGTGATGGGAACTCCTGTGCAGGTAGCATTAGCTGGGGGAGGAGCCGAGGAACTTCCGGTGGAGGGTGGACAGGCCTTAAAGGATTAGATATGAATTCGCCAAAAAGGATGGAGCAGTGGCGCATTTTCGGATGTGAGAGACGGTTGTGCAAGGCGGGCAGTGAGGGAGGAGGCTGCAGACAGAGGACCGCCAACGGGGGCCCTTGGTTGGAGAACTGGGGAGATGAAACCGGAGACAGAGGACAGGCAATAGCATGGATGAACCACCGTCCAGGCCTCAAGCAGCATGTGTTCTACTAGCGGAAACAGGAAGACAAATAATTAACATACACCAGGCAGTAGAGAAGCAGGGTTGACTTTTCTATCGCTGGAAACCATAATCAAATTCAAGAGCATAAACGGAGAATTTAAGAGGTGATTTCATCCGTGTGCCTGCCTGTGAGCTGATTTGAATAAACAGTGTCACAGAACTCCTTGATGAATGACACGTATTGGAAGGAAGTAGGCTTTCTTTGATCTTTGGGGGGTGGGGTGGGGAGACTGCCGTGTTGTGAGGACAATAATAAACCCCGAGAACTTGATGTGATAGGGGAAGGGAACATTTAACTTCATAAGAGAGAGAAGGAAAAAAGGAGTCTTCCCAGAGGAGGTGAGATCTAGTTGTGTCTTTAAGGGTGGAGAGAGGTTTGTTAAGAAGTCAGGGAAGGTGAAGGGCGTTCTAGCCACAGAGACCAGCCTGTACCGAGTTGTAAAACCAGGAGGAGGCCAGAGCTGGAGGACACTTAATGTGGGGACTTTTGATTCGGGGGCTAGCACGTGTGTGTCAGCGGAGTGAGGAAATGATACAGAGGAGAGATCGTAGTTGGTCTGTGTTGTGGAATCACTGCAGGATTTTTAAACTAGGAAAGGGTAAGAAATAGAGAGTTTGCGGAAGAGCTTAATTAGTTCTTCAAGCTAAGAAAAGTTACGCGTAATTAGGAAATGGGAGGAAATTGCCTCTGTCATTTTCTCAGCCTCTACGTAGTTGATGCTTGAAATTTTGTTGAAATGTAGTTTCATATATTCTCTATCCCTTTGAAAAGGTAAATGGTGTTTTCCAACCCCCCCCTACATCTGGTTGGGTAGCTTGTCTGATTAGTTATAGGACGTGTCCTAACTTAGGAAACTCTTGGGGGGTGGGGGGCGCTTCCATCATGAAGATTTCCTTCTCTGAGTAATCAGAAATGAGAAACTGTTTTCTTAGAGTGTTCTTGCTCTCATGGCAGCCACCAGCCCATGCACGTGTTATCTGCCACCATATTACTTACTTCGTGACCTTTTGTTGCCCAAAATATTCCATATGACTCCGTACAGTTTTCTGACACAGAGATTTCATTTTCTGATAAGCACAGATTTTTAAAAGAACAAATTGTGCAAGAAGGGCTGGTAACCAAGGAAAACAATGCGAGTGAGAAACCCGGTTGCTGTGTCATTAAGCCTGAACCTTAGCAAGAGTGGAAGCTCGCGGATACGAAACACAACACAAAGGGCCTGTGAAGCTTTGCTCGGAGCAGGAGGCTTTGGGGCCCCTTGGCTGGTGATGTCATTCTAACAGGTGGCAGAGGGCAGAGACAGGCATCCCTAACTGAATTTGCTGTGAGTTCTTAGCAATTGAACTAGGCTTTTAATGGGTAAGAGCCGAAGGAAAAGATACAAAAATGCAATTCTACTCAACATAGAGAAGGGAGTAGGAAGCGAGTTCAAGGAAATTACCTGTTTAGAGAAACCTCAGCCCAGATAACTTCTGTCCTGGGGGAGGAGGGGGTGCAAGAGGAACTTGCACATGTGACCTCAGGGTCACTAACCATAATCTTTGAGGGTTCTTATCCTTCAGAAGATTAAAGACAGGCGCAAGGGAAATCCTGAGTCTTCAAACTGGATAGGAGGGCCGGGCCAGGGGTGGGGGGAGGCGTTGCATCCTAGGCCTTATAGACATTGACTTAAGGATATTTCTCTCGGGTGAAAACTGACAGCAGGATGGTACCAGATGGGCAGTACTCTTCAAAGGCTGTCTGGACCCTGAACTATCTTGAATTGACACGTTCCTTGTGGAGAAAGACCATAGACTCAAAATTTCTAAGAAGGCCCTGTTGTCTGTCAGCATGTGTATGGCCAGGAAGGGAGCAGGGGTTGCCGGCAGCCCGAGCTGGGTCTGTGCCGCTGGATTCGGTAACCCACCAGAATCCCGTTTTTGTTTGTGTTTGGAAAGTAACTGATACCCCTCCAGCAGCTGTCCTGTGCTCAGCAGGGGACGAGTGTCCTTACATGGCTGGCAGGGAAGGCAGTTGTCCTAAGGCTTGGCCTGGGTAGGAAAGAGGGACCTTGGCCGCATGGATCAGCAAATTCGGAAAGGCCATTTGGTAGGAAGAAGGACTGAAAGTGATAGGGGTTTGCAGTGTGTCACATACGGGTCCAGTAAAACATGGAGCGGTGTGTGTGCGCATATGTTTGTCTGCGTGGGGAGAATGCTAAGGGACTCTTCAAATCTCAACTTTTGGGAACATGATGGGAAGTCCTGTGGCTGACGGAGGGCTGGTTTAATTGCTGCAGCGTCCAGAGAGGGACATTTTGTGACTCTTTTATGGTCTCTGTTCTTCCTTTCCTCCCCCGACCCCTCACTTCCTCCCCTCAATATTTCCACATATATATTGTTCCCTCTGTGCTAGGCTTTTTGCTGCAGACAGATTCAGGCTTTCTCAACTCCCAGCACTACATTCTGGTGGGAGAGTCTGCGATGTAAGCTGATGTCATCATACCCTGTGCTAAAGGCGAGACAAACGACATCTGCAAAGAAGTGTAGACAGAGCGAGGAAGGGGCTCAGGAAAGACTCATTAACCCTGTCACGTTGCTGAGTGTTTGCCGGCTGCAGAAGGGAGGCGGGATGCTTCAAACAGCACGTGCAAAGGCCTGAGCCGGGACGGGGCCAGAGCATTCAAGAAGGCTGCATAGTCGGTGGCCTAGGAAGTCAGCCAGAGACTCGACTTACGTCCAGGAGGGGACACCTGTTGGAAGTGGCACCTCTCAGGAAGAACTCAGAGAGGGCTTCTCCTGAGTGGGGCGTAGTTAACTGGTCTGCTCTCGTAGGCCACTACAATCTGTATCAGGGTTTCTGTGGGAAAGGCCAGGCAGGGCAGGGTAGGCAGTGGTTTGCGTAATGTCGGTGGCCTCTAGCCTGTTGGCATGGGCTCGAGTGGCCTGGCACCTGGCCCTGGCATGCTTAAGGCAGAGGTGCTGGCCCGATAGAGGAGGTTTGGCTCTGGACCGAGTAGTTTGCTCACAGAGGGCATCCCCGTGGCTGAGCCCTTTGCCCTGAGAGGGAAAGCCCCTCTCAAGACAGGAAGGGTTTTAAGATGGCAGAACATCAGAGTAAGAGGTGTAAACAGCACACGGCCTCCAGCTGAGCCTCGCCCTGCCCTGGCCTTAGCCACCCGCCTGCCTGTCTGGCCCCTCCTCAGGGGCGGCAGAGGCTGGTGTGAGTACGAAGGCCCCTTCCCCCTCCTGGCTCCCGGGAACCCCTGCCCCTCCAGCCGTCCTCCAAGCCCTGGGGAGCTCACAGGGCTCCTCACAGTTACTTGTAACTTCTCAGCCTTTCTAGCACCTTTATACCCCCTTTCTTCTATTCCGCTCCCTCTGGTTGACACACGGAGGGTGGTTTTTGTCACTGGTCCTGCTGATGCAGAATAACTGGGGGTGGGAGGGTGCCCAGGCAGGAATGGCCTGTCGGAGGAGGCGGTTACATTTGAGCAACACGGGAACCGTGTCAACTCATGTGTGCATCCGGGGACGGGCAGTCTGCGTGTCCCGAAGTCTCTCTAGCCTGAGTGCCCTGGGCCAGTGATGCTCCCCGGGCCACGTGGTGACCAGACGTGTGTGCTGATACGTCCCCACCGTTTCTCTTTCTCAGGAGGCGTTCGTTGCTATGTGTCATCCTTCATCCAGGCTGTGACTTCTTTTGTTGCACGCATTTCGAGTTTATTCTTGCTCTTCTTTCGTTTTTCTTTTTTTCCCCCTTCTCCTGATCTTTTCTTCTGTCATCGTCCCCTTTTGGAACTCAGCCTTGCTGAGGAGGTATGAGAGGTGACGTATTTATCCCCTCCTGGCTTTGGGCCGGGAGAGTGACTGTGGGTTGCATGTGACATGGAAAGAAGTCCCCCCACTGCGAAGGAGTCACCGAAGCAATGGAATTTCCTGATCACGGCCCCTTCACATCTTCGCTCAAGCAGCCGTTTTCTCTTCAGGTGTAGAATTAATTGACGACCAGTGTCCTCAACGTGGTGACGACACCTCACTGCGGAGCTTGGTGTCCTTTCTCAGACATGGGTGGGGCTGCGTATCTCACGTTACTTTCCTTTGGTTTGGAAAGCACCGTCCCGACTGCCAGAGCCCTTGGGGGGAAGCAGTAGCCTCAGCTACTTCCCCAGGATAGCCGGTGCTTTGGGGCCCACAGGTCACCTGCATCAGACGGGGGCCACGTGGGTGTCTATTTAAAGCTGGAAAAATGCAGCAAGCTATTGTCTGCAAACGGGCACCTCTAATGTAGAAAGCCTTTTCCATTTGCTTGGGGGAATTAAAAAAAATATGGTACCACCCTTTAAAGTGTATCCATTCTGTGTGGCTTGGTGACAGTATAGACCCAAATATTTCTGTATGAAAGGGGATTCCTGGAGAACATAACTGTGATGGGCCACAAGCTGTTTATCCAGGACGAGGTTTAGTGCAGTGTGGTGTTGGCACGGAGGGCATGGTCTGTGAACGTGAAGCCTCTCGCTCATTTTGTGTGCCCTCTGTGGCCTTTGCCAATCAGGGGATCAAAGACAGTGTCGGATTCTTACCTCCGGCCATAGAGAAGCTTCCAGGAGGGCAGCCAGCCTGAATGGAACCATATTCGTTTTTGTACTTTTAATGACAGAGTCTGTGGCTGGAAAATTCTACACAGCAGTTGTTTAGAGGCTCTTTACTGATTTCACGCAGTGTATGGTGGTTATTCCCAATCTCAAGTTCTGTTTCTCAAAGAAAAGGATGAATTTTCCATTTGAGACCAGAGGAAGGGCTGCATTTGGTTGTAGCTTATGTATCCTTGCCTAGAATATCCTTTCTGTTATTTTATATTACAATCAAATCTTCCTTCTGCTAAAAGCACTTCCCAGACTCCATCAGCACACAGCGTCACCTGATCTCGGAAGTCAGCTCTGTGTTTGCACCACCTCACTCCCCCACTTGACAGTGTACACACACCAATAGGGCATTTTTGATGGCATGCTAAATGTCTTATTTATTAGTTTTATTTTTTTTAAAGCATTGTATTGCTGCGTATGCATTTCTATCTTATCCCCTCAATTAGGTCAAAAGCTACCACAAGGGTGCTACTTCAGCTTGCTTTCTTTCTTTCGATTAGGAATTTGTAAAGTAAATTGGTAGGAATAGCTAAACCAATATAGGGGAATAAAACAGTTTAATGCAGAGTCAGTCTGGGGACAGCAGTCAATCTTTCATCAATAAGTGTGATATTTACTGTAGGCCTTTTTGTAAATGACCTTTATCACCCTGAGGAAGTTCCCTTCCACTCCTGCGGTGAGTGTTTATCCTGGATAGGTATCCAATTCTGTGAAAGGCTTTTTCTGCACCTATCAAAATGGTTGTATGGTTTTTCTTCTTTAGTCTATTAATATGGTGAATACAGTGATTGATTTTTCTAGTGTTGAATCAAACTTGTATTCCTGGGATAAACTCCCCTGGCCATGATGTATTATCTCTTAAAAATCTTGCCGGCCTCCATTTCCTAATATTTTGTTGAGAATTTTTATTCCTATAATTATGGGGAATGTCGTGCTGCAGGTTTCTGTTCTTGCAATGTTTTTGTTTTGATCTCAGGGTAATTTTGGCTTTATAACATGTGTTGGAAAATGTTTCTTCCTCTCCTAGTTTCCGGAAAAGCTTATGTAGAAATGGTGTTATTTCTTCTTTGTTCAGTGGGATTTCCCAGTGAAGCCATTTGGGTCTCACGTTCTCTCTGTGAGATTTTTAGCCACGATGCCAGTTTCTACAATAGATATATAATTATTCAGGTTATTCATTTCTTCTTGAGTGAGCTTTGGTAGCTTGTGTCCTCTAAGAAATTTGTTCATTTCACCTAATTTATCAAATTATTGGCATAAAGGGTTTTTTAAATTTTTGTTTTGTGTATGTATTGTCTTTGTAATGTCAGTAGGATCTGTAGTGAAATCTCCATTTCAGAATTCTTGATATTGAAAATTTATTCTTTATTTTCTTCATCAGTTAGGTGAGAGCAGAATAGAATTTAGTAAAGTTTTTGTATAATGGGTTATATAGTAAATATTTTTGTGTATGCAGGTCGCTTGCTCTCTGTTTTGACTACTCAACTCTCTTGTTGATCTGGAAAGCAGCCAGAGAAAATAAACAAATGAGTATAGCTGTGTTCCAATAAAAGTTTATTTACAAAAACAGATAGTGGGCTGGATTTGCCTAGGGACTACAGTTTGTTGACCATTGGGCTAAAAGATTATCAATTCTATTGATCTTTTAAAAACACCAGTTATTGTTTTAATTGGTCTCTTTCCATTGTTTCTCTTTTTCATTTTTTTATGTCAACTCTTATTGTTATTATGTTTTTCCTTCCTGTTTGTCTTAGGTATACTTTGTTCTTTTTCTAGTTTCATAAGGTAAAAATTTAGATCATGGATTTGAGACTTCTCTTGTTTTCTAATATAACCCTTAATTCTATAATATTTTAAGCACTGCTTTAGCTGTACCCCACACATTTTAATGTTTTATTTTCATTTCAGTTCAATTAAAATATTTTTCTGATATCCCATGTAACTTGTTATTAGACTCATAGGTTATTTAGAAGCATGTGTTTAATTTTTAAATTTGGGGAGATTTTCTAGCTCTTTCTGTTGTTGAAAACCGTGATAATTTAATTCTTTCTGGTCAGGTAACAGTTTATATGCTGTAAGTTATCTTGAAGTTTTTGAGGCTTTTTTATAGCACAGAACGTGGTTTATCTTGTTGCATATTTCATGTATGCTTGAAAACGGTATTTATTCTGCTGTTTGATGGGGATTTGGTCTCTTTGGGTGAGACTCTCATTTAGGTCTTCCGTAGCCATAGTGATAGTTTGTTTACTTGCTCTATGTATTCCTGAGAGAATTTCTGAAGTCATAAACTATTTGTTTTTGCTTCATGTATATTAAAGCTTTAATGTTAGGTGCGTACACATTTAGGATTTTTTATCTTTCAGTAAAGTGACTCCTTTATCAGCATATAATGCCTCTTTTTATCCTTGCTAATATTTCTTGTTCTGAAGTCTACTTTGTCTGATATTTATATAGCCAGTCCAGTTTCCTTTTTATTAGAGTTCTCTTGGCATGTGTTTTTCTACCTTCTTCATTTGTAAGTGTAATCTATACTTAAAATATGTTGCTTACAAACAGCATATAATTGGGCTTCGCTTTTTAAATCCAGTATCTGTCTTTTAGGTGAAATGTTTTGGATACTTATATTTAATGAAATTATTGATATGGTTGGTTTAAAATACATCACCTGTCTATATATTTTCTGTACATTTATTCCGTCTGTTTCTTGATCCCTTTCTCTACTTTTCTGTTTGCTTTGGCGATAATGGATTACAAACAATCCTTGCTTTACATAGTAGTATGAGAGTATAAAAATGACCAAGCAAGTTGAAATCACATAAAGTGATTGTAAAAAATCAATGGGATAATCTGTCATTGTTCTGGGACCTTGAATAGTTTTTCAAAACATTAAAAACCCTCGTATTGTCAGTTATGAATGTATAGGAAAATGAAAAATGGCAAAACTCATTATTTCTTCAGTGCACTGTAATTTAACACACTGGAAACATTGAGAATTTTGGGTTGTATTTCTTTGTGAAGTCCTTCCCAGGAGTAAGCTGAACGGTGTTTGTCTTCTTCTCATGGTGTAACTTACCATATGGAGTGAGCATCTTTTCTATGTCGTGGCCACTTGTCCCACTCTTTCCTACGTTTGGAGTGGTGTTCAACATTTTGTCCTTTGTGTTTCCAGTGTCATGAAATAGCTTGGAAAGTTCCTTTCAGTTTTTTGCTTTTTTCTAACCAGCATCACTTCTGGGAGCTCTTCCTCTTTCTCCCACCGTCCCCCTTTATGTCAGTACGTTGTCCTCGTTAAGCCCTTCTGGCTGCATATCTATGTACTATATCCATATGTTATTCCCATGATCAGCTACTTCCTCCATAACTTCACTTGGGTTCACTTGGAATTTCACTTATAGAATCCTCACTTTTTGTTGATTGGCTGCCTGTTCATCTTTGTTGAACAGTTGTCTCTTTTGAATATCAGTTTTTGTAAAATGTCCTGTGGGCTTGTCTTGGGTGACAAGAAAGCAACAGAGCGGCACACTTTGCTGCCTGTGCAGGCGCTGAGTAGTAGATGTACACTGACCAATCCAGGACGGACTTGGAAGGAGGCGACTTCACTGAGCCCGGATCATGGCACGCATCTGTTCACCGCAGAGTGATTTGTTGATGGGAGAGTTGGCAGTGAGGTTTTTACTTGATGCAATTGTTTGCACTTATTATCCGATGGCAACTGAAATTTGACATGATTTGGGAGATTCAGCTGTACCAGATATTTCTCCAAATCAAAACCATGCAAAGGAAGGACCACCTGTATTTGAATGACTCCACTTTATTTTTATTATTGGCTCATTATCCATACTTCTTTTAAAATGTGTCTTTAACGTTTTCTCTATAATTTATAATATTTATCATTAGATCATCACAGTATACCTTCAAGTGATATTATAGAACTTCATGTAAGGTGTAAGAACGTGGAAGCTATATACTTTGAATTCTTTTCTCCCTACTTTTTTGGCATTGCCCTCATACGTTATACTTTTAGCTATGTCATAAACCCTGAATTAAATAGTTATTGTTTTTCCTTTAGTCAATTATTCTTAAGAGCCATTACAATGAAGAAAATTGTCTTTTTGTATCTACCTTTATTTTCGGCATTTCCAGACTTCATTATATTTTTGTGCAGAATCAAGATTATGTTTGACACCATATTTCTTCTGAGTGAAAAGCTTCCTTTAATATTTCCTTTAGTGTAAGTCTGCTGACATTAAAGTCTTTCAGCTTTTTAAATTGTTGTGTTTGCTTTCTGAAAAAGTATCTGATCTGTTTCATGGTGAGTTTTGAAATATACTTTTGTTGGGTGTAAAAATGTAGGCTGACAGTTCTTTTTTACTCTGTTCCAGAATTTTAAAGCCATCACCACATTTTCCTCTTGGTTTTCATTGTTCTGCTGAGAAATACGATGCAATTTTTATGTTTGTTCCTTTGTATATAATGTGTCTTTTCCCACTGATGTCCTTCAAGATGTTCTCTTTGTTGTTGGTTTTCATCAGTTTGAAAAATATGTCTTGGTGTTTAAAACTCTGTTTTGTTTTTAAATGAAGAAATTCCTGCTTTGAGGTTCTCTGCACTTCTTAGATCTGTAGTTTGATATTTTTCATTATTTCTTGAAAAGTTTTGGTATTTATTTCTTCTTATGCAGATGGTGCCAAAAAATGTATATACATCTTAAGAAAGGAAAAAAATTGTATTAAAATTGTACTGCAATGAATGACGCTAGCATTCATTTGATTGACGCTATCTTTTGAGCGAACGTCATACTACACATTGCTAGTTATCCAGTTCAACTTTGAAAAGTAATACTTAGATAACATCTCTTAAAATGTGTACTTTTTTTTTTGGCACCCCTGGTATTTCCTCACTACCAATTTTTCTCTTTTCTATTTGTGGGGACACAACTACATACATTTAAGACAAATTGATGTGTCCACACAGCACTGGATGCCCTCTTGCTTATTTTTCTTTTTGTGCTTTTGATGGGTAACTTCCACTGACTTATTTTCAAATTCACTGAATCTTTCCGTGGCTTGAGTCTATTGTTGAGCCCATTCAAACAGTTCTTTATCTTTGATATAACACTTTTTTAAAAAAAGCATTATTTGTAGCATTTCTGTTTGACTCATTTTTATGGGTTCCATCTCTGCTGAAATTTCCCATCTGTTCACACATACTGTTTTCACTGGATCCTTTAGCATGCTAGATCCTTAGCTATTGTACAGTTCAGTTCCAACACCTGTGTAATCTCTTTAAGTCTCATTGTGTTGATTGATTTGTCACTTTAAAATAGTGGTTTTTTTCTCTTGACTATTTGTGTGTTATTTATACTATTTCACTAAGCGACAGGCATCTCGTGCAGAATAGATTGAAGTAAACAGTTTGGAAATGGGCATACCTCTTCTTAGGCAGTGAGGGTGGGTGATTGAGTCAGCCTAGTAGTCAGGAGTTGAAATAGGTTTGTTTATTGTTATTATGGTTACTTTTCAGTGTGTATTCTTCTGATGCCTTTTTTCTTAAAGTGGAAGCCGGGATGCCAGAGGCTTTGCTTCAGTGCCTTTGCTTCCCTCTCAGCTTTCAGTACTGTACTGTACGTCAGTACTGTACGTCAGTAGCACAGAGGGAGTAGGTCTCCATCCTCTCTGCTCTCCTAGCTGTACGCTGCTTTTGCTTATCCCCTTGGCTTGCTCGGGTAAGACTGTTGACCCAGAAGGGTCTATTTTGATTTGATCCTTCAGCACTTAGATAGGCTCTCTGTGCATGAACTTAAAGGTAGAGATTCTTAGCATTTCTCCCAGCTTGTGTGTGGCAGATAGCAAGCTCTGCCTTGTTTTTGTGATAGGTCTTATGTGGGAGAGTTTCCTGGCTCTCTCCCTGTCTAGACCTCTCTATAAGTACTGATTCAGATGCTGGGCTCAGAATAGTTTGGTACCACTCCTGCAGGGATAGGTGCTATTTTTTCCATATTCCTCCTGATAACTGGGGATGATAACGTGCTGCTCTTTCCTCTTGCTCGTGGCGTTTTGCTCCACATGACACGAGGGTCTGAGCAGGAGACCAAGGCTTCCTGCCTTTCCGGCAGTGGCAGCCTCCCCTCTCCTCGAGGTCAGTACTGTTTTGATACTCCAGTTCCCTGCCCTCCCTCCGATCTTTCTTTCTGTACCCGGTGGAGGGCCACAGAAAAATGAGCTGGGCAAGGGATGCCAACTTGGCCTCTGTCTGCAGCTCCCAGGAGTGCTGTACGCACAAGTTAGCCCACACTTGTCCATCGGCCATTCATTTACATTGTGACTCAGTTCTTCTTCCTGCTTCTGTTGCAGACCCATCTTCCTCCCATGCTGGTGCGTTGCATCTCTCCATGGGCGGGGAATGGAGTCGTCGTCTTCCATGGTTTTCCAGATCACTTGGTTGCCCTGTGACCTCAGCCATCTGATGGGTTCAGACAAAATTGTGGTTTTACAGGTTAGCTGACTTTTTCTTGGTTTTTAAGATGGAAGTGAGGCTCTTTGCAGCTATCTACATCCTAGATTATTTTCTGTTCTTTCTCTTTGTTTATGTTATTTGGCTTTAAAGAAAGAAATATGTATATAGTAACAGAGAAGGTCCCCCCACGACCTTCAGATCATTGGAAAACTTACCTGTCAGTTCTCTGTGCTTGGTCCTCACCCTTCCTTAAATCTCTCTGCTCATTCACCTCTTTCTAGAATCATCTTCACTGTGATCGGTCTTGGGTTTTGATAACAGAGGATAGGAAGGGTGTTGTTTCTCTCCCTGCAAGTTTGGCTTTCAGTCCACAATGCTAGGTGGGAAATGTCTGGTGTGAGTCGTTCCAGTGACTGTGGAGGTGAAGGAATAGCTTAGTCAACTGTCAGAAGCGTGAGAAGGGAGCGTGTGGCCTTCAGAGGACAAGTAACAATTAAACTGAGCAGAGAGTGCGTTTGGGACTGGACTTTGGATGAGACTGATCAGCCATGATATCAAATCCCAAATTATTTGTGGTCCAGAGTATTTATTTCTTTTATTAAATGAGAAAATTATGTTTTGATGGAGAGGAAAAGTAGAGTGTAAATTTGAAGAATTGCCCTTGAAAACTTGAATTATGATAATGATAGAAGACATCTCATTTACTGTTCTGTCTCCACGGTAAAATCTATCCCTTTTCTAAACCACAAGAAGAGCTCAAGTATTCATTATTGTTGTCCAATGTCTCATTTTTTAATGTAGCAAGACCTATTCTGACGGAAAGTTGCCTGTCGCCAGTCGTTCTGATGACTTAGTGAAGCAGGAATTTGGGGGCTCGCTTTCAGAACGAGCAAACCAGGGTTCAGAAGCATGTCCAGCCCACACGCTAAGACCGCTTGACTTCCCAGCGTGCCCTTCTGTCTCTCCCACTTACCGGTCTCTCACCTGACAGGGGGTGAACGGGTAGCACAGGTTTTCTGTTGACAGGTAGAAACATTAGCATCCTGGAGTCAGAACCGTGAGGCCATCAGAATACGTGTCCTAAGCACGCAGTGGTAGAATTGCAGGATTATCACATAACACAAAAAGGGATCTCGTTTCCATTTCCCTAGTGACTAGCGGCTTTGCGTGACCATATAGCATTTCATACCCAGAATCTCTGCATCTGAAACACGATTAGTTTCAGGGAACCCGATTCTGGAGCTGTGTGGGAATGAGCGCTAGTATAGTCATTCGTGCATGAAACATGACTTTGAACATAATGTAATAATAGAATTCACAATAAGCTGTGACTGTACCATGAATCAGCAGGAGCAAGGCACTGTATTCATAGACGGCGGCATTATTTTTGTAATAATCTAGCGCTACTCACATTCTAGCCCTCATAACATTTCCTCATACTCTGTTTTCCCAATTGTGTGGGTGGTGATTTGCCCGGGTGATGTGTGTCACAGCCTGTGTGTCTATAGACAGTGTTCTTTAGCTGCTGAAGTTTCAGGTCCTGAGCAGTAGGATGGGGAGAATTTAGTGCACTTTTCCCTGCTCACATTTGCAGGGTCTGGCTCTCAAGGATCCTGGAAGAACGTGTCTGTCCCATCTATTGATTTGTGTATTTTTTTCCTTGAGTAGGTTGCAGATGTTATTTAGATATAGACAGATATTTATAGCTGGTTATGTTAGAGGAAAACATACTTAATTTGAATAGGATTTTCCATGGATCCAGTAAGAGCTGGGAATTACATTGCTGGTCAGATCCACTTCATTATTTTACAAGAAAAACGAGGACCAGCAATTTATTTACTGACCTGGACATTATTTTTAATTTCTATGAAGTTGAATAATATGTTTCAAGTGACACCGAGAGAGTCCTCGTTATCTTCGTATTTCACTCTGATGGTAAACAGGAAACTGAAGGGACACCATCGTGCTCTGAAGGTTTTCCTTCAGAAGGTCTTACATTCCAGGAGCCTTCTGAGGAGTCATTAGCCTCAGTGGGTGACTGTGCTAAACTCACACACACACAAAAAGACAAGATACGTCTTTCATTGCTACCATTCCACATGTTCCTCTAGAAAAACTCGTACGCAGCCCCCCCTTATCTGAGGGGTGTATGCTCCAAGAACCCCTGTGGGTGTCTCAAAGTGTGGGTTGTACCGAACTCTGTGTATACTGTGTGTTTTCCTATCCATACCCACCTGTGGTAAAGTTTAGTTTATAAATTAGGCACAGTGCGAGATTAATAATGATAACTAATAGAACAATTAAATTATAGCAGTGTACTATAACACAAGTTATGTGAGTGTGGCACTAGGAATAAAATGAGGGTGACCTGAGTACTGCACAGTGGGCCGGGTCATGAGACGCTCACTCCGTGACGAGTGGGCCAGGAGTGTCGGCATGTGGATCTGTGCTGGGCAAAGGGGTGATTTTCATACCAGGAGGGATGGCGCGAGATTTTGTCACGCCACTCAACAGCGCACAATTAAAAACTTCTAAAAGTTGTTTGTTTCTGGAATTTTCCATTTAATATTTTTGGTCAACTATTGACCTGCGGGTAACTGACTGCAGAAACCGTGGATGGGGGTGGAGAACCACTTTGTCTCCTTCTAATGGTCCTTTCTGGTTTCTTGGACACCTCTTCCTCAGCTGTCCCCTTTGCTGTGTACTTTTGCAACAGAAGTCATCCCTGCCTTTATAGTTTGGCACCGATCCAGATTTGCTCAAAGTTCATCAGCCTTCCTTCCATCCTTCACTCTGGAGCTTGGTGAAAATGTCAGACGCATCAACACTTCGACGTGAACGGTGGCCCAGCTACAAAGAAGCGATCCATGAGTCTCTGTCCACAGTCACACAGTCACAAGTCTCCTTCCTGTGAACCACAGCTCTTTGACCTGTGGTCGTGGACAAGCATATCAGCTGTTTCACGGCCTTCTTTTCTTCTGTCAGACACACAGCAGGACTGAACACACTGTGTGTCTTATATGCGAGGGTTTATTGTTACTATTACGGGGTTTTGCACAAGCCCGTCAGCAATTGTGCGTGAAGATGACTTCTAGTTTGTCTCTTTCTTGAGCTATGCTCTTATCCCGACAGCACCCAATATTCCCACAGAAATTTCAGACTCTCTTTGCGTGTGGCTTCATAAATCAGTTTACTAAACCCAGGAGGATTTAAGTGTTTGCCAGTGGTCGAGATAAGGACATTTATGTCTGTGCATTTCAGCGAGGCTGTTTGTAGTGTCAGGTCTTTAATAGTGAATTTTGGAGACAGAAAATTGGCCATTAGCCACATGACCTTGGGGAATGTTTTCTGACTTCTGGGAGGCTCAACTTCCTCATCTGTAAAATGGGGACAAAAATAGGACCTTGCTTACACTGCGCTTGAGATGCTTATATGAACTCAGTGTTTGCATTTTGAAAGTGCTCCATAAATGGCAATTTTTGTTCTAGTTAAGCTCTATCTGAGACATTGCCACATATTTTCAGGAAGGTTCCTGGGTGTCTGGAGAGTATGCTCAGGATTATGAGTTGTTTTATTGTCACTGGCACCTAGTAGTGTAGTCTCAAATACGTAATAATTGCATGGAACATGATATTTTAATATAAGGACAAACATCTCAGGGGTCAAAACCACAAGCTAGGGGTCTGAATTATGTAGGATATCAGTTTAACTACAGTAATAGAGCAGAGAGTCAAATGCACAGTGACATAAGCAAGAAAGAATTGATTTCTCTGCCAGGGAGATTACTGGGCTAGTGAAGCATTCTCCAGTCGTCACGAGCTCCAGCTGCCTCTGTCTTGTTGCTCTAAGCCTCTTGTCCTATAGCTGCCACTCATGGTCCTAGACGACTGCTCCAGCTACTGCCATCACATGTGCGTTTCAGCCGGCAAGGTGGGGGAAAGAAGAGGAGAGGCACATTCTAGTTACCTTTAAGGTATAGACTCCAAGTTACATGATTTACTTCTTGCAACCATATTGCCGGCCTCATCGGCAAAGAAGTTGGACACTGTACTTTTTAGCTTGGCAGCTTCCATTTTATCGGGAAGTCAGAATCTATTTCATATGTAGATGGCTGGCAGAGTGCCACGGCATGTTCTGAAGGGATCCAAGATGCCACGTAGAGCTGCACAGAGCTGCTGTGTTCAGGGGACAGCTCTGGTGTATGAGATCCAAAAAAAAAAAAAAAAAAAACCCACTCAAGCTCAGCCATTGCCCTGAAGGAAGAGAGTCTAATTCATCTATTTCAGTTAACGGCATGATTTATCTTCCAGTCGCCCAGACTGGCCTCCTCGGACTCTTTTCTCTCCCTGGACAAAAAAATCCAATAAGTTGCTTTGTCTCCTCTAATGCCTCTTACACACATTTCCTCTTTCCAACTTGCACCACCATCCTAATTTAGGCCTAATTATGCATCACCCAGACAATTGCAATTACATCCAAATTGGTCTCCCTTCCCCCAGTTCCTTTGCTTTCCAATCCGTTGTACAATATAACTGTCAAGTTAATCTTTCTTGAACACAGCTCTGATCATCTCTGCCCTGCTTAGAACCCTTCAGTGGCTCCCTACTGCCTGTCTCACACATGCTAAATGCCTCTTTCAGGGCACCCCCCATTCTGGCCCAGGCCTACCTCTCTAGCTGTATTTATTCTTCTTCCAGAAATCTCGTGGCCCACGGAGCGCTCCATGTTTTCCTATGTCTATTCTTCTGCAAGGAACACACTGCTCCTCGTGGAATGTATCATCCCTCTCCAGGAATTGAAACCATGCCCGTATGTAGAGCCTAGCGCCAACACCACCACCGGAGACTCTGTTTCCTGTTGGGAAGCGCTAGCCCCATCCCATGAGCTCACTTCGGAATGGATTATAACTCTCTATTGTGAAACGTCTTAGAAGCAGTTAAAATGAAACCAGTCATATGTGTACATGGTAACAGGTTTTCAGAAGGTGAATGCACTCCCGTGAGCAGCACACAGATGGAGAGAGCGAGCCTCTTGTGCTTCCCTCTGCTAGACAACATGCTCTTGATAACGCACTGAGGGTAACGCCATCCTGGCTTCCAGCATCACGGTTTCCTTTGTTTTTGTGTCTTAAATAAATAGAATGACACAGTCATTAATCTTTTCTGCCTGTTGCCTTCTGATTGAGCATTTTAGTTTTGAGATTCACCAGTATCAGTACATGAAGCTATCAGTCATTTAGTCTCTATGCTGTATAATCCTCCGTTGGGTGAACATCCCATAACCTGTGTACCCCCATTGTATTGCTGATGGGTATTTGGGTGCAGTTTCCAATGTGGACTTAACCACCAGCAGTGAACAGTCTGATTTGTGTCTTGTGGGGCACATCGGTATATATATAGGATGTGCTCGGTCATAGGTGTTTGCCACTTGAGTCGATACTGCCAGACAGTTTTCCAAGGTGGTTGTACCAACCAGCACTGCTACCAGCAGCGAACTAGACTAACAGTGGCTCCACGTTCTTGTCAACATTTAGTCGTTTCTGGATTTTTCATTTTAGCCATTCCAAAATGGATATGTAGTGATTTCATCTTGCTGTTTTGATTTGCCATTCTCTAATGACTGATGGAATTGAATATTTATTTCTCGATTTATGAGTTATTTGACTGCCCTCTTTTGTAAAGTGTCTTTTCACATATTTGGCCTATTTTTCAATTAGATTTTGTATCTTTTTCTTACTGAGTTAACAGTTCTTTATATATCCTAGGTAGAAGTCCTTTGTTAGTTATATGTGTTATAAATTCTTACACATATTTAAAAAATACGCTCAGTTGGGGCATGGGAATATATGAATGTATGTATGTGTGTGTATGTATATAAACACACATATAGTTTTTTATAAACTATTCTCTTTGCTGTGTCGCATTAGTGAGTGTTACGGAGTAGGTCTTTTATAAACACTTGCAAAATGAATGAATGATTCGATAACCACCTTGTTATGTGCAGATATTATTAACACAGGGATCTTCTTTCATTGATTTCCTGTCGTCATCCAGTTGCCTTCACAGTAGCTCGTCAGTTCACCTTTTTCAGGTGGATGACTGCACAGCTTCCATAACCAGAAACTTACCAGCATGTGAGAGTTCCCCAGGGTGGTGCTCCCATGGCCCCATGGAACCAGCACGCTAGTTCCCTCATGCTGCTCGTGGGAAGGCTTCCAAAATACCTCGTTTCCACTCGAAAAGAGATGGTCGTGGTCAGGTTGTTCGGCCCATAGATAACTGCAAAAGGAGGATTTTAAAAATGCAAAATGTCCGTATGCTCAACTTGCACTGAGAAATAGTCTCATGAGTGATTAAAAACAGTTCCAAAAGCAATGGAATTGTAACAGTGGAAATACCACACATATGTGTGCACCGAATCAGAAAATGCCGTAATACGCAATCACTGAATGTTTCTGTGATCGTGTGGTTTGTACTGAGGGACCATCCTTATTCAGTGCTTACATCTGAGAGCCAGTCACACCTCTGGGATTTCCCAGTTTTCCTAGCGCTGGCTTCTGTTGTTAAGCTGTGTGCTTTGCTTCAAAAGGCCTCAGGCTGGTGATTGTGGCTTTCTGCGTTTTATGGCCATGAGTACTCAGCCACCCAGTGATAATGATGAAATCAGCATATTTGAACTGTACCATGTCTCTTTTCTCATGCAGGTGTGTAAGTGATTAAAGAGTTCTTTCTCTTTTTATTTTTCCACCACTGCATTTAAAATGGAAATGTATAATGTACATGCTGATTTCAGAATCAGGAGGATTTAATTCTTGCATTCCGTTCCGCAAGTGCTTTTCCAACTCAGTTCAGACTTGGGAGGTAGGGCCTGCAAAAGAGGGGTAAACGTCTCATTACAGTGATGTCAAGAAAAGATCCTGAAACTAATAATAAAAAATACATATATATGAAAAATAAATAAAGTGGAAAAACAAAGAAGTTGAACCCTGCCTTGCAGAGTTAGGAGCTAGATAGTATGGTGGCAACGCACAGATTTATGCTCCAGAACGTGACCTGACAGTTTTTCTCTAAAGGACAAGCAGGCCATACGATCTTTATCGCAGCTCCTCAGCTGTGCTGTTATGGTTTGTGCCAAAGCAGGCGTAGGAAACACGTAAACAAATGAGCGTGGTGCGGTCCCAGGGAAACTATTTACAAAACCAGGCAGCCAGCAGGCCTGGGCTGTGGGTTGTAGCCTGCCGTGTCCTGATCTAGACAACTTGGGTTTCGGTTCTGCTGCTTGCTGGGTGGTGGTCCTCACTTCTCCATGACCTCATCTGTCCGTTGGGGTAATGGCGCCACCCCGCTCGTGAGGGTGGCCTGAGAGCCTGTGAAAGGCCTTGACAGATCCTGAAGTCTGTGGTGCTCTGCGCACGGTCGGGGTGACAGCCATACACTTGCAGAATCCAAAGGAGCCTTCTCGTCAATATTTCCCACCATCCTCATTCTTGACGTAATAGAGCCAAGATTCAGAGCGAGTAAGAGAGATGTCAGAGGTCACACAGTTAGTTGGCAGCAGACGCAGACGTCATTGTGATGGGTAGGAACGATGATTAAGAGACAGTGGTTCACGCAGCTACCTTCCTGCGTCTCGCGTCTCCACACCTCGTCATTTGTAATGTGGCAGTAAGTATCAGCGGATCCCTCCGGCTGCCCTGGGGAGCAGCAAGCCTAGTTCTCTCTCTGGAGAAGGGAGCTTCCCTGGGGGTGTCTGAGCCTAAAGAGGGGGCACGGGCCTGGAGCAGTCCCAGACCAGGCAGAGGTCGGGGAGGATGCCCAAGTGGGTGATGGGCATTTGCTCCTGGAGCTTCCTGGCCGTCTGCCATGTACACAGCAGCGTGGGTGCAGGACCAGCCAGAGCAGTGGCGTCTGTGTGGAGCTGTGCCTGCGAGCCACACACGCTCCGGATGCATTCCGACCGTGTAATGGGAGGTGTCCGGCCTGGAAGGTTTGCAGACCACAGAAGCCCGGGCGTCGTAGGGCACGCTTCCTTTGCAGGCGGCTCCCACTGCCCTAGAACAGGCAGCGTGCCAGCTTCCCCGAGCTGCTTCTCTGGACGTCAGTAGAAGAGTGGGGCCGCCTGCCCCGAGCATCACCGCGTGCCCACCCGTGAACACACTGAGGAGAATTGGCCATTTCTTAGAGGATACTACAGTAGAGGGAACATTGAGATTTAGGCAACGTGTTTGAATGCGGAAGAGTAGGAATAAGGAAACCAGAGGCTACTAGTACTTTTGGCTCTGCCACTGAACAGATGTTAGGTCTGGAGCCCATTTCTTCCCGTCTCTAGCCCTCAGCTCCCGTAATTGTCCAACAAAATGCTTAAGCTACAGGATATATACTAAAGTCTGCCCCCAGCAGTTTTTGCTCTTCTACAACTCTGTGATTCTGTTCTGTTCATGATATTTCTCTTTATTGATTCACACACTGTTTTTATTGAGCATTTGCCATGTCAGTAGAAGCTTTTTTAAGTCACTGACACTGGCGAGGCCTGAAATCCACTTGAGTAGACAAGGGAAAGGACCCAGTGACTAGTGGAGCAGTAGGGGTTGGGGGTGTCAGAAATCAGCGCAGCCTGGAATGGCCAGGAAGTGTTCCCTGGAAACGGTAGAATTTGATCTTAGTCTTAAGTGACAAAGTAAGGAGACACTGTTTTGTTAAATGTTGGTAGAACGCGCGGACGCCGACAGAAAGGCAGGGTTCAGAGGTCGATACTAACACCTTCCATTTGGGGCAGTCCAGTCGGAAGAGAGTACCCGAGGAGGAGAACCAGGAGATAAGGTTGGATATGTAGTTTGGCACGGGAGGGAGGAGGATGTCCTTGAGCCCTGAAAAAAAAACCCTTTTCCTAAAATAAGGAACTTGGGCATTTTTTCTAGAGGGAGTGACAATCTGAATATTGTTGGATAGTTGAAATACTGGTAACAGCCTTGTATTAAGATCATTAGCAGCATAGTGAATAGGTTAGAAAAAAATTAAATTATTTAAAGCGGAGAGTATTGGGGCAGCTACGGAAATAGTACAGGTATGAGGTAGTAAGATGCTGGTATGGTCGGAACAGGTGAATGTGAGAAGCATGACTGATGACGAATTGACAGACCTTGGCTGTCTTATTAGATCTGGAACTTAGGTCAAGGAAGATAATTATTCCAGAGTTTTATGGTGACAGCAGTTCAATTACCCTGTGTGTAGGTTTCTTATTTGTTTGGTATGGGTAGGCTATTGGTGTGCGATCGTGGGTGTTAACGTGGTGTGACAAGGCATTTATTTTATCTGTAGGTGTCACCGCATAATACCACCCAGAAGAGAAGGATTCTGGCAGGATTTATTTCTCTATATAAAGATTTAAGGACTGTATTGATTTCTAATTTGAAACATGGACTGAACTGCATCTATTTCTCAGGTTATTAATTTGGGGATCATTCCTTCTTCATCTGTATCAATACCCCTCTAATGTCTTATGACTCTCCCTCATGACGAGGTCACTGGGTCCGTGTCATTTTTTCCGTTAATTCTTTTAAAGCCACAATCTCCATTTTCTCCTGTACAGTTCAGTGGCTTTCAGTATATTCACAGTCATGTAACCATTATCACAATTAATTTTAGAACATTTTCATCACTGCCATAAAAACTCCGTAACTGGTAGCAGTCACTTACCTCCGTCCCTCAGCCCCAGGCAAACACCAACCCAGTAATGCTGTCTCTATGGATTTGCCTCTTCCGAATATTTCATACAAATATAGAATCATACCCTATGTGGTCTCTTAGGACTTGCTTCTTGCACTTCGCATAATGTTTTCAAGGTTCGTCCACGTGGCAGCATGATCAGTACTTAATGCCTTTTTCTGTCCAAACGGTATTCATTATATTGCTATACTCCTGGGTTACTTCCCCCTTTCTGACTATTGTGAATAAAGGTGCTGTTAAAATTTGCACGTTTTGTGTGCACATTTGTTTTTGTTTTTCTTGGGTGTATATATACTTAGAAACGATGGGTCATGAGGTAACTTTGTTTAAACTCTGATGAATGATTTTCCAAACAGAAGGCACCATTTTACATTCTCATCAGCACCAAGGAGGGCTCCAGTTTCCGACTTCTTCCTCAACTCTTGTTATTACCTGTCATTTTGATCAGAGCCACCCTAGTGGCCGTGAAGTGGTGGCCGGTGGCTTTCCTTTGCATTTCCCTGGGGGGCTGATGAGCTTGAGAATGTTTTCATGAGCTTATTGTCCCTTTGTGTATCTTCTTTGGAAAATTGCCTGTTCATAACTTTATCTACTTTTAATTGTGTTATTCATTTCATTTATTACAGAATTATAAAAGTTCTCTAAATGTCCTAAAAACAGATACATGATTTGTACATATTTTTCTATGGGTTGTCTTTCCACTTTTTTGATGGTATCCTTTGAAACACAAAATATTCTCAGGCTGATAAAGTCCAGTTTATCTGCTTCTATTAGGTTGGTGCAAAAGTAATTGCGGTTTAAAAGGTTAAAAATAATGGCAAAAACCACAATTACTTTTGCACCAACCTAATCTTTTTGCTTCTTTGCTGGTCTTTTTGGTGTCATTCTAACAAGGCTTTGACTAATCCTAGTTCCTAAAATTTCCTCACATTTGTTTTTCTTCTAAGAGTTTTAATGTTTTCATTTTTATGATTATACCTGTCATCCATTTTTAATTCATTTTTGCATATGGTGTGAGGTCTGTGAGTCTGGCTTTAATGTCTTACATGTGACTAGTTTTCCCAGCATTATTTGTTAAAAGACTCGCTTTTCCCCATTGATTCATCCTGGTACCCTTGTCAAAACTCAGTTGACTGTGAACATGACTTGTTCTGTTTGTAACGTTTAACATATGGTGGTGTAGGAATCTGGGAAACTGCTGGTGACAACACTTTCTCACCTAGAGACCAAGTGTCAAACCAAGGATACCCGGAGTTGTCTGTTGGCATCCAGGGTATTTTCCTTTCTTCTTTCCTTCTTCTTCTCCCCCTCCCTGTCTCCCTCTCTTCCCCTAGCGCAGTTTCATCTTCCAGGTGCCTAATGAACTAGAGAGTTCAAGTCAAGAGAAATAACAATACTGAGAATAACAGTAGTAATAACCGTAGTACTGAGTGCCTGCCAGGCGCCACGGACCTTTCTAGGCATTGTCACGTGCTACAGCAGAGAGAGAGGAATGGAAAAATGTGGTGCAGAGACATGAAGGATTGCCCAGGGTCACTCAGCCAGGAAATGGGAGAATGAGCCTCAAAGGTAGTCAAAGGTAGGCAGTGAAGCTTAAGAGATTGTCCTGTCAATCGCTACTCTGGGCCCCCCTCGAATAATCAAAAATCCACCAATAACCCCCAGTAATTGATTTGCGTTTCTTTCTCCTTCATGCACACAGTGTTCCCTCAGCACTTCGTGACTCGGACGTGGGGGGGAGCCTAGCTATTCGGGTAAACCAGTTCATCTTAACCGAGGGGAAGCCAGTAAAGCCACAGACTCTCCTGAGTTTTACTGCAGGGTTGCCATAGAAGAAACCGTGATTCCCTCCTTACAGGATCTGTCTAATCAGTGGCTAGAAATGTCCAGAACAGTGCTGTGCTGGTAAAACCTGGATCTGGATGTGTATTTCGGAAAGATCAGGGCTCTTGGAGTCAGATAGTCGTGAATTCATTGTGTGACAAGGGATAGAATGTTAGCCTCTATGAACTCTCATCTGTGGGATGGAAATAATAAAGCAAACGTTCGGGATTGTTGTGAGAATTTACAGATAATATGACTGCCTGGCCCAATGCCTACCACGTTCAACAAGCTCAGTAACAGCTGTTTTTACTTTTGTCGTGATGGTGGTTACTTTCTCCAAATGGGTTCCAAAATATGGCTGCAAACATGTGGAACTCACACATGGGTGTACTGTCTTATACCTTTCAGTAAGTCAGAGAAAATATGCTGCTTTCTGGAATCCCAACCCTCCTTTCCACCTGCATTGTCTCCTGAGATGAATGGTTGGATGCCCGCAGCCCTTTTGCATTAAATTTTACATTGATTTCCAGGACCCCGTTATTACGTGTAATACCTGAGTACTCCCAGCCTCCCGGTCCCTCTCTGTCCCCCTCCCTGGCGTGGTATGAAATAAAGTTCAGAGCAGCATGAGAAGAGACAGTTCGTCCAGAATTCAGACGTGGGGGTTACCAAGTAATGATCTGGAGGAGATTCCAAAAATGGATATTTCTTTATGTCCATATATAAAAACTGCGTTACATTGAGGGCAAGCCAAAACGTGTCCCAGCTTGAGTTCTCAGAGTTTACAGCTTCCTAATGTTGTCTCTTGTCTCCTTCTCCACTTGGAAAAGAAATAATCAGAGGAGCAGAGTAAGGAACCAAGGTCTTGTTTGAGTTCGGTTGTCAAGAAAGATGGAGCTCATGGGGTGGCCGGTCCGCTCAGTTGGTTAGAGCGTGGTGCTGATAACGCCAAGGTCACCGGTTCGATGCCCGCATGGGCCAGTGTGAGCTGCGCCTGCCTTTAAAAAAAAAAAAAGAAAGATGGAGCTTCTTCCTTCCTTCCGCTCTCTTGCTCCCCTTCCTCTCCCTCCCCTTTTCTCGCCTCCTGTCCCTCTCCTCCTCTCCTCTCCCCTCCCTTCCCTTCCTTTCTTAGGACACAGGATGATCTTCCCTGAAATGGGGGCCTGCGTTTGAAGACAGCCTCCAGGACCCACATCTGGGTCCCATTACAAGCCAGACTCGGCCCATCTGTTTTATTTATAAACCCTCTAGGGTCTTTTAATGTTGACCCTTAATATGCGCACAACATAACATTAGGGAAGGATGTTCAACTCACTTTTGCTCCTGGAAATGTCCAAAATGATCCACTCGTCTGCCTTTCATCCTCATGCACCCACCTGCTGTCCACACAGCGCTGGGTGCCAACCAAGCATAATCCAGAGGTTCTTGGCAAAACTGGATTCATCAGGATGCAGGGAGGTAGTCATTCTGAAGTTAGAAGGGAACCTGGCCTGCAGCTAAGTGAGCGGTCGTGCTCAGAGACGCTCTGTGCCCAGTGGGACAGGGCGCAGCCCACGGACGCCCGTGCTTCTGAGCAGCCCCAGGGATTCCCTTTGACTCGTCCTCATGGTCACCAGCAGATGTGACTGGTGGCCTCCTGCAAGGCGAGCAGAGCAGGGACCTCAGATGTGGAACTTGTCTCCTCCTTCCTCGGTCCTTCCTGTTTGCTGTTCTACCTGTCAGTCTCTTGCTCCCAGCGGATTCCTCATCTTCAAGCAGAACTAATTGGTCCAGAGTGTTGACACTAGAGGCAGAGGCCTAACAAGTACCTCAGCCCGTCCAGGGCGGTTAGGTACCTGTCCCACCTCCCAGATGGTTGCACGGAGGTGTTACGTGAAAGTAAGACCAGCGAATGGACCTGTGAGGTGTTCTGGGCTGCGTGACGGGTGTCTGGGGAGGCTGTAAGGATGTAATGACGAAACAAGTGGTGGCATTAGATTGTGTCACATTCTCTGTCTGTTATTGTGCTGTAAAATGGCTTATCTGGGGGGAAATGTGAATTTAAACGTTTCTGCTGTGAACACACAGTTTTCCTAGTGGTTTTTTAACATAATCAGTTGCTCCTTCTTCTTCCTCCTCTTACACTGTCTACCCCCATGCTGATTCCTTCTTCCCTCCCTCCCTCTCTCCCTCCTTTCTGTTCCCTCCCTCCCTCCCTGCTTTCCTTCTTTCCTTCCTTCCTTCCTTCTACTGGGCTTCATTCAGACCCAGTAGTTCTGCCATTATTAATTGTGTGACTTTCTGACAAGCTTACAAGACGCTCCGAGGTTCCTTTGTTTGGATCTCTAACACTGGGAAAGTCATACCCGTCTCGTAACTAGGCTGCTGAGCGTTTTCACTGAAACATGGTATGAGAAAGGCGAAAGGCATAGTCTTGCATTCTTCTTGGTCTTAATTGCTACTCAGTGTAAGTGAATTCTTTTTCTGTCTTCCAGAAAGTGACACTGCTGATTGTGGAGGGGACATCTATGGCCTGATGTTAGAACCCGTGTGGGACAGAAATTAGGATGTCTAAATGGTCATTGTCCCCATGCTCAGATGCTCCCACTGTCCCCCTAAAGGCTTCCCTGGGGACGGGGTGAAAGGGGAGAGGCTAAGGATGGAGGCAACAGAATTAGCTTCAGGACCAGGAGGTCTGCCATGTCCCGAGCTGAATTGTGTCCCCTGCACACTCCTGACTGCCAGTGTTTCAGCAGGCGACAGTGTTTGGAGGTTGGGCCTTTCAAGAGGTAATTCAGGTAAAATGAAGTGTTTTTAGCATGGGCTGTAACCCCCCTGTTACCCCCTAAGGTCTGGTGTCCTTAGAAGAGATGAGAACACAGAGGGAAGCCCACGTGAAGATACAGGACGGAGACAGCCGTCTACGAGCCAGAGAGAGAGGCCTCAGAAAAAACCAGAACCGTTAGGAAGTGTGAGGAAATGTGTTTCTGTTGTTGATGCCACCCGGCCTGTGGCACTTGGTTGCATATTCCTAGCAAACTCATACAACCTGGGCTACGCAGCCTCTACTTCTTTCTGTAACTGGAAAATCAAGGTCAGCTGTCGGAGGAGAAAGCAGACATGTTTAGGTTCTGAGGGGAATAGAGTTTAGAAACACCAGGGGGATTCCTGGGCAAAAGAAGTTGTTCAGTAGCCAGTGGCTGGTCTGACTGACGGTCCTGGTTACAAAACGCAGGCTGAGCAGTGGGACACCAGGCAGCTTCGACCAAAGGCTGACAGGCTGGTGTCAATCACGCGTCTGCTGAACGCCTTGTCAGCTGGCGCTGAGAATTGTCTGCCTTCTCATCCTCTCCTCTCAGAGTTGTCTCCGGCAGAGTATTCATTCCTAAAAGCCACGTGTGATTAATGTCAGTTATTCAGATAGGCTGCTTGAGTTGGTGTCAGACTTCTCCGCACAGGACAAGATATTATTCCTATTATTACTGCTAATTACTGTATCGACGAGCCCGTATGACAATTGGACCTAGAAATGGGAAAATCAAGCTCTAATTATTGTACAAGTTTACGAGTAGGAAAACTTGGGATTGGAATTATCATTCTTTATCCAAAGGGTTGCCTTCTGGTAGTTTCTGGGGCTGTGGGACGTGGGCTTTGGAGGTAAAACACCTGGTTGAATGCCCAGCGCTTCCCGACGTGCACGACCTGTCCCTGGGCGCACACTGCTTCCCGGTGCTCCCCCCGCCCCATGTGTAAAAGAGGATCAAGGTCAGCGTCTGCTTCATGAGGTTGCTGTGCAGTTTCTATGAGCTAATACATGTAAAGACCCAAAAGAAGCTGGGCCCGTAGTGATTCCCAAGCACGTAAGACGTATTGTTATTGATCTTGTCACTAATACTTTGGAGAAATGCCAGGGGGCGTGTGTGTGGGGTGGTAGCCCAGAATCGGGCACCTGCTCACTCACTCACAGGTGGCTGAGCAAACGACGTGAGTCCTCGGACCCTTTGTTTTCTACCCCCTGGAGCGCCAGGTGTGTTTGCTCACATTTACTGCGTGCTTATGACTTCCCAGGTACGGTGCTGAAATGTTTACTGCATCTACCCGGTTAACACTCTCTTTAAATCTACGTGATAGGTACTATTATTTTCATTTCCTGGACAAAGAAACTAAAGATGGTGGAGGGTGAGAGGTTGGTTTGGGGCCACTCACCTTGACGCGGGCCAGGCGGGCCGGACAGTCGGATTCCCAAGCCTAGTCGTCGTGCTTCGTTGCCTAAAGCGTCTAGCAGAGCGTGGGGCTTATTGGAGGTAGTTAAGAACTGCATTTTATTTTGGTTTGAAGCCGAGGGAGAAGCACCCACGTCCTCGAGCTTGCATCCTGCAGCAGTGGGTTGCTTCATATTTAAAGAGGAAGCGTGGGTGCAAGTTAAAATCGGCCCAGCCTGTCAGTGTGAATGTAGACTGGTCCTAACGATGGAAGCTCACATCTTCCCTGTGCCAACCCACTCAGCACATAGCAGCCCGGCCTCACGGCCAAGTGCAAGGACTCCAGGCCTTTCACTAGTTGTCCTGGACCCTAGCACAGCTTGTCCAACCTTCTCCCACTCCCTTCCAGCCTTCTAGGTGATTTCTAGCTCTTGAGCCCTGCTCCTTTGGAACTGAAGTTTACTTATGCTTTTGCTACAACCTCTAGCAGTCATTCTATTGAGTGAATGAAATATTCACCCCCTTATTTCCATGCATATTGATCACTGTTGGAAAACAATAGAGCCTTGATAATAAGGGCCCATGAAAATGGCTCAAATCGCCGTCCATCTCCCCAGAGTGCCCTGTGCCACCTTGAGCTCCTGAGCGAAGGTTCTGGTCACTCGCGAATTGCATTGCCCTCTCTCCCATTCTTTCATGGACAAAATACTGATTTACTACTATGTATTAGAGGCGGTTCTAGGTTCTGATAGCATAGTGGTTACCAAACATCCCTGCCCTAGTAGAGCTAGCAGCCTAGAGGAGAAAGACAGTGAACAAATGAATGATTAAAATATACACGGCATGCCAGAGGTTTCAAGCACGTTGGAAATGTAGCGTGGAACTTCTCTGTGCCTCCATTTTCTCATCTGTAGAATGGGGGTGCTAATAATGGTATCTGTCTCACAGGGTTGTTAACAAAATTTGCGTGAGGTAATATTTGTAAGGGCCCTTGAATTAGTGTATGACTGTATCTGTATAAATGTTTGATGAATAAATGAGGAGAACCGTGGACCAGGGAAGGACGGAAAGAGTTCTAGGAGCGATGTCCTACGGTCTGTGACAGGGAAGTCAGTCACTAAGATGGTGTCGTTTAGCAGAGAAGGAGCTTTCTGAGCAGAGGCAACTGGAGGAGGCAAGACTCTCCTGTGGAAACCTGCTGGACATGTTGGAGTAGATGCGGGATGTGAGAGAACAGAGAAAAGCAAAGAGGGCCTAAAGAGGAATGAGCGAGATGAGGAAATGGGGTACAGCAGGTTAGGGTGGCGGTAAGATGAGCACATGTTAAGTTAGTTGGAGGTGTGTCTCCAAAGTCTGTAATGGAGCCGTGGGAAGTTGGCTCTGGGAGTTTGGGGACGAGAGAGAGCTCCTGTGGTGACATGAACATTGGAGTCGTTGCACAGATGGTGTTTTAGAAGCTGTGAGATAATGTGGGAGCACCAAGGAAGTGAGGGTAGGTAGGGATGGGGCAAGAACGGGGTCCTGGATCCCCCCACAGTACGTGATTGGAGACAGGAGAACATAGCAGCCAAGGTCACTGAGAAGTGACCCGCGGAGTGGGAAGAAAGCAGGAAAGTGTAGGTTCTGGAAGCAAAGTGAATGGGGGAAAACGTGCTGGGTTATAAGGCAGCGATCACCTTCCCTACATGCTGTTGACAAGTCACGAAACATAGATGCTGAGAACTGGCCCATTGGAGTTAAGAACGTAAAGGCCATCGGTGGCCTGGAGCGTGGTGTTGGCGGAGTGGTGGGGCAGACACCTCCCTGAATTGAAGACACTTTAAGAGATCATTGGAGGAGAGGAATTAGGGACAATGAGTGTAGGCACCTCCTTCAGAGAGGGTGGCTGTCCTAGCAAGACGTGCCAGCCAGAGCAGTGCAGGTCTCCTGTGGTCCCACCCTGTTCTCAGTGAAGTGAGAATCAGGGAGCTAAGCCAGGAATAGGCCTTAGGGAGAAGATGCTGCAGGTTCGAAGAAAAAGGTAAAAGTATACACTTGGTCCCCTGAAGAGTGGGAGAGTGGGTGGACCCAGAATTCGGCATTAGCCGGCCGGGTACTGTTGAGCCCACCTGACATTCTTGTGAATGTATTTAAAGTGACATGGGTCACAGTGTGTGTTTCCTACAACCGTGTTCTGTGTTTAGGACACACGCAAGAAGCAGGCAGACAGCTGGGCTTCCCCGGGGCCTGGTTTTGCTAATTGTGCGTGATGAAGGGGAAGAAGAACAAGATAATGAAGGATATCTGTAAGAAGTCATTTTTAATGAAAGACAATGGACTTGAAAGTAGGAAGGAGAGAAGAAGGAACATGAGGAAGAGACAATGAAAGGTGCAGTCAGGATTTTGTTGGAGTCAAGCTACATGAAGGAATGATCTGGAACAGTAGGATTTGGGGGGCAGAGTAGGGGGCATTGAAGTGTGATTGGGGGAGGGTGAAAAGGGCAGGGGGTTCGCAGGGGACAAACTTCAAGGGTAGAATAAATACGTCCTGGGGATGCAATGTACAGCATGGTGAACATAGTTAATAATTCTGTATTGCATAATTGGATGTTGCTAAGAGAGTAAATCTTACAAGTTCTCATCACAAGAAAAAAAATTTGGTAACTTTGTACGGTGACATATGGTAACTAGACTTACCATGGTGGCCATCTTGCAGTGTGTACAAAATATTGAATCATCGTTTTGGACACCTGAAACTAATAGAATGAGATATGCCAATTATACCTCCAATTAAAACAAAACAAAACATAGAAGTAGGTGGCTGAGGTAGGATGGAGGAAGCAAATCAGTAGGGAAGAAGTTCTGGGAGTTGAGATGCTGAGTTGGAAACGTCATTGCCCGCGTCTCAATCACATTTATCAATAAGAACAGTGTTGGAGAGAAGGATAGCCTGGAGGGAAAACCAAAACAAAGAACATCTTCCAGAGACTAAGGGGAGTGACCCAGAGGTCAGGGAATGACTGAAGCAAGTTGTCCTTGATGGAATCTGATGTGTAAAGATTCAAACCTGGAGGCTTTAGGGGGAGAAGGGAGGGATGGTTGAGCTGTGTGGACGGCAGGGAGCCTAGGAGGCCGCCTGGGCTCGAGAGAACCCGCTGGCAGGGCTGGGGCTTCGGGAGAGCAGTTCTCAGGAGGCTCCCATCAGCGCGACTGAGAAGTTCAAGAGGAAAGTTGGGAAAAGCTTGCGGGTGTAGGAGATTCAGCTGCCAGTGACGGGGAATTGTGTGGGGGGCAGGGGAAGGGTTTCAGAAGTTGGGGTGTGGCGGAAGCCAGGACTGCAAGAAGAGCCGTGCAGGACGGTATGGGGACAGACAGGGTGAGCGGGTGAGGGTGACCTGTAGTTCTGGAGTGTCTTGTACGGTAAACGGGATTATGGGGCAGCGAGAGATCAGTCCTGGTGGACTCAAGGTAGGTGAAGGGAGTACCGAGGGGAAACAGATGTGCAGGCCGGGACCCCTACATACGGCTCCGTGGATGGAGCCCCGAGGTGGGGAAGGCGTGCTCTTAGTCTCTGGACACCTGGGTCCGTCTCAGTCACTGGGGGGAGCCGTGGATTGAATCAGTGTGCAGGGAGCCCCTCTTCCACAGTGGGTGCAACTGAGGAGGTTCGGGGAGCCTGGCATCCCTCCCTGCACACAGGCCTCTCTTAGTTCTCATCCACAGCTGTGCACACATTCGTGCCAACTTGCAGTGACTGACGGAGCTGGGCTCCCAGTGACCTTCCTGCTGTTGGTTTGGAAGCTGCAAGTTTTCAGTGTCGTTCAGTGGACTTCCCACTCCTTCCTTGGAGGACAGATGTCACTGGCCGTCAATCTAAAGCAGAAGTCTGACTGTAGTTCCAGGGATGGGTGTAAACAGATTTCTTGGACAATGTTTGCAGGCAATGGAGTGCCACAGGCGTCACATCTGAATCCCTCTGGCCTCCCCAAACCCCAGGTTGAGGCGACATTGCCGTACCCATTCCTTTTGGTGTTTCTTCTTGTTGCCTCTTCGTCGATTCCTTCCGAGGGTAGAAAATCGCTGAAGGCGCAGTGCCCTGTGTTTGCTGTTCACACTGATTGGCTGTCCCAGTGCCTGCAATTCCTCCTGCTCTGCAGGATGGAGACACATAGGTGGACGGACAGGTAGATGACAGGTGGGAACACCAGGCGGGCTGTGCTGTCGAGCTGTGAGAGCTGGTGGAGAATGCTGACACACACCGAAGACAGAAAAGTGACAGACTGAATTCCCCACGGGACAATTAGCGCTCGGTGCAAACACAGACTAGTGAAGCAACAGCTCTGAGTTCTAAAGACAATTCTCAATTAAGCCCTCAGACGGCTGGCTGCTAAGAGCTGATAAATTGGTTTATTCCCCATTGCTGTCTGCGGAGTTCTTCCAACACCCACTCTCCACCTGTTCCGTTAATAAATTAACTTAAATCCATAAGATTGGCGAGGAGACAGAGCAACTGCCCTGTGAGCAGTGACCAGAATTCTTTCCTGGAGCAGCCTTTGTAGGAACCTGTACAGGGGGGTAAAAGCTGAAGAATCAAAGGTATTTTCCAGGATAAAATTTGCTTTGAGTTTACTCTTTTTCTTTTTCCTCCAGTACATGAATGCGAGTAAAAGACAGGATTAGAGGAAAAATCAGTTGTTTGTGTTGTCTTTCCTTGTCATACTCAAAAGACAAGCACCAGGAATCTGACAGGACCCTGGCTCCCAGACAGCCTTCACGTGGGAATGGTTAGCGTAACCCCTGGTCAGTGAGTTCTTATCGCTGTAAAGACACGAGTGAGTGCAGATCCATGCTGAGCTGTACTTACTCTGCTGAGCCTGTGCCTGGAGACCAAGGGGCTTTGGAGGGGAGCCCAAGCCCGGCCCTGGCCCTCGTTGGGGTCCCTTGTCCTCTAGTTTGCATGGGAGGTGAATTTGGTCCCTCCCACCAGTAGGGAAGAGTGGCTGGTTTTGTTGGTCCTGCCAAGTGGAGTAAAATGAAAAAGGAGAGATGATTGCAAGAGTTGCCAAAACGGCGTTCATTGGTGACCTCAGCAAGAGACAGTTTTATGGAGTGGTAGGGACTGAAGTGAGATGAGAGTGGGTTGAAAAGTACGGGAAAGGAGAATCGGAGACAGCATATGTAAACACCACTGGAGAAGCCTGCCTACCAAAAGAGAAGGGAATGAAGCAATAGCTTGGATGGGCGCGTGATGGCTCATGAGTGAGCAAGTTTTCCGAGAGAGAGTGGAGCTCGTTCTCTGCAGGTGGGAGTAATCCGAGAGGCAGCCTGGGGAGAGTGGGGCGGGGCATTCAGGAAGAAAATTCTGAGGAGGTGAGAGGACTGAAAAATCCCTTCTGCAAGAGGGGGAATGCTTAATGACAAAGGAAAGAAGTGAGATAGTGGTAAGACTTAGCTCTCCCAGTTGCCTACCAAGTGAGACAAGAGCTGTTGATAAATTATGGCGGATATTTACACACAGAGAGAATCATGGTTGACCTGAGCTTGGGGCACGCGGAATGTGGGCATCTCTCCTATTTGCAAACCTTTCATTTGTTACCCGAATTTTGATTTTTTTAAAAGGGGGGAGCATTCCAAAAAGATGATGCCCTTTGTGGTAAACTGTTTGTTATAAACTCATCATTTGTTAGGGGGAAAAAATAGGTTGCATTTTTTATTTTCTAAGATAGCATTGGCAGTATAGGGCGGGGAGAATATTATCTCTAAAAGCTTACGCATCTTCCTCTTAAAATGTTAACGTCCCGTTTCCTGCTGAACAAATAAAGCTCTACTACTACTACTAGGATGCAAGTAGTTTTAATGAATGTGAGTGCCAGGCTCGAAAATAAAGAACCCACTCTTGATTGCAGAAAGCATCTTTTACATGGAAAAAGAAACATTAAGTCATTATTTAAAAATTGCTCCATTAATGCTCCTGGAACAAAGAACAGTGAGCTTGAAAAGACCAAACAGCTTTTATTTTTGAGCACTTTATTTTCAATGGGATAAGAAACAAGATCCTCGTGAAACTCTTCAGACAGACAGAATACCGGGATGAAATAATGAGTCACTTTGGCTCACCTATTGTCTGCCATGTTTTTTTGTTTTGCTTCCTAAGTGCAGTTGTATGTTGTTGTTTTTGTTGTTGAGTTGTGAGGAAATGGAAGGGACATGTCTGATGGATGCTGTCTCTTCTGTAATTTACAAAGGAAAGGAGAGTGAAAGCAAATAGGGGCTTGGCGGATACCATCTGGTACAGCAACAGACAGTTATTTGAGCATCACTACATTACAAGGTGATTCGGAAGACCGTTCAAATAGGAAACTGGCAGTGAGGGTGAGTGTGCTTCTCCTGGGCCGTTCTGTTAGGTTGGTGCAAAAGTAGTTGTGGTTTTTGTAAATTTTTTTTTCTTTTTTCTTGTAAACCGCAATTGTTTTTGCACCAACCTAATATTTCTTGACTTTGATTGCGGTAGATGTAGAAAATGTACGGTTCTTGCCGGAGGTATGTTACATTTTTAGAGAATATACATAATCATACCCACAAACACACACATCTACATCTTCATGTAAATGTCATTGAGAGAGATTTCTTCCTGGAAAGATGTGTAACCTAATTTTGAGTCCTGTGGTTTGGACAACACTGAGAAGAATTTTCCCGTTATTAATATGGAGCCAGGCCAACTTGAGGCCAGACACTGAATCATAATTTATAGGTGTGCAGGTGGTGAAAAGGAACATTGCGTAGCTCAACCCCAGAGCCGGGAAATACGTACCCTTTACACTTGGGGTGAAAAATTAGTTCTTAGGATGAAATGATACCCTCATCCCAAACTGCCCTTGCATATCCACGGAGGAGCGCAGATACCTATACCTGAGTATGAGTCAGCCCCACTGCATATACACACAGATCTTTCTCTTCTCTCCCTTCCATATCATCTACTCCCTTTTGGTTCATACCCCTTCCTTGCCAAACTCCAGCTACAAGTGTAGAGAAAAGGGTGGTCCTCTGCCACTGTGTCCTTCGGTTTAAGAAACGTGTTCATAGGATGGATGAACACAGAAGTGCAATACACCCAGGGCCCTAAACGTCCCACGGCCGGCCATGGCACTGGCTCCCTGAAAAGTGAGAGAGACCCCAGTGCTGCATATCCCAGCTCTTCATACACCAGCCGAGGAAGATACGCTTTCTATGTATGTCCGTACAGTGATAGCACAGTGAGTGAATCAACTGCCACATTCAGTGCGACACATTGTTGGTTCAATTAAAAAATAAAGCTAAGTAGGGAAAATTCATTAGTTGTCCTCATTTATCCTCCCAAGAGTTACTAAAAGAAACTGAATTACCTCACATCGGTTAGAATGTCTGTCATCAAGAAGCCAAGAGATCACAAGCGTTGGCAGGGATGTGAGGAAGAGGGAGCCCTCATGCCCTGTGGTGGGATTATACATTAGTTCAGACATTGGCAAACAATATGGACGTTCCTCCAAAAATCAATAATAGAACTATGAGGTGATCCAGTAATTCCTCTTCTGGATAGTTATCCAAAGGAAACGGAATAAAAGCAGGATGGCAAATAGATAACCTGCACTTCCCTGTGTATTCCTTCGTGACTGAAAATAGCCACTCTAGGCAGACAACCTAAGTGTCCATCAGTGGGGGAATGGGTAAAGAGGGTGTGGTGTATGCGCGGTGTAATATGATTCAGCCTCGGAAAAGGAGAAAGTCCTGCTGTTTGTGACAACGTGCATGGACCCTGAGGGCCTCACGCTAAGTGAAGTAAGTCAGAGAAAGACAGAGAACGTGTGATCTCATTTATATGTGGCATTAAACATGCTGAACTCGTGGAAACGTAGCGGTGGTTCCCAGGGGCCGAGTTGGTGGGGGAGTTGAGGCGATGTTGGGGGAGGAGGCCCACACTTGCGACCGAAGCTGAGTAAGTCCTGGGGAGCTAGTGCCCAGCGTCACGGTCACCGCCAGCAGACTGGGAGGTGGCTCACAAGGGACCTGCTGCAAATGACGTTTTTAAGTATAAAGTTCGAAAATGATTTTTTCCAGTCCTCTGTTTTAAAAAAAAGGCTCTGTGTAGATCAGAGCAGATGTGGGGGCTCGCACGCACCTCGTGGTGTCGCCGTTTGATTTCGCAGTCAGAGGCCGCGTTCTGCTCGGGCCTCCTCACCGACCCCATCACAGCGCTCCAGCTGGCGCTCCCCAAGTTCTCAGGGGTTCTGGGGTTGAGGTGGGCACTTGTTGCTTTTGCTGCCTGGCTTTTCTCCCCTTTTCTTGATAAGGCACACCCTCCTCTGTTTGGGGAATTTCCTCTCCGTCTTGTGTGCCGTCTTGGTGGGATGGCAGAGCAGGGCTCTCTGCCCAGCCGTAGCCAAGGATGCCGTTCTGATCTAAGCCAGGCTCACGGGGCGCGCTCCTGAGCGGAGGAGCCAGGGCTGGGAAGAAGGGAGCGCTCGTGATGCTTGTCAGCATCGTTTCTTGACCCTGGAACGGCCTTGGTTCCCATCCTTTTCCTTTCTCCCCTGTTTCTTCTGGTTCATCAAGCTTTCAGTTCTGTGCATTAATTGTTCTTATTGCAATAAATTCCTTTTTTTTCTTCACAAGTTATAACTAAATACTATTCCTGTTCCCGACAACCAAAGAACCCTGATAATTAACGTAACTGTCTTATAGGTTCCAGCTTTGCATGTTCCATCAGAGACAGAGCTTCTCAGAAAGTGGGAAGGAGGAATGAATTCCAGAGTCCAGCTTGCTTTCACCCAGCTGATCTGATTCCCGCATCCCAAAATGTTTGCTGGGGCATTGAAGCAGTGCACGACCTGTGCAGCTGTACGTGGTGGGCTGGAAAGGCCCCTCCAGTGCTGCAGGCAGGCTGGGCGTCCTCCAGTTCAGCCGAGCAGATGCAGACGTGAGCAGGCTCAGAGAAGGTGCGGCAGAGAGAGGTCCAGACTATGTGGCCCAGTTGAAAGGCAATTGTGTAGCTGATCTTTAGCACACACGGCGTCTAAAGACCACTCTGGGAAGGAGATTCGTAGAGCTAGAGGGTGATAGCAGTTTTGTAATAGCCCAGGGGAGGCGAACGGGGCCTGGGACCCTCCGTCAGCAGTTTTGCAGTGATGGGCTTTCCTTCTGGAGCCCCACCCCCTTACTCGGCCTCCGTGCTTAGCGTTCGCAGTGGGATCTGCTGCTTGGGCACCCGGGGGGTGCGTCGGGAGACTCACGTAATGGAGAAGCAAGTTCCGGCAAAGGACTATTGCGGGGGCCTGCAGCCCGTACCCAGTGATGGCTTAGTTCCCAGGAGCCCCCACTCCCTGTCCTGCTGGGCGCTATTAGTGAGCTCAGAGCCCAGGGGTGGGGGGCAGAGGAGCCCACCCTGCGGGAGACTTGGCCCACAGCTGTCCTTTTCCGTCAGCGGAGGGGGTTGCTTGTGACACGGGGAAGCTCCCGGCCTCTGTGCCGTTCACCGGTGTGTGCATCTAGAAGCCACAAGGGGCAGGTCAGGCCACGGGTAAGGTCTTCTGGAAGATTCTGTCACACTTTCAGAGATGCTTAAGGACACTTGTCTGGAGGTGGCCTCTGGGTCAGTCATGAACTTGCCTGTTCTCTCTGAAGGTGCCTCTTGATGCCATGAAGTCTGCAAAAGACGTTTCTGAGTCTGTTTCCACTCAGACAGCACGGTCCATTTGTATGGTCAAGGTGTCTGGTTTGAGGCCGTGCCTCTCATGCGTGAAATGCATTGTCTTTCCCATGAAAGGAGTTACTGCCTCCGTGACCTTTGTGTTTGACAAAAAGGCCTTTTAATCCCCCACACCGCCGCTTTCCTAAGTGGTTTCTCCTCTGACTGGCATTATTGAATGGACTTGCCCTGTCGACGGGCCCTATTAAGACATGCTGTCTTTTGTATCGAATCAAAACTGTGCTTTTATTCGCCTTGAATTTTTTGAAAGCTCGCACTAGGTGACCATGTGTGCCTGCACACAGGGTAATGACATCAATACATATCAAGCAGGACCACAGTAGTTAACTTGAGATGCAGCGTTCAGCTCATTTCTCCTGTTCCCTCAGACCCCAGATGGGAAGCGTGTAGGAGGACGCTCTCCCCAGTTCCACAGCTGCCTCTTGAGGACCAGGATTAGCTGATGTGTTATTTGGCTTCCAGATTATTGGAGTGTTTTGCTGGGTAGGTATTTGCAGTGAGGCCTTTTGTGCAAGCCCTCATTTCGTGTAAAGAGGTTTGTATTCAGATCCCCAGAGAGAACAGAGGAAAGACCAGTGAGCACTGAAGGTAACTGTGCTTTCCTGCTGTCCGTTACCACGGGCACCCACGGGGGCTGTGCGTTTCGGAGGGCGATAACAGCTTTTTAAAAATTCATACAGTGCAAGCAGGATTGGTGGTCTAGCTTTCCCACTCACCACGTGTGTGACTGTGCACGTCCCTTCGTTTCTCCAAGGTGGTGTATCTCATCAACTGGTAGGAAGTTCAAGTAATGTAGTTCATAGAAAACAACGTTGTAAATTTTAAAGACCTAAGTGCAGGTTATTTTTGAGGCAAGCATTTAGACCCTACATTATTAGTTCAGAGAAAGTAGAGTCATGATCTTGCAAATGGGCTTCTTTTTAAGAGTATGTGTTGACAGCTCTCCAAAGGCCGGACTCGGCTGGGCATTTGATGCCTCATATTTCTTTTTTCCTGACAACTGCTGAGATAGGTCTTATTATTTCTGTTTTTAAACTGGGGAGTCTTATGATCTTGAGAGGGAGCGTGGGTCGCCCGTGGTCACACAGCTTGGAAGTGACAGAGCTGGGATCGAGTACAGGCCTGTGTAACCCTGAAGTCTAAGGTTTCTTTTTTATTTTTGCCACACACACATCCCCCCTTTTCTTTTTATTTTAAAAAAAAACCCTGTCATCTGGACGTGGAAACAATGGGCTCTTGCACCCCCCCCTGCAGGCGTCTTGTGATCTTTCTGGGAGGGGTCAGTAATACAGGAGAAAGTGTCAGGTCCTTATTTCATTAGCTCCCCGGACAGAGTTAAGGAAGGTGCTGTCATGATGAAGGCAACAGGATCAAAAGCAACAACGTTATCAAACAAAAAAATACCACTTTTAACAGCGAATTGTGACTAATTAGCCTTTGAATAGGAAATCAAATGAAAATGCATGCAGGCTCAATTTTCCACAGAGCTGACCTTTTTAGGAGTGGGAACGAAATTATTTTTAATTAACATGACTAATCATTTCCCATCATTTTGAAGTAATTGGCTTTGTCTGCAAAGCGGTGTGTGGGGTGCTGCTCGCTGCTCCGTGTTTGCCGCAGGGAGCTTGAGAAGCACTGGCCATGCTGGCACTGGCGACCCCACCTGCCGGTCACCAGGCAGAGGGCTCAGCTCCCCTCTGTGTGTTCTCTCTCTCTCTCTCTCTCTCTCTCTCTCTCTCTCTCTCTCTCTCTCTCTCTCCTGTGCTTCTTCCCAGGGTTCAATGGACTACTTATTTCTAGTTCCGCTGGTGTCCGCCTCGAGGTGGCTTTGCCAGCAGCCTGTAGTGCATACACAAGATACAACGGAGGAGCTGTTCCTTCTCTCCTCTCCACTTGTGACAACATTGTCTTCCCAGAGGTTTGTAGGGACTGTCCCGTTCTTTCTTAGTCTGCATCTCCATTCTTCAGGAAGCGGGGATGAGCTAGCCCGTTGATCCCCGAATTGTGAGCACGCGTGAAAGCGCAGTCTGGTGGACTCTCCTTGATCCAAACCCCCTCTCTCTGTCCTGAAATACCTTTTACAGGAGACCAAGCTGGGGCCATCTGCTTGGTTCTCTTTGGCCTGAGAGCAAATATGTTTTTTTTGCCCGTATCCGTCCACTCTGCTAGCATAACTGACGTATTTTCAGGATCAAAGTTTCTCTCTCCACTGCCCCATGCCTCCAGGGCAGTGGGAAGAAATGGATGGTCCGTGGATGAAGAAGCACCATCCTCCCACAGTCGGGTTCCTACCTGGTTCAGCCTGGGGCTAACACCCCCACTTTCTCGGCCCAGAATTTCAGAGCTGTGATCCATCTTGCTTGCTCCTCCTGATTTTATGCCCTTTGACTGTTTTATTTAAAAGTTTATTTTTAATTATACGAGCAGGATATGAATATGTGTCCTTACTAAAAATTCAAACGATTTCTGACAAGTCAACTTTTCTTTATCTAATAAAGGAAAACTCGCGTTCACCTCAGTTCATATTCCCTTCCCGACGAACCGTTGTTTTCAGTTTGATGCATATCCTCCATACCCTTTTCTGTGCCTTTATATTCATATATATTTATAGGGACAAGTGTGACATTTTGTATATTTGTGTGTGCTTATGGAAATGTAGGTAGTGTTCTGGAACATACATATTTTTTTTAGTTTGACAATATATCTGAAAGATTTCCCTGCGTCAGTAGACATAAATGTAACTCATTTTTACTGCTGCAGTGTATTCAACCACTATTTAAACTCTTTTCCCTGTTTGGACATCTGGCGGTTTTTGAGTTTTTTGTCATTACAAGCAAGTGAATGTGCCCGAGTGTGCGTCTTCAGGCTCGTGTACACGTCTTCGTGCAAATATTTCATGGGTACATGCCCAGAAGTGGGCTTGATGGATTCCGATTTTACATTTTACATTTTGATAGACGTTGCCAGATGGTTCTCCCAAACGGCTGAGTGATCCGATACTCCTACAGTGTACAAGAATATGTGTGTCCTTACGCTCTTAGCGATTCTCGACGGTATCAAACATTTCAAATTGTTGTCCATCCAATAGGTGAGACGTGGGGTCTTGTTAAGGCATCAGTTTCATTTTCCTGATGTTTCCTACAGTGAACCATCGCTCTCTCTCTCTTTTTGTGAATTACTTACAGCCTTTGTTCCTCTTTCTGTGGATTCCTTCTGATTGCTGACACCTGCCTCAGATACCCCAGCCTCTGTTTGACCCACAGCTAATGGACAGTGTTTATAAAGGTGTGGGGTTGGAAATCCCCATTATGCCATTGCCTGCACCTCCTTTGGAAGGGGTGTGTGTGTGTGTGTGTGTGTGTGTGTGTGTGTGTGAAAGTGAAGATACATGTGAAATGGCCAGGCGGACATTGGGATCTACCTGATGGAATTATCAGTGGTGTATCCCATTCTTGCCAAGTGTCAAGCTTGAGCTCTCGGCCCCTTCATTGGGTGTTGACCCTGCAGCCCAGCAGTGAGGATAGCTGACTTGTATATTATAAGTAAATTCTGGGGCTTAAGCCGCTGCAGATTGGTCTCTGTATAATGACTTCGTTCCTCTGCTCTGACTCTGAACTTGAGGTCTGGTGGGTCCTCCAAAGTCACTGTATCGGCAGGTCTCTGTCCTCGGTACACACCCATCGCCTTGCGCTCGGTGTCTGAGGGTCACCAGGCTGTCATCTCGGCCTGACTCCCTGTCATACCCTCTTCTAGCGCCCTTTCAGCGACAGATCTAAGACCTGAGCCCACGTTTTCCCTTCCTGAGCCCCAGCGCTCTGCCCCTATCATTCCTGGATCTCTGACTTAATCTGCCTCACCCTCAGCTTCCATATCTGTCCACAGAAATAAAAATGCCAAATTCACATGGCTCTTGTTGGCTTTGAGATGTCTACTTAGCTCAGTGTCACGTGCCCCCTTCTGGTCTCAAAACCCATCATCAAAATAGCCTTTGTTTTTAATTTTAATTCCTTGGCAGAGTAAATCCTCAGCGCACAGTGGATTTTCTTAAGATTCATGGGGCAGTTGGCTGTCAGTCTTGTAAGAAACACAACCAGAGGTACAATGTGAACGTGAGGGTAGATAATTCTGATGACAACCGAAGCCACGTTTGCTCACCACACTCGCGTATTATGGCTTTGGCTGGATGTGCGATGACTGCTGGATTTGGGGGATGAGATTTTGCAGAGATTATTATTTTCTAGAGAGACATCTACCGGCTTAGATGAGAAGTTTTCCTGGTCCTGCTGCCTGGCTTTTTGCATGTTGTCGTATCTTTGCCCTTAAGAAAGGGCATCACCCCAGGCTAGGGGAAGGGAGGCTTGACTTTAAAACTTTTAAAAAATGTAGGTTCCAAAGAGGTGGGTGAAATCTGACTAGTGAAGGAGTTGTACATGGTGTCCAGGAGCCAAGGAAAGCGATTGATGGCATCGTATCGAAGGAGCGCTGTGTCGTTTGTCCATGAAAGACGGTGGGACAGCTGGGGCAGGAGGCGGGGCAGGCCGTGTAGAGAGGCCTGCGGGGCTCCTTTCGTCCTCTAGTCTGTGTCTTTTCAGACAGGTTTGTCATAGCAGGGACACGGAGGCAGCTTAACCAGCTCTCAGACAGCTTGTTTGATTGTTCAAAAATTATTACTGCCCGTCTTGCACTGAATTTTCCAGTTGTGATACTTTGATGGCAAACTCAAGCCAACCAGAATGGTGAAATAGAAGTAAAAAAAAGTAATGAATCTTGGAGGAGTTGTACGCTGTCAGTTGTACTGTAAAGGCTCATGGCCTGCTGTTTTCACTCTGATGAGACTTTTCTTCCTGAATTAATTTGATTCTCGAGTTACACGCTAGCTAAATGTGTATTGATGACGCGAGCCTGAAATGAGCCCCATTATATCCCCGTTCGTGGGTATTTGAGTTTTTCCCTTGTCTTCCCATTGTACTCTGGCTGCCCCACAGGCCATTTTGGGGGGTGGGGGCTGTGTGTGCATGTGTTTTCTCAATCACAGTATCCTCCCAGCTGGAATGGAGCCTTTCCTTTCGCTTGGTGAAAAGCATGTACAAAGAAAGGATGTGCTAATGAATGGATGTCCACACATGTGGGAGAAACCAGCAAAGTTACAGTGAACACGCAGTAAACAGACAGAGCGGGCGGACAGCCTGAGCTCATCACACAGCCTGCTGGAGCGCTGTGTCGTGCGCGCGCTCCGCACCTGTCACACAGTTTCTGTGCGGTGTTTCCCTGAAAATAAGACCTAGTCGGACCATTAGCTCTAATGCGTCTCTTGGAGCAAAAATTAATAGATTAAGACCCGGTATTTTATTGTAGTATAGCCTTATAGTAAAATAACCGGGTCTTCTATTCAGAAGTGTTTCTTTTTCCCTTTTGGTGAGGAAGGAAGGCTAGAGAGGCCGAGAAGGAGGGGGTGTCTTCTCCCACGGCTCTGAGACAGGTTCCCCCGAGGGGAGGCCCTGTGTGAGGACACCACCACTAGATCTGCAGTTTATAACCGTTTGTCCAGAGGATGTCGTGAGCTGAACGCACCTGAGCCCTCTCTCCTCCCCACCCTCGTCTCTCTTGTGTTGAGTTGAGGAATTTTAACTAAGTGCATTTCCATACTGCGGAGGGATTCTTGGATGGCTGCACCCATGGCCTTGTATCCTTAGCTGGAGTTCCAAACCGTGCAAGCATCATGGGCAGAGCTTCGAGGAAGCAGAGAGTGGTTCAGGGCTCTGGACTTCCCACAACTTCCTCTTCCTACCCCCTCCAAGGCAAAACAATGATAATACATTGTCTAGAATCTTACAAATCCCAAAGGGCTGCTAAATGTCCACTATTACCGTGTGCTCATTGTACACAAAGAAATGTGAAGGTTTTCTGATTTCAATTAAGATTGTGAGCTCGTGGGAGTGAGGGTCCCTCCTTCTCCCCCCAGAAGTCCCTCTGGCTGAGCATTTTCAGAGAGCATTCGCTAGGGATAACCAAGCTTACTGGTATTAAGTCTGCTTTCCCTCCAGGTCTCTCTGTCTTAGATTCTCAAGTCCTTTTTCCTTTCCCACTGAAGGTCAGCAGCTTGAAATGAAGGACCTGAGTCATCGTCGCTTTTCATGGGAAACATAAGTTCTGTTGTGGCTTTTATACGCAAATGTCCGTAAGATTCTAGAAGTGAGGGCGACCTCAGATCATTAGGGGTTGTGAGAAGTCCTTTACTGTCTAAGTCAGAAGACCAAGGTCAGATTCCTGTTCTGTCCAATTCCTGTTCTGACTCCAATTATCAAGTGCTCTGAACACAAACCTATAGTTACAGAGTATGGAGAGAGAGAGAGAGAGAGAGAGAGAAAGAGAGAGAGAGAGAGAGAGGGAATGAGAATGCATAGTAGGTATGCACGTGAGCCTGTCAGAATCAGTGTGCCTCTAAATGTTACGTTACTTGCGCTCTTCAGAGGGTTTTCTTCTCTTGCTTCCCTCCCGCCCCCACCCCTAGGCCTGTCCTGACAGCTCAGCCTCTGGCCTCCCAGCCTTACACATTCAGTTCTTACCTGGGAGATTTAATTCTAGATTGCTCCTTTCAGAGCGTGCTGACAATGTTCTTTGTCCTTCACGCATCTTAGAGTTAAAAGAGGTCCGGTTCTGTCTCTGTGGGCTTTTGCTCTTAAGGGCTCGTCTTTGCATTCCCGTCTCTCATTATATTACTGTCCCAAAATATTTGTCCATCGCCAGGTATTATAACTCCCACCAACGCTCTCTCTCTCTCTCTCTCTCTCTCTCACACACACACACACACACACACACACATGCGACCTCCGTGGAAAACAGAGTTCTTGAATGGACTGTGAAGTGGCTTGAAGTCACATGGGCCACTGCGGACTCTGTACTCCAATACCCACGCCTTCTAAACCTCCTGTGCTGTTTTCACTTTAGGTGATTTTGATCTCCAGCTTCTAAGGCTTATTTGAGGAAAGCAAAACGCATGGCTTGACTTCTTTCTCGAGTGGATTGAAATGTCGGGTAAGGCATGGAACGTGTTTTCCATTCCACCTGGAAAGCCTATCAGTATAACCCTCTCCTGGCTGAAGAATGTAAAATCCACTCTCCTCTTCCTTCCTCTAAATTGTTTACTGAAACCGAAGGAGCAGATTGAAGGAGGGTTCTTACCATGGTTTCCGAGCATGCTTTTGCGGTATTGATGTAATTTTCAAACATGCAACGCTAAGGTCCTCTGCTGGATGAGTTTTGTCTGTTGACTATCTCTGTGAAACTACTACCCCAAACATGATATGGGGCATTTCCTCCGAAAGTTGACGCTGAGCCTCCCAGCCCATCTCCATCCCAAACCCTTCTGCACAGTATATAATATTCTCTCGTGCCTCGTTTCCTTCGCAAATGCGTAGCACCGTATTTTTCAGATTTGTCCATATTGTCATTTGTATCAGTAGTTTATTCATTATTGTTGCCGAGGTGTGTACCATTGTATGAGGGTGTCAGAGTGTGTTTGTCCTCATGCCTTTTTTTTATGAACTCCTCTAAGATCTAGTGTCTTAGCCACTTTCAAATGCATGTTATCTATATGCCTCTTAATGGCTCATTTCAGTTTGCATCTTATGAAACGGATGTTGTAAAGTTTCTTGCAGAAGTCTCGTGGGGCTCTATGTTTTCATTCCTCTTGGGTATCTAGGATAAGAAGTGTTGGGGTATAGGCTAAGCGTATGCTTAACTTTATTAAAAAAATAATAATTTCCAGAGAGCTTTCAAAGGTCTGCCGGCAGTGGAGTAGAGTTCTGGTTACTTTATTTCCTCCACAACGTTTGAAATTATTGGTCTTTTTATGTTCGCCATTCCAGAAGATATTAAATGGCTTTTTATGGTGGTTTTAATTGGGCATTTTCCTGGTAAGTAATTGAGTGTCTTATTATAAACTTATTGTCCGTTCATAATGTTTTCTTTGTGATTTATCTAAGTACTTTTCCCATTTAGAACTTGGATTGTTTGTCTTTCTGTTATTGATTTGTAGGAATCTTTATATATTCTGGATTCATTTTCTTGTCCAGTATTATATATTGGAAACTTTTTCTTGTCTGTAACTTGCTGATTTATTTTCTTAATGGTACTTTTCGACAAGCGTACACTTTTAATGTTGATGAAGTCCTATCAATCATATTTGTCTTTTGTGATTAGTGAGTTTTCTCTTCTGTTTAAGAATTTTTTCCTTAACCCAAATTTGTGAAAATATGTCCTTATATTTTCTTTTAGAAACTTCGTGATTCTAATTTTTGCACGTGGGTATCTGTTCCATCTCAGAATAATTTTTGTGTCTGGACTGAATTTGAGGTCAGGTAGTACATTGTTGGTTTGGACATCCCTTTGCTGCTGCAGCATTTGTTGGAAAGACTATCCTTGCCCCATATTTGTGACTTGGCAGTTGGATACGTCCTCTCAAGCCCTGGAAGTGATCTGGCCAGTGTCCCATGTATTTTCAGAGGCACGTGGATGACGTCATGCATACTTCCGGTATGTTGGACCGTGTAAGCATGCCTTAGCACGTGCCGTTTCTTGTGCCACACACCATTTCTTCTCTCTCTAGTGCTACCCAAAACACAGCGTTGTAGTCTTAGAAACCTCCCTGGATTTTTCCCAGGTGGCATGCCCAGGTGCCTCTTTTTGGGTGTCCTGTGGCACTGTGCATTTCTTGTTCAAGATACTTGTCTTGCTGAATGCTAATTTTCTCTTTATTTGACTGTGTCTGCAAAAAGACAGTTATCTACTTGAGACAAGCTTGTCGTTTTACTCGTATATCCTTATTACTTAGCACTGTGACAGGGAAAAAAGGTAGCTACTCCATTCGTGGTTTTAGTTGAACGTGTCTTGAAAATTCCACAGAAGCGGGAGAACATCACAGGCTTGGCGGTGAGAGAATTTTGATCTCAAATCTGATTTCTGCCACTCACTTGGTATTTGAGTTGGGGCATATTATTTAATTGCTAAATCTTAGTTCCTTGTTCTGTTACATAAAGATATTTAGTATTGCTTTCAGGATGTTGGCAATAAATAAATAAAAATGAAGTGTAGCACATAATAGTTACTTGGTCAAGGGGAGGTAAAATACCACGTTTTAGTTTTAAAGCGGCGAATGACAGGCTTAGGCTAACGGCCGGCGCTATTTCCCAGGGCCTGTGACTCAACCATCAGGTAGAAAATGTCATCTTCTGTCTATAAACAGAGTCACACGGTAGATGTGCTTCATACATCGGTCCTGTATCTGTCATGTTAACCCAAAAACATTGAAACGGGCAGGAATCACATCTTGGAATAACAATATTACATCATGTGGAATTTAACCTTGGAAAAACATATTCCAAGAGACAAAGCTGTGATTCTGTAGCGATGTCCGGGGACATCATCTGTAGGAGAGTGAATCACATCCTGGTAGCCCCGAGAGATGGTTACGGCCCTAACTCACGTCCCGTTCAGGGACGCACCTGAGTCATCACGCGTGTAGGCCTAATGGTCATCCTCCTGGGTCCACTCCCCTGATGTTTTCCAGGCTGCCACCCTCTCCTCGAGGTTATGTCATTTGTTCCCATCTGTCCCACCTAGAGGCACTTGAGAAGCTTACCGAGTTGCAGTATTTTCCCTCTGAAACTTCTAAGTGCACTGTTTCCCACCGTCACTCCCAGTTCCGGCGCCCATGCAGCACGGAGCGTGCAAATCACTTCCTGGCTCGTTGGCTTTCATGCCTGCTGAACGCTTTTCTAAATTGACCTGATACCTATTAAACCTGAAGTGGACTTTTAAGATCTAAAGGACATTTAATCAATGGGGCATTAGTTTGAATAAATCCTAGCTGAGATGAATGCCTTAAATTGATACAATTTTTAATGAGCACTGCACTTGATTTAATAATCTATTTATTAAATACATTTTAATAATTGGTAAATTGAACATTTGCCTCGGAGTAAGCAATTAGGGCTATTTTGATTCCATATTTATTTCCTTGAGCTGATACAATATTTGTCAAGTCTTAAGCGTATTGAATAAATCTTTTAATTTTTTTTTCAATAACACACTAAATATTAAATCTTAGTGTTGCTTACACCCTACTCCTTGTTAGATTACAGACGCTCTGTCTATTTTGAAGCCAGCTTTTAAAGAATATCATATTTTTCCCCGCAAATCTCATTAAGTTGACATATGCCAGTTTGGGATTTTCTTTTCAGTTATTGCTGGTTATTATTTACAAGTTTATATGTAAAAAGTACCTTTCTTGTTTGTAAACCGCTTCCTCCTGTGGGCAGACTGTTCTGGAAGGTGTGGCACAAGCCCTGGGCAAGTGCATTCTTCCGGTGGGTCCTTAGAGAAACCCGAATGTTCCCAGTCTGAGTGTCTGCCCTTTGTTTCCAAATCCTTTATGGAAATGACCCGTTCACCCCCTTCTGATATATCCGAGTGAATCTCCTACTCCAGTACATCAAGATAAAGGTCGCACAATACATTAGAAGGATTCCTTACTTGTGTTACTAATAACATCTTACATTGTTAGCCCTGAAACTCTTTTACAAATCTAATTCACTGTCGTCTGTGGGTGCCAGGCCAGACACTCTTGTAACTCAGTGGAATGATTCATCTCCACTCGTTTCTGGGAGGAGAAGCCCCCCTGAGAGGGCAGTTTATTTACCGTATTTCAGTTTGCCTCGATAATGAAACCAGGAGAGGCAATTCTAATCAATCAATGAATATTTATTAAGCTCCTACTAAGTGTTCAGATTTTTCCTTGAGCAGAAGTCTGTTTCAGAAGCACTACAATCTGATTAGGGAAATGCATTCAGTGTGACAAATTAGCCTTGAGTGCCTGTTGAGCAGGAGAGAATACCAGGTAAATGACACAAAGATAAGAAATCTATGACTGACTGGTTCTCTCGGAAACAGCATTAGCAACTCCTGTCCATCTGGGAGGTGAAAAGAGAGTCCTTCGAAAAATGGCGAGGATTTTATTTTCATGGAAATGTAGAAAGCATGGTGTTGAGTAACGAGCAACACGGGGAAATGGTCTGAGGTTAGATTTTATTCTATTTCTTTTCAGCTTGATTGAGGTACAATTGACCAATAGAATTGCAGTGTGTTTGAAGCATAGAAAGCGATGAGTTGATACACGTACACGTTGTAAAAGGACCCCCGGCCCCTCATTCCCCAGGGAATCAACACATCCATCACCTGAAGGAGTTGCCTGTTTTGCGGGATTTGAAATGCCACGGCAGGGAAGAGACTCAGGTGTGCACAAGGGAGATCAGTGACGACAGGGTGGGGGAGACAATAGGAAGGCGACTGCCGTATTGTAAGTGTGACTCGAGTCTGAGCAGATGGGAACAGCACTGAGCGGGGAGGGCGCTGGAGAAGGGAGAAGAGCTCAAAGTTTTAACGAACTAAGTTGGAAATCCCAGAAAGGCAGTGACGTGGACAGACCCAGCAGCAGCTGGGATTTCCTAGTGGAGCTGCGGGAGGTAAGGGATCCAGGAGGAGACACACGTGGAAGTCACCTGCCTAGATAGATAGCCCAGCCACGGCTCTGAGGTCGCCAACGCTGGGATCACAGGGCAGACCGGGCGTGGGTTTGGAATCAGACGGGAATCAAAGGGTCATGTTTGTGAGTGATACACAACAACGTCAGATTACAGTAAGCTTAGGAATTAGTGTTGTGAAGGGTGCGGTGCAGTGAGAGATTCCTGCTGCGCGTGTCCAGCAACTGAAGACCGGGAACAGGCGCTCGTGATTAATGAGGACTCCCCTTGATTGAACACGGGCCGGGAATGTAAATGTAGAAGCCATTAGGATGGAAGCGAAGTTTAAAGCTGTGAGAATGGATGAGCTCTCCCAGGGCGCTAGAGGCAGCAGGGCCCCTGCTGGGGGGTGGGCAGTGATGGAGACAGGAAGGAAGGTCAGAGAAAGTCAAGGTCATGCAGGGGCGGCAGCCTGTCCTTGCAGAAGGTAGATGTGGAGAGGGCGTGGCTGAAGTTGTAAGTAGAACGGTGTTGGAGAACTTCAGCCCCTGGTGGAGAGAAATGCCAACTTACTATGTTGTCATGAAGATTGGAGGTGCTTTGTTAACTTGCAGCAGCAAACTTATGCAAGGGTCGAAGGCTGTTTTGTTCGTCTCTTGGCTTGTGTTTGTGCTGTCCTCCTGCCTAGGTTTTGTACAATAGGGCAGCCTGACGCGTTTTCTTTGCCCTGGAAGCAGAGTCGTTCTGCTTTGACTTGTTTGACTTGCCCATCCTTGCTTTTTCTCCTCTTCAAGATGCTGAGAGGGGTGGCCTCAAGCAAACCCACCTCACCCATTCCTGTCCAGTGCAAATATAAACAATAGCTCTTTAAGTGTCACACGGGCAAGAGAAGCAGGAAGCAGCATTCATTCACTTGGGACTTTCTAAAGGAATCGTGCCTGGGAAGGTTAGAAATAGTCAGACGCGGTGTCACATATGTGGATGTGGCAGGATGAGTGTGGGATTGTTTCCTGAGCAAACATGCATTGTAAACGGAACCGACAGAGACACGGGTGGAAATCTGAACAGCGTTTCGTGAGGATGGAATGAATTGTCTTTTGTGAACGGTCTACCCAGCCTGTATCTCGTCAAGTATAGCTTGAGGAATCTCAGTAAATGCATCAAACAGTATCATGTTCCAGAAGAGTGTCTGCAGAAAGCAGAGGGGTTATTGTGAATGTGTTTCCAGTAACACAGTAGCCTGAAAAATACGGGATCCTTTTCTCTTATTCTCTTTATTTAATTTCCCAGTTCCGATGCCAGTCCGTGGTCGGCTCACTTGGAAACGGAGTAGGTGAAGCTGAGAAGGGTCACAAGCTAGAGAAGGGTCGGGGTGATCTTGAAAATTAGAAGCAGCATCGCTGTGATTGAATTGCTCTGAGCCAAAACTGTATTTCAGAGGTCTGGGCCTCTTCACCATTGCTCTTGGGTCAAAGAAGGGGAGTTGCAAAGAAGCTTCTGGAAATGAAACCCATCCAAACTCCTCACTTGGTGGAAGGTTTTGCTTCACCTGGTGATCTTATGACTCGTAACACTGCGCTTCCCTTGTCATCCTTTAGGAAGCACACTTTCGACCTTGCCGTGCGTTGTTCTCTTGTTAATCTTTTCAAAGGAAAAGAGGGTGGTGTCCTTCTAGTGGCGTGCTATCTTACGGATGGGGTTACATGTCATTCAAGCTTTAAGAACAATATTTAATTTCTCTTTTTGTCAGCATTAAAAAAAGGAAGTATAGAAACGTACGTCATCATATCTGTGGTATTCATAATAAAATTGAACTAGAGTCTCGTCACGAGAAAAGATCCCAAACACCCACGTGGAGGGCGCTTTACAAATGGAGACTAGGAAGTCTGGCCACTGAATACGTTGCCCGAACCTGGGTTGAATCCTAAATACCAAGAAAAGAACAAGCATGGGAACATTTGTTTGTTAGAGTGTAGATATGGATTATGAGCTAGGTATAGTAGACGATGTCTGTTTTTCTGATTTTGATCATTGTTCTGTGCCTGTATCAGAGGCTGGGGTTTTTTCCCTCCCAGGCAAATATACATTGAAATGTTTTCAGTAGGAAAATTGTCTTCAGCTTCCTCTCTAATGGTTTAGGAAAAAGCAACATATGTGTGTGTGCTTATTACCATGGTCAGCCTAAAGTCTTACTGCAGATCTAAGCTGTAATAACTTTAAGGGGTGTAAATGCCATAGACCCCTAAAAGCATACTTTGAACTGTGAACTACTTGAATTTCCTTTACCATTACCAGTGTTGTGAATTTTTAATCATGGTTTATATTATAAGTTTCATCTCGGTCAACATTTATCATCTTCAGCGGAAGAATGGAAGAATAGATGCGATACTTGAAAATTAACATACCTTATTAATTTAAAAATCAGTCAAGTTCAAGTCAAACAAACAAAACTGTGGTGACAGCAATAATAACAGATTTTTGAAGGAAAAAAAGAATCTCACAACAACTCCCTAATTTACCATAGCAACTGTTTCCATGTTTGCACAGTAGCATATACTTCTGATTAGGGTCGTTACATTTTATATAATGCTTTTTTAAGTAACACTACATTATAAACTATTTTGGTTTGCAATATTTTCTTAATCCTTACGTTTTTACCGTCTACCTAACTTCCCATTAAAGGGTGAAGCATGTACTTAGCTGTAGTGTGGTTGGACATTTGGAAAGCTTTTAATAGCTTTTAAATAATTCGCAATGAATATTTTATAAATGCTGTGTTTGTTTGTTTGTTTCCACATCTGCTGAGTTATGTTTCAGGATAAATTCCCAGGAATGCTGTTCCTGAGCCAAAGTATATAAACAACTTCACAGGTCCACGGAGTTATGCCATTTTATACGTGCACCGGCAGAATTCTTCATTAAACATCACATAAGTTCAGCAAACATGCTCATTCATTAAGCCTTAGCTGGTGCGATGTATTTGGTATTCTCACACAAGTGATAAGTAAACATTAACTCTCATTTTAGTACAGATAGTGCCACTCTTAACTGGAGAACAATGTCTGGAAGCCATAGATGGCTCCGGGTTGAACGGGATATCTGGAGCAGTTAAGGTTTGAAAAGAAGCGGGACGATGTCACTTGGACTTGCCCACGGCAGCCGGGTCCTTGGACCCACTGACATCCCAGTTTCCCCCCGAAGCAGCAGCTCATTAAGACTTGAAATATCTTCCCCCACGCTTGCAGCAGTCCCGTGCATCTCCATGAGAGACTCACCCGGCCGCTCAGAGCATATATTCTGCAAGTGACAGACAGAAAACTGAGGAAAACCTGGAAGCAGCAGCCCCTCGTATCGCGCTTGATCTTCCCCACCAGTTAATCATACAGACCTTCCGGTTACCGAGGTCTTTTTTAATTTAGAGTTTGAGGGTTGGGGCAATTAGCCTTACCGGGGCCATTGATCATAAAGGGGATATGCTCGCTCGGCTGCTTTCATTCATCTCCCGTAATTAGAAAACGAGAAAATTTCAAACTTCGTATCGCCTCCCTTATCTTTCGCTCAAAGTAGCACGGAATTAAGGCTAATACTAACCAGCTTTCACAGATAACAGCTTTCGTGCTGAATTAAACTGGAAAGGGAAGCATCTTCTGAGGGATAAACCTGTACGTCTGCGAATTTCCTCTGTGGTATTTGCTAGAGTTACAAGTATATGTGTGTATATGCACGTAGATTCTAAAGGAGAAAACGTAAATAGTGACATTGTGTCACTCAGGCATCCACCGTGTTCTGTGTGAAGTTCCATAAAAAGGGTGTTGTATCCTGTACAGTGTAGAAGATAGTCCCGTCGGAACGAAGTGCAACGACGTGCCCCACTCAGAAGGAGAGGAGAAGTGTGACAAGTCGTTGGACTCGTTTCTTTCTAAGGGTTCTGGCTGCCTTAATGGGTTCTTCTCGGCGAGGCTGACTTTCCACCTCGAACGTCTTCAAAGCTCGGCCCAGCCAGCAGGCAGGTGATGATATGGCAGATACCTTCCGGAATGTCTGTCACTGATTCTTCCGATGTTCCCTTGGGCAGGTGAATGAAAAGCATTTAACCTGCTAGAGTGATGACGTTTTTAATAAAGCACATGGTAGATGTCGTCAGGAATGGGAACGAAATCCATTCTCAGTTGGTTTTAAAAATCCCACTGTGTGATTGTTGAAAACCCCTCAGATTTCCCCTTCGGGGCCTCTTGCCAAACCCTTGCCAGTCCTGTTGATGGTTTTCATGAACGGGGAGGGCGAGGGGGAAACACGAATGCCTCTTCAAGCTTAGCAGGTTCTTCCCTCGTTTCGACGGCCTTAGCATCTGCCCCCAGAGGCCCGGGAGGTGTTTTAATAGATGCAGTTTGCCAGCTTTTTCATGTTTCCTTTACAAACTCATTTTGTTTGCAAGTTTGTGTTCTCTGCACAGTGCACTCCTCTAACCCATGTTCAATTCTTCTGCGTTTAGTGTTTTGTCATTCATTTGTGATTAAAACTACAGACTCTGGACTGGGGGCAACGTCAGGGGAGACTTGAAACAGCTTATTGTCGCTCCAGCCAATCAGGAACCCATGACGTAATGAAAAGGCTACTGTAGCGGGTCGCTCTCAGCAGCGCTGTGACCTGACTGGGTCTCAGCACGTGACTGTGCTGGGATGTTGGGTGTGGAGAGGGGTGCCCATTTCCACCTGAGTGTGTGACCGCTGTGCTCCAGGATGGCAAGTGCGACCACCTGTGTTTTGATCACATGATGTGAAGGCTTGTGTCCTCTTCAGCCTCTTCCCCTTCACTTGACATAAATAAGGAAGATACGAGCCAGAGCCTGACTCCACCAGAGTTGCGAGCTGATTCTATTTTGCCGGCAGACATAAAATCAATACAGATGTGAAAAACAAGGCGGAAGCCATAATTTACCTTTTAGAAGACCAGTTTAGAATTGACAGTATCCTAGCTTTGGAGTCCCATGTGTTGACAAGGTTGTCCCTTGAGGTGTTGGCAGTTTATACACTACAGTTAGAGAGGTGTGGTGACGCGTGTCCTGTGATCCTCGGAGATGGAACCGCGAGGAAGGTGATGTGGATGCGTTTTCTGCAGCCCATGTGCAAATCACAGCGTACGCCTCCGTGTAGCTCCCTTCTTAAAAGCGAGTAGAGTGATGGAATAGCCTCCCCTCTTCTGAAATATTCTCTTTAACTAGGCTTAGAAACGATACTACTCTCAAGAAACATGTCACCTGGCTTTATGAAGGGCTGTCCCTTCGTCTGCACGCCGAGTGGAAATCAGTAACAAACAGAAGGACAAAGTAGGGGTGAAAGGATTCCTCGACCAAAAAAAGCAGGAGGGGCAACAAAAAACATACCGATTGAGTTAGTGCAAGCAGAGAATAAAGAGGGTTGTCAACAAAGCATGGAATCGGATGGTGGGCCATCGAGAAAGAGAATCGATGCTCTTCGCAGATAAGGAGCATGAGGTACAGGGAGGTTAAGTAACTTTTCCAAGGTCACACAGCTAATCGGGCAGAATGTAGGAGTTTGAGTCCAAAGTCCACTTTGAACTGCTGTACTGAAGCCCTCGTGGATTCTGCCCTTTGAGTGTCTGTCCTTGGCTGATTGGATCCTTTCCTGATGAATCTGTGGAACCCTGAGTAGAATAGCTTTCGGTGAGATCTCTGAGTCCTTGTAGCAAGCTGTTGACCCCGAGGGTGGTTTTGGGAATCACCATCCTTAACTTGCAGTTGGTGGCAGAAGAGAGGGTGGTCTTGTGTGGACTTGTGCCCTCAAACTTGGCCTAAAGTCGTGCACAGCTATCGAGTGAAGGAAAGGAAATAGCTTGTGTGAGGGGCTGTGTGTTCAGGATTAGTGCTCTCAGCTGAAGTGGTCGCTCTGACCTGTGACACGGGGGTTAGTATCATGTTTTTAGATGAAGGAACTGTCACTCAGAGAGGTGTGTGACCTACCTGAAGATGCTGAGACCAAGGAATTTAGTCAGGTCTCTAATTGAGTTTCGGATTGACTGTATCCCTAGAACCAGTGGTGGAATTAGGTCTAATTAGGTGGAATTAGAGACCAGGGCTTTTCGAAGGACCTGTTGAGTTAATAAGTCAGGAAAACAGTGTCAGTAACTAGTAGTAATTATTCTGCAAATTGTAAGCAAGTGAATCCGAGCTGGGTGATTCGTCCAGGGCATGCCTGAGTCCTAACTTAATCAAACTACCCCTTTTATTGGCTTTGACAGATTGCCTAAAGGGGGCATGTTAAAAAGGGAAAAGAAAAACCCACATGTCATCCTTTAGAAGATCAGTAGGTTAGACTCTCTTACAAATAAAATTACATTAACATTTTAGTACATTCCTGGGGAACCATTTCCAGTGGGAGAGAACAAGGGAGTCTAAAAGAAAAGGCATTTGAACCGATTGTTTGAAACGCGGCCTGTTGCCATTTCAACAACTCTCGATGTAATGACCCTGTGTCTCTGGTCTGAATGTCTGAAAGCTGCTGTGTGGTGAGCTGTGTTCACTCGCTATTGAAAGCCTCTGTGGTTGGCAGCCCAGTTTTCTTTTACATTCGTTCTGTTTGTTTTCATTTGGTTCTCGAAGCTCAGCCCGAGTCTGGTAAATAATTTAAGAATCCTGAGTCAAACCAGTGAAACACATCTTTCTAAATCATGGACAGTGTTTTCCCTTCTCAAAGAGCTCAGACCACCCCTAGCTACCTGTTCTCACGCGAAAGGAATGTCTGAGAACTTCGAGTTCACGTTGGCTGACGGATCATTTGAGGTCGTACCGCTTTCTCCCGAAAGCCCAGGAAAGTGACAAAAAATAAAGAAATCCACAGCACCATCCTGGGGAGTTGTCTGTCGGTAGAATGGGAGCTTTCAGAATCTGCATGCTCCGAAATCCTGTAAGTGAAGTAAAAACAGTGGGCATGTCAACACACAAAACAGGGACGAGAGGGCCTCCCACAAGGGGTTTCCCTGGGATCAGAGTCAGCAGGGGCAGGGCCGGCCGACTTAAAATGAACGGACTCTGACAGCGTGTCCCGGGCAGGGCAGTCTGTCATGTAAGCTGATGCGGAATTTGCCCTCCGAGGTAGAGCTCTTAGTGCTGGAGGAGAGAACAGGCAGAGCAGAGCAAGGCCAGGCAGCGTCCGGTCGGTACAGAGGACACGAGCCTAGGTGACCTGTCTGCCCAGCTCCGCGCTGCAGTCACGTCACAGTGTCCGTAAGCGACTGTGTGCGTAGGAGGGATTCACTTAGTTATTTGTGTCATGTTCCGGCTACTCATGAGCCCGTCACCTCCCGCAGAAGCTAGGGTTTTGGTAATGACCGTGGTACCCCATCCTTCTGCCGCCGTTAGCAGGTGGTCACCTTAACCCCCCCCAGTCATCATTCTCTTGCTTTCCTTTTTATACGTGTTATTTCACATGTAGGCATTCTTAAGAGATCGTTATGGCAAATTTGCAGATACTTCCGTCGTTGAATACCCCAGCTTGTTCCCCGAAGTGCTGCTCTCGCCTCCTGATTGGAAGTCAGTTCTGCCGTCAGGTCGTCCTCTAACACAGGAGCTGTACTTCTGGGTTCTGGAGACTCTTTCTCACCCTTTGTGACTTGGGGCCTGGAGGTAGTGATGGCTCTTCTGTGCCCAGCCCCGGGATATGATGTCCTCTGTGGTCTCACTGTGTCCTGCCCGCATCTCTGGAAATGGTCCCTGTGTGGAACCTTCCTCTGAGTGTCCTAATATCCATGTGGCATCTGTTTCCTGCAGGGACCTGAAGGACTCCTTTTTATTTTTATCCCTATGGAAAACCATTGTTCTAGCACCATTTATTGAATATCATTTCTCCATCGATTAAAAAAAGTCATTTCTAGTACATATCACATATTTGGGTCACCAGACGTATTTTTGGGTCTGCTTCTGGGCTGTTTAGTTTTCATTTCACTGAGATTTGTAGGAATCTCTGTAAGACCCCAGAGTCTATATCATAGACAAATTCCATAAGAAATTCTTAGCTTTATCATCTCCGTTTATTTTGTGAGCCATTTTTGAAGTTTAGGAAGGTGGGTACGTCTGTCTCGATGGATCCCTTTACGACAGTGTAGAGCTGTTGTACGTCATGTACACAAGTTGACATTCTGAAGTCCCCAGAATATGAGTGAGAGAAGCTAAAAGACTTTACAAAAGTTTGGTTATGTTCGAATTTGCTGGATTTCCCTTTCAGCTAGACAAGTACTTGATTTGTTGTAGGTCATGTGCTTTTATTTGGAAATGCTGTTGATTTCAACTAAAAAAGGTTTGCACAGGTTAACAATCAGACAATTTTAAAAAATAATTAAGTGTATAGAAAATTACATATTAGAAATACATTTCTGTGATGGGGTGCAGGAAGTTGGTATGAGAACTATTTACATTCACGTTGAATATTATCATTTACAATTTTCTATTTTGGGTAGCAAGCGATAGCAAGTATATTACTTTATATATTAAGAAGTCCACGTGTATTGGGTGGTACTTATACTGAGTATAATACAGTTTTAGTGAGTATAGTACAAGTATTAGTCATTTTTCTCTGATCCACCCTCTGTAATACAGTCAAGTAGTTACCTTAGTAAAAGTAGATTTGAAGGTAATTGTTCTATTTAAAAACATTTTATTAAAACAGTGGTTTCTAGTTGTTTCCATTGAATATGGAATTCCTGAAAAGTGTATGTGTCTATTTTTGTGGTAATATCTATGAACCGTAGCCATGATTTCAGAAAGCTTCAATAAGCATACTTACTACTCTACTGAATAATCACATGTCATGTAGGAAACATGAAAATAGGATGAAATGAATACCATTTTATTTTGTGTTCCTGATCAGGCCGAATGTGTACTATTGTTAGCTAACAGCACATACCAAATACACGCATTTGCGACACACTTATTCTTAGTAACAGCAGATGTAAATACTTAACAGGATGAACGTGGTGACTTCCCATGTGTTCTGCGGACGCCGTCTCACAGCTGACTGCATTACCATGCTTTTGCCTCATCACATGGCTGCTGAAGAGATGGTACGAGAGTCAAGGAAAATGTCACCCTTCCCTTTTTTGAGTCACTCGTGTTTGCATGATCAGTGTTATCTTCAGTCTGTAGCTCTTGGGAGAAAGATCTTTTAAAACAACGTGCCTACTTTATGATAGTTTAATTAAAACCAGATAATGTCATCCACCACTCCACTTAGCCAGGCCCACAAACATGTGGCCTGTGACAGGGTGTGTTGGAAGCGTGCAAACGAGAGAGAGTGCAGTGTCAGCGCACCTCAGAGCCGTCACTGCCCTCCCGCAGGACATGTGTGCCAGGTGACAACAGCTGGGAACGTCTGATGTATCACCCACGCAAGGGTTCCCGTGACAGTCACCATGGTATTTTGATTTTTGAAATCTTACTGGTTATTTTTCTTTAAGCTTAACATTATAGTCTAGTAAATGGCCACACATGCTTTCTTGTGCTATGAAACACGGGAGGTTCTGATAAGCAGGTTCTGGTCCAAGCCTGACTTCTGAAGTCCCCGAGGCTTATTCAGCCGTCTCTGCTCATTGCATTGTAAACACGTGTGGATGAAAGGTCCAAGTCAGAGAGTTGTAATCAAAAGTCTTGGCAGCATTAGGAAATAAACAAGTTCTTTTTTGTAGATAAATGTGGATTTTGCAATCGGTCTCTCTGTTAGGCTCAAGGTAGAAATCTACAGTGGTTCCTGTGGTTTGTCTTTGAGAAAGAGAAAATGAAGCAAGAATCGTGGGCCGGGCACCCATTCTTGAGCATGGAGGCTGCCGAGAAGCACATTGGCAAGGAATCGTGTCCTGGACAGAGCGTCTGCAAGAAAAGGTGAGCGCAGGATTGAATGTGGGTTTGAGCTTCGGACACCTGTTGGAGAGCAGTGTCACCTCTTTAACTTCAGTGAATCACATCACAAAGTCCTTCCCTAGGGTCCTGAAATTCTCCATTTCTATTGGGGAGGCAGTTACAGTAGGTCGTCAGTAGTCATAAAGGAAATTGGGGGGTCCCCTGGGTGGTTGGCCCCTCCCTCGCCTAGAGACACAGGAAGAAAGCACCACGTGGGGTCAGAGTCTTTCTGTAGAAAGACTAATTGGATGAGCAGTAATCCATGTAAAGGCTATAGTCACTCTCCACCAGAAAGGAAACAGTTCTTTTCTTCGGTTTTCCTTCACAGATGATCCATATCTGGTATCTGATCTCCTGAGTTTTAATTTCTGTAAGCTCTTTGCTGCTGGAAGAAATGTTAATCCCTGAAGAAGAAAGCTTTGGCATTCTTATTCTTGCCAGCAGCCCAAGTGAATACTAAGAAAACGTCTTGTGAACACAGCCAGTCCCATGTTTTTATTGCACACTCCCAGCATGTTCAACCTTGAGTTTGACCTCCAGGGTTTACAGTAAGGAGAGGAATAGGAGAGTGGAGAGAAGGGAAGAGAGAAGATGCTGAGCCAAGGACAGCCGCGTTAGAATGTCTTGTATTTATATACGTGCGAGGCTTTGGGGTCCAGAAATAAACCACATGCCATCAATACCGTCCAGGAAATCCCCATCCGATGGGAGGAGAAATGTGTGAAGTGATGGTCTCCACTGTGTCCCGCAGAGGAAGGCCAGTTTCCCCCTCAGCGTCTTGTGGGGAGTCTGCCAGCAGATGGCGCCCTCATCAGAACTGAAATAGACCCGCATTTTGTCTTTTTCCCCCAACCGAGTGATCGTGTGTGTGTCTGTCTGTCTATATACATACATATATGGAGAGAGAGAGCCAGACACACATATACACGCATGGGAGCCAAAAACATGTCTATAAGTGGACACTTTGGTCAGTGTTGCTCAAGCAGCAGTTCACTGTAAGTGTCTGGACGCTGGTGGGCACCTATCATTGCACAAGTCCAATGTGACGTGTATTCATCTTTTGTTATCGGTACGTATTACAATTTTGATACAGTTTTCCTTTCTTAAAATGTGTATACATTTTTGGGCATCCTCTACATGCATACATTTATTTTTCATGCTGTCAATATTTAAAATGCTGTATTTAAAAATTATTTGAGACCTATCATAAATGCTTTTATATAAAACAGCGTTGTATTTCTGTAACAATTATGAAAGCACTGGGTACTGATTATAGCAACTGACTGTATATGTGAACAATTATTTTTCAGAATCTAAAGGCACGTGTACATCTCCTCCACTTATTAAAAATGGAGTTATCACTAGTTCAGTAGGAGGCAGCTATGAAAATGGTTCCTCAGTAGAATACAGGTGCTTCGATCACCATTTCCTACAAGGCCTAGAGTGTCCCACTGTTCACAGGGAGTGTGGACCACACCACCATTGTGTTTAGGTACGTACGACTAATTGTGGCTCTAGTTAATGAGATAAACCGTATCCTTTCACTTTCCGTGCTCTTTGTGCTAGTAGAACACTCATGGAACGCTTAACGTGCTACATTTGTGTGAGTTAGCGTGCCTATGTAGTCAGACATCTACCAAGAACTACAGAGAAACACAGCAGGCCATTTTCTGTAAGCTCTGAACATATTTTCTGACTTAAATATTAACTCTGTCTAACTTACTGGACACGCTAATGCCTGGAAATTTGAAGGTCGTCATCACAACACAATGCTTCCTGGCAGACCCAAGATGTAGCAACATAATTTTCTTCTTTTAATTTTTCAGAGCCTTGCACATTTTCTGTTGAAATGGAAAAGAATAATTTACGGTTGAAATGGGATTTTGACAACAGACCATATATTTTCCATGGTGAATATATTGAGCTTCTTTGTAGGAGAGATACGTATGTGGCTCAGTTATCTACTATTGGACCTGATCTTGGAGTGCGACGTGACAGAGGGCAGATAAAATATCCAAGATGTATTCAAAGACGAAGGTCTGTGTCTTACAACTATTTTTTTTATTTTATTTTTTTTTTTTAGTCATTGTTAGTCAACAGTCATCATGTTGTAAATGTCAGAAAGATTAGGCTCTACATTTCTACTTTTTGGTCATTATAAAGGAAAAAATAATATTCTTTTTTTTTTAACTAATGAAAGCATTGTGTGTTATTTGATATTTGCAACACTTTGGCAATTAGATAAATAAATCAGTTTATATGTGCAATACTTAAATGTGAAAAAATTAACCTATGTTTTCAGAGGTAGAAAAAGTCACATTTTCTTCCATTTTCTTCCATGTACAGATACTAAAGGTTGGAAACACAGTTGTATAAATCTTTCAACTGATAGGAGAACATGCTAATAACAATGATTAAAATTATTAAAATAATACAACAAAATGATGGGTGTAAAACTTTTATATTTGATTTTTAACTGTGGTAAAAATCAGAATAGAAAACTTTCATATGCCATTTAAATGTTTTAGTGTATCTTTGATTTGTAGTTCCTAAGACAAAAAGAAATAAATATCTTAGAAAAATTGTAAAAAAAAGTGTTTATGTAGTAAAAGAGATGGCGTTTATAAAAGGGACTTCTGGTATAATTTTACAAGTGTGTTTTCATGCTTTCAAAAGTTCCTAGTTAAATCAATGACTAATTACATGAAATATAGAAGGACTGAGGCTAATAAATACTTGACCAGAAGTGATGCTTATTTTAAAAATCTCTTTTTCTCTTACCCCTTTCTCGGCCTTTCTTACCAAGGATGCTGTCTTATCAAGAACCCGTTGAGGACATAAAATGAATTGCAGAAAGAAGATTCATATTTCAATACATTATAGAATTCTTTATGAAACGTAATTTTTAGAAGAAAAATGATGACTTAAAAACATAAGTTTAAGGGGGGTGGGAGATGGGAGATGAGAGTAAAGGGGATCAAATATGTGGTGATGGAAGGAGAACTGACTCTGGGTGGTGAACACACAATGGGATTTATAGATGATGTAATACAGAATTGTACACCTGAAATCTGTGTAATTTTACTAACAATTGTCACTCCAATAAATTAAAAACAAAAAGTTTTCACTTGCTTGAAGATTTGAACCAAAATTGTATATAATGAATATTTTCTGTACCTGTAAATAAAAGCCAGAACACATCCTTTCATTTCTAGCTTCATTTCTAGTTTTCGTTTAGAGTTTCATCTCTAGCTTCATTTCGAGTTTCATCTCTAGTTTCATCTCTAGTTTCATCTCTAGCTTCATCTCTAGTTTCATCTCTAGCTTTTATTTCGAGTTTCATTTCATTTCCAGTTTCATCTCTAGCTTCATCTCTAGCTTCATCTCTAGCTTTTTTTTCGAGTTTCATTTCATTTCCAGTTTCATTTCCAGTTCATCTCTAGCTTCATCTCTAGCTTCATCTCTAGCTTTTTTTCGAGTTTCATTTCATTTCCAGTTTCATCTCTAGCTTCATTTAGTTTCATCTCTAGCTTCATCTCTAGCTTTTATTTCGAGTTTCATTTCATTTCCAGTTTCATCTCTAGCTTCATTTCTAGTTTCATCTCTAGCTTCATCTCTAGTTTCATCTCTAGCTTCATCTCCAGTTTCATCTCTAGCTTCATTTCTAGTTTCATCTCTAGCTTCGTCTCTGGCTTCGTTTCGAGTTTCATTTCATTTCCAGTTTCATCTCTAGCTTCATTTCGTTTCATCTCTAGCTTTTTTTTCGATCTTAGTTTTGGGGGCACAGCTCAGTTCAGTTCCAATATGTTGATTTTCATCAGTTTCAGAGGGGCCCAGAGTCGAACCTGGCTTCGCTCCAACAAACTGAGCCACTGGGAGGAAGGGAGGGAGCTGGGGAGCCGGAGCCACCCGGGAGCCCAGGAACTGGGCCACCTGGGAGCTCCGGGAAGCTCAGCAAGGGAAGGTGCCGTGTTCAATTTTAGTCGCAGGGGGCACACAATACGCCCCCTACTGGATTGAACCCGGCATCCTTGTGGTTAGAGCTCTCTCTCTAACCACTATGAGCCATCCGGGAGCTCAGCTCAAGGTGCTGAGTTCAACCTTAGTCGCAGGGGGCACGGCACACAAACCATCCATCCCCTGTGGGAGTTGAACCGGCAACCTTGTGGTCGAGAGCCCGCGCTCTAACCAACTGAGCCACCCTGCTGCTCGGAAGCTCACACCTCAAGGTGCGGTGTTCAATCTTAGGTGCAGGGGGCATGGTACAAAAACCATCACTAGCGGGAGTCGAACCGGCAACATTGTGGTTGTAGAGCTCACGCTCTAACCACTTGAGCCACCCGGGAGCTCAGCCGCAGCTCAGCTCAAGGTGCTGTGTTCAACCTTAGTCGCAGGCAGCGCTGCACAAAAACTATCTCCCGCGGGAGTCGAACCAACAAACTTGTGGTCGAGAGCCCGCGCTCTAACCAACTGAGCCACCCTGCTGCTCGGAAGCTCACACCTCAAGGCGCGGTGTTCAATCTTAGGTGCAGGGGGCATGGTACAAAAACCATCACTAGCGGGAGTCGAACCGGCAACATTGTGGTTGTAGAGCTCACGCTCTAACCACTTGAGCCACCCGGGAGCTCAGCCGCAGCTCAGCTCAAGGTGCTGTGTTCAACCTTAGTCGCAGGCAGCGCTGCACAAAAACTATCTCCCACGGGAGTCGAACCAACAAACTTGTGGTCGAGAGCCCGCGCTCTAACCAACTGAACCACCCTGCTGCTTGGAAGCTCACACCTCAAGGCGCGGTGTTCAATCTTAGGTGCAGGGGGCATGGTACAAAAACCATCACTAGAGGGAGTCGAACCGGCAATATTGTGGTTGTAGAGCTCACGCTCTAACCACTTGAGCCACCCGGGAGCTCAGCTGCAGCTCAGCTCAAGGTGCTGTGTTCAACCTTAGTCGCAGGCAGCGCTGCACAAAAACTATCTCCCGCGGGAGTCGAACCAACAACCTTGGGGTTGAGAGCCCGCGCTCTAACCGACTGAGCCACTCAGGAGCTCTGCATCAGTGCACCTCAAAGTGCTGTGTTCAATCTTAGTTGCAGCCAAATGAGCCCCGACCACCGGGGTGTCAGCTGCAGCTCGTTGTCTTCATTCTAGTTGCGGAGGGTGCAGCTCGCTGGCCTATGTGGAAAGCGAACCGGCAGCCCTGTGGCCCAGAGCTTGGGCTCTCACCAACTGAGCCACCTGACTGCCCTGCCCCTCCATTATTTTTAATTCAATCTTTCCATCAATATTAAAAAAATAACAAACACTAGGGATAAGAAATCTCATTATATTAGAGGCTTAACTTTATTAGATGTGGAAGAGACTTTTTGGAAGTCACTGATGAAATGAGATGCTAGAGTAGTTTTTAAAAGGCGGGGGAAGAATAAAGGAGTCTTTTGCATAAAAAGGGTAAAATCTGAGTATGTTAAACAAATGGGAAGTCAGTAAAGAGAGACAGGAGGGGGATATCGGGAAAATATTGTATAGTGATTGCAGAGGGTCCCTGGAACAGTGAGAAGTGGTGGGACCCAAGGCACAAGTAGCAGATGACGCTTGTCTGGGAGAAGGGGCTGGTTTTGTGGCTGGAATGAGGCATTCACGTCAGATGGTTCTTATTTCTCTGTCCAGGAGGGGACGTCCCCTGCTGAGAATGGGGAAGGATCATGGAGAGAGAAGTTCAAGGACTGAAGAGCCCAGAGAAAGTTTGAGAAAGTCCTGTAGAGAGTGCGTGAGATGACAGAGACGTGAAGGATTGCTTGACGCAGAAGCTCGTCCAGCAGGGTGATGTGGCAGTTACAGCTGTTTCATTGCAGTAGCATTCCATTACATGTGCTGAGAGACTGTTACGATCGCGGCCATTCTGTTTTCAGAGAACTTTACGTGGTGAGATAACTATCATCATGGTGGCGGTGAAAGCAAAGCTTGCTGAGGCCATTTGCCATCCTGTGGGTACAGGGATGGGAACAAACATGAGTCACTAACTGGGCGACGTCCGAAGATTGAAGGAGGGCACTGCCTAGGTCTGTGAGACACTTTCATTTTCAAAAGCAAGTGAGGAATCATAGATTCCCTTGACCTTGATGTATGTATTAAATCTGCTTATTTTTCTCTTGCTAATCTGTCTCACGTCTGTTTGATTATTAGAGCAGCCAAAAGAATCTTGAGGGTACAGGAAAGTTTCTTCCTCCCCCAACTTAGCAAGTAACCAGATATTTAATAAAACGTGAACTTTGGGAATATATATCTACATCATTGCATCATGTGCATAAGATTCAACAATTTACTTATTCTCAGGACCAAAAACCAGATCAACGAAATAAGGAACAATCTACCATTTTAACTTCTGGATGTGAAACTTTATTAAGTTTCAAAGGCGGGAATGAAGAGGAACAAAATTTTGCCTTTGGGATATTGATTTTAAGCTGGTTGTTAAGAAACAAAAGACTCATAAAGAACCTTTGACCCTCCCCCTTTCCTGCCTAACGATTCAGATGGAAAGACCTGGTTTAGGAAGGGACCTTGGCATAAACTCCTTAGCATAAGGTGGGAAGACACCCAGTGGAGACTGCTGGCCACCCTTCCCCCGTGTCCCATTATTTTTCGGATTGCCTAACAATTTAGCTTCTGTGAGTGTGACACTCTTCCTAGATTACCTGCAAAGCACCCAATCTGACCTCACTGTCCTTGGAATTTTTACGCGTCTGTGAATTCCCGATGCACATATGTTAAAATTCAGTTTTATCTTATTAATCTGATTCCTTAATTTGATGATTAGTTCAGCTAGAAGCAGGGCCACTGGGAGAACAGGGGGAGGAAGGAAGGAAGATGTGAGGGGAAACAAAGAAAAGAGCATCATTCCTAAGAAAAGGTGCAGCTACAGCTCACTGTAATGGATTACTACCCTGTCAGCATTCCAGTCAGGGAAAACTCTCCACAGCTTGTGTCCCCTGGACAGTTCCTACAAGGCAATCCCTCCTCCAGTGGGAAGGAGTCGTCAACAGACACACCCTGGCAACGCCCGGGATCACCTGTCACTCCACCCCTGAATATTTCACACCCTCATTAAAATACAATCCTAAATTACTTTGTTTGGCCGCAGTCACTTTCCTATTGTGCCTGTCCACACCTGCATTTCGGGAATATATTTCTCTTAATAAATCCTCGGCCTGCTTTCCTTTGTTCACGAGGCGCTGTTCCTACATCCTGGAATGCCTTCCTGTCATGGCTCACACTGGCTCTCCGATAACACAAGGTGAGAGCAAAAGAATTAATGTCCAAAGCCCTCACAGGATTGGAGAGCCGCAAGGAGAATCACTACTGCTAGCTCCTGGAAACCTCTGCAGCTGGGAGCTCAGGGCGTCTGCCGGCAGAGTAAGCGGTTTTTCGTTTTTCCTGTCATCCTTCCCAGTCTATTTCCGTGGGGTTTGGGAGAATTTAGAAGTGCAGCATGTCCTTTTCCTCTCTTCTACATGTAGATTGGCAGGAAAAAAAATATTTGAAGCTAGTTTCTCGGGAGTAGCGACTCACAGCTTTTCGTTATTGAATCTTTTCTCCCAGAGGTGGTCATTTTTTGTATCTATGTCTCTTGTGCTGTTTTGCATGACAAGGAAATACCACAGGGACAGAAAGCCTTTGGCTTCCTTGGTTCAGCTGAGAAAAGGCTAATTGGTTTGAGTAGCTGTCATGCAGGGACTCTGGTCCCGCTACCTGCAGAAGAACACAGGACATGGTGAGGCCAAAAAGGATCACCCACGGAGCCATACATAGGGGAGTCATACCACTATAGTCTCGCTGGCGGCTGGGTTGGAGACACAGGAAGCAGGAGCCACACCATCTGCAATCCGCCGTCCATCTCTGCCAACCAACCAACTCCTTGCTAACTGCAACCCCGTCCGCTTCTCTGCCAACCAACCAACAACCAACTCCTTAGCGTAGCCACGGCAGTGATATTAGTGGCTAATGGCTCACTGATTACAGCTGATGGCCATACTACCGAGCCAGCACCTTCCACGTGAGGCCGAGAGCCTGGAAACTGCTCTCCGGACTCTGTCCCCAGTAGCTATTAAAATCCTACCTATCAGTGGCCAGACTATGGATCCTTTGCATTGGAAAAACTTCTAATTGGAAAATGTGTTAGAGAACCTCATTGACAAGCTGTTTTATTGGAACCTACAGAAAGACCACATGTTTAACACAAAGGGATACAAGGAAATTTAACTCTTCTTAATCTTTTGAATTAGTTCTTCTCATCTTGTGTCTTATAATGCTAATATCAACATTAGGTATAAAAAAGGCAGAAGGGAAAATCAAGAGCTGTGTAAATTTTATAGAGATACAAGATTATGAGAATTGGTACGTTGAAACAGGTTTTAAAGGATTTAAAACCGATCAGAAACTTGACAAAAATGGAAGCTGATTTTTCAGTCTGACAGAAATGAGAAAGTCTTAGTATGTACCCTGTGCCCTCTGCCAAGTAGATCAGAAATGGAAGCACAGCCACAGCTGCCCCGAGCCTGCTGAGCTACGCACAGGAAAAAAATTGGAAAAGGGGCACTTTTAAAAACACAGGCCTCCCTTGTCCAGCCTGGCTCCCCTTTTCCCGACCTACCTCCTTAAAATTTGTGAAAGACAAATAAAACCCTGAGCACAAGCCCCTTAGCAGTAGACAGACTCCAACCAGGAGCCTAACAAAACTTTACTGCCACATGTGTTCAACTTTTCCTGAATTACCTGTAAATCTCCTATTTTTACCTTTAAGACCTAATAGCCCACCCTACCCTTGTCAAATGTTGTATTTACCTGATTTTTCCTGACTGTCTTTGGAAATGAAATTTTTCTGTGAATTCTAGGTGTTCATATATTACAGTTCCTGATCTGTGTCTGCAGGATTGAAGTTAGAGAAGGTGCGAGTCCTTTTCTCTTTCCTGAATTTAGATCGGCAGAATTAGTGGGTTTGGGCCTGGCAGTCTCCCATTTTGTGGGCGACCTGAGACTCCCTGTCCCTCCGCCTCCCCCATCCTGAGCACCTGTGTGGCGAAGGCCGGTGCTTTCTCTCCTTACCTTTGTGACCCTCCGGCTCTGGGAGGGTGGCGTCCCCTGCACTCCGTGTGGAGAGGCCTCCACGTCCTGGTCTGAGCGGTAAAGAGGCTGGTTGGTGTGTCTCACCATTTACACCTCACTGTTCACGTCCGGACGACGGGCCCTTGGAATGGGAAACACTTTTGTTTATCCCAACAGACACGCCGCCTCGCGACGTGGCGGCCGCCATGTTTAGTTTATCGCGAGAAAACGCAACCTCGGGATATGGCGGGGCTGTTTTATCGTGAGAAACACGCTTCTCACGACGTGGCGGCGGCCATGTTTTATTTACCCAAGACGCCTCGCTCTCGGGACCTGGTGGTGGCCATGTTTATCTCGAGAACCCCTGCTCTCGCGCGATTCTGGCGGCCATAGTGAGGGTGAGGGTTGGGGTCAGGAGTCAAGGGTCAAGCGTATCTTTGGATTCTAAGGAATTCATAGGTATCTATTTCTTCATATAACAGAATGGAAAAATGTGAACACCGGTTGAATATTGACTGTAGCTCCACCAGCGTTCATTAATCTATTCTCTCTATTCTGTATGTTGGATTGTTGCGGAAAAGTATGTTCTGAGTTTATCATCTCTACAGAACTTTCCAGCTGGTTGCTGAATAGAGCTCATTGGATGTTCATATGTTAGTAAGTTATGTCTAATAATATCGTAAATGGTCGCTGCCCAATATTCAACGGCAAGAGTGCAGCACACATTTTTCTTTTCTAAAATGAGAAAATGTAACTTAGGGGATAGCGTGTGACTGTTCTTCACCAGCTGTGTATCTCTGATGTGATATAAAATGAAGTCCATACCTCCCCCGAAGAGTTGTAGCATCAAAATATTCTTGTTGGAGATTCTGAGACTCAGACCTCTCAGCAGTGAGGAGAGATGCAGGCCCTCTTTTCCTTCTTCCCAGTCAGCTTTCCATGGACGAGCTGTTCATCACACCCCCATCGGTCGAGTTCCTACTGACCCCCTAAAATCTAGGGCTGACATTGTTCCATGTTTACGTTTTTCAGATTTTTCATAGAAACTTTAAAATGTGTCTGTCCAGAATGATTTTAGCTAATTCATGCTGATGAAATGTGTGATCACAAAAACTATTTTTTCAGGATTTTGAACATTTTCCAAAATACTTCTGTACCAATAAGTGCATGAAACTGTTACGGCCATCAAGGTTATTACGACAAGGTCTTCACAGTTCTCAGCATGCATCACCTTGCTTTTTAGTTTCCTTTATTTTAAAATAATGTACTCCTGTGATTAAACGGTGATATGCTAAAGGCGCAACAATCAGACTCTAGAGATAAGAATAAAGAGGTTAAACATCAAGTCTTACCTCTATTATCTCTAAACACAACTCTAGTCCCTGTAAAAATTCTGTGTGTTGTTCTGTAAAAACTAGCGTTCAAAGTGGGGTATGGGTGTGAATGTTTCTTGATATGGATTATCATTTTTATGTTAGTGAATAACTATTACATACTCAACTGGATTCTAAGTCCTCTTTATGATTTGTTTGAATTATTAAAAGTGTTAGAATCTTGCAGGAGGCTGTCTGTCATCATTTTGTGTATATTTTTCTCTTTACATGTAAGTAAGCTAAAAAGAGGAACTGATAATTTTTGGTATCTTGTCAACAAGCATAGTTTGGTATTTGTGAAGTAGTATTATTTCAAAGATAAAAAGCAGGATATTGTTTCCTCCCAAATCATATCTCAGAATGCCACAGAAATTATGGACGAAGCTTTGAGAGAGGTCGAGAATGGTGGACGAAGGCAGGCTCTCAAGTGACTGCATCTAATTTCTGGTCACAGGTCCTATGAATACGACATGGCACTTCAGTTTGTCACGTTTTAATGCAGTGCTTTTTGTAGTAAGGTTTTATTCTCAGAGTATCATTATTTCATCCACTTCAGAGTAACACAAATTCTGACTTATGAACAAAAATGAGTTAACACTTCAAAAAATAAAGTTAAGAAGAATTGTGATTATAATAAAAAATCCTAAAAAAGTGTGCGTATTATAATTTCATGACTTCATTCTATCTCTATCTTTTCACACAAGTGGGATACTCCACTTTCCCTTCCCGACAGATTGCTCAAAATGCAGAATGTGGTGACTTCACGATACCCAGTTTTACACACAGATTCAATAAAATCATCTGTTTTAGAATAAAGTTTTTTCTCATAACTCCATTTAAACTATATTTTATGTTTTTCCATAATTTCTTCTGATATTGCACATGCATCTGAAGGTACAAAAAAATGAACATAAAAAATTAAGTAGAATACATTTTCCACAGATTTTCAGACTTTCACATAGAATCCTTTATACTCGTCCAGTAATTCATTCGCAAAATCCTTTCCAATCCAACTTATTGGAAATCCATCATGTACATTAAAATCATTTTATACAAGCAATGATATAAAAATGAGGAACTATGTTAAAGTGTAATAATTAACTGTCATAATCAAACAATTCTAATGTCAATTATCATAGAAAGAGCTGTTATTAAAGAATGTTGTTGCTGTTGTTGCTTAAGAATTTTGCAAACTTTATTTCTTCACATATCAATATTTGGTAGTCAAGCAATCAGCAGAATTGATTAACTTACCAAATTTGATTATAAACAGCAAAATCTCATACTCATTACGCTGATTTTCTCAGAATCCATGAGCACATCAAAGGACTCACCTAAGCATTTGGGTGGTTCTGACCACTCTCCACCTCCACATGTTATCTGCTTGTTTCCCTGACGTTCATACAAGAACTGGCATTGGTAGTCAACAGATGACCCTGGCGCATATTCTGCCAATGGGAATGTAGTGATGTCCCCATTTTGAATAGGTGGAGGGACCCCACATTTTCCTTTAGACTCTAAAAAACATTATTATTTATTTACAGTTCAAAGAAAAACGTAGGTTAACCTAAGCAAATAAAAACAGAGCAAAATATGTAATGAAGACTTGTGATTTCTGATGACAGAAAAGACTCACCGAAGTAATTTTAACCGCTTGTGCTGAGAATCACCCCACGGGAAAGCACATGTGAAACATTAACAAATACGTCTGCTTTGCAGGATTCCAGCATGAAGAAATGGTGGTCTTGTGGTTCTGATTTGCGTTTCCTTAATAGCTAGTGTAGTTGACCATTTTTTTCATGTATCTCTTGGCCGTTTGTATTCTTCTTAGGACAAGTTTCATTTTTTAATTGAGAAGATCCTACTATATGCTGCCTGCAGAAAACTCACTTCATACTTGAATACATAGCTAGGCTCAATGTAAAACACTGGGGAAAATACACACCAGGTCAAAGGTTTAAGTGGATGATACCATATATCCTTGGTTGGTGCCCCGTGTTTCCTGAACCCTAAACCCTGGAGTGCCCCATGACCACGTTCTCTGAATTTTTTTTATATACACTAATTCTCTGGGTGACAGCAGCTAGCATCCCATCTTTAAATACAATCCGTATGCTGAAGAACCCCACATTTATATCCCATCCTATGATCTGCCCCAGCTAATCCAGGTCTCAAAGTGGAATTCCATAGTCTGCCAGACGGACTGAAGGTGCCTTTACTATATTTACTCCTCGGGAAAAACTGAGTGTCTGAATGCTTACGATGGAGAATGTTCCATGATTCCAACTCTTCTACTCTGGTTGAAGCTTTCATAAAATCAAGTCTCGGGCACATACGTCGAGTCTATGACTCTGAGTCTGAATGTGCCTGTGAACTTTCATTTGCATTTCTAACAACATCCCAGAAGATGCAGTGGCTGCCGTCCAGGGACCACACTTTGAGAAGGAAGGAGTGAGCAGACTCACGATAGTGTCCACGTGCCATGCCTTTCGTGGAGGCATAAACGTTCTTTGACTTGGCCTAAAACATAACTTATGTCCACTTTTTAATGGTGCTAGAAGCCCTAGTTTGGTAATTTATGTTAAAAATTATAAATGGTTTTATATATTCAGAACACTAAAGAATTATGTCTCATGACTTTGTAGACAATTGGTTAACAACTTGCATCAAAAACAGAATTTTAGTTTGCACACTGTCCTTACCTATACACTGAGGTGGAGATGTCCATGTTCCCATGTGGCATGTTATCCCATCTTCGGCAGATATCCTGAAACCATCTTCACAACTATAATTTAATTTGGTGCCATGTGTGTAAGTGTGGGGTTCATCTTTTTCTTTTCCTTCTTCTGAAGAGATAGATGAATTCGCGGTTCCATGTTCGATATGAGGTGGCTGAGAACATGGAAGTTTTTCTATATGAAGAACAGAGATCAAAGAATCAAGCGCAGAGATAAATGTTTCAATTGAGAAATAAAATCAAACGCTATTTGGGATTTTGAAATAAGGATAATTTGAACAAATTATGTAAAACCTGGAAAGTATTTAAAAGTTGCAAGAATATATGTCTGCCTAACACTGATGCTACTATCTTCTTGTTCCAAATGCCCTTCTTGTCCTGTTCCTAGGGGGTGGACACTGCACACAAACAGAAATTGTTTCTGGCATTTACACAGTGAGCTCGTTTTTGTCTCTGTTCATTTCACAGGGAAAGGGATTCAATTTGTGCACCAAGACTGTAATTTCCCGTTGCAGGATGCGGTGGGATAGATACGGAGAAAGCTCAGCATCCGGCTCCTTTACTCAAAGCACAGGGAGTTTTACCCTCCTTAGGAGGAAGATCACAGCAGGTGAGGACCACTGTCCATCCTTGCACTCAATTCCTTCTGGTCCCTGAATGAGAGAGTTTTCTTGCCACAGAATACTTTTTCTCCATCCTGATAATTCACTGTTAGTTGTCATTTTTTCAGTTTTGGGAATCTGAGGTGGAGGTGGACACCTTCGTGCTTCTAAAAACATTAAAATTACCTTTCTTGATGAAAAGGCATAAGTGAAAAGGATAATTCAGTAAACAGAATTGTCAGTAATAATATATCCTAAAAGACCAAATTATAATGTTATGGTCTGTTTTATGTTCTTTGGGTGTATGTCTTTTTTTGCTTTTATTTTGTTGTTTTATAATGTTTGTTTTAAAGCTATAAATATCGACGCTTTTGCTGTATCTCCTAGATTTCAATGTACACTGCAATCACTGCCATTTCATTTAAATTATTTGTTGGTAAATTATTGATAAAGCACTTTTTTTATTTAAATTTATTGGGGTGACAATTGTTATTAAAATTACATAGATTTCAGGTGTGCAATTCTACATCACATCATCTATAAATTACATTGTGTGTTCACCACCCAGAGTCAGTTCTCCTTCCATCACCGTATATTTGATCCCCCTTACCCTCATCTCCCACCCCCCACCCCCCTTACCCTCTGATAACCACTAAATTACATTCCCCAGATTAATTTTCAAACCCCGTGGCCATCCTGTGGTCACCGACTGCCCTTCAATCCCTTCACCCGTCCCCCCCCCCCGATAAAGCACTTTTTAAGTTTTCCATATTTGTGAGATGGATGAATAAGGTACGTAGGTCTCTGTTATTTTTGCTTTCAATTTGGAGAGCGGTTTAAGGATTTTTTTAAATTGAAATTTGTTTGGAATTCCATTATTACATGGAAATGAGTCCTTGTCTTAAATTAATCGATTGTATTAAAATAGGACAAAAGAGATTGTAAGGCAAGGAGTATTACAAATGTTATAAAGCATTATTTTATAATTATAAAAATTAACTCACAAGCACAAAGCAGTTATATAAGTATCTAAAATATTTCAAATAGACATAGCAAAGATGAACAGAACTAAAAAAATAAATATCCAATTCCACAATTCTAGTTATTAATACCGACAGCCTTCTTACTCTAATGGACAGCTAGACAAAAATTTTTAAAAAGACATCGAAAAATTTTAAGACAAATGTACACCTTTTTAACTGGGTCTGAAAACTAGAGTCTACATGTGCTTTTATATGAAAATGGAACCATCGAAAAGATGGAAAATGTGTGGTACAACAAAAACATGAATAATTTTCAAAGTATGGAAGTCTTACACAGTACAAGCTCTGACAACAGAATTACATTAGAAATCAGTAAGAATGTCCCCCCTTGTCCCCCTTCACACAGAGTCTCCCTCACCTGTATTCAGTTTTTTGTACAACCTGTGTCCCCCCCCTTACCTGCACTCACCTTTCTTTGTATAATCACTGTTCCCACTTACCTCTACCCACAGGCCTTTGCACAACCAAACTGACCAGAAATGCCACGTTTACTGGGAGCTTCTCTTCCTGAGTGAGGAGATGGAATGAGGGGGTTACTCGCAGGTAGACATTCAGGAAATTGACCAGGGCACAGAGAGACAAATATGGGGGTGGGTGACAGCTCCGAGGCAGAGAGTTGGGGTGTACGTGGGAATGGTAACTCATAAAGCAGTAACGTACACATGCAGCAGACCTGGGGAGATTTTGCTTTATTCACTCGGGAGGGGTCCTGGGGAGTGGAGACTGGAGGGGATGAAGAGCAGACGATGGTAGCCTCATACAGCAATAACGTACACTTTGCAGTCAACATGCGGACATTTTGCTTTATTAACACACGGAGTAGTTATTAAAACTGTCTTTGGACTTCACGACACAAAGCACATCCCGAAGTTTCCAGCAGGTGCTGAAATTCCGAATATCGTCTCCATCCACAATGCATGATGCTGACCCCAAAAGTACTGGAAACAATCACGCTGAGCCATACGTTTACACCAGCAATTAGAGAGCAAGCAGGCACCATGGAAAGTACTTTCTCTCATTACAGAAATGACATACATCACACCTATATTGAGAATGTGGCCCAGGAACCTCCCTATTGGAGAAGAGTCCTACAGAAGACAGGTGGAGGGATAATCTGTGTGTCTGGAGTGGACCTGAAGGTAGAGAGTGATGGTTCTAACAGAAATATAAAAGGATCCACAGAAATGTAAGCGTATGAATATGTGTCCCGCCCTCTGAGAAATCACCCTGTCAGAATGGCTAGCTTCATAAAGTAACAAGAGTTGCCAACAATGTAAAGAAAAGGGAGCCCTCCTGCACTGTGGCTGAGATTGAATATTGCTGCAGCCGCTATGGAAAACAGTACGGAGGTTTCTAAAACATTAAAAATAGAACTTCCTTCTGGCCCAGCAATTCTACTTCTGGGTGTTCATCCCAACAAATCCAAAGCATGATTTCACAAATGCATGTGCACCCCTGTGGTCATTGCAGCTTTATTTAAAGTATTATTGCAGTGTTATTTACAGTATTATTTACAGTATTATTTACAATACTCAAGATGTGGATGCAACCTATCTTTGTGAATGGACGAATGTATAATGAAGTTATTGTGTATGTGTTTCAATGTTTTTATCTGTGTACATGTGTGTGAACACATACATACATACACACACACTCTTCACACACAATGGAGTATTCCCCACCCATAAAAAAATGAAGTCTTACCATAAAGTGTAATATACTGAGTGAAATAACTCTTCACACATACATCATTTCACTTATATGTAGAATGCAGAAAATAAACACACAAAACAGAAACCAACTCATACATACAAAACAAATCAACAATTTGACAGCTGACAAATTGTTGGGTACGTGGGTACGTGGTGGGGGTCTATGTCAAAACGATTGAGAAGCACAAAATGCCAGGTATAGATATAGTCATGGGCTATGAAATAAATATAGTCATGGGATATGAAATAATGTAGTAACCATATTGTGTCAGACAGCCACTAGACGTCCCAGTGGTCACAAAGTATATAAACGTCTAATTTACCATGTTTTATACCTGAAACTAATATATGTTGTCAACTATAGTTTAAAACAAATTTTTTAAAGGGCAACACAGCAAAACAAAACAATGTAAACAGCACCTACTAGTTGTTTTAGTCATGAAACTTACAGGGTTGATTGAGGCTTCATCAAATCTCCGCATCATGAAGAAGTTCCATTCTTTTCCAAATCAGTTTTCAAGTTTATCTTTACTTTTTTTTTTTTTTTTTTAACGTGTAGATGTTTCTGAAACCTCACCATTACCCAAATGAAAGTCATTAGTTAAAAAATGGGGGTTTGATTTCATGGTTTTAGTGTTGAATTGAAGGAAGGCTTCGTATATATACTTACTCATTTTCACTCTATTTTGGGGATATTCCTCAGTCTCACTGTGGCTTCTTTATATCCTTAGTTACAGTGCTTCTGTTCAGCTAGTGTTCAAATGATGCTTGACATTATAACTTATTTGTAATTTTGGTGGGATCCTGGGATGCATTTACCTAATCCACCGTCTTGAAAGTCTATTTTTAATTTTTTAAATGAGTTGTGTTTTGTGGAGGAGTTTCAAACTTAGAAATTCCCATAAACCCACAGTTTCCCGTATCATGAACATATTACGTGAGTATGGAAAAATGAACAAACACATTAGGATTATTATTCACTAAAGTCTACACTTTATTTTCAATTCCCTTATTTTCTAAGGAGTGTCTTTTGTTTTAGGATCCCATTTACGATACGACGTTACATTTATTGTCAGCTCTGCCTCACTTCTTCTGGCCTCTAACAGTTTACTCGTTTCACAAATATTCCCCATACTTGTCACTGCCTTAAGTGCCGTACGAGTTGCCAACTAGATTGTATGGCATTTGCCACCTTCCTTGCCTGGAGAACAGCACTTGAGGCTGTTCTGAGAATGCCCGTGACGGCCTTCCCGTGGGCATGGTGTACCCCTGAACGATCTGAATGACAGCCACACGGAAAAGAGGGGATAGTAGCACATGTGCCCTGTGTTGCTGGGCCCAAGCTGTTTACAATATAAATGAAATGGAAATAATCACCCTTTATGTGTACAAGCTTACAGTGCATTGATGGGCTCCTCTCGTGCACGCAGAACCCTTCAGCTGCAATCCATGCCATCCCTCTTGTTCAGCTGAAGTTCAGGGATCACATGTAGGGTGCTGGGCTCTGGGCGACATGATGGGGAAAGCAGGTAAACCACTATTGGACCCTGTAACTTGCTATCAACATACGCTGGACACCAGTATTTATACCAAAGGAACTTGTACAGAAAAAGTGCTCATTATGGGATCAGATCAGAAAAATGGTTGTGCATGTTGTGTTTCTTTTTTTAGTAGGATGGAAGTTAATAGAGCGGGAAGGAGGGAGTTAGTCCAAGCTTGCATTACTACAGTGGGGACCATGGCGGGCGGAAGGTGCAGAAACTTTCTCCCAAGTGTTTTCCAGGAGACAGAGAGGAAGCTGCCACTTCACTTGCACCGTCCTTGCTCTCTCAGGCAATGAAGCCAATACACACACCTCATTACTCTATAGGCCAATACACAGCTTTTCAGAACTTGCCGAGGGAAGGGTCTTCTCAATCCAACAGTTAATAGGATTGATACAACCTAGAGACAATATTGCTTCAAATGAGACACAATATCATGACTCTGACGTGATATAAAAATCTGACCTGGAAAAACAAGGTCAAAACACACGATCGTGTGAGGCCAGCACCTGTTGCTCTGTACTCACCATTTACATGTATGTACCATGGAGACCTGTCTCCTCTAATGACAGAACAGTACGTACCTTCACTCTCAGCTATGGCAATTTGTCACCTTCGTGAGAAGGATACACTCAAGGCCTGAAATGTTAGCTCTGCCACCAGAGATCGATCAGCAGTCTTGGAACCTGTGCGTGTCTCACCCGCACTGTTGCCAGCTACACGTTCATTGTTCACTCTGAATAGAGACCACATGGACTGTACCTGCCGAGCTTTGAAATATGTCTTCCTTTTCTTTTGAGAGGCTTTCACTTGAAATGTGAAAGGTTCGAAACACGACTTCATTTCTAAATGGAAAGAAAAGGGGGAAGGAAACGTCCTCTTCGAAAAGCTGTGAGAACAAAAAACTTGCACAATACAGTGTTTTAACTGCTCACTTATGGGCACGATTAGCCAGGAGTTGCCTCTAATGCACAGAAAAGAAAAACAGGTTTCAGTTCGTTTTACAAACTGCGGGGAGGAAAATCCACCTTCCCCGTGACTGTAGCAGAAAAACGGACCAATTCGTTACAGCAAACACAGGAGAGGGGCAAAGAAATACTTTCTCTTTCAAAGCCCCAGCTTGACAGTATGTGTTTCTCTGAACCAGCTTTGAGACGGCTGTTAGCAAAACTCGGGGGCTGAGCTCAGCGCTTAGATATCAGGCCCCCAATTTCTTTTATGACTACTGACAACCTACTGTAACTGCCTCCCCAATAGAAATGGAGAATTTCAGGACTCTAGGGAAGGACTTTGTGATGTGATTCACTGAAGTTAAAGAGGTGACACTGCTCTCCAACAGGTGTCCGAAGCTCAAACCCACATTTGATCCTGCGCTCACCTTTTCTTGCAGACGCTCCGTCCAGGACACGATTCCTTGCCAATGTGCTTCTCGGCAGCCTCCATTCTCAAGAATGGGTGCCCGGCACACGATTCTAGCTTCCTTTTCTCATTCTGAAAGACAAACCACAGGGACCACTGTAGATTTCTACCTCAACCCTAACGGAGAGACCAAATGCAAAGTCCACATTTGTCTATAAAAAGGAACTCGCTCATCCAGCAGCGAGAAAGAAGCACCGAGGGAGGTCACGTCAGTCTCCACGTCAGGGTGAAGTCCTAATGAATCCAAATGAGCCCTGGATGTCTTTACCAGGCCCCACAAAACCCCTCGTGCGTGAATATCAGATGTCTGGCACATGGGCAGAGGTTTCTTTTCCTGGACAAGTGGTTTAGCACAAACACCCCTGTTTTGGTACTTAAAGAAGCATAAAATTTAAAGAGGGGGAAGCAGCTGCACGAAAAACATTTCTCTGTGGCTGTGTAAGTTCCACTGCGGCCTCTGGGTCAGGTACACTCAACTGAATACCCAGGGCCCAGCCAGGGACTTCTGTGCAGAAATCCAGGAAAACTCACAAAGCACCGATGCATGTCAAGAGCCATCGTGGACTTTATGAACATATCCTGTAGACTTCTATTCTTATCAAACTCTTATGTCTTTAAAATAATGAAATGAAACCAGCTAAAATACACAGCTAGAAAAATTACATACACTGAGGGTTACTTCAGGTATTTTGTGGCCATACGTGAAATTCCAACCACAACTGCTGAATTTTCCCGTCCGTCCGTCCGTCCGTCCGTCCATCCATCCATCCATCATATATGAATATATTAAAATACACGTATACAACACACACATGTACTAGACACAGGCTCACCATCATCTCTCCCAGGGACCGTGTACAACGCCTGCGTCCTTCCCGACCCTCCACACAGCGGGCGCATGTCCTCATCAGTCACTCGCCCACAACGGGCTATTAGTACAAATGCACAATGCAGACTTCATCCCAAGATGCTAATCCTCAAAAGCTACCAGTACAGAAATGAGCACCATATTGAAGATACTGGCAGAAGAACAGTAAGCTTCCTGCATGTTTGCCTCTAATAGTGCCTACTTTCCAGGCTAAGATGTAAACAGAGAGAAGTCAGGATACTTCAGGATGGGCGTCAGTGGAAGGACAGCTCAGGGACACAGGGCCGAGAGCTCGAAATCCCTTGAGACTCTTCGAATTCTTACAGCCTGGACCTAAGTGGTCACAGCCAGATGAATTCACACCTTCAGTGCCGCTTTGCCTCAGTCCTCCAGCTCTCATTTCCAAACTCATAAATGACCCCCCAGTTACATTACCAGGAACGAAGCCCCCTCCCATGTATATCTGCGTTTGGGGAACAAAATAAGTATTAATAGTATGTAAATATACTTCCTATTCAGGTACCATATCTCTGGAGATTCGGTTGTGAATGATAATTTGGGCCAGAATTGACACCTAGGAGTTTTTTTTCTGCAGGCACAAGGCAGGTGGTGATAATGAGATTCTCCATAAGGCTCATGGGCGTAAGAAGGTTATATATATACCTGTACGTACCACAGTTAGCACAGAAATCACCAGTGACAGCGGAAACATGGATGGACGAGTAATGAATTTCCAGGTCTCTACTGTGCTTCAAAGAATGACTAAGACTGTTTTTAGAAAATAGCCAGATGAGGGTAGACAGAAAAAAAATGTGATTTACCTGTGTTTTTTCCTTATACCTGCTAATTCAGGAATAAACTAATGTAAAACTGTAAATATGAAATGTCCTTTGACGTTTCCCCCCTTGTGACAGCCATCAGCTTCACTCACCAAAAATTCCCACGGGGGAAGAAGGCTCCTCCTGGAGGTCCTGGTGTGAGAATGGGTCATGTGGTTGGTTCCAGCCAGTGAGCTGTGAGCAAGAGGCAAGTGTGACTTCTGGGCCCTTCAGAGCTCTGCTAGGAAACAAATGGTGTTTCCAGCCATATTGGGGAGTTGTAACCACAGCATAATCTAACCTATCCTGCTTCCACTCTGGGGACAGTTTATCAAACTTTCAATACGTGTTCTCCATGTGCCCTCCAAATTCTATTTATTGCACGTACAGCTCTCTCTTTCTCAGACCTGTCTTTTAGGAGAAATCCATTTATATCCCTAAGAAAACCCTCTATTTGGATATGAAAACTTTTTTTATTTTTTTCCTGGCAATGCTACAGGAAGAAAATCCTCCCCAGGAAATCAATCCTCTTTCTTTACAAGTTTCTGGATTCAGGGCAAAGGAATCGTGTTCCAGGAAGACATCAAACTCCCTGTGTGCTCCTCCCCTTACGACTCTCCCAACCATGGAGTGCTGGAACGATTAAAGTCAGGCGGGGATGTCCTCTGCACACTGAAACTTACGCTGCCCACGTGTGCAGGTCCCCACACACGATTCCCCATTACAGTATACGCTACAAGAGACATGAGGACCTTGCCTCCCGAAGAGTTCAGTATGCAGTGGGATTGACGATCACAAATATAACAGAAATTATCCAGGAAATGGTCTAGTCCTGACGACAGCAGGATTGGGAATCAGATGAGGGGTGAATCTTCTCTTAGCCCAGGCTACAGAGGAGAAATGGGCCTGTATTGCAATCAATACCGCGAAAGGTCAATGGCAGGAGAAGTGGAACAGCGCACAGGAAAACAGATGGAGGCCACCCCAGCCGCTGCAAATCCCAATTCTCACCGTAAGGTCCTGACACCGTGACAGGTCAGTGAGTCCTAGAGAGACAGGGATCCCTGCCTTCCCAGCAGAACCTGCCGAAATCGCCACACGAGCATTTGGCCCTGCTCCCAGCTCGGCTCTCAACACTGCAAGTGATGGCTTTTCCTAGTGGAAACCTCATTTCCAGGTTTAGTGTAATTCTGTCTCAATGCCGGCGAGCATACGCTTAGCAAAGAAAAAAAGGGAAGCCAGGAGCTGCAGCTGCCCCCAAACTACTGTGCAATTTCTATGCAGCAGGCCCCTCCTGGCCTCTGTCCTCTTTTATAACATTATATTTGATGTAAAAACTTTATTAAGACCCTGAGTCCAATAATAATACCTGGGAAGGTTGTCTTCTCTCAGTCTTATGATGCTCAGGGAATTATTGGGATAACATTTATTGTATTTTTGGCCTGTTGATAGTTTCCTAACTTGATTTATCATTATTATTTATTTATTTAGATGCCGGTGTGGTCCCTGGGACAAAAAGAAATGGGATTGCCAGAAAATGTGATAGGTGTGAGGAGGAGGTTGCCATAGAAACCGCTTAGGTTTTGATGATGGGAGATGATGGCACACATTCTGGAAGGAACTTACAACCGTAAGGAGGCTTGATCCTTTTCATGGCAGAGATCACAAAGGACCTCGATCTGAGTTTCCAAACAGTACAACAGGGAAGCCGTTTGCATTTCTCTTTCACAACACCCCCCCACCACCACACACATACCTTTTTAAAACACAGTGACTATTTCCTTCAGGGTAAGAGTTAATCTAGGTTAGCAGGTCAAGAATAAGGTTATAAACAGGGTGAATTGACATGACTGATGTTTGACTGTCTAGTTCCTCATTCTGTCAGCCTGTCACATTAGCCACTATTTGGAAGCCTCTAGCTCCTTGTTCATTTCAGGTGGAAATAGGGAAGGAAATAATGAACAATGGAAGAAATGAGACAATTAATTAATCTTAAGACAGTCTCATAAAAGCCATGTGGGACCTTCATACTCTCTTTTCGCTGCTGTGGAGAACAACTGGAAAACAAAACAAAACAAACAAAAACGGTTGTGGGCAAAACGTCTTGGGGTTTCATGAGATTTGCAGACAACATTGCCACCACTCACTGACAGTTGTTAGAAAGCCTGAGTTCTCTCACCGTCTTTGCTCTGACACTAAACTGCGGTTTGATCTTGAGCAAAGCTCTCTATCTGCTGGACTTCCAGTTTCCTCGTGAATGGGTTAGACTGAAGCAAAGGGCACTTTCCAAATTGTAGACATTATACAATACAGTTCAGCTTTGTAATTCCAGCTTATAATTCCGCATGTTTCCAACTGAACTTTATTTTAGGTTGTTTTTTTCCCTTGGTAGTTACATCTGGCTAGGGGACAGCTCCTGCTACTCCCCACCCCCCCACACCAAAAAACAAAAAAACCAAACACCAGCTTCCTGTGACTCTACCAAGACAATCACACAGTAAAAAAGGCTAGCTAACACAAATGGTCCCAGGACTACAAACACAGCAGAGTGAGACTGTGTTTGAAACATCTACAAACAGACTTACTCCATGCAGTCCATTTTGCAAAAGGAGAAACTGACTCCTACGACAGAACTACAAATCCCCCAGAGGGTCTGGCTTCCTCCTCTCTGCCTTTCGAGAAAGGAAGGCAAACCGATTCTTCTGCAGTTGCTGACGGTGAGTAAGCCTGCCCTTAGCAGCGACCTGCTGAGATGCCTGCAACTACACAGATTCATGTTGGAGTGGCATCATCGCCCCATAAATACAACAGTCCAGATAGTGTTGTTGTCAAGGAGACTGACGTGTGTCTGGCATGGGCCGCCACCCAGCAAGTTGCACCAGTTTTCACTGCCGTTATTCCTACATAGAGACACTTGTTTTGAAAATGTGAATTTGTTCTAATACAATGGATATATTCTATTGAACATGTAGATCATAACGTGAATTTTACACTTTCATGCACGATGCCTAATTCCATGAGCGAACCTCAGGTCTCTTTTTAAAGTGAAGTGCCATGTTTCTTATACTATTTAGATATTGGTTACACATTTCACATATGTAAAACTCTACCACCATTTTTCCTAGATTTCATTTTTTTTTTTTGCATTTGACTATCAAGTTTTTGAGTGTTTTCCCCATTATTCCTGTGGATTACACGGCACAATTTTTCATCACATTGTATAGTAGTTGTCTATTGCTTCTGTAACAAATAACCTCAAATATGCCTGCTTCAAACAATACAAATGTGCACTTCTGGCCAGGATGGCAGAGAAGGTAAACTGTACTCACCTCCCCCAAGGAGCACATCAAAATTACAACTATTATAGAACAGCCATCACTGAGAACCTACACACTACATGAACAGAATTCTGGTAACTGGCCTAATGTCTCACCGCTAGAAAATTTGGACTTAGGTCTGATGTCAAGCTTTGTGCTAACTCGGTTTGGGTTCAAGGCTACACAAGGTCAGGTGTGAGAATCCTTAAGCCAGAGAATTGTGCTGGCAGGTCCAGGGTCCATCTGACCCATGTCTCCTGTAGCTTCTCTGGAAGCAGCCTTACGCCTGAGTGTTGAATGAGCCATTGGGCCCCCACGCGTGGCCTCCTCTCATCGTCCCCAGTGGACTGAGTGAGGCTTGAGCAGATGGCGATTTCCGTGCCTCTGCCCTGAGAAGCGCCCCCACAGAGCCTCGCCAAGTGGAATGCCAGACCCTGCCATAGGTAGACCTCCAGCCTTTCAGGTCTGTGCTCATTGACATCTCCAAGGAGCCATTTGGAGGACAAGCCAGTGGGAGGACACTCCCCCTACAGGTTTGTCTTGCACGTGTCAGTTTGCACACAGACGAGGAGATAATCTGATTGGGTGAACTGGAAATTATCAAGATTTACTCACTCTACCTATTTCCACCTAAGCAGACAGATCCGGAGATTGCTGGTAACTAGTGAAGCGCACGGAGGACGGCCGATTAAATTTCCTAGGCTCCATTTTACTTCCAAATTGAAAACCTAACCCGCAATTTCTCGTCACGGGCTAAGTCAGCACAAATCTTTCTTGGTGTGCGACCTACTCTGACCTAGGAAAAAGTTCCTTCAAATCCCCTATTATTCATATTGATCTTGTATTATCCAAGGCTTTTCATTAATTTCCAGGGTCTCAGATGTAAGTCACTTGGTTCCTAAGAACACAATACAGGATCTAAAAGGAAAATAAGAGGATATCTGGGATATTGAGACAAGAAAGCCTAATCTTTTGAGATTGAAAAAGAAGCAAAGTCTCTTGCTTTCACAAAAATGAGTCTGAACACTGCTGTTAAATACATTCCCAGAGAGCACATACAGATGGCCTACTGACATGAAAAGGTGCTCAATGTCCCCAGTCGCCACGGAAAAGCAAATGAAAACCACAATGAGATAATCACCTCACCCCTGTCAGAATGGCCGTCATCAATAAATCAACAAGCAACTGTTGGCGAGAATGTGGAGGAAAGGGAGCCCTCGTGCATTGTTGGTGGGATTGCAGACTGGTGCCACCACTACGGAAGACAGTATGGAGGGTCCTCAAAAAATTCAAAATAGAACTACCTTATGACCCAGCAATTCCTCTCTTGAGTATTTATTCAAAGAAAGTGAAAACACTAATTTCAAAAGATACATACACTCCTATGTCAATTGAACCATTATTTGCAGTAGCCAAGATATGAAAACTAGGTGTCCACTGATAGATGAATGGAGAAAATGTGGTACACACACACACACACAATCGAGTATTACTCAGCCATAAAAAAGAATGAAATTGCGATTTGTGCCAACACGGGTGGACGTAGAGGGTATTACGCTCAGTGAAATAAGTCAGACTGAGAAAGACAAATATGGACATACCTCCGAGATACTGCCAGTTGGGTTCTGGGACATCACAATAAAACAAGTTGTAATCTTTTTGCTGGTGGAAGGTCTTGCCTGCAATTTGTAGAAAACACAATTGTGACGTGCAATAGAGCAAAGCACAATAAAACAACGAATGCCTATACCATATGATTTCACTTTACATGTGGACTGTAAAAAAGCAGAGCAAATGAACAAGCAAAACAGAAACAGACCCTTACATACAGAGGACAAACTGATGGTTGCCAGTGGAGAGGAGGAAGAATAGATGAAAGAGGTGATGGGGAAAAAGAGGTACAGACCTCTAGTTGTAAAATAAGTCACGATCATGAAATGTACAGCACGGGGAATATAGTCAACAATATAATAACTTTGTACGGTGACAGATGGGTTCTAGACTTATGGTGGTGGTCACTCTGGAAGGTTTATAAATGTCAAATCACTATGTCGTACACCTGAAACTAATATAATATTGTATGTCAGCTATACTTCAATTTAAAAAAATAGGTCCTGGGATTGTATGATAACCCAACTAATGAAGAGAAGTGAATTTTTTGGACACGTTGGAAAATATTTAAACATAATATTTTTGTTAATATAACATGAAATATGGAAAAGGACAAAGATAACATAAAACTCATTTATACCATTATAACTAGGACATTGACAATAATTATGACAAAATGAAGAGCAAGTAGGAGAATGTCAAAGGATATTTAAGAGGTGCCACTATATAAGAAAACTTGAAATTCTCTCATGTGCTACTGCAGCTCATATCTGAAAGAATCCTGATAGAGGTTTTCCCAAACTTTACGATTCACATTTTGACAAGATTTTCCTTACCAAAAATGGTTTTTTGATCTGAAAAAAAATCTGAACTATTGAAAAATTTTTTTTCGTGAGTGTTATCACTAGGAACATTCTTTTTTTTTATTTTTATTAGTTTCAGATATACAAACCAACATAATGATTAGATATTTACAACAACCATCATAAAGTGATACCCACCCCCCGCAGTCTGCTACCACTCCATCACATACAGCTGTTACTGTACCAATCATTATATTCCCTATACTGTACTTTACATCCTGTGAATGAATACATACGTACACACACACGCAAATATATACATACATATATATTTGTGTGTGTGTGTATATTTGTGTATATATATCACAGTGATCAGGCATCTACACAATCTATGAAGTGATCCCCCCAATAAGTCCAGTTGAACTATTGAAATTTTAAAACAAAAACAAATTTCAATCAACCATCAGAGGAAATATGAATTCTACTCTGTCTCTAGAAAAATGACACCAGAAAGAGTTCTTATTAAAAGGCAAATAGAAAGTCTACAGCCAAATAGTTTTTTTAAAGCATTATATATACAGTTAATTTATAAAATATAATATATGTGTGTGTGTATATATATGTATATGTGTATACACACACACACACACACACACACATATATTTATTTTTGGATTTTGTAAAGTTTGTGGTATTTGTTAGCCCTTTAAAATTCTTATTTGTCAAAATAAGTTAGACAGTCGAGACCCATATGACTTCACTCATACCTGGGATATAAAATTAAAGCAACAAAGGAGCAAGACAAACAAAGAAACAAAAACTCATAGACACAGACAACAGTTTAGTAGTTACCAGAGGAGGGAAGGGGATGGTAGATGAGGGTAAAGGGGGTCAAATATATGGTGATGGAAGGAGAACTGACTCTGGGTGGTGAGCACACAATGTGATATAAAGATCAAGTCTTACAAAATTGTACACTTGAAACTTAAGTAATTTTACTAACCATTGTCACCCAAAAAAATGTAATTAAAAAATTTATATTTGTCATGATTTCTTTTCCAGTTCTCAATAATTACTTTATATCTTATTTTCTTTTTATAGTGTTGGACTCTTCTCTTAAAGCGGGCATCCCAAATTATATAAAATTTAGGCTACATTAAATCTGGATCTACTTGTATGCCATTCAGCATCTTTTATTTGAAAGTGACAGAAAGTCTGCTCAACTTAGACAAAAAGAACAAAGTATGAAACATCAAGTATGGCAGGACACAGCGTCGCAAATTTTGCTGTGGGGATTTAGTCTAATAGTCTCCAGACCTTATCTGTTTTTCTCCCTTCCTTCCCTCTCCTCCTCTTTCTTTCTCTTCCTCCTTCCTTCTGTGCAAGTCCATTCTCAGTCTGGCTTCATCTATTAACAGTAGCAGCGAGAGGGCTGCCATAAATGACCGACTTCTACAGAATCCCCAGAAGGATTCCAACATTTCTGACTAAAATCCCATAGAATCTCTTTGTCTTGGACGAGCTATTGACCTTGACCATGAATAAAGTCAGGGAACTAGAAGTCTCTACTTGGCTTGACTGTGTGCCAAGCTCTTGTCTAGCACATGAATAACCTGAAAAGTGAGATTACGCCTCGAAAAAAGTCAGAAAACTGGTATTAACTGGCTTAGCAAAAACAGAGGCTCTCCATCACACAGACACGTACACACACACACTTTCTACATAGGAACTGGTAGGACCCAGGTGGCCCGTGACCATAAAAACACACATTTACCTGGCCAAAAACTAGGAATGAGGAGGGAAAAACAATGGATTTCTCATCAGAACATGTCTCGATACCTTAATTGACCAGATTTTTAAATTATAAAGCATAGCTTTGTGCCCCAATACTGCTGCTAAGTCTGGAAAGGAAACAGCAGCACCAAAGAGGCAGCGAGAGTGTCGTCTGACATGCAGAAGGATTCCAGGTTCCTTCAGACAAAACTGGAGCTACCCCTGCTGCGAATGTGACCTCAGCAGGCATGAAGCTCCGTGACTTCCAGTCGCATTTCTAATCGTCGCAGTCACCGAGCCTGTCTTTTCATACATACTTAACGGGTGAAAAATGTGACCCTCTAACCGATGAACTGAAATGGCCCAAGATTACCCAGTTCACGTGTGGAAGAGCCAGTATTCCAGCTGCTGCTACTCTGGCGCTTGGTACGTGACATACCCTCTAAAGCATTCGCCACACTTCAAACCTAGGCCACTGCATGTGTGCCGGTATGCGACTCCATGTTATAGGAGAAGAAACGGCCAGCACGTATACAACATCGCCCTCTTGTCTGTACAGTGTACAAGGTCTCGCACTGGATCTGCACACAAGCTCCATCACTTCTCCCAAAGAAGGAGGGCCTCGCTGAAACCCCTGGCGTGATGAGCGGGCATCCCGTCACCTTAATACTAGCGAGACGCTGCCTCTGTTGGATCTGCGGTGGTAAGTAAGACCAGCCCAGGCATTCTGGAAGTTACCAGAACATGCTTCCTTTTTGTGCTGCAGCCTCCGGCCTGGGCAAATTTTTGTGCACTCGTAACCTGCTTGAGAAGACCTTACTAGGACTGTCTTGAGGTGTTGACATACGGGTTTTAAGGAACTGGAGAAAACAAAGCTCAATATCTCATGTTTGACTCAGAGAGAGCATGCAGGTGTCCACAGCGCTGGAAACCAAATCTAAGAGCTCTGGGAGGTACCAGGAGAGAAGGTATGTGGCTCGAATGCCAGGCATGATGTTAGAAACCATCTCATCTGCTAGACCATTTAATCCTCTCTCAACAAGGCCAGAGGCAAGGAATCCGGGTCACCACACTCGGATGAGAAAATGCGTTTTCTCAAAGATGTGATAACTCACCCTGAATCTCACCTAGCTAACTGAGAGCAGAACCCGGATTCCAACCCAGGCCTGTAGGATGCCAACAGCTGTCTCTTACTCAATGTCCTGCCCTCCCTGCCAGCCTTTCCTAACAGCTTCTCTTGTGGTCTCCCGTGAGCCATCTGGGGGGCGTGCAGCGGGGGAGCCCTGAGTGTGTCTCTTCATGGCTAGGAACCAGAGCAGCGAGGGCCTTTAGGAGTTCCGCAAAATCCATCGGAATTAGGTTTCAGTGATTCAAGTAGAATAAGACCAGATTTATGGAGTCTAGAAACATTCAATCCGTTCTTTCCTGGGGTTGAGGGGCCCTTCTTGCCCAAAAAGAAAAGTGGTTTGTCATTCTCTAAGGCTTCATTTGGAAGCTCAGGCCTCCAAGATACAGGAAACACAGACACACAAAGTTTCAAAATACTCACAACACGGAGAGAGCAGACTCAGCAGTCACCCAGGGTCCAGCTCACCCCGAACGGGCATGCTTCCCAGGCCCTCAAGAAACATCTGGAAATGGACATAAAGACTCAGGTGAGCGGATCATCAGAGAACGGGGCATTCATTCCATCATGTGCTCGTTCATTCAACCAGTGTTTATTTTGGCAGGTTAGTAAAGGATTGCTGAAAGCAGCCCAATCTCCACCCGCCTGCCAGCTGGAAGTTCCATAAAGCTGCATGGGGGCTAACACCGTAAGACTGTCTGAGGAGGGGGAAATGGGGCAACAGGCAGGGGGGCAGATTGAGGACCTGTTCATGTCGTCAAGGAGAATCAAGGATACAGACAAGACGAAATGGCTGCAGTTAGCGGCGAGACGGGGGTGGGCCGCTTGAAGCACACAGGTCGGAAGGGAGGTGCAGCCTGAGCTGGCGACTTCGTGAGGTTTGTGGGCTGGCTTCCTCACAGATTGCTCACACAGGGCCCTCACCATTCTTGGCACCTATGCAAACTGGATCCCTTAAGATCCGGAAAATGCTGAGTCAGGAAGAAGAGATGAAGGGCCAGTGAGGCAGGCAATTGTGGGGGTTCGAGAGGCAGCGTAGGCCTTGGAAGATGCATACTCATGGTTCTGCTCCAGGGTGAAATGCAGACGCTCCATCCCACAGCATCCAAATGGACATTCCGGGTTTGTGTGAAGTTTGATCTAATCCACTCTCGGCGATATGAAAAGATGAGCAGGCTTATTGTTGCACAAAGTAAGCCCTGCTGAAAAATCATGCCTGCTAAAATGTCATGAACCCCAACAGTGCCCATCTAGACCAGCTTTCTTTTCACAAGAAGAAAAAAATACTGTCTATTTTCTCAAGTGGCTAAACAGAGAGATTTAAAAGCAAACCCAAATTTACAGATTTATTTCGAAGACTTGCCAGGCCAGACAGAATTCCTTTTCACCCATTCATCTCATCCTAGGTTGAAAAGTTAGGAGCGTTTTTTGTAGGTTACAATTTTAAAACGTCAGCATGTTCTAGGAATTGAAAAGGAAAAATGAGAGCCCTCATCTTATTAATATAAATGAACGAATGCAAGCAAACATCCCTTCTGATTTAGCCAATTGTGATGGGGCTACTTCTGCAACTGCCAGGGACCCCCCGGGCTCCGTTGCTCAAATGGAAAGACAGTGAGTCTGCTGCTCAGAAAGATCCAAGTTAGAATCTCAGACCCACCGAGCACCTCCCAGTGAGTGACACATATGGTGGGGACACACTAGTTACCTCTTTAAACTTCTTTAGGTTTTCCTTTCATCTTTCTGTTGTTTTTTTTTTAAAACATTTATTTTTCAACTACAGTTGACATACATATTAGTTATAGTTGTAAAACATACTGATTACACATTTATACACCTTACAAAGTAATCCCCCAATAAGTCTATTAAACCTGTAATTATTTGCAGATGATATAATATAAAAAATATAAAATATATAAAAATACATAAATATATATTAAACAATAATATATAAAAATATATAAAAATATAATATATTAAAAATATATAAAAAATAAATTAAAAATATATTTTAAAAAAACCTCCAAAAAATCCACCCACAAAAAAACCTATTAGTACTCAGACATGAATTCAGCAAACTAACTGGATACAGAACATTCAGAAATTGGTTGCGTTTTTTACACCCAAAATGAACTCTCAGAAAGAGAAACTAAGAAAGCAATACCATTTACAATGACATCAAAAAGAGGAAAATAACTAGGAAGAAATTTAGCCAACGAGGTAAAAGATATGTACTCAGAACATTCTCAGACACTGAAGACAGAAATTGAAGAAGATCCAAATACATGGAAGCATACACCATGCTCGTGGATAGGGAGAATTAATATAGTTAAAATATCCATACTACCCAAAGCAATCTACAGATTCAATGCTATCCCTATCCAAATACCAGTGACTTTCTTTTCTCACGGAAATAGAACAAATAATCCTAAAATTTATGTGGAACCACAGCAGACCACAAATACCAAAGCAATCTTGAGAAACAAGAATAAAGTTGGAGGTATTGCGTTCCATGTTGTCAAACTACACTACAAGGCTACAGTAACCAAAACAGCATGGTACTGACATAAAAACAGACACATAGATCAATGAACTAGAATAGAGAGCCCAGAAATAAACCCACACCTATATGGTCAACTAATCAATGATAAAGGAGGCAAGAGCATACACTTGGGTAAACACAGTCTCTTCAGTAACTGATGTCAGCAAAACCGGACCGATACATGTCAAAAATGAACCTAGACCATTTTCTTACACCACATACAAGAATAAACTCAAAATGGATTAAAGACTTAATTGTGAGACCTGGAACCTAGCAGAGTAAACTCTGTGACGTTGCTCTTAGTCATTTTTTTTCCTGATCGATATCCTCGGGCAAGGGAAAGAAAAGAAAAAAATAAACAAATGGGGCTGCATCCAACCGAAAAGTTTTCCCACAGTGAAAGTGAAGCACGCTCAGTGAATGAAAAGACATCCTACTGAATGGGAGGAAATATTCACCAATGATACATCCCATACGTGGCCAATATCCAAATACGTAAGCACAACCCACATCATCGGTGCTTTTGTTTCTGAGCAGTGTCAGCTGCTGTTCATTCCAGACTCGATGACAGACTCAGCCTGAGGCCCTGTCACTCCTGGCCCAGCTTCCTTCCACGGTCTCCTGGGTGAAGCATGTGCCGGCAGGAAGCTTTACTATCCTGACACCCATCATCATATCTTAAACTGGACAATGGACTCTGCTTGCATGGATATTTCACCACTGTGACTCCCTGTGGAGCAGGCCTCCCTCCCAGCTGCCCCGACTCCTGGGGGCGTTCTTCCTGTGTGCAGCTTCTTCCCTCCCCACACGAACGCATATTCCGCCTTTAGTAAGGGCCACCTCCTATGTGCGTCCAGGACAAGTGTGTCTTAGATGCCAGTCCTCCCTTTACGACGTGTGCAATGCAGAATCCAGCAACTGTCACATTTCTGGGGATGGAGACACAACAGGGATGGTTTCGTTGCAGAAGCACAACTCGCACTAGGGAGGAGGAAAAGAGGCCCATTTGCCCGTGTTTACCGGAACACTTCAGAACAGACTTCCCCAATGTGCCTCACGGCTGGGGCAGTTTCTTGGGTGTTCAAGACATTGAACGCCACGGAATCACACACAGAAAACCATTTTTCTTTCTGTTGCCTGGAATCCTCTGGACTATGCCAAAGAGAAAGTCTCAGCCTTTAACCAACCTGGGACACTACTATTACCTCTTTACAAAAAGAGTAACCCTGTGGCCCTGGAGATCGGCCCTTACACGGCCAGAATTCAGTCACAATGGCTTGTTTTGACAGAATTGATCTGTGTGGTCACCCTTGGTGTACAGAGGTGATTTTGCATTTCCCATGTATGTACGAATGGTAACAACAGCTCACCTCAAGCCCGGATGCAGGGCATCAGTTGTGTTTACCATGTTTTGACCGAATCCCCATGGCAACCCTGTAAGCTGGGTGCTACCATACTATGCATCTTATAGTGGAGGAAACAAACGCAGAGAGGTCAAGTCAGTTATCTGACATCACACAGTACACAAGTGGTGGAGATGGGATCCGAACCCAATACAGGCTCTTAGTCAGTATTCTAGTACTGTTTCTACTAAGGGTAGAAAACGCCTTTGTGGAACAAATTATTTAAGGAAAAAAACCAGTTATAACCATTTTAATATTAAATAAATATTAAATAGTAACAAATAATCCTGATAGTGGGACATAAATACCAGGAGATTGGGAAGCTAGAGTTACTCCCTGACCATTTTCATGGTGTCTCTTTTCTGCCATTAAAAAACCCGGAGAACGGAGGGGATTATCAGGAAGCTTCATTCACTGAGAATTTAAAATACAAACGTGTGACTATTGCTATTCACAGCTTAAAACTTCTAATAAAGCACTAGATTCTACCCAGCTACTGCTCCGTTTTCACTGGTAGGCCCTAAATGTTTTTGGCAGGGGGATTTGAATGGAAGCCTACATGCTGAAGACATGCAAAGGTCAGATTCTTTGCAGGACAGTGTTGTTGGTGAACAATTTGTCCATTCTGCGGGGAGACTCCGGGACCAGCTCCGCAAAACTGAGAGAAGAATTTTCTTTCATCTCAAGAGCTTCCTTTTTATTCTCTCTCGTTCTCTTCTAACAAAGCCAGCTCATAAGAATTGATCTAAAACGATTTCGGTAAATACTGAACAGTAAGTCAGTATTTTATTTGCTGGGAAAATAGAAAGTGTCTCCATCGTCCAGGAATTTGGCTTAGTTACGATAAAAAGAACAGTAAAAACGTAATGTGTCCATTTGTTAGAAAAAAGGCAGGCCTAGCACTCTGGGTGGTATTTGCAGAAATTCAGTATTTGCTGGGTGAATGAATGAAGGAGTGCATCTGGGCTCTTTTTTTTTTTTTTTTTACGATGCCCTCACATTTCCTGTACCTTAGCTCGTCTGTTTGCTGATCCTGGACAAAGAATGTGTTTCTGATGTCTGTCTGCCTGTCCGTCCCAGAGCCTGGCATGGAGTGAACACCTAATAAAGGTTTACTGAATTCATTTTGGCATGGGCCTCATTTTGTGGGATGACTGACTCCTAACTCTGGCACCTCATGCACTAGAAACGGGCTGGGATCTGTCTGGTACTCACGGGTCCTAAACAGCGACTACTGACGCGGCATCGGTAGGAGATACAAACACTGAGGTCATTTGAACAAAACTTCAGTTTTGCCCTCTAGTTCTTTTGCAACTAGCTCTACATGGTTACCTTATCCTTTATCCGTTTATAAAAGTTTCAGTAAGTTCATAAATTTTGTATTACGTGTCACAGGAATTTGGACCTGACTTGAAAACCCTGGCTACGTTGATTAAAATCCAGGCCAGGGCTTATACCGAAGCCAGTGCTGAATCTCTCTCTCACTCTCTCCTAATGACATCCTTAGTTTCTTTTCTTTCTTTTTTTTTTGGTTAAACATTGCTTCTTATGAATGGATTCTTGATATTTACACCCAGCTAAGTTTGTAACTAAGGAACAAAGTGTAATATTCTCATCTCATCATCTGGTGGAAATATTCCTGCGACAGAAGGATGGGAAGAGATGAAAGCAGGTCAAAGGGAATTAGCCTCCGATGTGTGTAAGGTTCTCGGCTGGGGGCTTTACACGGGTTGAAGCCTGTTACACTCCCTACAACTCGTGGAGGCCTGTGTTAGCCCCTCATACATGTAAGAAGGCTAAGTTTCAAAAGGAGATTCTGAGCAGCCCAGGGTTATGCAAAAATGACAGGGCTTAGGATTAAACACCGGAAAGGATTCTTAACTGCAAAGGTCTTCTTCCCACTGGGATTCAAATACAGGCACACGGAGAAAATCTAACTGACTCAGCTGTCTCTGTAGAAAACGGATTATGAAGAGACCGTCTCCCATAAATATCCATGGAAATAACTCATTATTTGAGAAATGCATTTTGTATGTCAAACTTCATCAGCACGTTATGGTGACACCTCAGTGTCTCAGGATGACCTGAAATGAGGAAGACTCAGGCAGACTGTGCTAAGTATTTTGGTTCAGGATATAAGTATTTTGGGAAAGGGTAGTTTTTTTTATGGTTTGGTGACTTTAGAAATAAAGATGAACTCAAAAGAAGAGCATGAATTAACTTGTGCAGAGAACACACCACACACACACACACAGTTTCATATGTTCTAAAGCTTCCTTTTACCCGTAGGAAAACATACAAACTCACTTTGCTGCCGATCCATACTATTCCGTAGCATATACCCAGCCATGCTGAACAACTGAACTTATGGTTCATCCAATTTTATCTCTCTTTTCAAACAGCTTTATTGAGGTATAATAGACATACAATGAGATTAACTTGTTCAAGTGTACCACTTGTCAAGTTTTGACAGATGCTCACCCTGGTGAAACCACGATCCCAATCAAGGTAGTGAACATACAATTCTCCTGAAGAGTTTCCTCCTGCTTCTTTGTATCCCCTCCTGCCCGTGTTTCTCCCCATACTGAGTACTCACTGATCTGCTTCTATAACGACAGTATGAATTTTCTACAGATTTATACAAATGGAAAATATAGCTTCTATTTCTTTGTCTCTCTCTCACACACATAATCATGATATATGATATGATATATGATATGATGTGATATATACCAAACATTGCATTGAGATTATTTTTGTTTAAACAGTTATCTTTTTAAAAGATTTAATTTAAAAATGTCTTATGCATTTCCCCATATAGCTACCAGCATTCCTCTTTCATTGCACAGATCCACGTTTTCATCTACGATCACTTCTCTTCTACCTGAATAAATCCTTTTAACACTTCTTTGTTGTGGGTCTGTTTGTGTTTAATTCTTTTAGCTTTTGTTACATCTGGAAAAGTCTTTTATTTTGCCTTCAGTTTTTAAATGTATTTCACTAGGTATAAATTTCTAGGTTGACAATTTTCTTTTCCGGTACTTTAAAAAGGTGGCTTCACACTCTTTTCTCCTGTAATGCTTTTGATGACAAATCAGCTCTCATCCTTCTTTGTTTCTGTGCTCATAATTTCTTTTTTACCTCCTCTGCCTGCATTTAAGCTCTCTTCTTCATCACTGCCTCTGAGCAAATTGTCTGTAAGACGTGTGATTTTATTTTTCTTCTGCTTCCAGTTTATAGTTTTCATCAAATTTGAAAAGCCTCACAAAATTTTCTTCAAATACCCTCCCTCAATCTTCTCTTTTGGGCACTCCCAAAGTCCCCAAAATACATTAGGCCACTCAAAGTTGTCCCACAGTTCAATAACCTTTCTTCGGCGGTGTCTTATCTCTTATCTGCTGCTAACCTTGTTGAGTGTATTTTGTATCTTGCACATTGTAGTTTTCATCTCTACAAGTTTGGTTATGTGGGGTATAACTGTGTGTATGTTCATTTTAATATCTGTGGTTGTCCTGCATTAGTTTTGATGGATTTTTCTTCTCATTATGAGTCATATTTTCCTACATTATATTTAATAACATTTAATTGAATGAAAGACATTGTTCACTTTAACTCTTTAGGTACTGGATGTTTTTATTACCGGAAATATTTTTATATTTTCTTCTAGGTTGCAGTTAAGTTACTTAGAAACAATTTGATCCTTTTAGATCTTGCTTTTAAGATCAGGAGACTTCCAGTCAAGGTGGTAGAATATGTAAACTCTGTGCTTGTCTCTTCCCGCAATCACATTAAACATCACGATTACAACTAAATTATAGAGCAACCACTACTGAGAACCACCTAAACACTAGCTGAACACAAGTCCTATAACTAAGAATACAAAGAAGAAGCAACTTCAAGACTGATACAAGGGGCAGAGATGCAGAACAGGCAGTTCCTATACTCACAGTGTGCCAATTTTTAAGAATTGGGAGGGATATCTTGGCTGCAGATGTTCCCCGAGAAGTGAGGAGTCCCAGCCACACACTGAGCTCCCCAATTTTGGCACCAGTGCTGGGAAGAAGATCCCTGTAACATTTGGCTGTGAAAACCAGTGGAGACTTCATCCAAGAAAGACAATGTGCTGTTAGAGACCAAGACACACTGCTCTTAAAGAATCGGCACACACACTCACTCGCTCTGAGCTTCAGTGCTTTGGCAGCATCTCAGAAAGCACCAGGGACACACGAGGAGGAACAACAATGACTCACCTCAGGGTGAGGGCTGGAGGAGCCGGCGCTGGGGCACCTCTCTCTGCGGATGGAAGTGCTGACAGTTACCACTGTTCCTCTGTTAAGCTCTCCTTCCACCCAACTGGCCTGTCACAGGAGGAGAGTGTTCTTTTATGCTCTCCATCAACCTGGCTAACAATGTTCACCCTGTCCTGGTGATGCCCTGAGACCCCATGGCACCCAACTTGAGCACCTGGCGTGAGCCTCTTCCAAGGGTGGCTCCAAACAAGCAGCTAACCTCAGCTGGGATTTTCACAAAGGACTGCAAATCCCACAAAAGCAGCAGCCAGTCTTGCAATGCATTGTAGCTCCTGCCAAGAAGTCCCAAACCCAACACAAATGGCAACTGGTCTCAACTCACATTGTTATTCCAATCAAGTGGCCCCAAACCTGGCGTAAGTGGCAGCCAGTCTTGGTCTGTAACGTAGCGCCAACTAAATGGCCTGATGCCCAGCACAAGTGCGGTTGGCCTCAGCTGGCCTTGTGGTGCCCACCAAAGGGTCCCAAGCTTGGCACAAGTGGCAGCCAGCCTCGGTTCACAGCATAGCCTCTCTCTAGAGACTCTAAGCTCAGCACGAGCAGCAACACACCAGAAAGGGCGGACTTTCCTGGCCCCAGAGCCCCGCTAAAGGGAGTACTGCTCCCGGGGGAGCTCCTTAGAAGAACGACTGGTCTAGTGATGGGTGTAGTACTTTTACATAATCACAGAAGTCAGCAAGTCAGAAACCCAAGCGTGTCATACATCAGTGACTACACGCTCTGTCAGCTTGACCTTAATTGGTTTGGTCAGGCTGACAAAGGGAATGAGAGATATAGAGAAAAACAGTCTGAGAAAGCATCAGATAGCATCTAGATCTCACTTGCATAAAGAATGAAATGCAAAATAATTCCTAATGAGAGTTCATACAATAAGGGCTGATGTCATTCCACTGACATCAACAGGACTTCAAGACTGACCAACTCAGGTAAGGTGACCCCAAGAAATGGGGCACTTACAGACCTAAAAGGGGACGGAAGTCCACTTGTTAAATTAAACACAGCAAAGAGACCAGTTGCTCTGTGAATTTCAGTGGTTGGTACCAGTGCCACTCTGGAACTGGACGAGTGTGTCTGGTCCTTGCCTGATATGCCTCCTTTTAAAACCACGCTGTGGGGCTGTGGGTGCTTGTCCCCATTAGTATGAACCCGCCTTCTCCATGCTGTGTTCTGTGCCTTCATATTGAAATTATTGAAATTAGCCATGATGGGGGCATTCACACTATGGACACCTGCAACACTCCCCTGACTCTTGTACTAATAATATCCTTTTCAAATCGCCCACATTGAAGGAGCTCGTGTCACAGGGTGGTGAGCCCTTCGGGCTCTGTTTTGCAAGCTTCCATGTCAGCAGGCAGCTGCCTAGGCTTGGCCATTTGCAGGCACTGAGAGGAAACTGGGGAGTGTCTGGTGGAAGGGAGGCCAGGATTTCTATCGCAGGCTCTTCTGCAGTGGTTACATCTCTTCTGTTCTTTCAGCTCCTGACAGAGACCTGTCATTATGCTGGCTGCTTCTATTGCTCTCATTAGCACTCCGTGTCTTCCCCGTGGTCTAAGGCAGAGGTGGCTTCCTGCGATGAGGAAGGTCTAGATTGCCTGACTATCTCCTATTAGACTTTTGAGCTCTTTCGTTACCCGTGTAAATCCTGAACCAAATTCCTCCTGCTTAAATATTCAGATGGCATTTGAACCCCAGCTAGAACCTGACTGCTTGTGTAATCGCCCGAAGTTCACATAAAAAATGCACTAAGCCTGGATTTGAAGCCTAGGATGTGTAATTGTAGAAACTGTGTGGTACCCGACACCCTGACACTTCCTTCAAACCTTATCCTGGGTTTCAGATCCTTTCTATTCAAGCTGTCCTTCACGGCTCACTTAGAACGAATAATCAAAACTCCGGGAAGCTCCAGGTGAGCCCACCGTGGGGGAAAAATTCCGAGAAATGCCTTCACTGGAGTCCAAATGGAAAGCTTCCAACTATTCATCTTTGCCTGGAGTTGGAAAGCGAAGGAGATTAGATGAGCTTTCCAAGGCTCATTTGCCGTGGGAGTACATGATCTTGCTATGTCTAAAAATGGTGCTATTTTGTATTTTTGGCCCAAAATGGAGACTTACAATTCCGTGACATAACTGCAAACATAATATGCCTGACCCACTGTAGGCCACACTCAGCTATATTGGTTGTGGAATTAGAAATAAGTCACATAGTTTCACGGGGAAGAGAAAACAATTACAGAACACACACATCTGGTCGTCATCACCCTGTTCCTCTGGTCCCTTGACACTCATCATTCTTCGCTTGCTTTGGACCAAATCTTACCTAGTTTTCCTGTCTAGGCTGTGCACGAAGGCAGCCCCTTTCACTGTGCCCAGTTATTCCAAGACTTTGGCACCGGCTGGTCATTGCCTTTGCTTGGCCCTGTCTGGTGCTCTGGCGATGGGTGTAAGGTCAGCTCCCGAGAGGCCTGGGCTGCCATGTCTGCTATGGGTCCCCTGTGTTTACTACTGTGACCCCTTTAGTTTTACCTGTCATGCTTGCATCCACAGGGTTTCTTGGGCTGGGGACGGTGGGGCTGTTGCTGAGTCCGGAGAGGAAATCAGCCACATCTTGTTTGCCCCAAAGCAACGTTCAGAGATCCTATGCCTGCCCTCACCCTGCCCCTGACTTGGAAGGTTTTCACAGAAGAGCAAGATTGCAGTTCTTTTATACGACATGAGCTTCACTTGGATAGCACTCCCGGAAAGGCAGTTTGTTTGTCATTTATTTCTGTGTTCCCTCCACACTGTTTTCTCCACCTCTATAGATAAGATGGCGTCTGTCACAACAGGAAGGACACAGAAGTTTGCTGCTTGAACAAAGCAAATGTCAGAGCGGGCTAGACAGATGGCTGCAGGTCAGGTACTGTCACAATTACTGTTCATCAATTGGTCAAGTACACAATGTGATACCAGCCTTTCATGAATAGTAACTCCTTCCCTTCTAGTGGTCAAGTGGCCCTATGGTACTCAGAAAGGGGACTTGAAGAAAGTTGTGACCAGTGAAAAAAGCAAAATAACAGGTTGGATTACGGACCTCAGATGCCAGCTAAGGGCAGAGCTTCGTTCCAGGAAAGCATTATTCACAGACTACCACATCCATTTAGGATTTCCCACCATCATCTGAGATCATTCATTCAAGTTCATATAATTTAAGGTCCGGAAAGCACTTTGTTAACTGTATCGGTCAGAATCGTCTAGCTTTTTCTTTGGCACCCCATGTACCCCCTCAATCGAGTAACTTAATGGTATCAAGTTTATTTCTTACTATATACCCCTCGTGTGGGACTGCCAGGACCTCTGCTTCATATAGTCACCGACAGACCCAGACAGACTTACTCCAAATGCACACCTCTGCCTTGGAAGTGCCATGTCACATAGCTCACCTGCCAGAATTATTTACATAAAGGGGAATGAGAGAGGTAGTTTTCAATTATTGGCAAGCAGAGGTGGGCCAGCCACCAGTGGTAATTGCTACCGTAGCTATCATCTAGCTAGTGCTTCTTAAGCTACTTGGGATCATAAACTCATCAAATGTCTGCAAAAACAGGGGATCAGCCATCCAGAAAAATTTAGATGGTTATGGACATACTCTTGCCTTCCATTTCAGTAAGTGTATAGATTCTAGTACCCCGCCACTCGGACGCCACCGCAGAAGTGTGCCGGTTTGCAGAAGCTTGCCGAGAGCCATTGCAAAATTGCTAGGAATTTCGCTAGCCCGCGGATATTGCAATGTTGGCATAAAAATGGCTGAAGTTGGAGTATTTATACCATGAAAAATTAGAAAACGCTGCCCATCAGCCACCCCTCCCCACCCTGCTTCTATTTTCTAGAGAGCTGGTTGCTGAACATTTCCTAGCACACCAATGCCACTGGCAGCCCCTCTTTCTATTGAGACGAACAATTCCTCTTCTAGATCAGGGACCTCAGATTGCTGCATCTCTCTATTCCGTTTGGCTAGACAAAAAGTGATTGTTTTCGGAGCACTGTTTTCAGAAGGAATGTGTGTGCCGAAGCATAGTGGCATAAAGAAGCAACATTTGCCCCAGTGTCACAGCCCGGAGTGGCAGCAAGAGTGCTTGAACTCGTGCCTTCCTGACACAGACTTCCTTACACAGACAGGATAACAGGCTCAGCGGGATTAAATTCAACGACCTGCTTCAGATGGGTTACTGCTGTCACACTCCTGGAACACAGATCTCTGCACTCCCATACTGTGTGCTACCATGTGTCTGAGTGAACACTGAAGCAGCCCTGTCTACAGCACCCACCGTGACCACCGGTCACCCAGGAGACAGTGCTTGGATGGTTTATGGCTCCTCTGCTGATAGCGTCCTGGGTTGGAAGACCGCAGCTCTCTCCGTGGTGTATGCCCTCTCTAGCACCATCAAGCTGACAGGCTTTGGGCGAGCCCTCTTCCTGGGAGAGGAGACTGTGCTGGATATAACCCAGGGCATCTGAGATCTCCACGTGAAATGGAGATTTGATTTGGAGGTCAAAGGACCGGGGCCAGAGCATTCCTTCAGTGAGTGAGCCCCTGTAGCATGACAGCTCCTTGGTGCTAGCCCCCCAAATCAAGCGCTGCTCATTTTATCACCTATGAAAATTCGATCAATCCAATACATTAGCCTGGAGGACTGTGTGTGTTTCTCATGCACAGTTTGAACAGACATACACAGAGATTGACAGCAAAAGGGAGAAGAGAAGCGAGAGACCTGTTTGAGGCACCACCCAGTACCTGTCTCCCAAATGGTCTAACATGAGGCTATGACAGGTGTGCCCTCCGTGTGCTACCATCATTCCAAAAGCAATGAACATACCAGTGAGTGACCACCGGGACAGCCACGCCAGCCGTGGTGCATGTCCAACTGGGGGTACACGAAGCTACATTCCTCCCACTCCTTACGGCTGCGCTTCTAACGGACTAATGACCCCCAGAGCAGGGAGGAAAGGGCTATAAAAGCATTGTTGCAATGGTTAGGGAGGACGACCAGGCATGGCTGCTTTGAACAACACAGGGATCCAGGCCCGCTCTCCAGCAGCTCCTCACCACCAGCGGGTCTCATTCCACATGCAAACGAATGGGGAAATCATGCTTTACTTTCGTGCCCAGATTTCCCTGAGTCTGCCCCAGCCAAAGAGGGGCTTGCTTCTCCTGTTATGTTACATCCCGGATGTAACAAGACTGGGAGAGTCTAAGGATGACAGTATAGCACATTCATTCTTCAGAAAGATCAGACCCACACAGGGAAAGTGACCCGTCCAAGGACGCATGGCCTCTTTACTTTAAAGCTCATGTAAAGACCCAATGTGCCAGCTTCTAGTCCAGGGTGCTAATCAGGCATTTTAAATAGAGCTGAAATTATCTGAAATTTCACTTAAAAAATGGCATAATTATGCCAAGTTTTAAGCTACTCATTTACAATCAAATAATCATTTTGTTTACAAGAACTGAGGTGGTTTTTTTTTCCTGATTAGTTCTAGTTGTTTTTTTTGTTGATTTGACTGCTCTGGATTTCTGCTTTTGACTTGACTGTCTTCTTTCTTAATATTCCACTTTGGGCTCGTCATTATTATGGGAGAAATTAGGACAGAGACTGAAAAATAACTAACAGTAAACACACATTCATGGCTACAGCAGCTATTCTTTTTCAAGGCGTTTTCCGTTCATTCCCTCAGTTCCTCCTCAAGCAACGTTGTGAGGCAGATTGACTGTTACGATCTGACCCATTTTCTAATATCCCTGATCTCAATGGACACGGGGAAGTGCGGTAACCGTCACAGCATCGCACAGCGACACCAAGGATCAAGGCTGCTTTTTAGGGTTTGACGCTCATTGCTGTGTCCATGACATCCACACGTAGCACCTGCACTAATCCGTGTGTTGTACCCACGAGCCTGGCACTGCAGGTTGAAGTGCAGGACCCCACAGGAACCCATTAACATTATATTATTCATTGTCATGGAATGATCTCATTTTAGGGAGAATTTTTAACTTGCACAAAGTCAAGTTCTGTTGATGGCAGAAGTACTGCCTTCTTCGTTTGTTTGTGATGCTGCCACGATGGAGGAAAGAGGTGGACAGCAAATCTATCACCCCTCGGCCCCAAGAGGCTTCTTCACTCTGCCACCAACACCAGGCTGTACATTTCTATTGGTTCTTTAGCCTAAAGATGAAAGTTGTGAGGCCAATAGTTTGAGATGAGACTTTAGAGGACCCCAAAATGTTATGCTAAGGGCATTCGATATTAATATTTGGTAAGTCCTTAGAAACAACGACAATAGACACGTTACAGAACCAAACACGTCCCTATGAGAGACAGTTGTTAACAGTGTTGAAAAGAATGAGTTGGATGGTAAATGGGAAGAGACTAAAGATGGAAGCCAGGTTAGAACACTGTGGTCTGGTGGGACAATGAAAAATTAGCGATGCTGTGACATAACAAAAGACAACCTTCTGAAAGGGAGAAGACGTTCGCCAATGATACAGGACACTGGCGCTTCATGAAACTAAGTATCTCGAGCAAGCAAGCAGAGAGCTCGAATCGGAACCTAGGACTATCTGGTCTTAAAGTTCATCCCCTTCGTGACACATTGTCCCTCTTGTATAGAGCAGTCACCTGCTGTGCCCAAGGGAAGTGATAAGAAGGGTGCTTCTTGTAACACTGTGCTAATTTCCTACTGGGATAAAAGGGAGGAGAAAGAATATTCTAGCACAAGGCTTTGGTCTAGGACAACGGAAAGGCGCAAGAGTCATTTGTAAAAATCAAATTTACAAATGTCACCTTAACGTCTGAACTGAGAGAACATGAAAGGACAGGAACTATTCCACCTGTGCCCCAGAAGGAATATTTTAGGGAAGGGGTACCTAGGGGTGCCAAACGAAGGTAAACTGAAGGGAGGAGCAGAGGAACCCAAATTAGCCTTCCAATCTACGGACTCTGCATCTCACCCTTGAGCATGTTGTTACTGACGGGATGGATTCTAGGGGGTCAGACCGGCTACTTGAGTTTTGAAGTAGCACTCCTGTGCTGGGATGCCTGAGACCAGCTGAGAGAGGATGTCACATACGTAAGACCTGTCAACCCACTGGGGATGGAGGGGAGAGGGTACTGATACCTCACAGTAGGGCTGATGTTTTCAAACTCTTGGGTGAGAATGAGGGCACCTCATTTTAATGCTGAGCGGGAAGCAGAGGTGTGGAGGGTTGCTTGGAGAAATATTCAACTGAGAGTGCTTTGGAAGCACCCGAAAAGCAGGTTTCTAGGCAAACAAAAACCAGTAACCAAGGGGAGTCAGTTCAAGTTCATGGCTCCTAGTAGACAGCTCTGCTGTGAGGACCTTGGAAGCTACTGGAAGATGAAAATGGAAAGTCCTCAGAGCATTTTCTGAGGGAATCTCTGATGTTCCGTGCATGCTCCAAAGTATCACCCTTCTCTAGGAGAGATTTCGTGGTGAGTGTGGCTTCCCTTTAGGAATAAAGAACCATTTACCAGAAGTCTGCTGCCAACAAAAGCTTTGACTGTATAGAGAAGGTCTGTCCTTTCTGTGATAAAATGCGCATTGCTGTACATTAAGTTGATGCCAAACACCCTCAAGAACACATGCAATCTGGCAAATGCTGTGTCTTAGGGAAATGTCTTAATAATCAGGGCTTTTGCTTAACAGAATGTGGAATCCTGGTTTCATAAACAAGTTTCCCCTCGCACCCTGTTCTGTTTTATTTTCCCCCTGTACGCGTGTGAAACTAGTAACGTAAGAGAAAAATGAATAAAACTCCTCAGTGAATGGAGCTCTGCTTGGTTCTAAGCTTTGCTCTAAGTTTATCTCCATAGCTGGAGTTCCTCCTGGGTTCAATGGCAGAACAAAGCAGAAGCTTCTTTGGATCTCTACTCGTGTTACAGATATAGGAACGCATCCAACCAAAGGTGACTTTACACATCATTTAGTGGAGCCTCCCACCTATGCAAGGCTGTACTGAGCAATTTCTCCAGTGCACGGCCACGCCATTTCCAGTTGTTTACATCCAACATGCCCCGCACACCTCTGCTGCTTCTACTGTTGTCAGACCAGTCAAATTAGCAGGAAGCACCTGTGAATCTGGAGCCAGAACGAGACTCCTCAGATGCCACTGAGCCTAAGAAAGTCCTGTACCTCCGGGGGTAAGTCCTATACCACGGTTCCCTTTACTTCTTCACACATGTTCAGGCAACTCTGCTATAGCCCTTTCGTCCACGTTAACCTTAGCAGTTTCCTTCCGTCCTTCTTCACGTGATTCATTTCCCAAAAAATTTATTTTGAGTTCTTCCATGGGGTAGCGTAGAAAGAGGCAAGCTTACCAAACCCTGCCCTCATCCATTGTTTCACTGGAAATTAGAAATGCTCTCATTTGAACATGTCAATAGATAAAGAAGATAATTTCACAGAGGTAAATGCAAAGTGATGAAATCCAATAGGGTAACAAGAGAGGGTGACCAGGTGAGGTGGGCAGGTAGGTGGTTAAGTCTTAATAATGGCGGTAGAGGAACGCTTTGAGGAAGTCTCCTTTACATTTAAATCTGGATTCCAGCAGGGAGCTGGCCATGCAAAAACCAGAAAGCAGAACGTTACAATTAGAAGGAGCAGAGGTATATGCGCACGAGGCAGAAATGGCATGAATATAACTGAATGGCTGGGACCAAATGAGCTCACATCTGGACTTTCCTCTTCCCACTGCTGTTAAGGAAAGTGCTCAGAAGTGAGCACAACAGATGAAGATGTTCAACATAACGAAACCAAAGCTCCCGTTTCACCGCTGTATTCCAGAAAACCTTCTCTCCACCGCCAGAGCCACGAGCAGTTATCCATCCATCCACCCACCACCCATTTAGCATCCAGCCCGTTCAATTGTCACATAAGTACTGCCACACCTTAGTCTTAAGTCCACCGTGGCTTTTGCAACTGTGTCATACGATATTATGTCCAATGTACTCATGTAACTAAGATAAAAGAGACTTAGGATTCTTTTATGTTTCAATGAAGTAACTAGAAAAAAAAAGAAAGAAAGAAAAAGAAAAAGAAACTGAATTAATTAAAGGAAGAACAAACGAACGAATGTATGGACTAAAGAAAGAAAGAAGGAACTGATTAGGCGTAACTCACTATCTGGACACTTACGTAGTTTTTGCATAATCTATTTTTTTTTTTGAATTGCACAAACCCTAAGTATGAATAACCACTTAAGAATTGTGCAGATTGTCTCTTTCAAATGCCCTCAAGATACCTGTATCGCAACACACTGCAGACTTGTGCAGTAGACCTTGGCCTGCTGGCTTTGTAGGGAGAAGGCACGGTGCCCACATTCTCCTTCTCTTTGCCTGGCTAATTCATTCTCTTCCTTTAGCTCTCAGCTTTGACGCCATCTCCTCCAGGAGGACACTCATGATTCCTCTGTCTAAGCTAAGCCCATTCACAACACTTTTTATTCTTTACCTCAATATCCTGCTGGTTTCCTTTATAAAACTTACCACACATATGTTTATTAACTTTTAACTTCGAGGAAAGTTCAATGTACTCCATTATAATTTATCACATTTATGTTTACTTATTTGATTTGGATCTCGCTTCTACCAGACCGTAAGCTCTGGGAATGCCGGGCTAGAGCCTGCCTTGTTTACCACTCTAATCCCATTGCCTGGCACTGCTTGAGTACATGAAGGGAACAGTCACATATTAATGAAAATTCATGGGTTTATATTTATAGGTAGACAGACCTGAGTTCAAATTCTAGTTCAACCGCTGACTAGCTGTATCCCTGTCGGTAAGTCACATGATCTCATGGATCACCAATTCCTCCTCCGAGAAATGAATGGTTCTGAAATCAAGAATGGGAAAATGTCTGCTGTGTAGTGGGTCCTCACTCAACAGTAGTGTCCTTCCCTGTCACCCATATGTCGTTGGACACAGCCCCCCGCCTCCCTGAGCTCGCAAAGATCACCTCCCTCGTCTCTACACATCCACGGGTTTTTATCAGGAGCTGGAATGTAACTGGGTTTTCGGCCTTAGCCTAACTTACCCCTAGGATCCATTCACTATCTCATCTCCCAAGGCTATGTGCTTCCTTGTTTTCTTTGGAGACGCATTTCTCCTCCAGATACAGTCTTACATCTCCTCCTTTCTCATGACTTGCTCCATATGCAGGTCCTATTTGTGTATTAGACGACAAAGGTCTGTTTGTTGATTAGCGATATGGTTTATCTAGGCAGCAGTTTGGCACATAGGCTCTTCAGTATCCAAGTTCATAGTCTGAGCCCTATTTCAAATGAGAAGAACTACTTCTGGTCTTGATAAACCCCACATCTTAGAATCAAACAAGGATCTTTGAGATCACATAATCTACTCCTCCTGCACTTTTTGTGTAATACGCAAAGAAATTAAGTGAAAGAGGGTTTGTAACCTTAACTAGTAAGTGAAAAAAAAGTCAAGAGTCTATCCCATATATCCCGATTTTAGGCCAGTTCTCTTACTTTGAAAATTAAGTCCTACCATTTGGTGATTACCCTATGCCAGTTAATGAATTCATTTAATCTTCACGATTCACTCTAGGCAGAAAACAACATTATTATCCCCATTTAACTTATATGAAAACTCAGGCTAATAGCAACTCATTTGCCCAAGTTCTCATTTTTTCACACACTAGGTCGCTAATAGCTTGAAATATTAGAGCCCGTTTCTCAGCTTTAAAAGCCACCTGGGGAAAATAATCACTACCTTTTATGCAGGTACCTACGACTTCTTAGTGTACAGCACAGATCTGTATTCCGAGCCTGTAAGATAAGGATCGGGTATCAAGGTTGTAGAAAGCCAAGGTTATCTCTTTTACAGAATAGGCCACTGAGATCCAATTCAAGTTCCCAATTAATATGCTGTTGGTAATTTGTCGTTTGTTTTACAGACACGTTGCAAGGGAGGGATCGTAATTATATTTTTAAGTCAAGGAAATTGTGTCTTAGAGACAGAAACTTGTCTCAGTTAATAAGTGACAGCTAAAATTTACACCAGGACCATGCAAGCCCCAAACTTTGCCCTTTCCATTATATTAGGTGAGGTTTTGAAGTTCAAAAGACACAGAACCGGTTTCCAACGATGCACCGTATGGACCTACGGCAGAGACCTTCCTCATTATCACCCTGACTTCTGAGAAGGTATACATCTCTTTCTATTGTCAGAGGACACATTTTCCCAGGTGTCAACAGAAACAGAAGCATGAAGAAGCCGTGGAGGGGGATGGCGCCGATAGTCCCTACTTTCTGGTGCTTGCGATTTCTCTGTTCTGCAGAGTACAACGATGGCAGCCTCCGGCCTCCTTGATTAGCATTCCAGCCAGAAGACAGAACCATCTGACACTGTGCAAACATGCTCCATCTGTCCGGGGTTTGGGGCGGGGGGCAGGAGTGGGAGAGAACGCAGAGGAACTGAGCTCTGAGGTACGCAATAGCTGAGCAGACTAGCAGTCACCCCTGAACCACAGCCACTGCTGCTGAGCCAGCCGGACCGACCGATTTCCAAGTCTGCACTGCACAAGCCTTTCCCAAGCCGTGCCATCTCATTTTTCACATTGCATGAATTCGTATTATTACTGGAATTCTGAAGCCTCTAAGACAACAAGATGAGAGGAAGAAGAGAGGTCAGAGAGACCCTAAGGGACCCGAGAAAATTAGAAATAGTCCCACTTTCCAGATGGGTCTAAATAAGCATCACCATTCACCTCTGAGGAAAGAAATGCAGAGGCTAAAGATGCCGGTCCAGATCTTTCTACGGCCTAGGGATGCTCCAGGTTCCATAAGGAGACAGACAGAACTGCTTTGCCATGCTTTCCCGATCAATACTCCATTATCACTGTTATTGTTTGCAGGACTTTCCCCTTCAGACTCCGAACAGCGGTTAGTAAATCTTGCTGATCCATGCGGCCTCCTGAGTGAAGGCAATTTTTCACCAATCATCTTTCCAGGATTTGGCAAAATGGGCAGCCCATTCATGTACGAACCTTCTCTAGCTCTTGGCCTACAGGTAAGCGAACCCCTTTCGATGATCACACATCTCGACCCTCAGGCCTTTCCCATAAACCCGTGTAATATCAAGTCTGGACACTGCCCCACAGCCCTCTATGAAGTGGAAAACTCACATTGTCGCTAGTGCGTCAGGTGGTCAAGAAATCTCAAAGTAGGAAGACATATTTCTGGTCGCTTGTTGTGTTTCTTATATTCATCCATTAAGTGATTTGACAAATAGTTACTGAATCTGCTGTGTGTCAGTTACTGTACCAGGCATTGCAGATTTGGTAGTAAATAAGGGATACAATTTCTGTGGGTGATTTTGATAAAACAAATAGTTAGGAAGCAGGTAGTGATTAGGATATGCATTGGGGGGATACCTGGATCGGGTCATAACTTTTTCAGAAGAGATTACAATAAAGTGAAGACCAGCATAAACTATAGCACCCAACCATGAAAAAAAACTGCGGAAATGTTCAAATAGAGAGAAACACAAAGGCAAACGCTCAAACTCAAAAAAGAGCTTGGTTTTGCCAAAGAGAGATAGCAGGTCAATATGGTTGGGGATGTTTGTTTCATAGAGAGTCGGATTTCTACTACTAATACAATTATTATTATTTTTATTTTTACCAAGAAAGGCATTAAAAAACCAAGACTACCCAAAACAAAAGGCCACTCTGAGGAAAGAAGTTAGTATTTGAAACATTAGTTAGGTCCTTGATCGATGAGATCTGTGAGTCAAAGAAACCTCAGCACCCAGGAGCAGCTGCTGTCCCTGGTGATTTCCATGTGTCACCATGGAAAGTGCCATCAAAGGGATGGGCTACCCAACGGCAAGGTGGGTACACTGTAAGATTTCTGCACTAATTAGGGAAACGAGTTAATGCATCCTCTTATTACTCAGTCCAAAAATACTGATGAAACATCTTCCATGCGTGGGAGCCTGTTAACTCCTGAAGATGCAACGAAGCACAGAAACGGTCAGGACCATATGAAACACACTGGAGTCAAGTCTGTGTCAACCGCACCGTGGATAACACTTGAAGGGGGAAGAAAACTGCTTTATTGTTGTGGGTCTCCTTCTTGGAGCATAGCAGAAGCCCAAACGAGGGAATGAGAGATGCCCCAGACGTCACGACACACTGCCACACTAGGTGGGAGAGAATTCTGGCGAGATGAGGCTTTCACGTCACAGCGGAAGATCTCCACAGTAGAAGGTGGTCCCACGGCTCAGTTTCAACGGCCACGAGTGACAGCCAGTTTTCTGCCACAGAAAAATGAGGCGAAGTCGTCTACATGACCAAACCCAAATGGAGTCAAAGAGATGTGACACCTGTCATTTGTCACAACGCACAGGGCCCATCGCTGGAACACTTCCTCATCAATTCAACCTGTATTGGATGGTTTTGTGACACTTTTATAGACAAATGGGTTAAGGGATCTTAACAGACTGCCAGATGGAAACAAAATAGAAGATCAGGTTCCCAGGTGGTCAGAAATGGGAAGGGGATACAAGGAAATGCAAAGCAACCTACAGCTTTTTGAAGGAAACTCGTCTCTGATTTGCACATGGTTTCAACTCTCAGATTAGCACATGCTACATACTGCCTGAAAGAGCAGCTCGGAACTAAGTCTGAGCCTGACCAGCAATCTGAACAAGTTGATCGCTGAACCACACACCGTCACTGCCACGCACAGAACCAACTAGAATGGAGGTGAAGCGAGCCAAAGCTATAATCCGCCCAGCTTGCCAAAGAGGAAATCCCTTTGCAACATACATTGCTTCCTGGGTGCCAGCTATGTATTCTTTTTGTTTCCAATCCGCCAGCAAATCAGAAGCATGAAGGGGATTACAAAGCAGGAAAACTCAGTGACTTACTTCATACATCAAAACCGGGGCAGTGTTGAATGAAACTCTATCTGGGCAAAGTCACTGCAGAGAAAAGTGCTGTGAAAGGTCGCGTAAGGGGAAGACACACCTCAAGCTTGTCCCCCTCTGCCTTCTCTCACCGAACGCACAAGACAAGACCAGATACCTTTTAGGATAAAAGCCCAGGAGAGAGGCAGGTGAAATGCACTGAGTTTTAGGAGTCTGCAGACGGGGTGAGAGGAGCAGTGCTGGCAGGCATGTCCCTTGGTACAACACTTTTGGAAAACATTCTGGCAGATGAATCGAGAGCCGTACAACTCCTTTCCTCCATTCATTCTGCTTCTGGAAAACAGTCCTACAAAATTAGCTCACAATTCATACAAAAGCTTATGTACAGGAACACAGAGCAAAGCTTGTCCATAATGAAAAAACTTAGGAAATAACCTAAATAGTCCCCAATGAGGAAATATGTAGACATTTTGTTGGAATAGTACACACCCTTACAATGATGGTTGCGCTAAGTAGAGAAATGTGCAGTCAGCCATGCACAATAGGAAACTGCACGTGGAATTCGGGATGGGCTATAACATTTGGTTTGTTTATTAAATCTAAACATAGTGCACCCCTCGTGCTGGAAAATGTCAGGTACCTTCATGGGTAACACTCAGTCATTTGGGTGGCTTACTTAGTGCTGCCTTGATAATGTTAAAATCAAGATAGTATCTCCACTTGAGAATTGTTCTTTGTCCTAAAGTGTATCCAGAAAAATACCCAAGGGAGAACTTTAATGTTGGGGCATAAGGAAAGTCAAAAGAGGACATGGATTTTAGACTATCTTTGAGAGAGAGAGAGAGAGGAGAGAGAGAGAGAGATACTGTGTGTGTTAAACAAAATCAAGCACGATTTGATTAAAAAAAATTAAGGCTTTAACTGCTTAATGCTTACAACTGGATTTACAGCTGAAAACAGACATACGGACTATTTTATACTCATCGGGTGTTATGTCAAACCCACAAACCACCAACAATTACCAAGAGCTCCGTGGGCCTATGAGGAAGAATTTGGGCCTCGGAGTTTATACAGAGCCTATGAAAGATACGCAGTTGACCTGTTCTCCAGCTATTAAAAAATTCACCCTTGGTTACACTAGACATCACAAACACACTTGTCTCTCCCTCTCCCCGACCCCTTCCACCATCCAACTTACTGCATAGAATGCCTCTAAATGAAGAGCTATGCTTACTTGGAGGAATAGTTTAAAGAGAAGTCTACCAAAAGTTGTATTATTTGTAAGCACTGTGCTGAAAATCACGTCCACAACAACCCATGGTCGTCCTTTTATTTCTCTCTCGTCTCAGTCCAGGGTAGTCATGCTTCTCCGGATCAATGGGTTTATTTTTATCTTGTAGCCATATTGCAATAAGGAATTCCTCAGCTGGCCTCCTTTCCTTCTTATTACAAAACGCTCTTATTGCACAACGCTCTAGAAAGAATAGCAGCATCTGCTACATACTCTTGTGTATTTACTTCTAGCCTGGACTCAGTTGTTCCTTTCACCTTCACTTCTTTCTTTTTACATTTTACTTTTCCTCTGTGCCTTTCTGTCAGCCATCTTCAAGCATGTGGGGATGGAATATAATCAAGACAGAGGAAAGAAAGATAGGGAGGGCAGAAATAAGAGGAAGGCAGCGAGCCAAGAAGGAAAACGTACACTTTTTAAATAAATAAATGGGTGTATTTAAATTATGTTTGTGGTAGAACTATAGTGACAAAAGAACTGACTATAATAGATCAAGAATTAGGGCAGAGATGTTCAAGAAAGACATGACACAGATATGTGTGCAATGCATGGGTCATCATGTTGGAAGTGGATTGCCAATAAAGCTATTAGTCTTTCCTAAGTGAATATCAATGCCCAAAACAGACATTGGACCTTTCGACAGTGAAGCCAGTCCAGGCTCAGCAAAAGCAAATCTTCATATTGTAGTTAGTTACAGTATCAGAGCTTGTGAATATCTCATCCCTTTCCTCAACCTCAGGTAGGTATGAAGGGCAGGGGATTAGGGCGCTGGGACCATCTGCTTAACGCCTGCAAAGCTTTGGACGCTCTAACAGAGGGGGAAAAAAGGCAGCACACCAGCAAGCAAATACGAGATACGAGATCAAAAAGACCTGTTTAAAGACAGTACATACCCCAGCCCCAGGGCATTTCAAATATTTATAATTCTCTACATATTTAATCTTTAAGAGTTCTTGAGACGCTACGTTCAGAATGTGATGCTTACATGCTCGGCTCAGAGCTGATACTGTGAAAGTCATTGAAGAAACAGAGGAGGCGCGAGATGAAGGGACTATGGGAAGCAGACGAAGTAATCCAAACTCCTAAGCAGTCTGTCCACACGACTGAACTCACCGAACGACAGAATTGAAAGGGACCTTGCAAACCCCATGCCTTTGTTTCACAGAGAGAACACTGAGGCATAGTGTGATTTCCCAGCGTGTCCGCATCACTCAGCACTGCGTATCTTTGGGGATAGAACCGTGATGCTTTCAAATGAGATTAACAAACAGTGGTTTGCCCAAATCATAGAGTATTATTAACTTTAATGACACAGGCCCACGATGCCACAGGCTGGACTAGCACACACCTTTGTACTTCAATGGGGAGCATAGTAGCTACCTGAGCTAAAGACGTCGGCTGTCAGTCAGTACTCTACAGACCAATCGTGGATTCATGTCGGTGACACACTAGAAGAAATCGAGAGAAAACTAGGAGCAGCGCTTGAGGACACAATCCCTGGCTCCAGAGAGCTTCCATTGTAATGGAAGACAAGAGGACAACACAGAACAACGTGACAAATGATTCATGACTGTCCAACCATGTCCACGTTGTATGATCTATGACCTCGTAACGCTCATCTCCATGCTACAGTTGATTTGTCCAATCCTCATTCACCAAAGACATAAATCGCCTCTAACAAGCCCTGTAGGTGATCATCCAGCATCTGCTTAATTTGGTCACCGACTCCTGATTTTTCCCAATGCAGCCCATTCCATTTCAAAACATTCTAAAGTAGAAATATCCCCATTGTACCGGTCCAGGACTCCCCTCCATTTCCAGTGTACACGGTCACATAGGATAACTTTCCGTCTCCTTCTATGGGGGAGTCCTGTGGGTACTTTAAGACACTCACCATGGCTTCCTTCCATCCCAGCTCTGAATCCCTTCCATCACTACTGTTACAAGATGGATCCAGGTTACTCCATGGTGTGAGTGCGCCCCAGAGCCCAACCATCACTGCTGGTGTGGTCTCGTTGGCTCCGAATAGGGTGGATGATGGTCTGTTGTTCTAAAAAGTTGATTCTATTTCTGCTCTCGTTGCCCAAAATTGCGTTAGTATTTTGGCAAGTACATCATATAATTGACTCATACTGAGCATAAAGTCAATTAGAAAACCCTTGTGTCTTTTTCACATGTGTTACTGATAAACACCCCCATTACTTCACGTGTGAAATTACTGGGTGGTTTTCATTTTTAAATTTAAACGTGTGCCTGTTAAATTTCATAGTATGTTCCATCCATTGTTGCAGCTTTTTGAACATTTTTTTGTGGATGCCCTTCTCAGCTCCATGTCACACACAGGTGGATTCAGCCGCAAGTTTTCATCCAAGTTAAAAACAAAAGGTTGATTCAGTGTAGGCTAAAGCCATGATTAAAGAATGATGTTTTTTCAAGGTAAAACCTGTCCACTAGTCATGAGTCTCTGGGTCTTGTCATAGTAAAAATAGACTTGGACACGAGGCGTATCTTGAGATTCGACAGCGGTGACCGGGAAAGCTAAGTCCCTGGGATGGGTCCATAATATGAGAACCAAGTGGTTATATGGTATATATGGACCTGATATACCTCTTTACTTAAGAGCGGGTCCCCCCACGGTAATTCTAGTACAGGTCAGTGTCAGCTTGTTGGGGAGTGGTACCTGGCAAGAATGATAGGATTTAGTTCAGCAAATGAGGGTTGCTGAAGAACTCCAGTTACTGATACGGACGAGTTCAAATCAACAGAGGGATTACAAAGAAAGAGATATGGGGAGCACTTGGGATTAATCTGTGCAATGGCTCCCGAGTCCAGAAGGCAGCACCGTGGTACTTACCACGACAGGTGCCTGCACATCTCTCTTGTCCTGAAGTCTGAAGGGACATTTGAACCTACCGTTGGGACAAATAAGATCCAGATCTGAAGGACCGGATAAGCCATCTGAAAGACTGCCCAATCAGAAACAAATCCTCTGAGCTTAATGTTTGAGCCCATATTTTCTATAAATGATTTCATGTAAAGATTTATTAAATAGTATCTGATTTTAGGCTGCTGTAACAAAACTTTAGAATGTTCTGAAACGGAATAGGCTGTACTGGGGAAAATCAGTAATCAAAGCCCAATGAATTTGGGTTTGTAAACAACAAAGAAGTCTTTCTTAGTTTTGGAGGCTGGAAATCTGAGATCAGGAAGACAGCGTGGTCAAGTTTTGGTAAGAACCCTCTTCCTGGCTGCAGACAAGGAACCTTTCCTCATGGGGAAAGGGGGTACGATTGAATCCCGCTGATGAGGGTTCCACCCTTATCACTGGTTACCTCCTAACAGCCCACCTCCGAATCAGACTGGGGATGCGGTGTCTACACACAAATTCTGGGGGGACACAGCATTCCACCCATAATAAATACCTCGTCAAACCCAGATACATGAGACCCAGATCAGCACAGCTCCGACCTACGCACTGAATAATTCTATCAAGGGAGAAAAAGAGGGTGGCGGGACATGGGCTTACTTTACTGACCCTTTTACTAAACTTTGTGACCTCAAACAAACCACGTAATCTTAATTTTCCTCTTTGGTACGTAGACCTAACATGATCTACTTTGCAAAATTTTGTCAAGATCATAATGACAAAAAATAGCTACCTGGCACTTCATAGTCACTCAACGAATGCTAGCTCTCACAAAAGAAAAATGGAAGTAGAGAAGTCAAACATCACTATAATGTCAAACCTGATGAGTATACGAATGGATAGGAAATGATAGAAATATTTCCAAAAGCTCTCCCATCACCCAATCTTCGCCAGCCATTGATGTAGAAACAGTCAACTTCTAAAAAATGGTATTTATGTGGTTCCCGAAGGCTTTTTTTTTTTTGGCAACATATCATTAACATCAACTGTATGTTACGTATACGCACTTGAAAACAGTCTCCATAGATTTCCTTAGAATACTCGGATTTGGGTTTTTGCACTCATCTGCACTGACCTTCACTCCTTTGTTTCGAATCAGGGAGTCTTGAGTATGCTCAGAGATTCCCATGTGCTCTTCCTTTCTTTTGCACGCTGGAGGTAAGGAGCATGTGAACACAGCACCCAGTGGCCCCAGGGAAGAAAGGAGGCAGTGACAAGGTGAAGGGATCGTAGGTGGTCTCCCTGTACTTTGTCATCTACTCTTTTAGTGTCCTGAGATCTGTAGGAGGAGAGATGGCGTGTGTGGCCGTACCTATGGCTGCTTTCCTGATGAATAACGACCTGCACAGATTAACAGTTAAATATTTAAAAGCGCACCAGGAGTAATTCATGAGATGAGATGACGTTCCCCTCGGTCCTGCCAGGCCCCTCTAGGAACTTTCATCAGAGCTCGGTGGTGTGGACGAAGCAAAAGACCAAGAAAGAAAGCAGATGCATTCTGGCCTATTAGAATTGAGCTGGTGGTGCCCAGGCAGTGGAGTTTCTCCTGCCAGTTACTTCATCTGGCATGTTTCTATATTAGGCGGGAGCGAGTCCACAGTCGCTCTGCTCCTGCTTGCCCTTTTCTTTGCCCTCACCCACTCTCTACTGGCTCTAAATGAAACTAAGAAGCACTACACCAATGGCCAGTGTTGCGTCTGAAACCGCTGACACTCCTTGTGCCATTCTGAATGTTTGTGCTAATGGCTTAGAAAAATTGCAGAAATTACTGGAGATCTCCTGTGCCTTTTACATCTTGGGTCTGGGGGAGTCGCCCCGGTGCCTGGCTCGCCAGCCTGGATGAGGAAAGGTCCCTGACGATACCGCCCCTCCTGCCCCAGAATACTGGAGACACTACAGCTGCGTGTCTTTTTATTTGCTTAATGGTGCCTCTTGCAAGAGAGTGAAGGCTAAGTTTGTGCTAAATTTAGACAAACCAGCGTAGTCTTGCCCAGCAGCTATTATTCAACGGTCTTCAAAATCAGCAGCATTCTCTGTGTGATCACTCAGCAAGTATTTGTTGAGGACCTACTATGTACTGGGCACCGTTCTAGAGCTGTGAATGTAGCAGTGCATCAGACAGACACACATCCAGTTGTCTACATTCCTGTAGTGTGTACATTGTTGCACGGGGGCAGAAAATAAATCGGTGAAGACATAAGTAATTTTCGATAGGACAAAGTGTGATCGTGACTAAGAATGCGGGTACCTTAGATTGTGTGGTGAGTGACTGGATCTGTCAGTAGCCGGTGTTTTATGCTAAGAGCCAGCTTGGCAGAGATCTGGGGCAGGTGGGGGAAGGTCGAGGGAATAGCATTCCTGGCAGAAAGCAGAGTGATATAAAGAAGCTAAGGCAGAAATGGACTTGGCATTCTGAAGGTCGGCAACCAGACAAGAAGGGCTAGAAGCAGAGTGAGAGGAAGGGGGGGAAGGGAGTGGAGAGGGAGGAAGGGCAGGCCAGGGAGTCTGTGACGGGCCATAATGTTATTCCAAGAAAGTAGGAAACCACCGAAGGGTTTACATCACAAGGTGGGCAGGACCAAGTCCGTGTTTTTAAAACATCTCTCTAAACGCTGGATGGATAATCCATCCGATGGAAGCAAGAGAGAAAGTAGGAAAACTGACAACAGAAGTACAAAGGCTGGCACTCAAAGGAAACCAGGGGACTGATGACCCAGGAGGAGACATCACAGCCCTAAGATTAAGCAGCTTTCGTGGGCACCTATTTTCTATCGGCCATTGGCTGGACGCTCTGATGTTATTTTACGTATCTCTGGGGGGTTGGGATCCCCATTGCACAGATGGCAACTCAAAGACGTAAAGTGACTTACCTTTCGTCTCAGCTGATCATAGGTGGTAAAAACAGACTTTGCAGCCAGGAGTCACATCTGAAGTCCTGTGGTCCCCATGATACCACGAAGCTCTCCCTCATTACCCAGCACCAGAACGGATCTCGAGCACAGGATGCTTGTCTTGGTTACTGTTCTATCTCCCAAACCTAGAACAGTGTCTGCGCACAGCAGGCTCTCAGAAATATGTCGGAATAATGAACGGTGGAATAACTGATGAAGGCGTCACTGGGCATTAAACCAGACTATTTTAACTCCTATGACTTGCGGTCACTGTCAGTCCTAGACGCCAGGCTGTGCCGGAAATGGAGGTCAAGCAGAACCAGACGTGCAACAGGAGGGATGAAGCCATGGGAAAGTAAGAAGAGGCTGTACCGATTAGGGAAATGACTCGTCTGAGGTCACATCATGGAGTAAATCAGTGGAGAATGGTCTCTCTCCATCCAGTGAGGCGGCAGGGTCCTACGAAGGAGTCAAAGGACAGGAGCATAAATCCCAGAGATGAGTGTCAAAAGCCCTTGGTAAAAAGAGGAAGGCTGCTGTCCATCCCTCAGTTGCAGTGAGGAGTGGATGAAAGAAGGAATAGTGACAGCCCGAAAAACAAGCACGGGCCAAATAAAATTCCTGATGAGTTTGTTCACCATCAGTTTTATGAGGGATACTTTTTCATCACATACTTTTTAATTGGATCTGAATATTAGTAGCCTAGCCATGCAGAACAGAAGTATTAGAAGTTACTCTGATTTCCTAATCTGCTAGAAATACATGCATCACTGAGAAACGTATCTTGGACCGTTTCTGCAGGAAATCTGCTATTTGTCAATCTACAGAAATTCATGAGTGCACTTAGTAATTCAACCAATATTTTTTTAAATGTCTAAAAATATATGGTAAATGATATTTTGCCTGGCTCCTGGGGACACACAGAATAGCACTGAGGACGCTAAAGGCCATATATTCACAGGACTGTTCTGTATCTTGGAATATAGAATCTGAGTCTCTCTCTCTCTTTCTCTCTCTTTCTCTCTCTCTCACATACACACACACACACCCCCCCAATATGTGGAAAGAGAGATTGTCAGAAGTAGTCCAGAAATATGGGAAGTCTTCATTTTGGGGAGATTATTTTTTATTCCGCTATGACCACTGCCCACAGTCTATTTTCTGCTTTCCAGGAAGTTCTCAGGATGTCAGAGAAAAAACAGGTCTGGTGTCTCTGCTAAGGATGAATGCTGCTACCTGGTTCCAAGTTTCCTCAGGGCTCTTTTACATGCGTGTGCAACCGTCTCCCCACACTGAACTACAAGTTCCCTGGTAAAAGGACCAGACCTTCTTTGTAGGCTCCTTCCCAACTATGTTTGTCATAGCTTAATCTCTGCTGACAAAACTTACATGTCAACCACGGCGCCTCCTCATGATGTAAACATTTACTGACATTGGATTGAAACCCCATTTATGCATTTTGTGGAAGTTCAAAGCCCATCCATCCCATGACTTTTTAAAAAATTCCTGGGAAGCTTCTATTGCACTCTGCTTGAGTTCTTACCTATAGTTTCCTCAGTGCGCCATTTTGTTTCAGAAAATATACTCTGTCCCTTTACTAACTTTCCCAAAAGAAGATCTAACGCTCCATAAACATATCCAAGATTGCAGAAACTCTATGAAGGACCTGAAAGGACAGTTTGGGAAAGACCACGAAACATGGAGAGAAGTACTTCCCCCGGCTAAACAAGTGAAGCAATTATGTATTTCACAGGCTTTTCCTTCCAAAGTCCTTTCTGTTCTGATCCCTGGTGTTCCTCTCTTGGCCCTCTGCTCTTCAAATACCCCTATTCTCCCATCCCCTGAGCCTTCCATCTCCTTCCTCTCTGTTCTCCTCCACACCCTTGTCAGGAAAATAAATATAGTCATTCTCCAGACGTCAAGTCACTTGGTCTACTTCTATGAGATTGGCCATATCTGACACACAGGCCCTTGCAGTCTGTTTCCATTCGATGTGTTAATCGCGATATTGTTCTAACTAAAGACAGTGTATCTTCCTAGGAGGAACTCAGACATCAGCCGTTGAGGTACTTTTCAGACTTCAGCAGAGCTGGGCTCTTTCGAGGCTGCTCCAACCACTCTCTCCATCTCCATCTCTGGGGTTTCCGCCGCTCTATGATCTGGCCAGGATACCAGGGCTAGTGGACACTTCTGTATGTTCGCATGGTCAGGTGCTAAAACCCGCAAACATCAACATTCCCATTCACTATGCATGGATAAATCAGCTGAATTTTCACATCAGCTTAAAACTAGCTTCCTGTACTATGAGTTCCCTACCACCACACACGATAACGATCCCACCTCCCAAATGTGGGCACTCGCGTCACACCTCTGCTATCTTCTGCAGTGGCCCCCATCATTCATATTTGAACAGTCTGCCCAGGACCATCTCATTCCCCGTAGTCTCTGACTGACTCAGGACAAAGTCACTTTCCTCCCTGCGTCCCATCTCCACACATCGTGTGTGGGTCAGAAAATCTACTAACGAGCTGCTGCATGAATAAAAGAATGAGTCAACAAACGAGTGCACGCATGACGCTGTGTTAATGAAAACCCCTTTCACTGTCTCTGTAAGAACAGCGTCTATTTTAAAGAGAAGGGAAAATGACAACATAGGAAATACAACATTCCCTTGCTTTTCTATTTGTGCAAAATGTCACAGCTTTGACCTAACTGGATCAATTGGTTGCAAACACTCGGATGTGTTTTGGCCCTTGAATCCTGGATGGGATGGCATAAGAAAAGAAGTCGTAATTTCAAGACGATAACTTGAATGGAAACAGATGGGATTTCAGGAGTGGGACACAGAGATTCTTAAATCTTGCAGGTCACGCTCCCCACCCCTCCATGCTTGGGAAAATATTCCACTTGCCATACTTCTTTCCCCACCTTCCTATCCCCACTTCTCGGGCCATATGTTTCATAATGAGGGCACTTAAAATACTGCAGAATTGGCCTATCCTCAGGATATTTAAAATACGAGATGTGATAATATCTTAAACATATTTCAAACACATGGCTACACAGGAGGAGGAAAGAAAAAAACAATGAAGAAAGTTCAGACCATGCTATTTGGAGGGGAGGTTGGAGAGGAGGGAAAGGTCATCATGTTAGAGATTTTTGCATAACAGAAAAACTGGCTCCCCTTGTACAATCCATGAAAGGTGGTGTTTCACGAACGTGTGATTGATGTTTTTGAGAAACAGCCCATAGGCCTGAAAAATCATACATTTTAATTTCCAGAAGCAAAGATTCTGGGCCACCCAGCGAGTCTGATGATCTGTTCTCTAGCATGGAGAGCAGGAGAGAGAAAGGTCATCCATCTGGTTCCCTGGGTGGGATGATTCTGTTTTTCTGGGATCATCTGCCTCCGGGCCAGCCATGAGCAAGCTTGGCTGGGCTTAGCTGTGTTGGCAGCAGGTGAAATATCAACAAGATGATAAATAATCAATGGGCCCATTTTTCATATCTGGATGGAGGAAAATGTTAATGGAGTTAGGGAAAGTTTGGCTCCCTTGTTCCAAACAGCCAGGCTTCGTTTATTTCAAGATTGGCCATTCGGTCTCCAAAGGCTTGGGTTGGTATTTCTCTGTGCCAGAATGTGGAGAAGCGCTGGCCAGGTTGGAGCTTCTGCGTGCCTCAGTTCATTTGAGAGGTGCAGGCTTTATAAGTCTGGCTGGCTTCTGAATTCCCACTGGTCCTTAGGATAAGCTCGGTCGATGTGAAATCTGTTCTTTTTCCATCCTGCCTTCTTCTTTAAAAAAAATTATTTATATATATGTATATATATGTAGTCTCCTACTCATACTCATACAGGAACATGAGCACCCCCAGAAGGGCAGAGGGATCGGTAGTGAGTATTCAAAGCCACTGGATTAGCACGGCACATCTTCCATTAGCATAAATTTTACTGCAATAATGGGACAGAACACATCACTGTTATATCAGAGTAAACCAGATTTGGAATGGAACCGAAGACAAAAATTCACAACCGTTCCCCCAAATAAGACACACACATGAAAGTTAAAGCATGAAACTTGCAAGACGTGTCCAGCCCTCCTGCAGCCTTCAGATTCCTGGGAGTATCTTGCCGCTCTCTTCTGCCCTGACTTCCACGTGGCAGGGGGTTTGCAGTGAGCGGATGTAAGAGGGGCATCCCCCGCCAGTATCGGTGGCTGCTCTCTCAGCATCAGAAAAGCAACTCACTTGGCATCACATTGTTTTCCCTGTAAGGATCTGTGGTATGAAACTCACAGGATATGGTTCCCTATCTTCAAGGAAGCGACACTCATTTGGAATTGGAGCTTTGTAGGAGGCAGTTTGGATCCAAAGTGGGATGAGAAGAGTATGTCTTGGACTCCCTTTGTGCTAACGAGTGGTTTGAGGAACGAGTGAAACAAGCTCCGTGGGTGGCTATGGATACATTCAATGAGATATGCTGCACTGGTCACGATCCGACTGCAACTGTGGAAGCAGGGAAAAAATATGCATAGATGCTGATTCTGTAACTACGACTCCTCAGTTGGAAATACGTTGGGAATAATTAGCCAACAAGGGTGATGAACAAGTTGCCAGGCTCAGGACCTTCCTGCAGAAACTGTGCTTCTGTTCTTTTCTCCTCTACAATCCGTATTTTCTTCACCTCTTTGTTTCTGGTAATGGGAACATAACCAAGCCAGCTACCCAGGCTCAAACTGTCGTTTTTAATAACCTCACGTATCCCGTACAAGTTTCCTCCTTTCTAATCCCACAGCTCATACTCTGCTTTCGTTCAGGCTCTCCCTCAATGATTCTCTTTCCATCCATCTTCCCCACTGATGTCAGGATGATTTTTCTTAATTACCACTCTGATCAGGGCACTTTTACGATCAGGAGTGGCTCCTTCCCATGACTCTTTACTGTACTCACTGGGTAGTCCCAAATCAATTTCCTTATTTTGGGACTTGTCTGATGGTTTTTAGACTGTGGTGGATGCTTTTGGGAAGAAGACCACAGAGGCAACATAGGTTTAAATGAAGTTTAAACTCCCGTGCTTCGCACATAAAGAACAAACTCTCTGCCATGAGTCCGTCCCTCCTAACTCCCTCCATAATTCTGTTTAGAGCCGAGAGCTCTGATTTCCATTTTCTGGAAAGATCATGCGGCTTTGCCATCTGCCATTTCCATTTTTCCTGGAATGGGCTCTTCCACTGGTTCTACGTCACAGCATCTTAGACGCCTTCTAAGACGTCTTTCCTGAAAATTCCAGCCCACAATATCCTAGTTGTGGGAAGTTTATAACACTGTCAGAGTAACCACCACAGGCTGTCTTGGATTAGAAACATTTGGTCAGTTCGTTTATCTACTCAACTGGATAGAAAACACGAGAAAGGCAAGGAGTTTTGGCTTCGAAAGATCCCTATGTTAGTGGAGTGCTCGGAATATAGTATAGGCTCACCAAGTAGTTGTTGAGTAAATTACTAGATTGTAATTTCCTAACATAACTTAAAACTTTTAAATGTTTATTACCATTCCAAGCAACAGGCTATCACTTACAGCATGAATGCCTTGCTTTTTAAATGCTGCCTGGAAAAGAGGGTAATTGATGTGGCTTAAATTAACCTGCCTCATACAGAGATGGGGCTTCAGACCCAGGACAGGACACTAGTATAAATTCCTAAGTAAACACTTCTGTAAAAGAAATGCTGACTTCTGGAACAGATATGGCAGCTCACAGCCAAGTTCAAGCCCCGTTCAAATCCTAGGTGTCTGTCAGAAACAATGTTCTTTTCACCATGACAACGGCAGAAGCCAGTCTTGGACTCTCTCCCAAGTTGGAGCAAGCTCTTGTTTCCATGGGGGCATCAAATTGAGTTATGCTGCAGAATCCAACGGGCAGATTTAGAGGGCTTGATTTTCCTGTATGGCAACTAATATTCGGGAAAGACACTTAACAACTCAGTACAGGCAGTCTCGTTACTAGTACTCAAAGACAACAGAAGAGGTGTGGCCTGTGGTTAATTCATAGCTGAGGATGCAAATAAATACAAACCAATAGAAGATATAATGCATGACTTCGTTGAACAGAAATTTTTTTCGAAATTAACTAACATTTATTCATATTAGGTTTTACCTAGTGCCCTATTTCTATCCAACCAGGAGAGCACAAGAAACTTTTCCATTTGATGTGAGGCCCCGTTTGGCTGTGACAATTTATCAGACATTCGTTAGGTTTGATGGTCCCTTCCTCTGTCAAGGGAAGGCTCTTACTCACAACTTCCCAGTAAGAACTGGTTGGAGATCCAGGAGAGAAAGCCCATGAAAGTGTGAGAACACGCATACGAGAGTGGTGTTCAAACGTGTCTCACTCTCACATTTGTCCACACTCAGCCTTCTGCAATTCATCCACCTTGCTATTGAAGTTTTTCTGTTGGGGCTCCCCAAGACAACCCTCAGGCTCAGTGATTCAGTAGAAAGACTCCCAGAACTCTGCGTATTCTTCTACAGCTATGATTTATTACAGTCCAGTGACACAGAGCGGAATCATCTAAGAGGAAAGACGTATACGTGAAGTCTAGAGGACACCACAAGATTCCACAAGTCCTCACCCTGAGCAGGCGCAGAGCACGCTCTCCACTCCTGCAGTGAGGAGTTATGATGACACACATGAAATATCGCCTTTCTGGGAAGCTCATTACACTCAGTGCCGGAGGTTGTATGGGGGTCACACTCTGCTACAAGATACCCAAATTTTCTCTCCCAATAGAAGAACAGGTGTCAGCATAAACCACGCGGCTTATCCAAAGAGTCTAAGCTCAGTGAGTACTGTTATCTGTTCCGGGAATGTTGAGAGCCCTCTAAAAATTCAAGTTCACGGGGCACCAGTCAAGGGCGAACCTTGCAAGCAAGCCTTTCTCAGGAGAGCAGTCTCAGGCCTGCTGTATTCACTTCCCTGCCCAGTGTTCCTGCCAGTTTGTGATTCCTGTTGTGCCGTCTGCTCTGAGTAAGCAGATCTCAGGGGCTCCATCTCTCTGGAAGCACCTGTCTCTCCCGATTTCAGGGCAGTGGTTTATCCTGCAACCCCAGTTCTCTGAGAGATCTAAGAAAAGGCATGCCTTTTCAGTTATGGAAGAATGGGAATGATGACTTCTAAGCTCTTTAAATGAGAGAGATGGAACCAGAGTGCCTGAGGAGCAATTTTTGTATCTCAAATTCTTTCTTAGGACAGTTCTTACATAAAACTAATGTCACAGTTAACAATAGGCAGGTCTCTTTTTTTCTGGAGAAAAAAAGAAAAGGAAAAAAGGAAAGCACAGAAAAGAACGCCCCGAGTGTGAGTGTGAGAGTGTGTGTGTGTGTGTTTGTGTGTGTGTGTGTGAAAACACAATTGGTAGCATCCATCAATTTTCAGTAAACTTTTGAGGGTCTGTAACAATAATTCTCACTTTCTACGTATTAAATAAAATACAGTCTGGGGGCATTTCTCTAGGAAAGTATCTAAAACCAATTGAAAAAAATTTGTGGTGGAACTCAGGCATTAAAAAAATTTTTTTTTCTCACATTTTTAAAAACGTGCAGCCAGATTAAAACAACAACTCCATCTTAGACATGTTTCTTAAGATGTCATGTGGGTTTTTTTACTGCTTCAAACACATTCTTGTGACAATTCTGCATACCTTCTCAGATTACTAAACCATAATTTGGGGCGTGGGGAATGGAAGGCTAAGTTTAAGAATCCACGTTTTTAAGAACCCCGGCATATTATCATGTATTTTCAAGTCTGAGAACCACTGACCTTATAGTCTAAAGACACGGACAGAAAAAAAATGTGTGCATGACCCATCCATTATTTAGGGAACCGACTCATATTCTACAACGATGGAGACATCCAAGAGTAATCATAATGCTGACAAAAAAATAAAAAGTAGGAAAGCCAAATCTTAATAAGGAAGGGAGAAAATTTTCTCAAGAATGAAACCACTGGTCTAAAATCGGTCTTCTTTTCCTGGCACAGGTCAGACTGGGACCTAGCAAGGCCTGTCATTTCAGTAAGGCTGCAGAGGATACGCTGGCAATGTCTTCTCCCAATGCCACCTGGCTTGGTACAGAAAGAGTAAGTGTGTGTCCCAACCAAGAGTGTTGAGATCCATCAAAGAAGAAAAGCAAGATCATCTGAGGTCACTGACCAGGAGAGCCAGAGGAAAGATGGCACCTGAGATCCATCACCAACCAGGAGAGGAAGAACATGGAAACAAATGTCAATAATTGTGAAATGGCCTGAATCAACTCCTTAGAGAGATCTTAAGTGTACGGCAGATTTCTGTACCTACAGCATGAGACGTGGGCAGATTAGGCAAAGGTATAAAGATGAGTAAAGCATTTTGTCCAACCTCACTTTCAGAAAATAATCTTAAAGAGACACTTAAATATCTATATGGATAAAGTCACACATATAGGAATATTTATTATAATTGTGGTAGCTTGCACTATATTCCCCCATCCGTCTCCCCTCTCAGCTTACCTGCCTTTTCCCCATGTTCTCTTGCAGTTTCTCTTAACAGAGGTGGGGTGTATTTTGAGCTTGACTACGTGATTTGCTCTGAATGACTGTTTACAGGCAGGTACACTGTCAAGGGGGTTCGGGAATGTGCTTGCTTCTGCTACTGCTGTGGAAATTGAATGCCCCAGTTAGGCTCGTGGTTCAAGGAGAATGAGACTCGCAGGGAGAAGACACTGAGCTGCAGGTTTGCAACATGAACCAGTAGATCTCTGAACAGAACATTTACTCTTTTAAGCCACTGAGTTTTGTAGTGACTTGTTACCTAGCATTATTTTAACAATAGCTGACTGATACAATAGTATAGTTCACAATATACAAAAGTCAGAGACATATTAAGTGTTCAACAATATGACTCTCTATATGGTATATTCATGCAATGGATATGCTGATACTAAAAACAATATCGAAGAACATTCACTGGCATAGAAAATGCTCGTAATACACTTGCTAAGTGAATATCTGGCTATATAACACTGTGCACAGTATGCTTTTGGTATGAAATATGTGTAAATTTCTATATGTATGTGTCTACACATTTGCATATAAATTTAAAGTCTTCACAAGAAAGACTAAAAAGGTAAAGAGCAAAAATATTAAAAATAGTTATTTCAGAACGTTGAAATGACAGGCTTCTCCTACCCTTGTACTTTCCACATTTTAGAATTGTAAGCACGGGGAAGAGGGAGATTTACAATAACTAAATATTCCATAAAGACAGCTGTGGATTTCTCTTCAGTATTTCCATTTTTGAGTTGGTTCCTATGCATGCTAATACGGACTGGGAACATCTGAGAGTGTCTGCACATCGCAGCATTTGTGAAATCTGAATGAATGAACATTTGAAAGAGAATGAATAGTTTATTGGTGTCAATAAGTATTTTCATCAGCATGGCGTGTCATTTGTAATTTGTATCAACTCTTCTTTCTTGATTCTGGGAGGAACTTTGTGCAAAACAGATCTGTTGCCACAATGGGCATTTTGCGTGTTTGGTGAGTGTGTCAATGAGTGGTTGAAAGGCTGAGTCACAATGTCTGATGGCTCAAGGATTACGAAGCTAAACAATGGCTCTTGTCCAAACCCACTCGCCTGCAAGGGGAACAGGTGGGAGCCTGGCCCAGTTGCAAGTGGAGTGGAATCCAAATTCCAAAGACAAAGGGAGGGCTCTACGTACACAATGTATCACGTGAGTGTCACCAAGATATTGTTCCTGTTCAGAAGCTACCAGTCTCTTTTAGAAACTTGTTAAGCCCTGTGTTTCAATAATGCATCACCAGGGGTAAGTGAACTGAAGAATACATTGGTAGGATCCTCTCCATCTTTGTGCAACCAAACCACAAGTGCCTCCAGAGCACTGACTGCCTGCTTTACACAGATGCCTGAGCGTGAACCAGTTTGGGAAAACATTTACAACAGGATCAATATTATTTGTTGTATATAAGAAACCAAATAACCGGAGAACTAGCAACACAATCTTCTCATCTCCCAAAGATATGTCCACGTTCTTACAAGGAGTGACCTGAGTTTGAGCTGCATGGTCAGCTGGACTCAGGACCTTAAAACAATCACAATCGTTTGGACTTCCCCTGGGAATGAAAATGTTAGCAAACGCTGACAAAAGAAAGTACTTCATTGCAGCAGGGATCTGTAGTAAACTGAGCACTTAGAAGTTTTTGTTTGTATTCAAATTCCAATCCATATCTTAGCTCTTTCTTGCTGTGTGATTTGGGAAGGCAACTTAAAACTTTCTGAGGTTACCTGTGTGCAGTGAGATGGCAAGCGCAGGATGAGATGAAGATGAAAGAGCTCAGTGTTCCCCAAGTGAGAGACTGCACCCACCACTCCTGGCAAGTCAGTTAATGTATGGAAGCTTGTCTCTAAAAATGGTAATAACGTTGTCTAGTTACTGTCCAAATTAACAAGGTTAGTCATATAAAGTGCCTAGCATGTTAAAAGACACACTAGACTAGATGGATTTAATTGATATTTTTAGAGCATTTTACCCCAAAGCAGCAGAATATAGCTTCTTTTCAAGTGCACATGGAACATTTTCCAAGGTAGACCACAAGTTAGGCCACAAAACAAGTCTCAATCAATATAAGAAGACTGAAATCATATCAAGTGTATGAAAAATACACCAACACACGGAGACTAAATAACATGCTACTAAATAATGAATGGGTCAACAGTGAGATGAAGGAAGAAATCAAAACATACGTTAAGACAAACAAAAATGAAAACACAATGACCCCAAATCTCTGGGACACAGTGACAGCAGTCCTAAGAGAGAAATTCATAGCAATGCAGGCCTACTTAAAGAAACAAGAAAAATCTCAAAGCAACAGTCTGTCTTTATACCCAAAGAAACCAGAAAAAGAACAGCAAACAAAGCCCAAAATGAGTACAAGGAAGGAAATAATAAAGATCAGAGTGGAAATAAATGAAATATAGACTAAAAAAAAAAAAAAAAGAAAAAAGAAAGACCATGAAACCAAGGCTGCTCTATTTTTTTGAAAAGATGAAAGAACGGATAAACCTTTAACCAGACTCATCAACAAAAAAAGAGGACCCAAATAAATAAAATTAGAAATAAAAGAGAAGCTACAACTGATATCACAGAAATAACAAAAAATTTAAGAAAATACTATGAGCAACTATATACCAACAAATTGGACAATCTTGAAGAAATACATAAATTCTAGAAGCACACAATCTTCCAAGGTTGAATCAAGAAGAAACAGAAAATCTGAACAGACTGATTACTACCAACAAAACTGAGACAGTAATCACCAAGCTCCCAACGAACAAAAATCCTGGACTAGATGGCTTCAAAGATGACTTTTAACAAACCTTCAAAAAAGAATTACTACCTGTTCTCCTCAAACTATTCCAAAAAATTCAGGAGAAGGAAAGCCTCCCAAGCTCATTTCACCATTATATTACCATGGTTCCAAAACCAAAGACATTGCCAAAAATAAAAATAAAAAATAAAAAACTGTAGGCAGATATCCCTAATGAACATAGATGCAAAAATCCTCAACAAAATATTAGCAAAACCACATCCAGCAATACATTTAAAAAAGATCAGACAATGATCAATGAGATTCACTCCTGGAATGCAAGGCTGGTTCAATATCCACAAATGATTAATGTGATACACCACATAAATGAAATGAAAATAAAACATCATATGGTCATATTAATAGATGCAGAAAAAGCATTTGACAAAATCCAGCATCCATTTATGTTCAAAACTCTCAGCAAAGTGAGAAGAGGTAAAGTAATACAGTGCCAAGGTAATAAAGGTCATATATGACAAACCCACAGCTAACATCATACTCAGTGGGGAAAAGCTGAAAGCATTCCCCTTAAGATCAGGAACAAGGCAAGGATGTCCACTTTCACCACTTCTATTCAACAGTTCTGGAAGTTCTCATCATAGCAATCAGAAAAGAACAAGAACTAAAAGGCGTCCAAATGGAAAGGAAGAGTTAAATTGTCATTAATTGCAGATGATATGATACTGTGTATAGAGAACCCCAAAGTTTCCACCAAAAAACTGTTAGAACTGAAAAATGAATTTAGTGACAGCAGGATACAAATTTCATATTCAGAAATCAGTTGCATTTTTATATACCAATGAATGAACTGTCAGAGAAATTAAGAAAACAGTCCCACTTGAATTACATTAAAAAAAAAAACACACAAAAGGAATAGAATAAATTCAACCAAGGAAGTAAAAAGACCTCTACTCAGAAAATTGTAAGACACTGAACAGAGAAATTAAGAAGATACAAATAAATGGAAATGTACACTATGACGATGGGCCTGGAAGAATATAGTTTAAAATGTCCATACTACCCAAAGCAATATATAGATTCAACACAATCTCTATCAAAATACCAATGGCATTTTTCACAGAACTAGAAAAAATAATCCTAAAATTTATATAGAACCATAAAAGACCTCAAATAGCCATAGCAATCCTCAGAAAGAAGAACAAAGCTGGAGGTATCACGCTACCTGATATCAAATTGTACTACAAGCCTACAGTAATCAAAACAGCATGGTATTGGCATAAAAACAGGCACATAGATCAATGGACCAAAACAGAGAACCCAGAAATAAATCCATGCCTATATGGTCATGTAATCTATGACAAAGTATGTAAGCATATACATTGGGGTAAAGACAGTCTATTAAAAACATGGAGCTGGGAAAACTGGATAGATACAGGCAAAAAAAAAAATGAAACTGGACCACCTTCTTATGCCATATACAGACAAAACTCAATATGGATTAAAGACTTAAACATAAGACCCGAACCATAAAAACTCCTAGAAAAAAATACAGGAAGTAAACTCCTAGACATTACCCTTAGTAATATTTTTACTGATCTATCTCCTCGGGCAAGGGAAACACAAAGAAAAAAATAAACAAACTGGACATCAAACTAAAAAGATTTTTCATAGCAAAGGAAACAGTCAGCAAAACAAAAAGACATTCTACTGAATGAGAGAAGATATTTGTCAATGATACATCTGATAAGGGGTTAATATCCAAAATTCATGAAGAAAACTCATACAGCTCAATACCAAAAAAACCCCCAAACAATCCTATTAAAAAATGGGCAGGGTACCTGAATAGACCTATCTCCAAAGAGGACATAGAGATATCCAATAGACAAATGAAAAGATGCTCAACGTCACTAATCATCAGAGAAATACAAAGAAAAACCACAAGGAGATACCACCTTACACCTGTCAAAATGGCTATTGTCAATAAATCAACAAACAAGTGCTGGTGAGGACATGGAGGGAAAGGGAACCCTTGTGCACTGTTGGTGGATTGTAATTGGTGCAGCCACTATGGAAAACAGTATGGAGGGTCCTCAAAAAATAAAAATAGAACTACCTTATGACCCAGCAATTCCACTTCTGGGTATTTATCTGAAGAAACCCAAAACACTAATTCAAACTAATAAGAAAAAATATATATTTACATGCACCCCTGTGTTCACTGCAGCAGTTTTACAATACCTAAGATACGACAGCAAACACAATGCCATCAATAGGTGATAAGATAAAGAAACCGTGGTACATTTATACAATGGAGTATTACTCTGCCATAAAAAGAATGAAATCTTCCCATTTGCAAACAACGTAGATGGACCCAGAGGGTATTATGCTCAGTGAATACGTCAAACGGAGAAAGACAAATATATGATCTCACTTATACTTGGAATCTAAAGACAGAATAAATGAGCAAACAAAACAGAAAGAGACTCTTAGATACAGAGAACAAACTGATGCTTGCTAGATGGGAGGGGGTCGGGGAACGAGTGAGAAAGGTGAAGGAGAAGTACGAATGGGTAGTCACAAAACAGTCACGAGGATGTGAAAACACAGCATGGGGAGTGGAACCAGTAATGCTGTAAAGACTACGTAGGGTGTCAGAGGGGTACTGGACTTATTGGGGGGATCGTTTTATAGATTGTATAAACGCCTAACCACCGCACCCTACACCTGAAACTAGCATAATATTGAACGTCAACTATAATATACGTGTACACATATGTATGTATACACATATACACAACTGAATATATATACACGAGTATACTATTTATGTGTGTATACATATAATATATATATATATGTCTATTTGTGTATATATATATGGTCACAGGATGTAAAGTACAGCATAGGGAACAGAGTCAATGGTATAGAAACAGCTATATACAAAGTCAGAGGGATAGCAGATTGGGGGGGATCATTACTTTGTGAGGGGTGTAAATGTCTAATCATTATGTTGGTTTGTACAACTGAACTAATAATAAAAATGGACAAAAATAAAGTGCCTGGTGTGGATGTCTAGTACATATTGAGCTGTCAATAAATATTCGTGTCCTCCTTCCTTTTTTTTGTGTGTTTTAATATTATCTTTCTCTGCCTCTCCTCCCTGCCACCCTCTTCTCTCCTTATTTCTTCCACATCACATACTAGGAATCATAGATTCAAAGTAGATACTGGTAAGGGAGAGTCACGTGTTAGGTGACAGGAAACTACCTGAGCCACAACTGGACCTAGAAAAATTGTTGCTGCTGGCAGGTTGAATAGATACCGAGATGCTTATATTAACTTCCACACAATTTCGTTTCACTACCAGCCTTGGAACTTTTCCATCCCTGAAGCCACAGCTCTGTAAGTAATACCATCATGCGTCACTTAACGTCAGGGACATGTTCTGAGAAACGTGTCCTTAGGTGATGACGTCGTCCTCGAGTGCATGCAAAAACCTAGATGGTCCAGCCTACCACACACCTGGGCTACGTGGTTTAGCCTATTGCTCCTAGGCTGCAAATCTGTACAGCATGTTACAAAACAACACGAGATTAAATCAAGCACAAGAAAAATGCTGCAAGCGAGAGACGCAATAAACACGAGATGTATGAGGCTGCATACTGCTTTACAGCACGCTCTCTTTTAAATATAAGCAGAACGAGTACATTCCAAAAGAATGATAAAAAGTATCACATAGTACAAACATAAGCCGGTGACACAGGTGTTTATCATTATTATGTGCTGTACATAACTACGTGCTACACTTTTACACGACTGGCAATGCAGACATTTACCCCAGCATCACCACAAACATGGGACTCAAGATCGCCCTAGGATGTTACAACAGCTCCAACGTCACCAGACAACAGGAATTTTCCGGCTCCATTATCATCTTAAGACACGCATGTCATATACATGGCCTGTCATTGCCTGAACGTTGTTCTACCTCACAGGACGGCCTAGAGGATCAAGAAGTGGTCTAGATGGTGAGGTTTTAGGAGCACTTTTCGCCTCGGGAGAACAATTCATGGGATCTCTTTCTTAGAAAGAAAATGCTTTCACAAAGATTTATACAAGAAGTTTTATCCACTATTACAGGATCTTCTCCAGTCTGTTCCCAGGTTGACTCTTTCCTAGTGTCTAAATGATCCAAATGGTCTATAATTAATAAAGGAGGCCAGAAATACAGACTTATTTCCTTTTTTGTGACTCATCTTTTAACGTTCCATATCTACTCGTATAGCATCACCACCTTGAACCTGAATCTCTAACGACCACAGAATACTTGGTGCAAATATGGGGTGTTGTCCATGTTTCAATACCACTGTCCCCCAACCCCACACAGCCCCAGGACTCATGGTATCCACTAACATTTCAAATTACATAGATTTTTCCAGGTGAGAGGCATAAAATATTCTAGACAAAGAATGAAGCGCTCACACACAGGCGTTACCACATGACTACAGAGACATGAACTCTTGGGGAAAGGTGGTAGTTTCTACAGATCCTTCATTAGAACCCACAGAAAAACGGAGGGAATAAACAGCTTTTAAAACCTCTTGTTACACTCCAATTCCATTAGACCTTTAATATCAACCAAGTATTCTCCCGAACACCATTAGGAAGGAGACCCACTGTCCCCATTGTTCAGATGTGACAGCTGAGGCTTCGAGAAGTTGAATCTCATTCTCACCAATATTAAGGACTCAGCAGAGCCGGCCTGTACTAGCACCATGGGCACACATCAGCCTTGCAACACACACACACACACACACAAGTAGAAACGAAGTCACTTGGGTGAAACTATCATTTCTTGTGAGACAGTGCCCACGTGTCATGGACTCTGTTAATTCAGTCTCTGTAGCAATCAATTTTGTAAAAATAAATAAGTAAATAAATAAGCCATGAAATTTACAGTTTTCCACGGGTCTGATGACTGTATACACACAAGCACACATCCCTATAAATACACCCTTGTGTGGGCTCAGGTCTAACTAACAAAAAAACACGTAGGAGAGAAGCAAACATGAAGCAGAGAAGAAAATTAAAAAGCCAATAGAAGACAACCCTGAGGAAAGAGTAAGAAAGGGACGCAGAGAGGAATGACAGTCTACAGAGCACATGGCACAGGGGGCATTGCATTCTTCACTCTGTGTGCTGAGCACCTAATGTGTACTGGGGACCTACTGTGTGTTAGGTAGTGGTGATGCAAAACAGGATACAAATTCTCGGGTTTGGGGTCAGGCAGTCTAGAACTAGCATCCCAGCTCTGCCACTTAGTCCTCGTTGACTCTTTGGCAACTTTCTTTACATTCTTTTGTCACAGTTTTCTCCCTCTGCAATGTGTCTAATACATACTCACACAGTACCAGTGGTATCACGAAGGCTTACAAACTGTTAGTGGTACAAGAGGTTTGTCATTTTTATCAAAGATGACGGAGCTCACAGTTCAGTAGGGATGAGAATCATGGAAACAAACATTCACAATAGAGTGTGACAGGCGCCCTGGGGGCCACAGGTGTCAGCTCTGGAGGCGGGATGCATTCCTCCCACCTGCAGATCAGACATTGCCTCCTCATTCTCAGGAAGCTGCACTTGGGGTTATCAACAAGGTCGAGGTGACAATTCAGCCACCTCAGCAAAGCCTGAGGAATGACAGATTTCACTGGAGAGTCCAAACTTGACTCTCAAAGGTGGCATGGTACTGCTACATACAAATTACATCAGAAGCCTGGGGAATACTTGTGAAGTTCGGAATTCAGGCCACATGCCTGAAAACAAACCTTTGTCAAACCAAGAACTAACTCCTTCACACAGCAGTTCCTACAGTATTTGGCATTCATTTGTCACACAGTAATTATCCTATTAATCCAAATTAATCCTTATCTTACGCGCTCCACCCACAGTGTGAACAGAACAATCCACGGAGCTAAAAGGAGGGCATGCTTCAGAAACCTGCCTTGTCGGGAGAGCAGACACAGTGTTTCTTGACAGCAAGAACGAAAAACAATTTCAAGATGTGTATATGAACTACGATGCATGACTGTATCTAAGAAATATGATAAATTATAGGCCTCATTCTAGAAGCTTCCGTTTAACGAATTGAAGACCCCTATAAGAGACCTTCTCTTAATACAGGACATAGATCCAAAGGGCAACAGCTTTGGATCTTCGTGGCCAACTTTCCAAATGTCACTGAGGAGATCTGGGTAGCTGCTTGGTAAGAATATCCTTGGGGGTAAGAGAGACGCCTGAGCTCCACTTTGGGAAAATCTGCTCAGTAGGTCTGGAGTGTGGTTCCCAGGTGTGCAGCTTTTACAAAGCCCTGCAGGTGATTCTGAGAGCGAAGAATAGAAAGTACTGCCCAATGCAAAACGCCAGTCTTGCCTGATCATGAGCTCATGTGGACTGTTAGTTAAAAATGTACATTTCTTAGGCCCCCCAGATTTCCAGACTCACTGTGTCTGAATCGCTGAGCTCTGGGCCTGATACTCTATTTGAATTGTCCAAAGATCAGTCTTAGCTGCTGGTTTAGTGTGAATTTAAGCATTAATGTTTTGATGCCTATAAATCAATTTTCTAACATTATCGGTCATTTCGTAAGTAGACACAGTTCTGAGTTTTAATTCGGCTCCTTGACCTACTAGATTTGTGACTCTGGAGAGTTCCTTCAACCACACAAAATCTCAGATGACTCATCTGAAATTAATAATCACAGGTTATTGTGAAGATTAAAAAGTATAAAATCACTAGTAAAATGGCAGACAGTGGGGATGAATATTCATTTCTTCCCACTGTGACTTTACTTACTTTCCATTATAATATGAATATAAATTCATAAATGAGAGGAGGTCTAAAATAAAACATTTTGATCAAGGAATTACGCAAAATGAAAATAAGGTCATATTTCACTTTTGCTTTAAACAAAAATGAAAAATGGAAAATAATGATAACACCAATTTCAGACGAGGCTGAAATGAAAGTGGTACAGTCCTACACGGCTACAGGGAATGTAAACTGCAAAGTCTTTTGAAGATTTGATACACTTTTAAATTATAAAAATGCACAGTTTTTTTTTTTACTTGCTCATTTCCTATGGAACTTGCCCCCAAAGATGCGCAATATTATTTTCTTCACGATGTTCATTCCAGCATTATTCAAAAGAGTGAAGAATTCCAAAACAGCCTGAATGTCCAACAAACACATTTAAGACAAGGTACATCCATTTATATGTAATATTATGAAGCTGCTAAAATAATTAAGATTACAGAGCAATAAAGAAAAGTAGCTAGACTGTGATGTGAGAAAAGCAGAGTATAATGTTGTATCTATTCTGATTACAAGTGTAAAATATTTATGTATAGAAGACATGCAAAATGAATAATTAATTTGTTATGGGACTGAGAAGTTGCGAGGTTTTTCATTTTATTTATAATGCTATGATTGTTACAGTACAGCTGTATGTCCTGCGACTACTTTAAAATATTGCCCATCCTTTCTATTATTTAGAAGAAAAAGGCAGCTCACCGGCATTGTTACATCCATGAGGGTCCTTACATAAAACCACTCTCATTGACTCTGAACATTAAGGAAGAATCTAATTTGTATTATTAGGCCACCCTTGGCTGGTCACCAGCCCCTAACAGAAGGACGTCAGGAGTCACCGACAGGAGACCAAAAAGGGTAACGTGACAAGGGCCATGCCAAGCTGGATATGGGAAAATGAGTCACATCCAGGTGTTGAAACGCAGGATGGGAAGAGCGTGTTGGTCTCTGTGACATGCAGAGTCGTGAACACCTGTGACAGGTTTGTTAGTTTGTGTGGCGAGATGGAGACATTCCTTTGCCTCTCGGGTCCAGAAGTGGCCTCAGCAGAAGCCCACTGTCACCTGTATTTTCACAATAGTGAGTCAAGAGCTGACCAGACACCGACTGGAGGGATGGCTTCTCTGTTCCCGTGCTCACGCCCTCTCCCTATTCCTGATAAGCTCCACGGCCATGCCTGATGCCACGGGCAGAGCTTGGACCCCATTACACCATCGCTGTATGCGTTTGCTCCGGCTGCCGTACTCGCACCATGGACTGGGTGACAAACAACAGACACTTTCTCAGAGCCAGGCCTCCTTGTTCTGTCTGAGGACTTGTGCAGCTTGCTGTCATCTGAACCTCTGTGTCCCCTCAGAACTCATGTGTTGGAATCCTGACCCCCCAAGGTCATGGCATTACAAGGCCTTGGGTGGGGATCCCTCCTGAAGGCGACGAGTGACTTAGAAAAGAGGTTCCCAAAGGTTCCGCAGCCCATTCATTGTGTGATGACACAATGAGAAGTCTGGAAAAGGGCCCTCACCCAAGCATGCCGGTTCCCCGATCTCACTTCCAGCCTCCAGAACAATGAGAAATAATTTCTTATTGTTTTTAAGCTACCAAGGCTGTGGTATTCCACTACAGCAGCCAGGCCACACTGAGACACAGGGCCGCTCCCTCTGTCTGTGATGCTTTCCCTTGAGATATCCACGTGGAAAACTGCCAAACCTCCCTCAAGTTCTCTCAGGGACGCCTACCTGCATCACCTTATTTTCAATTGCAAGCCATTACAACCCCAACCCTACACCTGTGCTCACCTATACTTATTTTTTTTCTGGCTTTTGTTTCTACAGCAATTATTGCATTCTTATATATTCTGAAATTTATTTACTTACTAGGTTTTTGGTTTATTGTCTGCCATCCTCCACTAAAATAAACATAAGACAGGATGTTTTTGTGCATACCAAACTCCAAGAATAAAATAGACACTCAAGAAATGTCTGTTGGATGGATAGATGGATGAAGGGATGGATGGATGGATGGATAGATGGATGTCTATAAGTCCAAAGTCTGAAATAACTAAGCACTATTTGCTCCGGCCAACTTTAGGTGCCCAAGAAGTGAGGACGAGGGAGGGAAGAAAGGAAAGGAGAGGGGGAGGGAGAGGGAGAAAAGGCTGTTGACTAGTTCTCTGTGTATTTATTTGGGAAAGCATAAAAAAATAATAATAATAAAAAAAATTAAAAAAATTTCAACGCAAAGTCCATAATAATTGAGGACGGTCCTTACATCTACTGAACACTTATTTGGCTCCGATCAGTTCTGCATGTCACATCACACAGCCACTCCGTTTTACAGATCCGAAAAGTCAAGTTCAGAAAACATTAGGTTGCTCGCAGAAGGTCACATACCAAAGAAGAGGAATCAAATGAGCCAGGAGATCCAGGGCATTCTGGATCCCATGTTCAAATGCCTTCGCCACACCCTCACTGCAATCTTTCATCCGGTGACACTCCAGGACGCTAACACTCCCTCCCTCTTCCTCATCTTCTCGGAGGACAGGCAGCATTTTGAGTTGGGAAAATAGGCTCACTCACATTGCCTGGCCCCAACTCTACGGCCATCTGAATATCCCATCGGGGTCCCCTCGAGTCCAGTGGCACCCCATTTCAGTGCTGTAATACACATGCCTGTTTAATTTGGGGATGTTTCTTCTAGTGCTTATTACTAATAAGAGTCAAAGCGCTGACGTCTGAGACTGTGGAAATTTTATCAAGTGGAGAAGAGCCAATGTTATCTTAAGGGCATCGCTCTGAGTTCTTTGTCTAGGCGCTTTCTCAAGTGGGAGAAAAATGGCTGGAGTTACAATGGGCTTGCCGTAAATGGCAGGGAAACCCAAGGCACGCGCTGTCCACGTGAACACCCATCAGCATGAGGGTCTGCCCAGCCAGTGCGCTGGTCACGGGCCATCTGGGCGCCAGGGCTGGCTCTGTTCCTGAGTCCCAGGTGTTTGCGGCAGGCACGAACACTGATGTCACATACACAGAATGGTAAAGAGAGTATCTTTTGTTCCAAGTCAAACTTAATTATCTGTTTTATGTCTCCATGTTGCTGGCCACAAACACTTAATCTCCAGAGAGTGTAAGGGTGTCTTAACACCTGGGAGTGTCTCCCTTGCTGTGGGGAAGCGGTCACAAGATGCCAAGCTTTGCAGCGATGGAGGGAAACAGGTCTCCTGTCATTAATCTCTGCAGATTCTGGCTTCTCTTTCCGGAAATTGGCAGCAAGTCTTCTACACGTTTACCTCCTTCCTCACCTCTTCTTACTTTGCCCAGAAAGCATCCGAGTGCCCCTGTGCCTTCTGGACACACCAAGAATTCTCCCCTCCCTCCCACTAGATGAGTTTGGAAGTCTGAGGCAACCCAGAGGGAAAACCCAGGCCTTCTCTCTATGAGAAGACCTCTGGGGTACTAAGCCGCAGTCTAGAATCCAACATACAGGGCACCTTATACAGACTCGTCAGCAGCTGACTCCCCTCTGCTCTGCCGATTCCCTCTTCGCTACACAACCCACGGACTTAATATTGAATCCAGGAGCTACTTGGCTTGGATTTTTATATCTTCACAATCCTTTGCTGAAAAGCCTGGAGTTGGTGCCCCCAATTCCTCGTGGCTCAGGATTTTGAAGATAAACACTTCTATTTTCCAACTCCCAAGCCTTCCCCTTCAAAATCTATCTAGAAACTCAAAAGCCTAGAATTGACTTCTTTATTTTCTGCTCTCTGCTGTAACAACTCTAACCCCAGGCAGTGGCACCTTCAGGGTCTATTTTAAATGAAGAGCCATGAGGTTAAAAAAAAAGAAAAAAAGGCAGGAATGAAAACATACTATCAAAATGCCACCCGACTAGATACCTTAGCCACTGAGGAAACTATATGGGCAAACTCATCTAAAAGCGTGCCAGGCGCGCTAACAATCAAGTGTTAAGGGCCATCCCCGTTGCAGAGGACGGAGAAATAGGGAGCATCTCAAGGACCTTCAGATGCAATTCCACTGCTCACCCTTTTGCTTCCTGGCAGCTGTGTGTGTATCAAAGGCTGGAAGCTCTATTTTTATCTCCATCCTTTTCCCGACTCACCTGCCAACTACTGTTTACCCTAGCCCGACGCTTCTCAGGCTGCAACATGCATGCGAGGCACCTGAGATGTTGTCAAAATGCAGATGTGGGTACAGCCGGTCTGAGGCAAAGCCTGCAGCCTGAGATGCCGCATTTCTACAGAGCTCCCAGAGGCCGTGGACCACATTTTGAGTGCAAGGTTGCAGCTTCATTTCATCTGCAGCTTCTCTGTACGCACCTTATACCCCAAGCTTCCAAAACACTAGTACATTTAAAAGAAAATTCCTACATCTGCCCATGTTATTAGTCCTCTGCATAGAAGAACTATTTGGATTAGCTGCTTGTTGAGATCTTTGTGTCCTTCAAGTTCCGACCATGCTCCTCTGACCACGTGTACCATTTATTTCCTGCCCAGGATGTTCTGATACAAATGACGCGGCGTGATGCATCACACAGACCTCTAACCTGTTTTTGTTTTTTTCATCTGTGTTTTTCCTCTGCGTGACATGATGAGCTCATGAAACTCAGGGAGTATTTTTCTTTCTCATTACTTAACACAGTATGTAGCCTCAGTCAGGTAACGGTGACCACTTGAATGAATGAAACTTAAGTTTGGACACGTGGGCAAAGGTACAGATGACAGGAACTTGTTGCAGGTCCACGCAGAGGGGAGCTAAATGCCCCAATGTCATATCCTGACAAGAACACACTGATGCTGTGTGTGGCCTCCTAGACCTGTGGCAGAAGAGGGGCCAAAGACCAGCATGGAATTTCGTTCTGTCACCCATGAGATGAATTAAGCGCCAGGACTAGCTGCGTAAAAGGATGCACCTCATACCTCCAGCACTCTGGGGGGTGGGGGCAGCCTGGAAGAGGTGAAGACAAAGATTTCCCTCCTCCCCGAAGCTCCGGGGGACCCTCACGGCACCATGCCGATCACAAGGAGAAGGCCATGCCGATTATTACCTTTTGAAGATGGTGGATTTATTTTGCAAAAGCCAATTCCAGGTTTGTTCTCATTAATCCCCTGCTTGATGAGAACGGCAGGATGTAGCTAATGGTTTCTGGTTGCTTGTGGGCTGATGTGAAATGCATGTGATAATTAGCTAACTAAATTAGTTCTGTTCTCATTATTTTTTATATAAAACGGTTTTGGAGGGATGGCTTTTTTTTTACAATGATTTCTGCTCTAATTTCTCATTATCACCATTGGAAAGAAGAAAAAAGAAGCTGATAACAATTTTCTTCTCTTTCTGTCGGGTATCTCTCCCACTCACCACTCTCGGACCTTCCCAACCGGCCCGAATGTGGCCTGTCATGTATGTCATGTTAAGCCCTAGAATTCTGGGGGTGCCTCCACCTTCTTTCTATGCTTTTGCATCATATCACTGCCGTCACCATTGGATCTCCTCTTGAATATGCACATATTGGTGGAGGTTGCTTTTTCGTGGCTCGAACGCCGAGAGAAGCATAAGAGATTTACCCAGAGCTTTCTGCGACCACAGGCACTAGTAGGAACTTGTGTCCCAACATGTTACCATCCCGGATGTATGACATGGGCCACCTCGGGGGCTGTCCATATGGTCTGTGTCGGCCACCTGGTGATTGTGCAGCACGAGGAGAATGCGTCTTTCTGTCCTGGCACGGCCACTAGGGCACGGGGCGTCGCAGATCCCGGCACATGCAGGCTGCCCTGGGGAGGTCCCCGTACGGTTCTCAAACCGCCTGTGGTGAGTGGTTTTCAACTGGTTGAATTTGCACCTCTTTTCCAGAGGTGGTGTCTTCATTTTTTAACCCATCAATACTGGGCGGCCCTATAAGCAGGAAAGTTCCTAGATCATGTTGTGAATTTGATTACATGACTTCACCTATCTACATTTCAGCTACTTCAGCAGAATAAGACATTCTCTAGGGTTCAATTACCTGCAATGGGATGGAACGGATGCTGGTCTGCAGCCTATCAAGATTCAGGTCCCGTACTAACTGAGTTACCCTGGTATATATGACCTCTGAAGACAGCCGTCGATTCTCTGACACTCCTCGCAGTGACAGGTGGCGTTGAATTCCCTCTCCTGGCATTTGAGAAGTGACCTGAGCACCCTCGCTGCCCAAGCCTCCTACTCTGCTCTCTGTGCGGTCTGGAAGATACCAGAGACCGTATAAAGACTCAGACCCCGCTCACACTACTGTGCCGTGACAGAGCCCAGGGTCACGATGAGAGAGACTCAGCCAGACACCGGCTGACAAGCCGCCTCAGCTCCAATGCCAGTCATGAGACTAAAAATGTGCCATCTTGGAAGTCCAGCTCAGTAGAGTGTTCAGATGAGTTCAGCCCCAGCTGAGCTTTAGAAAGGCGGAGCAAGAACCACCTATGCCACTAAGGCCTAGACACTCCACAAAGCCAGGACAGGCCATAGTGAAGTATGGTTTTAGCCGCTAAGTTTCAGGGGATTCGCACAGCAACAACAGGTAGCTAGAATATATACATGAGCAGCTCAGGGTCCTCATCCATAAAACAGAAGTATGGATGCCCACCTCATGTGACTAGTCAGAGAATGAAGGTATAAATAGGTAATGGCTTAGTACATGTCCTCGCAAGGGGAGATTCTGAATATCACTAACTCTTCCCTTCCAGTTCCAGCAATCTATAAACCCATGATGAATCCCTTGTAGGTCTGTATTTGGCTTCCTAAGTTCACCTGTCTGCAACATCCTCAGAAAAGGGAGGCACTTAAAATCATCCCTTTACTTTGCCTTTTTACTTACATCCCTTTACACGACTTTGAATAACAGCCACATGTTAGGCATCCAGAAACACCAGAGAATGAATAATCTAGATGGTTAAATTCCCCAGAGGGCTCAGTGTCCATTTTTGTCATTTTCAGAAGCTTTTAAGTTTAATTCCTGAAGAGAAAGAGTATAACTATTTGTGAGAATTATCAGGAAGCATAACATTGTTTCTTGTTCTCATCCAGAGATTCCTCTCATCTTTCATTCTGCTTCAAAATAGGAGGAAATGATTTGCTAAATTAAAAAACCGCACAAATATGATTCAGACATCCTGTTTTTATAATTAATTTCTATTAAATTCTTCCTTACCTACTTTTTTCTTTTTTTTAAACATGTTTCTTCCCAAGGCCTTATTTCAGCTTTGGTTATTCAAACGTCTATTTTTCCTCTTATAATTGGGGATTTGTAAATTATCCTAGCCATTTTATTTTTACCCCTGGTCCACCTTGCACTTCAGTAATGAACAGGCTGACTAGCCTCTATTTCTAGTCTTTAATCCTTAAAGCTGTGGGTAACTTATTTTCACAGGGAATTCAAATGGCTCCCCTAGAGAATTCCGTTTGGCTTTCTGGTCCACACATGACATTCTTAGAAACCCTGATCCACTAACTTTAATGCACAAATACAAACAGAAGGATCAAAATGCCGAGGTCTTTAACAATGAGAGTTTAAAACTAAGGATATTCTACTTTTGTTTTACACCAGGATGGCCTAAAAATGAAAAGTAATATTAATAGAAGGACTATGTTGGTTTTGAACTTCAGAAGCCCTAATTAAGATGATTATAAAATAGCCCTCAGAACAGCAAATGCTACCCCAAGGCTACTGAAGAGATCACAGACAAAAGCAAAATTGAAGCTTTTTTATTACGAAAGATGCTGTTTCTTTCCCCATAGCTTCATTATCCAGAGGAAAAACAATAAATGGCGACTACAGTGAGAAACAGGCAGGGGGAGATGAAGAGAGGGGACAACTGAGACGTGTGTGTATATATAGTTTAAGAAATCCTTGACTCTAAAAATAAGAGGCCCAAATGAGAGTGTGACAAACAGAAGCTGCTTTCTAGAACACAGACAGGTGAGGCTATGTTTCACCGAATCCTAAAGCAGAAGTAGCGAGGAAAGCAATCCACCCTACAGTGGGTATACGGAGGGTGTTTTGTCCTCCTCACCTTTGGATGTAGTCTGATGGGCCCAAACCTGAATCATACATTTCAGTTACTGTATCCTAACCAGACGGGAGCCTGTTCTGGCTCGTGTATCTGTCCGGTTTCTCTGTGCCTTGGTTCCCCCAATTGCATACGTTTTGACTTAACATTCTAGCCACTGAAGGCTGGACTACCCATCCTGCAAACTAACTCCATCCTAACTGACCACTCCCTTGGAATCAAGGTCTGGTGAGACTCTTGAGCATTGACTAATCAATCATCTTGTCTCCAGTTCCTCAGCTGGACTAATCATCTTGTCTCTAGTTCCTTAGCTGATTGCTCCCATTTCTTTCCATCTGATCAGTATATTCTATCTACTCGTCTATCTCTTAGTAACACTCCAGACCAGTTACATCTGATCATTCCACAGGCCATGACAACCCAGAGCCATTATTTACTTCAACCTGTAGCATTTCCTATGCTCTCTCTCCGTGGTCTGCATCAGCTGGGTCAGCCTAGGGTAAGAAGGGAGAGAGGACTTCAGAACAGCCCTCTACCGAGGTCAGCCTTACCAGGATGGATGTAGAACACACTTCCATGTGATGTCTTGGAAATGATGCATGAAGAGTTGGTGAACAAAATATTAAGGGAAGCCAGCAGGAGGCAGAACAATCCACAGACACGTGGTTTTCATAGTGGAGCATTGAGAGAGAGCAAGATCATACTGAACCACCCCGTGACAATCCACACCCATGCATGAGAAGATGCAGGGATTTCATTCTAAGAAAGGAAACTTAGGACTCCAATGGGCACTTGCTACTAAGACCTAGCAAACTAGAGCCTTGCTCCCAACTCATACTCTGAGGCTAGTATTATCTTGAAACTAGAACCCAAGACAATCACAAGAAAATAAAACTAAAGCTAAACATCCCTTATGAAGATGGACCCCAAAATCCTCAACAAAATGCTAGCAAAATGAATCCAGCAACCTACTAAAAGGATTGTATACCACGAACAAGTGGTGTTTGTCCCAGGATTGTAAGGTTGGTTTAACACATAAAAGTGAATTAAAGTAAAACACAATGTTTATAATAAAGAACAAAAACTACTTGATCTTCTCAACAGATGGAAACACTATTTGACAAAATCCAGTATCTTTTCATGATAGAAACAGTCAACAAGTAAGAATTGAAGGGAAATGCCACCAACTGATAAAGGCCATCTGTGAAAAACCCACAGCTGACATTATACTTAATGACGAGAAAGTGGATGCTTTCCACCTAAGATTGGGAACAAGACAAAGAAACCCCCTCTCACCACTCCTATCCAACATGGTACTGGAGGTTCTTGCCAAGCTAACTGGACAAGAACAAAGAAGTAAAAGATGCCCAGACTGGAAAGGAAGGAGTAAAACTACCCCTCTTTACTGATGACAAGATCTGGCATAAAAAAAAAGAATCCACAGAAACACAAGAAGTAAAACATTCAGCAAGTTTACAGCACAAGCTACCAATCAATATACAAAATTTCTATACTTAGCAACAAACAATCTGAAAATGAAATTAAAAAGCAATGATATTCATAATAGTATCAAAAACAACAAAATACTTAAAAACAACTGTAACTCAAACAGTGTAAGAATTGAACACTGAAAACTATAAAACACTGTTAAAAATAATTAAAGACCTGAATAAATGGAACGATACATCTTGTCACAGATCAGAAGACTTAATATTGTTAACATGGCAAGAAGACCCAAATTGATCTACAGATTCGATTAAATTTGTATCAAAATCCCAGCTGACCTTTTTTCCCCCCCTGCAATCGACAAGCAGATCATAAAATTCATACGAAAGGGACTCAAAATAGCCAAATCAATCTTGAAACAGAAGAACACTGGAAGATTCCAGTTCTCTATTTCAAAACTTACTGCAAAGCTAAAATAATCACAAGGTATACTAATTATACTGGCCCAAGAATTGACCTCTAGATCCATAAATAGAATTGAAATCGCCGAAATGTGTACCCCTAGTCTACCCTGCTAAATATGTAATTTAAAATAAAAATCTGTTTCCTGGCACCATCATACCTCAATCCGATACTCAAATCATCGCCATCATCAACCCCAAATTATTAGCATGACCTGAAAGAGGATATAATTTGGCCTCTTTTACTTCTAGGGTGTCTTCACACCCAAGGGCTTTGCACATGCTGTTTCTTCCAACGGGAGTGCTTAGCCACTCCCTGTCACTCGGCTAATACCCAGCCATTCATCTGATTTTATCTCAAATGTCACTTCTTAGCAGAATCTTCCCATGATTCCCAGACTAGGCGAACTCCTGCTTTATTTTCTTAGATCCCCAGTTTACCTTTCGTAACACTTAGAAGTTTTCCTTTAAGCATAGTTTCACTTATTTGGGTAATACCTCTCTCCACGCCTAAATGGTAACTTCCCTGAGGGTTTTCCTATCTCCTGCCTACAGCAGGGTATGGGACAAAGTCAGCATATGCAGTAATAACTTGTGAAGGGAACGAATGCTGCAGGAATAGCTGCAGTCACGCAGACCTTCGTGTACAGCCTCGTTTCCCACTTATTAGCAAGGTGACGTGCAGCAATTCATTTCCTCTCCCAGCCTAGAATTCCTTATCTGTAAACAAAGAAAGTGGATAACAATACTCCTAATCACCCAGTTTTTCTGTAGGATGAAGAGAGATAATATAGGTCAAGTGCTATTAGCACCGTGCCTGGAACTCAGTCCAGCGAGCCTAAGTGCTACGTCTTAGAATGAAGACCCAGCGAAGAACGTGATTTGCCCAAGATCACGCAGCTCACGGCCGAGCCTGAACTGCACGTCCCCATGGCAGAGGCTTGGTTACCTCACTGCTCATCTGAGGGGCACGCGCAGATTTCTACTTTGCTGAGATGACCCTGGCTGGCCTGCTGGCTGGGTGGGGGGTGGAGTGAGTGTGTGTGTGTGTGTACACGCACGCACACGGTAGGCCCAGCCACTCTTCCTTTCTTACACCAGACCTTTCACAACATTTGCTCTCCTTGGTTCAGTCTGATATCCACAATCCCACAACCCTCAAATGGTGCTGGAAGCATCACCCAATTCAAACACCCTTATTTGTGTGTGTCGGGGGCTGAGGGGCATGGTCATTCTAACTCCCCATGTTGCCCCCGAAGTCCGAGGCTGCATACAGATTATTATGCTGCATACTGCAAAGCACCGCCTATGTGTTCTCATTCTTCTACCAAGGGAGTCGAGTCTGTACCTTACATCTGCCTTAGGGGACAACTCCTGGGTGCAGCCATTGCTTCTGCACCAGCTGTGTGCCGAGCCGTGTCACCTGCTGACTCTCTGTCCCTTCACCATAAGGGTTGCTGAACTCGGGGCTGTTTTACAGGAATCTGAAATCATCAGAAAGCAGCAAGAGGGAGGTCCATGGGGGAGCTCTGGCTGGGAGGCAGGGAGCCTGCAGTTCACAGTGTCCCGTCCCTGTGACGAAAGCAGCTGCTGACACACAGCCGGAGGAAGGAGCCCTTCTCAGACTCGTGCCCTGGCCTCCAACTATCGCCATTTCCTTCTGTCCTCTTCCTGTAAACGGAGGGAGAATCTCTGGTCTGAGATGCACAAGGGCCTTTGAAAGCTTTTCCACCCGGTGCTGACAGCGGCCCACAGGGAACGCTGTCCGTCGTGGACTCTTCTGAACTGAGCAGAGCCGGACAGCCTCATTTTCATTTCCTTGCCCAAGCAGGATTTTCCCTCCTAGGTCTGACTTTGTCTCTCTTCCTCCATTTTTAAAGGGAAAGAAGCATTACTGCCTAATTAAATCAAGGGTCAGTAGTACAAACTGAATGCCTGCATCACCCCCAGATTCAGGTGTTGAAGCCCTAACTCCCAACGTGATGGTATTTGGGGTTGGAGCCTATGGGAGGTGATCAGACGTAGGTGAGTTTGGGAAGGTGGGGTGCCATGGTGAGGTCAGTATCCTTACAAGAAGAGGGGAGAGGAATGGAGGGGATGGGAGGGGAGGGAAAGTGAGAAGGGAGAAGGGAGCGGGGAAGGGAAGAGAGGGGAGGGGAGAAAAGGAAGGGAGGGGAGAGGAAAGGAGAACAGAGGAGAGGAGGGGAGAGGGAGGAGAGAGAGATCCACACACGGAGGAGAGGCCATGTGAGAACCATGTGACAGGGTGGTGACCTGTCAGTGAACAGAAGAGGCCTCAGAAGGAAATCTACCTACTTTGCTGACACCATCATCTTGGACTCCCAGCCTCCAGAACGAGGAGAAGCACCTTTCTGCGGGTAGAACCACCCAGTCTAAGGTACTTTGTTTGCCCAGGCGACGACGGTCCGTGAGAGGCCACCATCCAATGAAAAAGATACAAAACGACGTCACTCTTGTGACCTCAGAGGGCCGAACTGACATGTATGCAAGTTTAAGGGGTAAGTGTGATTGTTTAATACACGTATCAACATGGTTACCACTACACCCTTCAGGTCACGTTATTACCCTTCTGATGTCGCTGTCACGGTGAGAACATGACAACTGCCACACTCACTGCGACGTGCAAGTATACGAGGCAAGACTGTGAAGTGCAGGCACCTCCTGCACCCGCCGCCCCCACAATGTGCTGTTACAACTAGATGTCAGTGTCTTTTAATTTCCTTTTTAACAGGACAGATTCTTCGCATTTCTGTGCGCTTTTTAAATTTTGCTTTCTACTTTGGCATCTCCTTAGTAGTTTCCACATAAATTATTCATCGAGTGTGATCCATATTATTTTCACTTAAGAATTTATTGAGGAATGGCCTAATATGTGGTCAACATCTGTAAATGTGCCAGCAATACTTAAAAAGACATTGCCTTCCAGGGTACACAGGAAAATATTTCTCTATTATCTACCTTTAAAATTGCACTTTAAATTCTCTATGTAATTTTTTAAAAAATTTATTGGGGTGACAATTGTTAGTGAAATTACATAGATTTCAGGCGTATAATTGTGTATTACATAATCTATAAATCCCATTGTGTGTTCACCACCCAGAGTCAGTTCTCCTTCCATCACCGTATATTTGATCCCCCTTACCCTCATCTCCCACCCCCCACCCCCCTTACCCTCTGGTAACCACTGAACAATTGTCTGTGTCTATGAGTTTTTGTTTCTCATTTGTTTGTCTTGTTCTTTTGTTGTTTTTGGTTTATATAGCACATATCAGTGAAATCATATGCTTCTCTGCTTTTTCTGTCTGACTTATTTCGCTTAGCATCATACTCTCAAGATCCATCCATATTCTCTATATAATTTTTTAAAGGTACCGTGTTTCCCTGAAAAGAAGACCTCACTGGAAAATAAGCCCTAGCATGATTTTTCAGGAGGACATCCCCTAAACATAAAAAGCCCTAATGCATCTTTTGGAGCAAAAATTAATATAAGACCCGGTCCTATTTTCGGGGAAACACGGTATCTATTGGGTCAATCATGAGATGAGAGATAAGTTAAAGTCTGCTAGCTAACGTTTCTCTAATTTCCTGTTCTTTTATGTTCTGCAATTCTTGGTTACACATTTTAATTAGTTTGTTATTTGGTGCACGAAGAGTCATGAGCTTTTAATCTCTTATGTGTTTGTGTCCTTTATTTTTCTAATTCTTTTGTCATTTATTTTTGTTCTTGGGTTTAACTTTGATATTAATATTGTGATCTCTGATTTATGTTTTGTTTCTCCTAGTGTGACTTTAGTCTGTCTTTTCAATTTTAATCTTTCTGAGTCAATTTCAGATATGTCTCATATATATATAGCCCGTAGTTAGGTTTTATTTTTTGATATAATCTGAGTCTTTTTCTTTTAATGGGTTAGTTTATCCCACTGACATTTGTGGCTGTAACAGATTTTTTTTTGTTCTGAATTCCATGGTTTATGTTCTTCCATTTGTTTTAAATGTTTCTTACGGTATCTATTACTTGCTTTGTGGTCTATGTTTTCTGTTGCTTTGTATGTTTTTGGTTTTCATTTTCATAGTTTATAATGTTTACAGACTATTATTGACTTTATAACTTTAAATACCATAATATATACAAATGTCATTATTACTCTATCAGTTGCAAGTGGTGTCAAACAAAGAATGAGGAAAGTAATATGCTTACACTTCCTCCCAACTTCTCTCCATATGTATTGCTGAGTTTCGGTAAGTCATATTATGATTTTTCAACTGTTATGGCTAAAAACATTTCCACTTTGCTGTAAAACTCGTCACATGTGTTTAATCCCAATTCCACATAGAAATAGAATTAATACTCGCCACCCAGCCTTTCACCTCCTAGCATCTCTAACAATGAGCGCTTCATTTTCTTTAACTGTTTGTGTGCTGGAATGTCACCCTCTTCATAAACAATCCCCAGGTCCCCTTCCACTTTCCCTCCACTTGTAACACTTCACTGTTTCCCGTTCCTTATGCTCATCAGCCACAACTATTGCCATTATATTCAAGTCTCTCCAACTGTATGCCCCTTCCTGCTTTTCTATCTTTGTCTCCCATCAGTTCCTGCCTCCAAGTTTCCATTTCACTGTGGAGCTGTTGGAGTTTACACACTTATCATTCTTATTTTGTGCTGTACTGACATGGCCAATTGCATAACTTTCCTCACTCTCTTTTCTGCTAATTCTAATTCTCAGCCTGAGCCCTTCAGGCCTCAGGCCCCCAGCTACTGCCTCAGCCCCGTTTGCCTTTTCAGTTCTAGTCCCCAAGCCCCGCTGGTCCAGGCCAGCTCCTCAGGCTTTGGAACTTGTCAGTGAGGACCCACGGCCCTGACCATCTCGGGAGAGAAGAAAAACAAAAAGTGGAAAACAAGGAGAGGGGTGGGTGTGGAAGAAATGTTTTTTTTAAAGATGACAAAAGAAAAGGAAGAAAAAGGGAAGAGCTCATCTATAGCATTCTTATTTTGAGGTATTGCAATATTCCACTAATTCCAGATTACCATAATTTATATCTTGTCTTTGAAATTTTCCATCTTGTCATCTGCTTTTAAACGTATCAAAAGTTATTTTAAGCCCATGTCTGACAACTTCCATCTCTGTATCTATTGTTTATATTGTCTATTTCTTCTCTTCATTCCGTTTGCTTGGAATTACCAGTAATTTATAAAACTACGGCAGATCTCACTTATGCAAAGATGCTGATACGCTGTATACAGTCTCTGGATGATATGTCCTTATTTCATATACTACTTTCTTTCAGTTATGTGTTGTAGGAATAGCAGACCACTAAGCAGGGATTGAGGCAATCTCAGCCTGCTTTTAAGATTTTGTAAGACACAGGCTATTTCCAGTTGACTCTCCTAGCCTTTCAGGGGATTTCACTTGAAATCATGGGGTGTTTACCAGACTTCCCCTTGGAGGGCTTTGAACTATCACGTTCATCTCACTTATACCATAAAGCTTCTCACAACTCTGCTCAGATCCTAAGAATCTTGGCACCTACTTTCTACTCGGCTTGTCCACCTTTCAGACACACACGTTACACAGCAGAGAATGTGTCAAGGGGAAAAACTGTCCTCACGTCTCTTTCCTTGTATTTAGGATCTTGGGCACTCAAGAAACAAGATCCATGAACTCCAGTTTCTTCTTCTCATCCCTGGGAGTCTGCAAAAAGCTCTGTTTCTCTGCCTTAAAACAGCTGTTTTTTGCTTGGGTCTCAGATTCCCCACGTCTCGTGAAGGGATCAATAAGTTGCTGGGGGAAAAGGTAGAGGTGAGTATCAGACTCACCTCCACACCTTTCCTCTGAGACTTGGGCGTCTCGTACCCTGGCCACCTTGCTACATATGTAAAGGCTTCACAAAAATCTCTCTACAATATATACGTCAGCCAGCTGTTTCAGTTGTTCTCCCGGGGAGGGCTGGTCAGCTATGTGCTAGTCCATCACAGCCCTACACAGAATTCAGGGCAGGATTTCTAAGTGGGACAACTGTTCAGCCCACATCTCTTCCAGATTCACTAGGAAGTAACAGAATGCGGACACAAGAATGATTTGTAATACTGTTGTACACTACAAGTGTTTGTTGTTCCCATGTTTGAGGTCTTGAGATCACTAGGTGTCATGTAGATGGGGCTGGATGGAAAGAAGAGGTGAACCCCAAGTATCCCTCAACCCCAAGAGCAGAGTTCCCAAGGCTGAATTAAGAAGCTCGTGGAGTAGATTCACAAATCTCCATGAGATGGATTAATCTGGGCGGGGGTCTGAGATGACTTGGGGGTGGCCTGTGTCGAAAACAGGGTACACATTTGAATCCAGGACCACCAAAACCACATTTTTGCGTGCCTGACTCCTACAATAGAGTGTAAGCTGTCTGAGGGTACAAATGGCATGACATTTTTTTTTTTTTTTTTTTGTCTAAAGCCAAGTTTTTCAGTAAATGCTGGTTAAACTGTATGATCCAATGACTCCCTCAGTGCCTATTTTAGAACTTACTTTGTAAATGCATTAACTAATTTATTTTTCCCACCAACCTAATACATGTTGGAAATGAGATTCTCCCTTAGGGAAACAGTGTGACCGCTGGATTGTGTAAGCCAGGAGATGCCTTGAGATCACCGACACGCCTCCCCCCAGTTTTAGAAACACCCCTTAGCTGACCAATGCCCTGCTGGGAATCATTCTGCAATGTGTGTGTCACATCAACAGGTCTGGCATCTTAAACATACAAAATGTTGTATGTCAGTCATAGCTTAATAAGCCTAGGGGAAAAAAAAATAGACAACAAAGCAACAAGAATAAAAGATAAAGCCAAAAGCTGATTCTTTCAAAGAATCAATAAATTCGATTACACATCAAGCCAGACTGATTAAGACAAAAAGAGTGAAGACAGATTAAAAATACCAACAATGAAACAAGCAACATCTTTACAGCCCGTACAGGCATTGAAAGGATAATAAAGGAATAATACCACTTTATGGGTGTCCATTGCTATGCCAGAGTGTTTACGTCCCCCTCAAATTCACAGGCTGAAATCCTAACCCCTAAATCTGACTTAAGTCATGAGGCTGGAACCCCCAGGAATGGGATTCGTGCTGGACACAATCTCCTGCCCCTTCTACCAGGTGAGAACAGAGAAAGAAGGCAGAAGTCTGTGATGTGCAAGACCTCACCCCACCCTGTTGACACCCTGATCTCAGACTTCCGGCCCCTGCAACTGTGAGAAATCCATTTGAGTTGTTTATACACTGCCCAGTCTGCACAGCAGCTCGAACAGCCTGAGACACCCATAAATGTGACAATTTGAGACTAATCAATTCCTGAAATATATAGAAATCACCTAGCTCACACGTGAAGACATGATAACCTCAGTAGCCCAATAAATTAAAGAAACTGAATTTGAAATTAAAAATTTTCCACAACAGGCCAGTGCCCGACAGTTTCACTGGCAAACTCCACCAAACATTCCAGTAAGAAGTAATACCAGTTATATACAAACTCTTCCAGAAAATTGGAGAGATGACAAAATGTCCCCGCTCGTGTGATTTATGGGATTATCACCATGATACCAAAAATAGGCTTTACAAGAAAAAACAATGACAGAGCAGAATTCCTCACCAACACTAGTAAATAAAACACAAAAAGATATAATAAAGTAAGGTTTACCCTAGGAATGCCGGGCTAATTCAACATTCAAACATAACCAGTTCTTCTTAAGGTAACGCTGTGAAGACTATTTACTCTAATTTCTGAGCTTAAGAAATGTTTCCATAACTTGAGAGACATTCTAGAGCCCTGAGAGGTAAAGATGGATATTTGCATTTTAAAATTCTCCCCCAATTCATGTATTATTATTCTGCAAGCTCACTAAAACTGTCCATTGATATTTATAGAGAGCAGTCAAAAACAGTTTTAAAACAACTTGGAGGACTACATGCATAGAGAAAAAACCAAACAGAGTAACCTTAATAAAAATTTGTCCTGCTTGATGTTTCAAAAACGTTTTTAAAGACTAATGTTCAGTTTGGTACGGTTACATTAATTGACTCCTGTAGCAAAGGAATTCCATCAATTTTTCCAAATTATTCAACATCTCAATTTTCTGGACACTTGATTTGTGGGATTCATAGATAACTTTTGCCATTAAGTATTTTGTTGTGGTTCTTTCTGTTGTGGTGGTTCTTTCCCATATTAAGATAAAGAACATGCCCTCTTCTCTGCAGGCCTTTGGTCATTCACCTTCTTCAAACTACTGTTAAACTAAAATCCACTGTCTTATTGGGGACATTATTTTCAGGGACATTATTTGAAGCCCTTGTGATAGAAGTGCATTGTGATTTGATTCCAAGGTTGTTTCTTTCTCCCTCTTTCCAGGTTTTTTCCTCTTGGGCTGAAGCATTACCACAAGGTATTGTTCTTCAAGAAAAGTACACAGAAAATAATTTGAGTTCTTGCACATTTGAGCTTGTTCTAAATTTGTATTCACATTTGACTTCCACTTCTGATAGATGTGGAATTCGAAGGTCAAAATTATTTGCCCTCGATACTTTGAAAACATTACTTTGTTTGCTGATGGAGAGTGTTGCTGAAGAGAAGGCTAAGGTCTTTCCTTCTTTGTTTTATTCCTTTGTGGGGAACAATGTTTTGCCTTTTCTTTGTTTTATTATTCTATAACACTTTGGAAGCCCTCTTTTCTCCATTTTTAGTGCAGATGTGGCTTTTGCCGTTCATCCAACTCGGCACTTGGGTTGTTGAAATACGAAAACTCTTTTCTTTCTTAAACTCTGACAGTATTTATTCTCATAGAATACTGATTGTATGTTCCATTCATGTTTGTTTACTTTCTGTTTCAGAAAATGTTATTATATGAATGTCGCGCCCCTGGTTAATTCCTCACTCTTAGCTTCTTTGTCAAACATCTCTCCATTTTTATTTTTTCTCTTCCCAAACATTCCAGAGTTTTAAACATATTTATTTACTCATCTTTCCAATTAACATTTAGCTTAAATGATGTTTTTACTTTTCTCTGATTACACTTTTTACAAAATATTAACATACAAGTATTAAATCGTGTTTCTCTACCATTTCTTCTTTAATCCCCCGGATGAAAAAATTCCTTTAAATATCTTTTCTATTACTTCAATAATTGGGACTAAGCTGTAAATACGATCCCAAAAGGTACCGCTTGTGTTTTAAAACAAGAAAGCCAACTTTCATTTCCCTCATCGCCGAAGTAAACCCTAATTCAAACAACTTTTCAAAAAAAAAAAAAAAAAAAAATCATACCATCTGGGCCAGAATGAATAATGTGGTATCCTAAGAATAAATGAATTCCGATAAGAGGTCTGTCTGTCCTTTCGTCCTTCGAAATAACTGAACAATGAAACGGGGAAATGAAGCTTAGCAGGGGTCGGTAGACAGGAAGTTTTTCCACACATCGCAAGCACAGGGACCATCTATACTGTTTCAAGTGAGTCTATTGGGTTCTCTGTTGACCTTTCGGTAAGAGCAGTCTTATGTCCACCAGGAACTGCTCAGGACTTGGGTGGGGAAGTCTGTGACAGCTGTGAGTAGGCATCCTGAGGGTGTGGCTGAAGATAGCCAATCGCCTTTGAAACCGTGCTATATACAGAAAAACTGCTGCTGCTTTCACACTAAAAACCCCAGTGCCAAGTGGGCCCTATTTTCCGAAACCTCAGTAGTGTGGGATGATAAGCTTGTGAGACGAGACCGAAACCATGACTCCGGCCATAGAACATGGCATTAGCTCTCACCAGGTTAACTGTGGGAAAGCCAGACCCCAAATCCTTCCCGTGGGATTACCGCAATCCCTGTTTTGTGTTCTGTTTGTTTCCAAGCAGCCATAATGACCTTTCTTCTCACCTTTCGGCATCCAGCCTATTTCCTAGTTCCCACGACTTGCATTCTGGCAGCTGGTCCCTCTGTGAACCTTGTTCTTTTGATTTATGAATGCATCTCCTGGCACCTCGTTAATGTCAGCTGTTGCTTTTGTTTATGTCTCCTAATCACTACCATTTCCATGAGCAGACACTTGTTTGTTCTGCAACAGCAGGGAGGATGTTTGCCCATTGGGCATCGCAGAAGAAGTCCATTGCATAGAATCAAGAGACCATCTCACAGGTACAAAGTGGAAGCATGACATTCATAAGTTTGCATTCAGTTTGTCTACGTAAGATGGGACTGGAATCTAACTCTGCTGAATTTATCCCTGTGAGGTCTCATTTTCTAATTTTGTAATGCCCAGGACACTTTAAAGGTATATTCCATTGAGTCAAAGAGTATAAAATCCAGTAAGGAGAGCTAAATTAAAACAAATGCTTCAACAGAACTGAGACCTCAGAATTAAACCCACACCTATATGGTTGACTAACCTATGACAAAGGAGGCAAGAATACAAAATACGGTAAAGATACTCTCTTCAATAAATGATGTTGGAAAAACTGGACACATACATGCCAAAGAACGAAAGCGGGTCACTTTCTTAAACCATATACAAGAATAAACTACAAATGGATGAAAGACTTAAATATAAGATCTGGAACCGTAAAACTCCTAAAAGAAAATATAGGCAGTAAACTCTTTAACACTACTTTTAGCAGTATCTTTTTCAGATATATCTCCTGGAGTGAGGGAAACAGAAGAAAAAAATAAGTAAATCGGCCTACATCGAACTCAAAAGTTTTTGCACACTGAAGGAAATCATCAACAAAATGAAAACACAATCTACTGAATGGGAGAAAATATCCATCAATGGAACATGCGCTAAGGGGTTAATATCCAAAACATATAAGGAATTCATATAACATCAAAAAAAAACCAACAACAACAACAACAACAACACCAATCTGATTAAAAACTGGGCAGAGGCCCTGAATACACATTTCTCCAAAGAGGACACACAGATGGCCAATAAACATGTGAAAAGATGCCCAACACCACTAATCATTAGGGAAATGCAAAGTAAAACCACAATGAGATACCACCTCTCACCTGTCAAAACAGCCACCGTCAATAAATCAACAAACAACAAGTGTCCGTGAGACTGTGGAGAAAAGGGAGCCCTCATGCACTGTTGGTGGGATTGCAGACTGGTATAGCCACTACGGAAAACAGTATGGAGGTTCCTCAAAAAAAATTAAAAATAGAACTACCTTAAGACTCAGCAATTCCACTTCCGGGTATTTAGCCAAAAAACTTCAAAACATTTATTTGAAAAGATTTATGCATCCCTATGTTCACTGCAGCATTATTGACAAGAGCTAACATATGGGATCAACCTAAGTGTCCATGGTTGGATGAATAGATAAAGATGTGTGTATGTGTGTGGACGTGCTTGCACATGTGTATAATGGAATATTACTCAGCCATAAAAAAGAATGAAATACTGCCATTTGCTACAACATGGATGGACCTAGAGGATCTTATGCTAAATGAAGTAAGACAGAGCAAGACAAATACCACATGACCTCAGTTATACGTGGAATCAAAAAAACAAAATAAACAAAACAGAAACAAACTCATAAAGAGAAGTGATGGTTGCCAGAGTGCAGGGGGGTGTTGGGGGGGTTGGGTGAAAAAGGTGAAAGGGATTAAGTACAAATCGCCAGTTACAAAAGTAGTCACAGGGATGAAAAGTATAGCACATAACATTGTAATCACTACATATGGTGTCAGGGGGTACTAGACTTAGTAGGATGATCACTTCATAAGTTATATAAACATCTAATCACTCTGGTACGCCCGAAACTAGTATAATATTGTATGTCAACGGTAATTGAAAAATACAAACAAAAAAAAAAGGAAAAAATAATAAAGTGAATGCTGGAAACTAGACCTTGTCTATTCAACCCTTCCAGCTCTTCTCCTTCAGCAGGCTCTGAAGCGAACCCGCAAATATTTAATTTGAAAGCCACAACTGTGGGGAAAAAATTAAACAATAGAAAATTAAATAGGGCGATTGAGAGTGCCCAAGCCCAAGGAGAAGGTGATAGGACAAGGGCATGTGGAAGAAATCGCAATATTAAACAGGGTACCCCAGGCAAACTTCATTGAGAAGGTGACACTTGACTAATGATCAAAGCAGGTGCAGGAGCGATCCTTGTAGCTGTCAGGTGGAAGGACATTCCTGGCAGGGGAACAACCTGTGCAAACCCCTGAGCATGCTCAAAGCACAGTGGAAGGTACATGCAGAAATAGGAGAGAGGAAGGTTTAATCTTTCAGCCAGCTGGGTCTAATCAGAGAGCCTCAGTGACGCTTGTGGTGACAGATGTTGCAGCTAAATTATCTTCTGTATCATCTTCTTGGATATACCAACCGCTCCCAACCCTCTCATAGGACAACGGCTCATCCTTCCTTTCCTCCCTTAAATATATGTGTGTGCGTTTCTGCATCAATCCTGTGTCTGTTAACAGGAAGCTTGCCCGTCATCTTATTCTAGAGGGTATTGCTTACGGTTGTTGTGTTTAGACACCAGTTCTATGCTTGGCCCCTATCAAACTGACAACACAGAGCAACCTGGACGAAAATGGTACATGCATCCGAGACACGTCTTTCGCATCTAGGCGTGCGGCCTCCAAAGGTGCTGCATCTACAGTAGAATGAGTTATCTCAGAGTCTGAGAAGCTGTGTCATTTCTTTGACCAGAGATTGAAGGAACTTCCTGAGACTGGAGTTTAATCAAGCTAACCGGTATTCCACCAAACATTTGTCCCACCCCAAGCCCCCAGCGTCCCTGAACCAGCATTCTGCCCGACTCCTTTGCAGCTCAGCTGTGTTCTGTCATTACTGTGTGAATGCGCACGCCTGTCTTGTACCCGCTTGGGAACTCCTGGAGGACACAGGCTGACGACTGATACCTATCTGCCTCCACGGGCTGAACCCCGTATCTGATGACACACAGTACGCCCGTAATAAACGTTCCCCTAACAAACGTGTGAAAGCGTCACACGAGTTCAATCTCATTATACAGGTACATGCTGTGTAAGCTAATGGTGTGCACATCCCTGGAGAAAGTTTCTACACTGAAAATCAAACACTGAAATCTTCTGACAGCACCAGTCATTGGGATTGCATCGCCCAGTAAGTCTCCTTGGGTCTCACCCAACACGAACCACGTTTGCATGTGACTGCTTCTGATTTTAGAGGCTATGGGTCCTGGAAACCAGAACAATCGTCCCCATTCAGGAGATCTATATATTGGACAAATGAAGTGCCTTACCAAAGACGCATGCATGCATGCATTTATCATTCATTCATTCCACGCGTGTTTACTGGAATGCAGCCCAGGGCCAGACCCCTGAATACATCAGTAGGGGAAAAAAAAGAGACCAGGACCTCTGCTCCTACACAGTTTGCATTCCTTCTGTAGATAACAGAAATAATTCATTGGTTTCTTTTTAAATAGAGCAGAGTAAGTGGGATGAGTACCTGCGAGGGGTTAGGGGGCAGGTTTTAGCATGAATAGAACAGTGGGGCTAACTGAGAAACGGGACTTTTGAACCAAGACTTCCAGGACCAGAGACCTCGTAAGGAATCTTAGCTCAGCAGGGTCCAGTGTGATCCAGACCTCCTGTCGCGAGCAGCCCCGAGCAGCGACCTGAATAGCACAGCCCACCCAGCAAACGTCCCTGGCACCATGTGCAGCTCTCCAAGGGCCAGGAGCCTGACATCCATACCATATTCTAACAGCACAGCCATCTCCACGGTGAATCTGGTCTATGCATTTTACACGTTTCCATCACCACAGCACTTTGCAAATATGTTTCAAGATCAAGGAAATTGGCCAATTTGGAAACGCTTCAAATGGAACATTTTTTACAGCCCCTCATGCATTACCCACCCCTTCACTGTACGTTCTGTGAAGCCTGCGTAAGGGGTACAGGTGTGTCCCCTGTATCACCTCATGGAAGGAAAGGGCTGAATAAATGCTGCTGGGAAAAGGCCCAGGGATGACGGATTCCCTGGTTCCCTGGAGGTCGCTGTGCTTCATTGAGGCTAAGGTTTCTGGACTTTGTGAGCTTCTATCAGACTTTGCCCCTTGGAGAAAATGGACTTGAGCAGAGCTGTCATTATTATCACTATCATTTCATTCTTGCCAGAAACTGCTCTTTGAAAGTGTGTTCCTTTCAGGACTGAAAAACAAAATAAGGAGCCCTGATTTTCATTTCCTGCGAGGCCACCTTCCTTTAAATTCACTTACTGTTTCCACTCCCCAGGTCTTATAATTTGCATACTGCTCCCAGACCCAGGCATACAATCACAGCCAAGGAGACACGAGTGCCCCTAAAGCCCGGATGTTGCAAGCTGCCTTCGTTGTGGTTAGATTAGCTCGGGGGTCCTCGTGCCCTCAGCACCCTAACCATACAGATATGCGGAGACATTTGATGTAGAGCCGTCTGGGTCCCTGCTTGTGCTACATCTCGGATGGGGCCGTGTGTGTCTGCTCACAAGCCTGTCTGCTAGACTACAGGGCTCTCTACTGGATGCAATCTATCAGGCCCTGACCTGTCATGCTGTTTGCTTTTGTGATAGGTTAATAACACTAACTTATATTTATAGAGCACTATGCGATGAATAGTCTCTGTCCCAGACCAAACCAGACTGGTGATGAAAAGTGACTTAGTTACAAGGTAAGATTTGCACTCTTTTCTCTGACCACACCGAGCATCCAGGCCTCCAGCCCAACTACGTCTGGGGACCTGCAATGAAATCTCACAGGTGCTTCTTGCCTATCAGCTGCTATGGCATGTGCCTTTCTTTTCACTGCCAATTTCTGTGATGATTCTGTCAGCTGCTTAAGTCACCAAAGCATCTGAAGGAGACAAGGATGGCTTCTGTTCTGGTCATCCATCGCTGGCTAACACACACACTAAAACTTGGTGGCTTACAACCGCCAGCGTTTTATTTGCCCAGGATTCTTGTTCGTGGGCTGGGCTCAGCTGGGCTTGCCAGGGCTCACTCCTAGGACTGCATTCAGCGGGCAGGCCACTTGGCAGCTGAGCTCAGCTGGGATGCTGGCATGGCCGGGCATCTTTGCCCACGTGGCCTCAGAGCCTCTCTCCTGTTCCCTGCGAACTCTCCCCTTTGGTCTCTCCCTGTGCTCTTGACAGAGCACGATGGGACTTCTTGTATAGAAGCTTGGGATCCCAAGGGCACAAAAGCAGTAGCTTGCAGACATTGGTAACGGCACTAAGGTATCCTAGATCCAAGTCTGAAGGAGTGGATGCCTCCGTACTGCATCCTAGGTGCGTCCCCTGCCTGAACCCACCCCTGGCCCTATTGAAAAATGGACCAGGGCAGAAAGATCACCAGCATGTAGGATCTACTGCGGACCATTATCAGCCCTCTGGGTCGTAATGACTCACGTTCTTCCCAGGTGCCAAATAAACTCACCTCCCGCCCGCAGGAGCCCCAAAAGTACGACCCAGTGTTACCACAGGTGATGGCATTGCCAACTATTTTGCCACTACATAACACAAATCAGTTCTTCTCCAACTGCCATTCACACCGTGTTCATTACCTTTCTAGCCTCTGGGGACAAGCTTCATGTTACCGTTCAGTCACCTATTCTCCTCCAGGTCCCAATGTCAGTGTCACATATATTAGGTATTTGCGATGGCAGCACCCCATTTCAAGGGACCAATTTCAGGGTTAGATATTTATTACTGTGTAGCAAAGAACCTCAAAACGTAGCGACTTAAAATGGCACCATTTTATTTTCTCATCATTCTGTGCGTCAGGAATTTGCACAGGGTGCCACGTGGCAGTTCCACTGTCCCTTATGGCTTTGGCTTGGGCCATTCACCTGACTGCCTCCAGCTAGTGTGTGGGCTTAAAGATACGAGACGGCTTCCCTCACGTGCTTGGCCCTCAGGTTCCTTCCTGTGGTCACTCGCTCTCTGTGGATAGCTTGGGCTTCCTCCCAGCATGGCGGATTCACGATAGCTCTACTTTTTACGGAATAGCTCTTTGCAAGACAGAACATCCGTGCCATGAGGGTAAACCCTGCAGAACTCTTTAGGCTCAATCTTGGAAGCTACCCAGAATTACGTCTGCTGCACTCTAGAAGTAAAGTGAGTCCCAGGTCTGGCCACATTCAAATGCAGAGGATGACCCAACACAATCAATTATACACAGATTATCCCAGTTTCCCTCCAGAAACTTCCCTGTTCTCTGTAATAGGAGAAACTGGTCTATCTTCTCTCTCATCAGTCAGCTGGGCCCACTGGAACATTCGGCAAGCTCCAACGTGTTCTAGCTACTGCTTTGATTAGAAAATAAATATTTCTTTTCCCTTGGGTAATCCTGTCACAAAATCCTCTACTGTGCAGTTGAAGGTCCTCGAGAGATGTTTCTGAATAAGTTCTCTAACTTTCTTAATTACAGCTCAGTTTTTTGATCTTTTATCCCCAGGTCTTATGAGTCCACGAGAGCTGGGCTTAGTAATGGATTTGAGCGAAGAAAAATTCGCTCTTTCCAAAATTACTATGTATATAATTTTTCCTTGTATTTTTAAATGAATTTCATTAAAGTTGATTCAATCTCAGCATTGGATTGGAGTATTTATTTATATTTAATGTAATTATTGCTATTGTACACTTTAAATTTATTCCACAATTGTTTTCTTACTACCCCATTTGTAATTTATTCCTTTTCTCTTCTTTTACATAATTCTTTTGGAGTAGCGTAGTATATTTTTATATTCCAACTGCTATCCTAGATTTACCTATTTTTTTACTTAAGTTTTTAGTGATTGCTTTATGGTTTAAAATATTCATCTTTAAGTTATGGTATACTACATTCAAATATTATTATATTGCTTCCTATATAATGTGAGAAACTTTTAACAGTATTGTTGTACTTCTATTTTTGCCACCTTCCCTTTGTGCTATTGTTATCATAACACTTTATTTCTATATATGTGATGAGCTTCACAATACATAATTACTAGTTTTACTTTAAATGATCAGACATTATTTAAAGACATTTTAAAAACAAGAAAATAGTCTTGATTATCATCTATTATTTTCTATACACCTATGTTTTCATGTGGCATGATTTTTCTTCTATGCGAAGAGTTTCTTTGAACATTTCTTTCAGTGCAGTCCTGCTGGCGATATATCCTCTCAGGTTGCATTTGTCAGAAAAAGTCATCATTTCATCTTCATTTTTGAAGGCTATTTTCACTGTCTATAAAATTTCGTCTTCACAGTTTTTTTTTTTTCTTTCAACACTTTTAGGAGGCTGGTCTTTTATCTTCTGCCTTGCTTTGTTTGTGATTAGATGTCTATGTTCATTTTTATTTTCATCTCCCTGCACAAAATATGTCTTTTTCCCCCTCGGATGCTTTTCATATTTTATCCTTATCCCTGATTTGCAGAAATTAAATTATGATATCCTTCGGTGTATTATTCTGTGACTTTTCCTTTCTTGGAATTTATCAAGTTTCTTGAATTAATGCATATGTAGTTTTCACAAATCTGAAAAAAAATGTATTCAGTTTTCTCCCACTATTTTTCTTCCTATTCTACTCTTTTTCTGAGTCTCCAATTAAACATTTAGGCAGTGTCTGCTGTGTTCAATTTTTCTGTGTCTCTTCCCTCTTTGTGTTTGGATTTAGTTTTCCTTGCTCTGTTTTCAAACTGACTTGTATTTTCTTCTCTTCAGTGTTTATTCTCATCCAGGGAATATTTTTCAGATGGGAGTGATATCATATGACTTAGTCTTTAAAAGAATCATTCTGGCTTCTGTGTTGAGAATAAACTTTAGGGCAACAATTCTATTAATGCAGATTTTTCTTTATCTACTTCCAGCTAGATGAGCCTGTTTTCCTGTCCTGCTGCACTTTTCTGGGGTGTCCAGGGGAGAATTATACACAATGACATCCTTACATTTTGTAACCAAGTCCCCTAAAGTCTGATCAATGGTCTCCATGGGTCCGTGGCTCAAGACAGTGAAAATTAATATCATTTCATGGTCTGTTGGCTTCCTGGTCCAGCCTGGCCAAGATTCATTACCCTTGCACTTGACTCAGCCAGATTCACACTGTCTTGGTACTCAGGGCACCACTTTTCATTACAAGTTAAGATCCCTTGGGTTGCAAGCAACTTAATAAAAATAAAGGATTTCTTTAAGTTTATAGTCATCTTTCAACAAACCCAAGGGCAGCAATGAAGACAAGCTTCAGAAGTTGCTGGGATCTGGAAAGCCACTGGTCGTGCACGTAATCCACAAGAAAGTGAACAGGATTGGACCAGCTGGGGTCAAATGTTCAGAACCTGATCAGTGGTGTCCAGTTGGTCACATTGTGCAAAGGTAGCCATAGGGGGCCCCCTTGTGGAAGGAAGTAGGGTGTTTTCAGCAAAGGGAAGATGGTTCAAGAATTGTGCTATTCCCCTTACAGTACAGAGCACGGTATATACAGTAGCGTAGAGGGATATCTTATTTCCAGTTTAACATATTGATTTTCCTGACTGTACCACTTAGTAAAAGCCCAAAAGATCAGCTCAATAACCCCCCAAGATAGGTGTATGCATCGTACGAGCCCCAGCAGCATGTGGCTACTGAATACTGAACACTTGAAATGAGACGAGCCCAAAATGAGATGCAGAATAAGTACACAATACACAGTGGATTTTGAAGACCAAGAACAAACACAGAATGCAAAACATCTCATTGATGTTTTTTTAACTAATTACATGCCTGGGTATATTGCATAAAATAAAAGAGATTACTGGAATTAACTTTCATCTATTTCTCTTGAAGGTGGCTCCCAGAAAATTCTAAATTATGTATTTAGCTCCTATGATCTCTCTATTGGACAGCACTGAACTGGATTCACAGCACATTTTGACGCTCAATGAACAGCATAGAAAATATGGGCAAATATTGTGAGACACACGCATGGCGCAGCAAACACTGTCAGAGCTCCTCTCAGGTCTCCTGGGAAACCCCTCATCTATCTGTGAATTTATCTCCACCTTCTGTGCACTTGACCTTTCTCTTCACGTATATGCCTTTTGAGGACAATTGCCACCACCCCCTGCACAGCTGTGAGTGACATCCCTTCCGGGCAGCTTACAACCAATCACTGACCGTGGTAGGATTAAGAAAGCCCAGTTCCTGTACTTGACGTTGTGACAAACTGGAAAGTGCAAACCGCACTTCAGAGCTCCGCACAGGCTCGGGCTGTGAGGACACTTTACCTGGAATCACGCTCTTGACTAACTTCTCCCCCTTCTCTGTCCTGCTTCCCCTACTTTTACCAATGTATCCTGGGAGCACTATTTTAATACATCACTTGCAATTGGGTACAAAATCCTTGTCAACTGGGTACAAAAATCTTAGATTTATCTCATTTTTTTTGTTTCAGTTTTTAGTGATTGCTTTATGGCTTAAAAATATTCATTTTTAAGTTACGGTATGCTACATTTAAATATTATGCTGCTCCCTGTATAATGTAAGAAACTTCTAACAGTATTGTTATACTTCTATTTTTGCCACCTTTCCTTTGTTCTATTGTTACCATAACACTATTTCTATATATGACATGAATAGACGTTTCTCTAAAGAGGACATACAGATGGCCAATATACATATGAAAAAACGCTCAACGTCACTAGTCATCAGAGGAATGTAAATGAAAACCACCATGAGAAACCACCGCACTCCTGTCAGAATGGCCATCATCAATAAATCAACAAACAACAAGGGCTGGTGACGATGTGGAGAAAAGGGAACCCTCCTGTACTGTTGGTGGGATTGCAGATTGGTGCCACTATGGAAAACAGTTTGGAGGTTCCTCAAAAAATTAAAAGTAGAACTATCTTAGGACCCAGCAATTCTGCTTCTGGGTGTTCATCCAAAGAAATCCAAAACACTAATTCGAAAAAATATATGCACCCCTATGTTTACGGCAGCTCTATTCACAATAGCCAAGATATGGAAACAACCAAAATGCCCATCAATAGACAATTGGATAGAGAAACTGTGGTACATTTATGCAATGGAGTATTACTCGGCTATAAAAAAAGAATGAAATCTTACCATGTGCAACAACATGGATGGACCTAGAGAATATTATGCTAAGTGAAACAAGTCAGACTAAGAAAAGACAAATACCATATGCTCTCACTTATATGCGGAATCTAAAGACAGAATAAATGAACAAACAAAACAGAAACAGACTTATAGATACTGAGAACAAACTGATGGTTGCTAGATGGGAGTGGTGTTGGGGGATGGGTGAGAAAGGTGAAGGGCTTAGAAAGTACACATTGGTAGCCACAAAACAGTCACACGGATGTGAAATACAGTATGGGGAATATAACACATAATGTTGTAAAGAATATGTAGGGTGTCAGATGGGTACTCAACTTATCAGGGGCAGTCACTTCATAGGTCATATAAACGCCTAATCCCTGCGATACACACCTGAAACTAACATAAAATAATATGGAATGTCAACTATAAAAGAAAAGAAGTATAAGGTCATCGACCTTTATTACTCATGCTCAATAAGAAATACTCTTATATTCAAGTTGCCTCAATGGAAATAAAAATAATACCAGGAATTTGGTTCTTAAAAGCAATGAGTATGTGAGCACTGATATTCAAAGTTGAGATTGGCATAGTTTTAATGATAGAATCAACTGTTCTTATTTTTATCTGTTCAGCTAGTTAACCATATACACACGTCTACCATACGATTCTAAATCCTTGTGTAATGTGCTAAAAATGGCATGAATATATAGCAGATGCATAAATATAATACCAGTAATATCAACACCAACTACAGCTATAAATGAGCTAATCAATATAAGCAAATTTTCTAGATATCTGAAGTTTAGTTCATTTAAGCACCCAAATTTTAATTTTAATACTTTGTTTAGATGTATTTTGAAAAGGCAGGTATCTTTCCCATTCATCTTTCTTTAGGTAAAGGATTCAATGGAATTTCACCTTTACCCCATTATTTAGAATTATCTTTACATATCTTAATTAACGTGCTGTCCTAGAAGCCTCTGAGGGTGAGGGTTTGTTTGCCACTAAACGAAAATGTCCAGAATTGCTGTGCATTTTCGTCTGTCTTATTTCTGCCTCTTTCCATTTATTAGCTACTGTGGGTTAGGAAGTCAGATAATAGAAGGCAAACATTATATATATTTTACAGATAGTCAGACTCTAAAATTCTTGTTTCCCTACTGATTACCTTTTTGACACTGAAAGATAAATTAAATTCTGGAAACTTCAGATTCTTTATTATAAATTGGACAGGATAATTATAATTACCTTGTGGGGTTTGCGGGAAGATGAAATCAGGTCCTTGAGTACAAAGGGGGAGCTGTCCTTACCATTCTTGTTGTTTTATTTTTATTATCACTGTTGTTGTTGCAAAGCTCCTTTGAAGGAGGGTGTAAGAACGACGCAGAGAGTAAAATATCACCACATCAGAGCAGGCATGCTCTCAGGACTCCTCTTTTAGCTGCTCAGATTCACCTTATTCTTGGCTCTTTGTTTTGGTCTATGTTCAATTAGTGGGGGCCCCTAGAACGTGACCTCTGGATAAGTAAGTTGTTTCTGTACTGTGCCGAGGACATTCACCACTGCTGTTACGAGAACCACTCATGGCTCTTTCAACCAAGGAGAGGGTTGCGGCCTTAGGAAGAGATGTTTTTAATGTATGAGTGAAAATGGTCCATGCCAAGTGCTTTCACGATCCCTTTGTATATTTAACGCAGACTTATTGAATGTTAGCCTGCCCCCCACCCATTTGTTCTGTCTTCTGGGAACTATAAACCAGATACGTGGAGTGTGTCTTCAGGAAGCTTGTTTGTGCTTCTCTTTCCTTATCTGTGTGCGTATCCCAGATAAGGAGTGCAGGGAAGACGAAGCACCAATTTCCTTAAGACGCGCACTAACTGTGTCTTCCAGGTTTCCATTTGTTCTCTCAGACCCAGGAGGAGCTGGCCACATGGCAAGAACTTAAACGTCTGCTCATTTGAGGAGAGTCTCCAAGTGCCTGTGAAGGCATTATGTGCTATCCACTGTGCTGGAGGTTATGTGGCATCTGCTTTGTCACAGGTTTGACAAAATGAGTGACCTCAGATAGGACACTCATTTCCCTCATCTATGAATTCCAGATAATTGTGCATGAATGTAGGTTAGAGATGGAAAAGATCTCTCTACTCATCTATGAGGAAATGGACTTCTGTGGCTTGTTTACTATTTGATCCCTGATGCTCAGAATAGTAGATAACACCGAGAAAGTGTTCAATGCATATTTATTGAATGAGTGGATGATTTAAAAATATCAAGTGGTTGGGCAAATTCCAAGTGTTATTTACATTACTGCTATAATTAAAGCTGTGCTCACTTCACATATGAAATGGATCTTCGAAAGGTCTATGACATCGAACCCTTCAGTACAACTGATTCCATCCAGTTACGCAATCACCACACCTGAGTGCACCTGGGCCCGGTACTCCGAGGGGCAATATGGATACAAACGTGAACGAGACAGACAGTCTTTACCTGTATGACAGCTACATTGTAAGAGAGCCTACCAAAGAGTTCCATTTTTCCAGTAGAGAGAGGTTCTCATAAAGAAAACCCCACAGGTTACTACACCGACCATTTCAAGGGAGTTCAAGAAGCCAATAGCATCGCAATCGCCCTGTTTCCAAAGCCATCGCCTCAACAGCAGGGAGCAGATACGTTCTTTTCTAATGTCTTCATTTTATAAATGAGGCAACCAAGACCCGAGAGAGACTTTTGTTCAGAGTCCCTTTGGTGGGACCATCTGCCCAACTCTTCTCAGTGTGGCGAGCCCCCATTCATTCTTCAAGGCACCCACCAGATGTCCCTTTGCAAAACCATTCCTATTCCTCCACGCTGACCTGTAGCTAAGCCTGCACTGAACTCGTGCCTCTATTCTTGCAATCAGAACGATCATCTGACATTTGCCCGAACATAAGGATCCATGAGTCCCATCGTGGGACACATGGATGAGAGTGTCTGATTCTCCATATGTATTACCTGAGAGGCTGTGTTTTAAGCAAGAATCGGAGGGGACTGCCATGCTATGACATGTGGGAGGCGTTAAATTAAACCAGTGTTCAGTTAGAATGCTCGTGGCTGCAAGTAAGTGAAAATGTAGTATAGGCTGGTGTAAGCAGTCCAGTCATTTCTTAGCTCACATCATGTGAAGTTTAACTGCAGAGCAAGAGGGCTGTGATTTGATTCAATTCATAACTGCGGAGTTATGTCATGAAGGATGGTTTTCTTCCCTGTCTCTGCTGTAAGCAGCTTTAACGTCATCCTTAGGCTGATATCCCTCGTGGGTATTAAGTGGTCTCTCGAGAGCCCAAAGAAAGGTTTATTTCCCCCCCTCCAGAAAGTTCTAGAAAGTCACTCCTAGTGTTGCAATACCATAAGTTGGCTTAGACCCATGCCTCCCTGAACCTATCAGTAACACTGGCGTGGTGGGGGTGATATTACTATGACCACAACATAAGGAGAATAAGCTGTGGGAAATTAGACATCAAGTGCTTTAGCAATCTATAAATAGATGTATTGGTTGGTATGTGACGCCTGGTCTCCTTCCCTGCACCATTTCTAACTGAGGTCAAGAATTACGGATTTATTCTTGTATCTCTAAGACCCAGCACAGAAGGTAACTAATGTTTGCTCAATGGAACTGTAGGAATTGCATAGCTTGGCAGGAGCTGAACTGGCAGACCCGAGTGCTTTGGCTTCTCCATCAGTGCTTTTATGCATGCGTGCAGCAGAGGGGCTTTCCTTTAAGCAGGCTGCTACTATGTGATACAAGTACAAAGGTGGAAGTGATATTTCAGACACACGTCCTTGTTCAGTTATCCCCCCACCGAGGCTGGCAATACAAATGATAAAATCACTTCTGTGCCTAAAATGTTCAGGAGTGAGAAGCACGGAAAAAATCAGGCTCCTTTTCTGATTCTGCCTTTGTAATGGACTTTATAATCACATATCTGTTAATCCGAACACTTCTCAAGAGGTAATCATCATAAGTTGCCTAGATCTAATGTTGTAGAGAAACATTTTATGGCCCTAGGATACATTTTCATTCAAGTTATTAAAGTCCAATTACATCATGTTTTCTCCCAGGGAATGCCAGGTCCTTGAGGGAAACAACCGCAGTCCCTCTCACTCGTCTCTTGGAAATAATTTACACAGATACAGCTTTGATATTGCAGAGAAAGCCCTCTGCTCCTCCTTTCCAAGGAGATGGAAAAATGTACTGGCTTTCTGCAGATCACACAATAGAATTAGAGAGGGAAAACCGGGACGAGCATGCAAATTCTCTCTTTTCCAGGAGCTAACACACGCAGCATTCCTTTAAGAGAATATGAGATTGGTATGATTTGAAATGCACAAGAAACTACCGTGTTGGATGGTCAAGTAAATTTCAAAGAAATTGAGTAAAATAAGGTTTTCTCAACAGAATCTCTGGGCTATCTCATGACTCATATCACAAGTGCCAGCCTTAAACCAAGCAGCCGGTTAAAAATAAAAATGAGAGAAATAATAATAGTATTTACTCTCTGTTATCAGCTACTATAGTTTGGGTGGTTTAAAGGCAGTTTTATAAGACTGACAACAACCTCTGTAAGACAGCTTTCTTCTTCTGTTTAGGGACCTGGTGCTCAGATACTATTATGTAGAAGGTCATACAGCTGGAAAGGGGTGGGTCCCAGAATTCAGATCAAGAGAGTCTATGTGCCAAGTTCAAGACCTCTTATCTACCCCATGCCACTCTGGAATACAAGAACTGGGAATTCAGCTGAACTCTATTTGTTGTGTTTGAACTATTCACTTAACATCTCCTTGAGTGACATTCCTCAAATGAAGACAACATCCTCTCCTCCCAATTCATGCAAGTCTTCCAGAAGAGAAACACTTCTAGAACGAGGGGTGAGACCTTGTTATCCACTGGACCCAGAGGACATTTGTCATCATGGTTCCAAGACCCCCTGCATGTGTCTTAGGTCCCTGCCTATTTCTTCCGTCAGAATACATCCTCAGGAATCTTGTGCAAATACAAAAGGAACATTAGCTTCTTCCTTTGCTGTAACTAGGGTGATGCATTTTCAATGTTGCTGACAGGTTCCAGCCACCTGTAAACAGCAGCGATTGCTGCTCTCATTCCTGCAAATAGAGCAGAGCAATAAGCTCCATGCCCCAGACCCAGGGCATAGAGCAGTAAGCTCCACGTCCAAGACCTAGGATGTGTTCAATGCCAATGGAAAATCCAGTGAGGAAGAGCGAAGAGTGTGTGCAGTTGGTTCAGTTTTGCCAGCCTCTCCATCTTGCCAAACCTCTCAGATAACAGAGTATGCATATTTAAATCTGAGAGGTGTTTTTTTTGTGATTATTTAATAAAATAGGGATGAAGTATGCAAACAACTGTTGAGAAGTAACATTTAATTTCCCAGAGTGCCCTGAGAGACGTATCATGGAGTGAAGCCATTGCAATTACTTGGAAATTCATTGTCAGAAACGTGAAACTCTTTCAGCTACAGGAAAGTACGCGACAGAATCGTGAAGTTGATGTACGTGGTGCTGATTAGAAAATAAACTTTGCAGCAAGAGAATGCAGGACTGAAGATTAAAAATTCCCAATCAAAGGCAAAATATCCAGCCAGTTATATCCCAGCTCAGAACCTTCTAGCAACGAAGTGCAGGGCTGGAGACAGATGTGAGATGCCCTCTAGGGCAGCAAGCTCCCTCTAGGTAAGAATGGATTTCAGCCACACAGGAACTGATGGATTTGGGTGTGTTTAACTTCAAGTTTCATTTTTTATTTCACTTCTAGCCCCCCATCTGGTCTGCTCTCAAATGCCAAAAATCATGTTTCTCATTGACCACACTGAACACGTTCAAGATGGTCTACACATGGCTCCGCCCCCATTTTAACACCAATACAGTCAGGGAGGAAAGGGCAGGACACGGTTCCAGCTGGGATTCAGCATCGCTCCTCCAGCTTCGCGATCCTCATCCTCCCCGGGACCATGTCTTTCTCACCATGGGACAGCAAACAATTCCCTTCGAGCTAAGCCATTATGTCTTGTTCAAGTTGTGTCTCTGCTCTCGACCCCACTGGATATAAGCTCAGTAATTGAGGCTAAACATATATTATTAAACACTTTGCACCTGTAGAGTTATTTTAATCCCTCCCCCAATGGGAAGGAAGTATCTCAAAATAGTGGATATCTAAATGAGACAAAAAAAAAACACAAATATTAGCTTTATGTTTATGTTACTACATTCTTATAGGATTTTTTTTACCTTACTTGGGCTGAATACTGATATATAGATATATATACATATAGCTCTCTCTCTCTCTCTCTCTCTCACTATCTATCTGTCTGTCTATATATATATATCTGTATCTGTATCTATATCTGTATAGATACAGATATATACATATAGATACAGATATAGATACAGATATATATAGATACAGATAGATATAGATATAAATATATCCTCTGTGTGTGTGTGTGTATAGATTTATCTATCTATCTATCTATCTATCTATCTATCTATCTATCTATCTATCTAGATATATCTCTTCGGTATGTGTGTATACATACAAACACACACACACACACACACACACACACACACACACACACACAGAGTAAGAAACTAATATAAAAGCTCACCTTGATTTAAAACACCATTCCTGAGCCTGTTCTCCTTCTCAGAATTTCTATTTCCAAATAGAGCTACCTCTATTAAAAATTAGCGACAGTAGCCTCTGTTGGGTCTTTTATACACTTCAACAGAAGAAAATTAAATTGGCAAATTTTTTTTTTTTATAAAACATTTCATGGTGAGACAGCTCTATGGAAAGTAGATGGAATATATACCAGCTTATTCTCATCTTGAAAACTGAGATGACTCTTTTATAGATTTTTTTTGCAAAGTAATTAAAGTCCAATTAATTAGGAAAATATATGCAATGGGTATTCTGACTATTCTATCTCCAATGGAAGCAATTTTTATTACCTTCAATGAGTGGCTAAGCCAACGTTGCAGGTTTAAGTACTGAGCTCAGGAAGCAAGTACCTCCGAAAATACACTCTTGCATTTTGTTAGCTGCAAAACAAAATCCCCAGGGGAAAAGCACCTCACCTCCTCTGAGAATCCGTTACAGTGCACTGAGTTTGGGCAGCATGCTGCTACTTCTTTCGTATTTAATGGCCATGCACACAAAATTATGCTACAAATAATTTTAAATGGACAGAAGAAGTTAAGCTCTGACAGGAACCCAAAGGGCGTATTTCTCTGACATAAAAAGTAAAACATTACCAAGCACTGTATGCGTTCTCTAATCTAAACTTTCGCATCCCAAACACCCATAAATTCAGTTGTTGGTACTTAATGTCCCCCCCCCCTTTTCTCCCATTTATGTTCTATGTGTAGATAACGCTAGTTGCAGTTGCAATTTCGTGTTCTCAATAGATTAACACAGCAAATAGTTCTCTTTAGTTCCTGGTCCAATACAGACAGTCCTAGGGTGAACCTGTGCTCCATGCAACCGTTCAGGGATTCAGCCTCCTACAACACAATGCCTTTTCTTCAATACACACTTCAAGGTTTCCCTGGCACACTCCAGCTGGCAGATGGGAGGGAGGAAGCACATGGGGAAAGCACAAGTCTGTAGAACTTCTCTCACTTCACTGTACAAAGCAAATGACTTACTCTCGCTATCCATTGGCCAGAACCGCTCATATGGTCTGTCACGTGCAAGTGGGGCAGAAAACGTAGTTTATGTGTAATGCACTTACAGGAAGACGAAATGGGTTTGCTAGGCATCTAGCCAGCTTCTGCAACATTCTTAGGCTTTGTCTGTTGGACCCTTTCTTTTCCCTTCCTGCCTTCCCTTCCTTCACCAAAGCAATCCATCACTGGAAGTGGATAATACAAACATTCTTATGACTTCCATTCTTTCCCCTTATGAAGGTAACACAGACTCAACACACATCATTCAGAGACTGCTACACAGCAGGCATGATACAACCGAATTATAAGCTACATAATGTCAATGAATAGGGAAACAAACATTATAATCTGAATTAAGATGCGAAATCTGAGGCCTCAGAATTCACTGAGCACATACAAGAAATAATTCGTGGAGTCAGCATTCCTATTTGCTCCTGTGATGGATTTACTCACACATCTAACTGAGCTCATTCTTTCACCAACAAGCATTTTTTTTTATACCCAGTTATTTCCTTAATTTCTTTCTTGTTTGTACTCTCCCTCCCAACTTCTCATCAACTAATCTCTAAACAAAAACGCTCACCCTCTCTGTGTCCCTATATTTGTTCCCATTATAAACAAAAATAGTGCTAGCCCTATATATGTATCGAGACAAAAGTATGATCTTTTGTGAAGAAAATAGAAATAACAATATAAATTCAGTGGTATCAATTTTTAAAGCTCTTACAAAAGCCCAGAGTCCCCCTACATTTCCCATTAAAACTGATTTTCTTGAGGACATAATTTAACTGAACAATTTATTTTTCTACCTTATCAGGGTTCCCGTTGCTGCTGCTGTCTAATGTGTATCATTTCTACAGTCTGGTGTTCTGCTATTTGTGTTATAAATGTGTAGCATTTCGGCTGCATTACTGTTACATATATTTCTAGCTAGCCTAAAAACCTGGTAGCAACGTAAAACATTGCTTTCCGGGGAAAAAATGTGCTCCACAGCTCAAAGGACTACCAAAACCATTTCCTGCACAAGTTCCTTTATTTTATATCTTTTTATTTCTTTTTTATTTTTTAAAATATGGGTATCATTTCCATGGCTCTTTCAAATTCTTTAGGTAAGCTTGTTACCTGAGTCTTACCCAATACTAGAGTTTCAACGAACTTTCTATCTTTGCTCGAGTATCGTTTCCATGGATCCTGACTTCTGTACACTGTTTAAGTTCCTTTTGTATTTTGGGACCGCCACCGCCCATTGTACCTAAAACTCAATTCCCATCCCACTCCTGACACACGAAACCAGGACTCACATGTGGCCCTTTCTTTTTCCCTATTCCCATCCGTCACGGGATCTAGTCTGGGTTTTAGAATCTTGTCTCTGTGTGAGCTTGGGCAGGGTAGGCTACTTTCTCTGAACTTTTCTGTTTCTTTATCTTTGCAATGGAGAGTCATGACCGTACACCAAGCAAAGCCACACCTTACAGATTGGTTAAGACCAAATAAGCTTCCAAACATCAGGTGCCTACCTCCCGACGTCTAGTACAGACTTGGCACTCTACAAATGTGACCTTTCTGTATCATCTATTGCTACGGAACAAATCATAATAAACTTAGTGGCTTACACAATACACATTTACTCTCCCCCGTTTCTGTCGACCAGAGTCAGGGCATGACTTGGTTGGGTCTTTTATTTCAGGGTCTTCAAGAGAGAATAATGAAGGTGGTGGCTGAGTCTGGAATCTCACGTGAAGGCACAATGGGAGAAGAACCTGTTTCCGAGCTGATGCGGTCACTGGCAGATTCAGTTCTGCAAGCGCTCTGTGACTAATGGCCGCAGGTCCCAGATGGCTGCCACAGGCGACCCTCAACTCCTTGCCACCTCAAGATAGCAATTTGGTTTATCAAAGGTAGCCTGGGGGACAGTCAGATGAGAGAATCTGCTCGCAATGGGGAATGTACAATGTCTTCTCATCAATCACTAAGGTGACATTCCCTCACCCTTGTTACATTCTATTACTTAAAAGCAAGACACTAGGCTAGCCCAGCCTCAAAGAGACGTGACAGGTGGAGGACATCATTTGGGGCCATCTCAGGAGCTTCTTAATCTCGTCCTCCCCTAAATGACAGTAGGCTATCTGTATTGAGCTACTCTGTTTTGGCCAATTTAGTGGGCATTTAGTATACAGATATGAAATACATTCTCCTGTCATTAAAGAACTCACAGTCCAGGGGTTTATATTAGTTTTTCTATTAAGCCTCTTTTTAAAAAGGAGCAGAGATATAAAGAATGTGGTCATCACAACAGGCTTAATGGCTCTCTCTGTGTAATTTAATAATCAGGTACTGGCAACTCAAGAGAAAAGAAAAATGTAGCAAGTCAATGAATCATAAAATCATAGACTCCAGGCATGGAGGAGACAGTCAATCAACCAATCCATCAGTATCTATTGTGTGCCTTCTGTTTTCAAAGCTTTTACTACTTGCCAAAGTCCAGAGTCTGACAGGGAATAAAAGCTGCAACAATTGAAAAGGAGCTTGATAAATTGAAGCTGAGAATTAATTTATCCTTCAATTATTTTTATATATAAACAAATGTTGAAGCAGGCTCCTTCGGGGCAGGGGAAATTGAAGGAGAGGATACTTCAGGGAGAGAGATGGAAAGAAGCCCACAGAACTGTAAGAATTCTGGGAAGAGAGGGCAGTGCCAGGGGGCTGCAGGGACCGGGTGACTCTAATTACGGAAGTTGGCCATGCATTTGGTTATCTCTGAGATACAATGTATGGAAATAAGAGACAGTCACGCACAGTTAGACTGCAGGGTGGCATGGGACCAGAAAATATGATTAAACCACATCCAAATCATTGAAGTTCAGAAGAAGGTTAGTGGATGAGGGGCTAGGTTCATTCAAGATACATAATTGAACAAATACAAATTAAAACAGCAAGCAAGAAAAGAATTGGCTATGGAATTCGGTGTTGCTTTTTTTTTCATCCTTTCATTTTTGTTCTCAACTGCAGCTTTACAGAGATGATAAATCAGGATTTTCAAAAACCAAGTTTAATAATGGATATTTTCTGCACTTGACTGTCTTAAGTAACGTTGAAGCCTAAATGTACATTTAAGTATTAAGAAGGAATAAAAAGAAATATTCAGCATTTACAAGGTTTTCTTTTTTGAATACTCCTAAACTCCAAGTTTTCTCATTTTGATTTACCTAAAATCCAAAAAGTGGGAACAATATCATTAATATTGGATTGTAAACCATACTTATCAGTCAAAATCATGCATTAGGCTTTCGAGCAAAAGACCGCAGACTGAAGCAATGGATTTTCCCTCCCATTCCACAGCCTACTGAAATGACAGCAGGTATGTAATTATACAAGACACCCAAACCAGAAATCCTACTTCTAAGTATATGCCTAACAGAACTGCAGAGGGCTGTTCACAGAAAGACGTGACAGTTCCATTCATAATCATCCCAACTGGACACCATCCAAATGCCCTCAACAATCAAAGTGCAGATAAAATCAAGTCGTATGTTGATACTGGAGGTGACAATGAGAGTCAAGGACAAATCCTCGCCACAACGTGAGGGAATCCTCAAACGAAGACTGGGAGATATAATTGATAATGTTATCAAGATTTTGTAGGGTGGCCGATGGGCACTTGTCTTACCAGGGAGACCACGTCATGGACGGTGTAGATGCCTGACCACTGCACTGTACACCTGCAGCTGAATAATACTGAACGTCAACTATGATTTCATGTATCTATGGTCACAGGATGTGGAGCACAGCACAGGGAATAGAGTCAATGGCATCGTAACAGCTACATATGATGTCAGAAGGGAAGTAGATGGGGGAGTGGGGTGCGTTATCACTTTGTGAGGGTGTAAATGTCCAACTACTACATTGTTTTGTATGCCTGAAGCTAATAAAAATGATAAAACAAAAACAAAAACAGAAGGTTGAAAGGAAAATGGCAGACACAAAGCTACATATACTGTAGGGACCCATTTATACATAAAGCACAAAACCCCGCTCTCCTTCTTCCTGAAGAAGTGCTTTGTTCAATATAAGGCACTCGATTAGAGGGGCCATGCTGTGTAATTCACTTTTACAGTAGTTAGCATAGTATGAGGCTCTTCGGGTCCCTAATAAATGCCTTTGGGTGAGTCTTCCTGATTCTGCTTGGGCAGCCTGCCCTGAGAAATCTTGGGAAGAACTAGTTCCCTGAATAGCAGGTAGGCTTTCTGACACCGAGTGGCTTAGAAATGACGGAGTCAGTTGCAATTGTCACCATAGTTAAAATGTCCTTTTAACTAATCATATGTAAAATACACTTCTCACTGTCCGGAAGCTTTAACTGTTGATGGTATAGCAACTAACAACAGTTGATTAAGTCACAAAAGTTAGTTTAGGTTTCAGGGACATAACATTGTCAGGGATCTGATGCCGTTCGCATGTCACCATGCTCTCCATGTGGTAATTCAATGTCATACGAGTAACAGAGAAGGGATAATGACAACAGTCAGTACACACTGAGTGCCAACGAATGGGACAGCTAAGCACACTTCTTCACTGTTTCATTTAATCTTTACCACAAGCTGGCAGCACTGTTAATACACACTAGTATTACCATTTCACAAACACCAAAACTGAGTTTCACAAGTTTCAGAAGTTCACCAAAGGTCACCCAACCAGCAAGTTGCAAAATGTCATTTGTCGGATCCAAATACGTTGCTCTGCAGCGTTCAGCTCTACTACTTGCGCCTAGGTCATACTGAAAGGAACAGAAGGCTACTCCAGAAACTTGGTTCTGGATGGAGTTTATCAAGACATGGATCTACCACTGTCAGGGGGAAAAAACACACAAAGAACCAGGGAAATGACATACAGGGCTGTACAAACCTAAGTTTTAAGGCAATTAAAAGAACTGAAATGGCAATATGGTAATGTAGAACACAGGGAAGAAATCTAGTGTGTGTAAAACAGAATACTCACGTTAGCATGAGGAGTGCATTGTTTTGTTGAAGGGAAAGGGGAAGCAGACAAAACCAACATACAAATGTTTGGTGATCATGGAATCAGAGAAATGCAGATGAGTTTTATAATTACGTAATGGTACGCAGCCCATTGAATCCACGTATAAAGGCAAGGTAGCTTTGAAAGTACAGTGAAGCACAATGGACAAAATGCCCTATTTCAAATGAGAGATCATACATTTAGTAATATTAGTAAATAAAAATGCTCTAATATTACTTCTAATTGAAGTAAGTATCATTATTTCCAACAGACCATGCGTCATCGAAGCCTGAATGAAACCTAAGTCTTGGTCTGGGAGCTGCCAGAATTTTACCTCTTCATTACGTGTCGGGCCAACTCATTGTACCTGTGAAACTTCGTTCAAGGATGCCAACTATTGTACCTGTGAAACTTCGTTCACCTTCTGTCCTCTGATAAATAACCTATGACAGAGTCAGCAAGTAGGGTCCATAGAGTGATAATCTATGTATGTGTACACTGTACATAGATACAGTGTAATGTATGAACACTGGCTTTATAACCTACTGTGTTGAGAAGGATTCTGAGGAATTCTCCAGGGTAAATGGAAAAGTAGTCCGACCAGTGTAATTGACAAAAAGTAGGAAGGGAGGTGCCTGGCATGTTCCCAGGTTATTTGTCATCTCAAACTACAATGGAGTCTGCTAACCTCAGCAATGTAAGTAGATCAGAGGAAAGACCATGTATTTTGCTTTCTTACCCTGTTTCCCCGAAGATAAGACATAGCCAGATGCATCAGCTCTAATGCATCTTTGGGAGCAAAAATTAATATAAGACCTGGTCTTGTATTATATTATATTATACCCAGTCTTATATTAAAATAAGACCAGATTTTATATTAATTTTTGCTTCAAAGGACGTATTAGAGCTGATGGTCTGGCTAGGTCTTATTTTCGGGGAAACACAGTAGTAACACACCAGATGCTGAGAGGTCAGGAGAAGTATGCTCACTCTTCAAGAACAGAAAAACTCCCTTATGGCTTCTCGGGCTGGCGTTACAGATAATCGGAGCTTCCTGTGTTTCCCCCTTTCTCCTTCTCCTCCTTTCGCTCACCCTTGTGTTTTCAATCTCTTTCTTTTCCTCTTTATCTTCTTCCTTTTATTTCTCTTCCTTCTCCTTGTCTAGGGAGATATAATATGAACATTCCTCATAGGAAAGGTTTCATCTGTATTCCTGGCCAGCCTGATGACTGATTACCTGCCTGTTTAAGCAAACTAAGCTGCAACATCTCAAAGGAAAATTGAGAACCGTTGTACTTCTCGATCATGAACTCCAGCCTAGTTCAAGAAGACAAAATATGTAATGGCTGCCCTGTCTCCTTTTCTCTGGGTTATGTTCGAGTAACATTTGCTTTTCCAGAATTCAGAGTTTTACCAACAGAGAAGTCAAGACCTCAGAATTAATATGACAAAATAATTTACTCTCTATCTCCAAAAGCCTTAAGAAATGTCTCCAGTACACCATCACAGCCCCCCTGTATTTTTTAATGCTTGTCCTTTGGCATCAGCAGGGGTTCTTCACTGTGTCACGACGCCACTTGCTCCCAGCACACTGAAATGCTGTGCTTCATATCCACCTGCTACTTTATGTCCATGGAAAATACCGGAGCTTATATCCTCACCACCTCCCACAGGGGTTACTTACACTGTCTCTTCTCTAGGTTTCACACACCCTTTTCTGCATCTTTTAATAATACTTTCATAATACTGAGTCTGCCATTTTGTTTCAGTCACACACACACACACACCTGCACACACAGTAATTTTCCTGGCTCAGATATTTCATTAGCTTGATTGCTTATAAAGCTGGATTTTTCTTCCTAAATGACGCCAATGCTTTACCCTTGAATAACTCAACATTCTTTCTTCCCACTCCCTGAATCCAGGTATGAACTCTGAGCCCCACCCCGTACTCGGGAGTGCTGGGAAAAATCAGTCATCCATCCACCGGGAAGCTCTCATCTTTAGAGAATCGCTGCTCAGAACACGGCGGAACACGACTTCAATGAGGAAAGCAGTAAGTCAAAAAGGACTCACGCACAGACTGGAAGAAAGAGTCTCACTCCACTCTCTAGCCTGCACAGGAGATGTGTCCAGATCCTTTTCCTATGCTGGTATCTAACATCTATCATGCACGGACTGTGTATGACCCATCTAATATACAAGATTACGTGTTCCTCCACAGGAAAATTGATGTGCTATGGATCTGAGGATAGCGCTAGATCTAAAGGAAGCACTTACAAAATTCACGAAACAGTGAATGAGTAAATGAGTCAATGTTGAGACAGGTATTTCAAATAATTAGAATATGTCTCCACGTGACAGTGGGCCCTTTTAGAAGAGTATGAATGCAATGAGGATTCTGCTAATATATCAATGTAACGCTAGTGCCTGGGTGCTAGTAAATGCCTTTCTGACAAGAAAGTGGTTGTAAGTCCTTCTCAGGTCAGAGTGTGGCTTTGTTCTGTTTTGTCCAACTCTTCTGCCATTCTCCATTCATAATACACGTTGATCCAGTTATTTTGACCCACGGCCAACGCTGATATGTGCTCATTCAAATTGGTCATGTATTCAAGGCTTACCTGATATTTTAATACAATTTACTTTCTTATAGAATTGTTCAATGCTCACATTTTAAAAGATATATATCATTAACCTTAATTATGTAATTTTAGGGTTTTTGTTTTTGTTTTTCCAGCATGCAGAAATGCACAGAGTCCACGTACTTCAGCAAGTATACAAGTGTGAGTCTCCTAAAATAGTCTTCCTGACAATTTTGTGCACACAAGAATCACCTTGGGACCTTGCAGATCATGGAAGATTCTGACTCAATAGCTCTGGGGTAGGACCAGATTTCTGCATTTCCAGTAAGCTCCCTGGGAATGCCAGGGTTGCTGTTACCAGAACCACACTTTGAACACCAAGCTGCAAAGCAAGCCCCTGCTTCAAACTATGCTTTGGCCACGTCTCCGGCTTGTCATGGGAGGAGATTATCTGGAGATAGGAGTCTTGTCTTCAGTGGTACGTCCTTCAAAATTTGAAATCTATTTACTGTGCATCACTGTTTCCCAAACAAAGTGAGCTATGTGAGACCAAAGTTCTCTGAACTGGTCACCAGGATACTTATTTTTATTTATTTATTTGTTTATTTTTGGAGTCAAACAAGTACGAGGAATGTTAAGCAACAGAGTACCAAGAGATTTTAAGGATTTTTGGAATTTTAGTTTTGTTATGAATCTCTTTAGGAAAGAAACGGGTTATGCAGTGTTTCCCAAGCTCAACTAGACATTTGAAAAGTGTGTGCCTCATGAGGGATCATTTTGGAATACTGTGTCAGAGAACACACACATCCGGGAGTCTGCCCTATGTCTGACCATCCCCAAATGCTTCCCCTACTCCTAAGCTGGTCCAGAGCTGGAAACGCTCCATTTTCAGTTTTGCAGAGGCTTCTGTTTCACAGCTCTGTGTTTATAAACTTGAATGCAACTTGGCCTTCTTTTCGAAAACTGCTAAGCTGACTGGTTGTTTGTGTCTAGGAGAATTGAATCGGAGAACTGAATTTGCAATTTGTAATAGAAATGGTAACATCATATGACTGACAGTAAGTACTCGTCGACACCTCACAAGAGGTGTATTCAGTGTTTATAGGCAGAAATGAGGCAAACGATGCCTTATCCAGACACTCAGGCTTTCTGGACATTCATTCCACTGTTGGACTGCCATCCGGTCCTTCTAAATAGTTGTTGTTCTACTACTTCTGCTCCCTTCTCCAGTAACTGTCTTGGTCTCTACGGTGATCGAGTTGTATTTTTACTGACTGATTTTTCAGGAATCCTATAGTAGAGCTGCAGTGTAGACACTCCCGGGCTCCATTTTTGCTTCTCAGAGAGAGAATACGGGAGCTCAGACTCTAGGAGGATTTATAACTACGCTCACGGAGGTCATGAAAATGATCGTCTCTGTGTCAACCCAACAGGGACGTAATCTGTGCCCTATGGAAATGAAGCTGCTCTCGTTTCCTAAGAGAGCGGTACATTTGGTTCATTTCATTTTGATAATTCAGACCTGTGAGGAATATGGGATTGCCTACAGCTGATTGATCTCAGTAGGTGAGTCATATAAGGAAAGAAAAAACTATGAAATTTAAACGGACAAAGACTTGAGTGGAGAAGATTTAGAAGAGGCACCTGAATAGAAAAAAAACAAAACAAAACACACAAACATCAACCTGAGTCCTTTATCTGCATCTGTTTAAGGTTTAAGAAGGAGTTGAATCAGACTATGTGGAAAGCAATGTAAAATCGTACCCTGTATTTTAAATTTTGTTTTACTTGTTTGGTTTTCAACTCACATAGAAAGGTTAAAGAAGTAGGAGGCCGCCTACTGAATTATTTATAAAAAGGTTTGATACATTATCCACTCTCTATTTCCCTGAAACTTCAAAAGACTTCTTGTGGATCTCCAGAGATGACACAATTAATCCCATTCCCCTGAAAAAGACAAATGAACGGGGCAATGAAGATCAGCGAGGCTGTGTAAACATCTAATCAATGACGCACTGGTAAGGCGAAATCTGGTGTGGAAATAGAGAAGTAAGGAGACACACCGATAAGAGTAATGTGCACCATTATTTCGCCTTGGGAGAAAAAGATAAGGCTGGTGAAAGGACATTAAAGCACACGGGAACAGAGAACAGAGATGAATGTGTTGAGGTGAGAAAAAGAAGGAAAGAGTGAGGAAGAGAAAAGAGAGAGAGAGCTCATTGATAAACAAAGGAGAAAACAAAGAGGGTGGACTTATCCATTATCTGCAGCACGGAATGTAAATTCTATTTCATCCCTGCTGGGGAGTTGCAAAGCCAAACAAAAGAAAGCGCTGAATGCATAGGTTGTACTGCTGATCCCATAAGCAAATCGTTTCAAAGCGAGGGACAGAAAAGCCACACGTCCAGTCAGTCCACACAGAGGAATGGGGCAACTTGGCTGGGGAAACCAGCAACATCCTGCCTTCCACGCAGGGCCAGGTCGATAAGAAAGGCTGTCAGGTTTCAGCGCTAGAAATTGCGCCGACGTGAGTGACTGCCCCTCACCTCTGTGGTCATTCAAAGCAATTATTAAAATATAAAACGAGGGGATTGCTCACACCTCAGAACATGCATCGGCAGCTTTCTATTCATTAGAATAAGCTAAGGGACGCACGCAGTAGGTATCAACCTCACAACTCTTTCCTAGGGCGCCTTCCAAATTAGCATTTCATGGCCCGAAGAAGAAGCAATGGAGGATCTTCGTGTTTCTTTTTCTTTTTTTTTTTTTTAAATTTATTGGGGTGACAATTGTTAGTAAAATTACATAGATTTCAGGTGTACAATTCTGTATCACATCATCTATAAATCCCATTGTGTGTCGCCACCCAGAGTCAGTTCTCCTTCCATCACCATATATTTGATCCCCTTTACCCTCATCTCCCACCCCCCACCCCCCTTACCCTCTGGTAACCTCTAACCTAAAAGAACAAGACAAACGTGTTTCTGATTAGTTCAGTATTCCCTGAAGGAACTGAAAGCCCAAATGAGTAGACGCCATACTGATTTCTGAGTCGTAAGCAGAGGGCCAAAAGTTGAATTAAAGCTTAACTCCCATTAGGGCCCCCCCACTGCATAATCTTTATTCGCGTCCCCCACGATACATCGACATTAATAAAAATAGTAAATCTATTAATAAGTGAATAGAAGGCTTATGGTCTCAGGTCTTCAAGTGTGCAAAGAAGAAACTCCGTTCATGCTTTCAACAATATAACCTACCCACGGAATAAATTCCACTATGGAGAGAAACAAAATTCTAAATGCTACATCCTTAATTCTCACTGAGGCTTACGATCCCAGGAATGGAGCTTGAATTTGTATTAACTTCGGTGTTTTCATTTTCTGGTGATCAGGCAAGACGCAGCCTGCTAAGTATATCACTTGCGCATATGGAGTTTCGAGACAGGTTTTTCCAGAGACCCAACCCAATAGCGGTCCCTTAACCCTCCCCATAAAGAAATGTAGGGTGACAACCAGTGAGCCAGGGTGACTGTTTTTAAATAAATAAATAAATAAATGTGCACTTGACGTGGGGAGATGTTTTATAATTCCAACATTACCTCAATATATCTGTTTGACTTGACAGGGAATTTTTCAGAAATTCTGACTCTGAAATGGAAAATGAGAATGATGATACCCGTCTACTGTTGAGTAGATCCAATCAGATAACACACAGGAAAGCACTTGATTGTGGAAGTGCTATATATCTGGGAAGAATTATTATTCTGTGACTCTGAGGTGCCCCTCACTGAAGCCTCTTATAAAAACCTTGGTGAGGTACTAAGTAACTTTTCGAAATACAGACTTCCCTGCTCTGCTCACCAGTAACAATACATCAAGCTGGAAAATATAGTAGGAAAAAAATAAATAACACGCGGCTCTACACTGAGCCATTCAAGATAAATAATCTTAATAAGCTTAGCAGTTTTTCACTATCTTTTCCCGCACACCATGAATGGAAATGAACTTGCATACTTTTTTTCCGCTTCCTGCTGTATGGTGAACTGTTTCCATTGCATTAAATATTTTATTTATAACGTTATTTTATCAGCTGCTTCTTACTCATCATTTTACACGAGAATTAGCATTCCCATCTGCTTGTTTATTGCTATTATTTGTTTATTTACTTTTACACTGTAAAGAGTGATGTGACACGTTTTGCGATGTTTATATAGGGATTACATGATACCATACATCCCGATTTGCCATGCATAGGACCAGTTGACACTTCCTGTCTCACTGTAATTATTTATAGCACATCCTTTCACTCACAAAACTGTCCCTGGTTGCTCAATAAATTATGATGTCACTCTGTCCTAATGATCCACACCTGCTGCCCTTGAAAACGCTCCTGAAAATGGAGTTGGGGTGGAAGATAATGAATAATTATAGCCACTTCTGAGTAATAGGAAGCATAGTCGTATTCATCTCTTCAAAAAGGCACTGCAAATATTCTGGTCGCATACATAGGCACTCCGTATGTTTGGAAGATTTCAAATACTGTATCTCCGTCCCTTCTTATTTCACTCCTACCGTCAATTCCATCTGATTCCAGCATCACTAAAGCTGTGAGCAAAGACAAGTTCAGTCTAGTGCGACCTTGAGATATCTCTCTCTCTCATCAAGAATGATGCTGAGTTTAGTCCCTGGCTTCTCCGCCGGGGTATTCCCAAAATGGCACAGGCTTGACCCTTCCTTCTAGAAACATACTTGCCCACACTCTTTCTTACAACAGCCCCTTTTGACACAATTTTTCTTCACCCCTGCCACACTGATCTTGAAGTCTGTAGGGTTCCAGAAGGACAGGTGCAGAGAGAGAAGAAGGGCTGTTCACCCTAGTTCAGACTTGATTAAATGAGAAATCATGATCTCCTCATCACTCAGGGGAGGTTTCTTGGAGACTCACTATGGATCAGGCACTATTCCCAATGCTGTGATAAATCATCTCAGCTAACACAACTACGCACTGGGGTCCACATGATTATTAACCCCACTTTGCAGATCAATAGATTAAGGAGCTGAAAGGGTAAATAGGTTTCTCAAAAGAACATGTATTTCAAAGCCAGAAAGATCAGCTCCAAAGCTCCATCAGAAACACTGCTCTCTAATCTCTCCCTGGGGTCAGCCTGAGCGACTAGCGTATTTGGTTGGCTTTCTTCCTTATCCTGGGCTGCAGTTCGTTCCCACTCAGGTGACCAGTGAAAGCTCAGGGAAAGTGGCACTGATGGAAAAGATGAATGCTCACCTAAAACACTGAGGTAGCACATCTGTAGGGAGATATTCCCTCAGGCTTATGGGGTCAGAGAAATCCCAGACAGGCTATGCAGGGATCCAAACAGGAGAATGTGTAAGGGTCAGAAGTGGCAAGAAGCAAGGGCAGGATGGAAAGAGAAGCACAAGGGATGGCACCGCTTCGACAGGTGTTTGCAACTGCTGAGTCTCCTCCAGGGAAACGAAACAGCCCCAACCCTTTCATCATACCTATTAGGAACATACTGGGCTGCCGGTAATAGAAAATCTGATTACAGAGGCTTTAAGAACAAGGCTTTGTTTTTCTCCCACAACAGCAGCACAGGTAGGCAGTTACTACTGTCATGTTAGTGACTCTGCGTAGTAGGTCCCGAGTCTCTGCCGTAGTAGGTCCCGAGTCTCTGCCGTTCTGTGGCCTTCCTCTCCTGGTCACAGGAAGGCTGCTGCAGCGCCAGCCATCACACCTGTGTACAAGTCAGGAAGACTATGGAAAGAGGAAGAAGTGTGGGCGACACACATCTACTTTCTTTGATAGGAAAGCAAACATTTTCATTGTTTATTTCTTCCCAGCTCCTGCCCAGCAGATTTCCACTTGAATTTTTTTTTTTTTTTAAGATTTTATTGGGTCCACTTGGATTTTATTAGCAAGATCTGGGTTGCAAATCTTCCCATAGATTCTGGAAAACTGGGAATCGGGCTTACTGGAATTGCCTCTGAACAACCATTGCCTTGGGTTGGACATGTTTACTACCCCCCCAAAAAAAAACAAAGTGGGTTCCTCAGAGCAAGACTAAATCGTGGGTGACTATTTGACTCAAACAGCTACACCTCCTCGTTCATTTAATACACCGGACTTCACTCTGCTTCCCTAAGCTCTATGATCTGGCATCTTGCAATAATATGTTCTTGACACCTCTGCATGCTTTGTCTTGATATCCGGGGACCTGGTCACAGAAGAATGAGCCTCCATGCTGCTGTGCAGTAGGCAGGAGGTGACATGTGACACTTTACAGGTTAAAAGAAAACTGTGCACTGACATCCCTCCTATATGGATGGAAGGCGCTGGCACAAAGCCTGGAAAACAGGGTAGTGTTGGGTCTGGATCCCTTGGATTCTGCCCAGAGGACTGGTCAGGTAACGGCCAGGAGGCCACGAGAATAGAGACGTCTACTGTTTCTACAGCCTGATGCAAAACCTGGCACATGGAGAACCCTTTTCTTTCTCTTCTTTCTCATTAGAACAAAACAAATCGCTGTTTACAGTTTGGAAATGACTTCGCTGCCTTGCAGAAGCACTTGTGGATGGAGTGGGGGCTGCAGCGAGCGAGGCTAGGATGCTGTGGCTTCATCAGCGAGCGCCACAGCAAAGAGAGACCGGGGTCCGCTCCGCCAGCCACGCTGTCACACGTCTGTGTTCCCGCTCCACCGGCTCCACCGGTTCTGCGGGCCTCCCACCTCCGTTAGAGCTGGTGGCCAGGGCTCTTCCAACGTGAAAGGACAGCACTTGCTGCTGCTTTATTTCAAGTCTCTCTCAGAGCTTCCCATAGCTGCGGCTGAGACTCTTTTGTTTGTATTTGTAAACTAAGTGAATGTGACATTGAAGTCACCGGGGGGGATAAATCTGGAACATTGAAATGCCGTTTTTACAGTCACATTTCTAATCCTAACTGCCCTTTAAAAACCCCCATAAAATCATCGCCTTGAGCTCCTCTGGCTTCTGCTGTCAGTGTGGCTCTCTTTGCGATCCACAGCATGACAGAAACAAGATTTCATTCTTCGTCAGATGTGATGCCAGCTAAACACTAACATGAACTGTTAAACTTTCTCCATACAGCGCTGACGGTAGAGCGTGGGACACTGAGACATGTAGTGCAGCTAGAGACCACTGTGCTCCCCTGCTGGGGCGGTGGGTGATTTCAGGGAGGGGAGAGAGAAGAAGGGAGGGGAGAAGAGGGAGGGGAGGGGAAAGGAAAAGAGGGGGAAGGGAAAAGAGGGGAGTGGAAGGGAGGGAAGGAGAAGAGAGGGCAGGGGAGAACAGGTGCGGGGCAGGGAGGACAGTGGAAGGGAGGGGAGGGGAGCCCCCCAGCTGGGTTCTGGAGCAGTTCAGTGTCTCTGCCATCCCCGTTATGGTGGCAGCAGGGAATTTCTCCCATCAGCCAGCTTGCCTCTGAGCCTAGAATTGCCCTGCCCTCTCTAGTGCCCTCTCTAGCTTCAGCCATCCCTTTCTCTGAGCTGACCTGCTGTCTTACAGAACAGCCACTGAACTCAGGTATACAATTAATTTTAAAATCGTGTGTAAAACCACATTCTCCCCTGAGGTAGCTCACAGCGCCCACATTATTGTCTTAACCACGTCACTGGTAAAACACGGAATGACCTTCTCATCGATCGCAGCTGTCACACAAGATACAAGGAGGGGGCTCAATGGACAAAAGCTAAGGATGGAGGCGATGGAGAGTGGGGAGGGAGACCTGTCTGTGAGAAAACGAGCTGAGTCCATTTTCATGCCCATAATAAAAAGAAATCTTTTTTTCAGCCTGGAGGATTATAAAATAGGGCAAAGCCAATGTGACCCAGGCTGCACTGCAAATTTATTCTACGCCTTTTACATTTTCACTTGAAGCCCATGTTTGTCCAATTTATTATAACACACTCTTGGGAAACGGGGTGGGATGTATCCACGAAAAGAACAGTCCGGAATATTGGAGCGCGTTTTATTCTGCACGCCGCAGTTTTCTTAAACAAGGTGTTTTAAACATATTTGTTAAGGTGCTTTGGGTTGGTGTTGGTCGTCCATTGAGGCAGACACTTTATTATTCCCCTCATCTTGTCTCTGACACCCAGCAGGTACCAACGACAGCTGCTAACAATGCTATGAAAAGTAACATTCATTGTGTGCCAAGGATGAGACAGGCATCGCTTCAAGTAGTGGGTTTACTGGTTCCAGGGGCCGTAATCTTACCCACGGCACTGTAGTGACCCCCCAATTTGTAAATATACCATAGCAGGAACTCCACACATAGTTATTTTAGCTATCCATGACTTGGAGCGAATTCCAAGAGCTCTGAGGGTAGTTTGCTTCTCCTGTTACTTCCTTTTTACCCATGTAGAGGTTAAAATGGAAGAATGAAGTCGTATATGGGAAGACGCTGTATAAAAAGCAGACAAAATGCCAGCTGCCGTACTTCCCCTCTCCTTGGTCCATTTCAGGATTCACACTCTGGCCCCTGTCCTAATCGGGTGATCCCCAGAGACTTATTCTTGGGCAACAGGGAGCTGTGAGACCTTTTTATCTCGTTTTGACAGCTTTCTAGACAGTTAGAGATAATAAAGAATAAATCATTCGCTGCCTCTATTCTGTCACTAAAAACGTTTGTTGAACAGCAAGCACTCCGGCCTGCGGACGCATTCTGAAGGTTTGAGAGCACGATTCTCCTTCGACACGTGAATGCATGTTTTCCTCTCACTACCTCACAGCAGCTTTTAGCTGTATTTCATGATTCTGACCTTTGAACACAAATCTGAAAAGATGATGGTCAAAACACAGTCTATTACAAACAGAGTGCGGGGAAGCCACGCTGTCTGACGACTGTCGTACGTTGCGTCTGTAACTGAGATTCACCACAGAACCTAGAGACAAAGGAACTGATCTCAACCAACGGGCTCAAAAATAGATGGGAAAACCGAGAGAGCAGGAAACTGAAAATAGTCCAGAGGGATTGCTTGTGCCAGTGAGAACGCCAAACAAGGTCTACCGATTTCCAATCTGCAGCTCTTCCCAGCATAGCCACCAGCCTACCAAGCTGAACTGCCTACTAGGAATTACAAGGAGACAATGCTGAGGAAAAGACCCAGGAATGGGGTGGAATACAGTTGCTCTTTAAAAGAGCCCGGTACACAGAAAGTGGAAAGAGTGGAAGAAGACAGGCAGCTAGAAGAGGATGACGTGGAAGGGAGACTCTTAAAATTAATTTCAGAGACCCATCTGAAGGCCGGTTATAAACTAGCCTGTGGAAAGTTTACCAGAAATAAAGGTAATGCTGCACTGATAATTATTCTACTATTCATGCAACTGCATTCCTAAATCATGCCTCAATATTTAGAAGATTGATTCAAATTTGGCCTTGAAAAAAATCATCATGGAGGCCATCGCTGGCTAATAATTCTATTTCCACCGGGAAGGCTCTCCTAGACACTCAAGTCCAGCACAGTTTTCAGAGCACTTAAATACTAGCTAAAAAAATAAAAAATGAAATAAAAATAAAAATGAAACAAAAATCTTCCCATCAGAAAGAAAATAAGTCTGGCTTAATGTAACTAGAATTAATGGCATGAAATGTCTTCGAAAGGTTGATTTCTGCCTTCAGCAAAACCTTCAATAATGGCCATTATATGGTAAACAGTGGACATAGTTGCTGTCAATGCAAAGCCGTTTTGCAAGAAAATACAACACTGATGTCCAGACAAGGAGAAACAGACCAGCCCTCACCCCGTGGGGCTCACGGCATATGACCTAATTGACTCTTTTCCTTTAAAGACCAGTGATTTGACTTATTCTCAGCGACTCCCTTTTCTAACTATGTTCTGGCCTCCAATCCCATGCAAATCCATGCAGGAAGAAGTTTCCATGCACCCTTTTCACTGAAGCCCTATATGCGATCAGATAAGCTCCGGTCCACACAGCAATTCATCTTAGCACTTGAAATGTCTGGACTGCTGGCATTAATCGAATAACTTGAGCGATGGTTGAATATCGGTCTCCCTACTTTGAAATGTATAGACAGAGCCAAAAGCTAATGTTTAGCTCTATTCTTAATAGCATGTTTAGAAAATTACTTGGTTGTTTATATGCACGTTAGAGACTTTTACGTGATACATTAGTGAGAGTTGATAAAAGGGCTCTTGAGTGGAGCTGTGTTGGAAGGAGTTTTGGACCAGGCTGTGGGATACTTGGGGGAGTCTTGATTCTCTAGCGGAGGGACCTCAGAACTCCCCTTCTTTTAGCCTCAAGTCCTCCTTCAATAAAGTGTATAAGCTAGGTAAGACACATTTTAAATGCCTTCCAGCCTTATAATTCTATCATTCCAAAATTACATTGCTTTTGTCCTTTAGAATACCAAACACAACCATAAATAGGCATTTCATAAACATCACTAGACGGCATCACGTATGATTTTTTTTTTTACTGCTTGTATGTCTTCCCCCAAACCATTCCAGATTTTTAAAGTACTCAGCTAAAGATCTTACAAATTGTACATTTCATTTTGTTTGTGTATTCAGACAACGCTGATGCTTCAGGGTTATGGTTATAAGCTAGGGCGCTGGCTTGTTTGAGGAAGCCAGGAACTCCAGGAAAATGTGGCCCGAAGAAACTCAAATTGTTTCCACCACGTCTTTCACCAAAGTCCTCCACTCACATGAAGTATGTCTGACGCTCACACATACTTTAAAACTTTCAAAATGTGTAACATGCAAACTTCATGTTAGCATAGAGAGTACAGCAATAACATCAAAAGCACCACTATTCATTCTGTTGTTGTATTTTTTCAATGAAAGAATTTAACACTTTTTTTCTTTTTTAGGTGGATGTCTATGAAAGGAATTGCTGAGTTATTGCGGGTATTTCCTGGATCGTTTCCTTTTTTTAGGTCTCCAAATCCTAAAATGGGAAGCTAATACTAGCTTCATGTCATAGCAGATCAATTTGTTTCTTTTCACTTAGCTACCAAAAATTATACAATAATTATATTTGAAGGGTGCTATCTGTCACAGGAGAAGACATTTATTAAACAAACTAGTCCAGTTGAAATGATTACCTCGAAGCAAGCATTTCAGAAGCCTCCCGTGCCTTTTGGTAATTATAAAATCAACCAGCCTCCTATAACCGTGCCCACTACACTGTGGACCTTTTTGTCTCACTGGCAAGTCCACCCTGCACGCCTCTCCCTTCTCAGGTAGACCCCTATTCTCACGTCACAACGTTACGTATGTTGCCACACTCATCTTCATCTTTTCATAGTGGCCCTGAGTGGAAGGCAGGCCAGGGTTTCTATTTTCACTCTCACGGGTTTTTCAGAGATTTCATGACCTGCCGAATGTCACAGTATGAGCAATGAAAGCGCAGCAGGAAGTGAAGTCTCCCCATTCCCTGCGGTGTCTGCACTGGATTCTGTCAGCTGGGGAGGAGGGCGCCACTGACTCTGTTTTTCTTTGTCATTTATTTATGTCCGTTTTCTCAGAATTTGGGGCAAGACAAATACAAGGTTTATGGTATGGTTGCGAGCATGATAGAGAAAAGACAATAGAAGGGTAGAGCATGGACTGTTGAGATTCAAGATAGCCAGACGACACATCCCTTTGCCTATCTGCTTACCAGAGCATGTCAGTTAGGGGATGTTGATAAAACTGGAGGGAAGGCATGTAAGTGATCACGAGGGACAGACACTTTCTGGTTTGCATAGCCCAGAGGTCATGCCTAGTTTTTGCACAAGGTCTCGGATTTCAGTGAACACCAGGGTGAACGCTAATGACCATCAAGGTGGATGTTATCAAGAGTTGGCCAGTTTTCCTCAAAGATGAAACACTGGCTGTCGGGGAAGCTCCGATTTCTGCAAAGGTCACCAGGCAGACTGGTCACGCCCAGGACATCCCCACTCATGGGTGTTCGTGTCACTTAGGTGTTTCTCCCTGAGATGGGGACCATGCGGGCAAAGGTGGATGGAGTCAGACCTCTGAGCGGTGCTGGAGGAGGCATCAGTTGCCCAGATAATGACACCACTTATCCCATTTTGTGTACTGTCCAGAGGACTAGGAAAAAGTAGTGTAAAAGTCCTTCCTTAATCATAATATACTTTTTTGTCCAGAGCCACAAAGGGCAGACCTTGAAAGAATTATGGTTTTCCGTGCTCAAAAAAAAAAAAAAAAAAAAAAAAAGGCTAGATCCTGTTTCCCCCCTAATACATTTAAATCAGATACTTTGTTATGAAGAAAATTATTCAAGGCCTGATCTGAGGACACTGGACAATGGTAAATGAAAACGAAGGAAGAAAGAAGAATCTAAGTGAAGGGTGGAATGGGAAGGAGGGAATCACACACACTGGAAAAAATTGGCAGTAACTCATAAATTAACGCAGGTTGAATGAGCATCCAGCAACTTCTAATTCAAAAATTAACATGTAAAATTTAAGTGGTAACTTTATTAAGTTCATGTCTTTCCATGAAATACTTTATTGCCAAATTAATTCCCTTCATGAGTAGAAGAAGTTGGGATTGAACAGGCAGAGGGCACATTTTAAGTTGTCCAAAAAAGGCAGTAATTCATACACGCACACACAAACCATGCATGGAACAGGAAAAACTGAAAAGGAAGGTTGAGGGAGAGAGCAAACTTCTCATCAGGAGTCATATCTTAGGCGGTATTTGTAAAGGCTCCAGAACATACAGAGGGCATCAGTCAGCAAAAGGGCAGAAAAAGTAGAGCAAAGAATGGCTCCCCTCTTCAGTATAAGTTGAATAATCTCAGGCAAGTGGCTTGACATCTCTGAGCCTCAAGAAAAACCAGGTTTTGCCTTAGGATTGATACAGACAGAAAGTGGGCCAGAAATATCTTCCTACAAAGAAAGCGCGCCTGGGACCAGGTTCGCCCTCATCCTCCAGCATGAGCTGTGTGCTTTCTGTCTTTGCTTCTCTGTCACTCTGACCTGACTCTTTCCTGCCAACACAGGGGCTCACCATCTTTCCACCTCCAGTTTGCACGTCAAACTGGATTCGGGGCCTCAGCGGGGCCTTGTGACTTTTCAAAACCTCTCCTCCCTGGGCCAATGAAGTCATTCCCTCAGTTGTCTAAGTTTAAAAGGCCCACATAGGAACCAGATGTGCCTAGGTTACCCTTTTTGTTTTTCCAGATGTGTTTTTATTGCATGAGCTGTAACTCACATAGAATAGGCTATGTACCTTTTAGCAGGCTATCTCTAAATCTCTCTGTCATTCTATCTCTATGGCTATATCTCTGTCTCTAAATCTCTACCTTATGAATTTGCTGCCCTCGATCTTGCTCACCTTGGGTGGAACGATATCAATGACAGGGTGAGGTCGTGTAATAACACAACATTGCAGCCACAATGTCTTTCCATCAGGCACTTTGAGAAGAGCGACTGCCCTAACGGCCTGTGATAGCAGCTCCACACGATGACTGGCATTTCTAGTACACTGCAACATGGACCTATTTTTTTTTTCCAGTGGCTGTTATGGCTCATGATTATCAATCTGGATGCTATTATTGATCTTTCATCTACTTATGATAGCCTTCTGCCTAGATCTTAGTCTAAAATAACTCGTTATTATTCGTAAATTAAGTGTTTTTGAGGCATAGGGAACAGAGATCCTTCACGTGTCTCAGCTTGTTATAACAACAACACAACCAGGCTTCCTAGGGCTTGAAACGTTATTCAGCCTGTGGCAGTTTTAGAAGCCCAACCGCTACTCTGATGGTACACAGACCTTCTAATGGCTGCCCCGTGGCAGGCAATCCTTGGGTGAGTCGGTGCTTTGGTGAGCTGGTGATTCTTGACGCCAACTTCTACTGTCAGACTGCTTCTGTAGAATTATTCTGCATATTTCTCAAAGTCAAAATCTTCGACAAAGAAAAATGTGATTGGTGTGGAGAGTCACCACCCAGTATAGGGCACTCATGCTGGAGACAGCTTTCACACCAAGTTCCTTCATAAGTCTAAGGAGTGCCTACAAATTATCAGTCTTCTTTTGGGTCCAGAGTCAATTCCATTGTGCTCAGGGTCATGAGGTCACTGGGCCCCCAAAAGAGCGATCTGTGCAGACTGAGTCTCTTAGAAAGACGCTGTGTACATGACAGGCGCCCTAGGCTATTCCGAAAACTCCTTACTTGGTCTGAAAGGCTCAAAGTCTGGACAAGCTTCTAGGATCAGAACTAACGGCATTCATTTTGTTCCAAAAAAAATAGACTTCTGTGCTGAGGATAAAAAGGAAATAGAGTCATAAAGATGGACATCGGCAAGGTCAGTCATGATGTACTTGTCCAAATCAACTTCTACAGGAGAACGGGGGAAGTTAGGAAGAGACTCACAAACCTCTAAAGAGAAAGAGTGAACGAGGACAAAGCAACAGCAGAGGAAAGTGAGAGGCGAGTAGAGGAAAAAGGAAATAGAAGGAGATGGAAGGAAAGGGGAGAAGCAGCAGATACTAATGTGATTTTTTTTCCCTTATAAGTTAGAATTCTTCTGTAGTCCCTGGTCAGACAACTCTCCTCTCAAGCAAAGAAGAAAGGCTCTCACCAAACGACAGGAACCCTGTCAGCACCTGCCTGGTGGACAGCAGCTTAGCTCCCCAAGAAGGAGGCACGCGATTGCATGAGCATCTGGAAAACAGGCAGACATTCTCTGCATGCTCCGACATACGAGAGAAAGCACTGAAATTGGACTAGAAGAAAATACTTAAGACTGACGTTAGGACAAGTATCCTGGCTTGCAGTACTACAATACGTTTTCTGGAAGGGACTCGAAGTTCCTACGTCCAACGGTCACATCCCATGTCTGTTAGGACAGGGGTTCTCAGAATGTGTTCCTGGGGCAAGCAGAATCAGTATCACCTGGGAACTTGTTAAAGATGCCAGTGACTGGACCCCGGCATAGTCCCTAGTGAATCACAGTCTCCACGCCTGGGACACAGGATGCTGTCGCATTTTCACAAGCCATCCAGGTGGTTTGTTATCTGGCTGACGTGTGACAGCCACACTATAGGGCAACGCTGTGATTCTCACTATGCACACGGAAAATACCTGGTGCCAAGAGGCTGAAGGCAAGTTACCCAGGAAATCTACAAACAACTGCATCTGGTGTCTTCCCCTACAGCTCCCTCTCTACTTACTGGGCTGCTTCCCACTTCTGAAAGTTAACAGGTCTCAGAGATGGTCTTCTCTCTCTTAAATAAGAACAAACCAAGAATGCCTCCCCTCCCGCCCACCCCCCCCAAAAAAAAAAAAAAACACCACAAACACACCTGCTGAGCACTCTCCCCATTCGTTATACTTTCCTGGATCACGATGAACAGACAAATTGACATGTAGCTTTTCAAGAGAGGATCCCTTCCAAGCTCATTTCACAACCAACTGGGCTCTCCTTCAAAGGAATATGCTGGCCATAAACCGAATGAATAAGCTCTGGGCACCCTTGCAATAAAATTGAGCCTAAAGCATCCTGCTAAGATTACACACTTTTCCACCCGAAATGGGATTAAAAATTCTTCATGTCATGCCAAGGAAGACCGTTCCTAGAAATAGCAATGACCTTTCAGGCAGCCCTGTGTGCAGCAATAATCACTACCGTTTGAGTGTGTGTGCACCCACGTGTGTGTGTGCACGTGTGTGTTGTATGTGCAGGAATGAACAGACATTCTGTCTAGGCAGATTCAATTTGGGGAATCTATGCCCGTGATACAGTCATAAAAACTGCGTGGAGATGACGTACAGTAATTGGAATATTCTTACAGAGGACCTCTTTTGTATGTGGCAATGTTACACGTATTTCATTTTGGGGTATCATCTGGAGTGATGGCTCCAGAAAAGTGTCATGCTACTGTCATGCTTTTGTCCAAGTCACATGATTTCCAAGTCACATGATTTCACCACTTATTAGCTGTCTGACTTTGGATACGTGTTTGAATGCCTCTCAGTCTCAATGATCTGGTCTGAGCAATGAGAGCAATAATATGGCACCTGAGGTTTTATAGGAAGCATTTTATGAGATCATAATATTGATACACAAATGGAAACGAGTGGGTGCTAAGTCATGAACGGTATCATGAAACGACAGGGTCTTGCTCTCAGGGAGCAAACAGTGTTCCTAGCAGAGAACTGACAGACATACCTGAAGCATCAAACCACAATAAAAGAGGTACAAGGCCAATTAGTAGAGCGCGAGAGGATGTGGTTCATGGCATACTAAACCAATGGAAGCAACAGAGAGAACAGCTGTGGGAGAAGGTATTCAGCTCAGGGAAGATTTGAATTGGGCCTGCGAGGGAGGGAGGAAGAGAAGAAAAGGTGAGCAGGTGATAACATGCTGGACAGGAGATGGTCGATAGGCCACTTTGCCTGAAAAGCGAGCAGTGGGGCCCTGTGTGTTTGAAGATAAGCGTCGAAAGACCGGCTGGGGTGGGCTCAATTCCGAGGCCTCTGAATGTCAAGCTCACGCATCACAGGGACAACTGAAGGAGACTGTCTTTCCAATTCACTTGAATCTGTGCTAAACCCACACAATTCAACAGATCTAGTTATCCCTTCTACCTGTTCATCCTGTGTTCAGAGTCACCTGGTGTGAGAGGGAGACAATGGGGCAAGAGGTAAGAGATAGGCGCGTCCCCTCATTACTGATGTCCACCTCTGCTGACAGCGTCACTTTGGCCATCACCCCTCGGGCGCGATGCCTGTGGCTCCTTCCTGCTGCAGTGCCCTGGGTGGGACACCTTGGCTTTCCTGTCCTTTCCTTTTTCACAAGCTTTGGTCAAGTTTCCCTGGTCTGTCTGAAAATGTCTCCTTGTCACCAAGGCCTTCCCTCGCAGCTCTGAGAATAAACCGATTGCTATTTCTTACAATTCCTTAAACCACTCTCCCTATCTCAACAGTATATTCCAAACTTCAGTTTTTCGCCTTTGTAATTCTTGTCACTGATAATGGCTGTCGAGACGTTTTTATCCATTACCTCTTTTCCACTCTAGATTGTTTCGTTAGGAATCTTTTCATTTAGTTGCGTAATGATTGAAAAATCGTTTCAGACTCCCTTTTCGAGCATAGTTGATATTCTCTGACACTTAGGGGTATAATTTAGAGCATTTACCTTTATAATGACAATTATTAAATGTTGTCAGTCTTCTGCCCTCTGTTTGGTTTTTACTTTTTAAAAATTTCTGGGTTTTGTTTTCTCATTATGCCTTTTGTTATGTGAACTATATTCTTTCACTGTGATTTTATTGGCGAATTTTCAATGTTGCTTATTCTATTATTTATTACATTAAGGCATTCCAAAACAAAGCACTCTTACTAAAATCAACTTCATTTCATACTTATTCGCCTTTCTTGCTCATTTCTGATTCTAAACTGGTTGCATCTTTACGGGTTGGTGTTTATCTCCTATCTAGGACCAGTTAATATATCCAGTCAGGGGAAGATTGAAAAATTATAAAATTATCTCCGTTTCCCTTTTGTGGCTGAGCCCAGACACTTTACAATGAGCTCCTGTACAGTAAGCACTGGTCAATCATGTCCCTTTTCTGTATAGACCTGAGTGACTGCACATCACAGGCTCCAGTTCAGGTGGGAGCAGGAGCCCCAGCGACATGGCAGTGGGAAGTCTGTTCCATGAAGCTCTCTCTGTATGTGCAACACCTCAGCCATCGCTATGAGACCCACTGCTCCTGGAGGACACGGGGGACCGGGTACTCCAGGATCAGGCATGCTCTCTAACCACACACGTTGAATGCAAGACGGGGAGCCCAGGAGAAACGGGCATGTAAGCTGGGATTAAAGCCCAAGCCATGCCTTCACTATATCCCATCATGTCCCACTAGACCAGGGGTGTCCAAACTTTTTTCAACGGTTTTCACCAAGGGCCATATTTGGTAAAATACACAAACAGCCGGGCCACTCACTCGAGGTGAAGTACGTATTGCCTCACCTGGTTTATTTAAGTAAACTAAATATATTTTTGGAATTTGCTGTGGGCCAATTAACAATGGATTGCAGACTGCAGTTGACCCGTGGACCGCAGTTTGGACAACCCTGCACTAGACGATCCCACACACAAGCCTGACTTGATGGAAGGACAAAACTATGATCTAAGAGAAGACAGATATTTTTAGATAAGATCCATGAAATCATGCTGAAGAAATATGGCACAAACCCAGATCCCTATTTCTTGGGTTCAACTCTCCGCTCATCCACATAGTAACGATGCGTGCTACATCAACGTTCTATCCCTCAGTTTCCCCAAATGTATAATGGGGACAGTGATAGTACCTGCCTCATAGGTGTGGTGCGGATTCAGTGGGTTCACGCACAGAAAATGCTTCCACTGTCCCCAGCACATGGAAAGTGCTATATAACGTTTGCTAATATTAGCATTTGTGATAAGCAGAATTATAAAGATGAGCCCCAGGAATCTAGCCCTTTTTAATCATGGGTAGAGTCTGTGACAACGATGAGATTTCACTACTGTCATTACGCTGTGTCATCCGACAAAAGGGAGACGATCGGATGAGACTCACCTAACCACGGGAGCCTTCGCAATGCAGTTTCCTCCAGCTGACAGAGGAAGAAAAAGTCAGAGATTCAAATCAGGGGTTCAACACTGCGGCGGGCTTGCAGGTGCCCCTCCCAAGGAAGGCAGGCGGCCTCGAGGAAAGTACTCCAGTCCCCAACTGATAACCGGCAAAGAGATGGGGGTCTCAGTCCGACAACCACAAGTAACAGTTCCTGTAACAGCTTGACCAAGCTCGGAAGCAGATTCTGTTCCTGGGCCCCCAGAGGAGATCTCAAGCTCGCCAGCACTTGGGGTGCAGCTCTGAGGCACCGTGAACAGAGAGCCCAATGCCGTTCTCCTGTACCTACAGAACTGTGAGACGACTCACAGATGCCGCGTTACCCCATTCCATTTGTGATATTTCGCAACCAGCTAAAACTAAGGCCTGGTTATCAACATCCCCCATGAAATCGCCCTTATTCCTGAAGCCCAGAACAGAGCGGGTATGCAGCCCCTACCTGCCTCTGCCTGTCCCACGCGGATCCCACTGGGACTTTCAGCAAGGAGGGTGCACCCTAAACAACTGGAGACACCCCCGTTACACCATCTTTGCCTTATTATCTGGCCAAAGGCTGTGTGACCCCAATTACAAAGCACCAGGAAGGAGCCTGCCTCTTTCGCTTCTAATATTCTGCTTCTCGCGCTAAAAACTCTCCTCTCCGAAACGATCACCAAATTATTGCCCTTGAAGGTTTCATTTTGTTCTTCATCCATAGAAGAGTTTACTATAGGAAGTAGCGCTTGTGTGTGTGTCGAAAGGGGCTGGGTCCTAATCACTGACAATTTGCAGAGATGTGACCACTGACTTCCTTCTACGTTTCTGGGTCCCAATGTTTCTTGCCTTTTTTAATGTCACGCATTTCTTGCCGTCTTATAGTCACGTTAGAAGTGGGAAAAAAAACAAACCAACCAACCAACAAGAACAAAAATATGAGAACAGCATGGCCCTGGTAAATTGCTTTGGGGGCATATCACTGACTTCTGCCAAACCACCTGGCATCCACTTATAGCAGAGGATGGGAGAAAGCAGGAGAGCAAGTCCTGTGTGTCCTGTGGCCCCCTGCTGGGTGGCCTTGTGGATGTGGATGGCCCTGGTTTTTAAGTAGAAGTTAGGTGAAGTGGACAGGCAGGCATAGTTTAGGATGTGGAGATCAGAGACCCAGGCCTAATGAAGTACACTGAGTATCGTTCGAAACAAGGTCATGGTTATACAGTGCTCAGCGGTCTCTGAATGTAAGGTCACAATGAGCCCCCAGCGCCCTTATTCCAGGGTGGCTAAAAAAATGGAACTCTAACAAAAATACAGCCACTGGAATACCTTATATTATTCAGAACTCTCACAGGCATGATAAATAGAAGCATCATTTCCTGACTACAGCTGACACTGCTAGGGAAATGATGCTTTCCCAACCCAAGCCTGATTTTTTGGGATGGCGCCATATTCCTCTAGGTTGGTCACTCAAGCTGTTTGAAATTCATACTGTTTATCTTAGAAACGTTGCTCTCAACGTTTGCTTCGGGACACTTAGAGTGTGCTTCACGTATTTCACACACACGTTACCATCCGCCACCATTCACTCACCGGGGGATTCCTTCAAAAGGTCACAGAATTTTCATCTAGCAATATGCAAGGGGCGGCTGAGCAAAAGTAAGATTAATGGGTACACGGGGGAAAGCATAGGTCTTGACGAAGTTTGAAAATAAGATGCTGGAAAGTACAGATCCATTTCTCATTGAATTTGAGGAAGAAAGTACGAAGTCAAGTTTGCCTCAAGGGAAATGAAAAAAGAAAGAAAAACAAAGAAGCCACCATTGTCACTGAACGAGGATCGTTTCCTCTTAGGACGAAATGGGAGAAACACACACTCAGTTCAGACCCTAATCCGGCCTCTCTCTCTTAGCTACTTAATTTGCACACACTACTCAATACCTCTAAGAGTTTGTTCCTTTATCTATAGAATGGGGATGATAAGAGTTACTAATTTCACAGGGACTTTGCAAATAAATAAACACTCAGTTCCCAAACTGATACGTGGTAAGTGCTCACGATTACTCCATAGGTTCACTATTATAATTTTCACATCCAAATCAAATGGCTGACGCTTCCAAGCTCCAGTGTGGAACGTGGAACGCCTTAGAAACCAATTTTGCAGATTCTCTGCTTCTACGCAATGCCCTCTGATGGCCTCTACCCATCCTCTTTTTATCCCAAATGAACAAGCTCATCTTCCGTTCAGTCAAAGTATCACTAATACTTGTTTGGAGTAGACTTCTACTCAAGGTTTGAGGGCACAAGGAGAGGCTGAAATTAGATCTCGAACGACAGGAAACAAAAGCCCTCGACATCACTTTTTCCATGTCAGGATTTCTCACAGGTCCTCCCTTCTCCTTGGATTTGGGCCGCTGGCCATGTTGGGAAGTCGTCTCCCTCTCCTTTTTCTGCCTGTGCACCGGCCCCAAATATCTGTCACTGTCTCATGCACAGAAAAACAGCCCTCAGCCCTTCACCCCAACAATGTTCATATCTCCGCATTCGTTGAATTGCCTCAATAAACAAAGGATCCCCCCTCTACCTTAGCATCTGTGAGAACCGGAAGTGGCCGGGCAGGGTGTGCAGAGCTGGTTTCCAGGTGCCGACCGGCCCCGCCGTGCTCTACAATCACGGTCTCCCTGTGCTGCAGGAACGTGCCTACCCACCGGCTGGAACATGCCATGTGCTTCCTAACTAACTCTTAGCTCCCTTTCCCTGCCACACGCTCTTGCAACATCCGGAATGGTCCAGATCACCATTGATCTAAAAGCCACTTGGACTGAAATGCTGAGTGTGTGTAAAGAGGAAGCTGGGCCCGAAATGCTGAGACACAAGGTCGACGAGGGCATCTGGCCTGGGGCCCAAGACGAGGTCCAGTGACAGGAGAGGGGCGGTTGAAGAGCTCGCGCTTTGCACACCCGACAAGGCGGCAGTGAGAAGTGGGCGAGTCAGCGGTGCCCCAGAGAGGAACCGCGCCTGACAAAGCAGTCACACCTCTGCTCCATCTCACACGATCCCTGGGGGAGCATCACACCATCACTCCGGTGTCAAGAGCACTTTCAACTCTCGAGCCCAGCCACCCTCCACCAGCTAGCCATTTCAGATAAAAGTGAATGAGTCTTCTTCATGCCCCCTCCCTCCAAGTTTGCTGACTCAATTCATGCCCCCTCCCCCCATACTGTCACATCTTCCTGTTTGGGTTGTCACTTTGTTTTATTATTTATTTTAGCTCTGATTTCGGAAGCTTTTATTTTGCGGGGCGTTGGCAGGGTATCAACGGAATCGGCTGGGCTCTGAAAAGCTCATTGTGCAGGCCTGGCCGTGGTCCCTCGGGGGACAGAGCACCAGTGTTGAGCCACCTCATGCTGCCTCTTTACCCGCCTGGCCAGCCCAGGGCTGGTTGGCATTCTCCACAGGCCAGCCAGCACAGCAGCAATGGATATTAGAAGTAGAAGTTATTTTATCTGGTCCAGCCCCTCACTCTTACTTGGAGAAACTGAGGCCCAGAGAAATGAATGACCACGGCCGAACTCATACAGTAAAGGGACAGAACTAGACCCCACAGGGTGGAGTCTTAATTTCTTGGCTAATGCTCTTTCCTATATACCAGGGAACAACTGATGGAACAAAATCACGATTACCTCAATTGCAAGATGGGTGCCTGCCCCGGATTTATTATTATTATTTTTTCTGCATTCTAAATGCACTTACATTCATGAAAGAAGCCAAAAGCCTAGAACATCCGTGGGAGCTCCTCTCTTTGTACCCACACGGCCTTCTGTTTGTTATGGTTTTTCTTTGTGAAATACAAAACCATTTTTTTGCCGCAAGCCAGGAACAGCGAGCTGGTGTGGCTGGTCTCCTCGGACTGGCTGCAGCAGCAATGAAGAAGGGACACGCTTCAGTTCCCAGGACAATGGTCTCTTTGACTGGGAATATACCGAACCAGAATTACAAGTGTGCAAGAATAAACAAGGCCGGAGTCCATCTAAAGTTGTTTTACACTCTGTTTTATTGAAGTCAATGCATTTCCGTTCCTATGTGCAGTGCCTACGTTTGCTTAATTATAGGCACCCGGGGTGAATGCTAATGGAAGCCTAGGACAGTTCGGCATTGGAAACCAAGGCCCTTTTCTGACCTCTACAGGCCATTTGCAGGAAAAAAAAACAAAAACGAAGCTGCTTCTGGAAAATAACAGAGCAGTAGGCATGGAAGACCAGGGGCTGAAGGAAATTTTTCCTGGATGTTTTCTTGCACAGACGCGTCCTACTTCCCTGCAGCTCTGCTATCCATGTTTACCGAGACAACAGGTAGGAGGTCATTGCTGGGAGACCTTTGGAATGACAATTAAGATCTCAATCCTTTAGCACATATTGAATGGAGGCTCACCATGTCTTGGGCACTCGGCTGAACAAAACTGTCTTTGTTTCCCGAGAATGTGCAGTCTGGTGGTGGGGTGAGAGGGGGACAGAGAATCCACAGGCAGTATCACGCAACAAGATCTATGGGAAGGTTTCTGCGAGGTGCTAATGCAAACTCAGAAGCAGATCATGGAAGACTGCCTGGAGGAAGAAACAATTACTCACATGATGGGTGGAAACAGGCACAGAGGTGGAAGCAAGGGAGCAAAAGAGTAAGTGCTTACTGGAAATGAAGTGATTTTTTTTTAATGAATTCAGCAGGAGCCCGTGTTGAGAGAGGAGACCCAAAAGCCAGCCAGTGGCTCGAACAGGAAGGATCCAAGTGCCAGGTTCCATTTGCATTTTATTCTCTGGCTCGTGGGGGGCCCCTGAGCAGCGGAAACAGGAACAGACTGTCGTTCCAAATATTATCTGGCAGCCCAGAAGAAGGGGTTGGGGAGAAAGGGAAGAAGGGGCCGGAGAGAAGGCTAAACAAACAGTGAGGAGAATAGTGGGGAAACCACTGCTGAAATCCAGGGGAGAAATGAACCAAGAAAAAGCAGGGTGGACGCCTTCAAAACGAAGCTAAAGACAAATAAGGCTTAACCACATTGGTGGACTCATGTTTAGGGAGTATCTGACTGCCTTGCTCAGGCATCAGGCACACACAAAAAAACCACGACGACACAGGTTCCTCTCAGGTGATCACATTTAGGAACCGGGAGGCAGAGACTTGGGTGGGAAGATATAATGAGGACCTGACTTTGAACCTGTGAGTCTGAAAGTGGGATGTCAGGTAAAGTGGGCTGCTGTACAGCAATGCTCAGTATGAGTTGTTTCTATTTGACTCAAGGATGGAAAGCAATAAGCACGTCCGTTCCCAGAGACATGGATCCCTTCATGTCCTTTAAAAGGCCCTCAGAGGTCTTTGAAGAGACACTTTTCCTTGGAGTATGGGCTCAGGTGCCAGACTGTCTGTGTGAAAAATCATGATCCTGCCGCTGACTAGCTGCGCAATCTTAGGGGAGTCCTGTCTTCTTTATGTGTCAGCATCCTCACTGACAACCCTCACCTCCTATGAAAGGAGCAAAACAAGAGGCCGCCTTTGCACGCTTAGGCTGGGAGGCTTAAACACGGTAATACATGCAATGGTCTCAGACGACTGCATACGGCACGTATTTGTGTTCAGCACATGCCATTATTTTTAATGACCCGAACAGGCTTAAAATACACACATGCTACAAGACCTGGTCCTGTCATGTGCTGATGGAAGAGGGCCCCACTTTTTACCCCAAAGGCCGCCATCGCGATTTCTGTGTGACAGCACGGCATAAAATTATCATTTAGCTGCCCCCTGCCTTTACAAACACGTGTCTGAAGGTAACCTTCCCTCACTTGCTTTGTTTTCTTGCTTAATACCTTGGACCTACTGTGTGTGTGTGTGAGTGTGTGTGTGTGTGTGTGTGTAGGAACTCAAGCTCAGTTTTAACTCCATTGTATTAGAGTGTGTGTAACAGATGATTTTAAGTTACATACAATTGTACCTTTCTTATTATTAGGCACTGAAAAGCTGTAATACAATCCATTTTTAGCTAAAAAAAAAAATTTTTACTACTCTTTTTCTTCTAAACAACACATTTCATCAAGAATCAATCGGGCACACACAAAGCCAAACTGCAACACAAACAAAAGAGACATCTGCTGGGAAGACAGCCGCAGGCTCCATACCGAGTGAATTATTTTTGCCCCAAAGTGTTCTCACGATGAGTCCCCAGGCTACTGAATGCGTGTCTTTCCAAGAATGGAGTTCCGTCAGGTATTTCATGGCAGCACCTTCTCCTGGCAGAGGGCAGAGCCTCCCTGGAATCTGAAATGGACGCTCCAGCTCCAGCCTCCAGGCTGGGGCACGGACGCTGCGCCTGAGAATGAACGTCTCCCCTATAAGTGCAACGCGACCTGACTTGGGTAGGCAACCCTTCGGGGGAGCCTGTCACTCAAAGACCACGTTCTTTTCACATGTTTTTTGGGGCTCTGAATCCTTTGACTGGAGGCCCAGGAGACGCTGGAGCTCATGGGTGGGATTCTCGCGGGACAGGGCTGCACGGAGCGCCCTGGGCACAAGACACGTGGATCCATGTGCCAAAGGGGGCCCATGGTCCAGGGTGCCTGGATGAATGCTGCAGCCACCGGCTGCTATTCCATCCTCACCGCTTTAGCTAAACACCCCACAGTCCAAGCCAGGACATGGCGACACTGCTCCTCGTTCTGCTTGACTCACACGGGGAAAGGCTTCCACGGCAACCATCAGCTGAAGTGGCTGAGCCGCATGTGTACGAGATGCCCTCTTAGCGAAACCCACTTCCCTTTCTACAACACCAACGGATTTGAGATGGAAAACGGAGGAAGGGAAGGGAAACACACGGGGTTTCGCTAAAACACTGGATGTTCAGTTTTGAGGCGGAGAAGAGAGAGAGACTTCTGCATCCCTTCCATGTGTCAAGAGTGGGCGAGGTGCAGGGGAGACAGAAAGATAACAGATCCAGGCATGTCCCAGAGCTCTACCTCACTGGCGGGGGATGGGACTGTAAGAAACACATCAATGACGTTGTAAATGGCAATCAAGCTATAAAGGGCTGTATAATCAGTGCCCTATGGGCACAAAAGAGACAGGCTATAAGCTGGCTCGGGTGATTAGAAAAGGTTTTACAGCAGAAAGGTGATATTTGAACTGGGTCTTGATGCCTCCCAATGATGTAAAGGCATGGTGCTTGTCAGAGACAGAGGAGAAATGTGTCAGGGTTAGGAAATCCAAGAGGCTGTTCAGGGAGCGGTGTGGCTTCACAGTGCGAGTGAGTGTGAGTGAGTGAGTGAGTGTGTGTGGTGTGTGTGTGTGTATGTGTGTTCCTAAGTGTGATGAGATAAAGTGAAGCTAAGGCCCGTGGCAAATGGGAGAGCTTGGGGAAGAGCAGAACCCGAGACTGGGTCCAGAACTGCTGAGACCTCTAGACTTAGCTCCTGTGGGAATATGGAGAAAGTGTCTGCCACCGGGAGTGGTCATGAACAATCAGCAGACCCCCCCTAGGAGACCATGGAAGCGTGACCCTCAGCAGGTCCAAGAAGCCTGGGCTTCTCCACCCACCTTAGGCCTATCCTACGCGTGAAAAGATGAGCTCTTTTCTCTGCCCATCACAGAAGGTGCACAAGGCTGCCCCAGGGCACTGCAGGCCCCCCACTGCCCCGTGGCCCTGTCCCTAGCCCTGTCACACAGAGCCCCAGACACAGCCGGTGCAGGACAGCCATGCACAGGGGCTGGCCCCGACACCTCCTCTCGGACTCGCAACCCCTCTGCACACTTTGAACCACATCTGCTTCCCGTCAGAGACAACAACTCCCTGAATTTCTTGCATCATCTCCTTTGGCTCCGAGTTGGGTGGAACATGGTTTGAGAACAGTTCACTGCAGTGGTTTGGCTAGCACGAGACACATCTGGCCGGACTGGAAGAGCCGCTCCTGGGATGACACGGAGTTGACTTGCAAACGAGCCCTTCCCGCTCCCAGACTGCACCCTGGTGAGGGGTGGACACGGAGTGGCCCTTCCGTCCCACGGGGAAGGCAAAGTCCATTCCCTCTCCCATCTCCCTATTCCCTCCAAGCAAACTGCTTCTCGGCTGACCAGCACCTGCCTCAGTTGCACGGGATATGCCCCCGGCCCCCAGCTCACTCGGTACCTCTTTCCTTTACCTACTTCTTCTTCTCATGTGCCTCTGATTTCTAGGACTCCTTGCCCACCTGCACAGGTGATAGGGCCCCAGTATTCAGCATGACCCCAGATTGCACTCATCATCTGGTCTTTGAGTACGATAATGCCACACCCAGGGTATTCCTCAGACGACCGAACCACCAAGCGAAGCAAAGACGCCAAACCGCCAGTGCTGAACAGATGGACACCGGTACTGCCGCACACCTGCTGCCATCTGTCCCAGACATGCCTCTGCTTGCAATTCTGTCTCCCCAGCACATTCGGACTCAAATTCAAACCTTTTCATCAAGGCACATCTAAAGGTGCTTCATCAGATCAATGCCTATCTTTTCAATTTCAACGCCTGTCACTCTCCTCCTTTCCCCGCACACAAACAACATCTTTTCAATGCTTCCCACTAAGTATTTTATGTCCCGCTCTAACCCCATCACAGGACCTTTGCACGTACTTTCCCCAGTTCGTAGCATATCTTCCCATTTCTTTTGACCAGGAAACTCATGTACGTCCATCAAGAATCACCTCAATTCATCTTCTCTTGGTAGACTTTTCCTATCACTGCAGGCCCCATGAGATCCGTTCATTCCACGTTCTCCTCTGCACAGTTCCATCATGGCATGCGCTGTTGTATTAAAATAAAATGCGATTGTTCACCTCTCCCTATGAGCAAGCTTGAGGACACCGGTGGGTCTTTTCCCTCTGCATCTTTAGAGCTTAGTGAAGTGCATGACGCACGGCAGGTGTGTCATGTGTGTGTCACGTGGCTGAATCAATAAATAGGCCATGTTCCTGGCTTTTCCTGCTCACATCAGAAAGGTACCTGCCCCGGTCACTTTCTCACAGAAACATCCAAGGTGACCTTGAGGTAATACCACAGGCTAACTGAGCCAAGGTACCAATTGCTGATCATAAATTAGTATGATTTCCATGCCTCCCAGAATTTACATTTTCAACAGTATCTCTCCTTGACTCGAAGCAGTGAAGCAGCAGAAGCATTATGCCATCCTCTGTGGAGGGGTGGAAATATTGACTATGGGAGACATTAAGGGATGTTGTCAGCTTGAATTGAACTGCGTCTGCCATTTCCCCGACACCCTCTTATGTATGTTACAGACATCTGAATGCCTTCATATAACTGATGGATGTGTGGTTTATGACTGATAGCAAAGAAATTTGAAAAAGAGTTGGAAAAAGAAGGTACCATCAATAATGACAGCGATAATAACAGCTCCTTAAATCAAAGCACACGCGCCTTGCTCCTGGCCTGGGTCTAAATTATAGCAAAGTTTTGTTCTGTGGACTATGCATGGGACACTAGAACCAAATCTGAAAAGAGGGCTGCTGAGCTCAGGTGGCCTGGCTTTTTGCACTGCCATCATGGTGCGTGTCTGACGGCGAAGAAACGACAACATAGCTGCTAGTCCAATGGCTGGAGACCGAGGACTCGCCATGAACCTCGGGGCTATGGGGTGGCTTTTCTTCCCTGTCCTGGCCCCTCCTCGTCTTCCTGTCCCTCGTCCTTGTGGAAGGCCCATTCCTGGATCTGCCGGTCCAGCTCAGAGAAGCTGCCTTCCTGGTCTGAGCTGCTGTCTGGACTGTATTCAATCTCCTCCATGCAGGGGGGCTCATCATCCAGTTCTGAAGGGACGCCGCTGCTGCTGCTACTGCTGCATCTGCCATCGGTGCCCAGAAGACATGGAGAAGAAAAGAGGAGGAGGAAGGGAAGGAGAAAGGAGGGAGACGTACGGCGGGGAGGGGACACAGAAAGGGGGAGGTGGAGAGAGGAGGAGGAAAGAAAAAGAGAAGTTACCCGAGGAAGGAACATGTACAAGAGGGTGGAGGAGGAGGGGGAGAGCTCTCTGAGTCTGAAAGTCAAGAGTCTCTGCTCTTTGCACTGTGTGGCAGGCACAGCCCTCTCCCCTCACCACTGCCCTGAGACGGAGACAGACAAAGGGGCTCATGGGAAATCGGTGGCTGCCTTCTTCCTTTGCCAGCAGAGTGTGCACAGCTAAGGCCAATCGGACAACTTCCAACCACCAGACGTGCGCGGCCCCCCATACTGGAGGTCTTCAGGATCCTTTAGAATCAAAGCGACCCATCAGAGAAGGCCGCCAGTGAGCGCCTGACACTGCCATGTCCCCCACTCTCAGGAAAGGGTGGGACAGGCATTTGGGGAGGTGCGGCTCAAAATCCCTAATACCTCCCACTCTGACTAACAGCACCGTGAGTCGTGTTGCACAGTTCTCCTTCATCACGGTGAACGGTGTACTGGAATCAGAAAAGTAATCCAGGGTGAAATGAACCAATGCGAGCGTACATACGGAAACAGCACTCGTGTTCCACAATGTTTTGGTTCCCCCTCATCTCTCCTACCTCCTTTCCGTGTATTTACAAATGGCAGCTCAGCAGGGGACACCCAGCAAGAGATGAAGGGGCGAAAGGAACGGACGACAAATCCTGACCGTACACCGTGACCAAGGTGAATTTCCTTCCGAGGAACTGAATACGTCATGTGCATGAGGTGCCCTTCTTTCCCGAAGACTTTCTAATCACTCCCTACTTAGGACTGAACCAATTAGGATGAGCAGCGGGCTGGGTTCCTACTCTGTGATTTCTAGAAAGCAAGCACTTCATAAATCAGGCAGAGCTGCTCACCCACCTGCTGCGCCATAAACAATGAAAATGGGGGATCGACGGAATGGTTACATGTGAGCTCGGGAAATGAATCAGAGGCCGGTTTAATTGTCTAAAGATGGATGGGAGCTGCTCCCATGCTTGCCGGGTCCTCAGGACCCTGAACGGAAGGTCTGGTGGGACACCGCCTGGATGGAGAGGAAGAATTATGAATCTCGTTTCCACAGCACCACGGCGTTCAATGGTCACCATACTTTACAGGCTGAATTGTGGGTGGAGAAGAAATTGAGGGAAGGAAGACAAGCACTGCCCCAGCTCTAACTTGCGCTCAGGTCAACAAGAACACGAACTGCGTGTGACTGCAGTGTCACCAGGCGAAGTAGAGAGCTGACAAGGCTGCACAAGTTCGAGGCTGCGTTTAAATACTGGCTGTGGGACCTTGGGAAAAACCCGTTAACCTCATAGAACAGCAGTAATAATACCTCAAGAGTTGCAAGTACTCCATGAGAAAACACAGGATGCTATCTGTCAGCGTGCTCTGCCGAATCAAAGCCATCGACCCGTTTTAATTCCATTGCTCTCTTGTGGATACTCAAGGATATGGTAAAGTACGGTGTGGAAAGACAGCACGCATGGAGATTCGCTGCTTCCGACCTGGGTGACTGCAGCAACTGTTGCAGAATCGTCCCAATGGGCACTGCTCGTCATTTCCCCAACCCGTAATTTGTATGATGCCATTTCCAAACCCGGGAAAGGCAGCGCGTCTCTGTTGCTTGTTAATGCAATGTGGGCACCGGTGGGTGGGAACTCCCCCAAGGGCGCAGTGAGGAGAAGCCCATGAGTAAACCAAAGGTCACTCTGTCCCTAGGAAGATCCAGCCTTGTCCCACTGTCGTCGGGTCCAGTCACTCACACTCGTGGATCTTCCCCACCACCGTCAAGTGGTCAGGCAGTTGTTGTGATCATATACCCCGGACTGAACTGTTTCTAAGCCTTTAATCATGAAACCAGTTTCTTTGATCTACAATGATCTTCCCAGCCCTCGACACCCAACCAATAAGATAGGTCGTTCTTAAACGCTCATCTTAAGTGCCACTAAATGACCCCAACTCTTGTGGAAATTTTCTTCCTCTAGATATGAACCTTCGCTTATTCCCTTAATGTGTTTTGATCCTTAATAATGTTTATAGCTATTGCGAATAACGCCCACACTTATGTCTCATGAACATTCATACTATTGCACAGAACACTAGAATGTGCTGGAACACTAGTAGGCATATAATAAAAAGTTGCCAAATTCAACATGTAACATGTATATGTGCTGGAAAAAAATCTGTGTGTATTTTTGGATCTTCTTGGGGAGGAATTACTTTTTGTTCATTTCTTTTGAAGGTTTTCTACATGAATTGAGCCATAATTATCATGTTCGTGCATTTCAGTGATTTCAAACAAATATGGTTCTCTTCAACACTAAGATATATAAAACATGCAATACATAATACAAATAGGATATGTGATAAATATACAGTACGTAATATACAATGTATGTTAGAGACATCGTAGCCGTCGCGACATCGAAGCACAACACATTACTCACGTGTTTGTGGTGACTCTGCCAGTCGTGTGAAAGTGTAGCAGATACAATTACAGCAGTCGGTTATGCCACCTAGGTTTGTGCAAAGACTACCCTCTGTGACAGTCACGTGACGATGACGTGGCCTAAGAGCACATTTCTCAGAACGTACCCTGTCATTAAGCGGCACGTAACTGCATACAGACGCTCCCAACCTCCCTGATGAGGTTACATCCCGATAAACCCACCGTAAATCGAAAATGCCTTTAATATGCCTGACCAACTTACTGAACACTGCAGCTTAGCCTAGCCGACCTTCAACATGCTCAGGACACGCACATTCGCCTCCACTGGGGCAAAATCATCTCACGCAGGGGATACACTGCAGGATACTGGTTGCTGACCCTTGGGCTCGCATGGCTCCCTGACAGTGACCAACATACCAGGAGAGTATTACACCACGTAGCAGCAGCCCAGAAAAAGATCAAAACTCAAAACTGAACGCCCATCACTTCTGCACGATGGCAAAGTTGAAAAATCGTGTAAGTCGGGGACCGTCTGTCTATATAAATTAAGAAAGCCTAGAATAGTTTAATTATGTCTCGCACTTATTTGCCCAAATGCAGTGTAAATATTTGAATAAGCAGAGAAATGAAATTACATGTTCAGGCACTTCCAGTTCCGTAGAAACAGAAATATTTCTCCCTTTTCCTTCTCCGCAATAGCCCTGGATGTTATATGTAAAACAAACATTAACAAAACTCCGAAATGTGGATGAAATATGGAGAGAAGTCAGACCGGATAGGGATGTGGGGACCCGAAAACCAACATGGTGGTGAGTTCCCTGGGTTTTCTCTTTGCCTCACATATCCCAGACTTGGAGTTGGACAAGATGGCAACCTGAACACGGTAATGGGTGCAGACAAAGAGCCACAAACAAGCTAGCTCTCTCGAGCAAAGTGTTGAGGAAAGGGGCAGCCTAGCAAGAAAGACACATGTTTAACTGTAACAGCTCTACTCCAGGCAAACACTACATGAGAAACTGTGGCTCCACCCCTATTCTGCCAACAAAAGTGGGGAGCCTAGACTTCTGCTTTCGCCAGACTATAACATGGTACTCTGAAACCCCTTCCCCCCGATGCTCAGGCATCAGAGAAGGCAGAACAGGGAGTCAGAACGTTCATCCCCATTGTGCAGTAATGAGGTCCCTTACTCCGTCACTTGTGAGTGACCTTACCATGTGAGTGGCCTCGGCCTCCACAAATAACTGCTGGGAATAAGACCATCCCCGACCAGTGTCACTGGAGAGTGGTCACGAGGCCCTGCCCCAGCCACCCAGAATGGCATCTGTGAAGGCCTAGTGGGGAGCTGAAATTCTCACCAACGCCCAGCAGCAACAAGGAGTCGTCATCCCCCGGGGTGCCAGTGTGGCCTAATGGGGAACCTGGACTTTTACCAGCTGCCCCCCACCAGCAGTATAAAGACCCCCCCTCCCTTCTCCTCTGAGTGCTGTCAGAGGAGACCAGTTCAAACACAATATTTAAACAAGACTCATAGCGTAATACCTGAAATGTCTAGGTTTCAACACAAAATCATTCATCATACCAAGAATCGGGACAATCAACAGATGCCAACACCAACACGCCACAGATGTTAGAATTATTTAACAAAGATTTTAAAGCAGACATTCTACAAGCACTCCACTGAGTAATTACAGATACGCACATTAAAAAATTAGAATGTCTCAGTGAAAAAAATAGAAAATCTCAGGGGAAAAAATATATATATATAGGAGGGATAAAGAAGAATGAAACGAAATTTTAGAACAAGCACAAAATAACAGAAATATAAAACTCAGCAAAAAGCAATAGAAATTCTTAGCAAAGGTAAAAATACAAAGAGAACAAATAGAAAAACAGTACAATGGAAGACTTAGCCCCTACCTGTCAAAAGCATTGAGTGTAAATTGTCTAAACACACCAATTAAAAGAGAGATTGCAGATTAAAAAATGTGACCCGACTGTATGCTGTCTACAATAACTCACTTGAAATATAACGAAATAGGCAGCTTGAGAGTAAAAGGATGGAAAAGATATATCACGCAAACAAAAAGGAGTAAGTATATTAACATCAGATAAAGCAGTCATCTGCACAAAGGAGGCAATCAGAGGTATGTATGCTGTTAAAAATGTCAAGACATCAAGAAATAGCACTACTGTATATGCACATATTGCACAGAGCTGCAAAATACAAGAAGCAAAAACAGAACTGAAAGAAGAATTAAACAAATCTATAATTATCTCTCAGGATGTCAACACTCCTTTCTCAATAGTTGGTTAAACAACTAGACAGAAAATCAGCAACACCTCCATCAACCAACAAAGGTAGAACTGACAATAGAAGACTCTACTCGGTCACAGCAGAGTACATATTATTTTCTAATGTACATGGAATATACAACAAGACAGACCATATCCTGAGCCACATATAAACCTTAACAAATTTCAAAAATCAAAAATCTCAGCTACCACCTCAAGAAAGTAGCAAAATAAGAGCAAAACAAACCCAAAATAAGTAGAAGGAACTAATAAAGATAAGAGCAGAGACCAATATAATTAAAACAGAAAAACAATACAGAAATTCAATGATACAAAGAGCTGTATGAAAAGATCTATAAATTGACCAACCGCTAACAAGACTGTCAAAGAAACAGGAGGGCAGGCACTAATTACCAAGAAATCAGGTAATATCACTCAAGACCCTGCAGTGACAGAGGGACAAGGGGATACCACAAAAAACTCTACACACATAAATTTGACAACCTGGATGGTATAGACCAATTCTGCAAAAAAGCAAAAACTGTAATTTACCCAATATGAAATAGATCATTTAAATGGCTCTATGACTATTAGGGAAATTGCATTCATCATTTAACACTCTCAAGAAAGAAATGTCTAGGCCCAGATATTTTCACCGGAGAATTCTAAAACATGACTAAAGAATTAACACCAATTCTCTACAGTCTCCTCCAGAAAAATAAAAGAGGAGGGAACACTTCCCATTCATTTTACGAGTTAAGTATTACCCTGATAGTAAAACCAGGCAAAGACAGTAAAAATAACTACAGATCAATACCCTTCATGAATATAAATGTCACATCCTTAACAAACTATTAGCAAACTGAATTCAGCATTATATAAAACCATTACGTACCCTAAGTGGAGTTAATTCCAGGGATGCAAGAGCAGTTCTGTATTCACAAATCAATCAATGTAATCCACTATATCAACAGGCTAATAAAGAAATATCACATGATCATATGCATTGATGCGGAAAATGCATTCGACAAAATTTAACACACATTAATGATAAAAAACTCTCAAAAAATAAGAGAGGGAGACTTCCTTTCCTTGATAAAGAACATCTCCAGAAAAACCTACAGCTAATATACTTAATGGTAAAAAAAATGAATGTTTTTCCCCTATGATTGGGAATAAGTCAAAGATCATTCTGTTCTCATCATTGCAATTCAACGTCGTACTGGAAGTTCTAGCCAGCACTGGAAGACAGGAAAATAACATAGCAGGCATAGAGATAGACAGAAAAAAATAAAGCTATCTGTATTTGGCAATGTACAAGAGTCACAATAAAAAATAAATACATAAAAAATAACTCCCAGAACTAAAACTGAGGTCAATGAGGTCACAGGTTATAAGATTAACATTAAAAAAAAAATCAGTTGTACTTGTAACAGTGAATATGTTAAAATTACTAGACATCTATAATCACTATACAAAAATGAAATACTCAGATGTTAGTAGAAGAAACATATACCAGACTCGCATGCTAAAATATATTAAAAGCTGATGACAGAAGTTAAAGAAGATTTAATATATGGAGAAACATACCTAGCCTAGACAACGGAACATTGTAAAGATGTCGATTTCCCCCAAATCGACGTACACGTCTAACACAATTCCTATCAAAATTTCAAAAAGACTTTTGTTCATCTAGATAAGATTACCCTCAAATGTATATGGAAAGGCGAAAGAACTAGAAACAGCTAAAGTAATTTTGAAAACAAGAATAAAGTGGGAGGAATCATGCCTCTCAACTTCAAGATGTATTATATAGCTACAATCATCAACATGCAAGCTCCTGGCAGACTGACAGACAGGTACATCGACAGAACAGAGGACCCAGAAACATACCCACACAAGTAAAACCAACTGATGTTTGACAGATGTCCGAAAGCAACAACTAGGAAAGCTGAGTTTCACCGGGGGTGGAGGCAGTGGGGGAAGCTAGGGCAAGCGAGAAACATACTCAGCAAGGGCATAATTTATCACCAGGCATAAATCAGTTTTCCACGACACACACAACTAATTCAGATAAACTATCTTCGTGTGAGGTGGTGTGGAAGAAAGAGAGCAAATCAAGATTTGCAGCTATTTATGAGTTCGCATTGCAGAGCAGAGAATAGAAGTACAAGACAATTGCTGTCCCAGCAAAAGAAATGCTCCCTGTTTGGAGCCTTCATAAAACTCAGGACAAGCTTTTTTCTTGGGGTTTTGCCTCATTCGTTCATGCACTGAAATATTCATTCAACTATTTAGTCGTTACCTACTAGGAGATCAAAGATAAGAGAGCAAATTACTTATAGCTCAACGAATAAAACTGAAGATGATTAAAAATTATGGAAACCACAATCACATTTGAAGCAACAAGAATTAGGACAGAAACTACTAAGGCAAAGAAGGAAGAAAAGGGGATGGATACACACAAAAAATAAACTGCTGGTGGCATTTGTCTGGCAAAGGATCAAGGTCACTATATGTACCCTGCCACCACTCGATCCATTATCTTATTTCCTTTGAACAAAATTGCTCAAGTCTAGCGAAATGCCATAAATAAAATTGTCCTTGACACTGCTGCCAATCCTTCCCATTTTGAAGGCCAAAGTAGCATCCCACTTCTTTGAAAGGTTCCCTGGGAACAGTAGCAAGCCTCTCGCCTTTCTCTGACGAGTTCAAGCACTTCGTTGGACACGATGCTTGCTTTTGTCTAATATTACTGTGAGTGGGACGAAGCAAGTGTCTGTGTGTTGACCTGCGAGTGGTGAGACTGTGCGTTTGCATGGCCCTCGTGCGCAGGGCAGCGAGGAAGACCTAACAGGTACCAGACGGGCCACCTCACGAGCTGTTCGCTCACTGCCCATCCTCACGAAGAGCCTTACCCTGCTGGGAGCCAGCAGACCAGAACAGCAACCGTACAAAGCCCCGGTGTCCAGGGAGAACCTTCTCACGGCAGCACTGGACACGGCGGGCACAGCAAGGGCTCCAATTTCTAAAACAAAGCTGCCAGCGTCATGAGGAGATGCTCTCTGCAGCTCACAGATTCAGCTCCCTCAGGAGGAAACATGTATGGTGAGGCAGAGTAACGGTAATTTCCACAGGATCAGGGTATCCGCTCTTCTTCCTGTTGCTCTCTTCTTTTTTCAAAATGATGATTTCCGTAAGAAGGAATCAGTATATGCAATATGAATCAAACATAAATAAAATGAAGTAATATTATGTAGAAATCAAACTGGGCTTCCAGTGATGTGTATGGGAAATGGATGGAGAAAACATTGCAAATTGATTCCATTCCCTCCTTTTCACTTGACTGCTTCGCTATTCTGTAGACACACATTCATTCAACAGGCACTTTGGAGAATCATGGAATTTACATTCTCTGAGTTTCACTGTCCTCATCTGTAAAATGGGCACGCTGCTAGTTTTCTTCTTGGAGTGATATAAAGGGAAGCAAATGTGTCCTGACATTTCAGGACACAAAACCTAACACATGACTCAAGTGAATTTGTATTCCCCTTTCCTCTCTCTCCTTCTCGGACGGAGCCAAGGCTTGAAGGTATTTTTATCTGGCAAATTCATCATCCTGATCCTCAAATATTAACCAAAGATGCAGCTTTCCAACGGTCTCTAAGCAAAGCCAGTAAGAAGACTCTATCCCCTGTAGTTCTTCCAAGCCAAGCCAGTTCAGCAATTTTGCAACTTTATGATGTGATAAATAGAATTTCTTTGTTTTGATTTTTCATTTGCATATTTATTTGAGATATGACGCTCTTTCATTACTTCTGCTTTTTCTGTTTTGTTTTGTTTTCTTGGTTGGAAAAAGACAGCTTTCTGTAGTGCCAAATAATTCTGTGTGCTGACAGGGTGAAGAAAACACCGCCGGTGGCATTCCTTGATGTGGATGCTGGTGAAAAATGCAGCTTTCCGGATTCTTTTTCCACTTGTTTTCTCTTGCAATGCTGAGGAAATGCTCAAGACTTTGGGAATGTCAGACCTCAAGGGGTAGACACCACTGAGAAGCACAGAATACTTAAAATGCCATACTCGTATTCTTCCCAGCCTCCCTGTTGCCGGTCTCCCTCCTGAGAAAGCTGAGCCCCACTGAGTGTCTCTTCCCAAAGAAATGCAGCCCCATTGCATAATGGCTTTTGTAGGGGACACAGAGCAACTCAGCAAAGCCCAGTGGCTGCGTCACAAGGGAGGGATGTGCTACTCACCCTGCATGCTGTGTCTCCCTGATCCGTATTTACTTTCTTCAGGAGCAGAGCTATTTGAGTACAGGGCGCCATCCACTAGACAACGGATAAACTCATAAAGACATATGCCCACTGTGAATCTCTCACCATCACCCCTCAAAACAATTAGCAAGGTTCCCTAGTGTTCCCTATTGGCCAAGTTTTTCACACCATCACACAGCATGTCCCTGATTCAACACTTTTAAGAAGAAGGACATTACTTATTATTTCCCTGTTCTGTCCCCTCACCTTTCTCTGTTGTTGTCGTGAACTCCAGTAACAGAGCATGTTATTTCTTCTGTACAGAGGAAAGTGATCGACGCTAATAGTAAAGGAAAAAAAAAATAATGCTAACCACGTACTGTGTGCCACGTGCTTTGCATTTGCTCTCATTTCCTGTAAAATGTAAACAAACAAACAAGTTTATGGGGTGATATTATCATTCCTATTTTGCAGTTGGGAAAAGAGGTATTGAGATAATTCTTGCAATATCTTTGAGTTACACAGGGCATCGAAGATGCATGATAATCAGATAAGACCAAGGGGTTCTGTATCTCTCAATCGATCCACAAATATTGATGTGCAAACTCCACCTTGCCTGAGGAAAAACTGGCATGGATATTAATTCATCCAATATGTGTTCTAGAAGGCTAGAAAAAAGACCAATGCCATTCTCACACAAAAAGCCAGAGAAATAAATATCTTCTTTCAATTGAATGAATGACTCCACTATGGTCTCGGGGGATGTGGTCCAAACTGTTCATGAAACACAGAAAACAGAAATATAGAAATATGGCATAAATAACAAGAGTGGGAGGTAGTAGGTTAGTGAGAAACAGCAAGAGGAAAGGGGGAGGGGGGAGAGAGGGAGGGAGAGTGGGAGCTCTTGTCTCTCGCTCTTCTCTCTCTCCTCTCTCTCTCTCTCTCATCTCTCCTCTCTCCACCTCCCCCTTTTTCGCAGCGATATTCTTTTTTTTTATGAAATTTACCCAACCAATTTGTGCCAAAGCTTTTCTCTGAAGTTCTCATATAACTTGTATGAGAAAAGAGTTGGCCTAAAGGAAAAGATGCTATGTGTTGTGGAGGACAGTCAAGAGCCAAAAAATTGGCAATGTGAGAGAGAAGATCTTTGAGTGGCCCACGGATGTTTCAGACACACACGTGAATTATTTAACTACCGTACTATAGGTGATGACGTACCACGGAGCCAAATTCTACGTATTTCCTTAGTCCTTTTCCTCAGAAACTCGCCCAGCAGCAAAACAGAACTGGGGCCTGGGGTACATCGTGTGCGGTACTCTGCAGCTAAGGGACCTAGAGAAGTTCACTAATCCACTTAGGTTTCCAAGTCAAGATTGGAGGACCCAATGCCAAGGGACAAGAGAAGGCGTTTGTGGGCAAGTCAGTGCTCAGGCTATTACTGTCACTCGTGTCTGCTTCTGACCACTCTTCCCATGTTTTCTTGTCCAGTGCTTACACATACATTCTGCTGAGTATCTGTGGGTCACTTCTCTCTAGCGACAGCTAAACGATTTTGCCATGTATCCCGTGATCACTGCAACACATACTACAATGTTAAGTTTCAATGGATCAAAAAAACAAAAACAAAAAAACCAAAACACTCTACAATGACACCAAACAATCAAACAGCAGTTATGTCTCACTCGTTACTGTCGTCAAATTCATCTTTCAACTGCTTGCAAAAAAAAAAACAAAACAAAAGCACTCTCAGTTGGTTGGAGCGTGGGCTCTCGACCACAAGGTTGCCGGTTCGACTCCCGCAAGGGATGGTGGGCTGTGCACCCGGCAACTAGAAACGGCAACTGGACCTGGAGCTGAGCTGCGCCCTCCACAACTAAGATGGAAAAGACAACAACTTGACTTGGAAAAAAGTCCTGGAAGTACACACTGTTCCCCAATAAAGCCCTGTTCTCCTTCCCCAATAAAATCTTTGGGAAAAAAAAAAAAAAGAACAAAACCAAAAAACCCCAGAAATAAACAAAAATATTTTTCTCAATGTCTGAAATCAGAGCCTCTACGCGAACTCCATGTTTGTTGAAACCACTTGGATTTCAGTTCAATTTTTGGTCCAACTTTCTATGCTAAGTGATATCAGCACGTCAGTTTTATATTCTAACTTAAGACTTTGCTTTCTTACACACATCAAAGCCACAAAGAAACAAACTTGGTTATTGGACATAAAGAAAGCAACATAAGGATGCACGAGGCGACGGGAAAGGCCAGAGTGATTTCTCAGGGAAAACAAATGAAGAAATTTTAAAATCTGGACACAGGACAGGTTTCGATCTTTTGAAAAATTAAAAGGGAGTTAATCTGTGCATTTATTTTCTAACACAATTTTACAGACACTTCTCTGTAAGTGCTATTCTGTACGTGTCATGGAAGTAACGTTATACATGTTCACAAATTATTAGTCTCTCATCCGAGATGAACACCATCTACTGCTCTCAGCCAACGCACGGAGCTTGCCATTCTGCGCTTCACTTATTTCCAAAAATGCTCGTTTTCCAACTCCTCCACAGTTTTCTCTTTCTGACATGATTTTATGTTCTGGCGAAGAGCTTTCACTCCTAATGGCTCACAAAAGACATGCAAATTAACGGTACTGGAGATGCAGACAGTAAATGCTAAGTTTTCAGGGAGCTTGAGCCCCTGAGCACGGTTAAGGAAAGGGAAGGGAACTGGGGGTGAGTCCCCAAACCAAGGGATGTCCCCCATACAAGTCTCTGGGAAAATCCCCTTTTACTGAGGTTTTCCCATCACCTCACTCCCTGCTGCCCATCCCCAGAAAATTCCATTTTGCGTCTACATCTCCTTTAGTTAACATCCTGTCTGCTCTAATTACTGGCACCTACAAGCCTGAGCTATAATTCTGGCTAATGGAACTTACAAAGAATCCACAGTCTGCATTTCAGCGTAAATGTATAACTAATTCTTAGCTGTGTCTTTCGCATGATCGGTGAGTTTGTTTAGTTTTTGTTCTCACAGCGAGTTTCAGGTCCCTGAATGTTTCATTCCCACTGGACAGGCCAGTCCCTTGTTATGAGGTAGCCCTGAAGTATCTGGCTGCTGTCCGGTCACCTCTGCTACAATCGGCCACATCACTCGGCTTGTCAGAATGGGAGGCACTGGGGACATCCGCCCAGTGAACTCTGGGACAACACAACGGGTCCTGGTACTGGTTAGCCCTGCCCGGGCTGGCCCCAGACTGAAGTCCTGGACCCCCTTGCACGCAAAGAAAATGAATCCAGCTCTCCAAAAACTTGAGGCTCTCGCAAAAATGCAGCCTGCCTGGCCCGGCCTTGGCGTGGAGAGGTGGCAGGACTAGTGAGACATGGAAACTCCTCGTCTGGTTACATTTCCTCCCCATTCTGTCCCAGAGGGTTTAAAGTCAACAGGAGGAAAATTCGAGCTTGCTGGGGTTTATATCCATCATCGTGAACCCTTGCCTTTGTGTTCAGATCTCTTTATCCAGACGGGGCAAATGTTTTCCTTCTTGTTTAGCTGGTTGTTGCTTTTTTTTTTTTTTTTTTTTCCCATTGGTACGAACTCAGCTGGAGGTTTGTGGAAGTCCTTTGATGTTAATCAAGAGCTTCACAAACCTCACTGCATCCTGGCAGGTATCTCCCCGAAATCCTGTGATCTGAGCGAGAAGACTCTGTGTGTGTGTGGGGGGGTGGTGGCAGGGGGGACGGGTACCTGGAATAACAGTAAGGATTAAAAGGAAAGGAAACGGTTCTAAGCTTTGATTCAGGCGGGCCCGTTCCCCAACACCTCCTCCTCAGGAAACTCAGCATGCCTGCACATAGTAGGAACGAAACACCTGCGACCAGAAACACAATGGGCTCCAGCTTGGGGGCGATGCTGAAGCAATTGTGGAGTCACAGTCTTAAGTGACAGAAGCACTGGTGAGCGTGACGTCGGGCAGGGGGCAGTTAGGCAGGTGAGTGTTAACAGGAAGAGGTGCGTATCTTAACGCGGAGACTTAGGGTTCAAAGGATGGACGAGTTTAAAGGAACCAAAAAAGCTATAGATAGATAAATAGATAAGCCTGTCTGTGTGTTTTCAGAGTTTTTTCTATTTGGCTTTAATAAAGGGCTTCCGTGAAGCAGATCTTTCTATAGACTGTTTAACTGGACGTTACTCAGTACAAATGCCTTACACACACGTAAGCAAAAGCACTTTCACAGGGAGCGCGTGGTAAGCTCTCAGCAAACCTCGGTGCCTTCCCCACCGCTGCACTTAAACGGACTTTAAGTTCCCGTCATCTTTCATTTTAGAAATTGGCTATTTCTTCCCTGGAGAAAGAGGAGGCCTTCCACAACCTGACCTCTACTTAACTTCTTCATCCAAGTTTTCTGACTATTCGCCTCCAGAATCCCTCCACGCAAGTTAACTTGGTCTCTGCCCTCTCCGCACACACACGGGGCTCTGCCATTGCTGCGGCTTGGCTTGACGCTGCTTCTACCTGGAAAGTCGTCCTTCCCGCCCCTGGTAATTTCAACCCCGCAGCTGTCCTGAGATCAAGCCCGAGTGCTACTTCCTTTGTGAAAACAATTCTGCAGACCAGCAATAACTACTCATGCGATGGGAGTGAGGTTACTCCCTGTATTTTCTTCCCCAGGTCAGACTAACTTGTTCCATGTTAGTTGGTAACTCAGTTCTGAGCTCTTGCCGGATACAGACAATATGCTCAAAACAAATACTTCAGGAATGGCAGAAGAACTCCCTTTCTTAACACAAGAAAAAGACACTCTCTCCCCACATTGGGGATAACCCTATATCTCTGCTGATGTTTACCGTCCTTACCCAAAAACTGAAGAGGGGAGATGTTTAAGAGAATTCATATTTTAAATTTTGAAACTGCAGAAGTGACAGGGCAGTTCTTTTACAAGATCATGTGCTAAAACTTCAAGTTAATTGGTGTTTTTATGGGAGATTCTAGTTCGTTTGTGTAGCCAGATAACTATGTTCTCTGTCCCAGGAATGAAAGAAAGAAGTACAAGACTAAGATATTTGCAGTAAAGATGAAAAAAGCAAAATGGAGAGGAGTCCAAAATTTACAGGGTACGGTAGAAGACAGAGAGCATCTATGAAAACACAAAATCAGCACTCCTATTTAAAGACTCTATTTTATTATCTTGGGGACAGTCTCCCAAATTCTGTGTTTCTAGCAGGCTCTCCGGTTTCAGATAAAAAGATTTTGTGTTGCTATTGTTACAGACTAAAATAATTCTTTACACAGGACTTTTTGTTGCAAGAACAAAATCAAATCTCCTTGCCTTCAGAAACACCCAGGGATTTCAAGCAGTTTACACAGCAGTGAGTTCTCATCTCGGTGGTAGGAAGAAAACCAGATGGCTCTTGGTTTCAAAACATAGAGTCAGTCCCACGGCCACCCCCCACTGAGTCTGGGGTAAAAACTACCATTGTGTGAATGTCTTACTCTATTTTTGTTAAAAGTATTACATTTACTGTTCTGTAGAGGTTATCGCTTTGATCACACACGTGTGTCCCAACAAATTTACATACACTAGCTGGGCAGAGTGGCCCTGGATGTAGATGGCCTAAGCCCTGAGAGAACTCACCGGCTAAGTGAGACAGAATAAAGTAGACGGGTTTCTCATGTATGATATAATGTAGAGAGTGGTGATCTTTTCGGTCAAGTAGATAAATAATCAATATGCGGCATTTGAAGAGATACCAAGTGTTAAGAATGACCTCCCAGATGAGACAGACAGACCACTAAGATATCAAGTCTTCACAGGTGTGTGAGGGGAAGCTGGCAGTACCTTCAAAGGTAGGGCACCCTAACTCCAAGGAGCCCATTTAAATTTATCCCGCATTCAACTCGAAGTGAATTTCATTAATCAGGTATTAATTGCGAGAATCAATTTTACTATAAACATGGTTATTCATCTTCAAGGAAGTATTCTGATGTGAGCAGGTAACTGGGCACGGCTTGAATGGAGTTAATAAAAACAAGTTATAATTTTAAGTGACAATTATGCTTTTTGTTTTAATAAAAATATCAACTCATTCTGAGGATTGTAACGGACCGTGAAAAGACATAAGACACCGTGAATATGTAGTGAGACAAAGATTGTCACAAGGAGTCAAAAAATAAGTATCACGATAGGAGAGGCTGTGATAATTTGTTATATGCATTCTAATAAAATATATTATGTAATATAATAAAATGTATTATGTATAATATGTCACATAATTTCACCTAAGGCAGGAAATAATAAATATCACTTAACACAAAGCCTTGATACCGTATTACAAGAATTATAACAAAGAGCAAGTTATCTATGAGTAAAGTTACCTTACACATTATATAAACTAAGCTATGTTTTTAATGATAATTTATTTCAGAAGCATCTTTAACGTAAATGCAAATAGCATTGTTAAATAAATAGATGTGTTAGCATCATCTGTTAGCATCTGTTACATTAGGAAGTTTTTCCCAGTTACTAATTACTGAGTAACTAGCAATCATAACAGTAAGGATCACGATAAAAAGCAACTACTGTATTCGGAAGCTTTACCGAGAGGGCACTTTACTAGATACTTTAAATAAATTACCTCACTTACCTCAAAGGCATGGCTTCATACTGGGCTTTAACTTTTGATTTAAAATACAAATATTTCATTTCTGATGTGTGCTTTCATGCGCCTAGGTCACGTAAATCCTACCCTCACTAAAATTCTTAGGGTTACTAATTCACTTAACCCATTTATTCATTCAATAAACATTTATCGATTGTCTCCGGATTATCTTTTGCTCATTTATCTATTCTTGAATTAGAAAGAAGGAAACCACCACCACCACCACCACTTCTCATCCACCCCCCCACGCACTGCCGGCTATTACTGGGGAAGGGAATACAGAAGAACCTGGGAGAGGGGTAGGGGACAGATGTACCAGAGATCAATACAGCCTTGTTTACTGAATGTTCTAGCAGAGGAGCGGGCAGTGCATCCTGGGAGTTCAGCGGATGGAAGGAGCGCTGTCAGAGGCAGGCAGGGACGGTGTCCCCCAGTGGGCAGGACATGGGAACTCTTATCCCCATAAACAGGAGGAAAGCACACTACAGGAAGAAGAGTAACGTGTACAAATCCTCGCGTCAGGGGAAATGGAGCGTGCACACCACGCCTCTGAGTGTGTTAGGATGCCGGGAGCGTAAGCTGTGTGGTTAGTGGGCACATGAAGCTGGGGGAAGGGCAGAAGCTGACAGGCAGGGTAGCTGAGGACAGGAAAGCACACTTCCTTTTACAGGTTTTTCTATTTTGTATTTATAAAGAAGATGCTGGAGCACACTCTATCCCATTAGCATTAGACATAATTATTTAAATTTAACTTGTTAAAGATTAGCTGTTTAATTTAAAAAAACATAATTAACTGGAGCAATGTATTAAGTAATAATATTTGACATCATTAATGAGGGTATAATTATACGTGCTATTTAAAAAATTAGTGCAATATCAATATTTTCTCACAAAATGAAGCAAAAATTATTAACTACAAAGCAACTTAGCAATTTGACTGAACTCATTCTGGAATTTACATCCCTGGTAATAATCACGTGAATTTAGAAAATCTATTTAAGATTTCTTCATATAAACTCATGAAAATGTAAGAAAAAATACAGTAACATTTTCACAGGGAATTGGTTTAAAGAGAGAGGGGACTACACGTCATTCTATTTATTTTTGTCAGGTTTCTTTTTTCTTTTGGTATATGCAATTTTAAAAAGACCTCTCCCTCCTCCCAGCCTTAGGAGGACTTGGAGAAAACGCATCCCGAGAATGGCCATGTAACTACGGAGTATCCCGAGGAACCAAGAGCAGTTTGGTCCTACATGAGCTGGCCTTGCACTGATCCAATGACATCAGTGCTATTCATATGCCTAATTGCTATTCGAGAAAAGGGAAAAGGTTAGGTGATGTGCTCAGAGTTATTTAGCCACTTCTGGTGCCAATTCTATCCCGGGAGAAACTGGGGGACTGGCTTCGGCGAGGATATAGTTCGCCTGACCGTACAGTAGGCATTAAGTGTGAGCATAGGCACACTTGATGATTCGAATGGACGTGGCATTTTCATGGGATAGGTCTGCTCTTTGCGGTCTCTTATCTAGCAAATAGCGTCTATGGGAAATGAGCGTCTGTCTGGAAATACGCACGGCGCTGATTTGATTCTGGGAAAGGAAACTGATGACAGCAAGTTCCCCTCAAACACTGTCATCATGGGACGCCAGGACAGACTTGTGAGCTCCAGGTTGGCATTTGGGTGGACTGTATTAAATGGCCATTTTTCTGGAAGTCAAGAGAGGCCCAGTTTTGGCGACTTCACATGTTTGAACTCGATACAACCTTAGATCTGGCCACCGCAAAGTCACCTTGGAAAGGTGTGTAGAATGGAGTGAGGGAAATGGAACAGGGACACAAGTTACAATGCTCTTGCAGCGATGTAGGTGAGAAAGCACAACTGTTTTCATGAGAGCTGTGACTAAGGCAGAAGCTGAGTAGATGCCTGAATGGTCTGCGATATAAATTAACAGATAACCCAGGGAACACGCGCGTCATCAGGAAAACTGAGATTTTCCGTAAAAGAGGCTGAGCGTGTTAGATGATGTAAGGTTTCTCCCAATGAGGAATTATTTTCAAAAAGATTTTCTTCCTATTTCTGGAGAGTTTATTCTCTATTTCATGTTTGAGTCCATGCTAATTCAAGAAATACATTTCTGTGCGACAGTGTGGATGGACCTAGAGGGTATTATGCTAAGTCAGTCAGACAGAGAAAGACAAATGCTGTATGATTTCACTTACATGCGGAATCTAAGAAACAAGACAAATGAATAAGCAAAAGAGAAGGAAACAGACACAGAGAATAAACTGGTGGTTGTCAGATGGAAGGCGGGTTGGGGGATGGGTGAAAAACGGGAAGGGATGAAGATGTACAAATTACCAGTTATAACAACAGTCACAGGGATGCAAAGTACAGCACAGGGAATATAGTCGATAATATTATAATAACTACGTACGGTGCCAGGTGGGTACTAGACTTACTGGGGCGATCAATTTGTAAGGTAGATAAATGTCTAATCACTATGTTGTACACCTGAAAGTCATATAATGTTGTATAGCAACTATAATTGAAAAATAAAATTTGAATTTAAAAAACTTGCTAAGAGGAAGTGCCAAAACCAGACTCCCAAAGCTGCAAAATGGAATTGAGCCCTCCTGGGGAGGAAGGCGGCCAGATGCGTCTACGGGTCGGCCACGTACATGATGGCCTGTGCTTAACAGGACACTGCGCAAGCCCCGCACCCACAGATGTTTAACCAGCGCCTGCAGGGCCACGAGCTGGGTCTGGGGCAGAGAACACACCTCTCCCCTCCTCCGCCCTGTCTGCACAGGACGCGGTCAGCTCAGTGGACAATTACACTGCAAACAATGGGTGCTGTCACAGGCAGGTAGGGAGAGAGGCTGGAGGAGAGCGGAAAGGGGGTCTCACCTCATCCAGTGTGTGCTGGCGCCCCCAACACGCAAGCACACACCCACTTAAGCACACACATGCACACCCCTACACGTACACAGCCTGCATACATGTATGCACCCAGAACGACCGACACACACACACACACACAATGTACACACATTCACACCCACACTTACATACACATGCACACACCTGTGTTCACACACACCCACACTTACACCCATGCCCACGTATACACACATGCACACACACACCCATACACATACACGTGTACACACATAATGGCATATTTGCACACACCTGTGTTCTCACATACACACACACATCCATACATCATACATATATGCACACCTGTCCACGCAGTTCAAATCTATACCCACACACACATGCCATTTATATCGTTACAGGCCTATCTCAAGAAACAAGAAAAATCCCAATAAATAACCTCTTGTTACACCTTAAATAACTAGAAAAAGAAGAACAAGTGAAACCCAAGGTCAGCAGAAGAAAGGAAATAACAAATAGAAGAAATTAATGTGACAAAGAGCTGGTTCTTTGAAAAGATTAACAAAATTGACACACCCTTGGCTAGACTCACTAAGATAAAAAGAGAGAAGACACTAATTAACAAAATCAGAAATGAAAAAGGGGGAAGTTAGCACTGTCACCACAGAAATACAAAGGATCATACAAGAATACTATGAAGGACTATATGCCACCAAATTCAATAACCTAGAAGAAATGGACAAGTTCTTAGAAACATAAAGCCTTCCAAGGCTGAACCATGAAGAAATGGAAAATCTAAACAGACTGATCACCAGTAACGAAATTGAATCAGTCATCCAAAACCTTCCCAAAAGCAAAAGTCCGGGACCAGATGGCTTCACTATTGAATTCTACCAAACCTTTAAAGAGGATCTAATACCAATCCTGCTCAAACTCTTCCAAAAAATTGAAGAAGAGACAGTACTCCCTAACTCATTTTATGAGGCCAACATTACCCTGATACTAAAACCTGGTAAGGACAACACAAAAAAAGAAAACTACAGACCAATATCTCTGATGAATACAGATGCAAAAATCCTAAACAAAACTCTAGCAAATCGAATACAACAATGCATTAAAAAGATTATTCATCACGACCAAGTGGGGTTCCTCCCCGGGGCACAAGGATGGTTCAACATCCGCAAATCCATCAATGTGATACATCACATAAACAAAATAAAGGACAAAAATCATATTATATCAATTGATGCAGAAAAAGCATTTGACAAGATACAACATTCATTTATGATTAAAACACTTAGTAAAATAGGTATAGAAGAAAATACCTTAACATAATAAAGGCCATATATGACAAGCCCCCAGCTAATCTCATAATTAATGGTGAAAAACTGAAGCCCTTTGCTCTATGTTCAAGAACACAACAGGGCCGTCCCCTATCACCTCTGCTTTTCAACATAGTGTTGGAAGTCCTTGCCAGAGCAATCAGGCAAGAGAAAGAAATAAAAGGCATCCAAATTGGGAATGAAAAAGTTAAAGTATCACTCTTTGCAGATGACATGATGCTGTACATAGAAAACCCTAAAGACTCCAGCAAAAAGCTATTTGAAACAATCAACGAATACAGTAAAGTTGCTGGCTACAAAATCAACGTACAAAAGTCCATTGCATTCCTATATACTAACAATGAAATCTCAGAAAAAGAATTAAAAAAAAATACAAACAATTCCTTTTTCAATTGCAACAAAAAGAATACCTAGGAATAAACTTAACCAAGGATGTAAAAGACCTATGTATGAAACTATTGGACAAGACCCCGAATAGCCAAAGCAATCCTAAGAAAAAAGAACAATGCTGGAGGTATTACACTCCCTGACTTCAGCTTGTACTACAGAGCAACAATAATCAAAACAGCATGGTATTGGCAGAAAAACAGACACACAGACCAATGGAATAGAATTGAGAACCCAAAAATAAACCCACATAAATAAGGACAGATAATTTTCAAAAAAGGAGCCAAAAACATACAATGGAGAAAAGAAAGCCTCTTCAATAAATGGTGCTGGGAAAATTGGAAAGCCACATGCAAAAGAATAAAACTAGACTGCTATCTGTCACCCTGTACCAAAATTAACTCAAAATGGATCAAAGACCTAAACATAAGACCCGAAACAATAAATTGCATAGAAGAAAACACAGGTACTAAACTTATGGACTTTGGGTTCAAAGAACATTTTATGAATTTGACTCCAAAGGCAAGGGAAGTAAAAGTTAAAATAAATGAATGGGACTATATCAAACTACAAAGATTTTTCACAGCAAAGGAAACCATCAATAAAAGAAAAAGGGATCATACTGAATGGGAAAAGGTATTTGCCAATGATATATCTGATAAGGGGTTAATATCCAAAATTTATAGAAAACTCACTCAACTCAACTCCAAAAAAACAAACAACCCAATTAAAAAATGGGCAGAGGACATGAAGAGACATTTTTCTAAAGGACATACAGATGGCAAACAGACGTATGAAAAAATGCTCAACTTCACTAATCGTTAGAGAAATGCAAATGAAAACCACAATGAGATACCACCTCACTCCTGTCAGAATGGCCATCATCAATAAATCAACAAACAACAAGTGTTGGTGAGGATGTGGAGAAAAGGGAACCCTTGTTCACTGTTGGTGGGATTGCAGATTGGTGCAGCCACTATGGAAAACAGTACAGAGGTATCTCAAAAATCTGAAAAGGGAACTACCTTATGACCCAGCAATTCCACTCCTAGGTATCTATCTGGAGAAATCCAAAACTCTAATTTGAAAAAAATTTATGCACCCCTATATTTACTGCAGTACTATACACAATAGCCAAGACATGGAAACAACTGAAATGCTCATTGGTAGACGACTGGATTTTAGAAATTGTGGATGGACATTTACACAATGGAGTATTACACAGCCATAAAGAGGAAAGAAATCTTACCATTTGCAACAATATGGATGGACCTAGAGAACATTATGCTAAGTGAAATAAGTCAGATAAAGACAAACACCATATGATCTCACTTACATATGGAATCTAAAGAAAAGAATAAATGAATGAACTAATCAGAAACAGTCTCAGAGACACAGAGGAAAAACTGAGGGTTGCTAGATGGGAGGGGGGTGGGGATAAGGGGGAAGGTGAGGGGATTAGAAAACAATCAGTAACCACAAGATGGCCACGGGGATACGAAAGTCAATTTGGGGAATGTAATCAATAATGTTGTAAAGATTTTGTAGGGTATCCGGTGGACACTTGTCTTATTAGGGAGACCACCTCAGGGATGATGTAGATGCCTGATCACTGCACTGTACACCTGAAGCTGAAGCTGAACAATAATGAATGTCAACTATTTTATATATACATGTAAAATTTATATATATATATATATATATATATATATATATATATGAAGTGGAGTACAGCATTAGGAATAGAGATAGTGGAAATGTAATGGCTGTAGGTGATGTCAGAGGGTTAGTAGATTGGGGGAAGGGGATTATCACTTTGTGAGGGATATAAATGATAAATGTCTAACTATTACATTGTTTTGTATACCTGAAACTAATAAAAGAAAAAAAAAACCTCATAGACACAGACAATAGTTTAGGGGTTACCAGAGGGTGGGGGGGAGGGGGCTCTAGAAGAGGGTGAAGGGGGTCAAATATATGGAATAGAAAGAGAACTGACTCTGGGTGGTGAACACACAACGTGATATACAGAGGATGGATTATAGAATTGTACACCTGAAAGCTATGTAACTTTACTAACAATTGTCACCCCAATAAACTAATTAAAAACAAAAACAGATGCTTTGGTGCATCAGTGAAATCAGTATGAGGCCAAGGAAAAGTGGGATGAGCTTGGTCTCAGACCAAGCCCCAGGGTACACCTCCTGCAGAGCCAAAGGTCCAGTAGGCATCAAAGGCTGCACACTCAGCAGGTAAATTCTCTCCCGCAAAAGACCGTCTGGGGTGGGGAGCCAAATATCTCCTGAGCCACTCTTTTACAATTAGAGGAGTGCTTCCCTCCAGAGGCTTGGGAAGTCAGATGTCTACCTTACCCTGCCTTGATACTGGAGATCAAGAGAGAAAGGAGGGAAAGAGGACAAGTGGCGAGGGACGCCGGCACTGGGCCACGAGCAACAGGCCCAGTGGAAAGGAACGATGGCTTTGTGGAGAAAAGAGTGCTTCTCTCTATGACAGGTCTGCACATCATGGCCCACAGGCCACACCTGACCCCCTGCTTGTTTTTGTAAATAAAGTTTTATTGGGACACAGCTGTGCCTGTTCATTCACAAATTGTATGTGTCTGTCTTTTGTCCTAAAACAGCAATGTTGAATAATTGCAAGAGAGACCCTATGAAAAGCCGGAAATATTTACTGACTCTTTACAGAGGGTGTTCCTCAAGCCCTGCTCTAGAACGAAACCCGAATCACACAAGCATACTCTGTACACACAAGCATGTGTGCACTCTTTCTCCAAGGTCTACGACAGGGATGCTTCTGTGGGCAGCATCGCTGAGCTACGGAACTCCACGTGAAGTCCATGTTCCTTGGCGTATCGTCTGCCCCAGAGAGACAGTGCAACACAGCCACTGTTTTTGTTTCCCCAAAACGTACGTGGAGAAGACGTGTAAGTATGGTTCGCTATGATGGGGGTGACTCCATTTTAAAACGCAGGTGTGTGTTTAGAAACGTCACTGTTTTTAGCGTACATCTTGGGGAGAAAGAAAGAACATGAGAAGAGAGCAACAGGGTGGTAACTACTTCCGTGAGTAATGGAAGTGGGGTGGCATCCTGGATTAATACTCTTTAAGTCTTCCAAAGCAATGGCCACAGAAACAGTTGCTAAACTCTGGGGCACTGAGTGGCCCTTGGGTCTCTTTGCCTGGTTGTATTTCTAGTAGCTGACAGTTACAGAATGTACATAAAGGCTTACTATTTTCAGAGTTTAGAGCATAAGGCTGTTCCTTGAGGATGAGGAATGTCTAATTGGGCTTGGAGGTGCCCAGACTCATGTTTTCCTTTTTTGGATGGGCTAGTGCCTTATCACTTTCTATACGTCCCTCTCCCAATGCCGACAGAAGGAGAGAGGTCATGTATCTCTTGATAAGATCTGTTTTCAGAAGTCACTGGTTTCATCCCTCATCTCCAAGAACACTACCTGATTTCCTATAGAAGGGATGGTTATCTGCCCAATCTCTTCTTCATGGACAGGCCCGGTGACATACATTTTAGCAATCCCTTCAGTTAAGTATCAGCACCTTTAATGCTACCCACTTAGAAAATGGCACAGAGCTGGGCACCCACCACCTTCTTCCCATCCATGGGCGTGTGACTCAGGTTTGCTTAACTCATCCACTGTCGAGCAGCAACCAGAATGACTGAAACAAAGTAAGCTATAGATGAGCCCTCAGTGACCACAGGGATAAAGAGCGGGGATTGGTTATGGGGCTTTCATATATTTGCATCTCAGAAGGTTTGAGAATTGATAACTGATCCATGTACCCTATCTCAGATGGACCTGGGAAGATTTTCTTCAGTCCAGTGAGTGACAGAAGTGGGTACAATTCATCCCTGAATGCTTCTTCCCAGCCCGGGAGTGGGCAATTAATATTAATAGGACCACGAAGATTGTATCACTATCGTTACTGTTACTATACCATGATTAGCATGCAGCTACTCACTCAGACCTCTCAACAACCCTAGAGGGAGGCATTATATTCCACTTCACAAATGAGGAAAGTGAAGTGCAGGGAGCTCAAAACACACATACTCATACTAGCAGCAGCATCCTGGCTGGTCAGCTATAGACTTAATCTCTCCCTGACCCAGAACCAGCAGTAACCATTTCCAAGAGAGACTTGCTCCGACAAGACAGGAGTATCCCAGAGGAATCAGCTTGCTTACACCTGGAGCACCTGATTGGGACATGGCTTTAGGGGCCCACAGCTTTGCCTCCAGGCTGCAGGCCACCCCTGCTTTCTAACACCTACTCTGATTGCCTGTGAGTCTCAGAGTCCTGCCTAGAATTAGAGACCAACTTAATGGGTATGATTTTCCCACCTGTCCCCCAAGGTGCCGTCCCTCAAGGTGCCGTCCCTGTGGTTAAGCCCTTCTCTCTCATCGTTCTCCTGTGCTCGGATGGGCCTCCTAGGTTGTGACTTGAATCCAAGATGGCAGCTCCCTAGACACCAAATCTCAGTGTTACTTTCACGGTTCAATGTCTTGAGTATAAATGCTGGCCTGGATCAAACTGGAGCTGGCCACATTCTCTCATACTTGATGGAAGAAGGACCCGCAGTATTTATGGCAAATAAAATCCGGTGTTCTGTCTGACAAAGCTGCTGGGACGTTTGGGAGTCAAGGGATCGCTTTGTTTCTTTCTTTCTTTACCCATTGCCTGATGGTCCTTATGAATTGCCTGACGGTGGAGGATGAGTGATGAGAAGGAAGTCAGGTCTCATGTTGGGTAAGATGATTATCTCAGCTTTGATCTGTCAGCCTCGATTCCCTAATGCTTCTCCACCCCATTCTCAGCGGTAACCCACCCCCAGAGCTCCTTTCTAATCTCTGTTCCTTCTGCTTATCCAGCCTTTGAACACAGAAACCAGAAAGTTGAAGGAAAGCCAGGGCTCAATATTCTATGCGATCGTTATTTCTTTCTCATAGAAAACACTATATGTCAGGGCTGTGCTAACATTGCATCTTTCTATCATCGCAGTAGCTTTAGGCCGTAAGCATTAATAAAACAAACTGACTTGAACAGATGGCAAGGCAGACATCTGGAAAAGAAAGCTGTGAGGCTCGATGCTAATCCAACTGCAAAACTCATTCCCTCCTCTTCTATGAATTCTCTATCTTTGAAAACAAGTAAGTTAAAAAAATGGGGAAAAAATTCCAATTAAGTTGTGGCCAAGAACAAGCCATTTGTCTAAGGGAAACGGGCACATGTGTCAATCCTGATCTGGATACAGAGCTGTGATTTGGCTCTGGGCTTGTCCAATGCGCAGGGCTTTCTAAGACCTGGATCTCATGTAGTGGAGGCAGTGGCAGAACCACTGGTGGGTGCCCTGAGTGGAGTGGAGGGAGGCCCAACTGATTTCATGCTTTTAGTGCTATATAAAAGATTCTTAGCATTGAGGCTGAAGGAAACCAGGGACTTTTCCTCCTGGCGTCATAAAAAAGCCAAGACAAAAATGTATTTTTCTCTTTTGTAGTAGTAGTAGTAGTAGTAGTAGTAGTTAATAGTATTATTATTATTATTATTATTATTATTATTATTATACTTTGCCTCTTCTAAATTCAGTCTTGGTTAGGGACCTCTTATTTTCCGATCTGCAAACAACAGCAGTTGGCTTTGTTACTCATCAGACAGGAACTTCTTAAGAGTGACAATGAAGTTATGGTGTTGGAGGTCAGGCTTGGAGACCCTCTAATGTGGCATTTTCAAACTGTGGGATTGCTACCACTTATGTGTCATAAAATCTTATTCTTTAAAGGTCATAGGATGAATGGACCAGAAAGTGGCACATACTGTGAATAGTAAAAGTAGGGATACTTTGTTAAAATCTGTGTTTGATTATATGTTTGTGTATAGTGGGTCACTGCCTAAAATGTACTTGATAATGTGGGTTGCATTAACAAACAAACAAAAAACATTTGGAAAAAGTCTGCTCTAAAAGTTAACACTAGAGCTAGAATTATATTATATTATATTACATTACATTATATAAGGCCCGATCTTACAGTAAATAAGACCGGTCTTATATTAATTTTTGCTCTCAAAAGACGCATTAGAGCTGATTGTCCCACTAGATCTTATTTTCGGGGAAATGGTATTTCCAGCCAGCTCCTCTAACAAGCTTGGGCATCCACTCTGATCTCCCTCACTAAAGATCAAGGGCTTTTCTCAAACCAGGACCAACCAGATTGCATGAACAGCGTAGGGAGAGGGATAGGGTCATTATTTAGTCCTTCTTACGTGTTGGGTGAATGGCCCTGAAGCATTATCTACGTGAACTTTGCAACATATCCCTCAGCGCCGCTATTTGACTTATTTTTGCACAGAAGAAGTTGCCATTGAGTGACACAGCATGATTTTTCCAAAAGACCTGTCCTAAACATTTCATTAGTTTTTTCCCCTTTTACTTAAGCACGTCCTGGGACTATTGCCATGCCCTGTGGAAACGACGGAGAAATACTGGCAAAATGGCGGTCCTCCATGACAGTGCTATGAGAAATAACGCACGCAGGCGCACAGGCTTTAAGTAACAAAGCACTTCCACAGTCTTGCCTGAGCTGACCCTCACCGCCTACCTGGCAGTGGCCAGGGAAAGTATCGTTCCCATTGTAGAGATTGGAAAACTGGTAACAAAAGAGGGCAAATGATTTACATGCTTATTAGGAGATAGAGCCAGGTCTTGAACCCAGGTCTTGCTTCTAAGTCTACTCATCCTTGTATTATACAACTCCTGTTATAAGACCATACAGACCCATGACTTGCAGTACGTTTTATAGTTTTTATTATGCTGGAGGCAAAAAAAAAAAAAAAAATTAACACCACAAAGAGAATGGAAAACCGGACATTATTAGAACTATGGAGTAGAGATTTTCCAAACATCTTTAAGAACCCTGAACAAAAATAGATTCTTAAAAAATTTTATTCTCTTTATGAATATCTTCTGGCACTCAATGGTAACCAGATTACTAACTCTTTTACAGAATTCTGAGGATTCTATCCAGAAATCAACTCATCTGGCTCAGCAGGGTGACAGGAAAAGACCAATAAGCCTTTGTTCCCACACTATATCTGCAAAGCTCTTAGCATGAAAAGTAAGAGATAAGGGTTTTCTCTCTCATTTTAAGCAGGGAAAATTAATTGTTCCTGCAGAGATGAAAACTTTGAGTAATAAAAAGAAAACAGAGCAAAATGCTCTTTTCTTCAGTTCCCACCTGTGGAGACCTAGGGTTTGGCAGCAAATGGGAGCTTATAAAGTACAGTCACAAAGACAAATACCGGACCCCTTCCTAATTAGGACATGGACCGTCTGGGAGACACTGGCTGAAGCGTGGCAGTAGGCAGAGGGGAAAAGACATGAGATGGATAATATGTGCGTGTTTGAGAATGAGCAATTTCACACGGGCTGCCTAGGTATACCTACGTCTGCCTATTCAGCTGCAAAGTGAGTGCGGAAAATGACATAAACAAGGCTTGCTGATTCTATGGCTTTGGATTTGTAACTGGCATAGGAAACACTTCTATGGATTTTTCTATTTTCTCTGTCGTAGAAGGGAACAGGCTTACACCACCATTAGCCGCAGAATGCAACACATGGATTCAGGGAGGAATACTCGGCCTCATGGTTACAGTGGCCCTAAGATTCGGGACTCAGGGCTTCTATTTTCAGTTCTCCCATTGCACAGTTTTAGGCAAATCCCATGGATTTGTGTTTGTTTACTCCATGTGAAAAAGTGGGAGATGGGCACGCTGCCCCCTTGGACTAAGTAACATCTATCAAGGAGAGAAATACACAAGGATTTGGTGGGAATTCCTAAGCACTGTTTGTGATTCAAACAAGCGAAGCTTCTGCCCCAGCAAGCTAATCACTGCATTGTCTTGACAGAGTGTCTGACGTGCTGTGGATTACATGGCAGCTTTGGAACCGGCTCTGTTGAGTTCTAGATTTGCCTCTGCTGATCGATGTGCATTTGAGAACTCCATTTCGGTATCACTTAAGCCATATTCTCACCTGAATGAGGAAATGAGATAAAGATATCACAGGACTGTTGGTGGTAGGAGACGTGGGCAACAATATGTACCAAAGTACTTAACAGCGGTGGTTGTAAGTATTACAAAACTAAAGGTATCCTGTGACAATCCTTCAGATAAGCCATCTGGCCGATTGTTTTGTTTTCCATAGAAGATAGAAAGTCTTTCTCCACAGAAAGACAGAGTCCAGATGTTCCAACTCGTTTGGCACAAGTGGGGTTTTGGAGCTCAGAGACCTGCGAGCTGGGGTGTTAGACATGGCCCAAGCTCAGAGCTGGGCACTGTCTGGAAGAACAAGAAGATCAAGAGCATCGAACAGTCCAGATGTGGCGTCGGAGTGAAAACTGGCCGATGGACCAAAGAACAGAACCATGCTGCCCTCAGTTAGGCACCGAGGAGGGCAGAGACCCACGTTTAGACAGCAGGTGAGGGAGGAGGAGCGCCGTGGGTAGGACAGAAATCTCTGAGGGCTCCAACCACAGGAGTCTGTGGGAAGGAGGAAAGAAGTGTGGGACTCAGTCTGACCAGTCTCCAGAGATTTAGTAATCCCACTGGTTCTGGCGAGCCGAAGAGTCCGCCGCGTAGGCTTGTTTTATGCATGTACAATGTCCCCAGGCTGGGTTTCCTATCGGAACAGCTGTTCCCATAGGAAACCCAGGTTCGGGTTAAGCCTCATCCTTTGGTGTGTCTCCGTAGACAGATATTCACTCTGAGGGACAGTCCTTGTATCTGAGAGACGGCTGTCTCTCGCACCATGGACTCGGAGGGACTTTATTCTCTGTCCCTAGCCCCGACCCATAGGTCATAGCAGGGAGCCAAAGGAAAATGACAGTGACTTTCCTTCGTTTGACTTCTTGAGCTGGCTTCCTGGGTAAGCCAGTCAAGGAAGGTGGTCTGACTTAAGGGAATGGTTCCCACAGCAAACTACCATGTGAGTTGCTAGGTGTGGCAAGATACACATCGCTACACCTAACCAATTAGCTGCTGGGTTCTCAAGAGAACATACACCATCTCTCTGTCAAGGCAACTAAGGGGATCCGTAGTTTAGATGTCACTGGGGCTAACCACTTGGTTTGCAAACTTCCAACATTGGTCCTGCAGCCAACTGGCCAATCAAAAGATCAGATCAAATTTCGTCTTTGATGGAACAGTAATCTCAGTACACCTGATGTGTTCCCTCAGACAGCACCAGCGCGCTCGTCTATCCCAGAAGGAAATGGGTCACAATTACACGGCATCATGAATCCCCATGGATCCTCCCACTCACTTATTCATCAGATGGGTTTTTTGTATTTTTTTGCCTCCTTTCCTTCCTAGTTTCCCATGTATACCGAGGGTGTCAAAAAAAATTAAAAAAAATATATATACACATTTTAAGAATGGAAAAACTATTAAAATTGTAATACTCAATATATACCGATAACAAAAGATGAATACAAGTCACGTGTGACTTCTGCAATGACAAGAGGTGCTCAGAGTGGTTCCCATCAGCGTCCAGACACTTCAGCTGATGGCGTACTACTGCTTGAGCAACGCTGACCAAAGTGTCCCCTTGGATACATTTTTTTGGCACCCATGGTATATCCATCTGAAGTCAGTCCCAAGGCTCCTAAGAAAATTTCTGTTCATGTGAGCATGTGTACAACATCCATCCCATGTTTTCACACAAGCAATGTTTAAATGCCAAAGGGAAGGGGGTCTTTCACTGGGTTTTGTTTTCTTTTTGGGGGGCAGCTATGCTTTACTTTTTCTTAGCACAGTTAGATGCAGGCTGTGGGTTCTCTTTTAAATCCCCTTTCGGAGGCAGAAAGAGGCAATAGAAAAGCGTAACTCCCACTCACTCCCTATTTGACCTTCAACGTGTGACTAAAATTCTTTAAGCCTCAGAGTTCTACCTTGTAAATGGAGGATGAAAAATAAGACAGGGCAAGAGGATTGCACTCAGAACAGAGAAAGTACTGGATGTAAGTGGCAATAAATCAATTCCCTTCCTTTTCTGATTAGACGATCTGCTGACAACTTAAGGTCATGTTGTTCAATTATAAACATGAATCTCTTTTAAAAAATCAAAGCTATCTGTGTGTTAGAATAGTGGAGGTGGTCTGCACAGGGGTGGGTGAACTCAGGAGAAGGAAAGGCGGAGATGTCACTTTGCTGCCATTGTTTCAAAGCAGGAACTGTCGGCAGTGGGACGGCCCGTTTTCCAGTTCTTTTGGACGTCAGCCCAGGTAAGGAGCCAGAGACTGTCAAGTCAAAAAGACATGCAGGTCTCTCTTTCCTGAACTCTCTGCAAACGTGCGGGGTCAATTTAATATGGCTCTAGAGCTGGGAAGGGCTCAAGGGATGACTGAGCTTCAGCTCTAGCCAAGTTCTGCACGGTGCTTGGTCCATGGCAACCACTGTCAGCGTCTGTAACAGCTGGTGTAACAAAGGTCGCTGTTGTGATATTATTACCATTGTCACTGTTTCTATGAGCAGGATTTCTCTGGTATCACATCAAAACCAGGTTTGGTAGCTCCTAATCTGTCTCCAGGCTCTACCTATGTATCAGGTCTACATGGACTAAATCAATACCCTGTGAAATGTGCCACTCATGATTTTTGGACTATGCCCCCAAGTTTTTCTCCAAATAGTTGAACGCGGTGCCACACAGTATCTCATTCAGTTTTATCCCATTTTATGCTACGATGTCTACAAAGCTACTTGTAAAGAAGGAAAATGAAGCCCAGAAAATGGCCATGATTCCTAACCCGAGGGCGATCAGAGGCTCTGAAACACGAGGAAGAGAGACCCAGCGCGGGGTCTCTGAGACGAGCAGATACGGCAGCACCCCCATGACGTCAGGCGTGGTCAACACAGTGACCACCGGGAAGATGCAATGGGCGGCTTTGGGGTAGCTGTGCCCTGATCCCCATGTCCCCCTTCAGAACTTCTCCTGGCCCCGCTCTCTGACTTCTGCAATGGGGAGCTTGGGGAACTGATTAGAAAAGCCCACAGTCGTTCAAGTACAGTTTCATTGAGTGGAGTGCACTTCACTCAAATTCAGAAGCATTTATCACCCTGCCACCAAAGCAGTTGACAGCTAGGATACAAACACTCCGAAAATTCTTTAACAAACTACGCCTTTGCTTCGTCCTTGCAACTGTGTGATTTAAAAGCCTTTCATTTGGAACATCCTCCATTGTGGGCCGACGTGGACATGCCACTTTCTTTCCCTCTTTCCTGTGAGAAGCACAGGTCATGTAATAAGTATGTTTCCTATTCTTCTTCTTCCTACTTGGAGATCGCTTTTGATTTTCACAATGCCCAATTTCCTGATACGATTCCATTCATTTGTCACCCACATCTCCTAATGGCTCACAGGCCCTACTTTTTAGCAGTTTTGTTGGACGTAAGCCCAGATACAAACCAGGCCGTGTCACACCATGAAACTCTTCTCTTTTTAATGAACTCCCAGGGTGAGTAGGAATCAATTTAATATGGTTCTAGATGGTCATGTTTCCTTACAACATTTTCCGCACGGTTCCTTTGCACACCTGTCTTTCTGAAGTATTAACGCCCACTCGATTTTTAGAGTCCTTCGACTCCTGTGATGGTTGAGTGTGCACCATGTGTAATAAATACCTTCTTGGGGAACTGGACTCTTCTTCCATGGTTTCTGACTACTAAATCGGAAAGAATCCCCTTGGCTCAGTGCTCTGAAGAAAAGTCATCAAGGGTTTACTAATGCCTTTACAAACAGGACCTCACATCCAGAAAGATGGGAGAGACTGCAGTCTTGGGTGGCCTGGTTAGCTAGATGACAGTCTCGTGCCATGACGGTGCCACATGTAACTACCCTCTGGTGACGTCACAGTGCTTATAGCTTCTCTTGTGACCCACTTAACAAAACCATCGGCATTCCAGTCCTATACTAGTTCCTTTGGTTTGCGCGCGTGTGTGTGTGTGTGTGTGTCTGTGTGTGTGTATTTTTTCAATCTCACCTGATGTCACATCCTAATTTCCCTCTTTGATCGTGCACTGGATTAGTCACATTGACAATTCATCATTCTGACAAATTGTAAAACATTTACCATCTTACATCTCAATCCCAACAGCTCAATCCAGATCTAGACATTGATGAAACACCAAGATATGTGCTCACCTTTCGGTGATGGCTGTGCCTGCCTTTATTTCCTATTAGAAAAACCTCCAGACTCCCTGGGCTCTGTGTATTTGGCATTCACAGTACCGCTTAGAAATGCACATCTAAGGAGATAAATGAGCACCTCAATCTTTAAACTCAATCTTACCCATTTCCTCTGCTTTCAATTACATCTGCTAATTCATTTCCCTCTGTTTTTACACCAACTTATACCCTGTGTCTTTTGAATGCCTATTTATTTTTGTACGACGCCATCAAGAATCAAATTAACCCTAAAATACCTAGCAACAAAGCCCCACCTCGCCCACCCAGGTTTTCCCCTCTTACTGTCCTGTGTTTCAGAGTCTGCCCCATTGCATGATCAGATGGTCCCTTCTCAAGTCAAACGCTACGTCTCTTACACAAAATATCAAAGCTCATTACTGACAATACAATTGAAAGGGTCAAATGTAATTTGGATCTTGAGTTTATTTTTTAACTATTATTTTGTGCCACATCCAGAATCCCTTGCCACATCCAGAATCCCTCATTCCTGGGGCGTCTCAGAAGTTAAAATACGCATCATAAGAGTCAGAAAGTTATTCTCACCTACCTAGCAGGAGAGCTGATTTGTAAAATGTAGAGTTAGCATACTGCCAACTCTGGGTGAGAGGGAAATTGAAGTGCCAGCACCTCCAGCATGGCCCTGAGGAAGTGTTATGCTGGTGTCCTGCAGACGAGGCCCGATGTGGGCAAAGGGAAATTGAGGGCTGACTTAAACCCCAATTCATTCTCAAAGTGCAATTGCCATTTATGATTACAAACCAGAAGTTACCCACTCCTCGGAGAAACAGAAAAAAACCTCAATCCTCACGGCTGGAGCTGCAAGTGTTTTGGGGACATGCTTGCTCTCTCCCCATCTTTCCTTCCGTTCCCAGACTCCCCCCTCATAGCACAATGATGTGGGAAAGGTCCCCCAAGGGGACCCCTCTGTCACCTCAGGCCTTGGGAGACCTTATTTCATCCAACAGGAGCTCTGTTCTCTGCCTTGCCTAACGTTTCTCCATCCTTCCAAATTCTCTTCTGACGCCCCCTTCTCTGAGAAGCTGTCCTGACTTGTGCAGCGGGGAGGGCTGGGAACAGTCGACCCACCCTAGTCTTATTACAGAGCTTCCTGCCTTGCGTAACGCTCTGTGTGTCTCTTCTCTACAATAAAACCTTTTCTCCAGCGAGGTCCTTGAGATCAGAGACCGTGCCCTATTGCTGGTTGATTCACTCGTGTTGAGTAAAATGCCTTTTTTGGCAAGTCGTACGTGTTCAATAATTGCTGAAGGACTTGTGGAAAAAGAAGTGGATGACGACTGGATTACCCACCATTCCCTCCACCTGGTATTGTTTGCACAAACAAGAGCCCCGCGTCCACGCCTCCTTTGGGTACGTGATCGATGCTACCCTGACATGAAGTGAGAATTGCTGGGGCCATCAGGGAACCACACATGGCACGGAAGTCCAACAGACAATTCAGGAAGAGTACATGCCGGAGTGATAGATAGGTAGTGATCCTGGTTGCCCAGAAAAAACAAAAAGCATGTATTGCCCTTCATTTGACAAGATGACCCTTTTAATTCTTTCGATGGGGTGTTTATTTTGAGCCATACTCCGGCGATGAGAAGGTAAATGGTCTCATTCTCCTATTCAGAGTCGTACTGAGAGGAAACTGTGGTTTGAGAATTTGAAAGGGAGGTAAAGAGGACAGCAGAGGCGGAAGAGATGTTTCTTGCAGTGCAGCAGTGGGGGAGGGAAGCATGGCTGAGACAAGGCCACCTGGATGTTAGAACTACAACGGAAATAATAATGGTACCAAACCCTTGGTGACAGGCCAGGTCCAGACGAAGCACTTCTTATAGATTAACTCATTTAATCTTCCCGAGACCCTGTGAGGGTTTGCGCACAGGGAGGTTACATAACTCACCCCAAAGCTACACAGGAAGGAAGAGGCAGAACTAGGCTTTGCACCTGGGCAGGGCAGCTGCAGACTCCAATTACTGTAGATGGGAGGCTGGGGGAAAGGGAGGTGCAGAAGGAAACAAGAGGATGGCACTCTACGGAAGATGACAGGATGGGACATAGGGGTGCATGCATGAAGGTCAGCTTTTGCTTTGGGAAGGAAACGCACTGATGAGCTCTAGGTACCTGGGAGTTTTCTCTTACTAGTTATGACTGAGTAACGAAAACTAAATTCAGCCATTTGTATTCTACATTTCATTTAGGACCATCATTGAACCGAGAAGGTAGAAATTGTTCCATTCGCCTGTACAGGAAGTCCTCACTTAATGTTTACAATGGGTTCTGTGATTTTAACCAAAAGAGCGCCAAACAAAACCAATTTTCCCACAAGCTCATTGATATGAACAAGATTTAAGTTCCCACAGCATCTCATCAACGTTCTCACAAAACATTATTCAAATACCTACTGTCTTCACTTCTTTGGGCCAATGACGTCAAGTGCCTATGTTTTTGAAATGCTCAGTGTAGTTCAATGGTACCTCGAAAAGGTTACCCTAGTTTCATGTGTGGTGGAGCTTACTAACTGTGGAACTTGGAGTCAAAGGAGTTGGAATCTCACATGTTGTACGACTCTGGATCATTCCAATAAATCCTTCGATTCTCCTTTTCCTCTTGTGCAAAATGAGAAGTGCAATGTTAGCTCTCTCCTGGGGCTGATGATGAGGCTTAAATGGAATATTCTATCTGCAAGCATTTTCTAAACGTCAGGGAGACGATGTCAAGTGTCGTGCTGGGGTCCATCAATGCTGTGTTCACCGTTCACTCAACAGCTATTTACGGCACTCCCACAGTGCCCAGCTCTGTGATGGGTGCTGGGGATTCCACAGTGAATGAGGCAACAAGACCGCGACTCCAGGGAGAACAAACACTGCCACATGGGGGTAAAACGGAGACAGGCAATAAGCAAGTACACAAACATCATCTCAGCTTGTAAGGGCTATGGAAATCACCGTATGGATTTTTGCTTGCTTTTTCTACACCATGGACTGACCAACCTATGCTTTCTAGACATTCACACCCCAGTGGTATGAACTCAGGGTGATTTGCTTACTGCTCAGAGCCCACGGTAGCTGCTGGCACATGCTTGCTGAATGCTTCACTAACTGGATGTGCATGATGGATAATTCTCCTGATGTCCTCTGGCCAGAAAATATTTATAAAACACTTATGGTATTTGGCGTTCAAAGGTAACTTAAGGCTTCAGTGAGCTCAGTACCTTGATTTTAGTGGAGGCAGGTTAGTACAGTCATATGAGGGCAAGATCCTGAGGAAGATGGTCGGGCATTTACTCTCAGCTCATACCAACTGCCATGGCCAAGAAGACCCTTCAACTCTTTGCGTATCTCTTTTGTCATCTATCAAATAGAGGTGGCAATAAAAGTACCTTAACTCATAGGACTGTTCCCAGTGTCGTATGAATCAGGGTGATGAAAGGGTGAGTTTTCTCCCCAACTTGCATCCTTCCCTCCAAACGCTCCCCACCGCACATGCATGCTTCTTGTACATTTTCTGTCAGGTGTGTCTGTCCCTTCCTAGTATGTAAAGTGACGTCCTCCACGCCTTGTACAGCTAGCCACACCTCTCAGGACAAATCCGATGCCCTTAGCAGCCTCACAGGACAGAACCTGCCTAAACAGCACAGTGTTTTACCAAGAGCAAGAAGCTCCGGGAGTATCAGTAGTTAAAGCCCAAGGACCACATGTCCAGGGCTACGGATGCATGACAGACGGAAGGGTCTCAAGGTCACTCTCACCTTCACACCACATGTTGTGAAAACAACTCTTTTATAAAAGCAGAGATTTGCCTTAAAGTCAGGGTCTCTGCCCTGTGGGCAGTATTGAGCCCTCCCTACTCCATATGCCTTAGAACTTGCTTTCCTTCCCTGATCCTACCTACCCCCCCACCTGCCCCCCCCCCACCCCCCCCCACAACCCCACAAAATGGGCAAGGGACCAGCTCTGCCAGCCTCTGTGCCCAGTCTTCAATCTCTCTCCTACTCGGAAGCCATCGGACCTTGGGTCTGAGGCTCCGATTCTTCTCATCATGTGGGGATCACGTTATTTAGCTTCTACACTGTTGAAAAGCTCGAAAACAACAGAGGAGCTGGCCTGCTGAAGGCGCCATAGAGAATTTTCTCCTCATCCCAATGACTTTCATGAGGCTCTGATAAATATTTTTGTTTTTGGATGCTGTTCTTCACTTTAATATTTCCTTCTGAGCAATTATGTTTCCACGTTCATTGCGAGCTTTTGTCTTTTTTCCCTCGTCATACGCTCCTCGTCCACTAGCCAGGTCTCCCTCCTGGAGGGTTATGCAGAAATCTGAGGTGCAGCACTGTATACCAGCGTGGGCTTACACACCACTTGCCAAAGTGGTGCCAGGGGAGCCCAGCCTGTGGACAGTGGCCAGAAGGTGTCATCTGGGCTCAATGAAGAAGAGGACCAGGAAAGACTATTTTGGAAACAAAGAAAACGTCTGGCCAGGGCACCTCCGAAAGGTAAGAGACAAAGATTAACGTGCCAAAAAACCTCTGTGAAAGAGGAGACTCAGCTGTGGGCTGTGGTCGAGTTGCTGTGGAATCGAGAAGAAGCCAGACAGACATAGATGACGAAATGGAGTCCAGACTGCATTGAGTATCTTCACTCATCGCTGCAGTCGATGCTTCCTGAGTAACTTCTAGATGTCGGCTGCCATCACATCCTGATGAGATGGACACGGTCCCTGCCCTGTCACGTCTTAGAGCCAAGGAGAGCACCAGGTATGGGTGAAAAAATCAATCACGTGAACACATGAACAGGTGAACACATACACGTATGTCACGTGACACACACGTACAGTTCTGACATATCAAGAAGGGTCAGCCAAGGCCTCTCTGAAGAATGAGCTGAGACTCAAAGATGTCCTTGCCAGCGGTTAATTAGACAAAGGAAGGTGAAAAGAGCTGAAGGGTATTCCAGGAAGAGGGGATAACGTAAGACCTCGGTTTCAGGAGAACACCCATCAGAGGAAACGAAAGGAAGCCAAATGTCTGGACTCAGGAGGTGAGGGGATCGGCTTGAGAAGAGGCTCGAGAGACGGGTGAGGACCCCACACAGGAGAACAAAGCCTGTGGAGGGATGATGTCCTTTACCTGAGAAAAATAGGAAGTCTTTGAGGGATGTAAGCCAAGGAGTGATATAACCACATTGGCGTGTTTTAAGCTCACTCTTGTTCATGTGTAAGGAATGGTCTGGATGGAATAAACAGGAAAAACAGGATGCCCAGTGGGACAGTAATTGCAGACGTTCAAGTAAGAGATTCCGACGGCCTAGACCAGCATGCTGACTGTGGGGGAGGGAGGGGAGCATGCTGGAGAGGTCCTGAGAACGTAACGTGCACCGGACTCATACTAGATACCTGGCAGGTGAGGGGACTTTCCAGAACATAGGTTCTGGACTGTGCCGCTGGGCGGCTGGGGGTACCGCCCACGGGGTCAGCTGGGCATGGAAGATGGCACATGGGGGCTTGGATCCAAAGCACTGCTTCATCTCTCTCGAGTCATGAAAATGTCTGCCATTAGCCTCACGTCTCAGAGCTCCTTTTCCTCACTTGCAAAATGAGGGTTGTATGCCTCATCCAGAGAGCTGTAAGAATAACATCGGACACTTTATGTATTTACATAAATATAAATACCTAAAGTGTGAGATGCAGAGCTGGCTCCAGGCTGATGCTGCCCAGGGAAGCACGGTTACTGCGTCCCTGACTTCCTGCTCTCGAGCCAGACAATTATCCTCTTTTCTCATCTGCAGACTGGGAGTAAGAATGGGGGCACCTAGCACTGTGTGAATGGCAGTGTATAAATAGCGCCTGCCACAAAGGGGTGCTCATATGGACTACTTCATATCTGAGTCCCAGAAATGTACCCATTTTCTGCTTGAAAGAGTAGGAAGCGACTGCATGATGTAGCCCATTAGCTAAGAGTAAAAATTAAGACAAGTGCCTGTTTTTGTTAGTGTCTGTCTTTGGGAGAGCCGGCTCTTGGATCTGGACCTCCACTTTCCAATCCATACAGTGGAGATAAAGTTGGTTTCCACTTTCTCTCCCAGTCATCAAGGAGGTCCTTGAGGAAAGGAGCCCAGGCAGCTTGGGTGTGTGGGTGAGGGGTGAGCCAGACCGCTGGTCCTAAACGCACTCATGGAAAGAGGGCGTTCTCCTTCAGAAAACTCAGAGGTAGCATCTCAGTCTCCAGGGAGCCAGGGCAGAAAAGGGAAGAGATAATGAAAAACAGACAGGTGACAAAGACCCCTGAAGCTAACTGTGCAAGGCAGTTTGCCTGCTGCTGTCTACCCTCTGCAGCAATGTCACATCAGGGCCCGTCACCGCTGATGAGAAATCAGATATAAGGACGGGGACAGGGTACATTCCAAGGAATCATTTATCTCGGGAGGCTGGACCTACATTACGTCCTTCCTCATCCTGGGCTCCTGGGTTATGAAACCTGCCATGAGGGATAAGTTATATTTTCAATAAGTCATTCTCGTTAGGAGGCCCTCTCGTCATGAGCTCCTAGACGAGAGGCAGGGTGGGCCGCTGTGTAGGTTCTGAGCGGGGGTCCCAGATGAGGAGAACATACTTGGCAAGCGCCCCCTGCCCCAAATGGGCAGTGCCATCACCCCTCCCCTTGGCAACTGGCACGGAGACAGAGGCTGCACAAGCACGGGAAGATGATGGGTCCTGTGTGATAAGGTGATGATTAAATCAGGGCTGAGCTCTCATTACACTGCATTTCAATAAATGCAGCCTAGTAATTGTAATTGATGTGCAATTAACAGGTATTTCTATCACCACTGCCTTTCCCCACGCAGCCGTCTATTCCTGCTTCCCGTTGCAGGGGGACACTGACGTCTGTCTGGTGCTCAGGAGGAGGGAGCCCCATTTGTCTCACAGGGGTACCTGGTCCCCGGGGTACAGCAGGCACTCTGGGGGTGGAGGGAACAGTAGCTGAAATGCTTAGCCCCCTGACTAGTTGGAAAGGTCAACTGAGAAGACCTGCGTGTGTCATTTAGACCCCAGAACTCAAGGGACACTCTAAGAAATGCCACAACATTCATAAATATAGGGTCTTCTGAGTCTCCTCATATATCCGTGGATGTTGTGGCATTTCTAAGAGTGTCCCTTGAGTTCTGGGGTCTTGAGCTCCTTCAGTCATTTATTTATCACATCTGTTTAGGCTCAGAGCCTGGCACTGTCTCTCCCTGAAAGACATCATTACTCAATACATACTTTAGAGAACAAACTTTACACACTATGGTGACGTCATCCACTGACTTTATATAATTCATTCTTCTTAAATCTAAATAGAGCTACCACAGGTGAAGCGATTGGCTTGGTTGCTGAATTTAAAATTTAGATCTTGACCTTTTATTGGGCAAACAGGTAAAGATGTTGCAGTGACAAGAATATTGTAACACCACATCCTGCAGCCCCATTTCTCCCTACTCTTGTGTGTCCCTAACCTTTGGGCGGAAAACACATTTTCTTTCTTCTGTGTCGAGGGTGGAGGTGGGGAGCAACAAATCTCTGAGACAGCTAAGGAAGATATAATACCATGGGAGTTATCAAAAAGTAGCAAGGATGACCTCTGAAACTCTGGGTGGAAAGCCCGAGAACTCCCAGTTGTGCCAGCAATACGGAAGATGAGACCTAAATACTGCAGGATGGAGAAAGAGGCACAGGTAAGAAACCACACGGAGATTCAAGCTCCATTTATACTTCAGTGAACACTGATCAATGCTAATCGCTAGAATAAATTGTGAAGCTCAAGAAGATACGCCCATAGGATGTTCGTGGTCTAAGGCACATGAAGGCAGACAAACAGCTCAGACAAAGGACGAAAACAACAGCAACCACAGAAGGCTGGATGCACAAACGCCAAGTTCCACGCTGAATGTGTATGTGGGACCTAGACTAGCATAGACCTTTGGCTTCATTCCCTAGCAGCTGTGATGAAACACATCTCTTCTGGGCCTTTCTTCACCATCAGAGTGCTAATTAAGGGGCCCCAAAAATACCACCATCCACCTCATCTGTTTTTGCTCTCCTGCTGAAAGGACACCATGCATCTCCCTGACAGCGAGTCATTATGGGAGCACAGAGGAACGCCGGGCTGCTGCCAGGGAGAGCTAAACCCTGGAAGAACCCCAGCAGAGATCTGAACGACACTGGGGCTCAGAGAGACGCACGCGGTCACCAGCGAAGACGGCTGCTGTGGGTCTTGGACTCCCCAAGGAGGGTAGTGAGACAGGGGTCAGTGGGCTGAGAGAGTTGGTAGAGGAGAAAAACAGGGAAGAGGGAGAAACTCATCTTGCATTATTAGGACTCTGAGTGCACTTTCAGATCTAAAGCTCCTGGAAGATGCAAAACGGTTTTCCGCATATTTTTAAAACTTGTCGTCCTTTCCACTTAACTCTTCTTAGTTACCGAGCACTTTTCTACGCAGTATTTTCTTTGACATTTATCTACAGCAGGGAGTATTATTTCCAAATGACTAATATAAAAAACCGAGACGCAGACATGTTAACAAATCCTTCAAGGTCAAAGGCCTATGGAAACGACAGAGTTGGGAGTGAAACCCAGGTTTTCAGAGTTCTAGTCCAATCTTCTTTAAAAGCCAGTCAACAAAGTGGGCACAAGGGATCTTTTAGGGATGACGGAAATGTTTTAAAACCGGACATAATGACTGCATGCCTGTACATTTTCTAGAAATCACTGAACACTTAAAATACGTGAACTTCATGGTATGTACATTCTGTCTCGATCAGCTCTGAAAACATAAAAACAGCCGAGCGTAACGAGCAGAGCGTGGTCATTGCACTGTGGCCCAGGTCCCGCTTCCGGCCTTACGTCCTGGGCAACCGTGAGCAAGTGCCTTCATTTTTTAAGCGTCCATTTCCACCTCTAACATTGGAAACATATTATCTCCTTCTCAAGATCGCCAGCTCTGGCACTAAAGCACTGAAAGTACCATCCCCGTGCCTCCTGGAGCCAAGTTCAAGTTGATGCCCTGTCTTTACTTCCTGCTCTGGCCCCATCCCAGATTCTTTACCAAGCCCGTTACCACTCTAGAGACCCTGAGGATGGAAGAACTGGTGGGAGGGAAGTGCTCCATGAGTTAAGAAGCACTGAGTGGCAGATCTGGTCAGAAACACATGCTCTTATAAAGGAGTTTGCGAAACATTTTAGGAAGATACTGAGTGTCACTCCCTGAACAGGTTCAAGATGTATCTTATCATTTCAGCCACATTTCCGGTTCTCAGGGCCTAGGGCAGAGAGGTGATGGCTGGTCCTTGACAAGGGGACTGACCTTTTGTCTTCACTATTTGCACCCCCCTCCGCCCCGACCGAAGTCATTTGGGGCCCTTTCCTACAGGGTTGGGTGGGAAGAGTGAGCCAGCTCTGGCAGACTCATCAGCATGGGCCCCAAGCCTGGTGATTTGTATTCTCAGGAACAAGAGAACTCACAGGTCTAGCTCTCAGTTTTCTCTCCAGGTTTTCCATCTACAGTACTCTCTCCGTCTTGCCTTCTTTCCTAAAATTTAATAGTAGAGGGGGTGCTGCTATCAGCGAAGTGCTGAGAAGGAGAAAGGGTGGGTGATCCTTCCGTTGCTGTGATTTGTGACATGGATGGCTCACCTTTAATCAGATGGGCTAAAGTGTCGTATAAATCTAGTCCATTCCACAATTGATCAAAAAGCCCCTCCAAACACATTTTATCAGCGACGTCAGAGAACAATTATTGATTTTTTACAGCCCAGTTCCCTTGTCAATAATCTGGACATGGCAATAATTAATGAGATCAGCTGCTTCACATGGCCTCTAACTAATATAAATGTTACCTATCACTGGTGGTGTTCGGGACCAGGAAATTGTGTGATTATTTCACGTTTGTGAAACGATTCCAGGGTATGAAGCGTATGAGTGTTTGCCATGTGGTATGCATATTTTAAGCACTTATGTTATCTCATTTAAGCCTTGTGACAATACACCACATGGGTACTCTTTATCATTCCCACGTTGTAGGTGAGGGAAATGACCACAGAGAATTCAAGTAACCACACCCATCCTTATGGTCTGTGTTAATGAAAATGTTCGGCAGAATCCAGAGGGAGAAGGGGACAGAGAGGGAGATGACTTGATGGAGAAAACATCTAAAACAGAAGCAGACAAAACAGAGAAGAGGCAACATGGCAGGCGGTTCCCCTGTGGCCTGACGGCAAGTGGGTGGGTACTTGGGTCTTTGGCAAAGTTAAGCTCTATTCACAAAAATGACATGTGATAGGTATTGTCGTACCTGAGTGACCGACAGGTGGGGGAGGGAGTGGACGTAACAGAGACAAGAAAGGGAAGTCAGGAAAGGCAATGAGTGTGCCCTGTGCATATTGGTAATTCCTTACACATTGAATCCATGCCATGGACACGACATCCTAAAAGAATGAAGTCATAAATAAAGTCCACAGCCCAAGGTAGCAGGGTTGGGTGACATCTTACTGCTTCCCAAACCCTAAAAATGACTGTCCTTTGAAATGCAGTTATGAGCGCACTTCGGCCTGTGCAGAAAAGGTGTTTCACACTTGGGGTGCAGGGTCACAAAGTCTTCCTCCCCTCTTCACTGAGCACAGTTGGCTTGAGGAAGATGGAGCTTCACACGAGCACGTAAGTAGGTACATTTACGCTACACAAACCACCAAGCAAGAGCACCGAGGTCCCCTAGGCCAAAATGACTGGCTGGAGAAACAGGGGGAAGAGTAACAAACCTGCTTACATTTTCAAAACTGTCAATAGATTGAAAAGAGCCACTCCTTCTATGATCTCCTGTTAAAATTAAAGCGTAGGGTGGCCGGAAGCCTAACCAGTGCTCTGCTGGGCAAGCACGGTACTGGCGAGAGAGGAGAAGCTGTGCTCTCCTGGGCTGAGAACTGGGCCTCAGAGGCTAATGGCAAAGGCCCCAGCAGGTCCTCGAGGCTGAGCCTGCCATGACCGGTGTCATTTCCGTGACTTTCGGGGATGAAACTGGCCAGAGCTGCTACTTCTCGTTTCTAGACATGATTTCATTTTCATGTTACGAAGTCTACCAGGATTTCAGCAACATGGCTGTCATGGGACTGGCTATTCCGATGATGTCCTTGGGGTTTGCACAAGATTGACCAAAAGGAAAAAAAGGGGGGAGGGAGTTATGGGCAGGACCACCTCATTTTCCCAGCCCCTTGTTCCAGCATCGAACGCCCTCAGATTCAGGGGCCGCCAGCAATTCTGCCGTGAATTCCCTGCCTCCTGCTGACTCGTGCCCCGCTGTTCTAGGGGACAGTATGGTTCCTTATTCCATACTGTACTCCCCTTGTGAATAGCAGCCTGGGCTTCGGCAACCAAGGGGCCTGCTTCTCAGGGGCTTTTCCTAGGGACTTGCAATTTTTGGAGGAGAAGCAGAGAAATTCGCCTACACTGGAATCACGCAACACTAAAATGTGCTTAAAATGGGACACCAGGGATCGTCTCTATATCTCCTTCAGAACTGGCAATGGTAGAGCAAGACACTCGCAGATTAGCTGCCAGTGAGAAAGGTCCCCTCCCTGGAAAAGGAGCGGCACTGCCCCTTCTGTACGTGTCCAGTCCAGGATGCACGGGGCGGGGGGACGAGGGGGGACCCACACCCAGACTCTAGTTCAATCATTTACTAGCTGTGACTTGAGGCAGGTTACCTACTTCTGTTGACTTCAGGGTCCTCATCGGTAGGGATGCAAAGATGAAGACAGTAATTACCCATAAAGCACCTAAACGAGCATCTAGAATAATAAAAGATTTCAAGAAATGTTGGCTTTTATTCACATTACTTCCCCCCTGCTTTTTCCTTGTGGCTATTTCTATTGCTTCCACCAAAGGATAAAGATAGTTAACTATCAATCCCAAACTTCTTCCACAGAAATTCAGTCTAGCGGTTTTTCTCACTACTTTCTCACCATGGAGCCTAAGTCCAAACAGAGACTCTGAAAAGGTCAATTTTTTTTTATTGTTTCCTATTTAATATAGGATGATAGATTCTCAGAGAATTCATTCTATACAGGTAAGTTACAACTGCTTGAAGAAGTGACGACATGTCTGCACCACTGTACCCTGTTCTGGAGACTACATAATGGGGTGCTAGTCATCAAAGACATGTATTAAGATCACAAGGGGACCTGACGCTACATAATACAAAGCATGAGCACGCGACATCATGTCTTTTTTTAAGAAACAGCGGACCTATAACAGCTACCTTCTCATTGATTCATTTATTCCTTCTTTTAAAAATAACTTTTTGGGGGCGGACGGGTGGCTTACTTTGTTAGAGCATGAGCTCTGGGCAAACGGGTTGCCGGTTCAATTCCCACATGGGCCAGTGAGCCATGCCCTCTGCAACTAGACTGAAGACAACAAGCTGCCACCGAGCTTCCGCAGGGGCGGTCGAATGGCTCAGTGGGTTGGAGCACGTGCTCTCAACCACAAGGTTGCCAATTCAATTCCTGCAAGGGATGGTGGGCTGTGCCCCCTGCAACTAAGATTGAACAACGGCAACTGGACCTGGAGCTGAGCTGCGCCCTCCACAACTAAGATCGAAAGGAAAACGACTTGACTTGGAGCTGATGGGTCCTGGGAAAAACACACTGTTCCCCAATAAAGTCCTGTTAAAAATGTAATGATTTCCTGAAATAAGACTTTCAAAATGGCAAATCCTCTCAGCAAATTCAAAGATCAGCTATAAAACTGGACAAAGTTGTAAACACGCGCGCGCGCGCGCGCGCGCACACACACACACACACACACTTCAGGGCTGTGCAAACTAACCAAATGCATATGCCAAATTGTGAAGCAGTTATTCATGAAAAATACGAAATTTCAGGTAAGAAAATTGGGGCGTCTGGAGCATGTTTGCCTTGGACAGCGCCCATCTCCACTCAGTTGACACGACAGTTCTACCAGAGAGGATCAGTGTGTGGAAAACAGAAGCTTCACTGATGGAGAGAGTTGACTTTATTTTCGGCCAGCAGGAAAATCATACCCGACACTAATTGTGTTGTCAGTCAGAATCGCTACCTCTGTCACAAATAAATGAAAGACCAGTTGCTCAGCCAGTCAGAGGTGGGAACCTAGTTGGGCTCAGCAAAAATGCAGCAGAGTAGTCAGAGTAGTCAGAAACGTAGCAGGGGAATCTGGGAAATGACTCAGAGAAAAGTGGTAGCTGTTATTCCAACCTGACAGTAATTACATTAAATCTGAGTGGACGACGCACCCCCAGGAAACGGCAGAAACTGTCAGACTAGATTTTTAAAAACATTACTATCCAACTTTATCTTCTCTACAGGAGTCACACAGTAGATTCAGAGACACGAATGGGATGAAGTTAAAAAAAAAAAAACACAGACAAAGATGTACATATAACCATAAGAGAGCTGGAGTGATTATATTAATGTCAGATTATTTAAGATATATGACTAGAAATAATGAGGCTATTAAATAATGATAAAATAATCAGTTCACTGGCAAGATATAATTACAAATGTACACACACATAACAAAGCTCCAAAACAAATGAAGAAAAAATTACCAGCGGTAAAAAGACAGATGACGCAACAATATTTGAAGATATAAATACCTCGTTTTCAATAGTGCATAGATCAACTACACAGAAAACAGAAAAACACGGAAGAATTGAACAGTGCTGCCCACTAACTTGATATGATGGACTCCACCTAATGACTGAAAATATACACTCATTTCAAGAGTACATGGAATGTTCTTCAGGAAAGAGCATTTCTTAGGTCATAGAACAACTTTCAATAAATTGAAGAGTGTAAATCATTCAAAGTATGTTCTCCGGCCAAAACAGAACGAAATCAGAAATCCAAAGAAGATGTGGGGAGGAAATTCCCCAATGTTTGGAAATTTAAGAAACTCACATCTAAGTAACTCATAGGTAAACAAAGAAACTGCCCCCCCTCTAAAACAAATATATTAGAAAATATTTTGAAATGCCTGAAAAGGAAAAGAATATATCCAAATTTGTAGGATGCAGAGATACAGGATACAATGTATTGTGTACAGTGTACAATGTATTGTGCAATGTGCAATGTATTGTGTACAGTGTACAATATATCGTGCATGGTGTACAATGTATCGTGCAATGTGCAATGTATTGTGCATAGCGTACAATGTATTGTGTACAGTGTATCATGCATAGTGTACAATGTATAGTGTACAATGTATTGTGTACAGTGTACAATGTATCGTGCATAGTGTACAATGTATCGTGTAAAATGTACTGTGCATAGTGTACAATATATTGTGTACAGTGTACAATGTATCGTGCAATGTGCAATGTATTGTGTACAGTATATAATGTATTGTGCGTAGTGTACAATGTATCGTGTATAGTGTACAATGTATTGTGCAATGTGCAATGTATTGTGTACAGTGTACAATATACCGTGCATAGTGTACAATATATCATGCATAGTGTACAATGTATCGTGCAATGGGCAATGTATCGTGTACAGTGTATAATGTATCATGCATAGTGTACAATGTATCGTGTACAATGTATTGTGCATAGTATATAGGGTAAAGGAAGAGACAGTACAATCATTTCAACTGCTGCCTTGAAGAACTGAACAAAATCCAACAGCCAGTCATTATAAAACTCCTAAGAAGCTGGGAATAGAAGGCAACTCCCTCAGTCTGTTAAAGGGCATGTATGAAAATTCCCAAGCTAACACCATATTTAATAGTTAACGACTGAATGACCTCCCTTTAAAGCTCAAGAACAAGGCCAGGATGCCCGCACTCTGCACCTCTGCCCAGCACTGTACTGGGAGTTCTAACTAGCTCACTAAGGGGTTTCTAGAAGATATCCAAATGGGAAAGGAAGGAGGACAATTGTCTTTGTTCACAGGTGACATGATCCTGTATGTAGAAAATCCAAAGGAATCCACACACACAAAAGGCAAATCGACTAGAACTAAATAAATGAGTTCAGCAAGGTCACAGGATACAATAAGCAAAAATTATTTCTGTATATTAGTAACGAGTGATCTGTTTTTGCTTTAGGATTCTTACCCTTCACTGTGTGCAAATCTTTGGAGGGAGGGAGAGAAAAAGGGAGAGAGGGGGAGAGAAGGAGACAGAAAAGAATGAAGGAAAGAGAGAAACGGAAAGGAAGGAAGGAGAGAAAGAAGGAGAGAGAGAGAGAAGGTGAGGAGAGAGGGAGGGAGAAGGAGGAGGGGCACAGAGAAAGAGAGAGAGGGAGAGAGGGAGAGAGGGAGAGAGGGAGAGAGGGAGAGAGGGAGAGAGAGTGAGGGTCCAAGCCCGTTGCTCGCATTTAAAGCAGCTGCTCTTGCTGTTACAACATCTGCCACTGTCCCCACAGCTGGGCCACCAGGCTGTCAGGGCCGAGGGGCTGAGTGATGTCCTGCTGCTCCAATGTGCTCCTCCTTAGGCCATCCCCTCAGAAGCATCCAGCTGTCGTAGGGACAGCTGGCCGCACCTCAGGTAACTTGCTTGTCTGGCTGTGGCCCATCAGGGACGCTGCTGAGGCCACGGCTCTTGTTTACTCATCTGCAGCTTTGAGTCAGAGGCACACAGTCAGTACTCTTGCTCTTTGCTTGGAAAACTGCCCCCACATTCATTCTCTCTAACGCCTTTCCGATCATGGCGCCCTATCTGCCCCAAGGCGTGACATCTGACCTGTTTGCAGAGCCCTAAACCCCACCTTGAGTGCCATTATTCATGCTGGCGGACTTGCAAGTATTGTCCAGATGGGCCTCACTGTGTAGTGAGGTCTTTCAGGAATCCAGGGAGAGGGTGTGCCACCCCTTTTCAATCAGTGATCCTGATGGGCGACTGTGTGCTGGCAAAGGTGACACCGCCAATGGAAATGCCGGTGGTAGTCATCACCAGGCCTCAGGAGAGGGGGATTCTGTGCTTCCAGTGGGAAGGAAGGGATGTTCCCTTCCATAGAACACTCAGAGAACTGGAAGGGTTACGGAAAAACACACTAGGTGGACACGCAGCTCAACTGGAATGAGCCCAGCCCCCAGCTCTCCAGCATGAAGCCTAACTCCCTACCTTTCTGCTGCAAAAAGGATCATTTTCCTACATAATGAGCCCCTGTGGCCCCTCCATCAACACTTCCATTGCCTGTTCCTCCCAAGCACCCTGCGGGGTGTCCCTGGATCATTTCCACCAGCCAGTGTCGGATTCGGAAACAGAAAGCCTCCTAATTACGCAGGGATGGAAATGGAAGACCAGCCCCGCGGCGAGGCTGGGCTCTGCCTGGCCGAAGAGCTCAGGCAGCAGTGTCTGCGGCCTCGCAGAGCAAGTTTCAAAGGTTTGATTCATAGAGAGCAATCGATCTACCCGAGGCGCTCAGAGCCCAGAACCAAGTTCTCAGGCAATTCCTGAGCCACCACTTCAATAAAAGCCTTCCTTCCACTTTCTATGGGAGAAAACACTGGAGGCAAGTCAAGTTCCACTGTCTTCAATATCGACAGCCGAGGCCTCACGCCCGGGCTGACGAGGAACACTGAATTCTTTTGCACTGTCCAGGGGAGCGAACCACACAAGGCAGGTTCCTTTTATGGAAGCATCCAGAGTCTGTTTTCTCTTCTGACAAACCCGGACTTTCAGATTCTGCCACCCACCCACCCACTCACTCGCCATTCAGCCACTTTCCTTGTCTTTGCTGAGGTTCTAACATGAGGCAGTCTCTGTTCATTGATTTGTTTCACTTTCCAAATGAGAAAAATGGAGGCTCACAATCATTTAAGAACTTGTTCAAGTCCCCTACCTACTAAGTGCTGGGGCTGGTATTTAAGTCTGAGTCGTGTCACTCTAGGGCCCAAATCCTGATATGGACGCTGGAAATGTCAAGTTTCACAGAAGATGGATTAAGATAAATTCTGAAATAATAACACACGCATGGCCTCTTCAAGACGCGCACGTCCCACCAAAACATTCTCTGAAATTCTCCCCGTCATTCAGCACGTGCCTAACAGGCCTTGTATTTCCCACATTGAATTCTCCACCTACTGCGTTATTTCCCTTCTCTGGCCTTCAGTCCTGTACCTATCTCAATTTTTGAACTATGTTCCTCTCCCAGTCAGAACAGAATGCTCCCTACAATCGCAAAATTTTCTGCCGATACGATCAGCTCAGATAGTGTCAAGGTTCTGCCCCACAAGATATGAGAAAATTGTGACTTGCCTAGAAAGATAAAGGCAGCAATTTTACGGAAAGAAGTCTGAGCTAAGATTTGCTTTTTATGAACACCTGGATTCTGGTTCCCAACCAGGGGTGATGTGGGCCCCAGTAGGTATTTTGCAAGGTCTGGGAAGATCATGGTTGTCACAACCGAGGGATGGGGCTTGCTCCTGACAGCAAGTGAGCAGAGGGCAGGGACACTGCCAACATCCCATAATGCACAGGTCATCCCCCTGCAACGAAATACTGCCCAGCCTACCATGTCAGAAGTGTCAAGGCTGAGGAACCCTGTTCTATGCTGACAGTACGTAGTCTGCCGTGAGACACACGCCAGAACTTGTCGAATCAAACCGACAAATGTAACATGCAATGGTTCAAATAAGACATATGGGGACTCTGCCTTCAGGAGCTAAGCACCCCTGTGGTAGACAACAGAAAGAGGATGATTTCATGGAGCAACTGACTGACAGTATCCAAAGCAAGACTGTTTCAGTAAAATGTGGAATATCAGCTTTGTAGGAGCCCACGCTGGAGGTACTGACCCAGGGCTTTTCAGAGGATAAGGAGCTTTGACCCACAACGTGTGTTTTTTGGTTTGTTCTGTTGTCCTGTGGTGGTGCAACAGCAAAATGGTGAATGGAGGCAGCTGGATATCCATCGCCAACTGTGTTACCTTCTAACCAGCATCTGTCCTCCCTCTGCTTGAATTCTGTCTACACTTACCCATGTCCCGATTGTAGTTTCACTTCTCAGGTAGCTCCCCCTAGAGGGAGATAACGTGCTGACCAGAGAGAAAAAATGACCGTGGTTTCCTTAGCTGCTCTCTGATTTCAGGAACCGCTATTTTGATTCTTGGATCAGATGAAACCTTGGGCCTTTGGGGTGAGGCAGGTCTGAGGGAGGAACCCAAACACCGGAAACATAATGAACCATAGGCCACTTGCTAGCATACTGCCCATTGATGGCCAGGCACACGCTATTACTGGACATCTCTCTTTCATGGCCTAAACATTGTAGCAACAGGAGTAGGAAAGCGTTGAAAGGAACTAGTGTCATACTCAGCGCTTCCATACCTGTTTTCCAGATTGACATAAAGAGAGCCTACGGAAAGGAATCAAGTTTTACTTTGTACCACTCTCTATATAGCCTCGTATATAACAAGTGTAGTGTATATTACACTGTTACAGGTTAGTGATTTGTCTTTTTATATGAAGAGTACCTTGTTCCAAGTAGGAAAAGAATGTAAAATGTTTCAAAGGGGAAATATGAAAGTAAGATTTTTTTTTTTTTAATGGTCGAACGGGGAAATTGGGGCTACATTGGTCCATCAGCCAAAAACATTCCCCCGTGGCAAGGTAAGATCTTGTGGGAATGCCCTTGAGGTAAAGCCAATTCAATTAGTTTCTGTAGCACAACTGTCAGGACCCAAAAACGAGGTGGAATAATGAACTGATTAAAACCTGTAATTTCAATTCAATGGAGGAAACCATTCGTCACGAAGATGGCAGCGTTCCCTGCCTTCCAGATTGCACCGAGATGAGATGCTAACAAAGGTAGAAATCGGGGTCTGATGTGACCTGGTAGAGAACTACAGATCTCTTAATAAGAGAATATAAAACCAGCCCAACAGGGGAGCTTGGTCTCCATCCAGTCAACTTCTAACCACTGAAATGCAGGCATCTCTCTCACGCTCTAATCCAAGACGGTTTTGCTTTTTTGATTTTTTGAGGATACACTTCTAATTTGATCACTATCAAATTTCCTGGCTTTTACCCAAAGCAAACATTCATCAGCGCTCTCAGTTTTCCCCTGATGTTTTGCAGGTCTTTTTCTCATACAGTTTCTATCTTTGAACACCTATTGCTTCGTATCAAGGGTCAGCCAACTCTCTGTGTAAAGGACCAGGTAGTAAATATGTTTGGGCTTGGGGGTCACACTATCTCTGTTGTACCTCCTCGACTCTGCTATTATGTCCCCAAAGCAGACAAAGAAAACGTAATGAGTGTGACTCTGTTCCAATTCAACTTTCTTTACAAAAAGAGGTGGTGGGCCACATTTGGCCTGGGCGCTCTCATCTACTGTGCCCCTTGCTCTATATACGCAATAGTAACTAAGATAACATGTACAGGAAATTAATACATAAAATAAATGACCAGCATGCCATTAACTCTCTTAGCTTCCGGAAAGACATGGGAGTCATTTCGCATTGAGTGGCATTTTCCTCTGAGAGCTAAGAAGACTTCTGGACGCGCCTACGCAGTACTCAATGCAGGAATCCTGGGAGTGAATAGACTGAAATGCCATCCAACATGCATCATTTCATTCATTCATTCTTTCACTCTCTCACTTGCTCAACAATGTTTGTTTTGGAGAGAGAGAGAGAGAGAGAGAGAGAGAGAGAGAGAGAGAGAGAGAGAGAGAGAGAGAGAGAATGTGGCTCTTTGTTCCAACCACTTTTCTCGGTTCTAGGGATGTGACAACAAGAAAAACTCAGTTTTTGCTCTTTTCAGGTCATATTCTAACAAAAGGAGGCATACCATAAACAGGTGAGTACATAAGCAGAGTAACTGCAGATGGCAAATTACTATAAGGACAATCCAACAAGGACGGCATGTGGGCCAGACACAGGTGGAATGAGCACCACTGCGGCTGCAAACCTGGACACGGCTCCTCTGAGACCTAATGATGATGGATCTCCTGCAGGAGGATTTAGGGAAGGGGGGATGGTTGGAGCATACAGTTGGAGTGAGGGGTGAGTAGCAAATATAAGGGGAGAGATGTAGGCTAGAGTCAGGGCGTGCCTTGGGACCAGCTTTAAGAGTCTGAAGGTGACTTCTCATGTGACGGGAAAGCGATGCATGTTTGAGGGAGGGCAGGACAATGTGACTCGATGCTTTAGAGGACAGCTCTTATTGGGGTGGGAGGATGGAGTGTTGCACAGGTTCGGGGAGGGCGGTAACAGGGAGGTAAGTTGCATGATTGTGGCTTGGTAGGTAGAGTTGCTTTTTTTTTTGCCCATTTCCACTGTGTTGATTTATTTACAACTAAGATCTCTGTGGAAATTATTATTTTCAACACTGTTCTATTGGAAGGTTACTTCTACGGAAAGGGTGACGGTCTGTGTCTACTAAGACCTGGTTCGTTTGTTACCGTAAGTCACTGATGTTCTGTTCTAACCCCCTTGATTTCATCAGTTTCTATTTTAAGGGTCAAACTGTGGCCTGTTGGGCAAATTAGCTATTGGATTTCAGAACACAGTCTGTAATATTTTACTCAGTGAATGCACGTTTTAATCCACTACTAATTTCCCGATACTTTTTTAAACAAAACAGGCGACTTCTGCTTAGCAATATAAAGTTGAACCCGTCTCTCCTGTTTAAGTGGTTTCCTCTGTAAGACAGCAGAATAAAATATAGTTTAGCGAAGAAATACGCTAAACGCAGCATGTTTCTGATCCCTAGCAGACTCAAAACGAAACTGTTTCCGCCCCCCTCACTTTGTGGGTGGGATCTGGCCCCTGTGCCTGTGGGAGAAAAGGTGATCTTTTCTTGATACGACCCGATAGCAAGTGGACAATACATACACGGCTACGCCTGAAGACAGCTCCAGCTCTGAGACCAGCGGCACACCTCTCTCTGCAGGCTAATGCCCCCTCCCTGCTCCCTGCCCGGGCCAATTCTTGCAGACTTTGAGTTCACACCATACGTCCTCACCACTCTTACGCTCGCTGTCTATTTCAGCCACCAACACATTAGAGAAATGCTCTTGCCCTGTGATAATTTTTTCCCTTCCTTTCCTTCCTATTTTCTCTGTCCTCACTTTTTCTTTAAACCTGCTTACCGAAAACAGCTTTCATTTCTCTTATAGAAGGCTGTTTTCTAAGTAATTTCCACACAGCAGCATTTTATGCTCTACCCCACACAGGAAGGCCCTGGCCTTTTTCAAATCCCACTGATGAACCGTCACGCCTTGATTGCGTGTAGTAGGGCTACACTGGGATAACTGTCCATTGTCAGCCAACAGCCACCTACTGTGCTAACCCTCTGTGCCCGGGCGCAAGGCCCACTCTCTTCTGTTACCTGCAAGGAAGGGGCTCTCCATGAGGGCACTGGGGTGGTGATGCCACAGAAGCAGGTGACACGGGACTCTGAGCCAGATGTCTGGAATTTCCACACGCCTTCTGGACCAGCCAACCCCCAATCCCAAACGTGCCATGTGCATCATGCAAATGATTCCTACCACCTGTATGATCGGATGGTCCTGATCGCTCCCAAGTCCCAACGGACAGCTCTAGTCACACCTCCCTGGGCATCCTGGAACCAGATGCTCGGTGGCGTGGGAGACACTGCTTTTCCCATGCAAGTGTTTCTCTGCCAGGAAGGGCGGGTCATGCTTCAGAACCCTGGGCTGGGAAGGGTGACTCTCGGATCAGGGTGTTTGCCAGAGAACCGACCCTGCACCTTCTTTAGCACAGAAACACCTGACACCAGGCGAGGGGTGGGGTCCCATGACATGAGTGGAAGGGAAGCATGGACTGCACTGAGAGCCTGTGACACCGCGTGCTGGTGTCAGGACTCCCTGATCCCTGGCAGGGCCCGGCGGCACAGCGGCACCATTCTATATGGCATCGTGTTGCTTCCAAACCCGAGGACGCTGGCTAAGGCTTGCAGGGGTACAACGTGTGAGGTCTGATAATTCACCGGTGACTCCAACTCAAAGAATGTCCCAGCATGGGGAAGAGCACTGCGTCCCCCAAACTTCATGGATACATCAGCCCCCCAAGTCTCTCTTATCTCCTATGCTGGGACACATTTAACTCTCTGGGACATCAAGAATATTTGCCAGTTCCTACTTGAATGTCTCATCAACAACCTGTCATACTATAAGGACAACTGAATACAATACTATACTCACTGACACCCACTTAATTCTCTTCTGGTCACTGATGTCCGGAGAGGCCAGTTTTGCAGTTGTCCTGAGCCTGCCTTCGGCTTCCTGAAGGATTCTGCTTCCTTATTAGTGGACTTCTCAATTTTAGTATTTCCAGATTTCCCTCCTCAACCGAATTACCTTCAAATATGTTGTATTTTTCTAATTCTGAAATGATTTTTAAAGTACCTTACCCACTCCTTTTGCTTGTCTCCTTCCATGTACAGCCAAACTTGCAGAAAAATGTCCTATGGCTACTATGCTTCCATTTCCTCTTAACTGATTCTCCTGATATTTCTTTGGCCTCCACATCACCTATCAACTGATGGCCTTTTTGAAGATTACAGTGGCATATGAAACATCTTGGCCTTGAAAGCCACTGGCTGAGGAGAACTGACTCTGGGTGGTGAACACACAATGTGATTTATCGGTGATGTGATACAGAATTGTATACCTGAAATTTATGTATCTGTACTAACAATTGCCACTCCAATAAACTAATTTTTTTTAAAAAAATCATTTTCTTTCAGGGGAAAAAAAAAAAAGCAAGCCACTGGCTGGGTACAGATGTATCTTCCCTGGGTCTCCCTGCCTCGACAATTCTACGGATCCCAGCTTGCCGCTTCTCTTTCTTGATTTTTCTCTTACTCTTGACTTCTGTGCTAGGATAGAAGGCTCACTTGGTCCTTTTATCTTTGTGAATCAGACTTCTCAATCCTATCGCTATTACACAGTCTTTCCCCTCTTTCCTGGAGGTGGGCGTTCCCCAGTTCTCAGGCTTTCGTAATGTGGACCCTGTTCAACGCCTCGGGAAGAAATGTTTGTGTATGGCTTTGACTAACATCTAACATTCCTCTTCATGTCCTATCTTCTTACTGTGTGCCTGCCCCCTATTTCTGGCTGACAATGGAAACCACTCACCAGCAGGTGAAATATAACATGATGTTGCTCCTGCTACCACCTCAGACTCAACAGGTCTAAGACATGCAAGACAAGCTTACGTTTTGCTCCCTTACCCTTCCTTTCACCAAATTATCCTTTAGTCAATTCCTTATCACTGTCAGTGTTCTTTGAGCTTCACATCTCTGAAATCACCCTAGAAGACTGCTTCATACTCTTTGCTTTTCTCTCTACATCTTTCACAAAGCTCGGAGATCCATCTTCTCCACCTCAGTCCACAACCTGTACCCAGGAAAAACCTGAAGCATGACCCTTACCTCCTGGGGGCTCGTCTTCCCTCCTTGCTCCAAGTATTCTTCCCAAAAGTGCAATTAGGGGCCGCCTCTGCTTCAACAACTCCCGACAGCTTGCAGTTTTCATCAAGGTGGCAATCCTGACTTTTTAAGTTCTTATGATTTTTCTAAACACAAACACTCGGTCAGACATGATTGCTCTCTTTAATCGCTACTGCTCAGAGAGTTCCCTCCCAAATTCTTGCTGTCAGATGCAATATCTTAGAATGTTCTGCAAAGAAGAATGCCAACACAGTACTAGAGGTTGGGAGTGGGTCCCATTAATTCCCACTCACTGACTTAGTGCAGCTCACTTAAGACTTGTAACCCCACTTACTTGAATAGTCCCGATGCTCAAACTAAAAGAGTAAAAGTCGCAACGACTCCTCAGTCATCCAATCAGTAAAAGTTTCTGGAGTCTCTGCTGAGTGCAAGGTACTCAGACCATTACGTTGGGGCGATTAAAGTAAAAAGCCGTTTCTGAGTCAATCACCTCGCAAATAAATGTCAGCGCTTTACTGGTACACAATTACACTGTTCCGTACGCCTTTCCCAGGAGATATACACGTGGTCAATTGCCATAGAACAAAAAGCCTGGTTCTCTGACTATTCTACATTAATTACATAGAGACCCAAGAAGGTGAGAGACGTCAACCCACGTTTGCTTGCAAATTGTACTACTACTCAGAGGCGGGTGCTCTGCTAGGGACTTGAATGCTTTTAATCAAGCAATCTCCCCAAGAACATGGTACGTATTTTTTACACCCATTTTACAGAGGAGGAAAATAAAGTTGAAAGGCATAAACAACCCTCAAGAATTAAGTTTTAAAATAAGTCCACAAAAATGGATGGATTGCTTTCCACGTGCTGGGACATCATGATTATGATGTCCCATAACCTGGTGGGATGTGGATATTAACGGTTGTACTAGACTCAGATTGGAACCAGACCATCCAGATGTCAGAGTCCTGACTCCTACTCGAAGCAACACTTCCTCTTCCTCCTTTACTCCCTTTTTACCTCCTGGAACACGGCGTTGTCTCTTCCCAGCTCCAGGGAACACACCCGTGTGACCGGACACTTCTGTCAGTGAGCTCTTGTGTAAATCCGTAGCACACCAATAGTCCACGTTCCTTTTGATCTTCGTACGTGGGTTCAGTCCCCACCTCGTCACCCCATCTCTTCCCAGGCTTTGAGCCAAAGCAGGCGAGAGCCGTTGTCAGGTGAGACAAGGCATCTCGACGCAGTTCCACGGTCCAAAGTCTGGTACCCATTCCTTCAGAGCCAGGGCCAAGGCCAATCACAGCTGGGAAAGGAGGCCGTTACTCCCCATGTCCTCCAGCAGATGGTTCACAGGATGGCAATGAGGTCCATATCTCTGCTTAGATCATTCGTTTTCTCTGGAACTGGAGCTCGGTCCTGAATCTCCTGGGGTTTGACTAACCCTAAAGCCTCTGCCTGTGTATTACAACCCCCCGAACCCCCCAATATTGTTTCTTGTCCAGTAACTGGTTAAGAACTTGTTTCAATCACACTAGATCTCCTCAGAACAAAGATGCTGTCACCCGTGACCCACAAGAAATGAGAGCTGGGGGAGGATTCCAGAGGCTGTGTGTGCTGGCATGGAAGGGACGGAGGGCACACAGGGCATGAGGATGAAGGGCCCCAGTGCTCCTCTGCTTTGGAAGGCAGCAGAAAAACGGACAGCGCTTCCGAAGACCCTCTGTGCCTCCTTACCCAAAGGAGCGAGATGGTAAGACCACGCCCATCAGAATATCATCTATTAGGACTGCCTCGTTAGTGCAGCTCACACAGATTCAAAACAGCGTACAGTTACTGCAACTTACATAAATTCAACGATATTTAAAATATCATTAGAATAATGAGAATGGAGAGCCATGCTGTGTGTTGAAAAGAGCAGCGCAGTGTCACAGGCTGGCATCTAAGGCCGCGTGTGACTGGCCCCTGCTGGCCTCTCCATCCTCCCCTACCGAGACTTTACTACTCACAGATCCTCTCTATCTGCAGGTCTCACCACCTCAAGCCTGTCTGTAACTCCTTACACATGCTCCCTCCTCTTCCAAGAAAATCTTCCAACCAGCTCCCTGCTCTGTTTCCACTGGCCTGACTCCCTTTTCCTCTGCTTGGAAAACGTCCCGTTCATCCTTCAAAGCAGCCCAATGGTTGCCTCCCCTGTAAAGCCTTTTCTTTCCTGCCCCCCTCCCCAACACGAGACTCCCTGCTCTTTAATACTTCTGGACTGTCACATATGCATGCCACCGCCAGGATAACCATCTTAGTGTGTTCACGTCCTTACACGCGCTGCACGTGCCTAGAACGACTCATGGGCAGCAACCGTGATCCTTTATCCAGCACAGTACCTTGGACTGGGCAGTGACTGTGGGTCTGAACAAGTCTGCAGGCTGTGCGTTTCCAATTACACAGTGAGCAGTGGCTGTGAGGCAGAAGGTGAGTGGGAGCTGTAGGTGCATGAGCGGATCAATGGTGATGCGTGGATTTACAGGCCTGAGGCTGTGGGAACCAGCTGTGTGACTTACGCACATATCAGAATCACCTCTGGCTGCTGAACTGAATATTTGTGTCTGGTTTCCATCACTCAGGGAATGTCAGGACGTCCTCATTTGGGAGGCCCCTGGTGGGGCCTGGACACCAAAACTTTTTTTTTTTTTTTTTTTTTTTTAAAGAACTCCATGGACAATTCTCATGCTAAAGTGAAGCTGAGAATTCTATTACTGTGTTTCCCTAAAAATAATACCTGGCAGGACAATCAGCTCTCATGCGTCTTTTGGAGCAACAATTAATATAAGGTCCGGTCTTATTTTACTATAATATAAAACCAGATCTTGTATAAGATCAGGTCTTATATTAATTTTTGCTCCAAAAGATGCATTAGAGCTGATTGTCTGGCGAGGTCATATTTTTGGGGAAACACGGTAGTCATTTTAACAAACCCTTTCCCAGCTTAACAAACCCTTTCCATCTTTGTAGATTTTTCTAAGGTACATTTCAGCCTACTGCCTGACTAAATTGTTTAAGTACCAGAGTGGTTAGAATTAGGAAGTGTGTGTGTGTGTGTGTGTGTGTGTGTATTAAGTGACAATGTTAGTTTGCTATGGCATAAGAAAGAATCTGGGCTAAATTCCTTTTGAAACTGAGTGCAGGATATAGAGAAAAAATTAAATATAAACGTGAACAAATTACGATACAGTTAGTCCAGAAGTCAGGAGACCTGAGTTTTTATCTTAGCTCTATCATTAGTCAGCTACCTGCCCGCAGACAGTATAACCAAAGCCATGTATTGTGAGAGTCCGTTCAAGTTTATAAAGCATTTTTCCATGATGTCGATGGATTTGAGAAGCAAGCTAGACAGCCAATCCCCCCTGTTTTTCAGAGTTAAAAAATACAGAGCCTTGACGTTGATCAGTGGCTTGAACCTGCGTAGAGTCAATTAATATCAATTAGTATGCATGGCATAGACAGAACTGACTCTAAATCAGAAACCTCAACTGTATGTTTTCTGTAACTCCTTCCAAACTCAATGACCAAGGTATTACTGACCAAGGTGTTAAGACGACTCACTCAAAATACTTGTCACATCTTCTACTGACCTATAACATTTCTTTTGCCATTATGCTTCCAATAGATAGTTCCAACATTGTGGAATGGGGGACTGACCCCACTAAAATCATAGGGGACTAAGACATCCCATGATCACTGACAGACAGAAATGCCAGGGATTTCAATATGCAACTACATTTAACTAAATCAGAAGGAAATTTGGAGAGTTTCTCATGCAGGGCCTACAAGGGCAGAAAGCCCGTTAGAACACAGAGAATATATCTGCCCATCACCGAGAGTGGGTTTTACGATCAAATCAAAGAAAATGTTACAAGGCCATGAGAGAGAAATGTGTCTCCAGTAAGAACACGCTCACATCTGTAGCCTCCAAGTCGCTCATCTACTCATCTTGTGTTTCAACTTTTCCAGGAGCCTCCTGACCGTTTTCCTATCTTTCATCCCCCTCTGGGTTCTATACTTTTACTCCACCAGAGGAATTTAAAAAAACAACAACAACAACTCACCTCTGCTAAAACGTGTTCAGTGGTTCCCACTGCCTACAGGACCAAGGACAAGCTCCTTGGGGAATCCTAGGTGACACTTCTTTATTTAGTTGGTCTCAATGCTCATTCTTTTCTACCACCTCACCTGGCTTTCACACTCTAGACATACAGAATCACTTCAGGTCCAATGAACGCTCCCAGAATTATCCATGTATTTGCACGTTTTCTTCCCCTGTGCTTATAATGAAATTCCTTGGTCCACGTGCTTGGCAAACAGGAACCAATCCCTTGAGACCTGGGTCACGTGCTGCCCCCTCTGGCACGTATGGAAGATTCAGCACTTTCTCACAAAAACCTCATCCCATGTATTTCCCCTGCAAGACCGACAGCCTCTTGGGAGGAGGCCCAGCTATCACTCAGCTTGGCCCTCACCAACCCCACGCACCGTGCCTACCACATATCGGAAGTGAACATTTCAGAGACAACAGCTGGAGTTTCAGGGTAAGGACCATTACTCCAGCAAAGAGAAAACACCAGTGAGGGGAAAAAAACTTCTCTGAGCTGGCACTCACGCGCTTCGGTAGAGAGAGGAATCTGGACTCTTAAGGATTCTGAGAAATGGGGCTAATTAATCACAGCCACCCTGGAGACTGAGATGATTTGAGGTCATTTGGCCCTGCTAGGAAGATCAGATTCTGCACAGTACATTTCCCAGTGTATTATCCTGTCACACTTTAAATATTCTCAGTAATGAGGCCTTTCACAGGAGCTGATTAATAAGGTTTAAAGAAAGATTTCAAGAGAGAAGCTGGATGATGAGCAGCGCAGGCAGAGAGGTGGGCAGTCTCGTGTCCCCACGTCTAGAAGGTGAAGTGGTCATTCCCTACGGACAGTGTGTGGGGCAGACAGACCAGAAAGCCTTAGGTTGTATTGTAACCAAGTGCTAGACGAGAAAACCCCTTCTGGCTCTGAGAGAACGGCTCTGCGTCTAGCCCCCAAGAAGACTCTATTAGACGTGGTATGTGCTTCTCTCTCGCTGTCACTGCAGGAAATCTGAAAACCTACTGAGTCCTAAGGAAGAGAGAAGTCATGTTTTTTTCCTTTATTTTTATTATTATTATTATTTTTTATAAAACCTTCCCACTTTTGACATCATTTGCGACACACCCGGCAGTGCTGCCAAATCTCTCACTTCAAGATGGAGGGAACCCAAGGCTGAATTAATGTGGTGTTTTAATGGGCTTAAAAAAAAAAAAACACGCAAAAAGCCCTGAAAGTCAATGTTTTTCCATCCCAAGTATGTGTTTTTGTTAGAGGTGATTATTTATTTTTCTTGTTCAACACCTACTGATCTAACAGAGCCTTGATACATCAATCAACATGCAAAACTCCTACAAGGAAATGCAAAGCCAGATTCGTAGTCATTTCTGCTCTTAGACATTTTCCAATCTTTCCTGGGTGGCCCCAATTTTGATAATTACATTGAAAACTTGTGGTCTACCAAACTTCCGGAGATTACTGGGTCTGTCAAATACTGTTCACTGAAGTCGCACAGACCTAAATGTCTTTAGAAAATGATCCAGTATGACTGAAAGTTCCCCAAGTCCACACATTCTCTACGTAATTCCGAGCAAGGGCAACTGCCAGATGCTCAGCCACAAGTCTTGTGGGTTAAGCTATGTCTCCAGAATGTTCCAGACAAAATGAAGTAGCACTGACAGTAATGGCTACTCACAAGCCAGCACACAAGCTTCGTGTATCAAACAAGCTAGTTTCCAAGTAAAAAAGTAAGGGAATGGGGCAAATATTAGACACAGTTTGATAAGAAGAAAAAAAAAAAAGAATCCTGGTTATGAAATGGCTCCGAGTGTGAGTACACGGGGAGGGAGATGACTTTTCCAGGTGTTAACCTTTCACATGGTGAGGACAGGGTTTGTTTTGGGGAGAAGAAATCACTCAAGTCAAACTCGCTCAACCTCGTATTTTGTCTAGGGAAGACCTCATGAGTAGTAAAAACTTCCAAGTAACTCGTTCTGAAAGGAGAACAATGAGAAGAGCAACATGAATTATTTCACTGCACACCCACATTACAATACACCATTGTGCCTTCGTGAAACATCTTAAATTGAATCACGAATCTATTACTTTCTAGCTACTGACCTCAAGCAAGTTAATTATTTTCCCTCATCCTTACCTGTACGGGGATGAAATGAGACGATGCATGTAACAAGCCTCTTTCTCTGTGTATTCATATATAATTTTTTTTTGAATAGCGAAGACCTATTCATTAAAGAAAGCCAAAGATTACACCCCTGTTCTTCTCACACAGTGTCCAGCCCAACTGGAGGTCATCAATAGTCACTGACTACAGTACTGAATGCATTATCCAAAGAAGAAGAGGAACTTCACCCACGATCCCTGATCGAGAACAGAGACAACTGAAATTTAGTCAAGAAGAATTAAGAGAGGTAAAGAAACTATGATTCAGATGATAATGGGATGAACTGAAAAAACAATGGAGAAGTGGGAGGGAGGGGAAAGAGGAGGAGGAAAAAAGGGAGGGAGGGAAAGAAGGAAGAGCAAGTCATATAAAACTGAGTACAAATAATCGGTTTTTATCTTAGCACATATGGAAGACGTGTGCAGCCATCTTTGTATTTCTCATTCCGTTCTTCTGGGGCGTTGCTAAGGATGAGAGACAACTAAAGGGACTCAAACAAGAACCGCCTGCTATGTCATGTCACTGCCACGCTATTAAAATCCAGGTCAGCTCCTCAGCTTTTCTGAGGAGCCTCTTGTGGAGCCTCACCAGGTCCTTCATGGAGAACATTGTCTCTCCATGGGAAGGCCATGGATGTCATGGAGAATAAACTTCTGGAATTTTCTCACCTGAGAAATGCAAAGACTGTCGGGTGTCAACCAGTGTTGGGAGGCCTTATTTCTCAGGATGGCTGTTCTGTGTAAGATTTAGGGAATAAAAATCCACTGGAAAAAAGAAAAGGGAGGAAGAAGGGAAGTACCATCTAATAAGTGTTCTCTTGAAATAATTTTCATTTAATCCCCTCCTAACCTATGAAGGTCGGTATTATTATTACCTTACAGATGACACCGTGTTCCCCCGAAAATAAGATCTAGCTGGACAGTCAGCTATAATGTACCTTTTGGAGCAAAAATTAATATAAGACCTGGTCTATTGTATTATATTATTTAAGACCCGACCTTAAATTATAGTAGAGTAAGACTGGGTCTTATATTAATTTTTGTTCCAAAAGATTCATTAGAGCTGACTGTCTGGCGAGGTCTTATTTTCTGGGAAATGGTATATTCACACTTTGATCCCTCTAACCGGAGAGTGGGAGGGGTGGGAACAAGCCTGACATTGGTTTACCTTCTACTCTAGCTCACGTACTTTATGTACAGTTTCACACAGTCCCACGGCTAGTTTCTTCTGTGATAACAAAAGCCCAGAAAGTCAGGCAGTAGGAACATGTGACTCAGAAAGTCCAACTCCCACATTCAGGGTGAGGATGGACTTACAAACATTCCAAGTCGCAGGTGTGGGAAACCCTCTCATTTCCCCCAAAGTGGGACTCGGTCGCCCTCCTGCCCTGTCCGTGGCTCCAGAGTCAACATACTGTTCACAGTTGCCACGACTTCCAAGGTGCACAGACGACACTAGGAGACTGTGTGATCTCTTGGCTTGAGGTGGGAAAGTCATGGGAGCTCCAACTCCACTTTTACAAGCAACAGACAACGACAACAACAATCGTTGCTTCCTGTCTGCTCAGCTCACCTGGGATCTCCTGGGGCCAGCAAAGTCCACTGGAGTCCCTCACTATCATTCGATCTGATGTGCTGTAGGAGCTTGGCCCTGGGAGTCTGTCAGTGCCTTCTCCTGGGACCCTGCTCATTCCCCCTACGGCTCTGCCTCAACGACATTTCCCTGGCTGGATGACCTACACTACTCCTGCCTTAGCTTCGAGCCCTCTGGCTCATGGTCCACGGTGTCTGGCTGCCACTGCTTTTCTTCTCTGTAAAACGAGTGAGCTTGGAAAAATAATTCTTCCAAAGGGGCTTTGGTACTCAGCTACGGAGATCCTCTCAGACTTTCCTTCTATGGGGACAGAAAAACTCAGGAGCCACTCTGCCCTCCAACAAACTCCTTCATATGCCCTGTTATGCCCTCGCCGGGAACAGGGGGGTAGCTATTTCTGTGCAGGAGGGAACAGCATGACCCAGGCGGTTTGCGGTGTGCCAGGGCCAGAGCCTACAGAACTGGCACTGTCTGTCTTCCAGCTCAGGAGCATAGTAAGCTGCAATCTGGAGAAACACACAGCATTCCTATTTGGCTTTGCTTCCTTCAATTTTGCATCCTCCCTGGGGTGAGACGTGTTGTTGTAGCTTTAACTATTTTTGTTTGGGGTTTTGTGTTGTATTGTCGTAGCTTTTATTATTTTTGATTGGGGTTTTTGTGTTGTGTTCCTGCCTCGACAATGGCTTGATGCAAAACAAAAACAACGAAGGGGGACACATGGTGAGTCAGAAATGGGTCAGAAGGTTCCGTATTTAATTCTGATTCTGTCACTGACCATTTGTGTGTTTGGCAACCCAATTTCATAGCAGTAAGTCACTCTCCTTACCTGAAGTTGTTTTTTACGATAATTAACATGTGATATGCCTAAAGTTTGTCATGGAACATGCACTTAACAGATGGCGTTCTCTTCCCCCTTTCTCAGATGTACTAATATGTAAATGGCTCCCTTCGGAAATGACGGCGATTCTTTTCCCTCCTTTAATATTGCTGACTAATTTTAAATATACAAAATTAAAAATCCACAACGCTGAATTGTCTGTCCCTTCCCTTTGGCTAAACCCCTTTGTCTTCTAGCCCACACGTGGCATTGCTTTCTTCAGAACCGGCTTGTTTCATGCCTCTTTCCCTGAGATGTCCTCCACAAGTCACTGGAGGGGCGACTCCAGAGCATACTTGTTTTCTCTATGCCCGAGTTCCTCAGCTGGAGCGCTGCTGATGTGCTGGACCAGATACTGCTTGGCCGTCGGGGGCTGTCCTGGGCACTAGATGAGGCTTAGCAGCAGCCCTCCCTGGCTTCTACCTACCAGGGGGCACCCTCCCTGCCTGGCTGTGACAACCCAGAATGTTCCTACACGTTGCCAAACACCCCCTGGAGAGCACGGTCACCCCCGGTTGAGAACCACTGCCTTACACCCTTTCCGGTCTCTTTCCTTCAAGACTTTTACGATAAATTTGCTCCTTAGCAAGACGCAGAAGTAACACTACTGTATTGTTTAGTAAGCTCCAAACAGCCAAAAGATCAGGGAAAACTCAAAGGACAGAAGCACAGTTCAAACTGAACACCCCGGAGACGCCAGTTTCCTCTAATCTTTCTGAAACGAACCTGGATAAATACTAATCAATACACGTATTAGAACTATATAGGATGCTTGTGATGTTAAATCTAAATTCCTCACCTTCGTATTGGCCGGAGACTCCCACAAACCAAATATAAAGGAAAATGCACTTCCCCAGGGAAACTTACCCTGATTTCAGAGAACGAGTTAATAATAATTCAAATAGCTGGTCAAATACTGTGATAATCTCCTTACCTATCTTGCATCATCAAAACCTTACCCTAGCCTTGTGCTAAGTGCTTTATTATATCCTCGTGACAGATGAAGAAATTGGAGCACAGAAAGGTTAGGGGACAATTGCAAAGTATCATAATTAGTAAGCGGCTGAGTCACCATTTAAGCCCAGGTCTGTCTGGTCACAAATACTTATACTTAACCTTCACCCCACCGTTATGTCCAATAGCTTCATGAATTATATTTATGTCACAATATTAAGGTGACCTGTTTACTTTCCTGTCCCTCCCATTAGGCTGTGAGCACCTTGAGACCAGAAACTATATGTATTCCCACATATATATTCCCATATACACATTCCCAGTTCTGACCTTAGATAAAGAAATGGAATCTCTTGATTTGTTTTCATGTGCTAAGTTGACATATTCAGTGCTGAGTACATATTAGACTTAAGAGAAAGCAGCTATCAGCACACTGGGTTCTCTGACAGTGAAACACGGTTCTACTTTGTGATTTAAGGAATAGAAGCAGCAGCTATGTGGCTGAATGTGGACATTTACCCATGGAAGGTCCATCTGGCAAGAGATGTTTATTAACTCCCTGCTACGTGCCAGGCTCTGTGCTAGGGATTGGGACACAACAATTAGTAGACACAGCCTCTGACATCACGAATCTGTCTGTATGGAACATACAGAGAATTGAAAGATTTGAAAAACTCATTAGAAAAGCATCTGGTTCATTTGAGAATGGGCAGAGTAGTCCCAAGTCTAAAACGATGTCATTCATGGTTGAGAGCCAGTGAGTTAAACCCAAAAAAAAGCCAAGCCTGCTCACCGGTTCCGTATAAGGAGCCATTCGAGAAGGCGCATCAAGTCCACATTCCTCTCCAACCACAAAGAAAGAACTGGGCAAATGTAAATCCCCCACGACCATCAAGCATGTTTTCAGGATTTATTCCCCCCATCTAGGGAGCTATTCAGTCTCCAGAGGAAATAAAATTTAATTATTCCAAAGCTCAATAGCATCCATGAGTTGTTGGCTGGGCTTAACCATTTCTCATCTTTAGCAACAACTGACCAGATTTCAATTCTCATCCCCTTCAAGTCTCTCGGATCTCCAGGTTCCTCCGCGTCCCTTCTCCAGGGGGCACAGAGAATGACAGCAACTCTCCTTCAACTTATTGGTTCTTGCTTTTTCACTCAAAACACTCCAACTACTTTCCTCATAGTAAATCCATCAGACGTTCATATGGCATGTATTGGTAGAGACTTGTAATCTCTGCTATAATGGAGAGATGTCCATTACAAAGGCTAGAAAAATTTAGATAGGTAGAGAGAGATACGGATACATGCCAAGAGAAATTCTTGGGAATGTAGTACCTTCCATGTTGAGAGTTGTTGCACGAGGGAAATACCCCACAAAGGAAACAAAAGACGCTATAATGTGCATGGGGACTGGTGTCTGTAGCCAAATCAAATATCCTAGAAATGGTTTGTCGTGAAGTAACAGGGTAGCAGATTCAGAGAAGCAGGGTAAGAGTTCATTTGTGAGGGTTAAAATAGGCTTTTGTATCTGTTTATGTAACTAAAAGGACGTTATCAATGGTTTTAAGCTAAGGAAAAAAACATGCTTATTTCATTTCTGCTTCTCCTCAACATTGTTCCAAGAGTTTGCTCCCAGACAGAATTTGGGAAATGAACTTAACTTCTGGAACTAAATAACCATGGTGACTGTTACTAAAGGAAGAAGCAATCTTTGAAGCTGTGAGAAAGTGAATGTGAGGGTCACTTTCAGGATGGGTCCCCAAAAAGCGTTACCCATGAAAAGTTCTAGTGTTTTTGGCTGTTCTTTGCTTTTGTCTACAGATAAGTGTGTATCAAGAAGAGACATCTATTTCACACTCAATTGTCCTGTTGGAGAAATGCGCTTTAAAAAAAAGTTTCCCAACATTAATCTTTAGTTGGTATTTCACTTATCTCACCCCTTAAAATGTCACATTCCATAACCTAATTCAGCAACTGCTGCTTAAAAAAAAAAAAAGAAAGGAAAAAAAAGTTATTGCCTTCAATCAGATAATTCAGTTCTGTCTTTCTGGTCAGGCTCTCCTTCTTCATTCCCGTCTATTCTACTTCTCCCTTTGTACGTGACCTTTTTATACCATCAGCCAGGTAACTGTAGAGCAAATATTTTCAAATGGGGTAGACAGCATGCCCCAAATGTTTTGAAACGAACTTGCCAGGTGGTGGCTGCTAACATATGGCTCCTGCTTAAACCTGGCACAGCTTGCCAAATTAAATTTTTCAATTATGTCTCACTTTTTACAAATCCCCCCAAAATAGAAGAGGCCAGTTTTCTAAGCCAAACTTTTAAAATAGGTATGTGGTATGAGAACGGTATAGTTGGAAATACAGGAAAGAAAACGTTAAATACCAAATACGCTTACAGAAGGACGGTGCCTGGGTTCCAGATTTCAGATTTCTCTGTCCTAGAAGCTGTTAAAGGAAATGCTGATGCCATCTAATCACTTGTGTTTAGGATGGACTATTTGCAAGGATATAGAAAGGATAAAAAGATGATTAAGTTTAAGAATCCTTGATTCAAATAGTGCGTCAATAAACTCAAAAGTCTCTTTACATGGTTTCACACATCATGTGGGTCTGTGGCATACTTTGTCCATGAAAATGTCCCCTAATAATATGTGTGAATAACATGTACCTATTAAATGCCAGGATCCATGACAAAAACAATAATATCCTATCAAATGATATCATTCCAATTATTTCACGGTGGTGCAGGTACTTGCAAAGACAAAGTGTCCATCAGAGGCAGATTAGCAAACAAGCATATTAGCTACTGTATGACAAGATACAAGAATAATGAAAAATCCCTTGTTCTCAAACGAATATGCTACTTTGAGAGGCCTATATTCCTGAATATATTAAGCGGCATTTTATACCTGGGTAATTATACGGATATTTTTCTGTTCTTTGCTGGAACCTTAATTTTCTGATCCAAACACTGCCAGTTACATGGTAATTAATCTTTGAACTTTTTGATGACTTCAAGTATTATTAAGCAGTAATTTGCAGAACCATTTCATTATGAGGTTATGATTAGTTTTATATGCAATTCCCTAACACTTCCCAGCAAAGAATTTCAAAATGGCTTATAGATTCAAGATGAAGTTGTTGGGGTGGTTGTTTTGTTTTTTTGTTCGTTCCAAAGTCAATAAAAAAATAAAAGTGAAAGTCAAAGTACTTATTCCATTTCCCCATCTGCCTGGTGCCTGCAGAATTCCCCTAGTGCAAGAACAGAACTTAACTAATTCAATCACAACATCAGAGCCATTTCAAAACAAAAATTCAATGACCTACTCTAAAACAAATGAGAGTATTAAGAAACCAGCATTTGTGGAAAGATGGAGAACGTGAACTATCGAGACACAAACAGAAGACAATATTACCTATTGTACCATCGCTTAGTCTGGATTGGTCTCTTCACACCTACCACTTTTGCCCACCCCTTTGGACTGGCCATTTCTATGTGGTCATGCATTTCTGAAGAAATCAGAGATAGATTTTCCAAAATGGAGGAGAACAACTAAGAACTCTGGCCCATAACAAGAGGCTCTTGAATGTTGCAACTGCATTCAAACCTAAACAGAAAAACCAGAGATGCCATCCAAACTAGACAGGACTCTGAATCCACATTCTGGCTACTAGCTTCCATCCAAACAATGGATGCTCGTAAAACACCCTGGTGTAAAACACCTTTGGGGAGGTGTTCCCCAAAGGAAGACTCACCTCAGATAAACGCATTTGTTTTACTTTTTCCCAGGGTCCTAAATAAAGACTGCCAAACAAAGGAGCTTCTCCAACTCCTCATAATTCATCCGTCTCCCCACTCAAGAAGTTTACTTAAAACAGCTATCATAAAATGAACAAAACAACAACAACAATTGAATATCTGGTCTCCTAACTGCTGTTTTTTCCAACTCTCCAGTAAATACGCGACTCTGGGCTTCGCAACCTCGACAGCTAAGTGTATGCCCTGGACGTCTAAAAATAACATAGCATATATGTGGTGTAAAGAGGACAAGTGAAACTGTTGCAACTCTCTGTCCTTCAATTTTCCAAGGGCTAAATTGGAACAAGTAATATTTACCTCATATGCTTGTTATAGGACTAAAGCAGGGCATGGAAAGTGTCTAACTTACTGCTACTACAGAGTAGCGGCCCATTCCTTGGGAAGTAGCTAATCTGAACAACAAAGGAAAGCAGGGCCCTCTTGATTCAAATTTCTAAGAATGTCCAGGGACTGAGAAGTCTCCTGGAATAAAGCAAAAAGCTGTTTGAGGCATACCAGGGCATTTGCTTATGCAATCTTCCAAGACATAATTCAGGTTTCACAGACATTCATAGATTGACTCGGTGAACTCTAACCCAACACCCTTGCAGCAGGCGTTCTAGTTGCCTTAATGCCAGAAAGCTAACATCTAAATTTCCCAGACTCCTTTGCAGTTAGGATTCCAGGGGTCGTGTAGCTTCCATGAAGCAAACACTGGCACTCAAGACTTTGAAGGCAGGAGACATGGTAAGGTAGTGGCTGCCTGGCTCGTCCGGCAAGCATGTGGTTGAGGCAGTTGTTCTCTGTAGAAATAGCAGAAGTTCGCTTATGTGGTAGGTAGTCTCATGGTTACCAATGGACTGAAGTAACAGTCTCAGTATTTCAGCTGAAACAGTCCCACTGAGAGGTTGGGCATTTCTCCGGGCTGCACTGGTTATGGCTGGGTAGCACTCAAGGTTAGTTATGTGAACCTGCGAGAAATTCTGGGTAATAACTAACTGCCCCTCATAAACCGTTTTATGCCTAAACTAAAGCTCTGACTGATACTTAAAACAATAGTACCATGTGGTAACAAGGTCATAGCAAAACAAAAAAAAAAGTTTTGCGACAACACGGATGGACCTAGAGGATATTATGCTCAGTGAAATAAGCCCGACTGAGAAAGACAAACACCAATGATCTCACTTACATGCAGAAGCTAAAGAACAGAATAAACAAGCACACAGAAATAGATTCAGAGATACAGGGAAAGAAAACTGACGGCTGCTAGATGGGACGGGGGTGGGGATGGCGGAGAAGATGAAGCGATTAGAAAGTGCAAACTAGTAGTCACAATATAGTCACCGTGATATGAAATACAGTATGGGGAATGTAATACATAACGTTGGAAAGGTTATGTAGGGTGTCCCATGGGCACTGGACTTATCGGGGGGATTACCGTGTAGACGCCTGACCGATGTGCTTTACACCTGAAGCTGAAGTAGAATAATATTGAATGTCAACTATAATTGTATCCATGTAGTCATGGGATGTAAAATAGAGCACAGGGCAGCTAGTCAGTGGAATTGTAACAGCTATATACGATGTCAGAGGGGTAGGAGATTGGCGGGGGTTATCACTTTGTGAGGGGTGTAAATGTCTAACTAGTACGTTGCTTTGTACGCTTTCCCTCACGTCCAGCTTCTGAGCTTATCCTGAGCCCTCCACGTCCATGGGCTGCTTTCTTCCCATTACACATTCGTCCAGGTTTTGTCCCAATCCATTTGCTGATGAGTCTTTTCCGGTCCTCTGCTTAAATAAGATGTGAACCTCTAACCTGAAAGTTCTTGCCTCTAAAAGTGCACTGATTGTGGTGTGTGTGTGTGTGTGTGTGTGTGTGTGTGTGTGTGTTTACCCTGAAGACTATCTGCCACAGAAATATTTTAAAACGACCTCTTCGTCCTGACCCATCTCAATTGTGATTAACTGGAAGCATCACTCAGTAAGCTGAGATGGTTGAGCCAAAGGGAGAGATCAATAAAGAGGGAACTATCAGTAAAAAGCAATTGCCTGGTGCATTTTTTATTTATCAGAGCGGACAGGTTGAGATGCCTGCAGGGCAACAGGTCTCTGGCATGAAAACAACAACGGAGGAAAAGGAAAGAGGAGGCAGCTCAGCTGCTTTTTTGTCACGACTCTGCTTTTCCATTCCATCCCTAGCGCTCCGAGGCGCTGAGCCTCCTGGAGGCCATGCGTTACCAGGATGTGAAAAGCAACCTGCCATCTTAGAACAGCTCAGGGATAGTGAGAGCCGGTGTGTGGCCCCCAAATGTATTTAACGGAGGCCTTCTTTGATGTGGAGATCCCGTCTCTGGAGAGTCATACAGGAAATACCATTTTCATGAGACCTGCCATGTGCTCGGCACGTGGCTACGTCTACACGCATCCCATTCTACTCTAACCTCCTAACAACCTGCCAGGTACTTCACAGATGAGGGCATTCAGGGCAGATGAATGACTTCCCTAAAAGTCCCCAGCCAGAAAGCTGTTTCAATTTGAACTGGGGGTTTTCTGATTACCAGGTCGTGTTCTAATCACAGCTAACTCAGCCCTGCACAATTCACTTTTAGTGACACTGGGAGTTACACTTCGTAGGGAGAAAGCACTAGATGGCCCTTCTCTCCTGACCCCTCAATGTACACCTGCATCTACATCTTAACTGGCAGATAAGAAAAGCAATGGGCGGCTCCCTCCTGGAGTTGATGTGAAAACTGAGCTAACACACGTAAGAAGAGGGCTGCTCAGTGCCCGGGCATGAGGTGGCACAGGACGGTCACGTCTTCAGGAAACTCATCGACTGCTCCCTCCATACGTGCCACCGCGCTTCCCTTTGCGGTTGTAGGACCAAGAAGAAAGCCGGCTGCTTGACAGTCGGAGGCGTGTGCTGGGGCAGGTGGAGGAACACCCTTCACCTGGGAAAGCTGAGCTGCCCAACTTCACACTGCAGCTCAATCTCCAGTGAGCAAGTGCAGAGCCATATTCCTCGAGACCAAGTAATGGGAGCCCCAGGGAACGTTCGAGAGACCTTCATCTCAACGATGGGCACCTCTGAGAAATTCCAGGCCCTCTCCTACAGCCCGGAAGGCTTTATAAAAGCTCGGCTGTCACACATCACAACGGGGCTCCACCAATCAACCTTCTTCCATGCAACGATTTGTCTCTCCCTATATCTCCTTTTCACTACCTGGGGATCCAGGCGAGAACAGGTCGTCAATGGGAATTGATGACCTGACAATTAAAGCTGAGGATGCCAAGTGCAGGAGAAGTGCCAGAGCTGGCCCCTGCAGCCCTCGGGGCTGTGGAGAGGAAATTGCACATTTTGACAGCCTCTTTCCTTCAGCTGACCTTCACACATGGCTGTCAGCATCAGGTCCTGAAGCTGATTGATGGACTGTCCCCAGGGTACGGAGTCTCCCATTTGTCCTCCTGGGGCAATTCTCTTCCTTTGTGACAGTTGCTGGTCCACAGGTGGCCCTCTAATTAGGATCTTTCTGTGACATGATTACACAGCTCACCCTGCCCATTTTGGGACTCTCTCTGCAAAACCCACGGAAACGAGGCCTTCAGTTACTTGTATACAGCCCTGTGTTTGGGACTGAAAGGGGTAAGCAAGCTAGTTCTATGTGGAAAATCACCAGCTTTAGCTGTAAGAGATAAGGGCTGTCCTCTCCCAGAAAACAGCTGAATACAGGGCTGGGGGAAAGTACACTGATAAGGAAGTATTACCCTGTTTCCCCAAAAATAAGACCTAGCCAGACCATCAGCTCTAATGCGTCTTTTGGAGCAAAAATTAATATAAGATGCGGTATATTATATCATATCATATCATACCATATCATATTACCTAAGACCCGGTATTATACAAGACCAGTTAAATAAGACCGGGTCTTATATATTAATTTTTGCTCCAAAAGACGCATTAGAGCTAATGGTCCGGCTAGGTCTCGTTTTCGGGGAAACACAGCAGTAAACTCGTTTTTCTTTTTCCATTGAGGTACAATTCACAGAGCATAAAGTTCACCACCTGAACCACTTTCAAGTACACTACGAAGTAGCTTTTAGTCCATTCACAACATTGTGCGACAATCCCCACGGTCCAATGCCAGAACATCTCCCCCAAAAGCAGCCGCGTCCCATGCAGCAAGCGGTCACCGCCTCTGCACCGCAGTAACCTGCCGACCACTACAAGGCAGAAGCCTCCAAACGCCTTTGCACAATACAGCACGCCCCTCCCCCTCCCGGTCTCCCTTTCTGTTCAGTTGGGGACATTAATTCCCCTGCGAGCTCCTGAGTCTGACAGTCACCCAAATGGCTCGACGGGATAACGTCTATAGCATCTTTCCTCTGGAAAAACAATGTTGCCCCCTCCATTCCCCATGAAACTGATGTGAGCTTTGTGATTGGAAAATGATTGCCGAGTGCACACTGCAGGTCTGTGTACCGTCTTCAGAAGGTTTTGCATTCCCTGGTGTGAGAAGTCAGTCATGAGAATGCATCTCTATGTGGGGAAAATAACAACAAAAACATCCTTATTTTTAAATAAGGCCTAACCTTGAGAAATCAGGGAAGAGGAAGTGAGGGTAGTGAAAATCAGAATGACGGTGTGTTTCTGATTGAGAGGTGTGGTGCTTCTGAGTCTCTCACTGATGATTTTCATCACCAGACTATTGAAATGATTGCAGTCATTTAAGCAGAAATAAGAGCCACAGAGATCGATCTGAGAAGACTTTCCAGAGCTATCTCCCCAGAAGGACGAAACACCCTATGTCCCCTACCATGAAGGACCACTGCCCTGGTCGAGTGACTATTTCCATTCTTTCTAAAACAAAGGCGGGGGAGGGGATTCTCTAAGTCTTATGCAGACTTGCTGTGTTTAAATCTACCCCCTGGAGTGAGTGATGCTGCAAACCGCTGAGATGGGCACTTTGGAAAATCAGGTGACAGAGGCTGGACTGCCGTTTTGCATAAACTGGGACCACTGACCAGCAGGGCTCACTGCTTGCTCCCCTTAGCTTTCTAACAGGATGGTGTCAGTTCCATTTGCATTCAGCTATTTGTCTCCAACAACGGGGCCATCTAAAAACCTGCGTGAAATGCCTAGCCAAGAATATTTCATCAACTCGGCAGCGACTATGGAAGCCAGTGTAGAAAGACGCTTCAGTGCGGGGAATCGGGCAGAAACTTCCCTTAGAGGACCCTTACGTAACCCTCTTACCCCTAATTCAAAATCAAAATCCGAGTTCTGTCACATTCATGCTCCCAGGAGAAAAATCTCCCTTGGTTGGATCATCTGATGGTTTCTGCCTCAAGATGGAGCCTCAAGAAGTTCCTGGATTTGAGATTAGCAAGCACCAGAGTGCAGGCAATTGGGCTGTGCGCAGGCATTAGGAAAAGCTGCATGGGGTGGCCTGTCTGACCTTGATTCTGACTCCGTAATTACATAGATTAATGGATTTAGAGGCTGAATCTGGGAACTTGCGTAGCATATTTACACTCCTAATCCCTGTTCATGTTATTTCCTCGAGCTAGAAGGTTTTTTTTTTTCTTTTTTTTTCCAGCCCCATCTCTGTCTTTCCAGATTTTCCCTGATATGACCTGCTCTGGAAACCCTACCTTTCAAACTCAAATGCCTGCCTGCCAGAAGATTCCATGACTCCCTTAGCCTTTAAAAAATACATTCAGCATGCATGGCATTTGTCATTGAATTATCTTGCTTAGGAACTTAAATAATGATTACTTATTCATGGCAGTGACTTTATTTGCTGATTGCTTAACAATCATCTTAATACATTTAAAATGTATGCTGCAGGAACTCTTGCTTCTCTCGTTCGCTGCCGGATCCCCACTCCCCATAGTAAATGCTCAACAAATATTTCACAAATGGATGAAGAAATCAATGGCTCAATATTATCCCATCCTCCACTCTATAAAGGCTCTTGTCACATTGTCTTGCAAGTGCCCCTATAGAGGCGAGTTCCTCTCACAATAGTCAAGGTCAGTGTCTGTCATCTTCACACATGACACAGTGTGTGTATGACACTAGCAACCTGGTACACAGCCTGGCACGTAATAGGCATTCATTAAGTGTTTGCTGAAGAAAGTAACAATGGAGTCATGTATTCTTGATTCATTTTTGGTTTCATGACGATAGGCCTGCCTGAGTCCACAGAAAAGAAACCCAAAAAAGCCTCCAGGTCCTTCCAAGCACCCCCTCAGTCTCATGAGGGTCGGGCAGAGTCGCTGCCTCCGACTTCAGAACTTCTGGATCCTGAGCCTTTCTCTCTGACCTCAATAACTCTGGGTATTTCCCATTTCCACACCCCCTATTTTCCAAACATTTGTTGTATGCTTCTTTGTGCCCTTGTCTGACTTTTTACTTTCCAAGAGGTGACCCCCCAAAAAGATACCCCACAGTCTGAGGGGTATTTTCTGTGCAATTAAGCAGCAAGGATAAGCATCCAGAATATGTACAGGAATCCTTGAAATCGACATTAAAAAAAATAAAGGGAAAAAATCAAAAGAGAAATGGGTATAAGATACTGACGTGAAATTTGTGGAAGAGAAACCTGAATGGCCCAGCCTCTGTAGTAAGCAAAAAATTGCAAATTACAACCACAAGCAGACGATGCCAATCAAATGTTCAATATGTAGAAATGAAAAAGCCGAACCTCTTTATCAATACTGGTAAAGAGGTGGAGCCTTCAGAACGCATACACTCTTGGAGCAACAGTCATACAAGGGTACAGGAGATATTTGCAGCAGTGTTCAGTGCAGCCCAGTATTTAATAACAAATGGATCAATTGTGATGTATTTATACCACAAGAAAATTAAAGGGCTAGATCTACATATATTAATATGTATGTCTCAAAAATGTACGTTGAATAAAAATGAAAGTAGGAGGAGGATACATAAAGCCTGATGACAATTATAGAAGAGTTAAAATGTGATACAGTATCATATAAATGTAGTTTATGGATACATACAGAAGTAGTAAAGGTATAATACAGGCCGTGGAATGGTAAAAGCTAAATTCAACACAGTAGTGGTTACCTGAGGTTGTAAAGAGGAAAATACGTTATGACACAGGTATAGCGAGGGCAATCAATGTCATTTGTGTTGTTTTACTGTTTAAGCTTTATAGGAGGTTCATGTGCATCTGTTATATTTTCTCTATTTATTTTATATGCCCTAAGTACTTTATTAAAAATCATTATACTTGAAACAAACTCACAGATACAGAAAACAAACTGATGGTAGCCAGATCAGAAGTGGCTGGGGGGCCAAGACGGAAATGGGGACGGGGATTAAGAAGTACAAACTTCCGGTTATAAAGTCAGTCACGGGGCTGTAAAGTACAGCATGAGAAATATAGTCAATAATATCATAATAACTCCGCGTGGTGACAGATGGTTGTTAGGCTCATTGGGGTGATCACTTTATAAGGTACGTAAATGTTGACCGTGTTGTGCACCTAAAAGGAGTGTAATACTGTCTGTCAACTATAATTTTAAAATAAAAATTAAACAAATTAAAAATCATTGTGCCCGATGTCATTTGTACCTGTTGTCCACAGGTACCGTGGTTCTGGCCAGGAACTAAGGGACTCAGACCTCGGGCTGGCTCTACCCTTTTCCTACCACCAACGTGGACGCACGTCCAGCAGAGGTCACATCGGTGGGACTGCTTGGCACAAGCCGTATCTGGTCATCCTCTCCTCCTGCAACTCAAAGCCGCTGGCAGCCATGAGCTTCCAGAATCAAGGCTGTGACACACAGGTAAGTCCTAGAAAAACCAGTAATAACCCTCCAAGAAAATCCAGAGAAGTGCATAGTCTCTGAAGAGACAGCAAACGCCATCACAAGCATTTACCCAGGGTGTTTGCGCACAAACCACGTGACCCTCGCCGGTGGCTTAGATCCCGTGGCTCCGCTGCGAGCCTGGATCATGAGAAGCGTTTCCCATGTCCAGTCATGGTGACCATCCTGCCGCTGACATCGTCCTGCTTCTCCCGCCTGAGTTTCTGCAATGATACAAGTTCCCACCCTCTGCTGCCCTGGGAAGCTCTCCAAGCGCCGGGTGGCACTCCAGCTCCGCTCTCCTGGGTGCAGCTACCTGAATACACAGCTCATGATTTTATTCTAGCTTCTGATTTTTTGCTGACATCTGTGGTTCCCCAACTGGGCCAGTCATATCATCACTGTGGACCCTTTAAAATATGCAAATTCCTGTGCATCACCCTAGAGCAGGGGTGTCCAAACTTTTTTCAACGTTTTTCACCAAGGGCCATATGCGGTAAAATACAGAATCAGCCGGGTCACTCACTCAAGGTGAAGTATGTATTGCCTCACCTGGCTTATTTAAGTAAACTAAATATATTTTTGGAATTTGCTGCAGGCCAATTAACAATGGATCGCGGGCCGCTGTTGGCCCGCGGGCCGCAGTTTGGAGACCCCTGGTTTACAGTTTCTGGACCAACAAGGTTCCCAAGAGATTCTGCTGGTCTGGTGTATGAGCCTGCAAACCACGGGCCAGGACCGGGCTTCCTCCTTATCCTTTCCCTCCTCCTTCCACCCACACACTAATCCCAGAGCAGCCTGAGATTGGTTCTCTACAGCCGGACCCTGGCTCTCCTTTCTCCTCGCCCTTGGTACCTGGGCCTTAAATACGTGAAAGGGCTGATATGCCGCTTATGAAAGGAGGTTCCATCTGGAACAAGACCAGGGCATCTGTATGGAGGGAACTGGCCTGAAAAGGCACAGCTTTCCTCTGGATGCATGACGATTATTATTCTCACTGCCAATAGTGAGAGTTGAAAAGGCATCGAGGTAAAGCAAAAGAATTCATAAGCTATATTGAAATAACCTTCCTATTTTGAAATAACTTGAAATGTACTAAAAAGTTGAGAAGAGTACGGAGTTCTTGCTCCAATGATATCAGACTTCATATAACAAATGAGCTGGAAACTGGAAGTATCTTAACACCTTGAAGGGACCCAGGCTAGACCTACTGAAGACCATAGTATTCCAGAAGATTCTACGGCCAAGGCAGGCTGACTAGCCTGACTCCAAGCTTAATTGTATAAAGCACCAGAAGTCACAGTTACCTCTGAAACTAGGCTCGTGTAATACCGGGAACCTTTACAAGGAAAGTCAACTTTATTAAGCGCTGTAATTAGCCTGAATCAAAGTCCAGGACAGCCGTCTTTAATGTGTAATTAATGGAAGGAAGCATCTGGGTTACTTTTGAAAAAGCAGAATCTTGAACTCTGAGGCACCCCAAGTAAAAATCTCTGAGAGTAGAAGCTGGCCTTCTGCAATGGTAACAAGCTTCCTGGGGGTTTCAGTCACAGCAAGGTTTGAAAACCATTGGGGGAGTGAATGTACTCTGCCAAGCTGAAATAAATGTTAGCGATTATTTCTGGAATTTGCATAACCACATCTCCTGCTTGCAGTCAACGAGTTCACAAAGCAAATTAACTTCCTGGCCATATTTTCCCTGGATTCCATCAGTAGGTTGCCTCCGTAGGGAAACAGGACTTTCTGTGCTCCAACTTATTAATACCATTATTAATATTTAACATGACATTAGCCACTTATCATGTGCCAGCTCTGTCCTAAACACCCTGTATAAATTATCTCATTGAAAATGAACAGCACCCCTTTATGGCAAGCGTGCTTATTGTTCACAAGTTAGGAATGGGGAACTGAGGTGAGAGATTATGCAAAAGTGCACAGCGAGCAAACGCTGCCCCTGCCCTATCCCCAAAGGGTAATTTTCTTAGCGAATGGGTCAGAGCCCCACAGGACCTCCGAGTGGGTTCCTCTAATACCATGCGTGTTTTTTTTTTAGCTTAAAAAAACCCAGCTTAGCTGTCGTATACTTAACAAATAAAAATTGCATATATAGTAAAAGTACACAACATATTTTAACACACGTATATGTTGTGATTACCACAATCTAGCTAATTAGCATATCTATCACCTCACAGTTACCACTGTGTGTGTATGTGTGTGTGTGTGCGCGTGGTGAGAACACTTAAAATCTACTCTCTTAGCAAATTTCAAGATTATTATTCACTGTAGTCACCATGCTGTACATGCCCAGAGGGTAAGGGGGGAGGGGGTTGTACAACAGGGTAAAGGAGGTCAGATATATGGTGACGGAAGGAGAACTGACTCTGGGTGGTGAACACATAATACATATATAGATGACGTATTACAGAAATGTATGCATGAAACCTATGTAGTTTTGTTGACCACTGTCACCCCCGATAAATTTTAATTTATAAAAAGTAAAAAAAAAAAAAGTTTGCCAGAATTTATTGAACCTGCATCACTGAAACTTGGTGTCCTTTGACCAACATGTCCCCATTTCCCCTCTAATGACATTTTGAAACAGAGATGCTAAAAGAGCTGGTGGCAGGGAGTCTTGCGCCTTGAAGACAGAAGCAGCCTGCCATGGATGGAAGACACTCATGCACACAGATGGTACCCTCTTCCCTTTCTCACTGCTGCCGAGTAAAGGAAGGCTGTTTCTACCCCCCAGGGGGAAAGAAAAGGTAAAAATCAATAGAAAGTTGGTTTCAAGTGATGGAATTTACTTCTAGAGAGCTTCCGACCTGACAAACTTCCATGGCGTCTGATCAACCTGAACACAAAGCAGGTGCCTGCCTTTGAAGAAGATGAGAACGAAGAAAACAGAACAAAGGACCTCCTCTTAGAACTCAGGAGGAGATGTAATGCATCCAAATGGATTAACAAGAAGGGAAGGAGGCAGGGAGGACGTGAAGAGGGGCACAGGGGCAACAATTAAGAGAACAATTTCATTTCGTGGAAGGACTTCCTTACACCAACTGGAAAGCATAAGCCATGTGGAAAGAACGAAGCCGTTTCTTGGATAGGCATTCGCTGGAGATTCAGCGGAGTTTCTCAGCCTTTTCACTAATGATGCATGCCATCGGGGAGAGAGTGAGCATGGCTTCAAACAAACCCACAAGCAAAAATGGCCCAAGAGTTTGGGTACTGCCAGTTGAAACTCATTCCACTTCAATCAAAAGCTGACACGGAAAGTAGTTAGTTTTGGGGCTTTCAAACAAATTGAGCAAAGATACTGCCACTGTCTTTAAATTTTAGCGTTTATACAGATGTGTTCTCGGGCTAACGATTGTAGGGATTTTTTTTGTCCTTCCCTATTGCCGCTGTCCCCTCGTGGTCCATCCTAAGCTCCCTCAATTTACTCACCCAAACTGTAATGCCAGCTGGAGCAGAGAGCAATTTTGAGTTCTGGAGTCGGAGCCAAGATGGGTTTCCCTCACAGATGAGTTCCTAACTCCCAGGGCCACCGCATCTTTCCAATGCCCATACCGAAGGAGGAAATGGAAGCTGACTCCCCACTCCCCAAACAAGGTCAGAATGGGCTAGAGAGCATTTCAGACACATTTTTAAAAATGTGACGCAGTGAAAATAAAAAAGAGAGATCCTATCTACCCGTCAGCACTGAGTCTAAGGAGTCAGACATGACACCCAAAATGTACACAAGTATTTTTGTCAAATGATCCTCAAATAAAAAAATAAAGAGAAAGGTTCTGGAGAGAGTCAAGAGCCTCTGGTAAATGTATTCCCAGATTAAGTCAGGACTGATATTTGAAGGAATGGGGTTGTGAGATGGTGGTGACTTTGGAGTCAGAATTTTGGCAGATTAAAGACTGTACAGTCTGAGATCTGTAATTGTACCTCCAAGCCAGAAGACTCATGAATTGTGATTGCGAGGTATTACCATGTTTCTCCGAAAATAAGACCTAGCCAGACCATCAGCTCTAATATGTCTTTTGGTGCAAAAATTAATATAAGACCCGGTATTATATCATATTATATTATATTACAGACCCAGTCTTATATAAGACCAGGTAATATATTATATTAAAGTAAGACCCGGTCTTATATTAATTTTTGCTCCAAAAGACACATCAGAGCTGATGGTCTGGCTAGGTCTTATTTTAGGGGAAACACGGCATGTCAGGTCAAGGAGATACTCTGTAGTAGAAATGAGAAGGGACAACTCTGTTAACAAACTACAGTACCCCAATTAAAAAACATTTTTTTTTAGAGTAGAAACCTTCTGTGCTTGTGATAACCCAGCAGATGCTAAGAGTGTCACTTTTAATAAGGCATATATTTAACAAGCCTTATGGCGGGTCGGTGGAAGACGCATGTGTCTCAGATGTCAAGGTCCTTTAGTTGTTGTAGGTCTGATATCTAGTCCCAGACAGAGCTGTGAGAGTGACACAGAGAAACATACAACAAGAGTGTGAGAGAGAAGATGATTTTTGTATTTCGGTAATATTTCTGAAAATCAGAGTAATGCTCACAATGATAATTATTACTTTCTGAATATGTATCATGGGCGATGCACTGAGAATACATGGCCTAATTACTGCTACTAAATTCTCATATCGACTCCCATAAAGGAGGTATTACACTGAAATATTAGAGGAAACCAATAAAAGAAAAAAAGTATATGTGCACCTCCCAAAACGGTAAAGAGGGAACTGGAATAAATAAAACTGATCAACCCTAAGAAAGGCAGAAAATATGGAAATAAAAGTAAATACAAAATATGGTATGCAGAAAATTCAAACTAGGTGAGAGAAAATTAACATACATCAGTAATGAAAATAAATTAATGTACACCAGTAATGTTTTTCAAGCTGACAAACAGAAATTGTCAGTTTGAAAGATCAGCTGTATTATTAAAGAGGTATAAAAAGTAACATAGCATTAACATAGATAATTTTTAAAAAGATACTATTTATCATAAAATGTCAAATACCTAGGAATACATTAATGGAAGTTTACAAGACTTCTGAAATGTGAAATTTTTAAACTTATTGAGAAACGTTTAAAAAGAAACAAACAATTAATTGGAAGTATATTCTCTGTTCATAGGAGATCTCATCTTGTCAGGTTACAAATACTCCCCTAGGATATACTTTTTGTGGAAGTTTATAAGTTAATTCTAAATTTTATATGGAAACGCAAATGTCCAAGAACAGGCAAGGTAATCTTGAAGAAGAGAAAGAAAACTGAAGGACATGGCCACCAAGATATCAAGACCTATTATAAAGCTATAATGTGATAGTGGGATATTGGCCTAATGATAGAAAAATGTATCACTGGAAAAGAATACAGTGCAGAAATGTTTTTGAACACATATGGTCATCTGATTTATGACAAGGTGACACTGCAACATCGTAAGGGCAAGACTGGTCTTTCTAATAAACCGTACTATGTCAATGAAATATCCAAATGGGAAGAAAATATATCTTGATCGTACAACATCCAGAAAATAAGTAGACGTGGGTCACAGACATAGATGTGAAAGGTAAGATAATCAAATTGTATGAAGAACACGTAAGAGAATAGCTGCACGGCACTGATGTAGGTGAAGATTTCTTAAATAGGACACAAATTGCACTAGTCATAAAGGGAAAAAGAATCAATCATATTACATTAGGTTAAGAATATACTGAATATTCATAAACATATACTGGTAAAGGAGCAAAAAATGGAGTGTGTGTGTGTATGCGTACACAAATCCACTTCTCCAAATCAATCAGAAAAACAACCAACTCAATAGAACAATAAACAAAAATGTGAGTAGCCTCTTGCCAAATGAGCCGACTCAAGTGGCTAATACCAAAATGAAACGCTCTCCCTCATTAGTCATCTGAAAAAAATGCAATTTAAACAACAATGAGATATCACTATTTGCTCCTTAAAATGAATCTATGAAAAAGAAAGACAAGAACTAATGATGGCTGCTATGGTAGAACATCAGAATTCTCCATACAGTGCTAAAAAATTCCTCAGCAGTGTCTACTACAAGCTGAGTATATGTACACCCTCTGCCTAAGTAATTTCACACCTAAATGTATACCCAAGTAGCATGCATATGTTTCCTGAAAACCAGATATACATTCATAGCAACAGTGTTTGTAATGGCTCCCCACTAGGAAATACCCAAAAGCCCATCGAGGATTCAATGGACAAAGAAACTCAACGAACAAATGGATGATGAGTCCTCACACGATAGAACACTACGCAGCAATGAAAAGGAGCAAGCTACAACTTCATGCAACAATATGGATAAATTCTACAAGCCCCATGTCGGTTAAGAAAAAAAAAAAATTAAACCCCAAAGAATTCACAGTGTATGATTCTATTCATGTAACATTTTCAGAAAGGCCAACTCTTCTATATTGTTTGATAATAAGGAAAGTGCAAGATCCCGAGAAGGAGACACAGGGCTGTGCTTAAGGTTCTCTTTCCCGATCCAGGTGACAATCCAGGTGATCACTTTGTAATCAAGCCTCACTTCACTGTGTCCATGTGATACATAAATAAAAATTAATAGGAAAGAAGCAGAGAAGGAACATGGCTATTCTCAACTACAAATGGGGACCTATTTTCAAAACAAAACACAAGACTAAAACAAATCCTAGAAACAACAATAGATGTATCTACATGGATGATGGCAGTTACCAGTATCATACAAACCCCCATTCGCCCCAAATTCACCTGCAAACTCAATGTAATTCCAATAGGATTTTTTTTCATGAACCTTAACAAACAGATTCTCAAATTCTTATGGAAACTGAAAAATTGAGTAATGGTTAACATTACCTTGAAAAAGGACAACAAATGAATGGAGGAGTCACTTATGATGAGAAGGAAAAAGTAGTAGTAGGCATAAGAGAATGAGTGTCGGTTGACATTAGGACGGTTTTATTTTAATATAAATGTATGTTTAATATATAAATTATAAATATTAACAATAGTAATGCTAATTGAAATGTCATAACAATAGTAATGTTAATTAAAATGTTAATTGGGTGATACATGTGCAAGAATAGAAAACGGTATGAAGGAATAGAGAACAAAGAGACAGACCCTGGTGTATGTAAGAGCTTGCGTATGACAGAGGTGGCATTATAAACTCTTTGGTGGTACTGCTGAGACCACTAACTGGCTGTCCATAGAGAAAAACACAACATTAGACCGTACCCCTGCCTGTATGTAAAAATAAATTCCACATGGATGAAAGACCTAACCATGAGAGGCAATTCTAAAAATCTTTTGGGACAAAATATACACACACACATATATACATATATACATACATATATATATATATATATATATATATATATATATATATATTTCAAAAAAAGCTTTATTGTGTTGGATTAGTAAACAATTTCTTAAACTGCATAAAAGAAACAAATCTTAAAGGAGAAAACACACATATTTTAATACATAATAAAATAAGCCCACAAAAAATAAAAACAAAAAAAAATGAGGGAAAAAAATGCCAAGAAGAAATGAAAAGACAAGTCACCAGCTGTGTGAAGAGAACAGCAAGCCCTGGACTGAAAGAAGAACCTACTACTTGGGATTTAACCAATTTCTACAACTCAATAAGAATACAACCGAAAGAGAAACAACAAATAAAATAATGGACAAAACATTAACCAGTGGACTCATAGCAGAAGAAACTCAAATAGCAGAAGAAACTCAAATAGCTAATAAAATATGAAAGGAAAAGTCCTTAACCAAGAAATCAGAAAATGGGTATTAAAAGAATAATGAGATAAAATCTATCTTCAAAGTTTCAAAAAGTAACTGCATAGATATCACTAGGCTTTAATAAGGCTCCAACCCAGCAATTCTGATTCTTATTACCTAATACAGAGAAACTTTTATACAAGGAAAGCAAGTTACTATCTCTCAATGAAGAAAATGGATCTGTAAACTGATTACCTGTGCAATGGGGGCCATACAGTTATTAGAATAAATGAACTGAATCCACTTTTATCAACACAGAGAAATCTCAAGAGCAGTGTTTTGAATGAAGAAGATGGAAAAGGATCGAGTATGATACAATTTCTGTCAGATTTTAAAGGAAACCTGTTGTGGATACATATGTGTCTAGTAGATACAGAAGTATATGGAGCGCCATTCACTGACAGGCAGTTATGTTCAGGATGATGGAGAGACAGAAATGATGATTTAAATACATCGTAACTACTTAAGAAAGATACCTGGAGCAAATATGATACACAGTTAACTTTTTAAACTGTTAGTGATGGCTACATGTTAGATGTCTGTTATGTTATTTTCTGCATGTTTTGAAAGAGTCAATTAAAATTGTAATATAAAATATAGCAGTATCTTGGAAAAAAATCTCCTGGTGAAAGTTAAAAACAGTAAGAATCTGAAAGTGCAGCTCTGGCCCGTGGAAAGGCCCAAATATGAAATTTTAAATGGCCGTTTGCACGTCAGCTGCCCAGAAACTGGCCGTGGCAAGTGACGCTCTGCTAAGAGTATCACATCTTGACTGTTCTCTCCAAATAGCAGTGCAGCCTTCGTTTTGTATGTTATTCGCAGTGCTCAGCCCAGTTCTGGCATATAGCAGAGGCCTAAGAAGTATTTTTTTTTTTAAATATAAATTACTGAATGCTTTCTCAAATACAAACATGAGCATGCCTCCTTTCCAGTTCAAACTGTTCTGTGTTACCTAGAGGGTGACATTCTGACTCCTTAGCGAGGCACTGGAGACCCTGGATGATTCAGCCCGGCCTACCCCTCCACTTCTGAGCCCTCTAAATCCCAAGCCATCGCTCTGCCAACAAGTACACCCCGCTCATGCCTCCGGCCTGACACATCCTGTCCGCACCTCACAGACCACCACCCTTTCCTTTTTCTGCAACGTGAAACTTTATTTTCCTTATTTTCCTTCCTGCCCCCGTCAGCCTTCCACAACCTTCAGGGATTGGGTTACCTGCCTCTTCCCAGGGTTCCTGACACTTACTAAATAAAGACTCCCTATGGCAGCAATTATCTCGCTGCCCTGAAATGACTTCGCTGACCTACCTCCCATAGGTTTTAAGTAGAGCACAGTTACCATTTTGTTCAATATTGTGCCCCCCAGTCTATGAAAAAAAATGCTCAATAAATATTTGTTCAATGAATGAATGAATGGAATGGAAGAACAAAGGGAAAACCAAGACTGTATAGAAAGCTCCATTCTACCTGTTTGGTGTCTCAATCATCTGGTAAAGACCCTCCAACATTGTTTTAATATCCTAATTAAAAACCATCTACCACTGGTACCGTGTTTCCCCGAAAATAAGACCTCACCGGAAAACAAGCCCTAGCAGATTTTCCAGGATGACATCCCCTCAACATAAGCCCTAATGCGTCTTTTGGAGCAAAACTTAATGTAAGACCCGGTCTTATTTTTGGGGAAACATGGTACCTAAATGCCCGATGAAAAGGCCAGACAGAATTTAAGTTTGTGGGGTGGGGAGAGTGATTCTGTTTGGGGGTTCTGTTGGGCTGTCAGGAAATACTCATCTGGGTGAGGGCGAAACAGGGACCCAGACAGAGCACCGGGCTCTGGTTCAGAGTCTCTTCTTGCTGTCACGCACGCCACTCATTTTTCTCACACGTGAAGTTTTTCTCAGGACTCAAGTTGCCGATGCCCTTGGTTACGGTTGCTAGGCAAAACCTTCTGGGATGGAACCGCCTGCCCTAATTAATAGACAAATATTTCTGAATGTGGGTTACTGGGTCCCGCCAGCACCCTCGTCTCTGAGAATAGATTTCCGTGACTGTGTGGTCCGTCTCAGAACCAACCTGTTCATTTTCCACAGCTTGTTAAATCAGTTCCCACCTGTCAGAGGCCTCCCTGAGGAGCTGGTACATTTCCTTCGGAAACCCCCCCTGGAAATAAGCAGTGTAGGAAAGGTTCTTTTCGATGCACACCTACTGCTCTGCTTTTCCCTTTCCAATGGATGCAGAGCCACTAGGGGTGGTTAGGCCATGTCACAAGTATAAGGCAGCTGACTTCCAGTTCTCGGGACGTTTATTCCATTAGGTGCATGAAGGCTGCAAGAATTGTACTGATGTCCATTTTTTTAGGGATTGGCCCTATGTATGGAACAGTTACATTTCCCAACAGATACACTTAAATCCTATGTATCCTTCAAGGCTTGGGACAGCTGTCACCTCCTCCAGGAAGCCTTGACTCTTCCCCTTGGGGGCATCTATTGTGTTCCCTCCTTGCACTACCATGCTGATCTGGAATACTCTCTTTGCAAATCCATCTCCCCATCTTGGTTCTCCAGGCCAAGAACCAAGTCTAGTTCCACTTATAGCCCAGACTCTAATGTGGGAACATATCTAATAATAGGTGTTGACCATAACTGAACCAGAAATCTGCTAAGTAGAAATCTGCTCTAGGTTCTCAGAAATCTAGGCAAATCTAAGCCAAAACCTCAATCTGCCAAGCGTGCATCTAGCGGCCGCTGGTTCAGTTTTGCATGATGGGCTAACTGGCTCGAAAGCATTGTTTCTGATAAGCCGTCTCCACTCCCTCCCTCCTCATCCATTCCTCCACCCACTTCGTCTGACTTTTGTTCCAATCACACTATGGAAACAGTCTCTAAGGTCACTGATGGCATGCAAAAATTTAGGAACAAACACTTTCTAAACGTGATTAGTATTTCTCGGTATGAAACCTGTGATGGCCACAATCAACCATGCTGATCCCAACGTCCTCACTTTTCTCCCGCCTGAGTTGACACAAAAAACCTTCATGATTTTCCTGAGCTTTTCTGTCTTCATTTGCAGACTCATTCTTTTCCGCGGGGCTATGAAACTTTGGACCCAATACATATGCAAGACCCAGCCCCAGGCCGTCGTCTCTGCTCTCTCTTAACCTTGTACTGGCATCTCCTGCCTGCCTGTGAAGTACGTCACCATCGGGGCTCACGTGACTTGCAAATGTACACCTCCTGGCCAGAGCTCTTCTCTGAAACTTGCGCCCACATTTCCAGCTTCACCATTGAAACTTTCTTAATGAATGTGACAAAAACACTGCAAATATAGTATGATAGAAAGTGAAGCTGAAGCTGTCAACTATAAGTAAAGAAAGAAAGGTAGGAAGAAAAGAAAAGAAAAGAAAAGAAAAGAAAAGAAAAGAAAAGAAAAGAAAAGAAAAGAAAAGAAAAGAAAAGAAAAGAAAAGAAAAGTCAGTCATGGGTTGTGGAGTACAGCATAGGGAAGAGAATCAATGGAATCGTAATTGTAACAGCTAGATACGATGTCAGAGGAGTAGGAGATTAGGGGAGGGGGGTTATCACTTTGTGAGGGGTGTAAATGTCTGTTACATTGTTTCATACACCTGAAACTAATAAAAAAAAAATCTATTATTCTCTGAACAAAAAACACTTACTGAGGGGAAAAAAGTGAACTCCTGATCTTTATCCCTACAAATCTATTATTCCTACAGGTTTTTTTATTATTATTATATATTTTTTTTTAACCTCTCCAATTCAACCACTTTCCCAAGCCAGGAACTTCAGAGTGATTCTTTACAACTCTTTCTCATTTTCCACACTTAATACATTCATTACGTTTTATACCTCCAGTATCTTGCTATCCTGTGTGATTTTCTCCGTCTGAGCCCCACTGCTCAAATCCACGCTACTACCCTGTCTGACCTAGATTCCTGTGGTCACCTCCTCACGAGTCTACCCCTCTCCATTCTGGTCCCTGCACTCTGCTCTCCTCTCTGCAGGGCAGCTAGTGGGATCTCTTTGAAGTACACATGTGAAGACGTCTTCCTCTTGCTTAAATCCTTCAGTAACTTCCCATTGCTGCTGGGGAAAAGGTCCAAATCCTTTATCCTGGCCTGAAAGAATATGCCATGTAGGCAGGCGTTCCTTTGGGTTGCAAATGAGAACAGCCCAACTCAAGCTACCATGTTTCCCCGAAAATAAGACCGGCTCTTATATTAAGTTTTGCTCCAAAAGACGCATTAGAGCTTATGTTCAGGGGATGTCCTCCTGAAAAATCATGCCAGGGCTTATTTTCCGGTTAGGTCTTATTTTCGGGGAAACACGGCAGTTCAGGCAGAACAAGGGACTGCCTGGCCCATAAAACTGCAACCTTAATGCATCTGGTTGACTTTAGTTATGGCTGGATCTAGGGCTGAACATTCCCCGGGCATGCTTTACTTTTTTTCTCCAATCCTCTAAGAGTGTTTTATTTTCCTACGAGGCTGCATTCTTAGACTGTTTTAAAGGGAGGTCCCTAATCCCCACTGACGGAGATAGATTGGTCTAAAATCAGAGAGCTCTTTCCCATGACAGCACAAGAAACATCTTAGGGATAACTCCTATTGTGCTGCTTATAGTAATATGCCCATTCTTACAGCAGCCACTGTGGCTGGGGACAGTGGTGGGCGATGGGAACAGAAAGGAGCAATGGGTGGAGTCTAGCTCACATGCCCAATCCTGGAAGGAGAAGGTGGCGTTCAGGTCTCACTTAATTTCAAGGACTAAGAATGGAGGAAAGGGGATGTCCCGAAGAGACCCTGGACAGACAACACCCAAGGCCACTCCAGGGTCTCCCCAGGCAACTTTGTCACACTTTGGGACCCAGCCACACTGGTCATCATTTTGTCTTGCAGACGTATCACATCCAAGAGGCACGCACTGCACCCCCGTTCCAGAAGAGCTGCTCGGGTTTCCCAGGGCAGAGACGTGTAAACACGCATTTCCTTTAATGACTGTTTGGCTACTGGTAACTTTCCCTTCCGGCAGCCTTGGGGACCCATAAACTCTGACTAGGAAATAAAATGCGACTTTTAGCAGTGGAGGGAGGCAGGGAGGGCTTGGCTTCGTGTACATGATCCGTTCATTGAAGAAAGAAAAGAAAACGAGGGAAAAAAAGTTACGGGCAAGCCCATTTGAGAAGGTTTTGTTTCCATCCATCCATGACTGTCTGACAAGCAAGGTACCACTTATGCATGAGCAATTTGTACTTATGGACCGTGTTATTTCTTGTACTGGGTTAAATATTTTAGGTGATGAGAACACTGCCCTGGAACAGTAAACCAGGCAGGGAAACGTGGAAGAAAGCTATTTGTAACCCCTCCAAACCAAACCAAGAGTAGAGAAGGATGGAAATCTCTATAGAGAAACAATCCCTCAAAAAAGTTATCCAGAGTCACTCAAAACTAGCTTTTGTAGAGGGAAATTGTATAGCTATGGAGCATATTGGAAAGGGTAAGTATTGGAATCCTGCTTTTCTCCTCTTACTAGCTTATGTTACGTAACCACTCTGAGCCTTTTTCCCTTATGTTTACAATATAGGTAACAACACCTGTATTGCAAGGTCATTGAAAGGATCCTGGATAGTGCACCTTGGCTTCTCCAGGTTAATTATGGCAACCCTATGACTAACAGATAAACCTTGACATCCCCGGGGCGTAATCCCACGAACACTTAGTTTTTGCCCAAGTCATATCCCGTGCAGCACCTTTCACACAGCGACTCAGAGACCAGCCTCCTCCCATCTTGTGACGCCTCCATCCTCAGGGCCCTTGTGGTCCTTTGCTTCCAGCCAGTGGGTGGCGGAACAGTGAGAGGCTTTATGAGCAGGGGCTGGAGGTGGACACCCCACTCCCGCCCACAGTCCGCAGCTGCTGGACTAGCTCGTCTGGCTGCATGCCTAAGAGGCACAGGAAATGGGTTTGAGACGAACTGGCTGGTCTGCCCCCAATGTCGCTAACACAGAGAAGATACTGGATCACGGTAGACAGGAGACCGCTGTGTATAAACAAGGCCCGCAGCGCATTTCAGAGCAACTGCTTTCAGAAGTGTCCAGAGAGAACAGAGGCCAGCCTCACCCTGACTATTTCACACGCCCTTCTTCACGGTGCTCCCCGTATCCTTGCAGATCAGGAAGTCGTCTGGCAGGACAACTGTGCCGTATGTCCCAGCCCCTGACTGAGCCCAGTCCTGCAGTGCTCATCACACCCACTTGGAACCCTCCTAAGTATCCTTTACAATGAAGCCCAAAGCTCAGCTCTTCAGGTCAGGCGTCTCTCGCCAACCCCGCCATCCCCGAGGGACTTACTAAGCCCTCCGTCTGTGCGATCGCAGGGTCTGTCTGTCTTCTTACGCAGCCCTGTGACCCTATCCCAGGGCTTCTCAATCTCAGCGCTCCTGACATTTTGGATGGGCTAAGGCTTGGTTGTGGGAGTCCTGAGAATTCTAGGAGGTTTAGCGGCATCCTTCGCCCCCTGCCCCAATCCCACCGTCCCCAATCATGACAACCAAAGGTGTCCAGACATTGCAAATGTCTCTTGGGGGCAGGGAGGGGGGAACGGAGAGAGAAAATCAATGCCACATAAGAACCACCGTGCTGTTATAATCATTTCACAATCTAGATGGGCTGTGTGTTACCACTTGGCTAAATTCAGCTCTCCTTTACTCCACTGCACGCTTATATTTCCTTCATAGACGTTGCCACATACAAATTAGCCTTTACATTTACTTGTTTACTGTTTACTCGTCCTCTGGAATGTAAGCCCTGTCACATCGGGGGGCCTCTTCTATGTAATTTACTGCTGCGTCCCAGGGCTTAGAGGAAACTGTCACGTATAACAGCTGTTACAGGTGGAAACTATCATGTTTCCCCGAAAATAAGACCTACCCGGACCATCAGCTCAAACGCATCTTTGGAGCAAAAATTAACATAAGACCTGGTCTTATTTTAATATAAGACCTGGTCTTATATAAGACTGGGTATAATACAATATAATGTAATATAATATAACACCAAGTCTTATATAAGACCAGGTCTTACATTAATTTTTGCTCCAAAAGACGCGGTAGAGCTGATTGTCTGACTAGGTCTTATTTTCAGCGAAATACAAGATTAAACATTTAAAGCATGGTGTTATGTCAGACACTATAAAGGATATGAGACCGTAACCTAATTGCCAGACAACATGAGACCTCTACGTCAGAGAAAAAGATAGTTTAGGATTCACAACAAAAGCAGCCACCAGAGCAGTACGTTACATCACTCGCAGGGCCCAACCCTCAGACACAGAGGGTTACATGGCTCCTGCAATGGGATGGGCAATATTACAGGAACGAACCTGAAATAGCAGGGCTGGTGCGCTGCCCATCCTGCCCTGGTGGTGGCGGGGAGGGAAGGGAAAAGAGAGAAGGTCAGATGAGGGAGGAAGGAGAAGAAATAAATCCCATTTTGACTCTAGAACATAAGCAAATATTTTCTGGGGAGGGGAAAGAGAAGTAGATTTTTAGCTTTACTACTACCTTTTGGGCTGAGTTCTGCAAACCCTACCTTTGGACAGAATACACGCTTGCCTGGCTTCTCAACTTGTTACCTCACCAGACAGACAGCGGCATGTTTTACAGTAGGCTCCTGGAAAGACCACCAGGAAGAAATAGCCCTGGTCGTGGCATCAGAAAAATCTGCCTTTCAAACCTCTATTCTGACTTGGATAGAACATGGGATCTTGGGGGGAAAACCTCAGAAGCAAGGCTCAGTTTTCTCAACTGTAAAATGGGAATATTAATAAGCTCATGACAAGTTGTTGAGAGCTGTAAGTCAAAGGAGATAACAAACATAAAACTGCTTGGAGCTTAACAAATGCTGTATTATTTCCTTCAGTTCAAGATACCAATTCTGGGTGCCTCTGCCTCTAGATTATTTGCTACCTCCTGAGACTAAAATCATGCTTTGGGTAACAAGTCTCCTTTGCATTTATCATTAGCTGATCTAATAATAACAAACAGTATTTTAAAGTTCTTACAGTAAGAGGAGTACAGACCAGCAAATCAGAGGGGGAAAAGCTGTCTCCCCAGCTCAGCTTTACTTATTTTAGAATAATTTATAATGACACCAGACAGAGATCACTGAATGTATGTCCCTGTTTTCACAGCTCTGTCACCATAATGCCTGCATTGCTGCGGCACATGACAACGAGACCAAAGGTTAGTTTGGGGGAAATTATTTCCCTGGATTTTCAGGATTCATCTCTGAGCAGTATTCCCTTATATTGCTAAGCATGTTTTAAAAACATTGATACTGCTTTAAAAACAAGATCAAGGGAAGGAAGCATTAGACACAGGTGGATACTTTGTCATTAATTCTTAAACAAGACTGCTATTTAATACAACATACAGTTCCTACTTAAATTTTAATATAGTCCTTGTTACTAACTTACCCTAAATCCCTGTACCAGAGCTGTAGTTCCTTTCCCTACTCCACCCAGTTGGGTGTTAAAAAGGGGCTTTGTAGATTCTGTGTGTGTGTGTGTTTGTGAGAGAGAGAGAGAGAGAGAGAGAGAGAGAGAGGTGTGTGTGTCTGTATAAATTCTTTTGCCAAGATTTTCCTTTAGAGAGAGATTATTTCTTTAAAAACAACAACCTTACCATCTCAGATTATTTGACTTCATATCTTGGCTTACTTAAGGAAAGGAGAGCCTCTGTTCTCTCTGATTCCTGATTCTCACCGCCCTTTCTCTGCCACCATAGTCAGCAACAGACACAGAATTTGATCACGTCCAAATGACTGAGAGATCTTTGAGGATAAGGACCGTGTCTTTTTGGCTTTACCTTCCTCGTCCATGAGCAGCATCCAACATACAGTTAACACTCAATAAATATTTGACAAATGAATGGATGGATGGATGGACAAGGGGATCACTGCACTGAACTGTAAATCACTGTGACTTGTTCTCCTGTATTAGAAACGTCTTTATATGACCATCAATCTTGTCGTATAAATTTTGTATCTCTCATAATTGATGGGTCTAGGATGAAATAAAAATGTTGAATGAAATAATTTCAGTATCAGTGAGTTTAATGATGATATCAATTATTAACACATCTAAGACATGGAGTTACACTTACAATATCCTCAGGTTACACCATCAACTGTTTTTTTTGAAAAAGACCAGTGTCTGGTCTAAAGGAAACATTCTAAACAATATGCAAACAATCAAACAAGCAAGAAGAGTGGAATGTTTTTGTAAATGGAAACATGAAATGGTCTTACTCTCGGAGGTCAGTTGTACAACGTGGGAGTCACAGAATGGACCCCCGGGAGCCAGACTGCCTGGGTTTGACTCCTGGCTCCACTCACTGGCTTGCTGTGTGACCCCAGGCAAATTAATTAACCTCTCTGTATACTTTATGCATAAAATGAGAGAATACCTGCAGGGGGTACTCTTCCCAGGATGTTTTCTCTGACCCCTCCTCCCCGTACACAAAGGAAGTAACTTGTGGGCCCTTCCTGTCCCTCCCCGCCTCCCCAACATGGACTGTCTTTCACAGCAGAGGTTACCAGTTGGGGTTGCAGCTGTCTATAACCTGCTTCTCTTTCACACGAGACTGTGAGGGCTTTGATGCAAGTTTCTGGGATGAGTGTATTTCTGTGTCCCAGTGTCCGTCACAGAGCATGGTACTTACAAAGAACACAATGATTATTTGTCTAACAAAATAGTGTATCACAGAGGAATAAGGCAAGGGAACTGGATACAGAGAGTCTCAACTGTCAGAAAAATCCAAGTCAGATGCTTCCCTGCCCCTGGGTCTGTACTGTCCTCAAAAGCGAAAAACCCCACAGGCAACTGTAACGTGGATGAACGTCAAGATCTGGGTTTACAAGTAGTCAGAGTCCATTGCCGTCCTAAGACACACCCTACGGGGCCAGCCCAGGGTCTATTCCTCTGGTTTCTCGTAAGAACACAAGCCCGCCACCTTCCCGCCTGCAATGGAAGCACCTCTCTTAGGGAATCCAAGACCTAGAGCCCCTGATTAGAGACTGAATGTTGTTCATCACTGTCTGGAAATAGATTCATTAGAGTGGAGACCAATCAGACGTTTCCTGCAGAATTTACATTTACCCAGCTCAGAGGGGGCCCCAAGTAACATTAAAACGTCACTGTCAAGTTCACCTGCAAATCTTGTTAAAAAAAAATTTCATGGTCATAAATGGCGTAGACATGTTCATCTCCTAATGACCTCTGCAACGGAGTCAAAGCAACCTGTAAAAATTTGTTAGAAAGTGCAGTCTTTGTAGATTAGCAAATCTACAACACTATTGTCCATATTCTTGTAGACTCTAAATAATGCATTTAGTTATGTAGAAAAATTGTATTCTAATAACCAATAGAAAAAAAAAGTATGGAGGATTTATAACAGGCATCATGTGCCCATTTGATAGCTTTAACCTGTGTTAACAGTTTACATCTTGATAGCAGATCCTTTTTACACACACACACACACACACACACACACGACATACTCAGTTCAAGATTTCCACATGCCCTCATCCTGTAGGTTAACTCCATCAGCAGCGCATGTTACGGTCCTACACTTACCTGCAGAGCTGCCTTACTTCCTTCTGCCTTTATGCCCCTCCCTCGCAATCCTCGGTGTGTTTCTGGAAGAACTCAATAGTTCCAAGCAGTGGCAGTCGGACGACCCTTCTAACCTAACCCACGTTCTTACTTCTCAGAGAGACCAAGCATGCCAGCTTCTCTCTTTCCCTCTGCCTCTCACCACCCGATAAGCAATTACGTTCATTCCCCCCCCACCCAACTTTCTGTCCACTCATTCCTTGCCCATGGAAAATATCTGTCCCTCACTTCATTTCCTTTATGACCCATCTCTAGGCAAATGGCAATGTCCTGGCCAAAAAAAAAACAGAAGAGTGGGAAGAAGGTAGATGCCCCAACAACAGAAAATGGACAACATAGGCTGAAAGGGAAAAATAACAACCAAGAACCAGGGACCGCGATCTCTCAAGTCCTACAAGACCTCCTAGAAATTGATCTGAGAATCCCCGTCTCTTCATCTATGCCCTAATCCTCTTTAAACCTATGTGCTTTTTTCATTACAGTGAACATAATTTTATCTATTGGTCACTTTCCTGTTGTGTTGAGCACCAATTATCAGCATTAGCAACATTTTCTGTTTATGGAGGATCAGAAATTCTCGGCCCCTGTAGGAATTATCTAGCTCTATCGTGATGATGTATCCTGGAGAAGCTGCAAATCATCCCCAACGTTTCTCGTATAGAAAAATCTTTGGGACCCTGCCTGAGTGAACCACATCCTAAGTGTTCAGACACAGAAAACACAAACCTCACAGTCTTAAATAGCTGCAGAGACAATATTATAACTGTTGCTGTTCTCATCACCAAAAGAATGCAGGCAAGGGAGTGGGATACAGGACAAAAGCGCACCCACGCTCATGCAAATTCAAGCGTGACGCGATCAGGGGTGGCTCCCAATTTCTGCCACTCAACCTAGATTTTCATTTACACACAATCATGCAACCCTGGGTTTTACGTGATTAGATATCGGACCCTATTTTTAGCAGCATGGTGTTTTTTTCTTTTTCTTTTTCTTTTTCTTTTTTTATTGCACTCTGTTTCTGTCTTACCCATCCTAACAGAATAACCTTTACCCTCTCTCCCCACTCCGGCATTTTATGAGGATGCATTCTCTTTAAAACACGCTCAACTCTGTCACAAATATTCAACGAGAGGGGGTGTGGGAGTTAATATGTACTTTGAGTCAGAATCACAGAGTTCCAGTGCTCCAGTAAAACTCACTCTGGTTTCACCACTGAAGAAACCAAACTTAACTTCCCTGAAGTCACGTGGCTCAGTAATGACAGTGCCAGGGCTGGAACCCAGGCCCCGACTATCCCTTCCCCCTGGACTCGGCTCGGCTGTACAGTTGTCCGGGGCCCCCCTCTCACAACTTCCTCCCTCAGAGCTTTACAATAACCAGGAATGATTCCTGAGCCAGAAAGACATCTCCAGGATAAATGTTTCACCCTCCTCGCAGCTTTCGAAAATCTCTTCCCCAGAGACTACGGGGATATTCAATCTTCACCGTCCCACCCTTGCACTCATCTTTCCTACACGCAGAACACCACTGCCCGGGAGCTCTCAGGTGGCCCTGCAGCAGGCTGGCCTCTCCTGCTGCACACTGACTGAAGGCCGTTCACCCTGGAGCTGATGAAGCCACGGCTACAAACGTCCCCTCCCTCGCACAGGCCCTTTCTGCAGCCCTTTACCTAAATTTGTACGTATTTTTTCCCTGACGAGCTCTGCAAACAGCATAATTGCTAGGCCCCAAAGAACTTGGGGCTTCCCTGTCCCAGCTACATGAATTCAGGAATATCATTACTGCCAACACCAAGGTTTTCACCATCGAATTAGGATACCAAGTCTTACTTGGTAGTGCAGTTGGGCAAGTGAGTCTTTTACTGTATGTCAGGTTTCTTATTCCAGAACGTGACTAAATCCTCAGTGAACATGTTCTTGTATTACTGACCTTCTAATCTTGCCTGGAAGGCAGTAAATGGGAGCTGAGAGCATCTAAGATCCACGATCACCATTAATTAGGGAATCAGAGGCAAAGACCTGGGAGAGCTGCCTAAGAAAATGGTGCATGAAATCACGTTGTGTACATGCCTTAGCATCAAAAGCTACATTGCAGGAGTCAAAGACAAGGCTAGAATACTGTTTCCTCCTGCAAATGACTGAACAAAGCCATCTGTCTACGGATCACCATTACATCAACCTTTTTAAGCACGATCATCCATCTGTGCAGTCCACGGGCCAGTTCAGCATTGCTAAATGTGCCGCTTCACATCTGTAGACCCTACAGAACCTTCTGCGGCGGCTGTTCCTCTCTAGGGTGGGGGAGCCAATGGGGAGAGACTCGATTCATTTCCCAATGCTGGCAGTTCCACACTAACCCACGAACCTCCTCACTTTCTCTGTCCATCCTGTGCTTGTGATAAAGGAGCAAAAGCAACGCTATCTTACACACTGCCCAACGAAAGATACCACGGGGGGAAATCGGGTTATTTATTTTTACAGGGGAAAGAGAGGAGCAGGAGGCAAAAGCTTTTTCGGCTCTTGCGCCAGCGTCTGGCAGGTCGCGTTACTGATCATTTTGTCCCTATGTTGGGTCCATTTACATTCACGGGAGCAGGAGGCAAGCGGCAGGGACATCCCTCAGTTGTGTGTTTCCATAACGTCCGCCCATCCTTCACCCTTTCTGTGGTTTTTCTCTGCGTTTAGAAAGTCATTGAGAAATGTTAATGGTCTGGGTGAAAACTAGCGATTGGGGAATGACGAATGGGCAAGCCGCGGAATGAGGGTGTGCAGCTAATGATTTCCTACAAGTGATGATTAAACATCGTTCCTCCGTCTCTCAGCACCTAATTCTCCCCAAGGCTGATTTATGGAAGACCCCCTAACGTATAGTTCCTGCAGTTTTATTAGCCAGGAACAATTTAGCCATGAGAGGTAGTCGGCCCTGCTTCTCATTTTCTTCCAGTCCAAGAGGAAAGAAATGATGAAACGTAAGGAACAACCAAGGCCTCATTCTCTTAATACTAAAAAGACAAAATAGCATAATACAAAGACCACTAAAGAGGCAGGAAATCATCAGCGGGGTGAAATTGACAATGGCAAAGTCATTACTTCATGGAAGTCATTTTCTTGTCCTAGACGTGGAAGGTTCCTACAGTTTCTATAAATGGAAAGCTGCTGCTGCTATTTCAGTCAGTCTAAAAATAACCACACACCTCATTTTTCCAAATGTCAGACTGCCTGCCTTTACTCCTTCTGGAAAGGTTACAAGGTTACCGTAAGTGCCCTTATAGACATAATATGTGTGTGTGAGGGGGGGAGTTGCGATTTTGAAAAGTGATGACAAAATATGTTCCCACTGTGGGCGGTGGGAAATTAGAATCATGTGAAGATTGTCGGAAAGCACGTGGCGTCATGGTGAGTTTTCCCTCCCTAGAAGAATCTACTTTGCTTGGTTTCCTGTCAAAAGATTTTAATGCCTTTCAAAATGCTGTATCTATATTTTCCATGAATGTCTAAAATGTCATCTCGAATCATGACTTTCTAATAGGAGTGTTGCAGAAGGAGACTGGGTCTAGGATTTGGGGAGGAAAGCGAAGCTAAGCAGCATTAGAGCTGAGGAATCTATTGCAACCTGGGCTTACAGCCGTTACAATGCACTAATTCCTGCCACGTGTTTTTCCTGTAACATTCACCTTCCACTGGCCAAAGAACTTGAGTAAGTATCAATTAATCCCATAATAGTTAGGAATTCTAAACTAAACTGATGAATCCTGTAATATTTTGGATTAAATTCAGAGTTCTGAACTGATGTCAACAAAAACAGAATTCCGTATGAAGACAATTCAAAACTCCTACAATTCACAGAAATGAATATTGAGCCTAATCGTACTCTCTCGCCTCATGCATTTAAATTCTCACAGAAGGGGAGCCTTCACACCAGGGTCAGAACAACGGAGTCACCCAAAATAAAATCCAGAGTCCTCGCTCCAACTTTCAACAGGTGAGAGTGCAATGATGCCCGAAAGCAGATTTGGTGTCTGTCATGAGGTTTATAATCCAGGGAACAAGACAGGCATATGTAATTAATCTCAACACTAAATGCAATGAGTTTGACCGCTGTTGTAAAAGACTGATCCGTGGTACTGCAGAAGCATAGCTGTACTATTCTAGGGGCCTAGACAGTACTTCCTGGAGGAAGCGATCACGGATGGAGTAAGAAGAATGAATCAACTAGAAGGGTTGTAAGAGGTTTACAGGCAGAGAGACTGTGCAAAGATCTTCTAGGAGGAGGCAGCTGGAGTGTTTGGCAAACAAAAGGAAGGCCAGTGGGGATGAAGCACAAGAAACAAAGTGTCTCTGACACCAAATGAGGCAGGGGAGGGGCAGGGGTGTGGGCCACGAGTGCTTCGGAGGCCGTGATATAGCGTTTCGTTTTAACCGTAACAGCACTGGGGAGCACGGGGATACTGGAGTCAAAATAAACACACCAATAGCACTTCTGAAGCCCTGACGATTATCTTAAGATGTGGTACCTACATGCAATGGAATAGTACTCGGCCATAAAAAGGCAGGAAACCTTCCCAATGAAATCTTACAACACGGATGGACCTAGAGGGCATTCTGCTCAGTGAAGTAAGTCAGACTGAGAAAGACCAATACCGTATGATCTCACTTACAGGTGGAATCTAAAGAACAAAATAAACGAACAAACAAAACAGAAACAGACTCATAGATACAGAGAAACTGATGGTTGCCAGGTGGAAGGGGGGATGTGGGGCTGAGTGAGAAAGGTGAAGAGATTAAGAAATACAAACTGGAAGTTACAAAATAGTCACGGGGACATAAAGTACAGCACAGAGAATATAGTCAGTAATAATGTTGCAACAACTATGTTTAGTGCCAGGGGGGCACTAGACTACTCGGGAGATTACTGCATAATTATATACACGTCTAACCACTATGCTGTACACCTGAAACTAATATAAAATAACACTGAATGTCAACTGAGAACTTAAAAACAAGTTCTCTCTTTACTTGAAGAGAAAAGGAAGAAAGCTAATCCCTGCCTCAGACAGGGTCCTAAAAGCTGCTGCAAAGTGGGATGAAATGCCCAGAATCACCTGCTTTACATTTCAAGATCAGAGGCAGGAAGAGAATCTGGGTTTCTGAAATTCTGACCTGCGTTTACTTCCTGCTACCCTAGGGTAAAAGCCAAGAGCCATGACTAGCAGAAGCACTCATGGTTCACAACTAAAAGTACAAATCAGCTGAGAGAGGCATAATGGGCCAGATAAGAACCGGGGGGAGGGGGGAGGAGGGAGGAAAGCCTGAGGGACCAGGAGGCCATAGCCAAGACAACTTTTGATGATGGAGAAAATTACAAAAAAAAAAAAAAAAAAAATTTGACGTGTGGCGAGACAAGACCATTTGATTTGCCATTTGAACCAAACATGCCCATTCCCCTTCCCGCCCCCCATTTTCCAAGATCATTTCAGAGCTCTGTGAACGCTGAACAGGTCACTTCACTGCACTGAGCCTTAGTTCGGCCCTCAGTAAAATCAGAGTTAATAAATCCCTCCCAGTGGTGTCCCTGAGAAGGAGCTAAGGAAATGACAGCGGAACATACCCTCCACTTTAGCGGTCGCTGAGTACAACTTAAGTCACTCGTCTAGTTCCTAGCGGGACGTTGGAGCTGATGTCAGCAGAGGATGTGGTCCACTTTCTCTTGTGTGAGAACTAGGGGACAAACACCACCACTCCCCCCCCCACTTTTAGGCGACCTGGGAGATTACAAGGAGAGAACGTGCGTGCGTGCGGGAACTCTGTGGTTGCTTGACATCCAGCAAAAATAGCAGCGTCGAGCTTACACAAGAACTATGCCGAGAGGACCGGGCTTTGTGCAGGTTCAGAAGGCAGCATCTACAGTTAATCAGGACTCAACTTGCCTAGACAGTCAGAAACGAGATGCATTTATAAATGGAGGGCAACTTTTATACTGTTAATAGTTATCAATAAATTCTCTGCCTAATGAACAATTTTGAAAACCCAAGAGATGACACTCTCTGGAAAGCTGCTGTTGCATAATTAGTTACATGGGGGGATGAGTAGGGGGTGGGGGAGAAGAAAAGGACATGCTAATTAGATTTAAATGTGGTCAACTCCCCTTGGACCGAAGTACAGCCAAAGGGCGTTGTCTGAATTGCCCATCTTCTGGCTTAAAACCCTAACGGCTTCCAATTACCCTCTCGATAAGTCTAAAGCCCTTACTATTATGTGTAAGACGGACTCTGTCTATTTGTCCAGTCTCAACAACTCCCTTACCTTCTTCTGTCTACCCTCCAAGATCCAGCCAATTGAACGGCTCCCCTCTCATGCACCCATTCTACCGTCTAGTCATTAAGGAACCTCACAATTGACCTTGCCACCATCACTGCATTTCCAGATGACCTGGAGGACGTGCTGCTCTCAGCTGAGAAAAAATGGCAGAGCAGCACCCAAGGCATTTGGGATCTTGGCTCAATGGTGGGGAAATCCCAACCTCTGGCCACTTTATTTCCCTGTCAGTTTGATAGCTATTCCTCTGAGAGGACATCTCTCAGGAAACAAGCCCGTGGGTGTCAGGATGGGCCAATCACCCCAATAGGGGTTTCTCCCCCATGCTGCCTCTTCCTTCCTTAGTAAGGGGACAGCAGGAAGTTCTGTGTTAGGGAGCAGTCAGTCCACGGGGAAAAGCCAGCGTGTACAGCAGCTAGTCGAGCAGTAGCTGTGGAAGAGATGAAAGCTAACTAAAAGCTACATCAAAGAGTTCAGGGTCTACCTTCAATAGCCCGGGGGAAAGCACAGCAAGAAACAGAGGCACAAGAGAAGGTGCCATACACTCAAAAGGAAGATAAAGGGGCAAAGAGGTGTATGGAGGGGAGGGCAGTGATCCCGGGCAGAGTGCCTTCCAGAGGGGACCTGGGAGGTCCAGCTGCAACAAACGGTATTTTTTTTCTCTGAAAAATAAAAAAGGTGTTTGAGAAAGGACATGGGTGTCCACTGCCCCTTAGAGAAGACAGGCAACAGGGTTTGTTCCAGGATTTTGACCTTTCCTGGGCCATTTTCCTGTATTTTTGCTCCCTTTAAACCCAAAAGGAAAGGCTTGCCCTCTCATGGGCTCTCCATCATACCGGTTTCTCTGCTACTCGGCTGTCACAACCAGCCAGACTTGAAATGACACATAGGATTGAATTTCCCGTACTTTCCATTCTGGAGCCTACTGAATGCGTCCTTCTCATTTTGAACAGGGACAGGATGAACTGGCTTCTATTTTTCCTGGAGAGGCAGCCAAAAGCCTTCGGTCATCCATCCCCACTGGAACTTGCCTTTATCTTTACTCCACCTTTCTTTTCTCACTTTTGTCTTTTCCACAGAGCAGACACCAGTAAGGAAGTCCATCAGTGTATAATATTTTCTCCATCTGGTGTCTCTTCCTCAAATATACAGATGATGTAATTTCCATGTCATCATTTCTGCAATGAAAGCTTTCTGATAAATCTCAAACGTTCACACAACCCCTGGTTCTCTTTGGCTAGTAAGGCTCCCAGAGTGCTACAGGGAAGAAAATGACATCAGAAGTCTTCAAGTGGAACAGAAGGATGTAAAAGAGAAGGGAGATGGAGAGAGAGACGGGGGACAGCTACCATCACGAGGTAAAGGGAAGGACAGGTTGCGTTTTCCCTGCAGTTTGGCAAAGCAAGCATGCAAGCTGAAAGGTCAGTGCTGCTGAAAGAGGAACAGAAAGCGACACACGGAGGCAGAGACAGTGGTGCTACCCGCAGCAATAACACTGCAGTCACCGTGGAACATCAGAGTGGAAGACGACACTGGGGAGAGGCCTGGCTGATGCTTTCAGGGTGTGAGAACCCTTGCCCAACAGGGAGGGGTGCACATGTGACAGCCCTTCGGGAATGTCCACCAAGGACCCACCAAAGCGGTCAGGAGCCCTTCGGGCCCAACAACACACACAGCAGAGTTGAAACGTGTGCCTTCTTCCTGACAACCCCACTAAAACACGGCCCAACAACATCAATCCTGGTAGGACTGCAGAGCAAAGGAAAAACCCCAACATCAGCACGCATCTGGAGACGGTACCACTAACCAGTCAATATCAACTGGGCTCCACGTAAGGTCGTTTGCACCCTGGGATTTCAAAAATCACATGAGGCATGGGACTGCCCTCACGGATCTTGTCATCCAGTTGGGCAAGCAAGACATCCACGCATGAAAACCAGGGATGCCAACTGTTCACGACGGCCACTATTTCTCAAACTGGGAGGAAGCACAAATCCCTGCTAGAGATAAATGTTCCCTTCAAGCTGCTGACTTAATTTTTAAAATAATAGTGTTTGTGTAAGTCTGCGCAAACATGACACATGGTATCGTATTTAGAGCTTTTACGCTAACCTAATAAAACTGGAATGCATCGTTGTAATTCAGCGTGATAGACGTTGCTGTTTCGCCGAAACGGAACTGCTGATGTCGTTTTCATGATTTAGGTTTCCATGGTGCCGGACGGAGCCACAGGTGCCACAGCACAGAGTGGTGACCAAGATTCTCAGCCCGACTTTACTAAGAGCCCGGTGCCTCTGAGACTTGGAAGAACAGGAGCCCTTACAATCAAGCTGCTTCCACCCTGCTGTACAGAGCAGGGGAGTCCCCTGACCAGACATCGGGACCCAGGGACAGAACTGTGCTTCAGACAGTCAGCATTCTGGCATTCAGAGTTGAACGCAGACAAGTGTTGTCGGGAATCAAAGGGGCATCAACCCCTCTCTCCCTAGTATAGGCTCACGAGATATGATCCACCGCTAGGAAGACAGCTGCCCCGTCTGCCTCGAGTTCCCCTTTTGTGCCCCGCAACACGTGTGCGGGCAATCAGACTCCTGGGAGCTGACGGACCCATTTATCTGGTGCTTCGTCACTGGCCAGACTCCATGGCCAGCACAGCTGGACTGGAGATTGAGTAGAAAGAGTCCCCTTTCGGAACTACTCAGGGCCACACTGAGACCACAGAACACAACAACATAGAAAACATTATATAACAGATATGCCTTCTCTAAATGCTTGTAGTCTCTGCTCTCAACAGACTTAGGTGATAGGACAACAAGTTCATGGAACAATGTGATTTCAAACGGAATGACTTCTCAGGGAGGACCCGATAGGATCGTCTCTTACAAACAGTGGCTTGATGTAGGAAGGACTGCAGGAAACAAAGGGAGGGAAGGAGAGAAGGGAGGGAGGAAAGAGAGGTGAGGTATTCTATACTTAGAAGATTTCATATGTGAATATTGCAGAATTTGGTATGTGAATATTGCAATATTCTGGACCATTCAATTTGCTAACTCAATGTCCCTTATCTAATGCTACGTCCTTGATGTTTGGTTCAGAAAACACACTCCCTGAAAAAAATAGCATAAATATAGACACTCGTCATAAAACACAGAAGGGCTGACCCACGGAGAGTTTGGTTTCATCTGCTTCCTTTCTCCCCATAGTTTCCAATACAGCTATTCCTTGGAGAGTGGAATAAGGCTGCCACCCTTAACATCAGTCTTAAAAAAAAAAAATATATATATATATATATATATATACACACAAATATATATATATATATATATATATATATATACACACACACACACACACACACACAAAACAGTAGAGGGGGCATAGAGAGTCTTTCTGCCTGGTCTCTAACCTCTGGTAATGGGATGGAGACGGGGGAGGAAGGCGTCTGAGTTTCTGAGCTCCTCCATCTCCCCTGGAGCACGGGACGCTGCCAGGTGGTGACACTGGGGTCACGTGCCTGCCTTTCCTATCACCATGTCATTTCAATCAGACTCATCATTACCTGGAGAAGCGCCGGGAAATCCCTCTGACACTAGGTAAAAGACAAATGACCCTGTCCTAAAAACCTAGACGGATTAAGACATCTTTCAGAAACACATCTGTTTTGCTTCAGCACCCAGTACACCACAAACCCACAGGCTACAAACGCCAGTGCCACGAGACTGGAAAGATGGATAAGCAGAAAACCAGGAAAATTGGAATTGATTAGGTGGTGGGGGCAGAGCTCGGAGCTCGTGGAACAACTGCAAAATCTGACGGCTTCATTTAGCCTTTTGGTCTCCACCACGGCACAGACAGACATTAGTGGAGCTTCCAGAATGTCCATCTTTGGTACATTAGCTCCTCACTCAGATGGGCCACTGGACGGTGGTGTGATTCACAGCATAGCAGAGGTGGAAGTTAATTTATTCCATACATATAACCAATGGAACGGAGGTAATCAAGTGCTGCCTAGGAAAAAGATCATTACAGAACAACTTAGATAAATAGATAAGGGGGAGTTTTGTAAACAGGCTACCAGTCTTTTAATGTCGAACGAGCATTTCTAAAGTTCTAGGACCTGTGATTAAAACATGTTTTCCTTTGAAAGGGTCTTTTCACGGTCTGTGTAATTCTGTCTGTAGTATGATTTCCCTTTTTTTTTTTTTTAAAGACTATTGTTTCTAGCTGATTCTAAGGCAGCATCCTAAGATATATGCATACCAATAACCAAAACAAAAAAGATGTGCAATGATAAAATGGTAGTATTTAAATAAAACATGAGATGCAGTTTTTCACCCATTAGATTAGCAAACCTTCAACATTGCTGGAGTGGCTGCCAGAAATGGATCTGCTTCTGCACAGATCAGCATGACTGGGAGAATAATTTAGCAAAATCTCACAAAATACAGAATGCTCATAAGCCTTACCAACCATCCTCCTTAATATTTATTCTGGAGTTCCATTGGAAGGAGAACGCCAGTGACTGCCAGCACTGGTCTGAACAGTGAAAACCACTGACCCCACTGGGAAATAATACAAAGGTGCATCAGTGAGGGGCTAGTCGAAAAAATAGTGTCCTAGCCATAAAATGGAATAATGCACAGCTGGTAAAAGGGAAAGGTTGTTCTGTATGTCTTCTTATAGAGAAATTGCCAGGACGTGTCATTCAACGACAAAGTCAATACAAAACAGTGTACGTGTGGTCTGATTTCCTTTTTGTAAGAAGAGTAATTATACATACACACAGTTATCTGACTAGAAAATTCTTCTTCAAGGAATATTAAAAAATCATTACGTTCAGCAAGAAGTTGTGTTGGATGTTTTTCATGCTCTTACACCTTTTATGTATCTTGCAATTTTTACACATTTTATAATTTTATTATACTTTATCTGCCACTTCCGTTTTCTAACTATGCGTACGTAACACTCTGATCTATGCAATGTCACCGGCAACACTCTAGAAAATGGGGGCATGGTCATCATTGTTGTCTTGTAAATACTTTTTATACAGTATCTAATAAATTTTATTTTACTGATAACGGAAGTAGACTCATACTTCCACGTTCACCTCGCTTGAGTGGATGCCGAGGGAAAGCAGCAGGAAATCATGGCCCCTGAGAAGGGACAGGATGAAAGAGCTCCCTCTGGAGTTCCGGGCTGCATGTGCGGGGAAGGACAGGAAAGCTGACACACAGGGCGGTGCCGTATCTACCTATTTCCAATTTGCAGTACGTGAAGGAACGCGCCACTTAATGGTCGTAATACTGAACAGTCGATTTTCATGTGACCTCAGGTACTCCATGAAAGCTACACAAGGTCCATGTGTGATTGGAAAAGATTTAGGTCACCACATACTAGGGTCCCTTGTAACATTTCCAGGTAGAACTTACTACACTTTGTCATTATCTTGTGTGTGTTTATATCATTGTAGAGTTGTGTGTTCCTGCCCATAGACTAAATGCTCTATGAGGTCAGCCTTATAAGAGTTTTCCTCTCTATTTTGTCACCAGCACTGGTCACAGTGACTGGTGACAAAATAGAGAGGAAACGTTGAAGAGAAGGGAAGATGGTTCACAAAACATCCCTCAAATACTCCCTCATTTAGCAGGTATTTCTTTGGTACCTGCTTTGTGCCGAGCCTGTTGCTAAGCAGTGGGGACATAATGGTGACTCAGGTAACCAGAGCTCCCAGCCTCATGTGTCCCACCATCTAGCAGGGGAGGCTGCTGTGTACATTTGGGGAATTACAATACAGGGTGACAAGCCAGGACTCGGGTTCGTGCAGGTATGTTCTGAGCAAACAGTGCGGGGCCAAGGGTGAGCTTCTTGAGATAAGCGGAGTTTACACAGAGACTTCAAGAAAGAGTACGACTTAACCAGGTTTACCAAAAGGGCGCACATAGTGGGAACGGCAAGCTTTAAGGCTCAGAGGCAAGAGAAACTGCGGCATGTTGGAGAAAATAAAGCCATTTCCATAGGGATGGCATTTACAGAACAAGGGAAGGACTGAATCTCACAGGGTCTTGCATAAGTCATGTCAAGAAGGACAGAGAAGAAGATTCAGCTTCATCTTTTCAATAGGGGCGGACAGAGCCGGGTGTGTTTTAGAAAGCGCTCTCTGTCCACAGCGTAGAGAATCAACTGTAGGGAAGAGAGAAGAGAGGTGCGGGGTGGGGGCCTTAACTGGGATGAAATGCTGAGTGAGAGCAGTAACCACAAGAAGCCCCGACTGGGACCACATTCATCCCTGCTCTGTGCGGCCCGGCATGTTAGCACATCAAAGACTGGGAGCCCCCAAATCTCATCAAAAACAAGCGTGGGAGCATGTGGGAGAGAAGGAAGGGGGTGCACTCTGGTGCCCAGCATGAGCCATGGGCTCCTGCCCCAAACCTCTGTCTGACCGCTGGCATGATGAGACAACACAGCCCTGCGTTCTCCAGGTCTTACAGGAAAGGTGACCTTCGTGGATCTTACCGTCTTACACAAGATGCGTCACCTTCTCAGAGGAAGGGATGACTGGCAACCCACTGAAGAGGCTGATGGAGACCACACACCTGAGTTACAGCTTTGAGTCAGCCTTGGACACATGACTTCCCTCTGTAGGTCTCAGTGTCCTCATCGATAAAATGGGGAGGGAGAAGAGGGGGTCAATTCTAGGGGATTTCCGAAACCTGACATACACACCACATAGTATTTTAAAACATTAACCTCTTTATCCCATCTCACCTGGACGAAGATTTTAGTCCAAATGACTGAACCCCATACAAGACCCAGAAAAATACCTTCCTCTGAGGGTAGGTCCCAATTCCCCACAGCCCCTTTCTAGACCATTTATGGATCTCTTTCCGGAGGCACAGATGCATGCTTAAAAGAATATACTTTGGGTATGACAGTCCTAAGTAAAATATGCTTTGCTTAATATTTTCCACACTTGTGTGGCCCAGAGCAGGTTACTTCCCCTTACAGGGCCTCTATATCACTATCTGTAAAATGGGTGTGATAATACTCCTCTTTAAGGGATGATATATTTTGAAAGACGTGCCCGACACACAGATAATGCCCGACACACAGATCTCAATAAACCACAATTATCAGAATTATCTACATGATTACTCTTAATAGACCAGACATTGTCCCCTGAATTAAACATACTTCCCCTCTTTGTTCTCCTTGGTGTATTATGATGCTACGTAAGTAACCAATGGATCAGGTAAGCAGCACAGGTCTAGGGCCGATGGCCCATGAACTTGTCTGCAGCCAGTGGTCTCCCTGGCTCTTGATAGTGGGTGGCCCTACTCCTAATACGTGCCTCTGAAGAGAGGCCAGTGGCTGCATAGGAAGCCGTGCAGCAGGGCACAGCTGCTCTGCAGATCCACAGAAGGCTTCAAAATGACACCCATCGGGCACCTGTGTCCGGCAATGAATTCACAGCAAAAAATTAAAATGAGCTCAAGACAAACAGTCCATCCCTCAAAACTATGTGTTAGCTTAATCATCATAAAATAACAGCCAGTGACACATCCTGTGAAGGTGTGACTTCCCCCTAGATTGGTTCCAGGACTCCGAGAAAAGTGGGAGTGGGGGCGGGGGGGTAGAGTATCTATTTTAGCCCCTTCCCCTCTGGGGCAACTGTCTGCCATCTTGTCTGTGTCTCATGTTGATCTACAGGGAAAGGTGCCTCTGCCCTTTGCTTCTGGAATTGATGGTCTTGGACTCCACTGTTACTGCCCCCGTTTCCTGAAAGGTCCCTTGATTTATTCCCTTTATATCAGAACACCGCATCTGCTCATTATGTAGGAAGGTCACTGGAAGGGAGATATTTCTTCCAGCTTCAATAGTAGATCAGTTGGCCTTTTTTTCATCTCTCTCTTGGCACGGCAGGAGCCCTGAGAGAACGGGAGAGGCCGGGACAAACAATCAAGGCAAATTTATTCCTGAGCAGAAAGCGGAATGCAAGGACTGGGCAGAATATATAAATATGCAAAGCAAGCTCATCGGCAAGTGTCCTCAGTTTCTATTTCAACTTTTATATTCAAAGCTAATTATTCCCGTCAAGAGGAAGTCCTACCTTAACTAAGTTGGCGAGAGACCATTCGTCACTGGTTATGTTTTTATGTTGTAGCCGGGGCCTGAATTTCCCATCGCATTCATTTCCCAGTGGGGACCCACGTTTAGCTAACACTTTAAAGAGTGGATATATATATTTAAATGAGATATGGCTGGCGTTGTTATGGGAAATTGTTTTTACAAGGAAATTATATGTGTTCAACTTCTAAATTACCTTTCCTTACTTGTCCATCTTAGCTTGCCTTTTCTTTTGGTCAAAAATAAGGAGAGGGAGGGAGAGAGAGATTTTAATTAGATGAACTGGCAGGGCCATCGTAGGCTGATGAAACTAGAATTGCTTAGACCAATGAAATCAACATTTGCAACCCATACGCATGTCGATGTTGCTATACATTCATTCAGAGTTTCTCAGAATAGTCTCAGAACGGAATCGGCTCAGGGACCATCTCGCGGAATCCCCTTGGGAGCTTGTTTACAGCCGTTTCTGGGACCCACACCAGCCATCCCGAGCCTAGCATCTTAGAGGTGGAACCCAGGAATTTGCATGTTAAACACACCCCGGACTGAGAGCCGCTGAGCTGGTCAGTGTGTGCAGGTGTAGGGCCTGTGTCCCTATGACGCAGCCTTGCCTTCATTTCAGAACCTGACAGTAGAGGGAGCTCTTCTGCCCAAAGCCCAGCCTTTTAAGAGGAAAAACAACCCAGGGAGTTCTAAGGGACTTGACAAGAAAGCACTGCTCTCCAGGATGGCAGGGGAGTTATAGTTTTGAAGATAACCTCTCACCTCCTTAGGTCCCGTGACAGATTCAATCAGAGAAGCACTCTGCCATCGTTTCATTATAACACAAGCTGGGACCAGAATAAATGTAACATCAATGATAACGCACTTAAACGGATGAATTTTGTGATATGTAAATGTTACCTCCATAAAGCCAGTAAGTAAACATTTTTAAATTTCTTTTTCTTTTTTAAGAAAATGATTGTAACGAGTGTGAATGTCTTCAGGAGCTCAAATGTTCAAGCCTTTAATATCTCCTTAACGAAATTCTCTGGGGCTCTTCAAAATACATCCATACATTCAACTAATGATTACTGAGTCCCGTTCTAGGCACAATTTAAGATTAGATGCTACAAAATAAAGCTTAACAATCTTTGACTAAATTATATATGCTATCCCCCACCCCCACCAGTTTCCACGGACTGTGTCCATAAAACAAGCATCAAAGTATGTTAATTTTTAGTTTGGTTTCCTTATTATTTGCTAAACGAAGCTACCTGTAGGCTTCTAACTCTTTCCAATGCAGAATTTAATTTGGCGACTAACAGACCAAAGCAGAGAGAGCATCAGGGACCACTTCATCTGCCTAAGGAGACTGGTACTTACCGTGATTCCGTCTCTCAAGAGGAACTAAGCGAGCACTGCAAGGAAGGGCTTCTTTCCTATGACACTGCTGATGGCACCAGTGTCAGGGGCCAGCTCCCACTGTGTGACACTCTGGGCAAATCCCTGGGAAAGAACAAGCTCGAAGAGTGACCTCCAGGGGTAGGACTGGCCAGGCAGGGGCCACTGGCAGGACAAGCAGACGATAAGGAGTAGGTGCTTCTCCGTCCTTCCCTGAACCCTTCCATGATTCTCCAAGCCCATGGGAGCCACCACCTAAGACACCGTCACTGGCAAATAACTGAGTTCAGATTACCAGAGTAACAACTTTTCGCTTTCGCCAAAGTGCTTGAAAAGAGGGGTGGCAGTCACTCCTGCCCCGTATGTCCTTCCAAAGGGACTCCAGAAAGGCAGGGGGCACTGTTTCATCTACAACTAATTTTGATCAGTCTTCCCTTTTGAAGTGTCTGGAAAAGCTGTGGACTCCGAGTCTCCTTGTAGGGGCTCCCAAAGAGTGCAAGAGGGCAATTCTCCAGGAAACGCGCTCTGCCACTGTTGGTCCTTTGTGGTCACCTCTCTTTAGTTCTCCCCCCAGAACAGAATGCTGAGGTCATCAGTCGGCACAGAATGGTCCATGCCTCACGGCTGGTTGTAAGTCATTGCCAGACACTCAGCTCTGCTGTCCAAAGACCCTTCGCCCTTCTTCTCATCATGCCGGCCGGACGAGTTTTAAACTACCCCCAGGTAAAAAGAAAAAATTCCAGTACATCAAATGAATATGAACCTGCATCTAAACACCAAGGGGGGATGAGCATTTATAACACAGCTACCATACGCCGAACACTATACAAAGTACATGGCATTAGCCCCCAAAACAACTCTTAAGACATAAGCTCTGTGCCTCTGTTTACAGATGAAATAACTAAAGCAAGGAGGAGTGTAATAAAACGGCTTCCTGCAAACACGAAAGCCAAATTCGAAACTTGAGCCTGACCTCCTTCCCAGCAAACTGTGGTGTTTCAAAATTCAATAAAGGATCACATTCCTTGCTTGAAGGTCAATTAGCACAGTATGGAAAGTTTCTTTACAATTCAAGTCGATGGCTTGCTGATCCAAAATTTAAGAGGCTCCATGAACAGATACAAGCGTGATATCTTATCACACTTCAAGGGTTACACATTGTCCTCATGACAGCTAACAATTCACTATCTGTCTTTTTGTTTGTTTGTTTGTTTTCCATTTTACATTTACAGGGCTTATTCTCCTTTCATTCATCCTTTCCTTCAATTCCAAAGCTCTGCCCAACCCGGCTGAATTCTTCCTTTGTAGTTTTGCCTTAGACCACTGTCCACCCTACGTCGTGCTTCTCTTCACAATCTCAGTGTTTCTGTCCCTCATTTCCTCTCACCTGCATGACATCTGGCACTCGTGGGGTCCCTTGTCTTCCTTGCTAGGGAACTTTTTCCTGCTGATATACACAGTCCTGCCTCCAGCCCCTGGAACCGAAAGTTCTCTACACTCTGGGACCCTCCCCTGGGCATGGCTGACTTGACCACCATGGGCCCCTAGCCGGGAAACAAGCCATCAGTAGGTGGCTAACCGGCCAGTGACGCGTAAGGTTCTGCCAGGTAGAGAGAAGCTCTGTCCACGGAGAGCTAAGACGGCCGTTTGGGTGGGGCCCCAGGCAAGACGAAGAATTAGCAGTCTGCCCTCCCAGCGGAATGAGCTGCAGGAGGCGCTCTTGAGGACCTCTACATAAAAGGGCCTCCGACTGTCCTCTGAGGGATGGAGAGAGAGTGTGTCGCCTCTGTTCCTGAAGCAGTTCGTTTCTCAGTTTCTATTCACGCAACGTTTGGATGACTTCCCTTTCCTATCTGGAATTTGCAAAAGAACTTTGTCCTTGTATTAAAACTTTTTTTGTGTTTACTTGTCAGTGAAAGGAACTTGATGGGCGACTTTCCTTTTCTTGACCCATCCAACACTCATCCGTCGACCCACCTCCCCGTGAAGCCATTTCTACACTCAGACTCTCTCTCTGTCGACTCTTCTCCAACAAGCATCTTTAATACTGCGCCACAGTTAGCACGCAACTTCACGCCGGCAGGGGGTTTTCTACTTCAGGCGTATGACCTCAGTGAGACAGCACTCGCCTCCAAATCTGAGACAATTTTCGATCGACTTGAATCTACTCAAATGTTAGCAGACCCCCCCGCCCCCATCTCATTCCTTCCATTAGATCCTCAGAATACAAGAAGGCAATTGTGTGGATGGCACCTAGGGACACTTTCACACAGAATCCCAGAACTTCCTGGGCGGACAGGCTGCAGTGAATACATTTACCCGTTCAACGTACATTAGGGACGCGCAGAGCAGTCAGTGGTCAGTCAGCTAAGATTCAGCAGGAGCTGTCATATCTAGAAGGTTGGGGGGAATCCAAATATGGAACATCCCAACAGAACATTTTATTCTTCATACTTTGTAATGAAAAATACAAAACTACCCATCTTTTCACAGATAGAGGACTCTGAGCCACAGTGAAACACGCCAGCAGGGCTTCTCTTCTCTAAATTACTAAGGCTCTGGCCAGGGCACTTTTATTTTCCCTTAAAAAAAAATAGTATTGCTTTTATAAAGGTGGTTTATTTTTACAGCAATAGAAGCCCTGGAACAGTAAACAGGAGGTGAATGTATGAGGCTTTAAAGGTGAAAGGGGTTATTTAAGAGTGTTATCAGAACTAGCCAGCTGCAAACATTTACAGTATTACAAAACCCTAAACCTTCCCCTTCATAGCCGGGCTCCGTAATTCAATAGGCCACCCTTCTGTGGGGGGATAGGGTGTCTTTATAAACTTAATGTCACACAACCCAGATGAGCCCAGCCCCCTCTGCCATCCTGCTGCATAGATGAACCAAACGGAGTAAAAATTATTCCTGCCACTTTCCAAGTGCAATGGAAAGTCTGTTTCCCTAAGGGTGGATGAGTGATGGATGGGAAATGACACAGCAAGTTAGTGGCAAAGCTGGGATTTGAACCCATGTCTTTTGGAGACTGCAAACCATGATTTTAACCTGTTACTCTGACATTACTCATCTCTCCTCCCCAAGGAACACAAACCTTGATTGATCTTGTGGGCAGCATTTATAAACACTCAGGAAGAGGGACTTCATGGTAAATGACCTGCCCGCAATATCTACCTTTTGGAGCTTCACAAGGCACTCTAGCAAAGGCTCTGAGAAGGTCTGCAATAGAGATGCTTGCTTTTGTCATGTAACTCAGGCTTTCCAAATTCATCTGACTTTTAGAAGCCCACTTTGTGTCACAGGAGAAGATTCGACTGCCAGGGATGGGGACACATATTGCATGCATGCCAAACACAACCTTGGTGAGCAGAGATGGAAAAACCCCATGTCGTTATAAACAAAATCCTATTTTCCCTTATGGAGAAAAATAAGGGCAGGGCAGTAGCTGGGGATCCTAACCACTTGAAGCCCCTCTCAGGGCTCGGCTGTGCCGTTTCTCCCAGGTCTCCTTCTCCCAGGTTTATTCTGCAGTGTCGCCCGCTGCAGCCTATGGAAGCGGAACCGAAGGCTGGCTTCCTCCAGTGCAGTGTGGTTACAGTGGGGACAGCCAGGCTGCTGCAACTGGCTCATATGAGGTCAGACAATTAAGCTCGAGAACTTACTGTGACAGTGTCGCTAACCTTTTTTTGATATCAGAGGGCTTATTCATTATGAATTGGTACCAACCGGGCAAACAGTGAACCAAGTTTACTATTTGGAAGTGCTGAAAAGGCTGCGTGAAAAAGTTAGACGACCTGAACTTTTTGCCAACAATTCATGGCTCTTGTATCACGACAATGCACCAGCTCACACGGCACGGTCTGTGAGGGAGTTTTTAGCCAGTAAACAAATCACTGTATTGGAACACCCTCCCTACTCACCTGATCTGGCCCCCAATGGCTTATTTCTTCACCCGAAGATAAAGGACATACTGAAAGGAAGACATTTTGATGACATTCAGAACATCAAGGGTAACATGATGACAGCTCTGATGGCCATTCCAGAAAAAGAGTTCCAAAACTGCTTTGAAGGGTGGACTAGGCGCTGGCATCAGTGCAGAGCTTCCTAAGGGGAGTACTTCAAAGGTGACCGTACTGATAGTCAGCAGTGAGGGATGGAGCACTTTTTCTAGGATGAGTTCGCGAACTTACTTGTCAGACCTCGGACTCTCACAAACAGATAGGACAGACATTTGCTTAGGTGGCTTTGAAACCTCAGTTTTCTCATACAGTGATTTAAAAGAAGCTTTCCTCTGTAGGGGTAAACAAAGCTTTACTTTGTTGTGATAACTAGAGGCAACGTGTTAAAATACCTGGAGTAAGTCACCCTTACTGCTGTCCTCGTTTCAGAGTTGGCAAAAATGACGTTTGCTTTGCCTGGAAATCACCACTGTGTTTCGCCTCCTGAGCAAAACCCTGGCCCCTTGATCAGGCCCGGCTGCAATGTCACCTCGTCCTGAAGCTTCGCTGCTCCTCCACTCCCCATCCCACCCACACGCCCAGCCCCGAGCAGAATCGGCCGTGTCCTCTGCCCACACCACTAACCACAGGGCTGCCCTCTTCCTGTGCACGTGTCTGTCTTCTCTAGGAGACTGTCAGCTCTTTGAAGACAAAGCACGTGTCATAAACACAGTGTCTTCTGCTCACAGTGCCCACCACAGTGCAGGGCATAACAATGCCCAGTGAATAGTATGGAGGAGGCGACGTAGGAGAGTGTCATCAATTACGATTCCTACCTGCAGAGAACGTGCCTTCTAACTGAGATACCAGAAATGAGCAATGAGTGACCCCAAGGGATGGTGTCAAATGGGTGACACAGTCCAGTGAAGAAAGCTCGAAGGATACCCCTCAGCATGTCTAGGAGCCACAGACAAATACTGTAGGCCTGCTCACACTTATTCCCCATGGAGACAGGTTCCAACGTTACATCCAGAGGGAAGAAACAGGTGTAGTATATGGCTACTGGCAGAGCCGGACGGTTCAACAACAAGAGGAAGAATATTAGCTGTGACTTTACAGGGACATGACCTTGAATTCCAGTGGTGTCACCTAGCATCTTGGTACCACTGGGAAAGCTCGTCAAGCTAAGTTTCCCTCTGTGTAAAAAATTGCTAGCGGCGTCCACTTAAAAAGTTGTTTACGGGATTACATAGGAGGCAATGTAAAAATGCACTAGGCAGAGTGTCAAGTTCAACAGAGGTACTCAATACACTCGATCCATTAATAATTAATAGTTATGTCCCCACTAGACTAAGCTCTTTAAGGTCAGCGACCTTCCCACAGGAATCCGTCGTGACTGCCCCACGTGGCACCAAGCACAGGCCAGACACTCCATCAACACTCACCGCACAGTTAAATGAACAAATGGTAAGAATCAAAAGCAAAATGAAGCAGGAAAAGCACCGAGTCACCCATCTCTCCTACTTATGAAAATTCGAGCAGCCCTACCTGTGAGACAGGGTGTCTCTGCTCGTTCGCGGAGCAAGCTATGGGCTGAGCCATTCACTGGTTTTAAAACGGAACACATTTATGCCCAGCATTTTGACACATTTAAACAAAAATGTACTCTCCCCTGACAAAATAAGACACTCAAAAAAGACAGAAAGAGGCAAGTATGAAAACAAAAAGTAAATACATACGAAGTGCTTTGTGAAAGGAAATATATACTTATGTATAAATATGTATAAATACGTATTCACATATAAGACATCTCTACATCTAAGAATTAAAAATAGGAAGTATTAATAGCAGGAAAAGGTATACTAGGAATGTGAGATATATATGTAATACATATTTTCCTAATGATTTTCAATATATGTGTGCATTTTCCTGTTAAATCTGCCCACTCACTTTTTTTTTTTGGTACATTGTATGTGAGAAACAGCTTTAATATAATTATAAGCCAAGGCACAAAGTCCTTACTTCATCACTGAATGTGCTAACTATAGATGTAATCAAAGCATAAGCACAAAAGAAAATGGAAAGACATCCTTGGCCTGTGAGGGAGAAACCATGACTTGTCTTAGGTTGCGTTAGTTTTTTTTCTCAGCCATTTAGCGTGCATTCCTGGCGTGCTCACTCAGGGAACAACAGCAGAAAACAGAGGGAAAGCTTGCCCTTTTGCCTTTTTTTGTTTGCCTCTGGAGGATCGATCTAAGAACACCAGGAAGTCGAAGAACCAGCCAGGGGGAAAAAGTTGTCCAGCCCCACTGGGAGGGAGCCAGTGTGGTCTCTGCCCCATTTCCTCTGAGGTGACCGCAGTTGTCCTATTTGCTACAGGGAAGCAAAAGCACTGAGGGTGGCATGGACTCGACCCTGCAGAAGTGGTGGGCTGTGGCTGTGGGCAGGTGAGGGAACCAGCATCAAGGTGCAGCTTCTGCAAACCACTGGCGTCCATTTTCACACGGCCTCCCTTCCATCACTCAGCCCCCAGCCCTTGTACATCGGAGATATGATCCACACGCTTTTTTACCCACTGAAATCATCTTACTCATCACCTCCTTTCCTCCCACAGGTCCCACTCTCTGCATCTTTTCTGCCTGCGGATCTCCTTGTCACTTCTCGCCACAAACTGCATTAAAACCCATCACGCCAGACTTCCCCTGCAACTTGAATTATGATTTAATTACCACTCTAGACATCTTTCTTGTTGGAGAACCTTGCTCATGGTCACATTACATCAGAAATATATACTTTCGAGTCACACAGGCCTGGTTTTCAATCCCGACTATCCTTCTACAAAGCTGCATGACCTTGAGGATATTTCATAACCTCCAAGATTCTGTTACTCAGGTCAAAAATGAATACAGCTGTCCGTATTTCCCAGGGTTGCTTATAACATGAGCATTTGCAAAAAGAAAAAGAAAATATGCAAACTGCTTCGAGCCAGCACAAAGGATGGCTTCAATCTAGGCCACCCCCCTTCTTACCATGACAACAGAAGGGATAAAACTCAACTTATGAAAGTGGTCCCTGCAGGAGGGTGGTGGTGGGAGTTTAGTTACAGAATGGCCAGAAGGACTGCCTTTTCCCCTTAGCAGTAAGTGCACGAGTGGGGAGTGCTCCAGATACATGTGTCCCATGCAAATGGCCTCTTCCCTTCCCCAATGAGGTCTCATAGACGTGGACGATCAAGAGCCTCGCAATCAGACACAGAAAACCCAGGTCAACGTACCAAAAGTGCCAATTTCTGCGTGTGAGATTCTGGGAAAGATCTTTGACCTTTCTGGGTACCTGTTCCTTCGTCTCTGTTCATGACAGCCCTCGACAAGATGATGAGCTTAGGTAACACGCTGTGTCCCATGCCTTCTACGTAGTCAGCAGTCAATAGATGTTGTATTTCCAAAAGAAATCCCGCCATTTAAGTAACAGTTAATGCTGATCCTGTCGTTAGCATGTATCAGGCAGTATTCTAAGTAGTGAATGAATTTCTCATCTAATGCTCACAGGAAAAAAAGCATGAGACATACACTATAATTTTCCTATGTTACGATGGGAAAACTGACACAGATCCATCATCTGACTTGTCTCAGGCCGACAGCTGATACACGGGAAAACCTGGAACCAAATGCTCAACTTCTATCAGTTGAACCTCAGACTCTGTTCTGTTAAGTAGTCCACTCTACTGCCTCCAAAATTCAGAACAATGAGCCCCTTGACACATACCCTGTATTTGAGAACTTAATTTTCAAAAGCATAGTACCTTTCTTAATCTCTATAATATCCCACATCGATCATGGTTTTAAAGTGCAAGGAACTGAAACGAAATCTGCCTGACTTAGGAACACGTAGAAAAGATACTGGAGAGTTCACAGCATGAACGGGAATCAGAAGACCCAGGATCAGAAGAGGGGTGCAGACAGTGGCACCTGCACACTTACAGACACTTGCAAAATCACCTTGCAGGAAATTTCCATCTCTAGCTGTGATGGAATGCATTGCCTCAGACCAACCTCTTACTGAGAATAACAGTAAACCTGGATAACATCACACACACACACACACACACACCCCCCCACATCTATTTGAAGGAAAACAAAAAACTCGATTAAATGCATAGACTCTGGAGCCCCACTGCCTGCATCCACAATCTGACCACCATTTACAGGCTGCATGGTCTTGGACAAGGCAGTCAACCTTGCTGTGCCTCAGCAGTTGCATCTGTACAATGGGGATAATATCATCAGCCCAATGAGACTGTTAGGCAAACCTTCCTCTCCATCTTTATGGGATACCCAGGCAGAGCAAGAGTGGGTACAAAGAATGCCCTTGAGTAAATGTGGAAGGGAGAATGGGATGGAAACAAGGTGGTAATGGGCTGGCATTTTTCCTTATTCAAGCCCAATGGCTGAACTAGGAATCTGGAGCACATTTCTGAGGACCGATGCCTTCCAAGAGTCCCAGATCTCTGGCTTCCAAACCAGCTGCCTTACCTACAAGCAACCTTGACGGCAAAGCTACTCCAGGTTGCCTTAGGCCAGTGATTTACCTGCCACTCGAAAGTCAGTCTGGCTAGGGGAAAAAATTCTTCTGTGAAAATGATACCTTCCTCTGCTACATCTTTGCTTCATTCTCACTTTCATGTCTCATCTGCCAGCATTACAGTAGGCGGAAAGAAAACCAATAAGATTTTCTTTCTGTGAGTCCTGCAGGATCTGATAGAAGCCCAGAAGAGCAAAGCTGGAGACCTTGCTGCTTCGCCAAACATCCCTGAGCTGTCAGCTAAAATCTCACTGCAGGGTATTTATGGCTGATGACGACATACGAGGCAGAAAAAAATCACAGCATGATGTGGGGATCCCTGGTGGCCTTTGCTGCTCTCAACGACGGAGAGGAAATCGCCAGCATGAAGATCTGAGAAGTGTGGACATGGACGTCAGAGTGACAGAATCAGACAGTGAGTGCCCCATCTCCCCTCCACCTACGAGCTATTGCAGGCAAGGTCTCGTACCCACACGAATCTTCTTTCTAGGTCAGTCGGTGGAGGAAAGAATGGCCCAGCCAAGCCCAGTATTAGTCCAGAAAGGGCGCAAACGGAATTCCACAATTTGGGGCCCATAATCACTTTTGTTGTTCTCTTTTTGTCCCCTACTTTGTTTATATCCAAGTACAAATCTGAGCAGTTTTGCTTTTACAGGGAATTAGTAATTGTACACTTTTAAATTTGCATTCTCTTCATTCCTAATCCTTACCAAACGGTTTGTGACAACTTCTATTACTGCCAGATGACAGACGAAGAATGGTGTCCAGAAACGTGGCTCCCAGATGGGCATATGAGCTACTCTGCAGCTCAAATCTAGCGTGAGTGGTGGATTATTTTAAATTCACTGTTGTATTCTTTATCTACTTAGCATACTGTAGTGACCAACCCAGGCAGAGAGCTCAGTTCTCAAAGACCTGCCAGAATTTGATTCTGGGCCTACGAGACCCTGTGGGAGGGAACGTAAAATTTGAGTAGATCATAAACACTAAAATCTGGACCGTTGTACTGCATTTATTTATTTGACCCACAACCATTAATTGTGCTCCTACATCATGCAAAGTGTTGTCCTAAGCTTTGTGGCTACATCAGAGAACAAAACACACACAAATCCACCCGGAGCTTCCATTTAATGACTGTATGAGTCCACTTCTTAATGCAAACTGAGTTTGGATGGGGAGGAGAGCGTCCTCTAGAAAATGAGTGGAACGCATCCATTTTTATCTGAATTTTGACACAGTGAACCCAAAGGCTACATACAGCCAGTCAAGAGCAGCACGGGGAGCTGTATCCAGTCTGGAATCCCAGCCACAAATTAAAGGGGTGCAAAAACACTCAGTAATTAAGATAAATATATTCAAGCAGTAGTTTTTAAAAAAATTAATGCCAACAATCCATAATGAGTATGGTATTAAAATTTTAAATAAAGGCAAGGTTTTTCCTTTATCCTCAGGCTTCAGCATGGTTTTGCAGAGCTCTGCAAAGGGACAAGGCAGCTGAGAAGAGGTTAGAAGCAAGAAGGGAAGCTCTCTAATGCGTGTGGGGCCACCTGTCTGGCTGAGATCCCTGAAGACACCTTCTACCCTAACCCTTGGTGATTGTAGAGGAGCTGTCCCCAAGCACCAGGCTGACTTTTGCAAACAGAATTGCCCTAGGCATTCAGCTCCTCTCGCATGTGGAGAGGAACTAATTTTGTTACCTCCAGTTTGGGTACAGTTAAACGACGTCACAGGATAGAATGAAAACAACTCTATGTATAGAGGGTGCCCCCAAAATGTATACACATTTGAAGAAAGGAAAACTGTATTAAAATTGTAATACTCAATATATACCAGTAACAAAAGATGAATACAAGTCACGTTTGACTTCTGCAATGACAAGCGGTGCTCTGAGTGGTTCCCATCAGCGTCCAGATACTTCTGATGACGGTGAACTACTGCTTGAGCAACGCTGACCCAAGTGTCCACTTGTAGACACTGTTTTGGCACCCCAGTACAGCAGGAAGCCAAAGGTGCCACCACCCCCAGTGCCATTTATTTCCTGTATAACTCACTGTAATATAGTTACTAAGTTTTTCTGGGCCTCACTTAATCCCATCTGTAAAACAGGTACACCCTTTACTGCTTAGTGACTCTTAGATCCTGACAAACCTGCCCAGCTGAGGTTGCCCAGCAAGGAGATGCCCAGCTAGAACGCTGTTGGAACGAAGAACACAGCCAACTGTGTCAAGGTTCAGTGCCTATTTTTGAGGTCAAGTCTAAACATCTCCCAGTATTTAATTTTCATATAGGGAAACTGAGGAGCTGGCTTATTGCAAAAGCTTTGCTTATGGGTCCAGAGCAAGTTTGTGCAGAAGCTAAGCACACACCTGGATTGTCCTACAGTGCTTCCCCGGAAATAAGACCTAACCGGAAAATAAGCCCTAGCATGATTTTTCAGGAGAACATCCCCTGAACATAAGCCCTAAAGTGTCTTTTGGAGCAAAAGTTAATATAAGAGCCGGTCTTATTTTTGGGGAAACACGATGAGTGCACCTCTCCTGATGTGACCCAGGGAACTCACTGGATAACTCTGGGCAAGTCACTGAACCTCTCTGGACCCCAGTTCTTTCATTTATAAAGTAAGAGGGTAGAGCTCATCTGAGGGGCCCTGGCAGCTTAACATCCCCTGACTCTGAGCTTCTATCAATCAACTGTTCCAGAGAGTCCTTACATTGGGAAATGAGAAATCAAGCTCTTGCCCCGTGGGACAAAAAAATCCCACGATGATTCAACAAATTCTATTTTATTTTCCGATTTCAGTTGCACTCGTCTCTGACGATCTTTGTTTACATTTTAGTTTGCTGCGATAATGAGTCTAAAAGCAATTAGCTCAATTGTCATGGGAAATGAAAACAAGGTCTTTGGGGAAGTACTATCCCCATGTTTTTCTCTTCTCCCGTCAAGACCTTTCTCCTTAATTGCTGGTGTGTTTTCACTGCTGGAAGACATGGGAATTAAAGTGAAATTTTAAAAAAAATTTTAAATGACGTCTCCTTCCCAAGGCACCTCTGTCCTGCTTGACACCTCAGCTGACACTTGTCAGTTCACACACTGAGCCAGCCTCAGGGCCACAAGAGCCTTCCTAAGTCTTAATTTCAGTGTCACCTTTGTCCCCAAGAACGCCTCACACCTCTCCAGGTTTTCCCCTCAGTAAACATTTGAGTGGTGCAATCACACTTCCTCTGAGGCCACCGCTTCCTGTTTTGCACCTTCTCGCGTAGTGCCATTCTCACTCGGGTCGCCATCATTCCCAGGCCAGCCTGACTCACTCTCTTCCTTCTTTGTGACGCAACACAATGTCGAAGGGAGGTCGACCTTTCCACATCCTTGTTCTCCGAGTACATCCCTACCTGTGCTGAGGCCACAGAGGGTAGACGTGCTCCATGTGTGTCTGACCAATGAGAAAAACCATGTGTTGGTGTCACCATGTGACAAGCTGATTGCCACCACACAAGGCACATGTAATAGGAAGTCATACCTACCGATGGTGAGTACCTACTATTACTGTGCCAAGTACTACACACAACGTCTCGCATAACCCTGAGGTACAGCGTCACGCCTGGCTCGGAGCTGCTCTCTTGCTACAGGCACAGAAAGCCCTCAGCGCAGTGTGTTCCCTTGCCCAGGGTCACACGGCTCACGGAACCGGAGCTGAGACTGAGATCCAGCGGGGCCCACTCTCCTCCAACTGTCCCCGATTGGGGACCCAACTCTGATGACGAGCCCTGGCTTTCTTATTGCTGCAGCTCAACTTCTTTCCCAAATCTGACAACTAGCAGTGAATCACAGACCAGAAAACCCGAGACGTAGTCCCAGGACTTCCAAGTCTCACCTTGGGGCCCGGACGCTCTCTCACTCACCGATGGAGACACGGTTTTTTGACTCTGGAGAGCAGAAGCTGATACGCATGCTCTGTCCCTCAGGGCATTATTTATGGGATCGCACAGGTCAGCGTGTTTCTCCCGGTCTTGAAATCTACAAGGCCCAGTATACCCGTAGGCTCGTACTGCTGTACGCAATTAGCGTGCTGCTGAACGACTGCTCCCATGTCCCTGCTCCTTGGTGCAGGCGGAATGAAACCACCACCAAATGGTTTCCGAGTCTGTGGTCTCTGCCAGTCACTGAGCTTGGTGGTGGGAACTCGCTGCTGAATGAGACACGGATCAGCCCTTTCAGGCCAAGTACAGTGTTCTCCAACCACAATCTGCAAGATTCAAGGGTGTGTATGTGTGTGTGTGGTGTGTGTGGTATGTGTGGTGTGTGTGTGATGTGTATTTGGTGTGTGTGTGTGGTGTGTGTGGTGTGTGGTGTGTGGTGTGTGTATCTGCATGTGGTGTGTGGTGTGTGTGTGGTGTGTGTGGTGTGTGTGGTATGTACGTGGTGTGTATTTGGTGTGTGCTTGTGGTGTGTGGTGTGTGTGTGTGGTGTGTGTGGTATCTGTGGTATGTATGTGGTGTGTATTTGGTGTGTGTTTGTGGTATGTGTTGTGTGCGTGATATGGTGTGTGTGTCTGTGGTGTTTGTGTGTGGTGTGTGTACGTGTGTGGTGTGTGTATGGTGTGTGGTGTGTGTCTGTATGTGGTGTGTGGTGTGTGGTCTGTGTGTCTGTATGTGGTGTGTTTGTGGTATGGTGTGTGTGTCTGTGGTGTTTGTGTGTGATGTGTGTCTGTATGTGGTGTGTGGTGTGTGTGGTGTGTGTGGTGTGTGTGTGGTGTGTGTGGTGTGTGTGTGTATCTGGTGTGTGTGTGGTGTGTGTGGTGTGTGTGTGTGTATCTGGTGTGTGTGGGTGGTGTGTGTGGGTGGTGTGTGTGTGTGGTGTGTGTGGTGTGTGTGGGTGTGTATCTGGTGTGTGTGGGTGGTGTGTGTGTGTGGTGTGTGTGTGGGTGTGTATCTGGTGTGTGTGGGTGGTGTGTGTGGGTGGTGTGTGTGTGTGTGTGTGGTGTGTGTGGTGTGTGTGTGTGGTGTGTGTGTATGTGGTGTGTGTGTACGTGGTGTGTGGCATGTATGTGTGTCTTCATTCTTCGGGCTGATTCATCTGCATGGTACCACACACACATGCAGTGTACGCCTACAGATGGCACCGTGGTGTGATGCCGTGGTGACTCACGCACCCTCTGCCCTGCCAGGCAGGGGAACCCTCACCTTACACACAGGCACACATGCAGCTGTACACACTGGAAGGTAACACACGCCAATGGCATGGCACCGAGAGACTCACCGGACGCCTTTGTTCCCCGATACAACACGGGGGGAAGCAGGCGGCCACAGCTCCTCGGCAGGCCTCGCGTCCCGTGCCACTCTCAGGCCTCTGGGGTTTTACCCGGGCTGCTTCCTCTGCTAAGCTGCCCTCCCAGCACCTACTTCCTCAGCCGTAAACCCTTCCTCTCTCCACGGCACTGCCCCTGACTCGTCTCTGGGATCTCCACCTTTCCAGCGGTATTACTTCAGGGGGTTGTTTTTTGTTCCCATGAACACCTAAATCATGCCCTGTGCATGTCTCTGCTCCTTTAAGCTCCTCGAATGCAATTCTTTATTTTGTTCTCCTTTCTCCTGTCATATCCTGGCAGTTCAAAAGAAATGCCATAATAGCTACTGTTCATTTGTTCATTGATTCAACCCACATTTAACTGGTAGCCCTATTAACTGACTATCCTTCAAGGACGCTGCCTCCTGTGTAGGACTCTTAAAATAACGGCTGTTTTCCCGTTTTTTGTTTTTCTCTCTCTCTCACGTCGCATATACCACTGATCCCGAAAGTGGGGTAAATCTCCGCCTTGCTCATCATCACCTCCAGGTCACGGTTCCTTTCCTCCCTGAACCACACCCCTGCCCCCCAGATCTTTGGATGTCTGTGCCAAGAGACTGTCCTTTTGCTCCTGCTGTCCTTCCAGTGGAGAGCCACCGCCACCCTTCAGGTCACGGCCCCTCCTTGACTATTTTCACACTGAATCAAACCAAAGCTGGCTGTAATTCTTGAGGACTTTAATGCCCGTCGGGATGATCCTTCCAACATTCGTTTCTTGGTTGTTTGGCCTCCAACGGCCTCTATCCTTGATCCCATCTCTTCACTCCCAAGATGTTTTTTAGGTCATTATGTTACCTTTCCACAGTCTCATTCTCAGGCATCTTTTCTCTTTCCAGCAGCCCCCATCCATCTACAACCTTGACTGTAAAAATTCTCATCTCTGCCAGAACCTCCCCTCCACTGGCCCCGTCACCTTGTCACGTCCTTCATTTCTTTCGCGTCCTCACTTCCCTTTTCCCCCAGCTTATATTCCACGGACCCATCATAATACTCACCCCTGACGTTGGCCACCACTTCGCTGTCTTTCCTGCACTATACTTGTCTGGGAAAAGCTACGGTTCTAGATAACTATTGCCCCCTGCTGGCCTGGACACAGCAATAACGCACAGCTGGAGAACCTGTCACATGTCAGTCATGACCACACACTGCAAATGGCCCTTGGGCGGGACTATCAACTCCTCTCAGAGGACGTGCTACACGCTGCATGAGAGGGAGTGGGCATAGTCAGCCCTTTACAAAAGGGTAGAGTGGATCGTTTGGAACATTAATATACAAGCTACGGTGGTAGCAATACAAATGAAGATAAACAGGTTTACTCAAGATATATTTTGCTGATAGAAGTAACAGAAAGGAAACAAAGGAAGAAATAAAAAAAGCCTCCTTGGTTTTGAGCCTGGTGATTGGGTACAGACTAGTATTATTTATCTAACTTAAAAAAGAAAACTAAGAAGGAATAAATAGAAGGTTTGGCGGTGGACAAAAAGGTCTTCATAACCATCGTTTAAGCTAAGGCTGAGTTATCCAAGGGAAGTTGTCACGGAGGTGATGGTCTGTGTAAGTCTGGGTCTTCGGGAGAGAAGTCAAGGCTAGAGATACTAATTTGATTGTCATCCGTATATATTTGTTATTTGAACATAATAGGATCTCTTAAGGATAAAGTATAGAAAGCAAAACCTGAGGGCTCAGGATTAAGCCCCCAGGCACCCCAACACTGAGAAGTGAGATAAGAAAGCCAGTGAAAAGGCTAGATAAGAAAGCTTGAGAATCAGTGATCAAAGAGTCTGGAAAGTGGTGTCATGGAAACAGAGCACGAGTGTTTGCCAGGCGTTTGGCAAACGGTACCCTACTTCTCACATCCTGCAGGATAGGTATTAGTTTTTCTATCTGAAGGGGGAATATATCAAGAGTGAGAAAGACTGATGAGGGCATCAAAGTTCACAGAAGTAATACATTTTAGCATTGGTAATCGAACTGAAGTCTGCTAAGTTCAAAATGTACCTTCCATTGTACCTGATTACCTTTATCGAGGATAAGAAAAAAGGAAGGAAGCAAGGAAGGGAGGAAGGAAAGAAAGAAGGAAAGGAGGGATGGAGGGGAAGGTCGAGAAAGGAAGGGGAGAGGAGATGGACTGACTAGCTGAATGAATCCTAGTGGTCAGAGGAAGAAGATTCAGGAAGGATTCTGTTTCTACTGGGGCACCCAGGACCAAGCTCTAAGCATAGAAGGGAATGCAGAGAAGATTTCACTCATGAATTTCAAACACCATTATAAGGATGTTTTGCCTTTAAAAAAAAAAAATTTTTGGTGGATTTCCCCCACCCCATCTTTTGTACACATGCCTACTCAGGGCTGATACAGATTTGAATGCATATTCAATTTAATGTTTATCAAGTGCTTAGAGGGTAGAGAACTGGGCTACGTAGATCTGAGAACAAACAGAGTGTTTCCTGTTAACTGCTGCGGACTTTCCCACACCACTCTTGTTGTATTTGATTGGGGGAAGATGGCGCTGTACTGCTTGAGTGGGTCCTAATTTCTCTCTCACGGTCTTGCAGCTGGGCTTGCTGGCCATTAGTCCTCTATTCTCAAATGCTTACAGATTTTTTCTCATTATATATTTGTTCCATCGTGTACTGAATATCGACGTTAGCTTTCCCAGCAAGTCATTTCTATTAACTTTTTTTTTTTTTTTCGCATTCTTTGGAGAGAAAAGGAAAACTACAGTTTATTTGTATTTCATTAGGCAGATAGCCCAGAAGCCAAGTTCTATTTGTTCAGAAATGCTTAGATTTAAGAGAGTCAGGGATAATGGTGATTTTGGTGGGATCATCATTGTTCCCTTGTTTTTCACCCAAAGACTTACTTCATTTGTTTTCCTGTTCAACAGACAGGTTTACGAAATAGACTTTACAAGGAAAAAAAAGTCTTCATTTCCCGGCCTCCTGCAGCTCTGTGACTCTGCGCCCCGACTCCCACAAATCCTCCCTCATCTTTCTCATCTTCCCTGGGTTAGGAGGGCAGTTTGTTCTGCTGACTGTCCTTCATTAAGTGACACTGTTTGGCTGGCTCTGTGTGATCATGGGACGGCTTCTGGCTGAACTGTTATCCCCTTTACTTCAATGATGGGGTCCCTGGTTGTGCTGTTCCCACACTGACAACAGACTATCTCTTCTCTAGCTCCTGTAATGAGGAGGGTTTTTAAGTCTGTCAAATATGCTGTCCCAAAGGTGGTTGTGATGCTATAAATCCCATTTTTCAGCGAAGGAGGGTTATCATTCAGAAGGAGGAAAAGATCCCCAAAGCACATAACGTGTTTCCCCGAAAATAAGACCCGGTCTTATATTAAGTTTTGCTCCAAAAGACGCATTAGGGCTTATGTTCAGGGAATATCATCCTGAAAAATCCTGCTAGGGCTCATTTTCCGGTTAGGTCTTATTTTCGGGAAACACGGTAGCTGAGGCCACTTCTCAGCTGTCTCAGGAAAGTTCTGGAAAAAGTCTACAAAACAGGTTGAGAACCTCAAAATGAGTGGGGCTACATAAGGACTGCCACTGAGGCCCCACATGTTGCTCAGTTTCCAATGACCGTGAAGCCATGGTTTCTGGTCTTGTGGGAGTCCCTCCTTGTTGGATCACGGGGTGCCCTTTTGCTTTGCCTACAAACAGGGCCTTTCACAGGGCATTCTCTCCCGAGGTTAACCGGTGAAACCAAAGAATCTGTCAGGTTCTGCGTGGCCATTATTAAGCCATTGCTTTGGCCTCAATGTATTAACTTTATTTGCATCAATGGAGGTTACGCTAATATTCCTCATTGTGAAGTGCTATCCTACTACTTCCCATGCTTCCTTGTTCTCCCCACATTTCCTCTCAAATTCTCCTTGCTCCATTTGTGCCTTCCTTTGCGATTTCTTCCAGCTTCCCCTCTGAACCATTTTGTCACCTTGGACATCCTTCCATCTTGTCTGAATATTATTTATATTTGAGCACTTGCCATAGGCAAGGCGACTGCCTAAAGCATTTCACATGAGTTATTGCACAAAATATTCTCGCACTTAGGTTCCATTATCTCGGTCTTACAGGTAAAACACAATGGAAAACCCCGAAGCACAGTGATACAAGAGCTGGTCCTAAATCACCCACCTAGTAAGTGGCAGAACGAGGGTTCCCACCCAGGCCGTCCCTCCTCCGAGTTGGAGCTTGTCACCTACCTACCGACCTAAGTTCAATTGGATTCCCATTCTATGCACGGTTTATCTAAAATTTGGTCTTGACAATTTATCTAAAATTTAACAATTTATAGACAAACATAAATTTGGTTTATGTATCTATTCCAAAAATCAGCTATAATGGCCTTGGGGTGGTTGAGATCCAAATTATAAACTCCTGAATCAAATTTCTTGATTGCTTCAGGTCTGGGAGTCCTTTTTACCCTGATATCTGAAAACTGTGTAATTTCTGGATATATCCACTGACCTTTATTTCTACCACCTTTCCTATATGTATATAGGGTATGCCAAAAAAATGTACACACATGACTTGTATTCACCTTTTGTTATCGGTATATATTGAGTATTACAATTTAATACACCTTTCCTTTCTTAAAACGTGTATACATTTTTTGACACCCTGTGTGTATACTACACACATTTAACGTGTATAATTGGATGAGTTTGCACATGTGCACACACCCATGAAACCATCACCACCATCATGGCAATAAATATATCCATTATTTCCAAAAGCTTCCTTGTGCCCTTTTTTGGTTTTGTTTTGTTTGTACTAAAAGCACTTAACATGAGATCGATGCTCTTAACACATTTTTAAATGCACAATAGGGTACTGTTAACTACAGGCCCTACATCGTACAGATTTCAAGAACTTATCGTTAAACTATTCAAGAATGATTCATCTTGCCTAACTGAAACTTTCCCAAGTCTTGACTCATTGTTTATTAATTTTTATTCTCTGCCTGGGATCTTCCAAACGATACAAAGTATAAACAGTGATTTTTGAATGATATATTCAGCTCAACTACAAATTAGTCTGGGCAGAATGTCCCTTGAAATGGAGGTGACATGAGCTTGACCTAGTCCTAGGAGAGAGGCTAACCTACACACCATGAACTGAAGCCTCCAGCGGACCCCCCTATACAGCAGCAGCCCTTCAGCTGCCCCCCCGTGCAGAAATACTAACTAGACAAATGGACTGGGTTGTGTGTGTGGCAATCCTTATGGCAACTTCCACACAAACCTCTGGAGAAAGACCTGGACTACGAATGGCAGGCAGTTTCCAGAAATGGAAGGGGGCTCCCCGGCAGAAGTGTAGAAAGGAAATAACCACTATTTTCCTTATTAATATCATAGGGGGTATAGAGTCGCTCCCATGGGCAATATGCTTCCAGACACCTCCATTGGAGAAAATATTTCAAAGCATTATATTTTAGAAGACCAAGGGGAAAAATAAGATTACTCTTAAATGGTTAGGTAGCCAATACTTTAAAGCATAATTATTACTACCAACAGGCTAGCAAACTAGGGTGTGATAGAGAAAATAATGCGTTTCTTTGCCATTTCAAAAACCACAAACTGACCATAGGAAGCTTATCAAATATACTTTTTTTGTGTGCTTTAGTTTCCCCTTCCTTTCTGTTCTCTTAAACTCTGACAGCCATTTCTATTTAGTAATACTGCCTTGCAAATAAAGCCAACAGCTCTACCAAGCTATCCTTTCTCCCAAAAGCCTTCAGAGAATAAGACTAATAGTTTTCACCCCTCATCATCAGGGTCACATCAACCAGTCACTAATTCTGGTTGCTGAAGACCCACCAAGAAGGATTAAGTGAAAACAAATCACGAAGAACGCCGGTTCCATTATGAGTTAGAGAATGGAGGTTCCCGTCTCTCGGGACTCAACACTCAGGTTTACACTGTTCTCCTGAGGAGACCACAGGTCAGAGCTGGGAGAGGAGTACAAGCTGAAACACCAAACGGCAGCTCAGCGGAGCTGTTTCCCGGTGGCTTCTGTTGTGTGTGAGATAAGGTTAATTGCCGTAATTCGAGTGGCAGCAGCAACAATGGGAGGTGCACAGGTCCCTGCCACTAATTCTGTGCTGGAGTTAGGTGATCTCTCCCATTCTCTGACCTTAGAACTGGCCGGACAACTCCATTCTGGGCATCTGGCTTTGCAGGCTTCAATCAGACAAGTTGCTGGGTCAGGTCAACGTCCCACGTGCCCTTTCCTAAGAGGAAATTAAGGTCCCGATTGTGGACCGGCAGAAGTGGCCTGGGTAGTACAGATGCCACGGTAGAAGGTGGAGGCAGGGCCATAGGGAACGTCATCAAAGTGCTTAACTGTATTGGAGTGACCCTAAATTTCATTCATCCCAAAGTTTCAAGTGCTGAGCACAGGACTTCGAACATTTGGAGCGCAGGCTGATTGCCCGCTTGCTGGGGAGCATCAGACACGGAAGCTCCCACCAAGGAAGGTCGCTCAGGGGTCCCCGCACTCAGTTTCCTGCTCCCTTCCCTGGAGAGGCTCTCTTATGACTTGGTAGACTGGGGAGGCAGTCCACCCCAGGTCCGTTGGTCGGTAAGAGGCTTTTTCTCTTACTGTCATTGGTCAGTACAAATGACCTTCAGAGGATCCTCCACAAGGTCATGACCTTTGACCCAAGTAGAGGACTTTGAAAGCTGAACCACACCCGCTGGGAAAGGCTAACATGGGCGCTCAGGGTCCGCAAGGCACAAATGAATCTTAGCCGTCTGTGTCTTACGGACCCTGCCACTCCCTGTGGTATTCCACCGATCTAGACCCACCCTTTGTGTCAACGCTTTGGCCCCTGGTTATCCAGACAATACACACTGACAGCTTTGGAAAGGCAGCCAGTGCTCCGAATTCCCTGAGTTTAACCTACCTCAGTTCCTGTCTTTCAGTCTCGCCCGCAGATAATGTACCTGGATCATCAGTTTCAATCTGTGTGGTGCTCCCCCTTCTGTCTTCTGCTGACACTGCTTCCCCCCCACTAATTTCAGCCATCTGACACTCAAGTACAGTTCAGGGTCCAGTTCAAAGATTACCCAAGTCTCAGACTCCTTTATCCCCGTCACCAGTGAAATGCGTCTGTCCCCTCCTCTGAAACTTCTTGGCAGACGGGTTGTATTTCTTGGGCACAAGAATTTCTTTGCTTCCTCATGAGTTCCGTGTTTGCGTATACCCCCTCCTCCAACACTTCATGTGCCTCTGAGGAGATCATTGTCATATTTCTAACTCCTGTGCCTCCCCGCCAGTGTTCAGTATAAATTTGCTGACTAGAAAGAGGAACCATTCGGCTATTGACATCGATTATTGTTCTCTGCTGGTGCCCACGCCTCCAGCTTGCGTGTGTGCACCCGAGGAAAGGCACACGTGCACATACATCCCATCATTTTGCTCTGACAAGGGCATGGTACTGTAGGGCAAACGCGAATTAGTCAGCTCTCCAGTGTCTGTGTCTCCTTGATAGCTCTTTCATGATTACTTTAATTCCACTGGATTTCTTTTAGTACTTCCATGGTAACAAAAGGAAAAAAGTACACTCTACCTTGTTCACCATGGGTTCTGTCTTGTTACGGGGCCGAAGGAGCAGCTGGTGAGTCATGTGCCCTGAAGCTGAAGCGCTTTAGGCTTCCACCCCTCGGGTATATTATGCTGACCTGAAGCAGCGTGCAGTGTACACAGTTGTATCTTCTCCCAGAGCACTCTGCACTTCACATCACCCTGTTCTGCCTTGGTCATTTGTTTATTCGAAACACACTTTCATCTCCACAACTTGTCTACCACCATACGGGGGACTGGGGTCACCGATGTAATGCTTCTCATTCTGGGGGGTTGGTGCGAACGTAATTGCGGTTTGTGCAATTGTTTTTAACCTGTGAAACCGCACTTACTTTTGCACCAACCTAACAGCAACCCATGCAGTCCAGATGAAGTGTGGGATTCTATTTCAAGAAATGCAATTGAAGAGCCACAATCGAGTAAACAAGCAACGCCACCTATGTGTGTATCTATCTGAGAAATTAAAAAGGCCCCCGTCATGATCCTCGGCAATGCTTCTCAACACGCCCTTGCGCTGCAAGCCTCCCTTCCATTCCACCCCCAACGGAAACGCGCTACAAACACACTGCCTGAATTTTCTATCTGTGTCCTTTCCCAATCTCTTTCATAATTAATGATGTAGCTATACTTAGCCTCCCTCCTTCCTTAAGAGGAAGAAAAGGAGAAAGCAAAGGGCAAAAAATGAGATTCTGTGTAGCCTGGTGGAGGGAAGGGTAGGGTCCAGGACAGCACATGTAAATAAGATAAAGCCCCGACCTCCACAAGCTGAGTTTCTGGTGGAGAGACAGACACTCAAGGAGGAAGGGACCTCCCGTACGATGGGTTGTAATACACACCATTACTACAGTGCAGGCTATCATCTGCTAGGTTCTGATCATCTGATGAGTGCAAGGCTACAGAATGAAATAAGGCCCCCAAGCCACTGGGACCTCAGGGCTTCTGTTAAAGGGCTCAGCTTCGGCCCCAACCCCTTCTATCTTTACTACCAGTCTTCACACTCTTGGCAATCATTTCTGGTTCCTGGAAATAGACTTCCCATCTGTTTTGTTACCTAGTGAGTCCGGAGCTGGACCAGATGCCTTGGTGGGTTCTAATCAGCATCTTGCAGAAGGCCCGGTACCCCCCAGGACTAATACAATGGCTCTCTGAACACAAGCTGACAGCCCATTAGCTCTCGCCATCACCACCCCACACTGAACCCAAACTGTCAACGTTCATTCTCTGAGCACAGGCGGATCTTTTTTCTCTGCCGTATTAACCAGTTAAGTACCATTTACATTTTACTTAGCCTGGACATTCTTTCTACACAAGTGTCACGCGGCTACATTAAATTTCATATTCCACTTTGAAGACCATTGGCTTAATCTCTCAGAGTTTATCTTGTGAAATGGTTCTATCTCAGTTTCTTAACATTCCCTCTATTTTGATGTCAGTGGTAAGTCCAAAAAAATGTGCACAACGCCACTGTAATCCTTCCTATTAAAAGCAAGCAAACCAAGAAAGAAATGCAGCAACGAGAAAGGGACAATTCATGGCAACCAAACCTAACAAACCTAGGCTGGGGAAATTCTGTTGCTTTGTTCTATGTTTTGAAATCATTTCTACCCTAAACCCATGAAAGAAAAGGAAATGGAGACACAGAGAATTTCAATGACTCTCTCATGGTTACTTAACAAGCTCATGGTAAAAACATCAGTAACTAGTAGAAAGATCAAAGGCTTTGGAGTCAGACGGGTTGCGGGTGGGGAGGGGTGAAGCTGAGCTTACACACTGCTGAGCTCTGTATCCGCATAGAAGTGACTTCTCTGAGTGTCAGTCTCGTTTGCAGGATAGAGGAAATAAGATCCACCTTGCAAAGGCTGTTAAGACACCAAATAAGCACCTAAAATGTCTAGTCCATATCAGGCACTTTTGAGAGTTGCTATGACAACGACGGTGGTAGTGGTGGTGACATCACATTAGTGATTCCTATCTTCTACATGGGATGTGGACAACCTTTTCCTCTGAAGTCCCAGAGAGTAAATATTTAGATTTGTGGGCCACCAGGCCACATATTCTGCTACAGTAATATCAGGAAAACAGACACAGGTGATATAGAAATGATTGAGTATAACCATGTTTTTGGAGGCTGTTCAAAGCAGGTGGCAGGCTGGGCGTGGCTGGTGGGCCACAGTTTTCTGACTCTTATGCTACTAGCTGTTAATTCCTTCAGATTTTATGTGGGTGCCCAGAAGGAACTACCAACTGTAAATGGACTAATGGCTCGAAGAGCTTGAAATAGAGCAAGGAGCAAGACAGAAACCAATCTTCTTCTCGTGGGACCTCCCTCCCTCCCTGGGTGGAGGAGGCAGTGCATAACTCAGCACATGAGGGAAGGCCTGAGAAAAGCCCCCGACAGTGCAAAGACTACGCAGAGAATTAGTAACAGGAGAAAGTGACACAGAGGCTTCTCGCTTCATCATAGAGCACTGTTACAAAAAGTCACTTCCCAAAAGCTTTTCATTGATCTTGTTGGAGCTTTTATCTTAGGATTTTTGCAAAGATGTTCAAGTTTCTTGTTTCCAAAGAACTAAGCTGGGCTTTGCTGTGATCTCTTGAGCAGGTGTTTACTGAAAGGGAAATACTCCAAACATATCATATATACAGTACCCAAGGGCTCAAGGACACAGTCGAGTTTGGCCCCTAATGTTACCCCGAGTCTCAGCTAGATATTGAAAGCTGTCCCCTCCCCAAACTTACTGGAGTCCTATGTGATTAGGGGAAGCCGTGCTATCATAAAGGGTTGAGAATTAGGCGTGAAATATCACATGGAAACTACTATAGGTCAGGCCCTGAGCTTCACTCTTTAAAAACCACCTTAAGTTGCTCTTTTCAATAGCCCTGTAAGGAAATTATTATATTATGATCTTTATTTTATAGATGAGAAAATTGAAGTTCAGAAAGGTTCTGACTTGCCACAAAGCCAGTAATTGGCTCTGCCATTATTTGACCTCAAAACTGTCTGCCTCTAAAGCTCTCCACTTCTGACGTCTTGTGCCTTTCCAGCTCTTCTAAAGAATTGCTGTTTCTTTCTAGATCTTCATCCCCAGGACCCACTGTCTCTTGCCACTTGACTATTTACTCATAAACCTATCTGAAATTATTCTGTATGCTTAACAATGATAAGAAATATTGCCAGGCAGCTTTTTGAAAAATCCAGTTGTACTGAATTTACTTGTTTCCTCTTCTATCTAATCCTATAGAAATTTAATTTAGAAAAGTAATAAAGTGTGTTTGACATGATTTATTTTCACAAATCTATGCTGTCTTGTACCAATTAAATTGCACTCTTCCAAATGTAACACTGCACGCAGCCTTTAAAGTATCAGCTCAAATTATCCTCCCATTGGAAATAAAACTACCTTGGTCCACCATCGTTCATGCTTTATTTAAAAAATAATGGGATGTTACTTTCAGTTTTATAATCATTCATTGTACTTTCTGATTCACTCCTAAAAATAGGTGCAATAGTTGTTACTAAGTGAAACGATGGATTCTCTAATTAGGTTGTAATCCACCGATACCAGATGTTTTTTTCTAACTGTATCCTTTCCAAAGTACTAAAATGCATCTGCAGGATTGGCTGTCTCATGTTTTCTCTTTACGTTCAACAAATATACCGCTTCCTGTAGGGAAGATGAGTGTCATGGAAAGTGACTATACTCCACGTTTCTAGTCACTAATACCTTTGCTATAGTGCGTCTCCTCCCTTTTTTTTTCTCTTTGCCCCCATTCAAAGCCAGACAGGAATCTAGCTATTTTAGAACAGTTATGCATCCTGCTCATCTCTGAAGCAAAGCTGGAGCAGCAACAGACTCCTAGTATGGGTGAAAGAATAACAAGGTTCTCTACACAGTGATTTCCAGTGACCACAAATAGCAATTAGGAGATTCTGTAGGATTTACTATGAGCCAGGCTCTGTGACGGGAGCTTTAAATAGGGTGCAATAGTTGCAAAAGTTTTCTTTCTTTTTTAAAAAAATTCCTGATAAACGTAGGACAACTATGGAAGACTACACAACCAAATAGCAAAGAAAGTAATGCATGGCAACACACACACACACACAAACAGGAAGAGTTTCAAAGAGGAGGATCAACAGAGATTGATGTAAGAAAAAGTTTATGCAGGTAGTTGGATTGAGTTTAGCCTCAGACGATGAGAAGTTTTGTGCGTAGATGAGAGGAGATACAGCCAACTGCTACTGTGAGAGTCGTTTCCACAGCACTACTGAGAAAAAATAACTTACTGTATATCTGTCTTCATTTTTCCATTCGTTGGTGGGAATGGTTCTTTGTGCCCTAGTATGGTGGTGTACGTAGATGTAGAGATGGTATGGTGTTGGGAGTACAAAGGAGGAGCTGGGGAAGGAGAAAAAGAATGGCCCCAGATGTTAGATACCTACTGTGTGAAGTGCCCTGGGCTCTAGCACATAGTTAACAAGGCCAGCGAGAGGGACAGATGGAGACATTTAAAGCCCAGAAACAGAGAATTGAGTTAATCATGTTCCTTTGTTCACGGCCATTATCATATGGGTACATACAAGGTCCCTCTCTTTTCTGTCTACTCATTGATCCCCTTTACTACATTTTCCACTCTTATCCTTTTTTTCTCTCCAGAGGAGAATATGTGATTTTACAGAGCAAGTCACCGAGGTTAAGAAAAGCCAACTACATTAAGTAGGCTTTTCTAATATCCCACAACAAATTAGTGCAAATGCCTGGATTTGAATCGGGACTAGGGGAAAGGCACTCCACTGAATATACTTATTGTGTAAATTCCTCAAAGACAGACTATAATAAAGTATGCCAGAAAAATTTGGGACGAACAATGTGATGTGCTTAGCTCACCAAGAGAAAAGTACAGTGTTGGGACGCCAGGTAGGGAGGAGGCAGGCATGTTAAGTGCCTGTGTGGACCACATGCTCAAGTCCCAAGACCCTTTATTGTAGAACAAATTAAGAGCCTTCAGTAATTGCGGTTAATAGTACGTTGTAGTCATTTTTACAGAACAGACTTAAGGCTTTCCCGAAAAGAATGTTCTCTAGGAGATGAGTGCCAGGCAGAGGGGTGTAAGTCATCATTACCAAAATTAAGTGCTCTCAGCAAACTCCAAAGGTTTGTATTCCAACTTTCCTCCCCCAAAATTAGCAGCTTAGGTCTAAGAATTTGACGTCGGGGTCTATGATTACTGATTGAATAGAGCTTCTCCCATCGCGTTTTTCCTCATTAACTCGCTTCACGGGCATATACAATTCTGTAAGAATCGCTTAAGATTTTTTCAAAATAATTTGCAGTTTTTACCATGACAATAAAAAGTAGATTAAGGTAAAAACAGTCTTTTATATTTGATCAGTGAAGTATATTATAACATAAAATTAATGTATCAGAGCTTTCAAGAGTATTCATAAACCATATAGACACAGTTTACTTGTTTCATTTAATAACTGGCATGAGTTATTTAATATTTAATTTCAGATTGAAATTAAACCATGAAATTAAACATTGCTTTTCAGATCTACTGTGTGGAGCTACTGCATTTCATACTTAGAAAACAATTTGTTTATTTTTTAAATTTGTGTCCAAAAGATGAGCTAAAAGAGGTGGTTTCAGCGTGCCATTTGCAAGCTCTTCTGCACATATTACGTGCTGTTTGCGATGGCAGTGTTTATTCCCCCAGAGTGAAAATCAAATTGGATATAATCACCACTAAATTTTCCCTTTTTCACATTGGTTTTGAAAGCACTAGAGACGCCTTGATGTGCTTTAGGAGCGTGTTGATCAGATGAGAGCATCTTAAAGATCCCTCATGCAGCCCATCAGTGTTCCTTATGCTTCCTCTCTAACATGTTAGAAGTATCAATTCCACAGCATATGACCTAGAATGAAACACTTTGAAAGCTGTGTGATGCTTACATCCCCATAACCACTAGCCGTGCTCAACTGAGGGATAAACGGAGTGGCTGGGTCATTGAATTCATACCAAATGATAAACACCTTTAACAGTAATTCAGTCAACATGTACGGGAAGCTTACCACGCACAGGACGCATTACATGGATAATGTAGTCTGATTTGCACTCTGTGAGTTTGGAACTAGTTATTATGTCTATTCTAGTGAGCTCATCGATTAGTAATTAGTGCTTACGGTGCGGCATGCTTCTAAGGTCTTTAAATGTGTTGTCTCATTGAATCCTTAGGACAACCTGATGAAAGAGGTACTACTATGACTCCCCTTTCATGGATACGAAAGCTGAGACTTACACATTGTAAAACTTCAGCTAAAATCACACCACTGGCTGATGGAAAGAGCCAGAGTTAAAGGCAGGTCATCTGACACCAAAGTCCACATTCTTACCGCGGGGCTACACTCACAGGAGGCAGAACCAGTCTTCACACCAAGTTTATCTGGCCCTGTTTACGTGATGTCTATTTATCTATGCATGGTAAAAATTGCAAAAATAAAAACACGAAACTAGCGCTTATAGCTGAGCCTCCGTCTTGTAACAGAAGGAACTTACTACCACATCCGAGGCCGGCAACGCCGAGCCCCCGTCACCCCGCCCCCCAGGTGCTAAGAGCCTCCACAGTGTTCTTCCATGAAACACTCCTTTCTCCTGTCTTGTACGCTGCAATCGCCCCATTTTCCTCCCAAACCTCGGGTCACACATTCTCACTCTTCTTTGGTAATCCCTCATCGCTCAGCCCTTTACAACTTGAAGTGCCCCAGGACTTGGTCTTTGGGTTACATTTCTTGCCCATCTAAATTCATTTCCTTGAAGGGGTCTCTCTGAGCACGGACATAGTAGCCCACATCCTGGCGCTTGAGGTGGTCATCCCAAAAGGATGCACAGAGGAAAAATAAAAGAAAACGCAGCTAAGGAACTCCTGGAAACACCAGTAGATGACGATGACCAGATAATGTGTGGCAGTGTCGGGGGGCGTGTGTGTGTGTGTGTGTGTGTGTGTGTGTGTGTGTGTGTGACGAGAACACCTGAAATCTATGTAAGGAGATGATATATCAATTAGCTTGACGATCGTAATGCCATCGCTATGCGTGTGTATGTCAGATCATCATATTGTACATCTTAAAGACATACAACTTTTATTTTTAAAAAATCGAAAAATAAGAATCCCAAATGGATGACACGACTGAGTTCTCAGACTATTATGGGGGAGCCAGCGGTGATGGAAAAAAAGTGAAATGTGAATGAGAAGTAAAACATGAATGAAAAGTCAAGGGAGAAAAGAGTTTAAAAGTCGAGTTGGTGAAGAACTACTGCACTTAATGCAAAGAGGAAAGTGCAATGAGGACCTTATAAGGAAAAAGTGGATTTGGCAGCCATGTGTTATGCCTGTTACAAAACAGAAACAAACTCCTAGATACAGAGAACAAATCGATGGTTGCCAGATGGGAGAGGGTTGGGAGTCTGGATGCAAGAAGTAAAAAGGATTAAGAGGTACAAATTGGCAGTTATAAAAATCGTCACGGGGATGTAAAGTACAGCATAGGGAATATAGTCAATAATATTGTAATAACTATGTAGGCTGTCAGGTGGGTACTAGACTTATCAGGGTAATCACTTTGTAAGTTACATAAACGTCTAATCACTATGTTCTATGGCTGTAACTAATATAATATTATATGTCAGCTGTAACTGAAAATTAAAGTAATTTCTTTTTTAAAAAGAAAGTAGTTCCCATAGAGTGATGGTAGAATGAATTAAGAAGTTTATGGTAAAGGCGGAGACGCAGTCCACTCCAATTTTGCAAAGCGAGGAGATAGAAATAAATGACAACGAAAGGTACAAACACTTTTGTTTACCGACCCATTCAGTACTCACTGAGCATCTCCTATGTATCTAGAACTATTCAAGGGAGTGGATACACAACACTGAACAAAACAAAAAGCACTGTCTTCCTAAAGCTAAAAGTAAATATTTTTATTAATATATGAGAGATAATTATATGTGTAAGATATATGGATTGTTAGTTTCTTTTTTATTATTATTCTACTAGTTTTCTATCCATCCTAGCTGATTTACTGTAAGTTTCAAGAAAGAAAAAACAAAACAAAAAACCACAACTCACTTTATTCATTTCTATGTCTTTCCACTACACTTGGATAACTGAATTTGCTTTATATTAACTATGGATTGGAACAGGAATAGACTTTCACCATTTGCTGTGGTAGATGAAACAAAAAAAAAGGAATGAGAAAGAAAAGTGGAGAAGAGACTTGTGTTTTATCACTCTAGCTTGTTCTCTTAACCTACTCTCTTCCCTCATCCTCCTGTCTTTGAACCGTTTATGAGACAAGGTAAGTTTAAACTCTTGAGTCTAAACCTGATGTTTCACGATCTAATCTTGGTTTACCCAGGATTCTCACAACACACAAGTATATCTTAGTACACACTTATCACTCACTGTTCTGCTTGGTCATCTTAAACAACAAAATGATTTTTTACTTCTATTGGTGGTTCATCGCGAGTACACAGAACCCAAATCACTATTTCCCTACCCTCCACCTCTTTCACGCACACCACCCTTTCTAAAAACCCCAAATGTGAAAACTGTCTCCTCTCTTTACCCCTTCTCAGTGATAATTACTCTGCTTCTTTACCTCTCTACTTCATAAAGAAGAGCACACAGGCTGAAATCCTCATTCGCTTTTCAAAAGAGGCACAAAAATAAACAGCACTGTGAGTAACGGCATGCAAATGACGGAGGCTGACACCTTCTTAGCAAAGTTCAACTCCTACTATGTTTGCACCTGGAATTCCTGTGGGAATGACAAGAGGGCTCAGTTATGGAGCCGCTCTTCCAGCACCTTATTCCCTGGGGGAGGGCGGGGAGGACTCAGCCTCACAGCCTCCCATGGGATTCCTAAGCCTGCTGGCTCTTTCTTGGGACTGTATATGGAGGCTGGTAAACACCACCTCAAACACCAATGTTTTCATTTGCATGAATCCATTTAAACCGAAACCTGAATATCAAGTCTGGTGACATCAAGCGACATCCAGTGTCTTGGGGAGGGACTAGACTTTACACAGAAGTGCCTCTGAAAACAACGCAGTGTGACACCGGGGAAGTTAGGAGCACGTGAGGCAAGAGAATGGAAGGTCAAGGCAGCAGAAACCCTTGCCCACACCCTTGGTGTGTCCTTTTGTTTTCCCTCCCAATTTCCCACAGCTAAAAGTTGCTGTTTCTGATTATAACTTAAAGGTTGTTATTGCCAAATTGTGGTTATGTGTTTCCTAAAGAAAGGCTCTATACTGTTGTTTAAGCTATTCCTCCTTGTGGACAGAAAGACCAATTCAAGAAATGGGGTGTGTGTGTGCGTGCGTGTGTGTGTGTGTGTGTGTGTGTGTGTCTGGTCTGCTAAAAATGTAACATGCACACCTAATGTTTAGATCTTAGTGTCTAAATACCATGTTCACAAATAGGACCAGAGATCTTTGGGAAAAGGGAGATTCCAGGGATGAATTGGGGCAAGTCTCAGACGAACTTGGAACATATTGCTGGGCCCAAAACAAAGATATGCTCCAAGAATGATGCGGGCGTGTCAAAACAACACGGGAGCCAGTATGAAGGAGTTTCCACTATCCAAATTTAGGACAATTTGAGCAACAAATAATGATAGTAATTTATAACAACTCATTGCAAAACACAGTAATCAATGAATCCATAGAAATATAAGTTAAGTAAATAATTAAGAAGGACTAGTTCTTCCTTATACTAGAATACCAACTAACAAACATAGAAAGAATAACGAAACTGGAAAATAACTATTTGGCTTCCACCAGAATAATAATTATTTCAGGCAAAAATCATCCACGGATGCTAAAAGTGATGGGTAAATGTTTGATGAAAACAGTATTTATATAGTCTCAGGGCATCTTCTCGCAAGTTCCTTATTAATTAGAAAGGGAAAATAGTAACTTTATACTGGAGAAACTTGTCAGACATTGCCTTAAATCAAAGCGTAAACATCGTCAGGAATGGGACAAATACACACCAAATGCCTCTTGACATGAAGCACCGAGAAAGAGAATACCATTTCTGGGGCATTCTTACCAAAAGCACATAACCTAAATTTAATCATCAGAAGACCTCAGGCAAACCCAGATTGAGAGACAGTCTCCAAAATAACTGGCTTGCCATCTTTAAAAAAATGTAAAGATCATGCAAAGTAAAGTAAAGATCAAGAAACTATTCTAGATTAAAGGAAGCACAAGAGATTTGACAACTAAATGAAACTTACTCTTCTGAATTGCCTCCTTTATGCGAGATTTTGTTTGTTTCCTTTTGCTAAAAAGGGCATTACTAAAACCATTAAACATTTTTGAATGAGATCTGTAGATTATTTTTACAGTATCGATTACCATTGTTTTCTATAATTACATTGTGGTTATCTACACGAATTTCCTTGTTTTTAGGCAATGGACAGTGATCTATTTAGGAGTAAGGTTACATGATGTCTGCAATTGATTCTCCAATAACTCAGAAAAAAAAATATTTGTGGGTGGGTGTCCATGTGTGTGAGAGGGAAGAAGGGAGGGAGACAATGTGACAAAATAGGAACATTTGAGAAATCTCAGTGAAGATATATGGATATTCTTGACAATTTATTTGGAGGCCCCAAATTATTTAAAAAGGTTAAAAAAAAGTAAAAAATATAGGAAAGGGATGTCACTTGAGATTGATAATACTTGATCTTCCTAGTTTTAAAGATTCAATTCTTTGACCTCCCCAAATTTACTATTTTAAAGAAAGTTTCACAGGCTTTTGGTGAGGTCTTACTAAAAGGAATCCACGAAAAGACTACATTGCATATTCAACAATCCTATTAAATAAATCTGTAATTTGTCGGCAGTGGTCAAACTGTCTACAACCTTCACAAAACACCTTCACGATCCATCTTCCTAATGGCACAAGTTCCCAGAATGGCATTTCAAGGCTTGCCCAGAATGCTTGGCTCCAATTCCTCCTGCCTTTCTGAAGCGCCCAGAGAAAGTACCGCAGTGGATAAAGGGCAGGACAGAGAACAGGAAGATGGAGCTTCCTTGCCTGAGAAGTTCTGACGTGTTTCTTGTGTTGAGCCGGCCGACCTCTTTTATGGAAACAGAAATCAGCACTGTATATGAAGCAGATTCATTGAGGAGGAGAGGCAATATAACAACATACGAGTATTTTTCTGTGGCTTATCTTCCCTACAGATCACCATTGCAAACACGGGGGCTAGGGGGTGAGTGTGAGGGTAGCAACAGGATTAAGGGAAAGAGTTTAAAGACTCTGCCGTCAGACCAATCCTTATTTAAATTTGGGCAATTATCTAACCACTAACCTCAGTCTATTTACCTCTAAAAACATGAAAACTAATGATGGGGGTTGGGGGTATTTCAAAGAGGAAAAGAATCTAAAACGTGGAATGTGCTATATATTCTCCTTTTTCCTCCAGACCTCCTCTTCACCCTTCTCTATCCTGCTCTGTGCCCTCGGAGGCTCACCTCAGCACTGCTTCGCCTAAGCCTCCTTGCCCTGGCCTACTGGTTGGGTTGAGACCAACTGTGACATGACCAGGAGATCAGGGGTTCGTAAGACAAAGAGGGATGGTATTCATTCCCCCATCTCCTTCCACTGTTTGTTAGTGGCTGCATTTTTCTAGCTAAGACAGCCCTGCTGGACAGGCCAGCCTTCTTCTGCAGGTCAGGTCTCACAGGTCAGGACAACCTTTCCTGGGTTCTCCCCCGAACCACTGCTTTTCCCAGGGACCTCACCATCCTTTACGGGTTCCCTTATTCTTGCCTTTGCAAGTAGCCTCTTAATTGAAGGTTCCTTAATTACCCCTTGACCATGAGCCAGATGTTGACTGCTACGGCAGGCTCTGATTCCAGAACAATCCTAGTACTCAGAGGAGGCCACTTTTACAACCCCCACTTCATCTGGCTCTGCTAAAGTTTAAGAATCCTCACACACCAAAGGAGGGGCAGTCCCTCCAATTGCTCTCTGAAGTTAGAAGACTCCAGTTATGATGTTTCAACTTTTGAAAAACAAAATGTTCTTATCAGGAACCATCTTACCACCCTTTAAATAAAAGGAAGTCTTGGCAATTAGATATGGAGTCAGGCTCCTTAAAAAACAAAAACGAAAAACACACAAACAAAAAAACCCAGTCCCAATTTTGTCCATTTGCATTCCTGTGACTCTGGGCTGAGAAGACGAGTTGGTTCATATTTATGTACTATTTACAGTAGATCCTTCCCCAGCCCCTATCTGCAGTTTTTCCTTTCTCCACACTCAGTGACCTGCGGTCAAGTGCCACCTAAAAATACTAAATGAAAAATGCCAGAAATAAACAACTGATGAGTTTTAAATTGCACGTTCTGAGTAGCGGGATGAAATCTCTCGCAATCCTGCTCGTGCGTGCCCAGGACGTAAATCACCCCCCTGTCCAGCATCTCGCTGCTGTAGACACTCACTGCCCCGTTTGTCACTTAGCAGCCCTCTCAGTGATCAGACCAACTATCATGGTATCTCCACGCTTGTGCTGAACTGAACCCTATTTTACTAAACAGTGGCCCCAAAGCATGAGAGGAGAGATGCAGGCAATTCAGATCTGCCAAAGAGACGACACAAAGGGCTTCCTTTAAGTGAAGAAGAAGAAATGAAGAAAGTTTAAGAAGAAATGAAGAAAAGAAGAAAGTTTAACCAGGCAAGAAAAACTCGTACGCTGAGGTTGCTAAGATCTATGGTAAGAACAAATCTATCCATGAAATTGTAAAGAAGGAAAAATAATGTCTGCTAGTTTGCTGGGGGGGGGGGGAGTGGGAGGGACAGTAGGAAGGAGGGCACATTCCCATAAGTTTTATTATGGTATATGATTATAACTGTTCTATAATTAGCTATTGTTAATTTCTTCCGATGCCTCATATAAATTAAGCTTTATCATAGTTATGTATGTATACAACAACATACATAGTATTTATAGGGTTTGGTACTTTCTGTGGTTTCAGACATCCACTGGGGGACTTGAAGTGTTACCCCCCATGGATAAGGGGGAACAGCTATATTAATGATTAGCAGTAATGTTCCTTAATATTTTCTACAATAGCCTCAGGCAAAAGGGGGAAAGAAAGGAGCAAATGGGTTTAATATAGTAAAACTCTATGGTTATTGCCCTTCCAGGGGGATTTCATGTCGACGATCTAATTTGTTTTCATAGTTTTTACTTCAATGGATTATATAATGTCTGAAACCCACCTTCATTTATTCCTCGTTCCTGGCATTTTCTCCTCTCTTGCATCCAACATCTGGGAGCATTTTACAAGGCTTTCCTGTAATCTGCCAAACTATGCACACTTGTGTCTTTCAGGAGTCCAATTTTCTCCAGCAAGTAATTGGCCAATGCAGAGAAACAAAGTATCATTTTATTTTACATAATGGCACTATGTAAAATGATTCACTAATTCAGTGCTGAAAAATAATAATCACAAGTTGGAAGATTTAAAAATACATGTGAGAAGATAGCACCCAGGGAAATCTACGCTTTTACACAAGCTCACTCTTGCCCCCTGCAGTTTGCTGAGGGACGAATATTTTGAAATTAGCCTTGTGTTTTGCTTGCAAACTTTAGCTGAAATGCTCATTTGCGTTATAAGGAGCTGACAGTACCCTCCAGGAACACGACACCATTATTTAGAAATGGCTTTGCTTCCACATCACATAATATATCTCCGTTCTTGCTTTGTCTCCACTTCTTGTTAATAGAGAAAATTGTCCAGAGAAAAAAAGATGCCGGCTACAACATAATATGGATTTTTTACTATGTTTTGTACTTCTAATAATTTGATATGTCTTTATAAAAGATACATAAATAGCTAATGCTTTCCTCTGGATAATAATGCAATTTTGAAAAATAGAATGCCTAAGTAAACAAATTGGGCAAGCTTATCTCATCACTGGCAGTTTCATTTTACTAATGAGATTGCTGAAAAAACATGCTTTCAAGAGCCCTACAATTCAGCACCCAAGCTGCTGGACAGTTCCCTCTCAGCAAACTGCCACATAAAACCAACCAGTTCAATGGAAATTGAAAAACAAAGAATGATTATCTGTGGTGACTAAGACCTCCATAAAACTAAGCCTCTCTACACCCTCCCACAAACTACCTTTTTATGGCTTGAAAAAAAAAAAATCTTCTTTATCCCCTAATGGTGCAAGATAGAATTTCAAACAAATCCCAAATACTTGCCACTCTTCATACCTACCTTTCCAGTGGGTTACGCGTTATCAGTAAGAAATTTAGGGAAGAATTCAGGGTTTCACCTATTTTAAAAGGTGAATGGGCTAAATTCCATCCTAAATGAATTAAGTGAAATGACTTTCTTTGTTAATATTATGATACATTTTAATTAATATCTCAGAGTGGGTATACAGTCTAAACATGCTGTCATCTAAGTAGCAATTCACATTCTTAAATCCATCCAAAAAAACCTTTTCCAAATGCTCTGTGTGCCTGAATTCAGTAAGAGCTCATTCTGTCTTTGGACATGACTATTAAATACGTCTTTCTGCGCAAACCAGGTGGAATCAGATAATAAAGTTCCCCACTTCCAGTCAAACCAGAATTTTTAAACTTTTTTCAGCAGGGAACCATTTGAAAACAGCTAACAGAATAAACACTGCCCATTCTTTCTACCACTCATTACCTGCAATACTCCTTACATATTCTCCCCACTATTCTGTACGCAATCTACTGAAACTATTTTCATTTCTGCAGTGTAGGACTAAACTGTAACACTCTACGTTTTGCACTGACAAGAGCAACGTAGAAGGACAGCCTTCCCTCTCTAACTCTGGATTTTGTATTTCTGCCAAAACCAGAGTTGTCATTAGAAGTTTGGTAGGTTTAGCACCCAGAGCTTTATTAAGCCATCAATTACAAGCCCACGTAAACAACTGTGCATCTTCCAAGGGGATGTGCCCTTGACTGGGGGCTCTTGGAGCAGAATTTATCCTTATCTACTTTTACCATTTTAGTGCCATCCATCATTTCAATTTGCAAAATTATTTTACAATGCCGATTACCATTATGTCTTCCAGCTTCACATAATACAGAAAATAAAATAATCGTTAGTTGCAGTTAAGTGCTTTATTTTTTTAATGTGTGAAAATTGTGGAATAGGACTTCACATGAAGCTGTAAAATATAAATCCCCATTCAGGTAGAAAAATAGCCATTAATCAACATATTCTGAATATATTCCTTCAGCTAATAACCATTGCATTACATTATACTGTTATTCAGTTCATAGGTCTTCCTATTTCCCCATAAACTTAAGATGAAAGACTTGGCAAAGATTTACTTGTTCATTTATTTATTACCTGCTATGCATAAAGCATTGGGAATACAGCTTTCACAAGCCAGATAAAGTTCCTTCTCTCATGGATTGTACATTCTAGCTGGGAGAGACAGACGAGACTAAATTAAAGGTGTCATCATAGTAGTGCTTAGGATTGCTCCTTTAGGCAAAATGATCACGCAAAGTCTTGCTGAAATGGTGACATTTAAGCTGACATTACGACATTTAAGCTGAGGCTTCAATGTCTCGGGGAAGCCAGCTATGCAGCTCTCTACAGGAAATGCACACCAGGCAGAGGGAATAACTAGGGAAAAACATTTAAGGTAGGACTTATCCATCTTAGGCTGTTAGAGAAACAGAGTATCTGGTCAAAGAACAGGTAAACAATTTGTTCTATGTTTCTTTGATCAACTGGCTAATAACCATATAAAAAAAAATCAAGTCAGATTAGAACATGGATAAATCTCAAAATTGTGCTGAGTGGGGGGAAAAAAAAGCCAAATGGGGAATAAAGAGTATCTACTCTATGATTTATTTATATAAAAATCTTAAACTATAGACTTATATTAAGGGACAGAAAGCAAATTACTGGTTGTCTGGGTGAGATATGGATTACAAAGGGACTCAAAAGTATTTAGAGGGGTAATGAGAACGATTAAAATTTTGATCGAGGTGATGGTTTCATGAGTATGTATATATGCTCAAATTCATCCAATTACATATGCACATCAATTGTACCTCAATAAAACTACAATAAAATCAGATTTGAGCATTTTCTTTCGCAGAGAATCTTTGGTGGCTTCCAGTCAGGCCCAGTTCATTTCTTAAGTACTTAATAAACCTCTCTTGATAATCCAGCCTCCACTTTCCTGATACCTGTATCACAGTGATTTCCTACAGACGAAAGACTATGTCTCTTGCTCAGTTTCAAACAGTAAAATACTGTTTGCCCCATTGCAGTTTGCAAATATGGCTCCAATGAAATCCACTTTCCGATGAGCACACCCAATTCTCTGGTGTCTCCTTCCCACTACACCACTGCCTGAGTGGTTAACCTACAGCCGAGACTGGAAGGCAAATTATCTCCATGTCCCCAGGACCTCACTGACAGGAGACAGCGTCCCTTCAATTTCCACACGCCCCCATTCCACAAGTTAAATCGATCCTTCCTAAGGCAAACCTTAAATAACTGATATTAGGTAGACCTTCAAGATACCTGCATAAACTTTGTTTACAATGAGGACAGGTTTGGGTGTCCCCAACTCATATGAACAATAACAATGACAAGGATATTAAGTTGGTGCCAAAAAAGTAACTGTAGTTTTTCCAATTATTTTTAACCTTTTAAACCACGGTTACTTTTGTACCAACCTAATAGCTTAGCTAGTTTTGTTTCAAGGCCTCGAACAGTGAGTGCGTGAAAGGTTTAGAATGTGGGGTCTTCTTTGCAGGGTGTCTCCCTACCATGGAAGATGTGATGACCTTTCCACTGAACTAGAGGAGCCCTCTTTTGGGTTAAGAACACTGACTTATATAGATCACATTTCATGGCCTAAGTATCCCTTCTGTACTGTAAACTGCTTTATGGAAATACTCGTATATACAGAGGGGGCCAAAATAACGCACACACGTTTTAAGAAAGGAAAAAAACTGTATTAAAATTGTAATACTCAATACATACTGATAACAAATGATGAATACAAGTCATATGTATACATTTTTTGGCACCCCTGCGCCATGTATTAATTATAATAATAACAACAATGATAATAACTTTCTAGGGCTTGTTTTATTTAAGATAACGTATCAAATCTTTGTCACACTTCCAGGCACATGGTGTTCTAGCATCACTGTTGCACCTCTCGTGTTTACTTTGTCATACACCGGCCAAGTACAGGGAGCCAGTCAGCGTCCCTGTTTCAAAGCCACATGACAAAATGACAAATACCAAGTCATCATGAACATATCTAATATAGTCTCTCACCTGTAGGAAATCAGTGTGATACAGGTATCACACCGTATCTAATATAGCTTCCATTCCCAATGTACTGACACCCCATTGGCTGATGCTAAGCTATCTCCATTTTCCAATAGACTCATCTCTCCCCAGTAAGAGAATCAGGAAGTCTGTGAGGCTATCACGTGACTGAAAAGCTACCCCATTTACTTGAGTGCTGGGTTGGACAAACTCATCGAAAGGAATGAAAGTAATCAAGCAGAGGTAAATCACAACTCCTTTCTCCTGAAGCATCTATCTCTAGGAACAGAAACAGTACACATTGTGACTCCTGTTCATAATATTTACGTTCCGTCTTCAAGGGTCATGTTTTACCAGATTTTACTTTGGACATCGGGTGGTTGCTTTGACATCCTCCCCGGCATGCTATTTCCCCCACAGTTGGTGACATCTACTTCTGAACACATCACATTAGTTCCTCTCTCCTCAACATTTATGTATAACTTCTTCGTTACCTATGTACAGTTAAGCTTCTGTCCCTTTATTATCCACTCAGCAGGCAGAGAGAAGAACTTCAATTTTCATTTAATCGAATATGAGCGTTGCACCACTTAGCATAATTCAACTGTCTTGCCTTGTATGTCTTGAATTCAGGGTTGCAACCTTACTGCTCATGTTGCGATAGGAAGATGCCAGTAGCTATAGCCTTGGGAATAAATACAGGGGGTGCCCCCCAAAATGTATACACCTTTTAAGAAAGGAAAAAACTGTATTAAAGTTGAAACACAATGAATGACGCTAGCATTCATTTGATGGACGCTATCTTTTGAGCGAACGTCATACTACATGTTGCTGCCAAAATTCAACTCAACTTCGAAAAGCAATACGTAGATAACATCTCTTACAATGTGTACATTTTTGGGGCATCCCCAGTATAGGCTATTAGAGCTGAGAGAAATCAAGAGATCTTTAATTGGAAAGCTAAGAAATCAGAGTAAACAAGTTAAACCACCTCCCCAGAGGCTCAGAGCCAGTTGTCATCAGGAATATTTGGAACCAGAACTGAGGTGCCTTGAATCGAAGCCACATGCCCTTAATAAAAACTGTGCTGGGTACTGAGGTGAAGGCTTCATGGAAATTTGTGGGACAGCAAAAACCTTAATAGACTATTTCATCTTGGGTGCAGTGGATGTGTCTGGGCTACTTTACTTTGCTCCTTCCTAAGAAGGGAGAATTGGACAGCTGAATAAAGAATCAGGCAAGACATGGACATGTCCACAGAAATTAAAAAGAATTCCTATTTCACAAGTGATTCCATGGGAGCCCCGGGAGTCTAAGAAACTTCCTTCTATGTCCGAGTCATCCAAGTTCAAGAGCTAACAACCCAAACATGTAAATTAGCTATAATTCTTGTTAGCCTTATGAGGGTCTGCTAACTTGAAAACCATGACCTTGACTTCTTCTCCTGTGAAGACTTCCCTTCCTTCCTTCTTCTTCCTTCATCTTTGTGGTAGCCATAGTTTGGTTTTTCTCTACCACATGCGGTCAATTTTTACAGGGGATGTGGTTTTGAACCCTAATCCTAACGGCCCACAGAGGGTTATGGGGTTACTTAATAAACTCAACATGAAGAATAAAAAGAAAAAGGCAGTACTCTAAAAATTAATGAAAGCTATTAGTTAACTTAGATTACCCACCCACGGGCAGGTGAAACCTTCTTAAAAACAGGCTCTCTTGTTTGGGAAAACTTCAAAGGTTTTTATCTGCCTTCCATTTTTAGAATAACAAAGGAGAAGGGCTGTAGTGGATATAGAGAGTAGAACAATGAGTTCCTTGATTGAAATCCTTTTCCAGGGGCTGGTCGCCTACGCTATTTGCAGGTATTTCTAGATTCATAGGCAAGAGACCAGCCATTCATTTGGTTGAGCCTGAGGCAGAGACGAAAGAGATCCCCAGTGCTGAGTGGCAATGGGTAAATCACTTAACGACACCTTGGAAATCACTTGTGAAATAGGAATTCTTATAGGTTCACTTTCAAGGTTATTATTCGGTGGTAACATTTTGCAAATAGCAAATGCAGTATGAAGAAAATGCACTTTAACTCCTCTCTCTGCTTTCAGTGCCTTTTGTCTTTCTCTTCTGAATTCTCTCCATGCGTTCAACCTATGGTGACATAGATACCACCCAGGACGCTATACATTTAGTTTTCCCTGAATAGTATTCCACCAATCATGGATTAATTCTGGGCCCAAATGAGCCCAAATCATTCCGATTTTAAAACTTACACACAAACACACTCAGACATCTAGTCACCAAACATATACTTTTAGGAACTGTACAGAAAAACAAACTAATAAAGTTTGTTTTAGATTATACATTGAATGGCCCCCACCTCTGTCAGTGTGTCTCTGTGTTGTTGAAATCACAATCAGTTTATGTATACCATTAATTATCCTGCTTTTTCTTTTTTTTCATTTGTTATTTAAAAGGCTAAATATCAGAGAAGATAAGAACTTGAGAATTGAAGATAGACAGAATTGGATTCAAAAGCAAGCCATCTCTTACAAGATTCATGCCATTTGGCAAACCTCTTACCCGCCATAAAACTTAATTTCCTTGTTTGTAAAAGGGGATGCTAATAATAGCATCTATTGCACAGAATTATTTATATGATTAAGTGAGGTCATGCTTACAAAATACTTAGCACAGCATCTGGTTCATGGTGAGGTTCCAATGAATGTTTCTATTATTATTATTATCTTATACATACACTAAAATGCTCTGTATTTTCATCATTTCATAGTATTTTAGAAAATCAATCAACAATGTTCTTTCATGTTATTACTGCGAGCAATTTGGGTTGTTTAAATTTATTTGGACATATATGTCTCATTGCGATAAATATTTACATATTAAATATTGTGTTCTGCTAAGTTTATTTTCTTGAGGGGTTTTCAAGCTGGAAACCGGATGAAATGGGAGGGTTTTATGGACCTTGTTGCAAGTTGCCAAATTCCTCTCCAGAGGAAAGTAAACCAATTTACAGAAAGCTGTTTGACATTATTATACTTTCCTTTTTCACACTACCATTGGCTTTGCATTATTTTTGTTCACTTATTGTAGAAAATAAGCATATAATTTTACCAAAAATATTCAAATTTGCCTTTCTTTAACTACTACAAATGGAGTTGGGTGCATATGGGAATTCTCTGTACCTTCCTCTGAATTTTACTGTGCACCTAAAACTGCTCTAAAAAATAATGTCTACTAAGGAAAAAAAAACAACAACACAGTATTTACCAAGTATTTACAAAGAACTCCTGTAAGTGTGGTGAAGGGGATTACATATCTGTTTATTAGTAGGTGAAAAAAATAGTCTAATTTCACCAAAATGTTAACAACGGTTCTCAAAAGGGGGTTGGATCATGGGTGATTCAAGACAGTGAACCATTCAGAAAGACAAAACCATTTTTAAATGAAAGTCATCTTTTTGATTACTGAAAATTATGTTTTCTAAAACCTATGGAAGACTTTGATTTTTTTTAGTGCGGCCTTATCAAACTAAACGGAGGACTCAATGAACTTATCTTGATGCTTAAGGGGGGCCCCAGTTAAGGGAGTGGGACTAATTTGGGAGAATAAGCTACTGCAAAATCACAAATGGAAACGCTGAGCTTTCTCTTGCTCTTAAGGAAGCGACAGATGGAGAGAGGGGAGCTCCGCTGAGAAGAGCAAGAGGCAAGGAAAGGATACCAAGTGAGATGAGCAGTGCCTGACTCGGCAAAACTGTTAAATGACTTTGCAAAAGACCTGTCACAATGGATAAAGGGCACCTCCTGAAGAAGTGGCTTAGAATTCCTGCAGCACACACACAATTATGCCCAGAGATAAGACTGAGAGGAAGGAGAAAAACAGAGGAAAGAAGAGCAAAAGACGCCGTAATGGATCTGCAGACAGGTCTTTTTCCCTCATTGCACAAGCCATTTTTAAAAAAAAAAATTGTATTCTGTAATTAAGTTTATTGGGGTGACAATGGTTAGTAAAATTAGGTTTCAAGTGTACAATTCTATAATACATCATCTGTGTATCACATTGTGTGCTCACCACCCAGAGTCAGTTCTCCTTCCATCACCATATATTTGATCCCCTTTACCCTCGTCTACCACCCCCTTCCCCTCTTACCCTCTGGTAACCACTAAACTGTTGTCTGTGTCTGAGTTTTTATTTGTCTTGTTCCTTTGTTGCTTTTAGTTTTGTATCTCACATATGAGTGAAGTCACATGGTTCTTGACTTTTTCTGCCTGGCTTATTTCACTCAGCCTAATATTAGCTTGGTGCAAAAGTAACTGCAGTATAAAAGGTTAAAAATAATTGCAAACATTGCAATTACTTTTGCACCAACCTAATAATCTCAAGACCCATCCATGTTGTCACAAATGGCAGTATTTCATCTTTTCTTATGATAGAGTAGTATTCCATTGTGTATATATACCACACCTTCTTTATCCAATCATCTACTGAAGGACACTTTGGTTGTTTCCATGTCTTGGCCACCATAAATAATGCTGCAATGAACATCGAAGAACATATATTACAGATAAATGTTTTCAGATTTTCTGGGTAGATACCCAGGAGAGGGATTGCTGGGTCACATGGTAATTCTATTTTTAAGTTTTTGAAGAATCTCCATACTGTTTTCCAAAGTGGCTGTACCAATTTACATTCCCACCAACAGTGTATGAAGTTTCCTTTTTCTCCAGTTTCTCCAACACTTATTTGTCTTTTTGATGACAGCCATTCTAACAGGTGTGAGGTGGTATCTCATTGTGGTTTTGATTTGCATTTCCCTAATAGCTAGTGAAGTTGAGCATTTTCTTCATATCACACTCCCTTACTTTAGCTTGTACTACAGGATGGCAATAATCAAAACAGCATGGTACTGACAGAAAAACAGAAACACAGACCAATGGAATAGAATTGAAAATCCAGAAATAAAGCCACATAAACACAGACAGATAATTTTTGACAGAGAAGCCAAAAACATACAGTGGAGAAAAGAGAGCCTCTTCAATAAATGGTGCTGGGAAAATTGGAAAGCCACGTGCGAAAGAATGAAGCTAGACCGCTATCTGTCACCATACCAAAATTAACTCAAAATGGACCAAAGACCTAAACATAAGACCTGAAACCATAAATTGCGTAGAAGAAAACATAGGTACTAAACTTACAAACCTGGGGAACTCATACAGCTCAAAAATAAAAACACAAACAACCCAATTTAAAAATTGGCAGAGGACCTGAACAGACACTCCTCCCAAGAAGACACACAAACAGCTAAAAGATATACGAAGAAATTCTGTAGCTCATGATGTAGACTTATTCATCAGAAACTAATCAGAGGGTACGCACACAGCCTGTTGCTGGTTTCAAACCAATAGATTTCATTTTACAAAGTTCCCCTCTGTCATCCTTTAATGAATATACACTTAGTGGCTGAAATATTTCCTGGGTCAAGACATTTTCAGGGTGATTTTCCTCTCAGCCATGTAGTTTACAGGTCCTGTGAGCAGGAACCACAATCTGTTTTGATCAACTGCCTCAATGAATAGACAAGTATGTAAGGATACAAACGTTTGGGTGAAATAGATTCCTCCTGTTGCTCTCCAGTGAACTCCACGCCTCGCCAATGTAATTCACGTCTATGCAAACACACATATTAAGCGCATCCTCTAGAGTAGGTATTCTGCCCTTAAACTGCACCAGCCTAAGAAAGAACATGGAGGACATCAAGCTTCAACTAAAAAATTAATAGTCGGTTGAGTGGGATGGGTACCCGGCAGGGAAGACCACAGGCTATGATCACCCACATACCGCAGACATTGTATTTGAAGCCTGACACCAAATTCTTTAGACTTGAATTAGAAAAGGCACTTCTTTGATAGATTCCTTCTTGTTCCAGTTTACAGGCAACTAATCTTCACTGCACTGGATCAAACAGACGGGCACAATCAATTCGGGGAAAGCAAGCAATGCAGGGCTCCTCGATCTTCCCTCAATGAGTAGCTGAAGTGAGGGGTGGGGGGGAAGGAAAGGGAGGAAGAAAATTCGGGCATACCTGCACCCAAGACAGCTTCGCAAAGACCAAGATGAAAAGACAAGTTGAACCATCTACCCTGGCAGGTGGGAGCGCTTGCCTCAGAAGGGAGGCTGAAACATCACAAGGACACCGAACACGCCAAGGCGTTCGGGCCCTTGGGGCAGAAGGAAGTGGTGCGGTGTCACAATAAAACAAACCTGTGCAGCAACTCTAGAAAGCAAGGAGGCCCGCATTTAGGTAAGTTTCCACAGTCTGCGATCTAGAGCACAGGGTGATGAGGGAGTTAATGACGGCGCTTAGGGAATTAAGTCTCACAGAAACCAGGGCCTTCCAAAGCAGTATTAATGTACACTGCTAGATCCTTCTAGCCTGGACTGGCCATTTGGTGGGAGATCACACTGGAATAGCAGCCTCACAGTGGCAGGACGACAATGGATGAAAATGAGCTAGAAATAAGATGACCTCAGTATTAATGGCTTTGGACATGAAGCATGAGATGAGATTTTTTCCCCCCTTATGTACCAGTCAGCACTTCATCCCCCAATAGCCATTCCCTCAAAATGCAGCGTCTTAGCCTGGACAACTCCGGCTTTCCCTGATCTTCTCTTCTATCACGTGGCCATTATCTCGTCCCTTCCTGTCCCCTGAATCTGCTTTTGTCAAGTCTAACAGATCTGTCCACACTAAAGGGCACCGGAAGGGCTCATGTGGATAATGGTTCTCCCCCCTTGACCCATCAGGACCCTCAGCATTTTCAGAGCCCCAGCTTTCCCTGCCGTAGCTAAGTCAGGTTCTCCAGGCCAATGCAGACTCCCATTTTAGGTGGTTCCTCTCATGTCCTGAGAAAGGATGTTGTGATCTAAGGACAGAAGGATTAAAACGTTTCTGGACCCCACATGCCTCGCTATGGGCAGTGAGACTGCCTTTTCCTTTGGTTAAGTAATTGCTCCAAAATGGTATGTGTACAGCTATAAACACACACTGGCAAGTACCAGCATATGCACATAGTGATACCTGTGCACAGGTGTCACCAAGCTGCATCTTCATTACCATAAACAAAATGCATTAATGCACATTTAAAAACACATGTAGCTTCATACTTGCATTTCTGGGTACACGTACGTGTGTGCTCCGAGTCTTCCGCAGGAAGTGAGGGTGTCCGAGGTCTGCTCTTACCTTCATTTGGTGGCTCCTCCATCCTTCTTCTTTGTCCAAGACCCCTGGGTCTACTGGATTTCCATTTCTGAGCTGTGCGTTCTCCCAAGCAACACAAAGGTAACCCCCCTCCCTCCCTGGTGAGCATCCTACCTCTGCAAGTGGAGGTCCAGGGTGTCCTCCTCAGCATTCAGTAGCGCCACCGCACGGCTCAGGAGCTGACGGCTGCAGGTGACGGATTTGAGCTCCAAGATGAGGAGGCCCAGGCAGAACATGGCGCCCATCTCCTCCAGTTCCCGGGTGCCGAACTGCAGACCCTGCCACGTAAACAAAGCAGTCCACAGTGACTCGACTGAGGGGAGACCATTTCACAGTGGGGAGAGGGACCCCGGACACACGCCTATCACAGATACTGAGGACTCATGGTATTTCTCAGTCACCGTTCGATGTGTTTTGTTGTGTGCTGTGGATGGGTGGTTGTCAGTCTGCGTTACGCCGACACCCAGGGTTTCCCAGAAGTACCTGAGTTCATGACCTGACAGGGCGCTATCGGGCAGAAGGGTGGGTGAGATCTAGACATCACCTCACCCACTGCAGTCAAAGCAGCAGCGCTTCTACCTATATTTTTAAAGGATTTCACTGCTGAAACAAAAGTGTGTAAACAACCTAAGAAATCCCCTTTCTCTCCCAGAAATGTATCACCCAGTGGAGAAGGGTGAGGGTGGATCCTTCATATATAAATAGTGAAACCTAAAAAACAAAGCTATTTATTTTGAACCATGAGGTAGGTATCATTCTTTTCTCCATAGAGAACATTTAGACCCATAGAACAGACACTTCACTCAGGGCCTTGCAGTTACTAACAGACACTAGGAAGTGAATTCTGACTTGACTACTCAACAGAAAGTGCTATACATGGATTAAGAGGGACTCTATCACATGGTGAGGTAGGATGTGCGCCGCTCTGAAATTAGGTTTGAATCCTGATTTCACTGCTTTCCATCAGTGTAATCTTGGACTTAGTGAACTCCATTAGCCTTGATTTTCTCATCTGTACAATAGGATGGTAATTCTTCCCTCCACACACGTGGGCATGTAATTAGAAGGAATATTTCAAAGTCCTCACAATACCGATCAGTATTCGCTCAATTTCTCTTCCCTTCTTCCTAGTAAAGATGTTTAATAGGACAAAATTCAAAGTGGTCCTGAGGTCTTTGTGTTTATAAAATACATTTTAATTAAATCAAAAAAAGTCAATTGAATATTGTTGTTGTTTTTAAATGGAGCTTCACCTCCAAATAAAAGTGATACAGAGAACAGCGATGGGACAGTAAAAATCTTAAAAGATGGTGGTCATAATAGTCCCAGGGATAAAAAACAATGTTCCAACCTTGGAAATCGTAAGCCTCACAAAATAATTTCTAGGTGAAAGAATAAAGGCAAGTGGAAAGTTCTCAAGTTTATTTCAGCTGTTTGAAAATTTGGTCTGCTGCATGTTTGGACACCTGTTTTCCTAAAGAAAGGAGACATTACTTTCGAGTGAACGGAAATCTGTTCCTCTATAAACAGCAGCAGTGGGAGGGGAAAGACAGATGTTTAACAAGTTATTTTTCTTAAGTCCATAGAAAAGATCCCTTTGTAAAGGGAGAAAAAACTCCGAGTCTCTTTCCATGTGCTAAAGCTCTAAGGTCTGATTCTTTCCCTCCACTCTGTTTTCCTGGCAGCTTTGTTGGGAGAAATGAGCTTCAAGTCACATCCTCCTCCTCAGCCAGCCACCTCACTGATGGCAAAGGTGAGTAGACAAGGGAACTATGCGTACAAATCCAGCCCCTTCGGGCAGGCAGCACCCCAGCATGTGCAGGACAAGTCCTTAGGGAATAAATCTTACAGCACACACCATACTGACAGGTCACGGCAATTCCTTCACACCAGTCAACTTCCATGCAATGACGGCCAAAATGATAGCATTTTTACAAAGCAAAAGTATCTCCCTATCCCAGATATTAGTCCACTGATTTTAGGCAACAGCTGGTGTCATAAAAAGACTGGTCCAGAAGACCTCAAGTAAAGGAACATGTACCGCTTATTGGCTGTGGGGTCCCAGACTCCATTTTGTCCTCTACTGTTCACCTGTCTGTACTACTCTATTCTCTTTACTTTCTCACAGCATCAAAAATATTTGTTTATCTGAACGGCCTCCTCTCACCTCCCATACCCAGCCTGAAAGTGAAATCCTCGAAGGCAAGGACTAAGGAGTATCCATTTCTTTTTCCCTGGAGCACATAGACTGCCATATGGCGTATCCTCAACACATGACAAATGGGTAAGTCGTGGCAATAAATGGGTGGCTATGGAAAGGCGTGGACTATTCTCTCTTGGAGGCATACTGTACTTGTCAAGTTGAACTTGACTTTCCTGGGTAGTGAATATATGAATGCCTTTAAATTATATTTCCATTGTCAAATGTCATAAACATTTTTAAAAATTTAATTTTTGCTCCAGGAGATGCATTCACATCTCTGATTATGAGCCGCGAAAACAGGTAAAATTTACAAATTCTGATCTCCACTTGGTTATCATGGATGCATAACAGCACATTTGTAAACAGAGCTGACTTCAGATGAGTTTAAAAGTGACTCTTAATAGAAATCCAACCCCCCCCACAGCTTTGATGTATTAATTAGGAATTTTTTTCCCGTAGTCAATAATAGAAATCCTGACTATAGTCGCTTAAACAAAAAGGGGTTTTATTTTTCACACCGAATTTTGGGGAGTAGAAGTTCATGGCATTGTTTTAATGTTTTCACAAAATCCAAAGCTCTACCAGCCATTCTCTGGGTTTTCTCATCATGATTGCAAGGGGGCTGGAATATCGTAATTCAAGGGAGAAGAAAGAGAAAATGGGGGAAGAAGGCATATAGTCCTCCTTAGATTTTATTGGCTAGAACTGTATGATTGAGCCAACTCTAGCTGTACAACGGTCTGGAAACTGGGTATTTTATTTAGCTTGTTCAAACTCTTTAAAGAGACAGGTAGGAGAGAAGGGTGTTAGAAATGAGTGTTGGGTGATCCAAAAAGCCATGTCGGTCACACAATACTCAGATACCAAGATTGCTAGAAAATATCAACACCTATGTACCATATTGGTAAGCAAACTCACTGGCACAATTCTTTACATGATTAAAATTTTTTTCTTGATAACTCACCCCAAAATAAGTTGAACTGAAATGTACATTTGAATCTAAAATGGGCCACCACCCTCATCATCACATAATTTTTGATATTACAGAAAATTACTTATTGGTAAGACAGATCCAGAGTTCACAAAAAAATAAGTTTAAAAAGCATACACACTGATGACTTACGAGGAAAAGCAATTAATAAACAAACATGGGAAAATATTCTGTCATTTAAACAAAAATGTCTCTTACACCCAGCAAATTGGTAGACATATATTCAGATTTAAAATACTTAGTATGACTTCTGATAAAAGCTGGCACATATCAAAATACAATGACATATGACATAATATCAATTCTAAGAACTTTTCCTAAGGACTATTCAAAACAGGTTCTATGCTATGTGCATAAAATGTATATTATGTCAAGATTATATATAATAATCAAAACTTGTGAGAAATAAACTAAATATCTAACAAAGAAAAATGACTAAGAAAATTACAATGAAATAAATTTGATGGGATATAATGAAGCCATTAAAATGATAATGATAACAATTACCACTATGGAAATGCTTATGATTTAATGATAAGCATGTATTGATGTAATTTCTGGTGAAGATTTGGAACGAAAGCAGACGCGGCAACCCCCAAACCCCAAAACACACTTTTAAACAATGTTCTTATGAGTTGCCAATAAAATTCAAAAATTTGGAGAGGAGACTCTATGATCTTATCAAGAGAACATCCATACACCAAAATCTTTAAAAAATTGCCACTTCCCCAAAAATCTGAAAACATTTATCCATAAAGACACGTGTGCTCCAATGTTCATTGCAGCTTTGCTTACAGTGGCCAAGACATGGCAACAACCAAAATGTCCTTCGATAGATGAATGGATAAAGAAGTTGTGGTATATATACACAATGGAATACTATTCGGCAGTAAGAAAAGATGATATAGGAACATTTGTGACAACATGGATGGATCTTGAGACTATGATGCTAAGCGAAATAAGTCAGACAGGAAAAGCAGAGAACCATATGATTTCACTGATATGTGGTATATAAACCAAAAACAACAAAAGAACAAGACAAACAAATGAGAAACAAAAACTCATAGACACAGACAATAGTTGAGTGGTTACCAGAGGGTAAGGGGGGAGGGGGGTGGTAGATGAGGGTAAGGGGGATCAAATATATGGTGATGGAAGGAGAACTGACTCCGGGTGGTGAGCACACAATGTGAGATAAACATCAAAGATAGGCCTAATACTACTATTAAATCATTTTCACTCTGTCCTCCATCTTTCTTTACTTTCAGAGCTTTTCTTTCTATCACTGTAACTCTGAATTTTTTTTTTGTATCAATGCTCCACTTTAATAATTCTCTCTGCAGCTTTATTGAATCTGCTTTTTAAGTCATTCATCTCAAAAACTCTGAAAAACTATGAACAGAGTGATTTTACATTCCCTAACCTGATTAGTCCTGCACATACGGTCTCTATGGGCATCATTTATGAGTTTGATTTTTCTGTTTAATGTCAATAAGGAAGGCTTCCTTAAGTATTTCATGATTTTTTAAAAAAAATTCTAAATTCATATTGTTTTGAACCAGAGGAAAGCCTTTGTGGATTGGTTTTAATGCTCTTTCTTCCAGCAAGAACTTGTGTTTTCCTCCCATACGTACTTGGGGACTACAATCAGAGACCACTATATGCTAAAGCTTTGCTTGCAGCCTTTGGGCTATACTGTACATCTTTGAATTGTGACCCCAAACCTGCTTGATGGAGGGTTTGTGTTGAGAAATTATAAATGAAGACTTTTTTATTTTCTGCTCTACCCAAAGACATAGCCAAGACAGTCAATCATTTCTACTTTCACCCTTTGCAGACTGTGGTTTTACAAGTTCATTGACTGGCAGGGTCCTTTTCGCAGGTCCTGGCTTTGTGTGGTTTTTAATCAGTCGTTAAGTGTTGCACATAGCTCTGTCTTTATGCCCAAACACAAATTATAAGCAAACAGGGATTAGTATCTGCCTCAAAAACCTACAACTACTTCTGGCAAAGTCTATCACTTCTTATAAAACTGGGCATCATTGAACGCCCTCTGTAAACATACACAAAGGGAAGATCTTATGCCTATGCAGAAATATTAGTTAAAAGGGTAGCACTATAAAGACACAAGACAAATGTATTTTTATGAAATATATTTACTGCCAGAAAAGAGAAAAATCTGGGCAATTTTTTGTTTATATTCTCAGAAAGAATCGAGAGTATATTGCATTGGTGAAAGTGTAGCAAAAGGCATAAAGTGGGAATAAGAGCTCAAAAGAAACTAGATTATTGGGATGCAAAATACAATTTCTAAATTAAAAGCCAATAGAGAGAGTTAAACTGTTCAGTGCAGAACATAAAATACATTATGTAAAAGACAACTTCATAAAATTTTCAATATCTCAAGGAAAAACTATATTAAAATAGTAAGTTAAACATATAAATAAGAATTTTAGAATAGATTAAGGAAAAGGGATCTACTCCCATTTGGAATTGCAAACTCAGATGGCATGGTAATCCTCACAGAAATCAAGGAGGAGGAAAGAGAGAGACAAGAAGATGAGGAGAAGGGAGGGAAATCTTCTGTGTATTTAAAAAATAATCTGAGTCTGCAGATCAAACAGCCTCACCTAATATATAAGCTATAATTAAAGAATTGAAACATAAAAGTATTACGATCCCTATAATTAATAGCCAAAATTTGCTCACACTATTAAACACCAAAGACAATGAAGGAAGATGTGCCGAATTGAGGAGAAAATATTGTGCCTCAAAAACGTTGTTTATGTGCATGGGTTTCAGAAAGATAAACCCAAAGAGGAAGCGTTGAATGCAAACCACACATAAAGAGAAGTTTCATAGTTTCTTTTAAAATCTTGGTATAACCCTGTTATTTACAATTGCCAAGACATGGAAACCATTTAAGTATCCATCAGAAGGTGAACTGATAATATGATACACAGACACACACACACTCCCCAAGGGGCCAAAAAAAAAAAATGCATGCACATTTTAAGAAAGGACAAAGCTGTATTAAAATTGTAATACTCAATATATACCAATATAAAAAAATGAATACAAGTCATGTGCGTACATTTTTTGGCACCCCTGTATACAATGAAATATTATTTAGCCACAAAAAAGAAAATCCTGCCCTTTACTACAACATGGATAGGCTTTGAAGGCACTGTTCTAAGTGAAATAAGTCAGAGAAAAACAAATACTATATGATTTCATTCATATGTGGAATCTAAAAAAACCCAAAAAGACAAACTCATAGACACAGCGAAAAGATTGGTGGTTTCTAGAGTCAGTGGTGGGCAAATGGGTCAAAAGGAATAAATTTCCAGTTATAAAATAACCGATATAATGTACAGCATGGTAAGCAGAGTTGTTAATACTCTATCGTATATTCAACAGTTGCTAAGAGATCTTAAAAGTTCTCCTAAGGGAAAAACCATTGTAACTGTGTAGTGATGGACGTTAACTAGACTCACAGTGACAATCCGTTCACAATCTGTATCTATACTGAATCGCTCTGTTGCGTACCTGAAACTAATATTTTATGTCAATTATAACTCAGTAAAAAACTGGGAAAATATTAACATAACCCTAACACCAAAAACTGATCATTACAGCACATAACGCAGCAAGCCAACCTCATCTATGTGTGTCTGGCGAACTACTGCTTGAGCAACAGTGACCAAAGTGTCCATCTGTATACATTACTTTGGCACACCCAGTATATCTACATACATATTCACTGAATTATCACAGCCGCTCCATGAAATAGATGGTCTTATTATATTTATGATGGTGATGATGATTGGTATCCCCATTATACAGATGGGAAAACTGAGACACTGATAGCTCAAATGACGTCCCCACAAGGCCATACAGTAAGTGGGGCAGCACTGGGATTGAGGGATCAGCCATCGGGGCCCTGAGGGCCTGCGTTGACACCCACCCTGCAACCCTGCTCTCTTAGGTTCAGAAAGACGCCTGGTGGGCTCATGTACGAAGACTTTGATCACACAGGGCTGCATCCATCCAGAAGTCCCTCGTTTTCATTTTTCTCCTCTGCCTTTTGATCTCTTTATGTATTAACATTTACGTTAGTAGATTCCCTAATGAAGTCATTCCCATGTCATTCTTAGAAAAATACTTTCTCGGTCACGTTGTATCATTATTTCAAAATATTCCTATTTCTGAACATAAATAACTTCAATTGGCTATATACAGAGGGTGCCAAAAAATGTATATACATTTTAAGAAAGGGAAAAACTATTAAAATTACACTGATGGGAACCACTTTGAGCACCTCTTGTAATTGCAGAAGTCAAATGTGACTTGTAATTATCTTTTGTTACTAGTATATATTGAGTATTACAATTTTAATAGTTTTTTTCCTTTCTGAAAAAGCACATACATTTTTTTGGCACCGTGTGTGTGTGTATGTGTGTATATATATATAAATTTAGATTAGTACTTAGCCCACCACACATTATCCAAGTATTTATCATTATCTTAATAATAGCAAAAACTTAAATAAAACCAGTGGTCAAAATCACACTTGACATATACAGTCTTTCTTAAAACTATGGCCCAAACCATGGCCTGCTCTCACTACTGTCATTTGTCATTATTTGACAAGTTCCAAACAATTCAATAAGATAAGAAAAAATGAGTCATAAATATTAGACGAAAGAAATCATATTATCATTATTTGACGACTGATTATGTGCTAAAACAAACCAAAGGAATCAACTGAAAACAGAAAATCAATGAGAGATACGGCAAGAATTGAGTGAGCAGACAGGTTACAAATTAAATATCCCCAAATCAATTTTCTTTCTATAAACCAGCAAAATAAATTATTAAGTATAATAAAAATCCCATTCACAAGAGCAACACAACTGTAAAACATCTAGGAATCGAATAGTAAATACCCTAAGGGTTGTATGATAAACCCCACAACTACGAAGAGATAACAAGGGAAATTTAAATAAATGAAGAAATATGTTGAATTGTAAGAACACAAGGCTCTCTTCGTAGTACTGTATAAAAGCATAGGAAATCAAAATGCCAATGGGAATTTTCAGATTTGGCAACCTAATTCCACTTAGACGAATACAGGGCAAAAATAGCTAGTAACATTTTTGGAATCAAGAGTGAAAAATAATAAGGGTTTTTCTCTCTCACAGATAGACAGAAGAGGTTATACACTTACAGTAATGAAATGTTATGGGATTCATGCAAAACATGGCAGGCAGAGCAAGGGAAGACTACAGCAATATGTAAGATTTGCATATGACCAAAGTATCTTTCAAGTTATCAGGAAATGGATTTTGATGGCGATGCAACAAAAACAATATTCCAGGGGGAAAAGAAATCCTACCACAAATGTAAAATTATTCCATTTGGGGTAAAAAATTAAATGGTTTTTTTTAAAAAATGAATGATTAGAGAAATAGTAAGATATAGATTCATATGTTTGATCATCTCTGAAGAAGCCATTCAATGTCTATGCTCCAAGAAAATACCATAAAGCAAAACATTAATGACTGAATAAAATTAAATCTACCTCAATAGCCTCAACGATCACAAAGAAAACTAAAAAGAGAAGCAAAACAAATTTTAATTGCAATACAGGAAAAAATAAGTTCATTTGCTAGAAAGCGCAGATGAATGCAACAATGTGTGCTTCTCAATTTACCTTGAACCTCACTCCTCAAATCACAATGGTGATTTAAAGAGCTATGAACACACATTGTCACAGCCTGTTATTGGTCAGAACACACAGTCACTGAAGTATTTCCAAAGGACAATTTGGAAATATATTTCAAAAGCCTTCGAACTGTTTAAGCTCTTGGAGTTAACTCAAGGTCCACAAATTAATCTTAACAATCCTAAGACGAACACAGAAAATCCTAAATGCACACCAGTATGTTACTAGGTAAATAAACTTGACTGTATTCACATCTTAGAATATTAACATTGTGATATGTTTTGAATAAGCAACACCCTGGGGATATAGTCATGAAATCGTGTTAAATTGCCCTAAGTTGACTACCCTGCAGTAGATTTATTATGACCCCAATTTTATTTAAATGTTTTAATGATTTATATGCCCTAAAATGTTAACAGTCATGATGCATGGTATATGCTTTACATTTTTTCTTTGTTTTCCTTATTTTTAATCATGAAAAATAGTTGCTTTTGCCCCTCGTATTTTCTTAAGCAGCACCTATAAGCCTGGCAAGAGTAGTATATCTGAATTAATACGTTATTTTATAGTATATGTGATTTAAAATTTCTAAGTAAAACGAAATTTAAGGTTCACTTTTATAAATTGCTAGTTAAATTGAAAGATTTTTAATTTAAATGGTTAGGAATGACCAAAGGCCAAGACAGAAGATGGTCAATAAGCGTATTTAGTTCCTTGAGTACCTGCTTCCTCCTTCTCAGGCATTGCCTCCATCCCCTCAAGTCCCCATAATTTCTTTGGGTCACTGGGCCTGTTCCTGTTTCTTTTCAGGTAAGCATCCTACAACTTAAGGTCTAGCAAAGATACAGCAACAAGAAATCTCTTCCTTTGGTATTGTTCCTGGGAACAGCTCTCCGAATCTTGCCAAAGCGCCAGCCTCAGTTGAGAGAGTGACTTTCAGAGTTTTAAACAAGTTTGGAGATGCATTTGAGCTGCACTAAGCAGAGTGAAAGCCACCCAGCAGAGAAAAAGCCAAGCCAATCCAGCCATGCGGCGCTGTGAACTCTAATAGGTGGCAGAGAAGAAAGCACGAGGGGCTGCGGACGGGCTCCTGGGTTTCCCCGCTTCTCGATGCCACCAAATGGGCTCTAATGCTTTCCCACTGAGGCCTGAATCAATCGCCAAGCGTGTTGGTGTCTGTACCAGACTGCGGGCAATGGCCTTCTCCGTGCAGAGCTTCTCTGCCTCCATCCTCTCTGCCCAGGCTTCCTAATCCATTAGTAACAACTGTTTCCTTAGTAACTGAAAAAGGCCCCCCAGTCCCTGGAACAGCAGGGCTGAAGGTGTGGACTGGATTTCAAATGGGTGCTTTATTTCTAGGCTGGACCTTCCCTGGGTCTCGTATTGGTGCGTTTGTGCGCGAGCCATGAATGACCCGGCAGCCAGGTGAGTTCCCTGTGATTGTCTTTTCCTGTCTTTCCGGACCACGTAGAGGAGGATAAACAGACATCAGACACTGTATCTGAGCCGGTCTAGACTTTGAGCGCGGAGAGGAGTCTTGGGAAGCCTCACTCTCCATTTTATAGGTACATAAAACGAAGGCGATGCCTCTTTCACGATTCGGTGGCTAAGGCCCACGGGAACCACAGTTACAAAAATGTCCCCCCGACACTAATCAAATGTTCACGCTGCTACGCAAGGCTTTCAACTTCACAAGTCTGTGTGACGAAAGCTTTTGGAGACGTATGTGGAGGTCGTCTTTTCTTGTAGGTTCAATGCCCCCCCGTAAGCCTGAGCTGTCGAAGTAGCCCTTCCCCTTCCTCACCAAGAAACCACAGGTTCTGCCCAATTTGGCAGCAGGGCCCTGCTCAAGCCCTGTGCTCCTCACCTGCTCGCTGTCCACGTGCAGAGCCGATGCTTTCTGTACGGAATCCTGTTTCCTGTGGGCGTACGTCTAGACATCTCTCGTTCCAAGTACCAAATAAAGGGACCATGCAAAACCCAGATCCCTCCAAGAGCTGCCGAGTGGTGACTGCAAACGGTGCGCCTGTGGCTCTGTGATTCCCCAGGGCTTGCCTCTGTGCAGAGAGGTCTTCAAAACCCACGAGCACAGAAATGATAATAGAAGTAAAAACAGTGACGGCTGAGCACTGTCAGACTGGAATTGCTCTGGCAACAGAGCAAGCAGTCCTGCTCAAGGCCCACCTGGCTTTGATACCCCAATGCTCAGGAGGGAGCGGCTGGAAACCCCAGTAAGCAGGATACATGTCAGCAGAATCGGTGCACTTCCAACGGGGAGATACGCTTTACTCCGTAATGGAACTCTTTCCAATCAGGCCTGTCTTCCTTCCAACCTCGTTTAGCTCTCTCGTTCTTACATAGGAGCCCGTTGTTGGCAAAAGAACCCAGATGTATTGTCAGTGGAAAGATTTAGCAGGTCAAGATGCGGTACCAGGTAGAAGGAAGGAGCACACTGCTGCAATTCCGCTAAGAAGGCGCAGCTGCTGGACGTGGGCGAGGACCCAGGCATTGGACACGTCCCTCGGGGAGGGGGGTACCAGACCCACCTGCAGGTCTACACTGCAGCACGCTTTCCTTCCGAGTCCTGGATGCTTGGCAGGGTCTGATTTTAAGGAAACCACAAGCCTCCCTACTTCAAATCATCTCCGCCATCCACCTGACCATTTCTCAGATGCCTCTTATTAATAAAAAACTTAAAATAATATCCACTAATAAACAAATACCACCAAGTCTTACATTGCTTATTAATGGATTTCTGCTACCTGGCCGTTTGGGTGGAGGTTTGGGGCTGAAAGGAATGCGATGGATGACAGGTCCACTCTGGAAAAACGATCAAGAATCTGGAAATCCTCGTCTCCTATGACGCTCTTGAGGGTCGGGGCTGTTCCAGGGGTTCCACTGAAGCTGCTCCTTCAAACTTAAGACGGGAGTTGGGGAAGGGGGAGCCCACAACACGAGTTAATCCTTGCTCACCTTCTTTCCACACGGCCTCTTCCCGTATTGAGCTGGCTTAAGCGCCCGAAGTCATGGTATTTGATGCTCAACATTGCCTTTGATTTTTTTTTTCCCCCAGCAAGTCTTTCTAGTATTTGGCAGCTTATGTACCTGGGAACTTCAGTGGTGATTTTAACACCCAATTCCACTCTAACGGTTTGGCTTTCTCTCCCAGAGTGAAGGGCTGTGCCCTGAGTCTCCCTGCCTCGTAGACAAACTTATTTACGAAAAATGGAGTAACCGCTCATACGCCGATCAAATGGAAACCAGATTCTGATCTTCAGGGCAAATGGACTAACGTGCTAACCCAGAGCCCACAAAGGTGCTTGGAGGCGTAGCCCCTTTTAATTCTCTTTTTACTCTTTATCTCATATAATAAAGGGCTGAGTTCCTTTTTTAAAAAGCTGGTAATTAGGTGGATGAATATGCGTGTAAATAGTACACATTAAAGCCTGCACGCAACGACAATGCAAAGCATTTTCAATCACTACAAAAGGGAAGCCTTATTAATCGTCTCTAGTTTCCAGACTAGGCTCGTTGGGTAGGACCAGTCTTTTTTTTTTTTTTTCTCTACTCGGATAAACTGGGACCTTCCAGAAGAAAGGGGTTTGGTCCTACAAATGTGTCTAAGCCTGGCCCCTTACTCAGACTTTCGGACTGATTAGATTTTGATCAGCAGTTGCTGAATAAATAGTGAGGCTTCCACTTGAACATCTTCTATCAGCATTTAGCTAAGGACCTTCTACGCACGACCTCCAACTCTCACCGCAACCCTGGAAAGAATGATGCTAACATCTCCATTTCTCTGCCAGTAAGACTGGGGCATGGAGCTATCACATATCCAGTTAAAGATCACACAGCTGGAAAACAGCAGATCTGGGATTTGAACCCCCAAACCATCTGGCTCTGAGACCACATAGTTTAACAACAATCCGTGGACCTTTTACGATCAAGTTAGGTATCAAGTTCTTCACTGACGTCAACACTGGTGTTCCTCTGAGGGTTCATTTATTCATTATCTGTTCATTCCTTCAGGTCTTTGTCATACCATCAGGGAGCACTGTGCCAGATCCTGGAGGGTCCAGTGCCACAGAGACATTTATTGCCAGCTTAGACACAGCCTTCAGATCTCTTTTACTGGAAAGTCTGAAACCCTAATGTAGCTCCTTCTCAGCTAGACACCACACAAATAACGAGAAAAATAAAATGCTAGAAAATACCAGTGAAACCACTGCAGTCTTCCTCGGAAACGGCGTTAATGTCAAGGCATACACTTGAGCCTAAAGATGAAATTCCTGCCTAACATGGAATGTAACAGTTTGAATCAGGTGTCACGACAGAGGCAGGAGGCAGCTGTGCTCTCCTTGCTGCAGGGTTTACAGGAAGAGGAGAGAGGGGGCCTAATTTCTCTGCCTGCCCAGTCTCCACACCTACCCAGCTCTCGCCTCCCAGCTCCCTCCCTGCAGGTTGGAGCTACAGGGTCTGCATCTCAGCAAGTTCCCATCCAGCTGGAAAACAAAGGCTGGGTTTCCTTTCTGGCAGGCTTCTTTAGTCCCTACCACCAGCTAGGATGGAGCTCCCATTGCTCAGCTTCCGCAGGACAGAGGAAGCAGAAAGCGGTCTCCCCAGGAGACCTGAGCGGCCATCCCTCCACGCCAGCCCCATGCTGCCTTCCTGCATTTTGGAGTCGGGCTGTGCTGTAAGGAGTAACAGGCTCAAATCTGAACGCCTCTTAGTAAGCCCCAAGAAGGTGTCTGCTGATTGGGAGCTTTTAGAATGGAAAGGAAGGTTCCATGATGCTTATTATAAGCTGCCATTCCAAACCTTAGGGAAAGTCCCAATCAAAATTCTGTTACACTAGCAATAAGAGGACCTGGATAAAAACTGTGGTACCATTAAAAACCTCCTCTGTGATTTGGGCAGTTCCCCCACCCATAAGATACAGCTGGAAATGAAGTCCGAGAGCCAATTCTATTATTTCTCCCAGTTCCAGCACTCGAAGATTCACCTGGCTCTGCCCACTAGGAAAACTGCTTAGTGTTACTGTGACCACAGTTTAAAAAAACCCAGCCCCAAAGCACATGCCAGATGAGCTAGGTTAGCAGTGGGGGTGATGGGGCAAACAGCAGACACGTACGCTAGCCTAGAAAGTCGGGCTGTAGACTTTCCATATCCACACCCCCAGAGACGCTTTGGGCTGGACCATCCTGGGTGAGGCTGAGACCTCTGCTTCAGGGTAAGTCTACCAAGGAGCAACAGTGGCTGGGACCAAGGGCCAGGGGGCCTCAAGAGTCATAGCCATAAAAAGGGGGTCTCAATCCTATTTTGTGCGACAGTGGGTAGAAAGGCCCGAACGAGGTAACAATAATTAGTAATGCAAGCGGCCTTCACTCAGTAATAACAACAAGTCTTTCTCTGGCTTTCTTATATCCCCCTTTTAATCACTTTTCCAACCCATGGGGCACTAGATTTCCACTTTAAACATCCCATCTAATCACTATGTATACACACACACACCGGGTACTTTCTCCAGCTCACAGCTTTGCACACGCACAGTGGTTCTTCCCTGAGGCTGGGTGTAAATCAATTGGCCGCGTTTTCCCACGACTGCCGCCAGGGAATCCTAATCAGAAATTCTCAAAAGGGGGAGTGCTGGTGTCAGGAAGCAGGAGGAAACCAGCACTTGGGGCCAGAGGGACACAGTTGGCTTTTGGGGCCTGAGCAACCGGCTGGATCCCAGCTCAGCTTCTCCCCCTCAGAATACTTCTGGGAGACCAGAGACAGGGCAGCTTAGGGCGGAAGTGCGAGGATGGAGAATTGAGCAGAGTAGCAAAAGAAATCAAGCCCGTAATTGAGGAGGGTGAGGGTCTCAGAAGTAGCAACAGTTGGTATGAGAGGAACAAGGCGATCTTCAGAAGAAAAAGGGGTCAGAGAACCAGCATGGCTGAGGTAGGAGGGAGCACTGGGAGATTTAAAAAAAAAAAAAAAAAAAGCAAAGAAAAATAGGATTTCATAAAGGAAGGGAGAAGAGAAAGCAGAAGTCTGTGACACAAAAACTCCTCCGTTGGCTTCTGTTTCCAAGCTTGGGTGGAGAGGGGGCATTTCCCACCTCTCTCTGTCCTAGAGGGAGGGCTCCCGTGCAAGAAAGGAGCCTTGTGCTACAGCTGACCCTTGAATAACATGGGTTTGAACTGTGTAGGGCCACTTATACATGGCTTTTTAATAATAAATACCTATACTGTTTTCCATCCACGGTTGGGGGTCTGTGGATGTGAAGGGCACTGATGTACACCACTTTATACAGGGGACTCGAGCAGCCACAAATCGCAATATTCTTTGGGGGGTCCTGGAACAAATCCCCCACGGATACCAAGGGACAACCCAAGTTTTGGGGGAGTCAAAATTTCTACGTGGATTTTTGATGGCACGGGAGGTTGGCACCATGTACCGCCGTGTTGTCTAAGGATCGACTATTCACTAAGGAGGCGAAAGAACCACTGGAAACACTTTCTACTGAAAGGTTCAGCATTATGAAAGCAGGCGGCTACGTTCTACGTGATACAAGCCCCCGACAGCTTCCTGCCCGCAATTCCTATTTCCAGCCTTCTGCACTAGATGGTCAGCAAGGGAGAATACAGGAGCTCGGGGAGTAGTGAGAGCTGTGGTAGAGGAAAGAGAGAGAACAAATAAAGAGGAAAAAGACAAAGTCCAGGAGTGATCTTCTCAGGCAAGAATGGATTTCTAGATGGGGGGCCATCCCCACATTTGTCCCACTGACTTGCAACTGTACTGATTGCGCCGCTCGATCCAATACGCCCTTCCCTCACCATGTTTCCTGCACTTCCCTTATGGATTAATACATCCCCTTTCCTGGCAGGCTGTGAGTGAGCTCGGGTTCATACAAGCCGTTCAACTGCCTTCCTGTAATGCTGCTCTGAAAAGTAGGAGCTGTCCAGATGTTACGTTCCAACAGAGCACAACCAGATCGAGAGAGATTCCAGAGTGGCCATCTCTTGCTGCCTGTGGCTATATAAAACTCCTGTCTGATATTGACGGTGACTGGCTGCTTCAGTCGAGGGGAGACTGTGTATAATCTGTTTCTCCATGGCTGGCTGCCTTGGGAGGGCCAGGTCATCAGGAAAGCCTCACCATGAAGGAGACTGGGAATTTCGTGACCACAGAACCTCCTCTAAAGAGAGCTTCAGCGACACCTAGAGGAGAAGGCTTGAAATGAAAAGGGATGCCCAAAAGTTACCCTGACACTTGCTAGGTATCTGCTGCCTTCTGGGTTCTAATGTTTAAAGAAAAAAAAAAAATCAATACAATGTAACCTTAACCAGGGTCCTAGAACTCATGAACACTATAAACTACTTCTTTTCAGGGAGCATGCATTGAAGGCGAGACTGGGAGCAAAGAGTGGGGTCCAGCCTGGCAGCCCACAGCTGGATCTAGCCCACAGATTATGATTTAGTTTGTTTTTTGGCCCATGCAATATTTTCCTAAATGAAATTACTTACTTACCCATGTTATAAAAGTTAGAATGGCTTACATTCCAAGTAAGTATTTATCATATACCTTTGAAAAATGGGAAGATCTGAAAACAAATTTCTACTTGCCAACAACTTGGCAGAACTGTTGGGAGAAGGATGGAGAGTATAGGAAAGGCATTTATCTAGAAGACCAGAGATGCCTCCACAACATTTGCCCCATGTCCTCTCCTTTTCATTCATGTATGTCGTCTGGCCCCTAGTGACATCTGAGCATACGGCTCAGCCTACAATGCTGGTGTTTTGATTATCAGCGAAACCCTGCAGTCTTTCTGCTAAAAAGAACATTTTCCCCATGAAAGGACTAGCATTCTAACTGTGGTTTCCTTTTACCTCCGCACTGGGGCAAGCCTTTTTATCAAACAACTGGCATTCATCCGTTGTAATCCGCTTTTATTTGCAGCATAGACTCATTGCAACTCTTTCATCAGGTCAGAGTTGGGAAACACAGCTGGGGAAAAAATGAGCTTCAGGATTTACGTTTGTTGTGTGTTCTGTCTCTGGGAGCATCAGACATTGGCTAGCGATGGCCCAGGAGGACGGCACTTACTCGTCAGCAGCTATTGAGCACCGAGGGGAAAGTTCAAACATGTTTAAGACATGTTTGAAATTAGTTCCTCCTCCCTTGTCCTCAACATGCCGCCTTGTATCTCGTCCATCTGGGAGCCGCGACAGGCTGTGGTCACTAGCATAGGTAGGGTGACTCAACCCATCAGGAACCATAGGGCAAAAGCTAGGTGCTTTTATTAGCTTTGATTTGTGTTGCTTTCAGGGCTCAAGTACGGGGTTTATAAAAAAGAAGCCAAGAATTATAGATTGTGCATTGTTCTTTGCTATGGTTTATATCTGATGTCGGTAAAGGTTTTATTGGATTATTGGCAGCGTGTTTATTCGCCTGAACACAACAAGTCCTGCTAGGCCATGAGAATAATATATATAGAGAAGGGGCTTTGTAATATTACAGGGTTTGGGATCAAGTCTGCACCCCACGCTCTGGGTGGCAGGGAGAGAGGAAATGGGCTGACACTAAAAAGGACCAGGTGTGGACCGTAATTTAAGATGAGGTCACTGAAGAGCTATGGAGGGTGCCCACCAGGCTGGAGCGAACTATGCCTTACTTGTGACTCATCGGGATGTTTATGCTAATTTAACTCATTTGGGTTACAACTGAGGGGATCACGGGAGGGCAATGCAAAAAGGCTACTTGCCAATATCCCAACTGGCTGGCAGGTGAATTAGCTTTTTATGACAATAAAATACATACATACTCTCACGGATAAAATCTTTGTACGACTCTTCAGCAAGGAATCTGTGCCTCAGCACTACTGACATTTGGGCTGGAAGATTCTCGGTTGTGCCAACGGCCCTGTATATCACAGGCTGTTAAGTGGCCTCTCTGGCCTCTACCCACAAGATGCCAATCCCCTCAACTGGTTACGAGAACCCCAAAAGTCTCTAAATATGACCAAATGTCCTTGGTGGTAGGGAGGGGCAAAATTCCCCCATGTAGATGACTGCTTTACATGAACTAAAGTGTGTGTTGTGTGTATGTATGTGTGGGGGAGATTTAACAAAGTTATTCATAAAATTCAAAGAGAAACCTCCATGCACAATAGTTATAAGTAAAGTAATTCCATCCAAATGACTCTCAGAGTGGGGTCCCAGAAATTCAAGTTGGGAGATTTTTAAGAAAGAAAAGCCGAAGGGTAGTCAGGAGAGCAGTAGCTTCAGGTAGGTCTTACCCCAACGAACGCTTCATCTGCAGCCTGAGGTGGGAATACACAGAGCTATGAAATGTGCCGCATTAAACCACATTTCAGTGTCATCACATTGATCCTGGGACAACCTCTTTCTAGAAGTTCTAAGCTAAGAAGGATAAAAACCTCCAGCAGGCCAGAAAAGCAGCTTTTGAAATTCTGCCTTCCAATAATATTAAAGCCTGGTTCTTATCCTTAGATCTTCAACAACAACAAAATTAAGAGACAGAGGTCCGTCTGCTTCTCTGCAGGAAACCACAAAAATGGGCACTGATGTCGTCCCATTTCACTACGTGGGAGGCATGTCACAGGTTACACGAGTTGAATGAGACACAGGGGAACTGGTTTGCCTCTATTTTCTGCCCACCTCTTGATCCCAAAATAACATTTAAACTGAAGGGTACTTGTGTGGAAGCCCAGGTGTCCGAGTCCCTGTTTGGGCAGAGGTTTTTCTTTGTACCCTACTGGGGGGAAAATGGGGAGGCAGCTCTGAAAATCATCCACTTGTCAGACGACCTCAGACAAAGAACCTGTTCTAGGTAGTTCGCGTACAGTAGACGTGGAGACTGTCAATGGAATCTCACTTTCACCGCTCAGTTTTAGCAGCCTGACCAGGCCCCACTACCTCTCACTGGGATAACGCAGTAGCCTCCTGGCTAGTGTTTCGGCTTCCACTGCTTCAAATCCCAACCAGTGTTCTCCAAAGAGCAGGAAGAGTGAGCCCTACCAAGTGGACGTGAGACCCTGTCACGGGTTCCTCATCTGCCTCCAACAGCCAAAGCCCTTATCGTAGCCTAACAGACCTCACATGGGCTGGCCCTTGGCCACCCCAGTCCCTACTTCTCTTCTCATTGCTCAGACGGCTGCAGTCACACAGGCCGTCTTTATGGGCCTTGGCAATGCCAGACTAACTCCCACCGTGGCGCCCATCCTTCTTTCTGGATGTTCTTCCATCACATGTCAGTATGGCTCACTCGCTCCCCTTTTCAAATCCCCGCTCACATGTCACCTTCTTCAAGATACTCTATACTCCACTTCACAGAATCCCCAATTCCCTTAGATTTTAATAACATTTATCGCTTTATAATCTATGATTCATGTACACATATTCATGTATCCCAGTTTTTAAAAATACACATTGTATATTGAAAATTGTAGAGATTCTAACGTCACCTGCACACGTATAAGGATTTTTGCCTTTTGTTCACTGATGTAATCTTGGCCCTTAAAACAATGGTTAACATACAGTAGGTGATCACTATATATTTAGGGAATTAATATGAGACATGGCTGATATTTTTTTATAATTGTTTTCATACTTTCAATATTTCCTATTTTAAAAATTATCTTTAATGCATCCTTCTATTACCTACGTAGTAAAAAAATGACATTAATATTAGGATTTTTAAAGCCTTCGTTTTACTTCTAGGTCAAATACTAGACTTTTAATGTTAAATAAATCAATTAACTTGTTGAACTTCAGTTTTCATTGACCAAAATACTAATTTTGATTATCTGAGCTGAAGCTCACACAAGAGAAGGCAACAAAGCTGCGTGTTCAAATACAAGAAGTCATAGCAGTAACAGGGATTATTGTGAAGTTATGTTTTTACAAGAAACAACAGAAATCTAACTGCTCCTGAATAATTAATGCTGGGTGTTTAACATACCTTTTAGAATGTATTTTTATATTGTAAGAACAAACAAGTAAAACCTAATTTCTCACCACCTACGCAGCACACATTAGGGGAGAGTCTTTTCATTTTCTTGGCGTTCCTTAATAATGACGAAAACTGACAGGATCAAGGGCAGAGCCCTGACTAATGGCGAAAGGCAGATGGTGAGTCTGTTTTCCGGTCCAGAGCAGTTCCCGTAACCATACACAGGATCCTATGGGGGGAATCTCTCTTCAGGGAAGCAGAGCATACTATTGTGGAAGGACTTTTAGTAACTTAAAAAAAAAAAAAAAAGACTAACTCAAACTTAGGGCTCTGAGTCTGAGCGTGGGAACATCCCTTTCCTCTCAGGGAAGCCTGGGTGGGGGCCAAGGAAAAGTAAACAGACAGGTGTAGATGACGGAAACAAAGAAGCTGAAAGCAAAACCTTTTCTGTGTGAGGATAAAGGGGATTGGACAGCAGCCTCAAGTTCAAGACTAGACCTCTTGAGTCCAACATACCTGTTTCCAAGGAGCCTGATAATATCCCCCAAACTGGAATGAACAAAACCAGACATCTGGAAGCCTTTCGTTTGGAGGTTTTCCTGCCACCAGGCAAGTCAGCATGGCTCTATTCCCTCTACAAGGGATTACCCGAAATGCTGGACACCGTGATAATTACCTTCTACCCTGATGTATAGTCTATGGACAACATTAAACCTCTGTCAAAGGGGAAAAGGTAAATGGTTCAGCACACTCTGGATGGAAGACAGGGAAATAAACCTTCAGAAACGGTGCTACACGTCAGGATACACGCCCAACCTGGCCATAGAAAGAAACCACGTATATGTGTATTATTACACAGTCAGTGGAGTTATACAAAAGGTTCTCAAGTAATAATCAACGCCTGATTGACACATGGTCAGAGCTATGAACCTGAGAAGAAAATGGAAGAATTTTTTTTTTTTTTTTTTTTTTTTTTTTAACATTGCTGTCCTGATGTTTCATGGCCCACAATTCTTCCTGCAAGAACTCAGGTGTGTGGTGGTGCACTGAAAACACGGCTGACCTACATGTTGGAAAACTGAGATTGTAATGCGAGTTCTGACGTCCCTTATTCACTGTGGGAACTTGGACGAAATACTTGACCCCTCTTGATGTCATTTCTAATATTCGAGTATCTGATTATCTGATTATATTTTGTCTACTATACAATTCCAGGATGTCTTGCAGTTCTTATCTTCCTGAACTAGTACCCTTGTAGCTTTTGTGGAAGGAGCGTAAGACATGGTCAGAGGACCTCGCTCACAGTAACGTTATGGCCACACTCCACGCAATGTACCCAATTCCCTTCAGCCAGTTTCCTTATACGTTAAATGGAATCACAATTTAAAAAATCTACGTATTTCTCAGATTTTAAAAGTTAGAATTAAATCACAATGCATTCCTGTTTTCCATTTTTCTAGTTTTAAAAAATTTAACTCCACCGAAACGCTTGAGTGGAAACCAATATATCCTTGTCCGTGTTTAACATTTTACCACATTCCCTTGCTGTTGTTTTACACACACCAATATATGTGTACGCATGTTACTTTTACTGAACTATTTTTAAGTGACTTGCAGACCCTGCAATATCTGACTCCTAAATACACCATCACGTCATCTCCTAAGAACAATGAGAAAAACACAAACTAACAAAACCACCAAGGAGACATTCTGCTACACACAAGGCCATCTCACATTCAGAATGATTAACACTGATAAAATACTGTCAAGTAATATACAATTCATATTCAAATTTCTCCAATTTAGTCATCCATTTGGTTGCCATAGCTTCTCATTCTCCTTTCATTTAAAATAGACCTTCATTTTTTTTGTATGTTTGCTTTTCTGATGTCTCATGTACAGGTACGTGTGTGTGTATATATATATATATATATATATATATATATATATACACACACACATACATACATACACACACACACACACACACACTTTTTTCCTTAGCATTCAGGCCTATGGTTTTATAGAAGATCCCATGCCAAAGAGGAAAAAAAAAACAGAAAAAAAAAGAATAAATCTCACAAATATGTTGCTGAGTCAAAGAAGCAAGACACTATACATTACAAAAGCAGAACTTACCTCTGCTGTTAGAATTAAGTAGTTACCTCTAGGAGTTAGTGACTAACCTGTAAGGGAACATGAAGCTAAGCCAGCCATGTTTTTTTGACCCAGGTGCTGATTATAAAAGTGTGTGTTCACAACATATCACTTAAGAAATCAATTATTTAACATTTATCAAAATAAAATTAAGAAACTGAAAGATATAATTGGAATTGCTCTAATTCCCTACTTTCACTGTATGACTGAAGTAGTCAAAACTATTTATGGATAAAGATGACCCAACTAACATAATTAAAAGTGTATGAAAGGGCATATTTAATTTTATATAACTGAAACTGATAAAAATAGTTTTCTTAAGCCTGAAAAATCGTTTATAAAATGTGTTTACTGGGACATAAGCCTGCAATAAGTTCCCCACATTAAACATTGTGTAATTATTTTACAGTATTTGTTCAAGATTGAGAGTAGAAATTTCAAAAATAGCTTCACAGAGTCCTATCCACAGACAGCAAGCTCTTAAGAGCTTGCTGAGTCAGAGGACAGTCATACTAGTAGACTATTTAGAAATTATCTTAAATGAAAATGTAAATTTGCCTAATAAATATAACCATACATAAATTCAGATTCTTAATACTTTATTATTAAATAACAATTTTTAATTATCAAGAATCTGTAAAAGCAGCCTCAGGGAAAATAGGAGACAATGATAAAATGTAGCAAAAAGTAATTACTGAAAAAATGTGTGAAGCAGCGGACATGAATAAATGAGAACTACTTCTTTAAAAAAATAACAACCAAGAATTTTAACAAGTCTTACAAATCTAATTAAGAAAAAGAGCAATTAAAAATAATATATGCAAAACTCCCTTCACAGTAACTAAACCAAATTAAACTCTCAATATTATTATGCAAAAAGAACATCGAAGATAGGTTAATTGATAAACTGGCACATCGGACATTAAAAATATAAGAATATCATACAAAATGTTTTAAAATCAGGACAAAATGAATGATACCCTTGGAAGAGAGATAACTTACAAAACGACCTAAGACATAGGAAACCTAAGCAGATCAATAAACATACAAACAAAGGAAAAATATGGCCCAAACATACTGGAACCTAAATGGTTTTAAAGGTAGACGCTTATTATTAAAAGACATTATTAAATGTCTTAATTAAATTATTAGATTTTTATTATTTATTACATAATTACTAATTAAACTATTAAATAAAAATGTCTTTAATTATTAGAAGACGTTTTTGTGAATATTGAGGTTGTCTTTTCAACATATCCATCCCTCCCCTCACTGCCATAACCCTGGGAAGTGGTCCGACCTGTGTTTCCGGGGGGGGGGGGGGGGCTCTCCTTGTTTTAACTAATCAAGGCAAGAGCTTCTTCTTTTTATCATGATTGGATGAGGTGGCTCCTGCATAACCCAATCTATTCAAGGCACCTGCATGGCTGGAGAGCACAGGTGTCTCAATTCACAACCAGGAAATATACGAGGGGGTTTTCTATGGGCTCGTCAAAAGCCCCCACTATCTTATGAGAGCTTACAGGGGCCAGTTCTCTCGCCTGAAGTTCCTGCAGCCATTTAGCCCCCAGGCAGGGAGCCAGCCTGAGAAGTTTGTCACCCCAGAAAACAGGACGGAGATGTGAAAAGAAACCAAGTCATGGACGTCAGATGACCACCGAATCAAACCAACCTCTTCCCCATCCTGGTACATAAGCACATAAACACATTTTTAAAAAAGTATACATTAGTTTTCCTTTTATGTGTACTATTTTAAAAGTGTGATTGGCACCTGAGTAGGCGTGGTCTGTAAGACCCTTAACCTGTGGGACGTGATGTTAATGACAGGTGTCATGCGGGTCTCTGGTCCTGCTCCCCACATGAGAACGCAGGACATAGTGAGGTCAAAAAGGAACACCCACGGAGCCATACATAGGGGAGTCACACCACTATATTCTCGCTGGCGGCTGGGTTGCAGACACAGGAAGCAGGAGCCACACCATCCGCAACCTGCCGTCCGCTTCTCTGCCAACCAACCAAAACCGCCCCACCCAGCGCAGCCACGGCAGTTACATCCGTGGCTAATGGCTAACTGGTCACAGCTGATGGCCATCTAATCACCGAGCCAGCACCTTTCCATTTGAGGCCGAGCGCCTGGAAACTGCTTTCCGGGACTCTGTCCCCACACCAGGTGTCATGTGAAATTGAATTGAGTTCTAGAAAACACAGCTGATGTCAGAAAATTGGCCCGCGTGAGGGCAAAACCCACACCCGGTAACAGAAGCGAAGAATTCAATGTGAAAGCGTTTTTCCTTTCAGAAAGGTAATGATTTGTAAAAACAAGACACAAAAAGAACAGATTATAAAGACACTGTTCACAAAACCTGACTATGTAACATTAAGAACTTAATTTTATCCATCAAACTACATCATAAAAAGGGTGAAAAATTAAGCCATAAATAGGAAGAATATGTTTGCAAGACTTATGACAAAAATTAGAATAAAAATAGAGAGCACCCGTGATTCAACTGAAGTAGATTTAAAAAAAAAACAAAAACAAGGAGCTAAGTTGAACATTTCTAAGAAAAAACACGAATAACTCCTAACCACATGAAAAATTCTTAACTTCACTTAGTAATGAGCAAAATTATAATTAAAACCACATTGAAATAGATTTCACATCCACCATGTAAGTAAAACTTATCAAGTCTGAAATCCTCCATGTAGTCCAAGAAATGGAATGAAAAACTTCTACCAAGGACAGAAATAAAACTGAAATAACTTCTTTGGGAAACAGTTTGGTATTTATCCAGGAAAACTGAACACATTCATATCCGAGAATACAACAATGTGGCTCTTAAGTATATTCCCTAAAGACATTTTTGCCAATTTATACCGGGAGACAGGACATGTATAAGAATATTCAAAGCAATACGATCCATAACTGTAAAACAACAAAAACTCTGAAAACAAGCCAAACATCCTTTAAGAAGTTAATAAATAAATTGTGGCATCGCAACCTAGCTTTAAAAGGCTACCGTTGACCTTCTGACATACCTAATGGCAGGTGGGTGCAGGTGGAGCTGGCGCTGGCCACTCAGCTGACGGAGTCAGGAGGACAAACCCTGCCGTTTTCTTGGCTTTCTTTCTCTCATGGTTGTAAAACGGCTGCCACAGCGCTGACCATTGCATCTCTTTTCCAGTCCCAATCTGCTTCTGAATGTCCTTCCTCGCAGTAAGTGGCCTGGCGTCACTCGTTTCAGAGGAGCCCGGCGGAAGTCCCCGGACAGGCTGGATGCTTTCTGCTGCAACACGTTGGCGTCCATTCAAACGCGTTTTCTGTGCGTGTCTTCCACCCCCGTGAAACGCCTTTTCCCTCCTCACGAGCGCTTATCAGACACCAGGGCCGTCACTTTTGCCGTTTGAGGTGCAAGAGCCAAAAACTAGCCCAAATTTCGTTCTCCTGCTTCAGTTTCACGGATGGGAGACCGGTTCTTACCGTGGAGCTCAGCACACGACGTCTGTTCCCTCCCTTAACTAAGGCGACAACGGTCACCTTTTCACTTCAAGGGAGCCCATTGCGGCTTCTCTCCGGCCCGTCCCAATGGCCAGCCTCTACTCTCGCACTTTGGGGCCATTAGGAAGTAAAATCAGGGGGACGTGAACACAAGCACGGCGATAGCTCCACAGTCGACCTGCTGACAGGGCCGCCACTTAATTAATGAGCTGGAGGTGGGAGCGTCTATAGCGTGGAGACGCTGAAGGACGTCCTCACGTTCCGGGCCTCGCGAGATTTCATCACCCGCCTCAGAAACGCAGGTGGTTTAAACTTGCGACTTGTTTATTTCTGGAATTTTCCTCTTACTGTTTTTGGATTGTAGTTGACGGAGGGTAACTGAAAGCTTGGGAAGTCAAAACGGCTTGCTAAGGGGTGACTACTGTCTTTAGATACCAAAAAACAGCATATACAAACTCTTAAAGGCAAACAACAGCTTAAAAATAAGTGTAAGATGAGAGCCAAAAAATTCACATCCGTTACTAAAGAGACTGTAGCAATTAAGAAGCAGAAAATTCAGACACGTCCAAACTCAAGTGGACAAAAGTCATGAATAAATCATTCACAGAAGAATAAACCCAAATGGCCAAAACTCGTATGGAAAAAATATCTCAGTAATTAAAAAATACAATTAAAACAAAATGCAAGTATATTTCTATCAAAACAGCAGCAATGTAAAACTGGTGTTATCTGATGCAGCTGAGGGTTGGAAGAGAGAGGCAATATCACAGACTCCTGGAAGAATGTAAGCCGGCAAATCCTTTCCGGAAGAATGTTTTGCCAAATTTATAAAAATACTTTTAAATATTTTAGTACCATTGAGCTAGTAATTCAACTTTGAAGACTCCAAAGAAAATAACTAGAGTTGTAGACAATGGCTTATCAGCAGACACTACCTGGAACACTATTCATATTAGGAAAGAGGGAGAAATTGAAATCTCTAAAAAGTAGAGAAATGGTTAAACATGTTATTACTTATATTTAAATGGAACATTATGTCACTGATAAAATACTATTTTCAAGTGTATTCAATAATATAGGAAATTGCCCATGAGACTATAAATTCAGCAACACATAAAATATCTCTCTCTCTCTCTCTCTCTCTCTCTTTCTCTCTCTCTCTCTCTCTACACACACACACACACACACACATATATCAGGGGTGCCAAAAAATGTATACACATCTTAAGCGATGTTATCTATACTCAAGCAGTAGTTCGCTGTCATCAGAAGTGTCAACCATAATTTACTATATATATAGTCACAAGAAGTGGAGTACAGCATAAGGAATAGAGACAGTGGAAATGTAATGGCTGTGTGCGATGTCAGAGGGGTAGTGATTGGGGAAGGGCGGTTATCACTGTGTGAGGGGTATAAATGTCTAACTATTACATTGTTTTGTACACCTGAAGCTAATAAAAGAAAAAAAAAGAGGCAAGAAGAAAAAAGTATCTGGACGCTGATGGTAACCACTGTGTGTGTGTGTGTGTGTGTGTGTGTGTGTAAAACTCTGCATGCACATATCTGGGTATACATATACATCACATACATATGAATGTACATATATACATATACACACATGTAAAAGGCTCGAGAGAAATATGGTAAAATGTTAATAGTGGTTTCTTCCATTTTATGTGCTTATTTTATTTCTAAATTTTATACAATAAACCCAATTGCTTTTATAATCAGTAAAAATGTAACATTTAGAAACATGAATGACACAGTATGTGATATTCCCACTGTATAGTATTTATAACCCTGAATTTTAAAGCACAGGGTTGATGCACAGATGTATCTTTGGAAGGGATGTGTTTATTTGGCAGCGCTCAAATTCTAATGGTGTAGAGCAGGGATGTCCAAACTTTTTTCAATGTTTTTCACTAAGGGCCGTATGCGGTAAAATACACAAACAGCCGGGCCACTCACTCGAGGTGAAGTACGTATTGCCTCACCTGGTTTATTTAAGTAAACGAAATATATTTTTGGAATTTGCTGCAGGGCAATTAACAATGGATTGCGGGCCACAGTTGGCCCGCGGGCCGCAGTTTGGACCCCCCGGGTCTAGATGGTGCATCTATCTCGGAGAGTGTCTCTTTTTGCAGATGGTGCAGGAAAGATGTGTTGGGGGATGGTGTGATGGCAACAATAATAACTATGACATGTAGACAGAGTGTTACGATTTGCACGGCACTCTTGGACTTATCTCTTTTAATCGCTCAGGCCAATGGAAAAAAAAGTCACAGCCAAGCACACATGCCATCGGCTTATCCCACCTCCGCCCAACATTTGCTGTGGGAGAATCCAAGGAAGCAGAAGAACATGCTTCCCAGGAGTTTGCAGTCTGGTTAGAGAGATAAAACCTGCACCCAATAAACGTTATGTGATAAGACTGAAAATATTAACATAGGTGGCTTATCCGCTTTCCTCCTCCCCTGCTTGCTAAAGACACCTTGCTTTGCCCGCTCTGTTAATTCCCCTCTTCTGCTCTCCAAAGCAGGTTCGGGGATGCCCGGATCATTTCTGTGCTTGTACCTGGACCTGTTCTCTGGACTTTTATAATCTAGACCTGGAAGAAAAGATGAGCTCAGGGAAGTTGTTCAGAGGAGACAGGCTGAGAACAACGAGAGCATCCTTGGTATAGTGGAGGAGTTAGGGGGTGGGAGGGAAAAATAACAGGATTTTCAGAGGACATGTAGAAGAACCATGTCCTCCATGACATTCTAGAAACAGTCGGAAATAACCTGAGTCCAAGGGAAATCACTGTGGCTACCGGACTGTTTCTTTGACCATCACAGTGTTACGAGCCTCGGTCAGAACTAAATATTAGAGTAACATTGTGGAGTCTCTTCTGTGGACAGGGACGGTGCTTACCAATGAATCTCCCTCTCTCCCTCCCTGAGCCAGAGCAGGGCCAAGGTCTTTGGAGGAGGCAGACTTCTAAGCTCACCCTCCCTGACCTTCACCTCCTGCTTCATGCCCTTGTGCCCTCTCTTCTTAAGTATAAGCAGGAACTAGTCACTTGCTTCTAATGAACAGAATACAGAAGAGGGGATAAGATGACATTTCTGTGATTACGTTACAAGAGACTCTGATTCCTCCATTTCTCTCTCTCTCTCTCTCTCTCTCTCTCTCTCTCTCTCTCACCTCTCCACTTACACAGATGGATGGGGTGAACTGTAACATCAATAAAGCAAGAGGCCCACATGACAAGGAACGCAGGGCAGCCTCCAGCCACGAGCCAGTGAGGAAGTAAATCCTGGAAACCACCACCACCGAGCTTGCTCGGAAGTGTATCTCCCCAGCTTGAACCCCGCAATAGCTACAGACCAGCTGACATCTTCACTTTACCCTGTGAGTGAGAGCCCATGACGCAGAAGCCCAGGTAGGCCATGCCCAGACTCTGCCCACCGAAACTGGGATAACATATGTGCGCTGTTTTCAGCTTCTAAGTTTTGCAGTGCTTTGTCACTCGGCAAGAGACGACTGATTCTGTCGTGCATTTACCTCTTCCTCCATTTTGTGCTTTTTCTCAGCAGTGTCTCATCTCTCCTCCAGAACAACCTGGCCCTTCGCCAAACGCACGTTCCCGTTCAGATTTACTTAGACACTGAGGCCGAATGTCAAGGACAAAGGGTAGGGGTGAAACAGGTCTCCAAGGTAGAGGAGAGTGCTGCTTCTGGCACGACCACCCAGCACACCCGATGGCCTGGCCCGAGCATCTTCTCTGCCCTCGGCACTCATTACCCACACCTGTTTCCCCACAAAAGGAAGAGCAAAAATGACTGCAGATCTTTGGCAGCCCTCCTGACCCTGAAACATTTGAGGGCGTGCAGAGGGCAGTGAAAATCCAGACCATTACTTCCTTTGAAGGTCATCAGAAAGCGCCACATGCCACACTGTTTTCATGGAAGTGTACACGGAAATGTTCAAGTGCATGGAAGGCCGTTTTAAAGTCACATTTCCTTGGTCACTATGCCAAACAGAATAGATGTTGACCGCTGCAGCACATTTCTTTATCTCAGCGGGGCTACCAACTGCTGCCATGGTGGATGGCAGGTTTAGGATTTATCCAAAAGAGCAGGAATACTTATGTGTCTCTGGCCTGGGCTGAACTGAAAGAGGATGACACACAGCCCTGAAGTGCAACGTGTGAAGGGTATTTTCTCCTGTCCTTCCTCCAGAGTCCTGATCAGGACGCAAACACAGAGTCATGGACAGAGAGCAAGAGGATCCTGAGTAGCAAAAAGCTAGAGGAACTAGATTTTCTATCCAATACAACAAATTGCAAATCAATACTTCTTAACCACCTCCTACAATCCTAATGCTGCAGAGAGCACAAACCAAGCAGAAAACACGTCCACTGCCTCCAAGAGCTTGTAACCTTATCACAGAGTTAAAATTATAATGTAAAAACAAATAATCTGGCACACGGTCCTTCTGTCACTCTCCCCACCCAATTCATAATCCGTCTCGTTTCCACCCACAAAATCGGATTGCTTCTCCACACCTACCCTCACTGCTTCTGCCCTGGTCCAGGACACCATCGTCTGTCCCCTGTCCTCTGAGAACCTTTTGCAAGTATTTCCTTCTGCTTCCAATCCATAGTCTCCATGGTACAAGAGTAACTTTGTTTGTATCTCCCACAGCACAGAATTGTTCACATGCCTGTAAGTTCCTACGAGACGTAGACTCTGCTTTTCCTCTCTGCACCATCAGTTGCCATTCACACCCACTCCCTACAGTCCAGCCACAGTCACCTTATTTCCATGCTTCAAACTCACCGAGCTCCCTGCCCTGCCTTACAACCTTCCCACACTTGTGCTTCTCTCTGCTTAAAACATTCTCCCCCATTCTCTTTACCTGTCACGCACACACACTCAGGACTCAGCTCTCCCTTACGTGTCACCTCAGAATTTTCATGACCCTTCAATCTTAACCAGAACCCTCTTTTATTGCCTCCCAAATCTATCCGTTCATAACACATTGCAATTTATAATTACATATTCCTAAGTGGGTTGAGTGGGTCTTCCTCACTAGATTATAAACTCTACGAGGGCAGGGAAGTGTATTTTGTTCACTCCTCTATCTTCAAATACACAATTGGACGGTGCTCTCCCTCTTTGGAATTTTCACAGTTCTTTATATTTACCTGTTACCCAGCATTTTTATTCTAGTTTCTTGTGTACATGAGGACAGGGGCCATGTCTCATAAATCTCTGAATCCACCTTAGGCCCAACACAGAGCCCTATGTGTGATTAGCAACGATAAATATGAATTTAATGGATGAAACCATTGAATTGTATTATGAGTCATTAGAAATGGTTTCATGGTATTTCGGTTAAATATACTAAAGAATGTGAATTTTTTTTTTTTTTTGCCTTTCTAGATATATCATAGTGATGATTCCATGGGATGCTGTAAGCCAGTATGATAAGATTTAAAATTTCTGACTCACAATGACTCAATGATCTAATAATACACCCATAGTGAGGGTATGATGGATTTCTGGGTTTGTTTTTTTGTTTGTTTGTTTTTTAATGCATTTGTGAGGGGGAAAACGTTTTCATCTCTGTCTTAGCAATAATTTTTTTTTAAAGGTGGGGGATGTTCTAGGGGGAAAAACATCTTCATAAATTAAAGAATACTTTTCTCATGCTGCCCCTTCTTCTGGGTCCTTTCTGTTTTAGATTGGAATATTTCAGGGTGTCCTATGAACTTGTTCGTGTACAATTGCCCAGATGAAATGGGGGAAATGCACTTATTTATGAATATCTGTGCAATGTCTCCAAAAGGGGGAGTCACTGGAGGCATGTTTCCCATGCAGCTAAAGCCGTGTAAACTTCGGGGCTCCTCCCCAAAAGGGTCCTCTTATTGTAAACTTGGCAGAAGTGGGAATTTTGTCAGTAGTGGGTGGGTTAACACTGCCCTCTCTCTCCTCTCTGTTAATGCCACTTTCCCACTCCCCACCCTCACATGTCCCCTCATGTGGTCGGGTAAGGTGGTACCTGGGGCTCGGGCATCAGACTCAGGAGGAGCCGAGCTGGGGAGGTATTTGGTTTCTGTTTCCTGGTGCCCATTTGTGAGGTTCGTGGAGAAGCCCATGTGTAGTGAAGTATTTGCCACCAATGCAGTGGAGGAAGAGCTTCCAATAACGCTCCCACTTCCAGCTACACCGACTCACCCAATGAGATGGCATGGACGTCGGGGCCAGGAGTTCTGTGTTCCAGATTTGCCCTCCAGCACCTGGCACTGAGAGGAGGGAGATGTAACAGATTGTCTTTTATGTATCGTAGTTTACGTATTTTAGCAGAATGCTTGACAGATCCTCTCGATAAATAAGCATGGCTGAGAGAATATTGGAAATCGTGATCTTCAACAGAATTCTTACTTTAAATTGTGTGACTCTTTTAGATAGATAGTTTCCAAGTGGGGAAAATCTGGAACACAGTAGAATAAAGTCTACTTTATTTCATAACCAAGGCTCCCTTGATAAATAATTTTTCTTTTAAATTGAGAGGAGGTGACCATATTACATGAATAATAATGCATGGTGCAAACACAGCAAAACTAATCTGACCATTTATAATAGTATAGACAATAACTAATGTGTATAAGAACCCATAAAATGTAATGATCACCCAAGTTTCACCAACTCATTGTTGTATAATACATCCCAGCTTTTCTTTTTTATATATGTCCCTGTTCTTTATTAAATGCATTTGGATAATCTTTCTTTTTCTCTCTGGTCGCCTTCAAGATACTTCCTTTATCTTTATTGTTCTGAATTTTTACTACAACGTGTCTAAGGGTAGATTTATTTTTACTTAGCGTATAAAGAACTCATGATGTCTACTTAATGTTAAGCTTCACAACGTTTCTCAAATCTAGGAGGTTCTCATCCATTTTGCCTTCAAATATTGTGGGCTTTTGTGTGCGTGTGTGTCTTTTTTTTTTTTTTTTTTAGGCTTTTTGGTTAACAATTGAACAATGCAAGAGAACCAAGAATGGTTAGCTTGAAGAAGCAAAAATTCTCCACCATAAGAATAAAAACAGAAATCAGCAATAGCATGAGTAAAATCTCTTTGGCAAATTACCTGTGAAAACTAATGGAAAACTAATGAAAAACTGTGAAAGATGCCCCTGGTAATTTGCCTTCATCTCAGCAGCAGTGGTAATTAAAACCCTAGGTAAAACCCTAGGGTCTAGGTGACACTACCTACAGATTATCACAGGCTAGATGAGCTCAACAGAAAGGCAGTGCCCGTGCAAACAAATCCGTGCAAACAAATACCATGACATTGTCATAGCCACGCTTGGGAAGACGGAAGTCAGGCCATCTTGACAGCCAGGGGTGAGATCTGAGCAACTGGAATGATTTGCATGGTCCACATAACTTCCTCTCCTTGTCAAGAGAGCAACTATATAAATCAAATGGACCGAACTAACTTTTAAAACTACAAGAAAAGCAGGGAAGCCCAATGGGGACAAGGGAAGTCTGAGAGTTTCTGGAAATCCTCAGCTAAGAAAGGAGGGAGGGAGTTAAGGCAGATGTGGTAGAAGCAGCTATCAGTTCAGACAGGAAGAGATCCAGCACCTGGGGCAGCTGAGAGAGGCCACCGGATCCTTTGACATCCTTTTGTGCACCTGCCTGGGGATTCCTGTGAGACCAGGAAGCCTCCCATTATGCCCTGAGGGATGTGTGCTCGTGATTCTAGGAGGTTCTGGTACTGCTGCACATATCTCATGGGAAATGATGCCAGAGATAAATAAAAGATATGAGTACACCTCAAATCAAACCATGGGTCTCAGAAAATGAATAGGTCAGGAACAGCCATTTTTATAAATAACGGAACACTAGCTGTAGGTCTTCCCAGTAAACTTAGATCTGGGGAAGTCACTCAATTTCTCTGAGTCTCTCTAAAACCCTCTGAGTGCCTTTATCTTTGATCTATGTTATTACCGACCTGTTAAGGCTATTGCTAAGAGTAACACCTGAAAATGTTTGTTAAGCTTAGTACAAAGAGTGCTCAACAAATGGGACTCCCTTTCTCTTCCCGAAGCCCAGGTCTCCCCCTTTCTCCCCCTGGGAACCTGAGGATTCCGTCCCTAAAAATAAATCACTAGGGTCAGGATGAACCATGAGGCAAACTCCATTGTTATCGCTACACAATTCACTCTCTCACTTGCTTCTATATCTTGGGGGGGAAAAACCAAGGTGGTGTTCCCTGTATGAGTCCAAGCCTGCTGATTAATTTTCTTTTACTTTGAGAGAAAAGCTATGTGTTCCTCTGGAGTTACCTGAGGAAAGCTTCAGTTATTCTTGCACAGAAGGCGGAGGGAGGGAGGAGGGCGGGGGGTTGAACTGAAGAAGCTAAATCTCATCACTGGCCAGAGCAGGAGAAGAAAGTTCTAGGGCGACTCAAAGTGTCGTTCATGGACCAACCGCATCTGCAACCCTGGGAGCTTGTGGAACCAGACCTGATTTTAACAGAATTCTAGGTGATTCAAAGGCAGATCCATGTCGGAGACGCACAGCACACCCTCCCTGTCACCTTGGCACTCTGCCCCTAATTTCCCTCCTCGACATCGGGGATGGGGTGTTTGTACTTGAAGTCTCCATTTTAATCCACCATCAATGGCAGAGCCATGCAGCATACGTGGCGACATGTACCATCAGAGCTGAACCCCACACATTGTCATGGGGCAGCTGGTTCTCTGGGTCACCACCTCGCCCAGTCTTGCCAACAGCCAAGAGGAGGACAAGATGAGAATGCAAATGATCCAGATTCACAACGCCCACGGCATATAAGCAAGCCACGGCCAAGTGCCCTACACACAGAGGCAGCCGGACGGACATACAGCCACCTCCTCTCCCCCTGTGACCTGCATCCTGACCACCGAGGGAGAAGCTTTTCGACCCTTCGAAACACCAAACTGATAAAGTCAAGATGCTGGGTTCAACAAGCCAATGATGGCAAGGTATTTGCAGTAAGCATTGCTTTTAGCTTATTTGCTCTCTTTTCCTGTATTTATTAATGTAATGCTAATGTGTTCTACTAATGAGAATTATAACAGAAGGGTAATGGCCAGAAGCCCCATACAAATTGTTCTTCTTCATCTATTTTCTTCTTTCTCTTTTTCCCCTTTTAAGCAATGAATTGATTAGGGCCTGAAATGAAGGAAATGCAATATCTGTCAACTCACTATAAATATGCACGGGAAATTCTGAGAGGGTTTTTTTCTGTTTCTTTGGCATTTGTTTCAATGCTGCATGGATTTATTCAGAAATGAGCTGGGAAGCCAGTACTATAAAAATGACTAAATACAAACATAAAAAATGAAACCTTTGTACCTTGGACGAATCGGAGGGTTATCTAGCTCTAGCCTCATCTCCATTTTTATTGAAAGCAAATTACGGATCTATGTATGATTCAAAGGGTGATTCGTTTTATCCTTCCCCTTCTGAACGTGTGTGGCTTGGATGCCACGGTTAAGTTGGTACAAGCAAGATGACAAAGCTTGCCTTCGGGCTCCCATGTCGTGTCTTGCTCATACAGACAGACTGATGGCCATGCAAGATTGACACCAGCTCTGAAATCGTCTGCTATTCACGGAGCTCAGGTGATTCCCACTCAATCTTTTCTCTTCAAATATGCACAGATCTCTCCGTTACTTAAATAAGCAAAAGCAAAATATTCTTCTCCTCTGTGCTACCTCCTCCAGCTCCCAGTGGTCTCTGTTTTCTTCGAAGACTTCGAGTTCAGCACATATATTTGCAGTACATACTGGGGAGCAGAACTCACTTAATGCTTCTGTCCTCCCTGTGTTGTAGATAAGATCCTCACCTTCCATATGAGGAAATGGGCAAAGAACACCTAACATCAAACAGCAAATAAATATGAGAGAGAGTTGGGCTTCCATCTATGTCTTCTAGCAGAACATCCAGGGATCTTTTTACCAGCTCATTCATTCTCCATGTGTGACCACTGGGTCCACCTCACCTGGGAACTTGTTAGAATGACAATATGGGGGCCTCACCCCAGACCTACTGCATCAGGAACTCTGGGGGTGGGATGTAGCCCTCCACATAAGCCCACAGGTGAGTCATTGCCAAGTGTGGGAAGGGCTGCCCCAGCCCGAGCTGCCTCTGCCTCTCCCTTCAGAAATACAGTGGTACCTCGGTTTTCGACCGTCTCTGTGGATGAACATTTCGGTTTATGAATACCATAAATTTTATGGATCTATGGTATCATTAGATAGTAAAAATTCATGCTAAATTTGCAGTTTTAGGGGTTGACTTTAAAGGTCTGGAATGGATTAATCCATTTTGCATTACTTTCTATGGGGAAACTGTGCCTCGCTTTTCAAACGTTTCAGAACTTGAACGGTCTTCCGGAACGGATTACGTTCGAAAACCAAGGTACCACTGTCATTGGAAAGACAGAGCATGCCCATGGCCGGTCTTACTCAGAAGCCACTCCCTCTTTACCCAGCGAGTTTCCATGCCCACAGCTTCCCTAAACAGCACTGTGTTTGTGTTTTCCTTCTGCCATTCAGCAAACATTCACTGAAAGCATTCGGTGGGTGGGATGCTACAAATATCAAGGCAGAGATGAACAGAGCTATTCTGTGTACAGAGGAAATGACGGCGATACTAAAACATTACTCCTAAAAGGCCATCGGTGATTTTTCCATGAGCACCTGGGAGGCTTTGCCTCCATCCTCCTTAGTCCGCAAGGCACCTGATACTTCTGACACTGCTTCTCTTCTTTTCCATCTCTGCCTCAGCTGGGCTGACGGTTTCTCTCTTTTTCCACCAGTTTTACTTTCTCACTTTCACTGCTCACATAAATCCTCCCCAGTGTTATATTTGTTTCTATCTTCTGTTCTCTTTATATACTTCCTCTTTCTACTTTGCTCAAAGCTTTGCACCCCTCCTGATTTCTCTGCCTCCCCTAAAAGCACCTTCATTCTCCACTGTGGCTCAAAACCTCAGCCATCGCTTCGTCCTTCCTCCCACAGTCCAGAACCTGCATTGAATCAGAGGCAAGTCCTTGGGCTCATACCTGAATGTCTCTACCACCCCTTCGTTGTCATTTCCACTGCCCCCGGATTCGTTCCAGAGCTCCTTATCTCTCCCGTAGGTGATTTCATGAACCACTGATCTGGCCTCCCCATCTCCCGCCTCCAGAATCTATTCCAATACCATCGACCAAGAAATCTTTACAAAAATGACATCACTAGCTTGCTTCAAAACGCTTACTGGTTCCGCCTACCGCCAAGCTCAAAATCGCATTTTAGGAAGGCTCTCTCCACCAGGATTTCAGTGAACTTTTCTGGGCCTGTGTGTGCCGTAACGTCAATAAAACAGATCACCAATAAAACTTTTCCAAATGAAACCTTTTTTTTTTTTTTTTACTTCCATTCAGGTGTCATTTCCTTTCAGTTATTTCCTTCGCTTCATGATATACGGACACCCTACTATTCTTTAAGATCCAAGTGCAATACCATCTCCATGGTGCTGTCCGGGACCCACCAAGGGGAGATGTGTCCTTCTCCGATGAATTCCGACGGTCCCTCGCTCATTCTTTCCTGGTCCCGTGTGTCTGTCCTCTGCATGTGGTTACTGGAATGACCGGATTATCACTTGCCCTCCAGAGTTGCGTGTCTTTTGCCTCCCTAACCATTAACTTTCTCAGGGGAGAAACTCATTAAATATTGGTTGAAGGTAATTGGAGTTTGTAGTCCTTCTTCCGTTTCTCCTTTATATGCCATTGAGGTGTGATCCTGTTCTGTTCATACCATTTGATTCACAAATCAAGTTTAGCTCTGTCCCAAAGACCCTGGATTTATCTTTCATGGAGTCTAATTCCAATATATTCCCTGGGTCTTTTATCTTGTCATGTCTTAAATTCGGTTGCCAGGACTCACAGGAGGTGTGTATATGGCTTGTAAATTAACTACAGTGGAGTTAATCCAGGCCGACCTGGATGACAATATCTTGCATGATATCTTTCTATCCCCTCTTGCTAGTCTCTCAGACACTCAGTTTCTGTTTCTGTGAAAAGGGGCCAATTTTTCTACCTGGAGGCTGTCAAGGCCAAATAAGACAATGAAATTGAAATGTCTAGCAAAGTAACACGAGCCAGATCATTCCCTAAGGTTCTGAAGTCGAAAGGATTTGCTTTCGTAATGCGGATAAAGAAATCGAGGCCCAGCTCTGGGGTCACCGGCTTGAAAGAAACAGAGCCCACAGCCAAGATCATTGTCTCTTGATTCCTTGCTGGGTCTTTCTCCAGATAAATGATGCAAATCCCTCCAGTGGCAAACAGGGTCTGATGAATCCAGGAACTCTGAGGGAGCCGGTGACCAGGCCTGGGGCCATCCCCAGCCCTCACCCTCTCAGGGGAGCAGCCGGCATTTAGATCTCCTCCTGTGCTGCCGGGAACCTCACAAGGCCTGGCGAGCAATTTTGGAGGGCATTCTGGCAGGGCCGTCGCCGCGGTGATATTCTGGATGATTTCTGCAGCTGCTGGGCTGACTCAGGGCTGACTCACTTAGCTTGTTGGCAGGCGCGGTGGCTACAAGCGGCTGGTGTCTGACCTTCCAGACCTTCTCTGCCGAGTGTCTAAGAGTCTCTGGGGCAGGTGTGACACCCTGTGGCCAGGTTGGCTCATCACAGCAGAACATCCTGGAGTCAAAACAGCGTATGGGACAAGTGTGGGAAGAGTGAGGGTTGCTTGCCTGAGTTCGCGGAGTATGAAGCCTTTAGCCTCACTATTTCTCCACTGTCCAGCCCCTCTTCCACCTCACTTAGATTTATGTGTGGCCCTTCGGGCCTTAAATCCAAAACACCCCCAAGAGAGAGAAGGTAAAAAGAACCAAAGAGGTGAAGACCGCAGCAAATGACTCAGAATCAATCCTTCATGTTGGGTCCCGAGGACGAGAACCAACTCTTCCTCCCCACAGTACACTATCCAACCCATCAGGATGCAGTGTATACTGTAGGTGCTCAATACATGTTATGAACGTTAAACATGCCTCACACCCCCCAACGTGATCAAGGGCTGACAACTGCCGTATATGCTGGCATAGTAAATTTGATCTATCAGTGTGCGCCCATCTCATACTTTTAACACACAAGTTTAGATCAGACATGCTCTTGATTTGTAGGGAGCTCCCAACTGCAGGAGCAAGGAGCCTTACCTCTCCGTGCCTTCCTAGAGACATTTAGAAGAGAAGACTTTCTTTACAGATACCTGCTGCCGTAGGAAAATGCATCACACCACAACCAGACCACACTGGTCACGTACCATGTTTCCCTGAAAATAAGACTTAGCCGGACGATCAGCTCTAATGTGTCTTTTGGAACAAAAATTAAGATAAGACTCGGTCTTACATTATATTATATAAGATCCGGTCTTATAGTAAAATAAGACTGGGTCTTAAATTAACGTTTGCTCTAAAAGACGCATTAGAGATGATGGTCCAGCCAGACCTTATTTTCGGGGAAACACAGTATGTCTGGGCTTTCCTTGAGTTGCCAGACCTTTGTTCAGTTTTCTTTTCCTCTATCTCCTTCCTCCTGAGAGCAATCTCTCTCTCTTTTGGACTGGCCCCGACTTCCAGTTTTCTCTTTTCACGCTCTTGCACTTATCCTGTGAGAAAGTAGGTTTTTATTAAATAATGGAGCACTGCAGTACCTGAGACAGGAATGAGACTGAATCTAACTATGGCCTCTTCATGGCGACGTGCACAATGGAACACAGCAGAGGGCCGCTTCCGGTGAACAGACAGCAACGGCTGTCTGCAGAGGTCCACTCACTTTGGACTTGTCACTTTAGGAAGTAATTTAGAAAAACATCATCATGTCACTTGTCCTGAAGGAAATGACAGGCTGAATGTATCTTCTGACATATGTCGATTTCTAGAAGTGTTGGACTATAACCATCTACTTCTATCAGATAATAATCATAAACTGAGATAAACATACAATCAGATGAAGAAAGCAAGAACAAACATCCAGAGACGGCGACATTCCCATGGTTGGAGAACAGTTGGCACAGGAAAGAAAGACTAGAGTTGGAAAAGCGCAAAGCTCTGTGTGACCTAGACAACGGCCCCACTGTTGGGAGAGCCAGCCATGGTGGTGTCGGTCCACACTGCTGGCTGCCTTTCCAAACTGCACACCACTCTGCAGTCACACTGGATCTTACCCAGCACCGTGACAGGTCCAATCTGAACCCTAGCCTACCGAGCACCACATGACCTGCTTCCTTCCTCCTCGGAATTGTACCCTCCATCCTGCTGCTGTAGGTATCCCGCTCTCCTCTTTTCCTCCCATCTGCCTCAGGACCTTTGTACTTGCCGTTCCTTCTGCTAAGAGTGTGTATCTCCCAGTCCCTTGCATGGAATGAGGCCACATTGCACTCAGAACTTGCCTTACATGTGCCCTTTCCAAAGCTTACACATCCCCCTGCTCTCCGCCATGCTCCATCTCTTTGTCCTGTTTTATTTTTCTCCATTTTGTTTATAGTTACCTGGAATGATATCATGGATTTATTCTGTTCTTATTGACAATCTATCTTTCTATGAGGCCTGGGCGTTTGCCTCCTTTCGTGACTGTTTAGTACTTAGTGGTTGCTCAGTAAGTATTTAGTGACCATAAGAATCAGGCCTACCTTGCTTTTGTCTGAAACCCTTCCTCTCCACAATTTCCAACCTTTTGTCATGTAGGTAAATTGTTGGGGGGGATACTTATTTCTCAATTGCATATAGCAAGAGAGCCATGGGTCTGTGAAAATTAATTTTCCAGTCTGTAAAGTGAGATCACATCTGTTTTCTAAAGTGTTATACCAAGGAAATAATTGGAATTTGGAAAAGAGAATGAATATTTACTGATCGTTTACAATAGGCCCACAGCAATGCCAGGTGTTTTCCAAATATTCTGTGCTTTGTTTCCCTCAGCAACTATTCTGGTTGGTGATATTATCCTTATTTTATAGGTAAGGAAACTGAGGCTCAGAGAGAAAAAGATCATTTGACTAAGGTTGTAGTGGGTTGAACAGTGTCCCCTAAAATGCCATATCCAAATCCTGACCTCTGGTATTTGTGAATGAAATCTTATTTGTAAATAGGATCTTTTCAGATATAATTAAATTAAGGACCTTGAGATGACACCATACCATATTTAGCATGGACCCCCAAATCCAATGACAGCTGTCCTTGTAAGGACAGGACTCACAGACACACAGAGGAGACAGCCATGTAGAGATGAAGGTAGAGCCTGGATTGATGTGTCTACAAGCCAAGGATGGCTGACAACCCCCAAGAGGCATGGCTCAGATTTTCCCTCAGACACTCCAGAAGGAACCAACCCTTGATTTGGGTTATTTTAAGAACCGTGAGAGCATACATCTCTGTGGTTTTAAGCCACCTAGTTTGTGATCATTTATAACCCGCTTCACTACTACAAAACCTTGAGTGGTAAGTGGCAGAGGAAGGACTGGAAGCTGGATCTGTTGACCCTAAAGAATGACTTGTTCCACTCTCCCAGCTGACTTCCCGGAATTCCACAGCTGGAAGCCATCCTTGCTTGACAAGTTATAATGCTATAGAAAGAATTCAAAGTTGCACCCCATCACCCAATGAAATCTGCAAGCATGGTCTATTACCTTCGGTCATATTATCACCTGTATTCAAAAGAGGACCTCACACTATGGAAACTGTCAGGTGACTCCAAATTGAAAGAGTTGCAAATGCCAGGAAAGAAAAAAGACACATGCAGAGAAACTTAGCAGCAGTAGCAATGAGAGCAGAAAATAATAAAGAGAGATTTCACTGGAGGGAAAGAATAGCCGCTCCCTTTGAAGGGAATTATTCAAAGCACAGAGAACACTTGAAAAGGAGTCGTGCAAAGAGACATGCAGGTGGCAAGTTGGATTTAGACCAGCCATGCAATACTGTAGTGGAAAGAAGAAGAAGAAAAAAAAAAAAACAGAGCACATATCATTTCGAAGGTCACTTTTAGAGGTGGAAAAATCACTCAGTTGGCAGATTGCAAAGTCCCTTTTTACGAGGCTCTAATGAGAACATAGATTATTTCCTAGTCACTTCAAACCAGAAGTTGGAAATGTATCAGAGCCATGTAGGAAACTGATGAAAGGGTTAAAGGAAAGCAGGCTTGTAGAGGATGGATTGATTTCTGGGGACAGATTAAAAGCACTAAATATGGATACTTGATGAGGTGATAATTAAGGTCACTAGGGAAGCCCTGGGAGCTGTGTGGGAGAAGCTGAGGGAGGCCAGCATGGAGGAAAGTGTGGAACAGCTTAGGGAATTACACATGGGCAAGTGGGTGGGTGGGGGTGGTGCGAGGAGCTCACAGGGGAGGGGTCAGCGCAAACTTCCCGGCAGAGCGAAGTTTATTGTGTCTCGCATTTCAAGTGACCTTTTGCCATTCCACGGGTGAAGTCACTGCCTTTGAGGAATTGTGCTCTATAAAAGGAAACATGTAAGTAGTGTGTGCGGGACAGAGTATTAGAAAATAAATATGCCCCAGAATCCTCCTGTCCTGTTCCTAGAGGAGAGAGGGAGAGAGAGAGAGAGAGAGAGAGAGAGAGAGAGAGGAGAGAGAGAGAGAGAGAGAGAGACTGGATGTGACCTTATAGGTCTTTCTTTTCATCGTCTATTTATGGGAATTGTACCTGACCCCACCAATTTGATGTACCCTCTCCATCTGGGAAACCCACAAATAAGTAATATTATTGGAGACCGCAGAGTTTTAATAAAAACACTCTGAGGTCAGTCATGACCCAGCTTGTCTGGAAGAATAGTTATGTGGCTAATACTGGTAAATCTGGAAAATCCTTGATCAGGAAAGGACTGGATTCTGATTTAAAAAAAAAAAAAAAGTGACTTAACTCTATACAGAAATATCCAGGAGTAAACCCTTATAGAAATCAACAATTTGCCCATTTTCTCTGCATGTGTGTATACATCTCAGTTCCTTTGCATATGCAGCTTCTGCTGCCTGAAATGGCCTCCTTTGTGACATGTGTTAAAAGCCTGGTCATATACTCTGTAAGGCTTAATCCAAATGTCCCCTCCCTTGAGAAGCCTCTCCTGATTCTCATACCAGCATGAACCCTCTCTTTTCTAGGTGCTAAATCTGTATTTTAGTGCTTGCCACAGTCTGATCTCATTCTTTTACTGGGCTCTGTAGACCAGGGTCTGGGAATCGAGGTCAAAAGGATGAGAGCCATATTCTGTCTCCGTTCACCCATAGGACCACGCTTACCTGCAGAGTCTAATTACCTATACGAAGAAAAGACACTAAGGGTGATTTCCTCCCGGCTATGAATTCACTAAAAAGGTCACCCCAAAATGTGATTTTTCTCCCCAAGGAACAGTGATATCCAAAGCTAATGGAATCTGAACTTTATCATTTTCCACTGAACTTTTCATTTTGTTTTAGGATATTAAAAGAGAGATAAAGAGAACTATGGAGCCAGGGAAGAACTGGGGGTCAGGAGTGAGACCTTACGAGGCTCTTCCATTCTGGGCTGATCTTTAATATTAGGCCAGATGCCAAATGCCATTGTGTTGTCTACAATCTGAAGACATTGAAGGTTGGAGGAAGACAGCTGTCACGTCAACTTGAAAAGATCTATTGCGTGCCTATTACAAGCTTGACACTGTAATTGATAATAAATACCTCTTGGGCCTACCACCGTGCCTCACACATAGTAGGCATTCGGTATCTATTAGCTTCTGAATGAATAAATCAATCAAAGAAGTTTGAACTGTACCAGTGCTTCCTCTGACCACAGATCCCTGGGAGCGCTATGTACGGAAGGGTTCACGAAGCTTTCTGACCCTGAAAGTCTTAGTTTTTCATCTTTTAGGACCTAAGTGGTCTCTAAGGATATTAACTGCCTATGTTTGTCCTCAGTTCTGAGGGAAGGAACTATTCTAAAATAAGGGCAGGACATGTAGCCCAAGGGAAAGGGTTAATGTTGGGGGTCCACTGAAATAGGGGAGGGCTGGAGGGAGCAGGAAGGGCAAGGAGCAGGATCCATGGAGAGCAAAATAAGGATTCTGAAAACACACTCCAAACTCAGTAAAGATTGTAGTCGGTCTGGATATGATCCATCTCCCCGTGTTCTGATTGAGTGAAGGATAGGAGTTTAGTGCCAAATCAGCCTGCATGCCTTCCATTTGGCACAGTCTCTGGTTTAGTGTTTCTCTAGCATGAGGTGTCTAAGAATTATTAGTAGTATTCGCATTTATAGTATTAATATTCATTTATACCACACTTACTACATACCAGGCTTTTGGAAAAGGTAGTTAAACTACAGATTCCCCAGCTCCATCCTAAGGATTCTCAGTCACTAGGTCTGGAGCTGGAGGCGAAATGTGTATTTTTAATAAGAGCACCAAGTAAGTCAAACGAAAGTGCTCCTGAGACCCAACCTGGAGAAAGATGCTTTATTTTCCATTTGTTTCATAACCTTAATAGACCTTCCTGTGTCATCATAAATTTAATGCGCCATATTGGGAGTAAGGGTCTTTTAAGTCACCTTAGCTTAATCCTAATGGTTTTCAAATGAGAAAACCATGCTACAAAGAAGTTTATAATTCCTAACCCAAACTGTAGTCATTTGAAAGCAAGCCTACAAAATTTTTTTTAATCTGTTTCTTTATCGAAATTCTCTTCTCCAGCATCAGACTTAGCCTCATGCACCATTTGTAATTAAAGAGTAATCTGTGGTTCATAATTTGTCCCCTCTATTGAATATTCCATCAAGACTCAGTTTCCAAGATATATGTAAGAGATAGTCTGTCTTAGGTAGAAACATACATACTGCAGTGATAAGCCCCGCGGAATCAATTTTTAGCTTTATGAAACTCATTCCCTCTCTGAGCTGCATCTTCCAAATGAGAGTAAAAAGGCCTACCTCACAGAAATGTTATGACTCAATCAAATATTTAAAATGAATGACCCACAGGAAGTCCTCCATAAATATAATTTCACTCATATTATATAATCACTGTTCCAATGGCAATAACATGTATTGTTGTTTAAATGGCAAATCAACACTTTACTATCAAAGTTCTGTTGCCACGTACTTGCATTTGAGACAGTAACTCACTCTTCTCATTCTCGCTCTCTCTCCATGGACATTTGAACCACATGCATTTGACATTGGCTGCCATTGTCCAGCTATGAAACCAGCAATTGCATACAATCCCACCTAATATATAAAATGTCTGCAATCGTGATTTTGATGACACCATATGTGCATTCTCCTCAACACAACTAACGCTGAACAATATGACTTGTCACCCCCAATGTCAGATTTTAATGTAAATTACAGGATATCAACCTATAAGATTAATTAGTAGATGGGGAGAATTTCATGCACTTTCTCCTCCTCTTCCTAGAAGAGAGTTGTCTTCGTAATAGGAAACCCTTCTTCCTCCAGTCAGTGGCATCATTTCTCCCCCTGTCAAAACCAGTTTGTGCAGTTCTTTCAAATTTCTTATGTCCGATCGTTAAAGCGAAGGAAAATGGTCTCTCTGAAAGGTTACAGGAATATTGTTCTCGGCCATAGACAATGAAATCCAAACAGCCGTCAGATTGCAGGACACATCAATCCTCGCCCAAATTCCCGTCAAAAGGTCAACAAGTCGTGTAAAAGCAGGACTCCATCCTTACAGAATGTCGTTAGAAATCCCAGCTCAAAGGTCAGGGCTCGCCAAAGGTAGCTTATCCGGGCTGAGAAGAGACTGAGATGATTTGCACATCTGAGCAGAGAGTCATCAGAGGAGGCAACATGTACATTGGAGACATGATTCTCATGCTTATTGGTAGCAAAGAATTACAACATAGATTCTTTCCTACCAGCGAGCGTTCCTGGTGACAGAGGGGCAGAAGAGACAGACTAAGTAATAAAGGTGCTTCTTCACGATACACACTAAGAGCCAAAGCTCTATGACTAGCCCTTTAGAGGTCTATTTGTTTTCTTACATCAACTTGATGGAAGTACAATTTATAAAAAGATAGGAAAATTAGGTAGAAATGGACAATGTAACCATCTACAATGGGACACATTTCTAAGTGAACGGTAAAAATTATTTATGAACTGGAGATTTTTTTCCTACATAAAGCCAATCTTCCAAAACTTGAGTTTTGATGCTATTTTAAAGTCTATGAATTTGGACAAATAGTAAAGGATGTGACATGATGGAAACATAGGCTATAGCTTTGCCGGAGTCACCAGCCAAGTCAAGTCACTAACAATGTGACACCAGCGGGACTGAGTTGTGGATTTACCCATCGGTCAGGTTCTTTTGAGACGGTGTCCTCGAATTGCCCACTCCTGCCTCAGCTCGTATGTTGTGCATTCCCGAACTCTACAGAAACACCTTGCACCCCCCTCCAGTTCCATCCAATGGCCCATGTTCATCTTCCTCTGACTGTACTGTAGTAGTCGATACCCTAAGCAACTTAATCTCCCTATTCCCACCTCCTGGAATGCTTCTGTGGTTACCTTCCATGTCCCTAAAAGTATTTTCTCTTTCTTTCTTGTTCATGTGTTTCTCTTTACTGATACGCTCATTTGAAGCATGTTCATCCTTACTCCTCTTTCATTTTACTAATGCTTCTTCTTGAGTGTCTAACTTTGATCTATGTGCTGATGATTTTGAAACCTGTCTTTTATGGTGACCTCTCCACGCTAAATCCATATTTCTAGCTCTGGGGTAATGTGCCAGTTAGTGTCTGGGCACCAGCTCCAGCTGTCCAGATGTCAACCAGAGTCCCGCTGCCCTGTTCGATCCAGCTACAACTGCCTCCAAACCCACGAAACATGACTACAGTCATGCTGTGGTGCTTGGAGATTTGTAACCTCAGCGTCACCTCTGGTTCTGAGTCATACTGAGATCGTTCCGTGATTTTACTTCTGACAATTGCCCAAGCCTGGTACACACCACATTTCCTTAATCTACAGAGAGAGACTCCCTCAGCTTTCCAGCTCATCAGCATCCGCTGTCTTTCTCTTCTCACCTGTCCTCTTTCAGGAGGGGGGAAAAAAACATTCTGCCCATTTTAGTCCTCATTCTTATTTTTTTCTTTTTCTTTTTTTCCAGTAAATATTAAGAACTTACTGTGTGCCAAATACTGCTCTAGGAGGAAAAGCAATGAACTCAACAGGCAATGCCATGCCCGGCTAAGGAGGCAAACGGGATGCAAATAAATACAGGACTTGTGGTCCAGGACTGTTTCATGTGAGGAAAAAAGGTAAAGCAAGATAGGGAGGGTATTTTAAAATCAGAAGCTGGGAAGGCCCCCCGGGGGGGATGTTTGGGCAGAAACCTGAGCAAAGACTATTTCCTCTTTTCTCAGGCTCAGCTCTAGGGACTTTATTTGCATATTCAAAGACTCCTGGGGGTGATGGGTCTCAGGGTCAAAGGCACACACTCCCTTAAGAGTCTCTCGCTCCCTTCTTCAGCACCGACACAATTTTCCAAGAGAGAAACAGCCTAGTGAAGATGGGGATGATTCTCTCTTTTCCTCACACTCAGTAGGCAGAGCAGTAGGACTCCGATTTGGGTTTTAAATGTGTGGTAATTGTCCAATGCCTTTCAAGAACAAGACACCAAACCGAAGCAGACCTCCAGGTGGGTCCCCACCCCTGCGGAGGAGAGCGCTACCGGCCAGCCCCTCATTTGCAATACCAGCCGCTTCTGAATGCAGCACAAGACCAAATTAAACTTTCTCAGCAGTCTTGTCATTCTGGGGAGCACGCGGAGTTTACAGTAAACTCCTGCCTCTGAGCCTTTTTCCAAGAGCTGCTGCTTTCACAGCATCTTAGAAATGGGCTGTTCTCTTACTAAGAACCACTTTGTTAGCCTTTGGAGCCTGGTGAATACCAGGCTTTAAAAAGAATATAATGATAATAAAAATCCCACAGAAATGTGAATTGGCTTTCTGATTAGATTGCCTGGTGGGAGAAGGTGGTAGAAAACCATCTTGGCAGAAATGGCTGCAATAAATCCGAAAAAACTTCCCCATCCTGTTGTACATGGCCCTGGGATCTTGTAGCAGCTGAAAAGAACTCTGTCCACCCCATACTGGCGACATCCGCTTTCTATCCCTCTTTTGGCTTTTGTTGGGTTCAAATTCTATGCCCTAGAACAACGGAATGGCTTCCAATGAATAAAAACCCGGAAGGTATGTATTCCCTTCTACACTGACAAATCTTCAAAATGGTGTTAGGATTGTCTCCTGTTGAGTGTTACAGATAAGCAATCGCTGGCGTGTCTGCTCGTCTAGGAAGGACACACACAACACAAATATGTGAACATAGAGTAGACAATCTTTGGAAAATGAAAAGAGAATGAACTTGAAGTGTCGTAGAAGCTCTTCTGAAACTTGGCTTTGTTGTGCTTGTTAGGCCAGAAGCAGGCCAGCAGCAGAAACGGCCTTAGGTCTAGAGAAACTGCCCTGAATCTGCTGAATAGCAACCATCTTACCTTAGAAGCCATCTTGTCTTGTTCCCTGCATGCTTGCACCTGCTGGCGTGTATTTTTCTCACAGGAGCCCACGATCAACAGACCTGAACATCCCCTGACAAAGGCATGGGAACCAGGATATGGAAAAAGAGGACAGGGCCACACCCCCAAAACCCTTAGTTATGATAAATAATGCAATGAAAAGCCCGGAAAGCAGTGGGGAAGAACAGTTCATCATTTACCTCCCCCTGTCCAACTCCACATCCCTCCTACTTGGCGAGGTTATGGTCTTTTCTAACCTGACCGCCTGCAGCTCAAACACGCCAAATAAATTCTAATCGACCAATTCTGGCTTCCCACGACTCATTCCTCCAACCGTGCCTACCAGGTCTTTCTCCTCACACACTCCAGTCATACCTCTCACCTATAATCCATCATATTTCAATCATTTTCATGAGGTTTCCATCACCAAATTGCAAGCTACTGAGGGCAGAATCCAGTCACGACCCACCTTCTAGACTAGACTGGTAGTTGTTCTCAAATCTGAACCTGTATCAGGGTCTCCTGGGAGCTGGTTTAAACATAGAGGTTGGGGCTCCAGCCCTGAGTCTCTGATTAAGTGGGTCCGAAGGGAACCTGAAAATCTGCATTTCTAACAAATTCCTAGGGGATGCTGCCAGTTGAGGCACCCCCCTTTCAGAACCACTGATTGAGAATGTAGTGCAATGTCGATTTCATATCATAACCTCTACAAATATTTAACGCAAGGCACAAAGCAAGAGAATGAAGGGAAGGGAAGGAAGAAAAAAAAATGTGCTTATGGAAATGAGATAAGAGCTGATATCGGAGGCCTCTTGGAATGTCTCAAGAGTGTGAAGTGGAGCTTTATATTCACAGTCTAAATCAAAGATCTTATTTTTCCCCCTTACAGATTTGCTGGAAATGGTTTAGGAACAGAGTCTATCTAATGTTTCGCATTTTTAAACACTGACTGACAGCCGGGGGGATGGAGGGGGGTGGTGTCCAAGATTCTACTGTGAGAAGCAGAAATAAAAAATAAAAAAAAAAAACTCATTATTAAGTTAGTCTAGGAAACTTCATGAATTTATCTAGTTCTCTCTGGGGCAGCACAGGCTAAGTTTCTTAAGTATCACCATGGAACATGCCTCATTCCCATAGAAGAAAAGCATCTCTTCACAATTAACGGTGCAAGGTAGACATTTCAAACCCATCTGCTCCATTTTTTGAACACTTTTGTTTCTCTGAGAGCATGCAATGCTGCTAGATTTAAATTTCAGTGCAGTTTCACGTGGACCAAAGAACCAGTGGGTTGGCTGAGTTTTCCTGTCTCCTGGCAGTTGTGCTGGAGTGGTTTTCACAGAGCATTAATCCAACAGGATGGCACTGCTGATACCCTGTAACCCACACTTTTCACCACCACCGCTCTATCGTGGTGAAAGAGACGCAGCGACTGTCCTCGTAGGAACTGACTATGCTACAGAAAGGAGAGGGCAACTGGTTATTCAGCCAGCCGTCTAATTAAGTTCCTATTAGGAGAAAACATTGTGCCTCAAAGGGATACTAAACATTCACTGCGCCATGGGAACGCAGAGGGGGCACCCATGGTTTTTGTTGATGTATACGTCTGTCACTTATTTGCTCTGTGAACTTATGCGACTGACATGCTCATTGACTCTTGGTCCCCTCTGGAGAACGGGTCTGATCAAAGTTCACGTGAAAATTTGAGAGAGTATTTGTTCAACAGGATATAGTTGGCATTTAATAAGTGGTTGGGGAGAAACATGGATGAGTTATTCGGGTCTCCACAAAGTGCCCGGGTGGTCGTTTCGTTTTGTTTCATTTTGCTTTGTTCTTGTTTTCTATAAGCGGAAGTCACTTAAGAATCCTCCTCCCCGCTGACTTTCTGAGAAAGTATGTGCTGTTCAGACAGCTACCGTGGTGACAATTCCCACGTGATCCCCATTTACGATGCCAAGTCAGTTATTAGAATACTACATGGCTTTTTTAAAACAAGAAGCTTTACTTGAGAATGAAGTGTGTGGGGGAGACAGGGTAATATCTTCCGTGACTGAATTCTGTAACCTGGGTCCACCGAGGCAGTATTAAACCCAAGAGCAGGAAACACCGATCGAACTCCCAGAACTCTACAGCCCGGCCATAGACGGATGGAGAGCGGTATCCATACTCCCTACCCCCGCGACTCATGCATAAATGAAGGACCTGTCAGCCCAGGCAGCTGACTTCTCTGGCCAGGGCAGTGATTCTCAGGTGGCCACACTGACCTGGCACAGGGCTTCGGAAATCTGGAACAGCATTTGATGCTTGACTTTTGGCCCTCTGTAACCTAGCAACCTCTGCTTTCTGGGATTCTGCTCTGAGTCCCTCCTCCTTCCTACTCTCTGTGTAAGCATCCTATGTGTGCCTGCACACAAAGCCTGAGACCTGGTAATCCCCAAGAGGAAGGCCGGCTTCATAAATCTTCACCTTGGTAAAGATGGCAACCCCTTGAAGAATGTATCTCTCCGGGTGGGTGAGTTGGATCAGGCGGCATGCAGAAAGGGAGTGTAAGATGACGTATTCACGGGAACCCACGAAGGTGTTTTCCCATAGATATGACTGAAGATTTTTAACAAGTAATATGTTGACAAGATTAAATTAAAGGTGTTTCCTGTGCCATTTTCCACACAGCTACCTTATGTCTGTCAAAGTGCAATTTCTCACCAGGAAACCATCCGCAAGGAGACCCCACAGAGCAGAAGGGGAAGCCCTCTGGCGGGCCAGATCTCATCCACAGAGATATTTTATTAAGTTCGCAGGGTTTTAAAAAAGATAAAAAATCCATTACCAGTATTTGAAAATTAGGAGATTTCATATTAAAATCAAATTTGTAGCTTTCCTTGGAACGTCAGAAGGGTTGACTCAGAGCTGAGCTAAAGGGCCGCTGCCCTTCCCAACGGACGGTGCTTTCCAGTTTGCTACTGTCACCTGCGTGGGGACCTGCCAGCTGAATGCTGCAGTTGAGCCTCATGTCTCATGTAGCAGACCCCCAGGGGAGGCAGCTCAAGGCCCTCTGGGCTCTTCCTCCACCAGCTTAACATTTCTCAGGACACAAATATTTTACTTCCCAACGAGAAGTTACAAGACCATAGCTGGAGCACATTTCTAGCCAAAGAGTCTTGCCAACAGGAAAAGAAATAAAGCTGTGTTTAGGCAACCCTTTTCCTTGCTCTTGCTTCCCTGATTAAAAATCTGAGATTGAGGAGTGAACTAGAGAGAGAGCACAAAGAAGTAGCCTTCTCACCACCTGATTACAAATGGGTCCTGCAGCTTATCCAGTGCATGCTTCTCTCATGGTTTATAGACATAATCTCAAATAACATAATCATTTGTATCCCTCTCACAACGTATCTGTGCGCTGCCTAAATTTTGCTTATCTCCGTTGAAGAAACATGAAATTTGCATAATAGCAACTATTTCTCAATCTAGGACATTCCCTGTGGGACACCGGAAATCAAAAGCAAAGCGCATCTTAAACACTCAACAATAAGAAAACAGCAATCCGATTTAAAAAGGGCAAAATGTCTGAACAGACACCTTACCAAAGAAGAGATACAAATGGTAAATAAGCATAGGAAAAGATGCCCCATGTCCTATGTCAGTAGGCAGCTGCAATTAAAACAACAATGAGCTATGAGCTAGTACGCTTCACCCATAAAAATGGCTAAAATCCAAACCACTGACAACACCAAATGCTGGCAAGGAAGTCGAGCAACAGGAACTCTCGCTCACTGCTGGTGGGGATGCAACATGGGACAGCCCTGAAAGACAGGTTGGCAGCTTCTTAGGAACCTAAACATACTCTTACCATACAACCCAGCAATGACACTCTTTGGTATCTACTTGAAATAGTCAAAAACTTATGTCCACACAAAGACCTGCACGTGAATGTGTACGGCAGCTTCAGTCATAACTGCCCAAACTTGGAAGCTAACATGATGTCCTTTAGTAGGTGAATGGGTAAATAAGACGTGCTCCCTCCAGACAGTGGGACACTCCTGGAAAAAATAAAAATAGCTCTCGAGCCCTGAAAAGACATGGACAGAGCTGAAATGCATATGTCTAAGTGAAAAAGGCCAATGTGAAAAGAATACCTACTGTATGACTGCAACTGTATAACATTCTGGAAAAGGCAAAACTATGGAGACAGTAAAAAGATCGGTGGTTGCCAGGGGAGAGAGGGATGAACAGGCACAGAGTGTTTTCAGGGCAGTGAAACTCTTCTGTGTGCTACTTGCATCATACATTCGCATGCATTTGTCCAAACCCACAGAACGTACAACATAGAGAATGAACTCTAATGGAAAGGATGGACTCCGGTTAATAATGCATCAGTATTGGCTCACTGGGTTTTACAAACGCACCACATTTGTAATGTACGATGTCAATCACGAAGGAAACTCGAGGGGAAGGTGAGAGAATGCTTGGGGACTCTCTGTGCTGCTCAGTTTTTTTTTTTTTCTTTTTGTAAACCTAAATGGCTCAAAAAAATGTATTAATTAAAAAAATACAAAACATGCTCATTGCAAGTTGATTAGAGAGCAAGAGTCGAGGGCTGCTTCTGACCTTTATCTGCAAACACCATTTTACATCCACTTTATGCTTCATCAGATTTAAAGACAAAACCAGATAAACGCTATTTAAACGTGAGTCATTTGGCAATTATTAGGTATCTAATATATGTCAGACAGTAATAAACAGTTTCTTCATACCCCTTCGTCTGAGTCTTAATTAGATGAAGGTAAGTTTGGCCATCTCTATGTCTTTAATGAAGACTTTACCCAAACGAATTCACACAGAAAACCTAGTATTGTTCAGTGCCATTCTCACACACACACACACACACACACACACACACACACACACACACACACCCTCTGAGCCCTGTTCAGTGCAATATGAACTTTTTGACGCAGTCTGCAAAATTAAAACCTGGCCTCCAACTAGAGATTAATACTGGACTTGCAAAACCAATGTCTGAACTTCTAAGGGCAGTTTCTATATTCTGGCTATGGAGGGATCACGTACACTAAACATTTGAAAAGAGAAAAGGACTTGAAATAGAAAGTCCACTAGTTCGCAATCCCCAGTCGTGCCATCACCCTCCATACAATATTCCCCCGTGTAGAAGTTAATGCTTAGTGGCTGCATTTTATCAAAGGATGATTTTTAACTGCTGCTCACATCTGTGCAATAAATCCACACACAAACACCAAGATTTATAAGAAAGAGACATAAGAAATCAAAAAAGCAAATCATGCTGATTTCACAGGAAACTTAAAGAATGATATAGGATTCTCTTTGGCTCTTTAAAAGAGTCACCAACAAGACAGAAATCCTACAAAGTCCCATTTATAATGAAAAAGACTTTGTAAGAGAAGGCTTGCTGCTAAAGGCTGTAAGAATGGTCGTTTTATTTCTTTCAAGCAATGCTGTTTACTGTCTTCAGCTTCCAAATTTGTTCTTTGAAATAAACATATCATCTATATGTCACCAGTTTTGACTGCTTGGTATGAAAGGTAGAAAATAGCAATCATTGCAATTCACTGATTATTTATACACGATTTTAATGATTCGGTTCAATTACCTACCCGCCCCACCTACTAGCAAATGGCAGAGATAATTCTGCTTCCTCTTCATTTGGGTTGGGAGACGCCAACCCACGAGTACAGATATTGTTAAAAGATAAAACACACAGGAACATGCCGTAGGGAGAGGAAGGGAACATAAATAAAGCATAGGAATCCGCAAGCTTGATCAGCCTTTGCAAAACTGAGCGTTTGCATAACTGAGGCACAAATGACGTAGCCTGGCCTTGGGATCAGAAGACCTGGATTGAAACCTCAGCCTTCTTCTTTATGAGCTGGGTGTCACTGGCCAAGCCTCTCAATGTCACTGAACACTCAGCTCTCTTTGACTGCATTAAATGAGAAAAATTTTCCCCACAAATTATATATTATATATTTTTGGACAATGAGAGAAATAATTATAAGATACATATACGTAAGAGTGTATAGATGTGACATATGGTAAATGCTTGATAATTGTTTTTTAATGATAATGTTAACTGTCATCTAATTGCCTACACTTTCATAGTATAATTTTCTAAGTTTTGTTCTTTGCTTGTTTGTTAAGTTTTTTTGTTGCCCCCTCTCCCACCCCCCCCCCATGAAAATTCAAAATCACCTATTTTAAGATCTGCTGAGGTGGAGCCCAGTGGGGCGGCTGTACTTTTCATACAATTTGCATGGGCAGACAGTTGACATGGAGCTAGTGGCTGAACTTTCGGGTTGTATGGACCTCAGTGCAGAAGTATTTGACGATAGCTCAGCAGTTCTGTCTCCAGTGGCGGAACCCGAAACACCCAAGTCTCCAAGGGACAATCCGTCCTCCTTCTTCTCAGAAGGGAAAAGTGGAAATGCGCTAGTCGGGGGCTAAAGAAGAAAAGAGTAAACAACAAATGGCAGATGGCTTCAGATGTCCACAGGGCCCTCTGGGTTCCTTCCACGAAAGGTTATGCTTTCCCATTTTCTTGGCACTTTCAGTAGAAGTAATTAAACTTTGGCAACTTCCAAATCTCTCTGTTTCTCTTTTCTTCCAGATGGAGAGGGTGGGAAGAGAGGGAAGAGGTCAGGCTCCCCTTCTGAAAGAGTCGATTCAACGCCTCCCTCTGAAAATGATTCCGTTTCTGGTAGGTCCTGTGCCAGGTTGGTCCCATTCTTAGGCGGAATGCCCATCGTGGGAGGAAAGTGGATGGGTATGAGAAAGCAGGGGGCTCAGGGACAGGGGACACATGCATTACTGTAATATTACACTAAGCCTTCAGCCAAGTGCACAGATTCTGGAAGTAGGGAGGGAGTGGTGAGGGGATGACAATTTTAAGAAAAACCTTAAGCCAATTTGATATGTCTATTTCCAAGTCAGCTCCCAACTATGTCTTCAATGATACAATTAATATACAAAAGGGGGATGTTAGAACACACATCAGATATTGGGTCTTCGAAAGGGGTGGGTTTATGCTGTAACTGAGGAAACCAGCGTTGGGAAGGAAATCGTCATGAAAACCTACAAAGCAATGTGGAGAAACAGATGCGAGGGAGGATTGAATGCTGAGGGGTACAGGGACCTTCCAGCTCTGAGAAGAAGCTGAAACGCACTCCTCTGGTTGAGCGCTGCCAGAATTTGCCACACAGTCCAAATGGACGTTGACCTCTGCGGCTTCCAGCCTGTCATTGATTTTTACTGACCTGCAGTTGAACCATTTGGCATGAGGCTTCATATTCAATTACAAGGCCGGTCCACACCCAACAATGCGTCAGCAGCCAGGGTGAGAGGCCTGATTAAAGATGTGTCACTGTTGTGAACAGGGCCCCCACAGGTCCGCTGCTGCCAGAGCAGAGATTGTAGACTCCCGCTTCGATGGAATACTTTTGATGTTGACACCAAGAGACGCAAACCACCACGAAAGTCTCCTCCCCCTCGGGATCTTACTTCTTTTTCCTACTAATGCGTTTACCTTCTTTTTCCTACTAATACGTTTAACTTCAGCATTCTCACTTTCAAAGTCTAAAGGCATCGGGTCAGTCAAGGCCTGATCAGTAAATAATTTCCCATCTTCTTGATAACAGAGGTGACCTCCTCCTAATTATTACTCCACAAACATACTGGTAACTAGATATTCATGCACTCCCCTCCAGCTGTGCATTTTCCAACCCATTACAAATCTTTTCAAATGCAAGGAAGGTATTAAAATTGACAGGGATTCGGCCAGAAAGGGACCTAAACCAACCGACACAATACCTGGGTTTGATCTTAAGTCATTGCGATATATCCTGTCATTCCATTCACGTTCTTTGAAATGAGGATGGACTTTGTTTTTTTTTTAATTTCAAGTCCACTGCTTCTTGCTGAATGTAACAACACCATGACTGCAACCGCCTACCATTCATTGAGAACTTACATCTCACAGGGAGCTAGGAGCTGTGCTAAGCACGTCACCTAACGATCAAGTTCAATCCTCAGAATGATTCTATGAAGTAGTTGTTTTTAAAGCAGCCCTACTCCCACCATACCTCATGTGATGAATTAAGAATGGAAAGCTCAGGGCTACTGTTATTAAGTGTGGGTTTGGGAATTGGGTATTTAAAGCTGAATGTATATATTTAGAATTTGAAGTCCATGCTAAGTAGCCATGCTGTCGTACAGAATGAGAAAGGAGGCGTGGAAAGGTTTCATAAATCCTAAAATTTATAATCTCAAAGAGATTACTAATGTCTACTAATGTCATGGTAGAAGGAAGGAAAGAAAGATGGGAGGGAGGGAGGGAATGAAAGAGGGAAGGAGGGAAGATGGGAGGGAGTGAGGAAGGGAGGAAGGAAAGAATCACGCTGCAGTTAGCTTCTGGTGGCTTCAATTGCATGGAGGTCATTGTTGAACTCTGAGTGGCAAGGTGATCTAATCGAAAGAGTGTGTGGCTAAGTCAAGAGGCCTGGGTCATGGCTTGAATCCATTTACTAACCAGCTGTGCGACTTGAAGCGCTTTATTTATCCTGCATCTCCATTTCTTTATCTATTGAATGGGACAGTAATGATAATGTGCTCAAATCACCTCACAATAAAATGATACGGTGAATGGAGAGGGCTTTGGAAAATTATAACAGCTATTAAGTGAAATATGTTATTACTGATGATTCTGCTTCAAATGCCTCCCTTTCTTTCCTTTTGTTCCCAGAGCACACCATTCACGCCTTCTTCCTAATTAGCCAGGAGGAAATTTGTCTATCCTTCCACAGACAGAAAGAACCTTAATCATGTTTCTTCCCAACAAAGAAATGTACTTGATCATTCATTGAATTCACTACCCACTGACGCTCCACTAAAGCGTGACTGATGCTTCGGTTTACAGACACATTTTTGTCCAACGCAGTTCATGTTTCCAAGGCCTCAATTCTCATTCAAGAAATGCAAACTAATTGTATTATAATAGCATAAGCAATGCATAATTGGAAGGTTAACATCCTAAAAGAAAAACAAACTCAAATAATGTATTGCCCAGGTATCATAATACCTGGCTTAAGGATTTGGCAGCCCACAGCTGAGTGCTGGCTGTCTATGGGGGAATATGCTTATTCTTAATCAAATCAGAGTAACGCCTTCTTCATCCAGATGACTACCCGAGAGAAGACCCCATATGATCCCCACCATTGCCTTTGACAATGGGTCTCCCTGCCAGGCTGTTTGCTCCATGGGGTCTGGCTGAAGGATAACGTAAATAAGTGGATGGGAAGGACAAGTTTCAGTGACCACAAATCCTAGGGCATTTTAATACCTAGTGACGTTTCACAAAAAGGAGACGTCGGCAGAAATTACAAATGAAGTCAAACTGCCTCTGAATCCTTGGAGAATGTCAGAACTTACAGGGAATGCATTTAAATTAAATTAGCATCAGCTCTCCCTGGCCTACAAAGGGCTGTCCGGAATGTTTAAGACATAAAATTCCTTGGGACGATGCCACCGGAAGAGCAGTGCGCCCAATGTGTGGCTCTCTTACATTTTCTTGTCCTGATACGGGTAATGATCACAGTAGGTTCCGGGGTTGCTTTGAGGGTAAAGGCGAGAGTAGGAGAAACCCTTTCCGTACCCTGTGATTCAGCTTCCTCTCCTAGGAACCAGCTCCCAGCTGCAGAAATCTCATCTCTCCCGATCTATCCATCTAAGGTGCCTTCAGCAGGAAAACGAAAATCAGAGTGAGTGACAGATGAAATCCACCGCAGCACAGCCCGGGGATGCCTTTCTCCCAAATGCAGTCTAGGAGGTGTGTACAGAGAGGTCTTGACAGATAGGGTGTCACATGGCGGTAAGCAGAAAACCACATCATTCTGACCTTCCACAAGGTTGCTTCAAATATTTTGGGCATTTCATGAAGTACATTTCTAGCCCAATGAACATACAAGGTCGGACATTAAGTTCGCGAACTCATCCTAGAAAAAGTGCTACACACCTCATTGCTGAATATCACTACGGTCACCTTTGAAGTACTCCCCTTGGGAAGCTCTGCACCGATGCCAGCACCTAGTCCACCCTTCAAAATAATTTTGGAACTCTTTCTGGAATGGCCATCAGAACTGTCGTCGTACTACCCTTGATGTCCTGAATGTCATCAAAATGTCTTCCTTTTAATATTTTCTTTATCTTCAGGTAAAGAAAGAAGTCATTGGGGGCCAAATTAGGTGAGTAGGGCGGGTGTTCCAATACAGTTATTTTTTAACTCGTTAAAAACTCCCTCACAGACAGTGCCGTGTGAGCTGGTGCATTGTCATGATGCAAGAGCCATGAATAATTGGTGAAAAGTTCAGGTCATCTAACTTTTTCATGCAGCCTTTTCAGCACTTCCAAATAGTAAACTTGGTTAACTGTTTGTCCAGTTGGTACAAATTCATAATGAATAATCCCTCTGATATCAAAAAAAGTTAGCAGCATCGTTGCAACAAGTTCGCAAACTTTATTGTCACACCTCATATGCCACATATATCAGTGCATTTGTATTTCTGGAAGATTTCATTCACGTACAAAATTGAATGGACAGTGGACAAATTCAGGTCAAATATTTGAAAGAAGTAACCACATCAATTTAGAGGAATCACTTCTCCAGGTTAAGCCATTCACAGTTCTGGCAATGACCCAGGACCCCGCACCAGTCTGTTAACTTCCTTTGAACCCTTTTCAGTTTTTTAGTATCCTTCCCCAAGGTTGTGCCCCAGAACTGAACACAACATTCTAGGCATGCTCAGAACAGTGATAATTAAGGAAAAGCAATCACTTTTTACTATTGTAGAAATAACTCAAAGTTAAATCTATTATAACAAAGATGATAGATCTAGTGCACCACCATTTTGGGACCCAAAGTGTAGCCATTTTAAATAGCCACTGCGTAATACAGCTGGAATTTTTACAAGTTTTACTTTCAACCTGTGACTTTATGTGAAATATCCACTGACGCCTCATAATAATATGCAAAATGATTCCTAGACCACTGTCAACCAATTTGCTATAAACCAATGAGATTCCATTGTTTATCACTATTATTCAGAATGAGGATTGGGTTAGAGAAGAAATCAAAATGGGACCCTATTTGGGGAGAAAGGATACTTGGGTGTTGGATAATGGAGGAAATTGTTGGCAATGGCAGAGATGGGGAGCTTACTAGATCACCATGGAACAAGATGGCAGCACCATCTCCTGGCACTTACCAAAAGGAACATCAATTTATCCTACATCCACTTATCCATACATTCATCCGTTTTCCGTCTCATTTCACAAAGGATTTGATGTACTTACAAGAATACATAGTTTAAATAAATTAAAAACATAAAAGTAAAGAGCCAAGACAATGCCATTTAGAATAGGAGCTTAAGACCAGGATGGAAAAAATAAAAAGGAAAAAGCATAAATATATTAACAGAAGCAATCTGAACCTACATAGTTAAAATTTTTAAAACGAAAGTTTGCCCCTGGGTTTTATGCCAACTAAAATAAAAAAGGAAACATCTTCAGCTACATGATTCACATAGTCTTTAAAGAGAAAATATACCAAATTATTAAGGGAAGAACATATTACGATAAAATACTCTGTATGGCAGATGAAACAACGGAAGGCTAGTAAATTTCCCTTTATAACTCTGGCTCAGAAACTAAGCAAACCGTCAGCTCAATGGTAAGCCAATCTTTATTTCCTTTATATGATTACTCTAAAATAAGTCATGTGCTTTTTCTTACCACAGTTAGTCATTAATCAGCATCTCTCAAGAATCATTGAGTCATAGACTCTTAGCATTGAAAGAGACATTAAAGTTAATCTATTTTAACCTCCCATTCAAAGCTAGCAGATTACACACTATCCCAAAGATATCCTGCCAATGGCTAACTGCTGCTTGAAAGCATTTAATAACAAGAAGCTCACTACATTCTCAAGGCCGCCTTCCCCAGTTGTATAGTTCTAGTTAATACCAAATTCATCCTTACATTGACATTCAACAATGGGCCATAGCTTGACTGCCTAACGAGCAACAAAACCCAAGATGATTTTTTATATTTAAATACCACCGACATGCCTAAATAAGTCATCTCAAAATAATATTCTTAGGATAGGTGCTGCCACGTTTTAAATTGAACTATTGTTTATGAGAACAATCAGAGCATTGTTCCAAACAGAGGGAGGCATACACATAGAAATAAAAACTATAAAAAACAAAAACAAAACAAAAAAACAACTTAATCGCGAACTCTGGCAGAAGTCATTAAGGATACTACCTCTGCCATAGATGGAATGTAGATCCCACTCATTGATATGAATAGTGATTCATATCGACTCTACGTTTGAATCTGTCTCTACATTTCTTATGAGCCAGCTGCGATGACATCTATGTCATCGCTAATATTTTTTTGTACTTGGGTGCAACAGGCAAGGTAGAACAGGCTGTACTTTGCATAAAGGCTACTTAGATCTACAAGGCTGACCACCCCCTCCATAGCCTCTGGGCTTTGTGTTCTTGGCAATTGGGGTTCTTGGGTCCAAGCATCTTACAGGAACTATTGATTGTTGTTTTTGTCACAATGGTAATAATGGTCCATTGCATTCTATCCAGAGTTTTAAAAGCCTCTTCTGCATAGATGTTCTCTCATTAGATGGTCATCATGATGCTACAACAAAAAGGTCAAGAAGATCTCATAATACAATTGACCATAGTGATGAATCCTGAGAAGTGAAGATCTGGAATTCTAGCCTTCTCTGCATTGGTCAACTTCTCACAAGCACAGACGCCTGAGAGACTGAATATACAACCGGACAATAAGTTGCCCCACTTCTATTTATCCACTTCCCCTGCCACCAACCACCTCCAACCTGAAGCCTTCCTCTTTGCTCACTACAAAGCTTTCCAGCTACCTGACGGTCTCTGACTCCCTGGTAAATACAAGTGATGGTGGCTGATTTCTTTGCTACAGCAAGCTCTCGATAAATTAGCCTCTCTGTCCTCACTTGGGTATTTTTCACTTATTCCCAGAAAATGCAAATACTGCAAGAAGACAGTTTAAGTATCATGTTGAAGACTACAACAGACTATATTTAGGAATTATATGCTTAGGAGTTTAATTGCTTGACGGCAGGAGATAAGTCTATACTTGCGATGATACTAGAAAACTAGTTCTAGGGTTGGGGACAATGAGAAAATCCTTGATTTGTAACATGTTCTCATTTCTATTATGCAAATGCTCTCACCATGGCCAATTTCAAGCTACCACTCGTTTAACAAAAAGCTTGTAAAACTCCTGCATTTTTAGTGATCAGTTCTAGCAAACTGACAGGAGTGGCTCCAGCACATTACAGCATATTTTTCTGTTTTTTCCCCACAGTACCTAACACTGTGCCTAATACATAGTGAATGATATATATAAAAAACAAACAAACAAACAAAAAAAACAGGTGGAAAATGGTAGCTATAACTGTGCATATAGACACAGATAGGTAAGTGATGGATGGTTGGATGGATGGACAGACACATAGACACATGACAGATACCTTCATCTTGTTTTGAAAAGTGGGAACAGCCTATCCAAATCACTCATTCAATGTGAATTAATTGAGTATCTACTATGTGCCAATTATTGTTTTAGGTGCATGGTATATTTTGATCAAATATAAGAGATAAAGGAGTCACAGTTGAATCCAAGTATTTTGGACTGACTAACCAGAAAAATGGAATTTTCAACTACGATTAGTCTATGGGGGTGGGATCAGGTTTTGGAGAACTGAATGCAGAACATGATGAGTTTGAGATGTTTATCAGACTTCTGGAGTTAGAAGATTTGAGCTCAAGATATGATTGCACAACAATCAGCATAGAAATGGGACATAAGTCATGAGACTGATTAAGATTATTCAAGGATTAAAGATAACCAAGAACAGAACCTTGAGTCATTTCAACATTAAGAGTCCAGGGACAGGAAGCAGAACTAGCGAAAGACATCAAAAAGTAGCAACCAAAGAGGTAAAGGCAACCCAAGAGGGTGGTGTCCTGGAAACCAATTGAAGGAAGCATACCAAGGACAGAGCGATCAATTTAATAAAATGCTGCTGATGGGTCAAGTGATACAGGGACTGAGAACTTGTCATCAGGGTTAGCAACGTGGAAGTAATCAATGAGCTTGACGTCAACAATGTCATTGTCACTGGGTTAGGCATAAATGACTGAACAGAGTGGCTTTAAAGAAAATGAGCACGAGTAAAACAGTGGAGAAATCAGGTAAATAAATTGGCATGCATGCGCGAAGTGAAACACTCTACAGGACTTTGCACAGAAGTATGTGCAAGTATGTCCAATATATGGTTGAATTTTAATAATCAGATTTTGCTTTGTTATACTTCTGGTAATGAATGTACCATACTACATACCTGCCCCCCCGATTATAAATTTCAATATTATAATAAAATTATGTGTGTGTGTATGTGTGTGTGTGTGTGTGTGTGTGTGTGTGTAAGGTTTTTTTTTGAAGGTGCTGGAGAGTGATGAAAGCCTTATGTCATGATAAAAAGCATTCCCAAAAAGAAAATCCCAGGCCTAGATGATTTCACTGGTGAATTCTAGCAGATATTTGATGAATGAATAATACCAATATTCTCCGAGATATTTAATGGAATATAAGAATAATTAACATTTTCTACCACATGTTATGAGACCAACATTGCCATGTGTGCAAAGACACTACAAAAAATAAAATTAAAAACAAGTATACCTCAAAAACATAGATGCACAAATCTTTAACAAATATTTGCAAAATTACTCTAGAAAAGCATATAAAAAGAAAGGAAATCTTGGACAAATATGGTTTACCCCAGGAATGCAAGGTTGGTTTAGCATTCAAAAATCAATCAATGTCACACAAGACGAAAAATCTCAAAAACATCATACTGAACAAAAGAAGGAGAAACAGGAGCACATATTTTATGATTCCATTTACGTGAAATTCTGCAATGAGAAATATAATCTACCATAGCAAAAAGGAATTCAGGGATTGCCTAGAGCTAAACTCAGATAAAGAAACCGAGACTCAAAAAGGGGACCTGGGAAACTAAACGTCCATAGGAAACAAGGTTTCTCAATAATGGATGGTTTGACCCACAGTGGGACAGCTGGCAATGTCCGGATACATTTTTAGTTGTCACAGCTAGGGAGGTACTCCTGGCATTTAGTGGGTACAGGCCAGGCATGCTGCTAAAGATGCTACAATGCCTAGGAAGCCACATCCACAAGGAATTATCTGGCCCCAAATGTCTGCTAGTAATCATCCCTGCTTCAGTAATCCTTCCAATGTCTCATGCCAACATACAAGTCTATCCATAATGACAGCACGAGAACCTCATAGCACAAATTAAAAGTCATATCTCGTGTCCTTGATGAAAAGAAGTCTGCTGGTTTCCATTTCACCGCCTTCCTTGGAAATCCTTTTAATGTTTCATGACTGAGACTACAAATGGTCTTATCTCCATGCCAATGTTGAGCCAGTGAGGAAGTGTCTGTATCAGGGAGATTTGGGGGAGAGGAAGATTTTAGTTCCAGGTTATATTTTGGGGTTGATCAGGAACAGCTGTTCTCAACCCATTCATGGGTGACTGAGGAGTGCCTGAGGAGTGTTAGGACACAAAAATTGATGTGTTATGGTACCTGGCAATGACTTCAAGTAGTAAATGAGATTTCAAATGAATGATAAAATGATCCAATTTGGAAGTCAAACTGATGGTTGTTTCAATGGCCTCTTTTAGGATATCATTTCACAAAAGCTAAAAAAAAATAAATAAATTGACAAACAAATCCATGAACTGTTCTCTATGACAATATACCTGAATGAGAAAACTTACAAGAAATGGTGCCACCAGATCTTACCATTAACTTATCTGGGGGGGTGGGGGGAGTAAAAAGAATCCTATCAAAATTAAGACATGCCAGAATTTGAGAAAAATATTTAAAATAAAAGTGGTCATTCCATTTCTATTCTGCCTTCCTTCTACGCTGAGTTGCCCATTCTGAAATTTAGCTTAAATGTACTGTATATATGGTTAAACTAAAAACCCCAAGTGGAAATATCACTTCTCACACTGACCATGAGCAAGGGTCAAGCCAGGTTTTAAGTTGGTGAATAATATTTTTCTAATATCAAGTTCCATAATGGTTTTTTTTTAATGCTTTGATGAAGAAATTCCTCTCTGGAATGCTAACATAGTAATTAAAAATATTGGTAATGAGTGGGGAAAAGTTTATAAAGAAGACGTTCTTCCTAGGGTTGCAAACAAGAGCAAAACGTTTTGAAGCCACCTAAATTTTATCAATGTTAAGTAAGTTCTACTTAGAGTTGTGAAAGCCAATTTTCTAACAATTTTAAGTAAATTGCAGTGTAATAAATGTAATGTTGGGGAAAATGCAATGGTTAGAAGCATGAAGTCTTCAGAGAAATGTGGAGAATTCTTATTAATTAAAAACATGAAAAATCCACAAATGTTTGGTACTGACTAATGAGAGGTCTGTAAAAAAAGTGCATATGATCATAATCTAGAAAGAAAAATCAAAATTATAGAAGCAATAGTAGACATAGGGCCATACATTTATGGGCCATACTGCTTTTTGTGTTTTGTTTTCTTCCAGGAAATACTTTTCTATAATATAGTTAGGGGAAAAAAACATTTTTGTGTGTGTGTGTGCGCGCGCACGCGTGCACACACAATTATATAATATAACATTATATTATATTACTATAGTATAGTATAGTATATTGAATGAGAGAGAGAGAGAAAGTTAAGTTTGACCCAGAGCCCCTGTCTTCTTTCAAAATAATACCAAATGTACAGATTTGCATTAGGAAGTTAGTAGCAATAAGGAAACCAATGAGAAGAATTTTGTAGTGCACAGAAGAACAAGCATTATAATTTAAATTAGGCTGCAAAGAGGATAAGGTCAGTTGTCTTGAAACGGTAATGAGTGTATCGTTAGAAAGTCCCTCACAAGGTTAACACAGCAATTTCACGTTCCTTCTATTAATGGTCTGACCACAGAATGAAGAATTTCACCAAGGGAAATGGCTATAGAATTGATCAAGCCAAAGTCTCCCTTCACATCCAGGGAAGTAGTTTCCCTACCGATGTCACTGTCTGCGACCTAGGAGCACCCTCTCTCACACACCCTTCCTGCATTTCCTCTCTTGAATCCGGTCCAGAAAGCTGGGACTCATCCTAGGCTTTTCCCACTTCTTCGTCCCTCACTCCCTACGTCATCCAGCCCAGCATCAGCTCAGGTCCATTCCATTTCCTGAATATCTCTTGAACTGTCTCTCTTGTTTGCTTCCAAAGCCTCTGCCCTCCTTCCAACTACAACTATTACAGTGGCCTTCCAACTGGTTTCACTGAGCCCAGCCCTATCACAGCTGTTAAAAGAAAAATGTGATCCCATTACTTCTCTCCTTATTGTCTCCTTATGTCATATTGATGGACAACTGTTATCTTTGAAGATAAACTCCAACTTCCTTAGGATGGCTCAAAAGGCTCTTTTCACCTGACCATTACCTCCTTCTACTACAATTCTCCTTTAAGTGCCTGAAAATCGAGTCATACTACTAAATGGAACCCATTTTTCTCAGCTCAATTAGACTGAGTTGGAGAAAGCAGAAATACCAGCTTTCTCATTCTAAGCATTATGATAATTTTAATGTAATATACTATCACATTCACATTTTTAACAGCCATAGTTCACATTTTAATTACATTACATTACCAGTAAGTAAAATCTCTAAATATGTTTTATAAACCTTCTTGTACCTGAGTAATTTCTTTTTGTTTTAACCAAACGCAGGACGTCCCAATTACCTGTATTAAGTTCCACTTTTGATATTTTGCCCAGGATTCCATTTTACTAAGCTCTTTTTAGACACAGATTTGCCATGTAACACAGTAACTGCTTGTCCCAGCTTGGCAACAACCTGAAAATCTCATTGACATGAGGCAACGTGGTGTAATTGAGGAACTCAGGATTTAGAGTGGTCTAATTCTAATTAGAACAGAGCTTAAATTCTATTCTAATCCTACCACTGACAAGTTGTCAAGCACTTGGAATTCCACTTCAGTTTTCTCCATCTTGGTTTGTGTATCAGTAGGCTGAGTATAGCAATAATTAAGGGAGATACAAATGAAGGTGAGTTGCCGCTATTTTGTGTCAGACACTATACTAACTGCTTTATGTACAAATATGCTGAGGAAGACACAATCGTTATTCCCATGTTTCTGATGACTATAGTAAAGTTTTTTAAAAAATAGTAATTTACCCAAAATACACTCAATAAATGATGGAACTAGTGTATAGAAATGCTAAAAGGCCAATAGGTTCTTCCTTCTTTCTGAGTCATCCATTGTTCAAATGGACAATTCGTTTCACTGTTCCCCTACTGATGGGAATTAAGGTTGTTGCCACTTTTTCACCATTAACAAGCAATGACATCCTTGTACGTGTATCTTGTGCACTTCTGGAATGAAATTTCTAGAAGGGGAACTTAAGGATCCAAAGTTATATTTTTGTTGAATATTATTAATCTGTGCTATAACTTTAATAATGAAAAATATTAAAAGATTTTCTTGGGAATTGTATAGAACGTATCTTAGTTATCACCTCAGATCCCCTTGGTAACAATATCAGCTCCTGAACCCCTGTGGCAAGCTTTGCCTTAAATATGATTAATTCTGTTCGGACCCCCACAGTTCTACCCCTTGGAGTTGACCAGTTGCATTCCTGGGAGGACTTCCTTCATTACTGCTAATATATAACCAGACGAACCAGCCTCACACCCTGTTTTTATGGCTTCTCCCACCATTTCTAGACTTGGATGAATGACTGTAGAAGGGGCCAGATGGTGCAACCTGGATGTATGAGTTTAACTCTCTGGGGACACACTTTGACTTATGGAAAATAGAAAGGGGACTACACGCAGCAGGCAAATCAATCTCTCCTTCCTCCTTCTCAACAAATTCTCCAGGAAATGGTTCTGTACACAACCTGTCCAGAAACATCTCACGTAGCTGAAGCAAATCTACCTGACTGCTTTGACCAGTACAGTAATGCAACACTTTGCATTATCTGTTTATCTCATCCCTGTCTAGTCTATGGTGATTTTCTGACTCACTTAAGGTAACAAAGTTTATGAAAGTGTTTTGCAAATTATAAACCACTATGCCAAAAGGGAAGGTATATTTCTGCGATTTTTGTCGATTTCAGGGATACTTGGAAGGGTATAGTCAAAAATTCATTTCATAAAATAATCAAGATTACCTTTATTTACATTTCATTAATTGTTATCAGTCAAAGAAGAATTTTGAAATATTTTTTTTTTATCATTCCAATTCCATGTTTGCCTTCAGGGAGGTGTAGTTAACTATAAGCCCCGTGAAAACACCTGTGGTACATTTCAGTGTCTTCCTAAGGAGTGCATGCTGGAATAAGGAACAGGATAACGTACGGGAGTGCTCCAGTGCACTCATATTCAGCACAGCACACACCCCGGAGTGGAATTCCATGGTGAGATTTGAAATACGAAAGTCATAGAAGTAGCATAAAAGGAAACTAGGATGAAAGGAATTTCAAGAACTCCCTACCCCTACCTGGCATGGAAATAGTTATCTTCTGCTCTACCAGGTAAGTTAGCTCTCCCAATTTCACACACACACACAAAATAACATGTGGATATTAATATTCAACTCAACCAACATTTAGTGAAGGCCTAAATTATCTCCATCTGTGTTCTCTTTTAGCACCCAGTTGTTTTCATATGACTCTCTGCTGGTATTGCTTACTTAATCACTTTTCTGGCTGAGCTATGAACCTTGAGAGAGTAGAAAGCTGTCAATTCCATTCTCTGTCATATTCTTGGCACCTAACATGTTGGCTAGATTTTTAAAACATGTTTACTGAATGATGAATGAAAGAAAGAATGAATGAAGATGAATTGACCACATACCTGGACTTTGCTAAGTATTTTTAATTTTCTCTACATATTCCCAGTCACAAACTTCAGCTTATACAAAGCAGATCCCTAATAAATGCATTAACTCATTAATAAAAATTATAAATTTACATAAAAATATCTAAAGCCTACCTTCTAACAACAGAGTTCAAAGGATTCGAAAATATTCTCTTCTCATTTACATTCAGGGAACACAAGCATATAAAGAGAATTACTGCTTAGTTTTTAAAATAGAAATCTTTGAGGCTGGCTGCTTCATTGGAGTGAGGACATGGTAGAGAATATTAAAAATTTGCCTGGAGGGAGAAGAGATCCAAGATAGTGGGGTAGATAAACACTGCGCCTGCCTCCTTCCACGAACACATTCAAATTGCAACTAAATTATAGAACAATCAACCTGCAGAGCCATCTGAAGTCTAGCTGAACAGAAGTTTTATAACCAAGTATATAAAGAAGAACCCCTGTCGAGACTGGTAGGAGGGGCAGCGATGGTCAACAGGTGGTCCCACACTTGCATGTGATAGCTAAGAATCGGAAAGGATATCTTGGCTATGGAGGTAGCCCCTGGAAAAGCTAGGGACCCCAAACCCACACCAGGCTCCCCCAGAGTACCGGTGCTGAGAAGAGTAGCCTCCACAACACTTAGCTGTGAAAAAGAGTGGGGATTTCAACCATCAGGGTGGGACAGAAGGCTGCGGAAAAAGCAGATGTCCTCTTAAAGGGCCCATACACACACTCACATGCTCCTAGGCACTCACCTTCGGCTCCAGCAGAAGGTCACTGACCCAGGGGGCATCAGAGACGCAGGGGGAGAGTTTGAGTTGTGTGGCTTGAAAGCAAGGACTGGAGGGACAGTTGCCATTTTCCCTGTGTGGGATCCTGTTCCTGTGCAGCCATCTTTCCTGTGTTGAGCCCTCCCTAACACAGCCAAATCTAAATCTAAATTGGTATGGTGAGCTTTGCTGGGACCCCGCCCTACTCAACATTGGAGGCACTTTCTCTGCAAGCAGCCAGCCTTGCCCACACTGCACTTTCTTGGAAAACCATCAGGGTCTGCAGGTCCCAGGTGGGTGGCAACTAGCCTGGGTGTGCTCTGAGACTTTTGCTGAGTAGCTCCAGGCTCAGCACTGGCACCAAACCAGAATCTATATGAACCCGGTGACCACAACTCTTCCCTAGTGACTCCCTGAGACCTTGCATCACCCAACCTGTGTACCCCACAAGGCTTTATCAGTGGCTGAACCTTAAGGAAGCTGGTAGGTAGCAGGAGGCCTTGGGGTGTCCTGGATTTTTGTGGAGGTACTACAGGCCGGGTACTGGTTGTACCTGTCCTTGGTTGGCAGTGAGGCCTCTGCCTTGTGCCTTAGTTTAGCAAAGGCAGAACAACCATGGATCACTCTGTAGCTCCTACCAGGTAGTCCCTGGCTGGTCACAGGCAATGGGTGACATGGGTCTGCACCAGAGCTCCTCCCAAGAGGCCCCAGAACCAACATTCTTGGAGAAATTTCTTCAGACCACAATAAACACCACCCAATTAGCCCCACGAGTGGCACACACAGAGGGTAGTCTGAAGAGGCACCAGAGCCCATTGGGGCAAACCCCACTCAGTGGGGTAAGCCCCTAGAGAGCACCCCATAAGCTGTGGATGTGACCAAACTTCACAGCCAGTCAGCCTGAGGGTCAACCCCATCCACTGATGTATCAATAGCAGTCAAGATTCAACTATAACATGAGGGCACACACAACCTACACAGGGGACACTCCTGGAGCACCTGGTGCAGGTGACCAGGGAGACTGCACCAGGGTCCCACAGGGCACTGACTACATAAGGCCACCTGGTCAAGACTGGGAGACATAGCCGATCTATCTAACTCAGAAAAAAACACAGATAGGCACGCAAAGTGAGGAAACAAAGAAATATACCCTAAATGAAAGAACAGGAGAAAACTCCAGAAAAAGAACTAAATGAAGGAGGCAAGCAACCTACCAGACACAGAGTTCAAAACAATGGTCATAAGGATGCTCAAAGAACTTAGTGAGAACTTCAATAAAGAGATAGCAAATATTTAAAAAAGGAATAAACCATAAAAAAGGAGAAAAACCATAAAAAAGAACAAGTCTGAAGTGAAAAATACAATAACTGAAATGAAGAATGCACAAGAAGGAATCACAGCAGACTAGATGAAGCAGAGGATCAAATTAGCGCTTTGGAAGACAAGGTAGCAGAAAACACCCAATTAGAACAGCAAAAAGAAAAAAAAAAAATCCCAAAAAATAAGGACAGCTTAAGAGACCTCTGGGACAACATCAAGCATAACAACATTCACATCATAGGGGTACCAGAAACAGCAAGAGATTGAGAACCAATATGAAGAAATAATAACTAAAAATTTTTCTAACATGGTGAAAGAAATAGACATATAAGCCCAGGAAGTGCAGAGAGTCCCAAACAAGATGAACCCAAACAGGCCCACATCAAGACACATTAAAATTAAAATAGCAAAGTTTAAAGACAAAGAGAGAATCCTAAATGCAGCAAGAGAAAGGCAACTAGTAACTTATAATGGAGCTCCCATAAGATTGTCAGATGATTTCTCAACAGAAGCTTTGCAGGCCAGAAAGGAATGCCACAAAATATACCAAGTGATGAAAATCAAGGACCTACAATCAAAAGTATTCTACCCAGCAAGGCTATCATTTAAAAATCAAAGGACAGATAAAAAACTTCCCAGACAAGGAAATCTAAAGGACTTCATCACCACCAAACCAGTATTATAAGGAATATTAGAGGGACTTCTTTAAGATGAAAAAAAAAAAAAGACCAAAAATATGAATAATAAAATGGCAATAGCTACATATCTATCAACAATTACTTCCATTGTAAATGGATTAAATGGCCCAATGGAATAAATAGTCCAATCCAAAGACATAGGGTGGCTGACTAGATAAGAAAACAAGACCTTTATATATGCTGCCTACAAGAGACTCACTTCGGATCAAAAGACACAAACAGACTGAAAGTAAAGGAATGGAAAAAGTTATGTCATGAAATGAAAAAAAAAAAAAAAAAAAAAAGGCTGGTGTAGAAATACTTATACCAGACAAAATGGACTTTAAAACAAAGGCTATAACAAGACAAAAAAAGGATCCAGTGATCCTATTTCTAGGTATTTATCTGAAGAAACCCAAAACACTCCTTTGAGGGAACATGTGCATGCATATGTTCATTGCAGCATTGTTTACAATGGCTAAGATGTGGAGGCAGCCTGGGTGTCCATCGATGGATGAATGGATAAAGAGGAGGTGGTACATATATACAGTGGAATATTGCTTGGCCATGGAAGGGAATGGGCTCTTGCCATCTGTGGCAGCATGAACGGACGTGGAAGGTACTGTGCTGAGTGGAGTGTCAGACAGAGAAAGACAGATGCAATGTGATTTTACTTATGTGTGGAGTCTAAAGAACAAAATAAACAAACAAAACAGAAGCCAAGTCCTAGGTACAGATAATATTTTGATGGTTGCAAGATGGGGGGTTTGGGGAGATGAAAAAGGGCAAGAGATTAAGAAGTATAAATAGGGTGTTACAAAGTAGTCATGGGGATGTAGGGTAAAGCATAAGGAATATAGTCAATACTATTGTAATAACTATGTATGGTGTCAGATGGGTACTAGATTTATCGGGGCGATAGATGGGAGAGGGTTTGGGGTGCAGGGTGAAAAAGGTGAAGAGATTAAGAAGAAAAATTGATAGTTACAAAATAGTCACGGGGATGTAAAGTAAAGCATAGGGAATGTAGTCAATACTATGGTAGTAACTGTATAGTGCCAGGTGGGTACTAGTCAGGGGGATCACTTCTTATATAAATGTCTAATCTTCATGCTGTACATCTGAAATTAATATAAAATAATACTGAATGTCAACTGTAATTGAAAATTAAAAGGGGGGTATGGCAATAAGAGGTTCAAATTTCCAGGTATAAGACAAACAAGTCATGGGGATGTAGCGTACAGCACAGGGAATATAGTCAATAATATTGTGATAACGTGGTACAGTGTCAGATGGTTGCTGGAATTATCATGATGACCACTTCTTTAGGTATATAAATGTTGAGTAACTATAGTGTACACCTGAAACTAATACAATATTGCATGCTAGCTATAGTTTAATAAAAAATTTTAAACAACATATAAATTGAACAGTTGGTTAAAAATTGGCTGGACAAATGGAATCTCACCTGCTCTTCATGGTGAGGGAGGGTACTGTCGTTTGGGGTCCACTCCATTTCATAGAATGAGAACATCTTGTGGATAACTCTTTCATAATCTGGTCTCTGCCTTTCTCAGCACGTTTGTACAGAGATGTTACACTAACAAACTCAGTCAGTCACACACCAAGAAGCAAAGAAAGGCATCTCGGGTTTGGCCGGTCCTTTTCCCTATGCTGCAAGCTAATGAAAACCCAGGATTAAATCAATCCTTTCTTTGGTTTCCTATCTGTTCCTTTAGGGTATCTGGCTTATTGCATTTAGAGTGATCACATGGGGAGAATAAGATTTAAGAGATAAGCCATCTCTTCTTCTTGGTCCTTGGAAGCCAAATTATTTTTAAAGACTCAGAGGTCATTTGAGGCTCATTGGATTATCCCAAGTGCCAGATTCTGTCCTTCCTTTTGATACAAGGAACCATGTTCTAGGATGGGCATTAAAAATTCACAGCTCCCAGAGCTTTAGTTATCCCAGGAAAGGCCCCTGCTGGCAACCTTATTAGCATGTCTGCCTCTTGATTTTTATTTAATTCCTTTTAATATTCTATCATAAGGCTGACAGACATTCTGGAATTCAGGGCTAAGAATTGAGGGAAATATTTCAATGCCTCATTAAGCCTGCAGTGCGGTAATAAATGGCCCAGAGTGTGCTTTGAGGTCATATACAAAGAAGTTAAAAAATACAAAAGAACAGCAAGGTGTCACTTGTTGAATCACAGTCAATGAGAAAGGAAAGGGAATTGACCTGAACGGTTCAAACAGTGGCTCATGCTAAAATCTACAAAGGAATGAAGTGGCATTTCGATGGCAAAACAGGTGTTTGGAAAAGTGTCCTCTTTTCTAAGCTCTGGAGAGAGGAAGGTTGTTAGAGAATATGGGTGTGGGGAGAAAACAACAAGCTCATCTAGTGTTAAAATGCTGGCACAGATCAACAAAATGTCTTCCTATGAGGGACTACGTTCAACTTTCAAGTCACATTTCCAAACAACATCTTCTATTAGCTCACAGAATTTCTGGGAACAACGTCTTTGCCCTAACAGAGAAGTGAGAGTGCTCCAACTTTCCTTCCTTGTCCCCTAATCCTTTCCACCTCCCTGCTTACCACAGCTGGTCTAAATCAGTGCTTGGGATCTTGTTAAAATGCAGATCCTGGGGCAGTCGGTGGGGCCCGAGATTGTGCAATTCTAACAAATCCCAGGTGAACCTGACCCTGCTGCTCTCTGTCTAAACAACCACCTGTGCAAAGCAGCCTCCTGCAAAGATTAGTGTCGCAGTTATTCACAGAAGATTTAGGCTGAAGTTACTCCAGTCCATTCTTAATGACACGAATCATTGTTCTTCAGAAATAGCCAGCAGTTTACAGACTCCGTTGGATTTTCACAAAGGCAAGCCAAGCACTTCTAGAGCTGATTCAGGAGCAGAAACTAAAAAACTGAGAACGGCCCCCTGGAGAGCTTGGATTCAATAAACAAAGGCATGAGATCTTAATCTTTTGGGGGGTGTTCTTAGACTCTTTTGTTCTCCAGGCAATCATGACCTTGAGGTACCTGAGGAGCTAGAAACAAACAAACAAACAAAAATATCTTTTAACCGTCACTGGGCTATTAGACCATTTTTAAAATAGGAAGTCAATGACCTAAAAGCACCGATGTTCTAAAAAACCGAAAACCTCTCATTTTCATGATCACGAGATGGAGAGAAAACAAGACCTGTTATAATATGTTTGGGGCTTCACAGCATGGCGAGATGAAAAAAAAAAAACACAAAAAAACAAAAAACAAAAAAACCCTGTTTTTGGTTCTTGGGCCTGTATGTTCTATACCTTCTTGCCTGGCTCCCGGCACTAGATTGCACAGTATCTCCCCAAATTCACAACCTCCCCCGTCCCTTAGAACGTGACCTTATTTGGAAACAGGGTCAGTCGCTGTGGCTGTAGTTAGTTAACATGACGGCATGCTCGATTAGGGGGCGCTCCTAATCCAATGTGACTGGTGCCCTTATAAAGGGAGGGACACACAGAAGCAGAGACCCACAGTGGGAAAGCCATGTGATGACACAGGAAGGGAGTGGAGCGATACGTCTGTAAGCCAAGGAACGCCAGGATTTCCTGCACTCCCAGACGCTACGAGAGGGGTGAACCAGATTCTCCCCTGTAGCCGTTAGAGAGAACACTGCACTGCCAAGACCCTACCAGCCTCCAGAACTAGGAGAGAATGAACGTGTGTCGTTTTAAGCCACCTCATTTGTGGTCCTTTGTGATGGCAGCTCCTAGAAGCACGTACACAGCCTCCCTTCTGGACCACAGCAGGGCACCAGTGCAAGAGGTCCCACACCCCGCTGCTGTCTCTAATTCTCTGCAGGGACCTCGTTCCCTAAAGTGAGGCGAGCACAGCGTGAAGGAGAGAACACAGGTAGCCTTCAAAGCCGAATTTAGGTAATTTAATTTCTTCTATGAAATTCACCCCTCAAGCCATCTTCCAATAGCTGAAGTGCTTAGTTCCAACATTTAAGTTTTTCTAATCTAATCTAGGCCTTTTTGAAACACTGCTATACTTGGCGCTGCAAAAGGATTTTGGGGGAGCGCTCACTGGAGCACCTGTGAGTGGCGAAGGAAGCAGAACTGGCCAGAGAAGGACGTTGAATCGCAATGTAGTCGCAACAGAGCCCCCAGCCAATCCTCCAGGGAGCTCTGGAGCTGGAATGGCCGTTTGGAGTTTGTCCAACTGAGGCTAGGGAGCCACGCTTTTGTACCCCCCCCCCCCAGAGATCAGCCACTGCACGCAGGCAGCTTGCATGCACAAGCCACAGCACCGGTCAAAGCACCTTCCATCAGCTACAGACAATTTCTGGTGGTGGACACAAGGGAAGAAGTGCCTGGGCCCTGAAGAGGGATCTAGAAGGTGCACAAAAGCATCCCCCATGTGTGCAGGTAGAAGTCTGTCTGTGTAATCATCACTTATTATTCAAATGTGGCCACGTGACATTCCACACCTGGACCGGAATTGCCTTACTTGGGAAAAGAATGCGTTAGATGCTCTCAAATCACGTCTATCCTGACAACTCTGAAAGGTCTCAGCATTGCATTCTTAGGCATTTTCCTCTCTCACCCATGCACTGTTCCTGTCCACCCATCACAATGACCCTTCAAATCTCCATTTGAGAATGGCTTCTGATCACATTTGGGCCCTGGCAACTTCTTTTCTGGTTATCCTCGGACAGTGAGAATAATGAACTGACAGTCTGAAAGTCACCATTCGTTCAGCCGTTCCCTTATTTATTCATCCATTCGGTCAGTCATCACACATTTTTAACACCTACTGTAGACTAAACTATGCATTGAGTAGAAAACCAAAACAAGGAGGAGAATGTAAAAGGCCTTGCAGTCATAAGGAGATGGATTCATCGAGGTATCAGGAAGACATTATAAGTAGTTCTGCGACTTGACTAGGTTTGGGTTGTGGAAAGGTCCCTCTGTTGGTGGTAGAAGAATGGGGTGCTGCAGGATCCAGAATACAAGGGAGGCAGTTTGCAGGTTGGGAATTTACACACCAGTTGAGTCACTCTTGAGACGTCCGCTGAATCACCCCTCTCTGTCCTTCCTCTGGCTAAGACCCCCTCCGCTGCCCCACAAATAAATTGCCAGGGAGCAGGCTGACATCGTCTTGGGTGGGAATACCTCATATCACCTTCCCACGTGGCTCGGTCCCATGCCCTTGGATGTGCAAACACACATGAATGTGACCCCAGGTCACGAGCGCTCAGTGTGAAGCACGCAGCTGTCCACATAGACTGAACACCTCTCAAAAATGAACCCCCAAAGGCTACCTCATTCCGTTTTGGCTATTTCGCCTCAAAAGTCTCAATAGCTCTGGGCCAGTTACCGATAGCTAAAGTAAATCTCTCAGTGGGTAGGACTTCCACGTTAAATACAAATTATGGATCGAAGTACATAACCTAGCAGAAGAGACTATATCCCAAAGAAATAAAAGCAGGTTTTTTTTTTTTTTTAATTATCCGACTATAGACTGGAAAACAGAAGAGAAAATATCGTATTAATAATAATTATTTGAAAGTAACAGCTTATGTTCTTTAAGGCAGTTCTAACATAAATGTCACTGTAAGAAATGATATTTCATTTCAATACTAACAAATCAGGTCCTTAGTGTGCTGGGGGAGAAATGATTGGAAGTACTTTAAAGCTGCATTAACCAGAGAAACTGCAAAAATATTTATATTCTTATGAAGGAAGGAAAGAATGCCCCTCGTGGGTGTATTTAAGTGCCTTCCATCTTTTGGATAAACGGTGACGCTACACAAAGAATGGAAAGATGACCTTAGAATAATAACCTCAGGGCCCAACTGGGACTCAGCTTCTCAAGGTACAAAAGTCATTTGCAATATGTTCAAGATGGCAATTTCTCCACTGCTTTATAGCTCATAGACTTCATTATATATCTCAAACAACAATCACCACAACAGCCAACTCTGGGCTGGCTTCCTTCCTGGGGGGTGGCCTCCCCACTCATCTGTAAAATTACTCAGTATCTTCTACTTCACTGTCTGTGGTTCTGCTCGGTGATCTGCAATGTTTGGAACGGCAGAAAAACACAGGGAAGGAGAAAACGAACCCATTCGGAGAGGGGTTTCACATACAGAATGGGACTGTAAAGGCAAAACCAGGTCTGGCACTGACAGGGCTTCCTCTAGCCGCTGCCTTCTCCATTCTTTCTGACAGAGACCCCATGCAAAGGCCACCTGGGAAATTTCTCACGGCAACCGCTGAGCTCCTATCTGAAAGCTGTCCCATTGGGCAAGCCTCTTTCATGCATTGTCCTTTCCAACAGGCACTGTGTATGGAAGATGGAGACTTGGTGAGGTCCTGAACCTATGAATCATTTATGTAGTTCTCAAACAAGACCAGCAAAGGGCTTTGAATTTCCTGGTGATTTCATGAATGGCATCAATAGTTAAGTGACTGGAAGCTGTGAGCCTGAATTGGCATTTGGAGAAACGAAGTCAGTAAAAGTCACCACCCATCCACCAAATCTGTGACAGTTACATGGAGTTGTCTTTTAAACAAGTAACCGGCCCCTTTCATCAAGAGGCGTGCAGCTAGAGAGACACAAATCCATATCCTTAAAGTCTTAGAGTCTCAATATTCTAGGCTTATTGTTTCCAATGCGATGGGTGTTGATTGTCAAGAGAGTGAAAAGATTTCTGATCACATAACCTCCAAGGTCAGTCACCCACACATTCTCTTTTGGCCTTTACCCAAAGCTCGTGTAGCGGGGAAGAGAGGAATCTTGATTACTCTCTGCATTTGATATATGAAACTTAAAGTTTCGTAGAGGTAAGCAGCTTGCAGGACTGCTGGTGTGGAAGAGTGAGGTCTTTTGACGCCCAGTTCCACGCCCCTCCAAAGACCTCATCCCTCCTTATTCTGCATCGACGTTAATGTAAGTAAAGATGAATTAAGTCGAATAGTTGATTAATTCAGTAACACAATGAGTCTTTCAAGCAACTATTCAGACCGACTGGCTAACAGAATGAATGGGTCCAAATGGGCGGTTCGGTAGCCTAGTGTGGAAAAAACTCTTTGGCCAGGTGGGAAGTTAGATTCTGCTCGTCACCTGTCACTTATCGTGCTCCCTGTGATAGTGAACAGATTTCTACGTATGGGGTTGTGTTGTGCCAAGCATGTCCTGGCTGTTCCGGGAAAGCATCAAAGGCCCACAAATGAGCTTTAACACTGGTGAAATCCAAGTATTCCTGGGTTTGAATGGAAGTCAGGGAGGAGTCCTCTGTCAGTTTGCCTAACAAATTCAAAAGAGTCTATTACTCCAGGGCTGTCACAATGTCCCTTATTTATGCTTCTCTCGTGGGGAGTGAGAAGAGCAGCTAGGGCAGCCTGAGGTAGCAGTTCTCCAGCTGCTCGTGCAGTTTACAGAGCTGTAGGAAGGATGTGATTTATACGAGCCCTTTCCCTCGACACTACAACTTGAGACCTAGAGCCTCCCGTCTCGGGGAGACCCACATCATGCACACACTTCTGTGTGCCCCGGTGACAGCAGGATACAGAGAGCTGCTGACTGAAATACGCTCAGAAGACAGAGCGACACAACACATATGCACTGACAGTAAATATGCAGCGACCTACACCCTGTATGATGCATACGGGACTAGTCAGTCTCCTTGTTGTAAAGCATTCCGTGCACACAACAGGGCCAGGCAGAGGCCCCATAAAAGCTGGGGCTGCCTATCTGACGGAGGCTCCCTGACACTTGCTGGCAAGGGCAGATGATTGACAAACCAAATCAGCGGACATGCACGAATGGCTTCCAGGATCAATATAGATTGTGCTGCCGGGGAAGGCAATCACTGAACCAGTTCTTCCACAAGGTCAGGGAGCAGGGCCAGAGAGCTCCCTTCCTACAGTGGACAGAAGCCTGGGTATCCTGCCGCGTCACGTACCTGGTAGGGGCCCTGGTTGCAGCCACAGTAGCTGCTCTCCATGGTGTAGCTTCTGGACACACCCAACTCTCTCCACACCACAACCCGGGCCGTGGACGCTCGTGATTTTTCCACAAGGAAGCTGCAGCTGCTCATTGTGAATGCTGGTGCTAGCTTATCGAGGATTTTGGGAAGAGTCTACAATAATAATAATAAAAAAAAATCAGAATGTGATGAGTTGCCCAAGACTGGGGATACGCATCATAAAAAAGTAACTTCTTGATATTTATTAAGCATCTCACTACACCAAACATTTAACACATGCTACTACACATCTTAAATCAACCCTAAGAAATGGATACCATTTTTAAAAACATCGTTTTCAACACGAGGAAACTGAGGTTTAGAAGGTTTAGAAAGAAATAGCTTAAGTCTAACTACAAAGTGGCTGGAACGGGACCCAGATACCAACCTGGCCAACTTCAAAGGCTGTGATCTTTCAACTCCATCTTTTTGTATCACTGTGGACCAAAAGTGTACACACACCATCGGCTTGTACATTGCTGTGTTGAGCCTCATGGAGAACACAGGCTTCGTAAAGACCTGAAACTTAGAGAGACTCCACCCAGCCTCACTGTTTTCTAGCGCTGAGTAAAACTAAGAACTGTATCCTTAGCTCAGTCACAGGGACCATTAACTCTTGAGCAGACACACATATAAAGTTCAGTTGTTTCCTGAGAGAGCGTAACTGCCAAAATGAATGTTTTAGCCTCATCCTCTGATCCATAAGTGTGAGGCTGGACCAATTATAAAACTCCTAAAAATCCATTCTGTCTGGGTTCATAGATCCCAACTTTTGCTAGGGTAGAAATCTTTGTGTGAAACCACTTAATCTCCATTTAGAGGACATCTGCAAATGCTTGCCACTCTCTGATTGACAGACAGGAGGCTTCCAAGCACTGGACCGCTCTTGTCCCCAAGGATGGTGAGTCAGAATTAGTATACGAAGACTTTGGGTTAGCAGAAATACTACCTGTAGACCGCCCAAAACTTTTATGACATCAACAAGAGGGTTCTCTCACTTCACTGTGGATAGAATCTCCACAAACTAGCACACACTCTAAAATTATATACATTAGATAATAAACAATAAAACTTCAGGCTTTTGAACAAATTGTAGGAAGAAGGTAGAGAAGCAGAATGTATTGATGTGTACATGAATTAAGAAATTGTTTTCACAATCTCAGAGACATAGAGGAAAAACTGAGGGTCGCTAGATGGGGTGGGTGGGGACAAGGGGGAAGGTGAAGGGATTAGAGAGCACAGTCAGTAACCACAAGATGGCCACGGGGATACGAAAGTCAATTTGGGGAACGTAATCAATAATGTTGTAAAGATGTTGTAGGGTATCCGATGGACACGTGTCCCATTTGGGAGACCACCTCAGGGAAGATGTAGATGCCTGATCACTGCACTGTACACCTGAAGCTGAAGCTGAACAATAATGAATGTCAACTACAAGTTTATATTTATATTTTATATATATATATATATATATATATATATATATATATATATATATATAACTTACAAGAAGCGGAGTACAGCATTAGGAATAGAGGCAGTGGAAATGTAATGGCTGTGTGCGATGTCAGAGGGGTAGTAGATGGGGGAGGGGGGTTATCACTGTGTGAGGGATAAAAATGATAAATGTTTAACTATTACATTGTTTTGTACACCTGAAACTAATAAAAAAAAACGTTAAAATAGAAAAAAGAAAAAGAAAACTGGATACATTTGACCAATTAAAAAAAATTTTTTTTAAAAGAAAAAAAAATTGTTTTCAAAGAAATGGACTTTTGTTAATTTCTACAACACTGAGCAGAGATTTTAACATCTCCAGTTCTTCTCAGTGCTTCAATAACTGTTAATTATATTAATATAAACATTAATATAGTTGCCAATTATATTATAAATTACAAGTCACAGATAGATAAGTGTATATTAATGTGATTATTACTATGATTAACTCCGATCTCTACATTCCCACATCCTCCAGACCTACAGCATTATTTAAACAAGGGAGATGAAAGAGTCATTTCCCCTCAGTTGAGTTGCTACAGTTGCCCCCGTGGATGTCATCTATCCACTCGTGTCCCTCTCTCCTGTGATCCCTCATCCCATTTTGCTCCTTCAAAATTTTCCTCACAATTACCATTACATCATTGTTTATGTAAGTAGTGATCTATTTTCTCTCTTTTTCTGCAGCCTAGAAGTTCCACCAGGGCAGGTCCGTGTCTTGTTCGCCTGAAAATCTCTGCCCATGAAGCCAGGCTGCTCACTGAGCATTCTCCAGAATTATCTGCTGTCATCAATACAATCTGCTGATCCCGACCCTTACAGGACTGGTTCATAGACATAAATAAACTATTTACACATACTGCATCTAAAGTGATCAAGAATACTCAAAAATAGTTTTAACTTATCAGTGTTTGACCTTGATGCAGAAAGTTTCATGTGACATCATTTCAATGATCTTTCCTTTCTTACTGAAGTGAACCTGGTTTGCTTAGCTGGTACAGCGTCTGTCCAAATGACCGCACAATCAAATTAATAGCGTGTGTCCTGCAGAGCTTTACAAGCTATCCCTGGAGCCCGGAGGATGTGAGATTTACAGGGTGCAATTGAAGGACTCCTCTTATATCTCCACAGTGATGGTTTATCCATTCGGTAAATAATGGACCCCAAACTAGGGCATTTACAATAAAGTCTTCATTCCATTTCCCTTTTGGTTTCATACAAACGGATCTACGCCAGAGGAAGAAATGAAGATGCTGAAAGCCAGGATACCTGGAGAGCGTTTGTTTGTTTGGTTTGCTAAATGAACAGGAAATAGATGAACTCTGGATAGGAATGGATTCCCTGGGGCCTTGTTTCCAGGACATGTCCCAGGCTGGGAGGTGACAATTGGCCTGAGACATTCAACTGTTCCCCTGCCGCCTCTTGTTCTGTGCCCTTCATCTCAGATTCCAAAACTTGAAATTTATAGTATCTTTTCACTGGATGCTTACTATGGATTTTATATACATGAATTCACTGTACCATCACAAGTCTTTGAGGTAAGTTCTGTTATGATAATATAGAGGCCAGATAAGTACCTTCTCCCCCTCCCCACCCCCCACCTCCCGCCCGTGGTCTCAGAGCTAATAAGGACAAAGCCATAATTTCAACCCAGATGTTCTAATGCAGATCCTATGAGCTTAACAACCACACAAACTGCTTCTTAAATGAGGCCTTACTATGTCCCACAAGAGTGTAAAAGGGTTTAAATAGGATATAATATGTCCGATGTGACATAAGCATCCAATATATTGTAATATTATTTATAATTACTATACACATATCCCATGGAAAACTCACTTCTTTGTGTGGCTCTTTTTCATTTTCTAAAAGTAGCCTTCAAAATGCATATTAAAGAACCTACAGAGGAGCAGAGAGATGCCAACACAGCCCAGAACCCTGCCCAGACACTAAATACCAAGCATCATAGAACAGGCATTGAAAGGAGCAAGGGCAGAGCCAGAAAAGTACTTCGTGTGTGACTGCAGATCAGCTCTTCAGCCTCTCTGAAGCTTAGGCTCATCTGTAAAATGGGAGAACTGACATGTCCCTATTAGAGTTGCTCAAGAGATAAATGAGAGAAGTCACACTGAGGGCGTGACACAGCAGCTGGCACCTAGCATTGTCTCCACACAGACCTGGCAGGGCCATAGAGATTATTCCAGAAGTGGCCTCAAGAACGAGTCTTCTGCATGCTAACAGACACTGAATCCCATTCGTCCAGTAGCAGTGGAGTCGGGTGCAGCCACACAGATGGGGGAAGGGTTCTGATTCAATAATTCTGGTTTCAAGGCTCATTGTAGGAGCCTGAGTTGAATTTCAATTCGTCTGCTTTTTGCTGACTCTTCTCAGGCCTGTCTGGTTTCCCAAATTCAACAAAGATGAACCTCTCAGAGAAACGCAGACTAAGAACTCACTAGAGAGCTCCTAGCTCAGAGGTTATCTCCAGGGAGGAACCCTCCCTACCAGGAAAATGCAAGGTCCCTATGTCAGCCCTACAGAACTCAAAACGCGCTTCTCTTTTCTCGGGATGAAGCACGTGGCAAGGGCACGGGCGGGGGTAGGTGTCAAAGTATGTATTCTGGATTCCCACCATATCGTTTGACGTTGAACAGGTCATTTAACTTGTCTAGCACCCAGTTTTGTCACCAAAGAAGGGGGAAGAGGGTAATAATAGTCCCACTCTTGAGAGAGTAAAGCACTTAGAATCCTCAATAAGTGGGAGTGATTAATGTCATCTTTATTGCACTGGGCAGAGCAGATTGCCGATGAGTGAAGGAAGAGAGGGACGTCACTCTGCTCAACTAGTCAACCTTCCAAGATGAAAACAAGCACCTCCCTTTGCATTGTGTGTTTTCCGTATTTTAACTCAGTGAATCCCATGCTCCAAGCTTCAAACAGAGACATATTTTTGCTTTAACCAACTCTTTAATTCTAAACTACAGAACAGTTTGACTCATGGTTTTATTCCTGTCTTGATACAACACACTTTTTAAAATAAGCTCACTGAGCTCAGAATCTAAAAGTTTGGACTTGAATGCTCAACCACCAGGGTCCCATTTCCACCTCTTGCTAACTATTCGCATGTAACTGTCAACAATCTATTTAATCTCTGAGTCTCCTCGTCCTCATAGGTGAAATGGGATGTTACTAAAAGTACCTGCTCATTCCACAAACACTTGTTAGTCGCCTTCTATTACCGTCCACTATTCTAGAGTACAGAGCAGTTGGGAAGATTCAATAAATTTGTGTATAGAGAATGCTTAGAAGAGTGCCTGGCGTGGGCCTATCCCTGTATGAGTTGGGTCCATAATTATTGTCTTTGCAACTCCTGACAACTGGAAAGTTATGAAATAGACCAATGCCAGGAAATGTCTCCATCCAGGGCCACTTCCCAGGCAGGAGTATGGACCTGGTTTCAGCTCCCCTCCTCCATCACTGAGACCCATGACCGGCCAGTAAAGCTCTTTGAGGCTCAAGTCTTAATTATCACAGAGTTCATGTCATTCTACTTCTTCAGATTTCTCTCGAAGTCAGACTTAAATTGAAAATCATCTGTGATATGTGTTCTTCTTTGTGGAATGGCCTAAGACTGTGAGTCAGGTTTATCCCTCAAACATTTGTCTGTTGAAGCCAAAGGATTATGTACCCAACTCTGCACCAAGAGAAACTTAGTCAATCCGTAATGTTTCTGTTCTTCTGCTTATTATTTTACGTTTTAACTTTCTGACAATCGGCCTCTCTCCACACTATTATTTTTTAGCAGAAGAAGCCCAGGCCTTACTCAACGTTGTTACATAAATACCTAGCACAGCACTTGGTACCTGGGAGATACCAATGCAAGTTTGCTTTTTAAGAATATAAATCAGTTTTACTGAGGTAGGTATGCAGTTTCATGACTGATGATTTTTAGCAAGTGTATACAGTTTTGCAAACATCACCACAATCCAGTTTTAGAAATTTCATCACTCTAAAATGCCTTTCATGCTTATTTCTAGTCAATCCTTCCGTGGTAAACTCTGATCTGCTTTTTTGACTCCACAGAGTTTCATTTTTTCCAGAAATTGTATATAAATTAAACCGTACATTTGCTTTTGTTCCTGACTTATGTTGAAGTTGATCTGTGTTGTTGCATTTATCCGTAGGTTGTACCATTTTTTCACTGCCACCAGTGAGGAAGAAATGTTCCAGGTCTGAACACCCTTCCCAAACACCTAATATTTCCTGTTTTGTGATTACAGACATTCTAGTGATGGTGCAGTGCTATGCCATAATGGTTTTAATTTGCAATTACCTAATAAATAATGATATGGTTAATATTGACCATGCATATATTGTCTTTCAGGGGTTCAATAACATCTTTTGCCCATTTAAAAAAAAATTGGGTTGTTTTTCTTCTTATTGACTTGTGAAAATCCACATATTCTGGATATAAGTCCTTTATCAGATACACGATTTGCAAATACGTTTGCCAGTCTGTAGTGTGTCTTTCCACTTTCTAAATAGCGACTTTTGAAGAGCAAAATAGTAAAAGTTTAATAAAGTCCCATTTATCACATTTTTTTATTTTATCGTTTGTGCTTTTGGGATGCTAGCTAAGACAGCCTTGATAGAAGATGACAAAAATATGGAGATTTTCTAGTAGGTTGCATTCTATAAATTTCATAGTTTAGTTCTTATATTGAGGTTTATGGTCCATTTCAAATTACAATTTTTGTGCGTTGCTAAATAAAGGTCTAAACTCATAGATTGCCAGATGGTTATCGACGCATAACTGTTGCAGTGCTGTTTGTTGGATAGACTGCATTGCCTTGGTATCTTTGTCAGTAATCATTGTGATCAAAAACCACAAATGCATGAGTGTATTTCTGCTCTCTGTTCTGTTCCATGGATCTACATGTCTATCCTGACACCAGTACCACACTTTCACAATCACTGTAGCTTTAGAGTTTCGAAATCATGTGAAGTGTTAAAATCGTGTAAAATACATCTTCCGACTTTACTTTTCTCTTGTAAAATCTCTTTGGCTATTCTAGTTCCTTTGCCTTTTCACATAAATTTTAAATTAGCTTCTCAATATCAACCAAAAAACCTGATGAGATCTTGATAGAAATTGTATTGACTCATAGAAAAATCTGGGGAGAATGACCATCTTTAAAACATTGAGTCCTCTAACCCATGAACTTGAAACATCTCTCCATTTATTTAGGTCTCCACTAATTCCTCTCCACAATGTTTTGTAGTTTCAGTGAACAGATAATTTACTTTCTTCTGTTTATTTATAATTGACGTGTTCTTTTGGATATTACTACAAGTGGATTTTTTTCTTAATTTCAATTTCTGAATGGTTCATTACTAGTACACAGAAATAAAATCAAGTTTTATATTGACCTTGCTAAATGTCCTTATTAGTTCTAGCAGTTTATTTTGTACTTTGCTAGAATTTTCTACAACAAATGCTGTATCACCTGTGAATAAAGACAGTTCTGCTTTTTTTCCACTCAGCTTCTCTTTAATAGTTTTCTTGTCTTATTGAACTAGCTAGAATATCCAGGAAAATGTTAAACAGAAGTGGTAAAAGCATTCTTGCCTTGTTCCTCATCCTACAGGGAAAGCATTCAGTCTTTTTGCCATTAAGTATGATGGTAGCTACGGGACTTTTTTTAGATGCTCAATTTCAGATTGAAGAATTTCTTCTGTAGTCCTAGTTTGTTGTGAGATTGTATTTTGAATGGATATTTAACTTTGTCAAATGCTTTATCAGCATCTATTGAGATGATGTAGTTTTTGCCATTTGCTTATTTACAAGGAGTAGAAAAGTATTTGATTTTTTATGTTAAACCAATCTTGAATTCATGAGATAAACACCCCTTTGTCGCAGTGACTAATGATTTTTATATGCTGCTGGATATGATTTGCTAATACTTTGTAAAGGATTTTTGGATAGGTGTTTTTGAGAGATATTGCTCTTTTCTTGTAATATCTATTCTGGCTTTGATATCAGAGTAACTCAGAAAATGAGTTGGAAAGGGTTTCGACTCTTTTTTGAAAGAATCTGTTTAGAGTTAGTCTTATTTATTTCTTAAGATTTTGATAGAATTCACCAACAAACCCTTTGGCCACATTTTATTTATGGGAAGATTTTTAATTACTAATGTAATTTATTTACTAAAATTAGGTCTTATTGGATTTTATATGTCTTCTTGAGTCCGTTTTGATCATTTGTGTCTTCCTCAGAATTCATCCATTTGTTGCCATATAGTTGTTAATAGTATTCTTTTTTTTTAATTAAAGTTTATTGGGGTGACAACTGTTAGTAAAGTTACAGAGACTTCAGGTGTACGATTCTGTAATACATTATCCATATCTCACATTGTGTGTTCACCACCCAGAGTCAGTTCTCTTTCCATCACCATATATTAGACCCTGTTTACCCTCTTCTAGAGCCTCCCTCCCCCCTTACCCTCTGGTAACCCCTAAACTATTGTCTGTGTCTATGAGTTTTTGTTCCTTCATTTGTTTGTCTTATTCTTTTGTTGTTTTCAGTTTTACATACCACATATTGGTGAAATGTTATGGTTCTCTAGTTTTTCTGTCTGACTTATTTTGCTTACCATTATAATCTCAAGATCCATCCATGCTGTCACAAATGTTCCTATATCATCTTTTCTTACCACTGAATAGTATTCCATTGTGTATATATACCACGACTTTTTTATCTATTCATCTATCAAAGGACATTTTAATTGATTCCATGTCTTGCCCACTGTAAATAAAGCTGCAGTGAACATTGGAACACACTTGTCTTTGTGGATAAATGTTTTCAGATTTTTTGGGTAGATACCCAGGAGAGGGATTGCTGGGTCATGTGGTAATTCTATTCATAATTTTTTGAGGAACCTCCACACTGCCTTCCATAACAGCTTCCATAACAGGGATGCCTTCCATAACGGGGAATAATGCCTTCCATAACGGGGAATGCACCAGTCTGCATTCCCTCCAACAGTGTATGAGGCTTCCTTCTCCTCCACAGCCTCTCCAACACTTGTGTTAATACTATTCTTTTACATTTTAGAAAGTCAGCAGTGATGTCCCTTCTCATTCCTGACTTTGGTAACTTGTATCTTCGTTCTTTTCTTAATCTAACAAAAGGGTTACTTATCACCGTTGTTGACCATTTCAAGAAACCAAACTTGCATTCATGGAGTCTCTATAGTTTGCACATTTTTCTAGTTTATAGATTTCCTTTTGGCTTTTCTCTTCCTGTCTATCAACATAACCACGTTTGACTTACCCTGTAGCTGACATCTTCCAGGATAGCAGATGAGCCCACAGAGGACTGTGCTTGCCACAAGGTCTCCTTGATGCTGCAGCCATAAAGGAACACATTCTTCTTCTGGGAGTGGCCATGGAAATCACAGAAGACCTACAATGGCCAAACAGAGGGGAAAGGAAATCCTGGTCAGGGCTATTGGTTCCTGATCTGTTTAAAATGTCAGTTTCCTCGGGGAGATATTGTTTACCTAGCAGAACCAGCCATGTGGGGATCCTTGGTGACTCCGGCAAGAGTTGTATTGGTAAAGTTATCAGGGGGAAGTTAGTTTGGAAGAGGCTTGGGACTGAAGGGGATGTGAGGAAATATGAGTTACTTGTAGCTCTTCTCAGAAATGTACTTCTGACTGGAGCGGAGACAGGGTCAAAACTAGAAGAGGACATAGGACCAAAAGCTTTCAAAACAATACGAGAGTTTTCCACAATTTTAAAAGTCAATAGGAAATATCCGTTTAAAAGGAATAGATTAAATACAAAAAAGAGAAGCTAATAAATCACTATAATGTTTACTGTAGGGTTTGATACAGGGTTTGAAAATGACCATCAAATCCAATGGCTTAGCAAGCAAAGGTTTATGGTCCAACACACCCTCTTCATTGTAAGATCCAGACTAAAGAAGATGCCCCAATTTGGGACATGTTACTATTGTGGCAAAGAGGGGAAAGACTAAAGGCAGACTTGTAATATGGCTCTTAAAGCTTCTACTGAAGCATGGCAAACATCATGTCTGCTCTCAATTCATTGGCCAAAGCAAGTCACATGATGAATATACTCAATGGGGTGGGGAAGTATATTCCTCCTACAAGGAGTTTCTGTAAATCGTATGACAAACGGCAGTCATGTGAAATCCTACTAGCATAAGAATTTCCCTTTGTATAACGATTTCCCTATTAGCATAAGGATTTGCCCCTTTGCAATGGACTCTGTTCCACCTCTCTGAAGAGGTGGAGTATATTTCTTCACCCTTTGAATCTGGACTTAGCCATGTGACACCTTTTAGCCAGTAAGTATCGGCAAATATGATGCAAATCGCAGTTTATAACAGACGTGCACATTGTAGCTCACTGTTTCATTGCTCCTGGGAACCGTGCAACAACTCCCACGTGGAGGAACACAGGCTAGTGACAGAGGTGCTACAGAGCCATCCCCATTCACCTAGTCGATAGGAAGTTAACCATCAGACATGCGAATGAATCCACCTTAGACGATCCTTCCCGGCCAAGCTGGCTCAGGCCAGAAAAAACACCCCGTTTACATGTATAATTCTCATGCAGCATCTTTAGGGACATTGCTTAGTTTTTGTTTAAGCCATTAAGTTTTGCACGTGGTTGAGATTATAATGGTAAGCGAAATAAGCCAGACAGAAAAAGTAGAGAACCGTAAGATTTCACTGATATGTGGTATATAAAACTGAAAACAACAAAAGAATAAGACAAACAAATGAAGGAACAAAAACTCATAGACACAGACAATAGTTTAGGGGTTACCAGAGGGTAAGGGGGGAGGGAGGCTCTAGAAGAGGGTAAACAGCGTCTAATATATGGTGATGGAAAGAGAACTGACTCTGGGTGGTGAACACACAATGTGAGATATGGCTAATGTATTACAGAATTGTATACCTGAAATCTATGTAACTTTACTAACAATTGTCACTCCAATAAACTTTAATTTAAAAAAATAGAATAGTATGAACAAACCGCATAAGCTAAGTGTTAGAATAATCTGTCCTTTTAGTCTAAATATGCATTTGCTTCCCCCCTTCCGTATACAAAATAGATTCCTCTCCTCCCCAAGGAAAATACTGTAAATATTCCATTGGACTCTCAGTCCAAGGTCCCATGATATATTCTGTCCTCATACATGCTTGCTCCTGATCTGAGAACAAAAAAAGTCACCTGACTGCCATCCACCTACACACAACGATTGAATGAGGAAATCTGGTCCCCAATAAACACTCGTGCTTGAAAGAAGATGAACAGAATGGGCACAGCAGACACTTGTGACAATTCTGAAATGACAAGAGGCAGACACTGTCAGGTTCCTATACATATGGGGAGGGACATTAGGTTGATTAGACCCCAGTTCTGCTCCCTGTAAGTAGTTCTCTATCGTATTTTTGTCTCTATAGATCTTTCCCCCGCCCTTGGTAGGTGCTTATTTCTCCGTTATTCTCCCTGGCCATGTATGAAAATGACATTGGAGAATAATAGCCCACTCTGTGGCCAAACAGCTATCTTTAGAATAATAGCCCACTCTGAGGCCAAACAGCTATCTTTTCTGATTCCAAAGGTAGAAATTTGTGGGTCCAAAGGTGCTTTTACGTCTCAAAAAGTCACAGCCTCTTTGAATAGAGGCACTGGAAATAAAATTCGTGAAGATAAAATAAACTTTTTTTTTCTTTTTTGCCTGATTTTATTTTCTCAAAAACATAACTGAGGGTCTAACAGATTAAATCTGGAATCTTTAGAATGTACACTCATATCAAGGAAATCAGCCAAATCTAGTGTTATGTTCTGCCTTTACACTATGGTTATAGTAAATGTAAAACCAAATGTATCACAAAATAGAACAAAATTTGGAGAAACTGTGAATATACTGTTGAAGGTCATTATACTACACATGAAGCAGTGTAATATTTTCTGAAATTGTACTCTGATTAATTAAAGATGGGCACTGTAACAACAGAGTAAACCCCAAATATTTTAAGACGTGCATATAATATTCAACCATGGAGATAAACTGGAATCATAAAATTGATCAATTAATACAAAAAATCAGAAAAGACAGAAAACTTTAAGAACAGGTAAAGCAAATAGAAAACAGCTATCAAGATGGTAAATTTCAATCCAAACATATCAATAATCTCATTAAATACAAATAGGCAAAGCATACTAATCAAAAGATACAGACTATCAGTTCGGTTAATAAGCTGGATCAAATGCATTCTGTGTGAAAGAAGTTCATTTTAAATATAAAGACATAAATAGGCTAAAAGCAAAAGATGTGAAAAGATATACCAAAGTAAATGCGAGACAAAAGGAAGCTCAGCAGCTACATTATTAGATAAAATAGATGCCAGAACAAGCAACATTGCATGGAATAAAGAGGGATGTGTCGGTACATGTGCCCATGTTGTCTTTGGTGGTTAAACGCTACCATGTCGCCAGCCTCAGCTCATTTTAAGAAAGGAAAGAACTGTATTAAAATTGTACTACAATGCATGACGCTAGCATTCATTTGATGGACGCTATCTTTTGAGCGAACGTCGTACTACACCTTGCTACTGAAATTCAACTTCGAAAAGTAATACATAGATAACATCTCTTTAAATGTGTACATTTTTTGCCCTCCCCCCGAGTATTCCTCACTGCCCTATTGGAGGCAGTGCCTTCTCAACCTTCTCATAGATGGGAGGTGGGTGCCGGGTCTCACAGGGTAAGTCCAGTTCACATTCCTATCTCCATTGGCTTTGGGTTCCCTTCTCCACATTGTGCCATGGAAGTTCTGGCACCTCAATCTCACTCAATATAGGCTGTTGTTGAGCACACATTTTAATCACCAACCAATTGGGCTGTTAGATCTAACTCCAGCTGCTCAAGCTAACAAATGAAATCTGCAATCTCCAGACAGTGCATTCGTATCAATGAAATCAGCCAAATCGAGTGTGATGTTGTGCCCTTATTAGTTTAACACTCTTATAATCCATTCCTACACATGTTGCCCAGATTCCTGATGATGTTGTTGGCAAAGTCTTGCTACTGTTTCGGTGTGTAAGCTATTTCCTCCTGAGTCATAGGGTACACTTGTCTTCTACAATTATGCTTGAATTTGGTGCTTGAATTTGAGGTCAGGAGGCAACAAGGGTTACTTGTGGTACATTAGGGGGGAAAATGAACATCCTCTTTCAAGGAATTTGCCCCCAGTGAGGGTATCACAGGACATAAGCAGAGGAAGACTAGTCTACTCAGATAGTATCTCTACTGATAAGTGAGGCTTGAATGACTTGGGGTTCGTGATTGTCAGTGTCACTGAGCTACAACCATTTGCCCTCATTCCAAGTTCCAGGATCTTGTTCTTTGCAAATCAATTCCTAACACTCTTGTGAAAACCTGAGCAACTGCCACTGCAATTTGGGAATTAACACAATCCATTTTTTATTTCATTCTCAGCCATACCAGCCTCTGCCGTTATAGGAAAACAGACATTATTTCCTAGTTGTCATAGAAGTTCTTTGGTCCTCCAACAATCAAGTGAGTCGCAAGTGAAGAAATCTAATCTCATCCTCTTCTTCTGTAACCACTCAAATGGATGAAAAAGTCTACGTGCTTGCAGTCTTCCAGAATGGTCAGTGGCCGGAATGGTCAGTGGCACCCACCATGTGGACTCCCAAGGCACTTTCTGAGTTGGGACCTCAGCAAAATCAAGCTCAGCTAACTGTCGGATTAATTACGATCTCACTGCATGACACTGATTTCTAGTATCCCGTTTCCCGTTGGCCAGGGCTCACCCCCAGAACGGGATCCAACTAGTGACCAAATCCCATCTTTGTATACAGCAATAAGAAAAAGAGAGATGACCAAATTTTTCAGGAGGCCAAAAAGTTGAGTCGACATTTCACAAAAGAGAATGTGCAAACGGCTATCAAGCAAAGGAAAATGTACTCCGCCGAATTAATACCGAGGAGCTGTAATTTAAACACCACAGGGCAATGCCATTGCATCTAACGACTTCACAGGACTGCTAATACCACGAAAACAGACAATGCCAAGTGTTGGTTAGCATGTAGAGCCAATGGAACACTTGAACCCCGTTTGTGGGATTACAAATTGACAACACTATTTTGGAAAACAATTTGGAAGTGTCTTCTAAAGCGGAATATACACATATTCTAGAACCTTCCCAACAGAAATGCATACGTTGGGCACTAAAAGATATCAAAGCTTGTATATAGAAGTACTTTTTTTATTAGCCTAAAACTGTAAACGGTAGTAGAAGGAATGAATTGTGGTATAATCATTCAACAGAATACTGTCCAAAACGGAGAATGAAAGAACAAACTAGACAGAAAAGAGTACATTTGTATGACTTCCTTTATATGACGTTCAAAGACAAGCAAAACGAATATGGTGACAGAAATTAGGGTAGTGTTTATGTTTGGGGGCATATTTTTGTCTAGTGGCTGGTTGGTATTCTTTATCTTGATTTAGTTGATGATTACATGGTGTGTTCACTTTATAAGACTTTGTCAAGCTATACAGTTGTGATTGATCTGTGCGCTTGAAATTAACATACGATACATACATAGTTGTGTGTTTCAAAGAGACAGAAGTCCTAATGTTAATGAGGTATTTTCTCACATCTGAGATTCTAAAAGTGTAGCCTTTGTGTATTAAGGACACACAGCAGGTAACCAAAGGTGTTTCTCAAATTTACTAATTATACAGAAATGAGGACAACTGATAGAGTAAACAAGTAAGAGTGGAAATCAGAAGTGACCAAAAGAACGGAATTAGCAGAAACAGAAACACCTAACTTGGAATAAATTAGATTTATTCCTACAATTAGATTCAAAGAGTGGGACAAGGTGAAGGATAGAGACATTTAGCTAAGAAGGAGATTGTGAATGAGAGATCTGAAGATTTTAGATGGCAGTTTTCTCAGAATCAATCAGTAGCCATAGATGTCAAAAAATAATCTAATTCATCATACATTGTTTCTGGAGAAGTAAAGCAGCCATGTATTAAGAGAAAAATCAGTCCAATGTACCTCAGCCCGGTCAATTTGTATCTAATATAGTATTTTTCTCTTCTGAGTGTGTCATTTGAGAACAAACTAGGACACCTCCGTAAAAGGGAAGCAGAATGCCAAGAGAAATGAGAATATTTGTAGACAAACAAACAAACAAACAGCTAATGATACTAGAGATACCTATCCTAGAAAAAAAGAAGGCTCAAAGGGGTCTTGATAGCAGTCCCCCAAATTTCTAAATTCTGTGATTTTCAACATGAACAACTGTATTTGCTCTCATTTCAAAGAGCAGAGGAAGGCAAAAGGAAGGGTAACACGGACATCGTTTCCAGCTTCATCTTAAATTCAACGGCTGGTGAATATCTATTACTGGCAAGCAATAACTTGCTGTGGTGATTTCTGTCTTGCAATGTTGTGTCACACTTGAAAAAACTTTCATTTCTGGATCGATTTCAGCAGGAGCCAGATGAATTGCTAGGAATGACACCGTTGGTTGAGAAGTTAAACTAGATGATGACAGCCTCCTTTCTGGTACATGATAAAGTCCTGGAGTTCCTTTGATTGTGTAGGAAGATGCTGACAGCAGGAATGAAACCCAGGACACTCGGGGTGCATGCACGGAGCCATAAATACACATATGAAAAAGGGAAGTAAAAGGGCAGATGGGTGTACGGTCTGCCCCGTCAAAACAGAAGATGAAGACTATCTCTTTGATGGCAAATTGGAATTGATAAGCTATGTTGCTTTGTGGGTAGACTACGTAAGTAGGAAGAATTCAGTGATGTCAGAAATGATTTCTGGAATCAAGGACACTGATTTGACTGGAGGCAGCAGGTAGGTTTGTGAACAGACCAGTATCTATGAGATGAGAGTTTTAGGGACTAAAGGACTCAAAACTGTTCTCTATGTTTCCCTTCCTATCCTCCCCCTCTCTTTTCTTTTAATTGTCAGTAAGAGAGAGCTACCACTAGATGTTGGGAAAATTTCAAATTATACTGTAAATTCCCTGTGAGCAGAATAGTACTTTTAAGTATTTTTTTTCTCTTTAATAAAAAAGAAAATCATTTTTTTAAAAATGTGGGATCCTTAATTCACAATTTCAGGTCAAAATGGTATGAGAAAATACGTCTTCCCAGCTTCTCGATATCACTGAGCTGTGGAGTTATGCAGAGTTGGGAGGAAGGATTTGGTGCAATGACAAGTCAAACCACACAGAAGACAAATACTGGACGAGCGGCAGCTGCACATAAGCGGAATGAGTTGGGTTTTTCGTTTGTTTGTTTGCTTTGTTTGTTTTTGTAAAGGGTGGGATAATTAAGCAAATGCACAGGGAAAAGCAGAAAATACAAAATGTGGTCCCAGGAAGAGAAAAATGAGAGATGCGAAGACCTGGGAGTTTGGGCCTGTGTAGTTCTTCTAGGACCTTTTGGACTTCCTTCCTTCAAATCTCTGTATCTTAGTACTTGGGTTACCTTAAGCAGGATTCGTTATTTCCCACAAATAAATCCCCTCGGCTACTGCTTCTCCGTCCTATCTACGCATGAGAATATCTGGAGGAGATTTTAAAAATATCAATGCCCGCAACCCACCTCCAGAGAGTTTGACTTAACTGGTCTGTAGTAACACTAAGACTATGGGATTTTTAAATGTTTTCTAGATGATTCTAACGTGCAGCCAGGGTTGAGAACCGCTGTTCCTGGAGAGAGTCTAGAACAGGGGTGTCCAAACTGCAGCCCGCGGCCCAACAGCGGCCCGCAACCCATTGTTAATTGGCCCGCAGCAAATTCCAAAAATATATTTAGTTTACTTAAATAAACCAGGGGAGGCAATACGTACTTCACCTCGAGTGAGGGGCCCGGCTGTTTGTGTATTTTACCGCATATGGGCCTTGGTGAAAAACGTTGAAAAAACTTTGGACACCCCTGGTCTAGAGCAATGGATCGCACATATTACTGAGCGTCAGAAAAAACTGGAGTGCTTATTAAAATACAGATTATGAGCCATTCTCTAGAACTCCGGGATTCAAGTAAGACTGGGTCAGACCCAGGAATCTGAAGTTCTAACAATTCCCAGTGTTCCTGGTCCCAGGACCAGGCTTTGGAAGCCTCTAGGAGAGAGGAACCAATAAAATCAGCGTTGGAGGTTTAACCTTCCACCATCATGAATTTCCCATGAACCTTTGTCTCTTACCCCTGAATTTTTCTCTGCTAATTTAACACCCACCATTCATATGAAAAGTGTGCAAACAAATTAAGACCGTGTCTCAGCAACAGATTTCTCAATAAAGCCAGAAGCTATGCCGACGTGGTGACAGGTGCTCCTTTAAGGCTGAACTCAACTGGAAAAAAAAAAAAGAGCTTTATTATTTTTTTGTCTGATCCTTGCAGACTCTGAAAGCTGAGGTAAATGACAAATTATAGACCTATCCACCTGCGGGAATGATGATTGCTGGGCTCTGGGACTTCTAGCGGCCTCTGAAGATTCAAAATAAAGGAAATGGAGACATTGTTCTGCTTGTTACTCAAATGACATTCCTAAAAATAAATGCCTGTTAATTATAAGAAACATGTGTTCCTCTAAATTGTAGGGGCAATTACAAGATAAATTATTAAGCCTGAGAAAGCTTCTTCTTTCCTACTGGAAGACGTAACACTTACACTGCCTTTCAGTAAAATTCTGTTCCAGCTAAGTAGGAAGTGAGCCTGTATCCACAGCTAAACCAGTGGCCCTATCTTGCCTATTCATAAATTGATTCTACAAATATTTACTGGGTGTCTGCTGTGTGGCAGGAGAAATTAAAATTTGAATATAACATAGTATGGCCCTTAATAACAATGACAACAGTAGTTAACTTTGTTGAAGAGTTATGATCCTTCAGATACTGTGCTTAAAACTTAATATAAATTATCTCATAATGAAGTAGGTGCCACAATTATCCCCATTTTGTAGCTGAGAAAATTGAATTTCAGGTCAAATAAGTCACTTGCCCAAGTACGCACTACTATTAAGTGGGTGAGCAAATAGGTGAATCCCAATTTGCTCCAATCCTGAATCTATGTTTTAAAACACTTTCCATTTCTATGCTGCCTCTTCTGGGGGCAGTTTGGCTGGGATGGTCCCACAAGTCAAGAGGAAATTGTTTTGCAGTGAGAATGGAGGTTGAGATAAGAACAAGGTTCTCTGGGAACCAAACAAGGGCACGTTGCCCGAGTCTAGGGGCATCATTCACAGTGGACTCCAAATGAATGGCACCCCTGAAGGTGTGCGATGTGGTGGCCCTGCCATTCCCTGGGGGGTTATCCTGAGATGAGCGCTGCAGAGAGCTCTCCAAGCACATGGGAAAGGAGGAAGGAAGGGCTATGGATCTGAGGGACTGCCACCATTCAGAATAAAACAGTAGACTGGAAGTGGAAGGCGAATGGCGCTTAGGGGCCCCCAGAAGTGGGCAGGGGCAGAGCGTCAATGCACTTGCATGGCACTCAAGGGTGTTTGGACATTTCCTGGAATGTGGTGAAGGAGCCACGAAAGCTTGTGAGCAAGAAGGAGCAGGACTGGATCACTAGAGCAGGAGTGTTACAAAAGAATTGGAGGGACTGAGACCAGCCGTGGGGAGACGACAACGGCCTAGCTTACGGCAGCACATACAAGTACGGAGAGAAAGGATGTTTGGTGAGAGAGCAAGGAAGTGAAATCTGTAAGAGTCGGACACTAAATGGATTTAGAGGCTCAGTGAGGAGGAGGGTGAGTGTAACACCTGGATTTCCGGATTAAGTGAGTAGGTAATATGATTGTGCTTTTCCCCACGGCAAGGAACACAGGAAGAGGGGCGGACTTTAAAGTTTCCGTTGGGTTTTGTTTCCTTTGAGCTGGAGTGCTTAGTTTTGAACTTTTTCACCCTGGGTTATGCTGATGCCCGTGTCTCTCTTTCTTGTCAGCAAAAAATGGTGTGGATTGGATTAGATTTTGAAATCAGGCTCTTAATGCATCTCCTTATACCTTTTCCAGGGAATTCTAGTCGGAGATAAATTGTAAGGTTAATTGGATTCATGCAAACGTGAGTTCCTTCCCTTCTTGCTCAGCAAAGAGGTTGTTTAGTGCACCTCACTAGGCTCCTCACATGCCTTCCTCATCTTTCCTCTCCCCCACCTCCATTCCTTGGTCTCATTCCGGTTCCTCTGTAAGCTAATTGGGCCGCCGTTGTTCAAGAGGTTACCCACCTCCATCTCAAACACCCCCCGCAACTAGGCTCTCCCTGCTCCCCAGGGCTCACCCATGTGCGTGTGTACCGCTCTGCTTTCCAGCGTTAAGCAGCTGGGCTTTGCAGGCCTCACATCTGGGTCTTGTCCCCATGTCCCAGCAGTGAGACCTCTGCATTATTTAAACCACTGCCACAGGAACACGCAGGCGAGGCTGGAGCCGGGAAGCGGCAAATTCTGGGGAATGTGCTAGAAACCCAGAACAGCAACGCTTCCAATTAAACCAACCAGGGCTGACTGAAACCCTGGGGGTTGCAGCCTATGCACCATCTTCTGCAGATGCTGTTCAGCCCGCGGACCTGAGTGGAGTCACCATTCCCAGGAGGGAAACGGTACTGGTGGCATATTCAATTACCCCCCCCCCCAAGGGCCCTGTTGACAAGACCATATTCCCAGTCCTTTTATTGACAGCCGTGCTCTCTCTTTAGTGTTTCATCTGAGTTATCAGCAACAACCAGTCACAGCTAACATCAAGCCGAGGGGCATATGCAGAATCCATTCCTGCAACTATCTGAAAGGGGATTTTATGCTCCATTCCCTCTCCTAAAGTGAGTAGCTTTCACTTAAACGGGGCCATGACGGGCCACAGTTCCAACATGGCCTGAGAAAAGCAGCCTTTACTCACAAATCAATTTGGGCCTCCTCCAATGGCTAATTGGGGCTGAAATTTTTCACATGAAACCCAGCGAAATGCGTCAATAACCGGTTCTGAGATTGCCCATAGTGGGAACTTTTATTACATGTTATAAAATGTTGGAGGAAGCTTTCTGACATCCCATGGGTATGTGTTATAATGTCCTTCTTTCCAAAACATTTCAATTACATTGAAAGGGCCCGTGTAAATTAATGCAAAAACACACAGTCTAATGTGTGGTTTTAGTTTTGTACATGGCACCCTTCTGGTATGAAATAATGATTTTTAATTTCTGCTATGTATTTGAATGCTTGATACAGGCCAGTCACATCGCTAAGATTTTACACATAGTTTAAAAGTTCTGGGAGGATATCCCCCACATTTACACATGAGGTTCAACTTCTAAGTTAAGGAGGTCAAGGTATAGATTTCTAGCTCCTGATACACAGAGACACAAGTGAGGGAAAGAGAGGAATATTTTCCTTTGCTTTTCAACACAAGTGTAGCTAAGAAACCTGAGCAATTCAAAATGTGGAGTATTTGTTGGTAAAAAAAAAACATACAAAATATGGTTTCTGGCAGGATAGAGAAGCACTGTTTAATCTTTACTCTGATAGTATGGGAACAATTTTAAATAAAAGAATATGGAATCAAATTTACATTTTTCCCCCCAGGATCTCTGTGGGTAGTTTGTCCTCCTCCCCCAACTATAGCAGAATTTTTTTCTACTACACACATTTTTTCTCAAATACAAAAAGAGGAGAATTCTAGGTTTCGTACCCTAGCATGGGTCAACGAAAATAAGCAAAAATAACACTTGTTCTCCTGCCACTGCTGAGGAATAAAATGGAGATAAAACAAATAATGTATATAAAGTATCTTGGTGACAAAGTGGTAGGAAGGGACACGCCATGCTTTTTGCCCTCTCCACTTGTGCCTTTTTAAAAAGAAGCTGATTCACGAAAAACATATGCCAGAGGGGTAGAATAAGACCAGAAAAAATCATTTCTGTAGCTAAAAATTCTGCTCCGTTGGGTCCCAGAAAAAAATAAAACGAAAATATACCCACGCTGTCCCCTGACAGAAGGCCTGGTTTGGGTGAGTGGTAAATGGAAATCAATGAGCTCTTCAAAGGGCACGGAAATTTCCTTTTGCAACATACACTCACACAGTGAGAGCCCAGAGGTTGGAGATTGATCTCTCTCCTAATGCTGGAGCTCAGACTCTCTGCAGTGTCCCAGGGGCCAGGCCAGCTGTAACACGCGGCACAGGAGAGGTGGCTGGCCTGGCTTCCAGGGAGCCTGCAGGAGCCCGAGTGCTTTTTTCCACTGCCTGCAGGTGCGCCTGACTGGCCCCTGGGCAGTAAACCTCCCCGCCTTTGGGGGGCGCTACACTAACAGGGACTATTCAATGCCTCCTACTAGCTGACTATGGAGCCGGTCTGCTTCTTTGAGCTTCTCTGCTTGGATGCCTTTTCTCTGACTGGATCCCTCTGACTTCCAAACTGATCTTATTCAACAACCTTTCTATTCTGCCTTGGCAAAGATGTCTTCCTTCGCTTCAATTACATGCAGTGCCCTTTGTCTCTTAGTTGCATTTCAAAGCTCTGTGACCTTGTTTTCATTTATTTATCATCAATTTTCTCTATTTAGGTACGTGTATACCTTTGGTGAGGTACACAGGTCTTGAATGTATAGATCAATGAGTTCTGGTATTAACTGACTCTTTAATCAAGATATAGAACACTTCCACTAACCTACAAAGGAGGGATCCTGGCCCTTATTATTTAATTCCCTTGTAGAGGCAACCACTGTTCTGATTTCTATCCTCTCAGATTTACGGACCTTGAATTTTACTAAATAGAAATGTACAGCATGTACTCAGAAGTGTCTAGTGTATTTCAGTCAACATGTTTCTGAAATTCTTCCACATAGTGGAGTCTATCAGTAGTTTATTGTTGTTGGTATCATTTTATTTTTTATGATTGAACAGTAGTCTAATACATAAATACATCAATATTTACTATGTTTCTGGGCTTTCGGCTCCAACGTCTAGAGCTGGTTTCCAGACCTTCTAACAAACAAGACAGACAGAAAATTGGAGTTCAAGAAAACGGGAAAGGGACCATAAGGTCCATGCAATTATCAGATGAGTCTCTGCCACCAGTAAACAAAGAAACTTTTTCTTTTGTCCTATGGAGTTACCCCCAGCATCGAAAACCAGCCAGAACTTGAGTTTCACGAGGCAGAAGGCCTAAGAGGTCATTAGGCTTGTACACCCTCTGAGGAAAGAATAATTCTCAGCCTTACGATAATAAAAAAACAAGCAAAACTCTATTCATCCCCCAAGTCCCGCTCAAATGGCACCTCCAGTCTCTCACTTTTCCATAACCCTTGAAAAGGACTCAAGCCTTCACTTTCATTCCTACAACAACTCACATGAGCCTTTGTTACAGTTTTTACCATGCGTACTCATTGATTTCTTTGCAGACATGACTCCACTTTCTACCAAAGTAAACTATGGACTCCTCAAAGAAAAGGACAAGCTTTTTTCGGCTTTGTATCCCTGGCAACTAGCACAGTGATTCTACATACACACATGGTGTAAATGAATCAACAAATGAATGACCACCCAGATGGTGAGTGGGTAGATGGATGGATAGATGGGTACATGGGTGGGTGGGTGGGTGGGAAGATGGATGGATGGATGGATGGTTAGGTGGGTGGGTGGATGGATGGATGGATGGATGAGTAGATGGATGGATGAAAGAATACCTGAATATTGCCATATTGCTTACAAACTGAATAAGCTGTCTGTTCTTTGGCAGCCCCCATCAGTATCAGGGCACTGCTTTCTCTCACTGTCTCACATTCGTAAGTCCTAGGAGTTCATATTATTCTACAACAATAGGCAAAGGCCTGAGCACTACCTAGAACGAGTGGAACCTCCTAGCTACCAGAAGTGTAGGCTTCAGGAAATATTTTCATAAGAGTCACAATTAATCTGCAACCATGTAGCCCAAGAGTCAACGTGGACACAGTGGAAATCTTGCCGGTACAGGACAGACCTGAGTATGGAATAAGTGTCAGTGGCTCTGCAGTGAACAGGAAGCTGGTTAAATGCAGCCTCACAGGTAAGGAAAGGTGACGTGGAGCCCATTAGGGAGCTTTGTGACGCTGTGAATAGCATTTTGTACTCAGCTGTTTCTCACCCACCTCTCAGATGGTCCCAGCAGGAAACAAGCCTGTGGCTGTCATGTTTACAGTTAATTAATGTTTATTTATATTTTTAAACAAGGCTTTCACCTGTCAGACTTTAAAATAAATGTACTGCTCTTCAATTAGAGGTTGTCAGAGCAGAGAAGAATCCTGTTTGTTATGAGTTGAACGTGTTTGTGTTTAAGTGTCTGTCTGGTAGGGGCCTCTTTCCCGGTAAATTTCTCTCCTCCCAGAGGCTACAGCTACCCAGAGAACACACTTTTCTAGGCCTTGGCCATGACTTTGGTGCTCTGTGATGCAGGCCACGGATTTGCTTCTAGAGGGCAGACAGCATAAATTAATGTCTCCTTGCATGGGAGAGTGAGGGCTGGCATAAAAATATTGCACAATTTGACCAGTGTGGGACAAAGATTCTTAAAGATACAAGGTCTGACCATTAAGTTCACGAACTTGTTGCAGCGATGTTGCTAACCTTTTCTGATATCAGAGGGATTATTCATGATGAATTTGTACCAACTGGACAAACAGTTAACCAAGTGTCCTATTTGGAAGAGCTGAAAAGGCTGCATAAAAAAGTTAGACGACCTCAACTTTTCGCTAACAATTCATGGCTCTTGCATCACGACAATGCACCAGCTCACAGGGCACTGTCTGAGAGGGAGTTTTTAGCCAGTAAACAAATCACTGTATTGGAACACCCTGAATTTGGACATACGACCCTCCACAGTTTTGCACACTGATATGTTCACAGTTTGCAGTCAATAAATGATTGTTTTCATACCGTTATTTGGCTCCCTTTGCCTCCTTTCTTATCTGGAGCCTAAGCCCCTGCTTTCCCATACATAGTCTGTTTTTCATCAATTGCACAGCTGCAGTAGGCTTGGGAGAAAAGGCTATTTGTGAAATACGCCTGGAATGGTGCCAGCGTCATCTTTGGAAGTTACTAAGTACTAGTTAACCATGCGTATGAACCGCTAGAGGATATTTTCCAAACACTCTTTAATAGGTATATACTTTCTCTTCCTTGACCATAATTGAAAAACCTGCAGTACGAATACTCCGGAAGTGGGAAGGCAGGTCATTCCTTGCAAAGTTTTCCCAGATAAACACTGACCCAGTGGGTCGCCCATATTGCGGGTGAAACTGTGCCTCCCACAGTACTGCTGAAGCTCTACTTCCCAGAACTTGGGAATGGGACCTTCTTTGGCAATAGGGTCTTTGCAGATGTCATCAAGTCCAGATGAGTCCACACTGAATCAGGGTGGGCCCTGATCCAATGACGGCTGTCCTTATAAAAAGAGGGACCTTTGTACACAGACACACAGAGCAGGAAGACGGCCATGTGAAGACAAAGGCAGACACTGAAGTTCTCCTGCCACAAGTCAAGGGACACGAAGAATTCCTGGCGGCCTAGGAAGAAGCGATAAAAGGTTCTTTCCTAGAGCCGCCTTCAGAGGGATCAGGGCCGGTGGACACCTTCATGTCAGACTTCGGGCCTCCAGAAATGTGAGCGGACACGTTTCTGTTGTTTTCACAAGCCACCCTGTTGGTGGCAGTTTGTGACAGCAGCACAAGGAAAGGAATACACCCCCCCCCCCCCATTAGAGACTGTCACACCTACGTCCTTGGCTTGTGTCTGGTTTCCTAGCCCTCAAGGAAAGTCATCAGCCTCCTGGAAGGTGGCGGGAAGAAGGCAGGAATGAGGAGGCAGAAAAAAGGGAGCGACTCACCACTGGGCTGTGGCCGGTGCTGCTGAGGTAGGAGAGGAGGCCCTTGGCGTGGTAGATGGTTGGCTGCAGGGGAGCGCCGGGGGACAGCCACTGCCTGTTCAAGTCTTCCCCTCTCAGGGAGCACCTGTGGCTGTGGGGAAAGCAATGAGAAATAAGTACACATTTGGAAGGAACTCGCCAGAGAAAAGAAAGCTCAACCAGGCAAACAATTAAACCAAGAAATCCAACTTCCCTCTGACGTCTGCCCAGTTGGCATCAAATTCCCCAAGTGTCGTGATTATTCAGACCTCTCCCCGCCCCCCCAGAAGCCATATTTAATTTGCTGGTGGGTAACCAGAGTTTTACGATGAAATTCCAGAAATGTAGTTCACCACTACGTACATCCATGGAGAAAACATTTGGTAAAATTCTCCAGACTCGGGGACCTTCAGTTCCACAAACATTTAAGTGGAGCTCAATCTATGATGCTGGATGGGTTATATGTGATATTTCCAGTTGGCTCTCTAACTCTGCCAGGTGGATATTATTGCACCCCCCCATGAAGAGACTAAAGTAGAGAAAAATGATTGAATAAATGACCCAACATCATAGCAGTAAGAGCTGGGTTTTATATCCAGGTCCGTTTGCCTCTGAAAAAGCCTAAGGCTCTTTCCGGTATCACGTTGCTTCCTCCCTATCGATAGAGATGACACAGAAAGCTTGACATTTACCCAGAGAGCCAGAGTATCTTTTGCAAAGACATCATCATGGAATATTAGTGCTAGAAATGAGCTCAAAACTCAGACATCCCCTCATTTGGGAAATGGAGATGTTCACAGTTGAAAGTATCGAGTTATTGTACAAAAGCGACACAGCTGGGTAGTGATGGCACTGCCGGCAATTCGGAGGGAAGGAAACTGAGGCGCTGAGCTGCAGAGCGAGGCCGTCGTAGAAGCCCGTGATCACCAGAGATCGCTAAGTGCAGCCCCTGCTCAGGGGGCGCTCCCAGCATTCCTGCTAAGACGGCGTTTACCCCCTGGGGCTTGGAGGAAGGAGGTCCACGCAAGGAGGAGCAGTAGAGCAATTCCGTCACCGAGCCCTACCAACCCCTGACCCCAAACCCTCATGTCCTTCTCTGCGACAGCTCCATCCAACGGCCCACAGCTCCCTCTGAACAACGGTATCTGCTGTCCTGTTGCCAGCGCTCCCCACACCTCCAGCCCTTCCCACCTATTCAACTTTCAGGGGGTCAGCCCTGCAGGGAAATTTTCCCTGACCCCCCTCCCATGACATTCTGTTTCTATTTGCTGCAATAGTATCCAGAGTTGCCCTTAATTAGAGTTCTTACAAAGCCATGTTGAATGAATGGGGTTTTGTTTTTGCCGGTCTGTCTATCTTTCTATCCATCCATCCATTTATCCATTTCTTTATTTTTCCATCTCTTGCCTTCCATGCTTAAGGGTGAGCTCCCTGGGGGGCAGGAACAGTTTCTTTGTTATCATCAAAAGCCTCATAGAGTGACTGTGTCAGTAAATAATCTGGAATGAATAAATGCACTCGCTTTTAAATGTAGAATTAGATACCTTTTCCTTTTTTTTTTTTATATGATCTTCAGTAAATTTGGAGGTGGAAGAAGAAAGGTTCAGCCTCCTCCTTTCACAACGTTTTCATCTTCGTGTTTCTAAAATTATCTTTAAATATTAGTTTCCTGCTGCTTGTCGGCCCCCTCTTACTCTAGAAACCGAAAATCTTTCGATTAATCATTGATCACGATTTCACCATTAAAATATTTTGACTTGAGAAATGGCAGGGATTTTTGCATCTTCCTCTCTGACTTGTGTGTTCTTTTCTTGCTTCCCCCCCTTCCTCTTTTCAACAGCAGTGACATCTAGAAATAGGGTTTATCTGTCCTGCCCAGTGACCAAGGATGCAGGTGAAAAATGAAGCAGATCTTTAATGCAAAGAGCAACACAGACAAGTAGACATTCCAGATTTGTTCCCAAGCATATATGTGCTGTGCTGAAATCAATTTCTTTGCTCAAATGAAGGTTCTTGCAGACACAACATCCCAGAGACTCAGGACTCTTTTAAACTGCTTAGTTTCTTGCCTTGACCTGGATTCTCACCAGCGCTGGGAATTTGCATTTTTCTTTGCAACATTGAATGTGATCAAATCAGTCGAAGTCCCTTAAAAGCATTTGTTTGTGTAAATGAAAATGCAGGCATTCTATGCGTCCAGTAGCCAGTAATTTTGTGTCAACTCTACCTCTTCTTTCCATATGCTCCCTAGAGACCAAGTTCCGGGGCAACGTCTACATGGAAAACGCTCAGAGGTTACCACATCGCAGAAACACCATTCTAGATTATAACTCCCAAAGAGAGAAGAAAATCAAGTTTTGTGCTGCCATCGTACTGTGTGTTTTGGTTAAGAAGACCTACTCCCACGTCTCAGTTCTGTCGTCAGGGATGGGGTGGGGGAACTCTCTGAGAGTCGACATTCCCGTCTGTGAAAAAATATAAGTAGGCTGAGCCTACCTACCAGGATCATTCTGAAGATCAAATGAAATGATATCTACTTTAGATCTCTCCATGGAGAAATAGCTACATAGCTCTTATCTCCACCCGTGTCTATGGCCACGTCCGGTCCTTACCGTATTCCCACGCACATCCCTTTTATACCTGTATCTACATTCTCATCCACACCTGTGATGCTCAGGGATACGTAGCTCCAGCTGGACCATGTTTATTGGTCCCTTACCTCATCCTAATTTGTTTTCCTTATGAAGAATAATCAGGGAGTGACATACAAGGTGAGAGGTCGGGAGCAGAATCCTGGCTAGGAACCCCCGACCAGAAAGGGGAAACTGACCAGCAGTCAGGTTTAAGTACCACTTGACTTGAGTACAGTTAAGGGTGGAAGCCGTGGGACCAAAGAGAAAAGAAATCATGTAAAACATGCAAAGGAATAAACAATTCAAATTGCCGATTGGACTTTGGGCTGTTGAACAGTGCAAAGGGGACAACAGAATCTAAGACTATCTAAGGACAAGAATTTGGAGAGAACGGGGCCACTGTGAGACTCAGGGAAGCTGCTGGTTTGGGTAACTTCTGTTTGTTTTGCAATGGGGTGGATGCAATGACCCTTCCTTCGATATCAAAGGATTTGTGGGGATTTGGGAAGCCCGTATGTTTCCACTTGTATTCGGGGCTCTACACATGGGCGTGAATGTGAGAGTATCTGTGTATGTGCCATGTCTCCAGCGGTTCCTCCGTCTATGCAACAGCAGACTGTTACAATATGTACTACACCCAACTTGAGTGCTTTTCCTTTTAAGGCATTTGCTTCCCATCTCCAAATCCATTTGGCATTTTGTGCTAATAATACCAGTGATGCATGCAGGCGAAGGACCTGCTATTGCTCTTCCCAGGGATTTGTTTAAAGCATTTGAAGATGAAATGCACCCCATCTTATTATCTACTGTAGCCTCTCTGAAATGACAGCTGCTCCATCTCTGTGGAGAATTAGCAGATGGACAGCTATGACTGGCTGGCAATAAATTCAGTGCCTCTGATTTCTGCAAAAGGGTCATCCTTCAAATAGTGAAGTCCTACACTGCTTGCAAAAAGAATAAAATGGTGAGTATTACTATTTTTTTAATCCCATTGAAAATTGCAAACCTACAGGGGAAAAAACCCTCCTTCCTTTTGGTTTTCACAGGTGAAGTCATTTGATGGAAATAGTCATCATTTAAAAAAAAAAAAGAAAGAAAGAAAGTCGTAGTTTAACTACAGTCTACTTGAAGTCAAAGCTTATCTGCACAAAGGGGGCTAGATCTAGAGGACCAACGATCTGTCCAGCAGTGTTGTACTTTCAGCCTTGAAATTCCTACATTCCCAGAAAGTCCTTACTCCTTTACAAACTGGGACAGTTAGTGACCCTAATCCTAGATCCCAAACTTTAAGAGGTGTTGGCAAAGTGGATTCCTGACCAGATTTGGGTCTGATGGTTGTACACCGACTTTGAATGTTTCAGATGGTATGTGCCCCCCTGTCCCCCACCTCAGCCACCATTTTTACCCCTGATTGCTTCACTACGTTCTTATCTGCCTGCTGTTTTTAGACATTTGCAGACCAGGGCTAAACAGTCTCTAACCATTACACCTGCAATTGTTCATAGAACACATTCCTTTCCTTTTTTAAAAAGAAAAAAAAGAAAAAGAGGCTTCTGGTCTCCGGAAAGTACTGTCATCTTATGACCAAACAAAAGCATCTCAGCTGAAATGATCAGAGTTGCTTCCTAAAAGAGAACCCATAACGCTGTAGTCAGACAATAAAATGATTCAAACATCTCCCATCCATCTGTGACCGAGACATGGACAGACCAAGGGCCTCCAACTGAATGAATGCTGCCAGACTTCACAGTATTAGTGCCACCAGCACAGCCAGCTCTGACGTCTACAGAGAGGCAGGATGTTTGAGGTTTAGCAAGTGGCTTCAGCATTCACTGCACATCCTGGTAACACAAAGCAGCATGGTGCAGGAGGAGACTATACAGGTAATGAGGCATGGAAGCTTCAGGAACACGGCCTGATATTGCACCCAGAACTTTCTGAATAAACATTGCTTGAATGGAAAAAGGGAGGAGAGAAGGAGAAACAAAAAGCAACTTCATCTTGAGGCCACAGCTGCAAAGTACAAAACAATTAGGGTCACCGGGGACATATTATTAGGTTCAGGAGATTTTCTATCAAGTAAAATGTTCAGAGAGTCAATAATCTAGAAAGCATGGGAAGAGAAGAGCCCAAACTCAGATGTCCTACAACACCTCCAAGAAACAAGCAGTATGTCAAAGAGGCCTGATCCCCCAGAGCCCAGGTATAGAAAAGCTGAAGTCTTCCAAAGATGGACCAGAAGAACTGACCTGGGTTCAAAGGTCAACTTTGGTAAATAAATTGCCCAGACTTGACACTTGAATCTAGGTCAATTCAAACCTAAACGAGTCATCCTTGCGGCCCTTTCTCCTCAAAGTATGCTCACCAGCCTGTGGCATCACGTGAGAGCTTGTAGGAAACACAGAAATTTGGGAGCCAATCCAGAATCCGCATTTTAACAACATCCCAGGCAATTTGTACGCACATCTGGTGTGAGAAGCAGTGCTTTATGTTATACCCTCAGGAAAGAAAAACACAGAGAAATCACGTATTTTATAAAGAGCTTCATTGCCATCGTACTTCCAGGAACCTAGAACATATGTTATCTAGAATCTCTAGCCTCCCTTCCAGAAGAAGCACCAGCTCCAAAAGTTTGGAGACACTTCCCCTCCCTATCTCCCCACCCCATTTTCCCCACTACTGTGTGTAGTCACTCGCATGTTTTATTGGAAAACGAATACAGAGTTAAGGTGAAAATGTGTTTTCTCTAAGTTACTTGGACAAATCTGATTTCATAGCATCATTCAAACATCCAATGGAACGATTCAAAAGATGACAAAATAAGTATAAGTTCAGCTGAAATCAGACCACGCCAGATTCAGGGGTGGGGCCAGTTTGACAAAGATAGAGCGAATCCTTCAATATCACTTCTATAAATCAAGACTATGTAACCAGTGAAATTCACATTTCTACGCAGCACTCAATCCCATTTACAACTGATTCAATAAAAACAGAGACTGCTCCCATTGAAATGGTGAGTCCTTTACAGTTGAGGTTTCTAAAGCTATGTCTTGAGAACAAAAACTGTCTGTGAACAATTTGCCAAAGACATGCAAAGTCAACAGTGAAACCTTAGGCTTGCCATCAGTTCTTATACCAGCCAGGCAGTAATCACCTGAAGTCACGTATTGCAACTGGCTGCCGTCATTTTGGACCAATAATACTATCTACCAAATATGAGCAAAGATAATTTATTTCATTTCTGAAATTTTAAATCCATTAATAACATTTGCAAAATTTTCTCCACATGGGAATTATAAAAGAACATATTTTAAAAATCAAGAACTAATGATTATCTCTATAACGTTAAACAAAGCAAAAAATCATTTGAAAAAATTTAACACTCATTCTCCTCTCACGAAAGCCAGAAATCATAAAAGTGTTAAAGGAAGAGTCTCACTTAATGAAGAAACACTAGAGGAATTTTCAGTAAGATCGGCATAAGATCCTCAAGAACACGGTCTTCATGACATAAAACTTGAAGTACTATCCATTGAACTTAGACTAGAAACATCAATTAGAACCACAAAAATCGGTAAAGATGTAAAACCCATCTCTCTTCCAGATGATATAACAGTGTACCTAAGAAACGATGATTAGCTCAAACAATAAATCATTTAGTGAGGCAATCAGATATAATAGTAACAAACAGAAGGAAATGCTCATACTCATCTAAAGGAATGGATGAATAATTTCATGCATCTACAAAAGGGACTATTGTGCAGCTGGGCGCATGTTACAACATACCCCAGTCCCAACCACCATATCTGCATATCAATCCAGAGTCCTCAAGGGGTGAACGCTGGGGAAGAAACCTACAGAAATGGGTGATCTCCACCTCCCACACCTACAGGAGCCCGTGTGTCTCAGCTTCTGTCTGATACACACATTGTACTTGGAGTCTGACCTGGTTTGAAGCAAGGATTTCATTGCTTGATATTTTAATGATTGATGGCTTGTGGGTCTAATGGCATGACTTGAGCACCCCTAGCCTTGGAAGTCTTTTGACATCTTCGTTTGCAGTTTTCTCCTATGTAAAATTAATTCTCCCCTTCACACCTGACAAGTTGGTGGAGGGTATAAAATTATATTCGGAACACAACAACAGTGTTGCATGAAAACATATATTATTGATGACTTCACCCCACAGTTTCTGTTAGAACAACTACCAGGTGTCAGATACTATTCTTATCCCGAGTTTCGTAGCAGTGAACAAGCCCTACTAGGAATTTACATTCTGGGGATTGTTGTCAAGTGGCAGCTCAGGGCAGACATCATTCCATCTTGTTCTGTTACGTTGTCAGCACCAACTCAGCCCAGTGACCAGTATGTAGCAGGCAACTCATGCATCAGTATCTAAAGGATAAATGAAACCCAGCTCCCCATTCTACTGCTGTCAGAATATGTCTTCCCTGGGCAGCCAATAGCTAAATTAAAACTACAACCTTTTTTTTTTTTTTTTTTTTAACCGTCAGTTCAACAGATTTAATTATGGGATATTGATTTTTCCTGATCATCTCTGTCTTGCCAGGGACCTCTGTACTGCTGCAGCCTGCCTTGGATTAAAAGTCACTGTATTTTCCTTGTTAGAGAGAAACTTTTGATGGAAAAAAATTCCATGCAAATCTCAAAATCATTAACATGGTAAAGAATAAAAATTTTTTTTTTAAATAAAGTTGCAGTCGGAGTTCCATTCTCTTATCCCTAAAGCCAGAGTTGGTAAGAAAGTTCACAGCTGAGATCTCGCAAAGAAGCTCAGAAATGAGGGTCGTTTGATGGTCCATAAGACTAAATAACACCAATGTGTCTCTTCTGGAATGGAAAGAATTCATAGCTATTGACTTGTTCCCTTTTTCTATGCCTCAGAGGCTTCTTTCATATTAGGGTAATTTTTCCTTATGGACCAGAAAGCAGACCAGACATTTACATCTCCCCAATGAGTTTATCAAGCCAAAAGGTGTCTCCAGAGAGTTAGAACTCTTTCCTTCCCTACTAAATAGTAGAGGTAGCAAAGAGGGTGAATGCCAATGTGTTTAACTCTGCTGTATAATACAATCCAGATGAGCCTCCTGGGGCGAAGAACACAGATGTAGAAAAATGATTTCTGCTGATTGGGGCTTTCAGTAGCTACGGAATGTTCACGCTATCCCCCGAAAGTAATAGTGACTGCCAATACCAGCCTAATCAAAGGAACGGAGGGAATCATTGGGGACTCTGGAATTCCTTTTGCTTAAAGTCCTAGCAAAAGAAAAGGGGAAAGCAGGAAGAACAACACTTCCATCGCTGAGGAGAAAATCAGAAAGCAAACCGAATTTTCATCTTGGCTTTGGCACTTGCTACCATGTAATCTTAGGCAAGTTATTTCATATTACTTGGCTCAGAGTTACCATTCGTTAAAACAAAACAAAACAAACAAAAAAAAAAAAAACAAGATTAGAACACACGATTGTTATCCAAGGTGACTTTATCCTTTAAAAAATCCATAATTCCACATAAAAACTTCCAGAGGAAAAGAGAAAGAAATCCACAAGGGGAGTCGAAGATAGGGAGGTGGGCTACATGCATTTATTCTTTGAAACACAGATTTGTAAGGAGAAACATTATCCAAGATTTATCACCTCATTCCTGAATTACCGTGATTGCCTCCTCACTGGTTTGCTCATCTCTTGTCTCTCATAATGCTTCTCTCCCAATTTGATATAATTCCAAAATGACGTTAAAATGCCTTCAATGTTTTTTCATTACCTAAAGGAGGACGTGTAAACTACTTTGGCTGCCATTCAAGATGGTCTGCTAACTGGTCTCAGCTCACCAACCCCTTTGTTGTCATTCAACACAAACCCGGAGCTGCAAGCAAGCCAGACTTCCTTGCTGTTCCCCCACATAGCGAATTCTCTCAAGTGTGGATGGAACCATGTCTAAAATTTGATCGTTTTTTTTCTCTTGCCTTCCTAGCCTACCCATTTTTCAGAAAACTTCTCGAGCCCTACCCCTTTCATGAGACTTGATTTGCATACTCCCGTTGGGAGCATCTTCTCCAACCTCTGAACTCCCTTAGGAAAACAAAACGGTGGGAAGTTCATGTGTACCGTCACCAAAGTCACACTGTGTGTGTGTACAAGTCTGGTTCAACCACTTGCTGTGTAAATTTGGCCTAATTACTTAACTTCACCAAGTTTAAGACTTCTCGGCCTCAGATGAGGAATTCTTTTGCCTCTTAATCTTTACCTATGGGTAATTTTCGCGTCTGACTCACAGGATTTTATTTGTTTCTCAGAATTGAGTGGCATAATACACTGACAACACTTAGCAAGATACTTAGTATATAATCAGAGATTGATAAATATTTGGATTTTTTAAAGCAATTCTTCATAGTAGCATTCACGTTTGCAATACCATCAAGTACTATCCTGAGCTTCTCTTAACTAAACTACCTATTTAGTTATAAATCACTGGAGGATACACTAATTTTGTATTTTCATTGAATCTGCTTCAATCCTTATCATCATGCCCTACATTTGATAGTTCTCAATCACTACTTGTTATACAAGAGCTCAGAGTCAAATTAGACCATCGATGTAGAACTGTTTTCATTTTTTGAGACTTTCAGTACAGCACATGAAAAAAAATTAAAATAAGAGAGGGAAAATGCTACATTTATTATGTAATCCTCAAAACAGTCCCCATTTCATATCGGAAGAAACTACAGTTCAGAGGGTGAGGTAACTATCCAGGGCCACATATGTCAAGCAAGAATTTGAACCCAGGTTTTTCAACAAATTGATAATGGATGACCTGTAGGAAGTCTGAAAATGTCTTTACCTAAAACACCATCTTAATATCTTTTCTCTCATTATTTATCCTCATTGTCTGCTGACATACTCCATACCATTTTCTTGCAGAAAAGGTGTTGTGTTGGCTTGAATTTTATCCCACTCCTCTGCAGCCCATTTGTATTGTTCAGCCATGACACACACACACACACACACACACACACTTCAAAAAAAAAAGGCAAAGGAACTATTTATTTGGCTTCATAAATAGAAAAGGAAGGAGCACCACCTACCTTCTCTCTAGTCTCAATAATTGATTCCCCCATTTCTTTAACTGCTCACCAAATATAATTATAGTCATCTTTGAAACATCCTGATTTTACACCCCTAACTCATTCACCATCAAACCTTAAGGACTCTGCCTTCAAAATACATACAGAAACCAACAACAACTCACCATCTTCACCACCACCCTGCCCACGGCACCATCATGTCTTACCTACCTTTGCAAGAGTTGCCTAACTCCTTCCATCCTTGACCACCCCCAACTACCTTCCTTGCAGTCTCTTCTGCATACAACAGCCTGAGACTATTATCACGTCTCTGCTCACAATTCTCCAGCGCACACTCCACCGTCAGGCATTTTCATTTCCTGTGCCATGTAGCTGACAGTCTCTTTTCCCAGATATCCATGGGATTCTCTCTCATGTTTGTGCTTACACGTCATCTCATCAGAGAGATTCTTTCCCCCTCATACTACCAACCCCTGTTACCTCTAATCTCTCACTTATGTTATTTTCTCCATTGCACTTAGAGCTATCTGTTATTCTAGTACATACCCGTCTGTCGTGTAGTTTATGCTGTATCTCTTCACTAGGGTACAGATACAATGATAACACAGGCTTTACCTCTTGTGCTCAACTTCAGCTCTCCTCAGCACCCAGAACAACCGCTCATACACAGCAGGCACTTTATCAATAAAGAATGAATGAATGAAAGATTAAATGAATCCTCCAATCTCTAGTTCCTGGGAAGCACATTTTTTATGATCAAAGCATATTTTCCTTTCTGCATGGGTATGGCTGGTTATGGGTGTGGTATCAATGGCTCCTCTCTGAAATGGCCACATCCCCATCTTCTTACTAATGGAGAGGGAAGTTCGGGCCTTGTCAGTGGTCTGGCTCCCTCTAAGATATTGCACAAAATGTTTGAAGTTACTTTAGTTTAGCTTATTTCCACTAAGACCCAGAAGAAAATCAGATGGGCTGATCATTAATACCTTGGTGCATCTTTTTATTCAGGGCGTCACTTTAGCAATCTGAGAAATCAAAACATCCTTATATCTAGGTCTTGTGAATTAGGAAAAAAGTTATTCTTAATATACTGTATATTTTACACTAAAATACACACTTCAGGCTAAACATAGACTTTAACATCTCTATCAAAGTGAATAATTGTCAAAATAATATTTCACAGGAAAAATTCTCTTGTATAAGATAATATCTATATTCTGTCTTCCTCAATTTTCCTCAAAGATTAGAAAATCTCAAATAAAACTTTAGGAAATGAAATGTTTATTGTTTATTTATTCGATGCCAAGACAAGACGCAGTCCTTTAGACCCTATGGTTCCCCTTCCCCGGGATCCAGTTTGAGTAGCCACACTGATAACAAGGTGTTGTTTTCTCTTTTCTCTCTGTCATCTACTCTGAATTTACATTTTCCTGGGCTCTGACAGGGATAATGTAGCAGATGGCCAGTGAAACCTAATTAGTGATGTCTTGCAAGTTGTATCAAGACTCTTCTATAAGGTGGTGGTGTTGAAAAGCCACTGGATGAGTGTTAGCTCTGTTCCCTGATCAAAGGCAACAGGAATCTGCAGCTCTGGTTTTTATTTGACCTAGCTCAGAACTTGCAAAGTGGAAACAGCTTTTGCTCAGGGAAATTTGTCAAAAACCATCAGAGGCACTGCTGACCATTCTATTCTGGCTGTCAGAGGCTGTGGAGAGTATTTGGGCAAACAATGGACTAACTACAAAACCAACAACTAAAAGCAGCAAAAAAATTCCATAGGAGGATTTGGAAATCTCCAACATATTCCTGAGAACATACATTCATAGGATTGTGTACCTGCCCAAGCCTGTGAGTACTACTGTTTTCATGCTCAGGAAACCCTTCAGATGGCCTATGACTAACCTGGAGAATTTGCACAAGCACAAAGTAAAGACTAAGGCAGAGTTATCAACTACCTGAGTTTTGAAGGCGTGCCTCAACATGCCCACAACCCCCCTAGCAGAGGCTATAGGGCTTATTAGTTCCAGGCAACTAAGAAAATCTCCATCCAATAATTAAATGACACAACCCAGCCAAGCAGAGACTTCAGTGGCTACACATTACAGATAATATAAACTTTACAGAATTAGTTCAAAAAAGTTACTAAACAAACAACAACAAATTCTTACATAGAAGAAAAACCAGATTTTTCCTAATTGTAACACTGTTATTTAAAATTTCTGGTTTTCAGTAAAAAAAAAATTATGACACATGCAAATACAAGAAAGCATGGCACATACATAGGAAATAAAGTGATTAATAGAAACCACCTATGTAGAAGCCCAGATATTGAACTTATTGAGGAAGATTTAAATCAGCTATTGTAAATATGTTTAAAGAACAAAAGAAATCTAGGTCTAAATAACTAAAGGAAAGTATGAGAGCCATGCCTCAGCAAATAAAGATTATCAAGAAAAGAGACAGAAATTACAGAAAAGAACCAAAAAGAAATTTAAGATTTGAAAAGTACAATAAATGAAATGAAAAATTTACGAGTACTCAATAGGTGTCAGCAGACAGAAGAAACATTCAGTGAACATGAAGATAGTTCAGTTGAAATTATCCAGTCTCAGGAAAAGAAAGAAAAATGAATTTATAAGATGAAGAGTCTCAGAGACCATTAGGACATCAAATATTAATCTATACACCCAAGAAACTCATCATACTCCAGGACGGATTACTCCAAGTCCATACCTAGACACGTCATAATCAAAATGTCAAAAGACAAAGAAAACTTTGAAAGCAAGAAAGAAGGAACTAATCCTAAACAAGGGATCCACAATGAGATTAACAACTGATTTCTCATCAGAAACAATGGAGGCCAGAAAGTAATGAGATGACATACTCAAAGCACAGAAAGAAAAAGACTACCAACCAAGAATCCCATGTTTAGCAAAACAATCCTTAAAAAAAAAAAAGGAAAAGAAAGAGGGGAAATTAAGATAGTTCTAGATAAACAAAACCTGACAGATTTCATTGCTAAATGATCTGCCCTACAAAAATTCTACAGGGATACCTTCAGGCTATAATAAAAGTACATACAACAGTAATGAAAATACACATGAAAAAATAAAAGCACCAATGAAGGTAACTACATAGGTAAATATAAAAGACAGTATAAACATATTTTTATTGTAACTTTGTTCTCTTCATTTAAAAGATAACTGCATCACTAATAATTATAAACTGTGTTGATGTGCACAGGATGTACAAAGATGTCATTTGTATGATAATAGCACAAAGGAAGTGGGAGGGAATGCAAAAGAAACACAGAAGTACATCTTTATGATCACAAATTAGGGAATGGTCTCTGAGACATGGCACCAAAAGCAAAAGTGACAAAATAAAAAGGAAACTGGATTTCATCAAAATTAAAAACTCTTGGGTATCAAAGGACAGTATCAAGAAAGTAAAAGACAACCCACAGAATGGGACAAGATATTCATAAATCGTATATCTGATAAGACAAATAACCCAATTAAAAAGTAGGCAAAGTGTTTTAATAGACATCTCTCCAAAGAAGATATACAATAACCAATAAGTACATGAAAAGATATTCCACATCATTAGCCATTAGGTAAACGCAAATCAAAACTACAATAACAGACCATTTCATACCCACTAGGATGGCTAAAATAAAAGATATAGAAAATGACAAGTGTTAGAGAATGTGCATAAATTGAAACTCTTATACAATTCAGAGGAGTACAAAACGACTCATCTATTTTGGAGTAGTTGTACAGTTCCTTAAAATGTCAAACTGAGAGTCCCATATGACCCAGCAGACACAAGAGAAATGAAAACATATGTTCATATGAAATCTTGTATATAGATATCATCGCAACATTACTCACAATAGCCAAAAAGTGGAAACAAGCCAAATGTCCATCAAGTGATGAATGGATAAACAAATGTGGTCTAGCCATACAATGGAATATTATTGATCCATGAAAAAGAATTAAGGACTGAAACATGCAACAACATGGCAAACACTAAGCTAAGTAAAAGAAGCCAGATATAAAAGATCATATATTAAAAAAGATTTATTAGCCAGAAGAGGCAAATGCATAGAGATAAAAGGTATAATGATGATTTTCAGTGTGTTGGAAGGGGAGAGTAAGGAGTGACTGCTAGCGGGTATACAGTTTCTACTGGGATAATGAAAATATACTGGCATAAAATTGGTGATGGTTTTGTCCCTTTGTGAATATATTAAAAACCACTTAAGCTGTATACTTGAAACGGCTGGATTATATTATTAATCACATCCAATTCTTTAAATACAATTACAAAAATTGTGAGAAAGAAATTACATATTCCAGATACTCCATTCATTAGCCCCTTAATTACTAAGGTTTTACTCTATCAGCTTGTCTCCCTATATACACAGTGAAGCTTGGAAAAACCTGTCCTCACCTTTCTTTTTTCTCTCCTTCCTTCCTTCCTTCCTTCCTTCCTTCCTTCCTTCCTTCCTTCCTTCCTTCCTTCCTTCCTTCCTTCCTTCCTTTTTATAGCTTATGTTCCTATTTATTAACAATCTATTGGAAACAAAATGTAGAGGACCCTTATGATTAATGTTAGAAATTCTTAAGCTACCCAACTTGCTCCCCAAATTTTCTTATATACAGGGCGCCCACAAAATGTATACACATTTTAAGAAAGGTAAAAACTGCATTAAATGTAATCCTCAACACATACCGATAACAAAAGATGAGTACAAGTCATGTTTGACTTCTGCAATGACAAGAGGTGCTCCGAGTGGTTCCCATCAGCGTCCAGACACTTCTGATGATGGAGAACTACTGCTTGAGCATGGATAACATCTCTTAAAATGTGTATACATTTTTTGGCACCCTCGGTGTATACCAAAGTCATAGTGATGGCGCATTTAAATGGACCTAACATACTGAATATATTTAAGAACCACACTAATTTTACATATCTTGTTTCCACTTGTTCATTAAGGACCTTGCTTTAATTAATTCAAGTGTTTTGACTTGTCATCAGCTTCCTTGTCAGTTATGTAAATCTCAGAGGTCAGCCATAAGGTGTTGTTAAGTTCTCTGACACCTCGTGGTCATCAGGAAGCCTTGGGTCCAAGACAAAGCCTTTCGCCACAGACCTATGCATCTCAAAAGGAATTTCCAGGGCTCCCACCATTACCGGGCCCCATACAGCGCTGAGGTGCCACCTACAGTAGTGGAGGTTTACTTGTATATTCTTCAGAAGGAAACAGCATCATTTTCTTCAGTTGTCCATTTCGTCTGGCAGCTCAGCATGGCCGAGACCCTTGCAATAACTCAAGTTTCTCACAGCTAATATAAAAGTAGCTCAGAGTGACCACAGAGAAGCTCTTACGATAACCGAGGGAGTCACACCGGAAAAGCTGCTCGGTATTAGCGGATGACATCCCCGATGCTATGGTATGATGCTAATTAACTTGATCTCTCTGAAGAGGAAGAAATGTTCTCGGTTTCCCATGATTTGCATAACAATTGAATGTTTCTGCTGCAAACTTGAAACTTGCATCTTTTGGCTGCTAACCAGGTCACTGCGTTCACTGAATACCTTGTTGGCAGTTTAAGATGGCAGAATGATTTATTTACAACTTTAGCTTCCTTTAATGCATTTAAAATGCACACTTTCTGCTAGCTAAATCCGAGCTTACCACCTCATCCTATGGGACTAGTGCAGCACTGAACTGTAATACCAATTAGTGGAGGTTTCATTCTGTGTTTGACATCCTACAATAAATGGAGCTCCATTCAATGCACATTCCTTCTCTTTGGTCTGAATCAGCATTCTTTAAAGCTCCTATCAGGCAATCTTGCTCTGGCACATTTTCCTCCATTTTTATAACATTTCTTTATGTAACCTCAGTTTCCCTGCTCCTATTTCACTTTATTCTAAATTGCATATCCACAGATCCTTCTCAAAACCATACCTTTCCTTTCTCCTGGAACCGTAGCCCAGCCCAAAAGACCCCGGCTGCCTGCTTCTTTTAGGATAGGTCAGACAATTCTCAGAATTAACAACAGCAAATTTGTCTCCTCTAGGCAAAGGTGATCATTATTCCTTCTGTTGACACTGTTGGTTGTCAACTATTCCATGGGCAAGAATTTCTAGGATACCGATAACTGTGTCCAACCATTTGTACTAAATCACAACTTCGTTTTCTATCCATAAAGCGAATAAATAGAGGTCCTTTTACCCTCTCCATTTAAAATACTAAAGAAGATAAAGCTCAAAGGTGCAGTCATTTTCTGGTGGACAAGACGGGAATGGGTGAAACCGTGTGTCTGAGAGGCCAGGGACGCTAGTACACAGGCCATTTCTGAGGATGAAGACATGTTGGCTCATGCCCTTTCCTATTTCCCTTCAAAAAATAGAGGCGTTCCTTAGAGGCAGAGTGAAATAGAAAGAAAAAGTTCAAGTTTGCACTTTGGCAACCGGCCTTTGACCCGTGCTTGAATATCCTTTTAAAGAGCTCTTCCCAGGTTCCTGCCTTTGCTTCTCATAGTTTTACAGAAAATGTTAAACAGGGAATTTTTTTTTTATTTTCCAAAACTAATGATGATTTTCCCCACCAGAATCACGAATTCTTTGAAAGCATAAATAAGAACAAAATAAAATACACCTTGCTTTCCCCAGTCCTGCAGGGATGTATGAGGAGTAAAACATACACGGGTAAGGAAACACCTTAAACAATAAAAGAACTGTACAAACATAAAGTAATTTTGTAATTTTTATCATTACTTGAAGTTTTCATCTTCCCCATAACGCCAGTTTCTAAATCCAATAATCCATCAAATCATGTAACAAACCTGGGAGGAAAGTCTGGGAACATAGTGAACATCTGGTTCAAATTTCTCGCCAACGGGTGAGAAACACTCTTGTCATAACCAAAAGTTCTTGTGTTAATTCTGATTCTAAATTACTCACTTTTACTGAAGAAGCAATTATGAGGCAACCTCTTTGTCGCAAGTACTGCAATAGTACCCAAGACACTCAAATGCAAAAAGTGCCTAAAACATAATCCCGGCTACTTCAGTCTAGTTATTGAGGCCCGCCAACCAAAAACCATAAATATGTAAAGGAGATATAACAGGGATATGGAAGCAATTAATTCTGAATTGGGGGTCAATTATGAAGAGGAAAGCATAACAGCCATTTATAATTATAAGTTAATGTGTTATGTCTCCCCGGAATTTTTCTAATTATGAAATGAAGGACTCTATCTTTTGTTAATAGAATTTTGAACGTCTGTAAAATCTTAATGGAAAGGATTTTTGTTTAAACACAGAAGACTGAATATATGCATTCATCCATTATAGCTCCAGGAACCCCCTACAAAATTACTGTAAAGGATTTTTAAAGTATTTATAAATCTTCAAGTATGGAGAAAATAGAGGTAACAACAGATAAGAAATATCTAAATACTGAGAGATTGAAAGCAGATGGTCTAGTGGTATGTGATTTAACAGATCAGAGATCCTTCAAATTTATATGCCAAAGGAAGCAAGTCAATTACAAGAGGAAAAGATTAGAAATTGGGTGCATTATGTATGTCTATCAGACATACAGAAAATTTCCAAAGAGTATCGCCTGAAATTCTGTACAAAAAGCAATCAGATCCTCAGATCCAAATATCCACCCTCCCCCACACACTACAGGTTATAGAATAAAGCAATCTTCCCTTCCCTTTCATGACAGGAAACTGGACATTTCTTTTTAAACGACTGATCTATATGGCCCCAAACAGAGGGACCACAGGCACAGCTGGGAAAAGGATGAGATGCCGTACTGAAAATGGGAGGACACACTATAGTGAACATAAAAAGAAATAGTTTTGAAAAATATTAAATAAAAAAGACAAATTTTCCTTCAAAGGAATGACAACTATATTGTCAGATTTAGCATTATTAATAATAAATAACTGCAGGCAACAGAGAAAAAATTTCTAAGTGCTGAGGGAAAATAATTGTCAAATCAGAATTTTATATCTAGATAAAGTATTACTCAAATGAAGACAAATAAATACAATTTCAGTCCTACAATGAAGTTCAGAGTCTACTTCTTATAAATCAATACTGAAACTACTATTAAAGGATGTACTTTAGTATGAAACAAAAAAAGCATACAGAGAAGTGATATGCAATTGGTAAATTTATGTAACAGCTGACTATAAAATAGCTGACTTTCTTTGCTTCAAATAAGTAAAAGTAAAGTTGAAAACAACATCAAGGAAGGTGGGAAAGAATATTTAATGGCTACTTCAGTTTCCTAATGTCCTCATTTCATTAGGAGAAGTACAGAGATACAGCATAATTTTAGTTTAGCTAATGTAAGAAACTTAATGAACTTTAAAGATTTAGTTTTAAAATGTATTAATGCTTAGTACTTCTGAAATATTAGAAATGTTTTATTTTTTGTATGGTGGTTCATGAATGTTCATTTTGTGATAACTTCATTTTTGTTGTGTGCAATTTTCTGTATGCATATTGCAGTTCAATATTTTTTAACTAAGGGAAAATTACAAGAACAATAAAAATATAATTAGCAACTTCCAAACTGGTGAAGGGGAAAAACAAATGAATATTTTAAAAATGTATAAGCCGGTGGAAGTAGGAAAGGTGTGGTTAAAAAAAAGGAAGCAAAGAAAAACTGATCTTAATTAAATCGCACAAAATAAGGTGGAGGAAATCAATCTCAATTGATCAGTACTCACAATACACATAAAATTAAGTGATCTGTTAAAAGACATTATTATATATTGGATTTTCTAAAAACAAACAAAAAACCCAGCTATAATTTTTACAAGATGAATACTTAAATTCACTGAGAAAGGTTGAAAACAAAAACTCGGGGGGGCAGGGGGAGAAATTTACTAGGCCTATCTGATTTAGCAATATTAATATCAGAGGGGAAAACAGAATTTAAAAGAAAAAACAATTGGGTAGGTCAAATAGTTCGCAGGACAAATATTGGGATATTTTTAATGAAATTCCCTTAGAAACGAATAGATCGATAGGAAAAAAAGACTCCATCTCACAAAATGTTACCTTGCTCTGTGAATGACGTCATCGTTCTTTGGCACGCTCAAAGCGTCTTTAATTTCTCCCTCCGTTCCCCACTCACGTTCCACCAGTCTATCTTCTCCTGTGTATCTTCTAAATGTCTCTTAATGCCCTTCCCTCAAGCTCTTTCCTCCTCAAATAGTCGTCAGCTTACAGTCTCCGTCTTTGTTTGGTAAAGGTATCGTATCTCAGAGGGAGTTTCCCTAGACACTCAGGCTGACCAAAAGACCCCTCTCCTGTATCCGACCGAACCCAGATCACATCCCACACGATCCATACCAAATTATATAAAACCATCCTGTGTGTCTCCGACTCCCCAATACACTATCAACTCTTAAGGGGAAAGAATTATATTTTCGTATAATCACAGTGCTTGGCAAAGAGCCTAGAAAGAGTGAAGCTCAATAGAATTCTGTCAAATGGAATGAAAGAGGGTTGAATTCAGTGAGGATGATGACACAGTGATCACTCAGCGCTCAGAGAAGTGACAGCAAATCAGCCATGGTCCTGTCACTTGCATGGGGCGGGGCCTGTGCCTAGAACCCAAGTCCTCTTATTTCCAAGTCAATGCTCTTTGCATACAGCATGTGCTTCTGAGAAACAGGATATTTCAATATTTTCTACCATAAAGGATTTCACTCTGATCTTGAAGTCGCTTGACAAGTTTCCTTATCTATAACTCAATCATAAAAACAGGGAGGATAAATGACAGCATCCAAGATAAAGAGGTACACTGCAAACCCTCACATTGGACTTATTCTAGAATGTCGGTGTTGTCCTCCAGATGAATAAAAAGCATCTGCCTGTACAAAAACCCATCCCAACGCATCAAGGTAAGAAAAGAAAGAAATTATCCAAATGCAAACATTTCCCCACAGCCAACCAGATATCTCGTGACTTCCTGCTCTCACGTCTAGTAACATATTTCAGAGGCTGCAAAAAAGAAGCAACTGAGCAGAGGGTTACAAACAGATTCATCAGAGGAAATTGCTAAAATGCCCACAGATGTCAGTGGTCCCAGATGCTCAGTCTACTCTGGAATCCACTGGGAAAACATTAAGTTCTCAGAGTGAAGGCAGCCTGCACCCCTGCTGCACAGATGAGGAAAGGGGGAGAGGAGACACCCACCTGTAACAGGTTACTTCCGGCAGAGCTGCATCTGGAATGACTTCGCAAGTGTAAAGATAATAAAACCTGTGCGATAAGGAGGGAGTTACAGCTGCCTTGTTGGAACAATGGGCCCTCAGAAGAGACTTATGTTGAGATTTTATGGTATCACAACACACTTGGGTGAAAAACCCTGGGTGCTCTCGTGTGGCTTCACCCACGTGTTTGAAGAGGGTGAGTCCATGTTGTTCTTTATTCCCATGCTTACTCCCTGGTCTTTCTTTAGGTCAACGATCAGAAAATTCCACCCGATAATCAAGTGGGGTGCCAAAGGCAGATAGAATGGCCCTAGTTTCTTTGACATCTTTAAAACTGTCATATACATCCCACTTTTATTAAAATCTAGACCAGAATAAACATGCTTTTCCTGTCAAAGACCATATAGTAAATATATTAGGCTTTGCATGTCTGACTACCTCTCACAACTACTCGGCTCTGCCTTGCAATGAGAAAGCAACCACATTCATCATGTAGTGAATGAACATGGCTGTGTTCTAATAAAACTTTATTTACAAAAATGGCCCACTGGCCAGATTTGGCTCATGGGCTGACCTCTGATCTAGAGCCCAGCAGGCCAGATAGCTGATATATCCAGTCGTCTCTGCCATTTCTCCTTTTGGTTTAATTCTCTGCTTCCAGTGGATTGTTTATTTTTATGCTTTCTGGCTCATTCATGAAAGTGCAGAAAAAGTGACAACTCGCTAATAGTCACATCACGTAAAATGATACATGTGGAAACACTTTGGAAAATGTTACAAATACAGGGCATTACAATTAACACGAATAGATCCAACCAGATTTGACTGGAGCTCATTCATTCACTGTTCATTGCACAAGCATTATTTCTAAGCGTATGTCAGATGTCAGGTACTGTGCAAAACCCTGAAGACACAAATATAAATAGAAGATGTCTTCTTTTAAGGAGCTTTTGGTATAGTATAAGAAGTGAACAAGCCAGGGCAGTGCAGATACCTGGGCTCCCAACTATCCCAGGTATACTTTCTTTTGTTTTAAAATTAAATATATGGGGGTGACATTGGTTAATAATATATGTTTCAAGTGTACAATTCTATAATACATCATCTGTATGCTACATTGTGTGTTCACCGCCCTCTCCAGTCTCCTGCCATCACCATACATTTGACCCCCGTTACCCTCTTCTTCCTTTCCCCACCCCCTTCTCCTCTGGTGACCACTATACTATTGTCTGTGTCGGAGTTCGTCTGTGTTGTTTGTCCGTTTGTTGCTTTCTATTGTACATCCCACATATGAGTGAAATCATGTGGTTCTTGTTCTGTTCCATCTGACTTACTTCACTTAGCATGACAATCTCAAGATCCATCCGTGATGTCACAAATGGCAGTATTCCATCCTTTCTTAAGGAGAACTTTCCTTTCTTGTCGCACATCCTCTTCCCCTTGCCATTCTGCTGTTGACTAGTTTCGTCCACCAGGTTGAAGATCAGTACTCCAGGGAACGAGAGCACACAGGAATTACTCAGCTTTCAAATCCACGGAGAAATGACAATCTTGAAAGCCAAATTTCAAGCAGGAAAAAAACTAACTATAAAAGTTGGGTTATTTCTTTTCCCCAAAAATCAAGAACAAATTGGAAGATTATAGCTTGGAAGATTAACTATAGAGATAGAAGGATGGATAGTTGACATAAAGAAAAGTTCTCCTACAAAGGAAGAAGACAGCCCTCTCAATGCTTGGGAGACACGTTCGAGTAAGATGAATCCTCCTCCATTATTGGAAGAGGCCCAACAGAGAAGGGTGATGAGTTGTAGCAGTTGTTTGAAGAAAAGAGGGCATTTACGTAGAAAGGAAAAGAATGGGGGGAAAAGAGAAGAGGAAAGAAGGCGGGGGCCCTGCTCTGTGGAAAGCTGAAGAAACAAGAGGCCCTGCTCTGGATCTGGTGTTTGGCATTGCAGCTGGTGCTGGATTGGGGGGCTGCCTTTGTGACCCCCACAGATCTCATCTTAGGCCTTCATCTGAGTCTTATTTCCTGGTATTATCATGTCCCCCCCAAACTTCAATTGATGTATCTCCTTGGCTCAATCCATGGCCGGATTTACAAGTCTGGAGCTGGGTCAGCTCTTTGTAAGAAGTGAATATAGCTTGCAGACTGGAAACGAACTTCACATTTTGGCAGTCATTTTGGGGGTGCAGGAAAAAGGAAGTGCTTTTCAGATGGGGTGGCGGACATGACTGCTGGATTACAACATAGAATATATATTTTCTGGTGACTTCCCAGCTGCAGAATCCTGGCTGCAATTAGAAACCTATATGTCTAGTCATTTTATCATTTTTTGTACATCTAGGAGCTCAAGTGTTTGCTGTAGCGGGCTGCAGCTGGCTGGCTGTCAACGCCCAGCTGTTGTTTAGCTGAAACACCACAACTAAAATTGTGGGCCAATAGGATTGAAAACCAACTTGGGGGCCAAATAAAGAAGTTCAGAATTTGTTCATGATGTTCAGTGCTCTCACTCTTTGCTTTGACTCCTTTAGAAAAAGACAGAAGAGGGGAACCTGAAATCCATCCAGACACTTCGAAGAACCCTTTACCTGAAACAGACTGGCCCTGCAAACCAGTGTTCTCTCAATGATTATCCAGGTCCAACACAGGCTGTTCCATCAGGTAGGCTTAGGGTTTTCCCTACTTTCCAGGGCTCACCAGTGCAGAGACTTCATTCCAAATAAATAAGTTTGGCTGCTTAGAGACAAGATAAATGCAATATTCAACCACTGGGGTAGTGCTGTTGGAGGGGTCCTTGGACGACTGCAGGAAAAATCACATGAATCATTCAGGTGGGTCCTGTATATGCGAGGCTGAGGGGATTCCAAAATGCATGAGCCTTGTGGTCTGGCACGGGCCTGGGCCTCCCTGCCAAATGAGCCTTCATCTCTCTTTACATTGAAGCCACCTTCCTTTAAAATAACCGGGGGGGGGGGGGCCTCTTCTTATCAGATTTTCAGCTCCTTTCATGACCAAGGACATCCGGGGTTCTAAGGAGGGTCTTTATGACACACACGCTCTCCGTGGATCCAGCCCAGTACAAAAGGTGCCCGATGAGTCCATAATGCCACCTCATTCATTGTTATTTTCCCCATCACTCCATTCACTGGCAATGGAGTCAACTGCACTGTCAGCACCACACAGTTAGGCCTTCACGTCGGCTCTCCAGGGGCCGGGAAGCATCCGCCCTGGGAGAAAGGAAGCGCCTTTGTCAAGCTACAAGCTGCAATAGAAAGGGAGATGATGTCAGGTGGACCGAACTTGTTTCTGATAAATGCTGGACTCAGCAGCCATCTCCTTACAACATGACTTTTCCCTGTCCTGTTCATTTCTGATTATAGAACGCCCTTGGTGAGAGATCTGGAAGGTCAGGCAAGACTGTAGAGCAGACCAACAAAAGCTGGCAGGCCCCAGGGCTAGTGGAGTGGCTAAAACCACAGAGCACTGGCGACTACAGATCCCAGCCAATTCCATAACAGGGGCGTCCAGTACCATGTGGATCATAGGGGCTGAAATGACATGAAGATAAACATCTAGCAGGTGACGGAAACAAGAGAACAATTTCTTCCTACAGAAAACTAGGAAGGTAGGGTTGGCACCCAGGACACAAGCTGGGAACTATATCACCAGGAGGAGGGTAAATATAACCGGGCACAGGTGAGATCCACGGGTGTACAAGCAGGGAGACATAAGGGGGGGCAGAGGGCATTGGAATCCCAAAAGACACATGAGTAGTAATTGCACTGACCAACATCTTACTTATAGGAGTGAGGCTGAGAAAATAAAATTCTAAGAAAGCTTCTAAATAATGTAAGAAGGTGTTCTCACAGCTATCCTTAAGTTCTTTACTACAACAACTAGGTTTACTGCATTTCTCTCTTTCATTCACGCAACGGTCATTTGTGCCTGTTCTGGGACATGGACTGTGTCACGTGCCTGAGTTATAGCTGAACAGACCGAGTGTGTGTCTTCAAGGACGTCACCACCCTCCCAGCGAGGCAACCAAACACATGACCATAGTAAAATGTGACAACAATTCTGATGATGTGATTATCAAATCACGAGTAGGGAGAAATGATTTTTACCTAAGTAGGAGGTTGGAGAAATGGGATGAGTGAGAGAAGACATTAAAAATGGAGTAAACTATATCCTGGGCCCAGAAGAATATGGAAACAGAAGGAGGGAAAATGAGGAGAAAGCAAAGTGCTCAGAAGCCACAGTATGAGCAAAGGAATAGAGGCAAAAATCTAAGAATGGTGAATACGGGTGTCCTTATGGACGGTTTGTAATGGGCCATATATTATCCTAAGAACTCTGCATATTTTGTCTTTTTTAGCAGTTGGCACACAACTGGCAGGCAGCCATGATATAAGTCTCTCCAAAGGAAGATTTGACTTGACTGAAGTTCACAAGCCTAGTTAGTGGAAGAAGCGAGATTTGAACCCAGAGAGTGAAGCCCAGCCCGAGCGTCTTAGCGGCCGTGCAGGTCTGCCTTCCTGAAGGTCTAATGTTTGGGGGAAGAAGGGAACGAGGAAATGCAGCCAAGGTCTGGGAAGAGCTTTGGGTGGGATTCTAATGTTTAGACCTCGAGGTGTGGCTCTTCAAGGGGTTCTACAGATTTCCAGCGTCAGAACCACCAGGGGACAGGTACCGACGCAGGTTCCCAGGCCTCCCTCAAATCTCCTGAGTCCTAACCGATGGGAAGACGCCTGACACTTTACCTTTGAACACGTAAGTCTGAAGGGTCTGAGGGAGAGTTTGAGAACTGGTTAAAGTCAGGGCTTCTTCAATCCGAGGAGATACAAAACTACCCCAAAACCTTGTTAAATCTGTTAAATCTCGAGTCCTGGGAGTCCGATTCTTCTACTAGGTCCGGGTTGGGTTCATGACTATTCACATTAAACCTGTGGGCTGATGACCATTAAACAAAAGGGTGACACATTCACATCTGTATTTTAGAATCAAAAGGAAATAACCTCTGGTGGAATGACAGAACGGTTCAAACCCACCCTGCCGATGAGTAAATGAGTATTACCATTAAAGCGGGAGATGGTGAACATTTAAACCATGCAAGAGGGATACGAAAGAGCTAAAATCACTGACTTGATAATTAATTAAAAGCAGGGTGATGGACCGACTCCAGGGTGAGGAGCTGAAGACGAGTCTAAGGCTTCCAGCCCACAGACGTGGGCCAAGGCCCTCAGGAGAGCCAGCTGGCACACGGCCTTCTGCAAATGCTGCCTTGTTAACAGGCATTTATTATGAACCAGGGGTTATGCAAGGCCTGGAGGGTGCAAAGGTGATCGTACATAGTCTCCTTGCTTGAGGGCTTTGCCATCTGACTAGGGAGAGGACAGAAAGACCGACAGACAGGCCAAATCGATGTGTCCACTGTACGGTGAGAGCACAGAGGAGACTGAGCCAGGCTGAAGGTTCAGCAGGGTTTTCTGGACGAAAGGATCCTTAATATTATTCCTAGCATCACGAAATCAAGGAAATCTGCTCTGACAAGTTTAAGGGGAGCAGTATCACACAGAAAGGTCCCGGGCAGGAGATTCTGGTTCTTAGCACTCTCTTGGGGAAGATATAGTATCACTGTTTCACAGAGAAGGAAACAGAAACAGAGATACGTGCATGACACTTACTCAGTGTCACCTGAGTTACATGGAACGATTTCTGTCTCCAAAGGCTATACCCTCTCAGGAAGAACACCAATTTGCATTTTGGATATTTTGAGTTAGAGATGGGTGAGAGACAATGGACTGAGGTGGAAAGGCAGTTGGTATAGTATGTATCTGGTACTTAAGATAAAACATGGCTAAAGACAGACCTTCTGGAATCATCTTCACAGACGCTAAGTTCAAACAGACAAGAATCAACTGGGTATCTCTACAGAGCCAGGTTCTGTAGAGACGTGATACAAGGGGAGAGGTAACCAAATCCCTGCCCGTGAAAAGTGACACATCAACAGTTCTGAACTTGAAGTTCACGGACAGCCCATTTTGGTTAAATTGCCTCCAAAGGTACTATGTACAAAAATGTTGGTGTATGTGCATTTTTCTAGGGTGAAAAGATCCCTGATCCAAAAAGAAGTTAAGGACCACAGATTGAAGACCTGGCAGTGTAAAAAAAATAGTATGTTTCTTATCCATACATTGTAACAGATTATGAAAAACGACACACATATTTGTGAGTTGTTTGTGCAGTCCTACATGAAAATGAATGTCAATTATGGAAGAGCAACACCTCGCTTACTTCAGCATGGTGACTGAAGCAGTAACATATCATTTTAATTGTTGCCGAGACATAGTCTTACAGTTTTGAGATTCAACTTGGAAGTCACATTTTCACACAAAACAGCAAATGATAAACCCTCTTTGGCAAAGCAGCAGAGAAGAGTCAAATGAAACAGAGAAGCAAACCAGAGCTACGTAGAAATGACATGAAAATACAATAGAAGATTCTGTAAAGAATATGATGGAAATTTTACAGAGCATATTGATGGACAGAACAGAAAAAAAAATTTCTTGGCTAAAAAAAAAATCATTGTCAAACTTAAAAATAAGACTTTTGAGCAACTACAGACTGTGGGAGTACGGATGACTCTTATTTTTTAAGTATTAATTGTGCAAAGACGGTAATAGCTGCCCGTACAAGAGCTGAGTACTTCTAATTGCGAATGTTAGCAATTTACATGGATTTGCCTCTTTTAATTCTCACAACGATTACTGTGAGATAAGAACTTAATTTTCTCAATATTCCCGAAGAGAAAACCAAGGCACAGAGGGTTTAAAGGACACGCCCAAAGTCTCCCAGCTAGGAGGTGGCAGAGCTTAGGGTTTGCACCCGGCGTTCGGACCCTAAAGACGACCTTTGCTCAACCTCGTCACTGCAATGCAAGGCCTGGATCGGAACCAGCGTAGACCAAAGCAACCTGGATCCATGAACCATCCAGATGATTCCAGAACGAGAGCGAAGAGAGCCTCTTGTAAACCATCGCTGCTCAAAGCAGTCTGCAGCCCTGGCGTTACCTGGAGTTTGATATAAATGGACAGTCTGAGGTTTCACCCCAGACATGCCTAGACAGACCTGCATTTTAACAAAACCCCCAGCCGTCTTTGGGCAAAGGTGGAGAAGTGATACTCCCAAGCCACATCTGAATACAGACATTAATAGTCAATCCCAAAACGTTGCAATGTTTGATTTTTACTGTTTACATATAAAAATTATGCTGATTTTTTTATGTGTGTCAGGAATCAAGCAAACGCTTTCTGTCACGGGCCAGACAGTAAACATTTTAAGCTTTGAGGGCTACGGTCTCGGTTACTACTCAGCCCTGTTGTGGTTGTACAAAAGCGGCCCCAGACGATAGCTCACCAAATGTCTGTGGCTGTGTTCCAATGAAACTGTTTTAACGGGCACTGAAATTTGAGTTTCCTATACTTTTCCTATATCACAAAATATTCCTCTTCTCCCAGTTTTGTTTCAACCCAGTAAAAATGTAAAAACTCTTCTCAGCTTGTGGGCTACATAAAAACAGAGGACGGGTCAGGTTTGGCCTGTGGGTCACCGTTTGCCAACTCCTGATACATATTAAACTGTATTTAATTTTCATCCCATGTGCAGATTCAATCACTCAAAATTCATTCTTATTCTGCCTTTGGAGGACAGAATTCAATAACGCCTCCAGGTATTTTTACAAGAGCACAAAAGACATACCCCGAGAATGGCAGAGTGATTCCTTCATCCAGAATGGACAGATAAATAAATCTTTCCCCTCAAAGCACACACAGCCCTTGATGGAGTTCTTTGAGAATTACTTTCAGCTGCCAAAATCTTTCCCATCCTAGGCCATAGCTCTCCCCTGGGGACAACATACAAGATGGTCTATGCAGAAACAGAAAGGTTTGATCCCCCGGCCTCAGGGCTCCAAAGAGTATTTCGCGCAGCAGAACAATCTCACAAGGAGCAGAAGCGTCTCTTGCTACTGCCTGGCAGACCCTTCAGCTCCTCTCTCTGCCCAGGGCGGCTGCGTTTACTCCCCCACAGCTAGTGATCCCCAGTAAACTTCCTGCTCACAAATCTCCGTCTTAGAGTCTACTTCCGGGGGAACCTAATCTGCGGCACCTGCGATCTGGGGCCACTCTTGTCTTCTTTAGTTCTTCACATAAGCCACATTCTCGGCGCACCTCAGGGCCTTTGAACGCGCTATTGCATCGGACCGACTGCACGTGTCCCATCAACGTCTCGTTCTCAACCTTCACATGTCAGTTCATATATCAGAGATGTTATTATCCCTCCGAGACCATCACTATTAACTGCAGAACACTTGTTTTATTTTGCATGAAGAGTATGTTCTGTCTGGCTCACCGTTATATCCTGAATTCATGGCAAAGTCCTTGATGCTCGCCAAACATTTTCCGGATAACTGGATGTAACGCCTCCTCTAATTACCACATTAAAACCAATGTATCGTGCAATGCTAAACTGCAATCTCAAGTTTCTAGAATATTATTATTTTCTTGTGCTTGTCCTGAGCAGGTTAAGGCAGACTGGGACGATCTAGGAAACTCTTCCAACTTTTCAATCACCTCCTGCGATTCTTATCTGGCCTCACCCAAAGCTTTGAAAACGTTCTCAGAGCAATTTTACAGCGTCCATCATGGTTGAGTAACACAGTTGTAGAGTTGGGAGGAAACAGACCCCAAGAGAGGGGATACATTTTGGAATTTCTGAACAAGATACGGGATAAATTGATAATAGACTGTCCTCTAAATGCATCTCCTACTCAGGCGACCGCGTTCCAGTGTGCCAAGGGGAGCGAGTTTGCACGGGAGTGTAGAAGCAGTAAACCAATTTCTATTTTCACTTGCCGCGTGCCTCCTGAAGAATAAATTTGGGCTCAGGGGAGATTTAGTCAGAATCACAACAATGCCTCCCAGAGTCATAAACAACCCCTTGCATTTTCAGTTTGGGAAAAATATGAAGGTTTCTTTTCGTTTTCCTCACTTTCGTCTAATGAAAAAGTGGCACAGGCATCACGGGACACATGTTACAATGAAGTCTCTACAAATGCACAGACGACACTGATTTCTGGTTCTTCCCTGTGTGGTCCATTCCACCTCGGACTCCCTTACGAGTTATACTAAGGTGGTTCCTACTTCCTCGTCTCCTCTCTCAGCTGCCAAAGCCTGTGCATTCTCGCAATTACAGGTTCTCAGCTACACACACTTGTTACGTGCTTGAAGGGACAGAAAGTGCGCTTCCTCTTTTGGCAGCTGCTCAAGCCAGATGCCACACCGGTAGGCTGCAACTGGCTGGCAGATAGAAGAGAAAGGGTCTTGCTGGATAGACAAGCGAAGAGATATACACAAACCCATTTCAGCACTGAATCAGCAGGGCCTTGTTAACCTGCTTGGAAATGGCCTTCAGCCTCCTCCCGGAAAACAGGGAGGACACTGTCACGAGATCATGCAGCTGAATACTGATGGCTCCCTGTCTGGCTGGAATAGCAAGAAGCTTCATTTGGAGGCATCATTGCAGCATTCACGATGAGCTGGGAGTCGTTTAAGCAGCATCTGCTTTGGCAAGCAATCATCGCAGGGATGCAAGAGCTTGTTTATTTTAACAGCTAACTGTTTGTATCTTGAAAACCAATGACACTTTTCTGTAATCACTTCTGCGATGCACTTGAACCATTCTTTCCATTGTGTGTCTCAGCCAATAACAATTGACAGTGATTGGGGCAGAGTTAAAGAACCACCAATATTTCCACGTGCGTCTTTAGGGCAGGCGCGAAACCAAGGAAACATATTTTGGCTTGGCGGCTGAAAGCTTCTGTTGGCATGGTTAGAACCATTTCGAATAACTGATAAAATGGTGGTCACAGGTGTCTGGATGTAGACCTAGCACAGAGGTTCTGTGTGGCAAGAGCTGGCCCTTCTGACACCAAGTAGGCAAAGTACGCCATCCATAGAGCAAAACCACTCCCCCTCCCTTTCCTCTTCTCATATTACGGACGTAGGTGATACAAATCCACGACATTTCTTTGTACTGCTACCCAAGACAGAACACAAAGCGTCCGGTCAGGGTTTTAGGGCAATTTGTTTTCATTTACCAAAAGTCACCAGGCGAAGTAGGAGAGGGGAAAGCATGTCGTTCGGAATAGATTACGGGAAATCATTATTTTCTTTTATCCAATGTCGAATTCATCTGTCTAAGGGATCAGACATTTATTGTGCCCTGGATTGACACCTGCAGCTCCACTCCTGGGGCTAAACCACGGCACAGACCGGCAATCTCCATGACTCCGGGCAGGAGACGCTAATAATAATAATGAATAACCACTTGTGTTCTCTCGCTCCCTTCAACTGGAATCTCAGAATATTTTATGGACACAAATTCATTCAGCCTCTAACCACACCTGGGCATTCAGGAAGTGCTCGAAGGTTAGCTCTGTTATTATTTCACATCGTGCGTCTTCCCTCCAAGGAGCTCAAAAGGATTATAAATATATTACCAAAGTAGGTTAACTCATTACAGTTATGGGTCAGAAATGCATCTCTTCTGTCTCCTAAGCATGGGAGTTCCTAAGCTGTGAAAGATGGGGAAGGCTGAACACAACACAGCAGACTCCTGGCCTGAGTTCTGGCACTACCTATCGATACAGTATTTTTTCTATTAAATGTTGAACTTCTCTAGGAGCCAACGTGACTTTCCCTCTCTCATTCCACCCCTCAACTATATCAGGTCGGTGCAAAAGTAATTGCGGTTTAAAAGGGTAACAATAATTGCAAAAGCTGCAATTATTTTTGCACAAACCTAATACTAAAGGAAGCATTCGAGTTCGACGCAGGACAGTTTTGACGCAGAAGTTATCTGAGGCGCTGGATGGGGGTGTCAGTAGGGCGGACGACGAACGAGATGACTGCTCAGGTTCCATCTTTCATAAACAACAATTTATTCTCTCACAGCTCTTGGGGCCACAAGTCCAAAATCAAGGCGTGGATAGGGCTCTGCGCCTTCCAAGGGCTCCGGGACGCTCTCCTCGCCTCTTCCAGCGTCTGGTGACTCCAAGGGGGTTCCCTGGCGAGTGGCGCTGCCTGGAGCTTCTGCCTCCATCTTCACATGGCCTCCAACTCTGTGCATCTTCTCCTCTTCCGTCCCTTATAAAGACACTTGTCATTGGATGTAGGGTCCACGTGGATAATCCAGGATGATGGCATGGTGAGATAATTAATTTAATTATATCTGCCAAGACCCTGTTTCCAAACAAGGTCACAATCACACACGTTCTTAGGGGTACGACATACACATGTCCTTTTGGGGGCCATCCTTCAACCCGTTATCACCTAGGCAATGAACCCCAGTTTTCTCCATATTTCACTCTGGCACACATCTTCCTTTGAAAATAGAAGCAATGGGTGCCCTCAAGAGGGCAAATTTACACAGAGAAGCCACCACCACAACAGCGCTCTTTCTTCTGGAAAGACGAGTGTAGAATGTCAACCGCAGTGCACTCCGCCGTCCCTCACTTCATTTTGCCAAGTTGGACACAAGGGAGAGGAAAACAGCATTCCCGTTCAGTCTCGAGACGGGAAATTCCTCTCTCCTCCTTCCTCTCTGTCCCCTCCTATCTACTGTGCGTGACATTCTTTGAATACCGTCATCACTGAATTATTCGCTAAGGAATGTACAAACCCTGCTCAATATTCCTTGGGGATGAAGGGTACCTCCGTAAACATGAACGCTGCAGCTGGCAAGAGAGAAGCACGGGAGCCTTATGAATGAGGGTTTCAGCCCGAGTCAGACCCCATCAGAACGAAGGTCCTCTGCTAAAGAGCCAGCCAGGGCTGATCACTGAGCATGTACGAGGAGGACACTTTCCCAGACCCATGAACCAACTGTCTCCACAGAAGAGAAATGACAAGCAAACCTGTGGCGATGCCCATAACGGATGTTTTCAAGCCCCTCCGTGGGGAACGTGACCTGCCCCTGGAATTAACCTGAGACAGAGCAAGGGAGCCAGGTCTCTGAAGGGCTGGCGCCGGCAGTGGAGTCTGAGAAAGCACATCCTCGAATTGTCCTGCTCATTCTCTAGAGCAGGAGTGTCCAAACTTTTTTCAACGTTTTTCACCAAGGGCCATATGCGGGAAAATACACAAACAGCCGGGCCACTCACTCGGGGTGAAGTACGTATTGCCTCACCTGGCTTATTTAAATAAACTAAATATATTTTTGGAATTTGCTGCGGGCCAATTAACAATGGATTGTGGGCCGCAGTTGGCCCGCGGGCCGCAGTTTGGACACCCCTGCTCTAGAGGAACTCGGTCAGTTGAGCTTTAGCACGCCAAAAAAGTTTTGCAATGAACAGAGTTTCTCGATTTCCCTTCTGCAAGCCAGGCCTTGCAAAACTGGTGTAAAGGCCCGACATAAGACCAGTCAGAAAACGCTGGCTAAAGCCCTGAGGGCCTTGTCAAATGCTTTCTTCCGATCAAGCAAGTGGAGACACTCACAGGCAGTTTTTTCCTGAAGCCTCGGATGGTGTAGCCCATCCGAGTATTTGTAGTCAGTACGGTCCCTGCCTGTTCCCACACTTCGACGGTACAATCATATGTCTGGCAGGAGGGATACAATGACATAAGTCACATCTCTACCCTCTAGAGATCACCGTCTAGGAGGTAGAGAAATGCTAACAAAAGGAAATAAAGGAACGGTTGTAAAGGGGAAAATGATGCAAGAAGGGAACAAGTCATGCAGTCTCCCTGCACAGGTCAGAAAAGATCCTAAAGTAAAGAAAGAACTTGAGCTGAAACCTGAAGGCTTGGCGACATCAATGGCGAATGATGACAATAAAAACATCACCATCTATTGATCACTTATCACGCACCAGACACTGCACTCCACACAATGCATGACTGTCTCCGTGAATCTTCATAATACCCCCAAAAAAGAGGCGCAGAATGGTCATATCCTCAGAAAACGGTGGAATTTGAACCCAGATCTGTCTCGCCCGTAAGGGTATATTCTGAGCTCCTACATGATAATGTCTTTGGAAACAGATGCTGGCATTAGGGTTACTGTTATCTAATCGCTTGGTTTATGGAGCAACTCAGAGTGTGGAGGCAATTGGCCAAAGAGGAGAAATACCACCCAGAAGGACGCTGTGTGGATGGAGTAAGGCAGGGAGGGATCGCAGGGGAAGATTTCAAGCAATGGATGCTGCAGCAGTTAGACCACTAAGAGACAGCTGCCACGATGAGCGCAGGAGAAATAAGCAAACACAGTGTGTGAATGAACCAGAAGGGTAGCCATGGGAATTTCAGCAATAAAGAGAGATGAAAATCATTGCAAAGGGAAAGAGAAAGAAACACTGGAGCACTAAAGAGCAAAAGAAGGCTTTGAAAAAAAAACGTTGATAAATGTAAACGCATTTGGGGGGAGGGTTTGTGTGTTATAGGTCCTGTATATATTTCACATGTTGGATATATACATATATAGACATATACACAAATGGTTATGGGATGAAACTTATGCATTTTTTAAAAATAGTGTTTTCGACATTTATTTACTAGGGTGATACTCCTGTGAAATCTTAAATACAAAATCCGTGGGGATTAATGAGATCTTGAAACACATCTGCATGGTGTGTATGCCCCAAGAGGGAAGTGGTATATAAATACCAGAGATTATAACACGTTCTTCTCAGGTGGGGTTTGGGGGAGAATGTTGGCTAGGCATAAAAGGGGTTCATTGCAAATTCTTCTCTCCTACACAAGAGTTTGGGTCGCAATCTGCGGCTCTGGTTGATTCCTTCAAAGATGGCTCAGAGGTCTCTCTATCCCTAAAGCCCAGTGTGTTATAAACCTGGATCCACTCACGTGAGGACCACTGCAGACGGTGGTGCTCAGGCCACGCCCCAGACATCAGAATCACGGGCGGGGCATGAGGGCATGATTTCTATGGCCCCAGGAGACCCTATTCAAGGTCGTGGTCCACTGATCTAGAATACATTTGCTTAGCACACTTATCCTAAAAGAAACAAGAAAGCAAGATGAGATCAGCCTTCAACCTCTTGGGCTAGAAATGGTTTGCACGCTAAACTGGCAAATCTCTCACGTGGCTCCAAATGACAGACACAAACTCAGGGTTCACACTGGGAATAGCAAATGGCTGCGACCCACGAGGCAGGATGGTGGGCAGGCAAGCGCTGGAGAAGATGCTGGAAGTCCAGGGAGGTCAAAGCTGAGCTGAAGAGTCAATGATGCAGAACTACTAGCAGGAAGGAACCAGGAAATCCAGCGGAAGTTGCAAGAAAAAATTGCAGGGAAGACCAATTAATTCTGCCGCACCCATCTTCCTTCTCTCAAACTTTTTGACAGTAAGGATGTCCTGCTCATTCCAAAATGCCACCCCAGCTCTCCGAACCCCAGTCACCTGAGGACAGACCTGGGAAGCTACAGGTTCGATAAGCACCCATTTGGGTTTTTAATGCACCATTTACTCCTTGATGTCTAAGCAGCTTCATGTGACACCCAAGTAAATACTCTTCTACCTCTGAGTCTATCTGACCTGGTCTTGACACAAAAATGGTCCAACGTTTCAGCTCTTTCCTCTACTTTCTGCAGAAACAGGAAGCTCTTGTCACCTATTTAGGCTCCCGCCTTGATTCTAAATTCTTTCCTCATTTTGAAATTCTCTAGGGTTTCAAACATGTAGCAAGTCTCTAGGCACCTGTAGTTAGGCAAGAGGATTCCAACATAAGGGATGCTTCCTAAGGAAAGAAGTCAAATTACATAGTAGAACCAAGGCTTAAATTGGGTGAAATTTCTTAGGATCACAAGTTTATATCACCACATCTTTCTTCTCACCCTAACTGGGTATAAAAATGAGGTTTGGAAACCGTACTTTCAATGTTTGCTACAAGCACAAAGATTGAAGATGTCATCGTGACATATGTGTAGGCAAACGGAGACGGTGGGGAGTAGCTCTTGGGGACAAATGAATATTACACCGACTGTGGCTTCTGCTTCCCTCGTGCATGTGAGAGCATGCTCCCTGATCACCATGAAATGAGAGGAACAGAACAAGTGCCATTCTTGTCCCTCTACCAAATTGGCAGCCAGCTCCAAAATTGTGAACCTTCACTGGCAAATACTCACACTATGTCTGTCCTCCTTGAGGAAGACACGATGAGAGGGTGACTGTCACACTGAATGAGCACTGTACACACACAGGCTAAGAAGAAAAACCTCCACGCCAAGGTACATGAATGCAAGCCAGAGAGGAGTAGACAATTCCAACTTTCCAAGGTCAAACTGCCGTTTGTGAACAGGCATAGTGAGGAGCCGTAGTTCCCAGGAAAATACGTACGAGACGTTACTAAACGTTTCAGGCAAAAAAAAAAAAAAAAAAAAGTGACAACAGTTACAAGTCTGTGATTAACTAACCCTGCAATGTATAATTAACTCATAAAAGCTTTGACTGAGCAGTGCTCAAAGGGACCTTGCTATGTCTATGTGCCTCCACGGCAAATCAGCTGCAATTCCCCACCTATTTTCTTGCCAACCTCAATTTCCTCACAATACCTACCTAAATACGCTATATTCTACTATATTCTCCCCTAGCCTGCAGCCTGCCATCATCAGCCTGCGATGGGTACTTGTGGTGCCGTGCCCTTGGCAGAGCTACAGAACCTCTCTCGACCTCAATGTTCTCATCTCTTAGGACAATAAGACTATTATTCACATGCAATTATTGCAAGAACCATAAATTAGAACACGGATGCCAATGCATAGCTCAGTGCCTGCCACATAAATGCAAATTATTACCATGCAGCATAATGTAGATTATATATGACATAATGTAGTCATTACAATATTATGTTTTACATAATAAGGTTAACTATAGTAATTTTTTATTTTTTATTTTGTAGTCCAGTTCTTGTAATTTTAATTTTTGAAAGAAACCCATCCTCCAAACGTTGGGGAAAACTGGCTTGGTTTTCGTATTTCTTCAGGCTGTTATCTCATCAGACGAGCTGACCTCATTTCAGACAGGCCTTGTTACTGGGTTTATTTAACTCATGGTGTCAAGTGGCGATATAAAGAGGCAGTTGATTTGCCTCCCAGCAAGGAAAGCAAGATGACCATTTCTCCCCGCTAATGTCTCATTCTCACCACTTTCCTTCCACCAGCGTTCCCTGTACATGGGCTACCCACGTGATGGAAAGTGCTGGCAGGAGAAAGAGGACGAGGACCCCACATGAAGAACCTGGGGCACTCCCTCATCCCAGGCCCAGAGACGTTTAGAGGAATGAGAACACAGTCCATACTTCTCCCATTACCCTTTTTTCTACTGGCAGAAAATGATACTTTAATTGAAACTTTTCAAAAGTTGATCATTTATATAATCTGTTGACAGTCCCTAAACCATGAAAACTGCATAATCCTGCATAAAAGGATTACGACACAGACATATCTGGCAAGTGTGGCCCAGAATGCTTCTCATTTTGCTTGGTTTCAAGACTGGTCTGAAATTGTTCTACAAGACACGAAGTGTGGGACACTTACCCCCCAGACATATGACACTCGAATCATAGTTTCCTAAGTCTAGAATCCTCCTGAACGAGTTAAGACAAAACTTTATGACGATCCCTTTTATGTTGAATATTTCTTGGTTCTCCCGACCTCTTCAGAAAGCAGAGAAGATTTCAGCTGTTAGAATCATTCCCAGTGAGATCTTAAGTAAGGAGACTGCCACAAACTATTGCATAACCCTCCTCTTTACCTAACAGAGTAAAAAAAATGTAGTGTGTCAACTAAAGGAAAATTATAAATAAAGAGCCCTCTGTGCACACCTGCCGAAGGCCAGGTGTTGTGTGTCTAACAGACCAAATGGTTATTCAGGGTTTTAGCCTTTAGGGAGGGGTTACTTTTGTCATGGGAAAAATTAACGATATTTATTTATTTAGGTAAAAAAAAAAAGTGAAAATGTAATAGATCTTGAGCTATAGAAAGATATTTCATTCCGTCCCTTTGCACAGCTTTCCAGGGGGGAAAATGGAATTTTGGCTAGGCTCCATGATGCAAGGAATTTCGTCCATTTAGTTTACTAACTAAACAAAATACGGTGTGTGTGGTCTGTCTCTCTCTCTCTCTCTTTCTTTCTCTCTCTCTGTATATTTTAAATGAATCAGTAATGAATAGCTAATAAATACATCAGTCTGCAGAGAACAGGAAGTCCTTTTTTGGGAAGTTCAAACATTGGTCATACCACCTCAGTCAACACAATAGCAAAACTTATAAAGATTGGACATAATAGCATTACGGGTATGCTCTGACTTATAAAACAAATCAGGTAAAACTGACATACAAAAAAAAAAAAAATTCAACAATTCCTTTCTTAGATTGCAGCATCAGAACTGTTATGAAACTTACTACATTGCATTTGCTCTAGAGGCATGCTCAATCCCAGTTTTCTCATGGAAACACCCTAATCAAGTTGTGACTTTGCCCAGACCTCCTCTGAACTTATTCTGACCTGGGGATCTTGTGCCAAATGTGAGATCCAGCCTGCAGACATGAATGCCAATCTGAAGGATGAACCAGCCAGGCCGTTTGGGAGCTTGTCCTCTGAAAACCACGCTAGTCGGAGGCTCTTCTCAGCAGCTCTGGAAAGCACCATTACCTCCTGTGTCCACGCTGTGCAGGAAGAATGTAATGAACTGCTGGGGACGAGCCCCCTTAACCATTCAGGTGAAGAGTCAAAATTTGCCCATCCCTTGTTAGATTTGGCCAAAACAGATTTTCAATAGCAAGGGAGAAACTCATCATGGACAGAATAGGCAGGATGCCATTCTGGAGGAGTTAGCTCTTTGTGTTTTGTTTTTGTTTTTTCTTCAATTTACGATGACATTATCCAGATAAACGGGATGTGAATTACTAAAAGTTAAATTTACCTAACTCGGGTTGGCAATAGTAAACATCAAACCCTACCATTGTTTTGTTAGTTTGTTGTTTTTCATCTATAGCAGCAGTTTCCATCCTGAATAAAAAAAAGGTCAACACTTCAGTCAACGCCCAGAAAACTGCTTAACTTGCAGCCTGTTAATCTATGCAGTCAACTGACGTGAATGACATGATGTGAGAGTATCACTGAATGAACACTATTTGTCAGATATGTTTCAAGAAAAAATGCTGAGAGCTATTGTTCTGGAGATGGATGGATGAATGGGTGGGTGGGTGGGTGGGTGGGTGGAGGAGAGTGTGTAAGATAACGATTATGAGATACCTGAATAGAGACTATCTGGATTCAAATGCTGGCTCTGCCACGGCCTGCCTCTGTGACTGGAAAACCTGCACGAACCTCAGTTTTCTCACCTTTCAAATGGAGATGATGATGATGATGATGATGATGATGATGATGATGATGATGGTGATGGTGGTAATGGTAATGCTGGTGGTGGTGGTGGTGGTGGTGATGGTGGTGGTGGTGGTGGTGGTGGTGGTGGTGGTGGTGGTGGTGGTGGTGATGGTGGTGGTGGTGGTGGTGGTGATATTGTGATGGTGACAACAATGCAAGCCTCGTAGGGCTTTGAGAGCTGAGTGACTACATATGCTCTACAGCACCTGAAACAGTGTGTGGCATATTGCCTGCACTCAACAAATGTTAGCTCTTATTATGATAGATAAAAATTTGACACTTAACTATATTACTTATTTCTTGTATTTCTACAAAACTTGGGAGTTCACAGAGATTGTTCACATGGTTTCAATCACTTGGTCATCAACACAGGCATATGATGTAGCTATAAAACAGTTTTACATAAGAGCAACCAATTGGGAAGCAGCATACCTTGTATTAAATCAACTTTCAGAAAACGAAACACTAGAGATCTGGACTTGAAACCCAGGCTTTGCCAATTATTAGCTCAGAGATTCTGGAAAAGTCACTTAACCTCTGTGAACTCAGTTTCCTTATCTGTAAAAATGATAAAATGAGGACACAGTTATAAATTTTTAGATTTGTCCTGTAATTCAATAAATATTTATGTACCAGGCACTATGCTAAGAACTGGATGCCAGGCATTTCAAGCAATCGATAAATATTCATCATTTTCACTGCCTCTACCATTAGCTGCTATTCCTGAGATCTCAAAGGAAGAGGCTAGCAAAACCAGATCTTGAATTCAGAGCATGCTTTTTCGTAATAACTTAGTGACATGTTCTAAAACTCTTCTGATGGGTAAATCGTCAGTAGAGTTTTGGGAAGGTAAAACTTCCTTCTGGACAGAGCGCTTGGCAGATAAAGGATTTGGATGAAAACAGACTTTAAACATGAGCTCGTTTTGTTTAAATTGTTTTGTTTTTACTTTAAATCAATGTGATTGAGGTTTAACTTACATATAGTAAAATACACTTATTTGAACGGTATACTTTGGTGCATGTTCACAAGTGTATACGAGGTCTGACTATTAAGTTCGTGAACTCATCCTAGAAAAAGTGCCACATCCCTCACTGCTGAATATCACTACGGTCACCTTCGAAGGACTCCCCTTGGGAAGCTATGCAGTGATGCCAGTGCCTAGTCCACCCTTCAAAGCAATTCTGGAACTCTTTTTCTGGACTGGCCATCAGAGCTGTCATCATATTACCCTTGATGTCCTGAATGTCATTAAAATGTCTTCCTTTCAATATTTCCTTTATCTTCAGGTAAAGAAAGCAGTCATTGGGGGCCAGATCAGGTGAGTAGGGAGGGTGTTCCAATACAGTTATTTGTTTCCTGGCTAAAAACTCCCTCACAGACAGTGCCGTGTGAGCTGGTGCATTGTCGTGATGCAAGAACCATGAATTGTTGGCGAAAAGTTCAGGTCGTCTAACTTTTTCACACAGCCTTTTCACAACCTTTTCAGCACTTCAAATAGTAAACTTGGTTCACTGTCCAGTTGGTACCAGTTCATCATGAATAATCCTTCTGATATCAGAAAAGATGAGCAACAGCGTTGCAACAAGTTCGCGAACTTCATTGTCACACCTGGAACGTGTCGTCACCACCATAATGAAAACGGGAACATTTCCATCACGTCAGAAGTTCCCTCATCCCCTTTGCAGTCAGCGGCCCCACCCTGTCCCCAGGCAAACGTCAGTCTGCTTTCTTCCGCGTTCAGTTGGCTTTGCTTGTTCGATGGTTTTATAAAAGAGCATTACACAATGCATAGTCTTTCTGTGCCTGACTCTCTTCACGAAACATGTTTCTGAGGTTCATTCATGTCATCACATGTATCAGTGTGTGCTCTTTTTCATTGCTGACTAGTATTTCATTGTACTGTTCTGCCTTCATTTGTTTATTCCTCCATCTGTTGGTACACACTTGGGAGGTTTCTGGTTTGGGCTGAGTTGAGCTGAGATGAACAATCATGTGAATATATGTTTTCATTTCTCCCCGGTAAATACCTAGGCATGGGATTACTGAATCATGATAAGTGTACGTTTTAATTTCAAGATTGTTCGAAAAAGTTTTCCAAAGTGGCTGGACCTTATGACACACCCACTAGCAGGGTAGGAGAGTTCCAACTGCTTTATAATCTTGCCAACACTTGGTTCATTTTTAATGGACAGAATTCTCAGTGGCAAGGCTGAAGGGATCACCACGTGGACGGGTACAGGACTCTCAAATGCCTTCGCAAAACGTTTACTGTGTGCTTCTATAAGGGAACTAGCCTGAGGTTTTCCCCATACACGCAGAAATCACAAAACGTCTTCAGCACTGAGTGAAGACAGCAAACAAAAGACGCATTGATGGAGGGGGAGAAACTGAGGAAAAGAAGAAAAAGTGAATGAAAAGTAGCAGACTGTACTAAAAACGACAAGTTGCATCTCTCACCAACCAACATGGATAGAAAGAGAAGCTCCAGAAATTTTTTGTTAGTTAACTGTCTATTCATAAAACCAATTAAGAGGCATGTAAAAAAAACACTGGGCAAAAACCTTGTTCCAGTGGGTTAGGCTGGGCGGGTTTTGCTGCTGCTGTTACTAGGTTTTGCTCAGATGTCTGGGGCCTGGATGTAGCAGTTGGTGAAGCCTCTTCGTTAGCTTGCTACTGAGAATGTAAACACTGGAATTGGTTATTTTAGGGTCAGGCACTGGAAAAGATTCTAATAAAATAAATTGACCAGCTTCCTACAGATGAGAAAACTCTAAAACCTGATGGCTTTTTGCTGGTAATTGCAGTAGTAAATTCAGGTAATGCTAGAAAAACGTCAGGCTGCTTTCTGGGATAAAAGGCTTCTATGAAACTCTGAAAATATTATTAAGGGGGCTACGCGACTGCTGAGGGAGAAGTGTGCAGGCCTTCTCCTTCACAAAGCGATGCCAGACACGATAGGTTTTGTATTATTAATACCTTTGTGCCTGTATTGGATTTGAAGATTCAGGAACATGCATCTATATTTAATTTAGACGTCTGTCTGTGTGTGTGAAGAGCGGAGTATGGATGGCGTGTGGGAATGGCTCCCTACATTCAATAATCCTGAACATGGTCATTTCGCATGGTTTGTGCTCCCTTACATCTTTCCGTCGCTTTAGCACAGATCCACTCGTTTAACAAACTGTAACTGATTGCCCAGGTGCTGCTAGGCACTGTTCTAGAAGCTGGAGATAGAGTAGTGGGTAAGACCAAGTCCCTTCCTTCATGGAGCTCCTGTACAGAGAGGGAAGACGCATAATACACACACACCCTTGAACGTACGCCATGTCAGATGGTGCTGAGTGCTGTAGAAACAATGCAGGAAGTAAGGCTGGCAGGAACTCATGTGTGGGGCAGCGCTTTAGGCTGTCAGTTGGTCAGGGAAGGTCTCATCATAAAGGTGACCTGGGAGCAGAGACGTTTGTGCAGAGCAGGCTACGCAGATCTCAGGGGGAGAGCGTTCGAGCAGAGGGAACAGCCAATGCAAAGAGGATGAGTCTGGGTCAAGTTCGGTGTGTCCCAAAAAGAGCAAAGAGGCCAGCGTGGCAGCTGCAGAGTGAGAGGGCCAGGGGAAGTATGGGGAGATGACACTGAAAAGGCAGTAGGGGTCACATCTTGTACAACGTGCTGCTTCCATCCGTGAGAACGCTGGTGTTCGTGAAGTGAGATGAAGCCCTTGAGGGACGTGTGTCCTGAGTGTCTACTTGTGTCTGACCTTTCTCTGTGCACGAGGATGTGACAGAGAGTAAACAAGACACTTCTTCAATAGGACAGGTGAGGTTCACACCATCCCAGAACTGCTACACCGGCTGAGTGTGTCTCAGGTACAGGAGCCACAGACCTAGAGGGCCCAGCTCTGCCATGAAAGAATCCCCAGTATAGTTGGGGAGCTGGGAAGAGTCAATGGATATTTCAGCTACAGTGTCATCGGGGAATGATCTGTGCATTACAGGCTTACAAAGGAGAGGCGAGGCAAGGAAAGTTCCCGGAGGCGGGTGTGCAGATGACAGTGGTCAGTCTTACAGACAGCAAGCAGCCTTCTTACTGTGGCCTCGCATGACGGAGAGGAAGCTCGGGGCCTCTTCCTTTCCATCCTGGGGCGCCACCCTCATAACTCATCTAACCTTCATTATCCAAATCCCCATCTCCTAAGCGAATACCATGACATTGAGGGTTGAAGCTTTGAAATATGAACTGGGGGCGGGGGACACATATTTAGGCCGTAACAGTAAATAGTCTCCCCATTTTTACAGAAGAGGAAACTAGACCACGCGGCCAGGGGCACGCAGCTAGTAACTGTAGAGCATGGATTCGACCCCAGGTCTTTCTGCTTTCGTAGCACAGGCTTCTCAAGGGCAGGACCCCTGGACCAACAGTTACAGGTCTCTCACCTGACTTCAGAGACAGCCGATACACGTTGCCTTCAATTTTTCCGTAATTACATCTGTCCTCGGACCCTTTATTCTTTGCTTGGATGAAAAGACGCCCTTGATCTCTCAAAAGTATATTCGTGGAATTTACAGAAAAGTATCTGGCACTTCATTGTTATCACAATGGTTGATATTTTTGTTGTTATTACTCCTACCTCAATGACTAACTCATCTCGATTTTCTGAATCCATTTCTTCCTTTCACCCTAGAAATTTACTCATATTTTGTCACTAATCCTCCTATCAGGGAGAACACTTTTGGTTTTCCGTGATTTAAAACCCAACTCCTATTGGCTTAAACACGTTGCCTGATGATACTGAAATATCTGGACGTACATTTCCAATCAGACAAGGCTGATCAAGAAGCTCAACCGATTCACCCCGTCTCGCACCACCTCTCCACTCTGTTTTTCAGGGTGTCAGCTTCGTTCTCAGGCTGTACACAACAGAGCCCCCCATGGCTCAAGGCTTTCCCTGGCTATAGCGAATGAAATGGCCACGGCGGTTCCAAGGCTGACATCTATCTCCACGCACTGCCTACAGAGAAAAGGGTCGCTTGCAGAGGCTCTAGGTCTTAGGATTCACTCTCTCCCATCGGCCAGAATGGTGTAGGGCAGTTCTATTTCACAAGGCTCCTACAAGGTGGAGAAATGAGCAGGACACAGACACAGAGGGAAATCTGGGTGCTGGCGGCAGGAGAAGGGGAAGACTGATGTTTACTTTTCAACCAACACATGCACTATATGATCCTTAGAATCAAAGCGATAAACGTTTAAAAATTCAAATTGAGGCCCCTTATCTCCAACCTTCCAAACCAGAATCTTGCCTTGGAAAGCTGGGATCTGCATTCTATAAAACCTCTCCAGGCGAGGGGATCAAAGCATCTCATGCCTGTTTATGCCTTTCTTGACTGTTATAACACAGCAAAGTAATCCAGACATATATTAAAAAGATAGAAAATAACACTTGCAAAGAAACATGAGAACCAAGGGAAGTGACTCTGCAAACAGGAAAATGTGATTGTTTCCCATCAGCATGACTGCCTCCGATCTCTTCTAGAATAAAAGCACACGCGCTCCAGGGACATCTGCTCCTGATCTATCAGACTCACTAATACAGATTTATTCTCTTAGATAACATGATGAGTGCTTGCTTCTTTGAAAGCAATCAGGAATCCATTTATTCTCCTGGGTGCCCCGACCCCATCCTGGGGAAGCAGCATACATAACACCACAGAGAGAAATCTAAAACAAACGGTCGTCTCCTCTGATGACACAAAATAATCAGAAACTTTCCAAATAGGAAAGATGGGCATTTGCATTACTGGGAGAGGAAGAAAGGCTAGAAGGATGAAATCCAAAATGAACGCTTCCTCCTGGCACGAAACCTGCTCGCAAGCGTGGGCTTCAGGGCCTAACATAGCCCCGGGTGCCAATGAGCTTGAAGAGGCTCAATTGAGTCTGTCGGGCCCCGAAGAGACCCAAGGCACCTCCAGAGTGGCGTGTCTGGAGAATGAAAGGAACAGAACAAACGTACGGCCAACTCCAATCCCTCACCTGCCTGAGTGATGGTTTAAAGCACTCAACCCTCAACCGATTAAGTGTTTAAAAAATAAAACAAAGGGAAAGAGAGAGGAAAGGGACAGGGGGGGTGGCAGGTTGCTGGAGGGACTCTGGCTAAGTCATTTTCCTGAACCACTTTTGCTCTCCTAAGGTTAGAAGGTTCTTTTCCTATCTTCTTCCAGCTGTGTGTAGTCTTGCTTCCTCTTAGTTCGCCCACCTCTCAGACCCCTTCCCATGTCTCTCTCTCTCTCTCTCTCTCTCTCTCCCGCCCCCTCTCTTCCTTTATTCCAACTGTTACGAGGAAACTGGCATGATGGATAACAGACGTTCCTTGACATACTGTGTCATTCATCACACAGCAGCCCCAAGCCTGCGAACAGGGTCTTTCCCATATGTCACTGTCGCCTTGTGCACAGTCCCCATGCATCAAGAAGAAAGGGTTTAATACGATGTGCTGTAATTCCTGAGTCACAGCTCATTGGAGGGGTTTGGGATGCCAGGTTCCCTTTCCTTTCCACCTTATTTATTTGTTTCAACTGTGCCTGATAAATGGATGAATGAAGTCATCTGCGGCCAGATAGAGGGGGAAATTGACCCCAGAGCTGTGCTTCAGGCTGAAAGGAAAAAGGGAAGGTCGGTTTGTCCAGAGTGGTAGCAGAAAATGCAGGCTGTACTGTATTGTCACACTCCCCGGCAGACTCTTACTTATTTTCTATGGAGTCCAGCATCGGCCATGCTTGACAATGAGGAGCGTTCAGCGGGAAGATCTATTTAGAAATCCAAACTGACACGAGAATGTCCTGCTGTGTCCCCACAGGGAAGCGAGCTTCCTGCATCAGCAGAAGTTCCCCTGACCAAGCTTCATTTATGGCTGCTCCTGCTTTGGCTGAAGCAAATGGGTTGCACGGTATTTCCCGTTAGAACCCATTCATCCCAGAAGTATCTCCATAGCAACAAGTCTCATCTTGGTAAGCACCAAAGGCTATCACGAGTTCACGCGCTTTCTGGATTTCAGTCTCTCTAGATCCCCATGGCAGACGAGCTACTCCTGTCAGCTTGCCAGGGGGTCAGGATGACCCAGAGTGATGGACTTTAACTGAGGGAGGCACCAGTGTGGTTGTTCTTGACCCCCACCCCCAGGCCTTAGGTTCAATCCACACCCACTCCCGTGGGAAGCAGGTAGGATGATACCCAAAGTAATAGCAGGTAACATTCACAGGACAGAGTCACCAATTTGCTCACGTTCCTGCTCACACATGCGACGACAATGTGTCCCCTTCCTTTTCTCCTAAAAAGACACCTCCCCCCACCCCACTGGATAAAGAATCTCTTACCCTTTCAATTTGGGGTGTGCCAATTTTTTCTGGTTTAAATCGTCTTTGGGGGTTTTACATAAACCAATCATGAGTGCATTATGTGCATTTTAACATTTACCCAGGAAGGGAGAGTTACCCCCACCTTTTTTTTAAACTATTCTATGCATCCCTTGTGAAAAGAGCATTAAATTAGCTAACCCAAAATGCCTCAGATCCCGATGAATGATTTTCGAAATATCATTTTCTCTTTTACTGTCATTTTTATGCAGCCTGCAAACACTGTTTCCATTTCATAAAAATATAATATGGCTGCACGGGAATCACAGACAAATTATGGTGGAAAATTAGTCAATAAAATTTTATTCTATGAGCCCTTAATGCTTTGATTAATATTGAGGAACTTAAAAATTAATTTCTTCCCAGAGCAAGATTTACTGCTGAAAACTCCAGAGGTAAAGCTGGCCTGGGTACCTACTAGCAGACCCTTCAGGATCTCATTGGTTGTCCTCATCTGGACTGTGTGCACTAACGTCGAGATCCTCCCTAAGTACACTGAGCATACCTCTGTTTATACATCCTCTCTGCCATGGGCTGCTTGAGTGACTGAGGCCTGAGGAACACAGCTGTTGCAAAGAGCAGGACTTCACTCATTTCACGATGCCTGAAGAAAATGTCTATGAGGTAGAAAGACATAACAACTGCATCAAGTTATCACTGCCTGGTCGTGGCTTCAAACACGATAGATTGCTGTCCTTTCCTCAATGTGGCTTTTTTTTTTTCTTTTTCTAAATTCCAATTCACGTCCCTGTTGATAACTGTAGTTCAATCTGGCTAAACTGAAATGGGTTTATTCATTTATGTATTCACTCATTCATTCATTCTTTGAACAGTCCCCACTATCTTGGAGTTTACAGTCTTCTTGGAAAAAATCAAAATCGACCATAAAGGTCTGTAAATACTGAGCCACCAGAATGGGGCCACCCGTGGAGTTTACCTGAAAAAGATGGCATGGCTACCGTGGGCTATCAGAGAAAGTCCATACGGGGAAGAATGTAATTATCCTGGCCAGAGTTTTCACACTTGTGACCCATGGATAACTATTAAATTACTGCATGAGTGCCCACGTTTAAATATTGGCAGATAACACTTGATGTTTTAGATTTCCAACTACTCGTGAAAACGGGTCACATCTAGCAACGTGAGTTCCATGTTACCACACAGAAACAACCAGGTGGAGAGGCGATGTCACTGCCCCCTGAGCACGTCCCAGTTAAAATGTCCTCGCCAGGCCCCTTTCACACACTGGCCCTGCTAGCCCAGCCACTATAGACGTTTGAGGCTGCCTCCCCCAAGCAAGAGAATAAATAAAACCCCCAAGCAAGAGCGTAAATAACAGGCAGGGTTTGGTAAGGTGTAAGAGAGTGTAAGAGGACGGAGGTGAGGTGCCAGATAAAAGACAGACCTCAGTGAAACTTGAATTTCAGGTAAACAGATAAAATGTGAAAAAAGTATATCCCGTTACATAGTACATGGAACATACTTATTTCTAAAAAACTGTTGCTTGTTTATCTGAAATTCAAATTTAACTGGGTGCCCTGTATTTTCACTTGCTAAATCTCGTTACCTTGGATGATTTAAGGAGGTGTTCCAGCGGTGGAGCAATGAGAAGGTTACTCTGGATAAAATGAATGGTAGGGAAAAATAGGGAAAGGACAAAGCAAGCGCCTGAGTGAGGGGGTGTTCCAATCTGCTCAGAGCATGTGACTGGGGAATATTAGGAAATAATGAGAAAATAAACATAAGGACTTAGCTATACTGAGCGTTTTGGGCCCGATGCCTAGATTAGCTCACGTTTTTCTCGTAACCCATCTATTATATTCTTCCTTGTATTAGTGAGGAAACTGAGGCTTGGCTGGATTATGTACTTTGGCCAATGACACTTGGCTGGGAATTGGGAGAGGCTGGATTTGACCACAGATGGCTCGAGCTCATACACTTAACTAGGCTGCCACCCAACATAAGAACAGAAGGAGGGGACAGATGAAGAGATTGGGAGTTCTTAAGGATAGGATTTGCACTTTTTTCAGCTTTTGATCATTTCACCCCAAAGTGCTTCATAAGTATGAGCTGAACTTGTCAGAAGTTCCTGTAAAACTGGCAGTCACATTAGTCACTTACCAGAATTACGATCTTCTGAGATTATGCCAGAAAAGGTATCGGGGCCGAGCTAAATGTGGGCTGGGGCAAGAGGGTGTAATATGTGAATACCGAGAGGAAAAAGGAATTGACACGACAGGATACGATAGTTCCAGGCAGGTAATGGACAGTGGAGAACAGACTGCATCTCATTCCGTTTCTTAATGTCCCATAATGATAACACAACGTCCCATAATGAAGACCTGCAGCAGGAACCCTGCTGCCTCCATCTGATTTATAGCCCTCTCCCTGTCTGGTCGGGGAAAGGAAGGAGGGTGTCACCGAGCTAGTGTTCCACAAAAAGCCCATATTATTTCTGTAAGTACCAGGCCTTTGGGCAGACGGTGTAGGTCAGAGTCGGAACACGCTTAGAAATCTAGATGCGACAGCAGCATTTATGATTGATGTTTCATGCTTCACCTCTCTGAACACACCTTAACACGCACACTCAGCGTCCTCCGATGGAGCTGATTTATAAAATTACGGAAACAGTAATCCATTCAGAGTCTCCCTTTATGCTGATAGTAACTAGGAGAAAAGCCTGTTTTAAAGATGGTTTCGATGGAAAAATCACGGAGAAGTTCAAATTCATTTGATGCAAAAAAGAAACAGATGTCAGCTCAAATAAACACATAAACATTCAAAACAAACAAACAAAAAACCCAAAAAACTTGTTCTAACGGCTTTGCACGATGATGCTATTTCAAAATTTAGCAGAACAGGTTTGTTTTATTTCAGTGGCGTTTCAGAGACTTGAAAAGATTAGAAGTCCTACCTTTGGTGATTATTTATTCTTTACTCCCCCACAGTTGTTTTCCAGAACCATAAGCAGGTCCTCAGGCACCGTCTTTGAAAATTATTCATACATTCCTTCCTCAGTCTTTCCTTAGCTGATCCATTAAAAATAATTAACTTTTGGTCCCTACTCCTCATGAAAACTTCTGCTCTGCTTTATTGGTAAAATGATAATTCTGAGATCACGGTTGTCAACTAATAGTAATTATCACTAATATAATTCTTTCCATTAACTTAGTGTAACTAATGATGCTACTTAGTGTGGAGTCGTCATGTTCTAGGCCACGCTTCTGGTATTGTCACTCTATGACACCGCTTGTCACTTAGTGGGAATACATTCAGTGCCCCTTGACTAGATGGAAACTCACTAGAATTCCCTGACCTCCAAGCTCTTCTTGTACGTAAAGCCAATCCCAGACAAGAGCATCTTTCTCAACAAGCAACTTGCTCCCATTCACCTGATCGACACACTTACCCCATTGTATGTCTATGTTTTCCTTGCCTTCATTGTATCTTTCCCCATTTACCTATTTCAGTTACTTATTTGGAATCTCCAGCCTATCATTTGTTGCAGGCCTCCCCTTTCTCTTCGATGCATAGTGCAGGGCAGGAGAGTTTAGTCTTCATAAGACACCACTCGATAAGTTGAGTCTCCATACGATACTACTAGGTTTCCCCCGCCACGCCCACTTTTCCTAATTTAATTGATGGTCAACACTGAGAGAAACGCAAAGTACTATCATAGGGAAGAAACTGAATTTCAGTGTTTTCTTAGACTCTGATGAACCACAGTGAGAATAAATTTTAGCTACAATAAGAGGCCAATATAGTTGTTGTGAATAATTATTATTGCATTGTTACTGATATGAATTGTAATAGCAATAGCTTTAAATTTATTGTGCATTTATTATATGCCAGGCAGTGGGGTAAGCACTTTATCGGATTATCTCATTTAATTGACAGGTTCTATTACCTACTCCACTAGCGGGAACTGCAGCCTCAACATTACCAGAAGTTTGGGAATTCTGGCCCTCATGCCCATTTGTTTCACTTCCAGTCTGCATGAGGTTAAAGACCAACCTGAAAGAGAACTCCTCATGTTCCAAATTCTAAAGAAGCCCATTGAGTCTTAACAAAACAACACAAGGCCGTAAGTCTATAATTTGGTTTGAACTGATTCATACGGAAATGATTCTTTAAAAAAATCAGCTTAAATGGAGTGCCATTCACGGATTAAAACTTAGGATGCTTTAAAAATGTGAATTTATCCAAAAATCTGATTAAAGTGGAAATCTTGCTTCAAGCTGCCTCAGTCAACCTGGCCCCCCCGTCCGTCTTCAGAGCACGATCAGTCATGCTCTGATCTCCCGTAGGTTGAGGAACAGCTCCAGCCATGAGCAAGTCCAAGTTCACGGAGGTCCAGTGCGGTGAGTCCTCAGCGTCAGCTGAACCAAATCTCCTTTTGTACAGATGAGGAAACTGAGGTTCACATTTGGTGATATCGCCCCGGGGTTCACGTAGCAAGAAGGAGCATCCCCACCATAGTTAGTGGAAAACTTTCATAGTTCCAGTTTATCTTTCCCCTGCCTGGTCTCCGTCTTTCCCAACTGCCTTAAGCATATTCAGCATAACCTCAGCTCAGAGTTGAAACAGAGGGGTGGAAATCAAGAACATAAATGGGAGAAGGGATAAAAATTTTAACGCGGGCATATTTTTTACGTAGGCCTCATCCGGGTTTAAGTAGAGATTCGCTTGGGTAGGTAAAGGACTGAAAAGTGACTTTTCTTCCCGTTCTCTCCCCTCCTCCTAGAAATTATGAGAACCCTCTGAGTCGGCCAATCAGTCTTTCTGCCTGCTCTGCCTATGATTTACACTAGCTCGAGGATCTTTCAGCATATATAGCCCATCAAGAAAACCTGCTATAGGACACACACCCTAATTTATTAGCTTCAATATTTGTCGTGGCTGTGTGAGCAAAACAAAGGAAGAGCAAATAGGACACATGAACCTGAATGTTGTGTGTTCGTTTCTTCTGTACCAATCATAGCTGGAGTATCCAACTGCTTCTGGGAGGAAGCCCTGTCCATTTAATCAAGCTTTACATACTACCTCGTGTCAGCACAGTAACACATGGGATATTAATTGTCACAGTGGAACTACACAGTCCCCCGGTCAATTCTGACATTCTCTGATGCCAGGCATTGTGGTAGCAAGCAGAAAAGTAGGGGAGAGGGGACCAACGAATGGATTCTATTTTGGAACACTTGATGAAAATGTTGACTGGCCCATGACCGATTTTATTCTTAGCACTTAAATGTTAGTTAGTTAGTCAATTAGAATGTTAATTAGCCATCATGACAAGGAGTGTTTCCTTTTATGATCCCTCTAAAGTGTATCCAGGGGCTAATAAGCAATGGGAGCCTCCCATAAATATAATAAGTAAATAAATTAGCATCGGTTAATTTAAATATAAGCAAGCTGCATTGTGGGTCCTTTCCGAGGCTCTTACTGCATTTTGGTTTTTTCCTCGCGGCATCTCTTCTTTTGGCTTCATCAATTTCATGATCGCAACAATATACTCTCCAGCCGAGGAGCAAGGTCAGATATTATTGAAGTCAGTGTAAAGCAAGTGGACCTTTCTCACTTTTTAGACACATGTTGTCAGATCACTGGGCAGTTAGAATAAATGTCAAAGGAAATAAGACTCGTAAAACTCTGCTTATGTGAACAACTGGTTTCACGGTGGTGATTAACTCAGGAGATGGGTACAGTCAGTCATCAAAAAGCTACATTTTGTCAAGTAACCACCGTGTTTCCCCAAAAATAAGACCTCTAGAGCCGGACAATCAGTTCTAATGCGTCTTTTGGAGCAAAAATTAATATAAGACCAGTATTATATTACATTATATTATACCCGGTTTTATATTATACCCAGTATTATATTATATTACATTACATTATATATTATATTATATATTATATTATATTACATTATACCCGGTCTTATAGTAAAATAAGACCAAGTCTTATATTAATTTTTGCTCCAACAGACGCATTAGAGCTGATTGTCCGGCTAGGTCTTATTTTCGGGGAAACACAGTACCTAGATCCCAGTCTGTTTAAAAGCGGAAATGACTAGGGAAGGGAATGATCAACTATTTCAGCTACAATAAAAGGGTGGGCTGAGGATGTACACAGGCCTTAAGTAAGAAGCCTGCAGAATGAATGCCTTTCAGTTGCCCCACTTGGATGGTTGAATATGGCCTTACAAACTGGGTCCCACAGTTTACATTTATTTCAGTCAATCATTGTCTCTTAGAGGAAAGAGCTGCAGAGATCACTTCTAGGTAGCAGAAGGGGAAGGAAGAGAGTTACCCAAGAGCTTCCCACCTCCTCCTCCCTCCTTCATTCAGTGCTGGTTTCTGGATTCTCTGGATACATTAAAGAAATTCATCAAATCTAACAGAGAAAGGCTGACGCTTGGAGACCGAGTAGGCTGAAGGATGCCCTCCCTGGAGGTGCCAGTTACCATACAGCATATTCCAGAGTTCTCACACCCCTCCCTACCCAGCCTTCAATGTAGAGGAGGTCACAGTAAAACGTCTCTCTCCAAGAACGTGAATCACACTTGGCGTTGTTGATTGGTGCATCGAGGGGAGGCTTTTGGACGCACTGATTTCCCCACATGGCCGTGTTCCATTTAATCACTCCCTGAGATTTCCTCCCACTATCAACACTGACTTAATTTCCAGGCAACAGCCCCGAACAGGAGCTCCACCCTTCCCTTCTAGAAGGAGTTAAACAAGTTCATTTAGAATGATGCCATCCGTCCTGACTCTGTCTAAAGCTCCTCTATTCATCCATTACACGTGTGGCTCATGGCCAAAAAGAAAGTGAGAGGAGCTTCATCTTCTTTCAAGGAATTCACCCGAATGCTCATCTCTCCGAGGCCCTCTGGGTCACTCCCCCCCAGACCCACCAAACTGCTGACCGTCGGCGTTAGCTGGTAACTGTCAGACGCCCGCTGACTTGAGCCACAGCGGACCCACCCTGGGCTGCTTGGCTCCTAGCACCTACTCAAGGTGAAAGCAGCCCCAGTGCGATCTCCAGAACTGGGCTCCAGCCTCCCGCTTGGCCCCACCAGCACCCTGAAGGAGAGTGGGGACAGGGGTCACTCCAGTCCTGGGAACTGTCCCTATGCCAATATGCTGACTTACAGACACCGGCCAGGGGCATGCTCCTCATTGTTATTAAAAAAAAAAAAAAAAAATCTGTCTTTTTTTTTTTTGCCACTGGACCCAGGAAAAAAATGTAACCCCACAACAGAATAACCTCAGGCTTTCTATCTCTTGAATTCCATCAGGCTTTTATCTAAGTTCCTCTTTATGTCTGCTATCCTTGGTGGTGACCTGATATTATTTAAGTGCAAAAGTTTGCTCAGAAAGAGTACAGCATAGAAGCAGGGGGAGAAAAAGAGTAACTGCAGCGATGAAAGCTGACAAACACTAGCTTAGCCAGGTCAACATCAACTGTGACGAGTCATGTTGATGTGATGTGATGCGACTGCCGTTTACCTCTGAGATCTTCCTCCCTAAACCCCAAGACCCCAGTCTAATCGTGAGAAAAAAAAAAAAACATCAGACGAATCCCAATTAAGGAATATTCTACAAAACATCTGACTAATAGTCCTCAAAAATGTCAAGGTCATCCTAAATAAAGAGTCTGAGAAACTCAGAGCCTAGTGAAGCATAAGGAGACAGAACAACAAAGATTAGCTCTCTGCTTAGCAACGTGGTGCGATGGATGGAGTCCTGGGACCAAAAAAAATAAAGTACATCAGGTGAAAGCTGAGGACGCCTGAATAAAGCATGGGCTTCAGTTAACAAGCGCGTACTAATATTGGTTTATAGTAATTGCAATTTGGAGTATACGTAGTTGTGTGTCGGGAGATTGGATAACAGGGAAAGCTACACTCAAGCCCCTGAATTGAATCCTACATCAACAAACTCCCGAGCCACAAGCCAGCTCCCAGCTCTGGGAGTTGGGGTGCCCAGAAGCACTGAGGACCCCAACTTGGGGAAGGAGGAGAGGATTAGAGGTGAGTCCCTGGGTTCTAGGGCTGGCTGGTGGGAAAGGAAATTCACTCTCGTGATTCTAGTGCACAGTTCTGAAGCCCTGGGGCATGTAAGTCTGCTGGAGTGGGCGGGGGTAGCATTTGAGGCTGTTTAAAGCTGCCAGCCCCGTGTCCAGGGCAACGAGGAGGTAGGTTGTGGGAAGACAAAGACAGAAATCACACACGCCAGCATCACGGTGGGGTTCTAATGGAATGACCACAATTCGGTCCTCAAGCTGATACAGTCCCTTTACATTTTTGAACTGCATGTGAGATCCTATAGCTTTTCAGACACCACATGAACACACAGGATCAATAATAAAGTAAAACAAAATCGTGTTAACTGAGACTAATTAGGGTGAAGGGCGGTCAGAGTTCCAGCAAGGTTTTCCATGCAGTTCTTTGGCTTTCTGTCCTTACACAAAAGCACACTTTGAGAATGGCTTAAATGGAAAGGTTGGGATGGTTAGAATGGCTGGACTGCAAGTAATTCGGAAATGCATTCAGTAAACAATACCTTCTTGAATCCCTCGTTATGTGCCAGGCACTGTGCTAAGTCACCCACGTGTGTCATTTCCTTTTGTCGCACTGAATGCTTCATAGGAATACATCAGAGGAATCGGATACATACCGAGGATGCCAAAAAAATGTACACATTTTAAGAGATGTACACATTAACATCTCTTAAATGTATTACTTTTCGAAGTTGAATTGGATTACGTAGCAATGTGTAGTAAGTAGTATGACGTTCGCTCAAAAGATGGCGTTCATCGAATGACTCATTCATTGTAGTACAATTTTAATACAGTTTTTTTTCCTTTCTTAAAATGTGTATACATTTTTTGGGCACCCTCTGTATATATCCGGGACTGAGACTTTCATTGTATTCTCCCAATGTACAATAACATTTATATTATGCTTTGGTTTGCAGTGTCTTGAAAATTCAAAAGATTGGTGAAGTCAAACCAGATACTCTATTTCCAAGAACAAGATGCTGGCATTAAAATAGGATACATTTCACTGTTTTGCTCTCCCAAAAGAGCAGCTGCAACCTCCGTTACTGAAAGCTAAAGAGCTGCCTGAACTCCAGGCCGGTGTGGGCAAAAGCAAAGAAAATTTATCAAAGTCAATGTATTGTTGCTATTTGTTGCAACATGGATTTTTCTCCTTTTCCTTTTTATTTATGTCTCTGGCTTTCTTGGCATTATATGCAGCAAAGCTCAAAGGCAATGATCAGAAGGATGCCCGATTACCCAAACAACACGTCCTGTGAGGAATTCACGTGCCTGAAATACAATGAAAAATGTAGACATGGTTCAAGGTTGTATCCACCCCCGTGGTGAGACCAGAGCCTAAAATTATAGGGCTATGAGTACCTGGGACAGTAGACCTTTTATGTTGATTCCTCGGAGATGAATTGAAGTTATGATCCCAGGGAGCATTTGTGCAATACTTGACTGTTGCCCTATCTGTCAAATTTACATTGTGAGTCTGCTGGGCACGGCTATAATTTTACGTTTGATAGTGTTGTTGACAGTCTATTATGCTCAACACATTTTTTTTTAACTTTTACTTTCAAAGAAAAATCATAGCTTTCTGATTCTTTTCTATTCATCACACCTGTGTTGCAAAGGTGGAGTTTTTTGTTTGTTTGTTTGCTTTTTCGGTTGTTTTTTTGTTGTTGTTGTTTGTTTGGGTTTTTTTTTGTTTGTTTTAATTCAACATGGCAGAATAGGCCCTCCCCAGCTTTGCTACAAGGCTGGGCCTGGAGAAAGGCAGAGACAAAGCTCCAACATTTGATTCATTCTAAGCCACTGCTTAAGAGATACAAGTACGTATCTGCTTTCCCATTGGGCATAGAATAAGATAGAAACCTCCCAACCGAGAAAGCACCCTGTGTTCTGTTCTAGACCTAAGGTTCTTTGGACCTAGTGACCCAGGGAATCAGTGTCCCTTGCAAGGTCTTTGTGAGGGGACGCAGTGAAGTGGTAGGACACTGTCTGGGTATTTCCATAACCCTCTCTGAAGTCCCTGGCCATATTTTCGCTCCTATGTCTGCTTTGTTTCTCAATCTTCACGTGCCCACCGCATTGTTCTCAAAGAGACCATCTCCTCTATAATACACTGAGCTACCAGGAATGGCTAGGAGATGAATGTTTCAATTATTGTTTTTTCTTTCAGTGATAGCTGAGGCCATGAGTCTCTAGAAGGGCAAAAGTTATTTACTCTGAAGCCAACAAAAAACTGCACGCAGCCCTCTGCTTTTAGAATAACTTAGTTCATCCCTAAGTCACTCCGGGCAGGTAGGATTCCAAGATATTGTTAATGACCTTCAGATATTCTTCTGTAAACTCTGTTGCTAATCCATCCTCATGACTGACAATACCTACAACGAACATCAGTGCTTAGTTCCCGTGGCAATCTACCCTCTTTCAGATTGTCTCGTACTTGGTTTGCTCAGAGAGGAAAGGGAAAACTCTCATCAGTCCATAAAATAACAACTAAGCCTATGCTAAAAACACAAAGTGTATTTTCTACTGGATATGGTCCCTGAATAGGAACTAAGAAGTAGATTATTTATAAGCCCAGGAGTTAAAGAGTTTAGCATACACAGAAAGAGGTTAGAAGGAAACTAGAGAATGGTGAAAGGTAAATTTGGATCTCACCTTCCCTACAGCATTTCTCTTTAATATGTTTCCCCTTACTTTGGGTACTTACTTTTGGTGTAATGGGCAGGGCACCACTGCTGGCTCCTAAAATTGCTGGGAGCTCCCTCTTTGTGTTACTTTTTATTTTACAGGCTTTCTACCCAAAGCTGCCTTTCATGAAAGTTCCAAATGTCCAGAGTTTTATGTGGATTTGTATAAAATTCTACCTTTATGTTGGCTCAGTTTTTCTGATCCTTCCTTTTTATTGAGTTTATTGAAGACCTTCTATTATTTTTTTTTTTAATGCTGATAAAACTGAAAAGCGTGCCAGTCTAGGGGACAAGCCAGTCATTGGTTACACTCAACACTTTCTCTATGAATCCCCGTGTCATCCTCTACAAACAGGAGGGCAGAGAACCCTGGAGTATTTCAGATCCCTTTTCTTTTGTAGGTTGCTTCTCTCTACAAGGTCAAGAAGAAGAAAGGAAAAGGGAAAAGGTCTTTGTCTCGATGTCTTGTCCATTTCTATTATTATGTTCACCGCGTGTGGATCCCCCAAAAGTTTGGGAACATGGGTTTCGATTCCCGGTGAGGGCACAGCTGGAAAGAGTAAGTCCAGTCAATGTGCAGCAACTGCTAATGCTGAGATTCAAGTCTAGTAAGCTGTGACTCTGTGAACCCCATTTAGGCGGCCGCCTCATCTATCACTCACACTGTCGAGAATAAGAGGGTATGCTATTGAATAATTGCACTGGGAAGCCAGATACACTGGGATTGCCCCCTGAAAACTGGTACAAACTGCCAACATCAGGAATGGTCACTCTTGCTACATGCCAATGGGTGTTTTCTAAAAACCACGCACAAAAATTGCAGAGCGTATTTCATGATAAATTATGGGTCTAAATGCTTAATATAGGCTGGAAAAAAAACCAACATAAAAGACACTGAATGGCAGCATACAGCTGGAAATGTCATTTAGGACTCTAGAGATGTCCTAGTTTCAAACTCATAGAAATATTGCCTAATTAATGACACCCAGTATGTACTAAAATATCTTATGAAAGACACTAATATGCATCCCTAGGCAATTTCTGCTTCCTGGTTATGGATATTACAAAAAGGTCTAGTGCATTTGTCATCACCTTTATAAAATGAAACCTTTATAATATCATTCCGTGAACTATTCCTCTTTTTCCTCTTCCCATTAAAAATATGTCCATGCAGTGCCTACCCCAATAATGATTTCTCAGTTCAGTCATACACAGAGTAATTCAGTGACAAAGCATGACGTGAATTCCTTCCCGGAAGTGATCACCATTTGACCCAAACTAAATATAATAAATACGAAGTACATAACCAAACAGACTAAATGAATAACTGAGCAGCCCCACTTGGGCAGCTTTAGCACAGGACCGATGGAGGGTTTCAAGTGATGTGTCCATTTTGCATTGCATCCTCCGGGCAGAACAGGCCTCCTTTAGGCTGCAGTAGGCAACAACAAAGCTCGTTTGCCCTGCTCACTCAGAACAGCATACCTGAGGCTTCCGTTGTCAGCTGGTTCTAGCTGGCTGAGGTGGGTATTACCAGACAGGACCTTGTTAATTAGGACCAAAGCAATGTACACAATACTGCTCGTGTGTGAATGAACCCATACAATGCAACCACATGCAATTTAGTTTTGAGTTTACTTAAGCAAATGGCAGATACATACTATATATATATATGTATGTGTGTGTGTGTGTATGCCTACATACAGAGGGTGCCAAAAAATGGATACACATTTTAAGAAAGGAAAAAACTGTATTTACTGTAATAATATATATTGATAACAAAAGATGAACACAAAGTCACTTTTGACTTCTGTGATTACAAGAGGTACTCAAAGCGGTTACCATCAGCGTCCAGACACTTCTGGTTATGGCGAACTACTGCTGGAGCATAGAAAACATCTCTTAAAATGTGTATACATATTTTTGGCACGCCCAGTATATAGTATATATGTACTATATATTATATATGTAATATATGTATATACTCTATATATGCATATATATGCATTATATATATATCATATGTACTATATGTTACAGTGTATATATACATTATAAATAGCATAATGTATATCATATATAAATGTATTATAGATATATAATATACAATAATTCTCCAACTAAGATGAACTTCCATTCCTTTGCTTTACAAAGGCATGGGTAAAAATCTTTGACAGATCTGACTGAGGTTTTCTTTGTCCTGGATCTGTCTGAATCTCCCTCTTTGGTGAAGGTGAAGTTGGTTCCAGGTTGTCCACTGACCATTTCTGTACCCCACCCTGACTTGTCCCACACCTGCCTGTGGCAAGGCTGACATTCCCTGTATACGGGTTTTGACCTTTACTTTAGAGAATTCTTTCTTTTTGTTTACACATCCTCAGGGTTAAAGCCCTAAGTACAGAGTCTTAGCTATCTTTATTTCTCTATTCATTCCCATTTTCTGCTACATGTGTTCTACAGATGTGGTAAAACTCATCTCTAGCGGATGCTTTGAAAAGAATGTTTACTTCTTCTTACAGGGAGATGGCTTCTTCTGGTTTCTCTTGGTGACGTCTCTCCATATGTATTATTTTTGTGTTCTCTCTCTCTCTCTCACACACACACACACACCACTCACAACCTCTCCCCATAACCCCGACAGTGTGTCAGTGAGAAAGATTAGACAAGTAACACACCACTGGCCTACTTTCAGAATTATCCAGTGTGCTAAAATTGTAGACTCTTAGGCCCCACCTCTCCCCACACACACACCCGAATCAGAAATCAGACTCCCTAGGGGCATAACTCTGGACTCTGTGATGTTAGAAAGTTCTTCAGGGCATCCTGATGAGCAACCATATTTGAAAAGCACTGATACAAATTACTAGAATTTTCACTGGAGAAGAAAACGCTTTGCGTAAAGTCTCTCACATATAGGAATCATTGATTTTAAATTGTTTCCCAAGTTATATTCGTAGTCTGGAATTTTACTCTTGAACACCTTCATGCTTGCCACATGTGGACAACATTTTCACATTAGAAAGTGCCCATGATGTGCAGGACATATTTTTTTATAATGTGTCACACTGTCAAAAATGCTTAGATAATCTTTACAATCTATGATCTAATCATATCCAAAAAAAAACTCTATTGGTACCCAAGAGTATTAAGTCAACAGAAGTAAAATCCTTTGGATTAGTGTCACAAAGAATTTTCTAGATTGATATGCCTGAAGCCACAATGATTTTTAATCCATGCGTGACACATCAGTGAACTAAGGTTAAGAGAACTGCAGTCTCTCACCCTTAGACAAAATCACCCTGACGAGCATGGTGAAGTGTCTATTCTGGGGGTAGAGGGCTAAGATCCTAACTAGAGCAGGTGTCTCTAGGAAGCTTGAGTCACTGTAAGTCAGGAAGTGAGGTCCCCCCTTCATTCTTCCAAGGCTCTGACAGAGCCCAACCTTTTCCTGAAACAATGCCACTGATCTATGGAGAATTCTGAACAAGAGTGGAGAGGGGCAAACGCCCCTCCATTTTTGAAAAGGAGAAAATGACAGATGCGATCAAAGAGCTTGACAATGATCTTTGATAAAATTCTGGAAGGTATTATCAGGGGTGTGTGGGTCCCTCAAAAAAAGGAAGCAGAAATTGTAGAAACCAGCACGTGTCTCCAAGAACAACTTAGCGAATCATTCCAGCTGAGTCAGCCCAACTTCATTTCACACTTTGACAGGTTATTAGATAAGGAGACAGTTTCACAGGCCCTCAGTGAGGAATTTGCAAGAGTCTCTCAAGATAGCCTTGTGTGTTATATACAGAAAGATGAGCTCAATAACAGGACTAAAATAGATTAGAAAGTGGTTGACTAATCATAACTAAATGGATCTGTGCCTTTGGTGGATGAATTCCAGTATATTGTCCCTGGTTCGCTCAAGTTCAACCCATGTGTCACTGATGTGGTAAAAAGAACAAAGAAATTCTCATCAACCCTGAAGGCTCCGTGTAAATGAGGAGGTCGCCGAATGAAACGGATGGCAGATTCAAAATCCAAAGGGGTGTCCTAAATGAATCGAAGCAGAGGAAAGTGGGATAAATGCGAGTTCAAACACTGGTCTATCCAGGTCAACTGTTTATGATACAGCAGGAAACACTCATGCTAACGGCAAGAAGTATCAAAAAGGACCAGGCCACTGTACTGGACAGGAAACTGAATGTGAGTGAGCAATGTGATTCGGCCATCAAAAGAGCCTGCGACGTCATGCTTTGTGGATAGCAGTTGGCTTTTCAGAATGATAATGGAAATCCCACCTTAATAGAGAGCTAGATATTCCTGGTCTCCTTAGCATGCGAGCTGTTTCTGCAGAAAGCTCTCATGGTGACCAGCCTCTGTTGTCCCCCATGTCCTGCCATTTTAGCAACAGTTCAAGACATGACTACCGGTGAACACTTCCTTCAGTGGTCAACGCAGATGCTACAGGAAGTTGTCCTTGATGCCAGAATTAAGTTAGGCACCCTTCCTCTGGGAATCTCCACCATTAACAACCCTTTCTAACCCTGTATTACACTGTTTTTAATTGTCTATTTCCACCTCTCTGTACATCATTACGTCCACAGGCTTACCAACGTCTCTTACCCGATGTCCAATACACTTTTATTTAGTAAGTGAGGTAATTTAGAGAATACTCAGAACAGTGGAAGAATCCAAAGCGACATCATAAGAGAAGTGGTTGAGGGAACTAGAGATGTATATCCTGAGAAAGGAAGACTCTTGGGAGGAATATAAGAGTGTTCTTCAATTATGCAGAGGTCCAAAGAGGAGTGATTCAACTTATTCAAGATGGCATCAAGGGTTGAAGTTTCACGGAAAAATATTTTAGCAACAGTTCAAGACATGACTTCCTAACAGAACTATCAACAACGAGGAAAGTTCCCATGAGAAAAAATAAATTCACACATTATGGATATTCTAAAGCTTAGACTGTTTGGCTGCATGGCAGAAATGCCATAAAAGAATTTCTAGCACAGGATGGGAAGTTGGACTAAACGCCAAGTTCCCTAAGATTCCATGGTTATATGATCAAGCCATGGAAATACATCCATCTATAACTCACACTATCTTCCTCTGTGTAATAATCCGTGAAAGATAAGATGTTTGTCCAAGAGACACTACATTCATGGAAATATCAGTAGCTTGGAAGAGTGAACTATATCTCCTGACACTATCTCATTGGTGCTAGGAAACTGGGCAAATATAAATTTTTCAGTAGCATCAAATCTCCCAGCTTATTTCTTTATCTGTACAATGACGTACTGGGTTGAACCAAATAATTCTGAATACTCTTTCCAATATATCATCTGTTTTATGCTATGCAATGCCTTTAAATGACCTACCCAAGAAATATAAGTTGGTTTTCAGAGGACGTCTATTACGTTACGCGCATTATGGGCTAAGTGGTTCAGTGGCCAAACCCGCTGAGTTAGAACGTCCGATAACTCAGTGTCAAGATGGTTAGATTAATAGCTAGACGTTGAATTGCACTTTTACAAAAGTCTTCCCCACATTAGATCAGATGGATTTCAATGGCCTTGATTACTGTTGAAGAGAGTCTTGCTGTCTGAATATCCAGAATTACTACTTCAAATGATGGGTATTTATGTGTTGCAGTTTCCTTCCGGAGACAGGCCCGGCCTAATCAGGACTCACAAACATCGGAATTCTTTGTCCTGACATTGGGAAGGACAGCACAAGCATTGGACATCTCCACTGAACACTGTACCTAGAAAAGGATCTCAGCGTATCTAGTATCAAATCTCCTGACATCATTTTAGGAGAGGCTACCTCTCCCACAGATGCAGTTCCTTTCTGATCAGGTCAACAGCAGAATCAAGTTTTTAGGCACAAGTCAACATCTAGTAAACTCTATTCAGCGTCTATCTTGGCCTGGATTCAATTCTGGTTTCTTCACCAAATGCACGAACCGCCCGAGGGGGTGCCTTCTGAAGGAGTGGACTACTCTCATCACAGAGATTTACATTATTAAGGAAAGAATATACCAGAAGTGTAATAACCTCTTTGTCCCAGCCTCAGAAAGTTATGCAGGGGCCCACTGGTGTGAATATATGGTTACATATAGGCACTCAAGTTGTTTTTAATTCACTAGAAGCAAAAAATATACTCTCTTTGTTCTTTCAGTTTGCATTGGTTTAACTATAACTGTGAATTCCATGGTAAACAACTACTACGTAAGCTAAGCATTATTTTCTATCTTATTTCAACACTTACATAGCACTAGTAAATACCAGGCACAGCGTACAACGGCTCATGTCACTCAAGATGACTTTATGAAGAAGATATTACTATTACCCCCATTTTACAGATGAGGAGAGTAAAGTACAGTGGATGCTGTGGTGTGTCCTTCCGAATGCCCCTTTATCATTCTTCAGCTGCTGTTGGCTACTGAGGCTCATGGTTGAGTAACCCCCTAGGAATTATCCTCAGGACGAAGGAAGCTTCCTTGCCCAAGACTGTACCACATTCAATGATTGGTCGTTGGTGGGTGTGCAAAGGACAGAATCAGTCCACTTGCTTAATTCAGGACAGTAAAAGGTCATCCCAGCTGGAGAGTTCCCCAGTAATCATCTGAGGCTTCTGTAATAACTGTATCACAGTACAACTCTACCTTACGCCTGATCTGCCTTCCTCCATTCCCTCACTGGGCATATTCCCAAGAACACGCCACAGTAAACCTCCTGCAGCCAATCTCCATCTCAGAGTCTGTTTCCCATGTAGCCCAACCTCTGCAAGTTTCTTGCTCAAGGTCACACAGCTGGCAAGTGGCAAATCCAAGCAACCACCTCCAGAATCCACATTCCCAGCCCCTGTGCTAATGTACTTCTTTATAAATAGGCTTCATTTAATGTCTGCATCTCAGTGAGAAGCCTGGGGAAACATCTCCCAAGTTAAGGGATCTTTACTATCTCTTCGATCTTCTAGGTACACATACCACGTGTGACCCTGTTCAGAGAAGTTCAGTAAATGCCACATTTTGTCCCCTGTAGGAGACTCTCCATGCATGCCAATATTTCAGTAGAACTGGTACGTTATGCAGTAAAGAAAGCTATTGACACAAAACCTGGGATATGTTTGCCAACCACAGGATCCTCTGTCACAAAGCATCCACTAACCCCCATCTGCTATTGTCCTTGAGACCCAGCTTGGCAAAGGCTCGCCTAAAGTAAAGGCTTTTACTCTCCTTCCAAGGGCCTTCGGCCCCTACGTTGGAAACTCCCTGTGATGTCTGGCCACTTCAGGGAAGCCATCGCAGACAGGATGAAGGGTGTCTACCGTTTTATCATTTTCTGTGCATAACTCTGCATTTTCTGTCTTAAGAGAACGCTCGTCTTTGCTTTACATGCCCAAGTGTCCTAAGATTACGTGGAGATAATAAATGTCTACCTAGTTTGCAAATAGGTCAGCCTTGCATGCCATGGTCATTCAGCGGGGGGAGATTTTGGCCTGGCCTCTAAACTCAGCTCGAACACTGTGAGGATTTCCATGCCCACTGAACCTTACTGGGCATCCTTTTTCGCTTCTATAAAGAGAAGGTGGGACTGGGTTTGTTGAAATGCAAGAGTCCCTCTGATGCTAACATCATAAGATTCTATTAACTCCTGATTTTGTGTATAATGTAGTGGTAAATGGACAAGTTCTAGAAACACACACACACACACACACACGGGTGAGGGATTCCATACCCTCTTCGTTCAATTACTATCTGTGTTCTGTCTGCCCTTACACTCTTAGTTTGCCCTTAACATATTAGTTTCCTCCAGAGTAAAGTCATGTTAGTACTTAGCACAGAGAGTTGTTGTGAGGAAGAGAAGAGAGAACGCATGTAGAGTGTTTAGCCACGTCACACACATGGTAAATAATTAATATTGCCGTTTAATTGTCATTGATGTTGGTCGTGATTGTGGAGATGATGCTGACGGCAGCGGCTGGGAGAAGTGGTGTGATACGTTTAAACTGTGCATTTCTCCTACATTTCAAACTTGTAGAAATGCACGAAAACTAAAACCAGGCAGTCAGCTAGAATAAGTGAGAAGAGAGCACATGCCCACATAATGAATTAATAAATCTGTCTGGTGTGGGGATGATGGTGCTGAAAAATGATGCAAAGAGGCACAGCAAAGTTATTATGCCATGTCTAATCTACCTTCCGCACCCAAGTGTAACTTGGAAAAATTTAAGGAAATCAAACAGTGTCAATTAGTTATATTACAGTTGAAAAATATACCACATGTTGGAACTAAACACAGACCACACATGATTGAGGTTAAAGAAGAGAAGTGACTCAAATACCAAAGGGACTTGGAAAGGTGGCTGTCATAAAGAAAACAATAGTTCTAATTAATGAAGAAAAATGTCTGTTCCCCATTCCCTCTGCTGACCACCCAAGAACAAATAAACGGACAGAGGTCACTCTCAGATAAAATCACATGGCTACAAGGAAAACACATCTTAACCCCAAGAATTGGTCAGTACCAGCGTTTTCTAAGCAACGTACTGTAACTTCCACGTGGGGATTCGCAAACGACAGGGTGAACACCCATCTGTTTGGACGCCTAACGGGAAGATTATCTCCAGTCAGAGGGAAAGATGCCAAGTAATTCTTTGCAGTTCCCAAGCTTTGATGATTATACAACTTAACACGGTAAAATGCTGCTGTTCCCAACATAGGGCTGGTGACAGGGAAATTTCTCAAGGGATTCCCGGGGCCAAATTTCCCCCTTTAAAGACCCAAAGCATAAGTCAGCTCGGGGTGGGTGGATCCAAAGAGCAATAACAACACTGTCTATTTAGACACAATCTCCTAAGCGAGGCATCCGCAGAGCAGTAAGACTGGTGCTAGTGAATTAAATTTTAAAAATCCTGTTGCAATCACTCCCCTGACATGGCCCCTTCCTTAAACTCCACTGTCGATTATTTTTTTATTTATTGTAATTACTTTAGTAATAAGATTTGTTTTCTTGTATATATATATATATATATATATATATATATATATATATATATATATATATATATAGCTGTGCAGAGTAACAAACAAAAATAATAATAGCCAAAAAGAGTTATGTTTCTTATTTATCTCCTTGGCCCGTTATTGGGCCACGGGGAGGGGCGGGGAGCAGGGAAAAGCTGTAAATAGAGAAGAACGTTTTTCCTGCAGAGTAAAGACGTATAGGAGCGTATTTGCAAGAGGGAAGCAGGGCAATGAAGGAATTAGGCTAATAATTCAAAAGGGCTAGGTGGCCCAGAGAGATAAATAACCAAGGAAAAGGGACCTGGAAGTCAGGGCATGGAGGGTGGATTCACAATGCCAAGGTCTAAAGGGTGCCTGTGACTTTCCTGTTTCTAAATCGGACGGCTGGGCGGAAGGACCCAGAATGAGAGAGTAGAATATGGCTCCTCAGGCTTTTCCCCAGTGCCTGCCCTGGAGGTGCAATTCCTTCTGATGCCTCACGGGGCGCACTTTCCCAGGAAGAACCGTGGCTTCTGTGGGTGGGGGGACAACAGGCTGACATGTGGGGGGTGGGCACCCCAGGGCAGGCAGTTCCTAGGCTGGGGGAGACAAATCCCATCACCCACAGGCACTGACCCCCTGAAACACGCTTTCCGTGCCCTGACAGAAACTGAAGCTGATTACAAGCTGGCTTCTCTTTTTGTCCATTCCACTGGGTCAACGGAATCTATTTAAAATTAGTGTGAGGAGGGAAAATGGCAATAGGTGAACTCCTCCAGTTCCACGTTTTCTCTACTGCTGTGTATTTTGTACAATTTCTTTAATCCTATGCCCACGTCGTAATTTTTAAACCACAATCACAAGGTCAACCAAAGCTTTAGTAAGACAGATACAGATATACAGATATAGGTGATATAGATATATAGCTACAGATATTGATACAGATGATGTAGCTAATATATGGGAAGATATATTAATTATATATTACATGGAGTTATATTTTATATACATAAACAAATATTTTATATATATATGTATATAAATACACACACACACACACACACACACACACACACACACACGGACGCTTCCTCACCTTTGACTCTCTCCCCCGCTCTGTAGAATTTCTATCCCACTGCCATACCTTACACCTTATGCTGACTCTCTCTAAGAAACTGAGACACAGAAGCGGGAAAGAGACCGTTAAGCCCATTTGGCCTGGCCAATGCGAAGAGCTCTGCATGGCCCGCCACTGACATTCAGAGAGCAGAACACAGTCAGAGGGACGCTTACGCTCACCCATGCTGAACAGTTTCAAAGCACTGTGGCATGTGATGGTGATGCAATGGACGTGGGGTGCCATCAGCAGGGCTTACTAGCTCCTTAATAAGTTGAAAAAAAAAACAGGAGTGGAGAGGTTAAGGGACTTGTCCAAAGCCACATAGCGGGAGCCCGGGGTGGGGGTCTTCTGATCACCTGGTGGGAATTCCTTGTACTCCATCACAATTCCCAGATGGAAAACAAGAGAGTCAGGGAGAACAAGGAAAAGTGCCAGTTGTTTCCTTTGAGAAAGGCAAGGAGATCTTCTTATAGCGCTGATAACGGGACAGGCCCGCCTTCTCCTTTCACAAAGATAGAGCCCTCGTGACAGCAGACGGCAAAAGGACCCTTAGTGTCGGCAGAGGTTGGCAGGACTGTGCTTCCTATTTCCGGTTATAGCCTTTCAGGTAGTTTAGGGAGCCATGGAACATACATCACTGAATACATGGTAGATGTGATGGGAATGGAGAAGTAGCGCCATTTCTATTTCTATTACTCCCAAGGGTTTGCTTTCTAAAGACTTCTAAGCACCTGCGGAAAGCCAGTGTTAGGAGTGGGAACCGAAGAAGAGATGTCTAAAAGGGGAAATGGAGAATGAATCGATGCTCATCTGCCTGCATCCCGTTTCTTCCTCCTTTAGGGGAAGGAACAGAGAAACACTGGAATGCAGACAGATACCAGAAGTGGCCCAGCCAATGAGGGAGCCACGCATTTAACAAAACAAGCACCATTTCCCCAAGAGCCTCAGCCCCAACTTGATCAATGATTCTGTAACACGGAATCATTTTTAATTGAACGCTTCTGGGAGGTGAGCGGGGAGAACGCATCAACTACAGGCACAGTTGGCAAGAGCTGGGGATTAGCATTTGGCAACATTTATTATTGCTGTTTATGATGGCATAAATTAGGTTTATGCAGATATAATTAATAACCCTAAATTGAGGAATAATAAATAGTAATATTTATTCGAAACTGCAATGTCTGCGGAAGGCAGACGGAGTGCTGAAGTTCCCGACTCTGTTTCTGCATGCAGGCTGTGGCAGGAATGGGGTAAGAGCAAGAAAGCCCCGGGGAGCGCACCCCCCAGAACTCTGAGCTCCCGCACTATCCATCATTTAACACCATGCAAATGACTGAGCAGCAGGGCCTTAGAGGTTCCAGAGCAAACAGTTTTCATTTTGATCTGTGTGAACAAGTTCACCAGCAGGACTGACTGTGTTGCATTTCCCTCTGGAACCAGGACCCTCAAATGTTCTCTTAGTCCAGACTATTCCTAGGGTGTCCAGGAGTCCCCCCCCCGTCACCCATGGGGGATACGTCCCAAGGCCCCCAGTGGATGCCTGAAAGCATGGATGGTACCGAGCCCTGTATCTGCTATGCTTTTCCCATACCTCCCTATGACCAAGTTTGATTTATGAATGAGGGGCAGCAAGAGATTGACAACAATTAATAACAAAACAGAACAATCATAACAATATACTGTGATAAAAGTGGTGTGAATGCTCTCTGTCTGTCTGTCTGTCTGTCCGCCTCTGTCTCTCTCTCTCTCTCCCTCTCTCGATATCTTATTGTCTTGTACCCACCCTTCTAGTGAGGCTGTGAGATGATGAAACGCCTACATGATGAGATGAAGGGAGGTGAATGAGGCAGGCACTGTGACACCGTGTTAGGATACTAGGGACCTTCTGGTGATGCGTCACAAGCACTTCCCGGCTTCCCTTTGTCTGAATGGCTGGCATCACTACTCTTGCACTTTGGGGCCACTGGGAAGTAAAATCAGTGTTACTTGAACACAAGCCCTGCGACGCCACGACAGTCAATCAGATAACCAAGACGGCTCCTGAGCGACTCACGGTTGGGGAGCACCTGCAACGTGGAGATGGGGGACAAGGGGTGAGTCAGGGCCTGGGCCTCACGAGACTGCATCACAGCAAAACCCCAGACGAGGGGGCCCTACTGTGTGAGCAGAGGTTTGGACTGTTGCACCAAATGCCATGTTCTTCATGGTTCTCTCTACATCCTTTCCCATCGTAGAAGGAAAGTTACGGCCATCCTGCAAAGTCCCTACAGACCATAATTTGAGAATTATTGACAGATGTTTGCAAGTTAAGAATTCAAGGCAGAAAACAGCTACTTCTGCATTTGTAAAAAATATGTAGTGTGTACCTGTCTTTCATTTTGTAAAGTTGCGAAAAGTATCTTTGGAGTTAATATATTCCTAGAATATGTTATGAAGTAAGCAATCCATTCGTCCTTTTTTCCCAGGGAGGGCAGGAGGTAAATGGACAAAAATGACAGATCCTCAGATCAAATTATCCCTTCTGGATCAAAATAACATTCCCTCCCCCCATTCAAATATAAGGAAAGTAAAGAAAAGAGAAGGAGACTAAATACCCTTTCCCGTGCAAACATGGCAGAACCAGACCCAGGCTGACACTTCTACCAAAGAGCCAACCTCTCCTCCAAGTCCAAAACTGTTTTTAAAATTTTCCTAAAATGAAATAAAGCAAAAAACAGCCCTCCGCTGATAACTCGGGTCTGTTCCAAACAGCACAAAAGAGCAAAATGATCCAAATTTCAAAAGTACGTGACGGCAAGTTTAAATTCCTATATCCACTCCCAGGAAGAGCAGCTGATTTCTATGTTGAAGGAAGAGGTGCCTGGTGCAAGCTAAGCTTTCATTGCTGAGAAATGGGGTCGTTGGCTGGCAGACATTCACAGGGCGATTCCCCAGCAGGAGGGCTGGATCCCCCCGGCCCTGCTGCAAGGAGAACTCGGAGCTGAGAGTATGATTCTCATATGGGGGTCCTGTCGCGTCATCACGACCGTCGCCATCATTTCTACAGACACCAGAGACTCAGTCACTCAGCTTCCCCGAGGCCACAGAGCACGCAGAGCTTTGTCCTGATGGGCTTTTCAGATTTCAGCCTTCAGAGACAGAGACAGGGTGTCTTTCTGAGTGTGTGTGGGAATCCTACTGGGAGGCTGACCGTCTGACAGCTACTCTCCCTCTGCCTTACTGGTCCCCCCTGATTTTTCCTGCCCTTCCTTCTCCCCACTACAAAGGCGCCCTGATCCACTACCCTTGCTTTGCAGGCCACACTGCCGAGCTCACCTCACAGGCTTTCAGAACACCAGTGCTTAGAAGCCAAACAGGAATCCCCTCCATGGGGAGAGCCTGTCACTTTCACATAGGACCCAGCAGGAGCCCTGAGGGCACACATTCTCCAGCATGCAAGGATCCAGAGGACCCGATCTTATTAAACCCTAGCCTGCTGGAGACTGCCCAGACATAAAACCAGGCTCCGCGACGTGTCCTTGGTCATCCTTTAAAGAGAGCAAATGATGACCAAAAGCAGAAGAAGGAGGTAGAGAACGCTAAGTAACGATGAAGCCCACAGCTTCAACGGGTGATACATGCCTTCCGTGGTGAGAATGCAAATTTTCCCTTCCCTGTAGGAAAACGTGATTGGTGGTACACCGATCCTCAAGTACTAACATTTAACGGACTGTGTATCCAGCAGTTCATTTCTAACAGAGGTGCCTCAACGCTGTTTAGAGCCCTTGCTCTGGTCTGCAATGACCTACCTGGAGGGCCACAGTTGAAGAGACTTTAGAAAGGTCAGGTACACCCAGAGTTAGACTTAACAAACATATATTAGGCACTTACTATGGCCCGAGTTCTGCGTTCAAAGCATCTGAGAGGTGAAGCTCCAGGATGACTGTTGGAAAACTCTGACATACGGTGGCTGCGTAACCAAGTGGAGAGGCCACCAGCTTGAGTCCTGACTCTGAAACATGTGATGTGTGGCCGACCTTACATATGTCTCCTAATTTCTTCCTCAGTTTCTTTTCTCACTGGCAAAATAGGAGTACGATATTTGCTTTCCACCTCACCCCCATAGTTATAAAATATTAAAATTATACTTTTTATCCTATCAGACTGACAAAAAATTAAAAGATTGATAATGTGCTGTGTTAGCAAGGGTTTGGGAACCAGGCAGTTTCATCATTGAGGGTAGGAATACACATTTACCTATTTTCTAAATAGAGTCATCTGGCCATAATAGGTATCAAATATAAAACATGCTTTACATTGGACTCAACCAATTACTTTTGAGAATTCATCCTAAGGAAATGATCAGAGAAACCCACCAAGAGAATAACAAAAATAGTCACCTGTCTATTGTTTATAATGGAGAACTCTTTCAATTAATTATGGCCCGACAATATTATGGGATTGCTATTTTAAAAACTAATAATGCAATGTGTATTCTTTGCCATAGGAAGATGTTGTTAGTTAACAAACTATACGACAGAATACATTATCTTATGAAAGTTAAAACAGGTACGTATATAGAAATATATTTAAAGAAATAGATGATATTCCTGAAGCTGTCAATTTACAAATACACGGTTAATGGATCCTCTCCAACTTGCAGACAGTGTTTATCTGCAGGCAGCCTGACTCAGGGAAGGCCTCCGTGTTACACAATTCTAGAGGAGCCCTGTAATTATCCAGACTGGAATGTGAATGATGCCCCTTGGGGAAATGCATTACAGGAGCCCTGAATTTGGGTCCTTTTAAATTTCTTCTTTAAGCTTTTTGCCACAGTGGAATTTTCTACACTAATGATGTATCATTTTTTTACCCCTATTGGAAACAATAAAACCATTCTAGTTTCTGAAAGCAAAGAAGTCACGTATACACAGTAATAAGCCCGATGGTAGTCAGTAAATGGACGCTTTGTGCTTCTTTGCCACCAGTTGTCTAGAGCTCTCAGCTGTCACCCTGCAGCTAAAACTGCAAATTACTACACTCAGGCTCCCTGGCCAGTTGGCTTCCTGGTAGGCTCTGCCAACAAGACGCACTAAAGGGAGATAGGAAAGCAGGAGGAGGAAGGAAAGGACACCCTTTTGGTTTTCTAGTTCCAGGTAATGCGACTAGAGCAGCAGCAGGCAATTGTTTCAAGCCATGTTGGAAGAGGCACAGCCACCAGCATTGCCACATGCTCTCACAGGTGCCAGCAGCATGCGTCCCCTTGCCACTCGGGTACCGGCCACTCTACCCTCCTTCGCCCTGTCCGCTGTGCCCCCTGGCCCGTCCAAGCCCCTGCCACGTCAGTTCCCTCCTCAGAGTTCCAAGCAGCGGCCTCAGGAGCCCTCAGCACCTGAGTTCAGGTAACTCCATCTCTTCCCTTTGCTTCCCCTTCCTTGTAAGGGGTACCCAGCTCGGCAGTTATTCATCTCTTGGTTGCTTTCACATCTGCTTTTTGAACTGTCAGACTTCTACCACCTGTGGGAACCAAATCTCATCTTTTGAAACATCTGTTATCGTGACTCGATCATGCATCATTTTTACAACTAGGAAACAATAAAGCTATTTTTCTCAAATGTTCCAATTTCACTCAGGACGACTCTTAAAACATTAGCTATTGTGCTTGTGATTCACTGAGCCCTTAGGAATTTCTCTAACTATGGCTACCACCGATCCCCTCCCCCACTCTTGGGCACCGACGCTTCCTTGAAATCTCAACAGCGCAGCTGAGATTTAAAGACAGAAAGGCTTATTCTTTACTAAAGAATAAATGGTATGATAGACGATAACTACTCAAAGAAAATTGAAAACTGATTATTGGCGTAGCCGTTCTCATTCTCAAGTGGCCACTTCAGGGGCGGTCCCTTCTGGCCTCCTTCACATGGCGGATGCCACCGCATCCTTGATGCGCTAGGGGGCGCCCTCTGGTTAGACCAGAATTTCTCAATGACTACGTTGCCCCCCTCCCACAGGGACGTCTGCACAGGCAGCAGGTATGAACGAAAAGACCCAGCAGCACAAACCCCGGGTTACTTATGCGACTGGATGTCGGGTTCTCACCAGTCTGGTGTTTGGGAGCTCAGAGAGCAGCTTCCATTCTGACCCATGCAATTTTTTTAAATATAAAATTACATGCTTATGAGGGTCAATTTTTTTTTAATGTCACTGATGTGTGAAATCCAAAAGTCTGAGAACTGCTATATGTTATTAGATTGAAAAGATTTCAAATCCATTAAAAAGTGAACGCTGAGGTCACCTCAGGAGGAAGCCCTGAACATATCAAAACAGGGATGAGGCATGGTCCAGCCCAAAGGCGAAGTGAGCTTAACTCGGAAGCCCTTTGCAATCCTGAATAGTTGAGTAAAAATATACTATAAAACAGAAAGTGGGATGGGAGCCCCAGACAAAAAAATCATCTGAGTGCTGTTTACTCAAACGCTGGCTACAATGGGAACGGATGTATTCTCCAACGGAGAAAGCTGACAGGACAAGGTAGAGTATTGAGGTCAAGCCAGGAATTCAGATTCCATGGAGGACCCAGGATGAACCCCTTCACTCATCCTGGGCCCAAATCGGAAAGAGCTGGTACACCTGTGCTGTGGTTCATTCTAGGCATGGAGAACATGAAGGTCAGATCAACAGGATTAATTTCAGAGACCATCTGCTGGTGGAGCTGGGCTCTTTTGGTATCTCCATCCAAGGTTGGGGAGAGCAGACAGACGAAAATGAATATGAGCTTTGGAGTCAGACAACTGGGTTCAAATCCCAGCTCTGTCACAAGCTAGCCATATAGCCTAGAGCATGGGTGTGCATGCATGCGTATGCGTGTGTGTGTGTGTGTGTGTGTGTATATATATATACTTTGAGTACTTTCATCACCTAGATAATGTCTCATGCTATTTCTGTCTTGAACTAGCTTTCTGATCTTGGATAACTCATTTTACCTCGTTAGTCACAGTTTCCTTATCATCTGGAGGATTGTGGGTAAATAATATACACAAACCCTCCCAGCTAGAACATTTCAATGTTTTTGTATTTTAATACCCTTCAGTCACTAAGAAAAGTAGTGTAGGATAGACAGAAGTTTTGGTCCTGGCTTTGTATCATCAACTGTTAAAACTGTATCCAAGACTGCCCCTCTGTGTGTTCATTTTCTTATCTAGAAATTGGATAGAAGATGACATACATTTTGGGGGCCATAGTTACTATTGGGTAAGAAAATATACGTAAAAGGACGAGCGTCCTTCTTGTCCCATAAAAGGTGATGAATAAATTTTTTTTAGATAAAGTCCATGCGTGATCTCATGGAGTACAATAAAGCTTTCACAACCCACAGTGGAGCAAAAGACTATTGGCACTAACTTTAAATGGTTCCAAATAATTAAAATTGTCAAGGTCTTTTTTTTTTTTTAATCTGATTTTTATAGTTTTATTTGCTTCCCCTAGAGCTTTCAGCTATTACTTCTTAATACTTGGTGTGTTGACTTACCGTATGTCCTTTACTCTTCACTGTTGTTTCTGTTCCATAATGGCCTGGGGAGAAGGTAATCAAGTGTGTAGAGTTGTATATACAGACTAAGAATTAATATACTCTGATTCTCCTGTGAATAAAATGCTGGGCTCTGTGTTGCTGTTATAAAAATTATTTAGTCACTACAACAACCAAAGCTGAAAACTTGGGACTCATGCTCGATTTCTTCCTCTCCCTCACTTATGTGCCATGTCTACCTTTTAGGCAGTTCTGGAATCATCCGCTTTCTCCCCAATCCCCACTCTTATCGAGCCACCATTATCACTTCTGCTCTTACCCAGTTTGTTGACTCCCTGTTCAAATTCATCCCATACTGGAAAAAATTCTGAGTCAAGGGACCACTGCCATGTTTCTCCTGGATGACTAAGAACTCAGCCCACTTGAATACAAACGACCAGGCTAGCAAGATGGTAGGCTGTTTCTTTTGGAAACCATCTATGCATTTCGTTTTCCCACTACAGATGTGTTGCTAAGAGATCTTTGACTTGGCAAGACTCACTATATTTTTGCTAGAAAATCCTGGCTTTGTGTCCCTGGCCACGATTTTTAGAACCTCCCAGCCATCCTCAGAGGTTCCATTTACCATCACGACAAAAGGAAATGACTCTGCTTTCACACATTTTTGCAAATTCCATGGCAGCCCATTATGACTTGTGAAAGAAGGGTGCAGTCTAGTAGGTTAAGGGGCCCTTTAAAGTTGAGGCTCCATAATCTGTGTGCCGATTGCCACCTTGCTGGCCAGACCCCACACAAGGCAGTTCTGAGAACTTTAAGAAGCCTGAAAACAGGAATGAGTCCAGAGCACATCAAGGAAGGTCTGACTATCAGAAACCATATCACAGAAGCAACGATTAGGTAAACTGAATCACACATGGAGAGGACTTCACATGAGGAAGTTAAGGCATGAAAACGGAAGATTCTATCTTATCCATGGGGTACCCCAAGGTAACACGGCCTCAAACGTGTGACGCTCACAGGGCAAAAAATCAAAACATGGAGAAACACAAATGTACCTACCTATGCACCATGAAATGGGCACACCCTGAAGGAGAAGGTTAATCACAGAAAGAGTGCACGGGGAAGTTAGAGAAAACCATTCCTCCGGCGGTTTCTAAGCAGAGTTCATGAGCATGAGCCGAGACTTTTACACTCTTGCCTTGTGAAATGTTACAGATGCATGGCCGCCTCAAGGACCCACGACCTGCAACTTTTCCTTTCAGTAGAATATCGTTATGATTTCTTTTTCAGCCAAAATTGTTTGGGTGACCCAAATGATCTCCAGCGTGTCTTGACCCTCTATGATGACAGATGCCACATACGTAAAAAGAGTCATTTTAGTCCTAATAAATAATGGTAATGATGATGAATGGCAGTGTCAATGAGAAGAAGCTGGCCTGCCTTTAGGGAGTCGAAAGCAACCAGCTGTGAGCTGAAAACGATGTGTGTCCAGGCCAGGAGGACGTTCAGTGACTGAGGCCGCATTAACCTTTCGACCTAAGACCTGCATCCAGACCCTGAGTTGGAGGGGCGAGCATCTGAAGTGGAAGAAAGGACGAAGCTTATCTCTGAGCATGAATACTGCCTGGGGCTTATGAGACCTTTCTCCAGACAGCTCGGCAGGGAGATTATCTTCCTCTTTCAACAGAAGAGAAAACTGTGTAGGTCAGAGGAAGAGCCAGAATTCCAAACCAGCATGATGACTCTTTAAACCCAGGGCTCTTTCCTTGCTCTACCAGCCCCTAGACAATTTCAGGGAAGGAGAAACCTCAGAAAAGAGCCAACTCTCATGAGAAAATGTTGAAATGGTTCACGTCCCTCGAGATCCCTTGCTTAGCTGTTTTCCAGCCACTTAGCAAGCGTGCCAGTAAACTATTTGGCCCCTGCAGCAGGGAGGAGCCATTCCTTGATGCTAGAGCTGTTCTTGGGAGCTAGAGGAGCACATGGCAGGAGCCAGCTGAGTTCTGTTGGACCAGGAAAGGACACTGCTTCAGGGCTTTGTCCAGCCTAACATCTAAGAAGTCTAACTGCTGCCAGAGGTGTGATTGATGTTCCCCACGGAATGACTTGGCCTCCTACTCCTCACATGTACTCAAAGACGAGTCAGCAAGACAAAGAGGAAGGCCCCTGCTTGCGGCCCACAAAAACACCTCCACCAAAACCAATGGAGTCTGGGAGCTACAAAACCAGGAAACTTGTTCAGAATGCTTGAATGCCTTCCGTCTCTTCTTTCTTTCTATTGAAATTTTATTTGTAGTCTAGAGCTTTCACTTGGTTGCATTTTGGCATAGTTTAATAGAGTTTACAATTTGGAATTTATCCTGATTTCTTTATATATTACTTTTCTGTTTTTAATCTTATTAACTTATCACTATTCTATTCTGTGCTTAGCCTTTGAAGCTAGTCAATTCTAAGCTGTTTAACATTTATTTAGGTTTTTTCTTAAAAATTAATTACTATTTTTTCTTTCTTAAAATATTCTCTTCATGATTTAAAGTCATTTGAATGTTATCTCTCTGATACTTCGTTTTCTTGTTTGTATTTCTTTATAAGTCTTACCTCTTCTGATTAACCTTTTTAATGTTGCTCTATTTTCTCAATTTTCTAAACTTGTAGCTTCTTTACTACTGATATTATAAACTGTAGGTCCTTTTTCATTTTTAGCGTTTGAAATTATTTTTCCCTTCAATTTTTGTGTATTTTGTATTTTGTCCATTTCTACAGTAAAAAGAAGAATCATCTTTACATGAAGTCTGAAAGAGGTATTTGTACATGCTAATCCTGCTACCCCATCCACTGGCCCTGAGACCTTGGGAACCAGCCCTGACAGCGGGGCCTTAGCTCACAAACTCTGAAAATGCTGAGCCCTTCCCTTCCCATCAGACCTCATCAGACACTGGAATTCATCCTCCCATTGTACCTTCTGAAGGCAGGTAGGGGCTGGGTGAGAAGAAGTACTACCCCAACCTTCTCTCTTCCAGCCATTTTTCCAGTGCTTTCACTTTCAACCATTACACAGCCATTTTTCAACCACTTCAACCATGCCATTTAGATAAGGTACCACCCTTTTTGTATCTGTATCCAAAATTCCATAAAAATAGAAATGAGCATAAAGATTTCTCTATGGTAAACATTAAGAGGCGAATAAAAGCGTTGGTCTTAACTCTGAGGAAATCACAGTTTGAGCCCTGATTTTGCATTAACCTACCACATGACCTGGACAAATCATGTGATTACCCTGGACACCAATTCTCTCCTTTTTAAAAGGAGAGTGTTGAAGTAGATTATTTCTAAGAACCCCTCTGGTATTAATCGCCTATGAACCTGTACCTTTCTGTTTAAAAAACTACAAGACTGACATCAATGTGTATGAAAAGTCCACTGTTATTTGTACCAAGTAACAAAAGCGGAGGAGAATGTTTTTCCTGCCAGAGTACCACGGCCTCTCCAATCGTGCCCGCTGGGCAAAACAACAACGTGTTACTATGGTAACATAAATGTGGGTTAGGTTGGGCCAGGCGCCCGACGTACTTGCCATTGATGACACCATCTGGGTTGAGCATGGGGATGATTTTGAAAATGAAGTTTTCCCTCAAGAGCCTTGCCACAGGGTCACTGCTGACCAAGAACTCCAGGGTCCCCTTCATCACCCAGCTGGCATTGCTCTCTCCTGGGTGAACGCGGGCGGTGATCATCTGGTAAGGACGCTGCCCTGTGGAAAAAAGACAAAGGAAAATTCAACCTAAATGTGCTTTTTGTCTCCATCCAGATCATTTCCCGGGGCCACCTGGAGAAGTACATATATGATACACATTTACCCATTTTCCACCTGCCTTTATGGTCTGCAAGACTTGAGAACGTACAAAGTTAAAGCTGAAGGCTGTTACGAAAAGCATAAGCACTGAGATGCAGGAAAAGAAGCTAAAAAGCAGATTTTTAGCAAGGCCACTGAAAAAAAACAAAACAATGACCTCTCCAGAGTCTAATCACAGGACACTGGATGTCACAGATATGACACTGACTCTCGTCTTCATCACGATCAGTGGTGACACTTAGACAAATGACTTAATTTCTCTGAGGCTATTTTATCCTCTCTAAAGTGGGGGCAGTAATATTGATCTCGTGTGGTTGGTATAAAAAAACAAAACGATGTAAACAGAAAGCACGGGGCATGTTGCTTGCCATTCTGTACATGTGAGTTCCCTCCCTGGTCAATTCTCACATCTGTGGGTAGGAACATCCCCTGCCATTCCTCAGTGGAAGTAGGAGTCACGTGCACCGTGTGTCTTGGGAATTGATGAGTGTAAGACACTGACTCCAATCCTTGAGAGACATCTGACAAAACAAGTGCAGTACCTACAAGCTGAATCTTGGGGCAATAATGCTTTCAAATGGATCCAGGAAAACAGTCTCTGCCCAAACACAGGGAGTGATTAATGGAATCGTATTAGTATTAAGCTAATGGAGAATGCATCGGTGGGAGAAAAAGAGTCTGTCTTTCTTCCTTTGTAGATAGAAGACATCTGGAGTACCATAGCGTTGAGATCTATTCTGAGACCATCTCTAGGCTCAGGTGGAAAATATGTTTTGATTGATTAGTGATGTTTGTCCGCCATACACTTGGGGAAGTGGTAGGGGGATATGACATCATACCAGCTACTCACCATGTCGGCTCTAACCTCTTGTTTAACTGTGTGTGAGTGTGAGTGTGTGTGTGTGTGTTTGTGTGTGTGTGTGTTTTCTTCTCACTCTCTTTTCCTTTTGTATCCTCATCCAATTCCTCATCACTCCTAAACCCACTCCAATGACAAGAACTAAGTATTTGCCAAGTATAAATACCCCAGTCATTTAAGCAGCATAAAGGTTAAACTAGTCATTTCTTTCCATACCATTCAAATCACTATGAGTCAAAGATGGCTTTTTCTTCCCTTAAACAGTAGTCTTTTTAAAGAAACAATGTCTCTAATTCTGTGCGAAGAAAGACAAAACTGAACAACTCTCAGAGATCTAAAGAACAAGTTATAGAAGATACAAAGAAATACATTTTTAAATCAAATGACTAAATTACATTACTATTAAGACAAAAAAAAATACTCTGTCTGTGGATAGCCATTGAGATCGAGGTTTAAGAAGCATAGATCAGTGTATTTTTTTACTGACTATGTTAAAGCAGGTCACTTCAGCCCCTTGTAGCTTATTCATATATTGGGGATAATATTCAGCTATGGTTTTCCTTACGCAGATGTCTTAGCATATTCCAGGAACTGCAGGAGACACTGAGTAGAAACAGCGGAATAAATTACAGTTCTTGTTCTGTCAGAGGCTGAAGCATTTGTCCATCATGACAAACATGCACTCAAATAAAGACGAGTGATCTAAGAGAGGTGTACACAAAGCAGCAAAAGGCGATTTGGCTGAGAGAGGGAAGGACATTTCCAGAGATGTCATGTTATTTGGTCTGGGTCTTGCAGAATAAGTATCATCTACCCAGAGAGGGAAGGTGACAAAGGGTCTTCCAAGCAAAGAAAAAGATCTATGCCAAGAACAGGGAGGTGCTTTCAGGAAGTAAAAAAAGCAATGAATGGCCGAAGCAACGGACTGAAGATGGTGGCACATGAAGTTAGAAAAGTAGGCGGACGCCCAACTGGTAGTAAGATCCCTCCTTATGGCATTTTTAGGGACTGGGGTTTTATTTTGTACATCAACTTTCAGCTATGATGTCACCATCTTACTGGTATTCTGTGACCAATAATGAGGTCTATTGAAGTATTATCAGTTACTCTAATAATAAAAGTGTAAATACCTACACACACACACACACACACACACTCATATATTATATATACATATAGTAGTCCCCCATTATCGGCAATTTCATTTTCCACAGTTCAGATACACATGGTCAGCCAAGGTCCAAACACATTCAATGGAAAATGCCAGAAATAAACAATTCATAAGCTTTCAATCGTGTGCCATTCTGAGTAGGGTGATGAAATCCCATGCCAGCCCACTCCATCCTGCCTGGGACATGAATCACCCCTTTCCCCAGCATTTTCATACTTTATACACTCCCTGCCTGTTAATCGCTGAGTAGTTGTCTTGGTTATTAGATCGACTGTCACGGTAGCGCAGGGCTGGTGGTCAAGTCCCCCTGACTTTACTTCCCAGTGGCCCCAAAGCACAGGAGTAGTGATGCTGGCCATTCGGACACGCCAAAGAGAGGCCAGAAAGTGCTTCCTTGAAGTGAAAAGGTAAATATAGTACAATAAGACATTTTAAAAGAGAGGGAGAGAGACCACATTCACCTAACTTGTATTACAGTATGTTAGTATAATTGTTCTATTTTATTACTGTTGTTCATCTCTTACTGTGCCTAATTTATAAATTAAGCTTTATCATAGTTACGTGATAAAAACATAGCATATGTAGGGTTTGGTACTCTCCGTGGTTTCAGGCATCCACTGGGGATCTTGGAACATATCCTCCATGGAAAAGGGGGGAACTGCTGTGTGTGTGTGTGTGTGTGTGTGTGTTTAAAGTCACCCCTATAATAATTTTACCTTGAATGACATGCATTCGGGTGTGTTTTCTGGCTTGGAGAGAAATGAGTAAAAGAGAGAGCTGTCCTGGGAATATGTGGTATATGTGACCCAGAAAAGAGAACCATTGAGAACCACTACTTTAAGAAATAGAGAGTCAATGACAGTTTTTCAGCACAAGAAACACATGCCCAAGATCGTGCTTCAGAAAAATAATTGACATTATGGTACATAGTATTCTTGTTTCATCAGCGACAGTATGGACAACGGGCACAGAGAATAGCTTTTAGAGCCATTATTTCCAGAGTTCAAGCTCCAGCCTCACCATTTTCTACCTGAGATGAGTTACACACATTTCTGAAGACAGTGAGTATGGGATGGGGTGCTCTGCACGTCAGACAAATGATTTGCGAACTTACTAAATGAGCACATTGTCGGAGAAAAGAGATACACAGTGAGCTGGCTGACCACAGCTGAAGTTCAAGGCAGGCCACCTTTCCCACGGTATGGTTTGCTCCCAATCCCTTCTGACTCTTCCCAAAGCAAGCCACAGTGGCATTCCCAGAGAGGGAAGATGAGAAAGCTGGCTGACACATGAAGAGGCTTGATGAATTTGTCCCCAATCAGTAGCCGATTTTCACTTCTATAATTCCCTATGCCTCGCTTTGTGCTTGTTGAACTATGTTCATTTACAGCATACTGAACAACCATACTAAGTGCTCCCAGCCCAGCAAGAAATAAAAACAAGCTTAAGCTCTTGTAAATTTTCAACACAACTGAACACTGTCATTGCTTGGGCCAGTCAGCTCCCGTTGGCTAATATTCCCAGTACAACGCAGGACATTAGTCAGTAAGCCACACACTGCCCTGGCATATAGATGGTGACAATATCTTTCCTTTGGAGAGTCCGGTGGATGGTCTGCGATAGTGTAACACACCACAAAACTAACAGGCTGTTTTGAGCAGCCTGAGGAAGCAAGTGAAGAAAACCGTGGGCTCTCGTGAAGATAGAAGCAGCACTTGAGCCATGTCTAGTTGATTTTCCTCTATTCCTCTCTGGGGCTTAAGACAATTTTACAGTCAGATCGGTGAATTAAATTTATCAGATTATTCAGTGGTAGCAGCGAATGGTGCTCCAAAGGACCCCTAACAGACAACAGCCTTGCAACACAGGTGCTATGCAACTGACAATTTCAGATTCAATAACTCATCTCTGCTGAGGTTGGGGCAAAGACAGTCAGAGATCTCTGTTTTTTCCTCTGTGATTTATAAAACATGTTCCAGAGGCCACCAAAATCTATGGGACAGTCATGGTTTGGCAATATTCTCATCCTTAAAGTTACCTATCGAATTGATGTCCGTGGCAATGACATCTGGGAAAAGAGGTTAGAAACACATGGAGGAGTGTACAAGGCCCAAGAGATATCAGGCTCAAGGCCAACGAAAAACTGAGTAAGAACTGAAGACGTGTGTGATGATACACGTGTGTATCCAACTATATAAACATCCATTCATTTAGGCCTTTCTTTCAGCAATATAGATTAAGCTCCTACTGACACTCTGCAAGGTTCTGGAGCTTCCAAGAGAAATAATGGTTTTTGCCCTCAGGGAACTAATAACAGTCTGGCAGGAAAGATGGGCACACAGATAATTATCATCCAATGCCATCAGGAACATTTGTCAAGACATTTTCCAAAGCGCCGTGAAATGCACATTATTTACCAAATAATGTGGGTAGCTGGAAACGACTTCGATACACATCCACAGGAAACTAGTTAAGGAAATGATACATAAACAGAATACTATGCAATCATTAAAAATGGTACATAGATCACCTTCTGTTGACATTAGAAGATACCTGTGACATAATAATGAGTGAAAAAAATAGGCAAGAGAGTTGCAACAGAAGGATTCCATTTGTGTGTAACATTTTGTGTTGCAACATTTACTTAAAGATACCTAAACGGAGAAGCACATCTGTGACCAGAGGTCTTCTGGGTAACTTTTGTGTCTTCTTTCTCTTAGAATGCTTGCCTCTTCGGAAAATAATAACCATATGTTAATTTTCATAAAGGCAAATATTTCCAAATAGCAGTAAACCACAGAAGAGGGGGAAACAATGAATTTTCAGAGAAGAGGTGACATTTTATCTGGTTCATTCAGTTTGCGTAAGTCTGCCAGACTAAGAAAGGAGGCAGGTGACAAAAAAGGCTAAGTAGATGTATTGGCAACATGATGAGATCTTAAGGCTCGTAATTCCTGAGGAAGAGCAGAGTGATTTTCTGTGACGGAAGCACTAGCTAGGTGGAAAGTCAGAATGGGCACGAAGCTACAACACCCACTTTGTAGCTGTTTCTTCTGGCGTCTGTAGCCCACTTTAAGGAATCTGGAAAAGAATCTTGTAAGCTGTAGAAGCACCATGGAAAATCGTTATGCAAGGGCGTGATCAGATGGGAGTTCTCGTTGGTGCTGAAGACTCAGAGAGTTCAAGGTGGGAGAAACAGCCAAAAGAGTAGATTGTGGTTTCAAGGTCACGTCAGCTAACTGGAAGAGAGTGAATAAGAAGGACCTAATTGAAGGGAAAGGGGGGGTGGTGAGAAAAAAGACATGGAGACAGAAATGGAAAAGGAAATATCAGTGAAAGAGAAAAGAGAAAATTTGGAAAGAGGGGTGGTGGGAAAATTTGTAGACATTTTGTGATACACATTATACTAATGTTTCCCACCAAAGGTAGCATATTATTCTACATTTACATTTGTACATTTTCTGCACCGTGTGTTTTTCATTTACCATTGTATCTTGGAAATCTTTCCATATCACTATATAAATATTCTTCCATCTCTCTCTCTTTAAAATTATCTTCATGGTGTAACTTACAGAGGAAACATTTTTACCAATTATAATTTTACAAGTCAATGAATTTTGACAAATGTATGGAGTACTGTAAAACCACTATGATAACGATATGGAACCTTATTATCACTGTAAAATTCCCCTTCATGTCCTTTGCAGGAAAGAAATCCCTCGCCCCACCCGTAGCCTCTGGCACTTACCTATCTGCTTTTCGGCTCTGTAGTGTTGTCTTTTCTGGAATTTCATAATAATTGATTCATACAGCATCTAACATTTCTGTCTGGCTTTTTTTCACTTAGCATAATGCTTTTTGAGAGTCGTCCACATTGTTATTTGCACTAATAATTCGTTCCTTTTTGCCACTGACTTATATTCCAGCGTACCACACAGCAGTGGATAGCCCAAAATTTGTTTATCCCCTCACTTGTTCAAAAGCATTTGACTTATTTCCAGTTTAGGGCTATTCTGAATGAAGCTGTTATAATCGTCTGTGTACACCTTTTTTCTTTGGGGTCAATACCTAGGAGAACAATTTCCGTATGTCATGGGAAGGTTAATATTATGGTAGGTTATTATGAGATGCTGGCAACCTGCTTCCCAAAGCCTCTGCACCAAGCCACACATCCACCAGCAGGGTTTGAGAGCTCCAGGTGATCCACATGCTGACTAACCCTTAGTATTGTCAGGCTTTTTAAATTTCAGTCATTTCCCTGATAACGAACGGTGTTGAGAACCTTCTGCTGTGCTTTTGAGCCACTTCATACCTTCTTAATAAAGTGTTCAAATCTTTGGCTCATTTTTAAAACTGGGTTCAAAGGGTTGTTTATGTAGTCAAACTGCAATCCTGTAAGAGATATAAATTCTTCTCCAAGTTGTCGGCTTACATGTACTTTGAAGCACCAAAGTTTTTTATTTGATAAAGTCAAATGTATCTATTTTTTTCTTTTATGCTTTGGCTAGTTTTTCTTCCCTCTAAGAAATCTTTGCCTAACTCAATGTGACAATGATTTTTTTTTTCCTGCAATGTTTATAATCTAAGTTTTACTTTTAGGTCTTGCAAGTTAATTTTGGAATATGCTATGATGTAAGAGTTGAGATTAATGTTTTTCCTTCTATGATATCCTTCAGGATTTTCTACACATTCAACCTTATCTTCTGCAAATAGCAACAGTTTTATTTTCTCCCTCCCAAGCTTAAAGCATTTATTTCAACTAGGGGTGAAATGTTACTGGCATCTTCTGATATCTATTGGGTAGAGGCAAAGGATGCTACCAAACATTCTACAATACACCAGACAGACACCCACAACAAGAAAGTTATCTGTTCCAAAATGTCAGCAGAGGTGAGAATGAAAAATCCTGGCTCACTGCACTAACTAGACTCTAAATATTAAATCAAACTGGTGAAAGTGGCAATCCTTCAGCTGTCCCCAATATCAGAAGGAAAGCTTTCAATATTTCCCCATTAAGGCTTTTGAAAGTACCCTTTATCAGATTAAGAAAGATTTCTTCTATTACCACTTGCTAAGAGTTTTTTTAATCTTAAATTATGTTACATTATTTCAAGTGACTTTTCAGCATCTATGGAAATAAATACATGATTTTCTCCTTTACTCTGTTAATGTGGTAAATTACATGAATGTGTTTCTTCCTTTTCTGGAAAACTTTGAATACACACAAATGTATTTTTCACCCACCTACAACAATTATCATTTCACAGTCATTTTTGTTTCATTTATGCTCCCACAAACTCTCTACCTCTCACAAAATTATTTTGAAACAAATCTCAGGCATCATTTTATTCAACACTGGCTGATTTTTAAAAAAAATTATATCAACTTTACATTCCTGGAATCAAATTAATTTGAGTACAATATGTAATCTTTTTATGTAATTCTGGATTCAGTTGTTCAGGATTTAGAGAGATTGGCCTGTAATTTTTCTTTCTTGTAATGTCTTTGTCAGACTTAGGTATAAGGTTATGACACCTTTTTTTCCCCCCACTGTGGAAGATTTTTGAAGATTGGAAATATTTCTTCCTTAAATTTATAGTAAAATTTTCTCATGAAGCCATCTGAGCCTATAGTTTTCTTTCTTAGAAGATTTTAAACCCAATTTATAGTATCACAAATCTAAATTATTTGAACACATATTAAAATTGTGTAATAAAAAATCCAACTCTTCAGATTTTCTATTTCTTCTCTTGTCAGTTTGGTAATTGTCCGTTTCTATAATTGTGCATTTAAATCTATGTTTTAAAATTTGTTGGCATAAAGTTGTCTTTAAATCCCTCCATTATATTTAAGAATCTCTGGTGATAGTGCTGTATTTTTATTTCTGGCAGATCGTGGGTTTTTTTTACTTAATCAATCTCAAGAAAAGCATATCATCTTCAGTCTTTTCCAGAAACTCTCTATTTTCTAATTGTTTTCTCTTTCATTAATTTCTGCTGCTAATTTTTATCTTTCTTCCCATTTTCTTTGGTTTTAATGTTTTTGTTCGTTTACAAACAAAATGAGATGGTATTTAGATCACTGGCTCAGCATGTGATGGAATTTCATAAATGTTACCCACAGCTTAAAAGAATGTTATTGAGTTCAGTGTTCCACATACGCCAATCAGATCAGGTTTGTTACCCATATTGGCCAAATTTTCTATATTCGTACTTGATACTACGTCTCCTTATTCTGTGAGTTACTGAAAGGGGTATGTTAAAAGTCCCCACAGGTGATTTTGGATTTATCTATTTCTCCTTATAATGTTGTCAGTTCTTTATTTTAAAGCTATGTTATTCACTGAATACCGATTTAGAGTCGTTATATTGTTCTAACTGGGATTTTTAGTGTTAGAAGGTATCTCTATTTCTACTAAAGTATTTTCTCTTATCAGCTCCTTTGTCTGTATTAACATAGCTATGCTGGATTTCTTTTGGATAGTATTTGCAATATATATCTTTTTGCATCGCTTTACTTTCAACCTTTCTATAATTTTTCAGTAGGTATTATCTCTGGGAAGCACCATAAAATTGGATATTATATTTTATTCAGTCTGACATTCTTTTCTTTTAATTGGAGACTTTATCAATTTACATTTGATGCAACTAAGGACATATGCAGGTTTAATGTTATCATTTTATTATTTGCCCTCTGTTCATCTTAACTATTGCATAAACTATTTTCTTTCTTATCTTCTCTTCGATTGGGGTTTTTTCCATCATTGTTCCTTATTTTCTCCTCTATTAACTTGGTACTTATATGTTCTTTTATACTTGTTTCATTAATTCCCTTAGCGATTACAATATGTACCACTGATTTAACATAGTATAATAGAATCTACCATATTTTAATTCCAACTATTAATCTTAAAAGTCAGGATAAAATTTATATTTATTGTGATAAATTCAATGTTAATTTAGATTCAATCATACATTTATTTACCCTTTTAATTACTCTTCACTCCTTACTGCTTCTATAAGCTTCCATCAAGTTTTCTTTTCTGCTGCCTAAAAAAAAAAATCACCTTTCAGTATTTCTTCTAGTAAGGGTTTGCTGGGAGTGAACTCCCCCCCCCCCTTTTTTTTGTCTGAAAGTGAATTCATCTTATCTGCAGTTTTGAAAAATATTTTTGCTGAGTTAGAATGGCATCAACCATGGTGCTGAACTTTTCCTTTCCACTTGTATCCCCTTAGAAACTTGTCTCCTCGTTTTGCAGAAATAGGATAACGTGCTTTTGTTTTCTATTACACATGTTCTTTTTTCATGGTTTCCATAGAAAGGAGGTTGTTTTCTTTGGAATCCATGTTCTGGAACTTTCTTATACATTTTTTTTTTAACTTTTCTGTTGGTTATGTTGAAATTTCCAGGTAGACAATCCCAAAATCTGCAGCTCATGAAGCATTTTTTTCTCGCTAAATGTCCTATCACTTAGTCCTGAAACATTTCGGATTTCTTGGCGTTTCCTCAATAATATGAAATCAAAAGAGTACTTAAATCCATTCAGTGTTATCACAACTGGTAGGTATGTGAGAGAGTAACAAATAACTTTGGCCAGCTCTGTGAAACGTGTGGGATTATAAGCACATTCATGACATTGCTACAGAACCTCTCAGCTGAGAAGGCACTTTCCCCTACGTTATTCCTTTAGTACTTAGAGTAAATCTGTGAAGTAGGCAAGATTATTCTCTGCTTGTTCAGAAGGGTGAGAAAGGAGAGAAAGCAAAGAGAACAATTTAGATGTTCTCTATCAAAATCAAATGTCCCTTTCATTTGACCACATAGTATTCTCTGTGTGTGTACTTAAGAGGAAGGCGGAAATGAATGCTACTGAGGCACAATGTGATGACATATTGCGGGGAACACAAGCACGACGTAAATTATGACTCAGGCACACTGGGTTCGAGGCCAGGCTCTGCCACTTACTAATTGAATGGATTGGGAAAAATTAAACTCTTTTGAAATCTCAGTTTCTCACCTATAAAGTAGGCTCTCTGAGGTCTCTGCGGCAGTAAATTCAATGGTGATCAACGGCAAGGTGAAATATGGTAGATAAAAATGAAACTTTTTAGCCAAGCGTTTCCATCCCCTTTGATCCTATTATATTCTTCTGTAATCTTTTAATAGAGCTGGCAACAAGAAGCAAAATCACATGGAGCTTCATCTCTCTTTTTCTCTTCTTTCAATACACAGATGTAAGGGCTCATATGTAGTAAAGTGGTCCAAGTCAGGTGGCAGCAGGAGAAAATAGTAGGGAATCACTACTAGTAACTGGCTTCGGACAATCGATGTAGGCTGGGTGTCTGCTGGTGCTTCTGACCACTGGGTCTGTGTGCTCAAATGTCCTCTTTTACGCACTCTCATGCTATGCTCTTTCTGGCCCATATACCACAGTCCCCTCTTATCCCTGGTTTCAGTTATCTGTGGCCTCTGGCGGCCTGAAAATATTCCGTGGACAATTCTAGAAATAAACCATTCACGAGATTTAAATGGCATACCCTTCTGAGTAATGTGATGAAATCTCACATCTTCCCACGCCATCGCACCTGAGACATGAATTATCTCTTCGTCCAGCATCGCTACGCGATAAATACTACCCGCCTGTTAGTCGCTTAGTCACCATCTCGGTTATTAGATCAAGTGTTGCAGTATGGTGGTACTTGTGTTCAAGTCAGCCTTTTTTTTTTTTTTTTTAATTTATTGGGGTGACAATTGTTAGTGAAATTACATAGATTTCAGGTGTACAATTCTGTAATACATCATCTATAAATCCCATTGCGTGTTCACCACCCAGAGTCAGTTCTCCTTCCATCACCATATATTTGATCCCCTTTACCCTCATCTCCCACCCCCCACCCCCCTTACCCTCTGGTAACCACTAAACTATTGTCTGTGTCTATGAGTTTTTGTTTCTCATTTGTTTGTCTTGTTCTTTTGTTGTTTTCGGTTTATATACCACGTATCAGTGAAATCATGCGGTTCTCTGCTTTTTCTGTCTGACTTATTTCGCCTAGCATCATATTCTCAAGATCCATGCATGTGGTCAGCCTTTATAGTAGCCTAACACTACGTCACGATACCTGTGTCATCACCTCACTTCCTCTCCTCATGTAAGCATGGTATGATTCCACATTATTATACGGGGAAACATAGCGCAATACAATATTTTGAGAGAAAGAGAAAGCACATTCATGTCACGTTAATTACAGTATATGACGGATTTTCCTGTTTGATTGTTATTGTTTAGTATCTTACTGCGCCTAATTTATGAATGAAACTTGATCATAGGTGTATTGGAATACACAGGTCTGTATCGGAAAACATAGTATATGTAGGGTTTGATATTACCCATGGTTTCAGGTATCCACAGGGGGTCTTGGAACGTATTCCCTGTGGATAAGGAGGGAGTACTGTACCATCAGAATAAGAAATAGACCAGATTGCAGATTCCAGACTGTTCTCATTCGTAGTTATCCCAAATGCTGAGATAAAATCCGTAGTTTTCGCCCAATTACTCATCTCCACCCTTACCCTTCTCCAGTGGCCTCTGATCTTGTCCCTTTCAGAATTCTGCACTTCTGCCTTCCCCCCAACGTCTGAGCTGTGACCTCAGACCCCTAAATGAATGACAGCCCAAGACGTCTGACTTTTTTTTCCGTGAAAAGATGTCTTAGTGCCACCAAAGAGATATGGGGGCTCATGCAGTGGCAGAGGTGGGAGAGAAGACGCTCGTGGCTCCACTGGCCTCAGGGAGGATTGTCGGGGCAGCACGAAGGAAGCCATGAGCTAAGGCCCACCATAGGGCCCCTCCTAGCGAGCGAGCTACAGAAACTGGAGAATCATGAACTTCCCATCGGCTGCCCATGACTCTTTTCCTTCAGTTCTTTAGACACCTTCACAAGCTGTAAGTCATACACATGGCAGGGAAGGACATCTTAAAGCAACACGTATTTCCCACCACTACCCAGGACCTCTGAGACCCCACCCTGCCATTCCTCCTCACTGGGTCATACACCCGCCCCGCTTCCTGCAACCGCTCCCTCTCCTTCTGGTCCAGCCACACGGCAGCCCAAGGGGTCTAAAAAGCCACAGAAAAACCCAAACCTGACCGTATCACCTTGACATAATACACTGAAGTAGGGTCTCCACTCCTTACAGGGTCTACAGTGAAAGTGCCCCCCCCCATGGCCTCAGCCTCACCATCTGGCTTCATGTCCTGCCTCTGCGGAACCACACAATCTTCCTTTTGCTTTTGACTGGTCCCAAAACACACAGTGTCCTTTCCCTTCCATGGCTCTGTGTGACTGCCCCTCGCAAGCCCTCCCCCACTTCTCCGCTTGGCAAACGCTTAGTGCCCTTCACCCTTGGCTCCCCCCAGGCAGACAGGACAGCCCCCTGCTCCTATGGCACATTACACACATCTGGATCCAAGTCTCCAAGGGCCCTTATGATCCATTTCCTTGGTGGGTCTCTCCCACTACGCTGACTGCTTCCTGCACTTTATTTCTCTGTTCCTAAAGCTGTGTATGTTGGGGGTTTTCAGAACACATTGTGCTGAGTAGATGGGCGTAAGGAACTGCAATTATCTCCTGTCATTAACACCTCCATGCCCAGTTGTGTCACCACATACAGTGAAATAATTCACTATTTTTTTCAAATTCATTCATTCATTCATTCATTCATTGTTTATTGAGCTAAGATGCACCAGGCACTATAAATAGAAAGTGGAGCTTGAACAGTGAAAGACTCAAAGTCCAACCACCGAGCGCTTACCTTCCAGTGGGGAAGGCAAAGAGTAACATCATGTAAGTGCTACGAAGAAAAATAAAGCAGAGGGAGGTATTGGATAGTTCAGAGGTGGCGTGGGGTCATCATGTTAGAAAAGATGGTCAAGAGAGCGCTCTCTGAGGAGCTGACATCTAAGCAGAGACCTCCTTGGATTGAGGAAATTTAGCCAGCTCAAGAAATAAAGTTAAGTGGGGCTGGAATCAAGCGTGTGAAGTGAACAAGAGCTAGATGATGTGCGTTTTGACCGAGAAAGACTGTGGTTACGGTGGGACATCACGGAGGTTTTGAGCAGGGCGGCACCATCACCTGATTTGTACTTTTTCTCCAGTTAAGATCATTTTCCACATCACAGTCAGAATCATGTCTGCGAAGTCCAGACAGGGAGGCCAGTGGAGGGGTTCCTTGCATACGACAAGCACACGTTGTTCTGTGTTTCTGATACCACGTGATGTCATGGCCAACGGATCGCTTTAAATGATGAGCCTCCCACAGGGGCCGGCTATCAGATTCTCTCACTTTATGCGACCATGAAGAAAGTTTCCATCCATGAAGCGGGAGGCGGGATTGCGTCACCATTCATTCCCTCAACTTTTCTAATCTTCTGTGTGCCAAGAACTGTATCAAACACTGAGAATACCAAGGAGTTTTTAGACAGAGCCCCTGTCCACAAAAGCTCCCCGTTTGCCCCCGGGAAAGAGGTGACCACTGGGAGTAAAAGAATGTTGGCTTTTAGAAACTTTCCTCCACGACAGCAGACCACCTCTGGAGCAGCGAAGCTCTCCTGTCCAACAGAAACATCACGAAAGTCGTGGAAATACGCAAAAATTCATTTTTTCTACTAGCTACATTTTTAATGAATAAAACTAACAAGAAGTCATATGTAACCTAATAGATCCAAAATATTACCATCTCAATGTAATCAACACCAAAAGACAATGAATGAGATATTGTCCACTTGCAGAAGGCTGGTGTGTATTTTACACTTTCAGCACCTCTCAATTCGGGCTCAGTTACTGACCACTAAATTCAACACGATAACCCTGGACCCTCTATCAACTCTGTAATAGAAACCCTTCACCACACTTAATGGTGAAAGTTTATTATACTCCAATGGAATATAGTTGAGACATTGAGGAAATGAAGAAAAGAATAAGGCTCCCCCTCAAAAAAAAAAAGTTTTTTTTAAATCCATTGTTTCATTGCTTTCTTTCTCACGAAACAATCCAAATGCCAAAAATTGTAAACTCATGTTTCTTTGCAAAAGCCAATCTCGCTTTCTTATTTCGTACTCCTCTGTGTCTGAACTATGAGAAAGTGGGTTTGAATAATGTACATCAATGGAAAGAAAATCAGGAAATCTATTCCCGGGCAATTTTCAGATAACCAAGAAGAAGTGGTGTAATCGAGGCTCCGATGACAATTTTAGACCCGGCATAAATATGAGCAAATCCATCTGCATCTCCTCATCTGTGTCGAACTGTACAGATTTTTCTGGAGATTTTGTTATATGATAACATGCTGGAAATAAAAAATAGTACATCTGTGCTATAATGATACATAATGTATACAGTATAATAATGTTGTATTTGGATTGGGTTTGAGAAATTCACTACACAGAAACGACAGTCACTTGGGAGAAGTGGTAATCTCATCAAGAAAATTGCAGACAGATGCTGCTGCACGCCCCCCTTCCCCCGGGTCGATCAGCTGATCTCCTTTAGGGATGTCAGAGGTGCTGCCTGATTTCTGCTGGCTCTCTGGTACCCAGCGCACTAGCTCCTTTACCCCTGACCATCCTAGAAGTATGAATGCTGCCCAGAGGGGAGCACAAGCAAATATCCTCAAGCTCCAGGAGGTCTCGGGATGGCTCTGGCACCAAAAGACCACTCACTGAAGGTGGGACCAAATCACTTCCGGTTGTTTCTGAATGGATACCTTCTAAAGACACAGCCAAGGCGCAGGCTATCTCCTGCCAGACCTCCTGGTCTAACCACTATCTCCACAGAGCTCAGCATCACAGTAACCTTCAGAAACATAAATGACCAACATGAAACGCGACCTTTCCTTGTTCCATGGTGATTCACCCAGTATGGGGCCAACTGGGTATGAGACTTACCGAGGGGACCACTTTGTAAGTTACATAAATGTCTAACCACTATACTGTACACCTGAAACTGATACAATATTGCATGTCAACTCTAATTGAAAAATAAAAAAATAAATGTTATAAAAAGCCTCATCCAACACGTCGCCCCTAGTTATGCCACAGTATATTTCATCAGGCGTATATAAGGCACCGAAAGAGACGAAACTTGAAGAAACAGATTAACAAGCTATTGGCTTTGCTCAGAAAACTTAGAAATAGTCTAGCGACTTATTTCGTTCCCAGGTCATGTACAACGCGTTTGCTCTTTCCTGAATTATTTGCCGGAACATCTTTAAACAGGAAAACATTCCACAATCCTTGAGGGATCAGGCTCTGGATTCCAAAGACAGTTTCTCCAGAAGCAAAGTATCTGTCCCCGTAGTGTTACAATGGGCTGTGGGGCAATCTTGTTGCAGAGTATTATGATACATCCATGAAGAAAGAAAGGGGGGAGAAAAAGAGACGAGAAAATAAAATGGGGTATCTGGTGCAATGAACATTTTGAAATAGGCAAGGAGGATGATTCTTTTTTAAATGAGCCTGCTCTCATCTGTGCAGTATCTTGCAGGAATCCTTGCCTTACCCCAAACCCTTGCCAGTTCCAGCTACCCCTTTCCAGGTATCCCGCACTTTTCGAAATTTTGCTTCATGCCACTTCACTTTTACGAAAGACCTACGTCGCCAACCAAAAAAAAAAAAAAAATCCAAAGAGGATTTTTGCTTTCATGAAAAAAAGGCAAAAAGCAAAAATCGCGTTTTGCACTTTGCAGCGAACTATTATTATAGAGGCCGCGAGCCGAGTGGCGATGGTGGCCCCGCCACGCTCCTTCCACAGGCACTCAGGGTTTCAGCATCACAGCATCAAGACGTCAGAGCTTCTGAACTATGCATCTCTCCCTTTATTTTGTGCATCCCTTTTAGCAAGATGTGTCCTAAAGTAAGTGCTTCTTCGCTTTACACCACTTTGGCTTAGGAAAGCTTTCGTAGGGAACACTCTACCATCAGAGAGTGTTGTATTCATGACAGCAGGACAAACCATGAAGTGAAAAATGCACGATGAATAAATTACGGGCCTGAGTCACAAAGACCAACAAGGTAGGAGGAGAAAATTTAAGAGTGTGAAGCCCGAAACATATGTCACCCCCCAGACACTGGAGCAGAGCAGTTTAAAACTGAAAGCTGGCCAGGCTATTTCAATAGCTGTGTTCCTTGCTTTGAGATGTGGAAATTTTTACTCTTACGAGGGGGTTGGTGCGGTACAAGTGGTTTGGGGAGCCTGGAGGTTCCTCAAGGAATGGGGGAAATCTGCAATAGGAAAGGAAGCTTGTTGCTTAGTAACTCCATAAACAGAATCGAGCTGCTACAGGCAAAGGTTGGAAAGGAGCTATTATATTTTAAAATGAAGGCTGCGCTGCCGGGTTAGGAGATGATGAAAGGAGGGAACAAGGGAACAAATCAGAGAAAAAGAAAGAGAAAAAGGATTATTAGTGCTGCTGTGCCAATCAAAATGACTACAGTGGTGACCTGCCAGTTCTTCACTTACATAACCTGACAAGGGTATTTTGGATTCCCAGTTGCTTGGCAACCTGCCTTTTATGTTGAAGCCATTTAAATGTATTCACCTTTTGAATTAGGGATATTCACAGATGACTGGGCAACAAGAAAGAGTCCCTGGCAGGCCCAGGGGCTCCTAGGATGTGTGGAACCAACAGAGTATGTGTGGAGTGGGTCTGGTAAGAGAACCTAACTGCGAATATTAGCGAAACACTGAAGCCTGAAAATGAGACAGTGAGATCAGCATACAAAGTCTTTTGCTGCTTCCAGACTGAGCTGCTGGTCGGATCAAAGACTTGTTTCGGGCCCTCTCTTTTCAGTGTGCCCTTCTGCCTTCCGGAAACACTCCTGCAGGTCTTTGTGACATGGGCAGCAGCAACTGCCGAGACCCCTGCCAAGACACGTGGTCCCTGCATATGGGCCTTCAGACTCAGCTGTCCCCAGATCCCACGGCTGCCCTATGCGGCCTGAGGCAGTGACAGGGTGCAGTGTGCCCATCCTTCCGGTTAACAGAACAGGAAGTGGGGAGGTCTCACCAGACACACCCATCACAGAGTTACCCCATATGCAGAGAGTTACCAGGTCCTGTCATTTTCCACCTCCCAAATACCTTTCTGGGTAGTTTCCATGCTCTCCATTCCTGTTCATTCAAAATACATCCCCCACCCCAATAGCTCATTTGGGGCACAAGGCCCGTCACGATCTGCTTTCCCAGGGGGGTAATGTCCACCCCATACCACACCCGTGCTGGCAGGCCACATACACAGAACACAGCTTGCAGCCTCCCAGTTCAGTATGCTCTATTCTGCTCTGAATCTTTGTACAGGCTCGTCCTTCGGCTGGAAGACCCTCTTCACGCCCGCTCTGCTTGACCAGCTCCATTGGACTTCAAGTTCAGCTCCAGTTTCACTCTTTTCAGGATATCTTCCCTTTTTACGTCCTTCAGTCTCAATGAAATACTCCTGAGCCCATGTTGCTATGCCGTCCGACACAAATTCCTGCAGTCACATGAGCCCTCGGAGCTCACCCTGCCTGGGACTCCTTGCCTTTCTTCTCTGTCTCTGGCTAGAACATGCTTTGAGGCAGGGAGGACGAGCAGGGTCCTTTCCCCCGCAGGCCCCTAGCCACATGCCTGCAGCCAACACGCTCTGGAAAACTCAGAAGAGTATGTGACACTTGAAAACATGTATATGTTGGCTCCCAATTATGAAAAGAATCTACTGAATTGAAATCAATGTTTAATTGTCCAAAAAATAGAACATTATGTCAACTTCATTAATTGTCAAATTTAGTAGTCATAAAAATTTCACTGTCTTGGAAAGTAATTTGTAGGTAAGATTTTCTGCACACTCCACAGGAATTCCCAATTACAGACAATGATGGCTGAGGAGTCACAGCCAACTGCAAACCAAGTATCACCCATAGTCAAAAAATTATAAAAGCAAACATGAAATTATTCCAAATTCACTAAAAAAAAAAAAAAAAAGATAGGGTGAGACATGAGTGTATTTTATTATGTTTAATATGATACATGACAGGGATTCCAACTCTTAGGTGCCTCGGGCCTAACAAGATTTGACAATGGCCCTGAGTGTGTACATTTAATTCAATTTTGTTTCCCCAGGAACTAAGGAATCAGCACAGTGACTCGTATACACACACGTGTGAACACACACACCCTTACACACATACACTTTGTAAAAAATGTGGATTGGCGGAACAGAGACTAGTGAGAATCAGGCAGGCGCTAAAAGCAAGAGTGTCTAAAGTTCTACTGTAGAGCCATTGATTCTTGACTCTGAAGACAATTATGGGGGTGAGGAACCTGAGGGAAAAAACCACAGCTTGAAAGTTGGGGTTTAATAAAATAGATTTCTAAACCATGCGTGTGTATGGATGGCCTTGTAAATTAAGAGGGAATGAATGAAATACTTCTTTTCATTGTGTGGGGCTTAGAGACAGAGAGAAAGGCAGACAAACACTCAAAGAAACGGAAAGAAAGACATAGATAGATGGACAGGATTGATGGAGAGATGGAGGAGGGGGCCGGGTGCCCAAAGCAGAAAGTTTCTATCACTTGAGGATCTTGAGTCATCAGTTTTTCCCGAGCAGTATATAGATTGAAACGTCCCCAGGAAGCTATTTAATACAAGCCAAGTGACCTCCCCCTTGTGCCTCGGTTTCAATCTGTCCTCTAAGTCACGCCAAGACATGGTGTCGAGGTGGGCCTTGCAGATTGCACGCCAATGAGAATTTTAAAAACAAAGTCATCATTTAAATTTACTTGGAGAGCTCTCAATGTTGAAGCCACCTGCAATGAATCGTTTTGAAAAGTTAGCATTCTTGCAGCTGTATTCTGAAATGAGACCCAGTGGGTAAGACTGGATTGCTGCACAGCATCTGAGGATAGCACTTGAAGATGGCAGGTAAGCTGTGCTCCTGTGTGTCTTGTGTCAGGCAGCTCACTAGTCTCAGATCTCGGTCAGAAGCCCAGCTCTGCGTGCTCTTCATGGTCACTTAGGTTCTCTGAGCTTCAGGGCTTTATTTGGAAGAAATAGCAGTGGGCGATGGATGCAGCATCTAACCTTACTGTGGTAATCATATCACAACATACACATGTATCAAATCATTATGCTGTCCACCGTGTTATAGGCCAGTTGTTACATGTCACACAATGTTGTATGCCAATTACGTCTTCTTAAATCTGGAAAAAATAGTACCTATCTCATTGGATTATTGTCCAAATTAAATATGATATTGAATGCAAAGCATTTTTCAAAGTCTAAGGCACACGTTAATTGCTCAATAAATGTAATTAAGTTGTATAATTTTTAACTGAGGAGAGGTATATTATTATTCTGACTATAGTAAATCAAATGAATGAATGAATGAATGATTAGTGTGACTACATCTAGCCTGAATGAGAACCATTCAAATTTTACTTTAAAAACTTTTGTCTAAAACACAATATAGAAAACGGGGATAGAGAAGAGTATTCTTGTATTAATCTATGTGATATTATTATATTATATTATATTATATTATATTATATTATATTATATTATATTATATTATATTATTATATTGTGCTTCTTGCAGGAGAGGCAGTGTCTGCAATGTTTTAGGTAAGGGCTATCAGCCAGTCAAATGGACTGACATCTACACCAGGGTGACCAGCCATCCTGATTTGCTCAGGACTAAATTTTAGCACTGAACGTCTCGTCTCCTGTGGAACCCCTCCGTCCCAGCAAACCATGACAACTTGTCCCCCTAAACCCGAGTCCTGCCACTTCACTTGCAACTTGACCTTGTATAAGTTATTCACAGCCAGCCTCAGTTGGCAAATACAGATCACCCTCATCATTATCCCACGGCATTATGCTGTTGTGAGAATTAAAGATGACACAGAGAGCTTCGGCTCAGCCAGACACATAATAAGTGCTCGATATGTAACTATTTGCAAGCTCTTGCGAAGCCAGCATTTCCCTCAAAGCAGCCCAGTCGGAAGCTCCAGCGCCTCAGAACTTATGCAAAACCCAGCACTGGGTCAATGTGTTTGGCAGGATGTTTGCATTTTCCTCTGTCCTGGAGAAGCGAAAACGTTCCCCCGGGGGGAGACTGGCCCTGGAGACAAACCCCCAAGAGAATGAGGCAAGGGGAGGCGGCTGATGGGAAAGGAAACAATTTCCACTGACACAGAAATATCTTCCATGGTAATTAGCATTGACGGGAAAAGGAAGGGGAATGTATGTGACAGTTTAATAGGGTTTTGTGAAATACGATATTATTTTAAAGTTTGCCTGAGTGAGGCAGACAGCACATTAGGGTGATTCCGGCTCTAAAAAGATGACGATACTCTATTTTAAACTCTGAAACCTGTCCCACTGTTTCTTTGCTGTATTAGGCAGGGTGTTATGTGTTTATACGATACATCCAGGGGTACACACTGTGGTGTGAGCCCTGTTTAGATGCCGAGTCTACCCAGAGGCAAAGTGAGTGGGAGCCCAGGTACAGATTGCCTGGGTATTACATGAGAACTTGAAATTCCTAACCAGAAGTAATCTATTTTTTTCCCTACCATTATTATTTTTTTCATGCCCTCTTCTCTCCCAGGGGAAAGAAGAGAGGGGTTTTGAGCATGAGTTGTCCCCACCCCCCACCCCTGCCAGTGCATCTAGGACTCAAAGTTGGGTTCCAAATCACCAAGTCCTGGAACATGGTGCGGTGGTGGGCGCGCGGAGGGCCTGGTTCCCGGAAACCAGAGAGCACGGCCGCCCCCTGCTGGACGGAAGCAGTACTAACCCACTCCACGTGGTAGTTTAGAGCTGGCTCAGCAGTGAGAATAACACCCAAGGAACCAGTTACTCTGAAATGTCACTTAAATAAAATAAGCTTGTAATTTGTAATATAAAATAATGTAATGAGACAAGACTTTGGGAGCTGATCAGATGTGATGAAAACGGAGAGTTGGGAATTTGGGACTCATCAGGACTGAACAAGAGAAACAACTCTCATTTAGGCATCTGATATAGTTATTTAGACCAAAAATGCTGCTAGAGAGAAGGCCAGTCCATCAGCCTATGAGAAGTACCATATCTTTAATGCCAAGCTCCCTTTGCTTTGCTTCTGCGCTGACCAAGCTGCCTTCTGGGGTACATTTTGGTTTTCGAGTGGATGACCCACAACCACTGGGACCCCCTGTGGGGATGGCCTCTTGTGAGTCTTCGCAAAGGGATGCATGCGTATGTGGGTGTGGGTATTTAATTATAAATTAATAAATCTGATTGTGCTTTTAAAAAATTCATTTCCGGTGATATTGGTCCGTATAATCCAATCCACCCCAATGAATGAATAAAGTTCAGTTACTGAGACCACAAAGCAAAGGCAAGGGCTGCATTCATGGTGGGTCTGCCCTCACTAGGGCAGAAAAACACAGCCAACATCATTCTTACAATAATTCTAATTCTTACTCACAGGACCAGGCCCACTCTGTCTGGCTTTCCCATAGAGGGAAGGTTACAAGCTGATATGGTCTAGTTCTGTTTAGTCCTTATAATCTGCTTCTGCCCGGTGCCACCCTCCACGGGACGATTTCAGAAAAGGGCACCTCAAGACTTAATAACTATGAGTGAAGAATTAACTTTACCCGAAAAGATGTCTGGCCTTTTCTCTAGGCTACATGGAGGTGATACATGGGACCCTGGAGTGCCATCGTCTGCTTGGGGACTCTGTCCCCTGTACAGTCTAACAATGTGACTTATGATGGGGACTTTGAGCAATGGGGTATCACGTCCAACCTTCATATGAACTGGAGAGTACAGGTCAGCAAGATATGTAGTATGTGATCAATCCCCAATAAAAACTCTGGACACCCAAGGTTCAGAGGAGTTGCCCTGGTTGGCAATACTTCACGTGCGGTGTTCCACATCATGGTGGGAAGGAGCTATGTCTGTCCCTGACTCCACAGGGTCTCTGATTTTGGATCCTCCTGGACTCTGCCCCATGTGTCTCTTCCTTCAGTTGCTTCCAACTTGTATCCTTTCCTGGGACTATACTCTCTATATAAGTGTAATAACTTTCAGTGAGTCCTTTGAGTCCTCCAGCAAATTATCCACCTGAGGGTGGTTTTGGGAAACCCCCAAACTTGCAGTTGGTGTCAGAAGTGAGGACAGATTTGTGGTTCCCTCAGACTTTGAAGGCTTCACTAACTCTGGGCGGTAACAGTCACCCAGCACTGACCCGCTTCTCATCCTGCTTATAAACCCTCCCTGATTCTGACATTAGTCCTCCTTCTCCTCTGGCCCACTGAGGTCCTAGCTGAGCATTCAGGCTGAAAACATACAGCTCGTTCTAGCTAAAACCTCGGCCCCTCGCTCTAGTATAATTCTGCTCTCCATCTGCTCACACAACCATAGGTGACCTTAGATAAACATCTGCTCAGATTCAACCGGAAGCAGGACCCGCCACCTTGTTCCACAAAATATAGCCACTTGGCTTCACCAGACTCTGAAAATGCCAACGAGCCAGCTGAGACTCCATCCTTCTGTTCCAAACATCTGTCCTGCCTCGCCATTGGCCAGGCCCAATGTAGCACATTTCCTTCTTGATGATGGTGTTCTCTTACTTCCCCTTCCTCCCTGACCCAACACTCAGGCCTTGCCCCCTTTCCTGTCACACAGTAAAGTAGGGAAGTAACACAGAAGAAACCAGAATGCTAAGTACATTGTCTTAGGACCAGCTCAGAGGCACACGAGAGACTATGTGTTGAATCCCAGCACATGACTATTTCGGACCAGATAATAATAACAGAAAAGGAGGGTTTACTATGCTTCCATCACTGACTAAGCACTTGGATCATTTTAACACAAGTTATCCTCAACAAAGCTCAGGATGAAGGGGCTATTGGAATCACTATTTCACAGATCAGGAAACTGAGGCTCCAAGTAATTAAGCGACTGGCCTACAGTTATACAGAAAGCAAGTAATGGAGGCTGGATTTCAACTCAGGCAGTTGGACTCCTGAGCCGATAGTCTTTACTAAGCTCAGCTACATTTTAGGTAAAAGTCTGTTTCAGAGGGACAGCCTTGTGAGAGATCCACCCAAGGCTGGGAGGGATACTGATGGGGGAACTGGGGGAGGAGGGACCTGGAAGGGGAGTCAAGAACTCGGAAGGTCTCCTTGTGACAAGACAGATGTACGAGACAAGGGTGTGATGGGTAATCCCAATTTACAGGCTTAAGGCAGACAGCCCAGCTCACTCTATTCCAGTCAGATCGTTCTCTAACTCCAGTCATTACTGCCATAGGGACAGGGATGGAAAAGTGGGTAAACCAAAACAACCCATCACCAGCAGTGTATGAGCAAGACAAGCCACGCGCCCGGAAGGAGGAAAGAAAAGAAGAAAAGGAGGGCTTAGAAAGGTTAGATCAGTCATGCCGTTGCTTTCACCAAAATCTACTCTTCTGGGATCTAAATCTCACACTCATCACCCAGTAGCAGCTGGATTCCCGGGTCTATGGGGGCAGCAGGAGCAGGAGGAACCCCTTTCATCATGAACACCTTCGACCAAATTCTCCGATTCCCAGGCAGGAGGAAGTGTGGGAGTTAAAGACATAAATAATTATGAGGCAATGTGATAAGTGTTCTAGTCAAGATGTACATGTATAGTTGTGTTGACCATATATGTTACATAAGCGACGTGAGCAACATGATATATGCACATATACATACATATATATACTGCAGAGATATCATATATATCAAGGACATGCAGAGGACGGGCTACGGAGAACCAGGGTGGAGGGAGACCCTCCAGGCAGAGGGACTCCATGCCTAGTCCTGCAGCAGCTCACTCCAGTCTAGGGTTCCGCTCCACCACTTCCTTGAAACTGACCTTGTAAGGTCCCCGGTGACACCTCCTGTTTTTATTTCAGTGGCCTTCTTTTAGGCCTCACTAGCTGCATTTGGCATCACTGACCTCTCCCTAAAACACCTTCTTCTCTGGGTTTGCAAACACCCCAGCTCCCCGGTCCCCTCCCACCTCTCAGCTGTACCTGTTCCTGATCCCCACGGCACCCCACTGCCATTCCTCACGGCTTCTCACACTAATGGATGCCTAAACGATCTTCTCCAATCCCCAGGATGTAAATACCATCTGATGATTCTCAAGGTCCTGTCTCCAGCCTTGACCTCTGCTCTGAATTCCAGACCCACAGACCCAACAGCCTTTGCATGGAGAGGGACAATGTGTATCTGCCTTCCGTGGCCAATCAGGTACTCAGCTCAAGGCTGTGAACCCTGATAGATGCATGGTAGGGAATGTAAAGATGTCTTTCCTCAAGGACCTTACAGCTAATGGAAAGAAGAAAAAATTAAGCAAGTTCACAGATAACTAACTCTAAGACAAACTGAGATGTGCCGTGAGAGCAGAGAGGTAGAGACGAAGGAGTATAAATCAGGTCAGGTTGGAGATTGGAGAGTCTGTTCTGGGCAGGTGTCACTTATCCTGCCCTTAAAGAACGGAGATAGTGAGAGGATGAGACACAGTCAAAAATGGAATGAACCAGATCCATGAGACCTACTGGGTAGCTGCAGGGGTTACACACTTCACCCCGGGTCCCAGGGGAGTATTACCCAAGGTGTACACTAGCTTAATGGGCATCAAAATTGTTCTAATTACCACTTTAGCTGCACCCCATAAGTTTTGATACGTAGTATTTTTATTACCCTTTAGTTCAAGACATTTTGAAATTCCAGGATGATTTTCTTAATGAAGAATTAAGATTCTAAATATTTTTATGATTGGTACGGAATTAAATTGCTCTATGCTCGTAAAAGCTGGTTTGTTAACGATTCTTGGAAGCTGCCTGAGAATTCTTCTTTTGTGACCTAGAAGGTGGTGAGACTTATAAATCCAGTTGTTGGGTGAGGAATTCTATATCTACCAATGACATGTATTTGATGAAATCGTCCACAGTATAGATTGGTCTTGTAATTCTGGCTGGCTCTGCCCTGTTGGTAGGCCCATAGTAAATAACAGTTATGTTTTTATTACATGCCATAATCCTTTTTTTCCCTATTAATAAATTGTCCTTAAATTATCTCTCATCTGATATTAATATTACCACAAAAATTTGTTTTGGATTTATATTTTCAAACTTTTGCCAAGGGTTGTTTCAGTATGTCTCTTGTAAGCAGGACGGAGATAAATTTCATTTTTTATCAACCTGATAATTGCCAAAAACAGATTAACTGTAATCTGATTATATTTACTGGTATTACTGATATGTATATACACTCATTTCAACCTACTTATTTTGTGTTTACATCCTTCTTTTTTTCCTTTGCTGCTTTTTCCTTCTACTTTCTAGACTATGCTTAAATTGCTGGAATTTAATACATTCTGCTCTCTCTTCTTTTTCTGTTAGTTTCAAAATTATAGATTTTACATCTGTGTTTATAGTGGTTATCTTTGCACTATAAATCTTCTGAACAAAATTTAGTTATTCACAATGTATTCCCTCCCCCAAACATGACAGGAATTTTAGCATATCTTTAAGTACCCATTAAATACTGTCTCCTGTTGCTTTACTGCTGTCTAGACTTTATTATATTAAGCAATAAATTCGTTTTTATAGACAATCCTGATTCTAGTTTTCCCATAAAATGTGTCAATTTCTATGATCACCATCACTTCTCATAGACAGCGCCTTCTATCATTTACTATTCTGGCTGAAGCATATCTGCTAATTGTTTTTTTATTGAGGATCTTATTGGTAAATTCTCTTCACCTTTTATGACTTAAAGATATTTGCATTTACGTTATTCTCTTTTAAAATGTTGTGTCTTCTTACTGATCAGTTTCTTTCTTTTTTCCCTTGGATACTTTTTAAAAGTCTTTAGGTTGTTCTGCTGTTTCGACATGGTGTTTCTAGGTGTGGGGTGTATCTTTATTTCTCCTGTTTGGTATTCTGCATGTACTTTTGAAAGACTCAAGTCTTCTAGTCTGCAAAAATTCTAAGCTATTATTTATTCAGATATTATTTATCCACCATTCCCTCCATTCTCTTCTAGAAGTCCTATTAGAAGTAAATTGGGGCCCCTCAATAAATCCTCCATGTCTCTAACTGATCTTTCAGAAAGATACATTACTTCTTTCTCTTTATGCTGCTCTCTGAGTGGATTTCTTCCAATTCATTAATTCTTTCTTCATCTGTGTCTAGGATGGAATTGATTCCATTCACTTTTTTAAAGAATTATACATATTTTTTTCATTTACAAGATTTTTAATTAGTTATTTCTCACACCTACCTATCTTTGTTTTATTTCTGTCTGTTTTTCCTTCACTTGTTCTTGTTCTTATTTGGCATTATTGCTTCAGTATCACTTGGAACATCTTAAATGCGGTAACTTTGAGATCAATATGAAATTTTCTTATATTTGATATCACCTGAAGTGAATTTGTGGTTTTATTATTGATTTTGTTGGTTATCTTTTTTTTTTTTTTAATGATAGTTTGGAATTGGATTTGTAGGCTCACTTTGAGAGTGTTTTGCTGCTTTTATTTTTTTTATGTTTTTCTCTTTCTCCCTGTCTCTATTCTCACCATATCTATCTAGTGGTGCAGTGTTTCCCTCCCCTCCCCTCCAGACCCCCAGCCTGGTGCATTTGGAGGCTCTTCACCCAAGGAGATATTGAGACTATCATATTCCCATGCTGTTTCTGGTTGTGTCTTTATCTTCCTGGCTGCATAGGTCCACAGAATCCTAAAAAGCCAAATCCCCCTGCACTGACTGACTCAACAGCTATTTCGTGTTCAGTATACTTTCCTTTGTGGGAGGTGGGCAGAGCCCTGCTTCAGCCTCTGGCATCAAGCGTGAGCCTGGCTCCCAGCCCCCAATTCATGGAGATAAATTCATGGAACAACTTTATCAGAAGTAGCCTGGGGTGAAATGCTGGCTGCCACTGTCTCCTCCCACTGAGAGCTCAGCAGGCCACTGAATTCAGGCTTGCTCATCGCTTTGGATTTCTGATCCATTTGTGTTCCACACTGACCTTATTTTGGAGCCTACATTTTTTTTTTTTTCTTCTTAATAGAGCAATGTCACATGGTAAGAGCATGAGAAAAGTGTCCTGAAAGACTTTTTCTTAGGTGGTGCTTGTAAATATGGGAAGAAGAGGCTAGACAGCACATCTTACGGATGACATATCTTGGCTTTGCCTACTCCCCTCTCCATCCATTCTCTTTCTTCTGTTAATGGAAACTTGATTGATTTTTTACTAGTGCTTGCCCACTTTCATTCCACGCAGTTCAGGTGGATGAGTTTGACTTCACTCCTGGATTGCAGGCACAGGAAACGTGCATATTCTACCATCACTCCTCCTTTCCAGTCATCGCTCTACTGAGAAAAATGTTCTCTCTTCACACGGAAAGCGCTGATTATTAGGACGGAAAACTGGAGCTGTTGGGGTGCAGGAAGTGTCTGGTCTGAAAGGAATCCCATTCGGAGAGGAGCGCAGCTGAAGGATGAAGGCAAAAGACTGAATCCCGATGACATTTTTCCGTCCTTGGCCTAAAGATTCCTCTCTCCTGCACTTCTGAACTGCATGAGCTCATACATTTTCTACTGTGCTAGAGCCACTTTGAATTAAATTTTGTCACTTGGGTCCATCAGAGTTCTCAACTAACACTCAGACTTTCATAGCATTAGGTGAAATGTGTAAGGCACCGTCACACATATACACATCACATGTATATAATTTTAAGGCTCTCACAAATGAATGAAGCCCATCCATGGGCCCCACTGGGCTACAATCTATAGCAGAAGGATGCTTAGATCTATGAGAATATGACATAGTCATCAGAAATGAGAAGTCATGTGACTTGAGAACCTATTTTCTCGTCAGAGATCCTACTCAGGATGATAAAGCCTGTAAATACATGAGTGATTAGAGTGTAAACTCCTCAGAAAATGCCACCTCAAAAAATCAGATATACGCTATGAACCTCAGAACCATATGGTTCTCACACCAAAAGCACTAGAATAAGTACCTACTCGAGGTGCTCTGTTTCAGGGCCATACCATGAGTTTTGCCCAAATTAGGAAATTTAAAAAAAAACAATTTCTTAGTTTCCCCCAAGATTCCCAAGTTTCACACTAATTTAGTCTCTGATGACTACCTAAGGCATTTATTTCTTTGTTCTCATGGAATATAGCTAACCACACATCATAGAAAAACTGTCAAAAGGACATAAGAAATAGCCTACTATGCCAAAGAACGTGGGCAGTCAGAGCACTAATACATTCTACACAGCAGACTCGGGGGAAAGTTTTTAATCTGACTCTAGCCCCGCAGAAGATAGAATCTGAAGCGGACAGATTTCTAAGCCTGGTCCACAAAGCCTGGGTGCCCCAAAGAATATGATTCAAGTTTCGGACCTTAACACTTTATGGCTAGAATAGAAGCAATCGCGTAGCCCATCTTACAGATGGACGAGACAGGCAAGCAGCTGTTTTTCCCAAGATCACATAGTTAGTTTCTGATGGAGCGGAGACAGCATCTCTTAGGCAGCAGTTATTCTAGGATCTGGGAATCTGGACACTTCCTGGATGCTTCGGGCATAACTAGTTTGGAGAATAGAAAGGAATGTGATTAGCAACATTCTTCTGAAGAGTAGCCCAGAGACTCACCAAAGAAGACCTGGACGGCTGTCTGTGACAGACAGATGAAGCTAGGGTAGACGAAAGCAAACTGAACAATTTAATGTAGAGGCAGCATAGTAAAGTGATTACAATTCTGGATTCTGGCAGCCTGCCATGTTTAAACTCCAGCTTCACTACCTGCCACCAACATTGGTCATGTTAATTACCCTTCTGTGCCTCAGTTTCCTCATCTGTCAAAGGGGTATAAAAATGGATCAACACCCATAGGAGTATTATGATCATTCAATGAATTAACATTTAAAGAGCCCTTGGAAAGCTGTCTGACTCAGACATATGAGTGTTCGGTAAAAACCATACGAGCGTTTGTTAAATACATACTGATTTGTCCCACTCTAGCCTTAACCAAGTTCTAATGCGTTAACTAAAACGGGTGGTTCTCAGACATAAATATCTCAGGCTTCTCAAGCCCTCCTTAATTTATGAAATGGGGCTAGATGAAAAACGTGGCGGAGGCTTGTGTCCCTGCCATGGCTGGATAAATTTCTTGAAGAGAACCAGAGATAAAACCTGAAAGCAACACATTAAATCAAGAATCTGAGCAACTTTATGGAAATGCTTGCCGCCAAGCTGGGGGACACAAAGGGCTGAAAAAAATATAAGGTGACTTTCTTCATAACGTGCATGGACTGCACTCTGCTTTGATTCAAGCTCCTCTGAGGGAAGAAAAAGACCTTTTTTATTTTTTTGAAAATTATGAAAAGGCACTGCAATCAGACTTTTCCATTATCATAGGGATAAAATATCAATTTTTGTCAGGATAAAACGAAGCACAGATCGGTCCTGATAAGGAAAATTAAATTTCTGGCCTCCACTTGATTTGATATTTATCACTTCTTTACCCCAGAAATGTTCTGTCACAAAACATTTTTTTAAAAATGTATTCACAACACATCAAACAAACTTAAAGACTCTTAGAAAACAGGACTGACAAGTAACAGGTGTGATTGAGAGAAAATCAAAGGACAGAGTGAGCAAAATGGATAAGGGGGAAAAAATCAGAAATAGGAATATTCTCAGCCAGTTCTGCAAAGAGGAAAATGGGTGTAGAGAGACTGTGAGAATGAGTTCCACGTGTGAGAGGTGAAAAATGCCATCGCTCGCTCTCCAAAAGAGCGCTACCGAAGTGGTCAGTTTCAACTCGCTGCTGCAGACAGCTGCTGGGACAACCGCCTCCCTCCATCCTGGGTAACATATCGACAGCAAGTAGCCCCGGGCTCATCACTTCCTTATTGTCCGCCATTATTCACTCAAGATTTGGGTACCAGAAGGATTCAGAGCACTCAAAACTAGTTCCTCAAAATGAACTCCTCTGTCAAAAAGTTCAGACCGTTACCTGTCGACTTGAATAGCGTAGATAAATCTTTTCTGTCTGACACAGGAGATCAAAACTTAGGCTACTAATTCTAATTAATTTTTGAAAATCTTTGTCCATTTGGACACTGGTGTGGCCCTTGTGTCTTGTTTCAGGTATGATCACTTGTAGAAAGGGGACTTTTTTGCCCTTTGCCCTCACTTAGAAGGTCAGTTCTCGACATGTAAGTAAATCAATATCATATATATATATATATATATATATATATATATATACACACACACATATATATATCAAGAAAAGTATATACATTTTAAGAGATGTTATCTAAGTATTACTTTTCAAAGTTGAATTGAATAACTAGCAATGCGTAGTATGACGTTCACTCAAAAAATGGCGTTAATCAAATGAATGCTAGTGTCATTCATTTTAATACAGTTTTTTCCTTTCTTAAAATGTGTATACAGTTTTTGGCTCTCTCTCTCTCCATATATATAAAAATATATATACATATATATATATATACACACATACACACACACACACACACATATAAAACTATACATCATAGAAAAGCTGTCAAAAGGACATAAGAAATAGCCTACTATGCCACGGAACACGGGCAGTCAGTGCACTAATAGATTCTACACAGCAGACTCGGGGGAAAGTTTTTAATCTGATTCTAGCCCCCCAAAAAGATTCTGAAGGTGACCAATTTCTATACGTGTGTGTGTGTGTGTGTGTGTGTGTGTGTGTATAAAACATATAAATCAATGAGGCTACTTCAGGTTGTCTAAAAACGAGTTGTAGAGGTAATACTCATAATAGCATGATGAAAGGGGCACTATACGAAATTAGGATAAGATCTGGTATCTAATTAACGTGCTACCAGTCAATTCAAATTAAATGATGACCCTGTTACATTGTAAGGAAGACACCCTGTTAAGTTACTTAAAGAATAAAAAAGTGATTGACAAACATCCCTGTCTTTAATAAGATGACAAATACCAGAGTTAAGAAGCTAGGGATACACATTACCATAAACAAAATTTAAAGAAGTTGTATATAAAAGTAAAAGTAAATAATGTGGGATTTCAAATAAAGGACAGTCCTTAGAGAAAGAACATTTCTGTAAAAACCATTCCAGTCAGAAGGAAATGAGGTGGCAGTCAATGGCAGACGTATTAAAATTCTGGATTAAAGCTGCATGTGGTTTGAGTAGAACATAAGCCAACAGAACATCAGAATGGTTCTAGAAACACCCCATCTATTCTGTGACCACTGGAAAGCTATTTAAATTATAGTAATAATACTGACTTCATAAGGTTATCAAAAATCACTTAACACAATGCCTATCCCAGAGTAATCACTCATACATGTTAACAAGTATTAATAGCTATTATTAGCAGTGGTTAAGATATGTGCAATGGCATTCTACATTATGGAGAACCTTGAATTTCAGATTGTCTTTAATTTTGTCAGTGACAGGAAGCCAATGATGGTGTTTCAAGAGGATAATGAATATGCCAGAGTATGTAGGTTATGACTGGAGAGAACAGAGAATACAGTTATAGATTAAGATGAGAGGTCATTAGCTTCTCACTAAATAAAATAGGGGTGGTAGGAATAGAAAGGCAAGACACTCACTGGCAAGGACTCACAGGTAGAACACGTAGGCTGGGCACTGATTATGGGGTAAGAGGAAGGAAGAATCAACTCTGATTACAAAATTTGGGATCTGAATAGCTTGGAAAATGCTGGAAGCACAAAGAGCAATTAAGGAGTGAGCACAAAAACAGAGGGCTTCCAGAAGGGGAGGGAATGCATCACCAGTGCCAACGGTCATGAAGAATTCACAGACAACAAAGATTGAGAAGACGCTGCTGAATTTGGCAACTTGAAGGTCCTGCAGCAACGTTATATTATTTTGATCATTAACACACACACACACACACACACACAAAAAAAAAAAAACCCACAAAGTTTAAAAAAAAAAAAAAGATTGGAACAAATACCTACATACCCACAACTGAGGAGAATGATGAGAGAAGCCTCATGCATCAAAAGTTTATGGAGTGTGAATTGGGAAGTGGAGACGAGTGTAACCAAATTATTGTTTCATGAAAAGATTCAGAATGGAAATGTGAGGGGTAGCACAGTGAAAGGAATATCGTTTTAGGTTAAAGAAGCCATGGAATGTTAAGGCAAAGAATGTGCCATTGGAGAAGCTAGCCAACAAAAGGAGAAAAAGACAGAAATTGATGAGTACATGGAAAAGGAAATGGGAGCAAAGAGGGTGGAACCTAGAAAGGTAAGCTGGGCTTTGCTACCCAAAAGGTCCTTTATCACCCTACGTGGGAACAAAAGCTTAGATGGAGAACAGAAACCAAGAGTAAATGTGAAAAACAGGTGAGGGAGGGTAAAGAAGTTCAGCAGTAACCGTTTTAATTTTGAGGGAAACAATGAATTTCAAGATTTATCGAGCACAAAGCCTCCCCTCTCTCATGCCAGTTCTGTAATTCTCTGTACAGCAGCATTCTTGGCAAACCACCATTCAGCCTTGGCATAATTACCTCAGGAGACAGAGAACACATTATCACACAAATTACTCAATTCCACTTTTGGACTGTTCAAATTGGAAGGATGTTCTTCTTTACCCTGGGTTGAAATCTGCTTTCCTGTACCCACTATACCTCAATCCTGTATCTGTGCTATGGGACCACAGGGATTTCGGTGAATCCTTCTTTTCCACGTCCCCTAACCAATATCTGAGGGTAACAATCACACCCAAGTGAGTTGCTTCTTTCCAGCTAATCCCTGAATCCTTAAATGTTCTCTCCCCCATGAATAAGCTCTACACTGAGAGCCTCAATGTTTGTTCACAGAACAAAAAGAAACAAGGTTATTCTCAGGGAGTACGGGTGGGGGGTGTAATAGGTTTTAGGACTCAAGAAAAATGAAGATATTTGTATCAGTTGGTGGGGACTTTTACTGTGTGATGTTGGATATTCATGGTACACATATGGGATTACCTAAGCTGCTTCAAACAAGAGAATCCATATATTACCTTACTTGTCCATCAAGCTCCACAGAAGAAGCTGCAAAACCAAATGCCAGAAATATCACCCAAAGGAACACCTCATTTGTTCCTGAGTAAAGTCCGCTCTAATGCTTGCTCCAACCTGTGACCGTGATTATGGGAACTGTAGCCCTGCTTTTCACTTCCTTCCAGTGCAACCTCAGGGTAAAAATCCTCATCAAACCATCAAAATCATGGGACACAGCTTAGGCCGGATCTGTGCTGAGTCTATTTCATTCACCCTAAGAGATAACTTAGATGCAGCCTCTGAGTTCCAGATTTTAGACTAGAGCCAGCAATGTGGGATTCTTACTGCCTTCAGATAAACAAAGGCTACTCTTACTATTTCTAAAGACAGAAACCCAAGGTCCGGACATTGACTGACCTTCCTTCCAGGAAGGCATCTGACCCCCTGAACTACCTTTCCCCTCTTTTTCCTATTATCTAAGAAAAAAAATGCTTTCTTCCTAGATATAAACCTACATGTTTTATCCCAGTTATTCTATCCAAGCCCCTCTCTGGGTTCACTCAAAAAAAAAAAAAAAAAATCTATTCTAATCTCTGGTTTCGTGCACCGTCTCTGTGTTTCTCACTTCCATTCCCTTTCCCCCTTCCCAGCCTCACCGAACGTCCTGTCCCTCTGCTACTGTGCTTCCTGTCAATCTAGCCTTGCTTATCATAAATTAGCATTTTTCTGTATCCACATGTAGGTTTAAAACACAGAAGACATCTCTGTTTACTGCCTAAGGACTACACAGGAACTGCCCAGCCAGCCAGGGGAGCTGTCCATCCAGCCTGGTGCTGAAGAGAACACAGCCAAGCAGAGTCGGGGCTCCCATGAGCGTCTCATTAAATTCTCATGATCAGGAGGTTTGAGAAGAAAGAAACAGAAGCTGTGTTCTCTGCATAAATTCATGGGTGAGCTTTCAAAACACAGAGCATCACAAAGAAGGGAATCCTGGAAGAGATGTCACTGTGGGAAAGGCACAGTCTCGGTGTTGATAGAAAACAAATCCTCACATCCTCCTACACCTGTTACATCCCAGTCCATGGGAAGCCAAGATGTCAGCATTTCAGCAGGGCTAAATTCCAGCTCTGCTCTCAATGCATTAGAGAACTGTTTTGGAAATGAGACCTGGATATCTGCATGTTTATATGTGCATGCGTATAGATAGGTAGATAGATCGCATACACTCTACACACAACATCTATCTTAGCTGGAAAAGTTACCAATTTGGAAAAGCTATGGGTGAAGGCTAAAGCTGAGTTTGAGTATCTGCCAATTTTTGTGAGCCAGCAGCTCTGAAGAGCAGATAGCATGATAATCTCACACATGGAGTCTCTTTAATTAATCAGTGGAGAACATAAAAATGGTCAAGTGACTCACACTCCCAGACCAACCCTCAGTGGTGAGTGCCACAGCATTTGTCCATAAGGCTACATATACCCAAGAACTCTAGTTATTCCAGTATGTTGCATAGTGTACGGTACGTTTCCTATGATATTTGTGTGTTCGGACATATTTTAAAAAATGATACAAATATCTACGTCATTGTAGATATGAGAACATATTACTTTTCTATTGTTACCATAACAAATTACCACAACCTCTGAGACTTCAAACCAATGTATCTCATAGCTCCATGTCAGAAACCCAACACAAATCTTACCAGGCCAAAAATCAAATGTGTTACCTCTCCAAGGCTCTTATTTGGAGGCGCAGAAAGAGAATCTGCTTCCAAGCTTATTCAGCAGAATTTAATTTCTTGCTGTTTGGGGGCTAAGGTCCCCATTTCTTTTCTGATGCCATAGAGGAGCCTCTCTCTGCTTCCTTCCACCATTTACAAAGTCAGAAGTGACACAAAAAGGTCTTTTCATGCTTCTCGTCTTCCTGACCTACCCTTCTGCTACATCTCTTCTGCCTCCTTTTCCACGTGTCATTCCAGCCATAGAAAGTCTCTGTTTTTAAGGGCTCATGCAAATCGATTGGACCCATTTTATTATCCAGGACAGTCTCCCTATTTTCAGGTCTATAACCGTAATTATAGCCGCAGGGTTCCTTTGCCATGTAACGTAACCTATTCACGGGATCAAGGGATTAGAGCCATCTTTGCAAGGCCACTACCTGTCCTACCTCAGTGAATATATTATATAAATTCTTTTGTATACTAAATTTTGACTGACATTTCAGGAATATTAGCCAATTATCCACAACTACGCACACCACTTTCAGACTTTCAGACATCTCTACTTGTTATCATTCTTCATGTTTGTAAATCTGCTTAACCTCACTTAGCTGTTGGTTATCCTCAGCTCCGTTCAATGCCTGAAGCATTTTTGATGATGGCAAAAACCAAACAGCTGTGCTGCGATCTAACCAACATGAGGAGGCTGTGACCACTATCTACCTCTCACCCAGGAAGTTAAAAACGCGTCTTCATACATCCTCCACTGTCAAGGATCCAAGCAGGAACTCTCTAATGTCTCTGACAATATGATGATTCTATCAGATGATTGATTGGCGCTCCCCTGAGTTCTCCCTGTATTTTCAAAAGTCACCAAATATACTTCCTTCTTCCTTATCCCTACCTGAACCATACCTTAGAGTAATTTTACCTAAATCCTGAGTCTATCTGAGTGCCCCTAGGGGAGCTTCTGGGACAAGGGACAGATTCTGATGCCAGGTCTGGTCACACTCCTGCTAAAGTGTATGGAAGTCATGACAGCCATGCCGTTTAGCATCTGCCTCTCTGGGGACATGAAGTACAGATCCTCTGCTTCATTAATGTCCTTCACAGAGCTACACTCTCGAAGTAAAGTATCATTCAGTGAAATAATCAGGACACTCTGCCTTGAGCATGCATGAAAGAAAAAATCAGCTGCTTTGTCAAGGGCACATCAAGTTTATTATAATATCTACAATTACTGTCATGTCTCATGGCCCAACACAACTCCATAGTCTGGTTCTCACATGACTCTCCTCTCTCAGGTGTTGGTTGGGATATCTGATCCCCTTTTTTCTAATGTTACTTCCATACTGCCCTAAAAATCTGGACTCTGTTGTTGGATGTTCTATCGAATCTTTCCTCTGTGGCTGTGTATATATTTCTCCCTCCCACTCAAAATCAAATTCCAATGGCTTTCAACCAAACGCTGTGTCTTGTCCTTTCCAAGATAAACCTCTCTTATATCTGTATTTCTCTGCCACTTTCATTACTTCCCTTTTCCTTCAAATGATTTTATCATAAAATCACCTACACTGCAAAATAATTGGCAAAGCTTTCTAAATGTGAAGAAATAAGAAGGACATTCATTTCCTTCTCTTGGCAAGGCAGGGCATTCCATTCTGGAATCATGATGCATTTCATTAATGTTCTCCAGAGTCCTCTCTTTTCTTTTCATTAGTAAATGAAGCTTGACCTAGAGCTGACCTCGGTGGCAGCCCATTAGATCCAAGCTCACAGTTAAAATCATTGCTTTGCATTGATGATCTTTGTTTACAGGCATGCAACCAGACCGAAGCTCTAACACTGTCCTGATTTGGGCCAATTTAATTTCTCAAATAGTTTTGTGAAAGTCTGTCATAGTCTTTTCCTGGCAACAGACTGAATATTTTCAAAGAGACCACTGCCAAACTGATTTCCCCTACTCAGTTCTTTTGCAAAGTATGGTGGGAAAGCCACAATGGATAACATATTTTTGTACCTGGCAGAAAACCTGAAAATCACATCTGAACCCTTTTGGTCAACCGTCTCTCCCTTTTCCTGTGTTTCTTTCAAATGGAATATAATGCAACAGAGGCTTCATAAAAAGAATGACATATTCCTGAAGAACAAAATTTTAACATGTCTTTTTTAATAATTAAAATGAGAACTTTGCTTTTTGCTGACATATTTACAGAACAGAGTCCAAAGGCTGATCTTATGACCACTAAGTCACTTTTTTTTTTTCCTACTTAAGAGGTCTCTCTTAGTCTGAGGTCTAGAAAATAGAGCCGTAGGTAAGAACCAAAGTTTTTTCCATAAGGAAAGATGCGAAGTAAAGAGAATACTGCATTACCAGTGCCTGAGTCTGCCTGGGCTGCCAGAACACAATACCAAAGATTGGGGGCCTTAAACAACAGGTATTTATTTTCTCACTACTCTGTAGATACCCTGATCAAGGTATTTACAAATTTAGTTTCCAAGGAGGGCTCTATTCCTGGCTGTTAGACAGCCACTCTCTTGCTGTGTCACACACGTCCTCTGTGCTCACACAGAGACAAAGAAAGATCACTAGAGTCTCTTCCTCTAGGCACTCTGTGCTAGAACAGGGCAGCAGTTCTGTCAGATGAAAGCCCCACCCTAAGGACCTCATTTAACCTTAATTACCGCCCCATCCAAGTAAGACATCAATGGCGAAATTAATGTGATAATAGGACAGTAGGTAGTTAACCTTTTTCCCTCTAATGATCAAATATCTGTTCTTGTAGTACCTTGGCAAAAGAAAAACACTTAAAAATCCTCAGTGATGATTACCATAAGGTGAGCACATTTGTTGTCAGCCCTTCAAAAATATACGAGTGTAATTCTTAGTATCCACACATGATCAGATTTACAGATGCCACGTGAAATGAGGGATGAAAGATCCACCTTCCAAAGGCAAGACGTACAGCATCATGTGTGTCAAGAGGGGCACACGACCAAGAACCCTCGGGGTACCATTGGGGTCACAATGGAGGGAGACCATGCTTCTTGTACATGTGAATTTCCAACAGAAATTCCCTAAATAGCACATCTCTCATAACTATGCAGAGAATGCTTAAGTCAGATAAGAGAAATATAAGACTGGCGCTCCCTGCGTTGATTCTGGTCTCTTATACAAAAATGATTCACTCGGATATCACTTAAATGCACCTATTGTTTTCTTTGAAATATTCCACTAAAAACTTTCCCATGGGTCTACATGTTTTTTCCATCAGGACATAACCCACCAGAACATGTACAGTTTAACAGAGAAGCTGTCAGGATATAAACTCCTAATATGATACATTATAAAATGACCTATTATAAGCAGAAGGTTTGGAATCTTCTCCTGGATTGCCACTTAATACCTACTATCTTTTCCCAGACCTTTAACCTTCTCATGCTCCAGCTCTGGTAGCCATACTTCTGAGACCAACCAACTCAACAGTACCCTGTGTACCCCCTGGGACCCTGTCCCATCATTTTGTCTCTCTTGCATGGCAGTAGACAACACTATTAACCTTCACCTAACATACTACAGGTGAATGCTGGAAACCAAACAGTGCTCAGCACTCACTCACTATTATTAGAGACAAACAACCCGCTACATGGCACAGTAAGAGGGAGCCAGGGACGCTCTTTGCACACATGACACCGATAAGCACATGTTCCCTTCATCTTACTTCCACATGATATCTTCTGTCTCAATGCTACATGAGCGCATCAGCTTTCGTTGATTTATCAAACAACCACTCAGAACCTTTCACATAAGCTTGTCAGGCAGTGAGTGCAGTTGAAAATACCGTGGACTTTGGCTAACTAGTACATTGCTGTGTACACCTGAAACTAATAAAAAATAAAAATAAAATCTGAGTCTCACTACTGACTGTGGCTCTTCATGAACTTCACTTCACTCGTTCCAAACTGAGAAGAGCCGTTGCTACCTCATGGGATTGTCATAAGAATTATATGAGAAAACACGGAAATTCCTGTATACAGGAGGTACTCAGTGCTAAGTATTATTCCGTTTTCCATGTTTTCTGCTTCTCAGGCAAAACTCACAGTTCCATTGTGTGTGTATATTTGTATCTCCTGAATGTATGTGTTTCCTGACGCAGGAAAAGATGGCTTGTCCCAGTTTTAACATGGATAACACATACTTACTGAGTACCTTTGTCAGGTTCTCTCAGGGTGGGTAGCCTGCTTGGTCCTCACATGTCTACACACTACATACACTAGATACCACTCTTCTCACTTTATAGATGGGACAATTTCAGCTCAGAGAGAACATGACAATTGCCTAGAGAGTTAGAAATTCAACCTTCTCCTGCCTTTCGACAGACCATGGTTCTTCTCCACCTCATTCACATCTAGCTTTCTGTGCTGGGTTGACAGGTCCCTACCGGACTTCTCAGAATTAAGGGACAAAAATCACAACCTGGAAAAGTACAACTGCAGGGCCTCAGAAGGTGCTCTGTCAACATGCACGGGGACAGGTGGCACTGTAATTGGATCATGTCCTGACAATCTTGGCTCATTTAGCCATGGATTCAAAAAGCATTTACTGAGCTCCTACTATACACGTCACAATGAACTGTAAAGGAATCCAAGAAGCAAAGCCAAGTCTCCTGCCATAGCAGGGTTAACAACTTAGTGGATGGGCTGTCACCCAAAGGCGTAAGAAGTTAAAGACCGTATACTGTGTTTCCCCAAAAATAAGACCTGGCTGATCCATCAGCTCTAAGGAGGCTTTTGGAGCAAAAATTAATGTAAACCCGGTCTTATATAAGACCTGGTCTTATTTTAATATAAGACCTGGATCTTATAAGATATGGAACCATATCCATAGAGCAACTATAATAATAGGCCACCAAATATGTGACCCTGACTTGGGGCAGCATAACTCCAATCTTTGCCTCCGTGTACACATGGCTGTTTTCCATCTGTGTCTGTGTGTCTGTGTCCCAATTTCCCTTTCAAATAAGGACACCAACTCACTGGATTAGGGCTCCCCTCCCCAATCCAGTATGACCTCATATGAACGTGATTACATGTGCAAAGACCTTATTTCCAATATGTTAGTCACAGGTTCCAGGTGGACATGAATTTGGGGGAACACTATGCAACCCTGGACAACTGGTTGTTACCCACTACGTTGCCTCCCACTCCCACCCCTGTCTCCAGATATTGCCAAATGTGCCCCAGAGGGCAGGGAGAATCGTCCCCTGTAGCCGAGGACCATTTCTCTACGGAGATCACAAAAGGGACAAATTAATGTGGGCGGAGTATTAAGTAAAGACTTTAACAGGAAAGGCAGGGCTCCAGGGGGCCTGGTTTCTCTGGCTTTTCCTCCCTCTTGATTTCTCCCATCCGGTGATTATTATTTCTTTCCTCTTCTGTACTGTCTCCTTTTGTTCTCTTATCATCTCCGCCTCTCTGTTTCCCCTTCTTTCTCCCACTCCCTGCCATTGTCTTCTTGTCCCTTCCTTAAGGGGACCCTGTAGGCTGGCATCAGAAGGAAAGGTGCCATGGAAAGCATCCGATTCCAGCTGGTGGGTGAAAGATAGGTAGGAGGGAACTGGAAAAGACGGGGATACAACAAGTTCATTTCCGCTATCACCGTGTGAAGTATGGCTCTTACCCAGGCTTTTCTCTTTCAAGAGTTTATTAAACTCATTCAGTGAGAAAAAGAAGAAACGTAAAAAGGAATTATGAAGTCTTGAGGAAAATTACTTTTTTTAAGGTTAAGTAGCATGACAATGACAGCTGATGGAGCAAATTAAATTCTAACTGCACCACTGGTCTGATAGATATCATTTTGTTAAGTGTTACTGAGAAAATGCCTTCTTGGGGATATGAATCTCAAATGCAGAATGAACACTTGTCAGTTGCAGCATCTGATTCAATTAGGTGAAATTCATTAAGAAGAAAAGGGTCACATGGAAAAGTGAAATTTGTAAAACAGATACAGAGCCTTTTTGTAGAAAACATACATGCACCATCTTTAGGATGGCATGCATTTATTTAATTCTGGGTCTAAAAGTCAGAAAATATTTCACCTTCACCTCATGGGCAATCACAGCAGTAGCTTGAAATAGTTCATTTCTTGTGACAGTTGAGAAACATGTACAACCTATGCTTTTGTTTCTATGAACCAAATACAAAGCTTGCCAGTAACTCACATCCCAGGATCACCCTCAGTCACGGGGACATGGATAGCAAGATAAAGCAAAGATAAATCAGTAATGATTGCAATTACTCTGTGCCAATCCTGCATATCAAGAACTTTGAACACCAAACGCAACTGCCGACTGAACTTTCCAGTAACCATCTAGTTATCCTTTTGTAAAACATTTAGTAAAATGGGTGCTGTGAAATGTTCTCCGTGAAATATTTATCACCCATTTAGTAGATCACTTTTCTTGAGGCATTCATGAAAGGCTGGTTAAAAGAGCTTCAGAATCTTATTTTGCCTAGATGCAAGCATGTCTGCCTCATTAGTGATCAATTACCAGCCAGGTCCACCCTAATAAGTCATTAATATATACCTTGTGCTGTCAAATCCCGTAATAGGGCACCACATGTCCGATAAAACATCAGATGCTATTATTTATAAAGCCCTCAAAGCTCCACTAGAATCCACATGGTGTAAACGAGACACCAAATGGGGTGATTTTTCATTGCCTTCCAACTTGGCCGACAATAAATCAACACAAAGCAGCCAGGGCTCGGACCCAAAGGCAGAGTCTCGCTGGATGGCACCTCATTAGCATTGATTCTCACCGCTTCCAATAGCAGTGTTGTTTACACAGGCTTCTTCTGCGGGCTGGTGAACTATAACTAACTTCAAGAGGTCCCCATCTCAGAAGTTCCCGCTTCCTCCTCTTCCACGTACAAGACTGCCAGGTCAGAGATGTCGCTATTCCCAGGACTGTGAAGGATGAGATCACACCCGGTCTCACTGAAGTGTTCTTTCAAAGGAGGGGCTATTCATGCCCATCAAAAAGAGAAGGGAGGGTTGCAGAGAGAAATTATAGAAGAGGACCAAGGAGTAAGGGCAGCGAATACCTTCCTTGAGTCAGCCCACTGAGATCCTAGCTGCCTGAATCCAGAGAATCTTCTAGGGTTTTTCTACTATAGGCTTTTATTCATGCAGGCATGCGTGCATTCAAGGATGTATTCGTCCATTCATTCTGTCATTGACAAACATTTGTTAAGCCAACCAATCATCAGGCTCCATGCCAGACCCTTGGATGGAAAGATTGCTTTAAAAAAATAGTCCTACATCCTTCTTCTGTTAGGAATTGCTAGATCTCAGAAACTGCTCTCCTTCTGCGTGTCCTCCACCTGCTATTCCAAGGCATCCTTCAAATTTCTCCTAAATATCACTTCCTCAGGAGAGTCTGCCTTGATTCCTTCCTCCCAGTTCTAAGGGGAGTAGCATTTTGCACATTTTTTGTGCATTTGCTCCTATTTAAGTCATAGCTTTCAAACTTTCTTTAATGTCTGTATTTCTTACAAAACTATACATTCCTGATGTGTTCCTCACTGTGCCTGGCACATAGTAGGGGTGCGATTAAGTGTTGCTTATTTATTTTATGAGGTGTCAGTGCTTTCTCTGTTCGCTTCCTCCCCCAGAGCCTAAAATGGTGTCTGAGAAAGCGGCGGTGATTAACTAGTATACTTTGAATAAATGAATGAATGGGTCGAAGAAACGATTGACTGTGGAGAAGTGATGCTCCTCTGTGCTCACCAATGACGTTTTACAACGGAGAAAACCAAAGCAGTCAAGTACAAACTAAAGACTCTGAACAGGGCATGGCAGATAAGGTTCCCTTCGTGTTCCCCCATTCATCATTACTGTTCTGCCATATTGGAGTCTGGGGTCCCACCAAGAGCCAACATTTTTGATAATAGGAGCATTAATAGCTACCATTTAGAAATTGGTTATCATGCTGAGCAAAGTGTCGTACTTGCATTATCCGATTTCTTAATCAGAACTACACAGAGGTAGTGCTATTATTACTATTTTGAAAGTGAAGACACTGCGGCTAAGAAAATGTAACAGACATGGCCCAGATCATGCCACCAGCAAGCACAAGGTCTGTGCTTCCACCCAGGTCCACGTGACCGCAAAGCCATCGCTTTTAGCCTCTGGACACGCTACCTCCTTCGAAACCCAGGGTGTGATGAACCCATGGCCACCTCCTATGGCTGCATGGCCTGCACACTGCACACCACCAGTGGGCTCCATTCACACAGGTGGGCTATGAATGGTGTGGCCTGAAGTTGTGCAACATGGTAGCAACGCTCACACTTGAGATAATCCAGCCACGTGAGACTGAGCTATCCGCTCGATCCTGGGCAGAAGTTCAACATTCACCTCCTAAGGGAAGCTCTGAAAAGAGTGTTCCTGGCATTGTCTCATCACACCATTCCCATGATCACGTGAGGTGACAATCACAGAAATTGTAAGGCTCATGGTAGATTTCTGCTTTTCTGTCGGAATTGCCCTGGCACAGGAGCTAGGCCCCCTCCCTATGCTCTGCCCATCGAAAATAGATTTCATTCAACTCCACCGGTCCTCTGGTTAATTTACACAGTGCCAAACTGACCTTTCCAGATGTGTCCCACGGCACCGTGAGAGTGAAGAAAATTTACTGCCAGAAACCAAAAATATGCTACCTTGTGAAATATGGATTTTTTTCATGGTTTGATTTGAACTTCACATCAGAAACTGTGGAGCAGGTTCAATGATTATTCACCATCTGACGAAGAAAAAAAAGTAGTTCGAATGCCGTTGGGGACATATTTCATAGCCCTATCAGACATTCACGCAGGTGATGAAAAGCCTTGCAAGGAGCGGCTACTGCAGGGCCTGCTGGTCACGTTCCAGGGAAAGAGATCGATTTCTCTGAATGGGAAGAAACCCACAGGCACTGGAAATGCTGGTACAAATTTCCCCAGTGAATTCATTTGGGAAGGAAAAGTTCTCCAACTTTCCCTCCCTCTTCCAGTCTTTGGTTCTTCCATGAAAATCTTTCAAGGCCCCTTCAGACTATGCTTTTCTGAGCTCAGATATGACTTCAGTGGTATCTGGGATGGTCCACTAGGAAGCATCTACACTGTGAGGCGATGAAGACGCAAGAATAATTTCTGGGAAGACCAGGGTATGAGTTAGGGACCTGGCAGGAAACAGCACAAGAAACTGGGGAAATCAGCAGGGACGGTGCAAGACCCTGGGGCCAGCTGTGATCACCTGCAGGCTTGAGGGCACCAGGGGAGGGAGACATTACTGGTACCTAGAAGGGCAGCAGTATGCAGAGGGGTGTCTGTCAGAGGTCGTGACCTTCAGAGGAGGGATGCAGCCAACTACAGCCAAGGAGGAAGCTGGGAGAGTAACTATTTTTATCTCATTCTCCTTCCATTTTCCTGTCTTTGTATGGTCTTCCATTGGCCAAGGCAAACCAAAGCCATTCCAACAAAGGACCCCCATTGGAATAGACCATAAAGGTTAGCTTCCCAATCTGTAGACATGGGGTGCAAGAGGGGGTGACTTGAAAACGTCCAGCACACCAAGAGCATCTTAAAAACCCAGATGTATCCGTGGCCCTCCGTTCTCCCTCTAATTTCGTGAAGACCATTTGTCTGTGTGCACCAATCTCACTGGGGTGCAGCAGTACCCTAAATCTAAGTTATACAGCCCATTGCTAGTTGAACTGAGTTTTCTCCTTGGAATTCATGAAATGTTGCTCTCATGGTAAATTCTAAAAATGTTCTAATTACTTGGAGGACATCCTTCCTTTCCTACTATAATATAAACTCCTTTGAGGTGGAAAGGCATGATTTGTTAATAACCAACATGAACTGAGTACCTCTTTACACCAGGTATCTTACACATTTGTTATTTCATTGAATCATCATAACAAACACATAGATAGCAAATCAAAGCTCAGAGGGAATACGTTTGACCAAGTGACATTGCTAGTATGGGGCAGGTCACAGATCTAAACTCAGTCCTTCTTGGCTGGTAATTTCTCTCTTTCAATAGCTTGAATATTTCACTCCACTCTCTCCTAGCTTGTAGGATTTCTGCTGAAAAGCCTGATGATAATATAATGGGGTTTCTTTTATAGGTTACTGTCTTCTTTTCTCTGGCTGCCTTGAGAATTCTTTCTTTGTCATTCATTGTTGACAGTTTTAAGTAAGAGGAAAGGTAGGAAGAATCTTAAAAAGGCATGGAAAGACTTCCACTTCTAGAAATACACTGTACATGCAATTTTTCCCTATTCCTGCCACTAAGTGCAACTAAAATCTCTGGTCATTATGCATAAAACAAACATAAGAACACTCTGAGAGAGGGAGAGAAGAAGGTGGACCAGCTAGGGACCTCAAGACGCAAGGTATGACATGGGGAAAGTTCCCTGGCTTATTGTTTTGCCTCACGCTTCCCAAACTTAGAGCCCAACAAGTCAGTGTCCCCAAACTTTGATAGGCACAGACATAAAAACCCCAATAAAAGCCTGTTCTGTCTAGTCAAAAGATCAGGAAAAGGGCAGCCTAGCAAGTCAGAAAACATTTAGATCATAATTACTCTACAGCAGTCACGTACCACAGAAAAAACTGAGGTCCCACCCACACCAGCAAATGGTCAGTGGAGAGCCTACACTTCCATTATGGACAGCCCGTAATGAGAACCCCAATCCTACCCCTTCCCCCTGCAGAGGTGTGTCAGAGAAGGGCAGGATGTGAAACCGTGACATTGGGGAGACCCCATGGAAAGACCTGACTTCCACTCCTCCCCCAGCAGGAATGAGGTGTCCTGTTCCTCCCCCCGGGGAGGTGTCAGTGGACGCCTAATGAGAGTCAGGACTTTTTGAATAGTAGTGGATCTCTCATCCAAAACCACAGAGACCACAAGGAAACAGCACAATATTGCCCAAGTGCTAAAAGAAAAGAACTGTCAACCAGAATCTTATACCTAGTGAAAATATCCTTCGAAAATGACAGCCAGATCAAGCAACGGGATCCACCCTATGAACAGGCAAAAGAAATCACATGATCCTATTAACTCATGCAGAAAAAAAGCATGTGATAAAATTCAACATCCATTTGTGATAATAATAATAATTTTTAAAAAGTCTCAGAAAAATAGGAATAGAGAGTTACATCCTCAACTTGAAAATCTATAAAACACCTACAGCCACATTCTATAAAATGGTGAACGACAGAATTGCTTTCCTCCTAAGACTGGGAATGAGGCAAGAAACCCAGTCTCACCACTCTTACCAACACAGCACTGGAAGCTCTGGCTTCACCGGGAGGACTGAGAACGGTCTCTACAGTCTCCGTAGCTCCACTCTCGGCAGCCCATCCACATTGTTTATCCAGAGAGCCATCCTGGATGACTCTTTTATCCAATCCAACAGCAAAATCTATTACTCTGCCTTCTACATGGATCCAAAACAAAACCACCTCCCTACTTTCCCTGTTCTGTTCAAAGTCACCATGCTGTCTTACCTGAATTAAGGCCAAGATTCTGCCGTGGTGTCCTGCTTCCTTTATGCCTTCACAGTAACCAGAGTGGTCCTTTCCCAGTGTACATCCGACCGTATCATTCATCTACTTCAACTTCCCAATGGTGCCACATCACTCACAAGAAAATCCCGATTCCCTACCACTGCTGCCAGAGCCTGCTGGAACTGGCCCCCATCACCCTCCCGCCTTCCCTCGGACTCTCCCCCTTGTTCAGTTCATTCAGCCGCACTGGTCTCCCTGAGTGGAACCCACCAAGCACATTCCTATTTCAGGGCTTGAAAACATATTGTTTCTCATCTTCTTTCGTATGTGCTGCATCCTCTGCCAAGAATGGGTCTGCAAGTCTGCCCTCCTTCAGCTGGAGACTTCACTGAGCACCTCTCACAATACAGTGCCCATGTTTCTCTTTGGCAGCCCCCAGCCTCTGCTCTGTTTTTCTCTCATTCATATCCCTTAAAACCATCTGACACATTTATCGGATCATGTGTGTATTGTCTGTGTTGCTTGTCTAGAGTGTAAGCTCTCAGAGGGCAGGACTTTATCTATTTTCCTTCCTACCCACTGCCTAAACGAGTGTCTCACACAGATCCATCACTTGATAAATGTTTGCTAAATTTTAAAATACCCTACATGTGTAGGGTACGAATTTTACAATACCCTACTTGTGTCCCTCTAATTCCCTCCTTCTTTTCATCCCTACTTTTTTATTTTCTTTCCTTCCTTAAATAAACACAAAAATACCTACTGGTAGTGCAAGGCAGCATATAGGATTATTGCAAAACATGGGTGAATAAGTCTGTTTTCTGCAAACATCCAGGCATGTAAATACATCTCACATGAGAAGCAGAGGACACCTCAGTTTACAGAAGTTTCACTAGTGCAAACCAGTGCACATTGCTACAGAAATGAGCAGAGGCAAGGGATAGAGAGACATCGGGAACATAAAAGCTCCCAGGCTTTCCAAATTAACTGTTTTATATATCCACCTAACACTTCACTCTTGAGAGTAACGATAATTCTTGCCCCCTTTTCCTGAATGTCTCCCAATGTCCTAGAAACAAGATATATGGCCCCCCGTACTCACTTAGACAATTTCCCTGTGCTAGAAGACTACTCACACGTGGAGAAGTGAGTGGCAGGGGAATTCTTGCTTAGGTTAAAGGTTTTGTGTCAAATATCATGTGTCAAAATAGGAGCCTGCCTCGGGCCCCTTTCCCCTGTCTCTCACCTTGATGCCTGGCAGAGCCTTGCCTGCTGTTCCCATCTTGGCATAAACCATGGGTCAGATCTGGAGCATGTCCAGCAAATCTAGCAACCCTGCACTAATACCCCAACCTCTGTCCACATGGAAGCCAGACGACTGGGGAATAAAAGCACCAGCAAATGCCAAGTCACATGCAACAGTTGTTATTCTAGATAAATGTCTCGTTCCAGTCAGCCCAAGAAATGGGGCAGATTATTCATTTAGCTCTAAATGCAATTTATTTTCTGAACTTGTTTCAGCTTGATGCTCTCATGTTTTATGCTCCATAATAAGTTTATGTTCTGTTCTACTTGAGTCAGCGAAACCTCAGGGGCATCTCTTGCAAGTTACAGAATGATGATTAGCAACTCAAAACAGAAGCATGTTCACAACTTCCAGAATCCCATCCCCACCGGGCAAAACTCAGCTCTGAGGAAGGAGCCTGGAGCAGATGGAGCAAGCGTCTTAGGTATGTGAGATCAGTTGGGCACCTTGGGTCTATGCAAACCACTCCTTCCTTCGCTGATCTCAAAGCTTCAGCAAGGCCCAAACAGCCGGGTGCTCAGATGCAGCAGGTGGACGTTGGTTTGGGTCTCTTCCTTGACTCCTGGGTTTCTCCCCACTTCCTCCCCACCATATGGCAAGCTGACCTCATGCTTTCCCACTTCCCTGTGTCAACACTTTCACAGTTCAAGCACACTGGGTGGAAAATGACCATCTCTGAGCAAGATGAGTTGATGGCTTCTGGTTGAGGCTTGTCAAAACAAAAGCAGAAAACATGCCATACATGCTCTTAACCGAGAAGTTAGGCAACTGAGCTAAATTCCCGTAGCAACAGACCCGGAAGTGGGGGTCCCTGAGTCTAAGCCCGTGGAGCTCTTTATTTAATACCTTTATAATGGGTACATTTTCCTTTCTCCTTTGCTCTTTTCTTATACTTTCTTACATTTTTTCTCTCTTTTTCTTGCCCTTTTCCATTATAGTTTTCTCCAACTTTCTCATAATAACACTGCATCTTACTTTTGAATTTAAAAAACAGTTATCAAGCACTGTATCATTTTATGCATTTTTTTCCTTTGGTTGCTTCTAAGAATCTCTCTTGACATGTGGTGTTTTGCAATTTCAGTTCAGTGTGTCCAAGTGCAAAGTTATGCTTAAGCTTCAATTTAAGGATTCATGTCTCTCATAATTCTGAAAGATTATCAGCCAATGTGTGTAGAATATTACTTCTTCCCACTGTCCATCCTCTCTTCCAAACCTGCTCACACCCTCTCATTTTATCTTCCATGTCTCTCAGCCTTTCTTTCGTGGTGTCCGCCTCATTCTATAAGTCATGTATTCTAGGCTATGTCCTCAAATATGTTTTTGATTTTCTTAAATTCTTCAAATGTGTGTAAACTGCTGCTTATTTTATCTATTGTTTTAATTTCAGTGGATACACATTTTTTAAATTCTAAAAGACGTATTTGCTTTCTTTTCTTAAATATGCCTCTTGATATTCAGTTTCCTACTAAGCTTTCATAATTTCTATTATTTCTTTCATTTTGTTGGGCATATTTAATGGCATAATTTGAAGCATCTTTGGGATTATTCTACCATCTCAAATCCTTTAGGGGCTAATATTCATGATTATTGGGACTTTTGGCTTTCCTTCATGGTGCAACATTATATCATCAGCTCACGTTCAGCAGTGAGAGTCCAGTGTGCCTGGGTCATAAAGGTATTGCTAAAGAGTGGTTTTTCACTGCCTTCTTCTGGATAGAAAATTTGTGTCACTAGGGCATGTCTTTAAATTGACTTATCCAGTTCCTTCAGACCAAGCTGATATTATTCAGTTGTGGCAGGGTCTGGGGTTTTAGTGTCTCTCAGGAGACTTTTGTTCCCAGCATGTTTCTCTAACCTAGAGGACAGGGTGTTTTCACTTCTGCTGTCAATGAGGGTGACATGTCACATCCTGTTGATACCTCCTAGGCACACACACAATACATATTGCCTGGCTCCACTTGTGATTAGGTTCAGTTCTTGTATCCACAGATCTCTCACAAGCTCAGCAGACAGGCCAACTATTTCTTCTTTTATTCCAGCACCTGGGCAATTTCCTTTCATTCATGCTTCGATGTGTTTTCTGTTTCAATTGTGTTTTTTTAAGTTTTATTTTGAAATAATGTCTCACTTACAGAAAAGCTGCAAAAGAGTTCAAAGGATTCCTGTGTAATCTTTACAGTAGGTTTCCCCAAACTGTAACATTTTACCATACTTGCTTTATCGTTCTCTCTTTCTTTCTCTGTACTTAACAACTGTTACATTGTGATACTTTGATCCCACAGTGTTTGTTCGTGCTGTGGGAGAAGAATCACAATAAGCATGAACTTGGTCCCCCATATTTAGGGCTAGAAATTCTCCAGGTGGGGACTGGTGGAGAGGGTGGGGAAATGAAGAGAAGAAATATTCACGAACTAGGATCTAAGCTCAGTGCATTAAATACTTGACTCATTTGGTCCTCTGAATGACATGAAAATTACAAAGCATGAGTCATTTTCAAGGAAGAAAAAGTGAGACTTAAAGACTTGCTCCATTTCACATGCTATGAAGTCCATGCAATTATGAATCCAGGATTCTAAACCATGACGCTCTTTCCTTTCAAACACATTGCCGGAAGCTACACAGAGGCTGACCACAGCACACACCATCTGACAGTCGCTGAGACTCTTCATATCATATGACTGGAGTGTAAATAAATTAGAATAGATGCACTTTTTCCATCAGCAAGTAATTAGGCAAGACACACGAGGCAAGACACACGCACCTGACTAAGGTTCATTTGTAGATACACTGTGGCTCCTTTATGACTTTTATACCTGTCTCTGTTGGCAATTAACAGACACAGCAGAATTTTCTACGGCTTACCTCAAAATGCCATATGCTCACAAAGGTATGCATATAGAAAAAGCCCCTGAGGCCTCAAGGAAAACATACGCAAACACTAAGTACACAAACATTATTGCAGACCACGTAGGCCTAAGATTTATCTTCTTTTATGTGGCTTCCATCACTTCTTAAAATAAATAAGCAAAACTAAACTAATGTCCAGTGACTTTTGCATTCAGAACAGAATTTCTGCATCCAAAGAATAAAATTTACTATCAGAGAAGAAGTCAGAGATGTTGTCACCTTCAGCTTCCTAAGTAAAGTACAACGTGTCGCTATCACACATGAAGAGCGAAATTGTATCTACTGTTTGGAATGTCATGAATTTATCAGATAACAACTTCCTTAGCTCTAACGCCATAAAACAAAGAGTTTATCACCTAAGTCTTCTTTTATTTCCCATTCTTTCCACTTCTTTGTGCTACACACCTTCAGCATTAGGGCAGTCTGTCCACTGATTTTCTCAACTCCACCAGACCTGCTGAGTTCTACTGGGGAAAAGTACGCATCCAAATAGAATGGAACCATACAAATCCGTGGTCTCCCTTACCACTGGTCTTTTAGTCACTCTCTGTCACTCATCTCTAGCACTGGTCAGTTTTTTCTCCCACTCCCTTGAGTGACACTTCTTCCTTTGACCTTTCTCCTCAAAGTATTCTCCCACCCTCCTACCCATCCACAAATGACATCATTGTATTTCTCTACACAGAAAATCAAGGCAACAGTGTGGGACCTCCTTGTAATTCCTGTTTCCTATGCCTATATCCATAAATTTGTTTTCATCTGCTTCTAAAACCCACCTTCTTTCCTTCGGTCTCAAGGAAGAGATTCCTTTTCCATTGTTCATGATTAATCTATTCCAATTTCCTTCTAGATTCTCTGGAACATTTCATCATCAATCATTCCTAGTTAGGGCTGTGCTTTTGATCTTTTTTTTTCTTTTATCTCAAAACTAGCTTCTGTTCTAGCCGTAAGTTTTTAGAAGCTTGCTCAAATACTTTAGTCTTTAAATAAAACAAGCAAAAAAAATCAACAACAAAAAGCCAAAATATATCTCCCACAATCTTAAATGTTTTCTAACTATTGCACCAATGGTCTCTTTCCCTCAACAATTAAGTTTCTCAAAAGAAGACTAAACTCATTGTCTTCTTTCCTATCAGCCAATCTTCCTGAGGCAAGGAAATGAATCTCCTCCCGTTTTGCATCCCCAATTTACTTGGCCTCACTGCAGTATTTGGTGACTTTACTTACACAGTAGAATAAATCAAACACCATTCTTTATGCACCTCTCCCTTCTACATGGTAGAAAATAAGTAAAAAAATAATAATTTAATAGAAATGTTTTTCATTCATCCCATATGGCTAAGAGAGAGACACTCATAGCTAGTGTAGCCCAACAAGTCTGTGTTTCTTTCTGCACAAGGAGGTAAGAAAATACAAGGAGTACCCACTGCTCATATGAGACTGAACTGTGTTGTCCTAACAAAATAAAAAAAAAAAGTACACACCTTGATAATGTGTGCTAGTTCCTGCCTAATATTGAGGAAACAACTATAGCGCTTGATGGAGAGAGCAAGTAAGAATTGGAGCCTCCTTCTGCTTTCACTCAAGGTACCAGAGCTGCACCATTCTCACCTGGACCTGAGAAAAACTCTTCAGCCTCTACCTGAAGTCCATGTGATCAAGCTTGGAAGATACAGGAAGCAGAACTTCCTGCTCATGTGGGAAGGGCTGGAATTTTCTCAAGAAGTGAGTGCAGCACTGCCTTTGGGGGCTTGAGCATGGGAGATTCAGGAGAAAACCGGGAGGCATAAAGAAGTGATATTTAAAGAAATGGATCATTCCTGTGAGGCACCTTCCTTTCAAAGACATCATTCTACAAGGTACTTCCCATCTGGATGGAAGGGAACAACTAAACCAAATCAGCACTCGTATAATTATTTTTTAATTAGCAAATGAATGATTGAATGAGACATGCTATGATTCTATTTTTTCTTATAACACATGAAACCTCCTACTGCGAAAACGATCAAATAATCTTCTCTGTGTGTCCATTACCTCGGGTGTTAAGATGTACAACAGTGCAACATATAGGTTAATACCTAGCAAATTACATCCCTTCTAAGAAGCAAGACATGTCAGACTGCACAGAGAAAAGGAGACACACCATGAAGAGAGGTCAGTAGTAAGTCCATTAGGTTTGCAAAATACTCTGCAAAACCGAGCACCAATGGTCCGTGACCTCAGTTGAATAAAAGAAATCGTTTCAGAGGTCACAGTAAGATGGAGGCAGAGGCATTAGCTTTTGAGAGATTAATTTTACACCTGGATGAGAAGTATCACTATGAAACTCAGAGACTAAACACATTTAGCACAAAGGTCCAAGCAGAGTTTTACGCCGGCATTTATCTAATTTCCAATGCCCTTCCCTCCAGCCAGATTACCCGTAGTACCATCTGCCAGTCAAATGACTGACTCTCTTTCCTGACAGTGGATGAAACTCTATCGTGTAGTTCTTTGACCTAATGATTGGCGATACCGAGGTTCATCCAGCCATCTTACAATGACGTGCACTTATCTGATTTTTTTTTTCTAGGCACAAAGTCTACCTGGCATGTTTTACATCAATTACTAATGTTAGTCAGGTGTTTATGTGGAAAAGCCAAACAGTTTATTGCTTCTAAAGCGACTTGGCATATATTACTTTCTTAATCCCCACCACAACCCTGAGAATAAGACATAAAAGACTTGGTCAAAAAGACTTCCATTTATGAAAACAGGAGATGTGACACCCTCAATTCAGCCTCCCCACACAAGCAACTGAACGGGTGGACAAAATGCAGAGGATCAGTATGCCGGCCTGAGAAAGGAATATGCTGTGCTCCGAAGCAAAGTAAAACCAGAAAGCCTTGCAAGGGGCCATCAAAGCCATCTCTGACCCTGAGAGTTTCCTGCCAATCCCTGAAGCACTTGAGCATGTGCTTTGCTAACTGCACAGGGCTCAGAAAACACAAGGCCAAGATCTGGCCAACGTGACAATTTAACAGGAGACCACTGCAAAAAGCTGGTATTAGGTAGAACTACATATGTTCCGTAGTAAAAAAGTGGACGAGAAATGGTCCACGTTCGCAACTTGGACAGCAAGAAAAACTGCCAGATTTGATTCTGGCACTATTCTGGGAAAGTGTCCATGGATTGCTGGTTTTCAGTCCAAATTCACACTCCTTACGTGGTTTGAAAGTCATCAAGCCAACTATTTAACTTAAAGTGGACCCATGTCGAAAGCACTGCTAAGTGACTGGCAGAAGAAATTCCCTGAGGAGGTCAACCCAGATTACAAAGTGTTCCCCCGAGGCAAGTCAAAAGGCACCTTATAATTGGTTTCATAAAGTGAACAAGAAACAAGGTGATACAAATGGAAACAAGCAAAGGAACTGATATATTTTTTTAAAGATTCCAAATACATACACTATAGGAAGCAAATACACCGTGTTTCCCCGAAAATAAGACTTAGCAGGACCATCAGCTCTAAGGCGTCTTTTGGAGCAAAAATTAATATAAGACTCAGTATTATATTATGTTATATTATACCCATTCTTATGTTATAGTAAAATAAAACTGGGTCTTATATTAATTTTTGCTCCAAAAGACGCATTAGAGGTGATGGTCTGGCTAGGTCTTATTTCTGGGGAAACACAGTACCAGTCAAATATAAATATGAAGAAAATTTTAAGTAAAAACATTAATGTCTAGCAAAACTCTCTTTAAGGCACTTGAGATAAAGAGATCACTACGTAATAACCTATGTTTCCATTAATTAGGGAGATACACTATAATTCTAAATTGATATGCAACTAGCAACGTAGCCTCAAAATACATAAAGCAAAATTTATTAACGAAACAAGGAAAAACTAACAACACTATCATTGCATTGGGAAATGTTAGCACAATTCTCTCAAAAATGATAGGTCAAGCAGCCAAAGAAGAAGCCATTAGAGATACAGGAGATTAAAACAACACAAATAACATGTTTGATCTCAAGCCTATAAATAGAACAGTGCACCCAATAATTCAAGAATACACATTCCTGTCATGCACACTAGAGATAGTTACAAAACTCAACCAATGCATCCGGCCATAAAGATAGGAGATGCCAAAAGAAAAAAAAAAAAAAAAGATAGGAGATGCTATTTTCTGTTCACAATAAAGATAATTAAATATCAAAATTAAAATAGGTAGCTAAACAAACTACATATACTTAAAAGTTTAAAAGAAACTATTCAACAAGTCAGGGGTCAAAAAATGAATCATGAAGGATATTAGAAAAATTTTAGCACTGACCGAAAATTAACATACCACATAGAAATGCCAGTAGCGTAGAACTAAAGTGGTGCTTAAAGGGAAATGGTTGCCTTAAATGCTTGTATTAGAAAAGAATAAGTTATTAGCAATGTTAACAATGAAAACAAAGCCATAACTGCACAAGCTGAAGAATTTAAACAGATTAATAAAAGGACACATGATCAAAGTTATGCCAGAAATTTTTAAAAATGAGATTAAACAGAACCATTACAGGGGAAAAAAGACAGCTTTGCAAATTTATTTTTAAAAGAAATAGGAAAACAAAACAAAGCAAAAAAAAAATTATTGAACCAATAAAGAATTGAATCAATGGGTTAAAAACTTCTCACAAGAAAGCACCAGATCCAGAGAAATCTAGGGGCAAATTCTCCGAAATATATAGAAAAGAAGTCACTGTCGTGTAACCAAACTCTTCCAAAGAATAGAAACAAACAAATCAAAAGGACTATGCCCTCAACTCACTTTAAGGGACAAACACAACCCACCATCTTGACTGGGAATCAGTAAATGTCACTCATAACGGTGGAACTGCTTGGGTAGGCCCAAAAGTTGGGTGGAGTTGGGGTTGTATGAATCATCAGGGTAGGGCAAAGACTGTCAGCCAGGTTGATGAAGACTCAAATATGGCAGCCACCAAACTCTGCATGCTGGGAGGGGCAAGACTCAACAAAGAAACAATGGCTTCTGCCAGCACTTCTGTCTGGGACAAAGTTTCTCAAACATTTGAGATGTCCCTCCCGATTTTTAACAGATACACACACGTGTGGGACCAGTCTGTTCCACATCTCTGCCCCCTACCAGCCTCAGCCTGGCTTCTTCCATATGTCTTTAGTTGTAGAACTTCTGTTCAGCTAGACTTCAGGTGATTCTCAATGATGGTCATTCTGTAGTTTAGTTGTAATTTTGATGTGGTTGAGAGAGGAGGCCAGCACGTTGTTTATTTACTCCACCATCTTGACTGGAAATCATTTCATTCATAATGGTGAAATGTTGAAACCATTTCTTTTAAGATCAAGAGCATTTATTTTGTGCATCCATTAGCGAGATATCCTAATGTAAATGCTTCTTCTTTTATTCCATTATAGCTTAGGAACACTCTACTTTTAGAGAGTGAAGGAAACCTGTACTAAAATTTAGTTAGACATGAAAAAGGCCAAAGATAGTTAAAATGCTCTTGAAGAAGCAAAACAAAGTACAGGACTTCCCTATTAGACATCAACATTTATTTAAAGTGATAGAAATTAAAGCCATATGATATGGGTTCAGAGATGGGTAAAGAGAACGATGAATCTGAAATAAGATTCCAGAAACAGACCCACATGCCAAAAAAAAATAATAATAATGTGACGTCAGAGCTGACACTGCACTTGAGTGGAGAAAACGATTCCATATAGAATATGGGAGAAAGACAAACGAATAGCAAAACGGAGGGAAAATAAACATACACTTTACAAAAGAGGAAATCTAAAGGGTCTAAGGAACCATTTGAAAAGCTGTTCAAACTTTGTTGTATTTCTTTGACCAATTAAAACTACAAATGACATATCATCACATATTCATCAGACTGGCAAAAATCAGGTTTGAAAACTCCAATATTAGCCAGGATATGCAGCAACAGTAACTATTCTCTATAACTGTCCTGAAGATAACTTTCTATAGCCACTTCAGAAACCAGTTTTGTATTTCCTGCTCAAGTGAAATATGTATGTCGGGACACACAGCCCTGCATCCAGTGAGTCCCCTTCCAGGTATACACCCATCTGAGCAAAACTTGTACACACATCAAGAATGTTCAACAACAACATCCCTTGTAACAGTAAATATCCAGAAACAATTCAAATGTATCCTATGTAACTGTGGGTATATTCACACAATGGGATATTATACAGCAATAAAAATAAACTTCAGTGATAGTTTTTTTTCATGCCCCTTCTGGCAGCGAGGCTGTAAGGGGATCCCTGATAACTTAGAAATCACACCCTGCAGAATGCACCCCTGACTCACAAGAAAGATAAGCTGTGCCCAGCTGAGTCTCCATGTGCATCACGGATCATGTAAGCCCAAACTCTTTCAATGCCATTTTATGCAGATCCTTATATTCCAAGATAAAAACCACAGACAAACTAATCTAACAGGAACTTGTACGTTCCCAAGATACAATCACTGACTCTTCCAGCAACTTGGTTTACAAATTCTGACCAATCCCTGTCAACATTATGTGAGAGCGACTCCAGCCTCCACATCTTATAAATACCCTCCCATAACCCCTTTTGAAATGCCCAATGAGTCTCCTGTTTTCCATGCTGCAGCAAGTTCATAAGTCTAATATTATTTGACGACAAGTCTGCCTTAAGTAGTTTTTGGCCCTCAAGGTTTTATCAATAGCTGCACACATCAGTGTGGGTGAATAAAAAAATTTAAAAAAACACTCTTAAGTAAAAGATCCACATCAAAGGAGAGTACTACAGCATGGCTCCAGGATTTAAAAAATCAAAGAGGCAAAATGAAGACATATTTATGAAAAATGCATATGTGGTTCAACTATAGAGAGAGGCATGGAAATAACTGACACAAACTTCTAAGGGAAAGAGAGAAAATGAGACTTGGAAAAGACACTCAGGGAACTTTGCAGACACTGGTAACATTTTTTTTTTTAACGGGCAGTGGGCAAATAGGTGTTTATTTTATTCGTTTACGCTCTACTTATGCATATTATAGATTGTATTGCACATATAATATGGCTTGTGATTTTTAAAATATTAGATTTTCAAGTGAGGAAACTGGGGCTGATGTTGGTTAAGTGGTTTGCCCAAGCCAGTACAGCTAATTAGAACATAAAATTTTTGATGACAGATTTGTACACTGCTGTATTCCCAATGCCCAGAACTGAGTAGTTCAAGAAGCAGATCCACACCAAATAATTGCTGAATAAATGGAGAAGCTGGGACCCACCTATCCAATAGCCATGTATTCTTACCACTCATAATGCGTGAACCAGTAAGTTACAGGAGATAATGTGGTGTCAACTCTATCATCCAGGACCTTGCCATTTAAATGTGGTTTTATAGTCTATAACCCTCTATTTCAAGAATTTATTGTGCCAAATCCAGCCTACCTCCTATTTTTATAAATAAAGTTTTATTGGAACATGACCATGGCCATCTGCTTATGCATTGTCTACAGCTGTTTTTGCACTGCAGAGTTGAGTAGTTGAAACAGAGACCACCTGGCCTGCAAAGCCTAAAATATTTACTAGATAACCTTTTACAGAAACACTGGACTGATCCCTTCTATAGTTCATTATAAATACCAACTGAACCCTCCCCCCAAAGCTAGCCTGTGATGTGCTTCACAGCCCATGGCAAGTTTCTCAACCTCTCGTAGTGGCAATTTCCTTATCTCGTATGTAGTTCATCATCACAAGAGAGTCGTGCAGATTCATCATCCATAATGCCTGAAAGGAAACAAACACTGCTCACAAGTTGCTGACTTCCACCCCTCATTTCTCTGAGGCGGCTTGCAAACCAATCCTCTCTCGTAGCTTCTTTATCTATCGCTCCCTTGTTCTTTTTGACAACGGACATTTCTGTGTAGTGAACACGTTATTTTCCTTTTCTGTTTTTCCAAAAGTCTGTCTACTCACTTGCCACCTAATTCCCACCTCAAGTCACCACCCTCTCTTTGTGATGTCATGATCGATTGCTATGGAAACGGATGAGCTAGGGAACTAGGTTGACTGAGAGTGTCCGTAGGGACACTTCCTTTAAGAAAAGTAGTGAGAGCCTCAAATTACGTGAATCTCCTTGGACAGAAAAAGACAAGAGGAAGGCACAGCAGGAAACAGAGGAGACGCAGGAGGTACCAAATTGTGTATTTATAAATTCTGTGAATTAATACGGCAACAGTGAAGGAGGCCACACTAGTGTCCGTAGAGGCTGACATCTTCTGTTTGTCCATAAGACAGCTCATAGCCCTGAAAGTGCCAGTGAAGCTTCCACCATCGTCCTATACAAGAGCGCTACCGTTTCTCCCCCAAAATAAGGCCTAGCCCAACAATGAGCTCTAATGTGTCTTCTGGAGCAAAAATTAATATAAGACCCGGTCTTATTTTACTATAAGACCAGGTCTTTAATATGATATGATATATGATATGATATGATATATGATGATACAATATGATATAATAATATAATATAATATAACATAATATAATGTGATATAATACTGGGTCTTATGTTAACTTTTGCTCCACAGACGCATTAGAGCTGACTGTCCCGCTAGGTCTTATTTTGGAGAAAACAGGGTCATCTCTCAGAACTGCATCTTTCTGGTAGGGCTCAGTCTCTCCAAGGGCAGAACAAGAAACCAGAAATCAGGACCCAGAACCCAACCGAGTTCGGGGAGAAGGACACAGTGACTTGTCTACATCTGGATTCACAAAGCAGAGCTCAGGCTTGTGCTACCAGCACAGCAAAGGATGACAGAAAGCAGGATGAGATGGAAAACGTGATGTCATCTCTACATCTTCTGACCTACTATTTCCTTTCCAGGAACATGCTCCCAACTTCACAGACACAATCTATTCCAATAGGAAGAGCATAACGGCCACGGAAAATCAAGGGTCCCACCGATTCCCAAATCCCAACCCCAGGAAGACTGACCTCTCCATTTCTCAAAGGAGAAGATGCTCAAATTACAACGTGGCAGAGCTGGCAGAGGACCAGGGCAGTGGGCTTCAGAGCCCACCCTTCTCATCCCTACATTTTACTGCTGGTGCATACGCACCCACAGCGTGGATAGGTGTGGCTACTTAGTAAAAACTGCATGAGAGGGAAAGAGGGAGAATCTTAACAAAAACGAGTCAAGCACAAGTCCAAGAAATACAGTTCTAGGGGATTATCTAGGGTCTCCAGAGGAACCCTTCACTCCAAGATAAACTTGGGATTCATTTCAACTCAGGAACAGCAGTCGAATCTGTTAAGAGATTGTTTCCACACAATCTTAGTATTCTCAGGACATTTCTCCCCTTTATTTTCATCTGAATTCTTTATACTAATAGAATGAGACCTATCCCGGTACTTTCCATGGGTTCATCCATGGTAGTCAAGCTAGGTATAACGCAAGTGTACGGAGTAGAGGGAAAGCCACTGGCTATGCTAAAACTAGGTACGTTTGCGTTCGCTCGGACAACAGGAATACGGTAAGTGAGCGCTGATTAGTGAATAAGTGAATAAGTGATAAGTTGATAACTGAATAAGTGAATAAGATAGTGTTTCAGTCTCTGCCAAAAGGTATGTAATGTGGTGTATTAAAAACAGACAAGTTTTGTTTTCTTGTTTATGTCACCCCTGGGAACTTTAGGTTGTTTAAGACAGGATGTTTTGCCATGCTTGCTCCTTCCTGCCCACTGGTATTGTCTGAGATTACCAATGAGAAAGGTTATATTCTCTTTGGCCAATGCAACTTTGGAGGTGATTACTAGCTATGTAGTATGTCCATACGAAACGAGTAAGAGGGAAGTAGAGCACTTACTTTTACTGAGCACCTACTGTGTGCCTGGCACTGTGCTTCAAAGGCACTGATTCTTTTAAACTTTACCATATAAAAAGAGATAGCCCAACAGCCAATGTTTTTCCAACCGTCTACCTAGATACTGGGATGGAAAGCCCAGAGGAGAATGACTCCAAAACCCATGCTTGGGCAATAGCTCTTGCCATGACATTTGGGGAGCTCATCGCCACTTGAATCTCACCCTGCACCCCTTAATGCAGAAAGCTGTGGGTTAACCTGAGTATTAAAATGGCACCAAATAAAATGGGTGATTCCGTATCAGTTTACAACAGACTAGGAGGGCAGAGTGAGAGAATACGTACGTTAGCATTTAACATGCACACTCTTCAGGACACCGGTTTTAGAAAATATACCTTATCACATTCATCTTCACCACACCTTCTAAGGGTGACAATATCACCCCTATTTTACAGACAGGGAACTTGAAGCTCAGGGAGTTTAAGCCCCTTTCCCAAATTCACACAGAAAATCCTGATCCCAACCCAGATCTCATGACAAACCTGCTTTCCCACTCTGTCAAAAAGCTTTTTTCCTGGAAAACATGCACTGGACACCATGTAACTTTTCATGTAATTCACACCAAACAGAAAAGACGGAGCCTGAAGATGAGATCTTATTTCTTACTCTGCTGCTTTCTGGGCCAGGTGCTGGTGATCAAAGGGCCATCCAGAAAGCAGCAATCTCTCAGAACAGCCAGCTGCTGTTCTGACTGGGAGTCCCCATTCATCCTGGAGCGAAGGGCTCCTGCAGGACGAAGGGTCAGATGTGGCGACAGCAGTGCCTCCCGGGACACCGTCAATAAAATCAAGCCCAGGTCCTTCAAGGAAGGCTGGGGAGAGAGACTCAGTGTCAGAAGGGACCATGGGATTCTCCACATTGGGTCTTGCCTCCCAAATTGCACCCTTCCCTTCAGCAGGAAACAGCTCTTTGTGCTGCCATAACCAGGTGGCCTCGTGGACAATGCCCTTCCTTTCATCTTGCCCTCGTATGGACTCACCCCACTGTTGTCTGGACTCCTCTGGCATGGCTGAGACAAAGCTGGCACTCTGAAGCAAGATATAAACAATGTTTATACATCCAGTGTCTGACTCAGTGAGTCGCACATAGTAGGTGTGTTTCCTTGGGATAACGGTTTCGTATGATCTCAGCTCAAAGAGAAGCTTGTGCCCAGTGTCAATTAGCGGGGCTGACTGATACACTGATGTTAGACATTCCAAAGAGTCGCTCCCTTTCCAAGGCTTAAGGGTCCACTTTCACACTGCCAAATGTTTTTCTCTCTGAGGGTCTTTCTCTTCCCCCAGACAACTGACAATGGGAGCACCACCTGTTTCAGGGGAGACTGCACTTCCTATTGGTTAAGCCAGAGTCTTGCTCAACAAGCAGAATCCATCGGCTTCTAATGCTGACATCACCCACGTCACTCAGTACGTAAGGCTCGACGTCCAACGCTGCCTTTTAATCCTTCCAGCCTCGGCTCTTACAAAGTCAAATGCCTGCTCCCTTTTATTAAGCAAGGTTGAGAGAGCCCAGCTCATTCGGACCAGCTCTCAACTAAAGATAATCTTACTTCATTAAAAAAAAAAAAACCCATCAGTTTTGCCTCTAAAGTTATTCCAAGAAAAGTGCTTGAGCATTTTATAATTAACATGTGACAGCAGGTAGTGTGAACAAAGAGGGCACAATTCCAGTAACACAAAGTCAATAATTCATAAGCAATAATGTATTATTAATTAATTATTGGGGCCTGAACAACACTTAATGAAATTAAGCTGATTGCCACACCAAGCTGTTGGATACACATTGATTTAATCAACGTGCTTAATTAAACTATGCAAGTTGCCCACCAAATCATTACATCACAGCTTCCTTCAAAGGAGTCTCTATTCCACTTCTCTTCCTTGCGAATTCAGAAGTGGTATTGATTGGAAAGAAATTAAAATAAGGATTGTTGCTTTTCATAACAACTTAAGAAACTACCCTGCGATCTGCCTACATTTTTTTTTTCCTTTTTGATCATAAAAATAAAAGCTGTTAGCACACGTGTGCTGAGAGTGTAATATGGTAGGTAGGAATCTTTTGCTTTTTTCCAAAGAGTTCAGACTCTTAATAAACAGGGCTACGTTCGATTCCTACACAAAGAAGAGACTCGCTTACAACCCTCCATTTTAAAGACCGAAACACTGAGCCTCAAAGAAAGGAAATAGCCCTGCAAAATATTGAGATGAAGCATGATTCCGATTGAAGTGCCCTCCGTCCGTTTCCCAGCCTAAAGTGTTTCCAAAACCTCAAATGAAGCTTCAGTCTAATGGAAATCAAAGCGTCATGCCCGTTACTCTACGAGTTTCCAATAGCATCTTCCCAAAGCTGAAAGCTGCTTCCCCAGCAGCTGAAAATCTTTAGAATCATTCATCACAACCACAAGGCCCAAATCTTTGTCCTTGGACCTGTAGGCCTTCCTTCCGCTTGTCACATTGCTAATGATGGGAGTTATTTATGCTGAACACCGAACAAAATGTTTTTTGCTCAGTGTTCCAGCCTGATGATCCTGCCTGAGGGGAGACAGTGACAGCTCTGTTGAAGCATCCTGGGGTACAGGGAGCCCTGCTGGGCTTGCTAATGAGGGCTTTACCTGTCAGTGCCATGAAGAGCCCCTTCCAATCCGGATGCACGTCACTACACAGTGAGGCGGCCCTTGCTCTGTAATGTTCTGCGACGTCAAAATCCACAGCTGCCACTTGGACTCGATACTCCATGAGCCACGGAAAATCAGCTCTGGGGACGATGTGCGGACCACACAGGGCACACCTGTTCCCTCAGAGCTGTGCCACGCAAGCTCTTAATGCCCTCATCTGTCCTGGAGAAAAGCAACATGGAGCCCCCACTGAGGGGGGAGCACCATGGCACCGAGGCGGCTGTGGACATACATTTTAATCATTGCATTTCAGGCTGTTAATATGCCCGGGGTCTCAGCCCCGAACCCGTTATCCTGAATCTCTCTTGCCAACTGTAGACAGCAGAGTGATCACCAAGCTATGGCTTACGAGGCAGAACTTGCGAGGCCAAACTTACTTCCTTTTTACAAGTTGGAGAGAATGGGGGTAGGATAGCACCACAAATTGGAAAAGACCAATCAGTTTGCATCAGTTTTCCTCCACCACATTAATGCCCACCTTCAAGAAGACAGAGTATTATAATGCAGTCTCTGCATTCTACAAGTCAGGCTTGCGACGTGACTGTTTTGCTTGAGGGCAGGAGGGAGTCCCTGCCGCCATAATTCCTTATTAGCCCCCTCTAATAGAATGAAGGAAGGACCCCAGTATGTCCGTGAATATTCATTATGGAAGAGCAGCTAGGATCCATCTCCAGGTTCCACTGCATCCTCCACCCTGGTTTCGGAGAGCACAGTGACCGGCTACGCTCAGAATCACTCACTGTCTCCGTTACACTAAGTACACCTGCCCTGCACCTTACAACTTAGAAACTCCACTATGAGGACCAACAGACTCAACCAGCTGCAAGAGAACGAGGAGACCCCCACAAAGCTGGAGGGACCACAAGCAAGACTGGTGGAGCAGAACTGGGATGAATTAAATAATTGTCTTTTGGAGGTGCCAAAAGACACCTCCGAATCAGACAGAGGAGGTGGTTTCAGGTGAATCGGTCATCTTAAATGCAAAAAAAAAAAAAAATTAAAAACTGCTCTTCTGATGATATTCATGATGTCAAAGAAAGTAGGCAGGAAGAACTGGAGAAAACCTGGTTCTTAGCTGGATTCATAATTGAGAAATTCCAAAGTATTTCTTCATTAAAATTCTGACTTTCTGCTAGCAGGGGAGAAAAGTATTCCAAGAATCAGAAAAGGAAGAGTGTTCATTCAGCAGTACTAATGTCAGTTGTAAATATAGAACAGCAGATATGCTATTTCAGATTCACAAACAGACTTTCAAATTCATATTATCCATTATACTAAACAATAAAATAGACTTTCATTTTCCTTCCTAATAGAAAGAAGTACCATGTAAAGTGGAAAGATCAAGGAGTGAAAACTTCCATTTCCAGCAGAATAATCCACTAAATATTCAGAGCAGTCCTCCAAAGGAAACAACCCACGTGCTAAAATCTTTTTTCACCAAAAATCATTGCGAAGGCATTGCTGATCTGGTCTGAAAAGAAGAAGTCTGGAGAGACCCAAAACACAGTGAGACGAAAGATACTTGGGCAGGTAAGCAAGCACCAAAGCATACCTTCCCCCCTGTGGTATCAACCAAGCCTCGGATACTTGGAGTTTCTGCCGGGAAGGCTCCAAGAGACACAGGGAAGTAAGAATGAGTCTAACCCATCGTGGGGCCCCACTAGGAGATTCTTGCCTAAAGTAGAAACCCCTGACGTCTTCACTCTCAGTTCGCAGGAAGGAAGAGCAAGAACAACATTTTTATGTATCTTCCCAAAGAATGCATAACAATAAGAAAACTCTCATGCACATCTGAGTTCATGATCCAGGGGTCCCCATGGTTTAAGGCAGGTAAGGTAGGCGTCGCACCTTTGCTAGCATCCTCAGAGGAGTGTCGTATTGTCGTGAAAATGAATGACTCAGGTGTCTACTCAAACATGTCAACATGGTCCCATCTCAAATGTTTTTAACAAAATAAGCCAATCACAGTATACGCTGCATGAGTGAAGATATATGTTTATACGAGTGTTTTCATTTATCTCAAGTCCCAAACAGGCAAACTAAACAGTAGATTGTTTAGAGAGAGATAAATATGTGATTTAAAAATAGAAAAAAGGGAAAAAAAGAGAAAAAAAGAAAAGCAAGAGTTCATTTAACACCCAATTCAGGGTGGCAGTTACTCTAAGGTAGAAATAATGAGGAGCCATAGGAGAAAAGAGGACAGGGGGCTAAAATATCGATAATGTTTTTTTTCTTAAATTGGTTATTATTACCTGGGTGTCCATTTCATTGTTGTTCTTTAATCTAGACCTATATGTTACATGAATTATTTTATAAGTATTACAATTTTTAAAAAAAGCACTTTGTCTAATTATAGAAGACTCAAATTCTGATTTCTGGTTCCATATCTAATAGCCATGCAGTCAGACACAAGTCATTTGAACTCACTGGATCTTACTTCCATTATCTCTAAAATGGGAATTTTTTTCCCTAACATATTACTTTCACAAGTATAAAGGAAAAGACTGTTATAGTAGACTTCACGAAAAGTAATCAAAAAGTTAAAAAATTTGAAAAGAAGTGACATACTCGGAGAAAACATGAGCCAAACACTCTATCCTCTACGCTTAGAACAGTTAATACTCAATCAATATTTGCTAAATGAATGAATTTTAAGAAGCATATTCCTAATATGTAAAGAGCTCCTAAAAAATCATTTATAAAAAGACAAAGCATCTAATACAATAATAGACCAATGATTTTAAATATAAGGAATTTGAAAGGAATAAAGATGACCTTTAAAAATACGGACCACCTGAGTTGTGCTCAAAGAAATGCAAGTTGAAATAACATTGAAATGGTGGTTTGAGGAGGGGGATTACATTTTTTTAAACTAACAGGTAGGAAAACATAGAAGACTGATAAACCATTGTCCATTGAGCCCTGGAGGAAATAACCTCTTATTCTTTTGGTGGGAGTGTAAATTGGTGGCACAGATTTGAGTAAGGTATGGGGTAGTCTCACAGTTCACTAGGAAGAGATATGCAACCAGCAGGAAGACTCATTTAAGTCCATTTATCTAAATGTCAAGATTCAGTGCACATGAGTTTATGTGTGTATTCATGTGTGTGCATGTGTGTGTTCGTGTACTGAAGAAGAAACATTAAACAGTTAACAGCAATTGCCTGGGGAACAGCAATAGGAGAAATATGGGGTTATTCACATTTTACTCTAATTTATCAATTTCTTGGAACAAGAGCAACACGTTGGCATTTTCAATGTAATTTTTTAAATTTTTAATATGAAATATATTGTTGGAGACACTCGGAAAATAATATGACTGACACCCATGCAGGTGCCCATCCAGATTTAAAAGCTGACATTTTGTCCTATTTGCCTTTGAATTCCTTCTCTTTAAGAAACACAAACTCCCCAATAGATTTAAGATCCATTTCCCTTTCCAGTTCTGCTCCCTCCATCCTCACTATGAAATCACTATCTTGAATAAGGTGTTACCTTTTCTCAGCATGGTTTTATACTTTTTCTATCCACGTAAGCAACTATAAACAATTGTTTTGTTATATAAAAGTTATATATTTTAATGGGAGCTTCAATAGCAAACCAATGGTCCTGTTGTGAGGCTCCCATAAAATACATGAACCAAAGTATCAATCTGGTTAGCTCGGCCCGGTAGTCTGAGTTGGACTGTTCTTGGAACTTGCAGACTGGTGATGACCCACCCTTCAGGGCATGCACTGATAGCCATGGAAGCCTCTGCAGTTGGAGCCGGAAAGCAAATGGGTAGTTTTGGTTGGGTTTTTGTGTGTTAGGTATAGGGACCCTGAGAGAGAAAAATATCTGCACAAGAGAGACATGGGTTGCCATTTGGTTTCTGCCCAACCTGGGAAGAAAGAGCTTGGGGAGACTTTGCGGCCAAGCAATGGTGAGGTGTGACAAGAGCTCTGGGAAGTGCTAACTCCTGCAGCTTTACATGGAATCTAGCAACTCTCTGAAAACCCAGCAATGACAGTGGAAAGAGTCCTCGTAGGAGCTGCAAGGATAGCAGAGGACCACCGAGAAAGGTCCAAGCATCAGGGAAGAATGGAAGGACCCTAGGGGATGACTGCAGCCAATGGCTGCTTTATATCTGGGTACCCCAAACAACCCTTAGGAAAAAGTAACTTTTCAAGAAAAATTAAAGGCCTGCATTATGGGTGGGAACAAGAACAGATGCAAGGATTTCACTACTTTTCAATAAATATTTAGGGTACACTTGTTTTGTGCAAGGACTGTCACTTCCTAAAGATAGAATGGTGAAACACTACAGCACACATTCTGCACTCTCGTGGAGCTCAGACATAGGGGCCACGAAGAAAACAGAACAAGGTCATGGGATCAAGTTTCTGAGAGAGAAACACTAGATATGGTGATCCGAGAAGGCTTCCTTCATGTGAACCTGAAAAACATATGACACAAAGAAATCAATCAAACCAAGCTATGGAGGAAGTGTTCCTCTTACAGGGAATAGCAAATACAGAGGCCCAAGGGAGGGAGGCAGGTTGCTGTGTATGGAAGAGTAGGTGGTTGAAGGTTACTGAGGACAAAGGGATAAGATCCAGGCGGGAAAGGTGGGAAAGGCATGCAGGGCCTTGTAGAAGCCTTACAACTTAGATTTTACTAAAATTCCACGGGTTATTAATATTAACAGGACCACCTCTATTCTCACACATTGGAGAAGCCTAGAATATATCGCCTGTCGCATAAAGAATTATTTTTACATATAGGAAATTGCACCTTGAAGGTAAAAGATTTTCTCTCATTGTTGCACAGCTGAAAGAGCAGCAGAGTGTCGGGGGGGAGGGGGTTAGGGTTAAGATTCAGATAGTTTTGGGATAAATCTGAGCTTTAGCTCTTACTGATCATGACTTTCTCTGGGCCTCAATTTAAAAAATGGAGATAATAAAAGCAATTATTGTCTTGACCACACAGAGCTGTTGCGTGGAACAATTAATCAGATGTAAACACTCTGTAAACAGTCAATTGCCTTAAAGGATATAAATTATGATATCTCAGGAACATATTTACAGGACGAAACATTCTAGAATTGATTCTGATGAAATACGCTACATGTCTCTGTGACAGTAACCCCCTACTTAGTATCCTTGTTAATTGAGAAAATTATTGAGGCAATGCAAAATTTGTTGTATTTCCCTCTGAAATAGGATATATTTTATAGCATATTGGCTTTGTAATGATGTTTAGCCTGAGTTCTTATATAATGTGCAGGCCTCTGAAAAGGAACATTTCCCAAACAGAACTCATGATTCCTCCATCACAGTCTTACTCTCTAACTCCTGTGAAGTAATTAAACTATGTACCCATCACCCGAAGGAGAAATACAGAGGGTGCCAAAAAAATGTATACACATTTTTAAAAAGGAAACAAAAACTGTATTAAAATTGTAATACTCAATATACGCCGATAACAAAAGATGAATACAAGTCATGCGTAGACATGTTTTTGGCAGCCCTGGTAGTTCAGCTTCTTGCCCTTTATCCCTACTCCCAATTGGTCACCAAGACTTGTCACTTCTAACTCAGACATAGCTCCTAAATTTAGACCCTCCTCTCCCACTTCCATTGACTGACCTTCCTTGGGAATCTCATCATCCCTACGGCTGAATGACAACCACTATTATGTCTTGAATCCTCACTATGTGCCAGGCACTCTTCGAAGCCCTCTACAATCTTCAGATTGCCCCCATGAAAAGGGTACGATTACTCTCTGCCATTTATACATGAGGCAAGCAGGGCACAGAGTATTTAAGCCTCTTTCCAAGGTCATAAAGCTGCTCCAGGGTAAAGCCAAGATTAGAGCCCCAGTGAGTCTTAAGAACTCCTCTCTGCTGGGCTCCATGTCCCCACAATTCTCCTCACTCCAGACTCCCCTTCGCAATACTGCCACGAAACCTTCCTCCAAAACGAGTCTGAGCTTGTCATTGCTCTGCTTTTAATAACATCCTATTAGCTTATCATTGCCTTCAGGAGAAAATTCCTGACATGAAAACTAAGGTACTTTACCACTCAGCCCACCTGACCCGTCTCATCTTGTCATCTGATCCCATCATCAAGCCCCTTCCTTTAGTCTTGGCACCCTGAGTTTCACAGCATTGTGCCCTGACCTCCCGGTATCTGCAAATGTTGTTTTTCTACTTGAAAAGACACGCCCACCTCCATTTCTCTGCAGGTAGCAGTATGACGTCAAGATGCAGATCAAATGTCACGGGCACTGAACCTGTTTTATCATTAGAAAATAGGCGTAAGAATTATTTTCTTCCTCAACTCACAAGGGAACTATTTTGACCAAATGATATTATGTAAAACCTTTGCCAGAGTAAAATACGAGTCAGAGTATAAGCAAAGCTATTCAATTATAAGGTTTTATGTCTTTCCCACTGCCTCCAACCAGCCTTGGAAGAAAGAAGGATTCTTGGTCTTTCTTTTCCTGGAGGGACCAGGCCAAAAGAGGAAGCAGAAAGGAGGTACTCAACCAATCTAAATGTCATAGATTTGAAGGTTTGTGTTGTAAAGAGGTGGGATTATTATGAACCACTACTTATGTGTGTGAAGATTGATGAGGAAAAACAAATTTAAGAGGGTTTGGTTGTGTTTTATATACGCTCCCCCTTTTTACGTTTTCTCAAGAAAGAGTCAAATCATTCTTCAAATAGTTTTCGAGCTGTGTCGATATAGGACCACCATGCACATAGGAATTCTACAGCTCATCCTTACGGGTACAAGTCCCCCTTTGATTCTACCATGCAGGTAAATGTCCCTTCCCTTTGTCTCCACTGAATTTGTCAATCCCTGCTCTGGTATAATGTGCTGTAGCATACTGACCTGTTAGCAGACCTCTCAGACTCACACAGGGTCCCTGTACATTGTAAACACCTCGATGACAAGCAGTAAGTAATATTTATCTTTACATTCCTAATATCTACTGTGGTTCCTAGCTCTGGTTGCCCAAAGAGATGAAAATCCCAAGGCAACAGAAGGGCACAGTTCAGTTTCTCTAATTCTCCTTTTATTAAAAATTTCCATCGAGAGAAGGTTTTATGCTCTTGGAGTTCATTTTATTTTCAGTTATAGTATTTGTCGGAAGAAGTGCTTTACAGAAAAATAAGATAATCTAACCAGGAGACAACAGGTCTGAGGTCCAGAACCACCTCTGCCATCAACCAGCCAGGTAACCTAGACAGATCGGCTCACCAGCAACTGAGAAATCTGGACTCAATAGTCTTTAGGGGTTTTTAAGCTCGAAAATTCATTGATCCCCTCATGCATCAAGGGTGGGGGGTGGGGCAAAATCCCCAGAAATTTCCAGTGTCTTCACCTGAGTTTGTTTTTCTTGGACCACTGTGGTCATTTCCAGATCTCTCCCCTGGTAAGCTCTATTCTTCCTCCCTAATCAGAGGTCTCAGAAGGAGACCAAGGCCAGAGACGATGGAGAATGATTTGCAAAGAAGACAAAGGGGGAATTCTGTAACTGTGTATTTCTCCACTCCGTTCTAATTTAAAACCACTTACAAGTGACAACTCCCAACCCCGGGCAGGTGCTGTGGGGTAGCTCATTACACCGTTGGGACCCCGTGTAAATCTTTTTCTGAGAACAGCTATTGTCTTCCATGGAAAAGCTTTTAGCATAATGGCAGCCTGAATATAACATTGCTTTTGTAAGAATATTTTTAAGGAAAAAAAAAAAGACAGAAAGGTATTCTTCAAAAACTGCAGATGTAGCCTCCCACTTCCCCACCTGAGACCTCCTGGAAGGAAAAGTGTGTGAACCCTGGCTGACTGAGGCAGGGCAGGGAAGAGTATCTCACCTCCAAAGATCCATAAAAGTTATGTGCTACTCTTTCAGGTGATGATAAATGCAGGATGGAGGTATCTTCCATATCAAAAATAGCAGGTCCACTCCCTCCCATCTCCCTTTGTTGTTTCTTGGCTTCTCATCAGTGAGTCAGTTAGTGACTATTGTACTTGGAGAACGAGAGTTTCTAGGAAGAGCATGACATTTTCCCTCAGAAAATTCCCTCAAATTACGTCGTCTTCTCAGTTAGCCCTTGAGAACAGCCAAGACAATATTACAACAGGCTCTAGTAGACAGATGTTGAAAAAAACAAAAATTGAGCCATAACACTCCTAAGAAAAAGAAAGCATCCTTCACCGAGCAATCACAGAAATGTAGTTCCCCAAATTGACAAGGGACCCAACTTTCTCTGGGATGAAAGAGTCATTGAGTAGACAAGGTGAGAGGGGAATTGTGGAGAAATGGAAAAGGTAACAAAATAATGGTGGTTGCTAACAGACAGTGTGTTTTGCTGGTGTGCATTTCTGGAGAATTTCCCAGTAATGGCAGAGCCTAGAGGACGGGGGGAGATCCTGGAACTGTGGGCTAGAGACCTGTGGGCTGCTCTCTGAGCACCCACTTCCTACCCTTGTCGCCTCAGCTGGTTAGCGACCTTTAGCGCGCCCTAACGTTGCCACCTGCAAAATGGAGATAATGGCAAGTACAGAAAGGTCAAAGAGAGCTAAGGCAGCACTTCTGCAAGAAGCAGAAATCAGACATGGTTTCAAGAATGGCTGAGGCTCGAAAAAGGTAGACCCATTTTCCTCTCTGGGTTTCTTACCCACTTCCCCAAGGGTTCGCGTACGCCATGGCTTTCTTTACACTCTGAATTGTCTCTAGTTCTGTTTAACTCCAGTGTCTTCTCTCAGTTCAAATCCAAACAGCGGACAACACCCCCACACACTGCCCGTGAAGACCACACAAACTGAGGAAAACAGGACTTCTCAACTCTCCACTTGGAAACTGCATATGCAAAGGGTCTGCTCATCAAAATGCCTAGTGACATAGAATGTGTGAAAGGATGTCACCAACGTGTAATTGTGCCAGGACACCATTAACAATGCAGACTAGTCTCAAAAAGCACTAGAACCGATTTCCTGCACTGATCTCGTCTATCAAACGTACGCCTAAGGCACATCATCTGCTGCCTTCCGTTCCAGCCTCTTGGAGCCTGTGTCCCATTCTCTGGGCTTCTGGCCGCTCGTCCTCACCCACGCTCTGCTCTGCAAATCCCAAACGTCCTGGGCTCCGATGAAGGGCCTGGACTTTCCACTTCCCCGATGCCTCATCCACTAAGAGTCTGAGGATGGGATGAGCTGTTCTTCCTTTTGTAAAGGTTCCCTTACGTCAGCAATTTCTCGTCACGTCTACATCTCCTACAACGGCTTTAGTGACAATTTCTCAGAGAAACTGCCTGTTCAGAGAAGCTACTGAAAATGACAGAGAGTGGCTTTCTTCTTGGAGCTCTGCCAGCATTTTGGCTGAGAGCTCCAATCTCAAGGTGTGTAAAGTACTGAGTCTACGCTCGACAGCACGGTGGGAAGGCACCCTTGCCCCGCTGTCCAAATAACAGTAAGTATACACCAGGCAAATCTGCCTGATACTGACCTGAAAATATATTTAACAAGAAAGTAAGGCTACATGTTTCCAGGGAAATAACTGTGTGTGTGTGTGTGTGTGTGTTTGGAAAAGAAATCAAACCGAATTAATGCTTCTTAGAGACTCTCTGGAGCCCAGAACGTGGGAAGGACTCAAAGTAATCAATCAATTATGCTGAATAATCGTCTAAAGTCTGGGACGCTGGACCACCAGAGGAACCAGTCTCGAGCAGGTTCCCTGCTGGTCTGGGCTCCAGAACCATGCTCTTATTTCACGGATTTCTAAAATAAGACTGAAGTGGTCATTCCACATGATGGAAAAAAAGTCTTTCAGTGCACAAGGACTTCCTTATGTGGGGTGAGGGACAGCCCCTGAACCCGAAATGAGCCAAGTCACAGCTAAATACAATCCCAACCCCAAGATGACCTCGGTCACTAGAGGCACGAAGCAGGTAAGACAATGGAAGTTACCTGGAGGCAGGAGAGCCTTGAGCTGCTGGCTCCTTCGCTGTCTAAAATCAACACACAGCGTTTTGTGGTTCGAAGGAAGGTAAGTGGTTTGATTTCTGATTTAATAGTTCACTGCATTTGGGAGGGTAGATGGTGTTTATATTTTGCTGGGGTCTTTTTTTCTTTCAGAAACACAGCAATGGCATGTGTTCATGTATCTATCACGACCTGCAAGCAGATTTTCACTCTGTAGCCCGTCTGAGACTATGTTCCCAGCTCTGTGACCCAAGCCACGCAGTCATGGGTCTGTGCTGGCATCTGAGAGTCTGAGTCTGCTCTCTCCCTTCCTTCCTGCCACAGCGTCTGAAACACCCACCATGAAGACGCTTTCATTGGGTTAGTAAAAGGAAAATAAAATTCACTGTGAGCAGGAAGAGGGTAATACATTTATTTGTGGTCAATTTAGGGTGAGTAGGTTTAACAACTAAGCTAGCTTCTAATAAGGTCAAGACATACCATGTTTCCCCGAAAATAAGATCTAACTGGACCATCAGCTCAAATGTGTCTTTTGGAGCAAAAACTAATCTAAGACCCAGTATTATATTATATTACATTACATTACATTACATTATATTATATTATATTATATTATATTATATTATATTATATTATAGCCGGTCTTATATTATAGTAAAATAAGACAGGGTCTTAGATTAATTTTTGCTCCAAAAGATGCATTAGAGCTGATTGTCCGGCTAGGTCTTATTTTCGGGAAAACACGGTAGAACAGAGAGTGGGGCCAGTTCTGCCTCACAGAGGGCGATACTGGACACCTGTTCTGATGACTGTGGCCAATGAGCTACATGATCCATAGAAACGCCATTTTCAGTGTTTGGGCAAAACAGGTTGGAGCTCTTCGTGCATGATTTGGAAATCATGTAAAGACAGTAGGATGGAAAGGGCCTAGCCTTTGTCACTTTGTAGCTGTATGACCTTGGATTTGTTCCAGGACTGGCTCCAGGAACGGCAGAGCCCATTGCAAAAGGAAAATGCAGTGCCCATTTTCAGGACTTTTTAAAGAAGGTCAAGATGGTGACGTAAGACCATTACACAAAGTACAAGGCTCTTCGAGCACGGGACCTGTGCAAATGTACAGGGTGCACGCCTAAGAAGACAGTTCTAATTCACCCTTTCTCCTAGGGCAGAGCCCTGCTTTCCTCTGATCCAGCTCAGCGACTGTCACATGCAAGGCTACGATGCCAAAAAGAACAGCATTCATTTAACTATTGAATGGGCCCTCCCCACTGCGCCCAGTAGACCCTTTGAGATGAACAACAGCTGACATATTAGCACATTTGAGAGAGGAAACTGTACTGATTCATGAGAGTATGTGTTTATGAGAGCTAACCTTCCAGAGCAAGCAGAAACCAGTCTCCTTTGACTCACATAAAGGTGTACTTGGAGATCTTTTCTCTCTCTCTCTCTTTTTTTTTTTTTAACTGAACTATTTTCTGGAGTGCCAAATTTATGGTCCTTTACCATGTTTCAAGTTATCTCTTTGAAGTAAGAATGATCTCTGTAGTTATCATAGCAACAAAAGCACCAATGTCAGCATAAACAAAAATGCAAAAGCAGTGACAGGTGGACGTCGTAATTATACTCTGGGGTCTGGCTCAGCTCCTATTCAGAAACGGAACCTGCAAAATAGTCTTACACAGACCTGCTTTGTGGGGTTTTTTTTAATAATTTTTATTTTTTAATTATAATTGACATGCAATGTTATATTAGTTTTAAGTGTACATGGTGATTAGACATTTATATAAATTATGAAGTGACCACCCCGATAAATCTTGTACCCACCTTATAGCATACATAGTTATTACCATATGATTGACTATATTCCCTATGCTGTACTTTACATCCCCATGACACTTTTGTAACTACCAATTTGTACTTCTTAATCCCTAACCCATTTTCACCCACCTCCCAGGCACCCTGCCATTTGGCAACCCTCAAAACATTCTCTGTATCTATGAGTCTGTTTCTGTTTTGTTTATTTTGCTTTTTAGACTGCAGATATAAGTTAAACTATTATTTTGTCTTTCTCTGACTGACTTATTTCACTGAGCATAAAACCTCTAGGTCCATCCATGTTGTTGCAAATGGCAACATTTCATTAATTCTTATGGCTGAGTAATATTCCATTGTATTAATATATATGTACCACTCTTCTTTATCCATTCATCTATTGATGGACACTTAGGTTGCTTCCATATCTTTCTTAGTAAACATGCTGCAATGAACATATGAATGCATATGTCTTTTCAAATTAGTATTTTGGGTCTCTTCAGATAAATACCCAGAATTGGGTCCTTCTTTGTCTCTTGTTACAGCCTTTGTTTTAAAGTATATTTAATCCATTTACACCAAAAGTAATTGTTGAAACATTTGTAGCTATTGCCATTTTATGATTCATATTTTTATCTTTTTATTTCTTCTTCTTCTCAAAGAAGTCCCTTTAACATTTCTTATAATACTGGTTTGGTGCTGATGACTCCTTTAGCTTTTCCTTGTCTGTGAAGCTCTTTATCTTTCCTTCAATTCTAAATGACAGCTTTGCTGGATAGAGTAATCTTGGTTGTAGGTCTTTGCTTTCCATCGTCTTGAATATTGCTTGCCAATCCCTTCAGGCCTGCAAAGATTCTGTTGAGAAATCAGCTGACAGTTTTATGGAAGCTCCCGTGTAGGTAACTAACTGCTTTTCTCTTGCTTTTAAAATTCTTTGTCTTTAACCTTTGGCATTTTAATTATGTTGTCTCTTGGTGCAGGCCTCTGGGTTCACCTTGTTTGGGACTTTCTGTGCTTCCTGGGCTTGTATGTCAATTTCCTTTACCAGGTTAGGGAAGTTTTCCATCATTATCTTCAGATGGGTTTTCTTTTTTTTGTTTGTTTTTTGTTTTTGTTTTGTTTTGTTTTTTTGTTATCAATTCCTTGCTCTCTTTCTTCTCGTTCTGGTACCCCCATGATACAAATGCTGGTACACTTGATGTTGTCCCAGGGGCCCCTTAAACTATCCTCATTTTTTTTTGGATTCTTGCTTCTTTTCGCTGTTCTGATTGGGTGTTTACTGCTACCTTGTCTTTCAAATTGCTGATTCGATTCTCTGTTTCATCTGATCTCCTATTGTTTCCCTCTAACGTCATCTTCATTTCAGTTACTGTAGTCTTCATTTCTGACTGGTTTTTTTTTGTTTTTTTTTATGTTTTCTATCTCCATTTTTACATTTCCTATCTCTTAGTTGAAGTTCTCCCTGAAATCACTGAGCATCCTTATAACTAGTGTGTTGAACTCTGTGTCTGGTAGATTGCTGGTCTCCATTTTGTTCTATTTTTGGAACTTTATTCTTTTCTTTCATCTGGGACATGTTTCTTTGTCTCCCCATTTGGCTGCCTCTCTGTGTTTGTTTCTATGTATTAGGTAGGGCTGCTGTGTCTCCTGGTCTTAATAGAGTGGTCTCATGTAGTAGGTGTCCTGTGGGGCCCAGTGGCACAGTCTCCCTGGTCAGGTGAGCCGGGTGCTGCAGACGTGTCCCTTGTGTGGGTTGTGTGTGCCCTCCTGTTGTAGTTGAGCCTTGACTGCTGTTGGGACCTCAATAGGAGGGATTGACCCTCTGGCTGATTGGTTGTGAGGACCGGCCATGGCTACAGGGAAGGAGCTTCTGTGCAGGGTTGACTCTACACAGTAGGAGTCACTTTAGTGGGGCTCTAGTGCCTGCCCTTTGGGTGTGTTGTATAGATCTGCTTTCTTAAAGAAATAATCATTCAATGAAGGTGGCACTGGAAGAATTACTATCTCTAGCTCCAAGTACAACTCATCTGCAAGTGAAGGCCTCCATTACTATTACAGAAATTGCTCTTAAACGCATAAAACACAAGAGAGAATTTTTAGAGAAATCCCTTATTATTCATTAAAGCATTTTGGGGCCTCATTAATTCAGAAGGGATAATCATTTGTTGATTAGCCAGGTTGTTAAGCATCCATTGTCAGATGCCTACGGGGTGTGAGAAATTACATTTCCTATCCGCCAAAGAGTCACCTGAATGCAGTTAGCACTTCATCAAGTAAGGCTGCATCTTCTGGGGATAAATTACTGGGATTTTTATTCCCCAGTCTTTCATCTCCCAAACTTTTCTGTATTGCAAAGCACTGCTTATTCTGTTTGGTTTTTCTTGCCTGTCTAAGCTCTGAAACTATATCAGAAGCCAACTTTAAAAGCTAGCTGGTTACAAGTACGTCACACTCCGGGCCCTAATATTAAAAGTGTGTATGTATGTATGTATGTGTGTGTGTGTGTGTGTGTGTGTGTGTGTGTGTGTGTGTGTGTGTTGTGGTTTGGTCTTACAGTTCTTGGCTAGGGATCCTCCACACTATCAGCCCTTCAGATCCAAAGGGCATTCAAATTATCATAGGAATTCCTCAGCCTGGGCTCCAAAACTCAAGTTCCTTCCTCTCCAAACTCTGACTTACTTTGAGAGTAATAAAATAGCAGTGATCATGATGAGAAAAGTCTCTGGATTAGAGGTTGGAAAATGTGATTCAGAGTCTTAGTTCTGTTTGGAAGAGGAAGTGACGTCACTAGTAAACTGCTCTCAGTGCCATTGAGCCGTTTCATCTCCCTGACAGCTTGTCATTTATTTTTTTTCTCCCTTTAACAACCAAGTGACATTAGTATTTATCCTTTGGGTCAGTCCAAGACTTGGGGGTGCATTTCTATAAAGATGGACCAGTCCACAACCCTTTATGAAACTTCTGATTTCAAAGGCACAGAGTGCATTCCAAGACTGGGTGGACACCCCCTCACCACCAAATCTTCAAAGAAGAGGGTCCTCATTTTACTCACGGAATTGCTCTAGATGGTCAGTGCTGTCTGACTCGGGCATGGCCGTGATGGTCACCAGCGGACAGGAATTCCCTCCTAGCGTCTGGCAGAGAACCTCCTGCCGGAAGTAAACCTGTTTGGGGTTGACACTTTTTTCCAGGATATCAAGGTGAGTCTGGAAGAAATGAGACAGAAGTATCGACTATTAATACTTTTGATAATGACAATACTAGAAAACAAACAACAAAGCTTACATTCACATGACTCCTTATAGCTAGGATGTATTTTTGTTAACCTAATCTGCCCAGTATTAGGCACTAAGTGATTAAAAACGGGGCTATTCCTACTACCTAGGAGAAGTTCAGTGAGGCAGAACAGCAAGCATCAGTATCATTACTGAACGTGACAGCGTAATAGAGTGTGTTCACAGGGCACTGAAAGCAAGAGGGCAGGGGCATACAGCATCTTTCCCATCACTGCGGCATGTAAAAAATGTGGTTACCATGATGCTAGAGCCTACCCAGGACACTCGGGGACATGGCATAGAGAGCTTCAGCAGCACATGGTACTTTAAAACTGAGCAATATAAGGAGAGTTGTGAGCATACTGAAGAAAACTATGGATCCAGTGGGCAAGCCAAGCACAGAGAACAACTAACTGGTAGCAATTGATTTTTCCTACCCCTTCTCCCTTTTTAAACACTCACTTAAAACACAGAAAGATACAGAAATGGGATAATCACTCGAGATGGGACATTATCCCACATTATCCAGTGGGGACCAACCTAATCAAAAGTGCTTGAAAGTAGAGAATTTCACCCAGTTGCAAAGAACCAGAGAGAGATGACAGCACGAGGAGTCAGGCCACCACCGCTGGCTTTGAAGATGGAGGAAGGGGTTCAAAGACCAAGAAATATGACCCAACACAATAATCCAGAATAATCTCCCCATCTCAAGATCCTTCACTTAATCACATCTGCAAAGATGTAAAGATGCAGAGTAACATCCTCACAGGTTCCAGGGATTAGGGTGTGCACATCTTCGGGGGCGGGGAGGGGTGCATTATTCTGCCTATTACACCACGGTAAGCAACACACTCAGGTGTGTCTTAGAAACAGGTTCTTCTGATGTTTCTGGGAGCCGGCTTTGGACACAATACTAAGTAAAGGAATTGTAAGGAGCATGTCTATCCCAGATTCGAGATGAGAAGTTGGCTGAGGTGCATGTATTCAACCAAACCTTTGCACGTACTTCATTCTCGGAGTTGAGGAGTAATGAGTGTCAGGTACTGTTGAAATGCACCTGCTCTGGAGACTGGGAGGCAGTCTCATGCCCCTGCAGAGACAGGAGGCTCACTCACTGTGCACAAACACACAGAACCAAAGGGCCTACAACACTAGCAAAGTACGAAAGCTGAAGAAATCCCAGAGCTGCCGGCTTTCTAGGCTGAGATCAGCTCATGTCCCAGGACCACACGTGCGCCTAATGAAGAGTGACCAGGACAAAGAAGGGGGTGCCTGGGAGTCCAGAGACCCTTACTGAGCCTGTTCCACGCATGCAGTATTGTTGCCTGCCCTGCGTCCTATCTCAAGGATGATCTGGTTCTGGATGAAGCCTAGTCCTGTGCATTTGATGGCCAACCTCAACCCAACACCATGGCTCCTTTCTAAGGAGAAAGGGGTTGCAGTCTACAATTAAGGTTATTTTTAAAAAGTGAGTGTGGGTGTATATGCGTGTGTATATGTAGATAAACCTTTACACATACACATATATATATACACAAAACATTTTTGGGTCATACTTCTTTCTGCAACACTAGATGCCAGAGGAAATGAAGTACTGCTAAGAGTTTGAAAATAGAAAGGATTATAATCCAGTAAATCTATAAACGGCCAACTTTTTCCTTCATGAGCAATTGTAACATACATGCTCAGATATGCAAGAATTCAGAAAACATATCACCTTATCTTTACTGGAAACAGTAACTTAAAGACATACTTCAACTGCTCCAAAATCAAACTAAAGAACAAGATAAAAGGACCATCCAGTTAAATAAGGTTTAAGTCTAAATAACTGTTGAAAACATGATTACGGCATGAGACAATCATTAAAAAAAATATTCTTTAGGGAGAAAATATATATTATCAAATTTTAATGTCATCATCTGGTTCTAAAATGAAATTGAAAAGAGATGTGTAAATGAGAAATAAAGTAAAACAAAATACTAACTTTTTCAATTTACATGGACAGCATAATGTTACTTAATCCTTAAAAATGGAAAGGCAGCATAGCAAGATGACTAAGAGAGCAGGCTCTTCAGTCAAACTGCCGTTCCAATTTTGGCTATGGATTCGGAAAAGTTATGCAAATTCTGTACTTCACCTCTATGTGACTCAATTTTCTCCTCTCTAGAATGTGTATAAAAATAGCACTACCTACATCATTCAATGGCTACTATAATTTAGGCATATACTGTATGTAAAAAGTCACACTGGAAACCCTCAATTTTAACTGTTATTATTAATGGAGAAAGATAGGTGCAGGTACGTTTTTAAGAAGTAAAAGGGAAGTACTAGTAGAATTATAAACACTTAGGGGAAAAATAAAAATCAAAGAAAATATGATTGGTCCATTTTGTGTGTGTGTGAGAGAGAGAGAGAAGAAAAAGAAGAAGAGGAGGGGGGAGGGGGAGGAGAAAAGGAAGAAAGGAAGGAAGGAAGGAAGGAAGGAAGGAAGGAAGGAAGGAAGGAAGGAAGGAAGGGGCAATGAAGCATGAAAATAGCATAAAATCAAAATGATAGTACACCAAAAATTGTTATAAGTATAAATAGGTTAAACATCCTTATTAAATGACAAAATCTTTCAGATTCGTGTTTTAAAATCCCACTGCATATGGTATACAAGAGGGACTTTTAAAAAGAGGGTGAGGGGGAAGCATGATGTATATAAAAACATGCCTAAATGATCTCTTTATTGTTTGCCTCTACTAAAATGTCTTAAAAGAGAAATATGAAAACTAAAAGATTACACAAACATAAATTAAAGCAGGAATGGCAATAGTAATATATGACAGTCATATTCAAGCACAAGTACATTAAATGGGATTTAAACATCTTATTCTGATAAAGGGCACAATTCACAACAAACATATAAAACTCATAAATCTTAAGAATCAAATAACACAGGATTGAAGTATGCAATGCCAAAATGGCAGAAGGGGAAATAACTGTACTAGGAGTGGGAGACGTTAAGACAGTAACTCAGTCTTAAATAAATCAATTCCTCAAAAATAATGATATAGTGTATTTGAACAATATTGTTTTTTATAGATATATGTCAAACTGCATAAAGAACATCCTTTCTTCCCCTCAAACATCCATGGAACTGTTACAAAAATTAATCATATACAGGGCTATAAAAAATTCAATAAATTTTCAAATAAAAGCAGATATTGTACAAACCATTTTCTAACAACAATTAAATAAAGTTAAACTTAAGTAAAAATGGTTTTAAAAAAAAACAGCAAAAAGAAAACCATTTGGAAATAGAAAAACATCCTCCTAAAAGAAGCTCACTGAATAAATTCGTGTAGTAAACAGAAAAATCAATGTTAAATCAGGGTAATTAAAGCCATGATAAAAGAAGTGGACGTCTGGTATCCCGGGAGAGATGACATGGGATAAGAATGGAAATGTCCCAATCAGAACGTCAGTTGTATGTTACCATCCTGGTTAAGAAAAATCCCAGCACCTTAGTTAAGAGAATGAAGATAGTGCTAGATTTAAATGGTATTCTCTGTGACAGTAATCGATTATTTTAATCACTTCCATAAAATTCTGGGTGAAAGCTGCTCCCGGTATCATTTATTATTAAAATCCAGACTGAATAGACCCTGCGTCACAATTCCTATCAAGGTTCTAGGCCTCCTAAACTAGGAAAACAATATTCTTTCCTACAGCATTTCCCAAAATGTATTCTACAGGTTGTTACTTAAGAGCTGGGGTGGCACACGAGGTGGATGGGCGAGAAATTCACAGCCAAAGCACTTGGAACATGGTGAGTTGACGAAAATAAAAACGTTTTCATGGCTGCAGAATTTTTCAGACTCTTTTAATAGGCCAGGATGCATTGTGAACTCTTACAAGAAAAATGTAGCACACAGTTTTTCTCTCGAGATCTCCAGGACATTGGAGTGCTGACACACGTGCTCTGGGAAACGCTGTCTTTGCCGCATTGTTTCCGTATGGTTTGTTTTTTGCCATCAAAGCTATCTTTTGCACATTTTAGCATGGCTACAAGGGTCCTTACTCGAGGGGCTGCAAGGGGTTAGGGGGCCGGGGGCTAGGTGGAGAGCCTTCTCAAGAAAAACACTGACCACCGTTCTGTGATGTCACCAAGTTACAAATAGGCCACAGCTCTTTGGTGTCTGACGCCAAATCTTAAAAAAAAACAAAAAAAAAAAAAACTGAAATCTAGATTTTGTGAATCAGATATTGGAAGAGCAGGTTTGTCTACAGAAGTCATTAAGCACAATTAGCTAGGAGAGAAAAGTTAAAAAAAAAAAAAAAATCACTGGGGCCATGTCACCGTAAAGTGCTCCCTAGAAGAAAATGCAGGTGGAAGCAAAGTTTGAAACTTTTCTTCTATTATGAAATCTGTTATGTTTTATTACATTATTTTGTGACTAATAATATTAGAACTCAACAAATGCCGAATACCTTTCAGCTTAAGCTCATTTTCTGTAAACTATAATTGTTCATGCTGCCATCTCCCTGCACCCCTCAATGAACAATCAATCTGTCTCCTACCAAATATGGAACACCCCCACTCTTTACGTAGCACACTATCCTGCTCCAGTCCAACAGAAGATTTCCAGAAGCAAGCCAATGATAAACTTCTGTTGGATTTCCTTTTGCAAAACGGCTTTGCATTGCTCTCCTGAAAACGATTTTTAGGTGAACGCGCCCATCTCTGGCCCAGTGAGGCCACGTCTAACTGGGGTCGCTGATGAGGGAAGCAGGGTCCCTGAATGTATGCACCAAGCACCAACTGAAATGACAACCCTGCAGAAGCCACGTGGGTGGGTTTCTTTACAACTATGGGAATGAGTTCAAAGCAATTATGGAAACCCCCAGAGAGGTTGTCTTCTCCAAAGAAAATTCTACCTGTTCGTGAAAGGTATCAGGCTGATAACCTCACCTGCAGCCTCAATGCTGCTTCTCCACAGTTTCCTACCCCCACCCCCTGCCCATTAACTGTCTGTTCCCTTAAAACTTCCTTAAAAGGCTGCACGTGACCTCAGCAGGTTACCCTGCTCACGGCTACTGACAAAGTGAGAAGCACTCCACACTTGGAAATCGTTTCTTAGTGTTAATCCCTAATCGGCTACACTCTCCGTCCCCCGAATTCAGAGGAAAGCTTACCCCTAAGGAGATGGCCTATTTTATTTGTAGACTGCCGAGTTCTCAGGTGTCACTTAAATACACCCATCGGAGCACTGGCGGCTCCTCATTACAAGAGAAGAACAAACGACACCTTTACACTAAATAAAAGCAACAGAACCTGCATAAGCGGGTTGTAATGAGCTTCCTCAAACTGCCTGCGTCTGCCAATACCACTCTCCCTATGTTCCACGGACTCACTTTAAGAAGTGAGAGAAATAAGTAGTCTCTAGGTGTCTACGCACAGATCTGCTGATTACAAAGAAGAGATGATTTTAATATCCTTTTTCCATTAAAAATAAATGCAGTTATACATACTGCTGATCACTTGGAAAAGAGAGTAAAGAAAAAATAATTGTAACGAACGACCCTAAGACCACAATCAGTGTGTCTTTCTTTACAGTGCTTTATTTGGACTTTTTTTTACAACCATCAGTAGTATTTACTTCTTTTTTGTCCTTTATTTGGATTTTTAACATAATTTTAATTGTATTATAAATTATGGAATGGGTATCTTCCAATCAGTCCAACGGAGAAAATGATCACATCATCACTGTAAAAACAGAGAATAAATGCTCTGATGGTTACCAGCTAGTCTGGCTAACTAGATACAGACACTTAGCTAAAACTTTCCATGTATCAAGTTATTTAATCTTCACAACAGCCCATATAGTAACTGCGTTTCTATTTTCGCTTTTACAGAGGAGAAAACTGGGGCACAGAGAAGTTAAGTAGCTTGCCCATGGCTACACGGCAAGAAAACACAGAGTTCAGAGTCAAATCCAGGTCTGACGGACTCCCAAACCTGTTCTTCCATTGCACGCAATACCCCGGAATTCAGGGTTCCTGCGATCCATGGGTCCACCATTCCTGCCCATCCCGACAGCCTCTGGCATGGCCTGCCAGGTCACCTCAACATCAAGACCCTTTATTGGTGCCTGTCTTCTGTGTGAGCCCAAACCAGGGTAGGTCTCTCTCCGCTGATTACGTGACAGCACTGATTTATGACTTATTCACTGCACCTTTCATCTGCCCTGGGTGAGTCAACATTTCCCACTTGACACATTCTAAACTCTTTATTTATTCGGAGACCTTTATGAGAGATTGTGCATACAGTATTCTAATTCTCTCCTTTCTCTCCCTTTCCCTCTCCCTCTCCCTCCCTTTTTCCCTACACCACACATCATTTCATCTCCAAAGCTAACAGTGGCAGCATCTACCACAGTAGGGATATAAGTCTGGTGAAAAACCCTACTCTACCCTTTAAGGTCCTTATGCCATCCCGACAGATGGATCCTATTTATGATGACTTTTCTTGTCTCATGCCAACTCATACAGTTACAAGGTCTCCGTGAGATCCCGTTTTGCTAACCTCTAAAATGTCCATCAGACCTAGAGAACATTATGTTAAGTGAAATAAGTCAGACAGAGAAAGACAAATACCATATGATCTCACTTATATGTGGAATCTAAAGAAGAGAATAAGTGAATGAACTAATCAGAAACAGTTTTGGAGACACAGAGGGAAAACTGAGGGCTGCTAGATGGGCGGGGGGGTGGGGATAAGGGGGAAGGTGAGGGGATTAGAAAACAGTCGGTAACCACAAGATGGCCATGGGGTCTTGAAAATTTGGGGAACGTAATCAATAATGTTGTGGAGATTTTGTGGGGTGTCCGATGGGCACGTGTCCCATTTGGGAGACCACCTCGGGGATGATGTAGATGCCTGATCACTGCACTATACACCTGAAGCTGAATGATAATAAATGCCAACTATGATTTTATATATATATATGTATACACTTACAAGAAGCGGAGTACAGCATTAGGAATAGAGACAGTGGAAATGTAATGGCTCTGTGCGATGTCAGGGAGATGGGGGATGGGGGAGGGGGGTTCACACAGTGTGAGGGATATAAATGATAAACATCTAAGTATTCTTTGCCTTGTGCACCTGAAACTAATAAAAAAATAAAATAATAAAAAAATTAAAATTAAAAAAATAAATAAATAAAATAAAATGTCCATCAGAAACTCTCTTGGGGTCCTACTTTCAACCAATACTACTGGCTTCCCAGAGGTAATGCACAACATAATCCAAATACTTTAACAAGTATTGCTAACAACACTTTAAGAATTATTGCAATTACTGATAGCTTAATATGGATGATTACAATAGAACTTTTGCTTGCTTCATAATTATAATAAGATTGCATTTCTTTCTTTTAGCTTTATTTTAATACTCTAATTTGGATAATTATCCAACACAGTGCTGGCAAGCATCTGGAAGATATCAATTTGAAAAAAAAAATACTAATTCTCTTATTATAAGAGAATAAAAATTTTTAAGTTGCAAAATTATATTCATGTTGAGAAACATCCCACATTATATGTCCGCTGCTATAAAAATGCCTGTAATTATTAAACATAATCCATGTTACAAGAGAGTTACAAATTGTGACCTCCACCTAGAAATGTATTTTTCTACCCCTCTGCATAAACCCCAAGTATCGTACAGTTAATACTGCCCTTGGGGTCTCATTCACATTTAATGTTCCACTGATCTGTTGGAAGAAAAACTGTTTCTCCTTAGGATATGTCCCAAAATAAAAATGACTAGTATGCATTATAGGATGTATTCATTCTGCCCATGACGGGAGGAAGAGTTTTTTAGAAGAAGTCACAGAGTCCATTTTTGTCTTAAAGCTAGAGAGGCCCAGACCGTACACTATTGGACCCGTAAAACCTGTAACTGAATATATGCATTTTTCACTCTCAAGTTACAAACTGTCTTTCTTACTCTGTCCTACTCATTTAGGAGAAATGAAAAGGTATCCCCTTTCTCATCTCTCTTTCTCATTAACTCTCCTCAAACTCCCCTAGTGGGAAGAGATTCGCAGTCCACAGGCTAAGGAACAAGCCAAAGAGCACCAGTCAATAAGACTTTTCTTTCCTTCTCAGCGAGGCCGACTGACTGGGGGAAGGGGTCCTTTTTCCTCGTGTTTTTGTCCCCATCAAGACGCAATTATCGCCCCACTGACCCCAATGGCTCCAAAGCCATTGTTGATTGGGAAATTTCAACCCTGTGTGCTGGTCTGACAAGAAGACAAAAGGTAAGTGGATCCCAGGGGCACACGCTATGACATACAATAGCCATTGCGACGGCATTCCACTAATATGCGTACGTGTAGTGACCAAGTTGTCTGACTACATAGTCTCTGACGGTTGAGTTCAAGCCACCAACTCACAAATGGGATCGATAATGCTGAGTACCATGGATGGAATTTAGCGGCGTATGCTGTTCCCCCAACATGGTCCCATTCTTCTCCCAAGATGTTCTGGTGGGTTCTTGCTAGGTGCCTACAAGCTGATTCAAAGTCTGAAATTCAGAGTAAGAACACGGATGGAGTCCAGGCCTGGGTGAAGGAGTTTCAGACTTCTGATCAGCTTGGAGGCACCTGCCTGGATGATACCCCCACGGGAAAAGGTCAACACGCATTCACAAAGGAACCTGCTCCCCCAGCAGATTTTCACGTGCCATGTTTCACAGGTGAGACAAGAACAGCTGTGGGAGGGGATTGTGAATCTTGCCTCTTCTGAGTCCCTAAAGGCAAGAAGCATGTTTTACAACAAACACAGCTTGTTACAGCCTAGCTCGTGAAGCACATTTCTTGGATTAACTTCTTGAGATCTCTAACTGTGATACACAAATAATACTAGTTGTGTATCTTCTGCAATCTGGAAAACAGTAAAAATCTCTCTTTCGGCAAGACAACATATGGTGAGAAGGGCAGACGTACTTCCATGAAGCAGTTAGCCAAATGGTTTACGATATGCCTTCTCGATTGGGGGGGAAAGAAATTCGTTTATACCTGCACATTCCTTTTGAAGGTAAAGATGCTCTTGGTTATTATCTTTTCCAAACTCCTTACCACAGACTTAAAATGAAAAAGCTCATCCTTCAGGGTGAGTGATCTATACACTCATATACACACACAGTATTATAAATATGCTAATAACACTTTGCATTAACATAGAGGATGAAAGTGCTTCAAGGAAGATGTATTAGCTCATTCATCCTCAGGATGACCATGAAATAGCTAGAGGAAAGGGATGGTTTGCCAGCTATTGCAAATGACAGAGGATGGCATGGTTTAAGCCGTTCGTTAAAATTTGCCTCATGAACCTTTTGCAGGGCCTGCTAGAACACAGAATGCTAACTTCACGTTTGGCCTGACTTACACCACGCGCCTCTCATAAAAAGATCAAGGCCCTCATTGCAGTAACTCAGGGTTTTATTCTTCTCTTCTTATCTGCTCCTCCAGCCCATGGCCATGGGAACCACCAGAAAAGCTGAAGTGGTTGCTTGCTCACAGACTCAGGGAGGTTTTCCAAGCTTCACCTTCCTGCTTTCTGCTTTACTCCTCTCAATGAGTCTCCACCCCTTCAATTTGCATCTCAGCCTCCCCTACACTTTGACCCCATTTCAACTGGATGACCTCCCTCCAATCTCACTACTTCATGTTTAACTTGAGGGTTCCTTGAAGCTAGAGCCCCTAAGAAATGTCCCACCTCCTACCCTCAACCCACCAATGAGGAGACCGCATGCCACTGGGCCCTTTAGAATGTCATGACCTCAGCCTCGTGCTCTGTTCAAGGGACCAACAGAAAACCATCAAATCAGTGACAACAAAGCCTGGGTCCCTTAGGATCAGGGTGTCCTGACTATGTCAGGACCAGCTCAGAGAGCCCCTCTAATCCTGCGCGGGTAACGCTGTAAAGCGGAAGTTACCATGAGGGTAGTGTAGGTGTACGGATAGTGGTAGGCCAGGTAGCACACATCCTCGCTGTGCGGGAAGGTGACAGCAAAGGTGAGGGTATAGTAACACGTCCTAGGTGCTCCCCCTGCGACAGCTGCACTCTGGCGGTAATGATTTCTAAAAGAGGAAGAAGAAAAGGGGAGAGTGAGTGACAGGGGGAGGAAACAGACATTTAGGGTCCTAGGGGCTCTATGCCTCTCGCGTTACATAACTGGCAAAGTGTTCACCCGAAACGCTTTGTGGGTGAAATTTAGAACAGAGAGGACTGTACAAGTGAACTCACTGCCGGGGCACGAGCCAAATCGGCAGTGCCTAGACTGCTGCACCTGCCTCCCAACTGTGCCATATATGACACAGGCCCTTTCTTGCTGTGTCTGAAAATGAGGCTTTAGGGTCACTGAGGTAGAAAATGGAGGAAAATGTGAATGATTCGGTTTTTCCTGGGATTCTATTGCAAACGTACACTTTATTCCCCAAACCTGAGGTTGCCCAAACTCTGCCTCTCCCTAGATCACAGAATACAGCTTCTCCTTTCTCTTCCCCCTGCCATGGGGGCTGATTAGCAATCACCACTATATGCTGAGTTCCAACTCAAAACTTAACGTACGCCATCTTGTGTCATCATTGGAACCACCCCCTTGTGGAGATGAAGAAACAAAGGCTGAGAAAAACGAATTCGTCAAAGGTCGCAAAGCTAGTAAGTGGTCAATACAGGATTCGAACCCAGATCTGTCTGCAAAGTCTTGGTTCTTTCCACTATACAACACTTTCCTCCCAAAGGAAAACATTTCTCACCCCAAACGTGGTTCAGCTTCATAGCTTGAGGGTGCGCATTTTCCTTTGTCAAAGGAGAAGAACCACTTTTGATACCCCAGAGAACAGTACCAAAGCAAACTGTCCCCAGAAGTACATTCCAAACAATCGTTTCCCCATATGCTGTCAGACACGTTCTTGCCTTGCCTGCTGATGCTGAGACAGCTGCAGGCTTTCCCGAGAAAAGTTACCATCAAGACTGCGTTATAAATGCAAAACACACCCGGACACCAAAAGATGTCATTCCACCTTTGAAAATTTACAATACAATGTTGGCTTACTGGTCCACTGTGCTTTGGGGTTTTATTGGGGGAAAGGGTGGGGAGAGGGCAGAAATAGCAGACAATTACTCCATGTGTTCTTGCAAAACATTAAAAAAAAAAAAACAAAAAAAACGGGTTATTTTGTTCTGCCTTTTGGCTCCCTTCATGCTACCCCCACCAAAGCATGAAAGGAAAAAAAGAGAAAATCTACTGTCTAGATTCTTGTGGTTTTGTGGGGGGGTTATATACTTATAAAAGTAGAAATGGGAGTAAGAAAACCTGGCAGTCCCACGGACTGTGGCCTGCTACATTTCTCTTGCCTCAGTTTCTTCCAACATGGCAGCCTGGAGCCTTGGTCATTCTAGAGAAAGAAGGATACACCCTAATGATGTGAGCCCCAAGTGATTATCCAACCCAGCTTTTCAACATCACATGAATAGGACCCATTTCCTTTGTGACTACAGGACTTGAAACTCCAAAAAGGCGCCTTTGCCCGTGGAGCCATCTGAATCTCAATACGTCATTGAGTCTACTCTTTCCAGATTTCCCCCAAGTTCTATAGCCTCCCCGATCCAAAGCTCTGGTTATTAGAAAGCATGTAATGAAGCCGATGGTAGCTCAGAAAGTATGCCAGCCACATGTGCTCTATCTTTTATTCTCTGATTTCACTCATACAGGCTCCCTTGCAAATACACGTTCAGTTTGCACTGAGCTGAACCTACGAGTCAATCACACCTTTTTACAATGGAAGAGCGAACCGGAATGAAAAGAGCTGGTCAAAAGGGTCAACATTCAGACGATCGATCAAAGCGTGGAGGAGAGCTTCACCCGGAAGCATCCGTGTATGAGCATGTGAACACACACACAGCCCCAACCTGAATGTAAAGGCAGGTGGAAATACACCATCCCAAAGCTCTTGACCTACCGATAATGGAGTGCACCTTTCCTCAAGATTAACAGGTGCCCCTGAGGGCAAGGGGGGGTGGTCTCATTTGACATGAGCTTTGCTTCTTTTTAAGTTTCCTATTGTACTATTGAGCACCTGAAATCACAGGCAGATTCACACGCAGCAGACTCACCCTTTCTTCCCCAGTCACTGGGGAGATCAAGACAGAGCAAGGAAAGGGGACTGTGAAACCCACCCCCATCCCTGTGCTTTACCTGCCACTCAAACCAAACCCACACTCCAGGGAAGGAACAGCAAAATAAAACGGGGTCATTCTTAGCTTTTGAGCGTCTGTGGGCCCCGGCCATAGTGATTTAAGGGACGTGTAAGGGATTCGAATGGTCGTTTGAGCTATATGCATCTACTTTCTCACACGCCCAGCGCGCGTGCACGCACACACCTCTGCTATAGCTTGCCGGACAAGATTCTCATGGGCAACAGTAAAAGCTTCCCACTGATATGCCTTCCCAGGGTGGTTGCAGACTGCTGGAATTTAAGAAAAATGGATATCACCTCATTCAGGACGGGTTTTAGCTAAAAGAGATTCAGTGACCACCCTAGTCTGGGGTTTCAATTCTAGCTGAACCTACAACAAAATTCAGGCTTCCCCACGGAGGATCCAGAAAATGACTCTACCATTAGGAAACATTCCTTTTCGGAGACCTTTAACCCTCTGTAAGACCCCCTTCTTCAACGCGGAAGGCTTGTGATTTCCCTAAAGTGAAGCACTTTGGCTTGCTACAATTCTGTTTGTTCACAATAAACTGAGATCCCATTGACATATTATTTTCGGTTTTCCCAATTATTTGGGAACATATTGGTGAACATATTGAGGGGTGTTTGCAAGGCAGTAACATTCATCCTTTCCATCTCAAATGGTTCCCATGTTCTTCCTTTGTGTAGAAAACCCTTTCCTCCTTCTTCATCCAGCCCAGTCCTCTTCTTTCTTCAAGACTCAACTCAAATGTTTCCTCCTTCAGGAAGCCTTCCCTGATATCAGCCCTGTTCTAGTGTTATTCCACGGGTGTCTCCCTCCCTGCCAACACTTTCTGGCAGGGTCATGCTGACTCATTTGTGTACCTTCATGCATGGCACAACACCTAAACTTAGCAGCTGTCCCGTTAACGTTTGCAGAATAAATGGGCCTACGGCAGTAATGTTTAGGATGCTTAACATATTTTATCTCCAATCCTAATGATCTCTTTTGAGGGTATTATCATAGACACTCTACGGATAGGGAAAATGGGGATCCCAGATGTTAAGGGTCTGGAGTAACTCCGTACCACAGGCATAGTAAGCAGGATTCAATCCCAGGTGTGGGCTCACTTCAAAACCAAGATTTTAAAAAATTCTATCACCTATTTCTTAGGAACGGATAAAAAACAAGGGTTTTTTTTTTTTTTTGGCCCAATTCATCAAGTATGAATTTGAAGTTTTGGTCTTCATAAATCAGGACCTCCTATCAACTTAAAAGTAACAGAAGGAATGTAAAATAATCCAGATAAGGGCCAGTGAAAACGATCCATACCACGATGATTCTTTATGCCATTGTATTTGACGGAAGACGTTTCTACTCATTAGTGATAATAATGGCTAACATTCATGAACACAGACTCTGCACCAGGCACTGTGTTAAGCTTTCCATGGGCTTTGTCACAGTTCATTTCATTTTCAGACTATGCGTACGTCTAGCAGGTTGATGCTATTATTATCCCCCTTTTACAGACGTGCGATCTGAGGTGGAGAGAGGCTGGACTAAGTTGCCCAGTCACCCCATCAACGAGTGGCAGAAGTGTGATTGCAAAGACTTTCCCTCCTCCAGAAAGAAGAAGCCTGGTGAAATCAAGTGTGCTCTCCGATTTGCTGGATCCTAGCTAGGTCATCGTGGGTCCATGACCCGAGGTGAGAGAGATCCAGCCATTCGTCAGCGAAAAGCCTCCCTTGGCTTTTCTATTCCCTGATCCATTTATCTTCGGAAGGATCTGCCTGTTTATAATCATAAAGCCTTCAATGAAGCAAAGAGCAAAGTACACAAATGCGTAGTTATGAATTCAATCCATTTTCATTTGTACTTAAAAATATGCTGGGAAGTCATTCTTTTTCTCTGTGTGGGCATGAAATAAGCAAATGCTGAGAGAGAGCGCAAATGAGATAATCTCATAAGGACGATGGCTCAGTTCTACAAGGCGCATCATCTCACTGAACAGGATCTGATAAGGCAGGGCAGACAAGTCGCCAGGCTTCTCTGTGTCTGCGAAGCTTCTAATATGCTCTATAATCCCCCCGTCTCTCTCCTGAGACCCCTCGGAAGGATGCATGACGGCAGAGCTCTTGTGTGACATTCATCTTCCTGAGTGAGCTCTTCCATCCCCTCTCACAAGCGAAGATAAATGTCAGAAGACATCAGCCGTGGTGTATCACACGGCCACTGCCAGCGTGCAGCTCCCCTGCCCTTCGGCACCAAAATTACTGTAGCCCAGAGCTGGGAGAGAAAGGTGTGAGGCTGCAGACCGCAGGGAAGTAAATAAGGCAGAAACCAAGAGCGTCCTTGGTTACTTGTACAGGAGGCGTGAAAAAATGGGTCCGCGCATTCATGCTCTTTTGTCTCAGAATCACTTTTTATTTTCTGGCCTAGTGGTCTGCAAAGTGGGTGGGACAGGGTATCCCATGGGGGAGAGGGGAGAGGGAGGTACTCGGAGGGAGGGCAAGAGGAGTGACTGATCACGCGGAGGGAGCATTAGAATTTCTCTTTAAATTTATTGGGATCTAGGTAGTAAGAAAGGACTTAGGTTACCTAAGGTTTAATCTGAGGTTTGACACCACTGCCCTGTGCAGTCCAAGTCAATCCAATGTGGTGAATAATTATAAAACCCACTAGGTTCCCATACAGCAACCTTATCCACACTCCTCTGTTGTTTCCCGGGGCTGGAACATGAAAGATACCTTCCATGTTACATCTCCGGTTTTCACATGTCAGGTAGTTACGTATCGATTGCTGTATAAGAGGGTTCCTGAGGGAGGAGCAGGAATAGCTCACCAGCTTTCAGCTTCTGGCAAAGTATGCAAGTTTGCAGAAGCCGAGTTGAGTGGATTCACCAATATTATCGAAATTAAACTAAACCTCACAATATAGACAATTAGTTTGGGTTTTTTGTTTTTAATTTTGCTGAGAAGCCACAGAACGACAACAGTATTACATTTGAAGCAGAAATGACCAAGAAAAAGGAAGAATGGATACGGACTCCTTCCTACTCTTAATACTAGCTCTTAGGAATTCTTTTTTGTGTGTAAATAATCTAATTAGATCTGGGAAATTAGCCAAAAAATTTCAAAATTATCCAAAAGACTATTTATACTATATTTCTTTATGGTAAACGCTAAGGGTATAGTAAGCCCTGAGTTATCAATGGTACAAAAATACAGTTGACTCTGAACAACATGGATTTGGACTGTGTGGGTCCACTTATACATGGATTTTTTTCCCCATAAATACTTTAAATGTATTTTTCTCATCCTTATTCTTTTCTTAACTCCCTAGCTTACTTTATTGTAAGAATACAGTATATAATACATATAAATATGTTAATCGATGGTTTATGTTATTGGTAAAGCTTCTGGTCAACAGTAGGCTATCAGTAGTTAAGTTTTAGAGGAGTCAAAAGTTATACGTGGGTTTCCGACAGTGGGGGTGGGGTGTTGGGGGATCAGCACCCCTAACCCCTGCATTGTTCAAGGGTCAACTGTATAACAATTAGGTAGACAGTTAAAATTACTTGTTTTATTTTTTTTCTCATCACTTAAAATTCTTAACCTTTTGCATGTTTTCTAATGCACGTAATACATTAGTATAATACGGTCATATTATTAACTAAAATAATTTATAGACAAATCTATATTAGAAGTATATGCATAAGTTTATTAAAATAGTTTGAAAGCTACCTTCTAACTGATGACAACAGAATCCACAAAACAGTCAGCCTGCCTCCTTAAAAGATCATTACTGCTGTCTCTTTTTGAAGAAATGAATATTCCATTCCTTCTGAGTCTCTTTTAGCTTTCACCTTTCCATATATATACTTGGGAACTATGGTCATAGCTCTCTCCACAGTGAACACCCTGGCACGCCCTTTACAGCACGGCACTAAATCTGGGAATTTAACAGCATAACAGAAATAGAACTTGTGAGTTCCTGAGGACATGCTGAAGTCAAAAAAAGGAGGAGGTAAAGTTTTCCCAATTAATACACTAGAGAGTATCAAGGCAAGGATGAAGCAAAGAAATCTTCTAAAGCAGATCAACTCAAAGATTGTGAATAGCTATAAAGGAAGAAATACACTGTATGCTCCAAGGCATTCTACAATAGGGCGAGGCGTTCTGCTCTGTGGTTGAACAGAGATACCCATATCTATCCTGTTTTTAGATCACATTATTGGAAACATATTAACATAACGTGGATAATTGTAAAACAAACTACACTACAATGTAGCTAGCTTATCCATTTATCTCTGTTGGATTCATGGCTGGAATACGAAAACTGAATCGCATTATACATTCATGGTTTTTCTGTTACCCCTCTGCTCCTCTTTAATCACAGAACAACTGTCTTGTTAATGAATCTAAAAGGTATTAACATTAACACTGGCTTTCCTTAGGCTTTTGGATGTGGCTCCTTCCTTCTCCTTTTGGCAGAAGGGGACCTCTCCCTTGGTCCCCTTAAACCTGCTCCTTATTCTCCACCTGCAACAGGAAAAGCTATACCCCACTGGGAGAGGATGCTCCATGTATGCTCTTCTTGTCTAGTGTCTTACAAAGTTCCAGATCCAAGCCGGCTGCAAGCTGGGTCTTTCATGTTTATTTAGGTTACTATTTTCAGATGACAATAAAAGTTATTCTTGACACACCAAGGTTCAAATTAAGGCTTTCATTATGTTTCCCTGTAGCTGTGGCCTCTATTCCCTTGAGGTAATTTTGAGTCTCAATCTCTTTGGACCATAGAAAGATCTTGAGAGTCTCTAGATAGATGGGCCAGAGAGTAATTGCTACGTAGGTGAATGGAAAACCAACAAAATTGCAATATTTTGCTACTGTTCTGAAGAATAAAATGAAAATACCAGCCAGGTCCAAATCCTAATACATCAAGGACTGAAGACTGCCAACTCTTTTATTAGAAACTGTTAGCCCAGCTCTGTGTTTTGTAGATGATGAAATCTCTACGGTGATTTCTGCCTTTTGTCTGATAGAGAAACAAAATTCTTGACCTTTTCTATCTATCAATGCTTCTGTCCTCAGTCTCAAAAGCCAAGAGGCATAAGGGCATTTCTTTTTGATATTGGTAACAACCTAAACTCTAAAATGTCTGATTCGTTTTTTAAGGGGACTCGCGTCATCTCAGAAAAAGACTTACTTTATCCAAGAAAATAAGTACTAGCCTATCAGTTTTTATTAAAAACTAGCAATGAGCTAATAATTATATATTTTCGACCTGTTATAACAATTCTTATCCTTCCTTGTCTTATGAATGTGTACCGTATTTTCCACTAAAAACGCACAAATAAGCAATGTGTGGGTCTGGATTTCTTTTATCAAAAGATACGGATAATTTAAATTTTACAATTTGACAGGATCAATTGATGAAACTGGCTATTGACAAGGTGTTGAAGGTGAACTCTGAAGACCTTCTCTCTTCTATTTCATCAAAAGAAAAAATCACCTTACTGTGGAGAAACACTTACTAATGTGTATTTATTTATCACATACTCACCCTTGTCTACTTTGGAAAACTGAAGCACAGGATGGATTAGAATACTCCAGGTGCCTCAGACATTTTGTTCACTGGGAACAAAGTGGAAAGAGATCAAGAACTTAAAGCTTGATGCACGACTCAGAGGCCGAGTCTGTACAACTGCTGACACCCAACAAGGTCTGAAGTTTTTAATGTGCTGACATGAAGACACACCATATTCCACAAATCAAAAGCTGTTTCTTGGGGCCTACTGTGAGCACCACTTAACATGCGTATGCTCTGAAGGACAGGACGTTTGTCACTGAGACAGCGCCACGTGTGGCAGACAAGTACAGACTGCTGAGGTTTATGAGAGCAACACGGAAAAGAGGAGAGAAAAGGAAACGAAGAATATTCTAACTCACTTGTAGTAACAGATTTCGTAGCCCGTCCGTACCCAGCTGGGTCTGCCAAGAAGAGCTTCCTTCACAGAATACAGAGTCGGCTGCATCCCTACACAAGACAAAGGCAGGGTGAGTCCACCAGGGAAAGAGAAAAGGGCCAAAGAGTTGTAGCAGGCTGTACAGTGGCCCTCACCAATATCCAGGTGGCAATTCCTGGAACCTAGGAATGGTACCTTACACGGCAAAAGACAATGTGTAGTTGCAATTAAAGACCTGGAAATGGGGAGATTATGCTGGTGGGCCCCAAATGCCACCACACATGTCCTTAGAAGAGGGAGGCTGGACAGGTTAGACTGCAGAGGAGAAGCAAAGCGACCGAAGCTGAGAGAAATTTGAATATGCGATGCTGCTGGTTCTGAAGATGGAAGACGGGGCCATGAGCCATGGGATGCAAAAAATGGAGCTCTAAAAGCTGGAAAAGGAAACAGAAAATCCCCTAGAATCTCCAGCGGGAGCATGGCTTTTTCAACACCCTGACGTTAGCCCAGGGTAACTGATTTTGGACTTGTGGACTCCAGTACTCTAAAAGAGTTGACTTGTCTTGTTTTAAGCTATAAAGATTGTCACAATATGTTACAGCAGCCACACAACGTGAATACAAGAGTCAAGGTGCCGATTTCCTGTTTCTACACCAGCAAGACAAATGGAGGCAGTAGCCTGTGATCAGACCGGCAGATAGGAGAATACGTATTCCTTCCCGAAAGCCGCTCAGGAAATTAGTACTATGAGCCAGCAATAACGTGCAAGATTTCCCATTCCTACATGTGTTCAAAGGAAATATGGGCTACCAGTCAGTCTTTGGCCCTTGAATGTCTCCTGTAAAACTGGCACCGGTATTTAGGAGAATTTCAACTTTCTCCAGAGTCTTTCTTTGAATGTCAATCATTGCTGGATTGTGCTATTTGCCTGTCTCTGACAAATAGGTCAATACATCTGCTACTGTGAGATTTAGGAGATTGAGAAAGAGGGAAAAAAAAAATCAATCAGAGGGTTCACTGACCTCAAAAAGTGCAAGGTGGAGCAAGGCAGCCCGGAAGTAGTGGAGTGCTATGTGTGGTATTAACACAACACCCCGTGGGACAGCAAGGATTTCCGGCTCCCCCCACCACGTTGCCACACCGAGCAACCAAAATGGGTAAACCCAACTTCACACCCTCTGGAAACCCGAGCAGGGCCTCCGATAATAGTCCAAATGTTCACAACATGACACCATCCCTGGTATTCTCCCCAAAGCCTCGCTGCCCCCCGAGCTCGTACCGTAATTAAACTGACTGTTGGGCTTCTCACAGTTGATGATGTTGAAACGATAAGGGACAGCAGCCCGCGTCCGGCTCACCCGAAAGTAGAACCACTGCTGGTGCTGGGTGCTGTTCACATCAGCATTGACCAACAAGTCGTACTCGAACCTGCCATGTCAGAAGGGAGACTAGAGGGTTACAAGTCTTCCAGGTAACTTCCAACACGAAGAATCTACCCATCTTGGGGTCTAGAGATGGCAGAGCTAAGACCCGGGATCTCAAGTGGCTGGTAAGTGATACTTGTCACCTAGAACTTACAATATGGGACACAGGCTGTGGAAATTCAGGGCTGGAGGGCAGCGGTTTCTTGGTGTTAGAAGAGTCAGTAACCCAACGGCAGTATGTCTTGTTATTCAACCGTAATGAAGCTTCTATCCTAGCTAGAAAAAGGCAATGGTGCTATTTCCTAGAGAAAGTTCAATCATATCTGGTTGGATATGCCATTACTATCGGAAGCTAGACATGATGCTTGAGCCTCAGTCTTCTCGTGGAAAATGGGACCAGTGTCTAAACTTGCAGTGCTGTTTGAAAAGACTAATTAGTATAGAATATGTAAATCCTCAGCAAAGCAACCCATATGAGATGAGCTGGCAATGCAGGGGTTGTTTGTTGTTTTTCCCTTTTTAAAACTGACACAACCTCCCGTCAGGAAAGTTCACAAATCTTAAGTCTGTAACTCAATGAACTGAAACAAGTTCATCTCGATACACCTGTTTGATAATTGCCCAGGTCAAGATACAGGTCATGTCATGTCCAGCCCCCCAGGAGGCTCTTACGTGTCCCCTCCCGGTCACTATGTTTCCAAAGGTGGTTAAGTTTTTGAGCTTTAGCAACAGAATTAGCAATGCAGTTTTGACTTAAACATATTAGGGCATTTCATTTTCAGAAATATGATGGTCCCATCCCCTAGGCGTGCTCCTGGAGCTGCTCTTCTAGAAAGGCTAACGTGTTTGCTCCGGTCCATTCACCCTTTCCCATGTGGACCCCTGATAAAGGGCATTCTGTAGTGAGATTTGTGGGAGGGTCGAGATTTGGATGAGATTTATCGGAGCAGAGCTAACTGATGGAACTCACCCCTCACACTAACCACTGCATGAGGCACTATAGCACGAACAAAGCGTGACCCACTGAGTGGCACTCATAAGAACATTCTGGAAAGTCCACGACCCGCAAATTGTCTGCTATATCCATAATGCTCTCTCCAAAAAAGTGACCGTGAAAATACCTCGCCTGCAAGTATGTTTGTTTTCTGTCATTTGACCATTATCCTGAGCACAAGGGATTCATTTAAGATTCTCCATTCTAGCCAATGGCAGGTGTATGGCCAATAGCAGGAGAGAGAGACCTGAGCGAGGCCAGCAGGTCAGGCATATCCTGGACTGGTCATTGTCCCACTAGGAGATTCAGATCCTGGATCCCTTCTCTCCTGGATCCTTTGCACATGATATATGGAGAGAAGGAATAATAACAGAAGGAGCCATGGGAAGCAGGAGAAACTGAGCTGGCAAACAAGAAAGAGAAGACGGTTGAGAAAGGTTCCGAACACGGTGGTCTTTCCCTTCTTCAGCCCAAGAAGCTCAACTTGTTCTTGTTTTATATGTTGGGCTTCCTTGAAATAATCCATGGAGAGAGTCACAGGGGAAGGGGAGGTAGCAGTTAGGGAGGGGAAAAAAGGAGAGGGAGAGGAAGAGGGGGAGAGGGAGAGAGGGAGGGAGAAGAAGGAAGAGAGAAAGAGAGAGAGAGAGAGAGAAGACAGAAAGAGAGCGATCACCACTCACCTCTCCTCTAAGAAATAACTTCAGAACTCACTGCTCAGGTGGAGACAACACAGGCCTGAGAGACACTAAGTTCTGGGCTCAGCACAGTGAGCCACCCTGAAGAGGAGCTAATGCTGAGTGCTCCCCTCATGGCAGGTTCTATGCTAAGAGTGTCCTGCGTGTTATCTCGCTCTCAGAAAATCGCCATGATGTGGCTGCTGTCACTGTCCCTTCGTTTTGGCTGAGGATATAAAAGCATGGAGTGAGTCGGTGACTTGCTCAAAGCCTCCTGCTGTTTGGAAAGGGTTTAAGTCAGATTCCGGAGCCTGTGACCACCACACCGTTAACTGCTCTGGACAGACGGTCCCTTTCAGAAGCTCACCCACAGAAGATGGATCGTGTATCTTGCCTTTCGGTAAATGGCAGGTGGAGTCTACCCTGCCAGCATAGAAAGAGTTATAGCAAGAAGAGCAATCTCTTCTGCCCCTGGAAACTTTCCTGGCCCATGAAATCCTTCTCTATTAACCAGAGCTCTGGCAGGTGCTGGCGGAGAGGCACGGCACCGAGCATTCCCTGGAATGAAGGAAGGCTCTCCTCTCTAGGGGGAGCCCAAGGTTTCTGCCCCCTAAGTACACAGCTAGCGTAGCCACCGACATGAAATGGGACAGGAGCAGGGGACTCCGAGCGCCCTTCCATGTCCACAGAACCAGCCCCGGCCTCACCGGGAGGACAAACGTCCAGTCAAAATGCTCTCACATGCAGATATGAACCCATTATTAGAACACAGGCATATTCCTCAAAGTTCACCTCTAGTCTGCCCCTCGTTCTCACATCAGCTCGTGAGTCCCCGAGGGGCGTGCTGCTCAGTGTTTAGACTCTGCCTTCATGTGTAGTGTCTGCCCGTTTCCGTGGTGTCAACACCCCCGCCACGGCGGATTTCAAGCTCCCCATGTGAGGTCACTGCACAGAGAGGAGGGAGGAGACCATCACCCCCACGCGCTGGAGCTGCCGGGAGTGGCCCCTGCAGCTTTCCTTACTTACTCACGCACTTGGATGGCTTTGCGAAGATTTCCGGACTCAAACTTGGAGGAGAACCGTAGACAATTGGAAGCAGTGTCCTGCCTGTCATGGGGAAGGGAACGTGCAAACACATGAGCCAGGGCTATTCTTGGGCCCACTTTGACATCTCTGGGAGAAATGCTTTCTCTTCTCGAGTTTGAACCCAAATTTGCATCATGCTGACGGCAGGAGAAGGAACGCATTACTAACACGAAACGCTCTTCTTCTCCTGGCGTGAACAGAATTCTCCATACTGCATCCGCCCCCTTCCACTGATGCATGAGACCACTTACCAAGGCTCATCTAAACTGAAGACGACTTGATTTATCACATCGCTGGGCTGGATGAACCTTTGGACATCTTCAAAGATCTTGATCCTGAAGAGGAAAATTGGAAACATTTGAAAGGTTCGCCCACACTCATCCTATGGTTATCGAGGAGGGGGCTTGAGCATCATCAGAGAAATAAGAAAGCTTAATAACACCTCAACCTCAAGCTGCAAACATGCAAAAAGCACCGTCCCTCCTTCCTTCTCTTCTTTATCAATAAATAAAACCAGGCTGAGCGGTAGGGAGGTAGGAAGCAGGGATGCTGGAGCTTCGTCAAGGGATTCTTTCCTTGAAGGAGAGTTTTGTCAAGGGCATTTGGGCTAAGGGACTTTGCATGTTTCCAGTTGTGTGAATAAGACAATCCTTGGTGCAGAGACATTTCCAAGGGCGAAGTTAGGGTTATTGACTGTTGGCATCCTATGGACTGGGGAGGACCCAATAAGCATTTGGACTTGTGAGTCATTTATATGCCTTGGGTTCTGTCTGCTGCAGAAGACTAAGGTCGACCTTTCGTCTGAGAAACACCAACACGTGGGAGATTTAAGTAAGACAGAGGGAGGGAGCCCAAGGGATCTTTCTGATTTTTTCCTTGAATTTCCAATCCAAGTCTCTGGGGTAGGGTAGAAGAAGGGGGAAGGGGAAGTTGACACAAGGCCTGGACTCAAAGGGAAATGTTCTATTGGCGGGACTCCATTGCCAGGACAGCGCCTATGCTACATCTGTCAGGAACGCGAGCATGGTGAGTAACGTGCAGAGGCCGAGGACAGAAATGGCAGCCAGGAGCCCAAGCGGGAGCAGCTCTTGAGATCCGCCATCGATGTGCTAATGAAATGGAAAATAAGTTAATGAAACTTTCTGGTATGCACACTTCGCTCCACTGCCTTAGTGCGTGCAGACTCAATTTTATTTCCAGGGAAAATAATTTTTTCCTTGGCTTTAGTAATTTTCATTTTCATCTCACTTTGCGGAGCCAAAGACAACACTCCCTTTCCTGAATTCTGGGAATAATCCATCACCCAGTGTTTCTTCCCTGAAGAGTGCTTTCTTTTCTTTTCTTTTTTTCCACACAATCCTCAGTGATACAGAAGACTATTCTCTAAGCCAAGCCAGATGCGGTAGGGCTGGGCCTGAGAGGTGAAGGTACACCACCTCGTCTCATTAACAAGGGACCAGAGGCCAACAGGCAACAAACAAGAAAGGAGATCCCAAATAATCTATACTTGTTTTTTCTGAGCACTTTTGTTGGAGGAATGACACCAGTCTTGGGAGAAACTGGATTATCTTTCGCTGTCGTAGTGACTTGCAATGGATACAGGGTCAGAGGTTGCATTAGAATTTTCCAAGGGATTCTTTTCCGGAAAACACATGCCTCCCACTACCCACTCGGTCCTGAAATGTCCTAGTAAAGAGGGGAGCTTGTGTGTTTGGCAAAAGCTTCCTGAAGGGCTCTAACACATTCCTGACTATGCTCACTTTTCTACAGAGAGCAGGACTACTCTACACACCATTCCTCCTAGAAAAACATTACAGAAGAAATACAGCTCTTGATCCAGTAGAAACATCACCTTTGGATTCCACACTTGCGTTCCAACAGGGGCTGGGGAGAGGGAGGTGGGCAGTGTCCCCAGAGATCAGGAAATGCCATCATCTTGAAGTCGGCCACAGATTTGGTTCTTCTGGCTTTGGCCAGATAAAGATAGGGGTCGTGGAAGGGGATATGCCTGGGATGTGTTTGCAGAAGCTTATCTATTACTTCAACCGTTTCTCTAGACTTAGTGAAACTGGGAAATGAGGCATTCATCGCTGGGCAGGAAATCATATCTATGTCCCAAGCATCCTCTTTGAGGAAAGCCTGAATGTCGGGGATTTCACTTCCAGAAGAATCCATCCCAAGGCCACTGCACTGTGCATTTTGGCACGGGCGCATGCCAGGTCCTTTTTTGGAGGCTCGTTGCACAGGGGACCTCCCTTTCTTCACCATGCTCAGAAGGGAAGTCTGGACGGTGTCTTCTCTTTCTTGCTCCCAGGAGTTTTGGTCCTTATTCGAGCAATGTTGCTTTGGGGAGGCCTCAGTTGGAATGTGGTGGTGGTTGGCATACTGAGTCCCTCCGGAGTTCAAATCATCTCCAGGTTTGGACTCCAGTTCCTTCAGGTTTAAAGCAGGAAAGAATATGTCAGTGTCCCCTTTCAGGTAGAGAATACAATTTGATCCCTGTCCTCACTCTCTAGGCACAGAGCTAAGCAGAACTTGGGTGAAATGGAGAGCTGCTCCCGAGGTCGGCCAAGGAACGACTAAGCTTCAGGAATCAAATAAATGACAGAATCACAGAAACTCACATGCCTACGAGGCTTGTGGTGAGTCTAGTACAACCCTATACAGCCCATGGATGCGTTCTGCAGCACCCCCAATAAGTTACAGTCTGACTGAACCACATCATTTACAGGGTCTTCTCTGTACCCCAAGGCTATGCCTTTTATTTGAGGATCATTCTGGTGGGTTAAAAAAAAAAAATGAAAGTCTTCTTTACACTGAACTGACTTTTCCTTCCCTGACATTTTTGACCGCTGATCTCCTTCTGCTTTCTGGAAAGAACCAGACTACGTTAACTCTCCATTCTCCAGGTGACTTAGCGTACACCATTTGATGTGTCCCAACTCATGAGTTATTAAGAGTCATCAGCAAATAAAGGAGAGGAAAAGGCAGGTCTAGAATACAGGGGAAAGCAGTGGCAGCCACCAGTGGCCACCAGGGTGACATCACCAGGTGTCAGGTTCTCCATTTGCTCCGACGGACAAAGCCACCCCAGCATCAGACTGGCCACGTTCAGAAGGCCAACTAAAACACCAACTAAGTACAACGGTCCCACTTCGACAAGGGAATGGTTACGTCATCAAGAATCGTCACTTGCTCTTCAGTGTGTGGGGGGCAGGGCGCCTTGCCCACCAGACAGCTGGCAGCAACGGGTACCTGCATCCCCCTCCCGTCCCAGGCGTCAGGTGTCAGATTGTAGGACCCTGGCCTGCACCCTAGCTCAGCCACCTTTTCCACATTCTCACTTAGCCTCCTGCTTCCCTCTCAGAAAGATCCCAGAAGCAGACGGCTGGTGATGAGTGATGCTTTCCATCTGGAGGCCTCCCAGGTTCTGCAGAGAACCCATCATGCATCAGCAAGGGGCAGAACCACAGCATATGTCCTACCTCAAAGCTACAGGAGAGCTCAAGACACATGGCCTCGTATTGCAGCAGCTCCTCTTCAGGCCGGTCGAGCGCCGGTCTGGAACTCAGCTTGTTCACATCTGTTTCTAAGTCATCATCCTACAGTGGAATAGTAAAAGAAACAAAAATAACAGCCAAGAAAACCACCCTGAGAAGCATCAAGACAAGCAATATAGGTGATTCTTCTCAATCCTGGGACACGGTTTCCTTGCCTCCAAATTATAGCGCTAGCCTATGCAAAGAGTAATTTAACAGGTTCTGGCTGTATTTCTCCAATAAAGATATACAACTTATCTCAGCATTTATGTCAGTATTTGTAAATAATATTTGTAAATATTTGTAAATATTATTTGTAAATAATTTACATAAAATACGATGAACTATGTAAGCATAACATGAAAGAATATTTTTATCTCATCACTGCTATCAGCATAATCGCAAATATCCAACATATTCATTCATCTACCTTTGCATTTAGGTCCTTCATGCCTCAAAAATCTTTAATGAGCACCTACGATGAGCAGCTACTCTTGTAGGTACTAAAGACTCAGTGATAATGGAACAGAGAAAGGTCCGTGCTCTCACGGAATTTGCCTTTTAGGGAGAGAAGGGAGACCATAAATAAGAAACTAAACAAACGAATAAGGTAATGTGGAACCGTGATAAGTGCCACGGAACTAATGAAAGGGGGTGAAGTGCCTGTGACGAAGGGTATGGAAGCTGTTCAGACTAGGTGACCTGAGAAAGACTCACTGAGCGGTAACACTTTAACAAGACCTAAATGACAATAAGCTTCAGCCATGAAAGCACGTGGGAAAAGGGGTTACTACCGTGTTTCCCCGAAAAGAAGACCTACCCGGAAAATAAGCCCTAGCATGATTTTTCAGGATGCTCGTCATATAAAATAAGCCCTACCGTATTTCCCCCAAAATAAGACCGGATCGTATACTAATTTTTGCTCCAAAAGACACATTAGAGCTGATGGTCCGGCTAGGTCTCATTTTGGGGACAACAAGGTAGCAGAAGGAACAGCTGAAGTTTGCTAACACAAAGAAGACAACTGAAGCATAGAGAATAAGAGAAAGATTGCAGGAATCAAGAGTCAAGAAATAGGTATTATACCAAGTTCTACTGGCCCTGAGAAAGAGTTTGGGGTCGTCTCCTGCTACCCCTTTATCCCTTTGTACATGTAAAAGTTCACCAAGTCACCACAAGTCTTTTCTTCTCTGGGGTGAATATTTCCAGACCCTTAATTTTTTTTCTTCTAGATCATCATTTCATAATAGTCTAACAGTGATGGTGACTGTTCTCCAAACACTTCTGTGATTTCCAAAGGTTGTAGACTCCTACAGAGAAAGGACGCCGGAAACCACACAATCCCGTCTCTTCACCTTTCAATGTCTTTCCTGGATCAAGTTTCCCTAATAAAATAGGGGTGAAAATCTACCCTATGTTTTAGGAGTGTATTTGGTTGGTGAAGGAAGAACCTGGCAGTTGTGAAGACCTGGATTCTTCTTCTCTACATCAAATAAATGTGGAAAATAAATGTTTAGATTCCTGATCCAGGAAAAAAACCAAACTGCAGTAATATTCCATTTGTCTTCTGCAATTTTCCTCCAAACTTCAAATTAAAAGAAAAATAGATCCCATGAAGTTGGCTGAATGATAGTATATTCAGATGCAAGGCACACCAAGTCCAAACTTATTAGCCTGGTACTGGGGATCCCAACACGTTTGTTATTTCCAGCTTTAACTCCCAGCCCCTCCTTGCCTCTACCATCTCTGCTACAGCCTCAGCCATGCCCAGGGTGGCACCAATGGAAACACAACCTGGCCGGCATTAGAAGTGTCTCCTCACCAGCGGTAAGGTTGATGCACCTGGAGAGAGGTGTCATGTCACCAGTTAGCTGCAGCCGATCGCATTCTCCAGGTGGCTAGGTGACTGACTTAGCTTTAGAGCAAAGGTTGGCAAAATACGGCCCCCTGCCTGTTTTTGTAAGTAAGTTTTTAGTGGAACACAGCCTGCCCATGCACTGAGCTATTATCGATGGGTTGCTTTCTCCGTCCAACGGCAAAGCGGGACTGTTATAACAGAGAGCATCTCTGTTCCTCAAAGGTTGGGATGTTGGTCTCTGACTCTCCAGGCACTCAGGTAGTTCCTCACCTCCTTCTGGATCTCTCGTAAGTACCATTTGTACCGGGGATACCAAAAAAATGTACACACTGTAAGAGATGTCATCTAAGTATTACTTTTCAAAGTTGAGTAACTAGCAATGCGTAGTATGGCGTTGACTCAAAAGATGTCATTCATTATAGTGCAATTTTAATACAGTTTTTTTCCTTTCTTACAAGGTGTATACATTTTTTGGGCACCCTCTGTATTTATGTAGGGGTGGGCCTGCTTCTGTGTCCTCACAGCACCCCAGACAGTCCTTCACCATCTAGGATTCTGTTACCCATCTAATCCTTCCTCTGGCCCTCCCTCTCCAAACTGGACACATCCGATATTGACTTTTCCCAGCCTGAGACTTGTGTTCACCACACCCTTGGAAGGCCGTGATTTGCACTCTGCTAGAACAATCCCCATGTTCACTTGACTGTGAACACTTTCAAGATAAAAACTGTGTCTTATTTCCTTTTGTGTCATGTGACCAACCCTGAGCACGTAGCATGCTGCCTTGTACATGGGTTGTTTCCAAGAAAATACCTGAAAGAAATAACAAAGTAAAAAAGAAGGAAAGAAATTCCCTCTGGTTATCCCCTGTTCTTCCGAATTTGTCCCCATCTAATGGTTATGTTCATGAAGGGGGAAAAAAAAAAACATGGCTAACACCTAGTCTGTATCTGTTGCTACGTTTCTCTTTTCTTATTTGACAGTTTTAAATCAAAGACATGTCGCACCCGACTTTCCACTCTGAAGGCCCTTTACAGATAAAAAGTTCCTTTTAATCATTCTTTCTAAGATACTCGGCCCACTTATTTACTAACTGAGCTTTTCAAAGGAAAAGGCCACCAGTTCAAGTCCCGGGTTAGTTCTGTGACCAGAAACAGATACTTCTGGCCTTTTGTCCACGTTTCTTTGCAGCGAATTCTGCTGGGCTCACCAAGGAAAAACGTCTGTTGGAACACCAGTTTCCTTGCTCTTGCGACACCCCAGAACCCGGGCGTGATTCTGAAGCCCTTCTGTTTCTCTACAACTCATGCTCTCGCTGATTTCTCGTCGTCTTCTTGGCTTGCAGGCTTTTGACGAATAGTTTCCAGGCCCTCACCAATTTGTCTTGTGGTTCTTTCCCAGCTGGATTTGTTTATCTGTTTCAGTTCCACTCCCCCCCAACCCACCATTAGCGGCAGAGTAGGGACTCAGGAGAATATCTGAAAGCCACCCCCCCCCGTCCCACGCCACACGCGTGTGAGGCTAGGCACTGGCTGCGCCTTGTCCCTCCACGTCAGGCACAAGAGGTGACTGACACTCTGCATTAGATGCTCAGTTATCAAAGTGCAAGCAAGAGAGGAGGGGAAGTGGCATTGATGAATGACTGCGGCAGCACAGTATTATTCAAATAATTCAGCAAGGGCTCCATAGGCCTGCACGGCCAAGCTACGGCAAAGAACCAATTTGCGCCTGATGGCTTCAGAAATGATTCTATTTATCAACAAAACCCCGAGAACGCCAGAGTGTCAATAGCAGTCTTAACCTAGAGACCTGGCTAGGAGATGGTCCCCACACATCTGCTACTACCATCAGCAAGGTGAGTGGTTATTATGAGAGAGACCTTAAACAGCATCTTTCTCTCTAGATAGATAGGTAGGTAGGAGAGCAGGTAAGGAGAAAGGGAGGGAGGGAAGGAGGAGGATGGATGGAAGGATGGATGGATGGATGGATGGACAGATTTTTTTTTTAAATTCAGATTTCATGTCCTGAAATGTCATGAAAGGTAGCATTTACTTCCCAGTCTTATTTTTAAGGAACTATAACTTAAAGGGGCTTGTCCAAGTTCCTGTTTACCAACAGAAATTGAGACAGAATTAAAACTCGTACATCAAGTTTCCATTATTCTAGAACAGGGGTTCTCAATCAGGTGTGATTTTGTCTCCCACGGGCATTTGGCATTTCTCAGAGACATTTTTGGTTCATGACCAGGGAACAAAGGAGTGGGGGTGCTCCTGGCATCTAGTGGGTGGAGGCCAGGGATGCCACCAAACCTCCTACAACGTGCAGAACAACCCCCACACCAAACAGTTATCCAGTTCAAATGCCGGGAGGACCCAGGCTTAGAAACCCTTTTCTAGAAATGCCGTCAGGATACTACGTCCCACTGCCTGCTTTTGTAAATCAGCTGTCACTGGAACACAGCCATGCCCTAGCGTTGAAGCCTTGCCTACGGCTGCTTTCATGTTACAATGACGAAGGTGAGGGGTTGCGATGGAAACTATGGTCCACAAAGCCTCCAGTAATTACTACCTGACCTTCTGCAGAACATTTGCTGACCTCTGTTCTACAGCACAGGTCATTAAGGGATGGAGAGCAAAGGGCACCACCCGCCTGCGGGCCAGGGTGTGTGTCCCATGCAACTCAAGGCAGCAGAATTCACACAGACTCCGAGATAAATGGAACTGTACAACGTGGTGGTCCTATGCAGCGAAGGTATGTAAGAATGACTTGTGGGGACAGGTAAGATCTACTAGAAAAAGTTCCATAGAAAAGCTTCCTATGGTCTCTTTGCATGAATGTCATTCACATATTAAATATACCAACTGTGAGCATTAAGTGTCTACCGTGTTTCCCCGAAAATAAGACCGGGTCTTATATTAGTTTTTGCTCCAAAAGACGCATCAGGGCTTATGTTCAGGGGATGTCACCCTGAAAAATCAGGCTAGGGTTTATCTTCTGGTTAGGTCTTATTTGGGGGAAACACAGTACCTGAAGCTCAACGTGATGGAATATTAGTGTCTTCACAATGGATAGCTTCTGACTTTCCAATGAGATACTGCACTAGACCTACGAGAGGAGACAGCCTGGAAATCAATAACAGCAGCTGTCATTTATTGAGTACCCCTCTCTGACAGGCACTGGAGTAGAAGTACAGATATAGGTCCTTAAAATTTACACTGGTCTTAGCTGAACACAGAAAAGGTCGTATTCCTTGGTCACATGTGAGTCTGGAGAAGCAAGAACTGGTGCACCTACTTCCTCTTTCACATCTTCAGAATCTGCGTCTTTATCCTCTTCTTCATCGCCATCATCTTCAAAATCCTCTGGGTGGGGAAAAAGAGCGGAAATGAGTGAGGCTTCCCCTTTGTGTTGGAACTGGATTTTCACAACACAAGGGTTAGCATTTCTTTCCTCTCACTAGTAAGCGATTCATTAAGTGCACAAGAGATGTCCCAACACATCCTGATGCCCACTGGTATGTGACATCATGTGCACACGGGCACCGGAGAGCACTGTATCGTCAAGTGGAAACTGCTGTCCCGCATTGCATGCAAAATGAGTGCCGCATAAAATGATACACGAACACCATTCTGGCTTCTCCCACCCAACTCGGGAGTATTTATGCAGCTAACACAGCCAACGACCAGAGATCACATACATATACCATTTGTTGTGACTTAGGCAGCTCTTGGATTGACTCCCTAGTTGATATGAAGGAACTTATTTTAAACACAAGTCCACCGATGTAGCTGTGCGATGGTGGCAAGTTGGTGTCTATGGAAAATCTGTTCCAGGGAAAGAGGCTGGGATTCGAAACCACTAGCATCATTGGACAACAGTCTTGGAGAGTGGATGATCATACTTTCAAATATTCTAATATGACTATGAGGTTTGAAACAGCAGAAGTGTTCTTTTGATTTTACCCGTAGGGCACATTCATTCCAGAACCCGTCAGTGAAGTGGAGGACTCAATCATGGGATTGTGAACAGATTTTTTTTTTTTAATTAGCTGAGATCACTGTACAGGCATTCAAGAGCTACCAGGCAAAGTGGCAACAGTTAATAATTACGGACAAAAAAAGTGGCTTGGTCATTATTCATTCGGTATATGAAAACTTGCTTTTTCATACACAGTTCTAATTAGATTATTGCATACTCATGGTGGACCTGTAAAAGAACTGACTTTATTCTCAGCCACATTCCTCTGAAAGATTGCCAAAATGTAAAAAAAAAAAAAAAAAAAAAAAACCCTCATCGTAAAGCTCATAGCGACCCATGTGCTTTACCTTCAGTGAGAACACGGGGAGGCTCAGAGGTGGTGGTCCCAGGAACTGGGAAGACATAAGCACTGCTGGCTGTGACCAAGGGAAGGGGACATTTCGGGTAGCACTGCCTCAGGATCTGAAGCACGACGGAGACGATGGGTCCCAAGCTTTTGTCATCCAGGCACTTCTGAAGGAAGAGAAGATAACGTCAGACACTGGCATCTTGTATAGAGTCCCTTTGCTGGGACGGCATTTCAGGTAATGGATCACACATAGGCTAAGTGAACGGTACACAGCTTCCGTGGACAATGTCTAATTTGCATAACCTAATGACATCCTCCATGTACAATGTCTGATTTGAACAGGCTAATGTAGAATTTTGTCTAATGGAGACTCTGCTTTGATCTGGTGTAGCGTCGGAATTTGTACTTCTCTTTCACAGCTTTTATGTCATTGGAATGAAGTTAGACTGAAAACAGACTTAAAAGTCTTTCAAGAGCTGCTACTCCCAGTGGGAGGCGTCGTCCAGGATGGCTGGGAGAAGAGGAGGTGAGTATCTTCCTTCCGCCATCCACATGTCATTGTGAATGATGGCTGAAGGTAGAGAGTGAGTACGAAATGAGGGAAGTCTTACTTTTCCCTTTCAGCTGTTGTCCAGAGTACAATGCGAAATCTGAAGAAAAGACTAAGGGAATCCCAAGCACCTAAACTAAATAAGGTGCCTCTTCTCAAAGCCCACAGTGCTGATCCCTCTGGTACCCAAACAAAGCAAAGGAACATTGGGTTTGCATACGGAACATGTTGATATTGATGGAACGTGACAGGACCCTTCTTTTCAGGCACCAGGAAAAATGTGAGAACACGTTTGCTAAATTGACAGAGTTGGGAGACGTTTGGTTCCGTCTTTGGCAAAAATGGGGGCCATTGTCTTCAGTCTCTTAGGAAATGTTCTGTCTACTGCCTTGGTATAGAAGGTTGACTAGTGTGAGTCTCCAGGTCTGAGATTGCTAAGGAGTCTCCGGCAAGCTCCGAGAAACCCCAAGTCACAACTGTAGATATGGAGGGTGCTGAGAACCTGCCACAGGGCAGGGTGACTGTCTGTGGCCAGGTCATACCATGGTACCTTCAGACCCACATTCCACGTAGCTCACATGGAAGAACACAAAGAAAAATAAATCAAGTTCAGCCATGAATTCGCGATACCCAAATGACTCTAAAATACAATCAAACTCAGTCCACCTTCAAAACAGAAACGTCTTAATACAATCAAGAATGCTATCTCCTTCTCTGGGTGCTCAAATGGTACCAAGCAGGTGTCGCGAACCCACCGCAGGAAACACTCTCCATGGAAAACCGCTGGGGTCGGTCAGGTGATTTCAGGTGCTTAGTGAAAAACATGCATCTTTGGGAAACGAGAGAAGTGAGCAGGGAGGAGGAAGAGAGGGGAGGTGAATCGCACATCAGAGGTAAAGGGCTGAGCTTTCAGTCTTCGGAGGTAGAGAGCCCACCCACCACTACCCATTTCTCCAAATCGGTAACTACTGCCAACTGTTGCAGGGCATCCTGGTCGGGGTTCTGTTTTCACCTTCCATTCAAATTGTCGTCTTTCTTCCCTGTCCTCATACAAAGCTCCAGCAAGATCCCATCACATTACCTGGCACCCTCACGGCCTTACGGACAATACAATGCTCTCGATGTTTAAGGGATGCTTGGAACGTCTGTGCAAGAATGTGTGACCCAGGAGACAAGAGGGGGACCACTGAGCGAGGGACACAGCAAGCAGTGGCCTCAGCAGGAAGGCAAAGAACAATAGGATGGACGAAACCTGCGGGAAGGACTCAACACCAGTTCTTTCTCAGTCACTCTCATGCCCAGTTGGTCAGTGATTACGTCACAAACACCAATAAAGCTAGCACAGGACCGTGGTTTTCTGAGCGTGGTCCCCAGACCTACAGGATCAGAAAGACTGAGGCTGGGGCCCTGCCAGCCCTGCAGGTGACCGTGATGCTGGCTCCCCTTGGAGAACCGCTGGGGCAGTGCACAGAAGCACGGGCCTCTGCCTGAGACCACGGCTTTCGAATCCTTTAAAACGCTGAAATCAGAGAGTCTGTGTAAACGGTTCAGCCCGCCATAGAAAGCTCTCAATACAGATCTCTCTTCTTCCTCCTCCTCTCTCATCATCACTGTCAACCTGTCATCACCACTGTCATTACCACTGTCACCCCCCAGGCTGCAGCATCAGCACCAATAGTATAATTTGCAACAGCCGCTAAAATGACATCACTAGGTCCAAGGTTCCCCAGTGAGCCACCCTGTGACACACGAGCCTTCTCTTGCAGAAAAGGGGATGGATGGGCAGCGAGGACCCCAGCACAGCTGCAATGGCACCTCACAGCCAGGTGCTGGGAGGCTCTTCAGGTAAGGAATCCTGGCCGGGAAGCACAGATTCTGCCTTCCCTCGCATCCCACTTCCATTTCCCTCAGGAACTGCCGGCTGGGCACTGGTGAATTTGCTAAGCTGAGCAGCTGAGGTCTTCACTGACCTGCTGAGAAATTGCTTCTGGGCTCACAGCCCCTTTCACGCCCGGATTTCCCTTGGTATTTTCTCTACTCTGTTCTTACCATTGATATGTACCTCTGGGATCACCATCTGCTTCGTTTATTGCCCTTTTGGTTTTTATTTGGTTTGGTTGGTTTGGTTGGGTTTGAACACCAAACAGAGAAACAGCCAACAGTGCAGAGGACAGAGGAGCTGGCTGGAACACACAACCCATAATGGGGGGCGGTGGGGCATCAGCGATCCGGGGGGCTGCTTCACTGGGACTGGGGAAGATTAGAAATGGGGGGCACACAAGTTTACAAAGTGTGATGAATCCTGGAAGAACCCAAAACACTTTTCACCCAGAGGAATAGAAGGCAACATGCAGCTATTTCATGACGGAGAAGTTCTGAAAGCTGCAACGATGGCGAGAAACCCAGAGGTGACAGCAGATAGCCAACTCGGTATTGGCAGAGGAGGGAGAAAGAAAAAACTAATTTTTTAAATGGGAAAAGTCCACAGACACCCTGGTTAGAAGACAGCACTCTGACTGCTTCATTATCTCGGACAGACTCGGGGAGAGAAAAATGGAAGGTTGTCCAGAGAAAAGCAAAAAGAATGATGAAAGGAGACCGAGACTGACCCATAAGGGAGAGAACAAGGGACATAATGCATGTGACACATGGCTGCTTTGACCCCGGGAGAAGGTGAGTGAGCAGATGGCAACATACTGGGGCAACAGACAGTCACAGCAACACAGAGGGTGCAGGAAGTCTTGCACGGTGGTGCTGAAATGAGCCCTAACCAAGTTAAGGGATTGGTATGTGGGTTGAAATCCAGGGACCCCTAAACACATACGCCACCGGGGTGCACATAAGTACCGGCCCTGGCAAGTGTCATTCCCTTTGCCTGGGATATTCTTCCTCTTATACTGCCATGTGTGGCTCCTTCCATAATTCATGTCTAGCTCAGGTGTCACCTGCTCAGAGAAGACTTGGTCTAACAGAACGCCTCCTCCTGCCACCTGTGGGGGTCCCTGGAGACCTCTGACCGGAACTGTACTGATTGCACAGAGCAAGACGAAATTACCTTCCTCACGAATGTTTCTGCTTCCTTAGTGTCCTGCTCTGCTGCTAGGATGTCTGCCCCATAATATCAGGGGTCTGTCTGGCATATTTACCATGAGATTCTGCAGGCTAATTATTCCAGTAATGGCTCACGCTCATAAGCTAAGTGTGAGACATTTCTCCATCAGCTTATGGAGGCCACACAACAACCAGATTTTATAACTTCCGTGTTTGTTTGTTTTAAAGAAGACACTTGAGGCCCGAGAATGTGGGTGGCTTCGAAGTTTCATAGCTGTAGGCGGTAGGGATGGGATTTGAACCCAGGTTCTGTAGCTTTCGTGTCAACACTCTGACCCACTGCCCCCATACAGCATGTACCCAATAAATACAGAATGAATACATGAGCCAGTGCATGAGTGTAGCAGGATTTGAATCCAGAACATCTGCCCATAGCAGGCAGCAAGCAATGTAGGGAGGTTTCAGGATGACTCCTAAATGGCGGTCTCCAGGAATCCCCCAGCCATCACCCAACACAGAGGTGGTCCCAAGATGGATGACCTACCTGCGTGGTGCTGAAGAGAATCTCCATGCCCTGAGCTGCCAGGAAGGCCTCCCGGCCAGACCGGAGGGCGGCAATGTGCTTGAGGCAGAGCAGAAGCACCCGGCGGATCGGCACGTAAGCACCGGCCGTGTCGTGCTGGTGCCAGTCCTGGTGGAGCCTGAGCAAGCTGGTGACGTAGCCTCTGTTCACTGCCCTGCGGCTGTTAGACTCTGAAACCAGCGGGAAAAGGAGATGTCAGTCACAGGTTCTCCTGGGGGCACCTGCATGTCCTGGTGTCCCTCCCACAAGCTACTTCTTAATTATAAAGGGAATAATAACAACTTTCCAGTGGAGAAAACTGGCAGATGTCACCTTGATTGAGTGATCAGTCAACATCACCAGATACGGTGATGCACTGAGAAAGACACGGCGTCACTTCGATGGTATTCCTGCCCAAAATACGTAATCTAAATTTAACCAGGACGACGACCAGCAAACCCCAAATGAGGGACACACACTACAAAATATCTGATCTGTACTTTTCAAAAACATCAAGGTCATGAAAGGCAAAAAACAAAAACAGATCGAGAAGCTGAGCTAAAGAAGACCAAAAGACATGACACTTAAGAACAATACATAATTATAATGTAGATCCGGGCACAGAAAGCATATTTTTTTCTCTTGCTACAAAAGGCAATTGGTAAAATTCGAATAAGGTCTGTGGATTAATGAATCGTGTGGTATCGATGTGTGTTAGAGTTTGATACACTGGTTCTGTAAGAAAATATCATTGTTTAAGGAAATTCAGAACTGGAGTATGGAAATGTCTGTAATTGTGAAATAGTTCAGAAAAAAATGATAATAATGTGTGGGAGAGAGAAGGAAGGAGGAAGAGAGAAAGGGAGGGAGAGACAGAGAGACTTCCACCCTCCCATTTATTTTCCCAAAATCTCAGTGGACTGCGGATATCGTCATTGGGTTCAGCAAACTGTAGGCTTAGGTTGGGAAGAAGACACTGAGGGAGACGTAACATCTGAAAGGCTGTCATGTGTAAGAGATTCATTGGGTGTTTTTCCGAAAGAGAATGGGAGCCAGTTTATAGATAACCAAGTGATATGACGCCGTCCAAGAAAGAAATTCTTCACAGCCAAGGTTATCCAGTAAAAGGGCGGACTCGATGTGGCACTGAGCAACGAGGCACTGCAAATGCTCAGGTGGAGGCTGGAAATCCACCCAGCAGGAAGGCGGTATGGGCTTGCTGACATCTGATGGACAGCTGTAACAGAGCGTTGCTATGGATCCCTTCACCTCTCTACCACCAGGACTTCCCGTTCTTAGTTGAATGATCCTGTTTGATCAGGATCCCACGAGACCCATCTTATGGGGTAAGAGGATGATTTCCTGATTTTCCAGAGACATAGTTTCAATTCTCCTTGGAGAAACACGGGGGGAAGAACAGTCCAAGGTACCTCTTTCAGCGGTGAACATCTATCTGCCCCTTTTCATGCTAAACTCCTCAGGCTACAGGGTTGGTGGTGATAAAGTGTACCTGGTCAGATCTATCCAGGGGATGCCTGGCCATCTCCACTCCTGTACACTCTAACTGCTGATTCTCAGGCACAAGTGCTCAGATCTTGCAGCTTTTCCCTCTCACTGCTGCATTTCTCCACTATCCCAACTGTTCGCCCTGGTGTTTGAGACAATACATGCTTCTGGCAGCGTGTGTTTGGGCGAGATCCCCTGAGCTGTAATTGGATAGGCACAAATTTCAGCTCAAAGTCAGATTTTCCCCTCAGACCGTGTAAGTGCACATGAGTGAAAAAATAACATGCAAATTCAGTGCTTTATGCCAGAAGGGTTTTCTCATAATATTAATGAATTTTTTTTTTCCTGCTTGTTTGTCAAATTCTAAATTGTCAGGCTTGGCTGAGCCCCAGTGAGATTTCTGACCCATTTCTGCAGTTGGTTTTACTTTTTTTAACATTGCATTCAGCCATGACACCTGAACTGAGAGTGACGAGCTTTATTCACTCGGCGATATGTTTGTAGAAGCTTTAAATCGCCTTCATCACCTCCTTTAATGAATTATTCTTTTGTATCGAAAATATATCTTTCCTTGGCTGGTCCCGGCCACAAAGCACGAGAGGTTCCTGCCTACCCAATATCTGATGTTTAAAAGAAAATTGAGGATTAAGTAGGACGTATGAAAGAAAAGAATTGCCTGCTGAAAAGATGCCAGAATGGCAAAAAACAAACAAAAAAAAAAGTGCATAGGGGCCCCATGGGCAGTGGGAGGTTAAGGACGTTTGTCTTTTATCTATTTAAGGGTAAGAAACTGATAATGTGTTATCCTGATGACCATCTTACTTTTGGGGTGGGGGAGGAGGATAATGGGGAAAAAAATTTGTAATTGTCTGAGAGAAAAATCCCTTATCAAATTCCAATGATTTTTTTTTACGATTTCCTGTTAATCCTCCAGAAGCCGTCATGTTTACTAACATCTAAAAAGGCTACACCTCCTTCCCCCCGCTGACCCCACAGCGGTCAATCTTCCCCTGAGAATGGCTTGGGGAGTTTTGCAAAAGTCAATACGTATCTAAAACCCGACAAGAAAAGATCCATCAAACTGAAGAAGAGCAAATGTGGAGAAGAGTCAAAGAATGACATGAGGGTCACTGACATTGGCGACTCACAGGAGTTCTAGACGACTGGAGAGAAAAACACCGCTTCTCCGAGGGAGCCCAAATAGCAAGGAACAAGTGTGGGGTTTCCCTGTTTGGGGTGAGCTCAGGGATTGGGGGCAGAAGAGGACAGGTCCCCCAACCCTCTTCAAAACAGACCAGCTGCACTTTAGTTGGCTTACATACATGGCTTCCTCCTAAGATTTTATTGGGGGGAAAAAATTCCTGTTCCTTAATTAAAAAAAAAAAAAAAACTTTTTTTTTTTTTAATTCCTAAGTAGATTGGTTTATCTTAAAGTAGTTGGAGGATGGAGGTGGGATGGACAGAGAGGAGTTCTGAGGGTCTTCAAAGGGTCCTCCACCCCTGCCCCATCTTACAGGTGCCCTGGGAGCCCCACCTCTCTTAGCCCCTCCCTGGAAGCCTCCTGCTGCAGGTCTTATCTGGCCAGTTTTCCTTTGGCAAATCCATGAATCTATCCTTGTCTGCCCTCAGACTGACCCCCTTATGTTCTACTTCTCCCTCTCTGGATTATATCCTCCCAGGGTCTTATCTGTAGCTCCTTCTCAGTCTGAAATGTGACGCAGTGATACCCTTAGTTTTACCCCAGGTATTTCCTCACTAGGTTTCAATGTTTTTCTTTAGTGCAGACTCCACTGATGCTGTACCTTTTAGCACTTGGGTTGAAAAAAAAACAAAAATGAAGAAAACTAACAGGGAATATGCCGAGATATCAACAGTACTTATGGGGGACAAAGATACTGATGATCCTATTTGCTTTAGAATTTTTAGATGGAAGACTTTTTTTGTTTTTGTAGCTTTTATTCCCCACGTATTCTACAGTGAACTTTGTTTCAGTGCAGAGGAAAAGCTGGGAACCTGCCGCCGCGTAAGGAGCTGGACGCTTTAGCAGCCATAGGTGTAGGACTGACCTACACAGGTTAACGCAGACCTCTGAGCGGGTCTTTACCAGACTCAGATGCTTGCAGGGCTGGCTCCATGGGCAGACCCTGCAGCTGGCAGCTTCCTCCGTGGAGCCCTTGCACGTGGACCTGACCTCTACCTCCTTCTAGCTGGGTGCCCTTGAGCACATGACTTCACAGGTCTATCACTCAGTCTTTCTCTGAAAAATAAAACTAGTAAGAGCCCCTTCCCTCATAGAGTTGTTGAGAAAATTACATGAGCTAGTATATATAAAGCAGACAGCTCGATCTCTGGCACATAATAAGCAGTCAGTACCTGGTGCTTAGTATAGATGCGTCACCATCATGACCTCTACAGAGGGTGCCAAAAAAAATGTATACATGTTTTAAGAAAGGAAAAAACTGTATTAACATTGAAACTCTCAATATATACCGGTAACTAATGATGAATACAAGTCACGTGTGACTTCTGCAATGACAAGAGACGCTCAGAGTGGTTCCCATCAGCGTCCAGACACTTCTGATGACGGCGAGCTACTGCTTGAGCAACGTTGACCAAAGTGTCCACTTGTAGACATGTTTTTGGCACTCCCGGTGTTTATTATTCCAACTTCCCCCTATTATGATGGACCACAAAGTGCCCAGTGCTCGGATACGAACATATTCCTTTTGCCAGCCTCCTGCAAGAACAGGAGGTGCAGGATCACACAGCTGTTTATCTGAAGTTTGGCTCTACGCCTTCCCAGCTATGTAACCTTGGTTAAGTTACTTAGTCATTCCGAACTATACTTCCTCAATCTGTAAATATTAAAGCAAGATTTTTTTAAAAAAATAAAGATAAAGATAATTAAGCATCAGCCTGACTAGTCCCTTATAAGGAATAAAAGCATAGCATAACACCTGGCACAAAGTACGTGCTCAATAATTCCGTTCCCCAGAGCAGGACATCCAAATGCCACATTCCTTTTGCCAGTGAGAGGAATCCAAGGGCTTCGGAGAGAAGCACTGGGTCAATCGTCTCACACGCTCGTCTCATGTCCCTCATGCAAAGGCTTTCAGATACGCATTCCGTCCCTGCTTTTACAAGTGAAGACCCAGAGGCTAAGAGAAGTTAAACAACCTGTTTACATTTGTAGAGCTTCTACATGGCATGTCTAGGATTCCAATGGAGTCTCCTCCTGCCTCCAAAGCTGACATCCCCCATCGTTATCCCCAAAACTCTTCATGCTGGCTAGTACACTTGACCCTTTTTTGCACCGATGAAGACCTTCAACTGTTATCACAAGAATCAGCTTCTTGAGAGAGGTTTCTGAATGGCTAATGGAGATCAAGCTGGTGGAACTCCCAAAGCCTGAGGGACTTGAGGGGAGTGGCTGTCACCGAGCTTTAATTTGGCTCAGTCCTTCCGCCCAAGCCCCCTCATCCATCTTCTCTGCTCTCTTCTAGACCCCTAACTTGTGGTGAGAGTTTTATTTTTAATAGGAATCTTGAGAAGGTTTGAAGACCCAATGAATGGCCTATGGTTCTTTGGGTCACTGGAGAAGAAGTATGGGAGCCTTCCAGACACCCAGCCCATGACCTCACGAGGCCAGCTCAGACATCAGACCCCACACAAGTGCAATACCACTGAGAAGGACAAAGGGACTCACTCTCACTCACTTCCTCCCCCAGCGGCTGTAGGATTGCCTTGCTCACAAAAAAGGAGCTGCGATATATGGACTGAAATATAACTAATCTTAACGTCATTGGTAATGGAAAGTATACTCAATTAGTATTGGTTCGAGTAAGAGCAATGATATCGAATCAGCTTGTCGGTATTTTGGTTATTGTAGAATAGCTGCATTTCAGTACACTTGGGTATAAAGTAAATTTTGGTTTCAAGCAAATCTTATTTTCCCATTGACTACCTTCATAAAATTAGAGACTCTTTCCCTAAGCTCCAGAAATAGTGGCTGAGAAGGCTGAGAGGCCATCCTTCACAGCACTGCTTTAAATCGAGACGCACCTACAGTTGCTTTTTTTTTTAAATCACCAACTCCTTCTAATACCTTACAATCCCAAACCATAGGAATTCCTCCCCTCTTAGGAGTCCATCGAGGGCCTCTTCCACTACACACGCCAGCTCCGCCTCTAGTTCTCAGATTGTACCATGTCTAAGGAAGGGCCTTGGGCTGCAACACTACGAGACGAGGGTCCACCAATGGTGACACACGCCAGACTCCAACCTCTCTGATTCGATACCCGGCATCCCGTATAATGAATCCATCTCATCTCGCACTTTATCAATTCTAAGGCAGACATTTTTCAGATTTTAGCCTTTCCCAAATTAAGATGCTTCTTTACCGACGATGGTTTTTTGATTGTAACTGGCAGTATTTTTTTTTCCTACTCTCAGTGGCACTTTAAAAAATGGTACACCTGATAGTCAATGACACTTTAGATTTGAAGAAAGAGGATGAATTTCTCAATACTGTTAGTTTGAATATTCTCTAAAACGAGTTGGTTCCCAGCAAGAGGCGATCACTGAAGAGGTTTGTTTTCCATGTGCAGATAAGCAGAGACACGTTGGGCTGAAAGTCAGATCCTGCTGTAGCTGGGCACACAGTAAAATACCAACTACAGCCATGCTCGTTCACCCAAAACCCAAAGCAAAACCATTTATTCAATCAACAAACACCTATATAGCAACTAGTATGTGCAAATGGGTGCCAGGTACTATTGTAGGCACTGGGGATAAGCAGGAAATGAGACAGACACAGTCTCAGCTATTAGGGGGCTTGCATTCCCATGGGGAAGCTAAGGAGATGCAGAACCAAATAGGCACACACACACAAAGGGAACAGAATTAGGTAATGTCACATAGTGGTAAACGCTTCCGTGAGAACAGTGAGGCTACAGTGCCTACGTGGGGCCGCTACTTTAGATTTGGTGCTCAGGGGAGACCCTTTGGGGAGCGGCCATTGGGGCTGAGACCGAAATGATAGGAAGGAATCGAGATGTGGAGTTCTGGAGACAGAAAATTCTAGAACTCTCAAGAGCACAAGTGGAAAAGCCCAGTCTTGGTGAGTGCAAATAACAAAACGTGTGGGAGCTGAGGCCGGGTAAATAAGCGGAGAGCAGCAGAGCACTGAAAAGAAGGGTAGGTGTCCGAATGCATGACCCCCACCACTTTGACAGACGTCAGAGTGTATTATGCAAAAGCGGGGGAATATGTATGTCAGGCTGAGATTTTCTCACTCTCCTTTTTCTTACACGTTTTTGGCATCTCTGTAAGAAGGCCCTTAGAAATGATCACCTTTGCCTGGACCCAAATTTTCCCAGAAGTTTTCCTATCCATCCAGACTCCTGGTAGGGAAAAATGCACTTGCTAAGCCCCAAGATATACCACGACCCTTTCTGGATCCCTGTAAAAAAATCCTACCACCTGGTGCCACTCTGCCGTTTCCATGGTCAGCTCATCCGAAGAGGACATGCAAAGATGAAAGCCAGGCTTTGCACCAGGAAGGAGAAAAACAGAGCCCTTCCCTACCTGCCTTTCTCTTTCAATTGACACGTGAGACACCTGCCTGTGGGTGGCATCGCCTGCTTCGGGCCAGAGCACAGACAAGCCCTGTGGACTGCAGAAAACGATCTGCACGGTGGTGCAAATGTCACAGGCGGATGGGCTCATGCTGCATCGTGCCTCCAGACCTTGAGCGTCCGTGTGCCCCTGCGCTCCTGGCCTGCTGCCATGTCATCCAACAGCATAACACTGTAAAATCACGGAGCCGTGAGCCTGTGTGTCCTCCTTTGAGCTCCTCTCTCTCGTGCCTCTGGCAGCACTCTATCCTACCACCTGGATGGTGCCAGTAACAGCCTCTTACCTGGTTCCTATGCCCCCTTCTCCTTCCCACCCCAACGTCTTATTAAAGCACAAGTCGGGGGCTGTCATCCCCGACTCAAAATATGTAAACGGCTCCAGGGAAACGAGAAGCTCTGAGGGTGCCAAAGGGGTGTGGTGTTCTCTGGGCCTCACTGTATGCGGGGGCAGTGGTGGCCATGCTGTGTGTGCCCCCGGGATTGAGGGGGGTGCTCCGGGAGAGGCTGGGCGGGGTCTCGAACCCCCACTGCCACCAGAGCAACTTCAGTGACATCTGCTTACATGCAATGGCTCTGCAAAGGACTTCATTTAAAAATTAAAACCGTTTTATTTCTGATTTTTAAGAAAGGAAAAGCCTTGAAACCCTCTGCTAGTGAAATGAAGGGATGGGTTTCAATCCCAATGGACCCAGCACGTATTACACAGTCTTGTGCAAACCAACCAACCTCTGAGCCTGTGTTTTCTCTGGAAAACAGTTTCCCAACCTTGCTCTGCACTCTTGACATTTGGGGCTGAATATTATTTCTTGAAGTGGGGGCGGCGTGGGGGGAGAGGGCTGTCCCACACATTGCAGTATGTTTGGCAGCATCCTGGCCGCCACCCAGCAGATGCCAGGAGCACCCCCACTCCTGCAGATGCGGCAACCAAAACTGTCCCCAGAGCTCGCGAAACGGTCCCTCAGCAGCAAAGTCGCTCACGCTGAGAACCACTGCTAGAGAATCGTCAAACAGTTACATTTGTCCTGGCGTTGCAGAACGACAGTGAAGATTAAATGAGATAATGTCCGCAAAGATGCTCTGTAAACTGCTATTATGAGGGCACCCGATGTACATCTTGACATAAACAAATAATTGCACAGCCAGCCCTGGATGCAATGAGGAAGCCACAGTGCGTCAGCAGAGCCGGCGGTGTCTGTCTTTTTGTCTCACTCTTTAAATCTTCGTGACGCTTCATCTCTGTCAGTCCATCGCCAGCCAGCCATGAGGCCAGGATGAAGTTCTAAAATCTAAACCATTCCGAGCTCAGCCATCCTGGATGTTAACCCCTGATCCCGCAGAATGAAAACAAAGTGCATGCACGTCACCTCACCAGGCAGAGCCTGCCACCTCCATTTATTTACGTTTATGGGAAAAGCTTCCGGAAAGCAGACAGACACTGAAAACAGCTAATGCATCATTCAACGCACAGGGAACATTGACAGATTGGCACGGCAAGAGGCTTTAGAGGACCAATTCCTGAAGCTCCCAGCACGTTCCGAGTGATGGCGACAATAAAAGGAGAGTTGGTCTTTACCGAGATTTAGGACCCAGCACGACACCTCCATCATGGGGGCAACACCTTGTTTGTATCTTACTAACTATCCTTGGAACATACCCTTCTCCCTGCTTTCCTGATGAGGACACGACAGCACAGTGGTAAGGAATATGCCCCGGGTGGCCACGATTTGGACCCCCAGCAGCCAGCATCACGACCACTGTGCAAACACAGGTCTCGACTGTGTCTTATCTTGTCAGAGTAAGAGGTGGGAGCTTTAAGCAAACACACACCACCTTCATATAGGACCCTAAACCTCCCTGAACACATTTACTCTGTTGTCAAAGCGACAATATGGCTCAGACCGACTGGCAGACAGGCAGGCCAGGGGGAAGGCCCTGTGGACAGAGTAGGTAAACGAGTGCCAGAGAAACAGGATCACGTGGTGAAAAGACAGCCTCCTGCGTGGGTGTAAAGGACCAGGGTGGCTCGCAATCATATTACAGTATTTTATGTGGCCAAGTTTTGTGCCAAGCAGGAAAAACTCACCACCACCATCCACAGCTCTGTTAGACCCTCTGTGGAAATCTCTGAATGCCCTGGGCATCCCGAATGGGTGCTTTGCCATCCTGTCCATCCTACCAGCCATTCTAACCCCCACTGGACGCTGACCCTCCTGGTCTAATTAGGTTCTGTCTCATTAGGCATCTTAGTTCAAGAGACTCAAAAGTAACTTGACTTGGGCTCAAGGATGAACACATTTCGGAACTTTTTTTCTCAGTCCAACTTCGCTAGCTCTTCTTAGGACCACCACCTAGCAAGAATGCGCACACGTTCAAAACACCTAAACGATGCATCTGCCCACCTTTAAAGTGTCCTCTCGGACAAAAGACTGAGCTGGGAAAGCACCCCATGAGAATAGTTATTTCAGAGGTTTTCAATCTTGATTCCTTTGAGCCCCAAGGACCTTCCGGGAAAGTGACTCGGTGTCAATCAAGAGCCAGGGAGAGGGGAGGTGGCAAGGGAAAGACAGGCTGTCATTCACGGGGGCGTGGGGAGGTCTCCCGCTTTTCCCATTGCATCTGCTGTAGGTAGGTTGCTTCCTCATTACATTTCATTTTGCTAAAAAAAAAAAAAAACTTGTTTTCTTCTAATAAAGATTTCTCAAGTGACTCATCTTGTGTAGCCCTCTCACCTTTGGAAAAGCAAACTGAAGTCAAGTACAGTGACAAAGAACTAACTGAAGGTCACATAGTCCATCAACAGAGATCAGGTTTCTTGGTTCCGCATGGAGGGCAGGAATCATCTTTGGAATACAAAGATTTTCTGCTCTGGATACGGTCACCCGAGTCCCAATTTTAGCTGTTCACTGACCATTTGCGGGACTTTGGGGAAATCAGTAACCTCCCCTAACTATGCCTTCCTCGTAGGTAAAACGGGACTGTCAAGTGCCTGGCAAAAGGAGTGCCCTGTAATTAACAGTCAGGATCAGAATTCACCGAAGGGACTCTAATCAACGGTAATTCTCTTCCCCGTTGCTTGAGGGCTCACAGCAGACAGTTCATGGAACATATTATCCAGTGGGATGGGGCTGCATGTGGACTGCGGGAAGGCAGACATGCATTTTCCTGAGATGCCGTCTTTGACCTTGGCAGCGAAGGTGAGGAAGATGCAGGTTAGCAGAAGGGTGAGACGCAGCCCTCACAGAAGCTGCTGGGGAAGCACTGCCCCCTCTAAGCCCTATTCAACATGCTAACCTCACCAGGAATGCAACAAATTCCAGAGGTTTTTCCCACACCAGGCCCCGCTCCCCCGGCCTCCTCCCAGCTCCCTTAAATAATGGCTGAGCAAATGCCTTCGAGACCATCTTCAGCTAATTTCCTTCAAGACATGCATGCCGCTAACACTGGGAGGCACAGATAGTGTGGAATAGCAAATATGGCCAAAATTAGATTGAAATAACCTCCTGATAAACAAATTACTCACCGAAAAGAAATACTGGACTAGCGTGGCCAAGATAACTGAAAGAACAGCCCCACCACATGGCAGGAAGGGGAACTACAGGGACCCTGGCTGGTCCCTGACAGCTCACCCAACTAGGGGGTCTGACAAAGGGGGCGGAAGCATCCTTTTAGCTGACGCTTTAAAAAAATATTTTATGTACTTATACAAAACACAAAAAAACATGTTTGGCAGAGAGGTCTGAATTTTGAGCCAAGGGGAAAAAAAACAAAAACGTTGTGCCAAGTTGAGCGTGGCATGACATGACAGGAGCCTGTGGTTCTCCCCACCCGTTCCCTTCCTCTCCTTCACCCCATCATTCATCAGCCTCCTGTGAGACTGAGCCTCGCGGCAGAGACACAGGCCCTGGCACAGCCACCTGGTGTGGGGCGCCTCTCACTGGGCACCCTCAGATACTGGGCCCATATGGGATGGGCCACCGAATGCTCTTTTCTAAAGAACTACTGACAGATGCTCCCGCCCCAAAAATAATCCTTCTAGGACTTAGAAAGTATTTGTTTAGCTTCCTTTCTTTGAGTCATTATCTTCTTTCGGCTGGCAGGTAAACTCTGCAGTCCCCACGCTGTATGTAGTACTTAAGCTTCTCAAACCTCAGTTGCTACACCTGTAAAATGCGGATTATGATACCGCCTTGACAGGCTGCATGTCTATACAGCAGCTGACACAGGAAGAACTCAAAACACAGAATTTGGGTTGTTATTTCAATCCCTTCGTGTGATGGAGGTCGCTTGCTATTCTGCATTGGTACAACGTCGATCACAGCACTCCAACCCAGGGTGACGAATGCAAAAAAATCTATCAGTATGATTGGAAGCAGATTTTTGGCTCCTCACAGAAGCAGACTGCACGCTTCTCCAGAAGGTGTGGAGGAAGGAGAGTCATCGGGTCTAGGACACCATAATCGGATGCTTTCCGAGGACAGGAACTGGGCTGGCTTCTATGCTGGGGCCAGTTGAAAGCAAACGTATGCGGCTTAAGTCAGGAAACTGGAATCCTTCGTTAATCATCATGAATGTGTCCGCAGTTCCACTGGGCACAGCCCAATGCGAGGTTTGGGGGTTACGGTAGGGACCCCGGCTATGGGGAGCTATACCCAATAGGAAACATACATACATACTCTTATGTAAAAATACATGCATCCCTGATTCCATTATGGTTCATTCGTAGAAAGACAAATGTGGGACTCTGTGATGAGGTTTGACAGGAAACGTAATGCTGAGCCGAGGTCGGGGGTTGGGAGGGAAAAGCCATGGCAGAGATATTTGTGCTGAGACCCAAAGAAGGAGCCAGTGTGGGCTGAACAGGAAACCTTCAGAGACATGAGTGGGTCGTTCCCTCGCTCTCAGCCTCAGTTTCCCCATGTGAAAACAAGGAAAGGATGGGGAAGATCAGATGGGATACAGGCAGCAATGTTATAGTATCATCATCAACCTTGCTAAGAGACTAGATCTCCAGCTTGCCACCCACTGAGAAGAAATGACAATTATATGATGTGACAGCGGTGCTAATTACTGTTCCAATAGCAATCATGTCACAACACGTAACGGCATCAAAACAACACGTTATATGGACACAATGCGGTGTGACAACCATACAGAGGGCGCCAAACCAATGTATACACATTTTAAGAAAGGAAAAAACTGTACTAAACTTGTAATAATATATGCTGGTCACCAAAGATGGATGCAAGTCACGTTTGACTTCTGCAAGGACAAGAGGTGCTCAGAGTGGTTCCCATCGGCATAATTTTAGTACAGTTTTTTTTTCCTTTCTTAAAATGTGTCTACATTTTTTTGACACCCTCTGTATTTTAGTTAGAAAAAAAAAAAGATCAATAGTTTTCTAGGGTCTCACGAGCCCTGTAGTTTTGTGAACGTCTGAGGCTACCTTGGAGGAGAATCAATGGAAGGTGGACGGACAGGGCTCTGAGCTATTTAAATAAATTTTAAAATGACAATGTGTGAATACACTGCACTAAAGTGCCTCGAAGGTCTTTTCCCGTTGCAATCGTCTGACGCCATGGCCCTCGTCTGGAACCAAAGGGGAAGCATGCTGCGTGGGCAGAGCCCTGGCGCCCCACATGTGCGGAGGCAGGTCAGAGCCCCGAAGCCAGGACGACAGATGCCAGGCCCTGAGGGACCACAACTGCACATGCGAGTCCCATGAAGGTTGCCCTGACCCACTGCTGTTGTGTGTATAGTCCTAAGATCCCAGGATTCACAGCGCCCAACATCCTAAAGCATAGACGGCCGTTCTGAGACCTCCTCAGAGCTCCCAGGATTCCTACGGAAGTGTCAGGTGGGGCATTTCAAATTGGCCCCTTCTTTGACATTTTGGGGTTGAACAACTCTCTGGTCCCCAGATCCTATCACCGCACTGCTGCTTGCCAGGCCACAGCACGTCACCACGGGGAGCATGGGGGTGTCTGCACACAGTCAGGCTCTAGGCATGAGAAGACTGTTCCGTCCGCTACTCCTGTAGTAGCAGGCGGACAGCTGTCCCCACGAGCCAGCCAGACAGAGCACTAACCAAAAAGATCCATGAGAAGTCTCGTCTTCCTGCCCAACTTCACATGGGCTCTCCTGCGTCTCTCCCTCTCTCTTTTCTTCTTTACGTCCCTTCCTTTGCTGACTTACTTTCCTAGCCTAACACTCTCGCCTTGCCTCAACTCCTGCAAACTTCCAGACTCCTTTAAATGCTAATTCTTAAGGAGAATGGTCTGACATAAGATTATCCTCTTCTTAAGATTTAGGGCCTGAACCAGGAGGTGTTTCCTTGTTGCAAGAACGTGACCTGGACATCTGAGCAGCAAGGTGAACACTGAGGCATTATTTGAAGACGCATCGTGGAGCCCACACAAATCAGGCACCATCGCAATTGTTAGCTGCTCACGCCAGTGCCACTTCCAGGGCTGCAATTTTTCAAAACTGCATTTATACTTAATGCTCATGGAAGGAAGGGGTGTTAGGGAGTGAAAAGAAAGGGGTGGTGGTGGAGGGGACCATGATAAAATGAGGAGGAAAAAGAAAAAGAAGAAAGCAATAGAGATAGAAAATACGAGAGATAAAAACAGAGGGGAGGCAGATAGCAAGAGGCAAAGCGACCAAGGACGATAGGTTGTTTGGATTTGTTAGAGAACAGAATTGCTTGCAATAGAAGAAGCATTATTTCTTAATCAGACCTGTATTTTGGGTAATAAAAAGCGAAAGTTTTGGGTAATAAAAAGCTAAAGTTTTTGCATGGGAAAGCATAAAAGGGCAAAACTTTCAATACAGGAAAACTGAAGGAGGATTTGTGTGCGTGTGAGTGGAGAGCAAGGGAACGATACAGTGAAAGGTACGGGGTTTGGATTAATTAGAACAGTCTAACCCATGTGCATGCAAAGAAGGGCCCATGACTGAGCAAGGATGTCTCATTGTCAGGATCCTACATTGCTGAGACAACTGGAAAAGAGGTATAGGACCTCCGGTCTTATTTGGCCTGCTATTATTGCTTAGGAAGGGGAAGAGGTGAGCGACAGATGTCTTGGGGTTCCTTTCCCTCTTGCTGCCATCCACCCATCCTATAGTGGCTTCTCATACAGTAGCTACTTGACAGAAGAGGGAGCTGAGGCAAAGTAACAAAATCGCCCCAATGCAACCCGGGGGCCCCTTCCTTTTCTGTTTGTTATCACAGTGGGTGGGCTGCAAGGCTCGCAGACCCCTCAGTCCTGCTTTTCCCGTTACTGGTGGGTAACTGCCTCCAGCCACCTACTAATTGACCTGTTGCCCTCATATTCCCAAACTCAGCCGAGTTCACTGTCACAGGAACACTGACTGCTCCCAAGGTCGTAGACATGTCCTTCTTCTCATTTCGACTGGGGAATGCTCTCCTTTGGTGATGCCATTACAGAGATCGGCTCCAGTGGCCAACTTTCATGTTGACAAGCAAGCAGCAGGGCCGCGTAACCACCAGCTACAAGGACCGCGCATTTAGAAGCTAAACGTTCACAGAAACGTGCCCCGATATTGGTGCCAGACAGATATTGGTGAGGTTCTGGATGTTAGACAGAAAGTGACTTCCTACATTTAGGTTCAGCTGACATGAAGTCACCTGGGATCCAAATTGACCTTCGGTGTGAGGTCTTAACTATGCATGAAGAGACGAGAAAGCGACAAGGGAGTCCCATGGTACTCAGCTCGCCTGCGGCAACCCCACACACGGTGAAATGGTACCATCTATAGCCAGCCCTCCATGCCACGGAATACTGGGTTAGGCTGGTACACAGAGGTGTGCTGTTACTGCCCCTCGCCAAATCCATGACACACTTTGCTATTTAAACATAGCCCGCTTTCCTGCTGAGCTCAAATTTGATCTCAGAATCCTTCTACCCAGGCACGGGTGCTGTACTTGTACAAAATGCATTCCTTCTCCTGTTCTAAGCGCCTCTCGCTCCCTAGAACCCGCTCTCCTCCCAAGCAACCTCTGCTTGTGCATGAGTCTCCCATCAGCATTCTCCCCTCTTTTGAACCTCGAGGAATCACACCAAAGCTGGGGAACTGACGGTCAATGATGCAAGAAGGGCATTCATTCTATGAAATACCAATGAAGGCATTTGGGGAGGGGTCATTTGAAACCTTGACTGGGTATCAGCTCATGCATGTGGTCCAATACACATCAGTGATTCAGCAGGAGGCCGTTCTGACCTCCTATCAGTAGCTCGGGACAATTTTGTTTCATTACGACTCGTACCTGGTGAGTCAAAGACAGGGATCCTGAAAGGCACAGTACAGCCCTCAACAACTAAGAATTACCCGAAATGCAATAGTGTCGAGGCCGAGAAACCCTGATACGCATTAAGGCTGAGTAGTCAGTGGTAGAAAGAATGGCGGAGAAGCTGTCATCCAACTCTCTCATGTTGTAAAGAACCCACGACCCAGACAAAGGTCTGTATGGACAGCTGAGCAGAACTAGCAAAGAACCCTATACATCCCTCTAATGAGACAACAGTACCTGTGTACAGAACACAGGTGCTATTATATCTGTAACTCTAACACTCTATTAGAGTTAAATAGAGATTAGAACTACAAATGTCCAGGTCACTGGCTCTGTGCATGGGTGCTAGGGTGCAGGTAGGAGGACGGCCATGCTGCCATTTTTACACATTCATTCATTTAAAAGGTTAGTCCACAGATATTTATCTCAGGCTTCTTACTGTGCTGAGGGAAGTAACACAGTCATCAGCAAATACGACTCTTGCCCACAAAAGTTTGTAGTCGCCTAGGAGGGATGGAAAACAGCACTTTCCATACAGTGTAATTAATGCTGACATGGGAGGACATGTGAGCAGAGAGGGGCATCCAGCCGGTCTTGGTAGCCTGAGCAAGTGTTTTCTGAGGAAACAGCGTCTGAGCTCGGACGGGAGGAGGAGGTAGAAACTCTAAGAGCGGAGCCCCTAGCACCGCAGAGGCTCCGTTTGCTCAGCATGGCCCGTGTGTTGAAAACCTGGCTAAATGTTTTCAGCCTGCATTACCGCTGTTTGCACTGGCTGTGGGTTTCTCCTGAGCCCATGCATCGTGTTTCAGACGGAAAGAGTTACTAACTGACATGTGACTGCTTCCACATTTTTACACATGGTAGGTGCATTGTAAATCAGACACTCAGCCCCTAAGCTTAGGGGCTGGGAGAGGAAGGGAGGGAGGGAGTGAGTGTGTGTGTGTGTGTGTGAGAGAGAGAGACAGACAGACAGACAGACAGACACACAGACCTTTTCAGTTCTCAAGACTCTCCTCCCACGAAACATCACAGACTCTACTGCCAAGCCTGGGCTCGTGGGTACAGGAGAAATTTACTTTCCCAAGGCACGACATTCAAGGGCTAGCTTCCCCCGCCATTCTCAGCACCTTTGCTTCCTGGAGTCCAAGCATTCCCTCACCTGGCTGCACCAAACACCTGGAGTTATAACCGGGAGCAACGAGTGAGCAGGTACAGATGAGAGCCGAAGTGCCACACCTGAGAGAAGCCCACCCTCAGGGCTGAGCCCTTCTCCCCTGTGACTCCCAGGTTACACTTGGACATCCCGTCTTGGTTCAAGGGCTTAATTCTTTCCTCTTTATTTCCCCAGCCTGCTCCAAGCACCTGCTCTCTAACTGCAGGTCAGAAAGCTGTGGAAAGACTTGTGTATTGTATCAAGTTCCAATAAACCAAATGAACTCAAGCTTCCTTCCCCCCTGTACCCCCCCCACTTCAGTCTACAAAAGGCAGCTCTGTGTGACACGGGTCTTTCTCTGCACTCCAAGTTGACAGAGATGTATGGCTGGGGGGAGAAGGTGCTTTTATCTTTTTTTATTTATTTATAAGTTTTATTAAAGTTCACCTCTTACCCACAGGCTGCGGGCTCCCTACAGACAAACAAATATCACCATTGACGCAGCTGGTTTCCAAGCTGCCAAATTAAAATAGATGAAGAGCTAAGGAGAGGGGAATGAAAATATTAAGCTAAGACTTCTTCACTCCCGAGTACACAGTATCTCCCATTATATTGCACACATGAAACTGACTCCCAACGTAATTAGACTTGGGCTACTAGTCAAGGGGAAAAAAAATCCTCAAATTATTCCGACCCCCCCCCCAAGCTATTCTCGTGCAATTACTCAGGTAACTGAGAAAAGAGACAACTTTTTAATGTAAATTTGTTATCCGCAATCTACACTGTCCAAGCAAGTCCCAAAACCTCACCTGCCCAAGAATACAGAGGCGTAGGCAAAGCTGGGGACCAAACACAAGAATCCTGCTTCTCACCCTCTGTCGTAACCTTTTTCTCTATAAGCCAATCCCCCAGGAATCTGGGGAATGGATCGACAGTCCCTGCAGGCTGCCGGTCCTGTAAGAAGGCGGGAGAAAGTTCTTCGGGGCTGCAGTGGATACCACAACGTCCTTTAGCCTCAACTGCCTTAATGGCACGACGCCCACACACGCCCACACGAAGGGCTCTCCACACGCTTTTTGCAGCCCCGTGCTTGGAAAAGCCTTCACATTCTCCACCTCACCCCAAAGAGCCCAGGATAGCTCGATTGCCCTCCAGGTTGGAAAGGAGTCCTGGAGACAGAAAAGCATCCTTCACTGCACCCAGAGGGGAAAGCAAGAACCACTTTTCCAAAGAAGTGCTTACTGGATTTCAGCAGTGCTGCCAGAAGGTCCGTGGCTGCCCTGGGGAAAGAGAAAGAAAAGTGAAAAAGGCAATGTTCAATGGTCTTTTCGTCAGCACATGGATCCCGCAGCCCGTGTGCTCGTGGCTCCCACCTAACAGCCCCGTTATTAACTTGGTAGCAGGCTTTCTATTGATTCTACTGCTGGCCATTCAAGAAGCGTAAATGCAGGACTCGCACTGAGTGAAGGGTCCGTCTTGCAAATGGGTCCCAGGCGTCCTCTCTGCTGCTGAAAATCTCTTCCTTCCCTCTCTTGCTTCCCACTTTCCACCAACTTCTCTACACTGAGCCTCTTCTTTTTCTGCTGCTCCTACCAGCCAGAGGTCTTGATTTATCCCTGGAAATCCCAGTGACTCTGGAGGATGGGATGGGTGTGTGTGTGTGTGTGTGTGTGTGAAGGTACGTCCGCCTTTCTCAGTCCTCCAGGCTCTCTTCCCCTGGAACATCACAGCCTCTCCTGCCAAGCCCAGGATGGGTACAGGGAAGGGTGTGACGTGGAGGCTTAAGGACAGCGGCAGGGCCGTGCAAACTTCTTGACACACCCTGCCCTTGGGGACACGCTGGAAAACATTCACAGCCTAGACAGCGAGTCTGCTTCCTCAGGGTGGAAAATGGGTATGTTGTGTTTTTCCTCACTCATTGTTATCTTCCACGGAGAACATTCACAGCTTTTGCAAGCAGGACAGGCACACAGAAGGAAAATGCGTTTGGACCATATCATTGACGGGCTACTTCATTTATCCTTCCCAACCACGTTTCCCTCTAATCAACTTTCAGCACCTTCAACCCCACTCTTGTAACCCCACCAGGGGGGGCAGCCGTGACCTCACGGAGGAACATACGGAAAGGGGTGCCGTGAATCCAAGGCCGTATGGGAAAAGCCAAGAGCCACACTGCATAGGGCCTGGTTCAGGCTGGAGCAAAATGAAAATCAGTAGTTTGGGGAAAAGCAGACTAGAAGAATGAAGTTCACGGAAGGGGCTAGCAGAGGAAACAGAAACCACAGAAGCATGAACAGAAAGAAGGAGGATGATCCAAGCAAGGTACCTCGCCCCGTCCTGGATCACAGGCCAGATCTGTAAGGGCAACCGTGCATCTCTGATTTGCGTGGCACTTCTGTTCTGAGTTCCCATGAGTTATCCGTCAGGTAAGAGTTCTATGAGGGACAAACTAGTGGTGGCGAGGGACAGGCAACAGGAGCTCCCGTTAGAAGGAGGGGACAGGCCTCCAACCAAAAGAGCGGCAAGGAGCAAGAAGGGAGAGAAGATGGGTCGATGAGAAGTTTCAGCCTTGCTGCTCCCAAGACCAGCTTTGCATTTCCTGGGACCAAACAGAAATGCAGACTCTGAAGCCCATCTCTGGCCCGCTGGATCAGAACCTTTATTCTAACAGCTAACCCGTATGCACACTAATGTTTGAGAATCACTGTTTTCGAAGACAGCCTCAACATGATATGGTTCCTCTTTGATGTTGAGAGGAAAATTCAAGATGATTCCCCAGGCCTCAACCCTCCAGAAAGTACCTACGAGCATGATGAACAGAACAAAGAGATAGGAATCCAATCAGTGAGAACACGTGGCAGGAAACACACGGTAAGTGACGTACTAGTCCAAGAGGGGCAGCCCATACCTGAGTGACAAGGTTTCTGTCTTTCCAGTCTCCTCCTTGGGGGATCAACCTGTAATGCAGCATAGGGCAGGCACATTTAGAGCAATGATGGATAGAAGGTTTGAGGCCGTACCCAGTATTCTAAAGGGTTCACATTCAATTCTGCAAATAGTAAGAAGCCATTCAATTTTTTGATCAAGGTAGGTAGGCAGTGGGGTGTTACCAATGATGGAAAAATGAGAAATGAGATGAAGATTGTAAGGGAAGAATTAACAAGACTGGATGAGACAGGCTAGTTATAGAGGACATAGGAAAGAAAAAGGTCACTGATGCCCTGAAATTCTGAGCCAGGGCAAATGGGAGCACACGAAAGCCACTAACAGACTGAGGGACACTGAGGTGCTTAGAGAAGATAACCATTTTGATATGGGACAAGCTGAGCTCAAGAGGACGGGGATAAAGCTACATGGAACCGTCCAGAATGCTACTGACGAGAATTCTGGCGAGCACCCAGAGTTGGGTAGACTGACAAGTCACTACGGCAACAACAGCTGTAGCCCTGGGAACAGGTGATACCGGGAGGTAATTCTGTCAAGAGCAGAACGGAGGGCGGGCCCAGGAAAACATCCGCACCAGGGGGAAGGAAACCTCTGAAGGACTCAGAGAATATGCACTTAGGGAAATAGGGGGAGACCTGCACGGAAGGAGAGGACTCGGTTTTGAAACTGACAGTCGCTAGATTTTCCAGGCACAGCGTTTTTCAGACTGCAGGTTGTGACCCAATAGTGGGTTGTAAAATAAATGTAATAGGTATTGACTAGCTTTGTTAATAGAATACATTGGAATGGAACAGAGTACATTAGAGCCATGTCATGTAGCAAAGATTAGCGGCGATCTGAGTAAGTTTTATTGTCATGAACCTACACACATGTGTGTGCCTACTGGGAATGTGATGTAAATGTTTTCCTTAAAAGATAGCTAGTAAAGGTGTTGTTTAAAGTGTAGCGTCCATAGAAGACCGGAACAAGAACAAACATCTGGAAACAACTCATGAACTAATAAGCAAATAGAAACTATTTGATGTCCCACATGGTACTGGGATCCAAGCACTGGGCAGTCACGTGAATGTCACCAGGAGGCTCTGTATTTTTGGTCTACTTGGCGGATAAATGTCTGAAGTTTGGGTCCACTGCCTGAGCACTGTACTCTGCTTCTCTCCTGCCCTTCCTCCCCCACCCTCTCGCCTCCCCGTGTAACACTGAGATTGCAAACCCCATCAGAACTGAGCAACGACTTTGTCAACCAATGGCTAACGCTACAAAAAGCAAAGACTTTAGCAGCTACAATTCAAAAGAGTTAGCAAATATTAAGTTACTTCCACTGTAAGAAACCAAGCCCAGAAGGCAGTGAAGGAGTGAACTGGGGTCCCCATGTTAGTTCCTTTGGGGTGCTACACTGCCCCTCGCTGGACATGGATGTCTAGTACCCGTGTTTCTTGCAGTTCCACTGATTCTATAGAAGAGGACCTTCTGAGAGGGTACCATTTTCTACAAGTGTCAACCGGTACCATCATCCCACACTGTTTGGGTTTCCCAATGGGATGTCAGTGTGACACTGAAAGTAAACCCCAAAATGTCCTCCTCCGTGGACTTTCCCGGAGTTTACATCACTGAATGGGTCCTTTACTATCATTTTGCAGAACAAACTGCTCTAGGAGAACCACAACGATATCCAAAGGTCAAGTGGACTGGCCTCCACCCGATCCAATAATTTGACGTGATGGGATAACTCAGTCATGATTCTAGAGGTCACAGGTCACACCCACGCTCCTCCTCCTCGGTAAAAGCTAAGCTTAAACCATTGGCAAACTCATAAATATTCTTTAGCAAAAAGCCACAGAATTGCAACAATTCACTTTACTTATTCAGGTAGAAATAAATCTTAGGAGCCCTTACAATAGTCTTTATGGGGGAGCCCCTTTGGGGGAGTCCCTATGAATGCCAACCACTGTGCTGTGTCCTACATACACGACTATACATGATATTTAATGTTCCCAAGAATACTGGAGGGTGAATTTATTATTCCTGTTTTACAAATTACAACAATGAAGTTCACAAAAGATACGTAGCCCACCCAAGTTCCAGTTGCAAGAGGCAGTGTTGAAATACTTGTCTACGTCGGTCTCACTCTAGATCTAGTGCTGTTAAACTCTTCTCTCTAGTTTTAACGTAGCTCTAGAAGTACTCTAACATATCTCAGTGCAGTTTCTTCATCGCTCAAAGAAGGACGGTACAGATCCAGAGGTGAGATGACTGTACAATGTACAATAGGATTCCCGTGTCACACAGCCAATGAAACGAACGACCGCTCCCGCGGGAGTCCAGGGCTTGACTCAGGGTTCTCCGTGGAACAGTTCAGCCGAAGCTTGAGTGGGTGTAAACGGTCAGAGGTAGTCATGGAGCCAAGGACAGAGAATCCAATTGGTAGCAAACCATAGAGTCTTTAAATGCCAGGACCCAGTGGCTGAATGAGGAATGAAAAAGCGTGGGTTTGAAGCTTGGAGATGCGACTTGTGTGGTCTTGGGTTCTGGGTTTACTTTACAGATGAGGAAATCATGAGATTTTCTCATCTATAGAGTGGATACAGTAAGATCTAACTGATGGGAGGGTGTGAAGAGTGAGATAAAGCAAAACTTACGTTACATGTCTACCCCAGAGCCTACATGTAACACTGACGTACAGGCTTCGTTGGTAGAACCAGACCCCAGCGAGGAAGTGAGGGCTCACCTCTGTGTATCTGTTTGCAAGTGTTGAGCCTAAAGGATTGTCTTTTGCCAGTCAGGAGAGGTCCCTGAGAAAAATGAGTTCCTACCCCAGTACATGGAGAAACAAAATGACCAAACTATCTCTTGGAAGTCAGACATAGTGCTTGTTGTCTATATTAATTCTCTCTCTCTGTATAAAAAATTACCACAAGCTCGGCAGCTTAAAACAGCATGTATTCATTTTCTCACAGTTTCTGTGGGGCAGGTATTTCCTGCCTCTGCTCGATCCCCTACTTAGGGCCTTCCCAGGCTGCAATCAAGGTATCAGCCAGAGCTAAGCCTTTGCCTGAAGGCTCGGCTGGGGAAGAATCTGCTTCCCAACTCAAACCGATATTGGCAGAATCCATTTCCTTGCAGCCATAGGGCTGAGGACCCTGGCTTCTGCTGTCTGTCAGCCAAAGACCACTCTCAGCTCCCCGAGGCTACCTGAAGGTCCTGGAGGCCACTCACTGTCCTTTGCAATGTGGACTTTCCCAACATGGCTGCTTACTTCCTCAACAAAGACAGTTCCTACAGTGAGTGTGGAAACGAGACAGAGTCTTGGATAACATAACATAATCATGCTCTCATTTTTGCCATACTGGTTACAAGTCCCAGCTCTCACCCACCCTCAAGGGGCGGGGACTCCACAGAGACATAAACACCAGCAGGTGGGGGTCATGGAGGGCCACCTGCGAGTCTGCACACGACCCAAGCTCCTTGCGATCTTTTGTACTCCAATACCAGGATCCCAATAGTCTCCTCGCCAACACATGACTGTCCCCAGTTTACCCCTTCCCGGAGGATGGAAATACAGCTTTCAGAAACCGAGCATGCGTCCTTCTCACCTGCTTGCCCTTACCACCCGGATCTCAGCACACCCCCCCATTTTAACATCTAGAGTGCTTTAAGTTGTCCATTCTTTTGAATCTCTGCTGTTTTCATGCTGGTCCAAGCACTGGAAAGGGGGATCTAGTACTTCAGTGCAAAATGTAATTCCTACAGTTATCGGTCCTTGGTTGAAATTCACATTTTAATGTCCTGTAATAACTGCATAATCATTTTAGATACATTACAAAATATAGTCAAGCATAAAGAAATGGAATAAGTTAAAATCACCCAATATCTCTCACCTAACTACTGCAATAACCCTGGAGTGGATCTATCCGTATCCACCTAGGTCCCCTTCCAGTTGTTTTTCAGACTGCAACTAGAATGCTCTTCTCAAGAATATCTGAGTAGGACCCCCTCACACTGCTACCCCCATACCCGCTCATGGTCTTGGATAAAAATCCAAATCTGAAACATGATCAGGAGGCCCTACCTTGTGTGGCTGCTGCCACCCGTCCAGCCCTGTTTCACACCACGTTCTCTTACTCTCTGTATCTCCACCTCTCTGGCTTTTGGCTGAGCTTTGGAATGTGTTCCTGTCACTTATCCGTTGTCCTTACTAACGCCACAACCTAACAGGACGAGGCCATCCTCCTTCACTTGTGGCTCATACCCCATCCTTCACATCCTAACTTAGGTGTCACTTCCTCGGGAAAGACTTCCTCAACCCCTAATCTGCGTCCAGGTCTTTTACTGGTGTGCTCAGCCTTTCCGCCACCCCTTTTTCTCATTGCACAATTCAATTTGTAATTATCCACTCAGTTATGTGATTATTTTATTAATGTTTGCCTCCTCTTCCAGTCTGTAAACTCCAGAAAACAGGAAACATTTTGCTTTGTATTTAATAGCATGTGAATACAGAACACCACTGAATATTCGTTGAAACTTTTCAAAAAAAATCAGGCTCTGGTCTAGAAACTTTATATATGTTATTCATTCATTCAACAAATATTTACTAAGCACCTACCAGGTGCTGGGATAAACTAATAAACCAAATCTTCTTACAAAAGGGGTAGGGTTAGGGTGAAGGACATAGTTAATACACAATTAAGTATTTTTGAATAATAGATGAAATTAGTACTCTAAAATGTGAATACTATGGGGGGAAAGGAAAAGTAAGAACAGGGTTAACAAGATCAGATGTACAGGGACGGGATGCAAGTTTTAAAATGTTGGCTGGAGCAGGACTCATGGAGAAGACAACATGTGAACAAAGACAAGAAGGAAGGAAGGAAGGAAGGAAGGAAACTGTCATATGAGTATCAGAAGGAAGTGTGTGCAGACACTGTAAGATGACAACAGGCCTGATCTGTTCATGAACAGAAGTCGCACGGGGCTGCTGGAGCCAAAAAAGAATGAGAAGAGAGAGGTAGGAGCTGGGTGAGGAAGACCAGAGTACCGTTCGTGGAGGGCTTGGTAAGCACTGGAAAGGCATTCGCCTCACTCCAAGTAAAGGATTCACTCCAGGATGCTGAGCAATGGATCTAACAGGTTTTAAGATTTCTCTGGCTACTCTATTTTTAGAAAATAAAAACGACTCTAGGGAAGCCAGAGTAGAAACCAAAAACAGAACAGAGGACAAATCAGTAGAAAGTTGTGGGGAACAAACCAAATACAACAACAAATAAAAAGGATTAAATACAGTGGTCAAGTGGAATTTATCCCAGGAATGCAGGGTTGGTTTAATATCTGAAAATCCACCAATGTAATAATCCACCACAGTAATAAAGGATAGAAACCACAGCATCATCTCAGTAGACACAGAAAAAGTATTTGATAAAACCCCTTGCGCTTTCATGACAGAAAACACTTAACACACTAGTAATAGAAGAAAACTTCCTTGACCTGATAGAGGGATTTACTTAAAACCCACAGGTAACATGATACTTAATGAAGACAATGCTTTCTCCCTACGATCATGAACAATGTAAGGATGTTCATTCCAACATCTCTGTTCAACGCTGTACTGGAGGTCCTAGGCATGGAATTTAGAAGGGAATGAATGAATGAATGAATGAATGAATGGCATGCACATTGGAAAAGAGGAAATAAAACCATCTCTATTTACAGGTGGCTTGGTCTTATATATAGCATGTCTTAAAGAATCCACTAAAAAACTATGAAAATTAACAATATGCAATGTGGCCATGATAAAAGATCAAGTGTATTTCTGTATATTAGTTATGAAGAGTCCAAAAAAGGAAATTTAAAAATGCAATCTCACTTATAATGGCAGCAAAAAGAATAAAACTCCTCGTAATTTGACAAAAGAAACTCAAGCCTTTAATACTGAAAAGTAGAAAACAGTGTTGAAAAAAATTAAAGCTCTAAATCAACAGAAATCACCCAAATGTCAGCTGTCACCTAACTGCTGCTATAACCCCAGAACCAATGGAACTATTTCCACTCCAGGTCCCTTTTGAACTGTCCTGCAGGGTACAATTAGAGGGATCTTCTCCAGAAGAATGTGGATACTTTTTTGAATTTAGAGCTAACAGGTTCTCTGGATAGCCTGCTACTAGAAGCAACATTAGCTCAATTATTTCTCAGGACAATCCCCATTTTAGAGATGAACAGACTAATCAAGCTGAATTAACCTGCCTGAAATAACATTAGAAAGCAGCCAAACTGGGACTTGGCCTCATGTCTGTTTGACCCCAACATCTGGGCACTTTCCCCACCATCCAGCAGCACGTGGACCACCAGGGCTAGCTAACTTCCTCAGGGTGTTTCCAGAAAGAAGGAAGTAGCCCTAGAATTTAATCCTACGGCCTCTCTAGAGTTGGCCCTGGGATGCAGGTGAGGTGTGTAGCAGCACAAACAGAAACTGGGGGAAAAAACAGAAAGGGTGTTATCTAAATAACAGGTGGATCAAGCAGGAGGACCTTTCCAAGGGGGTGAACACACTGCCTACAGAGTCCAGGCGCACACAGCACCATCTGGAAAAGTCCCGGCCTCCTGCCTGGCTGGAGAGGGACAAGGAAAATGAATGACAAATGGATCTTGCTCATCACCATTTGCAAGGGGGAGAGAAGAAAATGGAAATGGAAACTGAGATGGCTCCTGCATGGTGAAAGGAATGAAAAACCATGAACATATGGTGTCAAGGTTGAACCAGATTCTGTGCCCAGCAAGGAACTTGTTCATTTTTCTCTGCGAAAAAAAAAAAAAGAAGAAAAAGCACCCGACCTCCTGCCTCCCAACTCTATCCATATACTGTCAAAGACAGCTTGTGGGGGCGATCATCCACCACGGGAGATGATTATAAGAGAAACTGAAGCCCAGACCACAGACTGGTTTGGTAACACTCAGCAGGGAGGGTAACACAGGGTGGCGACAGCCTGCGCCAGGGAACCGGGAGCACTGGGAGAGCCGCACCCTGCCTGGCTGTCATAAGCAGCAACTCTGCAAAAGAGAAACGGTTCTGAAGTACACCCGCACCCATGGGCAACAGCATGAGCACCAAAAACTCAGACAAGCGCTTTCAAGAGTCCCCAAGACCAGGATGGGAAAGGCTAATGTGGGAGGAGGTGAGGGCAGCAGAGTGAAGACTCCAGTAAGCTCTCACAAACAAAAATACAAAAAAAGAGTCTCTTTCCACAAAGGGGTGTGAGCCTAGAGTTAGCACGTAAGGCAAAAATTACCCGTGAGTTTCCTTAAAGTACTCATAAAGTCCAAAGTGCACGAATGCCTGACTGTAATCTTCTGCTGCGATGTGTATATTACATGTATAATGAGTACAGTATATAACTATGCCTATAGATGCAAAATAAAGTGTTACAGAATGGTTGCTGCATTGCCGTAGCAGAATAGTTGCTGTACCACACATCTAGTTGCATTCTTATAAGTTCAATGCGTGCATGATACAACCCACTCTTCAACCACCCGAAGCACAAAAGGCAAGATGTGATACCCTCTCTCATTGCATGGCACCGGGCAGGCATCCAGTTGTTGATTCAATGAATGAATAAAAATGCATCTGATTTACTCCAGCGGAAGGGAAGGCAAAGACCAGCCTAACCATTCTTTGGCCTGTTTCGCTGAAGTGTTCACAGGGTCCCATGCTAGGTACCGGGGCTTAGAGCCCCAAGCACTCGTGCAACCAGCACTTCCAAAGGTCGTCATTCACAAAGAGGCAACTATAGCATGATTCTTCCCATGCACATGAGCCACCTAGACTAGGAACATGGAGAGACCGAAGTACATCAGAAGTGAAAGTAACCACGGTGCTTCCAGGAAGGGGAGGAGAGTTATGGCTTGTTATTGAGTTTTGTTTAGACTCATGAAACAGATTTGGAAATAGTGGCAATGGTTGCCCGACATGGGGAATGTAATCAAATGTCACTGATTGTACATTTAAAAATGGCTAAAAATGTAAATTGTATGTTACGTGGGTTTTACGACAAAAAAAAACGTTGTCGTTGGACCTGACGATGAGCCACCTCTTTTCAAAAAAAAAAAAAAAAAAAAACTTAGTTGTTTTGAGGAAAGAAGGGTAAAGAGTGCGACGAAGGCCTACAAAGTGCTCCCTCCAGGCTGGGCACAGGCCTAGCACCAGAAACGTTCACCAGCACCCACCCACACCCGTGATTCTCAGACCAGCCTGCGTTGGAACCCCGGAAGGGCTCGCTGAAACAGAGCTAGGCCTCGCCCCCAGAATGTCTGCCTCAGGAGGTCTGAGCTGGGCCTCGGAATTGTCCTTCCAACACTTTCTCGGGGGGTGCTGATGCTGCCAGTCTGCAAACCACACCTGCAGAGCGCAGACCTAGGTAGGCAGGTGCTCAGCAGCATTGGCTGAGGGACTCCCTCAGGGAGAAGCGAGGGGGGCCCTCCTAAGTCATTTTCCTTTCCGGCCAAATGCTCAAGACGGTCCCCGATACCCCCAGTCGTGCTATGACCGCTGGACCTCCAAGCCAAGATGTCATAAACATCCCTCTTATCTAAAACGAAGGACGATCACCTGAAGGGAGGCCCAGGAGATTACGGAGGCTCTTTCCCAAACTAGGATCTGTCAACCCTCTGAGTCACAATGTCATGTGACAGCGTCATCCCTGTGCGGTGAAAGATTTCTAAAAGGCCTTTCCCATTGAAGGCAGCTCCTGCTCTGTGGCCTAATATCTCAGACCTGGCTGAAGGACAGTGTATGTGCTTGTGAGTTACGTCCAGATTAACAGACTGCAGTGATCGCAGCCAAAGGGCAGCTTTAATCAACACCCTACCCGAGGTAGCCTTCCTGGACGTGAGAGCGTAAGAAACTCTTTCTCTACTTAGGGACGCAGGGATGGAAAAGAGAAGAGACGATCTGAAAAATGTTGTCATATCCTCCGCAGAATTCCCCAATATCCTACCTGGTCTTTGGTGACCCACAGGCCAGCCTACAGTAGTTCTCGGACACCTGTAGGCTGGACTGTGCCTGTGTGTTAGTCAAATTATGTTAATCAAGTAGAGTGGGATGGTAATAATAGATATGCATTTTTATCATGTGTAAGGATTCATACATGCTGTATACAATTGAATATATACTTTAAGATACTTTTAATTACTGTGTTTCCCTGAAAATAAGACCTAGCCGGACCATCAACTCTAATGCATCTTTTGGAGCAGAGATTAATACAAGACCCACTCTTATTTTAATATAAGACTGGTCTTTAATATAATATAATATAAGGCTGGGTCTATAATATAATATAATATAATATAATATAATATAATATAATATAATACTGGGTCTTAGATTAATTTTTGCTCCAGAAGACACATTAGAGCTGATGGTTTAGCTAGGTCGGATTTTTGGGGAAACATGGTATTTGTAGTACTATAATTATACTTATATCCTTATTAGATGCCATGCACATTTAATATAAAAGTGTTTGGATGGAAGTTTGAAGAAGACTATTTCTTTTTTTTCTAATTTAAAGAATCCATGATTCTTTGAGGCAACACCATGATGGAAGCTAATGAAAAAATTGGTGGTTGTTACTCTAGAAAAATAGTGTAATGGAATTAAAAAGTGCTATAAAAAAATAACACCTTTAAACAATGAAGCATGGAAAATATCCCAGCCTCTGGGGTACGAAAGATGGGTTATTTATACATCACCCTTGTCTAGAAAGACACCAGAAATGACATAAATAAAGTGCTGAAGATTAAGTAGACTTGGGAAAGATATGTTTTTCTCAAATTTTTTTTGAAATCAAGAGAGAAATTTCATTAAAAAAAATTTAAGTCTCTGATCCATCAATTTAATGACTCCAGTTCTTTTTCTTTCCCTCTACTTTTATGTGCCGTCACCTACAAAAAATCCAAGCCAAAATGAGGCTTTAAAAATAAAGACATGAAAAATTAAATTGTTTGACAAGCCTTCCAAAACACTGCATCTGGACCTTCAAGCAACTGGGTCAACAAACTGAGATTTGTGCATAACGATTAAGAGCATTTGTAGGGAATCGGATTTATAGAATAATCTTTCCCTTGGAAACCAATCCAATCCCCAAGGGAAGAAGGTCATCTTTTGTTTATGATAAACACCACAGTATCTTGAAAACAGGGCAGTTGTGTAAACTCCCAGGCGTGTTAGAATCATCCGTGCTTATTTTAACAATCCTGCTGATAGGATTAAATGGGTTTAAAGATTAATGACTTTACTAGGGTGGGTTTCCTACATTTACAGAGTGTTTGTTGGCAAATAAAATTAGAATCAAATAACACAAGTTATAAGAAACAATTTTCCTTGTCAACAGTAGACAATTTTTTTAAACTTTTCTAGGGCGGTCACAATCTTTTATGTTGCCAAAATCCTGCCTGTAAATTTGTTTGTCAGATTTATTCTAGTCAAGCCAGGTTGAAGGAAAAGTCACTCAAGATGGAAGAAGTCAATTGTTCAATTCAAGATGGAAGAAGTAAGTCACCACTTCCCTAACACACAATGTCATGCATGAAAGAACGAAGTGCCTGGTCCCCTAAAGAATGGGAAGTTAAGACCATCCATCACAGTCATTCATTAGTGCCCTGTCCTTTGGGTACCATTGGCCAACTACATTCATGGTCAAATGTCCTAAGAGCTTAAGAAGTTAAGTCCTGAGAAGGGGTTATCACTTTGTGAGGCGTGTTAACGTCTAATCATTATGTTTTCTACACCTAAAACCAATATGTTAATTAAAAAACTAAGAAGTTAAGTCTTCTTTTAAGACAAAAAACAGAGAAAACCTCTAATCCTAGGTCAGCAGGACTGAAAGTGTGCTGTGCTGAATACAGTGCCAGGCGATGTTCCATGTTAAGTGTGGCAACCACTTCACACAACCTCCGCCCATGCTGAGACAGTTGAAGAAATTCAGATGCATGCACATGATGTATCTATGTGATCCTTGTAAGGAATGAGGTCAGGCTATCTATTTTGTCGAGTGAAAATAAACTACTTACATAATAGCAAGTAAAAGGCCATGTTAAAAAAATAAAAATTAAACATCAAAAGAGTATGTGTGTATGTGTGTACAGTGCTATGGATACACACACATATGCACATGCACACGGACATGCATTGGGTAACCACTAAAAAGACTAGAAAAGTGTGCCACCAATTGTTTTTATCCAGAATCTCCAGGGATGGAATTGGCCTAAAGGAGGAGCATTGCATCATTTTTCTGGATTCTTCTGTTTTATTTTAATTTCTTATCACTTTGATGTGTTTATTACTTGGCTCAGGCTGCCGTCACAAAATACCATAGACTGGGTGATTTCAACAACAGAAATGAATTTTCTCACAGTTCTGGAGACCACACATCTCAGATCGAGGTCTGGCAGGGTTAGTTTCTGGTGAAACCAGCTTTCTGGCTTACAGACGGCCACCTTCTCGCAATGTCCTCACCCGGCTTTTCTTTGGTGTCTTTTTCCCCCATCTGCCCCCCCACCTTACAAGGCCACCAGTCTTACCAGATCAAAGCCCCACCCTTATGACATCATCGAGTCTGAATTACTTCCTAAAGACCCGATTCCCAAATACAATCAGTCACACGGAGGATTAGGTCTTCACCATGACTTCAGGAAGCCACACGACTCAGTCCACAGCATGGACCTTATTAGCAGGCTGCCCAGTCCTTATTTCCATCTAACTCCCTCCAATCAGAGCGTTAGTTTTCTACCAGTACCTGCCTCCCATTTATAGCCAGGTGCTTGAAGGAGGGCTCAACCAGGTTTCTTGCTTTGAATTAGTATAGGAATGAAGCTAAGACCAAATTCCAGCCAAACACATGGGAGAGGCAGTCTTTTGGAAGATTCTGGAACAAGTCTCTTCGAAGAAAAAGCCCTAGACAGAAATGGTCACTCCACTTCCTAAAAACACTGCCAATCGAGATTTGAGATCTATACCTGCTGCCACCATCCCGCTACCAGTCTGGGTATAAAGTCATCGCTGAATATGGCAGAGGTCACCTGAGCCCCACAGGACTTATCAGGGGGATCACTTCATGGACGGTGGAGATGCCTGACCAATGCCCTATACACCTGAAGCTGAAGTAGAATAATATTGAATGTCAACTGTAATTAAATATGTATATATGCATAAATAGATATACATATATATGTATATATAGTCACAGGATGTGGAGTACAGCACAGCGAACATAGTCAATGGCACTGTAACAGCTACAGAAGATGTCAGAGGGGTAGTAGACTGGGGCGGGTGGTTATCACTCTGTGAGACGTGTAAATGTCTACTATGTTGCTCTGTGTACCCGAAACTAATAAAAAATAAAATAAAATGATGAAAATATAAAAAAGAGAAAACCTGAGTCCTTGAGGCTGTCACTGAATCAACCATCCTCCATCTGAACTTCCAGTCACATGAAACGATAAAATTTCTTGTTGCTCAAATTATTACAAATCAGAGTTTGGGCTACGTATAGCTGACATCATCATAAAGAATCCAATTGCTGAGAAATATTTAAAATCTTGAAATCTTTTTAAGGGCTTTTAAAAATCACTCTCTTAGAAATTCCCAACATATGAGTGTATTAAAGATCTGAAAAGTCCTATGGTTTAAAAAAAAATCCTATTGGATTTCAACCAGAGCACCCCACATTTATTTGATAACGGGATCCTTTTATTTTTCTCTTCAGTGAGTCCTATTATTCTCAACAACAAAAAAGAAGACAGTTGTTGAAGGACACCCCCAGGGCATAGCTGGGACAGACTTAGCAATATGCGAAAATGACAGAGTCTGAGTTGAAGAAAAAAGCAGCAAAAATCCCCGGGAAGGAAATGCTTGAGGGACTTTTAAAATCTGGGTTGGCCAATATGAAAAAAAAAAAAATTGTTGTTTTTTTCCGGCTGTGCTTCCCTGTGGTTTAATTCCCACCACAACCGCCTTTTGCCCCAAGTCTTCAGTAGAATTTGCCATGTGAACATTTACTGGTGCGTGCTGGGAATAAAGGGATGTTGGTTTTCCCACCAGATGTGGAGGTGAAGTTCAGGGGACCCCAGCAAGCCAGATGATTTTCCAGCCTTCAAGAAGATGTCCGTGTAATACAATATTTTGAAAATTTTCTAGGTGTACCTTGGGTGGGGGAGTTATGTTTGGGGCCTTTTCATCTGAGGAAGCGGATGAACTAAATGATGCTACCTACGTAGTAAGAGCAAATAAAAACCACGAAACCCTAGGAAGCACTGACACCACAGGACCTCGCCCTCAAAGCAGGCACAGAGATGGGGGCGTTTGTATACACATGTCTCATTTGGTCCACGATACCCACAAGCAAGCTCAACCAAGCACAACTCCAGAACACCCTACACACACGCCCTGCACAGAGGTACCTGTCAGCTACTTTTGATCCTTTTTGTGATTTTACACGTATTTGTGGGGATGGTGATTAACATCTTTCCCTATTAATTGATAAAAACCCATCAGGACGAGACCATATCTACTTCTTCTCCCCAACCCATCCCGGGGCCTACACAGTACCCAGCCTGTGGTGAGCTCCCAACACACGCGTGATGAAAGAATGAATCCATCCATGACTGAGACATTTAAAACCCCTCCTAGATCAACTGGAGAAATGAATCACTCATGCTTAGTGACTATAATAAAGCATAAATTTATTCCCATCGTAAAATAATGTCAACGCGTGGAAGAGAATATGTCAAAGACGGCATATTTGTATCAGGTGCTGCAGAAAGACCTAAATGACAAATCACAGAAATATATATCTTTCCTTACATATGTCTATTGCCTAAGGCCTTGCTAGCTTTTGCCTTTTGTGCCTATTTGGACGGGCTTGGGATTAAATCACCTTGGGGTGAATGTTCGGGCTCTGGCACTCCCATGGGAACACAGTCCTGACACATCTGCCCCTGATCCAACATGGGATCAGAAGTTCATTCTCTAATTCATCATGTCCCTTGGGTTATCACCAAGGTCATCAGAGGTTGAGTTGTACAACCGGCTGTGTTTCAGGAAGTTAGGTCTCCCAGTGAACAGGGACGTAAACAGCACGGATTTCCAGAATGCCCTACTTCTAAAACCATCATCACAGAAATCCAAAAGCACATTAAGTTGAACCACCTTTTTTCTCAGATATTGAAAGTGAAGCTCTAACGTGACAAATGAGAAGCAGAAGAAAACAACGTGGGAGAAAGATCCCGAGACTACAGCCGAGGAGACACTGTACCCTATGACTGTACATCACGCTTTTGTTTTTGCAAATGCCGAAGCACAGACCCAGGCGGTAGGATCTTGGAGAACCCTGAGGAAGTTGATTAAGGGGCTGGAATAATTGATATATGAGGAGAGAGGTTTTTGAAAAACCTCATTATGAAGCGACCCAGCCAAATGATGAGTTTGCTGAGAAAGTGCAGACGTACTTCGGGTTGGCACTCAGAAGCAAGCCCCAGAGCACGTGAGGAACAAAATGAATTGTTCCCACAGGATGTGAAGAGGAGTGAAAGGAAAACATTAAAAAATGGAGGAGTCAGGGCCCAGTGTCAGGACAAAATTCCTCACAGGAGAACGTGTTTCTCTGTCCAGATCTTCCCCCACGCCTGGCAGGCTCATCTCCACACAGAGAACTTGGAAGCAGACGCCAGTTACATCCTACTCTGCACCCCCTTTGGCCTGCCCAGCTCGTCAGAGCGCCCTGTCATTTCCAGTTAGTGTGACCGATGCAAACAGCTTTTGTGTTCATGATAGAGATATGGTTAGAATAAACATAGGAAATATTGCAAAATTAACAGGTTTTGAATAACCTTCAAAATCTGGCTGACAGGGAGACTTACACGAGAGAGGGTTTCCGGCCCCGTTCTTTACACACCGGTCTTCACGTTGTTGAGAAACACAGTCCCTTATTCTGATGTCTAACTACTCCACGTTCTCAGGGTTTTACAGAATCCGGAATGAGAGACTCACAGAGCCAGTCAACCTCTCAGTGCCTGTGCGCTAGTCTCGAGCATCTCCATTTTGCCACTAAGCAAAGGCTACTCAGAATGGACAGGTGGCCCCATCTCAGGTGAGCTGTGGGTTCAGGAAAAGCCACGAGGAGCCAGAGTGACACCTTCAGTTTGCCACCTTCCATTTGGAAAAAGAGTTCAATGGCTCTGTTGCATCATTCTGAAGTCCAATGAAATGAAAAAATCTTCACCTACGAGATCACAGTCTCCCATTTCTACAATTGTAATTTTTGGCCTCCATTTCTGTGCTTATACTCTGTCAAGGCGATGAGCCCTTCATGGGGTCATTTCGTCTCTGCTGGAAAAAGAATGCTTTGGGGAAGCTGGGCAATAATAAGAGACACAGCCACCTTCCTCTCAGTGACATCTCTAAATAGAGCCAGGGGAAGTAGTCCCATGTCGGGTGAAGAGGTTCCCAAGGATTCCTTAGACACCTATTACAGAAGCTGGTGTGATTAGGTCTACAGATAAATCAAGGTGATGTTATTTCTGGGCTCATAATGATGGATATTTCTAAACAATACCATATTTTACTTTTAAGAGACTTTTTAAAAACATTTTTTAGCTAAAGAAAAAGAAAAAAAATAAGTGTAAAATAAAATCTATTCTTTGTGTCTATCATGCCAGCTTTCAAAAGAGAGGTGGATGAAATGGATGGATGCCCTGAAGATCGCTAAACAAGAAGATATACATATACATATGATTGATCATAATATCTATACACACTATTATATAACCAACATTTGCATTTTTTACCAAGAATATATTTTTAGCATGTTTCTAAAACATGGATTTTAATGTCTACATTATATTTGATGTTATCTATCTACCATTCCCTACTTCATCACTACTCAACGGTTCGATTTTTAAGTTATTTCTAATCTTTTACTATTAGAATCAAGGTTGTCTCGATACCAATGTACACAGCTCTCTGATCATTTCTTTAAGAATAATTCTAAAAGTGGAATACCTAGATCAATGGAATTAAACCATTTTATGGCTTTTAATTCAGGTTGACAATTGCTGTGTATGAACAGACCTCTTTAACCATACCTTTACCAAAAATCAGGTTATCATTTTTTAGAATGGTCCATGTGATAGACAAAAATGTATGTGTTCTGCACCAGTTCTAGTCACGACACCCCACAGACACTACGTAAAGGGTAATTTTTTAGGCCTGACCCTGAGAGAGAGAAAACATTTTACAAACTCCCCTTCAAGAAACCTGGTATTATTTTAGAGCTCCTTTTTAAGTTGTTTGTCCTTTTCAAACAAAAAATACAAAAATAGAATATCTACATAATTCCACGGAGAATCCAAATACATTCAACAGTTAGCTTCCAACATACGCTCGCTCCTATTTCTGCTTTGAAAAACAGAATCATATTGACCCAACGACTAACTTTCCAATGATCTCATTTCAGCCTCTGCCAATAACTCTCACCAGGAAAGAACACTAATAACAGTACACTAGTTGGGGTGAGCATTGACGCCCTTCACAAACAGAATTCAGGAAGGCAATGTATAGGTTCTCCAAGCAACAGAAAAAAAAAATAATACATTGAATTTCTTAAAAAGCTATTTTATTTGAGTGTCTTGGAAACAACAGCTCTATAAATATGAAGTCATGTCATTAGAACACTATACTTCTAGTATCTTCAGAAATGTACGCCAGTTTGTGGGTGAGACAATTTGGAGCTGTAATACCCATGGCTACCAAGAGATGGCGGTAGGCTACACATGTGCTCAGGGTTTAGCAGCTACCGCCATCTGGAACTGCGGCCTTTCCTTCTTCTCCGCCTCACTGATTCTTGATTTTGTTTCAGAAACATTGGTTTCCTCCATCGCTATTGCCTGACCACTTCCCACTTTCCCACTTACCCTTGATTATTATAACTCTGCCACTGCACTAGTTAGCTTCATAACAGCATCCTATAATTGGGGGGACCTTGATATTAACTCTGAAAAGCATTTTTGGGGGGGATTCATTTGGCTTGAAACATGCCACATAAAATGGGATTATATAATGTGTGATGATGATCGCTGTGATTAGGATGGGCCATTTTCAAAGATAACCTATTTCGACCTCGAGCATACAGAGGTCTGAGGCTGCTTCTTTCCATTTCCGAGCCCTCTGGCTCTGGTAAAACTGTCCTCTGCACATGCTTTATGTATTTATTCTAGTCATTTAATCATTTCTGCTTTTAAGTATTGAGACAAAAAGTCATTATGCAGCAGTATGGTGTGGTGAAAACAGACTTGCATATTCTTATCAGGAGAACTGGAGTCTTACCTCTTCTACCTCTGCAAATTATAGGAAATCACCTATTTTAGACTCAAAGTCTCTATCAAGTAAGGGTATTTGAACGAGTACCTTCTACTTTCCCTTCTGCATAAAACATGTAAAGATTTTACGGAAATTAAAAACTTATTGCAATGTCCCAAAGAATCAGATTGTTTCACCATTTGAAAAGTAGAAATACAGAGGGTGCCAAAAAAAAAGCATACGCATTTTAAGAAAGGAAAAAACTGTATTAAAATTGTAAGACTCAATATATACCGATAACAAAAGATGACTGCAAGTCATGTTTGACTTCTGCAATTACAACAGGTGTTCAAAGTGGTTCCCATCGGAGTAATTTTAGTAGTTTTTTTTTCCTTTCTTAAAATGTGTATACATTTTTCTGGCACCCTCTGTATTTAAATTGCAAAAATTTTAGCAGTACTAAAGAATGAGGATATCCCAAGTAAAATATTTAGAAGAACCTCTGAGAGCTGCACTGGAAGAAAATGGACAGAGACCCTAGAAAACTCTTGGAAAAGGCCCCTACATGAGAGAAATAAGAATGCAAGGTGAAAGCAACATGGGAATCTTTTGGACAGGCACCAGTGTGATCACCTCCTCCTAGCACTCCTGCAGGTGAGAAGACCCCAAGTTAGCTTTTGATCACACACCCAGGAGAGTCAGCCATGATGGGAGCAGCTTCTCAGTGATACTGAAAATAGCATAGCCTGTTGCTTTGGCCATGGGCCCATTCTACATTCTTCTCCAGTTGCGAGATCCTTTAAACTGGTGAAATTATAACTACCAGGATTTCTTTCTTTCTCTTTTTCTTCTTTACTCTGACCCTGAAGATCTTGTTATGAAATATTTAAGACCTATACCAAACTCCAACATAATTCAGCCCATTTTTAAATTGAACTGTTGGTTTTCTTACTATTGGATTTTGAATGCTCTTTATGTATGCAGGATAAAACTCCATTATGAGATATGTCATTGACAAATATTGTCTCCCAGTCTGTGACCTCTATCTTCATTTATTTAATAGCCTTTAGAGTGCAGAAGTTTCTAATACTGACAGAATCCAATTTATTCTTCAGTATTTTATGGATTGTGCTTTTAACACTGCATCTAAAGAATTTGCCTTGCCAAAAGTCACAAAGGTTTCCCATATGTTTCTTCCAAAGATTTTGTAGCTGGAGGCTGCATGTTTAGATCTATTGTCCATTTTATGTTCATCTTAATGGTGTGAAGTATAAGCTGAAATACATCTTTTATATATGGATATCAAATTTTTCAAAAACCATATATCAAACAGAATACTGTTTCTACATGGACTTTGCCTATGCCAAAAATCAACTGGGTTTATTTCTGAACTGTCTATTTTGTTTCATTAATCTATTTGTTTGTCTTGCCATCAATATCACACTGTCTTGATTACTGGAGCTTTATGATATGTCTTAAATTATAGTATTGTTAGTCCTCAAATTTTGTTCTGTTTCAAAACTGCATTAGCTATTCTAGGTCTTTCATATTTCCCTATGAATTTTAGAATCGATTTGTCAAATTCTACAAAAAAAAAATGTCCTCACATTTTTCATTGGGAATACATTCAATCTATACATCAATACAAGGAAAATTGACATCTTAACAATATTGAATCTTCTGAGCCATGAGCTCTACCTATTTATTTAGATCTGCATAAATTTGTTTCAGCAATGTTTGTAGTTTTCCGTGTACAAATCGTCTGCATTTTTTGTCAGATTTATCCCTAAGCATTTCATAGTTTTGATGCTATTTAAATTGCATTTTGAAATCTTTATTTTCCAATGGTTTGTTGCACTATGTAGAACTATAATTTATTTTGTGTATTGATTTTGCAAAATTTACCTGGAACTTTGGTAAATTCACTAGTTCTTGTAGCTTTTTTATGTGTGTAGATCCCATGAGAAATTCAATGTAGACAATCCTATCATCTTCAAATAAAAAGTTTTACTTCTTTCTTACCCATGTGAATGTCTCTATTTTTTCTTCTTGCCTCTTTATCCTGACTAGAATCTCCAATACAATCTTGAATAGAAGTGGCAAGAATGGACATTCTAGTCTTGCTTCTGATCTTGAAAGAAAGCATTCCACCGTTCACCATTACGTATGATGTTACCTAATGTTTTTCACAGATATGATTTATGGAGGAAGTCTCTATCTCTAATTTGTCAAATTTTTATCAGGAAATGATGCTGAATTTTGTCAGATGCTTTTTCTATGTCTATTGGAATAAAATGTTGTTGGGTTTTTATAATTTTTTAATATGATAAGTTATGTGCAATGATTTCTGCAAGTTAAACCAATCTTGCATTCCTGGGATAAATCCCAATTGGTCTTGATCAATTGCTATCAATTTGCTAAAATTGGATTAAGGATATTTACATCTCTTGATAACAGATGTTAGCTGGTAGTTTTCTTTCCTAGTAAAGTCTCTGCCTGCTTTTGGTATGAGGGTAATGCTGGCATCACAGAATAAGTTGGAAATACTCCCTTTTTTAATTTTCTGGAACAGTTTGTGTGGAATTGCTAATATTTATTCTGTAAATGTTTGGTAGAAATCACCAGTGAAGCCATCTGAATCTGGACTTTTCTTTACGGTGTTAACTATGCATTCAAATATGTATTCCATTCATTTAATAAATGTAGGGCTATTTTGGTTATCAATTTCTTCTTGAATGAGCATTGGTAGTTTATGTCTGTCAAAGAATTTTTTCCACTTCATCTAAGTTGTCAAGTTTAGTGGCATAAAGTTGCTCGTAATATTCTATTATCCTTTTCATAGCGGTAGAACTTGTAGCAATTTTCTCTCTCATTTCTGATAATGGCAATTTGTGTCTTCTCTCACTTTTTTCCTAATTAGTCTGGAAATTTTATCAATATTATTGATCTCAAAGAATCAGCTTTAGATTCAATTGATTTTTCTCTATTGCTTTACTTTTGCTTTTTCACTGACTTCTACTCTGATCTTCCTTCCTTCCTTTTACTTAATTTGGGTTTTACTCTTTTTTAAAGGTGGGATTTGAGGCCCTTTATTAGATAGCCTTCTACCTTTCTTCTAACATGTGCCTGTGGTTCTGTAAGTTTTCTCCAAGTAGTATGGGGCATCCCAAATACTTTAATATACTGTGTTTCATTTTCATTTGGCTCAAAATATTTTCTATTTTATCTTGATTTCTTCTTCAACCATGGCTTCTTTAGAAGTCTGTTATTTAATTTCTAAAATTTGGAGGCTCTTCAACAGACCTTTCTCTTATTCATTTCTAATTTAATTTCATTGTGGTCAGAGAGCATACTGTATATCACTTGAATTCTTATAAATGTATTGTGACTGGTTTTATGGCCTATAATATTGTCTACCTTGATAAATAATCCATGTGCACTTGAAAAGAATGTATGGTCTGCTGTTTCTCTCTTGTTCTATCAATTGTTGAAAGAGGGTTATTAAAATCTCCAGCAACAATCATGGATATGTCTGCTGCTCCCCTCAGTTATATCCATTTTTACAAGTTTCTTGTGCTTGTGGTTTATTGAGCTTCTTGGGTCTCTGACTTCATAGCTTTCATCGTATTTAGAAGATGCAAGCCATTGTTTCCTCATATGTGTTTTCTGTCCTTTCCTCCCACCACAGACTCCAATTATATATAAATCAGGCTGCTTGATCTTGTCCCATGATTCACTGGTGCTCTCTTTTCCTTTTTTTCAATTCCCTTCTTTTCTCTGTGCTTCATTTTGGAAACTTTCTGTTGCTACGTCTTTGAGTTCACTTATCTTTTCTTCTGCCGTATCTAATTTACCTTAATTTAACCCAGTGTATTTACCTCTTGCACACGGTAGCTTTCACCTCTAGAAGTCCAATTTGGGTCTTTTTAAATATCTGGTGTGACTCTACTTAAACTTTGAACATGTGGAACATGATGAGAATACATTTTTAATGTTCTTGCCTGATAATTCTAGCATCTACCTCACTTCTCGGTTGTTTTCAATTTAATGTTTTATTTCCTGACAATGGGTAGCATTTTCCTGTTTCTCTGCATGTCTAATAATTTTTTATTGGATTCTAGACATTGTGACTTTTACTTTGTTGAGTCCTGAATGTTTTGCATTCGTATAAATATTCTGAAGCTTTGTCCCGAGATGCAGTTAAGTTTCTTGGAAACAGGTTTTCCTTCCAGATATTGCTTTTAGTATCTGATAGGCAGGACCAGAGCAATATTGAGTGGAAAGCTAACGGCCTCCCCGCTACTGAGGCAAGGTTCTTCTGTGTACTCTTCTGTGTTCCCTGACCCACAAATCATGGGGTTTCCCAGTCTGCCTTGGAGAACCAAGCAGGATTTCCAGCTGGGTGAGGGGACCAGGCATTGTTATTCCCATTCTTTTCTTTCTCTGGTCTTGGGTCGTTTCCTCACAAGCACGCACTCCTCGGTATCCAGCTGAGTACTTGAAGGAGCACCTCTGATGACCTCCAGGTTTTTGTTGCGCGTGTCTGTTGGGGGTGTGTGTGTGTGTGTTGCTGCGCCCTTCCTTCCAGTACTCTGTCCTATAGAGTCTAGGCACCTTGATGTCTCCAATCCTTAGTCCTATTTCTCCTCAACTCAGGCTGTTCCTGGGGTCTCTCTGCCTGCACTGCAACCTGGAAACTCTCTTAAGAAAGTAACTGTGATGATTTAAGGATATCAATTGGGGCTGACCGTCTTCCATTGCCTGATGTCTAGCATCTTTAAAAACACTGTTTTATACATTTTATCTGTAGCTTGGTTTTGTTTCAGGTAGGAAGATACATCTGAATCCAAGTTCTTCCTTCTTGGCCTAAAGCAGAAGTCATGTGCTTATTTTTAATATAGCTTAGGTCAGACTGAATTTTGAACCTAACTTTTCCTATTCCATATTTTATCATAAGCTAGTACCACTGGCAAACATCGTTTCTAATCTATTTTCTGTTGTGTGTGTTGTTATATATTATAATGTATAAATATGTCACTTGTAGTATGCGTTCCCTGTTATCAGACTTTTTTCTGGCTGTAATATTTCCAATTATAAATAATACAATGATTGGAATTTTTATGCATAAATCATCACGCACCATTCACAATGATTCTTTCGGACAGATTTCAGGAAGTGACAAAATTGGGTTAAGGAATGAGAATTTTTAGAAAAATCTTGATATATATCACCCCATTGTTTTCATGAAGGTTTTATCAATCTACATTCCTGGCAGCAAGTGTGAGTGCTGTTATTGAATCCTCACCAACGACAAATATTATCATTTTTCAAAATCTTTACCACTCTGATTTGTGAAACGGGTTCCTTGATATAAATTGTGTTTCTCTGATTATTGGCAAGTTGAATATTTTTACGAGTTTATCGGGTTTTCTATTTCCTCTTTGTGAATTATGTATTCCCATGCTTTCATTGTCTTGTAAGTATTAGAGGGTTCCAAATCAATTGTGTGAGCTCCCTGCCATACATTCCAGACATATAGACACCCACCATTTTTTGGTGCTCTTTTTGCCTTTGCACTTGCTTCTGCCTGCAAGGTTCTCCTTTTACAACCTTAGCACGTTAGAAACTCCTTCCCTATTTCAAACCCAAAGCTGCCTTCTCAGTGAATACCTCCCTGCCAGCTCCTGGGTAGACTAAAATCGTCTTTCTTTGAACATCCTGCCTGTATAGCGTTTATCTTATCGGTTTACATGCTAATGGTACATGTAGCTGTAAATTCCTTGATGGCAAGGACTATGTGTTTTCATTTCAGAGCCCACACATCTCTGCTAATAATAAGTGCCCCAAAATACTTACTGAATGAATAAATGATTAAAAGAGTGCAACTCAGACAAGCCAAAACAACAGTGTTCATTCATTAAACTGGCATTTATTGAATACCTACTGTGTACCACCTGAAAGAAACTCAAAAGCTAATTCATAATAATTCACTTCTTTTAAATGGCAAGCTATTGTTTGGGGCCACTTTTCTCATTGGTTCTGTTGACTATAATTAATGATCACAGGAGATTAATATTAAAAGAGCACTATAATTGAACTTAGACAAAAAGCCTCCAATCTGTTCCCATCCTGCAATCTCTGTCTAAATCCTTAAAAGCAGCGCACTTTAGATGGCTATCCATCTGCATAATGGCTTCCTTTGCACCCTTTCCTTTCCAACTAATTGAGTTGGCTTGTCTCTGCTAAAGAAGCACATCTCCAGAAAGTGCACCCATACACAGGCTCACAGGAAAAGCAGTGTTTCCTTCCCCACTCCAAATGCTTTATAAGTTGTTGTGTCTGAGTGTGGAATGAATCCCTGAAGAAGTTGATAACAGCCTATGAGAAATATCACCTCCCTCACAGCAAAGGATGAAGTCACAAGCCTGTCCCCTGGTAAGGGTCTTTCCATACCTCCCCCCAGTTCTTCAAATCCACTCTCCCACACACTTGTGGGAAATGTAAAGTCCCAAGTCCGTCTCAGGCACTAGAGGAGTCCTCTATGCGTTGCCAGGAAAGCTCTCCCGAGTGCAGGGACCACTGAGGCCAGGGCCCAAAGCAGAGGCCCTTGTTGCTCAGCTTTCAGGGCATTTCCACATAAAGGCACTGCGGAAAGCATTTCCATAGAAGAGGAAGCTGGCCCATTTCAGAATGGACCTTTCCAACCACGTGGCATTGTTAGTGTCGCCAGAAACCGTCAATGAAACGAGGACCGGGTGAACCTTCTGTGGGTTTCAAATCCCCATGACAGGCAAACACAATATCGTGACGTAAATGTTCCAAGTCCTAGGTCAGGCCATGGTGATTGTGCTTTGTGCAGGACAGCATCTTCGAGAAACGAACCGTGTCTTGAGATTAGGAAAGGAGGCGTGGTTCAACCTCTCTGGGTTTCACTGACCTCATCTAAAGATGAAGAAGTTGGACCAACATATCCCAAAGGAACTTCCAACTTTAGAGCCTATGACTCAAAGATCTGTGACCGGCTCTAATCAGGGCGAGATCACTGGCTTCCCAAGAAGATGAAAGGGATTTAAACCAACAAACCTACTTGCCAAGGTTTAATGCATGCAGGAAACTATTCATTGCACCATCAGCTACAAGCTTGGAGGCAGGTGGCAAATGCACTAATCACTGTCAGTAAGTTGAGTTTGTGTTGGATATGCCCAATATCCGCACGTGGGAGGCTGGGCTGGAATTTTTTTGTCCCTGTTGCAAGGTATTTGAGCCCAAGAGATTGGGAGCACACAGCTTCTGAACCCCCAATGTGAGCCCATGCCCCGGAGCCCACAGAGTGTAATTATATTGAACAGAGAGCAGGAAACGTCACAAAGCCATTAATTGGGGTGAGCAGGGGAAAATGAATGCCCAGGGAGAAATTCAGTATCTATTTTGAGAAACAGGAAAATTTGCTTCTTTGTCTCAGTGACAAAGGAGCTGAGTCATCTAATCGCTCATGATCTCAGGGAAACCTATTAGCTTTGGTTGAGTCCCTACTCATCTGTCAGCCACGAGGATCAGATACAGGGGAATGGCGGGATGGTTGAAGAAAGCCCAGAAAGGCTGGCTCTGGGAAAACACAGTGATTTGGAGGGGAGAGAAAGGAGGGGCAGGACGTTGTTTACAGCCCGTAAATTGAGGATGAAATCACCAGAAAGAGCTGCCAATGAAGCAATGCCCAGTCATCCTACGCTCAGGCAAAGCTCCAACGCCGAAGCTGTCCCGAGCTGGGGTCTCTGAAAGGAGACAGTCACCTAACACTAGTCTAAGCACAGGGAGTAACTGTGCAGACACCAGGAGACTAGGCTGGAGAATGTGCTCAGGAGGCTTGCCGGAGACCCGGCACATCCATCTCCTCCCGCTCCCAAGGTGTTGAAGCCCAGGGGAGCACACAGCCTCCAAACCCGATGGCCCCCAGGGGCCCCTGAGCCCAAACAGTATAAATCAGAGCATGAGGCTCCTGCTGAAAACCTGAAAGGACATTAAGAGGGTGCGAATACTGGAGAGGCTGTCCTCTGGGAAGGTGAGGCCAGTGGGGTGGCAAACAACACACTTCCTGTGCCCTTGGGACAGCTCCAGAGGAAATGAAGGTGAGTGACAGAAGGAACCGCCTCAGCCTGTGGGGGAGGCTGAATCCCCTTTCCCAAAGCATGGTGCACCGGTCAGGGAATACAATGGCGATTAAGCAGCAGCAGCTGCCAGGAAGAACGAGCCATTTCTGATCGACTCTGAGGTTTCGGAGGCAAGACCCGACTGCAGAGTTTTAAGTCCTGGGAGATACACCAATGACCACAGCTGATGACCGGGCTTCAAAGGTTGGGTCAAGTATACAGTGTTAGAGTCCAACAGGCTCAGTGGGGATGTGGCCGTGCTTTGCAAATGGTCAAGTGGACAAGCAACAGCCATGGTCACTATTATTACCGAAATCCCCAGGCCCATTCCTGGAAATGAGGGAACAAGGCTGCGGCTGCAAGAGAAGGTGTTGAGACAAGAAATGAACGCAAGCTCTTCTAAGGTCACAAGCTGAGTCACTCACTGATAAGCAATCCATCTTTGCCTCAGTAAATTTTCCTACTTAGTGCATTTGGACAGCTCAGAGACAGCTGGAGTGCTGATAAACAAGCTTGTCCACAGTACAACAAGCTAGTAAGAGCTAGGTCACCCTGGCCCGGTGTCATCCTTCCCTCCCTATTTCTATAAAAAGCTGCCCACTAACTTCTAAAGCCCTCGCTGAATCGAAGATCAGACCAAATCCTGGTAGCCCGTCCCCCGTGGTAAACAGTTTTAAGGTGAACACCGCCCCTCGCGTCCCCTCCAATTCAGACCTTTCCTTTCTGCCAATCTCGTCAGGTCCCCCACACAAGGCTAAGCAAGAGGAAGGAGACGCCAAGGTTTCCCTTCCCTCTGGTGAGTAGGACTTGGTTTTCTCTCCGGCTGGTTGCTACCTCTCCCTGGCTTAGAGTGCATTCTCTCCCGGAAGTCCCCACAGTCCCTCACTTCAGAGTTCCCGACAGGCCTGTCATATTGACTCCCAGACAGGTTGAGACATGACGGCACCCCACAGGTGGAGGTAGCTTGGGATCAAGAAAGTGCCTACTATAAATAAATAGAAAGTGCCTACTATAGCACCCACGGAGTAAAGGCTGGCTTTTGTTCATTCCCAGATACGTTATTCACTACACAGTATTGTTTCTAATTGAATTAAATGAAGGGCCTATGACAGTCCAGGCCCTTGGGCAGGTCCTGTGGCGAACAGCAAGCATGTTTAGCTTTAGAGAGTTTAGAATTTAGAGGGGAGAGAAGACCCTCAGACCAACAAGAGTCCAGAGGTGAATCTGATATACCGGGTACGGGAACAGCAAATATGAACGAAGGGCTGGGAAAGCACTGAGAAGATGCCTTCTGCCCGGTGAGCTGGAGCAGGTGCCAGAAGGCAGGGCCTGAAGCATGGGGAGAACGTCTACCACTCAGGAAGGCAGCCAGGCCATTCCAGCGGAAGGGATGCTGATGCAGAAAGACCTGAGGCAGAACAGGGCACGTCACGTGCGGGAATGATTGGCTAGAAAGAGAGAGGAGTGGAGAAATGACAGATGAGAACGGAAATGGAGACTCGGACACATTCTTGATTGCTCTGAAGTCCAGGAGGACGAGCAGAGGCCTGCAGGAGTCGTTTAAGTCAGGCCACTGCTCCGACGAAGGTCATGGTCGTGAGGGAACAGGCGTGAGCCAGGACAAGCGGATGGCAGTCAGTAAAGCTGTGCCAGCATGGTGGGTATTCGGGAAGTGAGGAAGGCCTGGGAGAGCCGTCTCTGCTGGGCAGAAGAGCTGGCACCAGGCCGCGGAGGGAAGGTGTGCAGTATGTGCTCCGGTCATAAATCTTGCCCTGAGTACTATCTGGAGACAGGGCTTCAGTGGAGGACAGCTGCACAACTAATTTTAGGTCTGTGCTTGAGAAGTAGGGCAGGTTTCGTCTCCGGGGCAAGGAGGAGACACAGTGACACAAGACTGGGCACCTGTTCCTACAAAGGCAGCCCGGAATAACTCGCCCGAAGCGTCCGAGGGCTGCCCCGTGTCCCCTGATGTGGGACTGCAGCCCCTTCCGGGAAGCCCTCTTCACACCCACAAGAGAACTCAGTGGGGTGCGTCTTAGTCACATTTGGGGGATGGAGTTCCCGGGAGCAGGTGAGCACTGGCAGAAACTTCCAGCATCTGCAGGTTCTCCTCTAGTTCTGCTGCCTGATCTGAAGCGGGCAACCGAGTAGCCAGCAGGATGTGTACGAACAACGGTTCACACTATCACACACATCCAAATTTACAACATCCCCACGCATTATTTCTTAACGCCCCCAACAAACCTGAGAGGAAGACCCTGCCATTCACACACTGAGAATCGGCTAGAAAATGCGCTCGCTACCAGGCAGGTCTTCCGCCTTTGTTCCTATCTTGTCGTTGGGGGCCGGGGGTGAGGTAGAAAACAAGGCAGCTTTGGGAGAGCATTCAGAACCGGAGGGAAACAAACATTTGTTTAGCCTTTGAGAGGAAATAGCCATTGGATTGAGGAGAAAGACTCCCCTCTCATTAAGCAAATTGTTCCATGACTATGAGCCATTTAGACGGTAACAGAAATTTAAACAAACTTTAACAGCTTATCACTGTCTTACATATGGCGGTTTAGAAATAAAACGCTGGAAATAGACTGTGTAAGAGACTCCAGTGGTGGTTTAAGAGCTAAGGCTCATGTATCAGATAGGCTTTAAATCCTAGCTCTGTCACTTAAATCCCAGCATGTTACTTAACTTCTTACAGTGTCAGTTTTTTTTTCCCCTGTAAAATTGGGCACAGCAATAGCACCTGCCTCGCAGAGTACAGGAGACAATCAAACGAGGTAATGCATGCTAAGAGCTGAGCACAGGGCAGGGAACATAATAAATGCCACCACAATGACAGCTACGTTGTAATGGTGGCGAAAAGGCCTCTCTTCTATGGAGGTCTGGTTTTAATTTGTCACTTGGTTCAACAAGGGGAATCATCTTGCCCAAATTTTACAGAAAAGACCAGAAATGTAGAAATATGCCCTCAGTCCCTGAAAAGGTACCTTTTGTCATTGGTAACAGCCACCCTTGTTAATCCCCAACGCTATGTTCCCATCTTCCCATGGCACCTTCATCACATCTATGCATGAATTCAATTCTTTTTGCAGGAGAAAAAGAACAACCAAGAGAGTAACTAGTGTGAGTGTCCCAGAAGTGGGCTTCTGTGCTTTGTTGCTTACTCTGCATGTAGTGGGAAGACAATAAAAGCTACCAGGACCCCAAAAGGAAGGGGTCTAGTGCCAAGATGAGCTGGGAAGGGCTTCCTAGAGAAGCCCTCCAAGTAACTTGGCACCCAAGTGGCAGAGACGAGATGACTGAATGAGACTCATATGTGGATGGGCCCAGCAGGCATCCCACAGATTTTCCATAATTTGGGGGAGCAACCACACACTCCTGAGCTGCCAAACACATGAATGGCAGCGGATCAAAGACTCGTTGTGAATAGGACAAAAAGGTCAAGTTCGTGGACTGGTGACCAAAGAACACGTCTACTGCAGACGTCCACAGCCCCAATCACACAGATACAAATGGACATCAATGGAAGTTTAAGATGGAAATAAAGGAGAACTACTGAAAAATCAGGAAAGTGAATTTTTTCTTTCCTTCCCTGAGTTTGTGACTCTGACGTTTTGTCCTTACTAGATGAGGAACCCTTAGTAGAATTTAGTTGAATCCCATTTTTGCAAGACATTTGCACTTTAGATGGGAGGTTTCTAAAATGAGGTACATTGAACACTGACTACCACCAAAACAGTCACCTCCCAATAAAAACAGTTCGCTGAGCAAGTCAGTTGAGGAACAGGGAATATACCACGCACCCATCTCGGATATCCGGAATGTGTGTTGGCTCTACACAGGCTCTGAGGAATCTTCCCGTAAAGAAATCGACCTAACTTTGTTTAACCAAGTATTTCTCAGTGTATTTGGTGAGGAACTTTTTTTTCTTTTTTTCTTTTTTTTTTTTTTTAAGCTGAGATATAATGTATTTCACTCTAGGAAATGCTGGCGTGGAGAGCTGCAGGTGAGAATAGATGATAATGGCATTACCGTGGTGACCCAAGAGAAAAATAATCAGGTGGAACATGAGCCTAAGATTGATGCTGGGATGCGGAAAAGATCGTGGCGGGGCATGGAAATGCTACTTGGCCAAACGACCCCATATATCTTGGAAATTGGCTGAATCTTTTCTAATACTCTTTCAAGGTCCTCGCTGAGTCACTCCCATAAATGATGGATCTTAATGGGTCCAAATATCTCTAAAGCCTTCGTGTCTAACTGTCTCCCTTTTTAAATTTGTGATTCACTCCCCTCCAGCACGCCAGGCCAGAGCGAATGGCTGAGTTTCATTATCCAATCATAAAAAAACATCTCAAAACCAGCAGACACCCATGGTGGACTACTCGAAGGCCCAGATTTCCGATCAGAAATGTAACTAGCTGACTCTTTCGAGACCCTGAGGAAGGTCACCCTTCCCTGTCATTTCTGGACTGTTTTGTAAGAAATATACTCACAGTGGTGGTGTTGCTATGAGTAAAAGGAAGACCTGAGGGCTTCAGGCAGAAAACATGGGCTTTTAAGTCAGAAAGATCTGGACTCAAATCCCAACCCTGCCATTTCCTAGCACTGTGATTATGGATAAGGCTCTTTCCACATTTTCGTTTCCTCATCTGAAAACAAGGATCATAATATATCCATTCAGGGTTGTGGTGAGGATGAGAGGAAAGGACCCATGGGTGGGGAGAGAGTTAAGTTGAGAAAGGATAAAGTCATGGTACCGTATCTACTAGAAGTCATCACTCAGCTGAACTGGAAGTACCACGAGAGTGTATGTGAAGCCAACTCCATCTCTGCAGCTATTACACCGATTGCAAAAGTGCTTTAAAACAAAACAAAAAAAAAAGCACTCCCTACCTGATTACTCGGGTGTGCTTCTGGGTATAGGGCGTGATGACCTTGAAAAGCAGTTCCATCGCTCCATTGATTCCCAGCATGGCTCCCGTGGTCACTGAGAAAGACACAAGCACAACAGTTATTGAACTATCTGAACCAAGCGTTCTTTTCAGCATTACAGAGTGAGCCCAAAAGCCGGGGGAGGTTCATCACCGTCCTTACCGAAGGCAACTTAACAACAGACAATCTAGGGTCTTTTCATCCCTGGCTTGGAAGTCAAGGTCACCTATTAGGTGGGTGCAAAAGTAACTGAGGTTTTTTTTGCAATTTCTAACCATTTAAACCGCAATTATTTTTGCCCCAACCTAATAAAAAGCACACGGTATCTTCTGATACAACCTTCTTTCCAAAGGGAGTCCAAGCCATGAGATTATAGTTTTCATTTTCTGAGGGCCCATTGCACCTCTCCATTGTATTCTTAATCAGAATAGTCAAAGCAATTGCTGAAAATTACAAAAGATTTTTCTGTAAGTGGACCTTTGTGTTTCTGGCAATGACTTTACTTCAAGGTGTTTCACCAACCACCAACTTCCCATATGATGTAGACACACATGCACATGTACTTAGGTACACACACACACACACACACACACACACACACACACACTGCCAGTATCTTAAGCAACACTTTCTCAGACATATTCTGCCATTTGGAGAGTTCACAGTGAAGAAACGTCACAGATGGATGGGCTAAGGTGCCTTTAAAACTTTAACAGGTAACCTAATAAAGAGGTTGGCGCCCTTTCTTTTCCACCCTGGTTCCAAATTCCGCTACAACTTTTGTACTTGGATCTCCTATAAATGAGGCTGAGACTGGACTCTGCCTCTAGCTGTCATCATGTCAAAAGAAGAATTAGTTTTCCTGGTCAGAGGTAACTAGGCTGAGAAATTTTTGCCTTTTTGCCCAGTTGGATGGTTATAAAATCATAGTCATTTATTAGGTTGGTGCAAAAGTAATTGCGGTTTTTGCAATTATTTTTAACCTTTTAATTCGCAATTACGTTTGCACTAACCTAATATTTGCATAATAGAAAGAAACTCAAAAGGGTACCTGGTCATCCCAGTGGTTTCACATAAGTATTTTGGACACAAAACCTCTGGATATCACTTTCATCTCCAAGGATGCCCTAGTGTCTCGGAAATATCCCCAGTCCCCACTCCGCTCAGTTCACTTTAGGGAGAGCTCAGGTCATGTCAGAAAATAAGAGGAACCCACAGGATACAAAATGCAGTCAGTTTGGCAGGGGGCAAAAGTTTCAGCAAGAGAAGGAAAGAAAGTTATCTTCTGAGGTTCAGCTCAGTCGTCTCTTCCCTCCACTGCCCCGGTGCTATACAACAGAACCAGCCGTGTTCCAGGAAATATGAGAAGGAACAAGGGGTCATGGAAAAGCAAAGAGGGAAAAACAAGAGAGGCTTACACTGGCTTGCTCCAAGCTGCGGGAAAGGAGGATAAATGGAAATCTGGAGGCATGAATCTAGTTCATCCCGGTACAGCCCACCAGAGAGAGGCTGAGGCTGACATCCCAGCTATTACAAAGAGGGCATGTCCCTGGCATTCCCTCTGTGCACGTGTCCCTCCTGAGACTGGTACAGGCAGTCATCTCCTGGATCAAAATTCAGGGATTTGGCACCCCAGCCCTGCCCATCAATCTTCCACTCTCATGGCTACTAACTCAGTTCTTCTAAAGTGGGAAAACAGGCTCGAGCAACCTCTTGGCAAATATTCAGCAAAATTCTAGTACCCCGTTTCCCCGAAAATAAGACCTAGCCAGACAATCGGCTCTAATGCATCTTTTGGAGCAAAAGTTAATATAAGACCCAGTCTTACATAAGACCTGGTATTTATATATTATATTATATCATATCATATTATATTATATTACATTATATAAGACCCAGTCTTATATTATAGTAAAATAAGACCATGTCTTATAGTAATTTTTGCTCCAAAAGGTGCCTTAGAGCTGATTATCTGGTTAGGTCTTATTTTCGGGGAAACACGGTAGTAAGTGCAGTTAGGGAGGAGAGAGTGTTAAGAGCGTGAATTCTAAAATGGAAGACTTTAGACTGGGAATTGGGAAAAGACAACAGTAAGAAATCCTCACTGAGTTTGCATGCTGGATGCCTGCCCAAAGTTAGACCTCTGGCAGCGCTATAAATATCCCCATTGGCCATCTGAGAGCTGCCGAAGGGTTCACTGGCTGTCACAGGCCCATTCTGGTTCCAGCCAACTCCTTCTGCAGCTTGGAGCTGTTTAGAAAGCTTGCTGGACATTCAGCAGTGGCTAACAATTCACCCAACAGACAGCAATCCATAGGCTTCCTGAACTCTGCTTGCCTCTCACCGGCAAAGGCAACATAGAAGATGACAGTATAATTTCTAAAATATTATAAGAAACAGTTCATTGGTACGACACATGTAGTCTTAGAATATGAGACAAATGGCCACCTCCTGACACCCACAGACAAATCCCAGCACTTTTCAGAGCTCCCTGGTATAGGAATTCTTCAAGATCTCTACAACCAATATACTCGTATATAATCAGGAAGATAAATTATTCAGCCTAATTATTCTTTAAGAAAACAAAATGAGATGCTTCCAATTTGTTGGAAAGCTCCAAATGGGGGTAGCGTACCGTCTGGATACTCATTAATGAGCATTTGTCTCAAAGTCACAACCCCTCACTTCCATTTTCCTTTATTAGAGATGGGTTTGTACAGATCCTTTCAGCCTCTCCCAAACATCCTCTGATTTTTCTGGTCAACATATATGAGCGCTAGGGGTTCCATCTGTGAACACGGAGTTAAGAATCTATCTCATTATTTCCTAGAAATACTTCCTCATCATGGGGTCCCCACGCTTGTTAACAGAATTAACCAATGTACCTACTATTTTAGTAGTTCTGAGCGTAGTTAGGAAAAAACATCACCTACTTAGTCCCTTTATGTGTGCTGTTCCTAGTATTCCAAAGGACGAAGAGGAAAGAGTAGAGCAGGGAAGAGAAACCAACACTTATTAAGGAACTATTTTGTGGCCACCATACCTACAAACATGATTTTGCTTATCAGCTACCAAGTCTCTGAGCTCTTATTACTACTTAATTTTATGAAGGAAGAAACTGAGGTTGAATTGTAAGTGTCCATGTCTATACGACTCTTAAGAAATGAGGGCCAGCCCGGTGGCTCAGGCGGTTGGAGCTCCGTGCTCCTAACTCCGAAGGCTGCCGGTTCAATTCCCACATGGGCCAGTGGGCTCTCAACCACAAGGTTGCCAGTTCAACTCCTCGAGTCCCGCAAGGGATGGTGGGCTGCGCCCCCTGCAACTAGCAATGGCCACTGGACCTGGAGCTGAGCTGCACCCTCCACAACTAAGACTGAAAGGCCAACAACTTGAAGCTGAACGACACCCTCCACAACTAAGACTGAAAGGACAACAACTTGACTTGAAAGAAAGTCCTGGAAGTACACACTGTTCCTCAATAAAGTCCTGTTCCCTTCCCCAATAAAATCTTTAAAAAAAAAGAAATGAAACCAGAGTCAAACCCAGGTCTTCCTGGCTCCAAGCCATGTCCTGTTCTTTAGAGAGCATTCCATCTAAGTAATTGTCACTTTAGTTCTGCAGCAAAGGGGCTTGGGAAGGTGAAATAAAAGTCTGTGCTCATTATATGTGAGATAGGAGGTATAGAATCGAGTCTATTAATAAGAACTATCTCCATATGGAGGGTTGAAGCAGCATGCGTTTTGGAGCTAGAAACTCAGCCCCCATGACTTATCTGTATGGACTTGGACTCAAGCAGTTACTTCACTCTTCATTTTCTTTTTCTTGGCCATAAATCGAGAAGTCTAAACACAGCATTGTTATGATAACCAGAAATCATCCAAATCAGGAGATGGCAAGTGACTATCCACCTACATGCTCTGTGATATGTGCCTTGTGACCTTAAGGACTATGTTTGACAGCACCATGAGGTGAAATTTGGTGAAGGACGTTGTGATAATGAGTAACTTCTGGAACATCGTGGGGAGGTTTGCGCTGGGAGGATCGTTACTGACAGGTGGAACATATCACACGGTGCCTTGAATGGGATAAGGACTGAATCAAGTTTGCTCTCTCCTGTCCGGGACCTTTTTCACCGGCAGTACTAACAGATAGGCCTAGAGTGCTCGAATGTGTGGTTCGCAATGGAAAACAATCTTGACGTCTACATTTTGCAACAGGCTCAGGAGTTCTGCCTGGTTGAAGAGGAGACGAAGGAAAAACGTCTCACCTCTGCAGCCTCCAGCACACAAGGTTCCTCATGGGCTGTGTATCTTTTTGGGGACCACATACCTTCCTTCCAACCATACCCCCAAAGGGTTGCCAGGTGGCCCAGCCCCAGGCTGGAGGCCACCCCACAGAGCCACCACTGAGTCACTTACCACTAGAGGCGAACACCCGCAGAGCCCAGAGGCAGTGGAGGAGGTTCTGGCTGTGGGACAGGTTTTTCCTGGTCAGAATCAACGTCACATCCAGTGCTTCCAGTTCCAGCGCCTTCTGTCCAAACTTTTTATCTGCGAACACAGATCAATGCACCTTAGTTGTGTTGCACATTCATTCTGAAGGTTATACAATGTGTGGGGAGAGGATGGCAAAGCTGATGGCGGGAAGAAGATGAGCACGGCCAATGAGACTTATCGGAGCTACTAGAAAAATGCCACTAAGTATGTCCCCCTTAGAAGCAGCTGGCTCAGAAAATCTAATTCAGGGGATACATATGGTCCATTATTCTTGAAATAATATTTACACGAAGGCTTGTGGGTTGTTTGACTTGCATCCCCTAACTGTGAGGATGTTTCTGGTTGTCCTCAAACATGAACTACAGCTTAGGAGGGTATAAATTTCTTTAAGACAGTTCTAGAATTAAGGCTACTTACATTACGTAACATTAAAATACAATGGGTGGACCTAGATTGGATTCTCCTTGGAACATGTCTGTAAAAGACATGCTGGGAACATTTGGAGAAACTGAAATGAGTCTCAATTATGCATTCATTGTGAATTTTGTTAGATTTGTAATCGTGGTGTTGTGGCTATGTAGGAAAACATCTCTTTTTGAAGAAATGCACTCTAAAGTATTAGGACCAGAATGCTACCTATAGTTTTCCTTAAAATATTTCAAATAAAACTAAATAGGTGAAGGGAATATGCCAAAATGTTACCAGTGGTTAGATCTAAGCAGCAGGTATATGAGGTCATCTTTCTATATGATAGAGAACTTTATGACAAAGAGTGAAAACACAATTTAAGAAAAAAACAATTTTCTCCCCAAATTTCTCTAAATTATTGATCCAAACGACCTGCTATGTAGTGTTGCAGTAAGTCATTAGCATTTCAATAATTAATGAAGAAGAATAAAAAGAAGGGGAAAGTGCCTTTTATTCTATGTTCCTAGCTCCCACCTGTCACATTTGTTTGTGCCCTTTCCATTTGTTTTTGCAGGAATACAATCACTATCAGATTCATCACAGGTGGAGCTGAATAAAATAGAAGCAATATCCTAACCCACTATTTGCCAACATTTACCTCTGGACCAAAGGACACCAGCAAAGAGATCGAGACTCAATTCATATGACCCATCCCTCTTATCAGGAAAAAAAAAAAAAAAAGGTATCTGGCTCCACTCCTGAGCAGACAACTTCATTTCTGTTCCGTTCAAGTCAGCCCCTGGCAACATGAATGTCAATGTCAAGAACTACAATCTCTCGGTGACAGAAGCTGTGTTGATGTAATTATGACAACAGTAATATCAAGTATATACCCTGAAAATCAATGCCCTGCTGTAACTTCCGTCTCTCTCTCTCTATGAAACCTACATGACTCTTGTGCGTCGGGCCTCTTGAGCCACGTGCTGAACACGTGACATACAACACCTCACTTAAACCTCACGGCAACTCTAGAATTAAGTCCTGATACCTCCATTTTGTAGACGAGGGCCCCGAAGCTCAGAGTTTATGTAAAGTCGTTCAAAGGTCAAACAGCGAAGAAGTGTCAGGGCCAGGTCTGAAATCCAGATCTGACTTCCGAGCTTAGATTATTCACCACGGGGGTATATATCGTGTCTCTTCGGTCTTTTCCTCAACTTCACTTGCCCCACTCTGCTTTGCTGACCTCTCATCCTTCAAGTTTTGGTTGAAAGGTCAGCTCTCCCTGCATCTTAGAGTAACCTCACCCTATTTCCCTCACAGCTATCATCTGGTTCATCATTTGTTTCCCTTCTGCCCTTCCCCACTGGAACGCAAGCTCCATGCGAGAGGGTCCCTTCTCTGTCCTGGTCACCATGGTGCTCCCAGAGCCTAGAATCGTGCCCACCCCCAGGAGACATGCAGTATATTGACCTGAATAGTCAATGAATTTTATTGTTTTTGTCTGGAACTCGCTCATGCAGGTGCTGGTTGATGCCTCAGTCTCCATTTTTTGTGGAATGGTACATGAACACAAAGCAGACCTCCAGACATGGAAAAGAAAGTGTGTCGCAGAGCTCCGTGCCCTTGGCGGCCACTGCTGGCACTGGGTATCAAAGGTCCATCTTTCAGAGGACCCGAAGCTTCTCGATTGTGACGTAAATGACTCTACACAACTGGACTTTAAATGTCACGACTAGTTTGCAATGTTTCCATACTTCCTGAGCAGCCAGGCTTTAGGATTTTCGGAAGGTTTTTCAGGGTCTTCCCTGGAGAAAGCGAAATGGGTACGAAGCTTAAATGGAGAGAAGCCTCGGCCCCCATCTTCCCTTCAGAGAGAGAAGCTCCACTTCTGTGTGACTGATTACAGTGGATTGAAAACTGTCCCTCCAAAATTCATCTCCACCAGGAACCACGGAATGTCATCTTATTTGGAAATAGGGGCTTTGCAGACTTAATTAGCTAAGATGAGGACATCTGGTACTGGGGGTGGGAGGGGCGCTAAGTCCAGTAGGACCAATCTCTTTCTAAGAAGAGGAGAGCTCACAGAGAAAGACACACGGACTAGATGCCATGTGGAGCTAGAGGCAGAAATTAAACTGATGTGTCTGCAAGCAAGAAACATCGAGGGCTGCTGGAAACCACCCGAATCTAGGAGAGAGGCATGGAAGAGAGCCTCCCTGAGAGCCTCCAGGAGGAACCAACCCTGCCGACACCTTGCTAGTGTACTTGTGCCCTCCAGAATTCTGACAGAATGAATTTCTGTTGTGTTGAGCCACCCACTTCACGGCAATTCATTTCAACAGCCTCCAAAACGAATGCGCTTATACAATGGACTTCCATGGAAGATGCGCTTTGTAGACATGTTCATTTTGAAAGTGATTGGAAACGACCGTGGCACGTCTCTCCTGCGTCCCCAACATGCCCCACGCACCACGCCGCCCATGCCCTGTGCTAAGCACTGTACCTGGGATGAGCTGACAGCCAGGACAATAAAATGACCTCTTCCGAGGGGCTCGTGCTGCCATGAGCACCCAGGTGTCCAGAACCCCCCTGCTGCTTCTCCCCCTCCAGAGCTTCCCCACCAGAGCTCTCACAACAACAACCCCAGAAGGGCCTCTCAGTCATCTTGGGGTCTGGGGGTGCGGGTACCTCGGAGGCCGACTTTGGCCAGCAGCCGGAAGAGGGGCAGGAGGATGTCATAGTCCGGAGCCGCTGTCCTTGCTGTGTCCACCAGGGTCTGCAAAAGGGCTTCGCTGCCACCCTTGCTAATCATATAGCGAATCCTCCTGTCTGTGCCTGTGGGGGAAGCAGAGGACAGCTGAGCCACGAAGAGTCGTTCATTTCCTGGGAGCGGAAAGGAGAGCTCCCAGCCAGGGGCAAAGCAAGGACTGGGTCACGTCACCCCAGAAACCGCAACGGCGTAGCTCTTGAATCAGCTGCTCGTGTTAAAGTTGTGCTATTAGGGAAGGGGCCAGCGTGGGCGGGGGGGTGGGACTATGAAATGGAGAAAGAACGAGATATTTAAGAACCTAGGGGTATTCGCCTGCAACAGCTGTAATAAATGAAGCCTAGAATCCACTTTCCGGAGGACGTACTGAGCCTTCAGTGTATGTGTGTGCATGTATATAAATATGCATACGGCTTTTTGCACAATCATATCCTAAATGGAAGAGGGGATGCAGTACCCTTCTAGACGATGTTTGCATCATGTATAACAGGGATTCATAGCTTATGTGCAATAATATTACTGATGGTGTAATGACTTTTTCCGTAACTGATGGGAGAAAAATATGGAAACAACTAGAGTAATCCTTTGAAAAACAAATGTTCAATCATCTTATGTAGGGAGTTTGGAAGAGGGTGTGAGTCAAGGATGAAGTATACTGATCTTAATATCCAAGAATAATTTTTAACAGCGACCCTCCACACACACACCTTGCCCCAGGAGAAGCTCAAAAGCAGTGATTCCACGTCAGTTTGGAAGGGGCCTCCAGGTACTGGTTATGGTTGACCTAACCAAGGTGGCCAACGAAGTGGGATGTTATCAGCAAAGAAGATTTTTTATTTTTCATCCTAATGAAAAGTAGCATCCTCTACTAAGGCATCGGCAGGACTCAGCGCATGTATCGGAAGGATGCCAAGGTTTCTTCTAAGAGTCCCAGACACCTCTGGACACATTTAAGACAGTACTCTCCCTGAAGACCAGCGGCGTCACCTCCAGGGGATACCTCGCTCAGAAGACAGCAGAGGAGTCACCTGGCCACTAGAGGGCGGAACAACCTACGGGAAACCTCAGTAGGAACGGACCTTTCTCCTAAAACGGTGGCCTGAGGCTCGGTGCCTTCGAAGTATCATTCATTTTGGCACTGTCTATCTGTTCGTATTTCTTTCTAATGCAGTGTGGCTGTCACACATAGAAATGACAACTGACTCAATGTTGGAATGTCCAACGTGCTGTGATTTCCGGGATCCTCACGTGGAAATGAACTAGGTAGGCCCCAGTTAACTCCGTTCCAAAGTAGTCCACTCTGCCATCTCATCCCTGGAAACTGAATGGCTTACCACACGGCTAAGTCCAGGTCTTGCCTCCTAGTGCTATGTCCACTCGCCATACAGAAGGGAGCTGCCACTACCTGGGTCTCTAACTGGGCCACGGTGGGGGACGCAGAGGGAGAAGAGAGGGGCAGGGTTGTGAGGGCAACTCTCTGAGGAGTCGCAGACCCCGGAGGTCCTCGGCCGTACAGATGAGGTACCATAGAAGAAACACTAGGCTCCAATTTCCTCCTAACTTTGGGTCACAGCAGGTGGGTGACGAGACAAAACTAAAGCACCATCTGCCCAGTTTACTCCAAGTCTTATTAACCTCAGTGACCAAAAGATGGGCTGGGAACTATCCCACAGAAAACTAGAGTCAAAGCAAACCCCCAGGAGACACAGATTCCTGGGTGACACGTCAGCCACGTGTCCCTAGGTCCACCACAGGAGGGACGAGGGCACGGCCTACTCACCAACAGAAAGCAGATCTCCGAGGACCTGGAGAATGGTCAGGATGGACTCCCGGTCAGAGCAGCTCTGCAATGAGAACACAGGCAGCCATTATTAACAAGGATGCAAGAGGCGGCAGGTGGGGTGGTCAGGGATGCATGTGGAAATGGCAGGGCTATACTTCCGTCCCTTGAGAAAGACTTCCTGTGACGACAAACGGCTGCAGCAGTGCTCTTGAATAATGACAACGCGAGTCCCGGGGGCTCTGCATCCATCCTGAGCCTTCAGGACCTCTCTCTGAGGACCCGTTTTTCAGGAGCATGATGGACAACAGAGGAGGCATTGGTAATATATGCAGAAAACACCAAGGCAAAGGGCGCATTGTGGGCCCAGGTAGCACAGTTCTGTGATTTCAGTAGGCTTGGGTTGTTTTTAAAGGCAGGGCAGAGAACAGAAACAGAACTCTACTGAAATGTGGTGATGGAAAGACTTCCAGGACTGGTAAAAAAAGAATTTTCATTTTCTCAAGAGAAACCGAGGGTCGTACCAAGTCTCATTACGTAGGTGTTCTCCGGGATCCCTGCAATCCCTTCGCTCCACAGACGAGAACATTGAGTTCAGAGAGGAGGGCTTGTTCACGTCCCCTGAGGTGACCCGTAGAGCAAAGCCCCAAGTACAACCCAGGCCAGTGGTCTTTGCACTGTAGCCTACATATACATATATATAATTTTTAGATCTCAAGAACTTATTTCTCTATTTGCAAATTTGGCCCTTCAATACCATCTCCCCAATCGCCACACACACATACACCCATCAACCCTTGGTAACCACAATTATTATAACCTATTTTCACAAGTTCAGCTTTTTTAGATTCCAGATATAAGTGACGTCATACAGTATCTTTCTTGACTTATCTTACTTAGCATAAAGCTCTCAAGGAGGTCCATTCACAAATAGCAGGATTTCCTTCTTTCTCGTGGCTGAGTAATATTTCATTTTGTGTATGTGTGTGTGTGTATTCTTTATCCATTCATTTGTTGACAGACACTGAGCTTGCTTCCATATTTTGGCTATGATGAAAAATGCTTCAGTGAACAGGTGTGCAGATATTCAAGATACTGATTTAAATTCCTTTGGATATATAACCTAGGAGTCCTATCTCACACCACTCACAAAAATTAACTCGAAATGGATCAAAGATTTAAATGTAAGACCTGAAGCCAAAAAAAAATAAATAAATAAACTCCTAGAAGAAATCTTAGGGAACTAGATCCCTGACATTGGCAATGATTTCTTAGGTAAGACACCAAAAGCATGGGCAAAAAAAGGAAAAGAAATACATACTACATTAAACTAAAGAGCTTCTGTGCAGCAAAGGAAATGAGCAATAAATGGAAAAGGCAACCTACAGAATGGGAGAAAATATTGGCAAACTATATATCTGATAAGTTATTAATATCCAAAATAAAGCACTCATACAACTCAGTAGCTAAAAAAAAAAAAAGCAAATAACTCAAGTTAAAAGTGGACAAAAGACCTAAGTAGATATTTTTCCAAATAGTACATACAAATGGCACGTGAAAAGATACTCAACACCACTAATCATCAAGGAAATGCAAATCAAAATCACAACATCACTTCACACCTGTTATGTGGCTTTTATCCAAAAGAGCAAAGAAATGTTGGCCAAGATGTGGGGAAAAGGGGACCCAAGTACGTTATTTTCCTAAGTACTCATTGAAAGCCAAGCTCTGCTCTTCCCTTCAGTAGTAAGTCTCATCTTCCCCATCTGCCTTACACACCTTCGTAACTCCCCACGACACACAGGACAAATCACAGCTCGTTAAAAGGCTTTGCAAAGCTCCTCATTCTCTTGTCCTGCTTACATCTCTGGCTTCATTACTCATGACAATAGCCCTGCCCAAAATACGTGCTTCAGCAACATGGGACCACTTCTATTTCCTGCTCTAACCATGCAGTTTCTTGCCTCTGTACTTCTGACCATACTATTTCCTCTTCCTGGAGCCTGGTCGATGCCAGCTTATCCTTCCAGAGCCCTGTGGCTCCTATAAGAGTCCCACGCCACTGGCAAGCTGGGCGTGGGGTGTCCCGTGTGTCCACACCACTCTGGACTCAGCTCTGACAGCACAGGCGCCACCCGGCAATGGCATCGGGGTATTGTGTGGCTTCCCACGCCACCCCCACTCGACAGGGATGTTTAAAGAGGGGACCACGTTTTGTATACATCAGTATTCGCAGCACCAGGAACAGGATTTGTTCCAGAGAAAGTATACAATAAGTGCCTTTGAGAATGCAACCAAACGGAACCGTAAAGGAGTCCAGGAACTCGAACAGCACACCTGGAGGCAGAGTGATGCTTATACTTGCTCCAATCCCAAGCTTCACACCCTCCAGGGAGTCACACTCCAACAGCCCGGCCAGGACAAGGGTGGGGTGAGTGCGGCACTAGTGGGCCATGAAATTTTACATCTAAAATGCAGTCATCAAGATAACGAATGGTGTAATGCTACTGTAATTCAGAGTCTCTGGTCGGGCTCCCCACATAAGAACGCAGGACACGGTGAGGCCAAAAAGGAACATCCACGGAGCCATGGATAAGGGGTTCATACCACTATTATCTTGATGGCGGCAGATCAAGACACAAAATCAAACATCCACCAGCACCCCAACGAGGGGTCTTCCTGTACCCCCGCCTCGCTGGCAGCCAAGTGAGACACAGGAAGTAGGATCCACACAATCCACAATCCGCCATCCGCTTCTCTGCCAACCAGCCCCCGCGTGTAGCAAAGGTAGTTATATTAGTGGCCAATGGCTAACTGGTTACAGCTGACAGCCACCCAGCCACAGCGGATGGCCATCTGATTACAGCTGATAGCCATCTAATCACCAAGCCAGCACCTTTCCACGTGAGGCCGAGAGCCCGGAAATTGCTCTCCTGGCTCTGTCCCCATAGCTCTATTTTTACAACTCAAAATTAATACCTCCTCCCCCTAAAAAAAAATCCACAATGAACAAAATACCAAAACTGAACTCTTCACCTCCCATCCCAGGTGTAATGAGCAATCTGGGGGTCGCCAGGCCGTTGCTGTCTACACGTACCCAGGAACAGGACGTGAGTTGGCTCTGATGGCTTCTGCCCCGGACTTGGCCTACGGGGGGCGGGCGGTCTCAGCGTGCACCTTGCTGACACCTCCCCCATGATCGCTACAGGGAACGGTCATTGGAAGGCACCACTGTGAATCCACAGCGCCCTCCCCCAGGTGCCCTCCATACATGTGCGCAGTGCCAGTGCTCCCTGTCCCTCTGGAGTCTCCCCAAAACCTGGACAGAGGAACCAAGGAGCAGCGCAGCAGGTCATCTGCCATTCTGGTGAGCTTGCAGGTCCTTGGTTCTGGTACCAATTCCAATGGGTGGAGGGTCCCCCCCCAGTGCCAACAAATAACACTCGGGACACCCGCTGGGTGTTCTCCACTTCACCTCAATTCCGACGCTACCTACGCAGAGATAGCATGAGATTCCACAGGTTAGGGGCTCAGTTCGAGCAGACTGCCCTCCCCCCCACGGCTGGAGATTCCAATTGCAGGTCCAGGTTGTTAACTGTACTTCGGACCAGCGGGTTATAAACGAAAGGCTTCCACGACCTCCTCCTCAGGGAGGTTCATTAGCCAGAGCAGCGCACAGAACTCAGAGAAACCTGTGACGGACCAGATTACCCGTTGCTGGTGAAAGCATGTAACTCAGGAACAGCCAGATGGAAGAGACGCATCGGGCAAGTTGGACGGAAGGGCATGGGGCTTCCACGCTCCCCCGAGCGCCCCCACTCTCCCAGCACCGTCACGTGGCCACCAACCCGGAAGCTCTCCGAACCCTGTCTTTTGGGGTTTGAGGAGGCTTCATGACAGTGGTTCCCCCTTGGCCACAAGTCAGGCGTCCCAAGTCCCCCGTGCACGCCTACAACGGCGACCTGTACTGACCCCTCCGAGTAAGGGTTTGCCTACCCACACACACACCTGTGATAAGTGTAATTTATAAATTAGGCACCGTGACAGAGTCCCAGCTAATCATAAATTAACCATTGTAACAACATACTGTACTAAAAGCCAGGTGAATGTGGTCTCTCTCAAAATATCGTATTTCACCAAAAACTCATTCTTACCATGGATCTCAGCAACGTCCGCACATGCGTTTCTTTTCCTGCCCGTATGCAGTCGGGCACTGTCACCTTTACACTTAAAGGGAGCCCTTTCTGGCTTCTCCTTGGCATATCCGAGTGGGCTGCATCACCCCTCTTGTGCTTTGGGACCATTACTAAGTAAAATAAGGGGGACGTGAACACGAGCACTGCGTTACCTTCAAAGCCGCCGAGATAACCCAGCCGGCCTCTGGGGGGAAGGGAGCGTCTACAGCGAGGAGACGTGTAGACGCTGCACAAAGGGAGGAGTCACGTCCAGGGCCTCCCGAGATTTCATCGCGCTACTGAGAACAGCACGCAACTTAAAACTTATGAATTGTTTCTTTCTGGTATTTTCCACTTACTATTTTCAGACTGAGGTTGACCGTGGGTAACTGAAACCATGGGGAGCAAAACTGTGGATAAGGAGGGACTACTGTACGTAGTGGGACGGATTCAACCTCCAGGTTCCAGGTTCTCACCCTCCTCCGTGGGGCGTGGAGGGAGACTGACAGTTCCAACCCTCTAACCACGCAGGTCCATGGTTCTCCTGGCAACCAGCCCCCATCCTTAGGTGGTGTCCAAAACACACCTCGTTCACATAATGAGAGAGACCTTTACCTCTCTCATCACCTAGGAAATCCCAAAGGTTTAGGAGCTCTGTACCAGAAACTGAAATGAAGACCAAATATATACTTCTTATGATAAATCACAATATCACAGCAGGATGCGAGTTCTTTGAAAGCGAACCCAAAGATGGCTCACAGTAGAAAACAAAGTCCCTGCGATGAGGTCCCTGACAACACTGATGTTTCGGGATCCATCTCCAGCACCCCCCATACTGTGCTTCCCCGAAAATAAGACCTAGCCAGACCATGAGCTCTAATGCGTCTTTTGGAGCAAACATTAATGTAAGACCCGGTATTATATATTATATTATATTATAATGGGTCTTATATTAAAATAAGACCAGGTATTATTATATTATATCATATTACACCCAGTATTATATTATAATATATTATTATATTATATTATACCCGGTATTATATTATATTATATTACATTACATTATATTATATTATACCGGGTCTTAAAATAAGACCAGGTATTATTATATTATATTACATTATATTATACCCGGTCTTACATTAAATTAAAATAAGACCAGGTCTTATATTAATTTTTGCTCCAAAAGATGCATTAGAGCTGATGGTCCAGCTAGGTCTTCTTTTCAGGGAAACATGGTAATCGCTCCTCTTTCTGAAGGAGGGAGATAAAAAAGACAAAATCAAGGCTGTGCAATATTGTATAACTTGTAAAATGCTAGATTCATTAGTTAATGACTATAATGTATCAGTAAATGATGAGCAAAGAAAAGGAAAATAAGAAATGGAGAGATAAGAAAAAGAGGAAAGAGAAAAGGAAAAGAGAAAAACCAATAAAGTAGAAACTGATTAAAGAGGTGTAATAGGTCCAGATTAATTTCCTTGCATTCAATTATTCATGCATTCATCCCACAAACGCGCGCTGGAAACTGTCTCTGTTCCAGTCACCAGGCCAGGCAGTAAAGATACAAATTGATTGAAACCCAGTCTGTCCTTGTGGGGCTTGGGACTGGCTGCGGTGAGCAGCTGGAAGACCATTAGGACCCAGGATGGTAAGGACTGTGACCAAGGTAATGAGTGACGAATATTGAATCTGAGAAACCAAACAGAAAGGGGCATGGAGATGGGGGCCGGGGTCGGGGGAGGATGAGCGGAGTGATCCAGCAATGCCATAGCTCTGTGTGCTCAGAGGGAAGCATGACAGAGCTCGGTGACTCTGGTGGGCTGTGGGTGGGGGTGAGGGGAACCGCTGCAAATCTAACCAGAGCGAATGAAGCAGTTGGTGAAGGGAAATGGCCCCCCCCCCCCCCCCCCCGGTCCATCTGCTCTAAGCCTTTGTCCATTCACACCACTGGTTTCGAGGTGAGTCTGAACTCAGATCTGCATAAGGACACCTGAGTAGAAGAAGCCTGCTGAGAGATCCCAGAAAAGATTTTTCTCCAGGATTTAAAAAAAAAAAGTGGAAAAAAAAATTTAAAAATAAAAATAAATAACACATTAAATCAAAAGTTAAAAAAAAAAAAACCCTCTCCTGTTTTTGGACATTGCTGTAGTGAGGACAGAACCCTGGGTCATTGGTGACATTCTCAAGACACTGAACCAACTCTGTGGAACCACCTGCCCGTGGACTTTCAGATGAGTGAAATGATAAATATCCTCACTCACAAAAGCCACTGTTACTTGAGTAGTTTGTTATGGAATTTCGGTGTGATGGAGAAAAGAAGAAAATTTTACACCTCCACCTGCCCTCCTTCCCAAGCACTATGGTCTTAATAAACAGGAAAGAAATTGTTTTCACTAACTATATGGCCAGCCCATCAAGAAAACCCCCGTGGTCTCACAGAAATGAAGAGACAGTATCGCATACAGATGTTGAGTTCCTACCATTCTCACTCAGCGCTGAGCCAGAATGGATCAGCAGACTATTGTTTTTCTTTAAGTAAAAATGATATCTCTCAGTGCAGGAAAGAAGAGACTCCACAGAATCTCGACTGGTATTAATTTATGCACTGTTATATTTACCAAAATAAATATTTTACACTATTTCAAAGAATAACACAAAGCCGTTATCTCACCCACAGTAATAATAAATGAGCAATTAAAGAAGGCAGGATTTGATGTGCCTTGATTTTCCTTTAATGATCCTTTTAAATGAATCATTGAATAATCCCCTGTTGTTTAAGACTTCCATTTTAAAAAAAAATGGACCTGCCAAGTTTTCAGGGAGAGGCAAGCAGTTGGAAGAACAAACAGTGTCTTTCACAGTCTGTGGGATTTTGAACTGCGTATTTCTCAACTGCTGTTTCGAACTCGTTGCTCCCTGCCTTTGAAATTTTCTGTTTCTCTGTTGCCTCCTTCCTCCTGAATCCTCACGATGGTCTATATATGAGACCCTACACATCACTCAGCCTTTGGAGGCGCATCTCCAGCCACTCTCCTCACCCCAGAACTGAGCAGGCATTCCATGCAGGACCAGTTACCAGCCCCATGCTCCTCCTGGGTACCTGTGCATTCAAAGCTCTGCTCATGCTGCTAACCCTGCTGGACTACTATTTCTCCTCCCTCTTCCTTCCCATGAAACCTACTTATATTTCAATTCCAAGCTCAAATTCCCCTTCTAGCTAGTTTTCCCAGCTAACCTGCCTTCCCGGCATCCATTACCAAAGACTGGCACATATCTGCACACACCGGGCACTGCACAACTCCAGCAGACACCTTTCACAAATACTGTGGCATAATCGGTGGCCCCTGAAGTGGCGCAGTGCAGGGGCCTGGCCTTTCCAAGAACAGAATTATTAGGTCGGCACTTGACTTACCACAACTTACTTCATATATGACTCTATTAGAATCCTTATGAGAACCTGGTTATTTTCTCACCTCTCTGTTCTGGTTGTCTATGGCGGGTACCAACTATGCCAGAAGTTAATGGCTTAAAACAACCACCTTTTTATTATATCTCTTGATTTTGTGGGTAGGGAATGTGGGCAGAGCTTGGCTGGGAGATTCTTCTCCTTTCCATGGTGTCAGCTAAGGTCACTGAGTCACACGCAGCCAACAGGTGGGCCAGCTGGTCGCGAGGGTCTTTGATGGTTTTGCTCACATGTGTGACACCTTGGTAGGGATGGTGGTATTACCTGGGCAGGCTGGAGGACTGGGCTCCCCAGGGGCTGCTCCAGCATGACAGTCACAAGATACTGGACTTCTTTCCATGGCAGCTGGCTTCCCCACAACAGACATTCCAAAAGCACTGGGTGGAAATGGCAAGGCCTCTTTTGTCTTAGCTTCACAAGCCCACCTGTCCCCTTGGATTCCTGCATTCTATTGATCAGTGAAATCACAAACGATAACCCAGATTCACATGGAGGGAGTTAGGCTCCACCTCTCACCTGGAGGCGCAGAAAAGCACTTGCAGCCATTTTCTATCTTGCACACTCCCTTTAGACTGTGAGCCCCTCTGCAGCAAGTATTTTGTCTGTTTGTCTTGGTAGCCCCAGCATGAGACCTGCACAGAGTGGGCACTTGGTAAACCACGGAATGGAATTCGATGGGATGGGATGGGATGGAAGGAAATGGACACTTAACATGCAATCTGTCGGAGACTGGCTATCCTTTCCTCTTTAATGACGAGATTTTCCTCACAGTATATTCCAGGGAGAACACGGTTACAGGAGTTTACAGGTTCCACAGCTCAACGTTTCTGGCCATCCAGCAACTACGCAAGCCAACACGGAATGCCTATTACGTGCCACGCACGGAGCTAATGAACAGGGGGCAGCAAGACCATCAGACTTACAATGGAGGGAAAAGGCCCGATTTTACCGGACAGTGAACACACGGTCCATCCACATCCCATTTGGTGTAACGCCCCTGATCTCACAGAAATAGAGCGCTTACACTCTGCTACTCTGTTCCCACAGATTGAGTGATCAAGCCCGTGAAATTCTAATCCTTGGTCCCTAACGATTAAGGCAGAATCTCTCCCAAACTCATGAGCCAAGAGCACAGGACACAGCTCACAGCCCAAGAAAACCGTGTTGCCAAAAATAAATGCGTTCTTCCAGTCATGCAGTGTGCACGTTCACCTTTTATTAATGTCTTTAATAAAAGACATTATCAAATTTGGAGTTAGTAATGAATGACAGACATAAGGGTGCACTGATCACACACTTCAATGACTAAAAATGGTTGTATTATTAATAATACCAAAAACGGTGACCAGCAGCTGTCCATCTTCCCCAAGAAGAAACAGGCAGAAGCTGCCGCATCCGAAATTTAGTGTAGGTAGAAGGAAAAACTTCTCGTCCAGGTTGAAATGAATTCAAAAGAAAGAGGTGTTTTCAACGACTATGAATGGAAATATCTATGAATGAAATAAAATGAGATTTGCTTCAATATGACGGGGGTTGGGGTGGTAATAGTGGTTTGCCATCATTATGGAAGCTGGGTGATAGGGGCCATGGCCGTGCCTAACGAAAGGTGAATAATCTAAAAACAGGTCTGAAGATCCACTGATGTACATCTTCCTGAATCAATTTTCCACCAGGGTGGGGGCCGGGGGAAGGATACACAAAACCTATGAAAAGAGTGAGGTTGTGTCCTCTGGGCAGAAACCACTTGGAATCCTTAGCCAACGCCCCTGGCACACTTGTTGTCACTCAGGAAATGGTAAAGAATTTGAATCATAATAATAATGACGGCAATCAACAGCATCACATCCCTGAAAGGTTCTCTGATTTCTTTTAAATGACACTCACTAGAAAGCAGGATTCGTCTCTATTTCTAGGAAGGTTGTGATGACGCTCCAAAGCAAGGTTGACAAATTACAGCACAAAACTTGCAGGTTAGAATTAAGTGTGCCTGAAAAGCAGTGCCAAACCCTCTTCAGCTTTTCGGAACGGATTCTAAACATTGCAAGTCAATGACACTTCTGGGAGCCTGGCGCCCAAAGCTCCAATGACACCAACGTTGAGCCAGTGAGTCGCTGCCGTCTGGTCCAACCAGCAGCTGCCACTCATTGCTTTTATCCTCTCTGACTTTACCAATGTCCGAAACACACAGGAAAGATTAAAAGTACCAGGGACAGGGAGGCTCAGGCCTGCTGTAGGTGAGGCCACCGTGCCACACAGTTTCCAAACACACGAAAAGGAAGCCCCTTTTCAGGTCCTCTGCCCAGCTAATTCTCAGCAAGCTGATCTAAAGCGGAATTACGAAGCAAGAAAAGTTTGTCTCTGGTGTCCTCGTGTCTCTCATTTCAGCGACCCCTGTCATCTTAGGGCTTTGCTCTACCACTTGGCGATTCTCTAAACTAGGATGTAATGGCCTGCCCCAACCCACTCTGAAAAGTTGCTTTTGAGAGATATTCTGTACAAGTGGAGGGTTAAGAAATAGACATCAGATTATGAATCGGCTTCCTGAATAGCCAACGATACTGTAATTATCACCACTGAGGGTCCACTTTGTTTCAGATATCAGTTACTGCTTAACCCTTCAAACCGTCTTGCGATTTAGTTATTGTACTGTACTGATGTGGAGAGTGAGGCCAGAAGAAGGCGAATAATTTGCTCACAAGCAAGAGTCACCTGTCTTCGTATTCCCTGAATTCAGTTTTGAAAGCCAGGAAGTTTGAAAACACTTTGAGGACATTCTAAAGTAACTCAATTCATGCTTCTTCAGTTAAAACACTCTGATTCTAGAACCCAAACAGTGACCATTCTAAAACATGTCTGCAAATGCCGTCACCTTTACCACTAAGAGGTGGAGTCAATGGCCCACGCCCTTGAATCGTGGTCAAGTGACTGTCTTATTACCAAACAGAATGTAGCAGATGCAACACTGCTCAATTTCCCAGGTTGTGCCACCAAAAGCTACGCAGTTCATAGCGAGGCCACTGGAATCCCAGCAAGTGGAGCCCTAAGCCGCTGTGTGAGAACACTGACCACACTCAGGCAGCCATGCTGTACGAGGTCCAGGCCATACGTAAAAACTCATGTGGTGTTTTGCGAGACCGCTCCCATGAAGCCCTTGATTCCACGGGGATCCTTCAGCGTCAGCTGGGAACCTGGAGAGTGAGCAATCTTGAAGCTGAACCTTCAGATTACTGTGACCTCCGGCCATCTTCCGATGCAATCACACAAGAGATGCCCTGCCGAGTCCTTTCCAAATTGTGCGGAAAATCAAATAGTTGTTTGAAGCCACTGAGACTGAGACAGTTGGTTATATAACAACAGTAACTGAAATGCAAACCAAGCTCAAAAGCAGATCAATAGAAAGCACTGAAACTTTGATTTCTAAATACTGAATTGGGAATACATAATAATTAAAAAAAAAAAAAAACAAGGATCTAGACCAACCATTTAAACAGCAAAATACCACCAAGATTTTACCGAGTTTCTCTCTTACAGAGTTTTGCAGAAAACGTGATAGACAGTAGACAAATGACCAGACTTGGAGACAGTAAACCTCATTCCAACCCAATTTTTTCATTATGACTTTAGATACATCATTTCACTTCTCTGGCCCCTACTTGCTTTCCTCCTTATATGCTTAGTTTCAACTAAGCATATAACAAGCTATGATTTCTCAGGCCCCTTCCAGCTCCACGATCCTGTGGTATCTGATGATGTCAGACTGGGGTTAATAGAAGATCCTCATGCTAAGAAGGTCAACTTTCTAATTTTTGTATTGTGGGCCGAAGGTGTCTGCTTAGTGGGTCAGACTCTGAGAATGAGGGCTGAGTGAGAAAGCAGTGGTACCCATTCATCTGTGGAAACATGCCACGTGTCTCTGAGGACATGCATACCCTCACCCATCCAAAGCAGGGCATGCAGCTCTTCTAAAGGTCCCCCCCCGGGCTCCTGAACAGACAGAGAGACAGAGGGATGTGTAAGAGACGAAAGCTGACTTCTGTTCAAGGATCACTCTTCCCCCCATCACGTGACCTCTGCTGACCTTTTGTTAACTTAAGACAGCATTCTGCCTTTTTAAAAGCACAGCTCTATATTTGGCGTATTTCCCAGGAAGGAGTAATTTTTTCCCTTTCAGTTCACAGATGCTGGCCAGCAGCCTCTGGGGCATGAAGATAACGCAGCATTCATCCTCCAGCTTCACAATTTTCTATCAGTATCCATACTGCCCACTCTCTCTCAAAACCTCCACTCTGTTAACTACGTATCTTCTCAAAAGGATCTATCAGTGAATTCGTTTGCACTAAAGCAGGCTTCTCAACCTCAACATTATTGATATTTTGGACCAGATAATGATTCGTTGAGGTGGGATGGAAGCACTTTCCCATGCACTGTAGGAAGTTTAGCGGTGTCCCTGGTTTCCACCCAGTGTATAACCACTCCACTCCCAGCTGGGACAACCAAAAATGCCTTCAGACACTGGAAATCTCAGAGCCAGATGGAAAACCGATCCCAGTTGAGAACCACTACCCTAATGCATAAATGACTAATACCTATGGAACATGCTCTCCTTCCCAGTGTACCGAATGAGAATAATGACATACGTTAAAAAGAATAAAGGGCTCCTTGTTTCAGAGATTAGTAAAACCCAAGTCAGAGAGATATTTGGGGGCCAGATCCTTTTGGTTCTCCTGCAAATTACTTCTCCCAGACAACTGTCTACTTTCTACTGTCACTCCAAGCCAGCACTAGATTTCTACTGTGTTTCCCCAAAAATAAGACCTAGCTGGACTATCAGCTTTAATGCATCTTTTGGAGAAAAATTAATATAAGATGTGGCATTATGTTATATTATACCCTATCTTATGTTATATAAGACCCAGTATTATTATATTATACTATATTATATTATATTATACCCAGTCTTATATTAATTTTTGCTCCAAAAGACGCATTAGAGCTGATGGTCCAGCTAGGTCTTATTTTTGGGAAAATACAGTAGATCAGACATATGATCCATCAGATTTTCTCTTTCTCTCTCTTTTTCTCTCTCTCTCTCTCTCTCTCTCTCACTCACACACACACACACACACACACACACACACACACAGTTAAATAACAAACTGAATTTAGTAGATTTTGTTCTATAGTTATATCCACCATTCACTCAATTGCTTCACAATAAATCAACAACCAAGAACTAAATTAAGGGTATGGCTTTGATCTAGCATGAGGCACTCCATCTATTTTTGAATGATTATTGATTTATCTTTCCTCTATAGCAATTGGTTCTGTGATATTGAAAGAGAGCATCCAGCACATTCGAGAAGGTAAAGACTAAGATTTCTTCTTTGTTTCATGTCCCATATTTTCCCTCATTTGCCCCTGATTGGCTCAGTTACTGAAAGCACTGAGTTAATATAACTGGAAGACATGTATTGGGTGGCTGCTCCATGTCGGGCAGTTGTAAGAAGTCAGTGGAGTGTCAGTTCTCACAGATCTGTCGGTCTAGGGAGGGTGTGCTCATGTATAGCTTGGGGGATGGTACGATTACTAGGGATAATTGTTATATGCCCCAGTTCCCTTTATTCTGCTATGTAAGTATAAATTGCTTCCCCAGCTCTAGTAAATGAGGTCTTTTGTCAGAGAGAAAAAGAGAGAGAGGAGGAAAGGGAGAGAGAGACTGAGAGAAGGGAAGGGTATATCGATGTGTTAGCAGAACCTATTTGGAAACTTCCTGCCTCCATTAATAAAATAAGGCCCAAACACTATAAGGCTCGGTTGCGGGGAAGGATTGGGGACAACCATATGGAGAGGGTAGCTGAAGCTCTGAGATTGGTTCTCTGCTCCAGAGGAATTCACCTTCCTCCCAAGCTACTCAAATCATAAATTACAGGGCCAGGACATAACTTTGTTCATAACTCCAGTTATTGTGTTAAAAGAAGAGGACATGAATTCGGTAGATGGCTAGCTCAGTTCTGACATAGTCTAATTTCATATCTTCCACTTAGGGTTTCTCAACAGGTAATAATTCTCAACAAGGGCATAATTTCCCACAATGCCCTTGGCTGTCCTCCTTCTGGGTGCCATCTTTCCTTGGCTACCTAGGGTCACCCTTCATTATGTCTAGACTTGCCAAACTATAAGCCAAGGTAAGCAAGATCAGGAGACCCTGGATGTACCATCCTGACATCTAAGGCAATTTTCCAAGTTCTTATTTCCTATATGAGGATCCACCTCACTCATGAAAAATTTACTCTGGTATTGAGTACACCTTTCAGGAGAAACCAAACCTTCAACCTCAAAAATAGGCATAATATTATATATGTAAAAAAAAAAACTAAAACAGTAACAAGAAGGAGTGTGTATATCACACAACCTAAGGCCAAGGTGAAAAACACAAAGCCCTTATACTTCTGTGTGAGTTACTTCATATAAACATAATCACGCACAGCCAAGGTCAAAGACACCAAGGATTAGACGTCAAGTATTCCTATCGTTCTTCCTTGTTTGAAGGCCAGTGCGCTGGTGAGCATCTCAGAAAAATACTTCTCAATACTTAGCTTTAAGTTTCTATGAGAACAAATGACTCATCCTGTCGGGGTAGCAGACCCTCTTCATCTCACGAGGCTCATCTCAGAAGTATTTCGAGCGAATAGCATGAGCCTGTTGGACCAGCTGGCCCATGCCAAGCACCTCTGAGGAAACTCAGCTGTGATTTCTGTCCTAGTAATTCTCATCTTCAAAGCAAAATGTTTCCACCCAAATATATCCAGGAATCTCAGCAATATGTGGCCAGCTGCAGTGGGAATTTATTACATAATTTATTGTATTATTTACAACACAATGCAACTGCTACACAGAAAGCACTTTGGAAATAAATTAGCCATCCTATTCATCTTTCTTAACACTCTATAGCTTCGTTTCCAGGTCATCCAAAGACCAAAGACTTAATTAATAGCATATTTTGTCATCCATATCTCTATTACATCTCCTGGTGATCACTTCTTTAGTGAATGAAGGTATTCAATATTTACAGATCCCTGGGAAACATGTCCGGATGGGGGTATTTGTAAAACATTGTCTCAGAGAAGGCTCATCCCTCACCAACAGGGACTTCGGTCTAATGCATTGTTAAATTCACACAGGCTCTAAAGTCTATTTACGTATATCCTGGATGCCCCTTTTGCAAACGTGAACACCCCATACTGGAGCCATAAAGATCCACATATGTCATAGTAGAACTCTATCAGGAACACTGTCTGCTTAAGCTCTTCTTGGTTGTTGATAATTTCATACCAGCGTCTTCCAGCACCCAACCATATTTCTTTTTTTTTTTTAATTAAAGTTTATTGGGGGGACAGTTGTTGGTAAAGTCACATGTTTCAAGTGTACAATTCTGTAATACATCATCTATGTATCACATTGTGTGTTCACCACCCAGAATCAGTTCTCCTTTTATCACCATATATTTGATCCCCTTTACCCTCATCTACCATCCCCTGCCCCCGCCCTCTGATAACCACCAAACTATTGTCTGTGTCTATGAGTTTTTGTTTTTTCATTTGTTTATCTTGTCCCTGTGTTGTTTTCAGTTTTATATGCCACATATCAGTGAAATCATATGGTTCTCAACTTCTTCTGTCTGACTGATTTCACTTAGCGTTATAATCTCAAGATCCACTCATGTCACAAATGGCACTATTTCATCTTTTCTTATGGCAGAATAGTATTCCATTGCATATATACTACAACTTCTTTATCCAATCAGACTATATTTCATGAAGAAGAGGGCACAGGTGAGACAGAGTCAGATGAAGATAATTTTGAATAGCAACTGATGAAATGTTGTCTTTTTTTATAGTTCATGCTCAGGAAACCAGAAGATTCCAGAAAATCAATATTAGCAGGCTGAGTTATAAAATTGATGAGAGTCTAGAGGTTAAATAAATGGAAAAGATAATAGAAAAAAAGAGCTTCAAAGTGTGGAGGTGGTAGTTCCAGTATGGATCAAGGCTTCAAGGGTCAGAGATTACAATGGGAAAGTGGGAGGAAAAATAGTCGATTAGAAGATTCAGCAACCAAGCCCTGACTGTTTGGCAGTTGGCCAGTTAAGTCACAATTTTAATAGTCCAGAAAAATGTCTGCAGCTGTGTAGGATCACATAACCCATAAAGAGAACATAAGGCAACTCTCCTTTAATTGTCAGGGCTCAAGTCCAAGAACGAAGGAGATACTCAATAAGCTCTTAGTTCAATGTTCCCACTTAAGACACATAAATTTGTTTCAATTATCCTTTCCAGAATTCAGGTCCATGTTGAATGATCAAGTAAATGTCATGGTGATGGAAGTTACTCTTGACAGTGATCCTTTCTATGAATCTGGGAGACATGGCTGGTACACCAATACTCAAGAGATCCAGGGGCATCTCCCAGCCTAGGTTGAAGAGGGGTGAAGTGGAAATTGCTGGTGGAAAGTCACCAAGAAGTACAGTTACAGGGAGTCATGACTTCCCTTATAAGCAATACCTTGACAGAGTGTCCATTTACTGTCCTTCTATCCATTCAATCATGTATTGAAATTATTTGATACTCATGAATACATTAAGCTATGAATAAGTCATAGGATGTCAAAGGATGCCACCAGTATGGATGTTCTCAATCCAACTGCCAAACAAGCCAGAAAGAACACAAAAATATTGACAAGTTATCACAATCAAATCCAAACTGAACTGAGTAAATGAGAATGGTTCGTGGGAAATCAGGGAGATGTATGAGAGGAGAGGGAAAATCTGATTGTGAAAAGCCTCATGATGAAAATAAAGTTCATAGAGATGGACAATGGGGAAGTGGGAAACTCTCTCTAAACAGAGACAACAGTTATTTGGGTTAACAATGGCTATCCCAATTTCAGGATGGAAACCTCTTCTAAAAACCTTCTTGAAAGAGGTCCACCAACCATGTAAATAAAGCATCAGATTGGCCATAATTGAAAATCAAGCTTCTTCTCTCTCACCAGCAGCACATGTGTTAGGTGGATAAGCAAAAAGCAGAGAACTTTCAATCAGTCAGAGATGCTGCAAAGGCATTATTGGACTTTGGAGGGATGGTTGATCAGATTAGTTCTGAAGCCTCTTGCATTCCCTCTTCCACAAAATACAGTCTACCATTTTAGCATCAACCAGCTTTATACCCATTTACCAAGGATAATTATAATTGTGTCACGCCATTATATGGTGAGTGACTTCATAATTAGGTTAGCATTATAAACCTCTCCTGTTTTTCACAGTCTCCATGGTCAATTGTCAAGCAGTTAATGATGAATGATCACTCTACCCTTTTATCCTTGAGAAATACAATTCAGAAGTCTGGTGTTTGAGACATATGATTAGGAATGTAGACACCCTATGTGAGAAACATGCTGATTTCCTTAAAACCACCTGAGGGGGCAGTACCGGAGGCAGGAACCAAGTCCCTTGATGAAAAAGAAGAAACATTTTCAAAGAGGAAAAAGAAAACAAATCCTTGAAAAATTTTAATAGACTTGTAATTTGGAATAATTTTAGATTGACAGAAAAGTTGCCAAGATACCTCTCACCCTGTTTCTCCATTGTTACCATCTTCCGACAGCGCGGCTCATTTGTCAAAACTAAGACACTGACATGGGTACACTGGTATTAAGTAAACTCTAGACTTCCTTGAATTTCACCAGGTTTTTCCACTAATGTCCTCATTCTGTTCCAAATTTCCATCTAGGGCATCGCATTGCATTTAGTTATCATATCTCCCCAGTTTCCTCTGGTCTGTGACAGATCCAGTCTTTCCATGATCTTGACAGTGTTGAAGAATCCTGTATCTGTACAGGAACATATCTGTAGAATGGCCCCCAGTCTGGGTTGGCCTGATTTTTTTTTTTCATTATTAGACTGGGGTAATGCGTATTTAGAGGGAAAGTGCCCTTCCTGTCACTTTTCAGGGGTGCATGATATCCACATAACGTCACTGATGATGTCATCACTTGGTCCAACACTTGGGTAAAATGACACTTGCCAGTTTTCTCCAATGAAAAATTACAATTATTCCCTTTCCATACTCAGTTTTTTGGAAGCAAGTGACTAGGTCTGGCTATGCTGGAGCAGAAGGAGTGGAACTAAGCTCCATCTTTGGGGCAGTTGGCGGGACGTAGCTACCTACAGTTTTTAAATCCTTGACATTTGAGGGAGAAATACACTCAGCTAATTCCGCTTTCATGGGAATATCTACATTCTCTTCCATCCTATTTTTCGTAATCATATGACCATTACTTCTCTTGGAACAGGACTTTTTACAACACTCAATCTGTCAGTACCTCCTGCGACCGTGTCAGGAAATGGACAATATCATGTTGCTCTGTTGACTCTTGCCATCAGCAGTCAATTCCGGCTGCTGAGAGGTGAAGGGGAAGAAACATAGAGACAGTTCCTTGGAGGGAGAGCTCGCATTCAAACGCAAATCTGTAATTAGGTATGATGAACTGGAATTTTCCGACTTCCTTTTGCAAAATAAATTGCATTCTAAGTTGGAATGTTCTCTGGCTTCCTTTCCCTCAAGTTTGGCCTTGTGTGAAAGTCCTCCCTTTACAAAAAAACAAATTTGTTTCATTTTTATCCTAGAAATCATTTCATTCTAATGCTCAATCACGACGTTAGGTGTCACGAGACACACTACATAAGGACAACGCATCGGTCAACCTGAACTGTGCGAGTCAGCCTAAGCGGCTGTTTAAAGATCAGGCTCCGAGAACCTACCTTAAGCTTTATGCTGGTTAAGACATGGCTGCAGGACACCATGAATCTTGACTGTCAACACAGCACACACTTTTAGAAACATGGGTTTCCCTTGGAATCCACGACAATTCTCCAAATGGATCAGAACGTCAGACTTCAGAAATGTTTTAATCCCACTGTCAAATGCAGACACACAGGGAGGTCTCAAATCCATTTTTTTAATACATCCAGGGCAGGGAAATCAGCACCTCGCAGCCAGGTACACCACTGTTTGGAACTCTTAATTCTAAAGAACATGAACTCTCGGCTCGGCTATTTCTTTGCGATGGACACATTTACCTAACTGCCTAATCACTATTTAAACGGAATGAGTGAATTCAAAAAATAACCCACGGTAGTGTTTAATTTTTCCAAAAAAAACAAAAAAAAACCCATCTGAGGAAGTTAATAGTTGTTCTTCCTGAGTGTGGGATTACAAACTATTTTTGCTTATCCAATTTTCTAATTTTTATGAAATGACCATAGATTTCATCTATAATGAAAAATGCCAAAATTAAATGAGGACGTAAGAGCAGGAAGTGGGTAGCGAGAACTACATGAGCCCGGAACCTTCTAATATTGTTGGCGCCGGGTCCAGACTTATATTGAAACGGTATCTCTACTGCACTTAATATGCTGGCTTTAGACTCATTCAGGCCTCTCATTTCACTCATTGTTGCCCTGACTCAACAGACATTTACTGAAAACTGACAATATGCCGAGAGCTCTGCGAGGCTCTAGGATACACAATTAGTGAGATATAATTTGTCACAGTGCTGGAGACAGACATGCAAACAGATGCATTCAGGGTGTCCCACCGTGGAGGTCATGGCCACTGCGTGATGTCATGCAGCCTGCGCCCTGCTCAAGGGCTCCCGGTCGAAGGGACTCATGTACCACCATAGTCAGCTCAGCACTGCATGCCACAACTTTCCAGCACGTGACAATGAAGTGTCCCTGGGAAGGGACACCTTTTCCTCATTGGCATACAGGGACCCCGTAGACTCGTGGCAGTCCTGAAGACAAGCCCACGGAGGACGATGGGAACATTGCTCAGCTTTGCTCTGGGGGTAAGCGAGGGTGTGGCAGAGAGGAAATTAGAGCAAGAACACTGAAACTTGGCTTTGAAGCCAACTGATGTTTATTTATCCGGTAAACAAGGCAAAGGGGCTTTGCAACTTGTACTAGAGCTCCAAGCACATGTTGGAGCAAGGTGATCTGCAAAAGTAAGCCTTGATGGGGTGTTGAGATTTTATCCTACGGGTAATAGGGAGCCTTTGTGTTTCATGCCTTGTATCTCGCACTCAGTATGTTGAATAGAAAATGTGTAATTGAATGAATGGATGGATGAGCGAACGAGAGAATGAATAAATGAATATGTAAATGAATGAATACAAATCTAGTTGGTTAATTAATAGTTAATGGATGTTTAGAATTGATGCTGAGAACAGACCATGGAGAAATTCTTGTCTTCCCTGGCTTTCCCTCAGCCCCCACTGAAATCCTTCCCCTTGGGAGGAGACATCCAGAGATAGAATAAAAAGTTACAGTGAGGGAAACTATGCACCCAGCAGGACTCCCACAACCAGGAGACCCCTGCACTCTGCACAGATGCACTGAACAACTTTTGCCTGCCCAGTTTACACACACACACACACACACACACACACACCACTTTTCTGAGAACTGCTTCTCCCTTTCCATTCCTGGCTACTGTGGGTACAGCCATATGTATATAACTTTAACCTCCTCCCTGGCCCCAAATGATTGGTCCAGGGGAGGGCAGCTCTCTCAAGCTGGGCCAAACCATCCATTTTTCAAGGCTTTTGAAGCTGGTATCTGTCTGGGGTGCCTTAACCGTATCATGCTAAACTCAGGAACTGTTGGCGGTAGGTTACAGCCTGTGGAGAGAGTTGACAGAAAAAGCCAGGAGAAGCTCGTCAATAGGCAGGAGGAGGAGTGAAGTAAGATGGACAGAAAGGCAAACCCAAAAAATGCCCCGAGTACTGCCTGGAGTTCCTCACTGGTTCCTTTCATTTAGGAGACACAGACCCACTTCCGGGTCTGATGAGCAACCCCTATCCCTCTAGAATCCCTTTTTCTATGGAAGCTACAGTGGAGTTTAAATTAATTCCATTAAATCTGTAGTGTGGTAGAAGTGGGGTTTGATGGAACCGAGAAGTGGACCTCAGTTACATGCAACCAAATGAGCTAGAATCAAGCCACCCACCTGAAGTACCACATGGAGAAAATAGCAGACTAGGGATGCTATGAGTTTGGATCTTGGGTCTGCCACTAACTGGCTATGTGCACCGTTGGCTGCGTCCTCAGAGCACTACCCAGTACTAATGCCCAATCTTGTTGTGGGAACTAGAAAAATTGCCTCTACCAAATCTCGGAGGCTATTAGCAAACAGTGGATGCTAAATAAATGGGAGTGGTTATTATGATGTCCACACTAGGAGACCCTTTTTACATCATCTTTTAACTCTCTGAATTCATGAGAAATGGACAAGCTCATGGTTCACTGTATGAAGTCTGACAATTAAGTTCGCGAACTCATCCTAGAAAAAGTGCTGCGTACCTCATAGCTGAACATCACTACGGTCACTTTCGCAGTACTCCCCTTGGGAAGCTATACACTGACACCAGCACTTAGTCCACCCTTCAAAGCAATTTTGGAACTCTTTTTCTGGAATGGCCATCAGAGCTGTTGTCGTATTACCGTTGATGTCCTGAATGTCATCAAAATGTCTTCCTTTCAATTTCCTTTATCTCCAGGTAAAGAAAGAAGTCAGTGGGGGCCAGATCAGGTGAGTGAGTAGGGAGGGTGTTCCAATACAGTGATTTGTTTACTGGTTAAAAACTCCCTCACAGACCGTGCCGTGTGAGCTGGTGCATTGGCGTGATGCAAGAGCCATGAATTGTTGGCGAAAAGTTCAGGTCATCTAACTTTTTCATGCAGACTTTTCAGCACTTCCAAATAGTAAACGGTTAATTGCTTGTCCTATTGGTATAAATTCATAATGAATAATCCCTCTGATATCAGAAAAGGTTAGCAACAGCGTTGCAACAAGTTCACAAACTTAATTGTCAACACAAATTTGTTTTCTAGCTCTTCCCCAAAGAAAAGAAACCAGCTTTAGTCCTCTTGATCCCTGCTTTACTGCACCACGAGCAGGATCCAAGAGAAGAGGAACCCATGTCCATCCCCACCACCTTCCTTAACGTCCAAGCATAAGGGAAAGTGTTCCCATTCACAGTGGATACGACAGAAAGCACAGCACCAGGTTCTAGATTTGGTTGAGTGTATTTTTAACCTCTGCACCTGCTCTCCAGCCAGGAGCTTACACAGGCACCCCTAGAGCAACCAAATAAAGGATATTTAAAATGCAGCTTCTCGCTGCCTTTGTTTTTGAAGCGTAATTAGAATGTTGTCATTGGCACTGATTTGCAAAGGGGCAAACAGTGCACACCGCCGCGCCGCCAAGTTCTTGCAGACAGCCTTTGTCAGCATAAACGAGATGGGGCAGGGGGGTTATCACTGTGTGAGGGATATAAATGGTAAGTGTCTAGTACATTGTTTTGTGCACCTGAAACTAATAAAAAAAATAATGAAAGTGTCAGAAAATAAAACCTGTGAAAAAATACTTAAAAAAAAAAAAAGTGGGGGAGATACGCCTTGAAGGTTACTTTTGTTCTTTGACATGCAAGCTGCCAATTTGGAGCTTTTATCCTTTTCTTCTCATTCTCCCCTCCCTTCTCATTCTCTTCACCCCAGAGAGAAGCAAAGGGGGAAGGACAAGATGAAGTGGGGGTCCCCAGCACCTCGAATGAGAACTGCTCTCACAGGGCCGAGGCAGCACCTGTGAAAACGGAACTGAGCGCAGGAAAAGCAAGAGCCGTCTCCTGAAAGAGAGTTCCTGAGGGTGAATCTGAGAAGAACAATCCTATTGCCACTCCCAGAAGGGTGGTGACAATGTCAGTATGACAAGAGAGGCAGAGATGGCTATTTAATGATAGCACAAACACTGGAGTAGGCAAAGGCTTTTCTATCTAAGAAGAAATGACCAAATTAAGGCCAGCAGAGCATTTCCAGAAGCTATTCTTCGTGTGCCCGGAGAATGCCTTTTTCAATGACAGGTTTCACAACCCCCTTCGGACCTAAATTAGAAGTCCCTAGGGTTGGATTTCAAACATATGAATTATTTTGAAAACCCCATTATCTCTGATCACATTAAGTTGCTGTTTTGTTTTCTGTGAAAACTTCGACAAAGGAACAAGTGAAGAATAAAGGCCCCCATTTGACAGGCGGAAAACTCTGGATTGAAATAAGCTGAATAAGAGTGTGCATGCCATGTCATTGCATAGTGCACATTATTTGACAGGCAGTCCCACATTCTGAGCCTTGGTGTTCTCATCTGTAAAATAGGGATAATGTCTACTCTGGTAGCTTTTGTAAGAATTAAGTGAGATGGTTGCATGAAGTACCCAGCTTACTGAAGTTACACAACTTGCCCAACATAACAAAGTCAGTCACAGGAAAAGGTGGAACCTGTGGCCAAATTAAAATCGTTCCATGCTTTATTCTTTATATACTCAGACTCCCACTGGGGGAAAACGTATCTCAAATAAGGAGAAACAAAGGAAAACAACGTCGGTCACCACAGTAGAGATTACTGGTTTCTCCCCTTCTTCCTTAGTAATAGAACCAATTTTTGGGGAGCTTCTCAGCAGCAGCCATCTTGAAACATAGGGTTATCTTAGGAAAGAAACCAGGCACTGCAATGTTAAAGCAGAAAGAAAGCTACAGCCATGAGTATGGGGGAGCCCTGACAGCTCAGGACTACTTCCCTCCAGACTTCTTTCTGTGAGAAAAAAACAAAACTGTCATTTTTAGTTTTCCATTACCCCCACCATAGCCAAATCTATTCTTAATCAAACAGTCACCCAGGGAAAGTCTTCAACAAGATTGTGATGATAATTGATAAATCATTAGGCAAATGGCCCATGTAACACGAAAACCTCTATGAAAGCATTCCGGAGGCCAGATGAAGAAAGAGGACTGGTTCCAACACAGTGATTGGACAAAAACAAACAGATAACCCTCAGGCACTCAAGAGAACTAAGACTCAAATCCAGCTTTAACCCTTAGTAGCTATGTGACATTGAGCAAGTTGTTTTCGTCTTTCCTAGCCTCCTCTTTCTTGCTTTGTGGGTTTGCTTGTTTTGTTTTGCTTTGTCTTAGCTGGAATAAACTGGAATAACGCCCACAAAGCAGAGACGAGATGAAGCTTAAATTAAATGATGGTGCAAATGCAAATAACCTAGCACAATGACGTTCAATCAATTCTAGGTTCCCTGCTTGTTTTAGTGGCCGAGTAAATTCTATTATTGTTCTCAATCATTTACTTCCTTTCTCGTAAGAGGATGTTAGGCAAACGTATTGTGATCTGATTTAAATGTCAACCTGCTTACCATATGGAGAATGGATTTTAAGATCTGTCCAAGTACGAAGATGATTGCGGCTGGACTAGAATGGTAGTGGAGGAGACAGAATTGGGTAGATGAGATGTGGGATGTATTTTTGAAAGGAAAGCTCACAGGGTTTCTGGAATGATTAGATCACAGAAATCAAATAATCAAGCAGAAGTACCAGAAAACTGGCTTGAACAACTGGTGGGTTTTGATGCCATTACCTGGGAAGCAATATGGGAACTGGATAGAAAATTAAGAGCTTAGCATACTAATTGGAGTGCCTATAAGATATTCAAGTGAAGATGTCAAATTCACAGAGACGTATGCTGAGGATTACATATTTGGTACCTTTTGAGAGAGAAAAGGGATGTTACAAATAATTATAACGGGATAATCCGTCTAAGTGGGGGCTGTCCCAGAAAGCTGGACAGTTGGTCATCCTGGATACGAGTTTGGAGTTTTGTGGAAAAATCAGGACTAGAGACATAGCTGGGGGCGTCACTGACAAACGGATGGTATGTAGCAGGCAAATAATCTGGGAAGAGTCTACAGAGAAAAGGAGAAACAGGAACCCACCGTAGAGCCTTGAGCTTTCTGGTGTGGGTAAGTCAGGAAGAAAGAGAGGAGCTGGCAAGAAAACTGAGGAGAAGCACTGGTCCTCACCCCAGGGCACCAAACGGGGAGTGACGAAGTGGTATCTGCGCATGAGGGTAAATAATTCTGAGCTTCATACTACCTCCCTCAGGCCTTAACAAAATCAGCAGAGTCAGTCAAAGGTTCTTCATTTGAAAGAACAGTGATCACGACTTTTCTGGTATGATGTTCCAAGCCATGGAGAGCAAAGGAATTAATGTTTTTTAAAAAGGAAAGAATGAAAGAAATTGCCAATAAAGTGAAGATTTACCAAAACAAAAAACAAAAAAAAAACACCAAGAAGCACATCGGTCGCTATGTTTATACTCTAGCACAACCTAGTGGCGGTGGGTTTAACAGGCAGGTCTACACTAGGATGGAGTGGACGCCACTGTTAAAATTCCATCTTTACAGTCGCAACCCACCTCTGTGACCTCACGGTGCTCATCTGAATCATGACATTAGCAATAAGGTGGATGTCACTGACACCTATCACTAAAAATAGATTTTTTTTTAAGTAAAAAAGCAGGAAAAAAAAGATGGATGTCACAACGCCACCTAGAGAATGGCTGGAGCATCCTTCAGAAAAGACTCTTCAGTAAAACAAAAGTAGCCTCATTGCCTCAGTTTGACATAGCAGTCACTATTTCTTAGTCAAGACATTTTCTCAGGTCTTCTTCCTTCCACATGCCAGCCACGTGTTTACCCATCGCCCAATGTGAACTGTGAGCCAAAAAGTGGCGGCCATTTTTCCTACTTTTTTCCACAACAGAGACGACCACGGAGCTCAGTAAAAGAGCCAAATGCATTGCAAGCTCAGGCCACCTGGACTGTGGCTCCCACCAGAAGTAGGTTTCACGTGAATTCACTGAGAAAAGGACTCATGGGAGGGCTTCCGCATTGGTACCCACGCGTGGGTGACACAATCAACTGGCACACACATAAAAGAGCTCTGAAGTGGGCAGGTGAGATATGAGTTGTCATTGGCACCAAGCTCGGCTCGCACACAGGTGTCTTACTGGTTGCACTCCAGGATGTGAAATCCTTAAGCCAGCAAGGCCTGCAGCTTCCATAAGATTCAGGTGCGTAAAGATGACTACGACATCAGGGAAAAGAAAAGACCCCTTCCTACAACTCCTCTATTTTCTCTTTGTTTTCATAGTCAAGCTCATGGAGAGGAGCGCGCATTGTGGAATTATGATATCTATGGCATACTGGGTTCAAGTCAACATTTAGGCCACAAGGAGCTCAGGTCCTGTTGCTTTTCACAAAAGCAGGGCTCCAGGAATCACACTGGGTCACCACCAGAGAAAGTCTCCTGCAGACTGAGCAACACAGCAGGCTGGGCCATAGGACAGAGGCCATGCCCACAGGTTCCATTGGAAATGGCACTTCTGAGTTCTTTCTCCTGGACACCTGCCAAGGCCAACTGTCAACTTACCCCCCTACACACACACATACCAACTCCACCCTTACCCTGTAAGTCCGAAACCGAAAAGACAGAACCACTGTCAAATAACCGGTTTCAGATTTCAAATATAACATCATCATCATATTTCAAACAGAAAAATGGCATACATGTTATACGTAAAGAGTTCCTTAATTGGATTGTTCAACAAGACTAGAAACAGTATTGGATTCCCATTTCGGCCCAGTTTGTAACTAATTTCAATTTGTCAAGGCTCGGTGATTAGCACATATAGTCCTTGAAATGTCAGTGGCAACGCACGCATTTTATTCCAAGTGTAGTAGTTAATGACTTACGTGTAGAAAGTTCCTAATTGTTTTTTAGCACTACAATAATTCACAGTATGTTCAAAGAACTGGTGTAACAAACAGCACCTTACACACAAATATTACCAATCTTTCCTTTTGAACATGGACAATGAGAAGCACTATATAAAGTTAGGTCATTTTTCCAAGACCACCAGGCAAGTTTGAAGAAGGACGAGATAGCTCAAAATACTCTAGAATTAAAACAGCACGATTGGGAAGTGACGGTATCTATTGATTCATCCCACATTAGAGAGTACCTGTTACAGATAAGCCACTGTGGCAGGACCTTAAAAGGTAAACAAGAAACTTTCCTTACCTTTTAGGAGTTTGAAACCTAAAATAGGACAGGGTAATGCCCCATCTATTATCAGTTTGACAGTATTATATTATGTTATATTATGTCATATATTATATTATATTTAGACTAATAGAGAATATAAAGTATATAATATAACATAATGCATACTCTATTTCATAGATACTCAAATATCTAGATTATAGGCAGACTTTGGTTATCCCTCTAAAAGATATATAAGGTATTATACAGCCATGAACAGAATTAAGAATCCTGACAGGTAACAGGTAAAGAGCTGGCAGTTGAGACAAGAAGCCTAAATCCTGCCCCTGGTCCCTGTGGTGACAGACTCACCACTTGCGAAAAGCACACCACTTCTGTGTTTTAGATTGTCCCTTCACTTTTCTAATGGGAGGCCTGTTTTTGAAGTAGGAGAACAAAAGACACTGTTTCATAAATCTGATCCTAGCATCTTTGGGGAGAGTTTCCTGAAGTAAAGGGCTCTCTTGCCTGAAAGACCGAAACTGGCACTTTACAAAAGCTGAAATGCAAATGACTAATAGGCTTATAAAACAAAAGCTCAATCACATTAGTAATCAAACAAATGCAAATTGAAACAAATTACCATCGTTCCCCTCTCAAATGGGCAAAGATTTAAAAGCTAGATAAAACCTAAACCTAGTAAGGGTGAGTGGAAATGGGCATTCTTCTTCACTGCTGAAGAGAGTTGAAATTGCTACAACTTTTCTAGATGAGCAATTTAGAAATACTTAATCAAAAGCCTTTAAAATGTACAGACCCTTTTGACCCAGCAGTTCTGCTGCAATTATTCCCAAGGAATTGGAGACACACTTTTTTTGCCAGAATCTTCATCCCTTCATTACTGTTGCTAATCGTGAAAAACGGAAAACACTCTAAATGTCTACCATTAAATAAACTGTCATAATACAATTTGGAATGAAATTCAATCAATATCAATAACATTGCAGGAGTCTTATTGATGCAAAAAGATCTCCACGTTATATTATTAAACATACAAAATACATTTATAGTATTCTGGGGGTGTTTTTGTTTGTTTAAGCATGCATATATATATACACGGATAAACGCATATAACAAGATCTGAAATGATGTAAACACCTACATATCATTCTCAGCCTTTCTATCCATAGGCAGTCTCTATTTGTGACAATTCAATGAGGGTTTTTTGCTCTCCTGCAATTGCCTTCTCCTACTTCATCTCCTAAGACACGTGGACTGAGTACTCAAAACGTAACTTGTTAGAATCAAGACAACAGGCCCAAAATGGAGTCACTTATGCTAAGCTTCAGGTCACCAAGCCGAATCCTAATTATGGTTTCAGCTCTCTTAGAAATGGAATCTGAAACCTGTCAATCAGGAATCGCCTGACCAGCACCAGTGAGGCAATTTGCCTGGCAGACCCCTGCCATCCCCTAAAGGTAACCTTGCAATAACCAACACACTTTTTGCCCAGTATAACTTCCTTATTCCCGCTCCCCTCTGCCTATAAAAGTCTTTCATTTTGTGCAGTTACTTGGAGCCCCTTTCGATCTGCTAGACTGGATGCTCCCCAAGTCAAATGGATTTTTGCTCCAATAAACTCTTAAAAATTTTAATATGCCTCAGTTTATCTTTTAACCGCTCTGGTCTCAGAGAGAGAACCAAAAGCGACCACCGACGGCCCCCAGGAGCGATGAGCAACCAGACAGAGGTACGTGTTGAGCCCCTTGAACTTGCTGCTTTCTTGCTACCTCTGGAGGTGGTGGGGAAGGCCCTCTTGGATCCTGGCTCTGCAGTTTTTCCATGATGAGCTTTCAGACTTTATTTGACCTTTTTTTTTTTTTTTCCCTGACTGGGTCCGGACACTGACCAGAGTTGCACTGGGTCTGACTTAGAAACCGGACCAGGTCCAGGGTCAGACTAGGTCTGACTTAAGCTGGACTGGGTTGCATTTGAGACCTCAGAGGAATAAAATTTTGTTTTAAGGCAGAAGAAGCAGGTTGTCCCATTACCAAACATAACCTTGAATTACAGGAGCCAAAAGTAGAGAACCAAATGTTCACCAGCCCCTTCCTTCTGATTGTCCCCTCCCTGTGACCTAACAACGACAGAAAAAGAAAGGATGCTGGTTAAATGGCTATAGTGAAACAATGGTAGTAAGGCATCTTCCTGTCCCCACCGGGGAATTCTAGACAGCGGCCTGCACCTTCATGTGCATCCTACATGCTTCCCAGAAAGCACTTCTGAGAAGCTCGGCATTTTGCTGGGATGGAGAACCTTGGCCTGGCTTCGGCTGCAGGCAGGAAGAGGAAGGCGAATATTGGCCAAGCGTCTAGTGTGCGTCAAGACGGGGCTAGTCCATTCACAGACGCTGTCTCCTTTCACCTTCACAACAGGCTGATATCATTTCCCCCTTTTTAGAGGTGAGGAACCTGAGGTTTAAAGAACTTACCTAACTTGTTCTGAGGCAACTTGCCTCAGAACACGTAGCTTGTATGTGACAACTAGGATGGGAACTCAGCTCTCTCCGCAGCTAAACCCCACGTGTGGTTACTACAGATCCAAATTCAGCTCTACGGTCTTCAGCCAGGATGCAGAAGAAATAAGAACAGGCTAGAAATCATGGAGGACCACGGGGGGTTGGCAAAATTCTCCAGTTTCACCTTGTCCTGGGGTCTCTTACGTATTTGGAAACCATAGCGCCCCGTGTCCACCTTCATTTTTTGGCCTGCCTGGATCTTGGCATGTGTGCATCGCTCCCTGGATGATTTGGGGCCCCTGAAATGCTTCCCACAGTGTGTTCTGTTTTTAATCAGCTCTAATTGGTCTCCTTCTCTCCTTTCTGAATTAGAATACTCTTCACCTCCAGGCATGTGTTCTGCACACAGTCCAACAATTCCTCTAGTCTCAGGAGCACATCAAAGGAAATCACATTGGTCACAACTCCAGTGGGTTCTCAGGGCTCCACAGCAGACAGTAAGGGGCAGTGAGGAGAACACAGCTCCAGAGAGGAAATGTTTGTCCTGGGAACATAGCCTGATTCTTCTAGGAGCGAGTCCAACGCGTAACAAGGACAGTGTCACGATCCGTCTCAGAGAACGTATTATTTGGACGGAATTACCCTGTGCTATCTGGTATTGTGCCATCTTAAATTTCAGTCTCAATGAGTAAAATAAATAAAGGGCTGAATGAAGAAAGCAGAGCTCTAATTTGGGTACTATTGACATTTTGGGGCTGGGTCATTCTTTCCTGGGGTCGGGAGGAAGAGGAGATACTGTGTTTGTCGGACATTTAGCATTTAGCAGCGTAAGGGTGCTAAGCATTCTGGGACGTTTAGGCTGCAGCATCCCCCACAAATATGACAATCTAAACTGTCTCCAGGCATTGCCGAATGTCTGCTAGGGAGAGCTGTACCAGGCGACTCAAGGAAGGAACGCCTGCTTTCTGGGACTGGCTCCTTCTTCCAGGGAGACTGGAAGAAGTGAAGCACTACATTCTCGCTGTTAGTTACAAAATTAGTCCTTGGTGACACCCACTGGAATCGAGTGAAAAGACATGTAGTATCCCCAAATCGAATGGAGGTTCCCTAGCTCTGATCAGGGTTCCAGGTAGATTCAAAGATAGCCTGCATCGTATCAGTTTACCATCTTCACGCACCCCACACATATGGTGCATGAGAAGTGCTTTGACCATGGCTACCTTGGGTGCATCCAAATCCATTTATGTCCCACCTACACCATGGGGACGTTAGCTTTCTTGACAACAACTCTTATGAACCAAATCGTACCAAGACCATGTACATGAAATTAATGCAAGCATCCCATTCACTGCTTCTCGAGCCATCTGCTCTCTCTGTGTATCGAAACACTTGACAGATACAACAGAACAACGCTAGGTTACAATCCACCGGAGAAGATACCTACACATCTGACTGCACACACATTTATTGTACATCATGGTTCGTATGAATTTCGGCCCTGTGCCGTTTTCCGAATTAAATAACAGCAAGACACTTGGAGGTAAAGGGGAAAGTGATTCTCAGGTGAAATTTGAAGAGATAGAGGATTGAGCTGGCAGCTCACTCTGTAAATACCAGCAAAACACCTGATATTCCCCGTGACTTGTAAGTCCCACCAAATAAAACTAGACGTAAAAAACTCACTCATTTTCACAGAGCTTGTTGAATTGGGCCTGAGGAGTCTCTGTATATCAAGAAGTGATAGAAAAAGCCATAAAAAGAGGTGAGGTTGCAATTGTGTAGAAGAGAGTAAGAGACAGTTTGTTCCATCACACCCGAGCTCTAAAACTTGAGGGATCAATTCATCACACAAAGGCACTTGTATTCAGAGACTTTCGGCCCTGCCCCTGTGCAGGCAGAGTATAGAGCCTGGGACTCGTATGTGCTTGACAAAGGTTTCTCTTCCCCGTCGTCTTCTTACACCTTCCCCCATTTCTCCTCACCTCCTTCCCCCTCCGCTCTGCTATCGGGACACTTGTCGCAATCACCGTTATTCATATACTGTCATAAATTGGTTTTAGGATAGAAGCAAAGAGGCCTCGTGCTCTCGATTCCTCAGGCACTGAGAGTGTAGGTCTCCCTGAACGAGGGGTGGTGGCCTCACTAAGGTGAATGCCTTGATTAGCCTCAAGGAAGGTAGTGTTTCTAATTTCCTTAGGGAGTCACTGGTAACTGGTACAGAATTCCAGTCATCCACCTGTGGGCTAGTTGCGGTGAATCCAGTGGAAGACGCCACGCCCTAACACTGGGGAATTACAAGCTGCCAAGGCTGTTACCAGAGCGGAATCAAGAATCAGGAGCAGGTACCCTGGTAAAGCCTAGAATGCCGCTGAAATTCTAGAGAAGACGCCAAGCCCTACCCCCTGCTTGTGAACAACTCGTGGAGAGATGCTAAAAGTCTGAAAGCAGGCCAAGTGGGTTTGCACAATTTGGCACACAGTCTGCTCTCTTCCAGAAAGATCACAGCAAGGAGAATTTTCTAGGCTTCTCCTGAATTCATGCCTAACTGTCCCAAGGTAAATTGGCTAACCCCTGCTCGTCAGGGGAAATGGCATGAGAACCAGAAACGGGTGGCCTCAGGGACAAGAGGATCGCATGGCACGCTACTTCTTCTGCTCAAGGAAGGAGTGTCTGCCGTCTCTAAGATGCTCCTTCTTCAGGGCAGACTGAAAGCATTGAAGCACCGAATTCTCGTTGCTCGTCACCATGGCTACATTTCAGAGATGGTATGTTTATAATATTAGGAATCTCATCCAATAAATTCAATTCCTCAGGCTGCTGGCTGGTACCCAAGCCTATAGAAATATGACCTTAAAAAAATATCATAACCCATACCTATCTTCTCCACAACACTGTGCTCACACAAAGCATCATGGAATAATATAATTTTATCCTCAAGAATACCTAATCCACTCTTTTCTTGAAAGGTCAGAAACCTTCGACGGAGAATATGTGACCTGGATTCAGGTGCCACCAGAGACATAGCATTAAATATCCCTGAATCACATAGAGAAAAATGTTTATTCTTAGTAAAATGTTTCTTCTTCTTTTGAGAAGTGTCTGTTCAAGTCTTAGTTGTTAGTGTGTTTCCAACCCCTCTCCAATAGCTGCTCATCTTTTTGGAAAACACAGAGCAGGCACCCGTGTCTAGCAGGACTTCACAGCCTTGCGTTATTTAGAGTAGACTTATTTTTACGGCTACTTCCTATACGTGTGCTAAGTGTCGTTGCTATACGTACACAGTGGTATGTCAAGTGCCACCGTAAGTAAAGCTCAGTTAACATGAATAAATGTACTGGAGAAAAGTCATGTTAAGTCACCAATAGTATTGTTGATCCAAAACATGAAAAAATAAGCATGAAACTGGCATGCAGATGACTAAAGTTGAGGAAAAACTGGTAGCATGCCTCATCCTTATTTTAGAGGAGGACCCTATGACCCAGGGGGATGTGACTTGCCCACAATCACACAATTAGTAGCACAGGCAGGATTAGAACCTACGTCTCTTCATGCCCGATCTTACCAGGTATCATGTATCACGGATACTGCAGGTGTGCTTCCTGGGCACGTCACCCTTCAGGACTAAGGCCCTCACCCCCCACCACCACCACCAGAGGGACTCTCAGTGACTGACAATTTCTTCCTCTGTCCTCCTTTGGGAAAGACTGAGGTGCACCATCTCTAAAGTCACATGCCACTGACTGGTCCGGTGCAGGGGAGGAGGTATAACATCTCACCCCCACCCTGCTGAAGCACAAAACATTTGCTCAAGGACCATCTAGTTCTGGAACTCCCCAGGGAATCATCTGGAGCTTTTGTTATGATGACATTGCAGCTGTCTCCTCCCTTTGCCTAATCCTGCTTTCTTCATTCTCCAGTGTGTGGATTCCAGACATTCCCCAATAAACTTCCTGCATGCAACGCTTTGTCTCAAAATCGGTTTCCCAGGGAACCTATGAAACATCGTGTTTTCTCTCTGTTTTAAAGGGAATATGAAGTTACGTGTCAGAACACCCTATCACTAAAGAGAACATGGCAAAAGCAACTAAATATAACATTTTAATTAGTTGTGACCAGATTAGAATTGTATAACTCCTTGCCAAAGGCTGCTATAAAACTTAAACAGCAAGACACCAAATGGAGCAATGCATATGCGTTTGAGGGGATGTATTTGAGTCTAAAAATGAAATCATCAGCTCACAAATGAGAGCTTAAGCTTCAACTGTAGTGTCAGTTGTAGATTCAGCTCCACATTTTGAAGTGACAACTGCAAACACAGAGATTTGGATAACTGAATGAATCACCACATCAGACAGTAATTTTCCAGTATTGTTTTAAAGAGCACGTATAGTATTTTGAAGGAAACTGGGACGTGATTCCAAAAATAGAAAATGGAATAGAATAAAACATCATAGCGAAGTTTTCTAACAAATTCAACAAACACTCCATAAAGTACTACTAGGTATTTCAGGAAACACAGACTTGAGTAGAATACTGTTTCTACGAAAGAATGAATAGCATATAGAAGGGTTAGGACTCTCATTGTCTCTCTTAACATCGCTGCTGCCTCATTCTCTCTTGTTCTTCCAAGCCTCCAATTAAACATTTTCTGGTCCTTCTTACTCTGTCTTCTATGTCTAACCTGCCCTTGTCAGTGTTCAATCTTTTTGACCTTCTGTGCTTCCTTCTGGATAGTTCGTTATGATCAGATTTTTAATTCTTTCTTTAGCCCAATCAAATCTGCAGTTAAACCGATCCATTGAGTTCTTAACTCGGGTTATTTTATTGATCGGTTTAAGACTTTCCATTTGGTGTTTTCTAAAATCTCCTCTAGCACTTTTTATAGACTGTAGCTCACTGCCAAATTTTTCAAACTTGACTTTGATTTCTTTGGACACCGTCACTAAAGCTCTGTTGTTATATTCTGTGTCCGGTAGTTGTGGTTTCTGGAGCACTGGTGGGTTTGATTCCACCATCTGTTATTTCTGATGGTGTTTACTTATATTGATTTATCTCCCCTCGTGTTCGGTTTTCAAATGATTTGTAGACTTAATGTAAGGCCTCGGATGATATTTTCTTCCACTAATGAGAACTTTAATTTGCTACCGCCAGGCACCCAAGACCTCTAGGAATCTGAGACCACCTGTTCAAGTATTAAGATTTTCTGAGCCAGCGTGGTAAGCTGAAGCATGGCTCTATGTGAAGACTGGCTCATGTATGACTCACTAACTTCTAGGACAAGCCCCTTGGGTCTCGGCTCAGAGACAGGGAGTAGTTTGCCAGAGTCCTCATTCTTGGCAAATCCTACGTTCCAACTCTTGTTTTCCTACATGGGCAAAGCCACAGAATGGACGAGTCAGTCTTTTCAGCCACATCTTCCAAAACAGGAAATGCCTCCAAAGTCAGACGTGCCAGAGTTTTCCTCATCTCTCTGGGTTTCCCACCTCTCCTGACCCTTAGGCCATGAAACGTTCCTTATCTCATTAGAAGACAATGCTGTTTAGAAAAAGTATATTTTATCCATGTTTTTAAATTATCTCCAGAGCAACGGTTGATCTGACTTATCTAATCTACCTAATACTCAGGAGTAGAAGGTCATGCAAGGTGGGAGACTGAGATTCCCCTTCTTCCAAAAATATTCTGGGCATGTTATCTCATTTACAGCCATGCTTTATAATCGTCTGTTTGTATGTTAACTTCAGTGATTACATGGCATAGATTCTGATTCAAACTGTAGAAATACCTTCTGAGATTTCAATGCTTGGTTTAAGTGCAGATGTTTATCTAGGAAGAGGGTCTGTAACTTTCAGGAAATTCTCAAATGTCTGTGTGGTTCTTCTTTATACACTGAGCTCTGGGAGGGCAAGGGCCATGTTATATTTACTTTGAGAGTCCCAGTGCCCAATAAAAGCTTGTTGAATAGATAAAGAACAACTATGTTTGTTGTTTGACAAAGCAAAGCACAGATGACTTAAGAGAGAGGTACAAATGCTTGGCTGCTACCTCAGGGAAGGAGAGATTATCACCTACTCGGGTTATCAGAAAAGGCTTTTTTTTTGGAAAGGAGGATTTCAGTTGCTCCATCACGGAAGTTCAAAACAAAGGTGGGATATAGAGATGAGAACATTGTGCCCTATTCAGAGGCATGAGGGATACATCTCCATTGGACAGAATTGTGGGTTTTCCCTTAGAAACCTGCCTCTGCTATTCTGACCTTAAAAAAAACTCCATGCCATGAAACCCAAGTAAACACCTTGAAAAAGTGAAACCTTACGATTTGACTTATTACCCTGAAACTGTATTCAAAAGTGTGTGCATGCATTTGTCTGGGGAAAGTGTCTTTAGATTTTACTGGCATCAAAATGGGCAAAAAGGGATATGTGACACCCTGATCCCTGGAAGTAAAAATAAAGATTAAAACTCATGACCCTTTAATTCAAAGGGGAAAAAAGACTACACATGAATTAACATAGGTGTGTAAGTGTAGCTGGAAAGCAGCTGAGTTGTCAGACCTTAGCCCAGAGACGGAATAATGACAGTAACATGTACTCTGCCCGCCAGTACAGAACAGAGCAAAGGGGGACAGGTATCACCGCCACATTTGGGACCTCTTTCTTCCTGACCTTGGTCATTAGCATCTGGAAGAATTTCAGTAGGAAAGTGTGTGGCTGCTAAGATTCTGACAACCTTGCCACTCACTACCTAGTACAGCAATAAGCGAATGAACCAGAACAGGAGAGTCATAAGGTGCCAGGCAAACAGGTTATATTGCTGGGCAAATCTCCTAGCGCTGAAGTCCGAACACCATCGAGCCGTAGAGGATGCTGGCTGAGGGGACTGAAGTCAAAAGAAACCAATTAAAAAATAAAAATTAAATTAAATTTTTAAAAAAATCACAAAACCAAAAAAAAAAAAGTCAGAGGCAGCGTCTAAAAATCAACTCTGGCTTCCTGAAGCCCAGCCAAGAAATATATATGTTCATTCTAAATACACAATGACGTCAAATGCAAAAACTTCCAAATATTATCAAGTGGAAAAAAGAAATTTAAGGATATAAATGTGTTAACTGTTGCCACATACTGGTGAAGTGTGGTATGGCAGAGAAGCTCTATGACAGCAACAAGACTTAAGAAAAAGAGAATACGTAGTATGGAGTTAAATTTAAACATCACTGGGTGAAAGAGTTAGATTATGGGGGGAAAGGTATCTTGTGGCCAAAAATAATCCTTGAAAATAAGTATGAAAAAGTTGAATATTAAAATGTAACTTACGTAACCTCAAAAAGTAAAAATAAAGACAGAAAGTCATATTCCAGTGAAACACTAGAAGAAACCGTACTTCTATTTATCCAAATTATGGTACATCCATACACTAAACTACTATTTAAATACCACAAAAGACTGAGCTGGGTCAATATGTGTTGGCTTGAAAGATGTTTAATTATACTGATATGTTGGGAAAGCAAATTGTGTACTAGTGTGTTGAAATGATACAGATATAGTTCTAAAGTTATAGAAAAAGACATATTATTATATGTATACAAACATCTACGAATATAGATACATCAGACCCTTGTTTGGTTGTCTTAGGGGGTAGGATTTGATGGGGAAATTTTTATTCCTTATAATCTATATCTGTATACTCATTAAATTTTTAAAATAATGTGCTTGTATGACTCCTTTAATCAGATAAAAATGTTCAGTGGAGAAAAGGAAAAGACATACTGTACGTAGGCTGGTGAGTAATAGCGATCTAGAGTCGGGCTACCCCTGGGTTCAAATCCTGATTCTGCTACTTAAAGGTTATGTGATCTTGAACAAGTGCCTTCATCTGTAAAATGGGGATAATTTTTGTACCTACCACACTGGATTGTCGTGAAAGTGGCATGAGAAAATGGAACATAGGTAAAATGCTTAGAATATTTCCTGGCACACAGTAAGTGCTCAACAAATGGGAGCAGCTCACAGCAAAAACACTCCTTGAATTTTAATACTCATTTTCCTTCAGAGATTTTCATCACGTTAACCTCTTGCTCAATCCTAACTTTTAGCTGTCATTTGAGGAATTTTTTTCCTTTGGGACTAATAATAATATGTTATGGCATATGGTATACGAGGTCGGACAATTAAGTTCTCTAATTCATCCTAGAAAAAGTGCTACATACCTCATTGCTGAATATCACTACGGTCACCTTCGAAGGACTCCCCTTGGGAAGCTCTGCACTGATGCCAGTGCCTAGTCCACCCTTCAAAGCAATTTTGGAACTCTTTTTCTGGAATGGCCATCAGAGCTGTCATATTACCCTAGATGTCTGAATGTCATCAAAATATCTTCCTTTCAGTATTTCCTTTACCTTCGGGTAAAGAAAGAAGTCACTGGGGGCCAGATCAGGTACGTAGGGAGGCTGTTCCAATACAGTGATTTGTTTACTGGCTAAAAACTCCCTCATAGACAGTGCCGTGTGAGCTGGTGCATTGTCGTGATGCAAGAGCCATGAATTGCTGGCAAAAAGTTCAGGTCAGTTAACTTTTTCACGCAGCCTTTTCAGCACTTTGAAATAGTAAACTTGGTTAACTATTTGTCCGGTTGGTGAAAATTCATAATGTATACTCCCTCTGATATCAAAAAATGTTAGCAACATCATTGTAACAAGTTTACAAACTTAATTGTCAGATCTCCTATTCCAATATGTATGAGGATGTATAATATACATTTTATGACTGAATAATCAAAGTCAAGTAGAAAATGGGATTTGCTATAGCTTCTTCCTAATTTAGCTACTGTGAGAATCGGTAAGATACCTGCGTGCGCTGTCATAGGAGGGAATTGGATTGATTCCAGACTTAAGTGAGATGGAATCAAGATGCCTAGGGGTCCAAAATACAGGGCATTGAGCTGAACTGATTGGTGGGATCCAGAGATTAGAGATGGTAACACCCATTGGGTTATTTGGGGAGGAGGGGACAGAATTCATTACTGACATTTATTGGAGATACTGTCTTCTCTCCAAGTCCCTTAGGGGAAGTTTCATCAGATAGCCCAACTGTGAAATCTAACCCTGCCTTTCATCTGAAACCCGAGGCTAAAGCTGTTCTTATCGCCATCTGGCCTCCTCATCAGAAGCAGAATGGCTCTCCGGAGCCTCTAGGAAGAATCTTTTTGTAAACCTCCACATCTGTCCTTACATTCTGTCTCCCAATCAAGTAAGAACCAGAATGCACGTCAACTCCAGGCTTCTAGGCAGGTTCAGAGTCACGAGCTCGCGGAATTCACCAAGCAGGGTACTGACCCTCAGTTTCCGCTAGAACTCACTTTGCATCCATTCACACCAGAGTCGTTTCCACATGCCAGAGGTCAAATTCTAGACCAGGAGAAATTCAACCATCATGGACCGTCATGGACCAGAAGTGATGTAACACAGCATTGGTTTGAAACTATTGCTTCTCAAATGTGTTTCCTGGATTTCTCATGTTCTGTGAGATACTAGTAGGTTTTTGGCATAAGAATTATCCCATCTCCAAGATGGTTTGGAGATTCTATATATCATATCCCCAACTTAATAATATACGGTATATTATCCATTTTATTAGTCAGTCAACATTCATTTTATTAGTCAGTCAACAAACATTTATTGAGCACCTGCTATGTCTTAGTGCTTTAGGATAAAGAGTGAACAGAACAGACAAGATTCCTACCGTGGTGGAGGAAGGGAAGGAGGACACAAATTAAGTGTCAGGAAATGATAAATTTTGTGCAGAGAGTGAAATGAGAGGTGAAACCTAGAGTGACTGGGAAGCTAACTGGGCTGTCAGAGATGTCCCCTCTGAGTAAAACCTGTTTCAACCGAGAGCTCAAAGACAGAAATATTTGAAAAGAGTTCAAAAGATTGATGATTTTTCAGTAAAGAAATCTAGTGAATCTACTTATCCTGACATTTCCAATCCACTTGTCACGAAGACCCTTTGAGAGCGGAACACCCTGTGGCATCCCAGGGAACCCAGTTTGAGAAGTGCTGGTTTGAATATGTCTTGTCCTGGTACCGCTGTCGAATGCAGACAATAATCTGCCCGACAGTCACCTATTACACTGATTACAGCTACTCAGACGACCTGAAAGCCCACCCCCGGAGGGCCGATGGATACAATCGTTGTCTCCACTGATACCTAGAAAAGTAGAGGCAGCAGCAGCAGCAATTACTCCGGAGATAACATTCGGAACTGTGCATTTCGGGTTCTGCCAGCCTCGCCCCCAGAGGAACTCCGCCACCCAGAGCAACATTTGCTCTGCAGCGTTTGCAGGAAGGGCCGCCTGGGAGTTGAGAACGACACACAGAGTGGATGAGGGGAGTCCCATTTGACAGTTTGCAGTAGCAACGGGCCCCCAGGACTCCATCACTCTTTCCCTCCCATGTCCCACCCAGCCTTACACCAGACTTATGCCCGAACGTCTCCAGGCCGGGTCGGCAAACCACCACCCATCAGCCAAATCCCGCCCACTGCCAGTGTCTGTAAGTAACGGTTCCCTGGAACCAACCTTGCCCTCTCATTTGCATACTGTCTACAGCTACAGTGGCCGGGCTGACTGGTTGTAACGGAGATCCCGTAGCCCACCAAACCTAAAACAATTGCTATCTGGCCCTGGATAAAATGTACCGACCCCTGCTTTAGGCACCAGTTCTCTTTCCTCTTGGCCAGTCCTCCCAGCCTTGGGGAGGACAGCTGCCATCCTCCCCAGATGTGCCAGTTGGGGTGGGCTCCACTGTTCCCAGAAGATATCTACCACCAGGGAAAATCTGCTCAAAATCTTCTCAGTGCCTCTCCTTTTCCTCAGAGAGTTAATACACCCGGCGAGAGCACGTCCGTGGGTGTCAGATTCTCTCTGCTCAAATCCCAACTATGCCACCGCCTCACTTTTCGACCTTGGGAAATTTGTTAACCTCTCCAATCTTCCGAGTTAGAGCTTCCAAATGAGGCTAATAATACTGCCTGCCTCACAGCGTTCCTGCAAGAATTAAATGAGACGATGCGTGTGGAAGAATTTGCACAGCTCCTGACTTGCAGAAACTGTTTAATAATTGTTAGTTATTATTTCAACGATTTTATGAAAAGGACCAGGTAGGGGAAACTGAGCACATAAAACAGGAATCACAAATTCCCTCCACGCAAAACACTTGAAGCCACTTTCACCTAACAAATATTAAGCAGCTTTGGGCAAGCGTGTGGGGCACCCAGAATTCACAAACGAATGGCATTTACATGGCTCATGAGTGTATATTTTGGAGCCACTGTTTCTGAAAAGTGTCATCATCCATAAAGCTGACCAGAGGTGGACCCTGTGACGACTCCACTCCAGTCGTAGTTACATATTCAGGAGACATGCAAACATATGTTCACAAAAACATGTACCAGAATGTCCACAGCAGCACTGTTTGCTATAGCCAAAAGAAGAGGAACTACCCCAAATATCATCAGCTCTAGAATGCATAAATAAATTGTGGGATGTTCACACAATGGCATGCCCTTCAGCCATGAGACTGAAAAACCTACAGCCACGTGTGAAAACATGGAGTCACAACGCGCGTCAAAGAAGCCACGTCTACAAAGGGAGGTGGGGGAGGTTCTATCTATATGAAGTACGGAGTATGTGAGACTAAGCCGGGGTGTTAGAAAGCAGGGGAGCGGTTACACTGGGGGACCAGTGACAGGAACAGGTGAGAGGGGTCTTCTGGGATGCTGAGGGTTTACTCATCTGGGGGATGGTTCCATGGATGCATCTGGTTTGCAAAAATTTATCAAAAAAATAAAGAAAAGAGGGAGGGAAGAAAGAAGGGAGAGAAGGAAGAAGGAAGGGAGGAAGAAAAGGGGAGAAAGAAAAAATTACGTGTTGTCCCATACGCCGTGCCACTCTGTTTCCTTCCACATCCTTTGTTCTGCTCGTTCTTTTATCGCTGGCATCTCTGCTATTCATCTCTCCCTCACCCTACACACCCCTTTCTCTAATGAGAACCTGGGGTGTGAATGTACGTTCCGAAGAAACCATGCGGTATTCGCTCAGTGGAAAAGCACAGATCCCACAAACCCTCAACTTTCTTCATGTCAGGCCTGGCAAAAGGATATGGAGCTCAGACCCACGGGGATGCGTTGCCACGTGCCCATTTCTGAACCAAGAAGGGGCACCCAGTCTGTCCGATTCACAGCTGCCTGTCCCACGCTGACAGACACAGTAACTGGGAACGCAGACCAACGTCTCCTCCTTGCTTGCACACCTCCCCAGTTCCCAGGGCTTGAACGGAGACCATTATGTTTGGCTTCTGTTACAGTGGTTCCAGTTTTAGTAACTGAGTAAATTGTGGAGTAAATGTTGCCAGGTTACACAGTTCTACTGTGGGCATAGGTCTCTGGACCGGCCATTAGCCACAGCACGTCACCACCAATGCCACATTTCTAATTCCTTCTCAAAGCAATGGTGGCTCTTTGTCCCTCACCCCTGCCCTGCGGAGGCCAGCGCTCAGGGGGCCGTCAGATCCAGAGTCTGGGTCCTGAGGAGGGAAATGCTAATTGTGCTTAATTCCCAAGAAGGGACAGGACTTTTTCAACTCAAGTCTAATCACTTTAATGCAGTCACGTTGTCAGAGCTGCTCTGACACAGGAACACTCAAATGCTGCCTCCAAAATAATTGGTGTTTCTTCCAAATTATAAAAAGGGGGGGGGGGCGCAGTTCTCCTTCCCCCATCCCTGAGCCTCGTTCAGCCCAGCCCTGCCCCGTGGGGTAGGATAAGGGATGTGGACAGGCTCGGGTTGGGGTGACATGTAGCGCTGAGTGACAGGCAAGGACTGAAGGTCTGGCTGCAAGGTGGGGGCAGGGAAGAGAGGAGGACCTGGGACAAAGGCAGGTTGGGGACAGGGGGGTGGGGACGAACATATCACATCACATTACTTGACAAGAAAGAGCAGTGACGCAGTCGTGTCAAACGTCCCCCAGTCCAAATGGCTTTACCAGGTCACCTTGGCTGTCTGTTCTGCAGCCCCACCAGCCAGCTCCGGAGAGCCAGCCCTGAGCAAGGGCACAGTTAGAGCTGAAGCTTGCCACGCAAGACTCGCCAGCATTTGGGCCAACTCCCATTTCAATCTTTCTCCCTCTCCAGGAACGTTCGGTTTTAATCAAACTCAGCGCCGTGGCAAACCCTGAATACTTTCCAGACTTTCCTGACATGGGAAGATCTCTGGGCTCCCCTCACCCTGGTAACCACACCTTCCCCTGCTGAAATCGGACCCATTTCCTGAGCCCTTCCCTGAATCTCCAGCCAGGAGGAGTTTCTCCTCCCAACTGCCACCGAGTTTTCTTTTGATGTTTACCTTTACCGTGGCATTTATTACATGCAAACTTGCTCTACAAATATTTCTATCCGCCTACCTTTTCACTTTAACACTGTATTTTCACGAAGGCAGGGACCGTACTTAAGTACAGCCATTGCTGTTTATCAGGTACATAACATTATGCTAACCTTTTTACATGAATTTTCTCAAAACATATAAGCCCATGAGTAGGTATTATAATTCTCATTTTACAGATGGAAAAAAAAATTCAGTAAAGAGAAGTTCGAGCGTTTGTCTTGAGTCGCACAAGTTTTGAGTGGCTGAGTCAAGATCCAAAGACCTTGTTCTTCTTGATATATCATCCTACCCAACAGTCTTCTCTGAGTTTCTTCTAGCACATAGAAAACTATGGATGGATGGATGGATGGATGGATGGATGGATGGATGGATGGATGGATGGGCAGGTGAATGGTAGACACTGAAAATATCCAATTGACCCAAATTCAAAGTGTCACCTTCCTTTATCAGAAGTTATTAACCCACATACGAAAACAGGATGAAGATGACTGTAGTTCTAAATAAGCACCCTTCTATTACAGAGAAACAAAACCCTTTCAACCTCCAGGTTCAATCAGGCCAAGGTAAGATCCTCAAAACAAAGAACACAGTGGGTATTCCCTAGGTCACGTAAACAACGTAGACCTGTGGAAAGACTCTGGAGTGACAAGATCCACATCATATCCCTCCTACAGGAATTTACTAGGTTTCCGTCACTGAGCTTTGAGTCGCTAACCCTTCCCTGACAGAACAGTCACATCTCCCTCACAGGTGGCAGGAAGAGTGACGTCAGATAATGGATGTGAAAACTTGGCATGGAGTGGGCCCTTTGTAAATATTCATTTTTCCAACCTCTAATTCCAAGATATTTAAGACATTGAAAGCAACAAGATCGTAAAAACGAAACACCAAATGAACGCTTCTCCTCACTTCCAACTCAGCATACAGCCACATGCCACCATCACCTCCATCATTCTCCAGTTTAACTGGCCACCAAGTCATTCCTCAAACACTGACGGATGCTAATTCTTGCCAAGTTTGTCCCTTTTCCATTCAGTGCTTGTCCTTATGGGGTTTTCTTTTACTTTGCTTCTGCTGATGCTTGAAATTAAGACAAATTTCCGTTTGTTTCCACATTTGTGTTGCGGTTGGGGGAGGAGTCTCAAAAAACAAAAACATAAAACAAAACAAAACAAAACAAAAAAACCTCTGAAAGCCTCAAACTTCACCAAAGAGAGAAATCCTGTGATCCTTAGAAAGTCTACACAGTGTTGCTATCTAAAAGGGAAATTCTTCTCTTGATTTGCCCAACCCCTTCAGCTCCTAAGGGGACAGCTCCATTTCTGTTCCTCCTGGCCCTGGGTTGTGCAGTAGATGGACAGTCCCACATCCTCCATGGAGATTTCTAGAAAGGCAATTTTCAAACACATGTTTTGGAAACAAAACGCCCCAGTGTTATGAATGAAACCTATCAGGCATCATTTTTCTCCCCATCTCCTCTTTGCAGCCCAAGGGCTCACATCACCTGTTGTCTTTGGAAATAATCCTTGGAGGAACAAGTCCAAAGGAAAAGTGGAGTTGTCGCCCCTTCCAGATCAAATTTGAGCTACGATCTAAGCTCAATGCTAACTCCAGACAGGAAGCCCCACGTCTTGCAGCCTGGTTCACAATCCATAATAGATGACCTTCCCAGAGCCCTCGTTGAGAAAAGGAGTACGCTATGCACATTTTGGCAAAGATGCAGACCTGGGATTCAATTTGAACAGCAGCTATACCAATAGAGTACAAATGCAAACAGCAAACATGTGTCCATGTTACAGCTCAGCGCGAGCCAAAGCGGACCGAATAAGTCTACATTTTTCATGTTTTGATAAGGAACTCAATTGGCATTTTGTGGGACACTGCCGGGTGAGGGCGCACGGTGTCAGAGCTGGCGTGGAGCCCACATCCTGCGACCCTGGCAGTGCCCCATCTTCCCCATTAGTGCAAAGCACACGGAGACATGAGAGCGGGACAGAATAAGACACCCTCTTTTTTTTTCCACGTGTGTTGGAGTCCACCCAGGAAAAAAGCAGGGCAGGTTGATGAAAAGCAGAGGCAAGTGTTCCCATCCTCTCTTACTCGACTGGGGAAATCAGAAAAACCACAGTCATTCGAACAGCTGTTTACGGCTTACAAGCACTTTTCAAATGGATTCTCTTAATCCTTAATCCAACGTACAAAGCTTTAATGAATGTATTTTGACTCCCCCTTTTTACAGACAGAGAAATGAAACTTCGGAAAGGTCAAGGGACTTGCCTGAGGATACACCACAGGTAAGTGCCACGAATGGGGTGGGATCCAGTCCTTCCTGTGTCTAGCGCCTGTGCTGTAGGCTGCCCCTCCCCCACCGGCCCCGCTGCCCCTTCACCCAAGCTCTCAAGAATCAATCTCATTTACTGCCTCAGACCCAACCTGTAAAAGTCAAGCCTTGGAAAATGTCTGGGTAGAAATTTGATTCTCATACCTTCAGGATAGAGAAAAGGCTGTGTTGAACTTGAGGTAAGAAAAATCATTCATACCTTTCCCATTTGTGCAGGAAAAGGTAAGAGGCCGAAGACTGATAGTTTATAATAACCTGGTTTGTTTTGTCATTGTACCCCAAAGAGGCAGAACTGGTGATATTCTGGAACAGGGGTACATCTACTATCATATCACGGGGATACAGGTGTCCCCGAAAATAAGACCTAGCCAGACAATCAGCTCTAATGCGTCTTTCGGAGCAAAAATTAATATAAGACCTGGTCTTATTTTACTATAAGACCAAATCTATATAATATAATATAATGTAATGTAATGTAATGTAATATAATATAATATAATATTATATAATATAATATAATATAATACCCGGTCTTATTTTACTATAATGTAAGACCCGGTCTTATATTAATTTTTGCTCCAAAAGACGCATTCGAGTTGATTGTCTGGCTAGGTCTTATTTTCGGGGAAATAGGTTACCTGTCATCCTTCTGCTTGCTTTTTCTGGTCTTTTGTTCTTTCTTTCTCCCTTACCCTGGCAGGGTTCTGGGGGGCTCCTGAAAGATGTGGGGAACTCTGAGCTCACATTCTGTTTAGACATGAGCCCTGTCTTCCCCCCGAGATTTGAGAAGCAATACAAAGCCTTCTATCGCCTTTGTGTACAAGGAAAGGGGGGCTCACTTGAACTGGTAAGACCTTTGGGATCCCCAACCGTAACCCCTTCTCAAAAACTCTCCTAAGTCCATCAGGAATGGGGGTCGGGTGGTAGAGTATCAAACCCATCGTGAAATATCATTCCACAGAATATCTGCTCTGGGTGGTCTTTTTTAAAAAAATATGTCTGAGTTCTGACTGGTGCTATCAAGACAGAAATAGGCCTCATGGAGGCACTTTCTGGGGGCTGACTCAGGAACCCCAGTAATTCTGCCACCAGATTCTGAGTGCACAGGGAATGTGTGTTCTGGTTATTTTAATGTTCTGGTTAATTGGGAACTAAGTAGGGTATATTGAAGATAATTAAATCTTTCTTTGATTGAGAATCTTGCAGTGAGTGCTCTGGAGCGATCACTCTAAATATCAATTATAAATCCCCACGGGTGGGAATTCAGGAGCTTGAGCGGAACTGTAGTGACTTCCAGACTAACTGCAAATTTATTTTGAGGTCCGCATCCACCCCCAACACTCCTGGCCCAGATGCAGTCTCGCCTTTTAGGCATCGGATAGAATGAGTCAAAAGACACTAAGTCGCCCGGATGTTGACATTCTTTGGTGCTAGTTCCAGCTCCCTAAGGAAGGACTTGCATGACCTTGGGGAAGGTATTTCACTTTCTGAGACTCAGCTTCCTTATCTGGAGACGGGAAGGTTGGAGTTTTTGGTTCTTAAAGTTTTTAGGGATGCAGATTTCCTTCGGAAGCCGAGGGACACTACAATATTTACAGCAGGGAAAAATGAACAGGGGCCCGAAGGTCATCCTCTGATGACACCCATTCGGGGACTACAGGTAATGTCCCGGAGCAGACACGACGGCCTCTTGGGCCCCTAGAGCCCTGGGTTCTCTGCATCCAGTGAAGCTAGAGCATCTACCCATCTAGACAGCAGTGGTTCTTGGCCTTCCCTGCACGTTGAAACTATCTGGGCACTTTTCAACATTTCAATTCCCAGGTTGCTCCCAAACCAATTAAATCTGATTTTGGGTGGGAGAGTCCCCACGTGATTCTAGGGTACAGACCAGTTTGCAAATCACTGCTCTCGGACAAGAACTCTCATAATTAGGAGTGAAGAGAATCACCCGGTGGGGAGGCAGACCCCCAGGCCCCTGCCCCTGGTGGTTTCCTTTCCTTCCGGCCAGATCCCACCGGAGAAGATTCACTATTAGCAGGTATCCTAGGCAACTCAGATGCAGACCACTCTTGGGGAACTCAGGAAGAGCCATTTCGCAGGAGAAGCTCAGAGGAGTCCACTTCCCTGCTACCTTTCCTCCTGGGCAGTTCTACATCCTTCTGCAGGTCTCCTGCCTTGTTCAGGGGAAGCGTTTGTCCTCATTTGCTGGGCAGGCTTTTTCTCCCTCTTTCCCATCCATGGCAAACCTGGATCTTTTAGCCTGAGCCCCAAATCCCGACAGGTTCAATAATCCACGCAGAGCACTCATCCACACCTGTCGTTTTTAATATTTAAACACCACAGCATCACTTAGGTCACGGACTCAAGGTGAGAGCTGCGGGTTAGCAAACCGAGCCACTGGCACCGGAGGGGATGACGGGAGCACAGGTCCAGGGCAGGCCTGGCCCCGCACAGCCCGAGCCCGCCAAGTTCTGCACCCCTTGACCTCTTCCTACCTGAAGCGTGCGTAGCAGGACCTGGAGCCCAGTGGCTTCTTGTTCTGCCATCCCCTCCTAGGGTCCTGGGGAACCGGCTGCCTGAGGCCAGGTCGGGGCTGGAGAGGGAGTGGCTGCCAAGCTGACCTCGCTCCCCGCCTCTCGGGACACGGCTGCCCTGAGCCCTCAGCTGCACATGCTGCTGAGTGTGAAGTCGCCGCCGTGCAACCCTAGACCTCAGCACAGGCGCAAGTGTCCCCCGACTCCTACTGTGGGGATTAGGTGAGCCCCAGCCCAGAGAGAGCTGAGCATGTGGGCACAGGGGTGGAGAGGGCACCAGCGTGAGTCACTCACCCACCTCCAGGCCCATGCAGGAGCCACCCTGGACGGCTGACAGGCATTCCCAGCTGACCTGGTCAGACTCCCTGCAGAGGCTCGCCTGGCCCTCCCCGCTTGTCCCCCTCCCCCTTTATTTTGGTCTGTTGCCGGCCGGCTCCCGGGTAACAGGAGACCCAAGAGTGCTTGCACAACCGTGGCGGTGCAGGGCACAGAAGCCCAGGGCCCCCTGAGGTCCCAGGCTTAGGGACAGGAGCTGTGACTGAGAAGGAAAATAACTGCTCCGGACATTTTCCACAGACGGGGTCCCTCACCTAATCTGCTCACTTTCCTAATAACCCTAGAGGGGTCGTACTGTTATTACCACCCCACCCCACCCCACCCCCGTTTGACAAATGAGAAAATAGAGCCACAGAGACGTTAAGCCACAAGAACAGGGCCGAGGAGTGTATGCCAGGCCTCCAACAGGCAGCCTGGCCCAAAGCACGGTCACTAACCATTACACCACCCTGTCTCTTGTTGCTGCAAACACACAAAGTCATGGAGGGCGGACAGCCCTGCCCTCTGCCTCAGGGACGGCAGAGGCCTGGGTGGGATTTCCTGCAGACCCACGTACGACTCATCATCTCTGTCTATGGCTTCTGCTCAGAACGTGTGGGAAGAGTCTGAGTGGCGACTGGCCCCGCACCCTCTCCCTGTCCACACCTAAGTGTCTGGCTGGTGTTTAGATGCTGGTTGTGAGTGTGGCCGAGGGCCTCACCCGGTCACTCTAGGCCCCAGCCCAGAGCCCCCGAAGATGCCGAGGGAATTCATAGCTGCTTCACAGAATTACTGAAGGATTCAAGTTTGGGACGCCCATATTCACGACATTGCCACATCCAGCCCGCGTGGTCCACGCCTGACAATTCTGGACATGACAGCGAGGAGCCAGAAAGCTCACAGCATAACGTGAGTGTGTGAAAGCGGAGAGTGAGCTCACTGAGGGTCGTGACCGATGGCAAGCACAGCTGGACGGGAGGGCCTTGGCTCTCGCGCGTGGGGAGCTTTCGTGAGCATCAAAGCCTCCATCTGGCAGCTGCCCCAGCGCCTTGTGGTGACTGAGGAAAGAGTTTGCACTTCCGGATCCTACTCAGCCTCCGTGCTCCAAGTCGGGCCTGGCCACGCCCTCAAATTCAAGGACAAATTCATGTGGTCCGTGCCCTCTAGAAACTTCCACCCTTGATGGCTTTACTTGTGAAGCCCTACCCTGCTGGGAATTGACTATAATTTGTCACATTTATGGAGCTGGGGGAGGGCAGTTGACCCCCTTCTGCCTGTACTTCACACCTCCCTACATCTCCTACCACATCTGATGACAGGAGGGAAGAAATAAAGGCCCCCTAAGGACTGCCTCCTTCCCTGAGGGGTGGAGCTTTCAGGCGCATGTGTTCTAACGTCCTTAGAAGGTCCAGGGGTGCAGGGAACAGTGAACTATCCCGTGTGATTTAAGGGCAGATTACGCCGCGCTCCCGGACTGCAGGATAAGAAGAGAGAGCAAGCAGGAAGGAAACATCACCCTCCTCCCAACATCGACCTGGAGAACAGTTTAAAGGAAAAGGTCACCCTTGTAGTGCGAAGTCATGAAAACCACCTTTGAGGACATAACTAAAGGTCTTTTGCCCGCTGGAATGGCATCAGGCACAGTCGAAGTGAAAATCTTAGCGTAAAAGGGTCACTCTCTTCTACGCAATGACAGCTTTCCCCTGTAGCACCGAGAACCGTATTTTCAGGAAGCCCCCTGCGAAATACGTCAGGGAATGCGGGGAACGGGCCCCTTCTTTGCTTGGCGACACACCTGTCTCACCTGCCCGGCCTGGATGCACTTCCCCTCACCCGACAAAGCTCCTGGCTCTGGGGAATCACCACACACAGGGATGCCGGACAAGGTATGACGTGCTGGTTTTGCCTTCTGATTTTCTGGCAACGTGAAGGCTCACCTCTAGCTCATTTCAGCTCCCCCATCACACCTGCACCAAGTTCCTCTTTTGCTCCCCTGATACTCAGATCTCAACATTGTCCTGCAAAAAAACCGGCGACCTGCTCCCCTCTCTCATAGCACCTTCTTTGTTCCCACGCTTATGGAAAGCCCGGGCAGTGCCTCCATCCAAACCTCCCTCTCCTGGATTCCATCTTAATAAGACGCCGGTTCTGTGAGTGGACTGAGTGACTTTGGCTGGTGTGGAAACGGGTGACAGTAGCTGAGGCTTTACTCCGCCATCACTACGTGAATTTCAGTAGGGATAGAGAAAGAAGGGCAGACCTGCCCAACGGCTAGTAGAACGCCAGTACTCAAAGACGGGTGATTCATAAATTGACGCTGATGTAGATGGAGTTTTCTAACAGCATCCAGAGAATTCCGTCCCCTGGCTCTTTCCTATTCAACATTTTTATCAATGACTTGGCTGAAAATAAAGGCTGCATGCTTATCACATTTTCTGGTGATGCCCAGTTGAGAAAGATAGAAAGATGTCAGATGACATAGCTGGCATCCAAAAAGATTTCAGCAACCTTGAGTGATGGGCCAGATCCTACAAGACGACCTAGAACAGAGCCAAGCGAAAGCTCCTTCCCCTAGGTCCTCAACACAAACTGCAAACATAACATGGGGAGACTTGGCTAAAAAGTGTTAAACACGGAAAAAGCTCGGGGGTCAGCCAGAGGTGAGAACCGCATACATGGCAGCATGGGCCCATTTCCCAAAGTGGCTTTTCAATCTAATGCCTAACTTTCAAAAGGGCAATGTGTCTATTTGCACACATACAAATGTTGTGTTTGTAACCAGGATGGTGGTGACGTGGCACTGAGGTCCCCCCGTGCAGAGGCCCAGCATGTGTCTGGCACAGAGTGGGTGCTGGTTGATGGGTGCTATTATGGAGTATTAGTATTACACATATTCCTAATGGAAGTGTCCAAACGACAACGCAGGCTGTCTTGCTCAACACCGCTCAGCGTCTGGGGGCGCAGGACAGCGGTCCCCAAGGCTAGACCGGGTGCGACTGAGGGATGGCTTCTAAAGGCAAGAACCAGGAAAAAAGAGGGGTGCTACATGGAGCCCCATTGGGGACAGGCCCAGACGTGTCCTGAAGTTGTCCAGGCTGCAGCACAGGGCTATTTTCCAACACCGGGGGCGTCCGGCAGGGACTAAAAGACCATTTGGTCAGAAGGTTCCAGACGGGAATCCCAGGACTGTGACAGGCCGTGTGTTCAGCAACATGATGAGGTGAAGAGAAAGAGGTAGGTAGGTGTGCTCTGGCCCCTGCCAGGAGACGGCCTGGGAAGAACACGTCTCCTTCTAACCGACTTTCTAGAATGTGTCTCTCTCGCGGTGGCACAGGAGATGATTCAGGTGGAACCTGAATCAACATTTTAAATTTCAATCGACAGGATGCATTTCAATGTATATTAATGTGGGCGGGAATACCTAATGAGCAGAATGAAACCATGTTTTCTCAGGTATTAATTCTCTCAATGAAGTTGAAAAGTTGAAAAATAAGTCAGTGTGACATAGAACACGAGGCACCACACACGGCCAAAATCTACAGGGAGGGAGGTGAATAGCTCAAATTGTGGAAGGATCACGTTGCCACCCGCTTCCTGTCTCATACTTAGCTCAGATCATCTTTTCCCTAATCTGAGAGTGAGACCAAATCTCACTCGACTAATAACCCCTTTCCTCAGATTCATTTAAAGCTGAGTAGGATAAAGATTTACTCAAGTTCACACATGTCACCAGTCTGTGTATAACGGTGATTTACATGTACTGTTACTCCCTTGAGCTTTCCATTTCCTGCTTTGGTCGTCTTCATTTTTACTTTCCTGGTGTTTTTCGTGTGTTTGTTTTTCCTGCCTCACTGCCAGCACACACGTGTGCATACACACACAGACACACACATGCAACGTCCTGCCCATCAGAGCTGCCTTGATAATGTGGTATCAGAATCGACAGGCTGTCCCTCGTGTCCCTGAATATATTTCCTTCTCCTAATGCATGATATTCCTAAGGGAGAAGAGAGGAATAGAAGGAAAAGAAGTGTGGGTACGAGAGCTGCTGTATTGTGTATGTTGCCCGACTTAATCGTGTTCTAGCCCTCGGAGGCAGACATCATTCCCATTTCCAGATGAGAAAACCAAGGCTAAAGTACATGAGGAAGGTGTGTGCGAGCATCCTCTCCAGGGAGAGGAGAGGCTTGAGGTGGAACGACCCCTGGAAGGGAAACTCCCAGTGGATCTGTACTCATAAGCGACAAATGCAGAGGCTTTCCTGAGAATAGGAGAATCGGCAGCAGGAGGGCATGCCCGGCAGGGAGGCTGGGAGTGCAGCCCAGGAGTCTCGGGTGGCCTAGAAAGGGGACTTCATGCGCACAAATACCTCAGGCAGAAGAGGAGGCAGGATAACAGAGACCCTGCCCCACTGCTCCTGGGACCAGCCCTTCTGACAAGCCCTCTCCACTCCAAATACGAAACAGCCGAATCAAATTTTCTTTTTTAATTATTAAATGTATAGGGGTGATGTTGGTGCATAAAATTATATACGTTTCAAGTGGTACAATTCTATAATACCTCATGTGTATATTGCACTGTGCGTTCACCATCCACAGTCAAATCTCCTTCCACCACCAGATATTGGACTGCCTTTACCCTTTTCTACCTGCTCCCCTTCCCCTGCAATCAAACTTTTGCTCTCTTGCCTAGTAGCCGTGTGACTTTGGGACAGGTACTTAAACTCCCTGGGCCTCAGTTTTCTCACCTGTTAAATGGGGAGAGGACAATGCCTACTCATAGGCTGCTGGGGAGGCTCAGGGGAGTTTCACAATGCTCTCAGCACACTGCTTGCCATCTACTCTGCCAATTTGTGCCAGAAATGACTCCACTGTAGCATTCAGCAAGGATGTTTCTTCACCTGTTTTGTCGCCTCTGGGCCCCAGAACCTAACAGCCAGATATGAAGTGATCCAGGCATGGCAATATTTGAATGGTTCTCTGGGTGTTCACGTGTTAGAGAGAAATGGCCAAATTCACTTTCATTTAAGAATGTCATCTAATTTTTAACGCATACTGTATATAACGTACTGTATAGAGAATAGATTCAATTCCTCCCCATTACAGAGGGTAGGTTCTCCCCACCCTGGGAGAACAGTGTTGATGGTGGCGTTTCCTGGAGAAACTGCGCTCTGTCTCAGTCTATGGTGTCCTGTGGTGGCTGAGACGGTTACGCTGCTTCCCTCACCTTGAAGTCCCAAGTTAGTCCTTGCTCAAAGGACAAAACGGAAATTACGAGATGAAAAACTACCTAGTCTTTATACGTGTCCAACAGTCCAATAAGGACTTTTTGTTATAAAAATATATTGTCTTTTATATTTACCCACATACATTCCCACTGCTTGTTATCCCTTCCAATAGATAGGATTTTCTCTCAGGAATCACTGTCCTTCAGCCTGAAAAAATTTCTTTCAGCATTTTTTTTGAAGTTGTAATCCGCTGGCAACAAATCCTCTCAATTTGTATTTATTGAAAAAGGTATTTATGTTGCCATCATTTTTGAAGAATGTAGACTTCTGGGATGCTGGATTAATAACTTTCCTCTTCTTCTTTCGGGACCTGTAAGATATCATTCTGTTGTCTTCTTTTCAAAGACAAGTTAGTCATCATATGTATTAATGTTTCTAGTATGTGATGGTCGTGTTTCTTTGGCAGCTTTCAAGATTTTTTTTTCTTCCTCTTAGGCTTTTGGCAGATTTACTACGTGATACCTACATGTGACTTCCTTTGTATATATCCTGCCTGAGTTCACGGAGCTCCTTTGTAAGTTTATGTTTTCCCACAAGTTTGGGACATTTTCAGCATTACTTTTTTCAAATACTGTTTCTTCCCCATTCTCCCTACTCTCTTTCTTGGACGATAACTAAATATACGTTAAGTCACTTGATATGGTACCACTGGTTCCTGAGGCTCTGTTCACTTTTATTCAAGTCTCTCTTTCCTCTGTTCTTCAGATTGAAAAGTTGCCTTTTCCAGGTTCACTTATGTGTTTGTTTCTTACTTTCAACAAATTTCGTCTTTTAATCATAAAATAATGGGTTCTTTTTCGCACTTTCCATTTCTCTGTTATTTAACCATCTGTTTATTTATTAAGGTCATATTTTTCTTTAGTTCTTGAGACTATTTAAAAGGAGACGTTTTAAAGTCCTGGTCTGCTCATTCCCATATCTGTGTTAGTTTCTATTGACTGCTTTTTCTCTTGACTAAGGAACACATTTTTCTGTTTCTATACATGTCTAGTAATGTTTACTGATTGCACTGTGATTGAGATATTATGGAGATCGTACATTCTGGTAGTAGAAGGGCACCTGGATAACATGTGGTCCATTTTTCCACATTTACAAATTATAAAAGGAAATCTATGGGGGAAAGGTATTTACCAATACAGGTGGATAGTCGTGGCCGACTGAAACTATAACCAAATCTCCTGAGCTGAGACTTGGTGTCTTCCCAATTTTCCAACTTGAAAACTTGCTGCTTTTCACTTTTCCTAAATTTCTTCCTCAGGAATACCACTTTCTCTTCTTAAAGAAGGCATACTCAGCCCTTCCCTGATTTCTGTAACTGAAGTTCACCCACCCATTCTTCTCCATCTAGGCTACTGCTGTCGCTGCTGCTAAGGAGACAGTACCACCGAGAGCCTACCGTTTGTCAAGTGCTGTGCTTACACTACTCTGTGCCAGCTACTGAGCGGGAGTGGTACTTAACGTTATCTCACACGAAACCCTGTCTTGCTTTGGAAGCGTAAATACCACTCTGTCTGCCGGCAGAATTAAATGCTCCCTCTTCCATGTCTCCAAAGCACATGCATGTATGACACAGTAGGGGTGATAATATGTTACAGTAATTAGTTTACATGGACACCTTTACCATTCAGCTCTAAGTCTTTCAAGGGCCAGAGGAGCCCACGGTGCCCATCTTACCCACCGCAGTGCCATGCAGAAAATAATGGGTTCTAATGACTTCTGGCGAAAGGGGAGAGCCCACCTTTGGGCTAGTTACATGCCATTTAGTCCCAGCCTTGTCAGCAAGTGGCAGCTCAAAAGTCACCATATCCTTGGCCCTATGTGGCCAGGGCCAACTCTCTGCTCAGTATCTCCTTGGGGCTTTGTTGTCATGGCCACCTGACAAAGTTCTCAAGAGAGGGCCAAGATAATCCCCACCCTCCCGCTTAGCCGGAGCCCATCAGTGGCCAGATCTGGAGTGCTGACAGGTGTGGAATGTTCATCATGCCCTTGTCGCTGGGCCAGCCCAGAGGCTTGTGCCTTCTGGGCCCAAAGCTGCAGTATCAGGTCACAAACAAGCTAGCACCAAGGGCTCCTAAGGTCAGGCATCCCAGAGTAGGGTGGGTGGAAAATACAAATATCATCCATCAAAGGCCACCAGCCCAGATGCTTCCTCCTGCTTCAATGAAGGCTGGGGACACGCTCAGCCAGGGCGAGTACCCAATGCCAAACTGGACAGGGGCACGGCTTCAGTGGGGAGGGGCTCAGAGCACAAGGCCACGCTCCAGCTTGTGACACACTCATTCGGTCATTCCCACCACATGCATGGATTCATCATTCTTCTACAGTCAAGGGTGGGCATAATACCACCGCACAGGAGCTAAGAGCAAAGTCTCTGAAATCAGACAGCTTAGATTCACATCCGGGTTCTGCCAATTCTAACTGCATGACTTTTAACAAGTTACACAAATTCTCCGTACCTCGGTTTCCCATCGTGAAAACATGGAAAGTAAGTAACACGGAGGGTTGTTTTCCCTTAAATGAGTAATGCACTTCAAACGCGTACCCCAGGGTCTGGCATATAACAAATGCTCGATACATGTTAGTGGTCATTATTGTCCAGGCCTGGGATGGTCACAGAGATTGAGGTGAAAAAAAATACAGTCCCTGCCCTTAAAGAACTCTTAGGAAGTAATGGAAGAGACGACCCACCTATAGTCTTTTCTGGTGTGATCTGACCATAGCGGCTGCAATACGAAAGCCTGCAGAAGAAAGCAACTTCTCCTGCCGGGAGACATTGGAGAAAAGGTTCCCAAAGAATATGGTCTCAGAACTTGACCTCTGCAGAATTCCAGGCTGAAGAGAGCAGACCAGCCTTCAAGGGAGAAGTAAGAGTGTGTGGAAGGCATGGCTGTGTTACAAAATTCGGCATATTTGGTATTACAAGGGGCCGGTGTACAGTGACAAGAGTCCTCACAATGAAGCAGCAGAGGTACCTCAGGCCCAGTAAAATCGTTTCATTTTCCGTAACGTGGAATGGGATCCCGGGGAAAGTGTGTAAGCAGGGAAGGGACATAGGTAAAGCTCATTTTCAGCTTTAAATTTCTTTCCCCTCCATGGAAATGTGAGCCTTCTCCCACTCCACATGCAGGGGAAAGTGAGGCAAATTCATTTTCCTCTCCCTCACGCACTGGAGGCTGTGAATGACTAATAATGCATGATATGATGCTTCACCAGGAGAATTTACAGTTCACTAAGGGACAGTTAAAATCTGGGTGTGTACGAGGAGATGAAGGAAGTCTTCTGAGATTCGGGGGCGGGGAACCTCCCTACGTCCCATCTCATCTTTCCAGGTTGGTGTCTTGGAAGTGCATGATAATGGGAGGTTCTCTTACCAGTGAAACAATCGAGTAACAACATCTGACAGAGCTATCTTGGGATACCCAGGACTTCGCAAAAATAGAAGAGACTCCCAATGTCCCTTCTGGGACATTATGACCAATGCATTTGCTGAATCAGCTGTCCTTGAAACAGTTCGGAGCTGAGCCATCGTTACAGCCTGGCTGTCCGTACGTAGGGAGCAAGACCCATGGAAATGACAAAGTCCCTTGTCCCCTCTTCTTAGGTTTTACCCCATCCCTCATCCAGTGGGACCTCGCCCTCTCTCTAACCCGTCTCCTTTCCCATACAAATAAATATTGATCTGCAATTGCCGTGATAACCATGGTGAGCGGGTGGCATAACTTAATTCAGTCACAAGTAAACTCAGAGAAGCATTTGAAACGTAAGGCTCCTGCCAGCTTCTAGCAACAAAGACATCGGCTCATTATAGAGCATTACTGAACACCTGACATAGGTGGGAATACCAAGAGTGCCTTAAAAAATGTAGACACGTGACCTGTATTCATCTTTTGTTATCAGTATATATTGAGTATTACCATTTTAACAGTTTTTTCCTTTCTTAAAACGTGCATACATTTTTTTTTTTTTGGCACTCTCTGTATTTAAAAGGTAAGAAGGACTGACCAATCCTTGGTAATCTTGGTATTCAGATGTTTTTCTAAGGTGACTTGAAAGGTGACATTATGTAACCCTGTTAGGATACATGGGAGTAGAGTTAATAAAGAACAATATGACAGACAGACAGACAGACAGACTCTAAAGTGCCTCCCCCAACCCATAATCCCCACCTCCTGACTTTGCGTGGGACGCGCTGTAACCAACAGAAAATGGCAAAAGTGACGCGACGTCACTTCCTCGACTACCTTACATGAGATGAGCCCGCTTTGCCGGCGGTCTAGCTGTAGAGACTCTCTTGAAGGCTTGAGGCCGGGTTCCCACAGCCATATGGCAAGGAACTGTGGGTGGCCTGCAGCAGCCAGCCAGCAAGAAACCAGAGCCCTCTGTCACACAGCCACAAGCATGGCTCCAGCCCCGCACTCTTCACCATTGTGTGAAAAGCCCGAGGAGGATTAAGCGGAAAGCTTGCAGAGAAAGCCATAGCTGTGAACAGACCATCAAGCCCCGCTGGTCTCCTGCGTGGCCTTGCTTTCCTTCCTCCTCTCAGCCCCGCCCTTCCAGCCATCTACTCCCTTTTCTCAGGAATCCCGGGGAAATCACGGGCATGCCTGCACATCCCTCACCCTGAAAAACAACGAAGCAAGAAGAGAGCAACTGCAAAATCTGATCTGGCTGGTTGAAACCAATTCTCACTACAGCGATTTACATGAGCTCTGATTTTCATACCGGTAGGTGTTTAAGGCTAACTTGGGCACATTTTTATTTGATTCCAGCCATTCATTTTCATGGAGGTTAAGCCTCCATAGTTTTCTCCCCAAGTAACAAAGCTTTAAAACAAAAATGAAAAGACCGGCCACGTCCAATGGATTTCTTCAGATTCACTAACTTTGGGGAAAGGGAGCCCAGATATGCTTGACATGAATGGCAGCGGCTACAAAGATCAATACTCACCGGATGCTTCTTTGAATAAGAAATAGGATTTTAATAGTAAGTTCACCGAGCCCAGGGCAAGAGTTTGCGTAACATCTGTAACCCCTGCCAGAATGGGCCCAGTGGTGATTTGGGGGATCTATCATTTTCCACCAGCAGAAAGATTGTAAGATGGAAAGAAAACCTGCTTCTGAGATTAGGCCATCCCTGCGCACTGGACTTTGAGTGCTAAAATCTAGAGGGACGTGTCCTGTCACCTGGCCCGTATAAAATCCAATAATAGGACTTTACATAAGGACCAAGGGTGGCACAGACTATCTCCTCACCTTGGAAAATGATCAGGAAAGAGAGGTTTTATGAGCTGCGCTAGCACACTGTGTCTCGATGTGATTAATCCGTCTCAGGAAAATGACTTTAAGAGCCAATTAAAGGCAGACCAGAGAAGCTATTTTGCATTGTCTCTTTATTCACTTTCTGGCGACAGTTGTACCTGTCAGGAATGCTGTGAGAAACTATCAATTTCGGCAGCATGAATTTTCAGAGGAAAGTAAGAACCACTGTCTGGGAGATATGGCTGTCCCTTTCCAAGTCTCAATCTCCACGGGCCGCCAAGATGCAGACCTTTGAGCTATGTGGCTTCCAGCTCCATCCTGATGATGGATTCCTGGGTCCTCCCTGCCCCTCCTGGTGACCTTTTGCTGGGGAACATGGGGACATAAAAGTCACCACCTCTAAGCACAGATGAAGCAAATGCATTCCATCCTGGAAGAAAATCTTATCACAACAAAGAAGGGGGGAGAGGAAAAGAAAGAGAAATGCTTCCTATATATCAAATGAAATTATTTTCCTGGTTTAAAAGGGCAAGCTCTCAGGGGCACAAGCGCAGAATGGGGGTTTGTTTCAGGCCAATGATTTTACCTCCCTTTCCTCAACGTTTCTGCGTCCCAGGAGGTAAACAAGTATATTCCTAGGGGGAAGACCCGAGTCCATTCACCCTCCCACTTAATGTTTCTCCCAGAAAACGGGCCCCGTCCCACTGCAAGTCATTGGGGAAGGAGTTAATGAAACTGGAGAAAAAGAACGGCTCCAAGGACCCAGCCCTGCGGCCAAGCAGATGGTCAGGGAAGGCCAGGCTGCCACCAGAGGAAAGTAAACACTCAGAGCTTGACCAGGTGGGTCGCCCTGGTTCCTGAGGTGACTACTACCGAGCAGTAAGCCAGTGGCTCGGGTATCATAGGAAAAGCAAAGGGCTGGTTCAGCCTGCAGCTCAGGTTCTGTCACTTGGGCCTGGGGATGGTTCCAAGTTTGCTCCAATGCCCACTGACCTTTGGTCAGGACACACACCCATCAGTTCACCTCTCCAAGAGCTGAAAGCTCTACGGGGTGGCCAAGGCCAGATAGAGACAACACTGGGGAATGGAGACACGAGTTCGGCAGGCCCGTAGTTCTGCTGGAACAACAGGCGTTTTCCAAACCAGACGTGGCTTCCCTGACACCATGGCCTGGTTCAGGAGTCCAGGGACCCCTAGAATCCCACGTAGACTAGTCAGGCTGAGAAATTAATCTGCGCCCACACAGTTCCACTGCCCTCCTGGGAAACATGTACAGTTTAACTGGGCCTTAGGAAGGTCACGTCTTCACCCCAGCCTGCCCTTACCAGGCTCTTCCTGCAAAGCCCCTGGCTTCAGGAAAGCAACTCAGTGCTCATTCCCCCAATCCCTTGCCCAAAGTCACATTACAAATGCCACACACACGCACGCACACACGTGCACACTCCATCTCCCCTGCTTCTGCAAAGTTCTATCAGGATCCAGCCCAAAATACGACTCCCGCACAAAGCATCCCCAGAGGCCTCCTCTGGGGCTGGATCGCTTTGTCTCCCCTCACAGCTTCGATGAGCACTTGGCTACATTATATAATTTACCACACTCTCCATCGCAGATTGCATCAGGCTTAGCATCCCGGACCAGATCACACTCATCTGTGCATCTCCAATGCCTAACTCAGCACCTGGAACAACAGAGATGCCCAGGAAACGTGTGTAGAACAAAGAAAGAAAAGGAGGGAGGGGAGAGAGAGGCAGGAAGGCTTACTTTCCTTACATTGCTAGAGAAAGGATAAAGTAAAGGAGCCCACGTGTATGAAATGCACATATGTATTTAGCATTATTCTAAGCACTTTATTTTATTTCCCTCATTATATTTTATATAGGAAAAAAGTTGAGGCTCAGAGGAGGTAAGTAACTTTCCCAAGGGCACACAGCAAATTAGGCTCAAAGCTGTAATGCTCAATCCGGCCCATCTGACTGTGGAACGTGTACTCGTTTTCTACTACAACGTTGTCTTCTAAGGCTCATAAAATATTAGCATCAAAATGGACATCCTAAAAGTCCATTTTCCTAAGGTGTATCTCTAGATAATCTAGTCTGAACCGTTTGAGGCCCAGAGATGTTAAGGCATTTGCTGCAGATCACTCAGCTGGTCTGTGGTAAAGCCAAGAGCTCGTTTCTTCTAACTCCCATTCAAGGGCTTTTGACATCACCTCAGCTGCTCAGAAAAGCCATCACTATGCGTGATATTATCCTACAAAAAATCAAGTCATTATACAACAGAGCAAAATACCTGGGAAACAAGGTTAGCATGCTTTGTCTTCCCAGAGCAGCTGTGGGTGCAGAAATACTCTCAGGAACCAGCTGCACAGACTCCCAGATGCTCTTTGTATCCCCTGGGGGGGTCTGTACCCAGAGAACCAGGAACCCCTGGGAGAGTTTCTAATAACCCCGTGAAAACCTGCCCTCCAGAGGGGAGGATGAAATTATGCCCGTAATGGGACTTTCATTGCCATCCTTGTGAAATGATTCATCTGACGCCTCTGGCGTGCGTGTCTTCACAGCTCAGGAGACGGACTGCCCTCATCCCTCATCCCACGAGGTGGGCTGTCTTGCCATCAGCATTTTCAGCACGCGCCAATGGACACTCCGAGAAGACAAGCCACTTGCTTAGTGATGCTAATACTCGCACGGCCTCCGCGCCACAGGGCTTGACCAAGAATGGGTTGCTGGGCTCATGTCTCTTCTGGAGGAACTTTCCTTTAGTCCCTGCTTCACCCGTGTCCTTAGAACTCCTTCCTCGGTGGTGCACTCTCTCCTGCAGCCTTCCCCTGGCTGATCCAACTCCTTCTGACTAGAAGACCCACTCGCGTTCTGAAAAGAAGGCATCTCAGCCGAGCGAGAAGAGCGTGTGGCCCAGGCCACAGGAGAACGGGCCTCCCACACCCAGCCTTTGCCAGCCCTGTTTTGTCTCCAGGGAGGAGCTTTTGTTCTTGGCGTTTCTGTTTTCCCTTATGGAAAACGAGGGGTCTGTCACCCAGGCCATGTTGGGATTGCCTGCAGGCCACTCTGACGTGTCCACTTGCTGACCTCCAGCACACACACACAGCACTGCTGTGTGACCTGCTCCCTCGTTACACACAGTCAGTGGCGGGGAATGGCTCCCTGTACTTCGTCTCAACGTCCTATTCACTGTGTGACCCCTTGAAGGCAGGACACAAGGCTAATGTTTTTGGTTTCCTCTCTGCAGCACTTCCCATCGTGAGGAATGAGTGTTTGGTACGCAGAAGACCAATTCGATTAATTAGTTGGTTCCGTGCGAAAGGGTCTAGCTTCAGTGGACCAACCGCAGCACCACAGGAGGACAGAAGAAGAACAAGGACAGCTGCTCATCGGTCCTCAATTTGCATCTGCTCACCCTGCTCCAACCCTAAATGCGTCCTTGGCATCCTGGCTAGAGACCCCCACATCCCACATTTAGGTTTTTGCACATGTTGTTCCTACTACCCCGAACACCATCCCTCGAGTTATCCATGCATTTGCTCCCTTATTTTATCCAGGCCTCTGCTCTAATGTCCTCTTAGACAGTCCCTCCCGGGCCACCCTCTATAAAATGATACCTGTTCATCCAGCCAATATCACCCTTACTTAGCTTAAGTCTTCCCATAGCACTTCCAACACCTGGCAAGTTCATTGAGTGACTATGTACCCCATTAGAATGTAAGGTCCATGAGGGCAAAAATGTTATGGCTTCCATTTTTTATATTACAGATGCCTACAACAGGCCTGGTCAAGAGTAAATGCTCAGTGCATGTTGGATGGATGGATGGATGGATGTGTGGATGTGTGGATGGATGGACCGATGGATGGATGGATGGATGGATGGATGGATGGATGGATGGATGGATGCATGGATGGATGCATGGATGGATGCATGGATGGATGGATCGATGGATGGATGGACTGATGTGTGGATGTGTGGATGTGTGGATGTGTGGATGGGTGGATGGGTGGATGGATGGATGGATGGAGGATTGAAAATGAACTGAAAATGTGAAACTATCAGGAACCAAGACAGTCGCTATCTTGCTCTGTACACCTACTCTTACTCCCTAACTTTGTCTCTCTCAAAGGAGCAAATTGTATTGCTCTCATATTCATTTCTGACCCAGGTAGTTATGCATGGTTGGGAATGAAACCATACTGTGTGCAGATTCTTTGGGTAGAGGGTGGGGCAGGGAAGAAATAGGAAGCTGCCCAGCATAGGACCAACATGTAAAGGATGTGGCAAAGAATTCCATGTGAGAGACTGATAAAGAGAATCCCGAAGCAAATGAAAAAGTTTAAAAAAAGTACAGAGGAAGAGGTACTCTGCATTGGACCCTTAACAAAAACAGGACATTAGTGAGAAAACTGGTAAAATCAAAACAGGAATTTGCTAATAGCGATTGTGTATGTTTTTTCCAAACAACAACCAACTCTCCACCACCAACTGGGTACCCCACAATTCAATTCAATCCTGACACTAAATACGCACAGGTAGCACAGATACCATGGGTTAAAGCCTCAGTTCCAAAAATCTACCCCCACTTTGTCAGCTGCAAATGGGGTGCCCAGGCGACCCACACTTCTGCCCAACCAACCACAAATTCGAGGGTTCCACAACAGCTTCCACAGGTTCGATAATTCACTAGAACTCACAGAACTCAGGAACACACGTAACAATTACCAGATTGTCAATAATGGACACAGCGCCGGAAGAGCCAAGTACAAGAGAGGCGTAGGTATCAGGCAAGATAGTAGGATTGGGAAGGAGGGGGGTGGTGCAGAGCTCCTCTCCAGGCGAGCCACTCTCCCAGCACGTGGGTGTTTTTCACCAATCCAGACGTTCTCCTAATCTTGTTCAAGAGCATCTGTCAAACATTTATTCTATAGGCATGATTGATGAAATCACTGGCCAATGATAACTGAAGTCCATCTCCAGCCTCCTCCCTCCCCAGAGGTCAGGGGTGGGGCTGAAAGCCTACTTCTGTGTCCCCGTCTGAATGAAATTTAATTGTCCACTCTCCTAAAATGTGCCTGAAGTGGACATAAAGTTCTATTCTGGCAATGCCAAGAACATCTCAGATTTCTTTTGAGGAGTTTGTACTATCTGTTATATGCAGTAATACATTCAACTATAGTTAGAGCCCTGAGAGACACACTAATCCATTTTCTGCTTCTTGGGGACAGTTTCGTTCATTCACTTCACAGGTGTTGAGTACCAGGGGAAACACAACAGGCATGGATGCTGTCATCAAGAGTTCTTTTCCAGCGGAAAAAGATAGGGGGAAAAAAAAACTATAGTCATGAGTCTTGAGAAGTATGCAAGAGCAAAATCTGAACAGTTTCTAAAGACAGGTGGAAGGTGAACCTAATCCTGCCAGACAGTGGGGAGCAGTAAGGACAGGAAGGTTGATTCAAAGAAGGTAGATCTTGGCTGGCAGCTTGAGGTCCAGGATGTAGCCAAAGGTGAAGGAGGTTATCCCAGACAGAGGCCACAATATGTGCAGACATATGCAAAGCACCCACTGTGCCTAGTCACCTGCAAGGAGTGTGACATGGGTGGTGCAGCGCTGGGGTCAAAGCCGCTGAGCCTGCCCAGCTAGGAAAGGGCTCCACGTGTCCTGACGACAAAGTTGGATGCTATTCTACGGAACACAGGTTGGAAATCGATGCCCCATAGATTTATAGTTTTTAGTGTTTGACATGTTTCTCAAAATGTGTAGAGGTATCTGTCAGCTTCTATACAGTAACAAAGGGCTGATGTTTTGGGGGCTTTCTACAACATTTCTTTCTTCCTCATGTTCATGTCTGTGGTGGGTTGACCCCAGCTTCCTGCTGCAGTCGGTTCGTCCTGACACCAAGGCTGAGGGAACAGGCCCAAGTGGGAAGTGGAAGGGAAGGATGCTTCTGCCAGTTGCCTTGAGGCAATGAAGGTAACCTGGAGCCAGCATAAAAACTGCCATTTTGTAAAGCTTGGGTTTAAAGCGTGATCTCACTCCACTATCACCACCCCAAAGGAAAACTCTTCCTGCTTCTGACAGAACTGAAGCTGTTCTTGGAGCTTCCCACTTGGGCCTGTTCCCTCAGCCTTGGAGGGGAAAGAGGAATGGCGGAGCCATACATCCGATGGCTCTTAAAGCTTCTCCTCAGCAATGGGCCACATCAATTCCACTCACATTTCATTGGTCAATATGTGCCGTGTAACTGAGACAGGACAGCTAGCCCGTGGTTAGGTAAACGGGGTCCCGGGTAGAATAAACAAAGGCAGCCATATCTTGGAACTCCAGGTTCTGAAATGACTCATTCGCTCCAGGGCAACAATTGTGCTCTGGGAATGAATGGGTTATTTTATAAATCCCTTCAGGCTGGACCAACAGAGCAAATCTGATAGACATAGGTTATTTTGTAAATCCCTTCAGGCTGGACCAACAGAGCAAATCTGATAGACAAAAATCCATCAGAAGGCGCCAACTCCCTTCCCCAAGCATGCGAGAGAAAGTATAAAAGTAAGAGCCTTTTGCCTTAGCCAGTGGGTACCCCCTCTCGTAAGAGAGCTGTGCTTCAGCCTTAATAAAAATCTGTGCTCCTCTACCTCTCCTGCCGAGTCTGCATTCTCATTCTTTGGGTTCATGAGACCAAGATCTCTGGGCACCAGACACCAGATTCCTGTATCATTTGGGGCTCTCCAGAGTCCTACATCACAACAAGCCCTGTGTCAATGGGCTGGTTAATATAATTCCTCCGGCGAGTTGGGCCTGGTAAGGAGGGATAGCGAAAACTTTGAACAAATTATTTTTATCTACCACAATCGCCGATATTTAACACTTGGCAGATTCCACGAAAAAGTCAGGATTTCTAGGCTTTCTTGACCAAAGAGAAAAACAATCAAGCTACCTGGCCACGTGGGCTCTGTGTCTCCATGTCAAGAATGGGCTGGAGCTGAGCTCCAGGAAAGCACCTCATCAGTTTGTCACAGTCCCCACACTGCCTGCTTACTGTTTCTGTCACCTGCCTGGCTCAGATTATGCAAATGAGCTTGTGACCCTGCAGCACCCGGCAGCCACTGAAGAGATGCAGGAGAGAGTGATTGCATAAGACCTTGTCATACTTTTCATACCGTTCAACGTGAGAGTTTGAAGTTCAGGGATGCCCGGAACCGAGCCAGGAGCACAGTTAGGAGGTTACTGTAATAATCCCTTATCTAGCGTAAGAATGGAGCGCTGCCCGCTAGACGAACTTGCAGAGAGCCAGCTAGAGGCAGCACCCAGCTAGAGGATGGCAGCCGGAGTCAACAGAAGGATGCTTCTGCCAGTTGCCTTGAGGCAATGAAGGTAACCTGGAGCCAGCATAAAAACTGCCATTTTGTAAAGCTTGGGTTTAAAGCGTGCTCTCACTCCACCATCACCACCCCAAAGGAAAACTCTTCCTGCTTCTGACGGAACTGAAGCTGGACCCCCCGGGGGCCTCTCTCAGTGCGGGTGGGAAGGGAGACATTCTAACAGGTGCTAAAAAATAGCTGCGCATAAAGAGCTACTTCCCTTTCCTGAGTCGCCATCTCCCATCCATAACCGGCTCCCCCTTTCTCCCTCCCAAACCCACTGTTGGCCTAAATTAAGTTTTCAAAAGGCAGCGAGCCTCAGTGCTGGTTTTCACTGAAGAGCACTGAATTCAATAAAACATAATTATTGATTTAATTAAAATAGTTGCTGTGTGAGAAGTGAAGTTTTTTAATAGCCAGCAGAGGTGGAAGAACCCTCATTCATTTCTAGTGTCCCTTCTGAACCAAATGGCACTGCTTCTTTTTAATAGGCCAATTCTGAGTGCAGCTTTGAAATGAATCCTCCAGCCATTCATCTGCAGTAATTCAACCAGTGAATAAGATGCCTTTCTCACTGACTGCCATTCAGGGCGGAAAGAGGAGGTACTGCGAGCCCCCAAGCCCCGACTACAGAGATGAATAATTCATGCCTCTTCTTCTGGGGCCCCTCTGTGTACCTGTCTCCTTGTACTTACACTTGAAAGGAGCCTTAGGGCTGGGGACCACTGTGGCTGGGGTGCCACATCCTCTTTGATCTAGTCGGGACCAGCAGGCTTTGAGAACGCTAGCGCCTGGCTCCCCAGCATGGGGCAGGGTTAGACCCCCTGGAGGGCTGAGCTGGGGAAAGAAACAGACCCAGGAGAGCTGAGGGCACACTGGTGTGGCACCTCTAAGGGGAGACCAACGCAGGAACCCTCTCTAGCACACGCCTCCTTCCCTACCTGCCATACAGGCGGCGTGGGGGCCTTCAGACCATGCATGCACATCTATCTATTAATGAAAGAGCATGATAAAGCATTGCATCCTTGGAGAAGACTTTAATGAGGTGATGACACATTTTTAATTAAATGCCTTGTGTAAATTATTAATCCATTCCTCCAGGAAAGATAGACAGTGGCATATTATAAGCATGAGACGAGACAGGGTCTATCTGAATGCGTACACACACACACACACACTCCCTTTCCTCCCACCCTGGTAAGGTTCTCTAGCGCCCACTGCAGCCCTGGCCTGAGAGCTGAAGCTGCCTTTCCTTACAGCCTGAGCGCTGGTCACAGAATCTGTGCTAACTCTGCCCTCAAGCTGGCACCTGGGGCCAGTGGGACTTGTGAGCGTTCTCTGGGCACCTCCAGGGCCAGGTGTCAAGGTGCAGCGACCGAGGGGAGGTTTTAAGAAGTTTACGCCGATGGTTTTAAGAAGTCGCTGGGTGAGAGGTGGTGTGCAACGCAGCGCATTTGCAGACGTCCAGCATCCATGGCTCATCTCAGAAGCAGCTGCCGCCACCCCTCCCCTGCTCCCTGACCGTCTGCTTCCTCAGGGGCCTGCAGCAGCCCCTGTATCTGACTCAGGTGAGTGGTGTCTCTTGCCCTGGGCTCCCAGGGGTCAGCACTGGACGCCACCAACATGCTCTCAGATTTTTTTAAATGAAAACAATCGTCTCATCATTAACGACAACTAGTATTTACTGAGTACTTACATGGCAGGCACGAACCTAAGGACGGAGCCTGTATTATTTTTATCAATCCTCACCTCAAGTCTCATGGCATCGCTGATATTATTATCATGACACCCGTTTACAGATCAAATAATCTGTTCAAGGTCAAAACGTAATAACTGGCAAAGATAAAATTCAAATTCTGGTCTGTTTGATTTCACCACACTGCTCACTTGGGGCTTTCTAACTCTAAACCTTTTTACTACTATTATTATTATTACTATTATTATTATTATTATTATTATTATTATTACTATTATTATTATTATTATTATTCATATGAGAACCTGAAAGCACAGCTTAACTTGCCCAATGTGTCACAACAAGGAAGGAGAAGGTGGGACCTGAACCCAAACCCCAGGATCCAGTCTGTGCACCTCCCCCCGGGACTCCCTTGAGGGCGGGACGCCGAGCTTTTACACCCCACCGGGAGGAAGACCAAAGGGCCACACGCTCTCAATTTTTCTCACTGTAGAAATGAGCCCTGGATGGAGCGGGAGAACGCAGGCTCTGAGTGGAGAAACAGGGTGTCATGTTTTTCCTGCAGAGTCATATGAGACCCAATCAGTATTTTAGGAACAAGTTTCCATTTCTCTCCATCACGTAAACTTTATTCTGGGCTCGCTGCCCTCACCGCTCATCCCATATCTCCTTGGGAAACAAGGACGGATTCTGCTTTCTTACAAGGAGTCCCCAGTTTTCACAGGGAACAAGGACACCAGTACCCCAAAGGGAAACATGCTTTCTTCCTGCTCTACATAACGCAAACTCTCGGCCACCTGTCACACTTTATGGGAAAAGTGACCAGTGAGCGGGAGGATGGCTCTCCAAACCTTCTGAAAACTGGGGCCAAAGGAAATATGCCACGGCCAGGGGAAAGGGGTGCTGGGAGACTTTCATCCCAAATCACATCAACTGCACTAAGTGTATAATTATTGTACATAGGAAACCATATGCAATGACATGTCAAGAGCAAGTGTTATTTTTTTTTCCATAAAAATATCTTTGTCGACAACTTTCAGTGACTTCCGGGCTTTCCTCCTGAAGCCAAGTTGTCCTGTGCGGGAAAGACACCCTCACAATGATTCTCCACAGGGGCCACAGACAGTGACAAGGCATCTCCCACAGGTACGGACGGCACTAGAAGTGTCTAGAATTCACCGGGCCCACTGAAGCCATGACAGGTGTTTTTATACAGGCTGTTTGGAAGTGGACGTCACAAAGTATCATTTCCTGTTTCACGGTCTTCCCAGCCACATCTTCTAATGCAGCTAACAAAATTGGGCATTGCCTTATTCAGGTAACATATGGGATATTCAAAATCAATGGCCCTGCCATTTTCCTTTACAAAAAAATGAGCCTCGGCTTGCATCTCTTGAATTCGTGCCTCAAAAGGCAATGTTTTAATGAAGTGACAAAGTAATTCTTATAAAGTTAGATTGCATTTCTCTCCGTTTGCCCCCCTCTTCTTTTTCCTCTTTCTTGTAATTTAAAAACTATCTAATAATGTCTATTCCGGGATTTTAGTGGAGGGAGGTTCTTAATTACTTGGAATTCAGAATGTATCTGAGACGGGAAGCAGAAAAATATAGGGCAGGCAGGGGACAGAATTAGATCCCTGAGACAGGGCTTTCCTCCAGGCCAGGGGTGTCCAAACTGCGGCCCGCAATCCATTGTTAATTGGCCCGCAGCAAATTCCAAAAATATATTTAGTTTACTTAAATAAACGAGGTGAGGCAATACGTACTTCACCTCGAGTGAGGGGCCCGGCTGTTTGTGTGTTTTACCGCATGTGGCCCTTGGTGAAAAACGTTGAAAAAAGTTTGGACACCCCTGCTCCAGGCTCTTCCGCTGAGAGTGAGAGTCTGCGGGGAACTTTCCAGGTATAAAATAAATAAGTCACAAGGATATAACGTAGGGCACAAGTCAATAATATCGCAATAACTTGGTACAGTGGCAGATGGTTACTAGACTTGCGGTCGTCACTTCATTAGATACATAAATATTGAATAACTATGTTGTCACCTGAAATTAATCTAATGTTATCTAAAGTATATTACCTACACTTGAATAAAATTTTTCCAATACATAAATAGGATATCCTTGTTCCCTGCTCAAGTTCAAAACCAATTGGGTCACAGGCTCAGCCAACAGGCAGAGACAGTACAAAGAGCCCCATCACCACTGAGAAAAGCCACTGCCAGCACTCACAGCGTGGCAGTCCCTCCTAAGAGTTGTGCAACCTTGAGCAAGGTGCTTCGTCACTATACATTCCTCCTCAGAGTTGTTGTAAGGATCAAATGAGAAAGTATCTGGAATGGGCAGATACTTTCACGGTTCCTGGCACACTATAAGACTTGTTGGCTCCTGTTATTATCTCCTCGCAAACGAGCCAACTCAAACACGGCGCAGCCGGACCCAGACCATGGTAGCATTCTGCACACCCGCCTCCAAAAGGTACCCATGGATTTTGAAAGCATTAACATTTTAATTTAGGAGCCCAGAGATAACCACACCCCTTGCCAAGGCAAAAACATAAAACGTGAATCCATAATTGCTTTACGATGCTAATTGCACTTTTATAGACATGTGGGAGCGTTCTCCTTCTCAGAATCTAATATCGATTGTTCGTATATTGTTAACTCATCACCAGACCTTATTTGAACACATAAACTTTAAAAGAGATCATAAAGAAGAAACACGCTCTCGCCTGTGCCTTGTTTCTCCTGGTTGCGTGGACTACTTAAACACTTAAAAGATCTGTGACGTTCCGTGACCAGATGTTACACTTGGATTGTGTTCACTGAACTTCAGCTCAACTCCTCTGCCCTGGTCAGATCACATCCACTCCATTTTGACAACAAAACGGAGCCCGTCCAGGTAACTGGACCCAATACAACACACACTCACGTAACCATAATATGACTCTGCTTTCAAATCTAATGAGTGGTGGGGTTTCCCCCGACCACCAAGAAATTCTCTGGCCCCAACCGGGTGTCTGTCGATTCTACTCCATTCTGACACTATTTGCCCAGAGACAGTATCAGCTCTCACCGGTGAAGGGCTCAGTTCCACCAGACGGCCCCCATTTCAGATGTCAATCACCGGTCCAGGTTGTTACCTGTGCTTCTGACTGGCTACCACTCAGAGGGTCCAGTAACCCCATCCTTGGGTTTGATTTACTTACTGAAGTGGCTCACCGAACTCAGAGAAACATTTCACTCACTAGATTAGTGGTGGATTCTAAAAGGATGTAACTCAGGAACAGCCAAATGGAAGAGATACATAGGACGAAGTACACAGAAAGAGAATGGGGTGCCCAGGCTCTCCGAATGGGACATTCTCCCCCCATCTCCACGTGTTCACCAACCCACAAGCTCTCGACATCTCGTCATCCTTTGGAGTTTTTAATGGAGGCTTTATTACATAGGCAGGTTGATTAAATCAATGGCCACTGAGGCTTGTTTGGATTGCCAGCCCCATCTCTGCTTCCTGGAGGTCAGTGGGTGGAGCTAAAAGTTCCAACCCTTTATCACATGGTTGGTTGTCCTGGCAACCAGCCCCTCCCCTTCAATGGAGTGTAAAAGTCACCTCATTAACATAAAAGACCTCTTCATGGTTCTGGTCGCCTAGGAAATTCCAAGGGTTTTAGGAGCTCTGACAAAAATAGATCCGAAAACCAAATATCTATTTCTTATTATAAATGACAATGCCACACACACCCCATAAGGAAAGATGTAGGTCGGGGTTGGGAGCTTAACCTGGGGCAAAAAAAGGCACAGGAGCAGGGGTCTTGGAATAACTAGAAGGTTGTCACATGCAAGGTAGATTTTTCTAGTTTTGTGGTGCGACCCAGAAATGGGACATGTATAGGAATGGAAAAACAGTGTACCAACATGTGCATGGACTCTGAAGTTAGGATGCCAAAGGTTGAATCCTGTTTCCATTTGTGAGTGAGATGTCCTGAATTCAAATTATCTCCTGAGGCCAGACAGGTGATTTAAATGTGTGAGGTGAGTCATTATGTGAGGTGAGCAGTAGCATGATAAAGAAGACTAAAGTCATTCAAATTTAGTTTTTCACAACGTGCATTAGCTTAAAAAAATTATCAGTGGGCCCATTCGATTATATATGTCTCTAATTGCAATCTGTTACGCAATGTTGGCAAGTTGCTTAATTTCTTTGGTTTTCCTGGAGTGGTTGTTCTGTAAAATGGGGATACTATTAAGATTTGCCTTAGCAAGGTTTTGTGGGGCTCAGGAGAAATAAGAAAGAGAGAAATGTTTTATAAAGAGCTACATAAATGTTGGATATTGTTTTTAAGAACTTTCCAATTGTTAGAACTGTCTGCAAAGGAGTCTGGCTCTCAAAGGTGGAGAGAGTTCCCTTCATGAAGTCAGGGTTTGTTTTTACTGTTTTATTGTTTTACTGTTTTAAAGAGGATTCAAATAGTGAATGAAATAAGTCTATTAGACTTATCAGAACAAAAGATTCTGAGATTGTCATGCAGGAAGCTTCTTGCAAGACTCTAGCAACTGTAGAGAGCAGTACGATTAAAGAAAAAATGATTCATGATGCTTGCTAAAGAGCAGTACGACAGGCTTTATGTAAGAGGGGGTTACTACAACGGGCTTTTGCAGAAGGGGAACCAGATCAGGCTCAACTAATACAACAAGGAAAAGTGGGAACTGACAACCAAGGAGCAGGGTGGTGTCAGTGGATGGAAAATTACTCAAAGGAAACATCAGGGGTACGGGGGCATTCTGGGTAATCAGACCTAACAGGAGTCTTGAAGGCAGGCTAGGATGATTAGATATCACCTGGGGGGCGGGGGGGGGGGGGGGTAAGGAACCTCATCAGATACCAAAGGGGGTGATCAGATAGCAGGGATGGGGGAATTCTGGCTAAACTGACTTAGCAGGATTCTTGCCAAAACTGGACGATATAGTGACCACAAAAGGCTGAAAGTTGAGGCCAGGCTGGGAAGAGCGTCAGAAGTGCCTATCTGGACTTTGGTCAAGGAGAGAACTTCTGTCAGTTGTGAAGGAGGAGGGAAGGACCGGGCACAGCAAGGAGTGGCGTTACGCTGCAGTTACAGCAGAGGGCGCTCTGGAGCGGGGACAGCCCTGCAGAGCGGGCCCAGGGGAGCCAAGGGGCGGGGCTTTTGCATCTCCAGGAGACCAGTCAAGGGTGGCAAACTCCAAGAGAGGCTGTAACCATGGCAACAGGACTCAGCTATGAGTCCTCAGCAGCCCACAGCCCTGGCAGCTGGGGACTGAGATGCTCTTTCCTGAAGGAGGGGTCTGGGCGGCAGAACACAGCATTGTTAGCCCTGAACACTTGGCCATAGTAACTGTACGATATTTCACGTCGCAGGTAACATTTACTGGCTGCCTTCTCTACACCGAGTTCTATGCTAATCCCTCTCGTTTCATTTCATCTTCACATAGACCCTGGAAGACAGAATCGGGTCGATTACTAGTTATTACTAAATTACAGGTAAGGAATTTGTGAGTCAGAGAGGTTAAGATACTCATTCAAGCTTACACAGCTGGGCATGAACAGTTTCAGACTTTGAAACAGGTCTATCAGACCTCCGAGTCTGGGCTTTTAGTCTTTAGTCTTCCAGGAATTATCATATTAAATGAGTGCCAACCCCGGTGGCTGCAAGTTTCATACATAGGATATCAGATAGCACTACCTTGCTGGGTAGGACGCATGCCCCGTTTCCCAGATGAGGAAGCCCACTCTCAGAAATGCCAGGTCACTGGAAAACACGATCTAGAATGGATTCAAACGCAGGTCTGTCTGACTCCCAAATCCACGTGCTTCCCCATGACCCACAATGCCTCTGTGAAAAGACTCCCATGGATCTAAAAGGACCAAATGTCACACCTAGAAAGCTGCCAGTGGAATAGGCCCGAACGGCCCAGAGAGGGAGGGATGAGGGAATAGCAAGGAAGGTCACTACAGGTCACATGAGTTCCTGCGGCCTAGGACTGCCGGAACCCCGGTCCAGAGGTTTGAAGGCACCACCAGGACAGAAGGGGGCGCTCTACTCTGCAGCGTCCAGGGAGCTAAAGCCAGAGGCTGCCAACAATTAGAAAGTATCTTCCATTTGTCTCCATCACCACCTCTGAGCAACTGCCCAGGGAGGACCGGAACCTGAACCTCTCGCCTCCTTCATCGCAACGGAACTATATTCTCCCTGGGATTAAGACAAAGCACTGACCTCCTGAGGCTTGGGTCTCTGTATGAGGGAACCCACCACCACGTCAATTCAATAGCTCTGTGATCGCAGCTTTCCTTGGGAATTTTTTAAACAGCGGAAGTCCACCTGCACTTTCTTTCACATAACCTTTAGTGTGAGTCACGGAGGCTGCCAGGAGAAGGCAGAGAACAGGGAGAGAACAGCTCACAGAGGACATCCCCTATAGGGTTTCCAAAACTCCCCAGGCCAGCTGACATGCCAGATGGGAGTAGCTGCTGCCCCACTGAGCCCACACTTCCTGTCATTTTTCGCCACCTCGCTGAAAAAAGCATCCATTTGAGAGGGAGGTAACCAGGGCTCCAATGCTGCCGCAGCTGTGTGAACTTGACATGTTTCTTAACCTCTCTGGACCTAGTTTTCACACCTATAAATGAGAATGACAAGAGCAACGTTTGTAAAATACTTGGTAATGTGGGCTATTTTATAGCAGGCACTCAAAACCAAAACAAAACATGGGGCGGCCGGTTAGCTCCGTTGGTTAGAGCGCAGTGCTCTTAACAACAAGGTTGCTGGTTCGATCCCCACATGGGCCACTGTGAGCTGCGCCCTCCACAACTAGATTGAAACAACTACTTGACTTGGAGCTGATGGGTCCTGGAAAAACACACTTAAAAAAAAAAAAAAGAAAGAAAACGTGAGTCCTCTTCCCCCTTCTCCTCCCTCTGCCTTTCACTCAAATAATAAAATCTAGGTACAACCAGCACAGAAGAGGAGAGATTGCAACACAAACCAAGACAGAGAGTAGAGAAAATATATTGAATATGGTGTCCAACTGTATTCTTGCATCAGAAAGCCCTTTCCAATCTTAGTGAAAGCTCTGGGAATTTCTCATTTTAACCAATATCAATTAGCCATCTCCTATGCCATAACAGGCCCTGGGATGCAAAGGCCAAAAAAAAAAAAAAAAAGGCACCATTTCAAGGTGCTCACACAAGAACCAGGACTTAGTATGCTCGAGTCCCTTTCAGTGATTTGATGGAATTCAGAACATGTCAAAGCCCTCACGTCACTCACCAGATGGCCTTATATGACCTTCATTTTACTGTTCATTGAAACCACGCGAATCAGGTTAAAATGTTTGGTCCGTCTGTCCAAAACGACCATGACGAATTTCCAAAAGAGCCACCTTGCCATGGATGCCTCACAAATGTAGCAGACGCAGCTGTTGATGATTCAGTGGAAAGAGTCTCTGTAGGGCCTGGATGCTATACTTCAGCAGGTGGCACGTGGGAGCTTCATTTGTGCACCACCACCACCACCACCACCACCATTTGTGGGAAAGAACCGAGATCTGGGTTTTGTCCTAAAAGGACCTTTCACGTTCAGTCTGGCTGAAGCAGAATTCCATGCTTACGGTAACCATCGGTCCTACTGAGAATTTGAGGAAATGATGTCCCCGTGGCGCCCAAACGAGGGAAAAACCAATTAAAGCACAAGTCATTATTATATTCTAAATATGGGTCAAGGTGGGTCCCCGGAAAGCTGTTAACCTATTAACTACATGTACTAGAAATCTGCTATTCCATGGTCTCTCAGGAAAGTGAGTCTGTACCGTGAGAAGTCTAGTGGATGAGGGAGCTCAACAAGGTCACAGGGAGACCCTGTAAGTGGGGAAGAGTCTGTGAGTTCTGATGGATGGGGAGAGAAAAGCAAACGAAGGCAACTTATCTGATATTCATACAAGACCCCGCTAGAACAGAGACATGCAAGAGCTTTGAAGAGAAAGAAAAGAAGGATAAAGAAGAAGAAAAAAGAGAAGAAGAGAAAGTGGACAGGGGGTCCACTCTGAGTTCCTCCTGCACAATGGACTGTGAGCTAGAGTGGTGTGCACTTCTCCATTCCTTCCACCCCCACCTAGCAAGCCTCCAGCTTCTTTCCATCTGCCAGTGAGAGGAAGTCAAATCCAGTGAGCTTGTACACCAGATGTTCAAGATGGTGGAGCCACACACAGAAGGAGCTTGGCGGACAGAGGTCTGCCACTTTGAGTGACAAAGACATTTCAAGGTTCTTAACTGAACACCACTTCAGACAGAATAACCTACGTCCGTCCTCCTAAGTCTGCAGCATCTCATTCAGCCACACTGGCATCGCCTTACATCTGTTACCAAATACATTTGAAAAATAAAATTTGTTGCGCACCTTCCATGTGCTAGGGAAAGCGAGAGCCACTGAAGATGCAAAACTCTGCATATTAAGGTTTCTGCCCTGGAAGTGCTTACAGAAGTCACAGAGATGAAGATAAAGAATGTCGCAAAAGAGTTTATGCGATATATCACTATCCTGGAAAATGGACAAATAGTACGGGAGCACAAAAAGTGGACTCTGCCTGGAGGCTCAAGGACGTCTTCATAGAGGAGGTAACATTTGCTTTGGGTTTTGAAGGATGAGTAGGAGTTTTCTAGGAGGAGGCGGAGGAGCAGTGGCAAATTCAATTGAGGAAATAGCACATACAATGAATCATAAATCCACGTCCTTGAGGCATCAGGCAGCCAAGGAACAGCTACACCATACATATAGTTACTGTTTAATGTCCACAGTGATCCTTGAAACTCCTACAAAGAAAGAGGTGCCTTTCATTTCTTTTGCCTTCCTTAAGTTCTATGCACATGGTAAGAAGGAAGGAGAGAGAGAGGGAGGGAGGAAGAGATGGAGGGAGGGAGGGTGAATGGCACAGTACAAATATCTACAGACCATATACCCGCCGTTCGGCTCCAGGGCTGGTCTCGCTGCTAAAAGAGAACATTCAGTGTTCATTTGAGTTTTATTTACCCTGCATCTATGCTCATTTCACACCATCGGACAGCTGTTTGAGGCCGTTTCACTCACCATTGGAAGCATGATCAGGCCTGAAATACAAGCTGTCAATCGTGCGCATTACATAGCAAAGTTGGATTTAATGCCTGGTACGCTTTGTTAATGTTGCAACACTGACGGCATATTTAGCGTTGTCATGGCTTTTTATTTAAAAGGGCACTTTTATTACAAGTACATGATGCCAGCAAAATAAAACCCTCTCTCTGCCAAAGCAAATTCGGGTTAATTTGCTGTAAGGGATCATGAAGCTTGGTTTGGCAGGCTTGGGTTATAACCCTCTCCAGTGACACTTCATCCACACATGTCTCATGAAGGATTGGAAGGAGAAACAGACAGCATCCTCACCTGGACCAGGACGGATGCAAAAAAAAATTTTACAATAACCAGAGAGCATTTCTGGTCCTTTATTTCACATTGGACCGTAAAACTAATAAATCAGTGACTTCAGCAGCAATTCAGCCAATAGGTTGTACCAAAGACAATCTTTTAGATACTGTGATTTCACTTTTTTTCCACCAAGTTTGCACCTACAATGAACAGCCCAAATCTAGAATTTCACTGTAGAATTTGCTGCTAGTACAGCTGTCTTTAAAACTACCACTTGGGAGGCGGGTGGTCACATGGCTCAGTTGGTTAGAGCGCGAGCTCTAAAACCACAACAAGGTTAAAACCACAACAAGGTTGCCGGTTCAATTCCCACATGGGATGGTGAGCTGCACCCCCTGCAACTAAAGATTGAAAACGGCAACTAGAGTTGGAGCTGAGCTGTGCCCTCCACAACTAGATTGAAGGACAACTTGGAGCTGATGGGCCCTGGAGAAACACACTGTTTCCCAATATTCCCCAATTGAAAAAAAATTTTAAAAAAACAAAACAAACAAACAAAAAAACTACCACTTGTCATGGCAAATACTCTCCCCTCCAAACTCTCTCCTCTCTTTTTTTCTGGACCCACAAAACCGTTCCTTGTAATTTGCAGATAAGAGAGCATTCTGCCCAACATGGTAGCTATGAGCCACGTGAGTCTATGAAAACCTGATCACAATTTTTTTAATGAAAAACTCAGGCCCTCAGTCACTTCAGCCACACTCCGAGCACTTGAAAGCCACCTATGGCTGATGGCTACCAGACTGGACAATGTAAATATAGACCATTTCCATCATTAGGAAGGCGTGTTGGACAACACTGCTCTACATCCTCGGCCCCCTTAAGACCACAGAAATAAGTGCCCATCTTGTTTGCACAACCTGTCCTGCACCCACCCACTTTCCTCCCTTCCCACAGCCCGCTTCTATAACTCACGCCCCCTGGCCTTGTGCCAGAGTTCCTCTGGCTTCTTCCCCTTCCAGCTTCCAATTTACAACCTCCGACTCCAACCCCATTCCTGCTTTCCCTTGCAGACACTTCCCTTCACATTCATTCATTCATTCTTTCTTTCTTTTTTTCACTCATTCACTCAAAATTGATTGAGTACCAAGTAAGTAAGCAGTACTTGTTTGCTAGGTGCTAGGGGTGCAAAATCAGGGAAGGCTCCATTCCTTGTCCCCAAGGGTACCAAAATCAAGCAGAACGCACTAATTAGAATCTTCAGGGGTTGGGGTTGAAGAAAAATTCACCCGTCAAATCATATTATTTCCGTGCTTAAACACCTTTAATAGACCACCATTTACCAAAGGACATATTTTTAAAATATTCACTGCCAATTATTCAATCTGTGTACACGCTTTCTGGGACTAATCTTTTGCAACCTTCATGTACGAGGAGTAGAAAACTATCTCTGAGTTGTTTCCCTTTCCTTTAGGAATATCATTTCTTTTCAACTTTTGTAAGTCGACACGTTTGAGAAATGTATTGACCTTCTGATAAACAACCGGATGCCAAAAGACGTACCGGGAAGGAAGAAGCGTACAATTCTCCCCAGGGAGGCCTCAGAGCTCCAAGAAAGGCCAATGGTTGCGCTGTTCTCAAAGGGGGGTTGAATAAGTGGAGCCCAGAGGGTGTGTTGGGGAAGAGGGCTCTGCTGTCAGTTTGCACCCCATTGGGCATTTCATCCATCCATCCATCCATCCATCCATCCATCCATCCATCCAATCCATCCATCCATATGTTCTTCCCAGATCGTAGGATATACATCTCCATTGGATGCTTCCTCTCCACCAGGATCCAAGATCTGGAAACAATCACCTGGGCAGCCTCTATACCTCACACACCTGAACAGGGGCCTGGCACGTCCCCGTCCCCTGGTTGCTGTTCAGACCACCGCTCCATGCTTGTGATAGGCTCCCAGGATCCCTTGCACCACTCAGATCTCTCAGTGGTACCCATTCTACACCCACTTTCCATCTAGAATTACAGACACTTAGAAGCCGTTGTCCTCCACCCCGCCCCGTGTACAGGACGCCTGGGAGACGGAAGCCAGCCAGCAACAGCGCATGGCAGCGGTACCACAGGGTAGCTGACCCTCTGAAGCCAGGCGGTGAGGGTTTGGGACATGCGTCCACTGTCCAATGGCTGGAGAACCGTGTTAATCCTCTGCACGTCAGTGTCTTATCAGTAAAGTAGGGACACTTCTAGCGGTTGTGCCAGGAACAGGAGACAAAGACCAAGTATCTTTCTGATTCTACCACACCTTCCCTCGGGGCCTGTCTTCTCCCTTCCACTCCGTGTATTTCCCTGGCCTCCCAGAAGGATTGAAAACGGCCGTCCTCCGAACAGCTGTCACTATTTCATGCCCACTTACTTGCATGTTTGAAAAGTTCTGAAAGCTGCAGAGGGCCGTATAAAAGTACAATGACTCTGTCCATGTAGACAGAGAATGAATTTGGTGATGGCTGCCTCACTGGATCCCTTCGGGGCACAGGGGGTCCGCCAGCTAATCCAGGCTCACTAGACTGAACACCTCCACCTGCTGTGTCGTCTCCCCACCCAGGAATGTGTCCTGCTCACTGGGATACAAGCTCCACCATCCCTTCTGGCTTAAAGCCAGCGAGTCTGACTCAGAGTCTAGCCATCTTTTAGGTACCCAGACTATTGTGCTAGACAGAGGGAAGGGGCGGGCGGAGGCTGAGAAGCCCCTCTCTCCATCTGGACCACCCTTCCACTGGGGGCTGGCTCTGGTCCACACCCCCAGATGAGCGCCGGAACTCACACTCAGAGGGAAGGAGGGATTTGCTCTCTTGCTTCCAACACTTCACTGGGTGTGTTTATTCGCCCGTTAATTATCTGTCTGGGTCTTTTAACAGTCTCGGTCATGGAAAAAAATAAAAGCTACAGACAATGATTCCAATGTGACTTTTCAGGGTGATGGAAATTCCAAATTTGTCCAGCCCTGGAGAGCGTTGGGCCATGCAACGAGGTTCTGATGTAAAGCACAGAACAATTAGCAGGGAGAGTTACCTCCTTGTCTTAAAAGCATTTTTATTACTTAATCAATCACAAGTAGTTTCTAAACAAGGCTGGGGTTTTACAAGGGGCCATAAATCTTTCCCATTTGCTTGTAGGAGAAAGAACGGGAGAAACACATGACATTCCAGAAGGGACATTATGTCAATTAAAACAGAAATGGAATGCGAGTCATTTGGGACCCAGACGGTGCAGGAGGTGACCACAAGGTCACAGAGGACCCAGGAAAGGAAGGAGTCAGTCAGGGCCAAGGGTTTGGTCCTGACCACAGGTCCACGCTGAAGTCCATCTGTCTGCCTTCCCATGGGAGGAAAGGAGGAGGAACATAACCTAAAAGTGCCCAGAGGTAACCCAGCAGACTTTCCACATTTCACTTCATGGCAGATGGCTTCCTAGCCAAAGCCTTACTCTGGGCCTCAGTTTCCTCACGTGCAAGTTCAGAGAATTCGGACGAGATGACATGAGCAATTCTCAGTCGCGACAGCATTGCAGGTTCACCCACCGGGCGGGCATTTTAATAACGCCATTGCCAGAGTCCTTTTCAAACCAATTAAATCAGACTACCTGAGGCTGAGCTGAATGGCCTTTGATCTCACCTAGTTCCAGCTTGAATATCCACGCAGAGTCTTATTTTGAAAATGAAACGGTGCCAATCTGCCAACCTGAGCTCAGCTGGTGCCCACATATTCATTCTCTCCTTCATTCAACAGACTCTTCCTAAGCTCTTCTTTGTGCTACATCCTGGGCGAGGCCCGCGGAGGTGTGTCTCATGCCCCATGGAGATGCCCCAATGAGACATGTCTCATTAGCTCCTTCAGGCTCCCAAAGTGTTTTCTGGAGGCCTCAGTGAGCAGGTGTGGAGGCTGGGGACTGCTGTCCACACACACAGTGTCAACGTCTATCCGTGCCATTGATTTATTAGTCCCTGGTTCTCACGACCTCTCTGGAGAGTAGTGCAGAATGACAATTCTTCCCTCACGGGGTGGTACTGGGCAGGGGGGCACCTGGAAGCTGACGTTGGCTCTTTGACTGGCTCTCCCTTCAGCAAGTGCAGCAGACACCAGGTGGTTTCGAGAGGCAAGAGAAAGAATCCGGTTGAAGTGATGATGGATCTGCCTGAAACAGTTTCTTGGGCCCATGATGGGAACTGTTCCTAAAGTCACCACTTGAGACAGTAACATCTGGGTCCCTCCAGAGAGGTCACCGGAAACAAAAGCGGTACCTGGCTGACTCTTTAAATAGCCCCAAGTCAACTTGTTTTCTTCAGTTTGGTAAAGATTGTCAGTCACCTCCAAAATGTGACCCAATATATTCTGGTTCAACGTCTTCTTTCCCCCCTAATTTTATCTAAGACATCAGATTTGGAGGGGAAATATATTTTCTTCTCTTATTCCATTGGACTTAAGATCAAGTTCAAATGCTTCCATCTGTACAAGATTTCCCTTTTTTCTTCTGAACTCTTCTAGCATGTACCTACCTCTGATATGGAATCTAACTCATCTTGACTTTAAGTATAACGTTGGTAGCATGGCATTTTTCCTGCTAGACTCTTGATTCTCTAGTGCAGTAGAAAGAACAAGCTTTTGGAGTCACACAGATTGAATCCCAGCTCCAGCCCTTACCTGGCTACCTAGGTCATCGTCTCTCCAGACAATAAGACCTACTTCACAGCGTGGATAGAAGGAGGAAAGCAGAGAGCATACACTGAGCCTCCGGGTTTCCCAACGTCCCGCTCCGAGTGTAGTGCTCACAACCTAACAAGTACCCCTGCTCTGGTCCAGGGACCGTGAGCACAAGATGGCACCCCGGTCAGTGGAAAGAAGGAAAGTCCCCTGATTTCACTGAGGCAGTGCGAGGCGTGCAGAAGGAAGGCAGGTTCCAGCATCGCAGTGGGAGGGGGCAGGGCAAGCAGGGCCGGCCAGTGCCACTGCTGGTTGGAGACGCAGACACACTGAAAAGACTCCTGCTGATAACGACCTTCTTCACCTATTTCTCACGGTCAGGCTTTCACACCACTTCCTCTGGCAACTTTCAACGTTGCTCAGCACCATTGTATCCCTAGTACTATTTAAAGTACAGCACGGGGAGGTTATCCCAGTGTGAGGGACAGAAATGACAAATGTCTAACTAGTACATTGTTTGGTACACCTGAAACTAATTAAAAAAAAAATGCCATTTCATCTCCTGAGAACTGCCTGGCCCCACACTAGCCATACTGGTCACATGAGTCAACATTTTCCAATAAATAAATAGATAAATAAATAAATAAAATTGAAGTACAGCAAACTTTCTAAACTGCTCAGGGAGCACGACCCCTCCCACGTTCCTCGGGCCACACAGGCACACACCTACGCATGCACACGTGTACGCATATAAAGCCCACCTTATAAAGAAGTCCCATCCAGTTCACCGGAGGACAGAGAGGCCACATGGCAACGGCCGAATGAGTGATCCCAGGTGAGCAGGGTTGTAAGCTACAGCACAGGACAGCCAGTTCAATTTTCTTTCCACACAAACAACAGTACTGTGTTAGCATACGTATGTCTCAACTCTCACACGGACACGCTTATACTAAAGAATTTCTCCATTTACCTGAAATTCAGATTTAATTAGGTGTCCCGTATTTTTATTTGCTAAATCTGACTACCCTACAAGGGAGTTCAGCAACAAAAACCATCTCGCTGATCCCAGCCCAAAGCACTGATACAAAGACCCATAAGAATTCGCATATTGTTCTAAGCTACCAAGTTTTGCAGAGGTGTGTTATACAGTAACACGGCACTGAAACACTGTCCTACTTACTGATAAAGAAAATGTTCACTATCGATTACTGAAGTTGTCCTGTACAGAAGAAGGCAGGCATTCGGACAGAGAAAGCATTGTGAGTAAAGAGCAGAAGCAGTCCTAATCCTACTATGCTTGGAAAACACTGAAGAGAAAGAACAATGTGCCAAGAGTAGAAGGCATTCAATGAGGACCGATGGGACAAAATTAGAAAGGTGATTGCGTCCAGGTGGCCGAGGATTTCGAAGGCCAAGCCAATATTTTTGGACTTCATCCTGGGCGTGGAGAATTATCAAAGAGAATTGAGCAGAGAAATGGCACAATGAAAATATTAGTAAAGGATTTATGAGGTTTGTGTTCAAATTAAATATTTAATTTTTAACAGTATGTTTTGAGGATGTGTGTTGATATATATACAGGTCACATACAGAGGGTATACACATTTGTATACATAAAATGTATACACATTTTAAGAAAGGAAAGAACTGTATTAAAATTGTATTAATAATACTCAATATATACTGATAAAAAAGATGAATACAAGTCATGCGTATACATTTTTTGGGGGGACCCCAGTAGATACTAGGGAGAAAACCCAAAATTTCTAATTTTGGATTCCAAGATCCCATCTTTTCAGAAACTTTGGATAATGATTTGAAAACATAGTTACAAACAAGCATACGTAGCATAACCCCATTTTGATACAAGCATGCCCACACCAGGAAGTCACCATTTTTTGATGGTAGGAAGTGATACAGGGGGGTTTCATTTTATTTTTTATTCTGATTTGCACTTTCTTATTTTCCTGCAGTCTATCCTTCTCTCCTATGTAAGGAATCACGTACAAGAGTCTCTGTGTTTGTGGGTGTGTGTTTACTATGGTCTTTAATTCCCCAGCCTTAAGTATTTACAGAGTTCTTTGCCTTGCACAGGTACTATGAGCGATAAAAAACAAAGGAGGGAGCCTGGCTCTCTGCCCCACGTGAGAGTGAAGAAACAGACCAGGCAGTTATTCAAATTAGACGGTACTTAAGGAAGAACTGCAAACTGAAGTGATGCCAGCAAGAGTGAGACTGTCTGTGGACGTTTTGGTAAGATAAAATACTATCAAGTACAGTGGTTCTTAAGTCCCTTTGGCAAGATATATATGAATTACTTACAAAACATTTTTAAAAATACATATGCCTGGACCCCTTCCCTGGAGATTACAATTCAATAGACATGGACAGGGAACCAGGCATCTGTGTTTTAAAAAGCACTTCCATTGAGAATTGCTGGTCCTATGTTTCTTGTGGTCATTTCTCTTCCACTGTGATTTTGAGTGATGGGAAAAGTTGCAGGATGCTCCTTAGAGGAGGTGACCCCTAGCTGGGACCTGGCAGATGAGGGATTGGAAGAGCCCTCTCTGTCTCCATTGTACACGGGCATATTCACTGCCCAAAGCAGTGTACAGATGGCTTCCCACACGTGGTCTCCACCTGGGCCCACCCGCCCTCATGCAACCTAGAACTGGTCCCACTGCCACCCAGCTCAGGGCATGACCACTTGGCAGTCTGGCTTTAGCCCACATCTGTGCCTGTGCTCCCACCTGGGCCTTAGCTTTGCATCTTCCTTCCCGGATGCCTTCTCCCGTTCTCCTTCTCAGGCCCCCACAGGACACAGAGTCCCTGAGGGCAGGACCCTGCCCCCGGCTGTTCCAATCATGAGGACACCAGCCCCACCTCCCCAAAGCAAACTTTCAGAAAGAAAAAGCAGAGGATCGCGAGAAGAGACTGCCTCAGTTTCCAGGGCAGCTATGTTATCAATGCATCTGTGGCCTTCAACAAGGCACTGAAGGGCTGCTCTGGCCCCCGCGACCTCTCCACCCCAGCATAAGATCAATAACTCCTCGGGGAGACAGAGAATAAAAGGTGGCAAAGGCACAGAGTCCTAGGCTGGGAGGCGGGTTCACGATGGCGGGTGTGCGGGGCGTAGCGGTAAGATGACAGACCTGGAGAAAGCAGAGAGGCCAGAGCTGGTGGTGAGAGACCCACCTGGACGGTGCAGAAGCCGTGGGCAGCCAGGTGGGGCAGGGCACAGCCTGGTGGTGGAGAAAGCTCTCCAGCATCCCAAGGGGCCTGGGAGGAGACCGGGGAACCCTGTGATTGGTGCACAGCTGTGCAGAGGATGGAACCAGGAAGAAGGGAAGGGGCTCCTGCGTGAGGTGGTGGCTTGAGAAGGGTAGGTGTGAGAAGGGTGGCTTGAGAAGGGGCAGCCACAGGCCTGTTGGGTCCGGTCCTGTCTCGTTTCCCGTCAGCAGGTGCCCCATGCTGAATCCCTACCACACAGAGGCCATGAGGCCAATCCCAGCTCCAGAGTGAAACCAACGAGAGGCAGAGGTTGCCCTTTGCTCTGGGCATCTGGTGGCAGAGGCAGAGCTGGGACCGGCACCCATCGATCGCTAGTGGAGGGGCGCCTACGGTACCACAAGGACTCCAGGTTTCTTCCACACAAAGTCCCCCACCAGAGGGTCTGCGTCTTTTACCAGCTACCCCAAAGAGCCTACTTTGTACGACTGGCTCGAATGCCAATGGCAGCAGCCAGAAGGACGCCAGAGAGCAAAGGACATGAAGCAGTCTGTCTGTCCTGAAGCTACATGTAAGGCAGGTCAGTGTGTACTTACAAGCCAGCATGACTCACTCCGTCACCCACCTTCCCACTGAGAAGCGAGGCCCCCTGTCTTCCTGACACAAGTCACACAGCGACTGTCCGTCCTAAGCTAGATTTGGCTGCAGCAGCCTAGAAGCTTCAAGAATGGGGTGGGGACCGGCCATGCCAACATCTGATGGGTTTGCTCCTAGATACGTACCCTAAACCATCAGGGCTGTTACTAACGACACCGCACCGATGCTTTATACAAATCACCTTTCTGACTGGGTCACATCCAGTGCCAGCTTTCAATGATCCACAAAAGGAAGGAGAAGACAGACTGGGCGGAGCTGAAGAAGAGAGCAAATTCCAGATTAATAAATAAAAATTGGTCTGCAAATAACCGGCTAGGAGGATCATCTGTATTCGGAAAATTGAGTTATAACCATAAGCAAGACATTTATTCAACAAACTTTGTAGGTAGAAACCAGGATTCCAATTTATTAATTTACTGCTCGAAATGAATGCACTGTCATGTGGCCCAGACATTCACATCCATCTGACAGAACAAAGCGTGTGCTCCATCAGTGGCGGCTCCCGGGGAAAGTCACATTACCAAAAGGTTGCGTGGTGAGTGTGGAATCCCTACAAGAGGAGCTTGCTTTGTCATTTAAATTCAGCGAACATTGACTGAGCTTGATGGGTCAGGCATCGCGCTGGGGAAAGAGGACACAAAGCCGGGATGCCCACCTTGGAAGCGTTTGCAGCCAAGTAGAGAAGGGTGGTTAGATGGTGATTTGATGTGATCGACATCACAACAGAGACGTTAGACACGTGGCCAGGGTTCCAGGTGGCCTGGAAGTGTGTGTGTGTCTGTGTGTGTGTGTGTCTGTGTGTGTGTGTGTAAAAACGTGAGGAGCGGGGAGGTGTGTCTAGACTGGGGTGTGACATAGCAAAAGATATCAGGTTGTGACAGAACTGGGAGGCTGGATGGTATTACCAGGCGGTTGGTACCAGACTCCCGTCAAGTTAAACTGACCCGGGGCACATTTTAAAGTTGGATGCCCCGTGCCACCTGACTCTCAGGTCAACCGACCTGACTCTCAGCAGAATGGGCCCAAGCGTTCGTAAGAGTGAAAGGCTGCCACGCTCACCGGTGGGGGCAGCTGGAGAATAGATTCTAACACAGGAGATGATGGGAGCGTGTTTTCAAAGACTGTCAATGGACCTACTCAGGACATGCGTCAGGAGGCTTCTCCAGAGAAACAAAAGCAATAGGAAATATATATGGGGAGAGGGCTGCGGAGAGACATTTTAAGGAACTGGCTCAGGAGACTATGGGGGCTGGAAGTCTGAAATCCGTCGGGCAGGCCAGCAGGCTAGGAAGCCAGCGGAGAGTTGATGCTTTTTCATGGTTGACTCCGAATTCCATGGGGCCGTAGGCTGAAGACACAGACCAGGTTTCTATGTTGCAGTTTTGAGAATTTCTTCCTTTTTGGGAAACTTCAGGATTGGCTCTTAAGGCCTTCAAGTGATTGGATGAGGCTCACCCAGGTAATGGAGAGCAATCTGCTTTATTCAAAACCTACTGAGATCAATGCCAATCACATCTTTAAAAATATCTTCACAGCAACCTCTAGACTGGTGTTTGACCAAACAACTGGGAACCGTTAGCCAAAGTGACACATTAAATAAACCATCACAGCTAGAACCCCAGCTCCAGCCTACCTGTCTGGGTGCGAGAAGAATTTGGAAAGAAGGAAAAGTTTCCCACGACAAACATGGCTGCCAGCTCCTATGGCCGCCTCTCTCCCTGAAATAAGGCATTGAATCCACAGCCTGGAAGACAACGCCTTAATCCAAAGAGAAAGACACTAAACCAGGAGCCCCACAGCTTGATACACACACCACACCACCAAGAGGGCCAGGTGGTATTGCCTTCTTTAAGGAAACTTGGTTAAACTGTTTTTCCACCTTAATGGGGGTTGGGCCCACTGGGCTGATAAAATGAGCTTTATAGGTTTCTGCCATTTCGATGCTTAACAAGAACAAATGTGCCAGTGCATAGTTCACTGATTTCACCACACTGGGGATTTTAATAAACGGCTCCTTTATATTTTCATTTCATAGACTTATATATCATACAGTGAAAGACAGAAATGAGCTGCATCACGGTGCAAAGCTTGCCAGCCAAGAAGCCCTCCCCCAGGTATGTGGGAGCCTGGGCAAAGCTCACACATGCTCCCCGGAGCCTAAGCTCTGCAGTGGGAGAAAGCGGGAAGCTGCTGCTTCCAGCTTCCTGAAGCAAGAAGAAAGTATATTGGGTGTTTTGTTTTGTTTTTTAATGAGATTGATCCAAATCAGTGACTGTGGTCCCATCTAAATCTTCTTCTACCCAGGTGATGGCAAAAAATACATAAAAACTCGAAAAAATAAATATAACATAAACATTGAACTATTGTATTGTTTCAAAGCATGTTTAAACCAAAAGGGACCTCTAAGACCTACTCAGAATACTAGGAATTCTCTAGAGATCAATAATGGAAAAGTACTTGTCCAAAGTCATTGCCCAGTCCAAAAACCAGAACCTCCAGATTCCCAATCCACTGACAAGCCCTTCGGCCCGCCCTTCCTTTCTTCCTTCTTTCCTTTCCTCCTTCTCACTTTCCTTCCCGCCCTCCTTCCCTTTTTTGGTCCACATTTTCAGCACAAAGAATTTTAAACACACAGTGTGACAGTCATGGTTTTTAGTCACAAACAACAGAGTCCACTTTGGCTAATTTAAGTAGAAAACGGAATTACAAAAGGATATTGGTTAGCTTGGAGGGAGACGAAAAAACAGACCAGAAGCTGTATGTCCAGAAGCATCACTCAAAATATGAGCTGGTTTGGCCAGATGTGAAAACAGCCTCCGCGGCTGCTATTGAGCACTGAGTCCAAAGAAATACCAAGAACTTGACCTAATTTCCCATCCCCCATTCCCTGAGCACCCAAGCTACCTCTGAGTCAGGAAGCCAACCCTGCAGCCTCCACAATCCAGACACCACGGCAACCACCAGTCCTACGTCCTTCACATCGCTCACATTCACACTGAAATCCCACATGCCTGCATCCCAGCTGCAAGAGACGGTCGGCAGCACCGTGACCTGCAAATTTGACACAGATCGTGGGGCATTGCAGATGCAGGCACTGAGTCAGAGGCTGGGTTCAGACCCAGGCGAGAGGCTGTGCTGGCTGGTCTTCCGTGCCCGGTCTCTCATGTGATTCCCTGTCTTTCTGGTTGTGAGCTCATTATGGGTGTTCAGAATGAGATTTACACAAGTAGGGTGCTTTGAGGCCGACTTCTAAAATTTTCCGTTTCTTCCCGGAAGACACCTAAGCTTCAAGAGACACACACACACACTGCTGCTCTCGAGTCTCCTCTGTTCTGCCTTGCCAGCTCGTCTAACTCAGACCCCTCCACTCTCTTTCCCACCATGGCAGGAGGTCCACATCCACCAGCCAGAGTGACAGCACAGCAGAGGGCAAAGTATACAGTACTTTTCCTAGCTAAGTAGTCTACCTTTTGGGAGCCCTAGAATTGACGAGGAAAACGCACGCTGCCTTTTTTTCTAAAGACGTGTGAAAAGAACTTCATGGTCTAGTTAATTCCAGGCAACACCTCACCACTAGATGTCAAAGCGATGGAATGAACGTCGTAGAGCATGGAGCTCGGGATCTGGTTTGAGGAAAGGCTGGGATGTCCTGAAAACTCTCCATGTGGCCAGCTGGACACCCAAACACCACTCCTGACCCCAAGATTCCCCTCCTTCTCCCCGGGGGATGACTTCAGTCCCATCTTCCCTACTTGAGGGTCTTGAGACTCCTCTTCCCCAGGGATTACACGGAAAATCTTGGAAGGGGTTTTGGGTTTTCTCAGGTGTAAAAGAAACCCTGATCTTTTAATGTGGGGGGGGAACTGGCAAGTGGACGTGCACCCCCTCCTTTCCAGCAATGCAGTTATTGTAAATGGCAAAGTCTTATTTCTGGATTCTGTCTGTGGCTCTTTTTCCTACAACCTGTCGGCTATGCACTGTGAAAGTCTAGTGAGAAAAATGATGAATGAGGGAAAGAACAAACAAACAAAGGACTAAAGAAGAAGAATGCATTTGAAATCACGAAACTGTATCATATATTTAATAACATGATGGATGGATCACTTGCTTTCTCTTTTCTTCAAAGTTGTTGCTTTTTCCCAAGGCCCCACCGTTTTCTTTTGTCCAAGCCTACCCCTTTTTACCCCGTGTTTTTTATTTTTCCTGTTCTGCCCACTTGGTATAATGGAAGATAATTGCTGTCACGGTGCTCCTGTCTGCCCCGATGCAGAAACTCAACTCAATGACGCTGACGAGGAAGAACAAATTCTACTTGAGCAGCTATCAAACCCCATGACATTTTGGAGGAATCTGAATAAGGTAATTACGGCGTGAAGATAAATTTGCCCAGGGGAAGAAAAATAATGGAGGCAAAATGATTGAACACTTCAGCTGGAAAAGCCTGTTCAGCTGCTACAGAAGCGAAGACCACACCAGCTGACCTGCCAGGGCATCAAGACATGTTAACCTGAGGAAGAGCCAGATTCATCAGGTTAATGTCTTTATTCTGGTTTACCACACACCATCCCTCCTTAGGAGCACAATGAAGCCATCCTAGCTGCTATGACAGAGGCTGAACGAGAACTCCTTCTCCCTCTGTTCCTTTCCTGATCGTCCCTGACTTCTTTGTTCAAGAGTTGAAACCTCCTCTCCCAGTGCTTGCTCCTGTATGACTGGTATTCTGCTAGACAAGGAGATATCAACAAGAAATACACCTGTGTGCACGGACACACAGAGACATAAAAACACGCGATCACATGCAAACATGCAGACACATAAACCCACATGCACGGGCTTGCCTACACACACACACACACCCCTAACTCTTGAGGCGTGTGCAGTCTGCTAAGACTGTTAGAATTCACCAAAACAATTGCTAAAATGGAGTTACATCCCAAGGAAGGCGGGAATGCAGAAGAGGAGTGGGGCTAGGGGGTAGTCTGCTGGAGAAAATCAAGCGGGCTCCACAGATGAGTTCAGCATGGAGTTGAGTCTGAAAAGGAGGAGAGAAGCCTTGGTGAAAGAGAAGATAAGAGGATTGGAGGGGCAAGCTGCCTGGTGAGTTCAGGCCTTCCAGAGAATAAAGCCATGTTGCTTCTGTCAGTCGGGGCTATGGCTAAAGGCTCTCATGCAGCCCCCACCACTTTCCCGGGGTCACTGGAGCTGGAGGAAGAGGAATACAACATGCTTTCCCTAGACATTTGGAGAACCAGAATCCTGGGAGGGAAGAATCAGGTAAAATAAACATGTGTATTTCTACCCAAGCCCTTCTTGCTGGAGAGGTATCTCCCTTTCTGTGGCATAAAGTCATTCCCATGGCTGTGCGGATGAATAAGCCAAGAACACCACCAAACGAGTCCCTCAAAATAAATAAATTAATAAATAGGCATGTGTATTGACCGCTCTACTGTAAGCTTACTGGGAACGGAGACTACAGTGCTTTCTCTTAAATCTAAATCCTGTTTGACTCCTCTCTGTCCCTTACCAGACACACGCAGGTCATCTAAAGTCATGACACCAAAAACACACCCCAAATCTCTCCACGTCTCTCTTCTCTGGGGCCACTGCCCTCAACCAACCTAGTTCTCGCCTGGGTTGTACAGCAGCCTAACTGCTCTGTTTGCTTCCTCTGTCACTCCTCTATAATCGAGGCCAGCCAGAGAGAGCTTTGCAAAAACGTCAGGCCGATGTCATTCTTTAAACCACCTGGTGGCTTCTGTTTAACTGATATGGCTGAGAGCACAGCTCTGGAGCCAAATCCTGGGTTCAGCTCTGCGTTTAAATCTTTACTCCCTTGTGCCTCGCTTTTCTGCTCTGCAAAATGAAGTTAATAATTGTACCTATCCCATTCCATTTGCCTGACGAGTAAATGAGCTGCTATATGTCACTCTAAGTGGCATAGAGCACGCATTCCCTGGTATCAGGTCTCATTAAAGTAAACTCCAGTCTCTTTCTCGGCGTCCCTGACTCTATCTCTGACCTCATTCTGATCCACTTTGCTCCCCACTCTCTAGATAATGGCCACACTGTCCTTGATCTTTAAACAAACCAAGTTCACTCCAAGCTCAGGGCTATCGCTTTTGCTGTTGTCTCTTCCAGGTACCCTTCTCCCCAGGTCTCCACATGGCTGGCTCCCTCTCATCGTTCAGACATGAGCAGAAATCTCTCCCCCTGGTCGCCATTAGCTTCCCTGCATCCGTCTCTTACACAGGAGCACCCACACACACTCGTGATTACCTACTGGTTGTCTTCTATACTACCAAATTTATAGTATTTGTTTATTGTTCTACTTATTTATTATTCACCATCCCCTAGCTGGAAGGAAAGCTTCATGGTGCGAGAACGTGTAGAACAGTGTCCAGCACATAGAAGAAACAGAAGGTAGGTGCTGGATGAGTGAGTGAATGAGTGAGTGAATGAATGAATGAGTCAGTGAATGAATGAATGAGTGAATAAGTGAGTGCGTGAATGAGTGAGTGAACGAATGAATGAGTGAATAAGTGAGTGAGTGAATGAGTGAATGAATGAGTCAATGAATGAGTGAATGAGTAAATGAGTGAATGAATGAGTGAATGAATGAGTGAATGAGTGAGTGAATGAGTGAATGAATGAGTGAATGAATGAGTGAATGAGTGAGTGAATGAGTGAGTGAATGAGTGTAGCGAATCGATGTAGTTAGCTCCCTACAAGTGTTTACTGAACACGCTGAAGGAAGCTCTAACCACTCATGGAAATAGAACCAAACCAAAGTTTAAGGCAATAGTCTCTGCCATGTGTGATCCCTCATGTGACAGATGTGAAACATTTATGCCATGCGATCCAATTAGCATAACTCTTGAAAGGGCATTATTCTTGGATATGGTTACACCATCTGTCCCCAAAGCTTTCACAATTCACGATCAGATAAGCACCAAACCCCATCTGGCAGGTCTTACAAAGTGACTCCATCCTCTTGGCTGGATTCTGGCCATGTATGGGCAGTGTTTTGACATTTGAAACGAAATATGAGCTTGAATGAAAAAAAACACATAAAGTAGTGAGATGATAGGGGCTGGGGAAGAATATTGCACTCCGTAAATTCTCAGAGGCTAATCAGGATGGGGAATGGGTAGATTTAAGTCTAGAATAGTACGGAGAAACGTTTCCCACTGGGAAACTTTATTATAAACTCCAGTTTCATCTTCCTGAAGGGATTGCTGGGGCCTCTAACACAGCTAACTGGACGCACCCCCTGTGTGCTGCAGAGAATCTTCATGTAACCCCAGAACCAGCTCAAAAGGGTCCTATCTTGAGTGATGAGTTTCCTATCACTCATTCATTCACTCATTCATTCACTCATTCACTCACTCACTTATTCACTCATTCATTCATTCACTTGTTTGACGAGGTGCCGAGTTGTTTTTCAGAGACAACAGGCCAAAAAGAATACCACACAAGTCATGCAGCCAAAGCATGCAGAGGAGAGAGCTTTGGCCTCCAGCTGCACCCAGAAGCAAAGTCTAGCCCCACCACACACACACACACACACACACACACACACACACACGACCAAAGGACCAGGACATAATTGGAACCCGGAACCTTTTCAGAAGACATGGGTCCATGGGTCCGGGAAGATCCAGGGTTGACGTCCCTTTATCATAAATGGCCCAGTTCCAAGGTCCCCCAACTCATAGTTGCCCACCAGCACTGCCACATACCTGCCCTCCAGCCCCGTGAAAACCCTGGGCCTGGCCCAGTGAGCAAGATGGATCTGAGGCACCACTGGCTGTCCCATCTTCTCGGTTGGGGCCTTCTCGGTCAATACAACCTTCTTCAAAACGCCACCTCAGACGTTTTTAGTGTTGGCCTTTGGAAACACAGGGCACACGAACTTTCATCCACAATCTATCACTGTGCTCTATTAGCGACATACAGGTCCATTCTATTTCCTGAACAAAGCTCAACAGCAGACAGGAGGGAAAATGTCTCTCTTTAGCTTAGAGTCCTGCGTGTAAAAGGGAACGTAAGCTAAAATATTGGCTCTTTGCTCTTCCTATTTTCTTTCTAATTTCCTCTTGTCTCTCTGGAATAAACTATAACATCCCTCTGGCAAGGGCCGTATCTTAAGACATTTTAGCGTCTCTCTCTCTCTATCTCCAACACCATGTCTTCTGCTTAAGGAAACACGTTGCATGGCTGGATCATTCAGGACCTTTTTCGTGTCCTGGTTTGATTCCAGTAGCTCTGTCTCCTTCCAGATTCAATGCTTTCAGGCCCGATATTAGGAAGTCCTTTTCAGAGCCTTATTTAACTTTCCTAAGATGCCTGTTTGCACAGATGTTTGTCACATGTGTTGTGCTGATTGGCTGTGAAATTAGCCTTGTTTAATAACAGCGCACCCCTCCGTTAAAATAAAATGGCAGCTGGGAAGAAGATCTATGAATAGGCAAGAGTGTCATAAAAAGAGCTCGAAATAGAGGGTAGTTGGGCATCTGGGAGAGAGGAGAGAGTGTTGGGAAGGGAGAAACACAGCCCTGGACTGGGTCCATCTGAATTGAATGGAAAAAGGTGAGAGAGCAAGGACGAAGAGAAGTTAAAGCGTTTCTGGGGCTGAGCCTCCAGCATCACCCAGTGTGATGGCCTCTGCCAGCCTGTGCACATGTCACCACAGCAAGGTTGAGCCAGACTGTCCCCACCCAGATGCTGACATCGAACAGCAAGGGTTCACCACTCCCTACCAGAGACCAGAGAAGAGAGGACGCAAGGGGCAGTGGCCGTTGCCAAGAAAGGAAAACTCCTCTCAGGGGTCCCCGGGCCACTCAGCAGCTGGGAGCTCTGGTGTGGCTGACCCCTTTCTTCCCTAGCAGCCCACAGTCCTGCCCTTTGGGGCTGAAATACACAACGCCATGCTCCCACACGCTTCGTTTGAGTTTTCAGCTTGGACGACTAGAACCGAACTGGAAGAATTAATAACTCTCCTGGCTCATTCCTCCTGCCACCACCCGCCCCCCCCCCCCAAAACCACATTGCCACTCTGCTCCTCCCACCTGTAATGACATTCCTGTCCTGTCGCTCCCATTCTGCCTTTCCTCCCACCCCGTCCCCAATACGCAGGTGGAAATTAAAAGCCAGGCTTGGCAAGCGGGAACTCATATAATGAAGTTGGAAATAAATTGGAACAAGCAAGTGGCAGCAAGACGATAGGGCCCTGTGCCCAAGGCCTGACAAGCCACCCACACCAGTTCTTTCTGCTCCTGACAATGTGTTATGATTGCATAGCTGAGTCACCTACACCCAATGATAGTAATTCAGCTCAATCATGACAAAAATCAAAAATGAGCAGCCATCTGGCCACAGGCTTACTCATCTGCTAGGGCCACTCTGACATATAGTGGGCAGAAAAGGTCACGGAAGGTGGGTGGGTAAGAGGAGGGATGGTACTACATGGCTTTAGGCCAGGGGTCTACGACTTTGCCTCTGTCCCTTCTTTCTGAAAGAAGCATGGAAGTTGGAGGCAGATGGTCCAAATTTGAGGCTCCAACACACTCTCATTTCTTCCCTCTTGCCATCACTATAAATCTCTAAATCGTGAAACAAACTAATTCTACCTCTACCATTGTTCTCCAGCCCACTTGGGAAAGATAAAAACAAAGGGCGATTCATTGGTGACAACTATGCAGTGAAACCTGCACTGTCATACACATAGTGTCATTCAGAGGATAAATTAGCACAATTTGGGGAAAGCACTGGCGTTAATGCATCAAGATTTTTCAATGTTTCAAACCCTTTGACTCTCTTCTAAGTTCATAGCATAAGGAAATAATCAGAGAGAAGCACACAAATTAATGTTACAAGAGTGTTTATGTCAGTATTATTTATCATAGCAAAGAAAGAGAGGGAAGGAAAGAATGAAAGATGGGAGGGAGAGAAGGGATTTTTCAAACATCCTACACTGAAATAAATTTTTAAATAAATTATAGCCACACATCGAATTTACTAGAAGACAGCCATTAAAAGCCACGGCTTCAAACAAAATTTAATGACACAGGGAAATGTTTATGACATAATTGTATACGCAGAGTAAGCTATATACCTTTATATATAATGTGAAATGCAGTACGTTGAATCATATATAAAATTTCCTTTTCAACGGATCAAAACGGTTGAATGTCATCAATTTCATGATACAAGTCAAAAGAGAAAAACACATACCACCATGAAAAAAAATGTAAAACTATAAGATGTGGCTTACTCTGTCGACTTTTCTTTTTGTTCTTATTTTTTTAATCTCTGTTTATTCCAATAGTCTACAACCGGCCTTTCGTGATTCGAGAATAAAAAGTGAAATTGAAAAAGAAGAAAAAAGTGAAATTTTACGAGACCACCCTCGGTGGAGTCCATTCCAACTCAGTGCAGGGGAGCAACGTGCTGGAACCAGCTTGTAGTGGCTCAAAGAGCGCACTGAGTTCTTTGCCCAGCTCTTCATTTCGGGGACATCACATCAGTCCACTGTGTCCCTCACCTTGCAAAGCCTGTGATACAAAGGTCAGGTGATGGCCTGTGCTAGATTCATGGCCCTAGAGAGCTCCTGGATGGACCATCAGCCTCTGCTCAGATGGCCACACTTACTGCCGGCTTCCTATCTGACGCTCTCCCACATTTGTCATTAACAACCAATAATAACAATTAACAGTGATGGCCAGCTTGCTTAATGTGCCAGGCATCATGCTAAGTGCGTGACATACATGCCATCACAGAGTCCTCAGAAGAACCTGGTAAGCTACTTTGGAAGGAAACAAGTCATGCTCTTGGAACCCCAGAGCTCTGCTACCTTTCCTTTGTTCAGGGACTTCCTCTCCTTCTAAGAGCTCTCCTTCCCCAGCTACGGCCCTGGAACTCACCTTCCAGCCTCCCGTGCAACCACGGCACAGGCACGTGACCCAACTCGGCCAATCGGATGCACCCAAAAGATTTCCTTTGGGAAGCTGGTGGCCCAAAGCTGTAGTTACAACAGGAAAGCCACTGTGGCAAGGCTAGCGTTTGGGACATCCATACCCAGGGGAGGGATGTGGGTGAGGATGCCCAGCCCCTGGTGGTGGCAGGGTGTCCCCACTCCAGTAGGCGGGGGGTGTAAGGCAGGCCTCCTTGCAGCCAGCATGCCTCCCACACCGGGCTCTCTGGCCCTCCTGAGGAAGCCGGGGGCTCCAGAATATTCTTTAACAAAGTCCGGGTAGGCTTGGCCTCCGAAATACATTTCTGTGATTCTCTTTAAGAACCCTGACAGGTGAAATTATTACAATGTATAATACACTATTAATATCCCTACTTGATAAATGAGGGCACGAAGGCTCAGACAAATGAGGTTATCTGCCCAAGGTCACCGAATTAGTGGGATTAAAGCTGGGTCTCTTAGACTCCAAAACACCAGTTCGTACTTTAAAATACTGCCGCAATTTACCACAGCACTACCCTCTGGGTCAGCATTATTGCTTTCATTTTATAGACACTCCTGAGCTTCTGAGAAGGTGAACTCTTTTCTCAAGGGCACACAAATGGTTGGCGATTAGCGGAGCCAGGATTCAACCCAGGGCCGCCCCTTGCCCACGTTCCGCTTTCCTCTGAGACCTGACCCCATATTCCACGTGTTATCTCAAACCCATCCTTCCCCAACACTCAGGAGACCCGTTCCTTCCTCGCCCCATGTGGCTGATGGCCTTGTCCTATATCTCCTTCTCACCTGACCTAGAATGCTCCCCTTCTCCCCGCTTTTCCTCCAAATTCTAGCATCTTTTGAAGATCCACACGTGAAGTGTCACGGCCTCTGTGAGGCCTTGCCCTCTGTGCCCACTGACACAGCGACCCGCTTTTCTGAGCTCCCATGTGTGCACGTTCTGACGACCTCCCAAGCCTAAGCCTGGCGAGCTGACGAATACTGTCTTCTTCTCTGCCCTGAGAACGTCAGCCCTGGCAGGCCCACACCTGCCTCCCACGGCCCTTGTGTAGCACCAAGCCCAGGGCCGTGCATGCAGCACGCACTCGAGAAATATTGCTCAAGTGAATGACCACTCTCGCAGTCGACTTGCCCTAATTAAGAACAGGATCTGTCTGAGTTATTCGCTTAATACTGTTAGCGCTGCCCCATTTCTCCAGCAATGCCGCTGTTTAAGATGGAAATGGGGGAGATCTTTATTCCTCCCCTCAGAGTGGCAATTCCGTGGGAAGCTGGCTACGGTGCACTCAGGCTTGGTGATCTCAACCAATCTCTCCACACGGGGAGGTTCTAGAACCCCAGCCCTGCCTACAGTGGCATCAAGTCAGGGCCTTCTGACCCAGCTCCATAGCCCACCTGGACACGCTCCTACCAATCCACAGAAGAGGACAATCCTGCTTCCTTTTCTTCCCCAAGAGTGCACTGCAAGGTCATCTGCCTCCTGCTGTTGCTGTCTGCTCCATCCCCCACTCTCCTAACTTCTTTCATAAATACTTATCCCCTTGTTCTATCTTCTCTCATGCAAATCCCCATACACACTCATACACATACACACAAACCAAAATCTCTACCTGGATCACAGCATCACTGTCTCCTCTACTGTACCTGTGGCAGACACCACTGTGTGTCCCAACCCTCACCCACAATCCTCTCCTCCAGCTACGGCTGGCCTGTGACAGTTCCAGCCAATAAGACACTGATAAAGTCGCAAGTCGGCTGAGAAGGGCTACTCTCCCCAATTTAAAAAACAAAACAGAACAAAACAAAAAAAACTCTTGAGGAGAAGGCCTTCTTCTTCGCCCTCCCACTTCCTTTTTCCTGCCTTGAATGTGGATGTGAGGCTGGGAGGTGAAGCAGCCATTTTGCAACCATGAGGCCACAAGCTCAGCGCGGAGGCCTCCACTCTAAGCCTGGTGAACCGGAGAAGCTAGAAGGAGCCTGGGTTCCTGGGGCCCCAGTGAGCTCCTGTGCCTGCCCGAGATGTCCTGGGGCCTGAGCGGACCCCAGTCTGTCCACGTAAAGTGACAGTCACGGGGCCTGATGGGTTTGGCAGTTAATCACATCCATATTCAATCCACCTCTTCATGGTGCCCCCAAAAGAGATACCCGCAAAGGAGCACTGCCTGTACTTCTCCTTTATGACTTTATATCATACGATGATGCTGTGAAATGCACTGATCTGTGCCCCGTTCTTATTTCACCTTAGGACAGCTTCACGTTTTCCGGGGGGCAGAACCTATCTCCCCAACCTGGGTCTCCCCCAGCACTTAGCGAGGAACTCTCTGCCTATCTGCTGATTTGAGGTAAGGTGTGTCTTTCTGTCTGGCTCAGTCTTTTAGCCGATGTCCCAAAAAATGAAAAGCAGGAGGGCCCTCTCGGCCCTCCTGTCTCTGTGGACGGAAGGAAGCCACTTCTTCCAAGCAAGCCTCAGACTGTCACGGGTATTTCCCCCGGCTGCAAATCCGTTATTTACATATCCAAGTGGTTATTAGAGGAGAGAATTCACTGATGCAAATTTGACATTCAGATGTCAGCCACTCCATAAATAAGGTCAACTGTGATGAGAACACATGTTAGTATCCAATTAGAACCTCTTAATGTCTAAATAATGCTAATGTGACGCACCTGCCAGCGCATCCACACTCATAAACAAAGACACTGGTGAGTGTCAGCCTAGTCCAGTGTTTCTCCCACTGCCATTTCACGGTTCTCAGCTCCCAGGAAATGAGCCAGGCCTCTCCATCTGGGAATAGTTCCGGTCAGTTAGTGAACACAATGGCCAAGTTCAAGCAGCACAAAACCCCCGCCCAGCCGTTCCACGGACCCCTGGAGCCAAGAGCTGCTGAGAAGCCACTCCTCGTGCTGACTCTGCCCATGGAACATGGAGTCATATAATCCTCCGGTTACCCAGAATATGTTTTCCCAAAAAATATCCATTGTATCCCACCATTTGCTTAGAGAAAAAGATCATTTAGCTGATGATAATTTTAAGCATTATTTGGTATTAAAATAGACATGACTATAAAATGTAAACTTCACATACTTTTCCAATAAACGTAATAATATTCTGAGAATTCGTGCTTGGGACAAAGTGCGTTGGGTTCTTTCCAGTGGATGGTACCTTTGATGGAAATGTCTGAGAAACACGGACTTAAGGAAAATGCTTCCAAGGCCGAGGCTGCAAATCGGGGTGGGAGGAAAGACTTTCCAGAGGTAACGCCAGCTTCCCTCCTAAAAAAGCCCTCTCCTCTCTCCTCTAGGGAATGGATGCACCTTCCTTTTTTGCATAACTGGCATATGCTCCAGAGTCAACACAATTTCTCTATTGTCCCACAAACCCCAGGAGTTCATGGCAGGTCTTGACTCCAATTCCCATTAATTAAATTCTAGCTCTCCCTCCACGGTTCCGACAACAAGGTCAAACTCAGGTGCCCTCTCTGAAGCATGGCTTTCCAGACTTGGGTTCTGGCCTGGACAGCGTGGACAAGCAGCACGGTACCCCACCACACATGGTCCGTTCCGAGGGAGCAGACAGGCCTGGCTTTCCCTTTGTCCTGCCTCTTCCACCGAGAGAAGGGAACTGTGCCTGACTCGTGAAAAGGTCTGAAAAAGCAAAGCAGTCTTGCCAATCAATATTTCCCAAGATATTTTTAAAACACTGGTAGCAATTACCCACATGCCAAAATTATATAAACTTCTCACAGGCTTCATTCCTTTGCCAAAATCGCACTTCAGCAAATCAAGTTCAAACTCTGGAGACAGTTGGGGCTAAAGTTCAGAGAGGAGTCGAGATGACCCCCTATTGCAAATGTCCCTTTCAAACGGGGCTGCTGTGTGATATCCATCTTAGACTCCAGTCACATTTGAGCTTCCCGAAAAATCGTCTCTCTCCCTCTCTTTCTCTCTCCCTCCACCCCCATACTTTCTGCTCTAAAATTCCCTCAACATCCAATAGTAGGATCTAATATTTATTCTTTCACTCAATTGACGTCTTCTATCAAGAGCCAACCATGAACTGGGATTGTCCTAAGTGTGGTACATGAGACAGATGAAGTAGGTGCTCCTGTGACAAGCAGTCGTTCTACAAGGAGGTAGTGAAAGAAAACACCCCAGGTGATACGTGCTAGGAAGAAAATACATAAGCCCTGGCCTAGACGAGAGCGTGTAACTGGGGAGTCGGGAGCTCCAGAACAGCCTCTCTGAGAAAGAGGCTTTAAGCTGAGAACTACAAAGAGACACTGAACTACACAGCGCCATTCTGAAGGAAAAGCAGTTCAAGGAAAAGAAATGTGGGAGGCAAAGGCTTTGAGTCTGGACAAGCCGGGGGGTCTGAGAAATTGTAGAACATGAGGGCTGGAGCATGTCAGGCTAGAGGGAGGGGTGCAGAAGAGCTTCGGGACGGACCTGGCTGTGTAGGGCCTTGTAGGCCAGGAAAAGGACTTCAATTCTGTTTTGCGTGTGAAGGGACACAATTAGAGGATTTTTGAGGAGAGAAGTGACATGACTCTGGGTAAGAATTGCACATCAGCCCCTTAAAAATGCTGTGTCCCTAGGCAGGTTACTTAATCTCACTAAGCCGTAAATTTAGGACCTGCCTCCTTGGGCTACTATGATAAACGAAGGGATAATACACACGAAAGCCGTAGCCCAGTCTCGGGCCCAGTGAGCATATGGAAGGTATTGTTATGGAAGGGGCTAATCCTGCCCCAGGCTTCCCTTTAGCAACATATTTATACACCTCATAGCCTGTCTACCTGTCTGTCTGTCTATCCATCTGTCTATCCATATGTCAATATTACTAGCTATTTCTGTAGATCTCTTATCTTTAGTCTGCCAACTAAACAATTAAACAGATGAATTGAATGAGAAGATGAGACGGGAATTAGCATCCTGGAAGACCAAGAGGAAGAAATAACTTGAACGCAGCAAAAATGCAAAGGGAAGGACCGTTCATGGGAATGCAGGGGGTGGGTCCAGGGGACCTGATGTTAGTTTCACAAAGTGAGAAAGGAACGAAAACAGGAGAGTTAGAAATGAAGCAAATAACAGAAAAACAACACATTTCTTAAGTGGATGCAAAGTCTCTGAATCTTCAACTTGTGAGGTCCCACCGAGCTCCAGTCAAGATTCTGGAACTGACACAGACGTATGCATCGTCTGGGAAACTTCAAAGATAAAAGAAAATCCTGCCACCTAATAGACGCAAGCAACAGCCCAGGGACTGTTTTCCTCATACATTTCCTATTTCCCCTTTGGGGAGTTTTACAGCATTTGTTGTTCTTTAACTTTTCACGTTTCCCAGAAAGGTTTGCAAGTTCTTGACAGCAGGGACAATGTTTTACTCATATTTCTATCTTAACATCTGGCCATCCAAAAACTGGGTGCACAGGAGACCCAGGAGACCCTACCCTGCAGTTTACAACACTCTAAGAGGCACGCAGGTGGCATTCTCAACCACTTGGACTGCAGATGGATGGGGCTAGTGGTCTCGTGCTTTTGCAGTGGCCTAAGGGGAGTGCTAGCTTTGGTCCGGGAAGTCCTGAGGCTTGGCTCGAATTCAGGGTCGGGATAGTGGTGAAAAGAAAATCTCCTACGGCAGAGCTGGGCCAGGGACAATGACCTGTACCCTCCAGTCTACTCAAGATGGACTTGGGGGTGATCATCACCTCAGATATTGTGTCACCCTCAGACTTCACCCTCAAAGACCAGATGTGAGAGAGACCAGGTCCAGCCTCCTAGGAAAAGGGATTTTCAAGAGCTAGGCAGGGACGGTCAGCTTTCTAGCCTCCAAGGACCCTGGTGTGTGTAGGAGCTAATCAGGAAAATGGGCACAAGCCCAGGCACATGACGGGGTTCAAAGAATAAAAATGGGGGGTGGTTATAAAATATTGCAGTTCGATTGGCAGAGTAGGTACCCAACCACACCCCAGTTTTACGTCAGGGCCTCAGGAGTCAGGGAGGCCTGCGGTTGACCCCCACCTGTTCTACCCACCAGCTGTGCAATGCTGGGCAAGTGCTTACAGGCTCCAAGAATTGTCATGAGGACGAAAAGACTTAAATACATAAAATACAAAAATAAATCAGAGTGCCAACGTAGTTATAGGAGCACCGCAAGGATCCAATAGACATATGGGTTCATTATTAGTTATTCATATATACACAAAGCTATGTGTAGATCTCACATCGGCTGGGCTGGCTCCTATGTCTGCTGCTGCGGTACCCTGAGCAGAGGCAACCCCGTGAGGGAAGGCACAGCGCTGCCCTGCCATGTGGACGGAAGGAGCCCGTGCCAGCAGGTGTCTAGCAGAGGCCAGCACTCATCCAGCTTCAAGGGCAGGGAGGTCATGATGTCTGTGACCTTCCCAGGAGCGGGACAACCAGACCGGCCTCCATGCAGGCAGGAGCCCTCCCAACACCAGGCCCCCAGATCTCTGCTCCCTCCAGCACGCACGTCTCACGCGGGTTCTCACTCCAGGGTCCTTACCTCTCGCTCCCAATCTGCCTCTCTACCAACATGAAGATGCAAAGTCAAGTCCTATAAAGTAAAATCTCTTTCCGTAGCGCCTGGGGCTCCGTCCCGAGAACTTCCTGTGTGTCTCAAAGACGTCAAAAGAGGCAGCGGTGCCTCCACTTACCTCCACACGCACACGCTGACTGGACTGGCGGTCTCCATCAGGGTCTCGCTCTCTGGAGGTGGGGACATCCAGCCTGAAAGAGGAAGGAGGGAGCTTTTCCAATTTGCTTATTTTCCAATTGGCTTATTCTAATTTGCTTAATTACAGGATCCAGTGTTGGAAATTTCCAGGCCATGTCCTTTTTTTTTTTTCCCCAGGATAATGGGGCAGCCTGAGCCTGAACACCTGCCCCAGTAAGGTAAGTAGGGTAAGCAAGGTAAGTAAGGTAAGACCAGCCTGGGCTATGGAACGCCCTCTTGTATTCACGCTGTCTCTTTCTCTTTTATCATTCTCTAGAATTGAATAAAGCCTGTCTTTCGAGATCCAAGCTACTCCCCAGGGCTGTGCGGAACCAGAGAGAACTTCGCCCACTGAGGGCAGAGTGTGATGCTGAGGGTCCCCCGAGACCCAGGTTGGAGGCCACACTGCCTGTCAGTCAGGGCACCCCAAAAGGGAAGGTCAAGCTGAGGGGAGTCAGCGTGGAATGGCCTTCCACCCCCACTGGCAGATTCTACTTTAAAAGCTTTGAAAAGTCTTGGGTTTGACTTCACTGAGGAAGTGACATTCCCTTCCTTCCCTTTCTCTCTTCCAATAGATACGCACAGACCCTACGATGGGGGTGATCAACCCTCCCAGTTTGCCAGACTTCTGTGTTTTTCCTGTGTTCATTTTCTCGAGATGAAATTCACATCACATAAAATGAACCCTTTCAAAATGCACAATTCAGCGGCCGTTAGTATAGTTACAATGTTGTACAACCACCACCTCCATCTAGTTCCAAAATATTTCCACCACTCCAAAAGAAAGCTTTGTACTCATTAGGCAGTCGCTCTCCATTCTCTCCCTGCTCCCAGCCCCTGGCAACCAATCTGTGTTCTGTCTCTGTGGATTTGCCTGTTCTGGACATTTCATACAAATGGAATCAAACAAAATGTGACTTTTTTCTGTCCGGCTCCTCTGACTTAGCATAAGGTTTTGAGGTACACGGACATTGTAGCATGTATCAGTACATCATGGCTTTTTATGGCTAAATAATCTTGCATCGTATGGATACAGCACAGTTTACTTATTCATTCATTAGCTAATGGGCATGTAAGCCGTTTCCACCCTTTAGCTGCTACGAACATGCATACATGTGTTGGGTGTCAGTTCTCAGTGTTTTCCAGTGTATATCCATCAGTGCAGTTGTAGAATTTTATTTTAAAACCAGGCTAGGCTCAGGGCCACCAGGACAAAATGGACACCTGCCTCCAATGTGTCAAGCGTTACGACACAAAGTGCTCAGACACAATGAGGAACACGTCTAGAGGGAGATGGCTAAATGGATGACTGATCCAGGGTCAGAAGAGTTGAGGAAACCCCAGGGAAGATGAAGGAACTGGTCGGGAAAAACCTTCCTGAAAGAACAAGACACAATCCTGCCCTCAGGGGCTTCCAGGTGGGTTGGGGGAGACAGACAATTACAGATTAATAAATGCTAGAAATGGAGATAAGCACTTGATTCTAGAGAAACATGGGGGGTCAAAGGGGGAGAACACAGAAGAGTCGGGAATGTCTGCAGAAGAACGACGGCACCTGGACTGACGTTTTAATGACAAATAGAAGCTAGCCTGTTGCAAAATGGAGAAGAGGATTGTAGGCAGAGAGAATGATGTGCTCAGAAACACGGAAGCTAGATGGAAAAAGTCTCCCCTTATTTCAAGGCAATGAATGTCCTACTCTCGTGGACTTAAGCTAACGATCTCGAAGCTGTCATATGATGCCAAAAACCACCAATGACAAAGCACCAACGAAAAGCCAAGGCTCCTTGGCAAGGAGTTGTGAAAAACATGCTAATACATGGATGGGAGGTGGATTTGAGTCTAACTTGGCTTCCAAAGAACCACTAGCCTGAGCCAAGATAAAGTTTTCTACTGATAAAATTGTACCCAATAAGATTTTGTCTAATCTGTCGGGTAAGAAAGCCCATTGCTCATTCTGATATCATAGCTCTTAAGATGGGGCCCTGTACGTAAAATGAAGGATTCCTGGCAGTAATAATAAAAACGGCCCTGTCATGCAGGGTCTCTGGTCCTGCTCCCCACATAAGAACACAGGATATGGTGAGGCCAAAAAGGAACACCCACGGAGCCATAGATAGGGGAGTCATACCACTATATTCTTGTTGGAGGCTGGGTTGGAGACACAGGAAGCAGGAGCCACACAATCAGCAATCCGCAGTCCGTTTCTCTGCCAATCAACCAATCAACCCCCTTGCCAGCGTAGCCATGGCAATTAAATGCGTGGCTAATGGCCAACCGGTAACAGCTGATGGCCATCTAATCACCGAGCCATTACCTTCCCACGTGAGGCCGAGAGCCTGGAAACTGCTCTCCGGGCTCTGTCCCCACAGGGCCTCCCTATGCTCTTCGGCTGGCTGGGCAGGGGACTGTCCTGCAGGGACATAAACACAATGCGGCATCTCCAGAGGCTACACCTTCGGCCTCTCGGGATGTCACCACCTTTGGGAGCCTAACGCAGCACAATCAAAACTAGAGCAGAATCTTCCTGAGTCCCACCTTCAGGAATGTTGCCTGTTCCAGGGCGAGGGACAGGGAAGCTCAGGAGCTGCAAGGTCACCGAGCTGGGGATGTTTCTACCCTAGAACCTGGCAATCCTGTTCCTGCATCTGTATCTCAGAGGAAGAACCACACAGACCTGTAAGGGACACATCCCATCCTTAAGATTCTTCCAACAACTTGCCCACAAGGGACACGGAAACTCATCACGGCATACGGCATCGTAGAATCACGGAGTTAGAAGGAAAGTACGTGTCCGTTCCTGGGGGAGGCTATACATAAAATGTGGCCAATGCATAGTAAGGAATTGCCTGTAGCATTTAGAAATACCCAAACACATGTACATATGGCAATAGGGCTAGAACTTAAAAACATAGTTTTGTAAGGGAAAAAAAAACATAAGCAAGAATAGTCTACTACTATTTTATGTAACTTAACAATAACAAAATCATGTAAATTAACAAAACACCATGACATATTTTACAAGGATACAAGCATGTGTGAGGCTATTCCACACACATAAAAGTGGGCACCTATGAGACAGGATAGGAGGAAGGAATAGGGATAAAGGGGAAAACGAAGTAAGACAAGAGAAGCTGGAGGTAACGAAGTAAGACAAGGACTGGAGGTAACAATGCGCTGCTAACTGGGGAGTAGGATTAATTCAACCCTCTGCTCCTGAGAACCATCAACAATCCCATAAACCAGCCATGAGATAGAGCTGGTCCCTAAGCAGGGGGCAAGGATGCCAACACTTGCAAACCTGATTAATGACATAATGCAGGAAGCAAGGAAGCGGTGAGTGAGTTCTACAGACAAAAGCTTTCCAAGTAGGAAGAAGGGGTTTAGAACAGAGACAGCACAAAGCAGGAGAGTATCCCAGAGCCAGTCCTTGAAAACCAAGTAGAATTTGCACCGTTAAATAATCATGATGCTGACAACAACACTGTTTGAGCCCCCTACAGGCAACACCAAGCACCTGATACATGTCTCATTTAAGCCCCGAAGGACACGACAAAGGAAGGTTGTTATTCCCACTTTTCAGAGGAGAAAACTGAGGCGCTGAGGTATGAATCAGAAACTTTCCATAGGTCCCACAGCTAGTAAGTGGCAGAGGCAAGACTCATACCTTTAAATCTCGGCTGCAAAGCCAGGCTTTATACTACGCACACAGGTGTACAACGTTCAGGGCAAATGGGTGGGGGCACGGTGAAGCTCTAGACCAGGGGTGTCCAAACTTTTTCCAACGTTTTTCACCAAGGGCCATATGCGGTAAAATACTCAAACAGCCGGGCCCCTCACTCGAGGTGAAGTATGTATTGCCTCACCTGGTTTATTTAAGTAAAATATTTTTGGAATTTGCTGCGGTCCAATTAACAATGGATTGCGGGCCGCAGTTTGGACACCCCTGCTCTAAGAAGTAATATACCTGCCAAGGACGATTCCTCCTGGTTAACGGAGCACAAATTCATAACCGAAGTCCAGCATCCGGTGTTGACAGAGGCCTCTAACGCATCTGCATTTCAAGGAAAAGCCACAGACTGAGCTGCCTGCCTCCTGCAATGTACTGCTAACAGCCGACCCTTATAAAGGAGGGCCTGGTATCGTCTTTCGACCAATGGGCTAAGACCTGCTCCATCCAATCAGAACTGCACAACTCTAACTTCATTTGCATCTATACCGACCAATCAGAACTGCTCCACGACGACCGATCAGAATGTATGATGCCCACCAATGAGAACTGTACTATTTGGACCACTCAGAAATGTGCAAATCTGGATAAAAATGGACCGACTGAGAACCACTCCCAACTGTGAGGATTTGAATAAATATGGACCAGCTGGGAACCGGGGTGGAAACTTTATAAAAGCCAGCTTCATCCTTTGTCTCGGCGCAGCAAACTTTCGGTTTCTACCAGAGGTTGCATTTCCCTGGTTTGCAAACTGTTCACCTGAATAAAGTTTCTTCTCTTTCCACACCTCAGGTTGGGAATTTTTGTTGACAGCATGAATCAAAACCCAAGACCCAAAGACGAAGTTTGAAGTTAAGTTTCAGTGGACAGAGAACTTGGTGTGAAATATGGGGGAAGGGCCCTGAATGTCAGGCTATGGATTGAGGTTCTAAACTAATATCCCCAAATTTCTTTGATCGTACACCTTTATTGGTTTGCAAAACTTAAGTATGCCCTTCAATATATCACTTGTTTATTTTCTACACATATGAGTTTATTAGCATACCATGAATTTTATAAGTTATATATGAAGAATAAAAATTCTAAAGTAAGAGATAAGACAGAAATCTAATTCAAAGTTCCATTATTTTCTTATTGCACTCCAATGGATTGTCTTGCAAACACTGCTCTAGATGCATCCACCCAGGTCCTGTCTTCTGAGACTTGCCATTTTTCTCTTCCTTCGAAAGCTGGGGGCCATTTCTAATACACCATGAAGCTCCATGCCAGCCTAAATCAGGAGACAGGACTTGAGAAGTCGGTTTCTTCGGCCCGCTCTGTCTGGTCCCACCCTCCCCTCTCCCAAGCTCTTCGTGGGCTGCGTCTTAGCCCTACACAGCCAAGGTCCCCTGCACGGGTCTTGCAGCCCAGGAATGGATGCTTGCTGGCAGCGACTTGCTTCCAAATCCAACCACGTCCTCACGTTGCCATGGAAACAAGAAAATCAGCGGCTGTTTTCCTCCACTGGCAACCCTGTAAACAGTAACAAAACAGCCTTGCCAGTCCTGAGGTCTGTTTGTAAAGGGCACTGGATGGGCCGGCGGTGGTAATCAGAGCCCATTCGTTCCTCTTATGTCCCATGAGCAAGGCCTGGATTAGGTTTGATAACCCGGATAATCACATAGCAGGTGGATTTGTTTATTGAGAATCCCACCCCCAGCACGAGGGAAAGCGAAACACAGTAGCTTCCTACCGTTCTGGAGCCCCCAGGAACTACCCCTGCCATGAGGCTGAGGAGCCACTGAAGGGCCAGAATGGGACCGTGGCTTCCAGTCACTTCACCCACTTCTGTGTCATGGAAGGTGGAAGGACGGCTATGACCTCCACGTCCATTGAAGTTTCTGGGCAGGAATCATCAAGTGGCAGATGTGAGTGAGCGTAGGCTTTACATTCAGACTGTGTTAGGTGGGACGCTTGGCTTTGCCACTTGCAAGTTCTAATAGTTTCCTAGGGTTGACATAACGAAGTCCCACAAACAACAGAAATTTATTCCTTCACAGTTCCGGAGGCTGGAGGTCTGAAATCAAGGAGTTGGCAGGGCCAGGCTCACTCCAAAGATTCTAGGGGAAGATCCCTCCGTGACTCTTCAAGCTTCTGGCAGCCGTGGGGTTCTTTGGCCCGCGGCAGCAGAATTCCAGCCTCTGCCTCCGTCTTCACAGGGCCATCACCCCTCTATGCCTGTGTCCACATCTGCCTCTTCTTGGAAGAACACGGCCATATTGGATGTAGGACCCATTCCGCTCCAGTTTAGCCTCATCTTAACCAATTATATCTGCAATGACCCTATTTCCACACAGAATCACATTGTGAGGTATTTGGGGGCGGGTAGGGCTTCAACATGTTTTTGAGGGGACACGATTCAACCCATAACACTAGCTGAGTGACGTTGGTAAACTTAATTCACGTCTCTGAGCCTCCATTTCCTCAGCTGAAGGAAACAGTGACTGACGTCGCATGGCTGCTGTGAATCTCAGATGAGCATTGCGTGGAAAGCCCCTGGTGGATGTCCCGTGCACACGAGTTCCCTCTTTCTTCTCCCTTCACGCCTTCCCACCTCCCCTCTTGACCTGTCTGTGTCCCGAAACTCGTGCCCCCTATTCAGATACCAATTGTCCACCTGCTGAGCCATGGATCCAGCCACAGTCACAGTGCAATCACAGCCGAAATGGACAAGAGGTAAGGAATGGGGGTGCGGGGGGCGGGAAGGAAGTCCTGGACGTGGATGGGCTGGGTGTACAAAGCATTAAAAATCATAAGGTTCAGAGGACATTTTGGCAATATTTCAATTAAAAGTGAACATGCCTGTGCTCTTTGGACAGTAATTGTACTTTTAGGTAGTTATCCTAAACATTTGGTCTCTGTGCCAAATGACGCATGAAAAGGATATTCATGACAGCATTGTTTATTGAAGCAACAGATTGAAAACAGCTTATACTTTATGGTACATCCACGTAATGAAATACTAGGCAGTCATTAAAAATAATGAGGCAGCTCTCTGTCTGCTGATACAGAACGACCTCCAAAATGACATTTTTAAGTGGAAAAGCAAGGTTCAGGGAAGGAGAGATGAATAAGTGGGACACAGAGGACGTGGGGGGCAGTGAAAATACTCTGTATGATGTTATAATGGTGGATACATGTCATTATACACGGGTCCAAATCCATAGACTGTACAACTCCAAGAGTGGACCCTCATGTGAAGTATGAATCTCAGGTCACAATGACGTGTCTACGTAGGTTCATCAGTTGTAACAAATGTACCGCTCGGATGGGGAAATGTGGTCATGGGGGAGGCTACGTATGTGTGTGGGCAGGGGGTGTATGAAAAATCTCTGTATCTTCTTCTCAATTTTGCTATGGACCTAAAACTATGCTAAAAAAAAAAATATATATATATATATATATATGGTCTATTTGAAAATAAATAAATAAAGCAAGATAAGAATAATGTTCTTTTATGGTGGGGACGAGAGAAAGTACACACACACACACACACACACACACACACTCTCACGTAATATTTCCAGAAGGATATATTTAAAAGTAATAATAGTGGTTGCCTCAAAAAAAGAAATTGGGCAAGGGGAGCATGAGACAAAAGGAGACGTACTTCTTACTGTATTCCTGTCAGTGCCTTTTGTCTTATGTACTATATATAAACAAATAACCTATTCAATAAATACATCAAATTTTTAAATAGCACTAACAGGTTTCCAAGGCGGTGACCAACGTGGCTCCACCTAGACCAATGGACCTCCAAGGAGCGTTCTGACCTGGTGTCAAGAACGGACGGTGGGCTGTCAGGTAGCAGTCTCTTCATTCGGGGCTCAGATGCTCCTCACAGCTGAGAGTACGCGAAGCAGGGGCTGGCCCTCAGGAAGAGAGCACGGTAATGGTAAAAGCAGCTTAGGTGGATGTTGGTGCACATCTGAGAGCAGACATGAGGTACCAGGTGGGACGGGGAAGCAATAGGAGAAGGGACCACATGCCCAGCTCACACTAGGGACACATGGAGCTAAGGGTGGCCTAGGGGAGATGGGCAGGGAGGCCCAGCCCAGATCCACCTTAGCACCTGTTACAGAGGACAAAGCTATAGAGAGAGCATATCCCCACAACGAGGCCAGAAAGAAAGGAAGGAAAGATGGAAGGGGCGGCCACATGGCTCAGTTGGTTAGAGCGTGAGCTCTGAACAACAAGGTTGCTGGTTCAATTCCCACATGGGATGGTGGGCTGTGCCCCCTGCAACTAAAGATTGAAAACAGCGACTGGACTTGGAGCTGAGCTGCGTCCTCCACGACTAGATTGAAGGACAACAACTTAGAGCTGATGGGTGCTGGAGAAACACACTGTTCCCCGATATTTCCCAATAAAATTAAAAAAAAAAAAAACATTTAAAAAGATGCTTAAAAAAAAGAAGAAAGAAAGAAAGAAAGGAAACAAGAAGCAGACGACTGAAGCACAGCCCAGTCCACCCACGTGGAATGGCCCATTCCCTCAGGTTCCTGCTAGATGACTGGTTAATTGGATAAACTAATCAAGATGTACTATCAGGTATTATTTCATGAATACCTCATGGGGGCACATAGGATGGTTCCTCTTGAATCAACTTGACATTGCAGTATTAATAGCTGTTAATTGTTTAATTTGTTCACCCTTCCCAAGGGCGATTACATTTTAAGTGGCACTTCAGACACTCAAAGGAATGCATGTCTATGGAAAGTTATTTTCAGACTGTGGCAGGATGAGAGAGGAGAGCTATTTGGGACTGGAGGCCATCTCTGTACCCATGAAATCTCATGGCAAAGGGGATTACCTACCTTTGATCCCAGGTCGTCCCTGGAATAAGACTGAGGACCACTTTAAGGGAACAAAAGCTACTTGGAGGAGAACTTGTCAGTGGCTGCTGTATGCTCCAGGGTGGAACAAATGGCCAGTGTCACCTGAATGGCTCAACACAGCACAATTGAGTAGGAGTCTGTCAATCAGACATATTCCACCGGCACAATTCAACTGCCACAATATGTCAAGTCTGTAAAGGAATAATTGCTGGGTCTAGAATCAACGCACAACACAAGGTATTGCAAGGGGCCAGGAGTGTCCCTTTCTTCCCCGACCACGAAACTGTGAGCATTTCCCAACCCATTGCAGAAAAAGAACTATTAACTACTTTTCCAGGATAAAGACCCTTCCTTTGTGTTTCCACAGACAATGAAGAAGTCAGCCTGTCTAGTCCACCCTCAAAGAAAAAGCCAGTGGGTGCAACTTACCAATTCATTAGAGCTTCTCAAATCTCCTAGAACTGGCTTCTTTTAGTATGCAAGGGACAGAAACTCCCTGCGCCTCTCAATGGCCCTGGTGCAATTATTGTATTGATTTGATGCGGCATTAGCTCCACATTTAAGGTGGTTTGTGTTTCTTAATTTGCAATTAAATCAAATGATGCCTCTTTGCGAAAATGGCTGACACTTGTTTATGTTCTGCAGCAGGCAATGAAGGCAACTTTTATGTAGCATCATAAAACAGGCAGGGTGGGGAGCTTGAAATTTCAAACAACTCCATTTCTTGCCTGGCTCTTAGTTAAAAAAAAAAAAAATCAAACTACATATCTATCCATTGTAAAAAATGGCACAAGTAATAATTGGTGCTTTACAGTGAAAAGCTAATTAAGTCACCAAGCAATATTAGAAGGATGTGACAGGATGAACTTTTTTGCCCGCTCTCCCCCCGCCCATTCATATGCTGAAGCTCTAACCCCCATGTGGTACTATTTGGAGGTGGCATCTTTGGGAGGTGACCAGGATTAGAAGAAGTATGAGGGTGGGCCCCTGATCATGGGATTGATGTCTATACAAGAAGAGGAAGAGAACCAGGCTTAAACCACACACACACACACACACACACACACACACACACACACACGGGAGGCCATCTGAGCACACAGTGAGAAGGCAGCCATCCACAAACCAGAAAGTGAGGCCTCACCAAGAGCTGAATCTACCAGCACCTTGGACTTGGACTTCCCAGCCTCTAGGACCATGAGAACATAAATGACTGTTGTTTGAGCCACCCGGTCTATGGTATTTTATTACAGCAGCCCAAGCTAAGACAGATAAGAACAGGTAGCACAGCGAGAATAATTGATTGTGTCACCTCTTCCTTTCTGGATGAGCACCGAGCACTTGACACAGTCTATTTCTTTCCGACCTCTGAGATGGCTACACTATCTCCTTTGGCTGTTGCAATCTGTTTCAGCATCATCCTTTGGATCCTTCTTCCTCCAGGAACAGGCAAGAAGACAGTTGACAAGAGTTAGGGTCTCAAGACCGCATCTCATAACCCCAGGATCAGAGCAGTAACAGCTGTCACTGGGCCGCTCATCTGAGGACTCAGAAATACCCTCAAGGGCTGTCCCAGGTTTACATCTTTAAATGCAGGATACCCACCAACTCACCACCTGACAACTGATACAAAAACAGCAGCGTCAGAAAACAATGTCTGGTTTTTGAACCATCCCAACCTTTAGCAACTCCCTGAAGGAGACTGAGCCTGAAACAGAGATGGAGAAGAGAGGGGTAGCACACAAGAGTGTCACAGAAGATAAAGGAAGAGAGTGTTTCCAGGACAACCATTGCTGCTAAGAGGTAAAGGCAGAGGAGGGCTGCAGGGAAGGGGGGCGGGATGTGTTTAGCATCGGGCAGCACTCGGGTGACTGGTGGTAACTGTTGTGGTAGAGTGACAGGGGTGGGAGCCAGCATGGAGGGCCCGGAGGAATGAAGACGTACCACTCTGCAAGGTGGCAGCATTCCAAGGATGCATCAAATACTACAGTTTTCATCTCTTTAGGTTGAATAGCATACCGCTTACCGAACTACCCACTTAAACACTGATTTACACGCAAATGTATAAACAACAAATGCACGACTACCATGTTTCCCCGAAAAGAAGACCTAACCGGAAAACAAGCCCTAGCATGATTTTTCAGGATGACATCCCCTGAACATAAGCCCTCATGCATTTTTTGGAGCAAAAATTAATAGAAAACCCGGTCTTATTTTCGGGGAATCACGGTACGTGGGTGTGGGTTTCTATTTAGTGTCCCTTCCCTCTCTCAAGAATCGACTAAATCCAGCCAGGAGTAGCTCAGGGAGCTTGTCTGCGCTGCCTCAGGCCTGACTTTCCTCCTCTCTTTGTGGACCGTTGGCTTCATCCTCCTCACTCCGTCTGTGTCCTATACCGTCTGAGACCACAGCCGATCCATGACAATTGACGTCGGACCAGCCACTTGCTCACACCAGAGCCAGACCAGCTCCTACTGAGAGCTCTGTCTCTACAGCTATTTCTCTCTTGCTCCAGACATGTCAGGAACAGTAGGGTTCTTCTTTGTCTTGTCCCATACAAATGCTAAAGCAACTGGCAGGGCAGGCTCTGCCAACACCCTCCGGAAAAAGCCTACGGAAAGAGTCCTACAGATACCACCGCTAGCTGTGGGCGGTGGGTAGTTACGATTTCCCTGGTTTGAGAAGTCTTGAGTCCTGTTGTCACCTGGAAGCTCCTTCCCCTAGGTCTCCACTAGCCCTTGGCAATGGTGTCTTCTACACAGTCCCGTTGGGAGATGGAGGTGCACGTGTGCCGAATACCACGTGTACCGGAGCAGTGAGTGTCGTTACAAGAATGAGGAGGGCTACGGGAACAAGTGACTCAAAACCTATAAATATAAACCTGACTTCACTCACAGTGCTTCAAAGCAATGAGGACTTGGGAGAATGGCTCGTGTTCCTTTTATTTAGTGAGGGTCTTCTCAACCCTTTCTTGGTTAATTCTTGCATTGGCTGGATAGCCGGATCATAAAGCTAGGTGCAGTCTCAGATGGGCTACTTGGGGGCCTTGTTCTCCGCCTCCAAGCGCTTGTTTGTCTAAACCTGAGTGCCCAAGGTACCCTCGGTGTTTATACAGGATCGCTGACTCCTATGCCTTAGAAAAATGTGAGCACATGGCAGGAGGCGGGGAAAGAAGGGAGTGGAGGGGGCGGGGGGCAGCCACGGGAGCTCGGAGCGGGGGTGCTGGAGGACGGCGCAGTGCGCAGCACGCTCAGTACGTGAATCCGGGGAGGCAGTGTGGCTGCCAACAGCAGTTTTGTCTCTGCCACATCTATCTGATGGGCTATGATGAAGCCATTTACATGCGTCTATGGAGAGTTCATCATAACACGGGAAATGCTTATTTCACATGCCCTGTACGTTCGGTATAGAAATAATAGCTATACTTGACTAAGCACAAACTCCCTGCTCCTTTTCTTAATATATTTTATCTCATTCAACCAACACCCGACAGCCTAAAAGATGGGGGAACTGAACTCAGAGAAGTTAAGTCACTTGTCCAGTGGCCAAGTGGTAGGACCAGGTTTTGAACCCCTACCTGTCTGACCCCAATGCCGGCACTTTCATTCTTCCCACTGTACAGAACAATGAGCGGTGGCCAACCCGAAAGGTTAGAAAGAAATACACCCATAGGATTATATCTGAGTTTGCGCATTTTTAAAATCTGTTTCGTATTTGTCCAGAAGGATCATACATTTCTCCCATAATGCAGATCATTTAACCCGTTTTTGTAAATCCCTTTTCCATGTGACATCCAGCCAACATAGGAGGCATCAGACGGAGCCAGTGGCGGGGGTGCCTGGCTGAGAGCTGTCGCGTCCCCACTCTGTGGTCTGCAGAGGGCTGCTGGTTCACCGCACGAGACGAGGCTTGAGCTGTACAGACTTCTTTCCTTTCCTCTCTGGCTGTTCTCCAGCTCCAACCAAACGGGCACCAGGAGGAAAGATCTGATGCTGGTGAGACCAGGAGTTCTCGCTGCCCCACAGCCCACGTGAGACTGTATTCGTTTCTTGGGGTTGCTGTAACAAATGACCACAAACACGGTGCCTTAACACAACTGAAATGTATCCTCCCACCGCCCTGGAGGCCAGATGTCTGGGATCAGGGAGTCAGCAGGGCCGTGCTTCCCCCCAGAGTCTCTAGGGGAGACTCGTTCTTTGCTTGTTCCAGCCTCTGGTGGCTCCAGACACTGCTGGGCCTGTGGCTGTGTCACCCCAAGCTCTGCCGCTGTCTTCACCTGACCCCTGACCTTGTGCTCTTTGGTCTCTGGCTCCTCTTCTATCTCTTATCAGGACATTTGTCAATGGATTTACAGCCCACCTGGATAATCCAGGATGACCTCATTTTAAGATCTTTAACATAACGACATCTACAAAGACCCTTTTTCCAGATAAGGTTATATTCATAGGTTCCAAGCATCAATACATGAACATACGAACGTGGACATATGAGGTCGGACAATTAAGTTCACGAACTCACCGTAGAAAAAGCGCTACGTACCTCATTGCTGAATATCACTATGGTCTCCTTCGAAGTACTCCCCTTGGGAAGCTCTGCACCGACGCCAAGCGCCTACTCCACCCTTCAAGGCAGTTTTGGAACTCTTTTTCTGGAATGGCCATCAGATATGTTATCGTATTACCCCCGATGTCCTGAATGTCATCAAAATGTCTTCCTTTCAATATTTCCTTTATCTTCAGGTAAAGAAAGAAGTCACTGGGGGCCAGATCACGTGATTAGGGAGGGTGTTCCAATACAGTTATTTGTTTACTGGCTAAAAACTCCCTCACAGACAGTGCCGTGTGAGCTGGTACATTGTCGGGATGCAAGAGCCATGAACTGTTGGCAAAAAGTTCAGGTCGTGTAACTTTTTCACGCAGCCTTTTCAGCACTTCCAAATTGTAAACTTGGTTAACTGTTTGTCCAGTTGGTACAAATTCATAATGAATAATCCCTCTGATATCAGAAAAGGTTAGCAACATTGTCGCCACAAGTTCGCGAACTTCACTGTCAGACCTCGTGTATTTGGGGTGGTTACCACGTGGCCCACAGGTGAGACGATCCTTCTTTCTAGCCCAGGGCTCATGAGAAGAGGCAATGGAGGCAGATGCTGGACTCACCTTGGTCCTGAGTTTCAGCATCAAGTGTTGAATCACCCACATCAAATAAAGAAAACTCTGCTGCCAGTTGGAAAAGGGGTGAAACTGTAAGCTCCTCTCTCCCCACCGTCTCCCTAACCAAGCCCCATCTCTTGCACAACAGGTAATGGTTGCTTATAAAAGAAGCCGTGTCCCTTTAAGTTCTCGAGGCCCTAAATCTTGAAATCTCTCTTTAATTGTATGGTAACCATTAAGGGCTTTGTCGGGAAGGATGACAGGCTTAATCATCCAAGAACAGATTTTTAGGTAATTTATACTTAGTCCATCCAAACCTAATTCCTGAGTGGCCTATACTGTGCCTAAGGAACCTGAAATAATCATGTATTTACCCTTTACCCTGAAATTAGATGGCACTTCCTACGTAATTACCCAGCCACTAAGTGACAATTGCCGTGTAATTAAATGGTCAGTGCTTGCCATATTATTAAATAGCACTGACATGATATTTGTTCCAGAGAATCTTGCACTGTCACCACAGAATTCAGCTCCCCACCAAGAAATTACAGCCGTTCCTGAGAAGTTCTGCTCTTTGCTTGGATGGCTTTCGAGTTGGCAGAAACTCCCAGCACTGTGGGTCTCCAAGGAAGCCAGGACACAGCCATATCTGGCACAGATGTAACATGGCCTCCCGGGCACAGGCTTCTCACCGGACTGGGATCACACCTCTGCAGCCCAGCTCCAGTCCAGAACGAGGACACCTGGGCACATGCCTCCATCCTTCTCCAAGAACACGCTACAGAGCCGTGGTAGACATCATGCTCTCTCTCACATGGGTGTGGTACCTACCCAGGGGCATGCTGGGAGAGCTTGAAGCCCTAAGAAAAGCCAGAGTTCTGAGTCAGACTATGAGAAGCGGTCACTAAATCGTCAGTAGATGCACAAAAGTTCCGTGAGGACAGCATCTCTCTCTGCCTGCCTTGTTTATTGCCTGATCGCCATACCATCCTTAGTGCATAGTAGATGCTCAATCAATATTAGTTGGATTCATTCATTCATTCATTCATTGATATACATCTACCTACCAGCCACCATGACCGAAACCTCTTAGTGACACTGTGAGGTCTGATGGAGCCTCAGAAAGTAAGAGAGGCTGAGTCATTTGCCCAAGATCATTATACAACTAGTCGGTGGTAGATACAGGACCAAAGGCAGATCTTTCTGACTCTAAAAACTGTGCTCTCCCTACAATACCACAACCTCTTGGCCACATACAGCCTCAAACCACCCTGGGATGCTAAGGAGAACTTGGGAAAGCTAAGGGCTTCCCAGCGTTGAATTGCTTTGGGGTCTAAGTCTTATTTATGCAGAGCAACAATATTAGTTTATGTAAATTGTTATTCACATTTAGTAGATGAAGAAAACGAGGCTAGAGAGAGTAAGTGACTCGTCCAGAGTCATACCACTGGTAAGTTACTTGGGGTTGAACTTGGACTCAGAAGTCATTTGAATGCCTGGTTTAACTAGCGAGAGACAGACTGCCTGCCTCAGGTTCTCATGTTTTTACCATTAAAATGTTATGTCTTTGGGTCACCCTTGTTTGTAGATGTTACTACTACCATCTCATATGGCACTAATACTCTCTAACACCCTCGATCAAATTGCCTAGCTTCCAAAGACAGATTCAAGGGGCAAAATGAAACCAGACAGGAATGGACAGAGCTTTAGGTTAGAGGGGAAAAACAAAGATTCAGGCAATGAATAATAAATAGGTCTCAGGTTAGAGTCAACTCGGATCAATTGGTAATAGCTGCCTGGTGAGCTATAGTGTGAAACCTTCTGAGGTTGCATTAGAGCTCAGCAGCATAAAGTATCATGATCGATTAGTGATGTCTGCCAGGGACCCTGTTGAGAGAGTGGCTGGTATTTACCACTTCTGATCTAGACTGCGGAAGTCTACAAAATAAGGTCAAGCTTGGAAATTGTCAGGCCTGGGGAGAAACCAACGACGGAGGCAAAAAGACCAACTGATAAAGTAAGTACACAAAGACTTTCTTTTCCTCAAAAGCAGGTGTTCAAAGGAGAAAGTGAAACGTTTCAGGAAAATGGAAACCTCAAGTCAGGAAGCCTTGCTTCTAGTCTCAGTTCTGCTGTTGATTGTTTAAGACTTTGAGCCCATCCATCACTGCCTCACGCTGGGTCTCAGCTTCCTCCCCTGTAAAATGAAGGTATTTAAGTAGCAGATCTCTAAACCATGTCCAATTCCCGGATTCCAAAGTCTACAGTGCTTGGTACTGAACTAGCGGGGGGAAAAAAGGGGAAGGAGCAAGCAAAAGCTAAACAAACACTTCTCGTATTCTCTCTTGGAGGGGTCTCAAATACAAGTGGACATCAATACTTCCATTTTGGTCCTATTGAGTTTTACCATGAATTCCACATCCAAGTAGAAATGTCAAGTAGGCAACTGAATTTGTCTAGCGCTCAAGAGAGATACCTGGACAGAAGACATAAATTTGGGAGGCATCAATAAACAGATGGGGCTGCGAAAGCCTCTGGGGAGAGAATGTAACTAGAGAAGAAAACAGGGCCAAGAGGTGTTAAAACATTTAGAATTTACGTAAAGGGAGGAGCCAAACAAAGATAGAAGGAATGTCCAGTAAGGTGGGGAGAGAACCACGTTACTGTCACAGAAGCACAGGAAGAGAGGGTTTCAAGGAGGAAATTGCCATCTGGGTCCAATGCTGCTGCGGAATTGAGTAACACAAGGGAGGGGAAGTAGCTTGGCAAGTTATGTCACTGATGACCTTAATGAAAACTGTTTAAGGGAGTGATGGGGACACAACCTGATTGAAATAAGTAGAAGAGATACCGGGACATGAGGAAGTGGGGAAATAGGGAGAGCAAGGATAGACAAAAGGCCTGGCTTTGGGGGTCACATGGCTCCCAGTTTATTGTTGGCATATGTTATTGTGAGAATGTATGTGAAGGGTCTGTCAGAGCACTCGCTATGGTAGGTATTCACAAATAATACAAATCCCTGTCCCTTTAACCCACTAGCATTTAACCAGTCTGCCATTTTCCACAGAGATACCTTTCTGACAACTTGTCAGGGCCCCCGGACAGATTCCAGCATTAAAGGTCTTTTGTCTTGACCTTGTCCTGGGGGAAACTGATAGACCCAGAAGGCTTGTCTGCTCATCCTTCCGCTTCACATGGTCCCGTCAGATGGATGTCTCATCAGATAGGCTACTGCTAAGGCCAGGTGAAGCCTTATTCAAGGAGAGGAAATTGATCATATACAAATGACTTCTAAAGAAACCCGGCCAGGAGGGAACATGAGAGGCCCATAAATAGTGCAATGAGGGCTGTCATCCCGGCCACAAATTCTACTGACTCCCCGGCAGGAACTTTATAGTCAATATCCTCGCACCACCAAACACGCATGGCTACCAATCAGTTATTCTCCTACTTTCCTGTCGCAGAAACACTGGACCACCCACGATAACTGGTGAGGGTCATGCTGACCATCCATCCATCCATTAATTTGTTCAACCCACATTTTCTGAGTACCCATCTGCAGAGCATTATGCAATGAAGTATATGACATTTATGCCAAATTTCTAAACAAATACTCACTGAGCACCTACTATGTGCTAGTATTCTAGGCTCTGAGGTTCAGAAGGGAAAAAGAAACCAAAATCCCAGCCCTCATAGAGTTTCTATGCTAGTAGCTCCGGGCCCTGGGACCAGCAGTCTTAGAAATCATAATGATAACAACCAATATAAAGAATGAAATCCTTATAGGTCAGAGCAAATAGTTAAACACCTATCGAACGGTTCAGGTGGTCAGGGCCGTAGGGCCCATCCAAGGTATGATCCCCCAGGTCTGGCAGACTTCCTGAAGGAGGTGAAACTCAATAAGAGGCTTAGAGGATGGAAGCTTTTTTGCCCAAGGAAGGCAGATTGCGTGGAGAAATAGATCGAAAGATGTACACTAAGAGTTGGTGAAATTAGAAAAAATTGAAAGGATAACTTGGAGGCTGTCAAGGACGTTGGGGACCTTGGTTCCCCAGGTCCAACTGTGGAACGCGTCCCCGGGTGGGCTTGAACCGCTGTTACCTGACACCTCCCATGTCTGACCAACGATAGCTACCAAAGCCATTCATTCTTTGATGCCTTTCTCAGTTATCCATTCCTTGATATGTCACACGGATCAGGACTATCTATGCTAGACCTTAGGTCTCAAAAATCGGATATGAGGATACACCGGTTGCACAGCACAGATCAGCAGGAGATGGGAATAGCAGACTTTGAATCAGACAAATCCCATGATGCACGGCAGGTGATCCCAAGAGGCCAGGACAAGAGACTACCGTGGCACCAATAGTTTCATTGGTTCTGGTCTCTCCGACACCTACCGGACAAAAGACTAGTGATCCTCTATGGCAACATGATCGTGGTAATGACCAAAAGAATGACACAGGCAGAGGAGCACATACGGAGCATGAGGGAGGCGCCTGTAAGAGCAGGGCCAACCACGTGCAGGAGCTGGGACGTACGGGGGCTGCCATCGGCATGTCAGCTCTGCACTACTGAGCAAGGGACACTCATTCTGTCCCTGGAAGGCGGTAATGCTCTTCCAGGCACTGGGAGCTCCCAAATGTCCTAGACAGAAGGACCTTACGTGGCTCTGGACAGATCCGGTTTTCTTTTTTGATAAGTCATTGAGCGCTGGGTCTGGGAAGCCTTGGCTGGAAGAGTGGAAAGGAAGATCCAAGACCCATCACAACGGCCACTGCCAAAGCCATCTGCTCCTGGGCATGAGTCATCGCTTCCTTCTCTTCAGTCCATCTTCCTGGTGGACACCATGTCGACCCAAGGGGGGGGCCAGGATAGAGTACAAGGGAAAACAGCAAACCAACCTTAGCTGAACACGTGCTGTGTACGAAACGCTTTGAATGCATCGCCTCATTAGTCCACCCTCCAAACCAAAGAACCAGGTGCTTTTGCTTCTCTCTCTCTCTCTCTCTGTCTCTGTCTCTTTCTCTCTCTCTCTCTCTCTCTCCCTTTTAGACTCCAGGAACTTAGGACTTGGAGGAATTTAGCAATTCATCCCAGGTCACACAGCCAGGAAAGGGGAGGAGCAAGGCTTTGAATCCAGATTGACTGAATTCCAGAGGTTAAGTTCTTTACCACCAGACGAGCCTCAGACATGACAACGTCTAAACCCTCAACAGTCCCAGCAAACATTTTGGTGGGTGGAGTTTACAAACATGAATCAAGATTAGGCCTAAAGAGTCTCTGTGCATTTAGTTTCCTGTCACCCTGCCCTTCCCACGAACTCCCATCATAACAGAGGGCGAGGGGATAAGATCTCCCAGCTTTTCAAGGGAACAGAAAAGCTGCCTTCTTCTCTCTGCCTTCCTAATGCCCTCTCATCCCAGGAGGCAATCAGAGCGCCAGAGGAGGATGTTGAATTCCAAGGGGCAGTGCCAAGCGTCCAGGCAGAGGAAGGCCTACACAGGCTTTCAGCGTTGGAGGCACTTAGCCAAAGCCCAATCAGCAAGGTGAGAGCAGTGAGGGAGGCTGCTTGACCAGGCTTTCTCCTCTCTCCACATGCTCCCCAAAGAGCCAGTTCCATGCCTTAAAACAGTAGCTACCCGCTAGATATTCCATGCCCGGACCCACATGCCTACAGTAGCTGCCCACACACGTCCCGTGTAATGTGTCCTGAAGAAAATTCTTAAGTTCCCCCATCCAAACCTGTCCCTGCTCCCCCAGCCTTCCCCACCAATAGCACTGTTGTCCACTCAGATACTAAAATCAGAGTCTTCGGATTCAGTCGTTTTCATTTCAACTTTCTATGTGGAAAAGTTCAAATACATACGAAAGTAGGTAAATTGTATAACGAACCCCTACTTACCCACGACCCAACTTCCACAGTGATCAACTCATGACCACTCTTATTTCATCTATACACCATTCCCTTTCTCCTTCCTGTTATTTTGAAGCATATCCTAGATCTCAGAGTGGTCCATGAATTTCTAGGGTTCCCCAAAACCCCTTCAGGGAATCTATGAGGGCCTATCTATTTTTATTATAATACTAAGGTACTATTTGCCATTTTCACTCTATTGGCACTTATACGAACGGTGCAAAAGCAATGGTGGTTGTCTTAGTATGAATTAAGACAATGTGACAATATTGTATTTTTTACTGCCATTCACTCCCATTAAAACCAACACCAGTTACATGTGAGATGTCTTTGATGAAGTGGTAATAATTATTACATAGTTTTATATAACTTTGTTATTATTAACTTTATTATTATTAACTTGATTAAATCGCAGCTTTTGAGTTCACGTCTTTTTAACGTTGTGAGCAGCAAAATGGAAATATGCATAAAGCACTTCTGCTACATACCAAGTGTAATTGTTGCCTCAAGAAAAAGCACTTGTGCAAATGTTGGAGTGACCAACTAAACTAGCCATTTTTATTGGAAAATTTGACAAACAAACTCTGGTTATTCAGACTCAAGTATCTGACACACATTTTCTTAAAGATGAATAAAGTGAGCCTGTTGTTTCAAGGGAAACAACTGACCGCATTTCTTGCCAAAGATAAAATTCTAACTTTAAAGCGAAAATTAGAATTTTGGAAAAATTTTATCTGCCACCAATGAGTTTGATGGACAGCTTTCAGATCAGTGGTGATTTTAACAAATCTGATTTTAAAAAATATTAAATAATGCAACGTACCAACATTTGGAAGATTTGCATGTTCAATAAACCAATATTTTCAAATGACCAATGAGCGATAACACAAAATCTCACATGGGTGAAAAAATCCACTTAAAGTACAAGATAAACCAATGGATGATAATGTAACAGACTACAAAAAGTTCATTGATATTGGGGTGATTACAAATAGACACTACCACTTTTGATGCAGTGTCAAAGAAGAATATCAACAATTACCTGAAGAAGACTATTAAAATACTCCTGCCTTTACCAACTACGCATTTGTATGAGGTTGAATTTTTTTTCATAAGCTCCAACCCGAACAACATACTGCAACAGCTTAACTTCAGAAGCAGATATGAGAATCCAGCCATCTTCTATTAAGCTAGAGATTTGTGGAAGAGTAAAATAATGGCACTCTTCTCACCAATTTTTTTAAAATACAGTGATTTTTTCCATAAAAATGTCACTTGTGATATATATTCATAAACACAAATGTTATTAGTTATATATTTTAAAAATTTGTAAGTTTTAATTTCCAGTACAGTCCATATCAACCGCCATAACTCACATTCAAATATGCCCTTCACTAGTTTTTAAGTAGACAGACATCCTGACACGAAAACATTTGAGAACTGCTGATTTGTACTGTATCTCTGAAAGATCAGGAGGCCTCTAAAATAAATACATAAACAAATAAACAGAATCACAATCACACTCTTAAATGAACAGCTGGCCGCAAAGCTGTGGAGGAGAATTTAGAATTGAAACAGAAACTACAACTTGGAAAGTACAGCCTGACTTACCAAACACACAGATCGCCTGTGCCAGACGAAGCCCTGATGTGCCACTGGACTATTTAAAGAACAAAGACTCATATGTCCCAGGTAAGAATAGACAGACGGGTCTTAGAGACAAACTAACACTGTCCGTAGACAGGTCCGTGAGTTCTAAACTCACTGTGGCAGCAGCTTCCAAGACAAAATTCTGGTCAGTTCCTGCCAAGACCATCTGTGATGAACTCAAGCCCCCCAAACCTTCTCAGTACCCTTCCCTAAATGGATGCGTTTGAGACACTCCAGAGTTCCCCAGGGTGTGCAGGCTCCCTCACTGCAGCAAGCAATACATCTAACCTTCTTTACGACAGCTGTGTTCCTGGTGTGATCTGTAGCTGATGGGAACCCACGACCTTACTTACATTTGAGACACCATCTTCGCCTGCCCAAACACTGCAGCAGCCTGCCACGATGCCCCCTGGCGTGCTTCCTATGCTACGTAACAACTTAGCCTACCGCTCGGCAGCTTGAAGGAACCACTTCGATTTGTGCACGATTCTGGTATTCAGGAACTTGAAAAGGGCACAGCAAGGACACCTGTCTGTGCTCCCTGACGCCTGGGGCTGAGCGCAGAAGGCGCGAACGCTGATGGTATCTTGATGGCTGGAAGCTAGAAGCATCTAAAAGTATGTTCATTTACATGTCTGGCGCCTGGGCTGGGAGAACGCAAAGGCTGGGGCAGCCAACGGGAGCGCCTCCCCGGAGACTCTCCGTGTGTTTTGGGGTTCTCACACCATGGCAGCTTCGGGAGGAAGGAGGGTCAGACTTCTTCCACTGCGTTCTACTGATTACAAGCAAGTTACAGCTTGCCTAGGTTCCAGGGGATGACCATTAGGCTTCACCTCTTGATGGAAGCTTTGAAGCTTCCTAGAAGAAAATGTGGGATTGTCTGCGTCCCTAACTGGAAAACATAGCTGACCTACTCCCTTTTGGTTTTATTTCTTTATAGACCATTTTCCGTTCAGTAGGCAAAGTTATACTTCTAAAGTTAACCAAGTCATGCCACATCCTTGCTGGGAATTCTTGAATGGCTTCTCATCACACTATGGGGAGGAAATCCAGGCATGCTGCTACAGCCACATCCAAGAAGGCCCTGCTTATTCTAGTCCTATCTACATATCTGCCACTGTCTTGCTCAGGCCCTCCCTCCAGCTGCAGAGCTCATTCCACTCCCCCAACTCACCCCCGATCCCGAACCCACCCTCCACCCCCACCCCACTCTTCAAAAGTCTGGCTCCTTCTCATCTTTCAAGGTTCAGCTTAAATGTAACCTCCTTTAAATGTGCCTTAAAGGTAACCCTCCCTAACAATGTCCTGCAAAGCAGCCCCAGAGCTCAGAGTTAAACTGATTGACGGATGGATGGAAAGCAATATAAATAGCAGAGGCATATGTAGCTGGTGCAGAATTCAGAATTCTCCAAGCAGCTCCCAAACTTTGTTCTGAGAAACATTAGTTTAACTGGATGCTCAATAGACATTATTTAAAAATATGAATCCACAGTACGGTTCCTCATAAAAATTTGAGTGAAACAAAATTGCGATGCTTTCTTTATTGCATGACCACTCTAAGTCTATAATATGCTAACTGCATGCTAGGTCTCCATGAGAAAGATGGAATAAGCAGCAGTCCACAACTTATGCAACCACAAAAACCCTTTTTTCGAGTACTGTCTCCTGGCTCCACTTCGCAAAACTCCTCGACCTGAGGTTTACAAAGCAGAGTCCCCAGCAGGTTGTTCTACTTGAGTCTCTGACCCACGTCCTCCATCCTCCGAGGGAGTTACAAATAACAGGAAACCTGTGGAAGATCCAACTCTTCTAGGAACACCCTGATTGGCTGGAATTGACATCATACTTGCGACTAATGATCTTGATTGGCTGTCAGTAACACTCCACTCATTGCAATAGGGTCCAGCGAATACAGGAGCCTCTCATCTAGCTATGTGAGTTATATTCTTTAGAGCAGTGAGTCATTGAGGCCAGGCTCTGCTGAGGATTGCACTTTTTTACTGGGCCAAGAACCTCAAGGCTGGCTTCAGGCCTGTTCCCATATAGTAGAAGCATGTCTACAGCTTCCCAGAAGCAGGCTGGCGCACTCCGGGGATGGGACAATGGGTTCACCAAAGGGCTGTAACCTACAGAGCTCAAAGGAGGTGTTTTGTCTCTGATGTCCCAACACCCAGTTCCCAGAACACATCTCTGAAACTAACAGGGGGGAAAAAATTGCATTTTTAGTAACTGACCATCTCAGATAGTGCTTGCTGGAAATTCTTTGGTTTTATCAGAAAATCAAAACGAAATATTGTTATGGCTTAACTAAAGTTGACCCTCTCTCCTATGCACTTATCAAAGAACTTAAGTTTGATACAAATCTTTCAGTCTGAACGATGACATCAGCACAGCTCCAATGTAGCAATGACAGCTGACACGCAGCCGTTGCCTTGGGCCAGGCACTGGCTAAGGCACTTCATGGATAGTGTCTCTTCACAGCCATCCTGGGAGACAAGTATACATATTGTTCCCATTTTACAGAGGAGAAAACCACTTGCCCAGTACCTTATAACTACTACGCAGAAGAGTAAGGGTTTGAATCCAGGTCTAGCTGAATTCAAATCCATGCTTTTACCGACTCCTAGGTCTTTGAACTAGTATAACAGGTCCGCGAAGCTGTTGGCCAGTCCCATCTTCCTAGGGACACAGGATCTGACACAGCTTCGCAACCTTCGTTGCACACACGAATCACTTGGGGATCTTACGAAAATGCAGATTCTGACTCAGTCTGGGGTAGGGCCTGAAATTCTGCATTTCTAACAAGTCCCCAAGGGATGTTGGGTGCTGCCTCACGGGCCACACTTTGAGACTCTAAGACAATAGTTCTCAAATGTTGCTGCACATCAGTTATTACCTGGGAGCTTTCAAAAATCCTGATGCTCAAGCCTCATTCCACACCAAATAAAACCAAATCTCCAGGTGTGGGCCCTGGGGACCAGTAGCTTTTTGAAGCTCCCAGGTGATCCATGGGAAGCCAACGCTAAAAACACTGCTCTGAGTTCATGAGAGGTCCTGAGAATAGTTAGAGGTGGGAAGCCAGGTCTAGATTTGCTGCTGAGATAGGTGAATTTCACAATGATACCACCCTTGTTGAAAGGTTCAAATAAAAATCATTGCCCACCCTAAGCACCCATTACTACCTACAAAATCATAGTGGCCTGACACCTTTCAAGGTGTCCATCTGGCGTGATCCCAGATACCAAATGATTTCGGTTGTCTGCCGCTCCCACACCTTCCCCTACCCCACATACACACACACTCTGTGCCCCTTCACACCTTCCTAGATTTCAGCCATTTGACCTTGACCTTGAACTTAGAGAAGGCCATTGCCCCCGTGGTCCACCCCCTCGGGCAAAGGCTCAGAACACCAAGCTGCTTTCCTGCACGCCCACTCCACTCATCAGATGGAAAGTGTGATCATAAACACCCTGGTGTTATTGAAGCAGTGAAGACTGCACCAGCTGTCTGTTTCTCTTGAGGAAAACCAAAATACTTACAACTGACAAACGAAAGGAGAGGAAGTGTGTCAAAGCTAGAGGCTTTAAGAAAAAAAGAAAAAAACAGAAAGAAAAGAAAAAATGAGGGCAAAGAAAGGATGCCAAAACCGCCTTAGGATACAAATGTGGGCTCCACATCCCCGAAGCCCACTCCTCCCACCTGTGTTTACTCCTCGAGGCTGCCAGGTTCCCTGTGCACACTCAGCTTAAGAACTTGATCTGTCTTTCCTCTCTTACTCCTACTCCAGTTGCTTTCCTCTCCATGGCCCCTTTTCCTCTGGGAGGGCAAGGAAAATAAATAAAGGAAACCTCTGCGTCTCCAAGGCTTAAATAGATGTTCTTTTCCGCAAAGCTTGGTGGAGATAAAGTCAGAAATATACTGGCTTACAGAAATAAATCAAGCCTATATGGTCACTTAATCTATGACACTAGAAGCAAGAATTTACATTGGGGAAAAGGCAGTCTACTTAATAAATGGTGCTGGGAAAACTGGACAGATACAGGCAAAAAAAAACCGAAACTGGACCACCTTCTAATGCCATATACAGGAACAAATTCAAAATGGATTAAAGAATTACATGTAAGACCCAAAACCATAAAACTCCTAGAAGAAAATATAGGAAGTAAATTCACAGACAGTACCCTTAGTAATATTTTTAGTGATATATCCCCTCAGGCCAGGGAAGCACAAGAAAAAATAAACATGTGGGACTATATCAAACTAAAGTTTTTTTTCACAGCAAAGGAAACCATCAATAAAACAAAAAGGCATCCTACTGAATGGGAGAAGCTATCTGCCAATGATATTTCTGAAAAGGGGTTACTATTCAAAATATATAAAAAACTCATACAATTCAACACCAAAAAAAACCCAAACAACCCAATTAAAAAATGGGCAGAGGACCTGAGGAGACATTTCTCCAAAGAAGACATACAGATGGCCAACAGACATATGAAAAAATGCTCAACGTCACTAATCATCAGAGAAATGCAAATTAAAACCACAATGAGATATCACCTCACACCAGTCGGAATGGCCATCATCAATAAATCAACAAACAACAAACAAAAATGTTGGTGAGGATGTGAAGAAAAGGGAACCCTCTTGCACTATTGGTGGGATTGTAAATTGATGCAGCCACTACGGGAAACAGTATGGATTTTCCTCAAAAAGTTAAAAATACCTTATGACCCAGCAATTCCAGTCCTGGGAATCTATCCCAAGACATCCAAAACACTAATTCAAAAAAATATATGCACTCCTATGTTTATTGCAGTGCTATTTACAATAGCCAAGATATGGAAACAACCAAAACGCCCATCAATGGACGATTAGATAAAGAAACTGTGGTACATTTATACAATGGAGTATTACTCTGCCATAAAAAAGAATGAAATCTTACCGTTTGCAACAACATGGATGGACCTAGAGAATATTATCATAAATGGAATAAGTCAGACTGAGAAAGACAAATACCGTAGGATCTCACTTCTCTGCGGAATCTAAAGAACAGAATAAATGAGCAAACAAAACAGAAATAGACTCAAAGATGTAGAGAAAAAATGGATGGTTGCTAGATGGGTGGGGAGTGAAGATGGAGGAGAAGGCAAAGGGATTAGAAAGTACAAAGTAGTCGTCACAGAACAGTCACAGGGATGTGAAAAACAGTATGAGGAATATAATATAATATAATATAACGTTGTAAAGGTTATGTAGGGTATCCGGTGGGCACTGGACTTATCGGGGGGATTACCGTGTAGACGCCTGACCGATGCACTTTCCACCTGAAGCTGAAGTAGAATAACATTGAATGTCAACTATAATTAAATATATATACTAAAATAATATATCACACACACACACACAGAGGGTGCCAAAAAAATGTACGTATACACGTTTTAAGAAAGAAAAGATCTGAATCAAAATTACACTGATGGGAACCACTTTGAGCACCTCTTGTCATTGCAGATGTCAAATGTGACTTGTCTTCATCTTTTGTTATCAATTTTAATACAGTTTTTTCCTTTCTTAAAATGTGTATACATTTTTTGGCCATATATATATGTATATATATTCACAGGATGTAGAGTACAGCATAGGAAATACAGTCAATGGTATAGTAACAGCTATATACGATGTCAGAGGAGTAATAGATTGGGGGGGTATCACTTCGGGAGGGGTGTAAATGTGTAACTATCATATCGCTTTGTACACCTGAAACTAATAAGAAAAATAAAGAAAAAAATAAATCCCAAATTTCATGTCCATAAAACCCAAAGGAGTGTCTTGTTGATGTAAACAAAAAGAAAGAAAGAAATACAGTGGCTTAGAGAGAGCAGGGCTGTGACAGGAACCAGTCTGTTCAGACAGGGGAAATGACGAGGACGCTTGGTTAGAAATGTGCAGAGGTGCAGCTCATCAATTCTCTCGGAGGAAGAAATAACAAAGAAGGCAAACAGACGCACTGCATAACATTTATTCCATAGACAAGTCCAACTATTTTCAAGATGAGAAGGTAAATCACTTTCTCTGGAAAACCGGGTTGAGTCCACCATACTCTGCAGCAAAGCGCTCCCCACACCCACAAAATGGAGGCCTCCCCATTTGGCCAAGTGGGGTGTCCCATCACTCCAGAGTGGACTGGCCTATGAGTCCATTAGGGTGACCCACTTGTCCCAGTTTGCCTGAGACTTCCCTGGTTTCGACCCTGAAAGTCCTGTGTTCCGAGAACGCCCTCAGTCCCAGGCAAACCAGGACAGTAGGTCACCTTGGTTCCTTCCTCAGCTGGGCCATGGTCCTGGAACTGGGCTCCTCTCTCCCAGACACAGCCCTACACACACAGGAGTGAGAAGACCGAACTTTCCCTTCGCTTTCTTGGTACCAAGATGGACTGCCTGACAATGAGGGACTTGTATTCTGGGTTCATCGAAGTAAGACCATGCTGCATTTTCTTTCTGGTGCAGCTGGAAGGATTCTCCTGGGACCCATTTCAAATATTTAGCTTTCACCTGTGTATAATCCAGGCTGGACCTTGGCAACAAGCAGGGTCGGGAGGGGAAGTGATTTCCACGCCCACCATCCAGCGAATGGCCAAATGCTCTGTTAGGCCTGCGCAGGTGTCTGCCGGGGCCGGGTGCCCCAAGAACTGCCCTTCAAGAGCAGCCGAGGTAAATTCCCATGTGAGTGGCCTGGGCAGCTTCCGGCAAAATCACGCAGAAAAAAACTGCGTGAGCAATTTTCTCCTCACTTCTCATTCATCACCGTTGCTCGTGCCTTTCTTCTTCACCCAACGTTTCAACCCTGGCTTCAGGTGTCTCACCTGTGTACTGATGTGGTCACTCACCTGGTCTGGTCTTAGACCCGGCAGACCCACCTGTAAGCCTGAAGGGAACACACAGAGGCTGGGAGACACTTGGGCCACTTCCATTGGAGGGAAAAGGGGGCGGAGCAAGCCAATGAGAAAAATAAAAACTAAGCCAACACATTTCATTTAATCACAAAGAAATCACCGTAAGTACAACCTTCTTTGGGGAGACTATCAAAAGGCTATATATGACACTTAGTGACAGTGACCAGGGCCAAAGAGCCCCTCGTCTTCTCCATCTGCCTCCACCTCCCTGAATGTTCAGGGGTTTCATATCAGCCCACAAGATTTGTGTGGGGCTTCACTTCTCCTTTGCAGTGACACCCCAATACACCCTGCCTCTCCCCAGGGAACAAATGGCCCCAAGAGATTTCCAAGGTGCAGAAAAGAGCCCTACGAGCTGTGGGAGACAGTCAACGGGAGAAGGAAAGGCTCCAGTGCCACTGACTCCAGCTCTCTCAGAACTTGTTTGGAACAAAAGCCCGCAGACAGCTAAGACACACCAGCTAAAGAGCACCAAAGCGTCCTGAAGGTCACCCCTGAGTGTCGCCGTCACAGTCGGGTTCTAAGAGGCGACAGCGGAATACCAAGTACAGGTCACATCTGGCCTGTGTGACCCAGAACAAATTGGGCAGATGTGAGATGTGTTTTTATGGGCACCTCCTTCAGGGCCTGGGAGGCAACTGTTCCTCAAGGTCACAGCGGCTGGGACCTCAGGTGCTCAAGTTCATCTTGGTTCTGGGTCCTTAAAGGGGTGCCTCTGCCTTCCCCAGCATTGCTGCTATGCTAAGAAAACAGTGTGGCCAAAAACACAGCACAGAACGTTACAAAAGTGAAATAGCACACTAGCTGCTGTGAATTTCTCCAGCAACATTTCCGGTTCCGGGCCTTCCGACTCATCCCGCTGACCACGTTGAACTGAACTCCCCAATGTGCCCTGTCCACTCCCAACCCCTGAGCTCGCGGTGGCTGAGAGAAGTAATAATACTCAGAGCGACGAACAGAGCCGCAGCAAAATGATTCAACCAAATAGACATGTTTTAAGCACCTACTATGAGCAGAACAATGTGCAATGTATTCTGCAAAATTCTGAATAAGAGCCATAGGTGCTTTCAGGGATGTGGACCCAGGCCTGTCTGACTCGTAAGCTACATCTGGGGGTTCTCTCCCCATTTCCCAGGCTGTGAGCTCACTTGATGTCAGTTTGATTTGGGACTTCATTATTCATAACCCAAATGCTCTTATTAATAATTGAAACACATCTTAGAGTTTCTTTTACTTCTCTCTCGCTCCAGTTTTTTTAAAACAGATTGGATCAAAGATGAATTGCAAGTGACTATGACAAACCAGACTCATTTAGTGGAACTGTCTAAATGGCCCCTAGAATCTGCATCCCCATCCCCTTTGGGCCCTCTTCTTACAGTGCAAACACAGAGGCACTGCACGGTCCAGTCTTCCGGATTCAGTCCATCGTGTATTTTCAGGGCCAGGGACAAAATGATTCAACTAAATAGACATGTTTTAAGCACCTACTATGAGCAGAACAATGTGTAACGTATTCTGCAAAATTCTGAATAAGAGCCATAGGTGCTTTCAAGGCTGTTACAATTAGGGAGCATGTTCTCAATCGCTTGAGACTTTGTGTCCCAGCAATTGTCGTCAGTTTGGCTCAAATAAACTCTTACAAGCTTTCTCTTAGGCTGGATGTTTTTTCATCAACAGTTGTGAACAGATCAATTAGCTCTGAAACGGAAGGGACAGGGTGCCACGGGAGGTTGCAGACGCAGCAGAGGCCACTTTTGGCTGGGCAGAAGCACGCTCTGATGGCAGAGGCTCTTACGCTTGATCACCCACTGAATGAGGAGGATTTTGGCAGACAGAGGAAGGCAGTCCTTCCATGAGGGAAGAACAGCAGAGTAATGGCATAGGGAGCAGAGGCGGGGATGCAGGACAATTCTGCAGAAACTGCGTGTGCAGGGACAGTGTGTGCAGAGGAGAATCCTGGAGACGGAAGGTGAGCCAAATACCGCAGAACTGGAGGCCGAGCTAGGAATTGTTACGATACAGTACAGGCAGCAGAGAAATACAATGTGGGGAGAACTTGTAGCATTGTTTGTACAAAGAGGAAAATATAGTGCTTTTTTTCCTATGGTGTTGTTACCCCACTCGGTGATACCCCAGAGATAAAAAAAGGCCCTCTTACCACGTCCACAGGTTCACGTGTGACAGGCCTAGAGGATTAACAGTATTTGAGACTTGGTGCTACGTGGCAATCAGCATCCAGAAAGCAAGGAGTGGCCGTGAAGGGCCTGTGAGTCTCTTAAATTTTACGTAAAAACTCTCTTTCTCCAATTTTCTTACTCCTCTTTGGGGTCTTTCCAACCTGACACTTGAGCATCACTCAAGAGGAAACAGGGAACACTTATTATGAAAAATTTGCTGCCACCAATCTAATGCCAACAGGTGTCCCCCATCTGGGAAGCAGTAGAAGAAGAAACTTTATTCAGGTAAACAATTTGCAAAATGGAGAAAAGCAGCCTCAGGAGGAAACCAAAAGTGTGCTCCCCCAGACTAAGGGGAGGCCCACTTATATCAAGAAAGTACCCACCCTGGTCCCTGATTGGTCCATTTTTATGCAAATGAAGAATTCAAATTTGCACAGTTTGATTGGTCCCGATAACAATGTCCTGATTCGTCTCAATCACACATTCTGATTGGTCATTATAGAGCAGATCTGATTGGTCAGTAATATGCAAATTAGGACATAGCTGGGCACCTCCAACTGGACTGGGCGGGTCTCTGCCCATTGGTCAAAATAAGATTCAGGGACCTCTTTTACAAGGATCTGCTCCAAAGGCAGGAAGACAGGGCAGGAGGCTTGGCAGCTCAGTCTGAAGATTTTCCCTGATAAGCAGTGTGTGTGATAGGCCCCCGTACGTACGTAAACAACTGCTAGACTCTGATTATGAATTTGGTCCCAGTTAACCACAAAAGTTCTTTTTCTCAGGTATATTGCCTCTTGGGATCAACTAACGGATCCTGGTGGTATTTGCCCTTCAGATCAGCCCTGAAGTCAGCCTGTGGGCACACAAGCTCTAGCTAAGGTGACAACAGCCATTGTCTGACCACTCGAAACCTGCGCAGTCCCCCTTTGCTCCATAGATCTTTTGAGCTTGCTCGGAAAGGATGAAATGGAAACACAAGTGTTACAGTGAGAGGGGCCTTAGTCTGAGCTGAAGCTATGCTTACGTGGGCTTCCAGTAGCACTTGGAAGGTCTGAGGAGCCGTGAAGGAAGCATCTTCAGACCTATATCAGGGGCTAAGGAGCCTTCCAGAAGACCTCAGCCTTAGAGAAGAGAGCAAGCCGGCACACAGGCTGTGAAAGGGGCAAAGAAAGAGAAAGGATTGAAATAGTCTTCAGACTCGGCCACTCAAAAGGGGCTGTGGCCCAGCCCCCGCATGGAGGCCTCAGTCACAGAACACGAGGGCTGCAGTAAGAGCGCGGAAAGCAGGGAGACTGGTTTCTTTTACCTCTGTGTGAGAATCAGCAGCAGAGAGCTGTGAGAGGTGCTAAGGCTCATCCCTTCCAGGTACATCTGCAGGAGAGGAGGAAAATGCTAAATGCCTTAGGGAATCAAGTGAACAACTTCCCAGGGTACATATAGATACCCCAAGTACTCCTTTTGACCACTTGGAAGGAATCTGAGAGGGGCTGAATTTCCCATTTCGCAGATGAAGACAGATCCAGGTGAATACTGTTTTAAAACAGAATTGTGACCCCATGTTTAATCTATGGTTTCGTGTCTGATATTTGATCCCATGTTTTTCAGCAAGACTACCTCTCTCTCCCTCCCTTTTTATCCCTCCTTCTCCTTGACCCCATTCATTCTTAACGACACCCCCGAAAAAATCCTAAAGGAAGCTAAGCTGTCATCTAAACTTAAAGAATGTGCTTAACATCTTGCTTTAGCGTAAGCTCTAGCAGATATAAGAATATCTTAAGTAAATGGTTCAGTTAAAACCATTCGCTTTGGCACTCAAAGTCTCTTTCTCCCTGATTCCTAATTCTCTCTCTTAGAGACTTCTAAAGATTATCCTTCCATTTCTCTGAGCAATGGTATTATTCGGTGTCCTTTTGGCTTTCTCTGCCTCTTGTACCTAAAACTTCTGATCAGTTTTAGTGCCTGGTGATGAATGATGATTAAAGAGGAGAGTTTGAACAAATACGAGCATTTGGATTTGAGGCCCAGAATCCTGCAAAGGCTTTCCTACTGATTCACACAAGAAAAAATGTAGACGACAACTCATCTTTGGCTTCTGCCGGTCCCAGATCACAAAAACGATCTTGGTAGCTTTTATTACACCAGTAAGAGAGGGTTCTCTGTGCACACAGTAGGAAGGCAATCACAGGGAAATAAAATACGAGCAACTATAAGTGGGAAAGGCTAGCAAGACACTGCTAACCAATCTTTTTGTATTTCTTTTAGTCCATCAGTTTTTAAAATCTTTCGAACTCTCCGGACATTTCTTGAAAGACTCAGCAGGCAGCAAATTAGCCACCTTTCTTGATGCTCCGTCCACGTTACCTAAAGCTTCCATTTGGCCCCAAGCGCAATCCTGAGTTGACGGCAAGTTGACCAGCAAAAGGTTAGAACACCAGGCAGGACGAAGAGGTACTCAGCAATGGCACGGTAGCCCAACAGCGGGTGCCAGCAATCCTTTAGCAACTGTTCCAAATAACCAACCCCAGGAGCCAGCGTGAGGCTCTCGTTGCCCCTACTGAGGGCGCCATCTGTCAGCACCTTTTCACTGAAAGAAGCAGGTTTCCATTTGAAACCAGAACAGGTTCTTTTTTTTTTTTTTTTTGCCCCTGTTGTCTGAGCAACTGCAAGCTTTATAGACGTCTCCATGTCATCCCTGAGACCTGAATATGAAGCTAGAGGATTCCGCTTTGCAGACGGAGAATGCCGGGCAGAAGATGGACACTATCCGGCCTGGTTTCTTGCAGTAGGATGAAAGGAGAACTTCCGAGTGCATTCTGACGTGCCGGGGACAGTGCTATGAATTGTGTGTCATACTATTAATAGTTAATATCTATGGAACACTTCTTATAGGTCAGGAGCACTTTCTATATGTCACTTGTATATACAGTATCTCATTTAATCCACGCAACAACCCAATTTGATAAGTATGATTACCACCTCCACTTTACAGACGCCGAAATGGAAGTTCATAATTCTTGAGCAACTTGCTGAAGGTCACGCAGCTTCCATATGACCAAGAGGGATTTCAAACCCAGGATGCCAGCCCCGAAGTCTCAGTTCTTTATATGACACCATCTCGCCTATGGTGCTTGATCCCCAGTCTATTATTTATTTCTATTTCCAGAATCAGCCTTCAACCCTATCTCATGCAGGAGCAGAGGTGGGTATTTTAAAGGAGTAAGTATTTTTCACTACTCTTCCCCCTAGAAACAACCCTGTGTATCAACCAATATTTCAAAACCATTACCTAAAATGAAGCCTATTGAGCCCTCCAGCTGCAGAAGTCCATGAGCAGAAATAAAAGTAACACATCTACACGGAATAATGGAATGGAATATTTTGAGCAGAAGTTCTCGGATCAAGCCTTTATTCTCCTTCTCACTAACTGGCCATGAGCAACTAAATTAAACTCCTAGGCTAATTGTCTTCTTCCGCCGAGACAGAGATGATAAGATCTCATCTATGTTACAGGACTATTGGACCTAGAATTGTTGGCGAAAGTGAGAAGGAAAAGGCCATAAAGCCAAAATCCCAAATAAAGGATACTGGCGAGAGATGAGACAATGAGAAGACACATAAGACAGGTGTTTGCCTGGAATATAGACTTAGATTTTCTACAAAGGAGTTGTGTTGGGGGTGGGGTGGCTTGAAGGTCTTAATGCCCCGTGTTACCGGGTTTGTTACGGGTAACGGTGGGGCTGAGCCATGGCCCTAGGGCTACCCACGCAGAACAACACGGCAGAAATGTGCAGGCTGAGGAACCTGGCTGCCTAGTAAAACTCCTGGTGCCATCGCACCCCAGCTGTGTGATCTTGGGCAAGTTTTTCAACTTCTCTGAAGCTCAGTTTCACCATCTAAGACATGAAAAAACTTATCTACTTCATGGTAAAGATGAAACGAGATAGCTCCAGACACATAACGGGTTCTGAACGAAAGGTTTTCATTGGAGTATAAAGACACATAGGTGGGCGGGCAGAGATGTCATCAGACGCAGTCAAGTGGTAAAGGGACGTTACGAAGAGAAGGTAGCAATTTCCCATGATGGTACAAGGAGGAGCTGACAGCAGGCTCTTGTTTACCGACATAACCCAACATGGCAGCTGGCACATAGTAGGTGCTCATACGACTTTATGGGATAGTTGCTTGGTTGATTGGGTAACACGTAAGAAACCACTGAAAGGCCTTAAGCAAAGGAAGACCGTGATCAGATTCAAAATTTAAGAACATTGCTCTAGAAGAGGGTGGCGGACAGGCATGAGAGCAGGAAGTCCCCTCTGCTCCCTGCCCCAGGACAGAGACGTGTGGATGGGAGGTCCTGATCCAGTGGAAGAATCATGGCAGCAGGGTTCCAAGCAAGCTGGAAGGGTCGGAGATTGGGATGTCTAGAATTAAGATTTCCAGTGCGGTGCTTCTTCTCGTAGTGACAAGATGCAGAACATTAGCAAGGCAGGGGTGTAAGATTCCCTCCCTGTAATAAAAGGCTGGTGATGGTTAGAAAGGGGAGAAACTGAGAAGCCCAGATGTGGATGCATTACCCTTCAGGGCAGTGTCTTATTTCCTTCTCGAAGCCAAGCTGCAGCTTCGGCATGACTGCCCTCTTTTAACAGATACTGGAGGAGAGACTCCGAGGTTAAGTGATAGGTCACGGGCAGGAAAGTCCAAAGCAGGGCTTCCACCCAGGGAAGTCAGACTTTACCACGACCGTGGCCACTGTCCTATTTGCTGACCATTACTCAGCTGCGAGCCGCGAGCCATCAGACTTCACAGGGCCCAGGTAACATCCCACTGTTTGCCTTCCTCTGATGTTTTGCTGCAGTCGCTACACTAAGGATGCCTCATGAGCTGGAAAGAGGGGGGGGAGGGGTGTAGAATGACAAAGACTCAAGGTCACAGGAAGGACAAGTGAGGGCTACAGCCTGGCAGGCTTCTGCTGTGGCCACTCCAAGGGGAGCTCTCCTGTCCCTCCCTAATGCAAGGGTGTGCCCTCCCTATTTGTCACCAGCTCCTGCCAATCAAAGCACTGGGTGGTGCTAAAACATCAATCATTCTCCAAATACAGTGCTAAATGGCGTATCTGGGCCATAAAGACCGTATAAGCACTTTGCAAACGGGTTCGGTTTTTGTCGCCGTTTCATTCCTTGTATACATCATTACCTATCGTGACCACTGAGAGCAAACTGTTTGAGAAATAGGAGCACAGCCCCCAGCTAACGGCAACCCCTCTTGCATTGTCTGATTCTCGGAAGACTTGGCAGGGTGACAGTGGAAAGATGGGGGCAGATATTTACCATCCTTAGATCTGCTCACACTCATGCCAGGCCAGTGTGCCCGGTCAACCTGTGCCCAAGTGGGACTTAATGGGCTTTATTTGAGCCTCGCAGTGGCCATTGGGCATCTGGCAATGAACCAGGGACCTAAAACTTCATGATAGAAGGAGAGGCAATCACTCTCTCAGATCGCCAGCTCTGTCCGGAGACTGCATTATAAAACTCACCGAATACTGCTGGGCCAGAGGGCCGAATGGTACAGAAATCGTGCCCATCGTCCCTCATGGAAGCAGAAGGCTGGCTGTCACTGAACCGCCAGTGTAAGCGAGCTGAAAGGGGGTGAGCCGTCAGAGGTACAGCCTAGTTCAGGAAAGAGCCGCTGGGAGGAGGCCGATTTCTCAAGTAACTTAGTTAGCACTGAAATTCCAGGTTTGGTGCCTTTACATCCTAACATAGGGAATGTCTTCTTCCAGGACAGGGGGATTAGCAGGTGGTGGCAGACTGACCCTCCTGCAGAAACAACTAGGGGAACAAATGATATTTAAAATATCTTCCTGAAAGCATCAGAGAGCAGCCCAGGTGGCAAGGGCTGGAGGGGCCGAGAGCCCAGGGGTGAGCCGTCCTTGGAGGCTACTTTTCCCCTCATGGCCTTTGCCAATTCCCACGCAGAGACTGGAGAACAAAAGCTGGATAAAACTTAGGCATCTTCGGGGTTTCTGGGGAGAAAAGTCAGAGCCCAGAGCCCAGCAAGCTGGCTTCTGTCGGTTCCGAAAAGCAGCCTTTCTGTTCAGAGACAACTCCAGCCACAGGCGATTCCCCAACATGAGACGGTGCACGGTGGATTTCAAGAACCTGTGAGAATGCCATTCACATTCCTCTCAATACATTTGGGATCAGAAAGAAAGTATCCCCTGCTCCTCCACCATCAAGGGTAAGATCCACTACACAGCTCTTTCCAAAGAAATTCTCCAATTTCCAATCACTCCTCACCATGTTTCCAACTTTTTATGCCCTGTCATTATGCCCCTTTTAATGCCCTCCAGCGGGGAAGGGTTTAGGGTCCAAAACCAGTTTTCAGCCATCACCTGTGTAAGCCCTCTAACATCTCACTTTGCAATATGGGACTAGTTGGCCTTTATTATCTTAGAACTTTAAGTGAAACAGAGTCGAGACCCATTTTAATATCCTTTTGAGAGAAAGAGAGTCCATGAGCCAAGAAAAGCAGCTGCTTAGTATAAATACTTAAAGGAAAATAGCTTGGGAACCTGGCTGAATGGCCATAATTACCCCCGGGTTCAGGGCTGAAGGGAGATGGATATGTCTTCCTTAGTGTGGGGCCATTGCTTTGCCAGCAGAAACAGGCTGCAAGAGGCATTGGTGCTGATGCTAAATCTGCACGGGAACATTTCCCACCAGCTGTGCGCTACCTCCCCTTAGAGGCCGAGTTCTTATCCATTTAAACGCTTGTTTTCTCGTGCAGAGGAGCTTGGCAGGCCAGAGGGTCTGTGGTTCTTTAGTCACGGCCTGTTGCTTCCATAAGAACTTACGTTATAGACCATGCTGCAGCCCAAGGCAGCTCCCACGTCAGTGCGTGGTGAATACGGAGCCATTCTCACTTCTCCTGGGGTCCGGCTGCATTTCCAGAGGGACCTGAATGTCAAACATCCCAGGTTCAAATTCTGGCTTTCTCACTCAGCAGCACTGAGACCTCCAGTGAGTTATGTAACTTCTGTAGACCTCAGTTTCCTGCCCTGTAAAATGGGAGTTACGGCTCCTTCTTTAGAGATGCGTGTGTGGTATGATATTGTACACGAAGCATACGGCAGAGTGCATGAAACATAGTAGGAACTCAGACACTGTTCCCTTCCCTCTGGATTCATGCTACTATCCATGATTTCTTATATTGCTCTTCCTTCGACTGGTTTTAACACCATGTCCGTGACAGCAAGGCCCAAAAAATTAAAATACTGCCCTACAGCAGAAAAATACGTACTAAGTGTTGTTATCACCTGCATTCACAGGGACGTGAGATATAGATACTGACGGGGCCATAGAGAGGGCTGGACCAACACTTTCCATTGTCCAAATGAGGACACCAAAGGGACAGAGAAGGTACACCGTTTAGTCCACAGAGCCTCTTACTTTAAGGTCTAGCCCAGAAGCCAGGCTTCCCGCCCAACTTGGGACTGGGCTTCTATCTGATCACCCTATTTCTGGGAATGGCCGGGCTACACCTGGAAGAAAGGGGCAGCATGGAAGGAACCAGAACCAGATGAAGAAGCTAGAGCAGGACAGCCACAGAAGAGACAAAGCCAGCTGTGATAATAACAGGAGGTTGGTCACCATTGTCAGGGATTTACTTTCTGCCCACTCTGAGCTACAGGTGTGAGGTACGAGGGTCAGACAATTAAGTTCGCAAACTCATCCTAGAAAAACTGCTATATACCTCGTTGCTGAATATCACTATGGTCACCTTCAAAGTACTCCCCTTGGGAAGCTATGCACCGACGCCAGTGCCTAGTGCAACTTTCAGAGCAATTTTGGAACTCTTTGTCTGGAACAGCCATCAGAGCTGTCGTCATATTACTCTTGATGTCCTGAATGTCGTCAAAATGTCTTCCTTTCAATATTTCCTTTCTCTTCAGTTAAAGAAAGAAGTCATTGGGGGCCAGATCAGGTGAGCAGGGAGGGTGTTCCAATACAGTTATTTGTTTCCTGACTAAAAACTCCCTCACAGACAGTGCTGTGTAAGCTGGTGCATTGTCGTGATGCAAGAGCCATGAATTGTTGGCGAAAAGTTCAGGTCATTTTCATCTAACTTTTTTTCACGCAGTCTTTTCAGCACTTCCAAATAACAAACTTGGTTAATTGTTTGTCCCGTTGGTACATATTTATAATGAATAATCCCTCTGAAATCAAAAAAGGTGAGCGCCATCATTGCAACAAGTTTGCGAGCTCAATTGTCCAACCTCGTATATTGTCGTACTTAATGCTTAACAACTGTGTAAGATTATTACCACCCTTACTTCCACATGGGAGAACCGAGATTCTTGGACACTAACTCGACCTGCATCCTATAATGAGAAAACAGTGGAACGAGGATTTGAATGCAGGTCTGTCTGGCTCCTAGCTGCAGACATCAAGAGAGTTCATTCTGGCAGCATTATATTCAAAGCATCCCCAAATAATTGGTTCAGGCAAGTTCAAAACACTGAGGGCCCAAGACGAAGACACAAGGCTGTCTCCAGAGGATGGCCCTTCACAGAACGTGTTCGGTCATTCTCTCCTTCTCTTTTTTCCTTCCTTTCTTCCATTCATTGAACCAGAACTAAACTATGTCTCAGCTGATACTCAGAAATTCCATGGACTCCTCTGCCCATGAGAACGTCCCGTCCTCCCTCCATCCCATGAAAGTCATGGAAACATCCAGGTAAAAGCTTTGGAGGATGGGTATGGCTTGAACTGCGTCCCCTAAAAAAAGATATGTTGAATCCTCATCCCCAGTAACTCAGAATATGACCTTATTTAAAAATAAGGTCTTTGCAGATTTAAGCAAATAAAGATAAGGGCATTGGGGTGAGTCCCCAATCCAGTAAGACTGAAGTCCTTATAAGAAGGGGAGATTTCGGCACAGTCCCATACAGAGGGAAGAGGATACGAAGAGACGCGGGAAGAACATCATGTGAAGATGGAGGGTTAGAACGATGCAAGCCACAGAATGCCAAAGATTGCCAGAAAACCACCAGAAGCCAGGAAGAGGCAGAGAAGGCTTCCCCCGTAGGTTTCAGTAAGAATATGGCGCTGCTGACACCTTGATTTCAGATGCCTAGACTCCAGAACGGTGAAACAATAAATTTCTATCATGGAAGCCACCCAGTTTGTGGTACTTCGTCCCAGCAGCCCTAGCAAAATAACACAGGGACACGCCACACATGCCACCCTCCTCCCTCAAATGCGCCCCAGCAAGCTCAGAGTGATCTAGGATGCCCATTACTCTGAGTGCTACCAGACGGCTTTGGGCAACAAAGCTAGCCCAGCCTCCATGTTTCATTCATTCACTCATATCCCTAAATTTTCCAAGTACAGATTCCATGCCAGATACTATCCTGGTCGCTGGGGACACACACACACACACACACACACACAATAAAAATAAATAAATAAACAAGCCTCTGCCAGCAGGTAGCTCACGTTTGAAAGGGAGGAGAAGCATATTCAGAAATTCAGGCAGGCAGCTCCCAGATCCCTCCACAAAGAGTCCAGGTGGAGGCCATGGAGAGGGCATAGAGATGAAACAAGACGGCAAAAGGATGATAATTGCTGGATCCAGGTAAGGGTGAGTGGGGGCTCACAAAACTATTCTCTCTACATTTCGTATCAATCATAATTTTCCATGATAAAGGCTTTTTTTTTTTTTAATTTGTGAAAAACACAGACTTTCTACCTCGGGGTAAATTTCTACCCTATCAGTGCTAGTGATGGTGCCAACACCAGTCAGGAAATGGGAGTCCAACAGGGACAGAGAAAATCTGTGCATGAAGATCTGTCGTGAAGAAAGGTGGTGCCAGGAGAGAAGGAACACAGGGTCCTGGGGTTCTCTTTCAAAGCTTACTCCCCCTGCATTCTAAAAGCTACAGTGTATTGACCAACTTTTAGTGGCTACGTCCAAGACTATTAGACTTTACTTGGAAGTAAAGGCTAGAAATAAAAATGCATAAAGCTGTTTGGAATTTTTTAATTTTTTTACAAATTCACTTTTATTACGTCTTGAAATATGTATGTAATATTGTAAATGTATTTAAAGTGAAAAAGTAGTTACTGTTCGAGGAAGAAATAAAACATGCTATCGAGTTCAAATAGCCCTCAAATGTTAATGAACATATAGGCAACAAAAAGTACTATCCACGTTAGATTTGCCTATTAATATGAAACAGAACCACCATCTGCACTGTCAAACAAAAACATGTTTTACTCTTTCAAATATTATTGTTACCAAAAGAAAAAAAATACTAGCACATTTTGAGTATTAATAGAGTTTTCAAGGGGTCTGAGCCAAAATAATCCTGAAAAATTTCAAGTCAACTTTTTTGATAGATAACTAACTTCAACTTTCTTATACAGTGTTGGAAACTCTGTGCGGTGGATTGGACATATGTGTATAAATCCCCACGTCTTTTCCTGCGAGATGACAGTCCCATTAAGGTATCATCAACCCCTCCTGCCAAACGATCAGTAAGTCATCCAATCAACCAATAGGGATTGAATTGCTGCAGGCACTTCCAGAGGCAAAGGCGTTAAGGAAATTTGTAGTTTAAAGGACAAAAAAACAGAATGCTCTTCCTGTCCAAGCAAGTTTCTGAATCTCAGTTTCCTCATTTGAAAAGGAAGGACAATATTATCATTCAGCTGAATAGTTCTGGGGTTTTGGGTTTTCTTGTTGTTGGGTTCCACCCCATTTTTTTTTTCATTTGTTTGTTTTACTTTTATTCAAAAACGTTTGTTGAGCAACCTCTTTGCAGCAGGGGCTATATTGCTATTTCTATCACCGACCATTGCTATTATGATCCAATGAAGTGTGACATCGCCTAGCACCCAGCTTAGCAGAGCCAAGCTTCTTAAATGTCCCTTCCCTTCCCATTCACTGATTTCATTGGATCTTTCCCGAGACCCCTTCTTAGCCCACTTTCCCAGACTGCCTCTTTGGCACTGATTCAGTCTCCCTTCTGCCACTCTGCCTTGGGCCTCCAAGCCCAGTCCATCGTGGGAAGCATCCAATGTCAGCACAGCACCCTGAGGGGCAGGGCTCCCCCAGTCTCAGGCCAACCCAGTCAGTGTGACCTGGAGGGGGTGGTGGGCTGGGGAATTGGAGACAGTCACATCTGCTAGATTGAATTAGACTAAAATTTTTAACCACTTCTGATGCTGCTGAATTCCTGGGAACCAAGACTAAGCAATGCTTTGTGTTTCCTCATTCCTGGCAAGACTGACCCACAAAGAGGGCTCCCTCAGATACTACATGGAGGGGCTGGCGCAGGGGGCAGGGAATTCTGAGTGGCTAAGCCGACCTTCTCATTGGAAAGCAAACTTCCTACTCCTCAGCCGTTAGTAACACCAATCCCTTTTTTCCCTGTCACATCGTCAAGTTCTCATGTCTGACCAAGGAATCCCATTAATTTTCTCTGATGTGCATTCTCAATGACATCACCTCGGGTCTTTGAAATTCAAAGAGCTGGATTAATGAACCACAGACTTCAAGAAAATTGGCTGCATAATCCATCACATCTGACCACCGCCTCCAATTCCAAAGAATGGCAGGAATTTCCCAGGCTGCTTTTGAAAACCAACACAGACACTTGTGTTGATCCTTTCTAGAATAGTTGTGTCTTGTATGCTGGAAATTAAATGGGCCCATTCTCTGCCTGGTATTCTAGTGACATAAATGTAACCTGTTCAAATGTTATATGAAATTCCAATCTTTTCCAGAATAATCAACGTTTAATTCTTCATTCCACCAATCTATTGAAAATATCCCTCTTGGCAGTCTTTCAGAACAGCTATATGAATTGCAAACTCTTTTAGATTTTGTTGAAGTATTAAGAACATTACTTATCCTCATATTCAACTGGGGCCTTTTATTTCCATTCCATTTCCCCAAACTCCTCTCATATAATGTCAGAGCCACAGAAACCAGGAACAGCGACTGGGCACAGCCATTCACCTTTCCTTCAGCGGTGAAAATGACATTAACAGTCGCAATTGAAAAAAATATATATCAAACTAATTACCTCCTTTTCTTCCAAAGTGAAAGACAATCTAACACCATTCTTTTGGACATAATGCCATTTATTTCACATAAGGGGGCTTTTGTGTGCTCAGAAAAGATGGTGTTTAATACGTGTGAATCAAAACCCAGATTAGTTAATTAACGGATGTGTCTGAGAACGAAATGAAGAATCAATATGCTGTGAGAATTGTCGAAAGCACAGAAGAAATGTCATGCCAGGTGAGACCAGTTCATGTGGGCCAGAATTTTCTCTGTCAGTGAAAACACAAGATGGTCTTTCTTTTTTTCATAAGTACAAGAGAATAAAACTTGGGTAAGCTGGAATGGTCAGGAACTGAATCGTTGCTGGATAGCTAAGTTTTCCAAAAGCATTATTTACTGAAGGCCTAAGGACTTGATGAATCACTGAGGGCCATATATCTCTTCGTTAAATTACCCCAAATCATGACGAATGCTCCTGGCAATCACCTCTAACCTGTGTTCTCTATTTCCTGACTCTCGGGTGGGCTCTTGAATATGAAATCTCAGACAGGTAACATGATGCTGGGGTGACTTCCAAGGTGTCATTTCTAATGATGAAGCATTTACCTTCCCCAAATCTCTAACCCTTAGCGGGTAAGAACCGGTTAAGACATTCATCATGTCTTCAAGTCTCCAACCATATTTTTTTTTCAGGAAGAGACAAATACGGAGGTTATTTCTTTAATAGTCACCATCACTTCTAGGCTGTGATGGCGAAACCCAGTACTAACTGACCCCATCTTGAGTTACAGAAGAGGAAGGACAGAAAATGAGATTCTTGAATAGAGCTTGCTGGCGCTGGCTGTCCAAAACCTCACGGAAAATTCCAGAAAACCACAGGAAAAGTCCATAGGGACAGAGGGAATAGGCAGCATCAATAGCACTGAAAAGCTACCAGGTAATTCTCCAAGATAAATCAATCCATTAATTTCACGACGGCTGTAACATCTCTGCGTTTCTGGTGTGTAAAAATTTTTGGAGTACCAAGTTATAAACATTTATACCTCTACTTGGATGTCTATAAATTTTCCAGAAACAGGAAGCACTTTAAAGGGATTACAAACTTTTTATGTTTTTCCGTTCCGTGTGGAAATCAGTACATCCCAAAACAAGCCACATGCATCTTGCCTGCTTAACCAAGGGGGCAGGGCCTGTTAGTCTCTGTGTCACGGCCCTGCCTGTGGCATCCGTACTTGCTCATGGAGCAATGGGACAGTGGTCCCTGGGATTTCTTTTCCAGTTGGGTGACTGACTGTGGGGACATTTTTTAGTGTTTCTTTAACTGTAAAATACAGAACATAATAGTACCCACCTCATTGGTTGATGCGATAATTAAATGAGACGATGTAAGTAAATAGACAAACAGGAAGCACTCACTGAGGAAAAGGAATTTTCTTGGCCTCTACAGCAATTTATGCTGGATTCCGTGCCTTCTCTCCTTCTTGTGGATGCTTCTCATTTTTCTCCTGTTTTCTGCATGGCCACGTCGCGGTCATCCATCTCTTTTCCTAATTCCAGAGAGCCTGCTCCTTCTAATATTCTGTTTTGCGTTTTCTGGGGGTTGCCAAACTAAAATGAAGCTTCCTAGAATTGTGTGAAAAGCCAGAGAACATAGTCCCGAAACTGAGGTCTCTGCTCTGCCCTAAAATCCTTCCCGAGAAAATCTGTGACACTTAGCTTCCCTTTCACTACCCAGCAGCAGTGTCCTAAAGGGCTGTGACCTCCAGCTGTTCGACCTCTGATGTGTGCGGTAAAGGATCAAAACATTCCTCATGTTATTGGTTTTGTCCAAGAATTAGGACCCAGAAAAAAAAAAATGCCTATTTGTGAAACATAGAATTTTTTTCAAAATGTTGTAGGTTAAAGAAAGGGCACGACTTTATCTATCAAGTATGTATTTTTTTAAGTAACTAAATCTAATCGAATTTCCAGACTTAACTCTTTTCTACAGAAGGGAGGAGAAATTATCATAGACTGAAAGAGCTATAAGAGCTGCATCAACCAAATGCATATGAAGATATCGTTTGAAATCTAACTGGAAGAATCTAACAAAAAGAACACCATTTGGAGACAATCATGGAACATTAAACATGAAAAGGGTAATCTATGATATTAAGGAATGATTGTTATTTTTATTGTGATGCTGAGATTGCGGTTATACATTTTTTAAATCTCTACCTACCGGAGATACAGACAGACATATTCACAGGTAAATTACATGATGTTTGAAATTTCCTTTCTAGCGCTCCAGCCAAACAAGTAAGAGTGTGTGTGTGTGTGTGTGTGTGTGTGTGTAAGGAGAAGAAACAAAAATAGCAAAATATGGATAAGGTCTGAACCTGGAGGATACCTAGGGGTTTATGATGCTATTCTCTTAACCTTTTGTAAGTTTGAAATTTTTTCCAAAGGAGTCTTTACAGCTATAGGCTGATGCATTTTTAGAATGTCATTTTAGCTATCGCATTAAAGCATCACGCTCCCTGGGATGAAAGGCTAACTGAAAACTCCATCGATCCAGCCAGCCATCAGTACTCACTGAGCACCTACTGTGCACCCAGCCGGGCAGCTCTGAGAGGTTGAGCTCATTAGCAAGTATTCCTACGGTAGCCTTTGACACTTGCATGCATTTATGCTCATCTAATCAATTCTGCCAAATCATGGTGATAATGAGAGTCTCATGTGGGATTAGCACAATTTGAGCGACAATTCAATGTGTCATTTTGACCTTTTATCTAATCTCAAGTATTTTTAATTAATATATAGAAACGTTATTAAGGTGGCGTCAATTATTATTAACCAAGTTAATAGAAATTTATACAATGAAACAGCTCACCTATTTCAATCTTCTGTGGCCCCAGTTTCTTTGGTCTTTTAAATGTGTTAAGCACTCCTCTGGCTATTTTTGGAATCCCCCATTACTTACAAATGAAGAGTCTCAGTTCTTTATTACTTCGAGTCTAGCAAAAGAAAAAGCAGTGTGCACCTGAGAATCAGGAGGTAGGATCTCATGCCCTAGACTCTGCCAGGAATGAAAGGTGTGACTTCAGAGTCACTTTTCTGCTGAGTCTCGGTCTCCCCGCAGAGGGAATAAGGCTAATTGCACCTGTCACTCGTTTTATAGGATGACAGACTTATACCTATCCCCATATTACAAGGATTATACAAAAATACACAAGATGTGTGGAAAACAATGTTTAATAACTAGAGAGGCAGGAATTGAGTACATTCAAGACACTCGTGTCCTTGGTTCAAGCCTTTCTACTTTTCTCGGAGCAAAAAACATGTCCCGATAGAAATCCTTGCCTGGGCCACCTGCATGTTCAGTTGGATGCTCGAGTTCATTTGCTCTTGTCCCTCTGAAAACACAGTGAGGTGTGGATATGGTGGCAGGATGTCCTAGACACACCTGCGGGGATGCGTGGGTGGCCTTATCCCCGGTTAACCGCACAGGTGGCTAAACAATAGTTTTCCACCATATTCTTCAACTCGTCCACTGGTGACAGTGGCTCACTGCACCTCACTGAGCAGACATATCCGAATCTTCTGGGGTCTCTCTTTTAGAAGCTCCCCTTGGTAGCCCTTCTCTAGGATTTCCTTTATTGTGTGACACTCATACCCATACGGCACCATATGGAGGCAACGAAATCCTTCACATCCCTCACTGAGTATATGGTCGCAGGGCATTCAAGCTACAGGTCCCCTCATGCCCGTTCTCCGTGGACCAGGAAACCCAAGAGACGGGTGAGGAGAGGAAGAGGATGACCGCCTTAACTGATTGGATCATTAAAACGTTCGAAGTGGCCCCTAGGAGGACTGGAAGGTTATTGAGAATGAAGAGAACGTTGTACAAAGATGGATGGGGGCCACCCCCGCAGACCGGCGCTCACGCAGTGGCCAGGAGCCCCCTCTGATAACCTACCCTGGAAAGCACAGCCTTCCGAGCCACGCCCCCACAGCACCTGGGGAGGCAGGTGTCTCAGACCTTCCAGGGACGGGTCTGGCATTAGCGACAGCGCCCTACAGCCCACACCTGTTAGCCACAGCCAATCTGAGTCAGCTCTAGCTTGCGCCCCCCCAGGCCAGCGCCCTGCCCCGGCTGCCTCCGCCTTTACACAGCCGTCCAGCTTCTCCATTCCCCCTCTCCCAGCACGCCTGAGAGAGCGAGGCCGCTGTGATCTAAAAGCTTTCCTGTCACTTAAATGATTCTGAATTTCCATTAATCCTAACAAACAGGAGCAAACCTCTACCCGCTCGGCCTGCCCCTTTCCATTCTTCCGAGTTCGACTTAGAGCATCACAAAGCTGGAGGGGTTGCTAAGAGCCTCGATCACCCATTTGCGTCCCTTTGTGCTCAGATCCTGAGCAAAGAGCTCGCCACCTCAAATGTTAATAACTCCATTTGTATTCGGGTGGTTCTCCGAATGTTTCTGTTCAGCATCTCTGCCTGGGTTTTAAGTTGAAAATACCTCAGTGACAGCTGCGATCGGGCATTTGGAGAACTCCAGACTCCACATTGCAAGATGGGGTTGTGGACGGGCCCCGAAAATAGAGCCCATCTGATGAGCTGGAACGAAACACCAGCGCTCACACAAGCACAGCCCAGCCTCCTGGGTAGAACGGAACAGAATGATGCAGTCAGAGAACAGGTCTGAGTTGCAGGCAGCCTTCTGCCCAGACACCCAAATGCGCATCCCAGGGAGGAGAGCCGTGGTGAGGTTTCGATCCTTACACCGATGACCAACAGGGGGCTTATCTGACACACAGGAAACGTGCAACACAGCCAGGTGGTGCAGGATGCAAGTCCAGAGCTTCCCCTCCCGATCCGGCTCGGACAGCTGAGCCCTCACCTTGCCACCCCCTCACTTTGGGATGAGAAGAGACCCACGGCAGAGTTCTTCACAGAGGAGCTCAGGGACTATTCCCCATGCGGCCTCTTCCCTGTTCTTTGCACACACACACAGGGCGGGGGGTAAGGGATGCTTTCTCCCTGCATGGGTCCCAGAAGAGATACTCTCTATACAAAAATTAGAATTGTGATCATGGTAGAGATGACCAACGGAACTTTCCCCCTTCCATGTGCGTTTGAGGTCTTTCTCCAAAAATAAAAGCTCACGGGGAAAGACCTCCGCATAGCAGAGCACTGGGGGCAGTGAGTGTGAGTGGCCATGGCCACACCCCCACATGACCGTGGGGAATGAGGGACAGTAAACTCACAGACAGCACTGCAAAGGCAGTTCCCTCCCGGCTTCTCTGAGGGCAGTGTCTCCATTCCTGAGCTTCTAGGTGGCCCTTCCAGACTCACCGTGAGCTGGGCAGACACCACCTAGCCCAGAGGAACAGAGAGCCTGAGGTGACACACACAGGGCAAACAGCCAGTCTAAGAGGTCATCAAATCCCAAATCTCAGGACTCCTCGGGTGTCGGAGAACGTCTGACAGGATACCATGTCTGCACAGAGGAGAGGCCTGGGAGCCAGAACTTCCCCGAGCTTCTGGTGATCTCTAGGAAAAACGCCATGGTATCATCTAATTAGTGTTAACATTTCATTAGCTCCAAAATAGTATTGGACAAGCATTTCGTCCAGTTAGCTTGGAGAAGACAAAAAAAAATACAAGCAGAATCCACAGCTGAAAGAGTTCCAATTTGGCTGGCCAGGAAAAAAGACCCACGAGTAGGTAAAAAACAAATGTCAAGCCATGTAGTAATTCCTGTAAGGTCAGTGGGAGGTCAGCATGGAGCAGATTAGAAATTGCTCTATAAAGAAGAGAAGGCTTGAGGTGGACCTTCCTCGAAGCTAACATGTATTTAGTTATTACTATGTGCCAAGCCACGTGGTAAATTCCTTCCCAGGCTTTGAGTAAAAGATGCTTAGAAATATTAAATCACCAAAGGTCAGCTAGGCCATGAGGAAATTAGGCATCACCTACACCTATGACACCAATGCCTGTTTTCCTAACCACTGTATTATTTATTATTATTATTATTATTATTATTATTATTATTACTCAGCCTCCGATAATGTTATCATCCTCCAAGAGGCACAGAGAGAGAGCAGCCAAAGTTGGGGGGAGGGACGGGCTAAGGCAGGAGTTTAAGTAGAAAGGGGGAGAGAGACCCACAGAGATACTGTCCTGCCGTGAAAAGCAACCGTTCCTTTTTAATGACAGAGACTTTCATTTTTTCCCTGAGGCCGACCCACATTTCCGAAATTCCTCTGATGTACACACAGACATATGTAATAAACAGTGATCAGTACTGTATTAAAATTGTAGGCAGGGCTTTGAAGCAGAGGACTCAGACTTCACAACGTTCGGCTAGTTGCATGGTTTCGTGTTACCCAGGAGGAGACATCGGAGCCCTCGCAACTGGAAGCCTCTGGAAGCCTCTCGCTCAAGGAAACAGGGAGATGAGAGCTCAGGGATGAGACGCCAGGTTGGGGCGGCTGGGTGCTCTCCCCGCCACCCGGTGCTCTGCTGAATTTCCCAACAAGCGAAGCACCAGGACGCCAGGGAGGGTTTAGGAGGATGAGCAGAGTGGCAGACTGGAAGATGAAAAGGAGTTGGGAGCAGCTGCCAAGAGAGACGCTCATGCAAGGAAGGCTCCAGGCTCCAGGCGTGGCCTCAACTGGGAGGCTTAGCAGCAAGGGCCGCAAAGAGAAAATTCTAGACCATTCTGAAGGAAGGTGCGATGGAACCTGTAAACCAGGGGTGCCTAGAGCACGAAAGAGCTAAAGGGATAAGGGACGTAGGTCCTGGAAGAGAAGCAGTGCCACCGTCAACCTTCCTGATGAGTCTATGACCCAGAGGTCAACTGACGTTGGACTCCAAGATCAACACCGTTTGGACTCAAAGCCAAGAGCAGACGCAGCGACTCCCCACCCCCAGTCTGCATCCACTGCCGCAGTACAGGGCAATAAATGGGCAGTTCTCCATCTTTTTCCCTTCAGCAATACACCCGGCATTTGTAATTTACACGTACAACAATGTCAAAAACAATGCATCCAAATTTGGCCCTCAAATTTGGATGCAACCATTAAAAAAAAAAAAATGGCGGAAGCAGAAGGTTTGCCGCACAATATTTCATTGTTGCAGCTATTAACAGACGGCTTTTTGTGGTGGGAAATGGCGATCCACGAGATCGTCCCTGTGGTTTCTGGGGCCCTATCTGTACCCCTGACCATTTTTCTGCGACTCAAGGATGCCCATCAAAATGCAAGTCAAAAAGTTTTCATAGAGAAATCATCTTGAGTCTACTCCAATGTACTGATAAATACATAAGCATTGATTCTTTCACTATTATTGTAACAAATTACCTGAGACCCACTCTAAGGTGTGAAGACACCCTGTCTCTGGATAGCCAATCCCACCTGTCCACGGGGATCAATTCCCCAGCCGCACGCTGACCTCCGGACCACGAGGAGGCGGACCCGTAGGCATTTGCCAGACCTCAGTCATTTCCTGACTTCCCTCCTCAGTCATTTACTGACAGATGGATCCCTGGCATTCGGTTTCCACGGATTCCCCTTCCTCATCAAAATCGCCGGCTTTCTCGGTTAACTCGTGTGATCTAACTGGTCCTCAACAGCTCCACCCATTCTGCTCCACTCGACTGTAAGGCAGGAAGGCTTTAGGGTGCGTCCTATTGATCACTCAGCTTCTTCCATGATAGAGTCATTAATAAAAATGGTAAGGAGAGGTACTAAATGGTGAAAGACCGACAGAGGAACAGAGAAGCTAGAGCTACAAAATGACTACGGGAACTAAAGGTGAGAGAAGGTCAACACCAGGGCTTCCAAAAGAAGAAACACATAGACTGCAGGCTCCTGCCTCTGTTTTCCTCCTCGAGGGTCACCCCCACATATTATGCTCACGCTCCTCCCCGTAACGATTTATCATCTGGCCCCTGGTCCACCGTGCTAGTTTATCTTCTACAGCTGTGCTGTCACTTCACTCCCCTGACAGAAATAAGGTGAATGATGCTTAGCTCAATTCCCTTCATCCAAATACACCTTAAGTACTTTCACAAAGCTTTACCTGAACCAATGGGCCCATACTTTCCCAGCGCTGCTCACAAACCGAAAAGCTCAGTCTCATTTACAAGCATCAGAGAAAGAAACGGGATCCCTAGACGTAAGAGGATTCTATTTCCCAGGAAAATTATGACTTTGGGGCTTAGAATTTGATAGCCTTCAAGCAGATTTTTTTTTTCCATAAAGAAATTGGAAATATTCAAATAGGAGGGATTAAAGACATTCCACCAATTAGGAATATTATTTTATTCTTGTGGGCAAGAACAACCTGGTATAAACTTACTAAAAATGTACAAGATCCATTGATGCCATGACCACGTTATCCCAATTAAACTGACCATTGAATATACTTCTGGGAGCAAGAGGACAGAATATTTGAATTCACAAAGGGTCTTCGGGCTTGGGGGCGAGAAGTATATGGCTACTGCATCTGTCGTCTGAGCACCTTTTCCCAACCATTAAACAGGGAGAAATTTCAAGGCTTAATCATTATTGTCATTTTCCTTCAACCGTTGAATTAACACTTCAGATTTCCACTTTCCAGTCTTTAAAGGAGGAAGCCATGTGTTGATTCACCCTATGATTCACCCTATGAATCATATGATGTATAGCGCGAAATCAGCGGTGCTTCCTTTTCTTCTATTGATTTTTATGTCTAAGCAGATTTTCCAGATACTCTTTAACTTGAATCTGAATCATGGAGTCGGAGACCCAACCAGGTGACCAAAGAGGGGGAGAGTCACACACCAGATTAGAAAGCTTTCCAGTTGCCTTCTGCCCAATCGCCAATGGCCTGTGTCCACTGTAAGAGAAAATATTCATTTAGCTGGCCTAAGGAACAGGCTGAAATTAAAAGAAAAAAATTTTTTAATGAAGAAAAAGTTATCTCTTGCAAAGTGCCCCCCAAATTACTACAACTTAAGGTGTTCGCTTACTTATGAGACAAATGTATGTGAATTGGGGGAAAACTGGGTTCATGATTGGATCTTAAAAATAAGATTCTCAGTGGACTTTTGCAAGTAACTACAATGGGATCAGAGAGGGAAGGCAGGGTGTTGGTGTGAAGCAAGGGCCGGTGATTGTGTAACATCCTCCCAACCGAGCTGGTTTGCCCCCGTCCCCAGCCCACCACACATCACTTATTCATCCTTCATCCATTCAGTGTTAATTAAGCACCTATTATGTACAGGCCCTAGTGACCATGACACGATTGTTACTCGGGAAGTTGCTGGACTAATGAGGGAGAGAGAAACACATAACTGGCAGGCCTGTGAGGAAGCTGGATTGGAGCCCTGCAGACCACAGCTCGGAAGCCGGTTAGAAGGCTGTCGTGGTGACCTCTGAGCGCAGCGACCATGACCCAGCCACTGAGCTGGTAAGTACAAGAGAGAAGAAGGGATGGTTTCAAGACATACTTAGCAAGTAAAACCGGCAGAATTATTCACTGATGGGATGTGAGAGGTAATACAAAGGGGAGTTGTGAAGGCCTCCTAGATATTTTTATCTTGAGTGACTGGGAACCAAAATAACAAACACGATGTAGTGAGAAACATGTGCAAGTTACCCAGAATGCAGATTAGAATGGGACAAGTAGAAGAGAGCCGCAGGCAAATGGTCTGAAAGGGGAAAGGAAAGAGAGATTCACTCCAACTAGAGAAACTGGGGAGGCTTCCAGACATAGAAGTGGCATCTGACCTGAGCCCTGAAAAATTAGTAGGATTTGAAGAGGTGAAAAAAATAGAGGCATTCTGGGTAAAGAGCCCAACACGAGCAAAGCAAGAGGAGGAGTATTTCGGGAACGGCGAGTAGCCCAATGTGGCTACAACAGGGGATAGGGAAGGAATAGATTGGAGAAGCTGTAACTGGATAGGGGGCCCACTTCCGCACATGGAGCCTCACACACCGTGAGGAAGGCCTAGGATTGTCCCCTGGGACAGAGGGAGCCCATGAGGGCTTTTGAGCCGGAGGGCGACAAGATCAAAGCAGAATTTTAGAAGATATTTCCCCGATTTTTTTCAGAGTGAGAGAGTGTTACACCATTTTCCTGAGCCTCATCAGAATGCAGAGGAGTCCATTCCACTGCTCTGGAGACTTGAAAATAAATAAAAATGAAATGAAATGCCTTCCACATTCTCTGGTTGGCTTCTCTCCCAGAAGGGCAGATGGAAGAGGTGGGCATGGACGACGTCTGCCCTTTTACCCTGGACAGTGACCGAGCTGCCCCACAGAGCTTCCGAGGGGGGTCACAGGTCAATGGATACCCCCCAACGAGTGCCTAATGACCAGAGAAAGAGTCCACCCCCACAGGAAAGGAAGAGCTTTGTGGAGAAGCTGGGGTGAGAAGCCGACGTGCTGGAGTCCTCTTGCCATGGGGACACGCAGGTGGAAAAGAGGGAACGGGAGTAAAGAATCCATCAGCTTGCTCCTGGCAGGACTGGTTCCATCTCAGGAAGGAGCTGACCAGGAGACAGGTGCCCAGGGGACTGAGCAACCTGTCTTCACCGCCCACAGCACTGAACTGGACCCAGCCAGGTGGCACTACGCTTGTGCAGGTAAAAGACAGGATTCCGAAGGAAGGAAAGGAGGCACCGGTGATGAGAAAAGCCCCAGGCATCTTGCAGAACTGAATGCAGTAAGTGCCTGAGGCACAGACTCTGGAGCCAGTGGCCCCTGGTATTCTGACATAGGCTGTAACCCCAAATCCAAAGTCTGGTGTCTGTGAGGTCACAGCCTTATGGGATTAACCCACTCACACATCGGCCTCTCTTCCTCAATTTGGGACTCCCGAAGGACAAAAGCCACCAGAAAGCGAGAGGGAGGGAGCTGGGCGGGAGGGCAAGAGCCTCGAACAAATGGTGCTGACACATGAATGTCCACTCATAGTGAGTAACAGGTGAATCGTGTCTATATAAAATACCCTACTCTAAACCTCCTTACAGATGTGTGTGTATGTATGTATATACATATATATGACACATGATTCAATGATGCCATTTCTTACTTGTTTGGGTCCAAATCTTAACTGCGGGTTTGGAGTGGTTCGTTTATTGGGCTTGATATTTTTACAGGCGTAAACACTGAGTACCCTGTAGTGGAGACTCAGAGATTGTGTACACCCCACCGCGTCAACGACCTGTGCTTCTGGTAACTGTGCCCCAATTTCCTTTAAGGAACATCAACTTGCCCTAAGGTGCTTGGCAGACCTGTAAACCAGACTGATAGCCTCTCCCTTAGCTGAAGGGTTAGGCCCATCAGCAAGGCCAGACAAATTTAACTAACTCTCTCTCTCTCTCTCTCTCTCTCTCTCTCTCTCTCTCTCTTTTGGGACTTCACGTCTTCAAACAGAGTGATACAAAGGAAAGACATTAATTATTAGAACTTTACTATAAATAACACCTACTTTCTTATGTTCACATAAAATGGTGCATAGTGTTAAAAATAATAATAATAGTGATTCCACGTCACTCCCGAATCAGCAGTGGGGTTGTTACGGCTCCTGGGGACAGCCAAACATGGCAGGGGGGTAGGGGTACTCCAATGACTCAAGTATTCTAACTCAATTCCCTTCTGTGGGGAGACCCCTTCCTTCCCTTCTGCCACCTGCCTCAAAACTTCTGATAGAAGCCAACAAAGGCTTAGTCACCGATTATTACCTGGGGGTAGGGAAAGACGGAAAAGGAAAATCATTTGTAATCCTTGTCTTTTATACTCTTTCCTGCCACATTCACGTGCAATGCATATAGTATACGATCTAGGTCATAAACTCACCGTGTACGTGCTATTATGTACATTCCAGAATATAACTGGGGCAAGAAGGCATAGGAGACAAGAGCCACGCTTCCCTTGTTGGATTCTGACACGCGAGTAGCACGCCCCACAAATAATTCTGTCAGTGGATGGAACTGTTTGGCCAATACAATCCCCTGGGGTTATCATACAGCATAGGGGTGGTTATTTGTAGACACACTATGCTACGTAAGCGTTTATTCATAAAACCCACACAACACTGCACATGAAACAACCAAACAGTAACACCAGGTGTAACAGGAAATGAACTACTCAATACTCAAAGATTAGTATTGAAAGCAACACCCTCCATTGATTTGAATGTTGACCATATGGATCACTTGAATGTCCCTGTATCTGTTATATCTTGAAAGCAAAATAGCGAGATACAGTAACTGTTGAGTCCTGGGGTGGGGGAAGGGGGGAACATGTCATATCTGGGCTCTGAGCTTGAGAGAATGGCATCTTCAGGAAGGTTGAGCCTATTTCTTTACGTGATAAGAAACATGAAGAACCATTCATCCCGAGAGAAGTGCCCGTCAGTTAGGTCCTGAATTCCTAATGTCTACGTCCCTTTGCACCAGGCATCCCTGTACGTCAGCCGATCTCTGTTTCTGTTGCTTGCAACCAAATACCCTGGCTTCCAGAGGCTGCAAATGAGAACTCCATCCACAAACCATCCGGCGAGAAGCAGACATACCACTCACATTCAGGCTGTGGCGTCGTCTTCAATGGGTGGAATATTTAAGTCTCTAGAACATCCTTCTTCCCCTCAAGCATCCTTTAATGAGCACCCACGACGTTCGGCATCCCACGACAACCATTTCCAGACAGAGAGAGAATGAAAAACCATTCTGTCCTGTACTATCTACCCTGTTCTTACACATTTCCTTCCGTTCGCAGGACCCGCAGGGGCTGTTGGCACAGGTAATGTTTCAGTTCGCTTTCCTGCAATTTAACATTAAATCATTCCCTAAAACTTGCTAAGGGTGGCAACATGCTGTTTTGAGTGTTGTTACCCTCTTGTTCCAAAATGTGGAACACTTTTTGGAGGCTGAGTTGTGCAGAGACTACCTGAAGGGCTAGTGTGGAAAGCACACAATTAAAGTAATTTCTAGGGGGGAAAAAAAAAAAGGAATACATTTTTGAGCATTTGCATTTAACCCAACTAAATGGAGTCCAGTAAAAAGGTTTTTAATATTTTTAATGACTGTCATAAGGCGAACATCTGTTTCTTGCGTGCCCTCTCATTATGAATCAGCAAGCATTCTAGGTTCTTTTTATTTGTTATTTCATCTAATCCTCACTGCTGGGAAGTAACGCAGAGTGGCTGAGATGTGCCCATTGCCTCCCAGCCGCTGAGCAGGAGAAGTAGGGATTTCAATTCGGGTCTTTCTAATTCCAAAGCCTACGGGATTTCCGTACATCCTTCGATAATCCCTCTACTAAGTGCCTTTTTTTTTTTTTTTCATTTTATAAGCAGCTGGTTTTATTGCATAGGAGCAATGGAAAGTGGACTCCAGTGGGAAAGTGGAACCCTGGCCTGGTTCAATGCCCAGTGCCCGGGCGCGCCCCTCCAGCTCTTCCGGGATGGAGGAGTCTGGGGAAGTGGTGGACCACTGCTTTGGGAAGGACGGCACCATGAACAGGCTGAGACATCTCAGCCTGAATGTGCTTCGAACCGCTCATACTGCGGTCATCTGCCAGTGACACATACAGAAAATAAGTGCACTTACTTGGAAAGGAGAGGGGGCAGTTTTTACGGTCACATGTTTACGTGTGGCCTTTGGCATGCACATCACATACATGTGCTATCAGCACATCATTGTCCCTCGCCTCGGGAGAGCTTGGGGCCGCTCAAAGGTGGTTTTACCGCCTCTTTTTATAAATGAGAACACTGAGGCCCAGGGAGGTCTTGACTAGAGTCAGAATAAGGACTAGAACTCAGGTCTCATGAATCCCAAATCATTTCCCTTCCCACTAATCCACCCTACAGAAAACGTCCTACGTCCTTCACGCTGCTTGTTAGGTGGATGCCCGTTTTATTCCAATCCGGCAAATAACTAATCTCAGATGAGACACACGTGAGTTCCCATTCCTTCTCCCCATGGTTTCTCTTTTCAGCGCCTCCTTATTTTGAACCACCTCCCAGGCTGTCCACCCTCGGCCAGAGCAGCTGCCAGCCTGATTGGAGCAGGCCCGTTCTGGAGCACGGAGTCATTCGGGGTGGGGGGGCCGGGGGCCGCAGGGAAGCCAGGAGAGAAGTGAGCAGGACTGGTTCAAGGGCAAAGGAACAGCTGGTACTTTACGGGACTCCTGCCAGCACCGCGAGGGCAAAGCAGGCCCTGGGGAACGAGAGGGCAGGGACGGCTGGCCACGGCTCTGCCATAGCCAGCCAGAGCCAGAGCCTGACAAGGCTTAACTGTCCCAAGAGCGCCGTGACGGATGAACAGGTGTCCCCACAGCTGATTGGGCAGCTCAGCTCCGAGCAGGGACATGGGGTCGGGCGGCCTGAGCGGGGAATGGCAGAAGCACTAGGAAGAAGAGACAGCCAGGCTCCTGCAAACCAGCTGAGAGGAGCAGCCTGGAAGGGAGGTACTTCCTGTCTTTCCCCGAAAATAAGCCCCAGTGAAGATCGTCAGCCAGACGGACGCAGTTAGTACGTTAGACGATGTTCCAGAAGAAGATGACATGACTGGATTTGAATAAATGTAGATTGTTGAAAAAATAAGACATCTCCTGAAAATAGGCCCTCATGTGTCTTTTGGAGCAAAAATTCATAGAAGATTCGGTCTTATTTTCGGGGAAACACGGTATTCCTCAGGGGATGGAAACACTTGTCCTGCAGCCCGTCTGAGGCCCACGGCAGTGTGATAATGCCACTCGAAGGTGCTCTTCACATGAGCCGCATGCCTGGGAGCTGCTTGTCAATAGGCACCTTCTTGGGCCCCACCCAGACCTCCTGAATGAACACCTGCATTTTCAGAGGATCTCCAGATGATCCCCCTGCACGTTCGAGTTTGAGAAATGCTGGCCTAGGAGAGCAGGTCTTAAAGGGTAGTTTCCAGTCCAGCAGCAGCCCCATGTGAGAATGTGTGAGAAAGGGCAATTGTCAGGCCTTGTTCCCAGACCTCTGCGGATGAGGCTCAGCAAACCATTTCTCGAGCCATCCGGGTGGTCTGAGGCCCCTTAAAGTTTGAGGCAGCACTGGTTGGGGTGCAGCTCACGCATTTTGGAGCAAGGCCGTGTGGAGGAATCTCAGGGAAGGCCTCCTGACTGCAGCGGGAAGGGGGACCCAGGCTATCGGCTCCAGCCAGCAGTCCCTCTGGCTGCTGCAGCCGCCCCAACACTTCCCCACAATGACCAGAGCCAGAACTCGGGCATCCGCCACTGGTCCCAACATTCCCCAGTTTCAGATCTGAGCTGGTCAAGGTCAGGGCATTTAGTGACAGTCATTCCCAGTTGGTGCACCGTCTTCAGGTACACTGGACCCCAGATGGAAACAGAAAAGCCGAGCTACGTCAGCCAGCCGCCAGCTGGGTTTTGCTGCTCTCAAGGACCAGATATGACCCGATAGGATTTCACTCCTATGGAAATCCAGGATCCTCCCCCAAGATTTCTGGGTGTTCCTGGAAAGTTTATCATCTCAGGATCCCTTCCACCTTCAGGTTTCTGTAGCTGCATAAGGTCTGCCGATGGATAACCTCAGCGTTACACCCTACCCCACCCCACACGGGGGACCCAGCACATGGTTATTTCTGTGTTTGCTTGTTTAAAAAAAAAGAAAAAATGTTGTACACCTGAAACTAATGTAATATGTCAAATACATCTCAATAAAAAGCAGCCAAATAACATTTCAAAAAAAAAGAAAAAAGAAAAAAGAAAAACAAGCTCCCATTGGAATTTTGGAAGCAGACTCCCAGAAGGTATTGGGAAAAGGGACTATGTCAGAAATGTAAATCATTTCCGATTGAGTAATAATCATCCCCGTTCCGAAAAGCCCCAGGCCTTCCCATAATGCTCTAATGCTCTCCCCCCATCTCTCTGCTCCTCTCTTCTTGTCACCAAACTGCTACTTATTTATAATGTGGACAAATTTGTTTCTTGACTCTCATTCAAGTGTGCCCCTCCACATCTCATCTTCTATACCAAGCAGGATGTTTTCCTAAATAAAACGTGTTCATTCCTAAGAGTTAATCCCCATGCCAACTGAAACAGACAGGCAGGTAAACAGGATGCCTTTGTGCCCCCCTGGGCATACAGTCTGTCCTCCTTCTGTTCCTTAAAGAGTCTGATCACCCGTCCTGTCCCATTTTCTTCATCGAACCCTGAGATCTCTTCTTTCATTGATAATAACCCAAGGTACTTTTGCTCCTTCTTTTGAGACCGAAACCTCCTTCCTGGAAGGTCCTGTTTTGTGCAAAGCCAGCCATTACTCACATCACAGCCGAGAATTGTATACCTCGCATCCGTGGACGCTTTCCAAGGCAGCTGGCAGCTTTTCACAGAAGCTATAATCTGGAGATGCTTAAGGTAAAGACTGGGGTTCCCCGCTTCTAATGTCTGGGGGTTTATGAATCCCAGAGGGAGAGGAAGTTTGTAACAGCAACTCAAGTCTCTTTTCCTTTCCCAACACTACGTAGGGCCTTAGCCGAGGACTGTCATCCTCCCCTCCTGGACTCACACATCTCATCGTGAATGATGTCCTCCATTTGGTCCCTTGCTGTCCACCTAGCCCACCCCCACCAGGCTCGGCGTTCCCCATCAAGGGCTCCCCGTGACTTACAGAAAAACACCCACCTTCCGCCAGCTCTAGTCTCCTAACGAAATAAGAATGGACTCGTGGAAGGAAGATAGAAAGCCTAGAAAACTGGGCAGAGGAAGAAAGAGCGCTGATGTCTCAGCATGGAGGGAGGAAGAGGCAGAGCTGGTATCCACGCAAGACAGCAGAAATGGGGTGCTAGTCATAACGGTGCCCCACAGGAGAAGGGTTAGCGATCTTTGGGGCCACCTTGTCCCTCACTGAGACGTGGCTCAGGAATCAGACCTCTGGGCACACTGACTGTGGAAAAAGCTGGAATTAGAGAACAGGTAGGGATAGAGGGCAGACATGGGGCAGGTAGATAAATAAGCCAGGTCAAAGGCCAGTTTGCAAAGGGCATGAAATGGGGGCTCCCTCATGAAATGTGTTTGTTCAGTCTGGTTATACTTCTGAGACAGAGGGCTGTATGAATGCCCTGCGTTGGGCCCTTATTTCCAGAATAAACTCTATGCCGTTCCCCTCTTCACCTGAACACAGTGTCAAGGTTTTATTTACCGAGTGTATTTGCTCAGGCTTTCCTGTGTTCATCCACCTGCAGCCTGAGCTGCAGGATCCATGCTTCCCCAGACAGAAAGCTTTAGTGGATTAATTGCCACGTGTGGCTCCACGACAGGCCCGAAGCTGTACAGTAGCATTCTGATTTTGTGCATAAAGGGCTGGGAGCAGCCAAAGAAACCATCTAAGGGACTGGGAACATGCTAGTTAAGAACATTCCTTGGCCACCTGCCATGAGACATCATGACTTTTCCTGTATTCAAACGTCAACTCTAACTCGGGGGGAAATCTGGGCAGTTGAATATCAGAAAGCATAGATGAGACGGACAAAAAAGTCACCACCATTGGTCCCATTTGTCCCCCAGCCATCTGGAGATGCAGTAAGGCTGTGGTTGTTTCGATGATGGAAGAGAAGGAGACGTTGCTCAGGGAGACTGGTGCGGAGGAAAGGCGTTTTGTAGGTGGGGCGTTTTGTAGCCCTGTCTTGTTAGTTACCAGATTACTGGCTAGCTCAGTTTATATCATCGAAGTCTCAGTTTCCTCATCTGTGAAATGGGCATCAAAGTACCCACCACCACCCCCAAATTTTTTTTTTTAACTTTTATTTTAAGTGTGTTTTTCCAGGACCCATAGCTCCAAGTCAAGTAGTTGCTTCAATCTAGTTGTGGAGGGCGCAGCTCAGTGGCCCATGTGGGGATCGAACCGACAACCTTAGTGCTATCGGCACCACGCTCTAACCAGTTGTGCTAACTGGCTGCCCCCCACCCCAAAATTTTGTTGCAAGAATAAAACAGGATAACAGACATGAAAGTGTCAAATACATGGTCCATGCTCAAACTGTATTGTTTCCTTTCATCCCTCCTTCCTTCCTTCCTCGTTGCCTTCTGTCATTTCACCAAACCAGCTCCTGAAAGGTACTACACTGGAAACGAAATGAAACGGTGTTCGTCCTCTCCCACCAGGATGTCACCAGTGAACTCCAACAAAATTTTGAATACTTGCAAACAATCCTACAGGAACTACCCAGGGTGAAAAACAAAGATCACTGAGAAACCAGTGTCATCCTCTGCGTCTGAGGGATTACAGGAGCAGTGGGGAATAAGTACATAAAATCACAACAGCCCTGTTCCTCCACCCAAATTTCAAAGCTGCTCAGAAATTTCTCCAAAACCACATTTCATCTCTCCATCCTCAAAACACACACACACACACACACACACACACACACACCAAAAAAAAAAAAAAAAAAAAAAAACCCAAGCGTTTTGTTCATCTGTGAAATGATGTCGCCACCATCACCACCACACACACACCCAGCCCATGAGAAACATGGCATCCACTTAGCTGCATAAAAATACGGCAGGGAACAGGGTCCACAGGAATTCACACAGGGACCAAAGAGGGAAGACACGATGACTTGCCTGGGATCTCTCAGGACATCAAAGGGGCCTGTTCAAATTTTTGGCAATGGCTGCCGTGTTATATGCTAGAAGTCCCCAGATCCAAAGCGCCCCCTGGGAGGTACACCCATCCCCTGACTGCCAGATGCTTCCACCGCACAGGTCTCGGCTGAGATGTGGGCCGAGAGCTCTCCTATGGAGCACTGCCCACTTTTCTGTGGGCACCTATGCTGACAGCAGCCTTCTGCTGTCTCCGTGGAGGCAGAGAAAGAGCTTCACGGAGGGAAAACACAACGTCTGCATCTGGCAAAACCCGGACCCCCTCCGGGCGCCTCGCAGAGCTCCTCAATGACTCAGAGAGGAGAATGTCACCTCCTGACTCACCAGAGCGGCTCCAACCAGCTGGCTCTGCTTCTCTTCAAAATCTCCTCAGATCCTGAGAAGGTCTTCAGTGAGACCACAACCAGAGGCCACCAGGAGGTGTCTCGACTTCTCGACTCACATGTTGCCATCTACACACAAAATGCGTCGCTGTTGACAGACACAGAGTAGAGCTTCTGACCATTTATTTACATGACCACCCTGGGTCAGTGAAATGATTAGGGAATTTTGCAGTTAACCTAGAAGGACACATGTCTTTACGATGAGCGTCATCGATTCTGATTAAGAAATCCATCCAGAGCAGGCTTGAAATTGCCGTACTGTGGTCCCCTGGCACACAGGGCCCCTGGTCTGTGTGCCTTCTTGGCTGACTGCTTCAAACAGAGCAGGGCACGACCCAGGATCTAACACAGCCCAGCTGACTGAACTCTGAATAAAACCAGGATGTGGGAGTTACGCAGAACCCGAGTAAGCGCACGAACACAGACAAACTGGAACTTAGTTCAGTAAAGGAGATCCTTGGTTCACACGGTATGCCAGAAAGAGAACAAGTTTTGGAACCTAGGTGGGCCTCCCTCTACTTCAGTTTCTCATCAGCAAAATGGGAATAATATCCAGCGCATAGAGTTGATGTCAGGATTAAATATACAGAGGTTGGACAATTAAGTTCACAAACTCATCCTAGAAAAAGTGCTACATACCTCAGTGCTGAATATCACTACGGTCACCTTCGAAGTACCCCCCTTGGGAAGCTATGCACTGACGCCAGTACCTAGTCCAACCTTCAGAGCAATTTTGGAACTCTTTTTCTGGAATGGCCATCAGAGCTGTCATATTACCTTTGATGTCCTGAATGTCATCCAAATGTCTTCCTTTCAATATTTCCTTTATCTTCGGGTAAAGAAAGAAGCCATTGGGGACCAGATCAGGTGAGTAGGGAGGGTGTTCCAATACAGTGATTTGTTTACTGGCTAAAAACTCCCTCACAGACAGTGCCGTGTGAGCTGGTGTGTTGTCATGATTCAAGAGCCATGAATTGTTGGTGAAAAGTTCAGGTTGTCTAACTTTTTCATGCAGCCTTTTCAGCACTTCCAAATAGTAAACTTGGTTAACTGCTTGTCCAGTTGGTACAAACTCATAATGAATAATCCCTCTGATGTCAAAAAAGATTTGCAACATCGCTGCAACAAGTTTCCGAACTTAACTGTCCGACATCGTATGGTGTGGATTGCATGACTGACCTCAGTCTTCATTTCTCCCTCAGGTTTTGCCACGTCACTTTGAGGATTCCCCCTCCCCACCCGTAACCCCGTCCCCACTACTTGACTTTAGGTTTGGCCATGTCACTGGCTTTGATCGACTAAATGAGGTGAATGTGACAGGGTACCAGTTCCTAGCTTAGGCCCTAAGAGGTCTTGCCCGTTTGCACTTATTCTCGCATGTTTTTGCCCTCACCAAGAGAAGATCAGGCCTTGGCTAGACTGCTAGTCCCAAGAGGACGACAGGCCCATGGAGCAGCTTCACCACCATGACTAAGGCCTGAGACAGAGCCGTCCCCACTAAGTCACAGACTTACAATAAGAAAAAGAACCAAGCCCTGCTCAACTTAGATCAGCCAAACCCCAGACAATCAGAACAATAATAAATGACTGAGGCTTTTTTAAGCTACTGAGTTTTGGGATGATCTGTCATACTGCGTTATTGTGGCCATAACAAATCAATACACTTATATTCACACACACACACACACACACACACACACACACACACACCCTCCCATAGGATCAAGTACATAGTAGATGCTCAATAAATAGTAATGTCATTCCCATTCCCTCTGCCTACGACAGCCACGGGCTGGGAACACAGAGAAAAACAAAGCTCAGATCCTTGAGGAACTTTCAGATTTGTGGAATAAGAAGAACTAGAAGATACCAGTTCAACTCATAGGTCCCTCAAGAAAAATTCATCAAAGCTGTGGAAAGGAAAAGCCAAAAGCAAATGCCTTCCCTTCCTCTATGTGTCCTAAAATATGACAAAAGAGATATTCTCCCCACACGGAGACTTCTTTTCTATTTCTGGAAACCACAACCCTCAGACACTTTCGGGAGTCTAGAAAGACAGACTCCTTAAAGATGGGGAGAGGTTTTCCAGTTCTGCCTGTCCTGGTCTCATACTCGTTTTCTGTCCAAGGCTCTTTAGGAAGCAGTGTCATTTGGGTGGGGTCAGAGAATGTTACAAATCAAGCAAACTTGAGCTTGAAGCAGAAAAGGGCTTCAAGGGAGGTGACAGGGCTATTTTCTTTATGGATGTTGAAGAAAGTCATTCAAAAGTGGACCTATTTTTCTGAAGACAACAGCGTCCTCTCTGCAGCTGCCTGCCCTCGTGACAGCAAACAGTCCTTGACAGGGACTTTGTCTGCACGGGAAGAGTCAAATCCATGAGGAGGTAAAGCATGAAGACATTACGGTTTTTATCGCCAGCCATGTAATGCCTGTCATTGAAAGTTCGTGCAGATTGGTCCAGCCCCTTAGTACCCTTCCACATTCCTAAATCTCTCCTGTCAGGGGAGCTTTAAAGGGTGGTTTCTATTCTTCACCCTTTGAAATGACCATTCAGTGGTTTGCTGTGACAGTCGTCGAGGCCTGACAGAGAATTATTGGCTTTTCACTTGTCAGCTCAGAGAAAACATCTCTGTAATGCCAGTTGGCAGCCGAGACGGCTGGCGGACAAAAGGACACCCGACTGTGAAGCTTGGAGTCCAGAGGGGACAGTGTTGTGCAGAATACACTCACGCCGGAGGGCTGGTCACCTCCTGGAGAGGGGCCTGGTTTAGGAGAAAGGGCTAGAAGATGCGCTTGCAGGACCAGACCCTGTGCAGGGGAACTCGGAGCCCTGAGCTGCACTTCCCTCCCACGCTGATAAACAGAATTTCCTTCTGTCTGGACGGCTCCACCTTCTTACACTATGGACGGCAAAGCACTCTCATCTACGTGAATTCACTTAAGCTTTACCAACTTATATTACTCCAGGGTGATTTACCGTGCTGTACATTAGACCACCTGAAATTGCAGCTTTTTGACTGTTTTTGACCTATAAAAACTGCAATTGCAAGAAAAGTGTTTGTGGGTGTTTTGGGTTTTTTTTTGAGTCAAGTTAATTATACACAGTAAAATGCAAACTTTTTATATCCAGTCCTATGACTTTTGGCAAATGCACACGGTCCTGTAACCACCACCACAATCGAGATACAGAACCGTCACCCCAGAAGATTTTCCCGGCGAGTCAGTCTGTTCCCCCCCACACCCAGCCCCTGGCAACCACTGACCTATCTACCACCTATGCACTTACCTTCTTTAGAATGCCGTAGGAACAGAATTATACAGGGTGTAGCCTTTGGAGTCTGGCTTCTTTCACTTACCATCATACACGTGAAGTTCATCCACGTTGTTGTATCCGTAGTCTGTTCCTTTGTATGGACGAGCAGAAGGTCAACGTCTGGATTCACCACATTAGTTTATCATCCATTCACCGGTGGATACATAACTGGGTTGTTTCCAGTTTGGGGTCGTTATTAGTAAAGCACTATCAACATGAGCAGACAGGGTGTTTCCAGGGGCGTATAATTTCATTTGTCTTAGGTAAACACCTAGGAGTAAGATCTCTGGGTTGGAAAGTAAGTACATTTAACGTTACAGGAAGCTGGCAAACTATTTCCCAAGGTCACCGTGCCACTTTGTGCCCCAATAGCAGCGTATGAGAGCTTCCGTTCCACCTTTGGTTTTGTCAGACGGGTTGGGGTCGGGGATGGTTAGCCAGGCTGATAATAGGTATGGATTGGTACCTGATTGCGGTTTTAATTTACATTTCCCTAATGATGTCGAGTGCTGAGCACCGCTTCACGTGCTTATTGCCGATCCATATAGCTTCCTTGGTAAAATGTCTGCTCAAGTCTTTTGCCCAATTTTTTAAACTGGGTTATTTGCTCTCCTGTTATTGAATTGTGAGTGTTCTTTATTTCAGTTCTTTATTCACGTAGTTCATAGCTGGATATGAGTCCTTTACGAGATGTGTGCTTTGCAAACATTTTCTCCAAGACTGTGTCTCGACTTTTCATTTCCTTAAACAGTGTCTTTTGAAGAGCATCAGTTTCTTTTTTAACTTTGATAAAGTTCAATTTATTATGTTTCCTTTTATATAGTGCATGCTTTTTGTGTCCTGTATAAGAAATTTTCACCTAACCCAGGACCACAAAGAATTTCTCCTGTCTTTTTCTTCAAGGTGTTTTACAGTTTCAGGCTTCACATTTGGGTCTATGATCCATTTTGAGGGAGTTTTTACATAGGGTTAAGGTCTGGTTTAAGGTTTTTGTTTGTTTGTTTTTTGGTTTTTTACATACAGGTATCCAATTGTTCCAGCATCGTTTGTGGAAAAGACCATTGTTTCTCCTTTAAACTGCTTTGATATCTTTGTCGAAACCAATTGACCAGATATGTGTGGTCTATTTCTGGACTCTATTCTATTCCATTGATCTACGTGTTTGTTCTTGTCCCAATACTACATGGTCTTTCGTTACGGCGCCTGTATAGAGCCTTCAAATCAGGTAGTGGGAGGCCTCCAACTTTGCATTTTGCGTTGTCTTCTTTTTTCAAACTTGTTTTGGTTACCCCGGTCCCTTCGCTTTTCCATATAGGTGCATTTTAGAATCAATCTGTCGATTTCTAGAAGTAAGCCGATGAGAGAGTGACTTCTCCAAGGTCACAGAGTTAATGTACATCAGAGTCAGCTCGTTCTCCAACCATTTTTTATGGATCCAAGTTCAAGATCTGACCACACAGAATAACATTATTATGGCCGAAGAAAGGAGGCAGGCCTGCGGAGGTCACCAAAGGTCAGGAATTCTGGCTCTCAATACATTGGGAAGAAAACCAACCCTGCCCTCAGTCACTTAGCCCCTGCCTGGCCTTATCCGGGCAGGAAGGATACTGTCTGGAACAAATCACACAGTCAGACCAATGTCTGGTAGCCGACAAGGAGCTCTGGCATCGTACGGAGCCTGAGTCCGGCTTTAACAAGCCCTGTCGTGTGGACAGGTCCATTCCAGCAAGTTTCTATCTTGGTTTCCTAATTAGCATCCCCGTGCCCACCGCGATGGAAGCCCAGCTCTGAAGCCTCTTAGCTGGTGCTCAAGCGCCTTGCCCTACCTGACCCAGTCCTCTTTACTGCTTCCTCCACCCCAGGCCCTACTCCCGTGCCTTGTCTACCTCGATGCCTCCGGCTGCCCAGGCTGTGCCTCTGACCTCTGCTCCTTCCCAAACCAACCTCAGCTTTACTCTTCCCCCTGGGACTGCTTTTAGGAAGTATCCCTTGCAGAGACCCCATGCCCTACAGCCGAGACGCAGACTAGGCAAGTCGCTGAGAATTCCAAAGCTGGGATCCGGAACCATACAAAAATCTGCTTGAATCCCAGGTCTGTATGTTTGGCCAAGATACTTAATTTTCTGAGTCTCCGTTTCTTCCTCTGTAAAAGGCCCCACAGGGTTGCCAGGAGAACTCAAATGGCGTAAAGCACTGGAGGAGTTTGGCACAGTGGCTGGCCCATAGCTGGTAGTAACCCTCACTGTTGGGGCTCCTCTAACCAGACCCCCACCCAGGCCTGCTCCCTTTCCCCACCAGCCCATGCCGGTGAGAAGGCAACCTGTCCCAGCGGAACCTCAGCTGCAGTGTCCTTTCCAGCCAGCTGTGTGGAAAGAATCTTAGAAAGACTCAGCCTCAGAAAATGCATCAAGTCCTCCATCATGAAAGCAGCAAACCCTCCCCTGTAGGCCCCTTATGCTGATGGGATTGAAGAGAAAAGGGCATTTATTTTTCATGACCCGGAAAAAAACCCTTTTGCTCTTAGAGAAAGGAACTCAGGCCTCATGTCGGACTCTATGAATAGTCTTATTCACTTTGAATAGTGAATGACCAGAGAGAGAGCCTGTCTCCGTCACGGGAGGACCTCACTGAATGTTCTAGTTCTCTCATCTTCTGATTCACAGCAAAACCACCCACCTAAGATGCCATCCTCCATTTTCAAAGACGGTGCCACTGGCTTGTGAACAGAGACATCTGAGACTGTTTCCAGGGGTGATGATGGCCAGAGCTGGTCCAGCCCGCTCTCTGGGTCTCCACATGCCCAGAGGTGGCCACCGGTGAAACGGTGGCCCGGGTCTTGGATGGGAGCTGATGTAGCACTGCACACCACACGCAGAGCCCATTCTGACCACACTGAGCCCAAGCCACAGGGAGACAAGCAGGGGTCACACTTGCTCAAGGAATCAGCCTGAGCCCAGCAATTCCACTGCTGGGTGTCTACCCAAGAAATCAGAAACATACGTTCACACAAAAACTTGTACGCAAATGTCCATAGCAGCATTAGTCACAATAGCTAAAAAGTGGAAACAATCGAAATGTCTATCAGCAGATGAATGGAAACAGCAAAGAAGGTTTAGCCATGCAGTGGAATATTACTCAGCTGTAAAAAAGAAATGAAGTACTGAAACATGCTACCATGTGAATGCATCTTGAAACATTATACTAAGTGGAAAAAGCCAGACACAAAAGAACAAATGCTATGTGATTCCACCTACATGAGATTCCTGGAGTAGGCAAATCCACGGTGGGAATGGAGCGTGACTGCTAATGGGGTCCGGGCTTCTATCTGGGGGGATGAAAATATTCTGGAATTAGATAGCAGTGATGGCTGCACCACCTTTGAGTAGACTACAAACCACTGAATTGTGCACCTTAGAGGAGTGAATTTTTATGCTATGTGGATTACATCTCAATAAAAATAAAGAAAGGAAGGAAGGATAGAAGGAAGGAAGGAAGGGAAAGGAAGGCAGTTGCAGCTCCATTCCCCACTCAGGCCTTCCCACGCCTCCTCCAGACCTCCCTGCCCCCCCTTTGCCCCATCACTGGTTGGTGTGTCACAAAGGGACACACACACAGCAACGGTAGTAGTGACATGTGACAGATCCAAGATTCTGTCCCTTGTCTGCAAAGCAGCAGGTGGGCAACTGCTCTGGGGACAGGCAAGGGCTGCAGAGATGGAAAGGACCAGACACCTTGACTGCAAATAGCATTGCTGGTCTTCATTTCTGCAGGATGTCTACCTGACCATGGAGCTTCTGGAAACAGTCACTGAAAAGGTTTCTCTGCCATCTGGTCTTTGAATGACCTTTCAGCTCACAACACGAAGACTTCCAGGGAAGAAGTTTGGGCGAAAATGCTAGTTTTTCTTGCAGGGGCAGCTGAAGAAACAAAATTCTAGAGACACAGGCGATCGCAGATGTCTTTGTTTCAGAAGAGCTGCCCCTGAATAAGAACCAAGCCCTTTTTTCTGGAAAGCATGTTGTGCGATTGGCCGAGTTCAGCCACGTTTGCCCACATTGTCCTCACGGCAACTGTCATTAGTACAGTGCCCAGGTGAGGCGAGGACGACATAAGAAGAAAAGGTTTGTCTCAGATAAGAATGGAGTTGGAGGGATGGAAACATGTTTTCTAAACGAGAGAAATGAGACTCAGTGGGGTTAAGTGTCTGGTCTTAGGTCACACAGCACAGCCCAGGAATTTGAGTTTTCTGCCTCCCACTGCCCCAATGGTGCCACCACAGCTTTGTAAGGGGAAACTGGTGCCACTGGCATGCAAATGAGCTGAGCTCTGCAAGCACCCTCCCTGCCTCAGGGCCTAGTCAGCCACCCTCTCCAGCCGGTGTACGTCCAGAGCACCTGGCACTTCCCAGGTTGGGCTCCAGTTGTCTTTTTACATGATAAGTCGCCCCCCACCAACCAGCAGCCACCTGCATTCAGGAACCATATCTTCTTTATTTTTCCAACTCAGGATCTGAAACAATGTCCCCACACGGCATCAAGCTGACGTCATTCCTTTGTTCATTCACAAACATTTACTGAGCACTTACTATGGGCCAAGTTTTATTCCGGGGTGACAACAACACAGTGGTGAACGAGGGAACCCACAGGTGGGTCTTCAGGGAGCTTGAGGGCCAGTGCCAAGGGGCAAGTAATAAACTGTAAGTGAATGAATAAGCAAAGCGATCATTTTAGATGGTGGTCAGTGCTGTACAGACAAAAAAGAACGTGAAACGTAAGAGAGGGGCAGAAATGGGACATCGGCACTGAAAGGGGAATGAGAAGAAGCCCGGCAGGCAGGAGCACGTGGGGCAGAGGGCACTCAACGTGCAGAGTTTGGTGTCTGGAAAAACACAGAAAGACGGCCAGGTAGCTGGAGCGCAGGCGCGCAGGAGCAAGGAGGGTCAGGGTGGAAAACACATCACGAGGTAGGCGGGGCCCAGATCGGGCAGGGCTCTGAAGCCCACTGGTGAGAGTGTGGAATTTACTCTGGGCCAGACGGGAGGAGAGAAGAGGGCTTTAAACCAAGGCATGGCCGCTGTGGGCAGAGACCAGACCATAGGATGTCGGTCTACACTTCGGGGTAGCAGTGGTCACAGAAAGGGTTCCCTGCACAGGGTTTGGTACCTCAGCCAGGCCTTCCCACTGAGCAGCACCAGAATTGGGACTGTGTGACATCATGTGCCACCTGAAGTGACACAATAGGAAGGGCAGCCGATCGCTCAGGGGGAAGTCTTACCAAAATATTTCATTTCACTCTAATCACCCAGAAACAATAAGACGAATCCGGAGTGCTGCTGGGCACGACGCATGCCACCGAGCAGGTGAACCAGCCTGTCACGGAATGTCAGGCCTGAAAGAAAGGCCTCCCCCAAAGAGGGAGGGCAACTCTAAACAGCACTGTGACGAAAGAGACGTGACCACTAAATGCATGGATTCTCGCATGGATTCTGTGTGTGTGCGTGCGTGTGTGTGTGTGTGAGAGAGAGAGAGAAAATCCCCGTAAAAAACATTACTGAGACCCTGGGGCAATTTAAGTGTGAATTATATATTATATAACATTAAGGTATCGCTGTTAAACTTTCTGAGTGTGGCCGCGATGTTGTGCTTATTGATGTAGGAAAAATATCTTCATCCTTAGGAGACACGCGTTGCATTACTGAGGGGCCAAAGGTCAGGTGGTCTGCAACTTACTTTTGACCATTTCATCCAAAAAAAAGGAGAAAGCGAGAGAGGAAATCAGTGCGGCTAAATGGTCACAACCGATGGAGCTGAGCAATGAGCTGCGCGGTGTTCATCTTCCAGCGTGACGGTAGGTTTGAATTTTTCAGAATAAAAAGTTGGGAGGACGGGAAAGGAGTAAATAAATTAATCCACTGATGACACGAAGGAGATTTGGGGAGCTCCTTTCTCTAGGAGCTTCATGAGCAGTGCGCTCACGCTGTCTCCGATGTGGACAGCTCTGGAAAGCCAAGGGGCAGGACTAGAATGATCTTTCCTGGTCTCCAGGATGCAGATTCATTTTTTTAATTTGGAAATCACAAAGCCGCTGGGACAAGGTGTGTGATGGCTTGGTGGCTGCTGCCATCTAGTGGATCTCCGCGTCTCTGCGACCGCGGAAGCCAGCGTTCAGGGCCAAGGTCGGCTGATGCGCTGTCCTTCGCGGCCTGTGGGCCAACACGCAGGCGTTCAAGGTTTAAGCACTTTTGTCAACTTCCTTCCAGAGTGAGCAACAGGGAAACGCACGCAGCCTCCATCCTTCAGCGGGCTCTCTGGACGCACAGCGCCTTTGGCCTTTAAAATCACCCGGCCTACCCAGGACTTTTCATTGATTTTACTCTACAAAAGTGGAGGCAGGGGACTACTTCGTGAAATTTTCCTGCCGTTCGCGCACGACGTGGACTTGTTGGCACTGTTTTCTTCTTCGCGGAGGCTACTAAAAAAATAAAACCGGGCACTTCTGAAACTGCCTGCTCACACCTCCAACGCGTTCCCAGACGAAACTTAGAAAGCAGGACTGGGAAGGGTCCCCTTGAACGGGAGACAACGAGAAGGAGAAGGGCTTGGGCTGCCTTGCCAGAAAAAGAAGGTGTTACGAGGAGCTGGAAATAAAAATGGAGAAGGCGGGCGTGCTGGAGTCTGAGGCGATGGGACAGGATTCTGCATGTGACACAGTCCAGGCGGTGCCGCTGCTGCTGACCACGGACCGCACTTGACCCAAAGCCAGATGGCAAGCCAGGAAGTGATGGAGCGCCCCGCCACTCCTGCGGGTGACAGGGACGCAGGGACAAGGCAAGGCGCCCCCTCTCTCACCCTGAGTGTCCGTTTCTGAGCAGGCAGTGAGACTGAGAAGGAGCAGAGAGGGTTTCAAGAGACTCCCACACTTGTCCTGGTTCCGCCATTAATCAGCTCGGTGACTCTGGACCAGTGTCCCTGTCAGATGTCCTGGCTGCCACGACAGGCTGTGTAACATCTTATAGGGAGAGAGGGAGAGGGAGAGAGAGAGAGAGAGAGAGAGAGAGAGAGAGAGAGAGAGAGAGAGAGACGGAGGGAGAGAGAGAGAGATTTGAAAGTATTAATTTTGAAAATCTCAAAATCTCAAAATAGTACACAAATGCAAGGTCAAAGAGCCACGACCCAAAGGTCAGAGATTTAGGGCAACGTGCTGCCCCCTGGCGTCCTGGGGTCCTTCCCGTTCTCAGCCGCAGCTGCGTGGGTCCCTTAGAGCGTCAGGCCCCGGGAGTGACGCCAGCAGCCGCGCACGCTTCTCGTGGAGCTGTTCTGAGTACGTGGCTCGTGACCCCCGTGCGCATCCGCCTCGTTACCCCTGAAGCCAGAGGCTCTCGAAAGGGACGCCAGGTGCCTCTTGGGCTTTCACGCCGTAAGTGCGGTGTGTGTTCTTTTAATCCTTCAGCTCCGAAGGAGGTGATGGAGAAACAATGCCCTTTTCAAATCGGGGGCGATGAGGCAAATATGAATTAGTACTACCTCCGTTTGATAGATAAGGAAACAGAAGGAAGAGGAATAAAACTGGGGAGGGAGGGGCCGTTAGAAATAGCGTCCTCGCGGAGTTAGGAATACCTGGGTCCAGGTTTTAACACCTAGGCACAGAGCAGCCCCGGGCCTCACCGCTTCTGCACCCGTGGCCCTGCCACCATCACACCACCATCAGCACACACACCTAATGCCGAGCTAACCACTGTTTGGGGGCGCGGGGGTTGGGGGCTGTTGGCTAGCAAAGATAATGATGCAGCAAAGAAAAATAAAAACACATTCCTTCTCTCCAGAAACGTAAAGCTAAATGTACAGATAGGTTATACTAAAAACAAAAACCGTAATAAAAAAAAAAAACCCAGAATATTCCACATGCCAAGCAACGTCTCCAGACGCTAAGGGCTAAGGCTTCCCAGGAGCGAGCGATTCCGGGCTCCGATGCAGAAAGGCATTTCTGACCGGTGGTTGCCACGGAAAGGCAAGAAGGAAAATAGTAACCATAGCGGCTGCAGCAGCTGGGCTCACACGTGTGGTCCTGTGGAAGCTGCATTTTGTTGAGGGCTCTGTGCCTTCAACATGCGGTGCAGGTGTGTTCAGCATCGGGGCCTGGACCGCACAGGACGAGGCGGGCGTCTGGCGACACTGCCCCCTAGAGGTCAGCTGAGAACTGACACGGACCATTGGAAACGAAGCCAAGCTGACACCTGGGAAACGGTTTGAGTCTGTCTCCCATTGGGGGTTCAGACATGGACAGATCTTTTGCTGAGTTGGGGATCCCACAAGGTGAGGCCTGGCCTTGGGGCCCAAGGGAAAAAGGAGCCCAGGTGGCAGATGTCTGGCTGAGAGCAGGGCCAGGAAGCTGGAGCGGCCAGGCCAGACCATCATTGTGGTCACCCGCCCCTTTGGTGACCAACTAGGGAGAAGAGGACTGAGTTCCAAGGAAAACACAAGCTCTCCCCCCACCTGCCGTGAACACACTGCAGCAGACGGCAACCCAGGGTGCGGCCCAGAGGTTTGGGGACAGAGGACAAGCCAACAACCCCCTGGGGACTCTGCTGAAGCCCAACACACACCCATCACGTGTGTCAACTTACTTATTCTGAAACGAGGAGGGTACTGTCACCTTACTCCCCACAAGTGAGAAAACTCGATGTCCAGAAAGACGGTCAGTTTCCCAGGGTCACTAATTTAATTAGTGGCAAAGCCAGAGCCCATGCTGTCTGTGGCTCCTGCTCTTCCCAGAGTAGAGCAAGCAGCGTCAGAACTAGCATTTAGAAGTGAATATTAACAGCAAAAATAAATTACACTATTAGAATCCTAGTGAGAAAAAAAAAAAAGATAGTTTGAATGTGTAGCAAACCAGAGCCAAATTACCTTCACACAGATCAACCCAGGGCATCGTCAACACTGCAAATTCAAGGTGTTTGGGGAAGTTTTGAGGGAAAACAGTTCCCAACCTGCTGCCCCGTTTCTGCATTTATTTCTGCTACATGCTGCCTTGGCGGTGTTGAAAGTCACATGGCCATTGGAGAAGTAGTTACATTCTTATCCAGGAGCACGAAAAGGGAGACGTCTTCTCTGACAGCCAGAGAGACAGCGACCTCCCGTTTTCCAAATGAGAATATGATACAAAAAAAAAAGTTTGGGCATCAACTCGAATATGCAAACTTTCCAGGGATGTGGAAGGAAGAGTCAAATGTCCACTTATAAATATTTCATTCACTCACGTAAGTGCTAAGTGTTATCACTTGCATTTTTTTGCATCATGTATTATTAATATAAGCCTGAAACTGGAGCCATCGCTCCTTCACGGCCCCACGTCCATCTGCCAATCACAGCTTCCTCTGTAGCCAGTTACACTCTGGGCGGATGGTGTCTTTCTTAGGTCCTGACTTTCTCACTGAAAGAAGGAGGGAGATATACGTGCGAAAAATGCAAAAACCTAAGGTAGATTCATGGAATTTGCCAATTGTCTTTTCTGGTTTTTGCTTTTCTTAATTTTACACAGTCAGGAATTTCGAAGAAAATTATGCATCCACATAGACATGGCTGCAGAATACCCTAACAACTGTTTGGGAAATTTTAAGATTTCAACATTGTTCTTTCTTGAGAATTGGTTTTATTTTTAATTATCTTATTATTTGACAATCATACCGTGTTTCCCCGAAAATAAGACCTAGGCAGACGATCAGCTCTAATGTGTCTTTTGGAGCAAAAATTAGTATAAGACCTGGTCTTATATTATACTATATAAGACCTGGTCTTATTTTACTATAATTTTTGCTCCAAAAGACACATTAGAGCTGATCGTCTGGGTAGGTCTTATTTTTGGGGAAACATGGTATCTCAAAATAAAAACTTTAACTTTTTTACAAAAGCTATAGAGGCCATTTGGAAGTTCACAATGGCTGCACAAGTTGAGGTCATTAACAGTCTTTATAAGTTTACTCAGACCACTTCGTGGTTCACATCGAACAAAATAAAAACGCATCCTTGAATATTTGTTACATTCTTTTTGTTTGTTTTGTTTTGTTGGTTTTTTTCGTTTACTAAGTTAAGTTTCTCTTTTATTGTATATTTGTATCATTAGATAAATCTTCTTTTGCAAACCGAAGTATTTAACAATTGCAACATTATCTGCAAAATAATACATGTTTAAAATTGTATTTAAAAAAAAACATTGGTGGCCTCTTTTACATTTATCTGGTGGATTCTGGCGCCAACCTCTGGTCACGTGATCTTAGAGCCTAGAGCAGTGTTTCCATATGAATGGACGCGACTTGTAAGTACTCACTCCTTTAGATTTTAAAATCTCATACATCTTTGAAGGGGTTTCAACAGGTACAGTGCCTGGATTCAGGAAAGCCCAGAATCAGAACCTACTGAAATACTAATCCCAAGATGACTGCTATATGCAGCCATTACAACCTCAAGAGTGCGTGCCAACTAAGACATATGAAACATGCTGTCAGGAATTTGCTAAAATTTTGAATGGATAATCGTTCTTCTTCTGATTTAAGCATGGATTCCATCACTCGGTAATACAATCGAACTCCAAGTTTGTATCGATTAAAACAGGAAATCGCATTTTCTGATGCTTGACCACTTCGTGAATTTAAGTTCCCGGTAAATTGTCAGCTAGTATTCATCACAGCCCTAACTGAAGTGTGTGGAAGAATCACATTCGGCTCTTCATCAGGGTTATTTGTTTGTTGTGGCGGGCTCTGTCTTTCAAAATTGTCTGCAGAATCAGCCTAAAGAGGCTTATCATGATCCAGAAATAATCTTGCATCTAGATCTTTGTTTTTAAGGTAAATTTCTTCATACTGTTTACAGAAACTTTCCACCATGTAAGTTCTCAGTTGTTCTGTTCTCACTGAAAAACAAGACCTTTGAGGCAAAATGTGAAAAGAAACAGGTGGATGGCACACCACTAAGGTAAAACATTTCTCTGCAAGTCCATTAGAAGCTGCAATTCCAAGAGCATTCATAAAAGGTATAAAATTTTTGAAATAAACATTTTTCACTTTCCTTCATTTAACTTCCTTTTACAACTTCGGAGTATACATTTACTAAGGTGGAAATAACTTAGTATCCGTTCCTATCTTCTACTGCACCAATCTGTAACATTCTGAATATAAAAGAATTCCCCCAGAGGATAGGGGACATTGCATATATAGCTTCATCGGTCAAGCTTCATCGGTTTCTTAAACATTATCACACTTACCCTCATACTGACTCTCCGAGACTCCAATTATGACCTACATTTCATAGAGAAAAACACTGCTCAAAGAAGGGAAGCCATGTTCCCCAGAGCTCACAGCTCGCAACTGGCACCTTTGGGGTTTGTGTGGACTTAAGTATTTTCCATCACAGATCTGCTAGCCATTTAAGAAGCAATCACGATTTCCAGGAACAGAAAACCTTTCATCTACAAGCCACTGATCCACAATAGCAAAAAAAGAAATAAATAAATAAAATCAAAGGCCAGAATCAAGTAAAAAGTAACTTAAGTAATTTTTTCAATATACAAATATACATGACAACTAAATACAATATGTGATCCTCGACTGGCTCCCAAACTGTGAAAAATATTTTCTTGATGATATGAAAGACACTAGTGGAGCAACTGGTAAAATTTGAATAAAGTCTATTGATTAAATAACAGTATTGTATTGATGTCAGTTTCCTGCTTTTGTATAATTGTACGGTGGTTATGAGAAACAATGCCCTTGCTTTTAGGAAATACTGAGTGAAGTATTTAGAGATAAAGTGATGTCATATCTGCAACTTTTCTTAAAAGCATGAGAAAAAACATTACATATCTATATCCTGATGGGGGTAAAATTGGGGGACTATGAGTGAAAGCTACATGGCAATGCTTTGTACTATTTTTACAGCTTTTCTCTAACTCTGAAATTATTTCAACACATTTTCCATTTTGAAAGTAATCTCGGAAATATCCAGGTAAAGCTCCAATGATGAGCATATTCTTGCAAAATTCTGCAAAAATATTGCCAAGGTCCCTTTTTTTTTCTTCATTCTTTTCTCTCTTTCCCTTCTCTCCATGAATGCTGACATTAAAGAATGATTTACCCCCACTGAAGGCTGGAATTTCTAAAATGCAAACACCACAAACTCTGCGCTAGACAAGCCTTCCACAGGTATAACCTGTTCACCTGTGCGGCACCAGTCGCAGAGAAGGATTCACGCACAGAGAAGACATTTCCAAAAGGCTCCCTCACAGCTGAGACATGGGATTCAGCGTGGGTGGTTTGTTTCCAGAGCGGCGTTTACTAGCTCGCTGTCAGCTCAGTTACGCACCTCTGGACCCTGCAGGTGTAAGAGCCGTCCCCAACCTGCATCCAGAATCCAAGATCTGATGGGAACACAGTGACTCTGGAGCCCCCAGAACCCTGCCGCAAGAGGACACGGGAGAGGAAGCTCAGGGAGCTGGGCTTTTGATCAAGCAAGACAGACGTCAAGAGCTAGCAGAACCACATTCTGGAAACACATTTACCCAGAGAGTGTGTGATACCCACATTCAAGAGAGAGTGATCCCAAGTGTCTAGACGTATAGTGACACGTAGACCTGCAAGGCTGGGCTTATGTAACATTTTCCATCATCACATCCCTGGAACACCCACAGTTCAAGCCACCCCAGCCTCTCCCTCCCCGCTCCCACCCCAAGGCTGAGCTCCTGCGGTGATACTTTGCACAAAAGCAAATGCAGCCTTCAGCCCACTCCAGGCTCCCAGCATGCCTTGGATCCCCCCTGCTTCCAGCCACATGCATTAGGGTCCGGCGCCAGGCAAAGGGAGCTTGTAACTGTGGTACAGAAGCCATTTCTCTGCTCTCCCATTCCTTACTGCCTAACACAGAATAACGTTTCCTTGATCCTCTGTCTCTTTGACAGCTGCATATCAACAGTTCTTGCTGCACAGACCTGACTTTTCTGAGCAATGCAAACACACAGACACACACACACACCCCCAGAGAGCAAGGCCAATTCTTCCCATAAATTTGTAAACTTGTTACCATAGAGACAGGCGCTGGGTCCTCCCAATGTGGATCAACAGTGCCACCTAGTGGGCTATTGGTGATCCTGTACTCCCCAAACCACACAACTTTAGATGAAAGGGGATGCTTTTCCTCTCTCTCTTTTTTAGCTATCTGGTGTTCGCCTTTGATATTTCTAGGGATTTGGCCACCCCCATGGACTTCAACCAAGGTTTTAGTCGAGGTTTTTTCCTTCCCACATGCAAATATAGAGTCCAGCTCAGATTTGGCCCTGCTATCCCATCCCTGGCTCTAAATAAGTCAGGAACTGCTGGGGATGTCACATACAGTGACAAAAAGCAAACTAACACTTGACCTGTAGGAGAATAAGACTCATCGGGGATTTAAAATACATAAGGTCCTCCTTTATCATATTGTTCATTCGTTCAGACGGTGGCTTCCTTTCTACTCCACAAAAATACATGTGCAAGAAACAGGTTTTCTTTGTCTTCTTTAAATGAACTCACGCATTCCATCAGGGAGCAGAAAGTTGATATCCGTACATTCAGGTTCTCCTGCCTCCTTTTATCCACATAGCAGAGGACTCATGGGAAACTGAGTCTGGGGGCGAGATGGGTCCCATCAGCCAGCTTATCTCTGGCCTTGACCCCCTGGAAAAGCATGTTATATCTGACTGGTCCATCTGCGGGGCGTCTCATGGTCCAAGCCGTCTCTAATGCTCTGCCCTGCCTTCCTCCCCGACACATGACTGCCCGGAGGTGCAATCAAAGAAGGAAACCCTCAGTGAATATCTCCAAATAATAATCTGTCAACCAATATTCGTCACGGTACGGGCCTGACTTGTTTTAGGGTCACGGGTACAGAGATGGAAATAGAGCCCTTGACATAAGTTCCTGGGTTCCTGGGGAGACAGACTTGTCAACACAGTACAGGAAAGCTCCAGGCCATTGCTGGAAGGTAGACACGATGCCTTCATCAAAATGCCTGGGATGGGTGGGTTTTGGAATTCTGAATCTGCCGTATTTTTAGGAAGATAACCAATCTATATATAACATATTTCACAATATCTCCGCCAGGATCTGGGATGTCATCTGTCATCAAGCACACCCATATTTCTGCAGCCAAACTCAGGAGGAATCAAGTAATATAACTAAAGATGACTAGCTGCCTCTTGTCACTTCAAGCAGAATTTGCCACCAAGGGAGGTGTTAGCACCAAAAAGGGGATGTTTTGCGGCGGTCGGATGGCTCAGTTGGTTAGAGCGCGAGCTCTCAACACCACGGTTGCTGGTTCAATTCCCACATGGGGTGGTGGGCTGTGCTCCCTGCAACCAAGATTGAAAACCGTGACTGGACTTGGAGCTGAGCTGTGCCCTCCACGACTAGATTGAAAGATGACTTGGAGCTTGGAGCTGATGGGCCCTGGAGAAACACACTGTTCCCCAATTAAAAAAAAAAAATTTTTTTTTAAAGGGGGGGATGTTTTGCTTTTCATCATTTTTGTTTGAGATGAGAGCTGACCAAGTGACCGCCAGGTGGCGACTTTACAGATGGGGGGAGACCAAGCACAGTGACCCAAATGACGGCGGGCAGAGATGTTACAGGAGCTTCAATTAGTTCAGTGTACTGGAAATACTAAACCGGATTCTTTTCTCTTTTCAACATTCCCAGCTCTGCTCCCAAACTCCCTCTGCAGGAAGCCGCCCCTGACGGTCCACCCTCCCCTATATGCATTGCACTGACGGTCCCCAAAACTTCCTTTTGTTGTCTGGAGGATTACTGTAGATCCGAAATTCCTTAAATACAGACAATAGCTTCCCTCTTTAGTATTATACTATCTGCTAACCGCTATTCAAGGTTTTTCCATCACTGCCATTCAATCCCCTACAACTAAATCCACAATGCAACTAGCTATAATAAAAACAACACATTCTTAAAGAATTTGGGGGGAGAGCCTTGAAATGATGGCATTGGTCTTGAATGTGAAAAAGAAAGGAGAGGGGATAGACTCCCTTCCTGGTTGCATGTGCTTGTTTTCTTTCCTTATCCTCAGCTCAAAGAACAAAAAGTTGTCTCTTCCTCTGGCTAAGAGACAGAATCTTTTTCTTTATATTAATTCTCAAATCAGGGAAGTCTGCAAAGCAATAGTGTAAATATCCAGGCAACAAACAAGGGGAGGCAGATGGAGTGGTCTTCACAGCTATTTTCGCTTCTCAAAATATTTAGCATAAATCTTTTAAAACACATGAATTTGGCATCGCATGCAAACATTTCCATGAACGTAAAGCATCCTTCAATCGCTAATTTCAGCATTTCTGCAGCAGGTACCAAGGAAGACTAGACCCAACACCCAGAATATAAGAGCTAGAAGGGATCTATCTGCCTGGACCAAGGGACAGGCCCACTCTCTGCCCAGGCTGGCTGGCCAACCCCTGCTGCTGCGGGAGGATTGCCAGCCCACCCAGGAATCCGCAGGCAAAGCTGCCCCTGTGTTGTAAAAGATGCTGGGGAAAATCGGAAAGGCAGGAGGAGGACAAGCAGAGAGGAATATTTCTGGAATATGTCTATTCTCTGGGGCTGCATCAATCAGCCCGAAATCCTCAGAACTCTAGTTCCTGCAAACTGGGGGAACGCAAAACCGTATTCTTGGTTTGAAGTTGTTCCGCGTGGGTTTTTTCCTCAGTTTTTGAGGACACACACAGCGTAAAGCCAAATCTATTTTTTAATACACTGGACACGTGCAGTGGATTTTAATGAAAGTGCTTTCTTTACAACTGAGGTAACATGGAGGAGGTAGGTCAGCCTGTGGCCCTCCCCTCCCAGCCACCCCGACTGGGAAGGATCTGTGGTGGGATCCACTCAAGCTCAGGGGGACTGGGCTGTGAGCTCTCAGCCGCCACCTGGCGCTACCAGCACAGCCTTTGAGAAAGAAGACTCAGAGCGAAGTGAATGAAACCCCTTCATCTCAGGAGGACCACTTGAAGGACTGACGTCACGTCAGCCTTGAGCTCAGCACCGAGGTGAAACAACGACGACACTTCTGGCTTGTCCCTCATGACAAGAGCCCGTCTAAAGGGGGATCCTTAGGCAGCAGCCCAGGCTGAGTGGGTCCGCTGTGCCGTGGCGAGACCATGACGGTGACCGGGCGCCAGGCAGGGAGCTTTGCAGTTAAGCTCCTGCAGCTTGAGAACGTGAGGGGCTGTGGCCGCCAGAGGGCGCGCCCGCGGCGTCCTGAGCTCCAAGGGCCGGTTGTGAACTGCGCCCCAGGGTGCCGGGGTCCTTCCCGGGGGTGGGTCCCTGGGACCCCCACAGCCGCTGCAATCACAGCTCTTCAGACAGGACAGTCTGAGGGTCAGTATCTACCCTCTGGCCCCACAGAGATTCCGATGAAGAAGAGAAGGAGGGAGGGAGGAAAGTAACCTGCGCTGAGCAAGTGTCAGCGAGCGCTCAATGCGTTCACATCACTTATTTCATGTATTAGTTATGAATCAGTCTGAAAATAGAACAGGAGCTGAAATGCAAAGGACACACATGTCATTCCTGGCAGAGACCGTCCAATCAGGAGCCTCCCTGATGTTCCCACTGGGGGGACGGGAGGGGGTCTGCGTGCCACGCCCCCCAGCCCAGGCTTACTTCTTCCGCACGTGGAATTTCCACGTCGGGGAGGCCTCCCCCCACCCCAGTGTGCTGTCCCACCGGCCCTCCACCCCAGACTTGGCTATGCATAGAAAATTGGATCCCGGATCCTAAGACCTCTTGAAATTAAGCATGCGACCGCGACCGTGTCTCTGGGAGCTGGCCGGGTCCTCCCCTCGTCCAGCACCCTCAGGCCCGCGCCCCAAAGCAGCCTGCACCCCTCCTGCGCGACCTTCACCTCTCCCCAGCGCCACTCTCGCTCCCGGGAGCCTCCAAACCCTTCTCTTTCCCATTCTGTCCCTGCCTCGGCCCTTGAACCTGGAGCATGCTTTCATCTCCCTGGCCACGTCTGGCTCCCGCTCGGCCACAACTCCCACTCCAGGACCACGTCTGCAGGGGACTGCAGGGGACTTATCCCAGGTCTCAGCAGTCCCTGGGGCCTCGCTCCTCCCCGAGAACCACGCCCTCACCGCCATCCCAGCCAGAGGGGCCTCCCTGGGGAGAGCTCAACCTTGGGCGCACCATTTGTTTTTCCAGCAGCGGCCACAGGAGGGCGCCCACTCACCTCCCGTCCCGTTTCTCTCCTACCAGGGCAAGGCCATCGGCTAACTCTTGCGCCGCCAGGTATCCCCTACTTCAGGGGCTCACTCAGCCTGCCCTCCCTAGGAGCGTTCCAGGCCTCCCTTGGCCTTGGTGACTGTCCCCGTGTCCCATTCCCTCAGGACCTCGCATGGGCTCCAAATCCATTCACCGGCCATGTGACCTGGGTATGGGACTCCCAACCTGTGGATTCCAGGCTCCTTAACAGGTAAACTGGAGGTGCTCACACCCACAACGCTGAGCGCTATGATGATTCCAGGAGATAACAAATAGAAAAGTCTCTTTGTTCCTTTCCTGAGTGGCAAGAATCTATCTCCAGAATGGGATGGGGTCTGGGACAAGTTCCCCTCCCCCAAAGGACGGTCCCACCCCCGTTCAGAGGATCCCCGCCCCAGACCTGCACAGAAAACCGGAGGTGAACCCCACCTCTCCAGGACTGGGTTCTAGGAGAATCACTTCCTGCTGCCCGGGCTCAGTGGCTTCAAGTTCACCTAACAAGGCCCGGGGACCATTTCAGTGGGTCATTTAAAGCCCAGCTGGATGCAGACTGGCCACAGAAACAACAACAACAACAAAACAGACAGACTTGGTGGTAACCAAGTCCCACGCAGAACACCCACTCGCACCCTTTTCCCCGCTGAAAAAGGTGGTGAATGGGATACTTTGCTGTGGGCCTTCCATGGAGGCATCTCAGGGGCTCTGGCCAAGGAAACCAGCTGCGGCGTCCTCCAAGGCTGCTGTGTGGGAGCCTGGTCCACGGACTCACAGCAGTGAAACACGTCTGTCCTTTTACAGGTCTCTTAAAACCACCTTTCAACCAGCCACGTTTAAGGCTCTGCAGCCATCGGGAAAGCCGACGCCCCTGGTTTTCACGCTTTGTGCTCCGTGTGTGTATCAGAGGCACCGCGGACAGACCAGAACGTGGGTGGGATGTGACGTTCTGGCACTTGCTGCCAAACGTTGCCGACAACGCATAGGTGGGCGTTTAGGAGTGATCTAAACAGCCTGGTGGAGGGGGCCCTGCAGTCACCGGGATTTGGGAACCACACGTTTGCCGTGCGTGGACGCTGCTGGTGGCGCACTCAGTGTGCGTGCCTCCCCCACCCTCCTTTCCTCTTCTGATGCAGAACAGGGCTCTGCCCACCTTCACTCGCTCTTGTGCTTCAAGGGGTTAAGGGGGCTCGTCTCCCCCGAGACCAAGGGGAGAATCCTGACGGGTCCAAGTCAATCACGGGTTCCCAAACGCTTTGTTCGTGATGGGTTTAGATATGGGCATGTGACACGTTTCTGGACAATAAGACATGAAGGGAAGTCTGCTGGGAGACCCCTGGGAAAGCTGTCCTTGACCTCCAAAAGAGACCTTCAGGAGAGATGGCCCCTTCCTGCATCAGGACCTTGTGGTAACCAAATATGATGGCTGGGCCTCCTCCTGCCACCTTGTCACCATGCAGGGACTCCAGCCGAGGACTAGTTCAGACAAACGGACAAGGGCGGAGCCAAGAGACCCACAGAGAAGCAGAACTGGAGCCTGGTGTCCCACCGCGCGCCTATGACACTGGCTGACTTGAGGTTGGCCGTGGAGGGGCGCTGCTCACGTCTGTCTCATGTTCTACACTGTGTAAGAACAGTTTGCTCTCCTCGAGCCACCCTGAAAGGAACACCTTCATGGGTGATGAGTACAGCACCCACCCATGCCGGGGCACACAGAAAACCATCTTATTACCTTCCTTATAGTGGCAGCTAATGCAATGGTAACACTGCGTTCTGTGTTATTTTGTACATGTGAAACATTTTTTTGGTTGCATGTAACAGCCACCCCACTTGAACTAGGCTTAAACACAAATGAGACTGTATTGTAAGGATACAGGCCTGTCGCACAGCGCTCAAAACTTTCAGTGTGGTTTGCTCTCAGTGTGAGAACACTCTGGAATCCAGGTTCCAGATGCCATCAGGCCACCCCCTCTGTACTGTGTGCACTAGGGTCCCCAAAAGGTCACGTCTACCTGGAACCTCAGAATGTGACTTTATTTGGAAATAGGGCTTCTGCAGATGTTAAATTAAGATGTCACACTGGCCTTAATCCAATGGTGTCCCTATAAGAAGACGTACAGGAAGACGGATAGAGAGAGGAGACAGGAGAGAGTGCCGTGTGACGACAGAGGTAGAAACATTGGAGCGACACATCTATAATGCCAAAGATTGCCGAAAGCCACCAAAGCTAGGAGAGACGCCAGGAAGGAATCTCCCCTAGAGCCTCTGGCGGGGGTGTGGCCCTGACCGCACCTTGATTTCAGACTTCTAACCTGCAAGAGCCTTGACAGAATACATTTCTGTTGTTTTAAGCCACCCAGGTTTGTCGCAATTGGTTACGGCAGCCCTTGGAAACAAAGATACCTTCTACTGCGCTTGGTTATATCAGCTTCTCTTTTCTCCCTGGCTACCGACTAACTCCTATCCTCCTTCATCCACCTAGCTGCCAATAGCTTGCAGATGTGACACCTGTCCGTCAAGCTTCCAGAAAGAGAGGCAGTACTTTCTACCTGCCCAAATCGAAGTCTCTGGGAAAGAACTCTAATTGGCCCAGCTTAACTTGGGAGAGAAATCTGGACCAATCAACTGTGGCCACAGGAAAGTGACATAGCATCAGGATGGATGGCAGTTCCCAAAGTAGCCTGTGGATGAGCAAAGGGGGGGTAAAAGAGGAATTTGTAGAGTAACAAGTATTCACTGAAGGTGTCCTTAAGATGTTCCATAAATACTGGCCTCCCCGGGCCATGTTAATCCATCATTTTGTATTTTCATGTACATCTATCAATAAACAATGGCGGGGCGGAGAGAGAGAGAGAGATAAAGAGAGAGAACTGAATCTTAAAAAGCCAGAAAATCTAAATCTAGGCTAACCAACAAAAGACTGGTAATTTGCAAAGTCAGAGAGGATGGACAGCCCTGTAACTGGAAATACTAACGCCACAATTTTAAGTAAATAATTCCATGGTCCTTACCTCATGCTGCCTGGAACAGTGAGTTGATGTCATTCAGCCCGGTGCGGAGGGAGACGTCAAGAAGTGGCCAAATAAAACTGCTTGCTTCAGTCTTTGTCTCTGCAAACATTCTCTCCTTCTGTGTTGCAGTGGGGAAACTGAGGCAGCTTATCAGGGTTTTCAGCAGCGAACCGCCTCTGTCCGATGTCATTGTTCCTGGCAAAGACAAAATCACATGATGAAAACTGAGCAGACGCAGGTAGAGAAATACGCAAACTATGCCCACGTTTGTCTTAGAAATGATCAGCTACTTCTGAATAGAAACGGCCAGCGGAGGTCTTGAGAGGCTGGCTGATTAATATTTCTCCATGGAGAACCCCTGTGACGTGCTGAGAGGTGAGAAGCTGCTATGACATCTCCGCCACTCACCTGGACCCCTGGCTAATAAATTATGCCGATGATGGCTCATTAAACTCCTATGTGCAAATTTCATAATTTCAACTACAGAACCGTTATCACGAATGCTCACGTCTGGCAGCCCACATTGCTTTTAAAGAGCTGGTAGCCAGCCTTGAGGACTGAAGGGGATTTGACAGAGGATGAGAAGAGCCTTAAGCCATTTTGAAAAGCCAGGTTATCCCCCAGGTCTGTCCCTGGACAGACAGCAAGTTTTTTTTATGTTCTGTGCATTTTACTACAGTTAAAAAAGAATACATAAATAAATCACCACGAAGAGCATTATTCGATTCCTGCCCCAACGAGGGCACCGAGGAATGATTCAGAGCATATACTTTAAGAAGACACAGACCTGGGTTCACCTCTGAGTTTCCCGTACATCTGAACATGAACTTGGACACGGTAGAATCTTCAAAAATGTTTCTTAAACCAAAACATACCTTTTTTTTTTTCTTTCCAGTGACTAAATCCTATTGAGCACTGGGCTCCCCCAAAGAATTCTTTGGGCCTCCATCAGGCTGTTCTAACAGCCCCGGAGGGGTTCCCCAGCCTACCTTGCAGTTGGTGACCCGACTGGCCCGTGAATATGTGGGAGGTGCACTTTCCCTGCTCTGTACGTGTGTCCCAGAGAACGCGGAGCGAGGAGGCCGCACCTCTGGTTCAGAAATGAAGAGCAAAGTCACTCCACTGTCATTCAACTTGTCAAGTTTGTTCTCCAAGAAGGTACTTCACACAAAAAGGTAGCAATTAGGTTGGTGCACAAGTAATTGCAGTTTAAAAGGTTAAAAATAACTGCGAAAACCGCAATTACTTTTGGACAATACAATAACATAAAATATAATAACATGTAATATGATAACACTAACACCCAACGCAGACCCAGGTGGGTATTTGGAGCCATCCAGCCCAGTTCTGCAATAGAAGCAGGAATGTCCTCAGCAGCCTATTTGTTTCACATCAGGGACTAGCTGGAATTTACCCCACAGGATGTTTGACACGGAAGGGCCTCCGTGATCACTGAACCTTCCCTCTTGCTTTTAAAAATGGGGAAACTGAGGACAAGCGAGGGTTGAGGAACGTGTTTAACAGAAATAAAAGGTAGAAATGGGAAGGGAACTCAGGCGTCTGAGAACCAAGTCCAGATACCTTTCCACAACAACAAGCTGCCTCGCCAAAATCTAAGTACCTTTTCCGTCTCTACATCATCTCTGCTAAGGAACCCGGCTAATTTTCTCTGTATTGCTTCCGCTGTAACATATGTACTGCCAAAATGAGCATGTATGAGAAAAATATGGTGGTTCAATCCTGGACTCATCGGTATACCCCAGTGTACTAGCACGCATCACATCATTTTATAACATGGACTCTTTGGCCCATCTCGCCATCCGCCTTCAGCAGACTGCAAATTCCTTGACAATGGGGATTGTCTTGTTCCCGGTTCCTAGCACAGCACCTATATAAGGCTGACCTTGGAAAGACGGTAGCCAGACCATGATTGTGCAACTGAGGTGTGTACTGTCTATAATGACAAATATGCATTTCATATCTGAGTCTCAGAAGAAGAGAAGTGTCTGGGGAAATTATGGCACATGCAAGGATCCCACTAAATTGTCAGAGGCATAACAGAATGCTGCAGATGCCTTGTGGCTTTTGGTTTTTCACTTTGTTTTTGTTTTATTGCTTTATAATAAAATTAAATCGTATATATGTCAGGAAGCAGGTGGCTGAATCAAGTATTTTAGCATGTCCCAATTTTTTTTTAAATTTAAGTTTATTGGGCTGACAATTGTTAGTAAAGTTACATAGATTTCAGGTGTACAATTCTGTAATACATCATCTATAAATCCCATTGTGTGTTCACCACCCAGAGTCAGTTCTCCTTCCATCACCATATATTTGATCCCCTTTACCCACATCTACCACCTCCCTCCCCCCTTACCCTCTGGTAGCATGTCCCAAATTTTAAGCATTAGATCTGCTCTATTTTCAAAATTAACTCAATTGTCCACTAATCCTTTATGTGTCGAGAACCTGGGTGGCCCAGCCAAAGAGACACCCATCTGGCAATGAAAAACAATTTCACAATAAGCCAGATCCCTCATTTGTGTTTCTCAAAAACCACGCGGTCCAGAGAAGCCCTTATTAGAAGGACCTTATCTTTCTTCACCAATTTCCTTCATTCTCTGCAGCTACTTCAGTGACTTCTGCACATTCGTGGTTCACGTCTGGATCAAAATGGTAGAGTGACACAACAAATTTATGTCCTCTCCACCGTCAAACCCAGAAAATGGTACTAAATTAATATAAAGGGTATAAGCTTTAATACAAAAGAGAATAAGAGGCGGGACCCCAAGTGACAAGCGATTTCAGCCAAGTTCTGCAACATGATGAGGCCATGGAGAAAGCCACTGAGTGAGCAGAAGTCCCCACCGAGAGGAACGCGGACAGCACTACACTCTGAAAGGATCTCGGCCTGCCTTGCAGACAGGTGGAGAGGCTTGGGGTTCAGAAATGTTTGGGGGATGTGGCATGTGAGGCTGCAATGGAAAATGAAAGATGCACATATGGTCCAAATGGATACATAGCCACTGTCCCTGACCACCCCGCCTCCCACACACATGTGGAAACAGACACCTGGAAGCAATCCATATTCCCTCCAGGCAAACAATCAGACACATTTTTCCTAAAGCAACTGAATGTTCCAGGGAAAAGAACTCCGGGTTCTGGCATTAGGAAGGCCCAGGGTAATGGGCGTTGGCCCTCCTGATCCAGGCAGAGCCTTTCATCAGAGAAGCCCTACCTGTGACCTTCAAAAGGGAGCAATCCCTATGAAGGGGCATTTAGCAACAGGGAACAAAATTACATATGCATTTGTTCTCTGAATAGCAAGTCCATTTCCACGAAGCTATCCAAACAATGTATTTGCAAAACTAAGAAAAAGACAAGCTCACGGCAATTCACTGCAACTGTATATACAACAGCAGAAGATGGGACCTAAATATCATCCATAGAAATGGGTTGAATAAACACTGGTGCATCAAAACAAAGGAGAGTTCTGCAACTATTAAAAAAAAAAAAAAAACGAGAAAGCCGACCTGAAACTTCTCTGAGTTTTTCTCTGTAATAACATTGTTAACCTTGACCCATGAATTATATAGACGTGTGTTAATTCCTACATGTGTGAAGATTTTCTGATTGTTTTTCTGTTATTGATTTCAAGTTTGATTCCATTATGGTCAGAGAACATATTCCATAAGATTTTTCTTTTTCCTTTTTTTTTTTTGTCGTTGTTTATTGAAGTTTGTTTGTTTGTTTATAGCCCAAGATGTAATCCATCTTGATGAATGTTTCATAGGCACTTAAAAAGAATGCATATTCTGTTGTTAGGTGAAGTGTGGATTAGATTCGTGTTTCCCAGGTATCTTTGAGGTTGTTTTGATGACCTATATTTTCCCAGAAAACCAGTACCATTGAGATTCTCAAAATATTGTGTTACACTGTAGTATCTTTATGTGTATGCATGCACTGGTGTTTTTATATGTATACAATATAGACAACTATCTGCAAACAGTATATACTTTATATGATTGGCTTTGTAAGAGTTACCACATATACAAATGTGATCCTACTCTATGTATCCATTTGTGGAGTGCTTTTCTCACTCAACATTTTGTTTCCCAGATGTATCCTTATTGACACATAAAGACAGCTCATTGCTTTTAACTGCTGTGCACTAACCTTTTTTGTGAATAAACAGTAACCGTTTACCTGCTCTCATGCTGCCTTGAGTTATCATTATATCAGGAGCCTGGGTAGAATCTGTAGCAGGACAGTTGGCAGGAGTCTGCCACTTTCTTCTTCCTTCTAGTCTTCTCACCTCTCCCTACACCACCAACCTCTCCTCCCCCTGTTCCCCCCATAAACTCCATATTCCTCCCAGGGACCCCTCTTCTTTTCTGGAATCTCTCCCTGCAATATGTTTCCATGCCAGGTCTTTGTTTACACCTTGAGAAGCTTTCTCTCTTCCTGTTGAATGCCACTCATCCAGCAAAGCCCAGCACAAATGTGGCCTCCAACACTCACTCTTCCCACCCCAATTCTGTCACAGCATTTGATTTGATTCTCTTTGGGGTTCTTACTTGTATTTTGCAGTTTGTGTATTTTCAGCACCATTGGGCACGATCTGTGCTATTTTTAAGGATAAGGACTGATTTATTCACCTCTGTGCTCCATCTCCCTCTGGATCTACTCAACTCCCAGCACTGCGCCTGGAAGAAGCTGAGCATGTGATAAACATTTTGAAGCCAACACACTGTAGCCTCTAAACAACTCCTAGATAGCATTCCCACTTGCTATGCATGGACTCATTTGAGCATAGAACAAAATTCCACAGGGCGTACCCTTTTCCTGGAGAAGCCCTTCTGGAGCCAGAAATCCTGCAGTCCTATCCTGGCTACGCCCCGCACAGCTTCATGGAGGACAGGGAGAGGGCCTGGGGAGTGGAGCCCCACCCCCCACAAACCAGGAGGCATCAGACCCCTAATGGGACAGATTTTTCAGGGGTGGCAAGTGAGAGCTCCAGAGCTCCAGACCCTCCAGCTGGGGAGTTACCAGAGACCACCTCCAAAGTTATGATGGCATCACAAACCATAATTGCAATTGAGCAGCCGACCGCAGGCCAACTGCCTGGGGGGGGGGGACCGGCGGCGGGTCACAAGGTTCATAACACCAGCGTGGGCCAGGGAGCTGGGTCCTATGCAACTGGACCGAGAAACAACGGCTTGAACAGAAGTGGGGGTGGGGGGATAGATAAATACATAAATAAATAAAATGAAAAAAAGAATGTTTAAAATAATAATAATTATTACAGTTAATTGAGCACTTATGACAAGAAACCCAGGGGCTCTCTTTGGCACTTTACAAATATCTAGTCAGAAAGGCAACTGCTAACATTTTTAGGGTTTATTACCTGATAAACCCTAAGGCTTTGGGCTAAGTGTTCTATACAGATTTTTTTTTCTTTTTCTTTTAAATATTTTTCAGCCTTTACTTTTTTTCTTTATTTTTTCCCCTTTCTTCTGCCTCCCCCACTCCAGTTCAAGCTGTTGTTTCTCAGTCTAGTTGTGTAGGATGCAGCCCCCTGGCCCATGCTCGTATTATGAGGCTTGCGCTCCCCCCGGCTGGGGCAGTTGGTCAGCAGCCGTCAGTTGGCTGCTCACAGCAGCTCACAGAGGCTGCCAGCCACTCACAAATATAAACCCCAATTCTTTCCGGCTGTCTGCAAATGCCATTTCCATTCCTTTTTCCTTCCTTTCTTCTTTGTCTTTCTGTCCTTCCTCCTCCCCTTCCTACCCTATTTTTAAACATTATTTTTAATTATTCAAAGAAAAGATGAAAACATTTTTCTAAAAATCCAGACTACTTAGATAGACTATACAACTCCTTTATCCGTCCGCTTCGCCATCCTTATCTGTGCATAGAAATAATTAGTTTTATTTCATTTTTTTAAAGCTTCTAGATTGGTTTTTAAATTATTTTTGTGGGTAAGTGATAGATTCCCATGATGCAGAAATCAAATGACCTCACTGACCAGCGCTACCCCCATCTCTGTCCCCCACCAGCTCAACTACCTTTCCTCAGTCACAGAGGACTTCTTGGGCTCATTTTCTGAATGTCTCCACAGTGTTTCTTCATTGACATGCGTGTATTTACAAGCATGCTAACCTTTCCCACTTTTAGCCCTAAAAGTAGCACCCTATATCCACTGTGTTGCATCATCAACAGTCATTTACTAACCCTTGTTCCACACTGTGTCTTTCCTTCTGGTTTCTGGGAAGGGAGTACAACGCGCCCTGGCCAACGCGTCAAAAAGGAGGCATTTGTTCTGCGATGTTCTCTTATCTTCCTTCCTGCAGCTCATTCCCACCCCCTCTGTTCAGCTCCTCCACAGCTGGCACCACTGGCTGAGGCCGGCACAGCTGAAGCTCTGCCTGGTGTCTGAACATGCCCGCTGCCCCAAAGACCAAGGCACTCACCCCTTCATCCTGTCTACACTGCCAGCCTGCCCTGTGTGGTACAGAAGCTCGAGAATGCTTTCTATAGCCAGTAAGGGTCTAACCTTTGGCTTTTGCATGGTTTAGGGAAAGGGGTTCATGAACATTGCTAGAATGGAGACCCCCGAGTGACCGCAGCTTCTTGGGGTAGAAGGAGCTACAAGGGCAGAAGGGCTTCTTCCTCACACAGTCCCCACACTGCCACCAGGTGAAGGCAGGACCTGCTCTCGCCTCCCACAGACTCTGTCCCTGCCAGGCCCCGCCCTGCTCTGCAGTGTGCACCCAAGGCAGAAGCAGTGACTCACCAGCGACCTTGATCCCAGCTGTTCCCTCAGCATGGCAATCGCCACCCAGCCTATCCCTTGGGAACGGAAGCTGACAAAGCCATGGAGATCTGCCCCAGCCCTGCCCTGGGAGGCCCCACCTGACCAAGGGTTCCATCTTTGGGGAGTTTCATCGAGAACTAAAGTCTTGGATGGTTACCCAACAGGGAGATCAGAACCTACTGACTTGATGGTGGCTCAAACTGCCCCTGAAGCTCCATCCAATCCATTCTGAATTCACTGAATAAATATTTATGGAGAACCTGCTCTGCGCCAGCTATTGTTCTAGGTCTGGAAATGCAGCAACGAGCAAAACAAAGCCCCTGCTCTCATGGAACTTACATTCTGGGAGAGGAGATTGTATTGTCAATGTTTGTGCACTTGTACTGTCAACCAGGAACACCTATAGATAAACGACATGGTTTTATTACTTGTTTCAATGAGGGAGAACACACACCACTGGGGCACCAAGGGGCATCTCGGTACCAGGGTGTTAAAAAGAACCTCTAATAGGATTTGGCTTCACAGGAACTGTTAGAGGTGGGGTAGGAGGGGTGCTTTCAGAAAGCAGGGATGAGTCTATGACAGGATATCTCAATAAATCTCATCTAAAAGGAAGGCAGCCCAGAGAGAGGCCAAAGCTGGAATGAATAAAGAAGCAGCGGTCACTCCTATTAAGAGTGGATGTTTGGCATTTTGTGGTTTGGCCTGTGCTTGTGTTTTGCTGGGTTGAGAAGTGATTATGGAGTGTTGTTCTTTTTGTCTTGACCCACATGGTCCCAGCGTGGCTTTGTCTGAAGCTGGTGTTCTGTGAAATTATTTATGTTCCACAGGAAAACAGCAAGACCTAGCTAAGTGGGCAGGGCCAGCTCTGAGATGTCAGGACTGCTACTGAGTCCATGGGAGGAGAAAGACATCTTCCACAGGACTGCGTATCAGGAGCTCGATGGGCGCGTGTTGAAGGTTCGTGTTCCTAGACATCCAACTGAGACATCAAGTAGGCAGTTGTACCTGTGGGCCTGGAATTCTTGGAGAAGAGGTGGTGTGAGGAACCAAAGATTCAGAGGTGTCTTGGTCCCGGACTTTCCAGAAGTCTCTGGGCAGTGAGGTGGAAAAACAGAGACAAAGGTCATTGTAACACTGGCTGGTGAGGGCTAAGATGGAAGTTAGGCTCCAGGGTCTACAGTAAAGACTGAGACAGATGGCAAAGCAAGCTTCATCGCCTCTTTTCCTTCCAAACCGTATCTAAATTTAGTAACTCAGTCCGCGTTCTTGGTGTGATTTTGTTCCGCTGGTCTGATTTCATTTTCATATACAGAGGGGTTCCAAAAAAATGTACATACATTTTAAGATAACATCCCTTAATGTATACTTTTTTGGGGGCACCTTTGGCACCCCCTGTATTTCAGTACCTAATTTAAGCATTGGAGTAGAGGAGGGGGAAAATGGTAACGTGGACTGGATTTTAGCTGGTTGGCATATAGGACTTCTCAGAGAACCTGAATGGAATAATAAGCAATGGTTGTAAACTTGCTAAGAGTCAATTTTGTGTGTGGAGCTTCATCCAACCAACAATTATGTAAATACTCTAGCTCTAGAAAATTGGCAGGATGCTAGAAATTACAAATGTGATCTGTGTCATTTCTTTAATGGGCCAATTATCGTGACGCCGCCTTCTCCCCATCGAGGGCAGCTTCCCAGCACCATTTGCCAGCTCTTCCCTCGGGCCAAGATGGCTCTTAAAGATCAGAACCCCTGTCAAATATACGGTGATGGAAGGAGAACTGAGTCTGGGTGGTGAACACTCAGTGTGACGCATAGATGATGTATTACAGAATTGTACACCTGAAACCTATGTCACTTTACTAACCATTGTCACCCCAATAAACTTTAAAAAAAGAGTCAAAAAAAAAAAAATGTCAGAACCCCTGTGACTTAAAGGGCTCCAGCTCCGGGCCCAATGGAGACAAACCTACGTGGGCCACTTACGAGGTGCCAGGCCCGTGACATACGTTCTCTTATTTAATATTTACAGTAACCCTACAAGATAGGTTCTAGAATCCTCCTTTCACCTGTACGAATCTGACACTCAAAGAGCCTGAGCCATCTGTGTCCGGTCCTACACGGCCTTTGCGGGTTCCAACCCACACCTCAGGCCGCTTGACTCTGCAGGGCCCTGTCCCCCTCTCCCGATGGCCTCTCCCTAGTATCTCACTGCCTTTTAGTCCTGGAATCTCTGTTGTCCAGTCTACGCAGTCGCCTACCCCTGGGTCTCCTTCCCAGTTTCCACCAGTCAAAATCCTCCCTCTCCTCCCCCCTCCCCCTTACCCCCCCGCATCACCCACCAGCGTGGCCCTTGCTTCCAGGGCCTTCTCCCTGCTCCTGCTTGGCTCTCACAGCACTTAGCACTTTCTATACGTCACCAAGGCTCTCTGCAGCCCTGACCTACCTGAATGGTCCATTTTTGGGAGGAGGGAGAAAAGAAAGGGCCCTTGTTGTGCACGTACTTTGTCGTGGGACTGTCTCTATCATTCCCACAAATGATCCTCTGAGGACTTTCCCCTGCCATGTGTCACATGACGGTCGGAGGCACCAACTCAACGCCAACAGGCATCCTCAACTCGGGCTGCGGCGAAGGACACTTTGGTTGTGGTTGATTCAGTGCAAACAGCTCAAGTGCATGGCTGGGAGCCGGCCTTCTCCTCGCAGAACCGCTCCGAGGCGCCTCTCCTCACAGAACGGCGGAGGCGCCCTGGGGTGAGGTGGCTTTGGGGTGAGATGACCCCCTCCTCACGGCATAGCTGGGAGACAGCCCTAAGGCAGGTGGACCCCTCTTCACAGCTACGCTAGGACGCAACTCAGGTGAGGTCACTCTCTCCGCACAGCATGGCTGGGAGGCGCCCTAGGGTGAGGCAGCTTTTGGGTGAAGCCACCCTCTCACAGCACAGCTGGAAGGCGCCCTCACAGGTGGCCTCAGGTGAGGGCCCGCAGCCGCTGTGCTCCTCAGCCTGGCAAACACAGCCTTTGGTAGACAGGGAACTCACAGAGCCAGAGGGGGCGGATTTGTATACAGAGAGAGATGCCCCAGTCCCTGGTCCCTAATTGCTCCATCCTCACGGGAATGAGGACTCCTACTCCTCCAGTTTGATGAATGCAAAAAGCACTCTCCTGATTGGTCAGAATGGCGCCACTCTGATTGGCCAGTGAAGACAGTTCTGGGGGAGTCTACAGCTGTGCAGTTCCAATTGGATGGGGAAAGTCTCAGTCCTGCTGGTTGAAATAGGATTCCAGGAATTCCTTTATAAAGGTTGGCTCAGTTGGGAGGAACACTATGCAAAGAGTCAGTTCAGTGTAGGAAGCAGGCAGCTCAGGGCTAGCTTCTCCCTGAAGCATGGCTTCCATGACAGACCTGTTTAGACAGGCTGCTGGGCTCTGTTTTTAAATCTAGTAGGTACTTTCTTTCTCCTTTCGCCACGTGAATACAGGTTACAGATGAAGAAACTGGATACACAGCAACCTGCAGTGGAATATAATGCAAACCCAGAAGGCAAGAAGGAGTAATTACAAACCATTCCCTGCCTTGGAGACTAGCACAGCCCAGACGTCCAGTAAAGGTTTGTGGAGTAAATGAATGGATGAATGAATGAATATTTGAAGGTTGACTTACTAAAGGAACTTAGAAATGACAGGAGAGCTACAGTACCGTGAAAAATACATATTCCAAATACAGACAGCATTTGGTTTAGTGGCTACAGAAAATCCCAAACACTGAAACAGGCCCAGAGAAAACCTGCCCTCAACATTTTCACAGCTAAAAGTGCAGCTCCGCAGACCAGGTGCAAAAGAGTCAGATGCAATCTACAAAGCTCCCTTCTTTGGAACACTCTAGAAGACCCGGGTTTTGTTCCCAAACTTCGGCCGCGCGCAGGGGTGGGGGTGGGCGCCTGTCCCTTTAAGAATCTGGTCGAAGTCCTTTTCCTCTCCCTGCCCCGCCCCCTCACGGTACCGGCGCAAGGCGAAGGTACCCACCCCTTTCTCCTCCAGCCTACGGTACTATGGGCTTGGCCGTCCATCCGTCACAGAGGTGCCGCCTATGATTGGCTGCTGGGCTTAGGACGGGAGGCGGGGCTGGAAGGCCCGAGAAACTAGTTTGTTGGTGGCGCCGGGTCTATACCGCGGCGGCAGTGGCTCGGAGGCTGTGGGAAGCCCGGGGAAGGGGAGCGGTGGCGGCGACGGTGGGGCTCGGAGGCTCGCTCGGGTGGCCAGGGGCCTCTGATCGCGGCGGTGGGCCGGGGGAGCGCGGCTGGCGGTGGCGCCCCGAGCGGTGAGTACCGGGGCTGGGCAGGGCTGAGGGCGCAACCTCGGGCCGGTCTAGCCGTGCTCCCGCGGCCGGTGTTGGCACTTGTCACCGCCCCCCCTCCCCCCTCCCCCCGCCCTGCGTGTCTATCCGCTCCCTCCTCCCGCACATACCCTGTGGGAGCCCCCAGCAGAGTGAGCCCTCGCGGGGCCCGCGTCCCCGGAGCTGCACTGGCCACCGCGGGGTCAGGGGTGGGCTTGGAGTCGGGGACAATGGTCGGGAGGGGGGTTACTGTGGTCCGCCACCCTGTCCCCAACGCCGGCTCCTCCCGCCTGCGCGTGCCTGGGGACCCGGCGAGGGTATTGGCTAAGAGCTCTGGGCGAGGGAATGAATTGTTTTGTAAATGGAGGTTGCGCAGCGGGAACAGCAAGTCTTTCCCTGGGGAGTGGTTGATTCATTGAGTCCGCGGACTCTCTTTTTAAAAAATTACTATCGATCCTGGAAAGAGGAGGCTGCCGGTCTTTGAGGATGTGAGCTGCCCCGGCGCTGCGCCCCGGCCGGGCGAAGTCCTCGCTCACTTGACACCGAGGGCCAGATGGCTTCCTGCCTCGTGCAGCGCCAGGGCCGAGGGGTTCACCAGGGAGGTGCCTGCCGCCCCCGTGACCCCGGCCCTTTATGTCCCACCTGACAGGACCCCTTGACCTTGTTTAGAGAGTAGTGGAGCATCAGAGGGACGGTCGTATGCACTCACCCATCGGAGTGGCGGCCACCCTCGCAGGTCCAGGGCAAGCCTCCTCCAGCCGGCTGTCCTCTTCTCCCATCGTGCCCTGGCTCCAGGACCCCACGCACTTGGCCATGACCCCACCCCTCCTTTTCGCCCTCCTAGTCGCTGCGGAAGTTTTTCCTTTGGGGGACTGTGCCCCCAAGGGGCACCAGTTTTTTGTGCTGCTGCTTCAGAGCTCCCACATTTCATTTACATTATCTGTGAGCAAATCAAAGTCTTTACAGAGAGAGACCTGATCAAAGGGGTTGGGGGGATGGGGGCAGACCCAGGCCCCTGCCGGTTTAGTCTGGGCGTTCCAGGGCCCGGCTGGGATGCTCTGAGCTGGGGGGAAAGCTCCCTGAGCTTGGGCCCTCCCTGGTGAGGCAGGACAGAGAAGCCAGGTGTCTGGGCCTTTACGTTTCACTCTGGAGATGGGACAGAGGGAGAGAGGCAGGAACCCCATTTTCTTCTTAGGGACCAGACTCTGGTGGCTGATTTGAGTCGGGCCTTTTGGGACCCTGGGCCTCCATCTCCGTTCATAGGTGGCTCTGATGCTCCATGGGCCCAGGTGTGTTGTTAGGATTCCTAGGGGATGTTGGTGAAGGCTAGCATTTGGGGCCTGGGGAGGAGTAGGACACAAGGTCCACCCCCACACCCCCCACCCCGCCTGCCCCGAGGCAGATTTGGTGTCCTTTTAAGACCTGGCATCCTTGGGTCCTCAAGTGGTGCCTGTGGAGGTTGATGGAGTCAGTTTTCTTTCAGGCCCGGCAGCTATTTCCGACTCAGTCATTGTCAGGAAGTGATTCCTGGGAGGTTGTTAAAAGGAAGGTGGAGAAACATGATAGAAAGCTTCGCCCTGGGGCTCAGGCTGCATCCAGATCTGTTTGTGGTGCAGCGAGAGGAGCTGTGGGCGAGTCGGTACCCCAGTGCCCCTTAATTGCATTTGAAACTTGCCGGCTCTGTGTAGGGAGAGGAGAGCAGGAAGAGAAGAGGAAGGCCTGGCGGGCCTACGCTGCAGCGAACGAGGCTTGGTTCTTCCCATCTATCACCATGATGTGCAGAGGGCATTCTTCAGGGGCAGTTTGTTCATTCATACATTGATGGTTTTCAGGGCCTTGATTGGGCCCCTGCTTTCAGGGGAGGGTGTGCTGGCACCTGGAGTAGGGGCCCTGGCACATGGAGGTGTGGGAGCTGAGGGGACACAGGCGATGCCTAGGTGGCGAAGGCTTCTGGAGAAAGGACGCCTTAATGGGGTAAAGATGAGAAAGGCACGTCAGAGTCTAGATTCCAGGCCCTGGGTGGCCGCCTTCTCCCACCACCCACTCACATTTCTCCCAGAGGCAAATTCATTGCCGACCTTAAGGCAGGTGCAGGTTGAGGTCAGAGATAATGCAGGTAGGAGCCTGGAAAGGTTCCCTGGGAACTACGGTGGCCTGGCCTGTGGCGTCAGCGTTCCCGGGAATCCCCAGAAAGATGGATGGCTTTTAGATGCAGGCTTTCCGCTCAAGGTCTCCTGGGAGAACCCACCTCACCCGCCCCAAAGACCAGCCCTTGGCCTGAGCCCTTAGTTCCTCCGGACCAGACCAGCCCCACGCGAGGGTGTGGCCTGGCCAGGGTCGGGGCAGGCTGGGCTGCGCTGGCGGGAGAAAACGAGTGGCCAGACTCCAGCAAATGAATTGGCTGATTGAGGTGCTGGTTTTCATCTAATGTGGTCAATTTCATAATTGAATTGCCTTAGGCAGCCAGGACTGTTAAAGCGTATTCCCAGCCACAAAACACTTAGTTGGGATAAGTGGGGGCAGGGAGCAGGGTGGGGGTCCGTGGAGAAGAATGTGGGCATCCCCAGCTGTTACTCCCAGCTCCCCAGTAGGGCTTTCCCCTTACTTGTCTGAGTCTGTCCCCAGGTGAGGGAAGTCAGCCAGTGTGCACCGCAGGATCCAACCCCTTTCCTGGACCACCAGGCCCCAGAGTGCCGTTGCCCCCATCCCAGTCTGAAGGTAGCTCAGGCTGTCGCTTTCAGGCACTCACCTTGCTGGACTGAATCCCCACCCTTTGGCTGTAAGGGGGGTGGGGGGTGGGGGTGCTGTGGGGATGGGAGACAGAGAAAGTTCTTGGGCATAAGGTCAGGGGAAAGGATGTGGGCTTGGGAGCTGGATGTGGGTTCAGACGCTGCCCGTGTGTCCGATCAGCCCACCCCGGGAGGCCTCAGCCTCCTCCACCCACCGCTGCTGCGGCTTCCTCTGGCGCCAATAGACTCTGTTCTTTCTTACGCTAAACCTTTCCTTCCAAGCCCTGTGTCAGTGCTCTTCTGGGTGAAAAAGAGTAGGCATTTTGACCTGTTCGTAAAAGTGCCAGCTCTGTGGTCTCACAAATCCAGTATAGTTGGGAAATTTCGCAGTATTTTCTGCAGATACATAAAAATCTTCCCAGCCTTCCCTCCTCCCCCATCCCCAATGGTCTCCTGCACCCCTGGGTCGTACACAGAGTCTGGATGAGGCTTTCTGGATCATACCTTGTTTCAGGGTAGCAGAGGCCCAAAGGCCAGCTCCACTGCTTCACCATCCCCCCGTTGGAACTGTCATACCTGGAACCTGTGGGCAAAAAGAACATGGAAGTAGGTGTCTGGGAGTCTTGCTCTGCCCCTACCTGGCTGGTGACTCCATGTAGGTCCCCTTATTGTTATGGGTCTCAATTTGCTCTTCTGTAAAATGGGTGGATGTTCTTCTGTACAGTGCTTCTATCAAATGTTTTGCTTTAAAACCTCAAAAGTTCTTGCAGCTTGAGTTATTTGCTTAGCCCTGTGGGCAGGAACAGTTTGAGAAGCAGGCAGTGTAGAGGGGCCCAATTAGAAGTCAGCAGTCTAGGATTCTAGTTCCAACTCTGCCTCTGGGGTGTGCTGTGGGGCTTGGACAAGTCATTGTCCCTCCCGGGGCCCTAATCTTCTCCACCTGGAGAGTGAGAGGCGTGCCGCAGTCCAGCTCCCAGTTTCTGTACCTTTCTTGGTGAGTGGAAACTGAGATAGACTTTACCTATAACTCCAGGCGGACGGGACTGTCCTTCCTTGAGCCTCTCCCAGTTCCCTGCCTCTGTCCACTACGTGTGGGGCCCACATGTGAAGGGTCTGCAGGCAGAAGGTATGCCGTGGATGAAGGGCTGGTGACGCCACAGGATGGGGTCAAGGAAGAACCAAGCTGGGCCTAACGTAAGGTGCTGTGTGGTGGCTCATTTTCCCACATGCTCCAGCTGGTCCTGGGGAGGGAGCTGGGCAGCAGGTGTGGGAGCACTCAAGGTAATCCCCCTCCCCACCCCGCTCCTACCCCAGACCAGATGGAGTGGGCCCTAGTCTGTGCAGTGTCTCCTGGGCATAGATGCCAGGGCCACTTCCAATAAGAGACATGGACAGAGAGCTCCCGGGAGCAAGAGGGATCATGAAGGGACCCAGGAGATTGCAGGGCTCCTTGCCTCCCGCTCACTAGGCAAGACCAGCAGGACGGCTCCTCCCATCAGGGGGTGGGTACTGAGCCGGTCTTGGGAGAATGCCTGCGGCTGCCAGAGGGGGGACAACATTCCCCATGGTGTCGCTCCCCACAGGACACCCGATTTGTCAGAGGAGGATGCGGGGATAGGATGGAAACAAAAAGCCTTGCTCATTTTCTACCTGTTCCCATTGGGGCACCAAGGAAAAGCTGACCACAGATCAATCGAGCATAGATGGAATTAATTTCCTAATTAAGAGAAGCTTTGCTCCTTCAAACCCCAGGACGAGCTGCCTGCCAGGTTTGTAGTGGGCCAGGCCCGATTTGTCTGGGCAGGAGTGAGGGCCACGAGATGGAGGAGCTCTTTTACTAGAAAGCCACCGCGATGGCATCCAACAGTCAGAGTTCCACAGCTGCTGCGTCCTAGCTGGGCTTGTGAGACCCTGGATCCAAATGCCGCCCCTGGATCCAGTGCTTGCACCGTGACGTGGTGGGAGCTCAGTGCTCCGAAGGCACTCAGAACAGTGCCTAGTACTCTGTACTCAGTAAGTACTCAGTGCCTAGTACTCTGTACTCAGTAAGTACTCTGTACTCTGTACTCATGTTTAGTAGTGTTGTTGTCATTGCCATTCATCTGGGCTACTTCTATATCTGACAGTTATAGAAATAGTGGGACATGTGGTAGGATGGCACTTCTGGTGCTCTCGTGGGTGAATGAAGTCATGTGACTGTTTCGGCCAATGAGATGGGAGCAGACGTGATGGGTGTCCTTGTAGGCCAAGCACTGAATTGTCAGCGCCACACTTTCCAGAGTGCTCTCATTTTCCTTTGGCATGGTGTCTGCTCTGTCATCTGGGTCCCCAGGAGTGACAGTGATGAGATAAGCACTCCCCCCACTCACCACCACCAAGGGAACCACAATGCATGTAGTATGAGCAAGAAAAAAATGTCTATCCTCTAAAGCCACTGAGATTTGGGGATGTTTGTTGCTGCAGCATAACCTTGCGCAGTCTGACTGCTTATCAGGCTTGGTTGTGAGGCTGGAATCTTCCACATGAGATGCCCACCACAGTACGGGCCCAGGGTAGTCACGTGTTTCATCTGGCTCCCGTCCTGACCAAAATTCCCCACTGACGGTTTGCAGCAAGGGTTGCTTCATCGTTCAGTAGGGTTTCGCAGGCTCTGACCCCTTCCCTCCTGTGCATGCCTTGTCTGGGCAAGCAGAGCCTGCCCTGTGGGTCAGGCCAGCAGTCTGAACCCCTCCTCTAGGATGACACGTCCACACGGGGGAGCTGGCAGTGATCTCCACGGCATCTATCAACTTGCAACACTAGCTCTGGCTCCCCAACCACCGGAGGCTGCAGTCAGCCTGGGGCTTGGCTATCAATCATGGAAGCTCAAGTGACCGCCCTTGGTCAAGTGTGCGTACCACTTGGGTGCATCACATAAAAAGGCCGGAAGGTGTGGAGAAGGCCCTGAAGCATTTGCCTGCCCTTCCGGGCCTGTTGGGACCCTCCTGCCCCGGCCAGGCGTTGGCTGCAGGCAGATGTGCAGGCCACGCGTACCGTAACCTCAAGAGTCACTGCCCAGCTGGGAGTGAGAGAGAGAGAGAGAGAGAGAGAGAGAGAGACGTTTGAGGGTATGTTGGCACTGTTGATCAAGACCTGAGCACAGCAGAAGGAAACCAGATTGTCTCACGATCTGGGTGTGGAAGGAGTTGGGATTCTGCCCTGTGAGGTGAGCTCAGGAGGAGGGGCTGACCTGCCAGCTGGCCCTCAGGACGAGCTGTCCAATAAAGAGACATTTTGGTCCTGCCTGAAGAGGAACCCCATTAATCACCAAGCAGTGCATGAAGCAACACCTCACCATTCCCCGAGCCTCACTCTGTTCTTGAACCGCCCATTCCCTGCAGGAGAGATGGGGGTTCAGGTGAGGATGGGGTGAGGCTGAGGGCTGGGGTGGGGCCAGGTGGCATCCAGCGGACGAGCCACATGAGAGCAGAAGGTGTGAGTTACACAATTCTCGTGACTGTACCGCAGGTTTGACATCTTTCCCAATAAAAGGCTGGAAAACAAAATCAAAATAAATACACAGCAATTCTAACCTGTGGAATTTTTAAATTAAAAACATGGTATGTATAATTTCTGAATAAATATACAAATGTTTTTAGAGAAAGAGCCCTTGGACGGCAGAAACATGGAGAGAAAGGACCCATTGTCTGATAATTCACTCCTATCTGGACTGATCTGTGGCTCTGATTCAGTTACAGTGGTCATACTAATTTTCCTTTCAATTAACAATTAGATTTGTCTGCTTAATAAGGCTGCTTAGTTTGTTTTCCACTTGAAAACTGGAAGGATGGATCCCCTGCAGCCTGTGGGCTCCCAGACACGGGGGTGGGGACATGTATTGGAGCCGCAGCGTCACGTGTGTCCGCTCGGATCCCCTCCTGGCTACAGCTGATGGAGCGCTCAGCCTGGTGTGCCCTGTGTGACGGAAGTGCCCGAGTGCTTCGTTATGACAGCACGGGAGCAGCCCAGATCCGCGGGGCTTGCCAAAATCCTTCAGTGTTTTTCCTGATTATAAAAATACTACATGCTCGTGAGCAAATCATTAGAAATGAGTAGACACTGAAAGTCCTTCTTCAAAGTGGAGGTTAGGGATGGAGCCAGGGTCGGAATGTCTGCTGTGTTCTTTCCTCAGTGACAGTGACAATCACAGCAGCGACAAGAGTAGAACAGCTGACCAAGGAGGCAGGATAGGCCCAGGCTGTTCTAAACGCTTATCGCTGATTGTCTCATTGGATTCTCACAACCACCCTATAAATAGTGATCGTTTTCATGATCACTTTATGGTTGGGGAAAAAAAAAGATCCAGAGAGGGGAATTAACTTTCCCAAGGTCACACAGTACGGGTTGAGCTGTCTTCAGAGACACTGAAGAACTTGGAGCTTTCCTCAGGGCTGCTTTGCACAGTCCAGACAGTATAGCTGAGGCAGAATACCTGAGAGAAACAGCCTCAAATACTTGCTGACTCTCCCCTCCCCTGGCCTCTCCCCTGCCTTGTTCACATGTTACCTTTTGTGTTATGCATGTACGTCGCACAGTCCAAGAGGTAAAACTGTGCCATCTTGGCTTTGTTTTAAAGCCCTCAGCATAGCCTGCAGGTGCTCATTTGTGTCAGGCTTTTAGATGGGGTGATCTGTGACCTTTGTGGTCTCTGGGGACCTAGGTCTGGGGCCCACCTGCCGTGGTTGGAATATCCGAGCGAGTTCTTCACTCACCTGGGCTCAGCTGGCCAGGACAGTGGGGAGGCCTGGCAGTGCCGTCATCCACGTGCAGGGTTGAGCCTCCTCACAGCATGGCAGCCTCAGGATGTGGTTTCACCCAACACGGCTCGCTTCCCCTCGAGGGTGAGGACAGGAAGTGGAAGCTGATCTCTGAAGGCCTGGGCCCAGAAACGGCACAGTGTTGCTTCGGCCGTCTTTGGTCAGTCACGGTGCGGTCACAGAACCTGCTCAGATTCAAGGGGAGGGGACACAGACCCTGTCTCAATGGGACGCTGTCACAGAATTTGTGGCCTCCTGTGATTGCATCCCTGCCTGTCACCCTCGCCTTTCTCTTCCCCGGATGGGCCACCTCGCTTCTGCCCGGTCTTTGCACTTACTGTTCCTCCACCTGGAGCCCTCCTGTCCCCATCGTCACCTCCTGGCTCCGGCTGATCACTCAGGTCCAGGTCACACGTCCCCTTCTTGAGCCTACATGAGCCCACTAGCTTCTTGTCACACTCTGGCCTGTTGTTGTTTTAATTTCTTTGTAGAACTTCCATGAAGTGATAATGTCCTGTTCACTGTTTTTTTTGCCCTCATCACTAGTCTGTACCCCAATACCACCAACCCCAGAGTGCACCCTGTGGGGGCAGGTACCTCGTCTCTGTCCGTCACTGTGTCCCGTGCTGACACCTGACATGTGGGAATTGTTCGGGAAACTTAGGGTGAATGAGTGACTGGGGACCACTTTACCTGAAACCCGCCAGCTGGGCCCTGGGCCTTTTCTGTTCCCTCTGGCCTCCGGTGAACTATGGACTTGGTATCGTCATCTTGAGGGTCGCTGACTCCTGGCTGGAGGAAGGCGGGGGTGGGGTGTCAGTGCTGCAGCCCAAGGGCGACAGCGAAAGCAGCAGTGATCGCCTCGGGTGCATTTTCCTCAGATCCAAGGCCTTTCACTTTTAGTGGCTGGAATCTTTGGAAAGCAAGGGAGTTTTTTCTGAAGGTCTTATCCCTTAGCTACTTTGTTTCCTTGTGCATTTAGTTACCTTTCCAGGAGTGGTGAGGGAAGTGAGCTGGGCACGTTTGGTGCCTTTAACCACTTCTTTGCAGGTGAGGATGGCAGCGTGGGGCGGAAGTGGTGTCCGAGGTCCATCAGTGCCCCTTTGCAGGATGACGAATTGCCAGTCTGAGCATGGCAGGCAGTATCGTGCAGTTATAGTCTGTGCCTTAAATGCATAAAGCCAGGACACTGCTTAGGCAGTCAAAACAGTTCTGCTATGTACAGCCTGATTTCTTGCCGCCCCTCCCATAAAGGCAGGGCCGAGAGGCTGCACAGACCTGCCTTTGCACACACTCGAATGCTCACCCCCATGTCCGGGAACCTGTCCCACACGCCTCGTATCCTGCAGCCCCTGCACAGGGCTGAGTGGGCAGTAACTGATAACTACACACTCGTGAAACCCGTTCCCCTTGGTGTCTGGGTGGCCTCCCTGGAGGTGGAAAGGGTGGAGGGACCCACCCAACAAGACCCCTTGTCAAGGTGAGCAGCCCCTGGTCCCAAACCTGGGAACTCGTGTCCCAGTGAGTCCTTGCACTAGATGCGACTCGTGATGGCCAGTGACAGAAACCCCCCTCAAACAGGCACAAAGGAAGGCTAGGGCCGGACGGGCTCCGGTTCAGCAGGGACCAGGGGCCCTGCTCTGCCTCCTCGAGGCCGCACTGCCCGCCTTGGGCAGTGCGGCTGCCATCGCTGCCACGCCGGCCTTGGTCCTGTCCTGTCGGCAGCCCTGAATTCAGCCTGCTTCATGCCCCGCAGTTCAGGAAACATGGTGGATACAGTCTCCTTGGCCTGTCGTGGGTGTCACGCCCCTCACGGTGGCCAGGAGGATGGCACGGCTGATGGCAGGCCTGGGTCACGTCCAGGCAACCCCTGCGGCCCAGGGATGTGCAGATTGGCCGGCCAGGGCCAGACGCCCAGCCTGGATCCCAGGTGAACCGGCTGGAGTGGAGGCGGGTGGTTGCTGGGAACTGTCAGGTGTCACTGCAAGCAGGAGGGAGCGTCGTGCTGGCTCACAGGAAACAGTGTCACCACACAGGCCATTGTTGCAGCCACTGTCTCTGCTGTCGTCATCTCTGAGTCTGGAAGGCAGCTGCGCGAGCACTCCAGTTAGATGCCCTCGGCACAGAGGTGCCCAGGCTGGCTGCCATGTGGGGTGGGGACCTGCTGGGTGTGGTGCTGGCTCTCCTTTGCCTGTGCGGGGAGTTTGCGTCAGCAGGCAGGCATCTTGGTGCTGAGCAAGACGCCAGTCAGTGCTGGCCCTTGGCTGCCCAGGCAGCACTGGCCTTGAGAGGTCAGCACTAGACTTCATTCGCAGGGCAAACGTGGCTGCGGTGTACGGGCTTGCCCTGCTGTCCTGCACTTGCTCAGTCTTGGTCCTGCTTTGTCCCGCCCTTACCCTCTTCAGAGAGAGTCCCCACCTAGATCGCTTGCAGGGCGACCCTGTCAGCAACACCCCAGAGTGGAGGCGGGGTCCAGCTCATACCCCACAGCAGCGGTGCCAGCTGCCTCCAGCGTGGACCTGGGACCCCCAAGGGGGCCGGGAGGGAGGGAAGCGTACTGCACACAGCCAGAAATCCCAACAGGCCTCCGCCTGACCGGCTCAGTATACGTCCACGTGTGACCATGCAGGAAATGCAGGGTCTGCTCTGGCCGGCCCTGGGGCCAGGTCCTGTGGGCAGCCATGGAGTCCCCTGCCCCAGGAGCGGGTGTAATCAGGAGTGGGTCCTGATTACACAGCTGTGGTTAGGGGAGCAAAGAGCTGCCGTTCCTTCCCGGGGCTGTCTGTGAAAAAGAATCCAAGGGAGCTTGGCACCACAGACGGGTATCCAAGCCCAAGCCTTCAGGGCCGCATTCAGCTCAGGCTCAGAAACGGCCTGGCTCCCTGGCCAGGCGTGGGGTGGGGAGAAGGCAGGTGCAGTGAGGTGCTCAGCGACCCAGAGCAGGTGGGACCCGTGAAAATGCAGGTGCTCGAGAAGGGAACTGAGGCCCAGCCTGTGTCAGAGCCCTATCCTGGGAGCCGTCCCCCAGCGTGGCTCAGACTAGAGGCCACCTGGTGAACAGCTTGGGCACGGTGGTGACGGCTGGATGGAGTCACCCAGTGAACGGCGGTGACATTTTGGAAAGTGTCGGGTGATTGAGTGACAGAGCTGGCATGAGGATTTAGCAATCACAAGCAAGATTTGCGGAAACGTGTTGCAGGGTCCGGAATTCAGATGGGGCAATTCAGGTCTGTGGGGGGAGCGTCCTGTGGGCCAGGCTCAGAGGTCGTGCCCTGTGTATGACTGCCAGTGAGGGACGCGCAGAGGCCTGCACAGGACAGAAGGGAAAACGAGCAGGGGAGAGGGGAGAGGCCCCGGGGCCGGTGGTGGAGGCCATGTGCACAGCCTGGCCCTGGGGTCCAGCGCTCCCCCTCCTGCTGGCTGCACACACCACCCCCACCCCTGGGGGCCAGAACAGCGAGGCCGCGCGGGCCCGGGAGCAGGGCCTTTGCCCAGGCAGCTCTGATCACGTCAGCTTGTGGCTTCCCTGGGTCGTTGCCAGGGAAGGAGTGCGAGACCGAGCCAGAGAACAGAGCACACAAGCAATGCACTCGGAATGGCTTCCTTCCTGTATCCTTCCTGTACCAGGGCGCTGCTTAAGGAGAAAACTGACCTGGAGCGGGGGGGAGTCACATACTTTCGAAAATTAAAAATGAAAAAGGTTTCTGGGGTTTTTTGTTGTTGCTGCCTCTTTACCAGCAGGAGGAAAGCAGCACAGACTCTTGGGGTCGGAAGACTGATTTCAATTTTTTTTTTTTTTTTTAAGCAATCTTTGCTTTTTTTTCCTAATTGGGAAGCAGCCATGGTCATTGGGTACATGTTGCTTTCACGCTGCAATGGCATAGTTGACCCTTTTAAGGAGGGCGCAGCTCACAATGGCCCATGCGGGGATCGAACAGGCAACCTGGCTATTATCCGCACCAAGCTCTAACCAACTGACATAACCGGCCACCCCCTCAGTTTGCTTTTTGGCCACTTTTTCTCAAAACGTGTAGTTTCGCTTGGCAATTAGCTGAGCCTTACTTCCACAGCACGGCCACGTGTCGTGGGTGTGCCATTGATCCAAGTTTAATTAAAGTACTTTGGAATCCTCCATATTCACATGGGTGATGAAACTGTCTGTCTCCTTGCAGGGACCAGCACTCTGAGCCCGGCCCTGGGCCGGGCAGAGGGGGGCAGATGAGGGAGGAGGGGAGATCCCCAGAAGCCTAGAGGCTCCCATCAGTGGCCGCAGGGTTTCTGCTGCTTTGGCTGAGGCGGACGCTGGATTGCTTAAGTGTTCTGTGTGTTCTGCTGTCACCGGGACCTTTGTCTTGGCTTCTGTTGGGACCTTGCAGTTGAGCAGGTGTCCTGTGGGGGAGCCACTGGTCAGCCGGCCTCGCTCATCCCAGCCGGGTCAGGAGGCCTCTGGATGTTGAGAACATGTCTACACTGAGCGCTTGGGCTGTGACAGCAGCTCTTGAGGATCTTTCCAAGGAAAGGGGTAAAGGGGGTCTGGCCAGCGCTGCTGGAGCCCAGCTCAGGACAGGGCCCGTTGGGAGCACAGGGGTGTAAGGCTCAGCTTGGGGTGTGGGGGTCCCTGGGAACGTTGTTTCAAGTCTCCCGGCAGGAATCAGTCTCCTTGGGCCAACGGAGGGTGGCGACTGGGCCCGGGACTGGACAGGCCACGTGGGAATCCTGTTCCGGCCTCTGTGCAGCCGCTGTGCCTCGCTGAGCCGTGGCTTCCCTCCATACGGAATGGCGCGACCAGAGCAGCGTCCCCAGGGGCTGGAACGCAATTGAGGGCCCTGCTCCTTAGTGCTGCCGGCTGAATCAGGCTACTGACGTCATTTGCACAGTCTCCTAACCTCTGGAGGCAGCACAGCTTGAGCTCGCCCAGGGGTGGCTCATAAACAGGCCAAAGACGTTTGGTTCCAGAGTAGATCCAGGCTCAGGAGAACAAAACCAGTTTCCAAAGGGCAGGGGTGAGAGCCAGCCTCTGCCGCCCTTATCCCTGGCGACAGAGGAGGGGTGGGAGGGGCAGAGCTGAGCAGAGGAGGGGTGGGAGGGGCAGGGCCGGGAGGCCGGGTGGCGCGTCCCCCCCAGGGCACTGCGTCAGCAGCGGCCCCTCACCTGTGGCCTCGCCCCCCGCAGGTTGGCTCAGCATGTCGGTCAGCGTCCACGAGACCCGCAAGTCGCGGGGCAGCACGGGGTCCATGAACATCAAGCTCTTCCACAAGGCGTCTCACCCCGACTGCGTCCTGGCGCATCTCAACACGCTGCGTAAGCACCGCAGGTTCACGGACGTCACGCTCTGGGCCGGCGAGCGCGCCTTCCCCTGCCACCGCGCGGTGCTCGCCGCCTCCAGCCGCTACTTCGAGGCCATGTTCAGCCACGGCCTGCGGGAGAGCCGGGACGACACGGTCAACTTCCAGGACAACCTGCATCCCGAGGTGCTGGAGCTGCTGCTGGATTTCGCCTACTCGTCCCGCATCGTCATCAACGAGGAGAACGCCGAGTCGCTGCTGGAGGCGGGCGACATGCTGCAGTTCCACGACGTGCGGGACGCGGCCGCCGAGTTCCTGGAGAAGAACCTCTTCCCGTCCAACTGCCTGGGCATGATGCTGCTGTCGGACGCGCACCAGTGCCGCCGGCTGTACGAGCTGTCGTGGCGCATGTGCCTGGTGCACTTCGAGACGGTGCGGCAGAGCGACGACTTCAACAGCCTGTCCAAGGACACGCTGCTGGACCTCATCTCCAGCGACGAGCTGGAGACGGAGGACGAGCGCGTGGTGTTCGAGGCCCTCCTGCAGTGGGTGAAGCACGACCTCGAGGGGCGCAGGGCCCACCTGCCCGAGCTCCTGCGGAGCGTGCGGCTGGCCCTGCTGCCGTCCGACTGCCTGACGGAGGCCGTGTCCGGCGAGGCCCTGCTCATGGCGGACGAGCGCACCAAGCTCATCGTGGACGAGGCGCTGCGCTGCAAGACCAAGATCCTGCAGAACGACGGCGTGGTCACCAGCCCCTGCGCCCGGCCGCGCAAGGCAGGCCACACGCTGCTCATCCTGGGTGGCCAGACCTTCATGTGCGACAAGATCTATCAGGTGGACCACAAGGCCAAGGAGATCATCCCCAAGGCGGACCTGCCCAGTCCCCGGAAGGAGTTCAGCGCCTCCGCCATCGGCTGCAAGGTCTACGTGACGGGCGGCAGGGGCTCCGAGAACGGGGTGTCCAAGGACGTGTGGGTGTACGACACGGTCCACGAGGAGTGGTCCAAGGCGGCGCCCATGCTGATCGCGCGCTTCGGCCACGGCTCCGCCGAGCTGGAGAACTGCCTCTATGTGGTCGGGGGACACACGTCCCTGGCCGGCGTCTTCCCGGCCTCCCCATCCGTGTCCCTGAAGCAGGTGGAGAAGTACGACCCCGGCGCTAACAAGTGGACCATGGTGGCTCCGCTGAGGGACGGCGTCAGCAACGCCGCGGTGGTGAGCGCCAAGCTGAAGCTCTTCGTCTTCGGAGGGACCAGCATCCACCGGGACATGGTGTCCAAGGTGCAGTGCTACGACCCCGCGGAGAACCGCTGGACCATCAAGGCCGAGTGTCCCCAGCCGTGGCGGTACACGGCGGCTGCCGTGCTGGGCAGCCAGATCTTCATCATGGGAGGGGACACGGAGTTCACGGCCGCCTCCGCCTACCGCTTTGACTGCGAGACCAACCAGTGGACGCGGGTCGGGGACATGACCGCCAAGCGCATGTCCTGCCACGCGCTGGCCTCGGGCAACAAGCTCTACGTGGTCGGGGGCTACTTTGGGACCCAGAGGTGTAAGACCCTGGACTGCTATGACCCCACTGCAGACACGTGGAGCTGCATCACCACCGTGCCCTACTCACTCATCCCCACGGCCTTCGTCAGCACCTGGAAGCACCTGCCCGCCTGAGGAACACCTGCAGAGCCAGGTGAGCCCCCGGTCCCCCAGCCCGTCCCCACGCTGCATAAGAGGTGTCTTCCAGGGAAGGCCGGGTGGGACCGCAGGTGACCAGACGGTGGGGCTCTGGGACCCCTTTCCAGCCGTGGAGCCAAAGCCTGGCTCTGCCCCTTACTTGTAGTTGACCTTGAGCAAAGCAGGTCACCCCTGTGCCAAATGGGGAGACAGTCTTAGACAGGTGCGGTACTCCCCAGACGTGGCTGCACGTCAGAATGGTCCAGGTGCCTTTGACAATTCTGTGTGGAGTTTGGGCCACCCTGCCACATCTAAAGGTACAGCCTCCGCACAAGTGGCCTCACTTCTGAGACCGACTGCAGTTGTAGGGGCCTCCCAGAATGCCCTGGGGCTGTTATGTTCACAATTATAGTTCATTTCAGGAAAAGGATACAGATTAAGATCAGCCAGATTTTGGGGGGTGGGGGAGTCCCTGCGTAAAGCATCCATGTCCTCTCCCCATAACGTCAGGACAGCATTACTCTCCCGGCACCGAGTGACGAAATGCACAGAATATTGCCAACCAGGGAGCTCTCTCAAGCCTCCACGTCCAGCCTTTCTGTCCAGACCCCAGCACACAGGTGACTGCTTGATCACCCACGTGATTACTCTCAGCCCCCAGGTCAACTGGTACAGCATGACCCAGAACCCCAAGCCTAGGTCACCTGTACGTCCCCACGCCTACCATAAGCAAACACACGCCTATCAAGTGTGACACAGATCACCTCCTAGAAGCTGGGGCAAAGGCCAGACCTCTGGACAAGGCCAGGGCCAAATTCTTTACCACACAAATGCTCAAGCCCAGGCCACACCCTGAGGCCAACTGAGGCAGGGCCTCTGAAGCCCACGGGACTCCAGTGTGCCGCCAAGGTGAGACTCCCCCTCGGCCCCCTGACTCTGGGGGTCCTGGAGGAACAAGAGGAAGATGGATGCTCCAGGGTGAGGCAGGTGCTAGGGCCCTGGGACCAGGTAAGCCTCGGACCGTGTTGCCTCTTTACATCCTGGATGAAAAGACGCGGGTTTAGTGGCGAGCTCGGCCTGGGTGCAGAGGGCTCCCTTCCCTTCCGGAGCCACCACGAGACTTCCTTGGGCGAGCGGGAGACGACATGTGTCAGTGTGGGCCTGCTTCTCTGTCCCTCCGCAGGCTCTGTGTGCTGCTTCCCGCCCCACGGCTGCAGCCCCACTGGCAGAGTGGCCTTGACTCTCCGTCCAGCACAGCGGGAAGCTCCGCCGGCCCCGGGCCAGCACGAAATGCTCCGCCAGCTCCGTGAGCCTTGGACTTGGGGGCTGGGCTGAGTTTTAGACAAGAGAAGAGAAGCTGCCTCCGCGCTGTGTGCGCCCAAGGATTTTTCTTTGCAGAGGTTTGCGGCCTCTGGAGAGGACCTTCCACAGGTGTGGACAGACCCCAGGCCTCTCGGACTCCGGGAGGACACGTATGCAGAGCTTTGAGGCCACTTGTTTCGCCAAGTCCGGAGCTGGGACTGGAGGGGTGGGCAGCTCGGGCACCGATGGCACAGCCTCGGACTAGGGCTTCTTGTCAGTATTGTCACCCCGCAGAGGACGTCCCTGGCCTCGGGGACATGGGCTCCGTCAGCACTGAGAGCAGAAGGTGCCAGAGAAAACGGAGGACACATTTATAAGGGGCAGAAACCTGGAGGGTGACCTGGCGACACACACGGCTTCATTGGCAGATGACACCCAGACCCCCAGGACTACAAGAGGACGCCTCCTCTGGGCCCCTCCCGAGTTGGGTCTCGCCCTCGGTGACCTCTCACCTCCCAGTCAGGCCGGCCATGGCCCGGGTGCTGTGCCCAGTCACACAGCCGGACCCAGGGTCCCGGGACACATGCGTAGACAGAGGGATGCTCTGGGGGGCTGCCCACTGCCTCCCCTCTGCACCCACCAGAGGCGGCAGCAGTGCGCCCGTCTCCCGACGGCGCCACACCCGCCTCCACATTTGGCCCTTACCTTCAAGACAAGGAGCACGTGGAGCTGGGGACCCAGAGGATGTCCGGGGCGCCACTGCAGGGCTGGCCGCATCGCAGCCTGGAATCCGGCACCCAAGTCCATCACCCCGGCCCCCCCAGCCAGCACCCCTGGCCTCTGGCATCTTGCCCTTCGGGCTGGTAACTGGATCTGGCCCGTTTGCCCCCCCCCCCCCCCCCCCAGCTCATGAAGTCGGAGAGAACTGCCCGACCAGACGTTTGGTCCATTTTCTCACCTCCTGAGTCGGTGGGTCCCTCGTCAGCGTAACGCCAGCATCTGGTGTTCTGCAGAGGTCACCTCCTGCCAGGGCCCCCACTTCCCCCACCCCGTGTGAGGGCGTCTGGCTCATCCTGGGTGTCACCACCGGAGTGGGAGGGCTCTTGGCCGAGCCTGCGGCTGGCAGGCCGCCTGCACCGTGCATGCTGCTGGCTGGCGGGTGGCTGTGCGGTGCAGTTGCCGCCACATTACGAGCTTTCCGGTTTCAGCCTCACCCCTCGTGCGGGCGCTGTCCTGCACGCTTCTCCTGGGGACCTGGGCCTTTGGGCCGGGTGCACCCACTGATAAGCACGGCTGTGGGGCCGCGCTGCCACTTGGGGAAGTTCTGAAAGCGGAAGGTGCATCTCGGGTCACAGGCCTGTGTCCTCTGCTCTGATGACCCATGTCGGCTGCCCTGTGGCCCCAGGAGACGCTCCGCCAGAGCCGGTGGGGGCCTGGGGCGGGATGGCTGCGCTGACCTAAGCACACGTCTCACAGCACAAAGGACCTCGTGGCGCTTTCCCCGCAACGTGTGTTGCTTTTATCTGTTTTTAACTTAATACAAGAATTGAGAGCATTCTGGCTTTCCTTGGGCGCTGGGGCCTGTCTTGGGGGACATAGTTGTGGACCGACTTCCATCTTGGCCCTGCCAGCCAGGGCTCGGGGTGCTTCTCCTGAGTGTTGGGGGTGGGGGACACTCCAGGGAGCTGCAGGCACCCAGGTGAGAGGGCTCCCCTTTCCTCAGATTATTTCAGCAGCAGCAGGCTTTCAGCGGATTCTCCTGTAGAATCGTCTTTCCCCTCCTGAGTCTTTCTTTCCTGGAAAACCCACAGGGTGAGCTCTTGCCTGAAAATGTGCTTCCATCTGTCTCCATGTGCCCGTTTATGTGCTGGGGGCCGGAGCTGACCCTCGTTTGTGTGAAAATAAAACAAGCGCGTTGAGGTGGGTGTCTCCGCCCCGGTCGGCAGCCTCAGCAATCCAGCGGCCCCCATGATGCTCTCGTTTCCCTGCGCCCCTTTCTTTCCCGGGTTTCTGCAGCTGTTAGGAACTGCAAACTCTGGATACCTGGCAGGGCGGCCTTTTCTAATTCCCACGGCTGCTCCACGCAGGTCGGCACTGTCTCTCCCAGGAGTCTGAGCGGTGCGCTGGGGTCCAGGTCAGGCCTTTGGGGACAACGTGTGTGGTTCCCTCAGGTGCAGGGTTTGGGGGACACACTGGGAATCAGGCCAGCTGGGGCCCAGATTCCAGCACTCCTTGGACATACATGGTGATTTACCTGGGAACGGTCCCATTACTCCTCAGGTACATAAAGAGGTTACTAGACTTCCCAATTATGTCCATTTCTTTTGCTCCATCTTATAGGTGTCCAGCTGAGTAATTTGTTGGAGAAAACCGGGAAGAGAGAGCATTCCAGATTTTCTGGGGGAAGCCAGGAAACCCCATTAGAAGTACATGTTTCCCTTTTAGCCCTGGCTGCCGGGAAGCCCCGAGCCCACAGTTTATCTCAGCACAGAGGCTAAGATTGGCTCCCGTTGGCACGCGAGCTGCTTCCTGCCCCTTCCTCCCCGGCCTGAATTTTCATGTCATGAGTCCCATGTGGTTACTGCAATCAGGACCTCCGCTCCTGCTTGGAAAGGCTACAGTCTTAAGAAACTTGCTTTGGCTTCCTGACTTTGAGACTTTTCTCTAGAGACGGACGGCATCTCGTGGTCTCCCCGCCTTTGCCCACAGCACCCTCCGCCCGTGGAACGTGAGCCTGGCTTGGCCCACTCCCAAACTCCTCTCCACCAGCCAGGCTCGGGGTGCAGGGAGCATTGTTTCAGGTGGCCAGGCTGGGAAGAATGAAGTTGGCCCGGCAACCGCCCAGATCCAACTCCCAGGCTGGGGGTGGGGAGGGAAGTTCAGGGCCCCTCAAAGGGAAGGGGCAACGTAGGAGGGAGAGCAGAGCAGGGCTGGCTTTGAGCTGGTCTGTTCCCAGGAGCCAGTTTCCGTCACTCCCCTTCCCCCAGGCGTTCTCCCCCCAGACCCTCCAGGGGCCCTCTCCCCTCCCATCCGTTTCCCAGGAAGAAGGGAAGTTTTACAAAGGTTGCGGGAGGGAAGGGCAGCCCAGACTTCAGTGGGGACTATTTCTAGCAGCGAACAGCAGCAATTAGCCTAGAAAGGAGCGGCCTGGGACTGGGCCAGGCTGTAGCCTGGATACCCAAAGCAGCTGGAGACTTGGGGCTGGGTGGGCGTGGGGAGGGCAGGGGGGCCCGGCAAGCCACATCCCCGAAACTGGAGCGCACCCCAACACCTCCCAAACCCTGACCCCCTTTCTCACTGCGCCTCCTCTCAGGACACCCACAGCGGGGGCAGAGTGGTACCCACTGCATGACCTCATCACCCTCTGGGTGACCTGAGGCCCCTGAAAAAATGGGGGCAATTTTAAGGAAAAAGGAATCGCCTAAGAATCCAAGAACAAACTCTCAGAGGTGCTTCTCCCCATGGAGGTGGCGCCCATTACCCAAGGCTGCTCTGGGGATGAGGTGACAGATCCCCCAGTGAAAGCAGTTCCTGATTTTATTTCTGAGGCCTGCAGCTCAGCTCAGGTTGCTTCTGCTTGTTACTGCTTCGAAGGAAAAGAACAAAACCTGTATACTGCATTTTCTCCTTTCTCTGCCAACTCTCTGCTGGACTTTTTAGCATCCTAATATTCTTGGGTTTCTGTCCTGTGGCATTAATTACCCCACGTCCTATCCAGGCGGAGCCTTTGCTGCAAACTCCATCCTGAGGCAGGTGGTAGGTGCCTGTCTCCCACATGGCCGGGCTCTCTTTCAGGCGTGGGATCTGCAAACAGAAAACACTTTTATTTAAGCCACGCAGCGGCCAGGTTTGCACTGTGGCAGAGGACCCTCTGCAGTTTCCCTCCGGAGCCGGCGAGGGCCCACTGCTCTGTCGAATGGCAGGCAGTCCAGTCTCCTTGGAAGCCTGAGCGCTTTGTGCCTCTGCTGTTCTTCTGGAAGGATGGATGGAACGTGCTCCCTCTCCTTGCTGCCCAGGCAGAGCCTGCCCCTGGCTCAGGCCCAGCGACAGTGGGAGGCCATGGGAACTGCTCTCCTGGCCCTGCTGGCTCTGTGGGGCAGGGGAGTGCTAGAGCTGGTGACAGCCGAGGGCAGGGAGCTGATGAGAAGGGACCAGTGTTCCACTGGCTTCTGGGGACGCAGCTATTGCCAAGGCTACAAAAGACTCTAAGAAATTGGTCCACGTCCAAATTCACTGAAGAAGAGACTTGGCACTCCGGCGGGACTTTCATTTCCGTTGTTGAGTGGGGAGCTGCAAGTGGCAGAGCCAGGAACCCAGGTAGCTTTGCATGACACCATGTAGCAGTCCCCAAGGGCCAGGGGGATTTAAGGGGCTCAGACGTCAATGGTACGCAGCCAGCAGCTTAGAAAAGGGGTCACAGGCTCCCCAGGCAGGGTGATCAACAGCTCCTGCTGTGCGTTTCAGCACCTCTGGGAGGCCCGGCATTCTGCCATCAGCTCCTGGAAGTCCCTGGGGAGCTCCATTCGAGTAAGATTTTTCTTCCTGAATCGCTTTTTGGCAATTTCCTTTCTTTGGGGGTGGGATGGTGTGAAGAACGTTGGCAAAGAAAGGCAAATGAACACTAATCTTTATACGTCGTAGAGTCTATGGCAAAGGGTATTTTTTACTTCATTGATTTAACTGGAAATAGTTTGCCTTGGTATCCCCGGGTTTTGGGTCCCTGCTGCAGGAAAGGGTGGGAGTCCCTCCCCCATGTACCTGCTTAGAGCTTCAGGATCTCCGGATTCCTGTTCCCACAAGTACAGAAATAAGGTTTCATTGGGGAGAAGGCTGTCCTTCGAGTTGGGGAGGGGGTACCCCCTTTACCAGGAAGCGCACAGGGACAGGAACGCGGGACACATCACAGCCACAGTCAAGATGTAAAGGACATTTATTCTTTTTGAAAGGGTCGAGGGGGACTTTACAAGAGTCCAGAGCTAGTAACTAGACAGGAAGATAAATAAAATACAAAGCCAGTATGTTGTGGGAAAATTCCAGAAAACACACTGAAAAGAATCTTTACAGTTCGAAACTGCTTTACTTTATACATAATTACAAATCAATATACAGCATCTGGGGTTTAACCCCTTTTTATTTAATAGGATTTAGCACAGAAATATTCATACAGCGTTTGAAACAACGAAGGAAAGCAGAGGTATGAGGTACGGAATCACCTCCTGTGCGTCCTGCGGCTCCCCGCGCCCCTCCCCCACGGGGTAAGTGACACACAGGAAACCACAGGCTGAACCGTGACCACAGGGCGAGTCCCGTCAGTGAGCTCCCATTACCCACCCTGCCAGGCGGCAGCAAAAGGTGGAGGAGTTCAAGCAGGGTGAAAACCTGGGGTGCACAGAGGCAGTGAGCCCCCACCCCTGCAGGGCTCAGACCGGGTGTCTGAAGCAGGTCAGCCGGGCCTGGGCAGGAGAGTTGAACCATTTGGGTCTGCACATCTTTATACCTTAGCAAGATGGAGAAATAATTCAAGGCCTGTCCATCGTTTCACAACTTCAATCAGATCAGGATATGGAAAGAAGTCCTTGTTTTGTCTCCCACGCGCCCCTTTTTTCCCCTTTATGGTAGCATTAAAATTGCTTTTCATTTTCACACCTGGCCAGCAGGGAGCAGATTCCAAAGCTCTGCTTAACTGAGAATGTTATGCTGCATTGAAAGAAAAAGGAAGAACCAAACTGAAACAAACACTGCCCCTTTCCTTGTCTCATGGGGGGTGGGGGTCAATTAGAGCAAGCGCTGGGCTGGGACCGACCCCAGTCATGTTGTCACAACACTCCTGAAGGAAGGCAAGCCACACACCTCTCGCCCCTGCACAGGTTAATCTACGGGCTTATTTCTGGGTTCCACATTCCAAGGAGTCCAAGCACGGGGGGTGGATGCCCTTGGGTAGTGTCCCTTCCAAGCCACCCTCGTTATGGCCACTGGAGCCCACTCGCCAGGACTGTCTCTCTAACCCCTCCCGGGCTTGGCTGTCCTCTGGGCACAAGTGGCCACCCGTCAACACCGGAGTAAACTGCCCGCCAATGCCAAAGTCCTTGGGGAGAAAGAACAGGCTTTAGAAAAGGAACCCTGGAGACAAAAGGAAGGAATATCAAGTACTTCTGTAAACAGCAATTTCCGGGTCAGGTTCTGGCCCTAAGGTCATGGATATGGTTCTACCTTGGATTTAAGGTGAAGCCTATTTTCTGAAATCCCTCCGCACTATGTCTCCCCCCACCAATAACGGTCCAACAAACCCCGAGGGTCTACAAGATTTGTGCGTCACTACTGGTAGGGCCAGGGGCTTGGGAAGGTAACAAAGGGAGCAAAAGGACAACTTTCAGTGGTATTCCCCTGAGACGTAAGAGGAAAAAAGGTAAGATTCGTACCTTCTCAGAAAATGAAACATTTTTCTCTGGATTTGCCCACAGCTCTCACTGGGGTAGAGGACGGAATGTCGGCGGGGGCAACATTGCCTGAGGGCAACGCGCATGTTTTGTAACCCTCTCCATTTTCAAAAAAGGAAACAGGTAACACAGTTGATTGTCATAAAAATGAAGCCAGCTGATGACAGCATGTAAAGTGCACATGCCACCCAATTAGGATGACAACTGCTGAGATGATATAATTGAGAGAAGATACAGCCTCCTTCCAGAAAACTCATTAGATTCTGGAAACCTGGGGATTCTGGATGGTGTCTCCATCTGTCCCCCCAAAACTTAAAACACAATGCTGGGCATCGGATTTCTTGGGTTTGATGGAGAAGCATGGCTTCCTAGGGAGGGGACACCACGGGGAATTGAATCTGAGCCACCCTAGAAGACGGCCCCTTCTCACCGGACAGACACCAACAGGGCTTAGACTCAGAGGCAGGGCAGCCGTCAAAGTCCCAAGCACAGCGGGAACAACCCAGGAAGCGCCCGAAGCACAGCAGTGACCCCTGAGTTCAACTGCAAAGGGGAGAGAAGCCGCGGCGTGGAGAAGCGCGGACCTGGGAAGTGGTTCTCGTGCTGCGGACCACGTTCTCGGTGAAGGTGGGCGGTCTGAGCAAAGCAGGAGCCTACCTTCTGATTCTGATTCTAAACTTGTCCAACCACAACCTGACCAAACCTAAGTGGGTGGGGGTGGGGGTGGAATCCCCATTTTCAGAAACTGCCACCAAGACCACCAAATCAGCTTCAACATTACAGGAAGCTGGGAGTAAAAGACAGTTTGAAACTGAAATCAAGCTGTGCAGCCAAGCCCAGAACTCAGTGTCCACGGCACTTCTGTGAAGAGCGTACGTGACAGAAAATCTCATTGGCACGAAGCCCTTCCTGCTGCAAGCACAGAGCGGCCTGGCTCCCATGGACCCAGTGAGGAAGGACGTGGGTCTGTCTGCATTTGCCAGGGCCCTCCTTTCTGGCAGAGTGCTTCTCTGGGGGACGTCAAGTGTCGGGGTAACTCGAGCAAGTGACAAGGACAGACAGCTGAACTCCACACAGTTCTGAGAACCAGACGGAGCTGTTGGGGGATCAGGTAAAGGAAGCATCTTAGCTTTTTTGCTGTTTAGGGATTTTGGGGGTCAGGGAGGGGGGACACATGGTTTCAAGAGAAAATCAGCTGAGTTTGTTCCTAAAGTCTAGTACTGAAGGGTAAGAAATCTCCGTGATAAAAACAGGCATATATCGCTCATAGGTGGCGAGCTGCTTAACTCTCAAGCAAGACGTCCCTCGATCAAAGAATGACATGGGGTGGGAGGCAGGAAGGAAAAGGACCCCTTCTCCAGACTTAACTTCTTTTGGGCCTTCACGGCACTTGGACAAACACAGAGCAGCGGCTGGCTGTTTACTCTGCAGTGATCAGATGGCTGAAACCGTTTGGGGCTGGTGTGTTACCCTTCTCTCTCTCTCTCTCTCTCTCTCTCTCTCTCTCTCTCTCTCTCTCTCTCTCTCTCTCACACACACACACACACACACACACACACAATAAATAAAACAAATCTAAGCTAACAATGTTAAACCAGACCTCTTTCAAATAAACTGAAAGATAAATATCTCCCTGTGCAAGACCAGCTTGCAACTCATCAACGAGCACCAAGTTACAGCTTTTTTTGTTTTTTAAAAAGTATGTCCAGAGACCCATGCTCCTGAGGGGCAAAAAGCAGGCAGCGGAGGCCACAGGTAAAGCGCAGACTCTCCCAGGGTCTCCCCTCACAGGGAGCGACCGCTGTGGCAGCTGTGTGGGGGCCGGAGGGGCCCAGCTCTCACGAACCGTCCTGCATCCACCAGCTGGTGACGAGCTGCGAGCAAATGCAGATCAAAACACAGCAGGAAAAAGGAGAGAAAAAACGAACAGAAAACACAGGCAGCATTTGAGGCATTTTCAAGGGGGAGAGGAGAATAACCAATTGACCGTTAGGTTTTAAAAAATGTTTTAGAAATTAAATTTTGCCAACGCCTCCTGACCGAAGGAGAACCCTCCCACGCCACACCTTCCGGCCTGCCTTTTCTGTCGCCTGTACTGGCGGAAACCACTGTACGGGCTTAACACCTTCACCTGAACCTACTTCTCGGCCAGTTGTCCCACTGAGTATAGGGGTGGGGACAACATCACTGCAGGGGAAGCAGGTGGCCCCTGGTGGTGCGGCGGACAGGGCCCCCTGGCTCCCACATGGAGGGCAGGCAGACCCAGCTTCCCTTGGGCAGCCGTCACCAAGTCTCAGGAATACTGCCAGGAGGCCGTGGCCACTTCTGAATGGTCAGTGACAACCAAAAAGTGTCACACGGCAGAGGTCATGGTGAGGAGGCCTCTACTTCATCTGTGCCCAGAGTTGGTGGGCAAACACCTGAGAAAGCCAGCATAGGATTTCTTCTGGGATTGAACGATGAAATTAGACCTTGTGTGTGTGTGCATGTGACTCAAACCCCAAAATCAAGATGGTGCAGATCGTATGCTTTTTAAAACCTTCTCTCACTGGTTTTCACAAATGTTTGTCATCCCTTCTACAATGAAACGAGAGACACATGCAAAAAGGGGTGAGGTATGGACGGGGAGGGGTGTAGGTGGAGAGGGGTGAGGTGTGGGCGGGCAGGGGTGAGGCCACCTGAGCGGGACCAGGCAGTACCTCCTGCGCCGAGCTCAGCTGACCAGGCATTTGGGACAGACCGTGCATAATTCTGCCATAGCCCACGTGGACACACGGACGGGTGACCGTATGTGTACACACATCAAGTCCAAACTACCTGCTGCATGAGTTTTCGTTGTGTTCCCCAAATAAAGACAGCCGGCGTGTCATACCTCACTTGGAAACATTCAGGTTTCAGGAATTCCTGACTTGTCCAAAACCATCGCCTGGACTTCGGGGGCCGTCACTTTCGGCGCGACACCCTCAGTGGGGCCGGCCCCGACCCGCAATTCACCAGCAGTCACAAATCCGGGGCCTCCTTACCCACCCTGGCGCTCAGGACCACGTGTTCGTCTGGCCCAGGACCGGGGACAGCGCGGAGGAGCGGACGCTTGAGAGCACGGGTGTCCGTGTGAGCGAGTGGGCACGCAGGAAGAGCAGGGAGTGGGGCTGCTGACACGGCCAGCAGAGGAAGGGGTCAGCAGAAGATCTCTTCACCCTCTGTGGGCACTTCTGACACAGGGCCATCTGCGAGACGGGAGACCAAGGAAAAAGAAGGTCTGAAAAAATTGCTCGTTTCACCTAACTCCCTCTTTTCGGGCCCAAACTCAAGTCTTCTGGGATGCTAAACAGATGACGGGCTGGTGGGCCATCACCTGCCTGCAGGATGGGTTCCCTAACGGCTTCAGTAACAGGGTTCAGTGTCCACTGTTCCCTTGAACTGTGCAGAAGCAGGGACGCTCCATTCATAAGCAGGTCAGGAAAAGGAAGGGAAGAGCAGGGGCGAGGGGGCCTTAAGCGCAGGTGGCACCCGAGCCCGGAGGCTGCTCAGTGTGATGAATCCCGAGCACCAGTTACTCTCGCTGAGCTTCGGGCCCCCAGGTTCCCCTGGAGTCAGCCCCGCAGCCTCCAGTCACTTGGAGGATTCAATCGGATCTCGGGAAATGCTCACTGGGCACCAGTTACCACTGGGGAGGCAGGGAAGGTGTAAGCCTTCCTTCCGGGGGGTGTGGGTCCCTTACTCGGGTAGGAAATGCCTGGAAACGAAGCGTGCGCTCTACTCTGCACACAGGTGCCACACACTGGGCTCTGACAGGCTCGTGGAATTAGTGTCACACTGCAAGTGCAGCAGTGCTGGCGGGCAGAGCACGTGGGTTTGGTGAGAAGTGGAACAGTTTGGCTTTCACACGCCTGAACGGCTCGCCTTTCTAACCCGCCTCACGCCACTCCCATCTACCCCTCCTCAGGACGCAGGGACACGGGTGTGTCACTCACCCCCGGGCTGAGCGCGGCCGCCTTTGCTCTTCTTCTTCTTCTCCTTCTTGTCCTTTGGTTTCGCTAATCCAAACAGGCGTGTGGAGGAGAGGGTGGACACCGGGCTCTGGCTCGGCCCCTCTGGCACTTTGCTGGTCTGGCTGGTGGAGCTCAGTATGTGAAAAGGCCCCTTATCTTTCTGTGTCCGAGAGAGGCTGTTCCTTTTTGGGGACACTGAGAGTTCTGAGTCCAGTGACCCTGATTTGGCTATCAAAGGTGCGGGTGACAGGGGGACCTCCTCGGGGTTGGGCAAGAAGGTCGGGATCCTCAGCAGCTTGGTGTGTTGCTGTGACACCTGCACGTGTACAAGAGAAGGGCTTTAAGTCAGAGGCTGGCAGCACCCCGGGCCCATCGACGGGTGCTGGCTGAGGTGAACGGGGTGGTCTGCCTGGCGCGACCCTCGCCCCCAGACGCCACAGAGCGCGACGTGAGACGATCCAGACCCTCTCAGTTCTGTTTACTGCCCTCCCCCAAGGAGCATCCATGCAAGTGTTACAAATACTATGTTTACTACACGCACTTAACGTCAGGCGTCATGAAGAAGTAAGAGGACCCTGGGTGAGGCAGCTTAGAAAAGAGCTGAGCTGCCGCTCCCGGCAGAAACAAGGGCGGAGGTCATTATATGGGGACTGAGAGATTCTAGAAGCCGGTTCAGGTTAGAGGGCAGGTGGGGCGTGGAGTTTATACCAAGATTCTAGTCCCAGGCTAACCCGAAGGTGGGTGAAGATGAGAAGCCTACTCTCTGCTCTGGGTGCCGGAGCCGTCCTCCGTGGGAGCCCCGCGGATGTGACGGGGTGAGGAGGGACGCACCCGAGTCACAAGACGCAGCTCAGAGCCATTAGCTGCTCCCCACCATGTATCTGAAGACCTCGCAGGAAGCTAAACGGCCCCTTCCGGAAGACGTCAGTTTAATTTTCTATCATGGTCCAAAGTCAATCAATCAATCAAACAGCAACACGACATAAGTATCCATAAGCAGGCGATCTGTGCACACTCAGCCTTTCCATCTGCCAGTGCCCGTGTTCCAGAATAGCCACAGAATCTCACTGAGAGAAACTCGGGAGTCCACGAGCCGCAAAACCGGAAGCCTTCCCACGTAAGCAAGCAGAAAGAGAACGGCCTCACCGCGCCCCACCACGAACCTCCTCTCTCCACAGAGCGCGCGGCCTCCCTCCCGTGCGCTGCGTGGGCTCCTCCCTGGCCCTGACGCCCGAGCCCACCACACGGGCCCTTTCAGCAAGTCACACGTCCTGTGTCTGGCAGTCCCTCAACCTTGCTGCTCTCCCCATCAGACACACACAGGCTCCCTGCGGTGGAGCCGCTCGGGTTTCCCCCGCGGCCCAGAGCACAGGGGTTGCTCCTGCCATCCCGGCTGGGTGACCCCATTCTCAGCCGCGCCGAGGCTACTCTGCCTCACGGCTGCGGGACGTGCCGGTCAGCTCCAGTCCCCAGCATTTCCATTCTCCTCGTCCACCTCTTACACGTGCAAAAAGGAGAAAAAGACTCACCCCCTCACCTGCCCCTTTAGTGTAAAAAAAAAACATTCTGTAAAACAGGCTTTCTCTCTCTGCTAAGTTTCTCCCGGTGCTTGGGACACAGAGGGGTCCTCCTTTTGTCAGTGGTGACCCGGCCTAAGTGACGGGGACAGCGGGCCCCTCCCAGCCCAGGGCTCCTTACCTGGCAGGCGTCACGCTCCATCTGCCGCTGGCTGAGCCGCTCCGCATCCCGTTTCAGCTGCTCCTGCTCGCGCTCCAGCTGCCTCTGGGCCGCGCGCAGCCTCTCCAGGTCGTACTGGTAGGCGCCCTTCTTCTGCTGGAGCTCGTCCCGGTCCCTCTCCAGGTCCTGCTGCCCCCGGCGCACCTCCGCCTCGCGCTGCGCCAGCCGGGCCTCGCGCTCCTGCAGCGCCCCCTCGCGGGCCTCCCACTCGCGCTCCCGCCGGCGCTTCTCCTCCAGGTGCTGCGCCTGCTGCCGCTGCAGGTTGGCCAGGTCCTGGCGCTGCTTCTCCAGGCTGCGCTGCTTCTCCTGCTCGATGAGGGAGCTGGGGCGGGACGAGCTCCGCGTCAGCGCACGCTCCGTCAGCAGCAGCTTCTGGTCCTCGATGTAGCTGTCCTGCTGTGACACCACCCCCTGAGGAGAGAGAGGCGACTGTGGCGGGAGGAGGGAGACACGGACTCCTGCCCCTGCACGGGGCGCACTGGCCACCAGACAGACCACGACTCGCCCCTTAGTTTTAAGCTGCTGTGGGCAAAAGGCTCCGGGATAAGCACGGGCAGTTACAAACAGGGATGTCAACCGTGCGGGATCTCAGTGTCATCTCCAACTCCGCCCTGTGCTGTCTGCAGGCACCGGCCCTGCCTGGGGGGGGAGGGGGGGAGAGTGTGTGTGCTGCGGGCGGGGGTGGGGAGGAATGAGACAGCGCTTCAAGAAAGGAAGCGAGCAGAACCGGAGGATGTTCCAGAAAATACTGAATAGTCGCTGTGTTGGGAGGGCCACCCAACCCAAGTACCACAGAGACATACGGAATATGGAAACTTGTAATCATATGAAAGCCTTTCTACATTGAAATGATCCTTAAGTGCTTTGTGGCCGGGCCATCAATCGGCCCTACCGCCTGCCATCTGCTCACTGGCTGTGGTCTTACAAGGTCGATGGCACTCCACCCGCTGCATCCTGTGACCTTTCTCATCACGAGAGCCAGTATTCTCTGGACTGAGGGCCCCACTTACCCATAAACAACCTGTAACCGCAAAGACCCACGCCAACACCACGCGTTCTTCACTGTTTTTCTCAAAAGAAATAAGTGAAGGGGTAAAAGAGAAAGGCACATACCTGCAACGTGCTAAGCAGCTCGTGGAGATGAACGATGCTCTGGACGACCTGCTGCCAAGGGACACAATGGAGACGGCATGTCAGGACCAAGCCTGGACCCCACAATGCCGGTCGTCTGACCAGATAACCTCCTAACACACAGCAAGGGGCTTGCGCTTCAATGAATTATTCTCAAACTGAAAGCATCAAGGACAAGAAGCAGGTACACACAGCAAAGAAAAACAAAACACGAGCAAACGAACACAATAACTGTGTGTGGAGAGGGCCATCAACACACAGGAAAATGTATTAAATGCTCCAGGTCTTTACAACGACTGGCACAAAAATGACACATGTACCACCAGAACAGAAAACCCAGAAGCAAACCATAAGAATTTAGTGTATGATATAAGTAGCATTTCTAAGTCAATGGGGAAGGGAAGAAAATTCAGTGAATTGTTCTGAGAAAACTGGCTAAATCTTTGGAAAACATTAAGAGCCTGGCTGACACAAAAAACATTCAAATCGATTTCAATTTAAATGTAAAAAACAGAACCATAAAGGAGCTATAAGAAAATAGGAGAATGTGTTTCTGATCTTGAAACAGGGAAGGCTTTTTGAAGACAGAAGGAGTGGAAAAAACCACACATACACAAATCTTCAACTGTCACTATATGAAATGTTAAAATTAAAAGGCAAAAATGACAAACTGCACAGAAAGTGAAATGAAAACCTCTTTGATTTAAAAAAGACTCAAAACCCTCGGAGAGCAACAGCAAGGCACTATAAATCCAGCAATTTACAAAAGAAGAAATACAATGGCCAATTACATAACATTTTAAAAATGATTCAACTGTATTTGAAGTCAAATCAATGCAAAATAGAGAAATACCACTCGAACTCATCAAACCAACAAAATGTCAATTAAAAAAATGCAACTTCCTGATGTTGGTGAAAGCAAGATGGAAACAAATGCTGTGCTGATGGCAGGGGAACTCACTGCACAACCTCGTCTCTAGGACCAGTGTGCAGCTGAGGACGTAATAAATGCAGGGACAAGTACGTTCTCAGGGGCATGATTCGAAAAGCAAAAGAGCAGAAAAAGAATGACCACGGAGAGATTAAGTGAATGATGGTACAGACATCACAACATGCAGCTGGTTGAGCATGTCTGTACGAAAACGCTCTGGGGAAATGCTTCTAAGGTGTGTTTAGAGAAAAACACTTCAGGGTGTGACGCTCCAGGGAGAATGCATACCAACTGCATAGGACGATATTTGTATTGCTCACAAACTTAGACCTAGGAATGTGTGTTATGTAGAAGAAAAGGCTGGAAACAGAAATACCGAATATTTTACTGGAATTATTTTTCACTGGTGGGGTTGTATTATTTTCCTTTTTTACATTATTGCACATTTTTCAAATTTTCTTCCATGAAAATGTATTCCTTTTATAATACTTAAAACACAAAAAACTCAATTATCAGGCTTAGCTCTCCTGAGAATACATTGTACCTCTCATGTAAGCGTGTTCTTAGGTGGGTGAGGGAGAGGGAGAGGGAGAGAGAAATGGAGGAAGATCGCAGAGGAGCCGCTGACTCCCAAGCATCTATAGTGTATAATCCAGGCTGAAATGAATACCTGGAAAACACTGTCCTGCACTATTTACTACCTGACTCTTCTCATTAAATATAAGGGAAGAAGTTGCCAAATGGAAAAATCAACTAAGAGCTCACTTTCAAGCAGCAGATACAGAGAGTAACAGCCTATGTGAGAGCAGGTCTATTTGATTTAAGGATAAACAGTGAAGGGGCTTCCACGCTACTTGGACGTCCATGCCAATAAACAGAAAACAATATCCTTCTGTGTTTTTAGGGGAAATCCCTTATTTTAAAATTTCAAACCAGAGCTCCTCAGGGATTTAAAATATTAGGTTAAAAGCAAGAAGAAACACAAAGATCCTAAGAGGTGGCCCCAAAGAGCTGCTGTCGTGTCTGTACTTCCAGCCGGCCACACACAGAATCACACGCTCAGAGTCAAGTACGGGTAGAGAGGGCCGTCACTCCAAGAGGACTTCCTAAGAGGGGACCCTGGAGAGGGGGAGCCAGTGACAGAAGGGACTTATCCTGCGGGGTCAGCGGCACTCAGCTGAAGGGAGGTGGAAAAGCCGTGCATCACAGTCTGACTGTCACTGAGCAGGCCACCAAGGCCAGCAAGACCACCTTCAGAGTGACACGTGTGTCAAGTGAGAAGCAGTGCTCAAGGAAAACACTCAACTCGGGTCCTTGCAGGACGAGAAATGACTCCGCAGGGTTACCCACGAGTTAATATGCCACGTCCCAGGCTTGTGGCTTCTGGCCCAGGCTCGTGTTACAGGAAAGGAGGCCACAAATTCTATTCAGTGGGAATGGACTTGGAGACACCACCAAGGGGGCGTCACAGTCCGTGTTCAGAGAAAGCAAGAGGCTCCTGGACAGAAGCTGAGGCCACTTTAGGAGGCGATGCCAAGATGATGCCCCGGGGCCAGGGGACAGGCAGGGTAACGGACACGACAACCCGGCACTGCCTGAGCCAGGAGTCAGCCTGTCTGTTCCAGCGAACAAAGTGGGTATTCCCAACCCAGCAATTATAAGTCACACTCATGAACAGCTCACAATGTCCTTACCTCATTGTTCCTTTTAAGTACAAACGCCAGGTTAGCATTTCCACCCTGTAAAACAGAAAACATGCATTTCAAAAAAAATGAAGGTCCCGAGACACAAATTATGTTCAGTGAGTGTGAGTCATGCTGTGGCATCCACTCAGGGCCCTGTCCCCACAGCTTCCCACTGCAGGTGAATGAGATTTGCGGCTGACCTGTCACTCAAGCCTCCTCCAGAGCTCAGGGTGGTTTGGGGCATTTAGACAAACCTCTGGAGGAAGCTGGTCCTGCCAGGGCTGAGGCCGAGCTACGAGCGTGAACACGGGACGCGGAAGCGGCAGGCCAGAGAGTCCTAATGTGGGGACTCCTAAGTGTACTGGGTTTAATGTGCTTTCTTCTTAAAACAAAGTCGGAAATAAAAACAGCACGTCAGCATCCAAAATGGGGCCAAAAGTGGACTAAGTTCAGAGGTAATGAAATCAGAGGGAAAGGCTCAGGCAATCGTAAACAGTGTGTTTTACAAAAGAAATACCTTTTTCAGACCACTGTCTGACTCTGTTCTCCTAAGATCCTGACCATCATCTCCCTCTTCCTTATCACCTCCTAAACAACAAACAAACAAACACAGTTTTTCAAAGTTGTGAAACAGCTTAGCCAGGAGAAGAGCCCAGCACACACAGCTTAGGGATAGGGTATTTCTGAATCCTCCCAATGCCAAAGAACGGGCAGCTAAGTGACGGTTAATAATCTCACTGATGCAGAAAAACTAGAAGCGGGGAGAGAAAGTGAGTATTATTTTCCCATTGGCTTTAGCTTAGCTGAGATCCCAGGGAAACCTTCATCATTCAAAATGAGTGTGTCACTGAGCGAGCCTCTTGAGTAGGTGAGCAGCGCCACACTGTGAGATCTTACGGAAACACTGATGGCCTGGCCCAGAGCACAAGGAGCTCCCCGAGTACAGATCACGTGAGCTGCGTGTGACAGCCATGGCCTGCCTCTGAGCAGACGTGAGTTCAGAGCCACTGACCTTTGGAGGCATTCATCTGGTGGCTGTCGAAGCCGCCAAAGGTCTCTGCCCTCCGGGGCAGGGACACGGGGCCCACAGGGCCTTCTTGCTCCCCAGGGCTGCTCACGGCCGGCCCAAGCGCGCCTCCCAGGCTTCCACTCACCAAACTCTGAAGAATCTCCACTGGAAAAGAAGGAAACATGCAAACTCTGTAGGTTAAAAACATCCGAGTTTTCAAAGATAAACTGTGGAAGAGAGAGGGTCGTGGTGGAGCGTCCTGTAAATTGAATCTTAAAATGTGTATCAAAAGACACGGGCAAGACTGAACTACACTGCCTGTGAATAGGCACTTGTCCAAAAAACACACAGACACATAAGTGACGACTATAAAACTGACGATATCTGGTCCTTTCCGGAGGGAGGGAGCTGCAATGGGTCCAGCACACATGGAAGGGCTTAGGGCGTCTGGCGACATTTTACTCCCTGACCCGGGTAATGGCTACAAGAGGCTCACGTGATTATAACTTCCAAAAGCAAAATAACTGCTTCAGGTTCTTTCCTGGATTTGTGCTTTTGTTTATGATAAAAAAGCAAAAACTGGCAGGTGACGTTAGTGCGTAAACCACGCTCAGAAGAGATAAGGAGGGGGCCGCGCCGAATGTAAATTACCCTCATTTATTGCACTTCTCATTAAAGGTCCTCCTTTGAGAGCCTCTTCTGTGTTGGAGCGGAAGAGGATTCTAGAGCTGTGAGTGGGGGAGCACTCCTCTGGCAAGGGGGTGCTGCACTCGGTCATGTCCCGGAAAATCATCTCCTTCTCTTCCAGCAGGAGGAGGATCTGCAGGTCCTTTTGCTGAAGTTGCTCTGCAGGGTGGATGGAGAAAAGGTCGGGTGATTTGACTGGTGAGGATTACCATGAGATGACTAAGACACGATCGCCACCTTGTGGTAACTTAGGGGACAACACAGAACATAACCTTTTCCCTGCCTTCTCTTTTCCATCATGAAGGCAGTATCAAGTTTTTGTGGTAATAATTTGTAGCTGGGAAACTATCCTGGGTCTTTCTAGGCAAACACTGGAATTTCTGACATAACAAGCCGGCGCTGTGTTTCCACTCCCCTCCCTTCAGTTTCTTTCTCAACCCCCTCTTCTCTGGCTTTTGCCCATCACTCTGCGTCTGCTCTTTCCAAGGTCACCCATCATTACTGAATCCAATAAGGTCTTTTATGCCATCCTTTCCAGCAGGGATGGTTCCTCTTTCGACTGTTTTCCTCTCTCCTTTGAGGTTCTCTTCCTACCACCCTCTCTCCTTGGAGCACTTTACACACGTGCCATCTGCAAGGGGATATGTAGGGTCCCCCTTGGCTCAACCCTGGGCTGCAGTCTGTCCCTTACGCACTTTCTTCTTGGGGATCTCATTCACTGCCGTGGCTTCAACTGCCTCCTCCGTGCTGACAACCCAGTAAAAGCATCCCAAATGCTGCCCACTTTTTTGAGCACTGGTCCCCCTCTCAGGCAGTGACCTGCAGTTAGACGCCTGGTTCTCCGCACGTCCGAAACCTCGTCTCCAGTCTTTCATCCCACCTCCTCCCTTTAGCCCGTGATCTCTTCCTCAGTCAACAGCACCCAAGCTGGAGACGGGACAGATTTCACGTCCTCACTGCCCACCACCCACACTGGTTCCTTGTTTCTTACTCACGTCCATCCCCTCCCCGGTTCTCACTGAAACTGTCCCCCGTCTCCTAATTGAAGTTTCCACCCTCACGGCTCCTCTCCTCCCTCAAGCCATTCTCCCGGTTGGCTTCAATATCAATTTTAAAAATTAAAGTTGAAATTTTGCTAAAAACATTACACGATTCCCTCGTTGCCCTTTAAGACCTGGTGTCTTCCTAGTGTCACCTCCCATCACAGCCTTGACCCTCCCGGCAGACCAAACCCATCATTCCTGCGGACAAGGCAAGGCCTTTCCCCTTTTCCATCCAATGCTTCTCGTCTGGTGAAGTAACTTTTTTCAGATGTGGCTCACGTGCTGGCTTCTCTGGGCGACGTGCCACAGGCTGGATTTGTAGGTCCAACAGATGTGACACATGCCTCCAGCCTTGGAAACCACTTGGTGGCCCGTCACTGGGTGTCTCCCTTGCCAGAGCATTAGCTTCCCAATGGCAGGGACTCTGTCTCAGGAATCTCTGCATCCCCAGCACCTCCCAGGATGCCCGGCCAGGTGCTTCATACATGTTAAAAGACGGAAGTTCCACCCCTGCCCACCTCATCACAGGCCAATAAATCTGGCTCTGGTCTAAGTCTGTCCATCTTTTTCCCCCTCACTAAACAGAATCTTATCACTGTCCAGCTTGAAGGACTCACTAAACTCCTTGGGGGCTGACATTTTTTGACTCTGGCCCTCATTCCTACCCAAAGCACATTAACCAAGCACCAGCAGAGAGAGGGAAGCAGGCCCTTCTGCTGTGCGGGACACAGGGAGCAGAAGCCTGGCCCGACCAGGAACTCTGGATGGGACCCTGCGCTGCTCGGCCTTCGTGGGCCTCAGCTTTCTCATCTGCACAATGGGGATAAGAATCCACGTCTTTCAGGGCTGCTGACAAGACCACCTGAAACAGTAGGGACTCAATAAATAATGCTCAAGCATAAGCAATAAGCACACATGTCCCCGAACCACCTCCCAACTCTTGTGACTGGGTGGCAGGCAGTGGCCGGAATAACTGATAAAAACAGATTCACCGGAAAATTCTTTTCCTCAAGTTCCTTTCCCTTCTTCTTGTTTTAATCTTTGATGTGGCCATGAGTTTTTGCAAATTCTTTGGTGACAAAGTACAAAGAATGTCACCAGGGTCCAAGAACACTGACACTGAGACAGGAGAATGAATATTCCTTTGACGTAGGGTCGGACTCATTCTCCTGCCGTTTTGTGCCGGGACCCTTGGCAGCTCAGATGTGGTTTCTCGTTTGTGAAAAGCAGTGCATCTCCCGGGTTCCCAGGGCCTGCCGGGAACTGGGGACTAGCCGTGATGCTGGGGGAAATCATTGTCTTCTGCCACTGCAGACCCCGCAAACAAGGGCCTCAGGCCCCTTCCAATAGCTTGGACTTTTTTTTTTTTTTTTTTTTTAAGGAGGGCGCAGCTCAGTGGGCCATGCGGGGATCCAACCGGTAACCTTGATGTTATCAGCACCACGCTCTAACCAACTGAGCTAACTGGCCACCCCAGCTTTACCTTTTAATTCCCGGGCTTTGGTGTCCAACATTTTCTTTTCTTCCTCATTCTCACTAGGAATTCCTTCATCTTCATCTCTGTTCCTAAGACAAGCAAAACAAAAGATTCCTCAGATGCCGAATTCCCTGGGGACTGCCGAGGGTCCTATGGAATCAGAGGCGGGAGGAGGCTGGGGGCCGTGGGCCGAGCTTACAGGGTATTGATCGTGTCCTGGATGACCCGCATCCAGCTGTCCCGCTCCTCTCGGGAGCCGGCATGCACTTCCACCATCTCCGGGTCCTTCATCCCCATGCTGATCAGGAACAAGCCCTTCTCCTCGTGTGCCACTTCCCTCACAATCAGCTTCTTTAGAGAGATCACTGTTGACTTCTGGTCCTGGAAAAGGCGAGACCAGACAGAAGAAATGCACACGAGATTCTAACTCTTATGGGCAACTTCAGCCTACGAGGGGACCAGATGCCTTTTAAGAGCATATGATTCAACCCACGGTAGGATAAGGAGAAATATCCCGTTATTTCACTTACATTTATCAAACAGAAAAAAGAGTTCCAAAAAGGAAATGACAATTTATGGCTAGGAAGATTCTTGTCATGTTTTCTACATGCTGAGTCCTTCCCCATTCCTCAGAGAATCTGGGTGGCAATACTACAAATTAGCATGATTTATGGGGCGTAATGGGTGAGAAACACTGCAGTGATCAAATGTCCAAGGCTCTCAAAAGGATTGTAATGTGGCAGAAAAATAATTTTTGGGGGAAAGAGGCTGGGACAAAAGCTTGCAAGGGTAATAAATTATGCAGAGGAATTTGTCCTGAGCTAATTAATTCTGAGAACGTGGGAGAGCAGCAATACAGTGTTTAATTTACACTCAGTACTTACCCCTAGCTGTTTGGAATACTATTAATTACAAACAGAAGAGAGTAACAATTCAGCTTACCAATGACGCAAAGATGTATTTCTGGTCTTTTTCTTGAAGGAAAACTAAAATGTCAGTAAGCAGAACTGCTTGAACCTCTGTAAAGTGGGAGAAGGAAAGAGAGAAGAGTTAAGCACAGTCATAGCACTTTTATTAGCAATTCAACAATATGACCCCAAAGAGCACATCGGGATCAGACATATTCCTCTAAGGCAATCATTGTACATTTCTGCAGGATGCAAATCTGGTCATTAGATTTTTAGAGGCATTTAAAAATGGGATCTAGCACCCAAGCCTTGTCTTGCAAAAGTTCAAGTACCCTAGTCTAGAAAGATATATCTTGTAAGGCAAGATTTTAAGAATAAAATACTGTAACAGTAAAGTTAGAAAGCAGCACTTTAACAGATGTGAAATGAAAACACAATCCACAAAATACTCAGGATATAGAGTTTCTCAATTTCTGATTATAGTAATGGGAAAAGCGTGGGATAGCAGACAGGAAAGCTGCCAAAAGGTGATGTAGAAAAATATCTAAGTCTAATGAGAGGTAGTCATCTTCACACCCCCAAGAGAACAAGAACGGCCACACACCGCCCTCTGATTTCACAGATACGTGTGAATACAATGTCTTTATATCAGTCAACCTCAGCCTCTCTGTGTCATGGAAACAGCCTTCTTTGCTTCTCCGTTAAAACCAAACCAAACCCAGATGAACATCTCTAGCTGGGTCGAGGACAAAAGAATGTCACAAATTCTTGCTCTAACTGCTCTATGAGTACAAAGTGACGTGCGCCATTACTCCCTGAAGGACCAAGTCTGACTCTCTGGAGGTGAGCCATCTATCGAGGTCTAACACGCTGGCCCCTCTGTGTCATCTTCTCTCTGAAAAGAAGAACCTACAATTCCTTGAGGGAACAAATGGAACTGACTTATGCAGCCCCTCCTAGGTGGTCAGGCCCCTCCTGCCTTTTCTACCACTTCTGCCACAACTAGAATCTTCTCTCCGTGTAACTCATTGCAAAGCTATGAGGAAAACAGAAGCAAGGACGTCTGATTTCGAGGGAAGGAGAGTGTTTCAGCCTAGACCACAGTAATTTTCCATGCAGTACCATTAGTTTTCTTTTAAGTTTACTTTCAAATAAATTCAGGTGCCTGCCCCCCTCCAAAAAAACAAGGTCTAAAACACAAACAAGTATCAATTTCATTGGATCCTGAAATTTATGTGATCAATGTCAGCTTATCAGAGAAACCCCATCCCCTTCAAAGGGCACCCCGCACTGCACTCGGTGTTTTGGCATCACTTCCCTTGGGGTAAGAATGACTCAACACCAACTCCTATCTCCACTGGCGGCATTTCAGGCCAGAAAACGTATTGCTCCGCCATCAGCCTGACCACAACTTTGTTCCAACATCTGGAATCGATTCGTTTTTATATGGGGAATGAATAAATCATCTGCTGTATAAAGGAAAGAATAAAGAGCTAGCTCCAGACAGTGGCAGTTCTAGAAAATTCAGGTCCCGACAAGGGCAGGCAGGTGCTTCTGAACTGCCAGCCTGCCTCCGAGACAGTGCAAAGAAGCAGTGTGGGAGGCGCCGGAACCAGGTTCTTAGACCCTCCCAGAGCACCAGGGCTGGAAGGGCCTCAGGGTTCACCACGGGGCAGTGAGATGCACATTTGCTTGGTGGCCGGGAGGGACGTTTCTTTTCTCTGAGTTTTCCTGTCCCCCCTTTTCATGCTGCCTGTGGGAATTCGGGCCCAGAGTGGCTCTTCCCGGAACCACTGCGCCACTGGTTTTCTGCGTTTCTGTCACCTCCCCGACGCCTGCTGCACTCTAAACCGCTCCCAATGTTTCTAGTATATAGAATTGTACTAGAAATAACACAATGTATCCCTTTCCTGCTTAAAAACCCTCCAAACTGAACCCATTGTCACCGTTCCCCAACCCCATCCATAGTATCCACTGTCAGCTTCTTAGTCTGGCGCGTGCGCCCTTTACAACCTGGCCCACGGGCCCAGCCCTCCTGGCCACTTACCGGCCGCCTGTCTGGGAGCCCCGACTGTCCCCTTCCCGCGTGTGCCAGACCCGTCCAACTCCACGCTTCCACGCCCTCTGCCCGTTCTGCCCAGCGCCCTCCTCCTCATCTTTCAAGGCGTAACTCACACGCCACTCCTCGTGCCGTCCCCAACCCTACGCTCGGGCCTCCATGCTAGCGCCCGACCACTGTGGCCCAAGCCCCTCTGTACAAGTGTCTCGGCCTGACCCCAGCTGCTGAGCGGGCGGCCTGCTTCCTTCACCTTTCCCACGAGCTGCTGGCCTGGGACTTCTTCAGTGTTTGGGCTCTGCTTCCTCTCTGACAGCGGTCACCTACAGCACCACTTACAGCTCAGGGACGAGAGAAGCACACATTTCAGCCACCTTACTGTCAGGCCAGTGGGGGACAGTAGTGGGCTCTCCTGCTTCGTGTACTCAGCTCAGAGGCCAGAGGACGGGTGGGAACACGCAAGGCTACCCAGTGAAGTGGGGGCTGCCACACAGGCCCAGTGAGTGCAGGTATGACGGAAACAATGATTAAAAAAGAAAAATCAAATGTACGGATAAATGAACAAAGCTCATCACTTGCTTAACTTGAGGTAGCTGATCATATGGAAAATCAAAATTAAAAGCAAATGGAAAATGAATATCTTTTATGATCTCTCTTGCTTAGAGAAAGATAAGAGCTATGAATATCATCAAGTTGAACGAATCTGGTTGATGTGAGTTAACTTACATTTCTAAAGTCTCAGGAGCTGAAAATTCTTCCAATATCTACTGAGAACAAGTGATGTACGTATTTTTAATCTCACAGACTGTGAACTAACTGATGGGGTTTCTCTTCATGGAACTTTCAGCAGAGACCCCAATCCCAAACTTGTTGCCTATCTCTAGTAGAGAAATACGTCTTCTGTAACAGCTGCATTTTTGTATTAATCTTACCCTTTGCTTCGTTTTTACATTTCCCCCCACCATTTTCCCTGACTGCATTATTTCCTTGGTAACTTACTGTATTTTATACGATTTTTATAAAATATCTCAAACCAGATTTTGATTCAAGATTCAGAACAATCACATGATGGCTGTTCCTGTGTGATGCGTGGACAAGGGTAGGCTCCTTATGAAAAACCTGGTGGTGAATTTCTAAGACATCTTTGGATGCCCGTCACCCACTGTCCTCCGTCACCGCTCAGACACAGGGCAAACGGGAGCCTTACCTTTCAACCTGCCTGCTGCGTTCTTCAAAAACACACTCCCGTCCCGCACCAGCTTCTTCCGCTTCAGGTCCTCCTTGGCAAACATCTGACCGCTCTTCATCCTCATGATCGACTTGCTGTCTGTCTTGGTGTAAATCTCGTTGAGACGCACTTTCTTTTCGTAACTCGCCACTTTGCTGTCCACAGCCCCGATCACATCCTTCACTAGACTCAGGGACTGCGCCAGGTCATCCTGCTCCGCGCCATTGTCTTGGAAGGAAAGAGAGTTGTTTTCAATGGGTCCTCTCCCACAGAGAAGGGGCGTCACTGCCCCTCTGCGGGCATGATCTCAGGCCAAAGCCAACACATCGGAGGGCGTAAGGTTCATTCTAAACCACGTTGGATGTTTTCAGTGACACAGATCACATGCAATTATATGCTATGTTCTCAAGGAGAAGGAACCAAACATGTTTAGGGAGGGAGGGAGAGGAGCACCGAGTTCTTTCTTTACGTCTTTGTTTTACGTGATCTTTGGTGTAACTGGCTAGGAGAAGGGCAGCCAAGAGAGAAACTACAAGTACTGACTGAATGAGAAACAGCAGCAATTCTAGCACTTACGGGAGAACTGGTGGCAGTTCTCTTCCCGGTGAGTGATATGGGAGAGGCCGTTGAGGTCACGGGGCCTCCTGAGGGGATCAGTAAGTGGTTCCGTCCCCTTGCTATCATCTGCCCTAAGGCTGGTGACACAAAATTTCAAGTTTGCCCTCAGGGAAAGTCTTTAGGATGAAACCCAGGACCTCTTGGACCCCCCAGAGCAGGAAGCCATCTGCTATGGTCTCCAGGACACTCGGGCACACCGGAGACAGCGCGCAGGCACGCGAGGCCGAGGAGAGACAGGAGACTCACCTTTGGTACACTGCAGTATCCTCTGGAATAAAACGGGGTATTTAGTGATCCGCTGCGTTACCAGCAAGATGCACTCCGGGATGCCGAGCCTCCTCACCACCGAACTGCTCATCTTCTTCTGCAAGAGACACAAGGACCGTCAGCAGCTGCCTGAGGAAAGACGAAGACCGACGCGGGGAGCGGGGGACACGCGCTCTGGACAATGGCGGGACTGTCACGTGTTACCACAGCACCTTCACAAAGGCCTGGAAACGTTTATCCTTGGTATAGAGGTCCTTGAAGTAATTCACAGACTGGTTGTGATGCCCACAAAACTTGCCGTACGTCTTCTTTAAGCGTTCTGCGTTCTCACCTGAAAACTGCAGGGCGAAGAGAACAGAAGTCAGGCAGTAACTCAGGTGCTAATTAAACATGCATTCCCATTTTGTACAAAGGTGCCAGTCTCTTTGTAAAACCCAGGAGTGCTTCCTTATAAATTCCCCCAGAAGACTGAAATGAGGCAGCAGCTTTGGAATACAGCCTGGCCGTTCCTCAAAAAGTGGAATAAAGAGTTACCGAATAACTCAGCAGTTCCACTCCTAGACATAAAAAGATCTGTCCACATAAACACTTGTATACGAATGTTTGTTATTCATAATAGCCCCAAAGTGGAAATAACCCAAATGTCCATCAAAGGATAAATGGATGAATAAAATGTGGCGTAGATGTACGATGAAATATTAATCAGCCACAAAAAGGAACAAAATACTGATTTCACACGTGCTATAATACTAATGAACCTTGTTTTATTCTTTTCCTACAGAATGTCCAGAACAGGCAAATCCACAGAGACAGAAAGCAGATTAGTGGCTGCCAAGGGCTGTGACAGCTGTTGGTGGGATGATAAAAATGTTCTAAGACTGATGGTGGTAACGGTTGCGCCATTCTGTGAATATACTAAAAACCACTAAATTGTACACTTTCGTGGATGGGGGGAGGGGGGTTGTCACTGTGTGAGGGATATAAGTGGTAAATGTATAACTATCACATTGTTTTGTGCACCTGAAACTAATAATAATAAAAAAAGGGTGGACTCGAAGGCATGTGAATTACATTTCAATAAACTGTTTATATTAAAAAAAACAGTAAACACAAATACCTATGTACTGTGCACATAAGGAATGTTCTAGTCTGTAGAATGTAACTTCTGCTAATACTTGTCACAAACCTAGTAATAAAACAAGGACACTCACTGGAAGTTTTTCATGCGCTAGTCGGTCTTACAAATGTCACTGTGGTAAGTGAGAAAGGCATCAGAAACAGCCAGCACGACCCAGGGGCCTGTTTACCTTCCTTGGCTCAGGCCGGCAGCCCTAACAATGCTGCACGGCCCTTAAATCATTCCCAGACACGTGGGATGGCAACGGCTCATCTGCAGACACGCTCACGTGGGGCAGACGGCGGAGCGGCTGCACGGAGCACATGTCACATACTGAGCACCGGCTGACTCTGCACTAAAATCTCTGGAGGCAACACGGGCTGAGCCTTAGCAAAACACTGGAAAAAGGGTTCCGGGGAGCTTTTCCTTTTCCTCTTTCCCCACAGAAAAGCTGAAGCAGAGAGGTTTGAAGTGACCTGTTCCTGTCATAAAGCGTGTGCCCAAAAAAGGAGATTCCAGCACTGGCACACCATGGGGCTAAGATACGAATCCCACTAGCAAAGAACTTACTGGAGGATGGGCACACATGCAAGAAGCTACAAACACTACAAGCCAACCTTCATGAGCTTCCCTGTGCGGGTCTGAGGGCAGAGACAGATGTGGAAAACATCTGGGAGAGGGGCTGTTTGGGGAAGACAGCTCCTCACCTGGAGAGCTGACCACTCCCACTCTGAGGCCCTGAATATGTGTTAAAGCACTGACCACACTATGTTTGCATTTATTTCATAACATGCCTGTTTTGACTTCCAGAACGTGAGTTCCATGAGGCAGAGGTCGAAGGCATATCTATCTTAGTGGTTCCACCTGGTATTTAGTAGCTGCCCAGTGAATACTTGAAAAATGTATGAATGAATGAGGCGAGCAGTACAGGCTCAAGAATACAAGGACTAAATCTCCAATTATTAGGCAAATGCTCCAGCAGTTACGCCTCCGCTTCTACACTGAGGCAGAGATTTGCTGGGGAAAAGGAGCTAGTCAGATGTGACGTTATGTGCCTCTGCCTGGTAAGATCCTATTAGCAACATTAAAAAAACAACATTTTAAAAAGAAACATTAAAAACTGTGACAAACACGTCCAAAAGCATTAAATCGTTAGCCACACTGTCTTTGGAGTAGAACTGAAACCATACCACACCTTGATGAAAATATCAGTAAGTCACATTCATGAGCTATTTTATAGATAGTTTCTTATTCGATTTTCTATGCCCACGTGGTTTTCAGGTAAATGAGCTCCTTTTGATTTGAGGCAGAAGGGGAAGTTGGGACTTCCAACATATGCTTTGTGATTTCTTAAATGACAGTGTTTCTGCTGGTATAGACTCTGAGGAGAACAAAAACTGCCTTTTATTGAGTATTTGCCAGGTATGTCAGGTACGTTATGTAAACATTGCTTTTAACCTTTAAAAATCCTATTAGGAGAGAAAATCCAGTCCTCGTTTACAGAAAAGGAAATCGAGGCTCAGGGAGATCGAACAACTTGCCTCAGCTCCCCAAGACAGTAAGTGGGACAGAAGGTGTGAAAGCTTCGCTCTTGCCCCTGGCTCACCTGGTTTACAAGCACATCCCCAATCCTCCTGATAAGAAAGTTCTTCTCAATTTTATCCACCAGCGACTCCTTCTTCCGCTCCAGGATCCTCTGGAAGAACTGGCTATGGATACTGATCAGCTCGTCCAAACAGGGGAACAGCTTCTCCACCATCTGCTGCTCGAAGAGCAGGTCCGTCATCATCCCCCGGCTGTACACGTCGCTCATGATCTTGAGCGTGCGGACGTGGTGGAGCTCCGTCTGCATCAGCTCTGAACGGGGGACAAAGCCGAAGGTCGGGAACACTCAGGCAAGAGGACTCGCCTCAGTAGCCGGAAAGCTACTGGGCACAAACATGGACCCCATTTGGAAGAGCTGTCTTTTCCCTAAAGCATTTTTATCTTCTTCCTCTATTTTTCATGTGACCTACTCGCAGGACTGGCCTACTGGAGTCCCTTACTCTTTGGTGGTTTCCAAATTGACCTTCTTTGGAATCCAAACCTTTCAGAATTGACTGTGTTTCCTTCTTCCTAGAAATGACTTGTGCCTAGTGCTTAATTCCTAGCGTAGTACAGGAATCCAACTGTACTGTCACAGGAGTTCTTCTTTAAGGTCTACTGCATAAGTATTCATGTTAAATAAAATGTTCAATACAATTAAAGAAAATACTTTTAAAGAGAGAGAAAAAGATAGAAATAAGATCATGTCTCTAGACCTTGAAGTTTTAAAGCAAATCTTTAAGCTGCGACACACTTGACGATTGACCCTCCACAGCCCAATAAGTCACCCGATTGAAAAATGCAGGACGAGGCACATCGAACGCTAGCCGAGCAGAGGAAGAATCTCACCATAGATCACTTCTTGCCGCTTGATCACATCTTTCTTCTGCTGTTTCAGAAACTTGCTGTCTACTATGCGACTCCAGGACTCTGCTTCTAGCTGTTTGGATTCAATCTCAAAGTCTCCCATTAGTTGTCCTTCATTCATGTCTGTACCTACTCCTCAAAATAGCAAAAAAAAATCAGCATCACAATCTTAGGTCTCTGACCTCTAAAAAGCCTACGCTGGACTTTCCTCGGGGTGGTCATTTCCTAAGACACAAACACTGTGCCTTAGTACAGGAGATACTCATAGAACCATATTCCAGGACGAGAAAAGAATCATTTCCTGTTTGGGAGTGACACGCTCTACATTCAGAGCTTTGGCTAAGAGTGACAAACATCGCACAAGTCAAACGTGATTAAGACATGATTCCTACGTGAAGTAGGAACTGGAAGGGACCTGCTAACTTTATTTACTTGGCTTATAACTGTGCCAAGAGAGCTAGAATTGAACGTGTACGAAAGTCTAAGGTAAGAAAAAGCCTCTGTGCTCGAGTATGACCACGTTAAAATCACAGACGTCTATCTTTTCAATGGACAGCTGTCTAACAACTGGATAAATCTGATTACCGACTTATGATAAAGCCATTTGATGCTCTACGGACAATATAGAGAACCTCTACAGGAGAAAGCAAGAGGCAGGCACTATTATTGCACTGATGCTTGCATTCTAGGTAACGGCACAGAGTTTCTACAGAAAATGAAGTATAGACCATAACTTCCTCTTACCCTCATCCGTAAGTGATTCTGCTGACTCATTGACCTTGACGATTTTATTGAGTGAGTCTGTTGAATGTGACAGGAATTTCCAGGTGTTTGATAGGTTCTCATCGTTGCCAACTCTGGGGACAAAAGGCAGCACTTACTGTCAAATACATTCGGATGAGCCAGGGTTTGCTTTTCTTAAATGAATACCTGAAAACCTCTATAAGGACAGCTGGCTGTACGTACTACAATGATTGCCGACAAATTACTTACGTTAGGAACCCAGCAACATGCAACAAGAACTATTAATGAAAGGTGAAGACATTTTAATATCATTGCCAGCTCCAACTTTCCCAGCCCTGGATTTTTTTTGTTTTTTAATGAGAGGTAGCAAGAACTCTTTCCCTCAAGCTGTATACACAATATATGTAAGAAATTTCTCTGTTTGAAACTCATCATCTAACCACTACATTGCACCCCACTCATTCCCTTAATAGCAACAGACCAAGCACTTCCAATAAACTGGATTCTTTTGCTTTCTTGACCTCAACTCATCAGCTAACACAGTAGGTGTTTGTGGTAAATGTTTGTACTATGACACCAATGCAAGCCAGAGTCATTTAAAACTTTACATTTAAAGACCAACTGTAAAAAGTCGTAATATAAACAAATTTTGATAACACAACTTTGAAAAGAAGGCCTTTGAAAAATGACAGTACAAAGATAAAACACTTAAAAGTTGTATTTTTTGTTTGCTTGTTTGTTTGTTTTAGGAGGACACATAATTCAGTACAGAGGTTAGAAAAGACAGACCAAAGGAGATTTGCATCCTTGAGTTAAGAATTTTCCTCCAGCCTCGGTTAAGAGATGCCAGAGAAGTTCTGAGTCCCGTACTTCAGGTGACTTCTCGACTTCATGGGAAGGCAGGGAACATCACCAGCCCTGTAACCATGTGACAGCCAAGGCCTCAACCGTCTGGGGGACCACAAAAGGAACCCAGTGCAAAAGAGGGAGCGGAAACCTAAAGGTTATAATTGGCCCATTCGTCACTCCCATGAAACTGACTAAGAGTCAAGAGGCAAGGACGGGAAACAGATTAAAAAAAAAAAAAAATCAGGTTCATCTGACATATAGAACAGTGTGACATCTGAAAATGTAAGTGGTTGCAACTAAAAATTCAGAAATAAAGCATCTTTTTTTTTCTTTCCTAGTTCCACTTCAGATTTTGATCTAAAAATAAAACCCATCCTTTTAAACTCCGGGTCTTTAAAAGCGGAGCTGATTCACATACAAAAGCGAAGGACAACCTGGCGATTACAAGGGATCCATCTTACAAAATGAGGTCCATGAGATGCATCAAAATATAATCCTCACTCTCCTTGTCTGTACCACTTGGCTGTGCAACAACCCATTATTTTGTCTGTTTTTTTTCCTTCTTAAAAGCATCTTTTTGCCCAACGATATGATCATTATGCTCTTGTCACACAGATGTTCCACTGTGCTATCTTTAAATCCCCACTTACCCAGCAATGTTCTGTATGGAGACACTTTTCGAGAGCGAGACACTCTGCTGCGACCGTCTGTTAGCAAACATGGGGGCAGCAGTGGTTTCATCAGCCAGGAGCACTGCAGATCGAGGGCGCTCCTTGGGCTGGGAGGCTGTAAAAAAGAAAGGGCACCGAAGCATCACTGCCCATGCCTCTAGCACTGATTCATCTGACGAATGCCAACAACAAGCAAAGTACTTTAGAGGAGATTTGGCCGGGGAGCATAAATGGTTACAAAAACTCTATGTAGGATAACCTGGCAATATTTATTGACATTGTCAATGTCTCTACCCTTCGATTCAGTAATTCCATTTTTAGGATAAGATATACTTGTATCTGTTTGAAATGACATATGTCCAAAGTATTCAATGCAACATTGTTGATGAAAGCAAAAGACTGGAAACAACACAAATAAACATCAAAGGAAGACCAATTAATAGAATACTCTGTTGCTTTAAAACAAAGGAGGACACTCTCCATCAACTGACACAGATCTCTACGATAATACATTAACGGGGAGAAAAAAATCAAGGTGTAGAAAAGAACGGGCAAAACAGACTATCGTTCACAATTAAAAAAAGAAGAATTAATAATCCAAATTGGTATTTGCTTTATTTTTAATAAAGAATCTTGAAGAAGATAAATATAAAACTAAAAAGAATGATCACCTGTGCAGTGGGATGGAAATTAGACAATGAGAACAAAGAATCTAAAGTCAATGGGGTGAAATTACACCGACAGGAAATCTCTAATACATAGTGGTAGGTGAAAAAAAGAAGTCTGAGAAAAGTATGCAATGTATAACGTGTAAAAACTTAAAAGATGTACGTAAAACAAGAAAGCCTCATAAGATCTTATAAGAAAACCTCTGTATTTTTGTCTCCCACCATTCCTTTAAAATATATGTGGTGAGGAAAGTCCCTGCTCTGCCTCTGAGAGAAGACTCAGGCAGTGTGTGGACTTCTGTGAACATAAACAAATCCTATAGTTGCTTTGATTCATAAACACTGTGTCAATTCAGTAACTAAAAATGTCTAAACCTGTATAGTAATAACAATTCCAAACCTGAAAAAAAAAGTATCATGTGAAAGTATTACATGTTTAAAATTTTAAACTAATTCAAAATAAAATAAAATACAATATGATTAAAAGAACCACAATGATGAAAGGAACCTGAGATAACCGAGGTCTGCGAGGTCTGCGTTCTTGGGGAGAAACATCTAAGAAACACCTGAGCTGCCTGTCAGATATGCAAATTCCCATCCCTACTGTCCTTTGGGGGCGGGGCCTGAGGGTCTGCACATTGTACACCTCCCTGACTAGTTCTTCTGCACACTGTTCAAAAACAGATTTTGACCAATTTCTTTCATTTGCAGATGAGGAAAATGCCAGGCTTAATGACACATAGCTCATTTGTTCCCATACTGCGTATTTCTCCTGAACACGACCAAAGAGGATCTTGGGAGTTCTAATGGTATACTCAAGTGGTCACACAGGCATTTGGATAGAAAATTACTTTTCTTTGGTAACTGAGATCCTGGCTCAGACATGAGCTGCATTACCAGTCCATCCCCAGGAGTGTCAGGAGCTAAAGGAAATGAGATGGGGGCAACGGTTATGACTTCACAGCATTTCAGGATGTTTCTGACTTAACAAAAACCCATAACCTCATTCATTTCCAAGTCAAATTCTATTCAGAAAAAGGTGATACAACAAAACACCAGAAACATGCGGCACTACAACACCAGACTGCCCCGCAGGAAGCACACAGGGAGGACGAGATGGGGGCGCTGGCCTAAGAGACCAAGGGCAACTGAAAGAAATGGGAAAAAGCTCAAGTGTTCAAGAGGCTGGAGCACATCTTCAGAAGATCAAGCCTGACTGAGGAAAAATCACTGGCTTCTGAATAATGGTGAGCACGTGGATAGGTCGGGTGGAAACGAGGACACTCTGATGAGCAGTGAGTGCAGGAAGGCAGAAATGACCGTGTAGGAAAAAGGACACACATAGAAGAGGAAGCAGGACTACATGAGGGATGGCTGAGAAGGCGGGAGAAGCAGGATGAGGTTCTCGTCGTGCACGTACGGCACAGGTTATAAACAACGGCTTGTCCCTACAAGGCGGCAGAGGGGAGGCGGAAAAAAGCAGCTTTCCCTGTTTGAAACCAACCCATATACTCTTCTCAGGTTATATCCTATCTCTGAGCCTGTTTCCTTCTTTGTGATGTTAGCAGGAGCAGCACATGCTAACACGTAAGGAAGCCAACTACTAAGCACTTTGAAGGTCTGATCCCACTTAAACCTGACCACCACCCGCTGACACTGTTCCATCCTTTCAGAGGAGGAAAATGAGGGACGGGGGCGTCTAGTAAATGTCCAAGGTTATACAGCTATTAAGCGGAGGTGCTGCGACTCAAACCCACGCAAGTTGAGTCCCCAACCTGAACTCTTAACCAAAGTGCTGCCTCAATGGGGTAAAGTAGGAATAAGAATACTTGTGGGCGTCAGAGAATACACCTCAGGAACCTGGCATGAACAGGTATTTTTAAAAAGATGTTATTCCATCTAATGTGAAAGAACACAGGTTTCGGAAACAAGGGATAATGTCACGGAAAAAGAGCTTAAGGAAGATTAGACTTGTCAAACCATGGAATGGGCTGGGTCACTGATTAAAGTGGGTGTCAGTCTGGCAGAACTTCTTCAGTCATCTACGCGCAAAAACTGGTAATAACCGGACGCAATGTATTGCAAGGGAACTGCCACTCCCCTGTGGGTGTATAGACTGGTACGGCCATCCTGGAGCAACCCGGATTTACTCAGAGCAATTAGGTAACCACAGACCAGGCAGATACTGCCGGTTCAGGTCCAGACCACCACAATCAAGTGAGTTATCACAATACAAGCCAAGTTGTAATCCTTTTGTTGGCAAAGGGTCTTGCCCTCAATTTGTAAAAAAATGCAACATCTGTGAAGCACAGCTGAGATGTGCCTGGCCAGAGCAGTGGTTCTCAAGCTTGAGAGTGGATCAGAACCACCGGGAGAGGCTACTAAATAAAACACAGGTCGCTGCACTCTGCCTCTGGAGTCTCTGACATAGTAGGTCTGGGGCTCAAGAATTCGCACTTCTAATTAATCCACTTGGAAAACACTGCCTCAGGGTAAGTCTCATACAGGTTCCCGCACAGACAGTTAAGAGGATACTCATTACTGCATTAAGTACGACCGCAGTGGGCAACAACTTAGTCTTTGTGGGAACTGGGAATCGAAACGTGCTGTATGTTTAGCAAAGGAGACCACGCAGCAGCGGTCTGAAACAACAGCTTACGTATTACAATGTGCATCCATCTCAGAATGGTAGTGAGAGACAAAAAGCAGAACGGACTAGTATGTCATATCATCTAATTAAAATTCAACACACAAAACAATAAGAACTATTTTCAGAGATACATGTATGACTGAAGATATGACAGATCAGGAAGATTTACCTTAAATACACTACAGCGGGTGCTGAAAGGGGAACAGAATGAGACGGGGAGTAGAGAATGAAAAGGGAAAAGTATTAAGTAAAACCAAGCGGAGACTTGCACAGACTGATAAAGAAAGTTTGATGTGAATGAGAGAGGGTAATTGGCTCAATTTTGTGGCCAACGTGAAATCCTTGGGGGGAGAAAAAGATTTATATAACTTCACAGTTTATAAGGAAGTTTAATAAGCCAGGTCTCCATTGGTGCATGGAGCTGGGAGGCACTTAAAGCAAGTATAACTGTCAGCTCACTGAAGATCCCGTCACCTGCTGAAACACGCAGGCCCGAGATGCTGCCTCTTCAGCAAATACACACAGCAACCAGACACCTTCCGAGACTCGGAGGGTGGAGTGTTGAGCTTTCAGGCAATGAACCTGCAGCCTTCTCTGACTTACCACAAAGCGGGTATTCCTATCTTGACTAATAAGAAGTGCATAAGACAAAAGTACGCTTAAGTCCCGAACCAGAGCATGGAAAGGAATTACGAGAGGTGGGCCGGGCTACTTACACTTGTTTCTCATAATGACCGTGGGCAGGGAGGATGTGTCATGTGCCTGAAGGCTCCCTTTGGGCTGCTGAAAGGAAAAGAAAAGAAACACGTGAAGACTGCATCTACAGTTTATCTTCTGGCAAGTTTCAAGAAGCCCGGAGCAGAAAGAGAGCCAGTCGCTCCTTCTCTGCCGCTCACCGTCCTATGTCCCAGCCTGTCACCCCCGCTGGCTTGGCCTCTGACCCTGCCAAGCACTCATTCCACAAGGGCTTGTTTCTGCCTGGATTGCTCTCCCCTTCAGGAACGCCGTTCTTCTACTTCAAGACCCCGTGAGTATCACCTTGTCTAAGACCAAACCCCTCAGCTGTAGCATCGCCGCACCCGAGGCAGTGACTGGCTCCCCTCAGAATCCACACAGTTCTCTCCTCATTTGTGGTCAGCATCTGCTTGTCCATTTTCCCCACAATCAGGCTGGTCCCTTAATACTTGCACCCGTGCGTTTTTCATTTCTATTTCTGCAGTGACTAGCATGTGTAAGGCGCTAAATAGTTCTTAGGTAAAGGGCTATTTTTAGTTAAAGCTTTTGTTGTAGCATATAACAGAAACATTGTGTGACAAGTTACCGATGGAAACAATTAGTCTGAGATAACGCATCAGTGAAAACGGGTCACTTCCAATTTAAAAGCGGACTCCCCTTTTCAGGTTCTATTCTCTTCTATGGGAGTATGCCATATCTCATTATCTTTCTATCAAACCTAGTCCATTCACGATACCAGTAAATCTTATCAGAGATCACAAACTCAAACCCTATGGGGTCCGGCAGGCAACAAACGACAGAAGCAAGTTGTGGTGGTGGGCGTGGGGCAGAATGACAATCTAGAACTTGTACATCCCGCCTGAAGGAGGCAGTGGGTGCTCAGCCTCAGCTGGTGATCACTTGCCATCATCCATTCCTCCAACATTTAAGCACCTTTCTAGGTGCTCAGGACCAACACTGGAGCAAACATTCCTGACTTCAGATGGTTTGGCAAGTCTGTGCTGGCATGCTAGTGGGGGAAGGTACAGACCATAAAAAAACAGGTGTAACAAACACATACAGACTGTGAAATACAGCCTCTGAGGTGATAAACACTGTGGAAAAAAGGAAAAAGAGCAAGGTGCGTTTTGGGAATGCTGGGTACGGGGAAATACCAGGGCTGTGAGCTCTTCCAATTTTTCAGGAGAAATTAGAAATCCAAATTGATATAAAATATGATTTTTAAATGAATGCATTAAGTCAAATTAAAAAAAAAAAACAACTTCACGATCCAAACAAAATTGACGTGCAGCGCCCAGAAGTTTGTCAGCGTTACACCAGTTCAGTGCTTCTCAAAGGGTGGTACCCGAACCAGCATCGTCATCTGGGATCTTATCAGAAATGCAGATTCCTGGGCCATCCCCCAGAATCTGAACCTCTGGGGAGGGGGCACAGGAAGTTGTCCGTTAACAAGCCCTGGAGGTGATTCCGACGCTCACTCAAGTTTGGGGCCATTGCCTTAGATAAATGCGTCTGGTTATAACACGCCGAGCGTCTGTGCAGACGTAGCTGGAGACTGCTCCTCTAACAAGGAACAAAAAGACATTTCTGGGTGACGAGAACACACAGGCTACCTAAAAGGTATGCCCCCAAACCCATACTGTTTTGTAAGGGCCACCTGAGAAGCCGTGCATATTACAGAGCATGCATGCTGAGTAGATGCCACCATACAGCTGGCACTTCCTAGTCTTGTGTCATCTGACCGGAACCATCTGTAAGTTCCCTGTGAGAGGAGTGTTGCCAGACAAGCTGTGTCTAACCCTACCCCCCCGGCCCACTTCCACCTGCTGCACTCATGGTCCTGAATGAATAGCAGGAAGTCTGCAGACATGGTTAACAAGAAAACCACTTTAACAGCAACACAAAGATATTAAAATCCAAGAGAAATGCATATTTAATATGGAAAAGTTCTGAAAACATTTCCGTGTGAAGAAGAGAACTGATCACTTCAGAGAAAAATTATGTTTTGGTTATTTTGGTCTCAAAGTTGATACCAAGTGATTAAAATAAACTAAAACTACAACCTGAAGTCTCCCGACTCAGGATTTTATTGGTTTCGCCAGAAACAGCTTACCTTCATTTTGACCTTTGCACAGGAGGCCAGACTTTCTCTACAGCCTTTGTGGACAAAAGCACTGCAATCTGAAAAGAAAGCAAAAAACAAAAACCAAGGCGACGTTAACAAAGTAAGTAGATCCCAGATTCTGACTTTACGCTGCCACCACAGCCTATGGATTTCCAAGTGAAGTCGCCCACATGTGAGAATGTGACTAAGAAATCACAGACTGCAGTCCTCTTCTAGGGAGCTGGCATGTGATGTCACTTGGAGGAAAAGAAACAAGAGCAGATTTCTGATTAACAAAAACGAGAAGTCTAGAACTTCTCAGGCAGGAAGCTGAGAGGCTACTAAAAGTAAAACCAGAAGTGCCTGCCGCCAATATGTGATTTAAGTCACAAATAAACCCAGATATAAAGCCCGTACCGGGGGCTGGAAAACATGGATGTCTGTGTCAAAGGTAGAGTGTGAAGCTGAAAAATCTACCTGTTTATCCCTTTACTTTGGGTCTTATCTACCCTGGGCTTTTTGCCACCCACCCTGAGCCAAGAGCCACAGAAGGAAGGTCGTTAGAAGGATCTGGAGGCCCTCTGGGAGCCCTGACTCAAAAGAAAGCGGGAGACTTCCTGAAAGGCAAAGCAGAGGCGCTCATTCGCAAGGCCCCGCTTTTGTCGCACACCTGTTTCCCGCCCCTTCCGGACCAGGGCCACTGCCGTGGAGACCCAGCCCTCCGTGCCTCGCCAGGGCGCCAGCCGCTCTCTCTGCTGCTATGAAGTCACAATACAGAACTACCAGAGTGAAACAGAAACAAACAGAACGTCTATCTGTGGGGATGCCCAAGGACAACTGCCTCTCCAGGAAGAGGCTCCCTAAGAAAACCAACCCGATCCCCTTCACGAGACAGCAAGGCCCAATACGCACGGCGGGCGCACCGCCATTCCTGCCAGTATCGACTCGCTCAGGACGGGCCAAGCAGCTGTCAGCTCACACGTGTGGGTGGGGTGTGTGTGAAAGGAGTGGTGATGGGGAGGGGAGGCTGCAAGAACGGACACGGCCAGGATGCCAGACCCCAAAGGCCTGCCCACTCCTTTCTCAGCAGTGACTCCTGCGATGCCTACTTGGTCCCCAGGGCTCTTACCTAATGCCACAGCCACACTGCACTGTCATTACCCTACGGTTTTCTCCTCCACTGAGCGCTCCTCCAGGCAGACAGCCTTCAACCACTGCTGGATCTTCGATTAAGTCTCTAGCACAGCGCCTGGCTCATGGCACCTGTGCAATGTGTGTTAGACCGATGTCTATTTTACCTCCAGCCAAGTGCCCCGACATAACCTTGATTACAGTACGTGGTCTTATTAACACTAGAAGGGATATAAGTACAGCTGTAACTAAATCAGATTTGGGTCCTGGCTCTGCTGAGTAGTTCACGTGACTATGCAAGTCCCTCCTCTGTAGGGCCCGGTCTCCTCGTCTGCAAAATGAAAGGAGGGGCCACGTTTCCCCTCACGTTCTTTCTGTCTGTGATTCTGGAACGGTTGTCTTCCAGTCCAGTCACAAAGTGCATTTTCTCCTTTGTTTTAATGAACACCGGTAACATTTTAGGTATCTGTGGGCAACACAGGAGGTGGTGGATTTGCGTGGGAACGTACCACTAACTCTGATCTGTAAAAATGACCCACTAGCACACTGTGGACAGAACTTGGAGCCAAGCTGCATTGTTTCTTTCTTCCCAATGACTTCCGTCACCCTGCAGATAAATACGCATTGGCAGTTTCTGAGGGAGTGGTGCTATTGCTTTTAAACAGACGTCAGCAAATTCAAGTTCTCAGGCCAGTGTTTGAGATTTAAAAGACAACTCCAATGGATGAATCACAAGAGCAGACATGGTATTTAAACTGTGCTGCTTAGTAAACACCTTTTCACACAAATTCACTTGTTTTTAGTTAACGGAGACATGTCCCCTAACCTACAACCCAGTTGAAATTTTAATATGCTCTATAATACGGTCACGAGCCCCAGTGATAAATAGTTTGCGTGGACGTCTGCTTAACAAACTCAAGTACCTACTTGAAAACCACTCAAGTTGTGACCAAGTTATCCTGGCCTTGGTTCATGGCGATGGCTTTAGTGGTGTGCGTGGGTGACTGACAATCTTTGGCCCCACTGACATCAGCCAAAGTCATGAGGTTAAACCTTATTCTCTTTTGGAAAATAGACAATTACCAAGAGCACAAGAATCAAAGACAAATCTAACATATTTTCAAGCTCCCTGCCACAAGCCACGCCATGTTGTTAGGGACAGCAAAGAATTATCTGGCCTTTTATTTTATTATGGGGGAAAAAAAAAAAAAGACTTCCTAATAGCAATAAGCAATATGCCTTCATTTTTCAAAGTTCTTCATAAAGGTCTTGGCTGAGTGGTTTATGGGAACAGAGCTGACTGCTAATTAGATTCCTCTGGACTTAAAAGCAAACAAGCCAGACTTCAACTTCTTTTGTCACTACAAGGAGGCACCAGACAAAAGAATACGAAGGAAAACCCACACGACTGGGAACTATCATCTATCTTTTGCTGCATTTTTTTTTTTTTCCTTTAACCTCTGCCATCATCAAAAAACTCAAATCTTTGGTGAACTGCTATCTACTATACATTCGTTCTCTTTCATCAGAAAAGTAAAAGCACTCGTCAGCGAGACCAACTTAAGGAAAAGCAGCTTTGCAGAAGGGTGACGGGAGTGGCCCGGCCAGAGGGAACGGACGTGAATAGACGAGGACTGCCGGCTACAGGAACTTCGCCTCCCTGAGTTGAGCTCTATACAGTCAGCACTCCGAATAAGAGAACTTCCAATCCTTCAGTCATCATTAGGATACACGCTGAAAAGTTTTGACTACTCTGCTCACGGCCACAGAGCTGAGAGGCAACACCGACCCAGGAAAAATCTGTGATCCTTCTTAAAGACACAGCAGGGTGAGGGGTGACCTTATGGAAGGACAGAAAAGTGCAACTTCTTCCCGTCACTTCAGCCCTAACCAAGCAAACTACAAGAAAACAAACAACAAAAAACCACATACACAGGAGCCACTTAGAAATACATGCTCCAGAATTCTTTCTGCAACTTCTTGTGAAATGTCTTCGGGAAGCATGAGACACTACCTGGACTGCAGAGATAGAGCTCAGACTCGAAGTCCCATAAGACGTTCTTGGTAGCTGGTGTAATAACCACAGTGCAGATGTACAGGACAAGAGGAAAGCCACAAAAAAGAGTCAAATCACCTTAGCCGAAGTGCTCACTTAACAGTCGTTTTCGTAACGAAAATGAACAAAAATAAAACGGAATGCCAAGTGCTGGGCTTGAGTAAGAATTGACTTTATTGATTAGGCTCTTCTTTCATCTTCCTTTTCCCCACACAACAAACTTCTTTTCTTTAATCAATTATAAGTATTTTACTATCTCCTATAAGCAGTGAGCTCTGAATGTCAGAAAACATCTATCTCAAGAGCTGCCTTTCCGGGTAAAACCCAAAGCAAAAGCCAACCATCACACACATTTCTAAACCCTTATGTTTCCTACTTACAGTGCAGCTGCTCTACTTGTTTATTTTTTCAATCAAGAGAAACAACCTACCGCAAAAGTACTCAGAAGCTGCTAACACAACAGAAAATAAATCAACAATAATCTCAATATCATTTTACATCTGTTTAAAGCAAACAAAACAGAACCACTGGCCAGATGCAAAAACCCAAGCTTAACAGATCGCTTACTCTGAGGACTCCGTAAGCATTCCAGAGACCACAACGTTTGTGGAGCTGGAAAGAACAGCTGATTACTCAAGGGAAGCGTTACATAACTGAGAAAGGAAGAACTGGAAAGACACTCCTTTCCTTTCCCCATTAAAGTGACCTGCTCCTACAAGAGTCAAAAGCGTTTGGGCAGAGAAAAAACAAAACCAAAGAAAACCAAACCCTGCCAGGTTTCTTCTAAATTAAATTATTTTGAAGGAGTCCTGACAAGGCACTTGAGTCTTTGCTTTCACTGTTCTGGTTTGTTTTTTCCCCCACCCCAGGAGCAGGCTGCAAGGACCTACATGGAGGCTTTGCTCCTGGCTGTTCCTACTGCCCGGGATCGTGACCATTCCACCTAAGTCCCCAAACGGGACTCAGCTCTCCCCCATGATTATGATTCCTGTGCAGTCAAGAGATATGGGTTTGCTTTCAAACACTCTATCCTGCTGAATCTCAGTATTTGCCTGCAGGAAGATATATTAAAGTGACGAGAGACATTGGAAGACAGGCGCAAATCAGTATTGGCCATCGTAACACATCATGATGGACCATGTGCCTGGTCTTTCTAAACCACGAGTGATAAGTGCCTGAGCAGCCACGTGGGGGAAGAGGCTCAGGGGTCAACAACAGAGTTACGTTCAACCAAAGGGGCAGCTAAGAGCATAAGAGTTCCTTGGGAGGTAAATGATTAGCTGGAGGGATGCTACATTTCCTGAGACTACTGGGAAGATCCTCAACGTGACAGGGGATGGAGGGAAGGGAAACAAGATTCTGAGTTCCCAAATTACTCATATTTTCCACTTCCTGCCAAGGTAACAGATGGTGCTTCATACACACAAATCCTCATTGCAGGCTCTGTGGTTCAGGAAGCTGAAGAGAATCAGCCACTTTATTACTTTGCTCCTTTCGGAAGATGACTACACATTGTTCTTTTCCTTTCAGGCTCTGATTCCCCCGCTCTTCTTCTGGAAGTGGCAGGCTGCACACTGTCATACACAAACCTGAATGCCACCACTGAGTGCTGAGCTTACTTCAACACTACTATGGAGCCGAGTGCAAAGCACAGCTGAGGAGGGCCGCGTCTGTTTCTGAGGTGGGGTGGTATGCAAATTTAAAACGTATTTCTGACCCTTACGTACACAAATGGGGAACAGTAAGGCCCTATTCAACTTCCTTTTTGCTGTCTGGTTCTTTCAGTTTAAACTTCAAAAACATGCACTCTTTTTCCTTGTTTTTGCTGAGCAGGTACAATTAAGATAGCTTGTGACATTTTAGGTAGATCAAGCGTAGTGTAAACCAAAGAGCCGCTGGCACAGGATGTTAGGCCAGTCACTGACCCAGACTGACACTCTAAGCAGAGAAGATTCTACCAACGACGCAATGCACACCATGAAATAATTTGCTTCCAGAAGAAATAGGCTCCTTGGGCGACTTAATATTAAAATTTACAAGTCAAACCAAAGAAGTCCCATCCTACTTGTAAACACGTGGCACAGAATTACGTGTTAGCTAATTTGCTATTTCACTGGTTTTCTTTGTAAAAAGTCTTGAATGAAATAAAAGTCTTGTATCGTGTGCCATCGAGTATATAAAATACTTAGTGTAGATTTTTGACTTAAAATTTTAACATTCACTTTTAAAGTCAGTAAATTAGAACAATGAAGTTGTTTTGATGGATCCAAAAATGAGCAATCTGAGGTACATATACTTCCAATTCACATATCTACCTCAGCATCTAATTTATTTCTATTTCTGTATTTAGTTTTGCACATATAACAGAGAGTATCTTCATTCAAAAAGATAAGTAGGCACAAATATTAGCTTTTTTTTTTTTTTTTTTTTTTTTAAATGGCTTGCCTTGCAATCACATTATATTCTTCAGCTAGAGATGGAAGGAAAAAAACCAAACAGGTAAGCCGACAGCTCAAGTTAATATGTTGGTGTTAAAATTTGATTCCACCTTTGAGCATATATATTTCTTTTTATGCAGGTTGAAAATTACTTTAAAATGTATATAAACTAAAAAATTGGAGGAACTTCCAAAACACCACTTCCACAAAACACATCCTAAAAACCAGTGCCCCACCTATTAGACGATTTAATTACTACACAGAAGTTCCAGTCTACGAGTCTCAAACCTCCTACATGTAGGTTCTCCTGATCAGGACCAGACCCTACACAAGTGATTCTCCACGTGCTGCTCTGGTATCCTTGGGCCACAGACATTTCCAAGAGGTACCCCAGGGCCCCTCTTCGGGGTGGGGGGGGGACATAGCACCCACTACACTGACAGCATAAGCAGTATCAGTGCGTGGCACCCTAGCTTCTGCTTCATCACGGAGGAAGTCCAGTGAAAGAACACTTCTATGTATGTTTAACAGGAAGAGGTATCAAGCAAACAAGAACGGGTGTAGGAGGCCTGTGGTTAAGAGAGATGCCTTCTCATACATTATAGAGCACAATTTTGCTGTCTGACAAATCAGTCATATGCCAGTGTCAGGTTTAACTGGAAGCCATTACAGTCCAGTGTAGACTAACACTTAATAAAACCAAGGAAAGTACAATTCAACTGTTTCAACTTAGAAATAATGCATATACAAAAATTAATGGCTAAGACGAAACACACAAACATAAACTAGCCAACTTTTTCCAACCTGAATTTAAATTGAAAAGTTGTCTGGAACTAGTCACAGACAAGACTCATCCGTTCACTATAACCATAAATGAGAGTCTTAAACCTATTGTGCTCTACAGAAAACACAGAAAAAGATTCTTTGGGTCTTCAAAAGAGATTTTCCATCTCTTTCCTTCCTAAACCTCCCGGTAATAAATACATCACAATTCAAGATTGAGAGCTGGTGGAACTGACTGTACTGCTTCTTATTCAAGCTGTGCTACCAGTAACAGCTATAGAGCAACTCTTCTTATGTCTTTTGTCAAGCTGATTGTTTTCCAGTAATAATTCTGCTCTTTGTCCATTAAATTCTTGAATCAAATATTAACATTTTGCTCTTTCATCAGAGACCAGCTGACAAATAATCAGAAAAACCTTTGAAACTGTCAGTGATCCAAGACTGACATTTTTGTTTTTACTCAAACATATATAAAGACAGTCTTTAAAAATTCAAACAACACAAAAGCACAAAATAAAAACTGAGTAATCTCTCCTCTCCTAATCGCTTTCTTCAAATTAACAGCTTGGTGTACATCCTTTTAGACAGTCTTGTATATTTACATAAATAATTACTGTTGACTTATTTTTTATAAATTGGGATCACGCATACAGTTCTATTTACGGCCCTTGCATCTCATCCAAATGGCTTGGTGACCTGTTTGTACCCACAGGTCTAGTCCCAGCGGCTGGCAAACTACGGTCTGTGGGCCAAATCCAGCCCACCTCATTTTGTGAAGACAGTTTTACGGGAACTTTGTAAAGTTTTTATGTGCACTTTGTATGTCTTGTCTCGGGTCGCTTTCCTGCAACCAGGGCAGGGTTGAGCAGTCCCAACAAAGACCTGACGTCTTACAAAGCCCAACAAACTTCCCATCAGTTTCTTTACAAAACATTTCGCCAATCCTTGATCTGTCCTGTTCTTATTAGTATCAGCCCAATATTCCAGCTAATAAATTGTATTTTTATGAATATTTAGTTCCTTTTAATTTTTCCACATGATAATGCTGCAATGAGCAAGTACCAAAGATTGTACTTTGAGAATTCTTTTTATAAGCCACTGTATAAAACTTGTGAAAAGTGCCTCTCATTATTCCAACCACTAATAAGAAAAAAATTATGTGATGTGAGAGGTGCTAAATACCGCTGCAGTACTTAGCACTTATCACATCACTTATCTTCATTTATATAAGAAACTGACAGTTAAATGTAAAAAATAAATCCCATCTGAAGTTATCAAGATTTCCTAGAATATTCACCCAGCTCTCCTCTTACTAAAGCAGATTACACAGGGAAAGCCATTTCCTCTTTTATAGACAAATATAAATCACAACAATCCACGAATGACACAGAATACTGAAATATTTGAAAAATCTCCAAGATCCTTCAAGGACCTACTTTTATTCCTAAAGTTTTGTTCAGGTGTTTCTCAAATCTACCCCCTAGTTGTATGTTGTAATCTTTCATGAGGGAGTCTATTCATTTTAACTGTTTGCTAATTCTCAATGTCCTTTCTTCTGTGCATCTACTAACTCTTCCTCACGGTGGCTTACTTCCTTACCTGGTCTCTATGGATTTTGTTTCTGGTTTTTTTTTGGTAAGCTCAGCCTTAGCTTTAGAGGACTGTTTTCCTCCTGTGGGAACCTCCAGATACCCTGTTGTGTCAAACAGACTGTGTAATGCAGTTCTGTATGTGATCAGCTGGGGTCCCTCAGGGATTCATCATTCGCAGATTGCGATTGCATTAAACCTCTAGAGAAAATTCCATAGCTTGGGGTTCCAGTACATACAGATGGTGTAAAGTTGGACCCCAGATCCGTATATGATACAGAATTCTCATTCAGGGTCTTAGGTGAGGGTAAATTCCCATGCTGCTTCTGAAGGGCCAGCAAGGGTGGGGTTCTCCTGGGCCCTTCAGCATGGAGGTTCCAGCTCTCACCGTGTGCCCTGAAGCCACCTATCCGGTCCCCAGGCAAGGGGGGTGCTCTTTATTGCTCTGTGAGTCCCCTCAGGGATTTCCCTTTCTGCAGGCTCAGTTATGTATGAATTTTTTAAAAGAATCCATTTCATCGAACATTTTTACGTTTCATAGCAGAAAGCAGATGTTCAGTATGCTTTACCAATGAAGTGCCTTTAATATCAGCTTCATATTGCCAATCAAGAAATACGCTGCCTCCCTATTTTCCTCCAAGACCACACGGGCGAACGGGCACCCTGCAGGTAGGGTGCACAGAGTGACTCTTTGGAAGACGGGAGGAAAATTTTACAGCTCTTTCATATTGACTTAAGGAGAAATGGAGTTAACAGGGAGACTAATATAATATGGAGTTAATATAAGACCGACATACTGGTGCCTCACTCAGCCTTTACGTCACATATGAAGGGAAGCATCCCCTTTATATGTGACGCTGCAGGTTTCCAGAGGGAAGAGGAGGTACCTGGAAAGTGGGTTAGGGATGTGTGGAGGTGGCAACGTTCCTCATTGTTCACTTTCAGCACGCCGTGATGAATGGAAATTTACAGGTGCTCAATTAACTGAGCTTATGGGTTATATCTATCTTCAACTATAAAATGAAAAAGAGACTTACACAAATTCCTGCAAAGAAACGATGGCTCTACGGCAGCAAGAATTAATAACAATATTAAAACTAATCACTAACCAGCAAACAAGAAAATGGCAAATCTGCCTTCTCTTAGCCCTACAATGAGCTCTCTGTAAGTCTAATACAGGACACATATGTAATTTTTATGTTAAACATATATCCCCCGTGTGAGAAGGCTCAACATGTTTTAATGACAGATGTGCATACGTATGTGGTGACTACTCATTTTGCTGGTAAGTTACACAGGAAGTAGGGCAAAAATGTGTGATATCTGCCCACAAAGATGCATGAAGATTTAGATGAGAGCCCGTGAGGTTTTCTTTTGTAAAAATCAGACAGTAAAGCAAATAGGGCTACAGACAACATTTGGAGTATAATATAATCCATAAAAGTCATTTTACGAGAATGTGAGTGATAAAGCCAGTCACTTAACAAGTCACAACGTGGATAAGAAAGGCTGTGGGCTATGTGTTAGCTGTAACTTCTGTCCAAGAAAGCAAGTGAGTGGAAACTATTATTGCAGTAACTTTGAATCTGCTCAAATAAACTTAAAATTTTCACATTTCAATCACTATTTTTGGTAAGCTCTACATAAGGCGATACTCCACACAATGACTGAAAACAAGGCAATGTCAGGACATGATGGGCTGAGAAGTGCTTCGTGGAGTCTGAAGTCGTGACTATTTCGTCCGAGCTGGTTGCAGGTATAACGGGATGGTAACCACCTCAGCGCTCTGGGTGACTGACCTCCAGACTGGCCACTTCTGAGCGCGAGCAGCCTCCCTGACGTACCTTGGTGCGTGTTACAAGTATGATTATTTCCTATCGGTGGAAGAGCACAATGTTCAGACATCGTGTCTTGGAGCAGGGGTCTACAACTGATGGCCCGTGGGCCAAATCTGGTCCATGAGCTACCAATGGTTTTGCAGTTTTAAATGGTTGAAAAAAACAAGAGTAATATTGCGTGGCACATGACGATTACATGAAATTCTAATTTCACTGTCCGTACCTGAAGTTTGACTGGAGTACAGCCTTGCTCATCGGTTTACGTAGGCCTGCTTCTGCACTAAAACGGCAGGTTCAGCAGGGGTGGCCACAAAGTCTAAGATATCCGCTATCTGGTTCTTGACAGAAACAGTTAGCTGACCTCTTGGACTGGTGGGTATCTTATCGAAACCAGGACCCATGCTCAGATAACAGACTTGGCTTGAAAGTGGTTTGAAGCAGGTCAGCAACAGGTCAATATAGACCCTCATCTCTGCACGCAAATGTATTGTCCCGGGCTGTCTCCACGACTCGATGCCAGTAAACGGCCAACGCTTATACCAAAGTACCACAATGAAAACTGAGCAAACATGCCCTGACAAGGGAATGCTGGGTAGTTTCAGGGGTTGAGGCTACAGAATTGTTTTGATTCTGACACAGATTTCTGGGCTAGGCAGTGACTTAAGGACAATAGAACAGAATGTCTGATATCAGGGCTGCCTGAAAAACCATATAGGCTCTATGTTCTAGGTCTTCAATGTGTTAAGAAAGACATAAAAAGGGCGACTTCTCCATATAAACAAGGAACAGATAAGGGGTGGGATGGCCAGGAAAGGAGAAAGGAGCTTTCCTGAGCCAAGACAGTTCCCACCTTACAAAGAAGCATGTCTCTTACTTGCACAAGTGTAGGCATCTTTGGTGGTGAAGGCCTTCGTACACTGGCTGCAGCTGATGGGACCCACGACAGGAATGGAGCTGAAAGAGTGGCCATTGAGAATCTTCTTGTCCTTCTCCTTCTCTTTAGAATCTTTCTCCTTCTCCTTCACTTTCTCTTTCTCTTTTTCCTTTTCCTGCCAAAGAAAAGAAACAGTTAACTGCACATTAGAAGGCCTTCCCTTTACCTGGGCAACCCAGATGGCGTGCGGTTGATGGTGGTTGGCAAATGCTTTGGACAAACGTTAGGAGCACTGTCCTGGGCAATTTTGTTTTTATTAACTGGCGAGTAGTCGGGCTACGTGAGACAAAGCACGGGAAGGCTTGGCCGGCACAGCAGTGCTGTCGGCGGCTTGTTCAGTGGTTCCTTTAGCGACTCACACAATGACCAAAGAACAACACTGGGAGCAGGCTTCTCATGCTGGAGAAGGGGTGCCTGGGCTGCCGAGGGTTCTCCGGAAGCCACAGCACAGCCCACACAGACAGCAAGAAATGGTTTAGGGCCAGCTGCAGATGGGAGCGGAAGAAAGGATGGTGGCAATTCTGGGACCAGCCTGCGGGGGAGGAACGATGACTAGGAAGCATACAAGTTACTGGGGTTCCTCTGACTTCCGTGCACCCCTCACACATCCCAGGTGAGGGCTCGGCTCTTGAGGTTTCCTCCCTTACTCTAGCCGGAAATATTAAGTACTCCCCGCATACATAGGTTCAGTTTTCACTAATAAGAATTGCAAGGTTCATAGTAACTGGGGCCCAATTTTCAAATTGGGGGAAGGAGAAACTCTGAAAGCTTAATAAATAGTGAGGAGTGCTAGATTCTTAATAAAATAGCTAAATCAGTCAGGGACATTCCAGGGGCACCCTACTCTTAGGAGGCTACGGCCGTGGGCCAGCTGTGCTCTTCAGAAAAGGTCCAGAAGCACTGTTAGGCAGACCATCAGCTGGTTCATCAATATCAACTGAGTAACTTCCTTTCAAACCAACTGAACTATGAACTACAATTCATCGAGGTAGGAAGAATGCACTTAGCAGCTGCCATAGTCACTAACTGTGGGGTACCCACTTTCTGGGGAATATACTACTATGATTATTATCTAAACAAATGCCTTGACAACGGGTACCCCAAAATCAGTGGTCATGACCACTACTAAATAAATGCTGTACATTCTGAATCGATGCCTTTTACATATGATTTCATCCAATTTGACAACTGTGAAATAAGTATCGTGGGCATCATGCTTTCCATTTTATAACTGGAAAGAGAAAGATGACAAATACTGGCTAAACATTTGAACAGTTTCTATGTGCCAAGCATTGTCATAAGCAATTTAACATGTATTTTCTCCTAACACTCCCATGACGTAAGTATTAGTTATTATCTCCATTTGACATCTGAGGAGACTTAGGCGTAGAGATGCTTACTACTGTACGTATTTGAGGCCACACTAATAATTACCCAAGCTGGAATTAAGAGCCAGGTCTGGCTGACTCTAAAGCTCAGTCCCATTCACGCCACTCCAGCCAAGAGCTAAAGAGGTTTGTGGACTCACAAAAGGTCACAGAGCAAATGAACAGCAGGACGCAGATCTTCTGACTTGCTACTCAGAGCCCATCCACTATACGGTGAATGTTCACCAAGTCTGATTCACGGTGAATGTCCTTTTTAATAGAACACACACATACAATAAAAATCTAAGAGCTGAACTGCTACACTTTAGAACTATAAAAAATAACGAGAGGAAGGAAGAAAAACAAACTACTGTACTTCACTTTACAAATCAGAAAATTGCTCTGGGTGAAACTTAGTATCTACTGAAGTACATAAAGCTCTTAATAAAAATCAACAATAAAAAATGCGTTTTTCAAGTAATGTCTTTTTTCCCCACTACATTTTGCAGAAGGATTTTCTATGCATAAAATGTTAAACTGAAAAGCATCTGACTTTTTGCTCAAGAATGATAAAACATGCTCCAAGAGTAAAACAAATCTATGGCAACTTATATTCTCTCAAACCTTGCAATGATCTTCACGTCTCAATACATAACAAACAATATCCTCATCCTCTGCAACGACTCACAGTGGCCCCTCCAAGGATAAAAACAAAACACAGTCAACTCCATTGTCTCTTTCTGTGTTTATTAGAATTTAGTGCCTTAAAGAAGTCAGGCTCTTACCTCCCCATGTTTTGGTCCTATGAATCTCACTGTTATGTGGGGCACTTCATGAAAACGACCCCACTTGACCGACATGATTCGACCCCCATGCCAGGAAATGTGCTCTCACAGAAGGAGAGGCAGAGCCCAGCAGCTTGATGCTGCCATTAGAGAAACCGTAAGAGGAAGCCAGAGACGGGTTGAGAAAGGGAAGGAGGGAGGGCTGAGGCGGCCAGTTTCCTTAACACAGCTTAACTATTTGAATGCTGTCAGGAAAGCGACTACCCTAGCTACAAAGGACACAGGAAACGAAACAAAACTAATTCCCCAAAACACAGTGTCTATGGATGGTGCTTAGGTTGAAAGACAGGAACTCTGCAAGGACTGGGGCCAATTTTTAAACACTGGACGTTATGGAACACGTCTTACCTATTTCAAAATGAACTCATTTCATTAAAAGCAGTACAATTCTTAAGAAATGTTTTAGTGAAGTTACCTACAGTACAGTGATGATCGATCGGCTATTTCGTGAAATTTGACTTTTCCACATTTAACAATTGCCAAAATGCTTTAACTGTGTGCCAGCAAAATAGAAGCTACCAGTATTTAAAGGGAAATACACAGATAACAACTGCACTCAGATACTATGAAGGAAAATAGGTTTTCACTTTTCTAAGCCTTCCGTTTTAGACAAGCAATTAAAAAATTAAAAAACCGGAGAACATCCAGACAACTGTAAAACATGTTGCAATAAACCAACTGTCACAGATCTCTAATCAAAGGACTGAGTGAAATAGTTAGATTTGAAACACTGACTTAAGCCTTTGCAAACACTACTCTACTCCAGTAGGCGCCTTGGAAAGGCTGATGGGTTTAGTCCTGTTTGATACAGGCCATGAAAACTAGGCGTTAAAGCTGAACGTCTCGTTAGGAAGGTGTGGAGTATATTAGCAGCTGTGCAGGAATTTACCTCTTCCAGCCAAACCTGTCTACTTCAAGTCAGACTAAGAATTTGTCTAAAACATTTCCAATCATCTCCTAGACTACAAAGAGGCAAGCAAACAGAAAATCAGGGTGACGGGATGGTTTGAAAAGGGGCACTCCACTTCCTCTCTGAACGAGAACACTACGCACAGTACTGCTCAAACATTCTGCAGCAAGAAACTTAGCAGGAAACAGTACTACCTCTCAAAGGCACTACCAGACAAAAGCAGAAACAGCCCGTCTTCCTGTTCTACTTCCTGTAAAGGCTCTTCCCTTTTTAAAAACACGTTCGATATATTTAACTAATCACTCATGCTCATTATTGATAATTCCTAAAAGGACATGGGAAGGATCAGTACTCCGTTTCTCCAATCATGTGTGTATCCCAGGGCTACAGGCAAACCACATTACCCCGGAATGCAAACCATATGCCACTGAGTGGCTGCCTTTGGGCTCCTCTGCAAGTTATTTAACAACTGCTTATCACATACGTTAAATTCATAGAACAATTAGCATACTGACTAATTTATCTAGACTAATACCACAAACTATTTTATATGCCTATACATCGTGCTCATTATAAGGAAAGTAGAAATTTCCAAACCACTTTTAGAGACTTTACTAAGACTCAGGGGTGGCAATTTAATATAATCTTCAGTGAATGCTGAAATTTTTCCTTTAAAGTAAGTAGTAGGGATGGTTACATCATACAAAGATTAATAAAAGCAGATTAGACGAGTTCTAATAGTATGTCTTTAAAAAATAATTTAAAAGAAATAAAAATGTATTATTTTCATTAAAAAACTAGGTGTTACTAATAACACCTATAATCACATTTCCAATTTTTTAACATAATGGAGAAGTATCATTATTCAATAGTTAAGAAAAATGGTAGAGTTAACATTATCCCACTAAGAAAATACTCCCTTATTTTTGTGTTATCATTCAGAGAATAAAACACTTCTGCATGGTTAAGCTCTGAAGTGGGTACAATGGCATATAAAGACAGGGTATTTAATGTAACTTAAAAATGTGTTGCTTCACTATTTCCCCTATTTCTTACTATCTTTTGGTACATTGATAAAGGGCAAGCTATTCTAGTGGAGGTTCTAAAACAATCTTATTTAAGGTTAGCTAGTAACAATGATGAAAGGTGACTCTTAAACTTCTCAATATATTTGAGAAAATGAACTGCAATCCAAGGTTACCGATTTGCAATTTTTGAGTTTCCATTGCTACTAGAGATAGCACAAGCCTCCAGAGATTAAATCTTGAAGCCAAAAGATAAACAGGAACCATCTCATTGCAAAAGAGTGTTGTCATTTTGACAAGAGGCCAATTGATCCAGTTTCTGCCAGTGATGATAACTTCTCCCTAACACAAATTACTTTCTTTTCTCCTGCCCTTTCTCTTCATCCTTCTACTCCAGTGTTTTGTGATTATTACAAGAGTTAACAAGAAAAAGATAATGTTTAGTAACAGATCTTGTCTAAGGGTGAGCATGAAATAAAAAGTACTTCTTGCTGGAAGTCAGAGCACCCTTCTCTGTGCTTCAGTTTATAAATAAGAAGGCTGGAGTGAGACTTTGTTAAATGTCAGCTTCTGGTTTCTAAATTCAGCCTTACATTGTTTTATTCAAATCTGTGCATTGCCTCATCAGTGCGATGAGTGGCATTAATTCACTATTCTGGCCTGAAAGTCGGTGTCACTGCAGAGACGGATACAAAGGGGGATCTCCACTTAATTACTGGTCTTCCGATTAAAACTTGGTTTGAAGAAAAGATTCCACAGTTTAGAAACTAACAACAAAGATATGTTGAAATCATCCAAGCAGATAATTTTTTCAAGGGAAGACCATAAGCTTTACTTCTGCTATGTGCTTGGTGGCACCTAGCACAAAGCTGGGACCACAGAAGTCGCTCCTGACACTCGCCTGACTTACACTGATCTTTCCAAGGAGATTTCTTTTGCTGACGCTAATCACTGTCCAAGGCTCTGCTTTAAGCCTTGCCGCCAATACGTAGAGTACCAAGAAGCATTGTGCCTTCTTTTCCCTTATTTTTCAATTCTAAAACAAGGGTGAGTATGGAGGACTTAAGTATGTGATTGTTCTAGAAACAACTTGCTAGACTCTTTGCATCCTCTCCTGTTTTTCCTGATTGCCCACTTTCTGTCCATTCTGCACTTAGGCCGGAGAAGTCAAGAGAAAACATGATTCTGGTGGCAGGTTTTGTGGAAAAACTCCTCTGAGGGACAAGCAAACCATATTTGCTAAAAGAAAGAGATCCTATTTACAAAACCTAGCAAAAAAAAAAAAAAAAAAAAAAAAAAAATGCATGCTCTATTTCTACCAGTCTGCTTAACTGAGGGCCTAAGCAGCTTTGGTTTTTGTTTGTTTGGTTTTTGAGGGGGAGGAGAAGTGTGAGGAGGTGCCCTTTACAACAGGATTCTTGACTGTCATGTTTGTTTATTCCCTTACTTCTAAGTAAGCAAGTATGCACCCGTGTATGTATGTATATCCCCCTCCACACACACAGACACACACACACACACACACACACACACACGTGGTAGATATACAGTGACGCCTTGGCAAGAGCTCCTGAAGTGATTTGCAGTAGTTTTTACTTATCTCTTTACTTTGTTGGAGGTTGGGTGAATAGTGTGGAGGGGAAATGGAGGCAGAAAGTTTTTCCCCAGCACAGGGAATCGGTATATGAAAGCAAACTCCTTTTCCTCCTTTCTTTTAAAAATAGATTTAAAAAAATAAAAAGATAAAAAGATTAGAAGAGTAGCTATGGCTATGTGTGGTGATTTTTATTTTCTTTTTTTATATGTTAAATATTCTTACAATGAGCGTGAAAAAATTAATAGCTAGACAAAAAATGTTTACATGTATTATTTTAACCCCTTAAGCACTAAAGAGGATCCATGCAATATGCTCCCAGGTAGGGAAAGGATCTTAGAATTCACAGCTGTCTCAAAAGTTCTCATTACCTTCTGTGGGACAATTTTTCTAACCCTCAAGCACAAATATAACTATTTTCAACCCCTTGATCTTGGCATAAAATCCTTCCACCGTTTTAAATCTGATTTACTGATTTCAGCATTATGGTTGAGAGTATGAAATCTGAAGCCAGAAAGACCCAGATTAGAACCTCCGTTCCCCGTTAGGGGCATCTCACTCCTAGAAAAGGGGGATGGTATCTACCTTCCAGGCTTGTGGAAAGGATACACAGGGTAACGTATGAAAACTTCCCAGCATTCGGTCAAAACTCAATTAGTGTTATTACCTTTTTTTGCTATTTTTTTCTTGCTGCCTTTTTTTTTTTTTTAAATATTATGCTCAGAGAGTATTTCTGACTTTATTTCCATGTGTCCCCATCATTTAGTTACCTTTTGGGTGTGTACAGGCTGTGACCGGAGCCTCCTGATAACCAACTGGGAGGAGGGAGAGGTGTGTGGTCACACGATGAATGCCCACTGAGGTACTTACCTTGCTCTTCTTACTGCTGGACATTTTATTCTTGATGTAGCTGAAAGTACGACTGACTTTTGTTCCACTCTTCCCTTCAAAATCTTTCTTGGAGGGGCTCTGTGGCAGGAAATTATAGTTCTCTTCTGTTATACTAAATAAAAACAAAACAACTGATGTTTTAAAAAAGACAACAGCAGTGAATTTTTAAAAATTAAAACACTTTCTATATAAGTCTTTGTAATCATCTTTGTCATATGTTACTTTAGCTACGAGTCAGCTTATACGCTCACATGAAAACAAGAGACAGAGTAAGAGATGGACAGAGGCTGCTGAACGGTTTTCTACAATAACATCTGAGGACAGGGCATATACCACGGAGCCCATGGTCTACTGCCAAAGCCTGGCCAGGCTTCCTAGCACCCATCACTAATGCGTCAGTAATGGATTTTCTGTGATCTGAGGTTAAATAGAGGCTGTCAATTATTCATTCATTATTTTATCTAAAATTTCTCAATCTAAAATAGCATTCAATTTACAGACATTTTTGCATCAAACAGGTGCTTGAAAAGAAACCCATGAATATGATGGCATGATGGACTTGTTAATAAAGGTTGCAAACCAAGGCATTTTTATGACCAAATGCATATTCAAGTTCCCTGATGGCACAAATGACACATCTTTTTAAATCTTTTGGCACACGGGACAGACAGTAATGTGGACTGGTGAACACTGCCATGTATAGTTATAGGAAGGAATATACTGAGTGGCAGGACAGTTGAGACAGACTGCAGAAAGATTCGTTTTAGGAGTTTCACACAGACCCAGATGTATCAGTCGACTTGTCAGGAAGTCTATACAAAACCCAAGTCCCTCCATGATGGATGGGTCTGGACCTTAGGAAATTCACAAGGTTGATTTCCTCAAACAATGCTTGGCACTGGTACACACAGTCCATTGTATAGAAAAGGAATCTATTTATGCTATATTCCCGAGGTGCTCTAGAATAGTTATTTAGAACTTTTCCAAAGAATAGCATTTACCTCAAGGGTCTCAGTGAGAGACAGCAGACCCCTGCAGTGTCCTTATAAACAGCTACAGTCTATTTAGATATAAAGTACTGTTTATAAAACTGTCACTAACATAAAGGGAAAAGGGTGTGAAAAGCAGTGCTCCAGAAAGGACAGAACATCAATAAAATATGACAAAAATGCAGAGAGAAGCATTCATACTGAGAGTTCTGGATCACTGAGTTACAGCTGATGGCTCTGTGAAAAAAAGGGTAATTTTGAAACAATTGCAGAACAACAGTCGGAACCCTCAACATGCGTGAGTTAGAATATTTAATCTCATAACATGACAAGAGGAATATAAAAATAAACAGTGAGTCAAAACAGAAATCTTTTGCCTGTTGTCAAGTAAAGAACCAATTTACTTCACTTGGACAGAGCTGTGTGCCATATCCACAGACACTGAAGAAAACAGCTTTAAAGCCTGGCTGAGCGGGGAGCAGTGTTGCATGAACGTACATTTAAGTTTCCCCTTATCCGTGGTTTCGCTTTTCAAGGTTTCAATTACCCACGGTCAACACAATCTGAAAATACTACATGGGAAATTCTAGAAACAAACAAGCTTTAAATTGCACGCCATTCTGAGCAGTATGGTGAAGTCTCCACACTGTGGACGCTCCCTGCCAGCTAGTCACTTAGCAGCCATCTCAGTTATCAAATTGACTATCTTTGTACCTCAGCGCTTGCCTAAACCTTATCGTTCCTAAAGCTACGTCACAGTGCCTACGTCATTTACGTCACTTGACCTCATCACGCAGGCGTGTGTCATCTCACAAGAAAAACGGTGAGTTCAGTACAATAAGAGATTTTGAGAAAGACCACATAACCTTTAGTACAACATATTATTATTATTGCTCTATTTTTATTAGTTACTATTGTTAAAATCTTACTGTGCCTAATTTATAAATTAAACTTTATCATAAGTATGTATGAATAGGGAAAAAATATAGTATACGTGTTTTTACATATATGTACATACAGAGAGTACATAGGGTTTGGTACTCTCCATGATTTCAAGAATCCACTGGGGGTCTTGGAACGTATCCCCTGTGGATAAGGGGGGGGGGACTATTATATGTACACACACACACACACACACACACACACACTTCATGAAACAAAATGTTGTTAGACTTAGGAATTAAAAATCATCATAAGCAAAGAGTACAAGTCAAATAGAAGTGTTTTCTCACATGAACAAATGCAAACAGTAATTTTTATCATTAGGATCGTGCAAAGAATAAAAGTAGGAAACTGTTGAAGCCATTATTTAAAAAGGATAGAGCCATCATTACTAACGACTTTCTAACCACTATTCCCAATTTATCACTCAGGGAAGAATCCAATGAGCTCAATTAACTTAGTTTACTTAGTTAAATGCCACAAGACATTTTGGATTCCCTGCCCTTCATCTTGGGAAGAGGAGTAACAAGTCAGTATACAGTACCTCTCTGTCAGATTAGCACTGGTGTTGTGGAAAAGCCGTGAATCTGGAAAACAAAAATGGCAGAGAAAACATTAGAACCAAAGGATTGGACCCGAAGGACAGATAAATGTTTGAAATGTCTACAGTGACACAGATAAAGCAGAGATAGCATTTGAAAGCCAGTGTGTGGTGCCTTCTCCTCCAAAGTAAGGTATGGAAGAAGGAAAAATCAAACTTGAAACCTTCAAATCAGAACTGGAAATATGCAGCAATAGGGAGTGAATGTCCCACGGGGAAAAACAAATTTAATCCAGTATTCAAGTAATTGAACAAACCCCAAATCAATATTTTTTTTCTAATGTTCAAACTTACATGAAACATGTTTAATTTCTATTCTAATCAAGCGTTCAGTTCCCATGTGCCACCTTCCTGCGATGATGCCACAGGAAGAACACAGAACAGGAAATTAAACATCACATTCTGTAAGCCATTAACTTTGCTTTTATATATTTCTATAGTAATAATCTAGCTAATGTGTGTCTGATATTTTCTTGAGCCTTCCTGGAAATGGGTTAGTGATTAGGAAGGAGCAGCCGAGCTGGATTATGAGGTCTGGGCCGTCACTCATTTGGGGTGAGATGGCTGGACTTCCTTTCCTCATGTGTGAAAGTGGAGGATAACACAGACGTTAAGATCCTCTCCAGGTTGATACTGATAAAATGAGTAGGGTAGAGGCATTCTTCCTCCTTTCTCAACTATCAGACCATAAACTGAAGTGGGTGATTAAAACTCAGGCAGGGCAATAAGAGCAAGCAGAAGAAACACAACTATTATTTTATTTCCAGCAACTACAAGTTTGAGCTAATTTAAAGGAAGACCTCACGCACACAATGCAAAACGGCTTCCAATTTTTAGGAGCTCAGGGATAGAAATACTTTCTGTGCCTGATTCCAGGTAGACAAAGGTTGCTCAGTATAACGTTATAACGTGGACAAAACACACCCCTTTTCTCCTTGAGGTTGGTTTCAAAGATCTCTGAGATTGCTGTCAGTAAACTTTTCACTTGACAGAGATTTAAAGATGTTCCACTACCAGGTTACCAGCATTTGAAATTCTTAAAACTCCCAAAATTGTTCTAGATTCTGAGTACAAATGCAAAATTGTAGTTATCACTAAGTTAAGAGACAACAGATGGGAATAATGCATAAGAAACATAATGAAGTCTAAATCTTCAGAAGACTGTGTTCTATAGTTTTTTCATTTTTAAACCTATTTGGGGTTCTTCTATTTCGCTTATTATAGAAACAACACAACAAGCCAAGTAGGAGGGAAAGACGATCTGCCCCCCAGCTCTGCGTGATCTAGGTGTGAAATCATCAGCATTTTAACCTCAGGCTGCCTTAATTTATTATATTTTGCTGTGTATAACGTACATTATTTTGCCCATATTTGTGAGGGAAAAATAAGGGTGCACATTATATGTGGGTAGTAGTACTAATTCTGTATCTGTATTAGTGTTTTTAATTCTTTTATTTGTGCTTATGAGTTAAAAGTGTAATAATAAATAAAAGAATGCTAAATTTCCTTTATCATACAAAAAACAAGTACCTAAATATAAACAAAAATGTGAATTAAAAAACTAAAATAAAAGATTTTTTTCCCCCTGAAACTTTGGGCCAAAAACGTGGGTGTGCATTATACACGGCAAAATATGGTCCTTAAACAAACAAACAAGACCCAAGAATATGGCGTTAGAACTTGCTCCACCCACAGGAGCCCGGAATGCCATGAGCAGCATGACATCCTCGCAGGTTGCAGGACACCGCTGTACACTCAAGCAATTACCTCGTAAGTTACTCCCCAGTCATATGAACTGAAAATAAAATCCATGATGAAGACAAACACCAACCAGCACAGAGCCTGGCCAAGAACAGGCTCCCAGTAGATTTGTGTCAAATAAATTAAAAACTGAATAAATATGTCATTGAGCACTGGGAGATCTACGAGTCCTATGAGCATTTTCAACTATCTTCCTGATGAAGAAATTTTCCTTCATTTACTATGATCTCTTCATTTACTAAGGTCATAGTGAATGAAACAGTGATGAATCCACCAAGGCCTCTGAAATTCCTGAAGTGTCACGAGGTTTTTAGAGCATCTAAGGTCTAAGGGTACGAAATAACCAATGTCACTTCCACAACACAATTACAGACAAAAGCAAAGAAATCTGTCACTGAAATTAGCCTGTGAGGTATCAGCGTAGGTAAATAGCCTATTGCAACTAGACTTCTTTTTAAAGGCATGACATAACCTGCAGACCTAACATATTACCATTCCAGGGTTGGAATTACTAGCTGGACGTGGTTAATATTTTTCAAAGTGTGTTCCACGGAACCCTACCCTCAGGAGATGTGATACACAGTCACGCACCTATGGTGGTGACCTGGTTAGTAAGTTTGGGAAACACAGCATATTGAACACTGCTTTGGTAATCAACACATTACCATTTGAAACCTGCTTAAACCAGTTTCCTAATTGATGTGGGCCATGCACCAACCCCCTTCTGTTTCTCCCTCTCCCACCCCCACATAATTCTCACTGGTATTTCTGAGTTTAAGGAACACATTTTGAGGAATGCTGGATACTTCATCCAAAGGTTTCTTCAAGCTCCTATGCTTTTATGATTCCATCATTAGGATTAACCGAATACCCAGAGTTGCGTCATTTCCTATCAGTGACAGCAGAAATACTACTGGGACCTTCGTTTTATTTGCCATGCTGACCTATTTCCCAGGGCGTTACAAATACTTTGAGACGAAACAGCCTTCAGAATTTCTGAACAAAGCTGTAAGTGGATTTTCACAACTTCTCACCTATTACAACTGGTATAAAGTGAGTATTTTCTTATGTGCCTATTTACCAAACATCTTTTAATTGTGAAAAAGTACCGAATGTCGAAGACCACCACGTAAAGGAAAATAACTAAACTTTGTGTTATTGCACGTAAGGCACTTGCCTATAAGAACCCTGAGCTTAATATTGTTTAAATATTAAATTTTAATATTTCAATATTAAATAATTACCTACTTACATATTGCTGAAACTTAGGGTGCCAGCAAGCAGTAGGGAATTTGGGTGCTCAACCATATGGATAGTAATTGCCTGAGACTCATATTAGTTATATAAAAATTGAGAAAATTTATTATTTAACTTTATATTAGAAATGGTTTTCCCATTAAAAACAGCAATTCTGGAGCATTACAGAAATCTTATGCAATCGAAAACTGATTTTCATGAAAGGGCGGGGTTCATTTCCTTTCTAAGTTTACTAAAACTGATGATACCCTATAATGTTTTTGAACTAGGGATTATCAGCTAAGGATATGTTAATCTGAAACCGACAAGGCAGTAAAATGACTGAAAAATGAAAGTTCTAAAGGAGAGAAAACAGGAGGAAAAGGTGAGAAGAAACAAGTTTAGCATTACCTTTTAAATAATAGGTTGGTGCAAAAGTAATTGCGGTTTTTGCAATTATTTTTGCACCAACCTAATACCACAGGTGGACAGCTAGATATCTGTCCCATGAGACAAAATCAGTGAAACAAGAAAAAATGAAAATCACATCATCAAATGGAAAGTTTTGTGAAATCAATACTCAGTATTACAAAAGATACGAGGTGGGATGGGAACACATCCCTTATCCCTTTGAAGATATCTGTGTCCGGGGATGATATCTCGTGTCCTGGAATCAGGCCACTGGATTAATCAGTATAGGTGGGGTGCAGAAGACAAAAACTGTTTATCCACATTAATTTTCAACACAAAGCATGAAAACAAACAGTTTAGAAGGAGAGCATGCAGGGTGATAAAAGTCCCCAAACAATTTCTTAGCACGAAGCCCACAGTATGTTCAGCACTGGCCAGACGCCGGAAAGCAGCCACTGGACACCAAAGTTGCTTACTTACTATGCAACCCCTCCTCCTCATCAGTGGAATGAGAAGAGCCAAGAGAAAAGAGAGTTTTAGACTTAAGGAGGAGCGGAGAGATGCTGACGGAGAAGGAGACCGGCCTTTCGGGCTGCAGCTGCTGCGGGGCTGCGAAGTGGGTTAACAGGACACGTTAGAGCAGGCACAGATGACACCAGGACAAAGCAAAGGGCACCTCGAACCCATGGGGGACAGAGTAACGTCACTGGCTTGGACAGAGCCCGGAGAGGCTGTCTAGGTGAACGACGCAATTGATTCACATTTTCACCTTTATTGTTGAATATGCAGAATTCTAATGCAACTTAAAAATATCCACCAACAAATACGTAGTTGTTAGATTATGAAAACGACAATTACTTTTCATGGTCATTATTGATAGCTGGAGGGTGTCTTCCCTTCCAAGTGAAACCATCTGGAGTAGTGGCACCCACCCCTCAGATTCTGTATCTGGCTCTCTTCTCCCTCACCTGGAATGTCCTCATATACTCCCGCTTCTTCTGCATATGATACATGCTAGTGACTCACCGTTTTCGCTATTCAAGCCAGATCTCTTCTTTGAGCTCGACTCATTCACCTCACCGCTCAGCGTGGGTGGGCATCCGACAGGCAGCTCAAACTGAGCAAGCACAGAGGAAAACTTCCCTCTTCCTCCAGACCTGCCCCTCCTCCTACACTCCTTCGTGTGGCCAGTGGTACCTAACATCCAACAAATTATTCCAAAAGAAACTTGGGCACCATCCTTGCATCCTTAGTCCTTTTGACTTTTGTCTTCTAGAATTCTCTGAACATCAATTTGTCCCCTACTGCCACTGCTCCAGGCCCCGGTTCAGGTCGCCAAATGCTCGCACTTTAATCCTTCAATTGCCTTTTAACGCTCAACCAGCCTCAGTGTTGTCTCTATGAAGTGTTTGAATCCATTTACTGATCAACTTAAATCACTCCACTGCCCTGATAAGAAGCCCAAATCCCTCTGTCTTGCTTTCCACATATATTAATTCACCTAGCAAAACCCTAGTTTTCTTTTGTTCTCAACTTTGATATTACTTAGCCCCAAATTAAAGCGTGTGTATACATAATATGGACTTTATATACACACCTAATGACTATGAATATATTCCAATCTTGCAATTTAATCAAAAAACCGATATAAAAAGGCTATTTGCCTAAATTTTTGTTCTGACATATATTTGTCCATGTTACCTTCTCCAAATAGAACTACATAGGAAAATGCACGTATTCCAATAAATTCTCATCCCACTGTCCACAGTTACAAAGAGAGAGAGACTAAGCAGAGAGAAAATGCCACTAGCACTGATGTCTAACTTGCCAGAGGTGCGCCCTGATCTTGGGTCACGTGCATCGTTTATCTTTTTCCATCTGGGGCATAAAAAACATAAATGGCATAGTTCAGCTCTCAACACTGTCTGATTTCAAAATCCAATGCAAACACTCAATCTTATGCTACCGTGTTTCCCCCAAAATAAGACCTAGCTGGACAATCTAATGCGTCTTTTGGAGCAAAAATTAAAATAAGACTTGGTCTTATTTTACTATAATATAAGACCGAGTCTTATATTCATTTTTGCTCGAAAAGACGCATTAAAGCTGACTGTCCGGCTAGGTCTTATTTTCGGGGAAACACAGTAGTGTTTCCATCAAGGCATGTGTAAGGGTCTTGGCCAACGTACACACCAGGAGTGAAGGTGTAAGGATGACCCCAAGGACAAGTGAATGCCATTCTCTGTGATAAGAAATCACCCACAATGAAGGGGGAAATGAAATCTCATTAAGAAGTCTGTGAAGTTAAAACACCTACTGGGTACAATTCTCCTCTTAAAGTTACCACCACTAAGGAGCTTAGAAATCTTGCTGGGAAACCATCAATCAAGCCGTTTCTCTACAGTTTGTAGGCACCTTTTGGGTGCAAGCAATGAAAAGTTTAGAAACAAAATTATTTTGTATAGTGAAAGTGAAGTTTATTCTTAAGTTCTAGGAAGACGGTTATCTCCGTCTCCTGACAGGCTGGGCGTCTTCACTTCATTTTCTCTGATGCAAGAGGGGAAATGCTGCAAACACTTCGTAGAGCGGTGCCTCCGAAGGCAGTCCTCTGGCATTTTCCCGCCCAATGCAGGCCGCATCAGCACCCCTCTGATTTTCAGAAAATGAGCTGGCAAGAAGCATCCATCATGTTCCCCCATCAGCACAGCAAATCGAAGACATGAAGTAGGAAGCTTCCCCCCCCCCCACTGTGCTTCCTACATAAGCAGTCACCTGTCTACTTTCCACCCCAGAAAACGGTACCGAAATATCTGAGTCACCACCTTTACTCAGTATTTTCCTCTACACATCAATGGATTTTTGAAACAGATCCCAGCTTAGAAATAACGCTACACGTTTGCCTGTTCTTCTAATCTAGCAAATGACCCGAGACATTCTAGGCAACAGCTCTGTGGATGCACCTTTTTCAGAAATGCTCACAGCTAGAAAATACTGTGGGGGAAGCAGCTAATTTCCTTAAAGGAAGAAGATGGAGCAAAGGTAAACGCTGGAAAGTAGGGAGAGAGATTGATTTTAGAAAGTGTTTTGTTTCTAGACAAGCCTGCTCATAAAACACAGCCAAAGAAAGACTGCGGAACGAGGTCCTAGTTTCTTTAACGTTGTGGAAACTCTGGTCAGAGGAAAGGGGAGCCCAGCTCTGTCCTGGGCACTGAGCTCACTCACTCCATAACGACAACCAGGGCTTATTAAAAGCCAGGAAATATGCGAAAGACTTTAAGGAAATTCCCATTTAAGCCTTCTCTCATTATTATCCCTGTGTAACAGTGGAAGTTTGAGGTGGAGTTTCACAGTCTAGCCCAAGGTCACACAGCCACTAAAAGTGCTTACAGTAAAACATCAGTTAAAATATTTGAAGTGTGCCACACACTTTAGGCTTTAAAATCCCTGCGCAGATTTTAATTATGATCCTTTCAGCAAGGAAGACCATGACCATGAGCAGAGATGAACCACGCGGCACGTAAGCAATTTGGAAGTGAAGATCTGAGTCTGTGGCAAATCGAGAATCATCCCGGTATCCTGGTGCTCAGGGGCGTAGCACAAGGAACGGAAGTCCTAGTCTTCCGTTCCACAGCCAGAATTTTTACATCTGCAAGAAAAGGTATCATGTTCGCAGTGCAGAATGGAAAATACGGTTGGGAAAATGAGCTGTCTAAGAGGCGGGACGAAGGGGAGCTAGCGTCAGTGCACACCGCTAACTTAGGGGGAATACTTCAGTGGGGCTAGTGAACGAGTTTATGACCTAAGCATTCAAACATGCATGAAATGCACACTATCCATCGGAACGAGGTACCCTATTTTCGTGAAAGGATTACACGCTGGCGTAAGCCTCTGCAATGGATAGCAGTGTGCCACGGATTTCCGTGCCCCATAGTGAGCCCAGCAGAATCTCTCCCAGCAACAGGAAGCGAAGCTCCATGTGCCCACACCTCTGGCACTGTAGGATGGTGTTTCTTGGGAGTCAGCCGCATTATTTATAGTGTTTGGCTTGCAACTGAAAACATGGTAAAAAAAATCTTGCTTTTTGGAGGAAAAATAATGAAGTGTTTCATGCACGAGCAAGAGAGTGTGTCACAAAATACAGGAAAAAGATCTTTCTTTGGGACGCACTCTATTGGTATCAGGTATTTGTGGCTATTGGGGGAGAATCTCTACCAGGCCCCCGCACTTGCACAAAGCTGGGCTGTCTCACTAAATGGTACCTTCCTGCCTGTCTCTGATCACTGAGCTCTAACTCTCCATGGTCATCAAACCCACGATAAACTGTTTTGTGATCATGATTTTCATTCTATCAAGCAAAACCTGCAGCCCAAAGCCAAATCAGAAGAAAACCCACACCCAAACCAAGGCAGGAAAAGTCATTTCTGGTATGGTTTTGTGAGTTCACATCTGGGCCTTTGAGAGTCATTCCTCACTGGGCAGCTCTAGTCAAACAGGCCAGATTCCTACTGGAGGTGTTGATCACATGAAAACGAGGCCACAGTTACTAAAATCAGCCATCGGGTCTTCATTCTACTGTGGAAATTAAAACGAGGAGGCCTCCCTCCCGTAAGTCATGAATGGAGACATTAATGCAGGACAGCCACTGCTGTCCCTAACCATTTTAACACTGAAGAAACACCACCAGAAAGAGTAGGACAGTTTATTTACTCCCTTCGCTTCGGCATCCTGAATAGATGGTCTTTTGGCAAAGAGGCCATGTATCACTGCACCTTCGATGAGAATTTAAATCTTTGTATCAAGATCTCACACTGCCACCACCCATAAAAAAGTCAGTATTTTAAAAATAAAACAAGAAAGTGGGGTTTCGCAATGAACAAGCTGCCTTTCTGCGGCAAACATTTGGATCCGATGCACATGTGTTTTTGTGCATCTTTCATTTGCAAATGCCCGGTGCTTACGGACGTCAGACATCTATGTAACTTTCACAGCCCATGGCCCTGAATTTGCATCAATCAGTCTCAGATGTAATCCTCGTGGCACTTGCTTAACTAAAACTCTATCTCCGTCTTTATCCTTAATGAGCATGACATTTTTTGAAGAGGTCAGGAAATTAGTATTAGATAAAATTTGGATAAATATACTGTGATTAAAAAAAAGAGAGAGAGAGTATCTTTGAGACGTAAGAACATTACGTCTAACTTACTCTCAAGTGTTTCAGAAAAAAGTTTACAGGAAGTGACAAAGAGAGGGAGAGAGACTGATAAACCAGGTGTTATGATTATATCTAGGGACTCGCGGTGAAGAATATATGGTAATTCTTTGTCCTGTTTTTGAAACCGTTTTTAAAGTTTAAAATTACATCAGAATGAAAAGTTGTTTAAAAATGTGTCAGGTTTAGGCCCCAAAATATCATGAATTTAATGAATTAAGGAGATTTTTAGGAAGAAGAGGAAGGCCACAGAACTGAACTCTGTCACCTTTTCTGTTTAAATCATGAGTCATTCATTCAGAGGAAGAGGCAAGCAAATTCTGGAAGGTCATGTCGTAAGGCCTTAAGGTGAGAAACATGACAGGAAAAGTGTTTAAAACATAACGTATTTAATTTTAAAAACGGAGTATACTCACTGTCCAACCCAGGATGGCTGATGGTCATTAATGAGACGGACTTTGTCAACGGAGAAGAAATGGCTGATGTACAGTAATTAAAGCCCTGTTGTTTGGATCTGTGACACGTCTGGAAAGGAAAAAAAAACAGGGAAGAACCGGTTCTAAGTACATACTCTCATATTTCGAGATAAGCACAACACTTGACATTCCAAGGTAACCTAGGGAAACGAGGCAGTACATGGGGTAACAACAAGGGCTCTGCAGACAGACAGACTTGGACTGACGTCTGCCGGGCCACTTAACAGCTGCAGAGAAGTCACTTAGCTTTTCTGGGCCTTAGTTTTCTTATCAGTAAAATGGGGACATCCATCCTTTACAGTGGTTTCGTACTCCTCACAATATCTAATCACGCTTCAAACTTAAGTACGTGCTTCATAAACATCTGCTGAATGCATATCAGATAAAAATAATTTCACTAGCAATATGAAACCACATACAATTCTTGTTCTTTGAAAATCTAAGTATCTCTTATGGAGATTAGTTTGAGCGTAAAGACTTAGAAACAGAGATGCAAGTAAAAAGTGTTTCAAGTCACAAGCGAAGCAGCCATGCGTCTGGAAAGAAGCCTAAATCTCTTTCATTTCCTCTTCTAAGATTAGATTGCTTCTACATGGGGGACTGAAATTTGATCATTTAACTCCCCGGTAAATTCACAGTAGCTTCGAGGCCGGTTCAACCAACCAGGTGCACAAGTTCCTACCCCCGAAAGTTCCTACTGTTTCGGGGGTACAAGCAGTACCCCTGAAAGAGACGGCCAGTGTTTACCAGTACACGTCTGCTGTTTTGAGAGCCCATTCTAAATTGCTAACTTTAATTATAAATCCCTTCACCTCATAGTGGGCTGAAATCTGACCCCTCCCAATTTGCACATGTTGAAAGGGAAGCAATGAAAATCCGTTACTAGCATAAACTCGATTCAACTGCCCTAAAGACTTCTGATTATTTAGAGCTTGTTTCGCATGTAACCATGGAGTCTGAGGCACAGTTGCTATGTTTCAAATACAACTGTGAGGTCTGAAAAATGACCTCAGGGAAAAGCAGAGGCTTTCAACAGGAAGTTGGCTGCAGGCAACTTGTCCGGATCACAGATGCAAGCAGCTTAAATTCCAGCTCTGAGGTTGCACATGAGATAAAAGACTCTGGGTGACCAGCGTTCCAGGAAGGTGAGACACAGCAAAATTCCTTTAGGTTTTCGATCTGATTTTCATTAGGCCTAAATTCTTTTAGGCCATCAGCGATACACTGGTTACTGAGCGCATCCTCTGGGACCAAATTTATACTTATTCACATCATTGCGACGTAGTAGGATGTAATACAAATTAAATTTCTACACAAAACCTCAGTCACTTATTCAAAGTACAGGCTGCTTAACATTTTTACATGCTTGTTTAACTAGAAATGTGTCATTATATTTCTACCTAAAACTCCAGTCACCTATTCAAAGACAGGTGTGTCACTTTGTTTAGAAATATTTCATTTCTGTATGCCCCCTGGAATCCTCTCAGAAATCGACCCAAAGTCTGCTTTGCCCACGAGGAGGAAAAAGGACTGAGGGCAGCGCAGGACGCTGCAAAAGCACGTAATTCTAACTCTCAACTCAAACATTCCACGAGGGATTGTCGAAAGCGGCGGATGCTATGAAGGGCTTGAGAAGGTCAGCACTTAGAAAAAGTCGCTTCTTTGGCAGACAAGGAAATTTATGATCTTTAAAAGAGGAGTTTCAAGCGAGTGACATGGAGGACGCTGAGAAATCAGCAGGGGTGAGAATAGGAAAGGGAGGGAGTGTAGATGATAAGTGTGGCAGTGATAGGGAGCAGAGACAATAAATAGTTGTTTCCTAGATAACGCGATGAGACAAAGAAGAAGAAGAATTATTTTCTAGGAAGGAGAAACTTAGGGTATGTTTTTGAGAACCAGGAAATTTAATAATGGTGTATAACAGACTTCAAGACTCCTTTTACTATTGAAGTGGTAAAAGAAGACCTCAGGTCTGAAGGAAAAACTCTACTTAATATCCTGGATACTTTCCTAATTTAAAAAAGGTTGCTTTGATGGAGTATTTAAATCTATGCAGATTACTGATATTCTTTCATTAGCATCAAGTACTAAGAACTTGCTCTGTGCTGGGTTGAGTATGTTATATAATGGCTATTAGCTTACTATCAACTTAAGTCTTTCCTCCTTTGTTCCTAATAGGAAGACATATTTACGGAAATGAAATTCCTTTTTTCCAAATTAACAACACATATGCATTTCAGCCTTACCTGTTGACCAAACATCCTATGTTCTCTCTGGCCTGATTCCAGATCCTCTTCTGAAAGCGACACCAAAGAGTCACCCCGTTCCTCACCGCTGAAAGGGTGCCTGAGCTCTTTGGTGTTTGCAGAGTTTACTTCTAGAGATGAGGATGGCTTGTTTCCAACACCAGCTCCTCCTGTCAAGCCTTCCAGACTGAAACTGAACACAGAGCACGGGAGTTAGTTCATTCTATTTCCGAGTCTCAGAAAGGAAGGAGGATACAAAATCCCTTTCGTGGTATCTCCCTTGCTCCTGTATTATTTCTACGACCCCTGGCAAAACTGTCTATAAGCACAAGGCACAGGTGAGCACCACCTACCTTTCCCCTCAGGTCCTGGTGGGGTGAGAAAGAATACTGCACTTAGATTTTCTCACTCCATTCGACTTATGGAAATGTTGAAGCATTTAAGGTCATTTTCGTGATATTTTTCAATATACCATTTGGACAGACCACATTTCCTTACTGATCTTTTGTGTGTTTTCCCTTGATCTTTGCCTGAATCTAACTCTGCTAATGGCAAAGAATTAAATGGCACCGAGAATGAGCATGACTAACTTTTAGGAGGCAAACTGGGAGACTGAGACCTGCCCCGTGTCCATTAAGTGGACCATTATAACTCGACGTTCAGCGACAGTCTGCTGAACTTCATAAACACACAGGTATGCTCCACCCCAGCAAACCCAACTGTCCCTTCTGAGTATTAGCATCTGTGCACACGTGGCCAGACAACAACTGCTCGACAGGTTTCCTGAGAATTGTTAGCCGCAGGCAGGCACACAGGACACCTTAAAGAACAGAAGCTGAAAAGCTACTAAATCTAAGAGTTTTAATTTTTTGTCTTGATATTGACAAAGGGGGGGAAAAAAGGCAAACTCAGGGTTTGGTATCCAAAATGGGATCCCTGGAATAAAGAATTTTGAGGTTTGCATAGTAAAAAGCATTTTCTGTAAGCAGGTGGCTCCAGAGAGAGGTTAGACTCCATCGCCCTCGGGGTTACTAGCCAGCATAATTCACAAGGGTTACAACAGCAGTGGAAGCTTCTTAAAAATAAGCAAGATCACAAAATACAGCTGTAGCTGACCATGTCCTCAATGATGAGCAGATGAATTGTATCTGAAGAGATACTGAAGCTATTTAGTGATTTCTGCTCAAACTGTACAGTTAATTGCTACAAATAATTCACCAATGCCAGTCCAGAAAGGCTTGTATTTGTTTTTTTCTGTTTCACAAATTACTTACCATGAATTGAAACCATGCCTCTTGGTTTTTTTAGTGGGTAAATTAAACAATAGACATTATTTTATTTCAATATGACAATAGAAATCACAACTAACCACAAGTAAATATCTCCGCAATTTTTAGTCATTTTTAGTACCAGGAACAAGATGACAGGCTAACAATGAAGAAATTTAGTTCTCTATTGTGAATTATTTGTAAACCCTGAGAAAACTACATCTCTGCTTACCACGCAACTTAATCTCGAAAATGTTTTAGCAATTAAATCTGGCTGCTGAGCTGAGACAAGAACACGAAATGAGGAGTCTGTGGACTGGAGTCTAAAGCGATCGGTAGATTTGGCAGCATTACAGAAATTAGTGCATCTATAAGCGGCCTTGATTCTGTCTTTGCTTTGCTCAGGATGTGGAAATTCCCAGGATCTGGGATTTAGGACAGACCAAAAGAGAGAGAGAAGTCTTCTACCACACCATGGAGCCAAGTCTGCAGAAAACACCAAGTCCACAGCCACTTGAGACACACAGGATGCATCAGGGGACATCACCCGACGTCTGGGCTGTACCCCTTCCACTGGATTAGTGATGCTGACAGCAGAGCCAACTGAACACTGCTCACAGACAAAGCGGGCTGCCATATGCATTCCAGCCACAGAGAAGCCAGCTCCAAGCCAAAAGCCCAGATGCCCTATTTTCTGATTCCCCGTTTGGCGGCTGGACACGTAACATACTGTACCTTCTGTAATTAAAGTCAGCGCTCAGGGCAGCAGAATATTGCACGCCAGAGGGACACCAGCTCATACTGAGGATGACATCAAAGGCAGAGACAGAAACGGAGGGAGAAAAGAGGAAACAGGGATGGGTTATTAGGTTTGAAAAGAAAGGGCATAGTCAGACTGATGGATTTATCAGAACATCAAAAAATTAGAAATGTCACATTGATTTAGAATATAGAAAAAGCCTAGGGAAAAAAATAACACGGAAACTTAAAATTGTTCTGCCGATGCTCATCCTGATAACATGTTGGAAACGACTATGTGCTCTCTTTACAGGATAACAAGACCAATCTGAAACCCCATTCCTTCTAGTGAATGCGGAACTGAGCGCCCCCCCGCGCACTCCCCCCGCTTCCTCTTCAGGCACCTCGGCCATTGGGAGCCCACCAATCTCTCCGCACAGCCCACGACTCCCACATCTCCCTGAGCGCAGCATCTCTAAGCCGTACATAGAAGGAACAACGACAGACGACACTGGGGTGGGCTCACTGTGTCATCAGTTTTTTCACGGGTTTCCATTAAGGATCCATAATCTCTCATGACACCAACACTCACACTCATCTTCAAACCCAACTAACCAGGCTCTTACGCTAAATATAAAGCATGTAACAATGGTTACATTTTCCTATATTTTAATAATGAAGGGATTTTCAACAACAACAAAAAAACCCAAAATACAAAAAGGAAGGAAGGAAGAGGAAGAAAGAAAGAAAGAAAGAGAGAGAGAAAGAGAGAAAAATTCTGTGATACGTAGAAATGCGTCTTTTTAATTTTAGGTTTGTATCAATTTTCCCACAAGATTTTAAAAAATCCATTTGTTCACCTACTTCTTGGTTTTCTCAGTACACATACTCGTATTCATTCTCAAGCATCAGGGGCAGAAAATCTGGAGTTGGAAATGCTAAGTAAATATAATCAACTGAAAAACGACCAATTAAGCTACTCTGTAAAGAAAACTGCATTAACAGTTCAGGATTTTTGATTAACAAAAGCTATCCTTTAAAAAAATACACTGCTCCTCTTTGGGCCTAGTGTTCTAAGTGACATCCTTTGTTTTCAGAAGGGGGAGCACAGTAAAACCACTCAGCTCCCTCCTGAATCTCGCAAATGGGAAGACCTGTAGACACCCCTATCTTGAATACAGTAGTCCTTTCTTGTCCATGGTTTGGCTTCCCGTTGTTTCAGTTACCCACGGTCTAAATATATTAAACGGAAAATTCCAGAAATAAACATGTCATAAGTTTTAAAGTATGTGCCATTCTGAGCAGCATGATGAAATCACGTACGCCCCTCCGTAGGCCGCTGGGGACATGACTCATCTCTTTGTCCAGCGTCTCCATCTGTGTATGTTCCCCACGCGCTAGTCACTTAGTAGCCATCTCGGCGATCGGATCCATTGCCGCGATAATGCAGGGCTTCTGATCAAACTATCCTTATTTTACTTGGCCCCAAAGCCATTCCCGTAATTTCTATAACAGCACATTGTTATAACTGTTCTATTATTAGTTGTTCTTATTAATCTCTTACTGTGCCTAATTTATAAACTTTGTCATAGGTATGCAAATACAGGAAGAATCATAGTGTATATAGGGCTTGATACTATCTGAGGGTTTTGGAACGTATCCCCCATGGATAAAGGGGGGGATTTTGTTTTGTACACCTAATTTTGTTTTGTTGACAAGTGGGGGTTTTGGACAGAGGAAAGGAGACAAGGAAAATGGTGGGAGAATAAAAATAAGAGTTACTCCCATGGCTCTTCTAAAAGTAAATCTCTAGTATCATTTTAAAACAATTTAAATAGTAAAACATTTTAAATCAGATTAAATTAATAGTATAAAGCTCACAAGTGCAAAAGCAGAAAGTAGGAATATACAGCCGAGGCACGTCTCCAGTCTAGTAAGCACAATCAGACGACTTATAATTCATTTGTGTGAGCAGAAGCAAGCCTTGATATAGTTTACAAGCACCCACGAGACTCAAAGTCCATTCTTTGAAATTATTAACTTACTTGTAAATACCCAAACTGTAAATTAAAAGGCATACTGTAACCTAAATAGCCAAATTCTTATCAAAAAACAGAATGTGGTTAAGCAGGAACTGAATATATGTTGCCACAGTATCATTCATAAAAATGATCTCCTGCTACAGACTTAGCAACATCTCTTTACTCTCAGAAATGATAATGTATGAGACTGGGAAGGAATTTTAAGATGAAGAGAATGAACAGCAACAGGCAGAAAAAAGACGGGCACACTGCTTTTCAAGGACATTGAAGAGGGCACGAAAAATGCCCTTCCTTGGAGCAGAAAACTCCTTTCACAACTAAGTATTTTTGAGAGTGTTCCTAATTTCCTCAATTCCTCAGTTAGTGGGAGTAACATTTAATGGTTCTTTGGCTTTGTTTTCAGATTTAGGAAGTTCTAGATTTAAAAAACAAAAAAACAAAACCCTGCCTTTTAATACTTGTTGGTTGGGATGTTTCCATTTTACTAGCTAAAGCTGACCACAGCATTTAAAAGTCTACCTCATGCCCTTCCCACAGAATGTGACTAAGCGTCACACTGCGATGGGTGCTGTGGCGACTATAGCTACAGGCTAACTCGGGCCACATCAGAAACTTGTCATCTTCCAGGGTCATTAAGGGCCTGGGGTTAAGACGTTCATATGAAAGAGCTTTAATAGAGAGCTACACACATGTATCTCGAAAGGTTTTAGATACTTTCACTGAAAAAAGGCGTTTAACTTGTTCTCCTGAAGAAAATCTTTACCAGGTCATGATTGTCTAAGACTCATGAGACTATCTGAGCTCATCAATTTTGTACTGAAATCTGGAATTAAAGGAAGCAGCCACTTGGAAAAGACAAATCACTATTTGTTTGCTTCCCAACAAACACCTTCAGTGAATAGTTAAAAATGCCTCTCTACAAATGTCTCCTAATATGAGACGCTAATAGTAATCTAACCATCGTTTTGGATTTTCTAAATGTTTTTTCCATGCAATGGGAAAAAATGTCACGAATGACTTCTGAACAATAAAAGCAAAAAAAAAACCAAAAACAACTCAGCGTTTGAAAAATTTAAAGTGAGTACTTTTTAACTAGAAATGACTTCTCATATAAGAAGTGACTTCTAAATAATCAGTTTTAGCTTCAAAAACCTTACCTGTAAAAAAATAATTAACAAAATTAAAAGACTGAGAATGTCACTGAGGTCAGCTGACACCCTTGCTCTAAGGAAGGGCTACCTCAACAATGGAAACTGGCCTAGGAATAAAGACTTTCAGAAAATTATTAAGGAATGTGTTAAAAATATTGTGGGGCCGTGTGCGTTATCACACACCTACTTCTGGTTCTTTCCCCCTTGTTTTGGAAAGAAAGAAAAAGTACTCTTTCGGGTCCATTTAGACAGGCACAACGTAAACATTTCTTCGAAATCTCCTAGAGAAAGTTGGGGAGGCCCTGTTATCAAAGTGACCTGAACATCAACAGATGCCAGATGGAAAAAATATATATATATATATTTTAATATTTAAAGTAGAATAGGAAAAAACTTCAAATTCAAGCAACCATTTCATATGGAATGGACATCATCAATGAATAAGCACCTATGTTTTACTTGCCTGAAGCAGACGTGACATTTTAAAACTTAAAGACAGACTGTTCAATCATGGAGTGAGCAGGAAAAGGAGAGGCGTGTTAGTATATGCTCAGAGGCAACATGGTTAGTCCATCAAAGCAGTGAACTCTGTACCTTCTCCTATGAATGGGAGGTCTCCTGACAACATCCCCAAGAACTCGCATTGAACTGAAAATGAATGGTGATAAAGAAGTCAGTGCCGAGGTGAAACAAAATGGACACGAACGCATGAAACATACAGACATCACACTGGGAAGAGAAACAGCACAGGACGTCAGGGAATGAAAGAATGTGGAATAAGAAAAATGTCAACCGAAAAGGCCTGACAATTCCTGTGCAGGGCTGCTCTGCTCCCTCCTTGCTCCAAGGATTTCATCAGACAACAAGGAATGAGGTTTATTAAATCATAAACGTAAAAGGATCAGAAAAAAAAAAAACACAAAGGCTATTCAAAACGTTACAAGGCTTCTCTGAAGACTTTACATTTCAGGTTATACTATATGCAGGCAATACTGTAAGAATTAGCCAAACTAATGAACATGAAACCTGACTCTCATTCCATTATCTCCAGAGGTATTGGAACAGTGGGGTTAGGTAACCCTTAACGCGAACCTCACATAGGAGATTCCATCATATTAACAGGTTGAAAATATAAACAACTTAGCTGATAAGGGTCCTAGTCTTAGTTCAGTTGTAAGGTCACCACGTAATCTTGGGCAAATCCTTTCATCTGAGCTTCAATTTCCTCACCTGAGCTACATGAGCCATAAAAGTCACATTTAGCTTTGAAATCAAAGTCACGGCAAACGGATCCACATTCAAGTGGGTTACAAAGAAAAACGGATTCCATATAAAATCAACGCTCGTTTCTTGGCGCTGTTCTCATGGAAGACAAGTGTGTCAAGAATCTATTCTTGCTTCAGGAACTGAATTCTGGCTCCAAGGATCATTTCCTACATCCTTGTTTTTTCTATTGGTGTGAATGCTAAGACCAAAAAAAAGTACAGCACGTGTTAATATAAAGCTGGGAAGGAAAGCTTTTGGAAATTACTTTTTATATAATCGAGGTACTCCAACGTATACAAAAACGACCCAGCAGGTAAAGCAGGTCCTTATTTTTAAGGTTAGCATCCTGAATGCCACCGTGGAGTAATATGAATCGTAGCACCAGCACTTGACTAGGAGATAGGAAACCAGGATTCTACTGATCTGGGGTAGGCGATATGAATGAACTGTGTGTGCCAGTCTCATCTGCACAAATGGGGGTAACACCAGCTGACTCCTGGAGAGGGCTGGAAAATTACGTGAGAAATGTGTTATTCCAGGAGTCTGAAAGCGCAGCAAATTAGGAACGTGCAAGGTGAACTCCAGGAAGGCAGGGACTCTGCCTCGTTCACCTGTGTCTCCAGAACCCAGAAATGCCTGGCATGCAGTGGGTGCTCAATAAATGCTGGCTGAATAAAAGAATAAATGAGTAATGTGATCAGAGTACACGTCCTTACAGCTATGAAATCAGAGCCACAATATTATAAGGGATTTTTTTTTCTTTAAAGCAGTAAGTGCTCCAGTGAGGTTGCCTATCTACATCAATTGTTTTAAAGCCACTGTCGGCTCCCTCCCTTAGCTGCTGTCCTCCCTCAGAAAGGAGCTTTGGAGTAAGCACGTGTCTGTGCATGCAGGAGGCGTCATGGTACCGGATCCTCAGAGCGGAAATCATCCACCTGAATTACTCCAAGAAGCCAAAGGTCAGAAGCCACATCCAACTTATCTTTTTACAGACTGCTTCCAACCCGCAGGTCTCAAGGTCTGCAACTGGTCACAGTTATGAGTCCGCAGAGACTGGATGATACGTGGAAAAATCCCAACAATTTAATGATAGTCAATGATTCTTATGCTCTCTTGAGGATTAAATACTGGTAATTCAGACTTTGTCAAAACTTTCTGCATTAGAAACAGATGGCGATGCCTGTGAAGCATTTTGAAAAACTTATACGTGTTGAGACTAACATTTCATGTATATGTCTTAATTCGAAACTGACCAACTATTCCCTGCAATATTTTCTAATCTGTGAATTCCATTAACAAATCTGGCCTGAGCAAATGTTACCATTTATTAAACACCTTCTATGTGACATATTTCTCCTGTAATACTTCTTATGACAAATATTCTGAAAGGCAGGTATTTTACAGATGAGGAAATTAAAGCTCAGAAGCGGCCAAGTAACTTGCCCCAGGTTCTCTCCCTAACAAGTTCTAGAGCTGGAGTCTGAACACAGGTCTTCCTGATTCCAAAGCCTATTCTGTTCTCTTGTGCCATGGTGTCTCTTCAAACCTCTTACCCCGAGAACCCCAAATCCGAAACTTCTCAAAAACAAGCAGACAGAGATTGCTTAAACAGCAGCCCGCCAGCCATCTCACCTCCGGTGGTTCATTTCCCCATCGCTGGCTGCATTCTTCCCGGGCCCCCAGCTGTGCCTCCGGAAAGGGGACAGAGAGCGCATGGAGCTCCTCAGGACAGAGCAGTTGGCAGGTACTTCGGTGATGCTGTCCATCTCCTCCTCTTCCATGTCCCCTGAGCCGGCGGGGTCACTCTCACTCTCCCTACCCTCAGCTCCCACCCCATGGCTGTAGAAACCATTGAGACATTGCTGGTCTCTGGACCTGTTCAGATTTGAAATCTGGGGGAGGGACACATCGCTGCCATGAGAAGAATGTCGATCCAGGGACGCTGTGTCATCGGTGGAAGAACTGGATCCAGTGACATCGCAGACTGACTGCTCTTCCTCAGGCTGTAACGGGGAGAAAGTACATATTACATCCAGTGGAGAAGCAGGACCCAGCAGACAGCTTCCGCTGTCCCTGATCCAGCCAACGGCCTCATGGGGGAGGCTGGGCAGGACCAAGTCGACTTCAGACACAGATTTCTTAAAGCATGACGCCAGTTGGATGCAAACAGCCTCCAGTAAAGGTACGTCCTAGGTCTACACTCTTCCTACCCTCTTACTAGAGGTACTAGAAGTACGTAATTTTTTCTTTTGTACAGAGGGAAAAAAATCTAAATCAGGTCAGTTCTGTCAGTCAATATCATCAAGTGAAATAAAGGGAGCCCCTCCATATTTCTCCTGGGGTTTCTGGAGTCAAAACACTAAATTCATATCATATTAGGTTTATTTATTTATTTTTTTCCTTCACAAGTTTTCACTAAAACAAGGTTGTCTGCTTGGCTACAAGAACAATGTGCTGAGGTTAAATTCCAAAAGCAAGTCTGTGAGGGTTTTTAGTGGCCTTTTCAAAAACATCGAAACGTTTGTGAACCTACCTAACGTCTGCCACAAATGCCCAAATTCTGGCCACAAATACTTAAATGGAAGCAATCTATTCTTTTTTTGTTTTTTCTCGTTTCACTGAGAACTGACTGAGTGTTGTCAAGCCAAATTGTACATAAAATGATTCGGCCCTGGTGACAGGGTCTTTGATACAGAGACGGAGCTCTTCCCTGGCCTACCAGGAACTGTGCGATTTCGACCCCAGTCACCTGCCTGACATTCTCCATTTTGCTGAAAGATACCAGGAACCCATAATTTGATGGATGAAAGAAAAATGAGCTTCAAACATCCAAAACATAAATTTATCCCAAGATAAGTGTCTGACAGACACATGATCACACTCTCAGTTACAGATGTGGGCTCTGTACTGTCTCAATATCTTTATTTTGCATTTTTATAGAATAGGGAGCAGGAAACAGGGAAAGGCATTCTGTGATGTTTTTCCTTCTTCACGGTGTTTTTCTATTTAGGCAGTTTACTCAAAGTTTTCAGTAAGAGTTGAGAAACTTAGAGTTCCTCCAGAAAGATTTAAAAAATGAGAACTACTGAGCCCTTTTACCTTTGGAATAGAAAACAAGTCCTGTACTAGTAGGAGAATCTCTTCAAAGGTTTAACATAATACTTTGAAAGCACGCTACCTTCTCAAAGCATTCTTTGTACACTTTGGGCTGGATCTCGCCAGCTCATGGAAGCTCCCCCTCCCCTCTAGAATCCAGTTAGTTTCTTAGGTTATTTGCTTCTTACATCTTGCATGAGGAAAGAGACTGAGAAGGAAAATGCGAGGACACCACGAGCCAGTGAGGAAACTGAGGCCCCCATCGTCTAAGGGACTCTCCCGAGTGCAGACACAGGCAGTGAGCAGCAGAAGTAAGATTTGCACCCAGATTGATTTCAACTACAACTGCCCTGCTTTACCTCCAGCATCTTTACAAAACCCTGTAAGGAAGAGATCTTAAAGTCAGCATCAGAAAAGGCCTTGTTCCTGACTTCGGAGCTCAGTACAAAATAAAGTGACTGTGTGTTTTACCAAGTCGATTCGCAAATAGGGCAGGTACTGTTTTAGGATCAAATTATCCACTATCCTTTTTAAGTTAAATGGGGATTGACCTGAGCATCCTAATGAGTTTCTTTTCATGGGGCCACTCTGCATAGAGAGGGAAAAGGCAGATGGTCTTGAAAGCCAACGTCGGAAGACACTTTTTGGATGCCTCAGCTTTCTTACTGTACTGTATTGAACAGTGTCTTTTTCAAATCCACGTCCTTCTCAGACTGTGACTTTACTTGGAAATTGGGTCTTTGTAGATGTAATTAGCTAAAACGGGGTCTTAGAGAAGGTGGTCTCAAACCCAATAGGAGCACTGTCCTTCTAAGAAGAATGGGAGAAGGCCGTGTGAAGATGGAAGCAGAGAGTGGAGTGATGTGTGTACAACCCTAGGACGCCAAGGGCCGCCGGCCAGCAAGCACCAGAAGCTGGAGAGAGGCAAGGAGGAGAAGCTCCTGCAGCAACTCCTGAAGGAAAGGAGTGCCTGTGACACATTGCTTTCCAGGACCTCTGGCCTTTAGACCTGAGAGAGAATAACTTAATGTTGTTTCAAGCCACCAGATCTATGGTCATTTGTTACAGCGGCCCTAGGAAACCAAAACACTCATCATCCTTAAGCTGCCTAAATTCCTAATTCTCAGAACAATGCCAAGGGACAAACAGAATGGGCGTCAATAAAGCATAATGTGTGACGAGCCTGTTCTAAAACACACAAGCAAGGATTCAAAAGAAATGAAAGCTCTGAGTTCAAGTTTCCACTATCCATTTATCACATTCTTCTTACATATTAGCTCTTCCCAATTGGGAAATGACTTGATACTGCAGCTTAAGGGTAAAAAACCCAGCTTTTACTTAGCAGAGAATTATGTTTTAGCTGTCTGCTTTAAGACTAGAAACACAGAGACACACACACTCACACACCCACTCACTCCTGGGTATACATCCAAAGGAAATACAGTGACAATTATCTTGAAGTGACAACTGCACTTCCATGTTCCCAGCATTATTTACAGTAGCCAAGATATTAAAACATCCTAAGTGTCCATTGAGAAATGATTGGATGTAGAAAATATTAGTCAAGCTTAAAAAATAAGGAAATTCTGTCATTTGCAACAACATGGATGGACCTTGAGGGCATCATGCTAAGTGAAATAAGCCAGACACAGAAAGACAAATACTGCATGATCTCACTTACATGTGGATTCTAGAAATGTTGAACTCATACTAACAGCAGAATAGTGGCTGGAGATGTTAGTTAGATTATAGCAAGCATTACCTGTTGCACAGTTCTGAAACTATAATAATTTTAATAGCTGTGCATGATTGTTTTTCTAATTTGGATTCTAAAAATGTATTTTTATCCCTAAAAGGTTAAATAATGAAAGGTAGATTTTTGGTGTGGTGATCCAGTACTTGAGAGCAAACTGCAGCATACGAAATAGAAGATAAACTCCTTTAAGGTTTAGCATCTTAGAGGAATTGCTTCTATTCTCTTCATCAACTGTGCATACATCTTACAACTGGAGAAAAAACACGCTGGAAGGGCTATATTTTATCTCTCTTTAAGAAAAGGGGCAGCCACTATTAATATTTTCTGTGGACTTTAATTATCCTTTTAGATCTAGATCGTGTATTTTATTATCATACTTTCTTTCTTAGGTAGTGCCTAAAGAATCTCAGGATCTCTTCTCACTCTAAAAACAAAATCCAAAATTTATGCTGCTGATCTATGGAAAAGAAAGACCTTCGGAACCAGCAAATATCCGTAAGACTAAACAGGAGCCTCATAACACTCACCAAAGAGTCATATTTACCAGGAGTCATACTGAATGGAAATACAAGGTTAAGGCAGAAAGTCATGACAAACATTGCAGGCTGTTAAAGGGACCTCTGTGAGGCCAGAGTCACAGGAAGTGACCTAACGCAGCACTCATAGTTCACAGAGAAGGATGTCGCAATTGCCCACAGATTATTTTTCAGAGAAGGGCTGGAGCCTGGGAAGAAACTCTGGGACAGTCTGACAATTCACAGCACACGTTGTGGGGATGACCACTGAGGAAGATTCTGAAGGGAGCAGCTCATGGCCGGTCTGCCACTGCTATGCTTCTATATAAATCACTGGCTATTAAAGACGGTGTTGGGAGATTGAAAGCAAAATAACAAAAAATGAAAGGATTTTAGAGTCAGGCTTAGGTACAAGTCTCAATTCTGTTACCAGCTGAGTAATTCTGAGTAAACTTCTTGACCAATCAGAGCCTCTGTTTCCTCAGGAGTATAAGCAGGATAAAACCACCCACCTTGCAGGGTTGCTGGGAACATGGAATGAGATCACCGATGTAAAAAATTCAGTTCAATGCCTAGTGTATAGTTTGCTCTCTGTAAATATTATCCTGTCTGTATCCTTTTCCTTTCATACATAAACCTTTGCTTTTAATAATGCTAGGGAAAACATTTATTGCAAAACCTCTCTTGCTCACAAATTTGGGTGAAGTGGAAATACTAAGAGGAAGAACCATCTGGGTCTCCAAGAGGCCACTCGACATTCTCGGGTGTGTGTGAAGAGGTGAAAGAACACCACCATTTCAGGTTTTCCTGAGGCACTGCAGTATGAAATGCAGGTAAAGCCTAATCTGGGTAGTATGCTTCAACTTTAAAAAATTGTACCTATCTAGTTATCCTGAAGAAACTGGTAAATCTAGCACCAGTCACTGCTACGAACAACCTCCAAAACGCTTTTGGCAGTTGGGACAAGAAGGTATTCTAACATATAAGAAATTCTAATTCTGCTTAAGAAGGAAAATCATTCAACTCAGTAAGCAGAAGTAACTACCATTCTGCAGAGGTGGTAACATTCAGAGACAAGCAGTCATGCCCCTAGGAGGTAGTAAGCGTTTCTTAATGAAGACCTTTCAATTTTTAAGAAGCTTTTTACTACGAAAATTTTCAAACATACAGAAATGTTTAATTGAGCATGACGTATGTATTCAGTGATTATCAATGATTCAAATTTAAAGCTGGAACTTAGAGATATGATCTAATTTATCTCAGACAAAAGCAATATGCAGAGGGTGCCCAAAAAATGCATGCACATTAAGAAAGGAAAAAAAAGTGTATTAAAATTGTAATACTCAATATATACCGATAACAAAAGATGAATACAAGTCATGTGTATACATTTTTTTGACAGCCCCGGTATTTTCAGAGAGATGCCTCTTTGGAGGGGGGTCAGGGTGGGATGCGGGGGTCCTTTAGCAGTCCTGACAGTGAAAGCCTCAACATCACCTTGGAAATTACCCAAATTGTTATTTATCTAAAAACCCAATTAGCTTCCCTTTTTCCTCAACAACTTCAGAGAAGGACAGGTCTTCCCAGGGTGTGGATTTTTCCCTTTACAGAAGCCCCTGAGACAGTGAGTCCCCCGTGAGTAATGATGACAGGACTCGTGAGGCCCATCAATCTTTCCAAGACCTCTAGAAGATAATGAGCACGAGGAAGAAAAGGCACACGTGGAGAAGGGCTCGGGAAGGCCAGATGGACACACAAGAGGTACGTGGACAAAAATGGAAGTGTCTGAAGGTACCTTCACAGAGGCTGAAACACATTCTGGACCGGAACCCCAGAACGTCAAGACTCCGTTCTTCCATCGTAACTTATAACTTTTTAGCATCGTCTCACTGTCTTGGAGAATGCAGTCACCTACTTACACAACTGCTCCCATCACCTCTCCAAAGTCGTCACAGCTGCCATAATGGGTCTGCCCCTTCACCCGCTGGCTATTAAGACAGTCACTTGTGGCACAAAACTGACAACTCTTTGCTGATCCTGCTGTGGGAAAGCCCTCTATTCCTCTGAGAAAACAAAACAGAACTCGCTGCAACTAGGTACAAACATAAGCAAAAGAAAGCAAGCCGCCCCCACTCCCACCCTGAGTGGTCCCGCCCCCTGAGGTCCCACTCAGAGGACCTCAAATTATATGAAAACAAGAGGTGATACACGTGTAGAGGCTTGGCTTTTCCCTGGAGAGAAAGCTTGGGTTCCCTAGTAGTGCACTAGAAAAGCTCCGAGGAAGCAGCGTAACATCACCGAGCTCAGCAGTGAGCGTTAGGCCTAAACGCATTAATCAGAAATGACTCTCTGCTTGGCTTACACACATGACATCATGTCGTCTGGGCTGCGGTCCTTCCTGCCCACTGAAAAGGACTCATTGTCCTCTGATTTAATTCACACCAGAGGAACTTCCATTCCTTCAGGCTTCAATATGAGCATTAAAAGCTGCATGTCACCAGCCAGGACTCTGCAGAAAATCAAGTGGCCAATGCCTTTTCCTAAGCCCCCAGAAATCTGGAGCGTCCTTCTCAGAGAGGGCACCTTTACCTGTCTGTAAGATCACGTACGCATTGGAGAGAAGCCCTGGAAGGCCAGCAGGATCACAGCCCACTAGCAGGAAGCACGCACTGAGGCAAACCGTACCTTGGAGAAGATAACGCTGTCCACGTCTTCACTGGGTGAGTGAAAGAGGTCAGAATCACTCCCAGACTCTCTCTTAAGCACACCCTGTTTGGAGGCACACTCTCCGCCCAGTCCAACATCCAGGAAGTTTTCACATTCTGGAAAACAAAATTCATTCAACAATACATTAAAAAAACAAAAAATAATTCAATCAGTTTCTTTTCATTCCAGCAATCAGCCTTTCAAATCAACCAGCGTCCCTCCTTCCCCTTCCCGTCCGTCTAATATTAAGCTGTAAAGAACACATATTAGTAGCTTTCGGCTCTGGTACTCCGATTCTAGGCTGATAGTTATTACACAACTATCATGAGTTTGCTACATAAACCATAGGTACAAAAAGATAAAATCTTTTCCTCCTGGTAGTTAGAAAATATTTTTTCTTTTGCTGTCAAAATCAGAAGTCCTTCATTATGAAACTATGCGATAGGGTTTGTGGCTAATTTCTGTTCTGTATGCTTTCTGGAAGCTTGTTATTTTATCAAAATATTGAGATAAAAGACAAAGGGGAAACATTTAACAAACACACCAGTGTATTAAACTACAGATTCTATTGAATAATAACAGAAATATAATTAGTGAACTTCTAGTACCTAAATAGAGCTGACACTGGGAGAACAACGTGCCGAAGAAGAAAAATGTATCATGGAGATTCTGGTTTGCAGTTCAATAATGAGCACAGGGACCGTGGTGAACCAGATGGAGAGGCCTTGACAGAAACATTGCATTGCTAGGAATTCTAAAGACTCAGAATAGTAACAACAGCAAGGTACTAACCCATTCTATTCTATTAACTTTATAAACAGAAGGGACACGTGATCTGGTAGCAGTAGAGTTAGAAATATTTGTATCTGGTGAAACCAAGAACCCAAAGAAAGTCAACAGTAGGTAGCTACCAGCCTCCTTTAGGAAGTTTTGAAGTTAGGAGTGAAGCATCTCCACTCTAGTTAGCATTTTTACGTGTGATTTGGACATTTTTGCATGTGTATCAAATCTGTAGGTGACAGATGAGGGACATAGGAACTCACGACCCAAGAGCTCATGAGAACTCCACCTGGAGGTTTTGGCTGAAAGCAAATTCAAGAGTAGCTGACTATCCAAGGTGATGGCCAAACAAACACTAACAGTTTTAGGTTCTGTTAACAGTACTCAAATCCAACATGGAGACACTCCTGCCACTAGGTGACAACTAAACCACACACGCAGGACTACGTCTGTGCCTACAGAACATTTAAATTAAAACACATACACAAAAATGCATGCACGGTAGTGAGGTCACAGCAGTGGACACACGACATGCATGCAGCCTGCTAGAGGAGCGTGAAGAAGACCGTCTGAGGCCCGGTGCAGACCTGCTGTGCGCTGTTCCTGACACAGAACAAAGCCCACCGAGCGGAAGGCGCAGAGCTTGCGGGCAATGGGCCGCCACCTCATAAAGTAACGAGTGCGCTTCGCCAGAAGGGTGGGAGCCAAGGCTGAATGACTGTGTCAGGAGGTTTCGGAAACGATGTCGACACAGAAGGGGAAGTGAGGATTGGACGGGATTACCCCCAGTGTCTGTCTTAATTCCTGCAGTCTATGCTTGGGGGGGGGGGGGGGGTGGTGTGTGTGTGTGTGTGTGTGTGTGTGTGTGTGTTAATGATAACATTATCCTGAGAGATAATGAGAAGAGGAAGTTGTTCTTATCTAAACTAATAATGCATCATCAATAAATTAACTAATAATTCATCATTAGCTAGTTATTAGCTGGGAATCTTAGAAGAAGGGTCAAAGAGGCACTGCATTGGGATAGCTCATGAATCGCTTATCCCTAAAATTACCTTTTCTATTGGACATTTGACTACGTACTAGGGAATGTCCAAATAAAAACAGAGGTTTAGTGTTTGTGTGTGGGAGGGGCGGGGGGGTTGCAATCTTGTAATAGACATGGACATATTAAGAAACAACTTCAACACAGAAGTACACAGAAGATGCCACCGAAAGTGAGGCTGGGCCCACAGATTAATCTGAACATGTTTCAGTTAAAGAAAAAAATGACCTTGGTTTGTTTCATCTTGTTCCAAACCGTTTCTGCGTGGGTAATTTTCAATGGGAATAGCCCTGCCTTTAAGACTGGAAATCATGGGTATTCTAAAAGATTTTCTCCCCTAGCATTTCGGAGAGTATGTGCTACCTTAGGTGGAACTGGTGGGTGTGATCTTTCTACTTCTTCCCCTTTCCACACTTGGAAAAATCAAAAACTCCATTCCGTGGTTGAGGGGAAAATAGGGGGGCTGGCCAAGAAAAGGGCTGTCACAGCAACCATGCCGAGCTGCTAGCAGTCCAGCTGGCAGTCTAACAGACCACGTCCAAATTCCAGACTGGAAAACAAACCAGCTCAAGACATTCTAATGGAAAATTCACCGGGAAGATCCAGATTCAGCACTGGTAAGAACACCTCACCCAGGAAAGAAATCCAAGCACTCCACGCACCATGAACCAATTTGGGATGAGTCTGCTGTGTGAATATATGACGTTGATGGTTGAGTTGGGGAGAAGGGAAGGGCATGGAAACAGGGAAAAGGAAAAGAACTTTAAGCCATTAGGAGACCCCACAAACAGGGGGAACCCTGAACGCAAAGCTAATCCACACCCGAGGTCACATGTGTTGTAAGTTTTCAAAAGGAATGAAATCTCTCCTTTCTTCCTGCATTCCCCTTTCCTAATAGAGCTGAGCAGCACAGCAGATATAAGGAAGAATGGGCACTGGTTTGACAGTTAGACTGTGGGGCTTGGATCCAGGTCTACTTATTAGCAGAAAGAGCTCAGGCAGAAGTAACTTAACTCCTCTCTGTCTCCATTTCCATCCCAGTGAAATGGGATGGTTAGAACCTCCCTCAAATCGTTGCAGTGACAGTTAGAAACAATTTATACCTACGGAACTCTGTCCCTCAGCACACAGTAGGCGTGTGATAAACATGCCTAATGAAGTTAAGGCTTCATTAACCTATAATGTGATTCAACAAGCACCCCGTAAAACATCACCCTGAGGCAGAGCGCCCCATTTTATGACCCATGTATAAACCTGTCGGTGACTTTTGTGTCCTGAGCCATTCGCTTTTTAAAAGCTAGCAAAACTTGTACTTTTAAAGATGCTATCTAGTCATTTGGGTTTAAAATTATATATACACAAACAAATTATAGTTGGGGAAGGGTAAGAACATACCAGCAGCACTCACGGGGCTTGGCTGAACCGTGCTAATCTTTATGCTGTTTTGTATTTATCTAGAACTGAAAACTATGCAAAGTCATCTTAAAAGATATTCTCCCATTTGGTCTAACGGTATTGCTCCCTTGAGCTGTGTTTATTATGAAGTACAAGAAAAAAAAAAAAAGATGCCTGAAATTAAAAATCTCAGGTCTGAAGTTCAGAAGCATAATCCAGATCTTGGATTTTGTTAAATCGAGGTTTGAAAAGAATCACTATAAAAACACCAAGAGAGTTGTGGCTGGGGTTGGTGCGTGGAAGGGGACAAGAATGACCTGGAGGAAATGCTCAGGGATTCAAAATTCATTTCTTTAAATGAGTAAATTAAACCACCACATGTGGAGAAACTTCCTGCGAATATTCGAACTGTAGGGCAGCCTCATTCAACCTTTACATGGCAGACAGTTTCGCTGTTTGGGTGGTTGGGAGTAATTACACTTTCAGAAAAAGCCCCAAACAGCTTCAGGAACCAAACAAAACATAGTAAGTACATACTTTTAAGTAGAAGATTCTAGGGGGCCGGACGGGGGAAGTGTCAGCTAAGCCTGTGAACAGGGTCAGTCTTATAAAACACGGAGACCTTCAACAGAACTATAGTGTATTAATTAATTAATATCCTATAACCACTTCCTCCATGGGAGACAAAACTAGAGGAAAACAATTCCCACATTTGTTTCCAACACTTCCTTTGGAGTGAAGTCAGAGGATTGGAGACAGAGGAAGTTCGCCTTTAAATTTAAAAAGTGCAGGGCATCCACACCTACAGTGTGTTTCCAGAAAGGCCAGTAAATGAGGACTCAGTAATTTTTAAAGCAGATCAATAAAATTTGGGAAGGTAGATGGTTTTGTCGGGTAAAGTGTACTCAAGAGCCCAGAATGTAAATCGCCAGGGTTCCCGTGGAAGCTTGAGGAACAAGCACAAGGATTCCACTTACCCTGTCATTCGGACAACACCCCCCAGTGAGGAAACCTAGTAATGCTTTAGAAATGGGAGACAACAGAGCATGCAGACATTAGGGAACATACCTTCGTCCCACTGAATTAGGGGCTAAACCTGGGTGAGCAGCTGGGTCTCCAAACGAACCACAAGCCACGTGCTGCGTTACTACCAAGCAAGGTCTTCAGAGCATTTTGCTCTCATCTGCTGTTAGTAAGACCTCATGGGTGCTTAAGGAAAGACTCCGACCCTGACAATCCTTGAAAACTTTATGGTTCCCAATCTTGTGTACAGGAGAGAGACCAAAGGACTTTTCTTGGCCCATGCGAGGAGCGAACTGGAAACCATGGTGTTATCAGTACCACGCTCTAACCAACTGAACCAAGCGGCCACCCCGCAAAGGAAAGAGTCTGATGCCAGGGCCACACCCCAGCCCAAGTAAATCAGAATCTCTGGGGTAAGACCCAGGCATCAGTTTCTCTTAATGCTGCAGAAGTACTTTCAATGTACAGCCACAACTGAGAGCCACAGGTTTGGTCCTTAATAATATATATTTATAGATTTATCAGGTTAAGAAACCTTTATCATATGTACATATATGCACAGATGCCGTCCCAGATGAATTAATAAATCATAAAGCCCTATGCAAAGACTGCCTACTATTAAGCTGGTGCAAAAGTAATTGCAGTTTTTGCAATTTTTTTTTTAAACCTTTTAAACCGCAATTACTTTTGCACCAACCTAATAAAGTAAAATTTAGGTGATGACACGTACTCATTGCCAAAGGCTTACAAACTCGAACCACATACACCCCTTCCTCTGACTGACTGCGTAATGTGCTAAGGAAGGACAGACTGCGTAATGTGCTAAGGAATAACGATCTGTTATTAAAGTGAGATTGCAGCTCTAGAAAATGGACATTCTGGATGCAGGCTGCAAGGAACCTGGAAGTTGGAAAGTCCTGCTCACCTGGGCTCTGGGTGGGAGCCAAGAGAGAAGTGGCGTCAGGGCACGGCTCTATTGCACACCAGCTTTCTCGGTTTATCTGAAGGAAAAGAAACAGACTGAGTTTCAGACAATGAAGTAACGTGGCATGATTTTACAGCTGCTGCAAGTGTACCTGCTGTATTGTACCAGCAGTCCTAGCTGTTTCTTTGAAAGTTTAATGTAAAGTGAGTAAAATTATTTTAAGGAAAGGAAACCTTTTCACAATACAATCAAGGCAATGGATACTCAATTAACGCTCTACAGAGACTGTCAATAAAAGTTAGGCATACAAAAGCAATTTTTATTTAATAATACATTATGTTTTCATTAAATTTAAAATGATGTAATTTTAAAAAATAATAACCATAAAACAAGTAGACACAAAGTCAGTAGAGATGTAGAAAACTGGAAGAACATTATCAACCAATGGGATCTAACGGACATACACTTCACCCAATAATAGCAGAATACACATTCGTTTTGAATGCACATGAAAGACAGACCATTTTCTCTGGCATAAAACAAGTCTCAAACTTGAGGATTAAAATCATACACAGTATACTCTTTGATTAAAACAGTAGTAAGTTTAGAAACCAAAACCAACAAGATATTGGGGGGAAAATAACAAAACCCCAAATATTTAAAAAAGAAAAAACCTTCTAAAAAGAATCCATGAATCAAAGATGAAATCTTAAGGAAACTTAAGATTAATTAAGTTAATCTTAATTAAGTTAATATTAAGTTAATATTAAGTTAATATTAAGTTAATATTAAGGAAATCTTAAGGTATTAAATATTAGGAAATATTTTTAAAACTTTTTAAAAATAAAAATACCACATATAAATATTTGTGAGATACAGCTAAAACAGTTGTGTGAGCAAAATTTATATTACATGTCGATTTTATTAGAAAAGGTCTCAAATCAATGAACTAAGCTACCACGTTAAGAAACGAGAAAGTCAGTTTATTAACCCACAGCAAATAGAATGATAAAATGAAAAAAAAAAAACACAAAAAACACAAAACAACAAAAATCAGACAGCAGAAATCAACAAAATAGAAAAAAGAGAAACAATAAAATCAATAAAACCAAAAGCTGGTTCCTTGAAAAGATCAATGGTATCAGTAAAACTCTAGCTAACTAACCAAGAACAAAAGAAAAATTACAAATTACCAGTATCAGAAATTAAAGAGGGACATCATTACAGATCCTACAGACACTGAAAAGATAACAAAGGAATATTAGGAACAACTTTACTGCACATCATTATAACCCACATTAGAGAAATTTTGCATACATGTTTTTGAGGAGCATAAAAAGCCCAAAGGTGTTCAGAAATATAAGCTGAAGAAAGAATAATAGGAGATATGGCTACGATGAATCTACGCTTTATTCTCTACCAAGGATGGATAACCCCCTCCCCCCACTATATATGCAAGGGAGTGAAAAGATCAGTATTACAGTAGGAAAATAACTCAAGAAGAAGTGTCTAGATACAATGGGATAGCAGGGAGGAAGGAAGTCTGGGGCACCCAGGACACAAAGCCCGGTTAGGAGGAGCCTGGACTGGGCCGGTGGAGGCAGTGGGCACCTGCACTAGCGACATGTCCTTTGGAGCGCAGAGCAGCAGATCACTAAGTTGGTAAAGAGCCGCGTCCACAGAAAGAAGACAGAAAGACGGGTCAAAGACTCACAACTTAAGAGATGTAGGAAATCCAGAGGGGAAGAAGACGATGATGCATTCTATTTGACTTTGATGAGTTTGAGGTGTTCAGATGTCTTTCAAATGTTTCAACAGTCATGGAATCAGAGAGCAAGTCCGGGACTAACTTCATTTGTTCTTGAGTAATGGGTGAAAAGGGTGTGCAAGTGGGCCAGGGCAGAACACACAGAGAGAAGACATCCTGAAGGCAGCATTCATGTGCCGTAACACACATTTGCAGATGGAGTAGCTTGGAGAACTCACGCTTTGTGGTTCTTACAAACACACAGCACAAAAGTGAGTGTGTTTTAGGGAAATGCAAACAAATCAAAACCACAATGAGATATCACATCAATCCCATTAGGATGGCTATTACTAAACAAACAAACCAAAACAGAAAATAACGAGCATTGGTAAGCATGGGGACAAACTTCAACCTTTGTGTTTTGCTGGTGGGAATGTAAAACGGTGCAGCCACTGTAGAAAACACTGTGGTGGTTCCTCCAAAAAGTAAACAGAATTACCATGTATGATCCAGCAATCCCACTTCTGGGTATGTACCAAAAAGAATTGAAAGCAGGGACCTGAACAGACTACATTCACAGCTGCATTATTCACAATAGACGAAAGTTGGAAACAACCCAAATGTCCATCTATAGATGAACAAATAAACAAAATGTTCTGCATACAAATAATAGAATATTAATCAGCCTTAAAAAAGGAAATTCTGACACATGCTACAACATGGATGGACCTTGAAGACATTATGCTGAGTGAAATAAACCAAAGGACACAAAAGGACAGAGCCCATCTGATTCTAATTACATAAGGTACCTAGACTAGTCAAATTCATAGAGACAAAAAATAGAATGGTGGCTGCCAGGCACTAGGGGAGGGGGAAACGGGGAGTTAGTGTTTAACGGGTAAAGAGTTTGTCTGCAAAGACGAAAACCTTCTAGAGATGGATGGTGGTGATGATGGCACAACACTGTGAATTAATGTCGCTCCACTGTACACCTAAATGTGGTCAATTTTATGTTGTGCATATTTTATCAATAAAAAATGAGTACAGCAGTTAGAAATAAGCAAGTTTGTTTAGCGAAAAGTAGTCGGGCAGCTCATAGTCAGAGGCAGAGCTGGTGATCGGGGCCAGATGATACCAGACGTGGTCAGTGCCATTACCCGGAGGCAAACTCCACGGGCACTGAGGGCGGGAAGGACGTCAAAACACGCATCAGCATTTTCAACCACATCCTGCATACAGTGACGGCAACAGCGCGCACAGCATATTCATGTGTGAAAACTACTGTGCAGACCATGTAAGTCAGCTGCACAACAGATACACATGGATTGCAAAACATTCTCCCCGTCCTTGTGCCATTTCAGAATCACTGATGTGACAGATAAACTAACGTGTCTTAGTCTCAGCTCTATTCTACAATTCCGCTGTTTCTTTCTCACTAGTGAGAGACAACTTAATTAAAGGACCCACTATGTGGTTCATTTCAAACATTTCCAGAGTGCTTGCCAGGCCGTGAGTAACACATGGCAACACATCTGTTGCCATGTTAGTCTCTTTCCCAAAAGGTGACCTGTAAGACTGAGCTTTTTACAATAATAAATGGTAAACTGGTTCTTTGTACTATCAATACTCTTCTTAGCCAGCTCTGAGACTAGGCTTCGCAAAAGATTCTGATCACCAACTTCGGATCAGGAGACAAAATAGGAAGAAACAACAGTACTGAGGCTGCTGATAAGTTGAGTTTTACAGGAAAAACGAAGATGGCGCTGATGAGTCTTTCCGTTCAGATTTTGCCCAGATGGGACCTTTGAGCTATTCACCAAATACAGGATTGGCAAGTGACTGCATGGGCAGGGGAGGGGAGAGTTCAAGATGATTCAGAAATTTTGTGATGTAGCTGGAAACGAAGAAAACAGAGACCTTGCCATTCAATATCCGTATCTTTTTGAAGGATCAATGACCAAAACACACTTCCTGGCTCCGACCGCATTCATGGTTCTTCAGCTAATAACCAAGTTAATCTTTTCTTGATAGTATGTCCCTGACGAAATCATGGACAGGTCCTGCAGGTGTTCACCATTCGAAGGTGTGGTGACTTAGTGCATATGGAACACGGGATAACAGACGTTACTTCAGAAGAAATGCCAGACCCACCCCTCACCCCAAGCCCCGCCCCCAAGTTATTTTTCATTCCTGCCCGGAGGCCTGGGACCCCTTGCCATTAGCTAAACCACACCCACGTCGTGTTCCCATCAGTCTGAAAATAGAGTGGTACATATTTTCAGTGGAGAGGGAGCTGCCTTTTGTTTTTGGCAGTGTTTCTGCTACTGTTTATATCTGAACATCCTAATAATACAGCTCATGGTTACACCCAGGCTTCCCAGCCGTTGCCGTTATTTACTTCCTCGGCAACTGTCTCAGGAGATCCAGCCAGAGTTCCAGGGCTGAACAAAAGGAAGCAAAACCCCACCATCCGGACATGGGAGCCAACACTTGAGCCAAAGTCCTTTCAGGGAATCAGATTGTAACAGAGCAGATATGTGGAGCTGTCTTATACCCTTCACCTCCTTTTACATCTTTTGTTTGCTACAATGTGGAAGTCTCTCAAAGCCAGCAAACTTTGAAAGCATGTATATTTTTCTGGAAAATAACACTGTAGTTACAGACAAACTACTCCTTTTGAAGAGGCTGGTGGTCTGCTAAAACCTCATGGATGGAGGAGGCGGTTCTCCTCTGAAGTCATCTCAGCCAGTGCACACAAAACATGGGTGCAAAGCTTTTAACCATTTGTCGGACGCTCTGAAGTACTCGCTACAAAATATGCTCGCGATCGATCATCAATAACATGAGAAATCATGTACTATGAACAGGCAATATTTTTCCAGGTAACCCAAAATCATAAAATTCGTAAAACAGAAATGGCTCTTCGACTAACATCAATTTAAATCAGCAGTTAATACTAGAGTCTGACCCCCTTCTTTTTGGTCTGCGAGTTTTACAGTCAATTTCTGATACTTGCTGTCCTCTTGTGCTAAGAACGGTCTCAGGAATGCTTATCATGTGTTGGCTACTGATGTGTTAAGGGAAACCTCCCCTCATTCATTCACTTGGGAGCTCGGTGCTGGCTTTCTGAACAGTGCTGAGAAAAACAGGCACGCTGATACCAAAGGGCCTCTGCTTATGATTCAAATTCTTCCGTATCTCATCTTGGGCAAGTGATTCATAGGTAGCAACCACTTATCATGAGCGCCAGAAGTCACAGGTGCATCAGAAGAGGGCAACCCAGGGACTGTCACACAGTGAGGCAGAGGAATACGCGTGTGTACTGGGTTGGGGGACGCATGGGTGGGTGACAAGGTACACACACTATCAATGCGTACGTCAGTATTTAGGAAAAAATTCAGAAAGGAGGGAAGACGGTGGGGGGAGGATATTGGGGGTTGAAGACGGGGAAGCAAGAGCTGATCTGAGGATAAAGGCCAATGTCTGCAGCCTTAGGGAATCTTAAGGCCTCGATGCAGAACCATCGCAAAACGAGCTAGAGACCTGACAAAGGGGACAGGTCGGAATGCAGAAGAAGCCAACAGAAGCGTGGGTCCCTCACACAGGCTGGGAAGCTGGCAGCTCACCTACAGTACATTATCCGGATGCCAGCGGAAGGACGGGGGTTGTAAATGGAACACCAAACACCAAACTGACAGCTCAAAAATCTACATTGTGCGATTACTATCGTACTTCATCTCTGAGTCTTACGCCTCCCTGCCAGTACATTAATGCAGGAACACGATGCTTAGGAATCCATATTCACCAATTCATTCAATCAACAAACACTTGAATATTAAATTCATGGTCATTTAATATGAATTAGGGACACTGTTCTGAGTGCTTAGATATATTTAGTTGAACGGAAGAAAAATTACAAACTCCTTAGCATAAAAAAGCAAACTTCCACAGATAAGTGGACTGAGAACATATACATGGTCACTGGAGGACTGAAGTGGTACGTACAGCTGATACCATTTTTTAGAAACAACGATTACGGATACTGAAATTCAAAATGGAAGATAACTGGAGAACACTTCTGAATGATTTTTAAAAAAGAATTGTGTGGAAAATAGGTTACAAATTGTTTGACAAACTGAAATTATAAGAGATTGTGCATCTGTCCAAAGGGTTATAGAAGGAATTCCTGCGCAGGAAAGAAGTGACCGAGATAACGTCTAAGAATTCTTCCAATATGAAAAGTCTAAAATAGAAAAAAATGTGCGTATAGATAAATAAAAATTGGTACACATATGCAGTAGGTCAAGTCAAACAGGAGGTCTAAGATGGCAAAAAACACATGGACTTTGAAAGCAATCAGATCTGGGGTTGCATCCTCTGACCCATTACGTATGAGCTGCGAGACCTTGGGAAACTTACTGACTACGCCAAAACGTTTTTCCATACGTGAGACTAGGAAGGTCAAAATTAAATGCCTGTATCTCATATCCATCCACTTTTTCCCCCTTCAGACCACAAAACCACCTTACCATGCTTGGGCTGCCGCAATGGCAGCCTAATTGATTCCCACACAGCCAGAATGATACTGTATAAACATAAAATGAGAAACAAGGTATCCAGACAAAGCAAGCTCCTCCCCTCAGCTGTCAAGACCCTGCTTTTCTGGATCCCACTTGTGCCTCCAGCCTTCGTCTCAGATCACTCCCGGCTTGCTCAGGATGCTTCTGTCACAACGGCTCCGTCAGTTCTTCCCTACCTCAGGGTCTCATACCGGCTGCTCCTTCTTTCTAGAATACCTTCCCTTGGGTAGAGCGGGCATATTTTTATGCCCTGGAGATGAATTTGAAAACTGTCAGGACCTCAGAAAGACCTTTCTAAGACAGGTCTTCCTGTTACTATTTCCTACATAGCACGCTGCTTATTTCTGTCCAACTAGTTCAGTGTATCGTTCTTTCTCTACTTCTTGCCTGTCCGGAAGCAAGAAGAGGGTGAGGATTTAAAGCCTGTGTGGGCCTCGGACTTAGCACCGTGCTTGGCACCGAAAGGTCATTAATGCTGATTTAACAGGTGGCTCTCAAGGATGTCACCTTCTTTCTATCTCCAAAGCAAAGAAATTAATGCCACCCTTACCCAAAGCAAAGAAATTAACGCCAGCCTTACCTATCTCATTCATACTGGAAATAAGGTGTTTTCAGGCCTCCTAACGTATACTCATTTGTTTAAAAACAATGCCTGTTTCCTGAGAAGTGAAGTGTTTTCTACTGAAAATCTCTTATTACGTAGTAGGCAGCAAGGTATAAAGAAAGAACACAAACCCAGGTGCATCTGAGAGAAAACGAATTGTCCTTTCTCAGCTGTGACCTTGTGGGAAAAAGCACATCTTTGTCACCAATTCCCTCGCACCCCTCACCAGGGCTGATGACAGCCCTCCGGCTCTTCAGATGACGTAAGCCTCAAATGAATAATGTACATGAAAGTGTTTTGTTAAAACTATAAAACAGCATCACGAGGCCAACGTGCTGACTTAGCTCCACGCATGAAGGCTTTTGTGTCCTGCCAGAGCCTCGAGTGCTATACGTTTTATCGTGTTTTAAATACATGGTATTCCTTATGGTACCTGAGCTGAGATTTGCTATCCTCCTTCCCTCTTTTTCTTTTCCCTTTTCCCCCTGGACATGTAAAAATCATCAAGAGTCAAGCACATAAAGGTTCTAAAAACTAGGCTCTCCCAAATATGTAAGGGCAAAAAATTTAAAACATTGTGATTTCACAGAGGAAATAACATTTCAGAGAAACTAAAATACATAATCTCTTGGAACAATTCAAAATACCAAGTTACCAAGTACTCTGAGCCTGGGCCAGGCAGGTCAAACCACCACCTGAGAGCGCCCGTCTGTCCATCCATTCCTAGCCCCTCAGCCAATGCAGGGTTTTACTGGCTCCCATGTCTAGGCTTCTAAGCCCATTTCATGGCCTCTATGGACCAATGAAAACTAGGGAGTCTCAGTAATACACTGGACTGACAAACCAGTAAAACGGCCCCACTATTTCCCGGACCAGAGCAATCACTGCCACTTGGCCTAGACTTCTCTGGCTCCATACTCTCACACGTTCAGGTACCGAGGGTGTTTTGGCATCTCTGAAGCACTTGGTCGGCTTCCAATTTCCCCTGCTTTTGCCAGAAAACTGTTAAACTTCCAAAAAGTACTCCTTGAGTCATCCAACATTCCCAGACTCCCATCTTATGGCTGGAGGAGTCCTGACTAATTTTAGATTCCAGGATGTCTTCTGTGAGCAATTAGCTTTCCAGAGTCTCCGCTCCCCCTCCTTAGACACCCAACATCATCAATGCTGAGAAAGCAAACAAACACAGCTATCAACAGAGTCTGAGGCCAGCCCTGAAAAGCAGTCAAACCACGCCAAAAGGGCCACTTTGCCACTTTAATAAATAGATTGACTGGAGAACCTTCCAAAGGAAATAAATGTGTCTATCTTTTCTTTTCCCTAAAGAGTTGTGAGTGAGACATAGCAGAAAGAATAGAAAAGGCTCAGACAAAAGACAAAGAGACAGAGGCAGCAAGAGAGACCTTCAGAGAAAGACACCCAGACAGACGGGGCTGAGGGTGGGGGACGGGATGGCAGGGACAGAAGGACAGACAGAGACGTTGCAGGAAAGAGAAACTATGGAGGTGAATCTCTCCCTCCGAGATTCCCAAGACCATGAGGTTTACTCCTGAGCATAAGAACGCATTTTAAAACAAGCAAAAGGACATTTCAACAGTAAGGGACTCAATGCTGATTTTCAAGTCCCCTTGTTTCTGTTCACATAGTCCTTTAAGAACCTTAAAACCACCAACCTGGCCCCCACCCCACACTGCTCCAACACCCTTCTCAGCCCCTCTCCCACGGCAAGCAGGTGGCCAGGGACCCAGCGCCTGGACCCAGCAGAGAGCCTGAGAGCTCGGACGTCCATCAAGCATGGCTCCTTACCTTCAGCAACACCACGTCCACTGCCCTGTCCACCTTGGAGATATCGCACAGACTGTAGCGCCTCTTGTGCCGTTCATACATGTTGTCCAGAGGCAGAAGAGACGCAACAAAAAGCAGATGTGCCCACTCTGAACCTGGGGCACCAGCGCACTCCTTCCAGTCCAGAGCCGGAGGAGACCTGTGCCTTCCAGACTCTTCTATATACAAACCCCTCAGAGGGTCACACAATAAATTAAAAAAAGAAACCACGCAGGATCCAATGCCTTGAACTGACAGAGAACTTTCTGACACGTTCAGAGCAACGGGTTGATTAATTTATAATTCATAATATCAACAGTAAGTGCCTCCTGATGCTATACTTTATGCACATCTTGAGAGAACGAGAACCACACACCATTTCCATCACTGGCGATAACTCCAGTGGAAAAATCAAGAATGAACTGACTGAGCATAATGGCCGAGGCACGTGGGGAAGAAAACCAAAGCAGGCAATAAAAATCCAGTGTGGAAAAGAGAGAGAGAGAGACAAAAAAGGGAAGACAACTCTATTTCAAAGAGATGACATGAAAAAATTCTCCCATTAAATTCTGTTCTTGCTTTAAAAAGAAAAAAAAGACAAGGCCAATCAATTTTTCCTCTATAGGACAAAAAGGCAGAAGAAGCTTGGAGTTCTGGCTAAAGAGCTTTCGGACTTTCAGAGTCTGTGTCTCGCTCACCAGGCAGTTGAGCTTGGTTCTGATTTAAACTGAAAATATGTAATGACAGCAGAGCAAAGGCGGAAAAGAAAAAGGCCACTCCTCCTGCTCTGCTCCCTCCCTTTCTCCTGGGGCGCTGGCCCTGCCCTACCCAGCCTCCCCCCACACCACCACCCTTTTTCCCTCACTCTCCAGAACGTCACGACCTGCCCTTTCAGTTCTTCACCAACAGCCTTGGAGGTTGGAAAACCTAATTGCAGTGGTGGGAACATGATTCACCCTCAGGAAGAAGAGAAAAACAAGGCTCCTTTTCCAACCCGCTTCCTCCTCCTCCAGCTCCTCCAACCGTCCTCTATGAAAAAGGCTGCCAGGCGTTGCCAGATGCAAGGAGAGCTTTGAAGTCAGGGCAGTGTGGTAATAAAGGGACAAGGATGTCACCCTCCACACTGAGTAGGACGACTTATCTCCTCTTCCAAGGACGGAACCTGGAACTGCCCCAGGCACACAGTACGTCTCCCCACCAAACGCAAACCAATGATTTCACGTGAGAAAAATGTTAGTCAACTATTTCAGGGCTATGTGTCTAGGACAGAGAAGGAGCTGTAAGAAGAGTCACCTGGCTGGGACTCCTGCACGTTACCTGAGCTTTGCATATGGCCCCTGCTGCTTCATTTGCCTGTTTTTTACTATTTGAGGTCTCTTAAGCCCCCACCCTTTGGAACATTCTCAGGGGCCAGACCTATTCCAGGGTTCATTCTCTCGCTTCAGACATTCTCTCACTTGGGTTGCAAAGGATTTGGGAGGAGAAGGAGGAGGAACTGAGGGAAGCAAAAGCGGGGGAAAGAGTGCAGAACGGAAAAAATAAGATTTTCTCCTGGGAGCATTAGTCTGCTGACATTTCCTCAAGTGCCTGGACCTGGAGAGTGTGAATGAGGGAGTACAAATACCCCCACAGAAAGGAAGCTGGGAGGGTGGATTTAATACCCGAATTTCTGTCACTATTGCAAACAGAGTTGGTGATAAGGTTTTTCGGGAGCTTTGAAAGGGGGACAGAAGGTCTGATGCGTCACGAGTTCCTCAGGCCAGGCGTTCAAATTGCCAACCAGCTCAAAGGAGAGAAATGCAGCCAATCCCGCTAGAATGCAGGCATTTTCCTCATCTGTCTGTTAACACCACAGCTCAGCTATAACCCGCTCAAAGCCTTTGATCCCACATCACTGTTTCATGAAGGTGGGGCCTCCCCTTCCCCACCCACCCCTTCCCCACAGGCTCCCAGCAAGCCTTGGCTCTGTGATGTTACCAACATTTACGGAAGAAAAAGAGGGTGCTTTTCATTAGAGTGATGATGGGAAACAGCAGAAAACAAGATGATTAGAGAAAGATTAAAACGTTGTAAATAAAATTCTTCCTCGGGCTCACCCAAAAGGACGGGAACCTCAGCGGGAACTTATAAACACTTTGAAACTATGTGGTCGAAAGCACAAATCGAAAAGATCCTGGAGGCTTTAGTGTATGGAAAAATGGATAGTTTATTATCTTTTCTGGATGAACTTTCACCAAGCTATAATTTAGAACTCTCCTTCCTCCCCATATGAATAAAAACCTGCTTCCCTCTGTCCTCAATATGGTGTATTCCCTTCCGTTTTAATTAGAATCAAATGTTTCCTGCTTCCAAGGTTCCCAGCCATCTCTCTAGGGATCAGATGCTTTAATCACAATAAGCCTCTCTGCGCCAAACCTCCCCTAACTATTGACACAAATGTACAGAATTTACGAGATATTTTGTGCCTTGCGCTGAAGGCCAACAAAATAAATAAGTAGCAAGGTATCTGCCCTCAAGAAGTTTATATAATTAGAGAAGAATCTGTTCCAAAATAATATGATTATCTGAAAGGGCCCAGATTACTGTTTTGAGACACACAGATTAACCTTTTCATTTCTGACTATCTGCTGGCTTTGTGCTACAGGCTGCGAATCTAGAAGACTTACTCTTTCTGCACACATAAACATATTAAAATGATTAGGAATTGTCCTTACTTATTCTGTTCCTTCTTGGAAAACAAATGTTCTAGGGAGGGAACATATGCTCTGGTGAGGAAAACAAGAGTCTGTTTTGTTTTCCCCTCTGGATCTGCTCAGCACTCCTCAACAGAACACAGAAATCTGCAGTCCTGTGCCTGCCTCTGCTGCTGCTGTGACGATTCCAAGCTTTTATCAAAAACATCTGGAACCACTGAACAGCTATTCTGTTAGGATTCTGAAGCACCGCGACCAATCATTTTACATGCATACTAGACCTGACAGTTACAACTTTGCATTTGGAGAATATTTCCTCTTTAATTTTGGGAACTTGTAGTAAAAAAAAATATGTTCATTATTTACAACCTCTTACAATATAGTTTTCACAAGATTAATTATAATCGCCATTCTCTGTGTGTCCTCCCATCTACTCTCTGCCCACAGCAAGGGGTCCCAAATTCTCCAAAAGAAGCAAGCAGCGCTTTTAGTCTGTTCATAACACAGGCCCAACATATGCTCTTCATGATTCTAGAAAAGTGAAGTATAAAAATATTGCATGCATTACAATTTAACTGTAGTATTTCTGTTTGTGAATTCAATTTTCTTTTGATTTATTTAATTACAAGATCTAGCACCTTACCCAAATTATTTAACACTTTTACCTGTCAATTCTATTTGGCTCCTTTTGTTCCTGCTGGGGCAGAACCCTGCCTCTTTAGCAGGTTCTGAATTAGGCACCACCTGGTGGGTATGCTAAAGACCCGAACAGAACACCCAAGCCCAGTCAACAAAGGAGCAGCAGCATGTGACTGGGCACTGGCTAAGTGACTCACCCGTGATCAACTTAAGTCTCTGCAGGAATGTAAGGTAGTAAGCTGAAAATTAAGGGTTCTTCCCATTCCTGGGTGTGCCATTATCTCTCCGAAGAACCTGGAATAATTAGTTTGACTCTCTGGACCTAGGTTTCCAAAACTGAAAAATGAGAGGGGGTGCCCACTAGAACATACCTGAAATTCCTTCTTGATCTGATACCGTCACGCTGACACTAAGAAATCTTTATTATCTGTCATATAGCTCACAAGATGGGGGTAGATTCAGAGAAGAAAAAGGAATTAAGAAATTCTGTCAAAACTTCTTTTAGAAAACATGTAGTATATATTCTTGCATAATTATATTTGCCACCCCATTTTCACATGAAATGAGAAGGTCTGCCACAAATACCAATTTCATTAATCTATGATTTCATTAACTTAAAAATAATGAGTCATCCAGAGTTACCTATTTGTTGGTAGCCAAATTTACTAGAATATACACAAAATATTAGTTTCCATTCGAGCAACTCCAGTTTGTTTAGAATAACAGAATGCTTCAAATAAGAAAGATGTTTTTGAGCATCGGAATATTTGAAAGGAAAAAGAAGAAAATTATTTACAGTGGCTGCAAAGACACTGCTCCATCTAGGATTTCCTTTTTAATTTCCGTTGAGGTGTTCAAGTACTACTGGTCCTGGTGTTTCTCGGACTCACAGATGTGAAGATTCCAAGAATGTTAAGAGAGTTACAGGAGAAGAGAAAAGCCTAAAGGGCAATCAAACAGAAATTCTCTTCGAATCAGTAGCAGGCAGCAGTGGGTGGCTCCCGTGCTATAACCCTTCATTGCCTTTGCAAAAACACACCTTAAGACAATTTAGGTGGTTGCAACAAAGCCAACTTCTGGTTGACAACAATAACGAGGGCAAAAAGAAATTAAGATGGAAGAGTATAAGACAAAACAAAGCTTTAAGAAGGTCTCTTGGCCGGCCCCGTGGCTCAGCTGGTTAGAACACGGCACTCCTACACGAGGTCGCCAGTTCGATTCCCACATGGGCCGAACTGTGAGCTGCGCCCTCTACAGCTAAGACTGTGAACAATAGCTCTCCCTGGAGCTGGGCTGCCGTGAGTAGCTGGAGGTTGGTGTGTGCTGCCATTGGCTGCGGCAGGCTGCTGAGTGCTGCCCTGGGCTACCTTGTGCTGCCAAGAGCGGCCGGTGGCCAGCATGAGTGGCCGGCAGCCAGAGAGAGCTGCTGTGAGCGGCAGACCGTTGACTGGTGACCGACTGCCTTAGCTGGGGGGCAGCACAAGGCTCATAATACCAGCACGGGCCAGAGAGCTGTGTCCTACACAACTAGACTGAGAAACAACGGCTTGAACCAGAGTGGGGGGGGGGTGGTGGACGAAAGGGTGGGGGGAGGGGAGAGGTCTTTTCACAAACTTGTGCTCTTTACAGGAAATAGGTCTCATGGAACAAGCCCATAAATGTTAAATTTTACTAAAATTACCCACAGCTTGGTGAAATAAAAGGAGGAAGGGTGGAAAAAGGGAGACAGCAGAATCCTAATTTCAGTAGGAAAAGTAGCAACAGCACAGTTTAATCTCTAGGATAGGTCTCCTGGGACAAGATTTATTAAAAACGATAACATTTACTGCGTTCTTCCTGTTTGTCAGGTGCTTCCGCATGTACAATTTCATTTATTCCCCACAAAAAGCTGTAAGGTAAATATTACTGTCTACAGATGACGAAAAGTTGCATTCAGAGTTTCAGTTACTTGCCTAAGGTCACACAGCTAATAAAACAAGTGTGCATTATACTTAGTTCTGTAAATCTTTCCACTATATGTCCTATTTTGCCACTTGAGAATTCCCCCAAATTAAAAGAAATGAAACCACCAAGGAGAAAATATAGGTTAAATTTGAGGAAAGAAAACTTACAATTCATTACTCGTAACATCAATATTCTTAACGTTTGATTTTACTCAAATGCCAATGGACAGAAAGATGTCATTTTTTTCAATACAAGTGACAAGTGGTTCCTAATTTTAGAAAGTAGGTTAAGTGAAACACACTCAACTTCTTTGTCAACAATACTTGACATTTCAGTTTTTAAGCAGCTTCTCAGTATCATAATATGTTAACAAAAATTGGAATGAACACATCCCACAAAACGACTAAAAGATTTCTGGATACTGACAGTTGTTATACAGAACTTTATAATGGATGTATACTGATCCTAGTTTTTCTCTTTGGGACAAACGTTATTTCTTATGGCAGCATTTCAAATATCTGAAGACATCCCGTCACGAGTCACCACCCTTCTCAGAGCTTTCTTCTGGATCACGGTTCCCATAACTGCTCCTCAGGCAACAGGGTACCCCACTGAAGGCCACCTCGTTAGTCCTTCTTGTGACGTGGCCACTCAAAGTGAAATCCTCTGAAACTGTGTACACTGAGACAGTTAAGGTCAAGCTGGCTTTCTGAAGGTGAACACTACACCGTTACAGGGAGATAAGCTTCTGGTGAAACAGGCTCACTTCCCATACCTTTTCTCCCAGCTTGACTTAAGTCAAAACAGGTTTCTCCCATACCATAACCGTGATTTTATTTTAAAACCCACTTCACAATTTCCCTGCTAAATTATCTCATTTATTTTAAGTTATCATTTTAGCCTAAAAAGAGAATCTTGAATCTAGACTCTGTCACCGAAATGACAAGGTTTGTCCCTGCAAACCTTGTTTCGTCTATAAACCCGAAGAGCAAGGCTAAAAACAGACCCAGAAGCGTGCCGCTAAAAGCCACCTTGGGAGGCTGTCAGTCCTCCAACCATCAGTCTTGATAAAGTGCTGTCCCACCAGCTACAAAGCCAGCTGAACTTTGAGTCACATTGCTGCATCTTCTATATGAAATGTACAAAGCTGTATTAAACTTCATACATTCTAGATGTTCTCCTCTTCAACCTACCTCATAACCCTGTCAAAAAGAGAAACGAGACACCACCCGTGCAGTGTACTGTTTGGGTAACACTTCTCTGTGTAGTCATGCCCTCTATTTGAAACCAAACCCAAAAGACTGTCATATCTGATCAGTGCTACACCATGTTTACTGTTATTTCTGTATCTTCCAGCACGACTACCACAGCATCACATAACATACTACAGCACTGACAAAACAAAGGCAAAAGCGACTCTGACATTTTTCTGCATAATGGTACAAGAATTTCTTCTCGCATACAGAAATCTTACCAACTTCATGAAGCCTATAAATGCCAACGTTCAGTTGAGTGAAATAACTGTACATAGTATTATAGCAGCCCCCCAAGGCATTCATGGTAAAAAGGATATGCTCCCGCCACATCATTTTTTAGTTAAACATGCTAACTATACTGCTAATGAGTCAATTCTGATGAATTCATATCCTTTTGCTATTTTTCCCACCCAAATAGTGTGTGTGTGTGTGTATATATATATATATTTACATGTGCAAAAAGCATGGGATTCAGACTGAACTTTTGGTCATAACTTCTATTTCAGATGATAATCTAAGACCTCGAAAGGCATGTTTTTACTTAGTCCTAAAATAATTTTTAAGCAGCTTTACTGAGGTATAATCAGCATACAGTAAGTTGTACATATTTAAAGTGTACTAGACATTTTGTAAAAAGTGAGTTTGTTAAGTTGAATTTTCAAATTTTCCCAAAGAATGTGGCTTTAACACATATTAGTATTGTAAAAACCTGGAATGCTAAGAATGCTCAAAAGTGGCAAATGTGTATCAGTAACAATTTAAACCACCACAAAATTTCACATGGAACGTTCATGATATTGTTGTGATTGTCTACTACAACTTCACACGTCACTGTCCTAAATCTTCCTGAAGAGATGACATACTCTGAGGCCTGCTGAGGAAAAGCAGACCAGTCTGAGACCTGACGGGTGAATAGGAATTAACCAGGCCAAAGGGGTACGGGGCACGGGGCGGCGGGGGAGGGAGAGCTAGACAGAGATGATTTTGTGCAAGTTCAGGCAGAGGACCGGGTGCTGAGGCCCAGCGGCCAGAAAGAACAAGCACAGCAGAAGACGAGGCCTGAGAACAGAGAGAGACGACCGAGCTACTTACATTCACAAGTCTGAATCACCACAGTCGGAAAGAGCCACTGAAAGGTTGTTAGCAAGGGAAAAGCATGGTCAGTTCTGCATTTCAAAATTACCATTTTTTTCAAGCGTGTGCTCAGTAGACAAGAGGCAGCAACACTAGAAACACGGAAGTTAGTCACAAAGCAGCTCCAAAAGTTGGATGACAGAGGCTGGTGGCTTGAATTCAGGTGATGAAAGTATAGGTAAAGAATCAGTAAGTGAGAGCCCAGAGATATTTACCATTAACCAGAACTGGGGGTGGAAGGCGGAGGGAAGGGCAGCGCCATGTTTGACTAGGCTTCTCCCTGGGCGGCCAGGTACACGGTGGAAGGGAGCCCCTGGGGAAGCAGGGAGAGACCAGCTGATGAGTGGGGTTTCAGACACAGTGAAGCTCAGGCATCTGAGCTATCCCAGCACAGGAGTGCAGGGGAATGTATGTATGTGCCTGGTGCTCAGGAGCATGGCTGGGACTGTGCCAAATGCTGGGAAAAGGTCAAGCAAAGAAGACATCTGGATTTTGCTATGTAAGTGCTGGACCTTGGTGAGGGCAGTTCTGGTGTAGCAGTCGAGCGACGAAAGCTGGGTTTAATTTCACAGGGGAAAATTCAAGTTCTCTTAAGACATTTTTGCCTTTAGAGAAAGTACCTTAGTGAATCCTCATGCGATGGTGGCTATAGGGGTGGTGACAAATACTTGAGATTGTGAAAAAAACTTCCTGAGAAGTAAATGAAGCATTAACAGAGAAAGAGGACCATTAACGTAAACAAAGTGACTTCTGGGCAACGTGCGTGACTATTCTTTGGCGTACTTTTCAATTCTTCCCAAGAGATCCTGTCACAGAGACCAGAAGAGAAAACTTGAGTGCACACACTGCTATCTTGGTCGAGAATACAGACAAAGGTTTTTATAACAGCTACGGGGGGAGGCAGGGCGGACAGTGTTTTGGCAAGGAAATGGAAAAAGAAGGTAATAGCCAACAAGGAACGCCCTTTCCATATGATCATCTATGGAAATAAGAGCAAACTTCATCCTATAAAACAAAGGCAGTGACTGAGGTCAAGGAAAAGAACATTGACATTTACTGACCAGAATTCCCTAATGGGGTTTTGTCATTGCCAGCATGCCACATCAGGTAGTGAATATTAGCCAAATGTATTTACCCATCCAACAAATACTTAAATGTCTACCCTAGTTAGGGTGCTCAGCAAGGTGTTGAGAGAGAGAGAGAAATGGATGAAATGTTTCTGGGACCTCAAAGAAACAGAGCAGGGGCGATGGCATGACGTATGAGACTGCGTGGGCAGTACACATGAAATGCCGAATTTCAGCAAAGGAACGAGGCTTTCTGGCTGAACTGACTAGGCTGAAAAGTTTCGTGAAGGTGGTGGCTTAACAGAAAGGGACAGAAAGAGAGAATGGGAGGGAGGAGATGGGCGTTGCCCATAAAGCGCGTGAACGAAGGTACAGACGTTGATGATTGGCCGATGCGGCAGAGGACTAGCAACTGTCTCTAATTACATCCAGCAGATTCCTGTAAGGAAGTGCTATAACATTAGCCTGGAAAAGCATTAACAGCCTGGATTATAAAAGCACATGATGTCATGCTAAAAAGTTTGGACGCTCTTCAGGGGCAACTGGGAGCCGCCAGCAAAGACATCTGAGCAGAGAAGTGGTATGATTTGCACTGTAATTCAGGACGGCTGCACAAGACTTCAGCCTCATCCCGTCTAATCCCCCTTGTCTGGGTATCACACCACTCCTTGATCCTTATCCCATCTCATTTGCTACTCTACCTCGAGATAAGTATACGGTTGGTCTCTCAAGTTTCCACACTTAGGACGTGCTTCTTCCTCCCTCAATTTTCCTGGCTCTTTGAATAACTGCGGCTTCTGGAATTCCATACCATGTCTCTCCACCTTACCTGAAACACACCGTCCAAATCCCACTTTCCTAACTAAGCTCTCTGCCTGCTCTTCCCTCCTTATTCCTGTCCTCAGACTCTGCGGCACTCTCATGATGGTGTCCTCCCTGTACTGTCCCTTGGTGCTGTACACTGGTCTAAGGAGATGGTGAGTTCCTTAAAGATCGAGGCAGTCCTGAAATGCCAAATCCCAGAATGCCAAAAACACCCAACGGCTGAATGACTCACTGATAATATACTTGTTTATTACCTCAATCACAATCCTAGACTTTTCCAGAAGGTGACCAGATATAGTTATTAAACAATGAGAGAGAAAAAAATTTGTTAGTGTATTAACATACACGAAAGGTGAGCAGCCTAAAAGAGTTTCTCAATTTAAAGGATAAATGTGCTGGCCAGACATGAAAACTCATGTTCAAAATAACCAGACCCTAAAATTTCACATACAATGAAAATGTATTACGTTAGGAAATTATTTGACTTATTTTTCTCATTTTTCACTTCATGGCAAAAAGAAGAGCTGTCGCACAGACCCTCAGTCAGACAAGCCAAAGAGCAATTCCGTTTCCCATGGGAGATTTCCCTCATCCTTCCAGGCGAACACATACCACTGTAGAGTCTCGCCTTCCAAGAAATGCAGGTACGACTACTCTTTATCAATTGTCCAAAAGACAGGGCAAAGGGAAGAGAGAAAATTCCTTGAAGAAAAACCCTACTGAAGAAATTAAGAGGTACAAATTGGCAGTTACAAAATCGTCACGGGGATGTAAAGTACAGCCTAGCGAATATAGTCAATATTGTAATAACTATGTACGGTGTCAGGTACTAGACTTAACGGGGGGACCACTGCATAAGTTATATAAATGTCTAACCACTATGCTGTACACCTGAAACTAATGTAACATTGAAAAATAAGAAAAGAAGAACAACAAAACCTACTTTTCACCACTGCAGCCAGGTCAATTTTGGCATTCATTCATCCCTCTAAAAACAAATCTGGTTTTGCTCATTTAGCATTTGATAATGTTATTCAACTGTTATTGAACTCTAACTCAATAATTTTATTCAGTCTAATGTGTTCTGAAAATCTTCAAGGAAGTACAACACAACTCTTTACCTCAGATTAAACTGTTAGATTTTTTTTTTTTTTTGGAAGAGTTGTTACCACAAAAATATGCTGGGGGTGGGGGCTGCCCCTTTACTTAAATACACAGGAGTAACAATGTCTCATCCAGTACACATCACAGGAAGCAAAGGCTTGACTGGCTAATGGTTCTATTTACCTAGCACTGTGGTTAAGTGGGGGCTCCAGCCAGACTGCCTTAGTTTTTGTGCCTTAGTTTCTTATCTGCATAATGGGGATAAAAATAATATTTTTATTTTATCGTTTCATTTTTCCCTTATTTAAAAAAAAAAAACCCAGATATTTAAGTCAGCCTACAAGGGTGCATATGAGATAAAACCAAGTAACTGATAAATTCTGACTGAAGTTAGAACAGAAAGAACAAAACACGATTGCTTTGAGCCAGATCACCATGTTCCCTCTGAAGATAGTTTGTAACATGGGACAGGAAAGCAGAAAGCGAAAAGTTGTTTTCTTTTCTCTGTAAGTGGAGAAGGTAGGTAGCTTCCCAGAAGCTAAGACGAAAGGAGCTGAGGAGCAAGCTGTTTTATGGAGAAGCAGTTCTTTCAAAAGGTCAAGACAGGACTGGGAACTCATTGGGGAGCGTCAGCCTTGGGAAAAAAAAGTCTCTTCCTCCAAGGCAAAGGGAAAGAAGTAATAAGACAGATATTTATAGATTTTTTTCCTGGCCAATCCCCAAGTGCCTAATTTGGACCAGACTTCTAGTGTCCTTGTACAATCTCCACCAAGAAGGATGAACTACGAGTGGGACCCACTAGGACAGAGAACACTTATGTGGTGCTGAGATGCGCCTCGGTGAGAAAAGCCTATATCACCGTGATGGCCTCTCTGTGGTCTCTCCTCTCCTCACCTGTCCTTCTACTCCTCCTCCACAGCCGTCACACAAGCCCACTGACTGTGCGTGGATTGGATACCTGGCTGCCTCCACATCCCCGAGCCTGCCTCATGCCCTTCCCCGCCTGGGCCAAACTGGTCAAGTCCCCTCGAATGCTATCATACCCATGATGTCGTCGCGAAACACCTCAGTGGGAAACTGCCCTGTCCTTCCTCTGAGCGTGACATCTGTCAGTGCTCCTGTCACGACGCTCAGAGCACCCAATGACTCACTGTTCTCTGGGTACCTGCTGTACAGGGCTCCTGGAGCAAGACACTTACTGTTTCTTTGGATTTCCTAAGTTAAATAACCCAGGGGTTTTTCATACAGAGATATGCACTGGAGAAAAAGTCGTGTACTCTGCTCACTACAAACAGATGAGTAGTCAGACCTTCTCAATACGCAACAGGACACGTCTGAAATTAATCAGCAAGTAGAACTCCTCGGCCTACCCTGAATGCTTTTTTGAAATGTAAATAGCCGTATGGGTAGGTTCTGCAAGATCACCCATTCTGAAGATCTATCAGACTAAATACATATTGATTTTTAGAGTACCATTCTATTTGTTGATAATTATCAAAAGACTGACTTCCTAGTGCCATTCTAAATATGCAAATCTCTCTTTCTGGAATCAATATGACTGTTTTTAACACAAACCTTGAAAAAAGAAAACCGTTCCCAGTGAAAACTAAAAAAGAACAGACTTTGCACAAAATGGTTAATTATTAGAGACCAAGTTTCACGGAAGCATTTCGGCAAGTCCTCAAAGACCCGTGCGTGTTTAATGGCTCAGAAAGCACAGCAGCGCGTGGAGGTGAGCTCCGTTAAGAGCAGGACATCTCACACATCAGGTAACCCACCCATAGGGACAGTCAGTAACAGGTGAGATCATAACGTGTATTATTAGGGGCCCCCCCCCGAGCTGCCAGCACTGAGTAGGACAGCAGTCCCTCCAACGCGCATGCCATCTACAAGACTGTCACTGCCGCCTCTCCTCTGCCTCCCCTGTGGGGACACTGTAAGAAGGAACGTCGGTGATCTCACACAGAGCACAGCATTATTCAATACTGCTTACTCTTACTAGCCTGCTTTCATACAAGTAGTTTTCCTGGGTCTGAATTCTAATGGTTCTATGCCTCCAGTTCTCACACTGATACACCCGAGGAAGCTTTTAATCTGTTTGGTTTCACTACAAAGGCAATTATCCAAATTCTACATAGACAGAAAGATGAACCATCCTTCTTGATTCAATCCTAAATACTCTCATTAATGGGTTACCAACGAGGAGCTGCTCCTTCACCTGATTTTCAGCCGCAATTCCTGCCATACTGACTAAATCAGGTTTTTTAAGCCTCAACTAACAAAACTTAAAAAGCTTGAAATATATTTGCTATGGAACTCGGAAACAGGACGTTAAAATGAAAGAGAACTACTTAAGGTTATCAGTGCCCCAAAGGAGAGAAATTAATAAATGGATTAAGCAAACACACTCTTATGTCCAGTTCACTGCAGTACGTATTATAGAAAACTGTCAACTAACTAGAAATCATCTTGAAGTTCTTCCTGTGTTCCTTTTTCTTTCAAGACAGGTGTCATGCATCCAACATGACAAACACCTGTCCTGTGTGACATAATGTGGCAGGTCCCTGTGAACGAAAACGAGGCGATGGCAGAGTCACAGCCAGGAGGGCCAGAGTTCACCACACAGGAGCGCGGGGGACTCATGGCTCACGTCACCGTGGTACCACTCTGCTCCAGCGTGGGGAAGGACGGCGCCCAGGTGGCCTGAGTGAGTGAAGAGTGCAGCACATCTACAAAAGGTCTTAACGAAAGGAAGCGTGTGCAGGCAGATGTGCCCAGGGGTGCATTTCAGGCCGAGAAGACCAATGAGCAACGACAACAGTGGATTTACCCGGAAACGAGGAGTCTGGAGTGGCTGGCAGGTGGACTGTATCATAGCTTGGAACTGAAGGGCTGATGGAACCATACCGTGCCACACACAGGTGCCAGACTGTGAAGTCCACATGTGCCACCCCACAAAGCAAAGGGCTGCTTGATTTGCTTTCAGCAAGAATCAGTAACGTGAGCTAGAGCGGTGGTTCTCAAGGTGTGGTCTGCAGAACTCTGGGGGTGCCAGAGACCTTTTCGGGGCACGTGTCGGATCAAAACGATTTGGACAGTACTGCTAAGATGTTCTTTGCCCTTTGTACTGTGCTGACGTTTGCACTGATGGGCTTCACAAAAACCAAGGCTGTGTTACTAAAGTGAACCACCACTCATCATATTCTTCGCTGCCACACACTCACCGTTTGAAACAAAACCGAAAACATTTTCACATGGACTGTCCTGGATGGAGCCGCTTGTTAATTTCATTACATTTCACTAAATTTCAACCTTTAGGTACACATCTTTTTACTATTCTGAACAAGAAATAGGAAATACATATAAATACTTCTGTAAACAAGGTATGATGGTTCTCTTGAGGAAAGTCACTTGTGTAAGTTTTTTTATAACTTGTGAGCTGAGCGAGCCACTCTTCATGCAACAACATTTTTACTTGAATAAAGGACGAACAATGCGTATTCAGAACTTGGGTATTTTCTTGGAAATGAACAAAGTGAACTTGTCTCTTAAGAGAAACGATTGGCAGTATTTATCACTGGTGATAAAATTCAGACTTTCAAGTGAAAATGAGAATTTGGGGAAAACTTGAATCTGCCACTGTGCGTTTGACAGTTTACCAGTAAATACTTAAAGATATTTCTGATGAGACTGGTGGTAATATTAACAACTGAGATTTTCTGATATTGTAGAATAAAAAAATATTCAACATTTGGAAGAGCTGGATTACTCAGTAAATCAATCTTTTCCAACTGACTGATGAATGGTGTTAGAAAATCATGCATGGATAAGAGATCCATTCAAAGTCCAAGATAAACCAGTGAATTTTAATGTACCAGAGTTCAAAAAGTTCAATGACAACATTTCAGATTCCATCTTGCAAATCTTTTAAAAACCTAGCATTTGTCAATTCTTATCTAATATCAAATAAGAACATCACAATTATCTGAGAAAATTTTAAATATATTTCTCCCTTTTCCAAGCATGTAGCTGTGTTAGGCTGGATTTTCTTTATATATAACTTCCATCAAAACAACATATTGTCACACAGTGTGAGGGATATAAATGATAAACGTCTAAGTATTACTTTGTCTTGTGCACCTGAAACTAATAAAAAAATAAAATAAAAAACCCCAACATATTGTAACAGGCTGAATGAATGCACAACAGCTATGAGAATTCAACTGTTTTCTCTTAAGCCAGAAATTAGATTAAAACAATGCCCCTATTTTAATTTTGTTTTTGTTTTGAAAACGTTATTTTTCACAAAAATGTGCTCTTTATATTAACAAGTAATGAGTTTATTATTGTTATTATAAATGAATTAATATTTTTAAAATGTCAGTTTTAATTTCTAATGTGGTAAATATTTATTTGTAGGTACAACCTATATAAACAAAAGTTGTTTGGAGTTCCTAAGAATTTTGAAAGTGTAAAGGGATCTGGAGACCAAGAAGTTTGAGAACTGCTGGGTTATAAGATAGAAAGAGATTAGTGGTAAGAAAACCAATGAATCCAGGTCAGAGAAAATGAGGGCACGAACCCTTTATAAATCAGAGTTTGAAGAGATATGTTAAGTTGGACAGAAAAAAATCAGGGAGAAAGGAGAGAAAGGCATCTGGATGACAATGTTCCAGCGTAAAAGACTGTATAAAAGCGAATGCCTTCAGTTATATATGAAGTGAGGCCTAAACAATTTTGTAATATTTTTAATGAAGCTGATGAATTACGAGTAATTACAGAAGGAATGAAAAGCAAAGATGATTTTCTGAGGGGCGAACAGAATTCTTTAGGAAAAGACTGTTTCCACCACCTATGTGTGAATGAATTTGGTTGAAAGGTGCTTCCCAAGAGACCCTATGGCTGCACGTCTCATTCCATTTTGAGACGGGGCAAAGGACCAACTGGTAAGATGACACGAGTGATTCTTTAATGCAAGTTCCTGTAGGATTAGTATTCACTGATATACACCTTCATTATGTAACAGTGATGGCCCTAATGATAATTGTGAGACGCTCTAAGAGGAAGACACATTTTGTTGAATGTTTAGTAAGCCAGCCAAGTGCAGACATATTTTAGAAATATACTACAGCAAGTCAAAGCCCCAGCGCTTAAGGTTTTACCTTCAGCTACCTGAAAACTCTGCCACTCCAAAAAGATACGCTTGTCAAAGGATCCACAGAGAGGGGATGCTCTAATCTAATTATAAGATGGTCTTCACACCTGGGGCAGGTAATACGCGGACCCACAAGCCACAATTCTCAGGAATGGAAGTTAAAACATGGGAGACTTCATACACTTCCGGTCAAAGCTGAGTTCTCCCTCATCTCAGCCATGCCTTCTGATCTTTACACCATATACGTGTTGTGGGGGGCGGGAGCGGATGATACATCCCGCTTAAAAGCTCACCTGGTTAAAATGTAAAAATCAATTGGCATGCATCTGTCAAATGTTTTAATTACTATTTGTTTATAAGAAGTACTTCCTAAAGGAACATTGTTTTGTGAAAATGAATGCCAACATTTAAAGTCCTGTCTTTTACATTAAAGATGGCCCAGCAATGCCTCCAGTTACGTAGCAACAGCTGGTGTATATCTAAAAGTAAGGGCTTTGCTTTTAAACATATTGGATGATTCCCACTTTTAACTTATGCATAGATTTGTGTAATTATCACCCTCCACTACACTAAATCTGTTGGTTGTGTGATAAAATCCTTTTGGAGGAAGAAGAGTGAACTAGTCTTCTTCTTTTATTAAAATCTTATTTTATATCCCTATCTTTCCCACTTTATGCCAAGGTGATAAATTACAAGAAGTTGGGGGCCAGCCCAGTGGCTCAGGCGGTTGGAGCTCCGTGCTCCTAACGCCAAAGGTTGCCGGTTCAATTCCCACATGGGCCAGTGGGCTCTCAACCACAAGGTTGACTTGACTCCCGCAAGGGATGGTGGGCTGTACCTAGCAACGGCAACTGGACCTGGAGCTGAGCTGCGCCCTCCACAACTAAGACTGAAAGGAAAACAACTTGACTTGGAAAAAGGCCTGGAAGTACACACTGTTCCAATAAAGTCCTGTTCCCCTTCCCCAATAAAATCGTTTAAAAAAAAACCAAGAAGTTATACAAACAACTGCTAGAAGAATTAGACAACTTGGGTCTTTCCACAGCTGTTGCCATTTCATGCCTTTAGAGCTTGGTCACTTGCAGATTCTGTAAAGAGACTTATGTTGAGTTACCCTCCTGCCCCCCCAGCCCTCACACTAAAGCTCTCCACCTTCCCTTTCCTTTTTCGGCCTCTCCCTCCTTCCAGCTCCAGGCTCCCACTAACTAGCCTGATGGAAGAAGAATCAAGGGAACATTTCACACCAGTCAATTGGCGGGCACTGTCATGTTTACCCACTAATAAACGGCTGGTGACCCATAGAGTGAGTCTAAGCTTTAAAAAACAAGATTGATTCAGAAAGTGTATTCTTAAAGGGGCCTGCATTACTCTGCTTTCTATTTAATCCCTACTCCTTCCCAGAGTCACGCCAAGAAACAGACACACGGCAGAGCAGGTCCCTGTCAGGAATAACCAGAGATAAGATAACTTGGCTTTACTAAGCAATGATGAGCGTGCCACTTCCTCCCCTCCTCCAGGGACAGTGAGCAGGTACCCACGACACCACGCGGCATACGTCAATCATCTGAGTTCACCATGGGCCACCATCTCTTAAGAACCTCCGCTGGCTTCTCAGAAGCCTGGGGAGAAAGGGATGGGGGGGCAGGGTGGAGTGGGGTGTGCCAATGACACACTCTTTCTCAAAGTCTACAGGACCCTGGCTTATGACTTACAACGCAGACCTACGAGCACGATGCATGTTATACTATTAATATATGCCAACCTTTAAAGAATATTTCTCGCAGCTTTAGGTACGAGGAGCTTTAATAGGCTCAGCTGCAATAGCAATTGCATTAACGTTCCATGTCAACAAAGCCAGAATTTAAGTCCTTTTCCTGACTCAAGAAGGAACGAACAGTCTCAGACAAGGAGGAAAACAATCCCGAGCCTGATGTGAAGCAGACGCTGCCGGGTTGGGCGCTAATGAGGGAGGAGGGCCAGAGTTCTACTTCCTCCTTCAGATCATCCCATTAGGAAACCTAATGACTCCTAGGGAGGAACAGAGCCTATTGTGTTGTGTGTGTGATGGTGACCCACGGCAAAACAATCATGGCACCTGCATCACTTTCTGGAACTGGAATGAAAAGACTGACACCCTCTTTTAAGGAAAGCAAAGCTGTCAACAGGGAAAAGTCCCTGGAGTGAAATATTTCAGCAGGGATGTGGGTGGAGATAGGCGTAAACACTAGCTAAGTCCGCGAGTTCCCATGATCCAGATGTCAACTCCTGGTTCATCACTGTGCCTCTCCCAACAGGGCTTCTTGAGGGATGGTGTATATCTACTCATTTTACCCAGCACGGCATCCCAGTTTCTATTCCAATGTTCAACACACAAACCCATATAGGTTTGCAAAGTAAAGGCTCCATTTAGTTTGGAAATGCACGTCAGTAGGTCCTGTAGGAAGGGAATCCATTCTAACAGCATCATTTGATTTTTGAAATCTTTGTCATTAGTGTTTAAAGTAAAGACCTCATGCATGGATATATACGTGCTCTCTCCATGCTTCCCCGGCTGCCAGGTCAGTCTATAGCTTCCCATAATGCCTGGCTTCATAGGGCGGAAGGAGAGAAAACCGCCCGAGCCTCTTAGAACGAATGTCCTGTTGCCCACAAAGTGGAGGTCACACACATCCTGGAGTCTAGTGCTTCTTGGCATGTACCGTCCTCCAGACAGGTCCAGAGCCTGGTCCGATCTCAAGACGCCTGGCGCTGAGGCACCCTCAGAGTAAACAAAGTGACATAGTAATTTACAGGAGTACCACTGTGGCCTGATACAATGGATCATTTCTTCCAAGGCTATTTTAACCATCGCCTATCTAAACTCATTCATCCATCAACCCTTAGGAGGGTCTGATAATTCTGAGTTAAAGTGAGGTTAGAATGACACCTACTACTTATAAAATACATATTATGTGCTAGACACTATACTAACTCCGGTTAGTACACGCATCCTTTGAAGCAGACATCATTGTTCCTAATTTACAGATGAGCAAACTGGGTCTCTAAACAAATAGATCCAAGTGGCAGATCAAGTGGCAGAACTGGGATTAAAACCTTAGTTTATTGGGCTCCATAATGTTTTTACGTATTATGCTTGGCTACTATCCCTAGCTGTCAATATAGTAAGAATGAACAAAAGTTTCAACATCCTTTTATGATGAGAACTCACAGAGCGGGTAAAGAGGGAATGTACCTCAACATAACAAAGGCCATAAATAATGAGCCCAAGCTAACATCGTACTCAATGGAGAAAAGCTGAAAGTTTTTCCTCTAAGATCAGGAACAAGACAGGATGCCCACTCTTGCCACTTTTATTCAACATAAATTAAAGTCTGAGCCAGAGCAATTAGGCAAGAAAAATAAAAAGCATCTATATTAGACAGGAGTAAGTAAAACTGTCACTATTTGAAGGTGACAAGATATATATAGAACACCGTAAAAACTCCATCAAAAAACTGCCAGACTAAACGGGTTCAGTACAGTTGCAGAATAGAAGATCACTACTCAAATATCTGTTGCATTTACATCCACTAATAACAAACTATTAGAAAGAGAAATTAAGAAAACAATCCTACTACAATTGCATCAGAAAGGAATAAACCACCTAGGGATAAAGTTAACCAAGCAGATGAAAGACTTATATACTGAAAACTGTAAGACATTAATGAAAGAAGTTGAAAAACACACAAATAAATGGAAAGCTATTCTGTGCTCGTGAATTGGAAGAATACTGTTAAAAAGTCCATACTTCCCAAACTAATACAAAGATCCAATGCAATCCCTATCAAAATTCCAAAGACATATTTCACAGAAATAGGACAAAAACATCCTAAAATGTGTAAGAAATCATACAAGACCCAGAATAGCTAAAGAAATCTTGAGAAAGAAGAACAAAGCTGAGGTATCAGGCTTTTTGATTTTGAACTACATTACAAAGTTATAGCAATTAAAACAGAATGGTACTGGCATGAAAACAGACACAAGAGATCAATGGGACAGAATTGAGCCCAGAAATAAACCCAGGCATACATGATCAATTAATTTATGAGCCAAGACCATACAAATGAGCCAAGAACATACAATGGGGAAAGAATAGTCACTTCAATAAACAGTGTTGGAAAAATTAAACAGCCACACGGAAAAGAATAAACTGTACCACTATCTGATACCACATACAACAAAAAAATGCACTAAAGACTTGAACATACCACCTGAAACCATAAAACTCCTAGAAGAACACATAGTCAGTGAGCTCCCTGATATAGGTCTCGATGAGTTTTTGAATCTGACATCAAAAGCAAAGCAACAAAAGCACAAATAAATAAGTGGGATCACATCAAACTAAAAAGCTTCTGCAGAGCCAGGGAAACCATCAAGAAAATGAAAAGGCAACCTACTGAATGTAAGAAAATATTTGCAAATCATATATCTGATAATGGGCTAATATCCAAAATATATGAAGAACTCACAACTCTCAATAACAACAAAACCAAACAGTGTGATTAAAAGATGGGCAGATGTGAATAGACATTTTCCCAAAGACACAAAGATGGCCAATGGGTACATGAAAAGATGCTCAACATCACTAATCATCAGGGAAACGCAAACGAAAACCACATGAGATGTCACCTGTCAGAACGGCTGTTGTCAAAAGGACTAGAAATAACAAGTGTTGGTGAGGATGCGGAAAAAAGGGAACCCTCGTACTCTCTTGGTGGGACTGTAAATTGGTGCAGATGGAAAACAGTATGGAGGTTCCTGAAAAAATTAAAAATAGAACTACCAAACGACTCAGAAATTCTACTTCTAGGTATTTATCCAAAGAAAACAAAAACACTAATTTGAAAAGATATATGCACCCCTATGTTCACTGCAGCATTATTTACAATAGCCAAGATATAGAAACAACCTAAGTGTCCATCGATGGATGATTGCATAAATTGTCACTCACACACACACACACACACACACACACACACACAGAGTATTATTCAGCCACAAAAAATGTAATGAAATCTTGCTATTTACAAGAACATGCATGGACCTCAAGGACATTTTGCTAAGTGAAATAAGTCAGAGCAAGACAAATACTGTGTGACCTCTCTTACATGTGGAATCTTAAAAAAAAAAAAATCTCACACACACACACACACACACACACGCACAGCTCGTAGATACAGAGAACAGACTGGTGGTTGCCCGAGTCAGGGGGTGGAGGAATAGGAGAAACAGGTGAACCGTTTTTGTTTTGTTTAATTGGATTTTTTTTAAATGAACAAAGCAAAATAAGGAGTGTAAGAAATGGGTGAAAAGAGTGGTAAGAACCAGATGTTTTTTTTGTCCCAAGAGGAGAAAAAAAAAAAAAGGTACATACACCCCCTCCAAAATGGACCCAGGACCTATAATTAAGCAGTTCCATGAAAGCAAAAAACAAACAAAAAAATGACTATATAATTTAAGACTCCAGAGAAAAACGCCTTGGGAAATGTTCAAGAAAAAAAGTTACTAGTTAAGAATTTCACTGTTAAAGTATGATTTTAAAAAGTACTTTATGATTGTCCTTTTGGTCCAACACATAAGATATGCACCCACCGTTTATGAATTTATTCCAATCATTTTAGAATCATACACTAGTCAAAAATTAAGAGCTGAAAGGAACTTTAGAGATTACCTAACCACAATACAAAGAAGAAAATAGAGACCAGAACAATTAAATAACTTGCTCAAGGTCACTTAAGAATGTCTAGGCAGATCATTAAATTATACCCTTACATATATTATCTACAAATATTTTTACACTAAGGCTAAATAGTTTTTCCACTTGTGGCTTATGATGTGGGGTTCTTCGAGGAACTCCTGTTCTGCAACTATTGATTCTAGAAGAATATTTGCAGAATCTCCTGGAAACTCTCCATTTCAAAAGAGTTATAAAGAGTATCTCAAAAAAAAAAAAAAAAAGTATGAAAAAACCGAGGAGTAAGTTTCCCTGTGGCTGAAGCTCGCTCTAGCTTTGGACCCCAAACGGCTAATTAGGGGGGGACGCATTGGCGGCTCAGAGAGAGGCCAATTTTCCCTTTCCTGGGCGCCACATATCACAAAACAGGGACATTTTTAAAAGGATCTTTTTTCTTTTTCTTTTTTGTTAATTGAAACTGTTAAATAAGGGGGTAGGAGGTGTAAGCCCTTTTGAACAGCAGTGCTATGGCTTGTCGAGTTAGCTACCAAAGAGCCTGAGAGCTGCCATATTTTCCGCTGGCAGCTGAGCACCAAGGCTGTAAACAGACACACAAAAGCTTTTGACCAGACTTTTGGCCTAGGGAAGGAAATGCAAGCTCGCCCCCTTGAGACAAGAGAAAGAAACCATAGTGTGCTATTAAAAATAATGAAAGTATAGAGAGGAGAAGACATTGATCAGAAATCGTCCAACAATGCCCTTCCCACAATCTTGAAGAAACAAATATTAATACTGTTGTAAGAATAATTAAGAATGAAAATTCAGTTAAGTTGATGTTTGGCTGTGTAGCTATACAAAAGCGGAGCATGGTTCTGATTTCTTCTTTTTTTTTTTTTAAAGAGGGCACAGCTCACAGTGGCCCACGCAGGGAACGAACGAGCAGCCTTGGTGTTATCAGTACCACGTTCTAATCAACTGAGCTAAGCGGCCACCCCCACGGTTCTGATTTTAAACGCTTTCTTTTGATTGGGGAGCATATGTTAACTGGAGTGTAGACTTTCCCAGTAACCTAATACCCCACATATGGGATTTTAGAGTTGTGCTTGGATATGTATGTGTGAGTGCCTGGCTGCTAGGACCATGGGCACCCCGACAGGATACACTGGCTTGCTGAATTAACCGTTCCACATGGCCAATAAGCTTACGCAATGAGCATTTGGAAAGGGAATTATGACAGATACACCTCCGCGAACTGGTACGTCAGGGAGGCAGGCCCCTTCTAATGAGCATGGTCACGTACCCGAGAAAAGGGTCACACAAGATGTGGAGCCTGATGGTTTGCAGCACGGGGACAGCAAGCAGAAGTCTTTTCTGGCCACCATATTCTCAATGTGAAGGGTCTGAGGAAGCTTCTATTCTGGACTGAAAGATTCAGTGTCATCTCTATACCTACTCATATCATTCTTTAGGGGAAAAAAGGCAGATCTGGAAAATCTGAATAAATTCCTGCACCAAAAGCAAACTCTTTGGACAAACTCCATCTTGGTGGTGTTTAGCTAAAACTCAACAGATTACAACAAGAACACAACACTTAGTGTAAAGTGAATCAACTTTGGTCCTAAAATGGCCAAAGGAATTTCTCTGACTATCACTGAAAGCACGGGAGTATAATGTGATGGTTTTAGAATCTTGGCACATATATGCACCATTCAGGAGTACTTGTTTAAAATGCAAAACCCCATCCAAGTGAACTGGACTCCCCAGAAGTGGACCCCCAGCATGGCTCTTGTGCCGACCACAGTACGTATAGCGGAAACACTGCTTACGTACAAGCGAGCTTCTAATCTAGGTTACAGAGATAACTAGATGTGAAATGAGGCAAGTCACTTAACCACGCTGAATTCACTTCTTCTCCTTTAAAACAAAGGTGTTGGACTTCAGATAATCTTTGAAGTTCATGAAAATTCTAAAAGTCTCAGAGGTAAAACAAGGTCCAACTCTCCCAACTTAAATTAAGGTCTGATGCTATTCCCGAAGCTTTTACAGTAATGTTCAAGAAGCAGAACCTGAGTCTTGATTGTTTGAGGAACCTCCATATGCCACTGGTCACCTGAATGAGTGAAAAGAAATCTGGAATCTGAAGTTATCAAACTAAAAATAACAATGCTAAGCTGTACTTACTGCGTGCCAGGCTCTGTTCTGAGTGCTGATATATACTAACTCATTGAGGAAAAAAAGAAAACAACAAAAGGTAATCTGAGAACCTTGAAATGAGTAAAATACGTAAGACAATGTTGAATATTAAATGGTAACTACTGCTAAAGCCTTGGCAATACTCAATAACTACAACCATACAGTGCTGATAAAATGACTAATGGGAACGGACTTTATTATGTGTGGCTAAGTGACCTGGCTTCCTGAATTCTGAACAATTTTCAACCTAGTGAAGAAATATTAGGATCATCTATCATCTATGGAGAAACATGCAGCATCTAACGCATAAATGTGTTTTTTCTAAGAATATAAACAAGCATTAATCTTGATATTGCCTAATTCCTTTACGAATCATGATTTTTAAGCATTATTAACTTTTAAAGTAAGGGCTTATTTACAGCACAATGCGTCAAGCAGGTTAAGGAATAAAAAAAACTACTCCTCAGTTTTGTAAGACAGACAGACCACTGGACTCAAGAAAACAGGAACCTTACTGTACCTTTTTTCTTTATATACTTGGTAGTGCCACACTCAATAGAGTTCCTACAAGCTGACAATTATACTCGTTTAGCGAAGGTTAGTGAACAGGAAGACGCCTGTAAGATTTTAAAATGGATTATTTATTTACATTTACGAGAAAACTGCCATAAGTGTACCACCATTCTAGGTTTCCAAGACAGTAGCAAAGCACAAGATACACAGATTCTTTCTGTTTTACCTTTGGAAGAGGGTGATTCAGGGACGCAATGACTGGCCTATTCCCAAGGCCACCCCAGGGACTGGGCATGTGTCAGAAAGATCGGATTAAATAACATTAAACAGAAGTCACTCCACCCTCAATTATAATCGCAAGCTCAAGCAACCCTTTTTAGAGTGCACACACGGATTCCAGAAGGTCAAGGTTACAAGGTCAACTGTGGGGATGCTAAGTCAAAAAGCTAGTTAGGAGAGAGACAGAGCTGGAACTCTGCCTCTTAACTTGTAGGTATCAACTACAGCTTTCACCACAAAACAGACAAAACCATTTAGAAAAGAAGTCTACTTTCCTTCTCTTTCTTTTCATCCACTGGTGCACATGTATTCTATAGGCCAGGGGCCAGCGGGTCCACAAACCACAGCCAAGTGATCCACCACCTGTTTTTGTACAGCCCATGAAAAACCTATGAGTAAATTTTACATTTTTCAATGATTAAAAAGAAAAATTACTCAAAAAAAAGAGTATGTCATAACACATGAACACTATCTGAAATTCAAATTTTAGTGTCTATAAAGTTTTATTGAAACACGGTCACACTCTTGTTTACGTGCAACCTATGGCTGCTTCCACACCAGAACAGCAAAGTTGACTAGTTGTAACAGAGGCTGTATGTCCCCAAAAGCCAAAAATATTTACTGTCTGTCCTTTACAAAAAAAAAAAAAAAGCTTGCGGATTTCTCTTTCCTGACCCAGTGAAAACCTACGCAGTGAATACAGCAACATGAAGAGCTAGATGGGAAAGAAAATGGGACGTGGGAAAAACTAAAGTGTGTGTCCACCCTTTGTCCTTTCAATTCACAGCAAATAGGGCTAGTCTGGCAGAGCAACAGGGAGGAGAGCTAAGTGGTCAGATTTCACATCATTACGACAGTGCTATGAATACAAAAGTCTCCACTGTTTAGACCTGACCATCTTCAAGAACCCAAAACCCCTACCTACTCTACCAAGAGGCAGCTGACACAAAGCACACGGCATGGCTCTCCCTCATCAACAGACCAATTACCTGGTTCTAACCTACTGACGCCCCTCAGCATGAATCCACCAATCACAGAGCTGGCTACCCGTCAAGAGGAAACGCGCCCCGCTGTGCAAATCCTAGGTGAGAAATCCAACTCCGGGCTTTCATTCCAGCTGAGTCTGACCTTGTTCTCATCACATGACTCTCTGATGGTCAAATTCTTTTATGTGTAAAGTGAGGCGTGCTCACCAACCAGAGGGATATTATCTCTCTCCCCGCCTGAAACTAGAGGAAAAATGAGAATAGGAAAGAGATGAGCGAGTTTTGTTTTTAAAAATGTTTTGTTTTCTTCTTCGTAAGAGACAAGATACAATGAGAAGAATTTCTCACTGGTAAGCAAAGGGTCTACAGCCAGCGATGGCATGAAGCCCTGTGGTGTTAAGATGGAGGACGGAGGCATTTGAATTCAAGGATGTGAGTTTGCTCCTTCTCTTTTTTTTTTTAGGGGCTTCTGGAAACAAAGACCCGCTTACCCATGCAGGGTGTGTGCTCTTGCCTTTCCCCAGGGGCAAAAGCAACATTTGTCTGAATAATGCCTGCTCCACAAGCAGCCACCCAGCATTAGTCATGAATATTATCTGGACTAGGGGAGGTTGGAACAGTCAGCACCTCCCCACCGCTGGACTCCAATAAACCGAAGCTTGTTTATCACAGTTCATACACTTGAAACAGTTTGGGAGGGTGCAGTGCTGTTTACCTACTGGTGTAACTTGAAGAAAACATCACACTTAGGCCTCTGAAGAACAAAAACAGTGCACCTTCTAGTCTAGACAAGGGAGGCTAATTTTCTGAGGGTCAACTTGATTTAGTCCAGGAACTTGACTGTCAACTTCCAAAAGTTGTTTTTTTCTCTTTCTTTCTTTTTTTTTAAAACAAGCATGGAATCTAAAACTGAGAACAGTGTTTCTCTCAACAAGTTAGTTTCCTCATTTTAAAAGTTAATAGCTTTAAACAAGAAGAAAAACCATCTCAAGATCCTGAAGAAAAACATTTTTGAAAACTTATTGAACATTAAATATACAATTACCACATATGATCCAGCAAATCCACTCCTAGGTATATGAAAACTTATGTCCACACACACTTGGCCACAAATGTTCACAGCAGTATTATTCACAACGGTCAAAAGGTGGAAATGATCCAATCGTACAACAAAATGTGGTACACTCACAATGGGACATGACTTGGCAATAAAAAGAAATCAAATACTGGTCAATGTTACAACATGATGAACTTTGAAACATGCTAAGTGAAAGAAATATGTGGACACAAAAGACCACGTATCGTGTAATTCCATTTCCATGAAGTTCCAGAATGGGCAAATGCATATCAACAGAAAGATGACTGACTACCAGGAGCTGGGGGTACAGGGGGTGGGCTGCTTGCTAATAAGTAGGGGGTTTCTTTTCGGACTGATGACAATGTTCTAAAATTAGACAGTGATGACAGTTGCACGACTCTAAATCTATTAAAAACTACTCAACTGTGCAGGTCACTTGAATGGGTGGATTTTATGGTATGTGAATTACATCCCAATAAAGCTGTTATGAAAAAAAACTGAACCTTTTTTCCCCATCACTAAAAATGTCTTACTTCATACTGCACAGTTAGTATTGAGCTCTAAGTTCAAAATTTTATTTTTGCTGCTATCAGTTTCTGTAAAAAGAAGAGTCAGGTTTAAAAAGGGCTACCATATCCCTTTGGTGGTAATTCTCATGTTGTGACACGTTAAACTTAATGACAAATTGAAAAGTCTTGCGCTCACAGGGAAAATCTTTTTCGTCACAATCTCCCAGGGATCCATGTGGGTAAGCCCAGAACAAAACTTTGCCCTGTGGTGCACACCATTTATGAAGGCTTAACTGCAATGCCACATCCACATTTATAGGTAATGGAACAAGAGAGAAGGGGAAAAATACTGCTGTGAAAAACAAAAATCCCCCAACAAGGAAACACGGCTGTGAATCACACACAGCGGACCACGCTCGTCACAGGCTGTGCCCCCACAGACCTGCTGCCACTTACCGCCTCGGTCTTCGGGCCTTGTCTCATCATCTTGGGCGTAGTGGCCCTGTCCCCTCCAGCCACCTCCTCGGAAACGGAACTCTCCCCGGTATTCCTCAGAAAATCCACCTCATCGGCAGCTTTTGTGTCTGGCATTTCTGAAGAGAACAAGGGGTTTACAAAGCACATTTGAAAAATTGATTCCTGTGCCTCACTATTTACACAACATGCTCCGGGTTTCGGGTGTTTTGTTTGTTTTTGCTTTGGTGCTAAACGGAAAGGTATTCTTTGGCTCGCAGGAGCTGGTGTCATGTCTGACCCTGTGGTGAGCTATTTCTGTATCACACGGTTGTACGGTTTTCCCCAGCCTTCACATGGGGTTGTAGCAAAGGGAAGATCCAACCCAATGTCGACTGAACTTCCATTTTCACTCACTGACTTTTCATGACAGGACTATGCTGGCTTACACATGGAAAAGTAAATGCACGAGCTCCAAGGAAACGGATTAACACAGCTGACGCTAGGCCGTCCATTGTGACAAGCATCCAAGAGGCAATGTTTGCATTTGTACAGCACAAAAAGGAAAGAACCGCTGAGAACGAGCTAAAGCCTTTGGGAAGAGTCTTTCTTTTAAAAATACTACACACACTCATTTAGCCAGGACTGCAATTGATAATACGAAACGATTCTATAAAGTTATTTCTTGTTTTAACTTTTGTTTCTTCCCAAACCAAAACATTATCACAAATTAGCAGTTCCTTTTTTGAAGAAAAAGTTAGTGTGTGCTTTCTTTAGAATTAGGCTCAACAGACTGAACAGTAGTGGTTTCTGTTACCTGACCACCATTTGGTCAAGCAAGTACAGGAAGGAAGTGATAAATTGAGGTCTGAAGCAAATTTAGGCTTTGACCCTCTTTAAAGGGGGCTGGTGATTAACAGTCAAAATTCACCATGGTAATCCACATACAGATGGAACTATAATACCATCTAAATTTCACACAGCAAGTTTTCTGTGGTTGTTGTTAACCTAGTCATGCCACTATATTCTGGCAGAGAAAACTGTTCCTTACACCAAAGGGCAGAGAGAGGTTTCTTTCACCAAAGAAGAGATTACATTAAGACTTTATTCTAATAGCACATTGTGACATGCACTAAGGTCTGCCTTAGATTTAGGCAAGTTACATTTCTATAAATGAGCATTCACAAATCGCCTTTCTTCTTCCTTTGCCCTTATAATTATATAATCTTACTAGCAATTTAAAAATTGGCAACCAAGTTTCCTTGCCCAAAGAACCAAAATCTGTCCTACATTTCAAAAAAAAAAAAAAAAAAAATGTGATTGAACTTAAAAAAGAAAAACCTGACTAAGCAATCCCTTTGGAAGTATTCCTGGATCAAAACATTCCTAAGTGAGTTAGAGTAATATTTTTCTTTTTTGATTGCTGATTTTTATTCTATTTATTTGGGGATGTGATTTTTTGGCACAACCTTACTATACTATACCCACCAACTGAAAACACATCTTTCTGACACGCAGAGGCACAGTCACAATGGCAGAGAGTGATTTCTCAGACCTAAGGGGTGGTGGCAACCTGGGCAGGACTGGCCTGGCTCAGATATACACAACCAGCTTCCCAAAGCACTGCAACCAGCGCTCCTGAAGGGTGCAGGGCCTCGGCCTCCTTTCTAACTGGAAGTTGTGTTTTCCCCATTTCAATTTCTGTTTGGCTTGATCTACAGCAGTACAAGAAAACTGAAGCCAGTGTCACTGTGGCTCCTTCCACATCAGCAGTGAAGCCCATGTCTCTCCACTCACAAAACACGATGGTTATACTCAGGAGTGGAATATAAACTTCCCAGAAAATACCCTTTTGGTGCTGAGATCAGACTCAGGGGCTTTCTCTCTAAGGCAATGTGGCCGGGGACTTTCCCCAATCCTGGCTATTTTCTGAAAAAAGCAGCTTCCATCACTGGCTACTTCTCTCTGCAGTTTGAGACCATGAGCACCGAGCACATATGACTCCTTGGTAGCAGAACAAGTAACCCACCCACACATATCCACCAACCCCAAACCCAGAGATACTGTTGAAATGTCATCCGTTTTCCTTCCTAAAACCTGAAAGTCTCAAAAATCATTTCTTAGCATCTTTACTCTATTTACGTACATGTCAAAGTCTGAAATTCTCCCTGCTTTCCACCGTTTCTCACAGGGTACCACAGACACCAAGCTCATGTAGTTTGCACTTGCTTGGGTTAAACTCTGAGGGAGCCAGAAAGAGAAATAATTCCAGCCCAGGCAGCCAAAGACGTAGCACCCAAATGAGAAGAACACAGAGCCAGGCATCAGTTTACAGCCACTCCCATTCTTCTGAAATGTCAACCTGCCAGGGCCCCCAAAATAGACTTGTTGTTGTGCCTTATTTTAAAAATTAGAGACCTTATTTCTCATTTAAACTCTGAACTAGCAGCCAATAAATTTCTATCATTAACAATCCAAAATATTCATAGGAGCAAAAACCCAAAGTCACCACAAAATTCTTCCTCAGGTTTCTTAAATCCCTCAAGTGGAGGGCGGGGGCAGGATTATAAATGGTTAAAAATGCTTAATCGGGGAAAATGACTATTGTGTTTACACTGCTTTTTCCTAAGCAACTTCTTGTTCTATTTGTTCATTTCTCTACATACCCCACCCCCACACTCTTAACTGTGTGCTACACTTAAAAAAGGATTTTCAAAAATTAGAAAGAACAGCAAAACCACAATCAAACAATAAAAAACCAAACAGGCTACTTCTTACCTACAGAAGCCTGGGGGCAAGCATAGAGACAGGCCCTCTGTCTATACCCGGTCACAGAGGGCGGTATCCAAGCGTGTATCACACCGACCTTGAAACAGTCCAGGAGTCAATACTCCAGTTTTGGCTGCGGCCTCAACCCCCAGTAAGTCTCCTTCAGAGCGCTGGCTCCCACCGAGCCGTCGTGGTTTCTTTCTCTTTGCTCTCTCTGGGCCCGGTTACCCATAGATGCAACAGGCTGCTGTGTGAGCAATCTGCTCACTGCAGCTGCTTCACCAAGATAAGCAGACACGACGTCTGCCCTGTGACAGCAGCTCAGCAGACTGGGCTGGGCGGAAATCCTGCATCCTATCCCTGCACTGAGCAGGGTCCTGAATTCCCAGACTGCTGCCCAAAGGCAACAGGCAATGGGACAGGAGGTCTGCTCCTCAGGCAGGAAAAGGAGGGAGTGAGTTCCCTTCCCCCAACCCTCACCAATGACCTAATACCACCATTTGGGATGTGGGGCCATCAGCTTAGAAAGATAGAGTTCTTCATGAAACCACTGACTAAACTGGCTCAGAACACAGAGGAGGAGGACAGGGAAAGAAAGGACTTCCAGGCTTATGAAGACGCCGCGTTCTCAGCACTGTGTCTGACGGCTCTAGAGAAAGGACTGACCCGTGGGAATGAAAACATCTGCCGAATTCCTTCACTACTTCAGCGCACCGGTGAGCTAGTAGGCATTGTGTTCCACGTTAGGAAGTGACAACTGCTCCAGGGTGACAGACAGAACATGGACAGGCTTAAGCAGTCAAGCCAGGAGTCCACAAAATCTGTCCACGCCCGAGATGACGCCTTTTCCTGATGGTGGTGACGATGAATGTGGCAACCTACCCAAGGCGCACAAGCGTCTAAACAACACACACCTCTATTTCTGAATTCTACAGCACATCACAGAGACCCCTCAGCGAACTGCCCCCCAGGTTGCTAATTCTGCATTCTGCTTTGCTTACCTGTCACCGCCTCTGGTCCTTGGGCTGGCTGGACAATCTTCTCTGGCTCCAACCTTCCAGCAGAAGGTCCTGCACGGTTCCCAGGGGCTTCTTCCCCAATCCTGCCCTCGTGCGGGGTCTCCCCAGGCACAGACACACTCTCCCGCTGTTCAGTCCCTGGGCCCAAGTCTGAAGGACTGGACGGTGACACGGGACTGACCGGCCCCTCTGTAAACAGGGCTCCGGAGGCCTTGACACGTTCTAGGACGGCATCCACGATGCGACTCGCAGCCTCCTCGATCGACTCAGCTCTCGTGGGCTGATGCTCCGCTTTGGCAGACAAGGTGCAAGGCAGAGGGGGACTGCTCAGGGCCCTGTCATCCCTGGGTGAGGACCCCGTGTCTGTGGGGAGCTCTCTGGCAACGGGCTGTAGCGCGACGGGACGTGCGTCCTCATCCACGCGTGCCTGTTGGCAGGCACCCGTGCTAGAGCTCCGGTTGGCTCCCTCCAGCCTCGCTTTCTCCCAACCGAGAGGCACCATCTCTGGGGGTGCAGAGCGCTGGAGGTCAGTCACACCTGTGTCTGGTAAAGCGCCTGGCAAACTCCGGATCACGTTCTTCTCCTGGCTCAACGGCACTTCTGGAGTCGGGAGGCCTTGCGCGTTGCATGGTAAATCCTTTCTTCTGGCCCCAGCAGCTCCTTGCATGGCATCAACCCCTGGCACGTCCCCAGGCACGTCCCTCAGCACATTTCCACCCACCTCACAAGGAGGGCTCTTGCCCTGGGACTGAGTGTTTTTCACTCCCACATCCAGAGCCAAAGATCCATTGCAAGTAAGAGCCTCAGAGCCACCTGGCAGCAGAGGTGAGCGGCTGGGCTCAGCACCCAGGGCTTCCTGGCTCGCGTCTGCAGCCAGACCTGCTCCTGGTGGCACCAGGCTCTGTGCAGCCCCACCTTCAGTCAGCAGTGACACTGGTGGGGCCACTTCCTTGTTATGTTTGGTTTCTGCGTTCAGACAGGCGGAGGGTGTGCCCTGTGCAGCACCGGCTTCCAGCGCTTTGTCCCCGGCACAGGCAGCTGAGCTGGGCTCTCCGCAGACGCCCGGTGCCTCATACCCAGGAGGGGCTGCTCTCTGCTCTTCCCGCGACGTCCCTGAAGAAACACCGTCATCCTTAATGGAGGAGCAAGTCACTGCTTTAACCTTGTCATCTTGTCCCGGAGCTGCAGAGCTTTCTAGAACCACCAGCTTTTTTCCTTCGTCAGTCAAACTGGAATCAGGGCCCAAAGGGGCCTTCCCCATAAACAGCAGGGACGAGTCAGAGGGCCCCTCAGTATTCTGAACCTCAGGGGCTGCTGAGAGGCAGGGATCCCCTTGCTCCCCACCAAATCCTACGAGACTAATGTTGCCCATTCTGGGCTGGAGATCCAGAGCAGGGGAGGAGGTGCGGCCTGCTGTCCCGGCTTCTAGCAGCTGGTTCTCTGGATCATTCGAATCTCGGCCATCTCTACAATCTTTAGTGGTATGTGGTTCAGGAGTTGCTGTTCCCTTTCTGCTCTGGGAGGGGACAAGAGAAAGTGCGTCATCCCTGGTTACTGATTCACTGCCTGGACTGCCTGCCAGAGAGAAAGTCCTGCCCGATGTCACTGCCTGGTCGGGTACTGCTTCTTTGTCACTTTTGGGGACAGTGGCATGTGGAGGTGGAACCACCACGACCATCTTTGTCAAAGATGTTTCTAATTTCAAACCTCCTTCTTGGCCCTCTTTATCTGGAATTTCTAGAGGACAAAACCCCACATCTTCCTGGGTTTCTCCTCCAGGGGCAGGGGTGGCTGGGCGAGCCTGTGGGCCTTCAGAGCAGACGGCCGTGGGTGGAAGTTGTGTGCTGGGCAGTCCTGCGGCAGTGCTTCCCGGCGGGGTAGCTGTGTCACCATGATGTCCTGCAGCCACCGCACCACTAGAAGTCCCTGTGTCCTGTAGCCATGCAGAGGCAGCACAAAGGCCCTGGTCTCCAGTTGTAGGACAGATGGGTGATTTGCTGTCTGGGCTTGGAACATGAGATGAATTCGTCTCTGATGTCTGACTTGGCATAACATCGTTTTGTGGCCGGGAAAGGGTTACATCAGAGGGTGACACTGCCTCACGTGTGTTTGCTAAGGAAGCGTCAGGTTCAGATCCATCTGAAATCTTGTCTTTCGCAGCAGCTGGAACGACCAGAGGGTTTTGATCTACGACAGCACCAGTGCTCGCTTTACAACTTCGTGAAGTTTCAGTCTCTGCAGTTTTTTCAATGGAGGTTTCTCCATTACTAAATGCAAGTGAAGACTCAGCAGGTTGGTTGCCCCCCAGGGACCCGGTGGCAGCGACACAGGTGGGAACACTGGCTTTATCCACAGGCTTGCTTGTGCCTTTCACAGCAGAGGCTCCAGCGGTGCCGACATGCGAGTTCTCAAACCTTTCCTTTGTACTTTCCCCTGCTTCAGCCATAACCTTCTGGGTGGCAGCACTGGGGTTCACGAGACCGCATTCTGTCTCCCCTGCAGTCTCTGGGACACTGGCACCTACTGCTGAATCGACTACCAGATCACCTCCAGACAAACGCGGAGCCGTGCCCGGCTCCAGGACCATGACTCCTGGCAGGACCGCGTCTGCCCTGCTCGGAGCCGCCTGGTCTGCGGCCACCACAGCAGGGTTTGCTCCAGTTTCTTCATTTCCGATTCTGCAGGACGGAAGGCCTCCGGTGCCCCGTCCTCCACACTCAGACATGCTCTGAAGGCAGCTGCTGGCATCAGACGCTGTTCCAGAATCCACAGTCAGTGCTGGCTCCGCCTCTTCCCCTCTTTTCTCCACGCCTTGGTTTTTTTCCCTCGACGCACAGCCCGTATTGTCTTTTTTCCCCACACTGGACACGTCAGAGGCGCTTCCAACCTGCCCAGTGCTCCCTGGGCAGCATGGAGGGCTCCCGGTACCTGCCCGAGTTGGAGAAAGCTGCTGGCCGTCCGGGGACACTGGTGTGCAGGGAAGACACTGCCCATCCGTATCCTGGGCAGTGGGCAGTCCTGCAGTACCTGGCGCTGTCGTCGTTAAGGGCATCAGATGGTCCATCTGCTTGAGGTTTGTTTTCTAGGCGGAAATGAAAGAAATGTTTTAAAAATTGTTCCTGGGAAAAGACGTCACTGCTGCGTATAAGCAAAAATCCTGTTGGAGAGAACTCACTGCCATTCCCGCCCTTCTAAGGTCACACGATGAGCTGATCTAAATAAATACAAATAAATTTTCCCTTGTTCACTTTCCTCTCTTATAGCTGCAAATCCAATGGGATGATAAAAATGGTCAAGAATACACAAGATGACTATTTTCTATATTATGAACTTATTTTGGAAAGTAGCCTAAAACTGAGCCTCAAAAACCTTATTTTAAAAAATCACAGTGGCTATCTTCAAATGAGCAGCTGAAAAAGACACTTTTTATAGAGTCTTCAGAGGGTCCTCTTATATACAAGTAAAAACAAATCCTAACCAGCTGGGTAAATGCTCTTTGATCACAAGGCACAGGCAGAAGCTCTGCGCCCTAAATTCTTACTGAGGAGTTATACAGTGTCCTTTAATCCCCCAAATATGCCCCATTCAGCCTAGCTTAACAATTTTAGTTATGAGTTCATAATTTCAAGAACAGTGGCATGGTAGATATTCTTTTACCGTTTGATCAAAGCAGTTCCTCTGTTGTCTAATACCGAATATTAAGTAAATAAGAACATCCAACTAAAATACTTAATTCTTGATTATTCTCAGACGGTAATGTGGGTGGAGGGTATTTTAGGTCATCTCAAAAATGGTTTATGCAACTTTAAAATATTTTTTTTTAATGTAAAGACATAACCAACTACATGGCAATGGTTAAAATAATCAACCTGATGGGAAATGCTGTGCAGTTAACATAAATGTTAAGTACGAACATCATACTGAAATCAGAAAAATACTTATAATACAATGTAGAAAAAAAATATCTTTAGTTAATCTAAGGTTGTAATTACGCAAAAGTCACAGGTAGAGAAAAACAAATACAGTTGATCTTTAAGGGGAGTTTGCCTTTATATCAAAATTACAGGAGCTCTTATACTACTACTATTTATTTGGTACATAACAGCTACTTTTAAAACATCTGGTTTGCTCTTCACTCACTATCAGATCTATTCGAATAACGTCATGCCTATCTGGTGCCCACCACCCTGTCAATTCATTTATTTGCTCAGCAGTACAGTGTATTCCATCGTCAGACTAGTCCTGCCTACTTACTGATCTATTGTGAAAGTTTACACGTGTTAAGCGTAAAATGTGTTCTTCTTATGAAAGTCCTTCCAGTAAGAGAGTACAAGCAAGGAAAATGAATTTGCACTAAAAGCTTCTGGGCTACGCTCCTCGTAATACGCAAAGTCAGTTTGCTTCCGTTCCTATGGAGGGCATAACAGTCACCTAAAAATTATGAAAGCTGGTCATTCCATTTAATGAAGGGTGAACATTATAGAAGAGACATTCTGAAAACCAGGCAGTGCTGCCTGAAAAATTTTAGAAGCTCCTAACACATGCATCCTCTCAGTTTAAATGTCTCACGGTTTCCTGTCAACTATTCTCATACCCTGTGGGTAGCTTTGGCACCTGCAAACTGGTATTTTCAACTGGACTATCATTCACCTAAGAAGAAGAGCTTCGAAGGGCAAATCTGACTTTCCTGGCGATCCATTCAGAGGGAAATAAAATGATACCTGCTCTGGCACAAACATGACTGGGAAAGGCAGAGACAGGCTCATCATGCAGCCCTACCGTGAAGTTGTCTCGGCCTCCAGGTCTCAACAATAATGCCTGCTCCCGAGGAAGCCTCTGGCATCGAGCTGACCCTAGACGGCCTTAAATGAAATTATTGTCAAGATTTTTCCAAATCAAATCAGCTCTGAAATAAACTGGGTGGAAAAACGATCTAAACTTAGCCTCTCAGATGTTATGTCCACGAGAGATGTACCCGGATGACGCTTATATTATCCATAACAAATGCCACTAGGGCGTCTGTAATGTTTTTATGTCTGGCAACAACTTTATCTTGAAGGCTTGAGTGGATTATAAAGTCTTAATTTGTTTAGTGATCTTTTTACCATACAACTATCGATTTAAATATGGTAGCACTCTCATCACTCATTGAAATAGTTGTGAAAAGGCTTTTTCTGAGTGACTGTGGTTCTTGTTCCTTAGCAACAATCTCAGAAGCTCCTTGGCTCATTTAGGTTTATAAAGTTAAACCAACAAATTTATCAAGGTAAACAGACAATTTCCTTTCTTGCCAGGAAAATTTAGTTCTGGTTGTTGCTTATGTCTGTATCTGCAGTGGTCTGTGTATCTTTCATGATTTCAAAGCCCTGGCAAAAACCAACGCAACATTCAGTCTCCTATTGCTCCAACCCCAGTGCTAGTTCTGTATCTGTAAGCAGTAACATCAAGTACTGTAAAAACCACTTTATTTACAGACCTCGCAATCTTTGAGGGAAACATTTTTACATTTTAATTACAGCAAGATTCACTGGGAGAAGGAGTGAGGGCACAGAAACCTGAAAATGGAAATTTTCTTCCTTACCATTAGCTGCTGTTGGATGTTCATGAGTTTACAAATATGTCCAGTGCAAGTGTCTGCAGGAAGTGAGCGTTCGTCGTGTGCCTGGGACTCCGAAGTTAATGTGTAGATGTCCAGCTCCCGGTGGTGCCTGACAGAACAGTCTCCATAAGGTATTTCGTAGGACAAACTGCTCCAGGAGTCTGGCTCTCCTGCATTCTCCCTGTAAGCAAGCATTCTCTGGTTAATATACAGGTAAGTCCGGCCTCCCACGCGTAGGTTGGACCCGCGAAGGCTCATGTAATGTTGCGAACGTGACTGCTTTGGAGGTTCGGAAGCAGACAGTTGGTTTGCACAGTCCCCAGTGACTCAGACATCTAACTGCTCCATCCTCCTCACAAGAGGTCACAAATGGGTTAAATGAAAACTGCAGGATTCCTCCCTAAGGATGTCCTTTCGACTGAGATAAAGAGAAGTCTGCGTTCTTAAAATAGTTAATATCATGCTAACCACCAAATAATGAGGAAATGTAAAGAGGCTGGTGCTAGCCTGGTGTTCACAGAAGCAAGGCTTATTAAGCACGTCTCTTAACAGAGGTTACACCATATGCTACTACTAATTACACTGGGACGGGAAGATCCGCTCCCTATGACCCAGGCAAGGCCAGGGCACCCCAATTTTATTAACAGTAGCGGGAGTAGGCACCCTCAAAATTCTCCAAGTCAACTACGTCAAGAAAACTACTATGAGGCCCTGTCACGTTATACTTGTCGGCAGCACGATCAGACGGTATTTTGAGGGAAGCACTTGGTTCCAAGAACGTCAAGTTAAAATTTTTAAATTTAAAACACAGAACTTTGCTCAACTCAGGTCATTACTGTGGACATAAAAGGGTCCACATACTAAACCTGACAAGCTCAGGGGAGGCCAGCATGGTGGGCCCTACAAACTCAGAGACCGAAAGAAGCAGCACAGGATGGTGTGAACATAAAATTCCTACCTCCATGCGAGTCATGGCAGGCAGTCCCATCCTCAACCTGTAGCTTCCTAGACAAAGGTCAATCTTTACTCTAAGGGAGCCTGCCTATTGTCTTTTTGCATCTAAGGTAACATACCCTTGGAATGTCACTCCTCACTTTTTCCAGAACCCTTGGTACAATCTCGCACCAGAGCACGAGACCTCAGAACCCCTGATGGTTATCTTGTTCCCCGAATACCATCTCCGTGTACCGTAAATGTTAATTATTAACTATCCTATACTCACCAGTGTAAAAACAGTATGTGTCCCTCCGTTTTACTTCTCCAATCCTAAAGATTTCCCAGATTTGCTTTCTACCACGCCCTTACTCTACCATCATGATGTCCTGTAACCCTCCTTTGATACTAATGTACAAATAAGCTATAAAACTGCCATTCTCCAGAGTGTTTTCTCAATCCACTGAGTTTTTTGCTCCTGGCAATTGTTGTCAGTTTGGCTGAAATAAACTCATAAAAATTCTCTACAGGTTGGAATGTTTCTTACATCATTACAGACATGCCTCATAAACAAATAAAGCTGACAAAGGCATGGGTGTGTAAAAAACCATTTCCGGGGTGAGCCTCAACACCTGACATGTCTTTCTGTGGTTCTCTCTAATGAACCAGGATTGATAAAGTATCCCAGCGATTCTGGAAGATGGAGGAAGGTTATGTTCGCGATCATGTATGAAAATAGAAGACACTAAAGAATTAAGAAGAGACATGCCACCCACTGCTAAATATGAGAAAGGAACACTTCTTCCACTCCCCTCCAAGTGTTTTGTACACTCAATCACTCCTATCTGTCACTAACAATTCACCAGAGAATACGTCGAATTTGAAAGCTAAAACCATGCTAGGGTGGACAACCTATAACCACCTGGAGAACCATATACTGGCTGCTCCCAAAAAAAACTACTGTAGTTTTCATACTGAAGACTGACTCCCCAGGAGCCGCTTAAGATGAACTTGGCATATATGCTACGCTTAATGTTTTATGTATTTACCAAGCTGCTCTATTCTGACTAAAGTGACCTCAAACAGAAAAGTACCTGTAAGATAGTCATTCAAAGTTCACTGAATGACTCAATTGGAAAGCCAACCACTATACCGTAAGTGGGGGTGGGAACGTCGCTGTAAAGCCAACTTGGAAGCTTGGACTGACATTGTCACTAACTCTGCTTAACCGTCGGACAGACATTACTGGCGTATCTGCTTACTTATGTGGCTTACTACCACATAAAGCCACACTCCAGTAAGAAAAGGTCTTTGAGAGCAAAACTTGATTTACATACCACCATTCAGGGCGAACCAAATCCAACAAGCTAAAATGGGGCTGTCAAGGCAGAAACCATTAAAAAGTGATAATGACCGTTCCCAGCAAAATGGAGTTTTTAACAACCTTACCACTGTTAATTTTCAAACTTTTGCGCTTCTAATATCTAGCCCTTGGGAACTTCCCTTCTGTAACCACAGCCTATTTACCATCTACTTCTCTAGGGCTCTCCTTCAAGAGGAATGTGCTTTTGTTGCCATGGTTACCTCCAAGCGCTAACCCTTCAGGCCACCATTCACTGTCCCTGTGGATTTTTGGTGCTTCTACCTGTCTAGATACCAAAGACTAGCCAGTGTCATTATTCTCCCACTGATTTCCATGAATATCTGTCGCCACCGATCCTTTTCCAAACCCCTCTTGCCTGCAGGTCTGGGTAAAGCCTATCTTCGGCAAGGATTTCCGTGCCAGGGACGGTTCTAGGTGCTGGTGATACAAGCCAACACCCTTGTCCAGCCGGAGCGTATACGGTACACTTAGCAAGGGAGACCACAGCATTCAAGTTCAAGAGAACACCTACTACTTTGGAAAACAGCAAGAGCTAAGGACAAAAATAAAGCAGTGAGGAGGGTTGCAGTTTTACATGTGATGGATCGGGGAAGGCCTCGCTGAGGTGACAGTAAAGCCAATACATTCTCTGTTCTGTGTTCAGCCCTGTATAAAACCTTTACTGGGTCCACTAATAAAACCTGGCAAAGCTCTATGTATAAGAATGTTTACTGCAACTCTAAGTATGATCGCATTAAAAATGAGAAACCACCTAACCGAGTCAGTAATTAGAGGGCTGTTTGTTAAAGACCAGATCTACAGACTATTATGTAGTCATTAAAAATTACTGAAATAACAGTTCAAATCTACAATGTTCAATGAAATTAGCAAAACAAAAAGGGCAAAAACATGCAGGCAAGTCTAGACAGCAAAAGGCCCAAATAAAAACAGTGTCAGGGTAGTTGGGTTATAGGTTTTCCTCTTCCTCAAGCTCTTAGTTAATGTATTTAATACAATTTTTAAGTCCCTTCTCAGCCAGGCCTCGTTGCCGCTTGGTTGCTACTCACTTGTGTGTTAATCCGTCTCCACGCAGGTTAGGAAAACTCACTGTAATCTCCTCAAAGGCCCAATTTTAACCCTGTTGGCTTCTTTCTCAGGTGACCTTTCTCCTTTCTTAGCGAGAGGCCTGAGCTCAAACAATCTTCATTCACCAGTAAGGCCTCTGCCCGTCCCCTCTTCACCGGTGGGTCTGCTGTGCTTCCTCCTGCCCGCCTTAGGTTCCTGATTCAGCCGCCACCCCCTAGATGCCTGTCGTTTTCCACCTGCTTCTGGACTAGCTCCTTCCCCGCCCACCTACAAGCAAACCTCAGCAGTAGATGGGGCAGCACAGCAGCAGAAGGGATCCCTGCAGGGGTGAAAGCAATCCATATTCAACGCCGTAGACCTGGCGCCCAGGGGACATCTGACAACCTCTGGAGACATTTTTGACTGTCACACTTCGAGGGTGGGTCCTCCAATGCACAGGATAGACCCCCACAACAGAGTCATGACCCCCAAACTGTCAGCAGTGCTGAGGCTGAGAAACCTACTGTACAGCCACTCAACCGCGGTCTGTCCGTCCCCTTCCCTGTAATTTGGCTCCATCTCACTCCCACTACTACTGAAGCTTCTTTGGCACAGGTCTCCATGGACAACAAGATCCCAAAAGACGGTGGTGGCCTTTCTTTACCCCCATCACCCTTGAGTTCTATACAATTTTAAAATGGTGACAGGATTTCTACTTTGGAAAGTTATTCTCACTTGACATTCATAGAGAACCATCCCATTCACCCCATTTTCTGTGGCTCCTTTTTCTTCTCACATCGTCGAGGGCCTCGAAAATAATTATAAAGATCACAGAAATAGACAGGAGTATGATAAAGTGAAAATATCAAAACGCGAAATAGAATTTTAATGTTAAAAAATGTTAAAAAAAATAAATAAAACAAAACTTATTTGCAATGTGAGAGGTAATAAAATAATGAAATAAGCCTGTCTTGTGGTGGTAGCATTATGAATATTACATCTAAATTAACTTACAAAATAAATACTAATTCTCCCTCCTTGTTATCCTTCTTGCTTTGGGCTTAAGTCAGAAAACAGAGAGAGCACAGTGCAGATGTCACCAAGAGCTACTTTCAGGAGAGCAGAGAGGGAGACACCATGACACAGTTACAATGAATTCATGCCCAGACCAACTCAAGGCACTACAGACACATCCTCAGCTAAGAAACAAACCAGACGTGATTAGATAGGGATTTCTATTTAAGTGCTACTTGGATTTATAGTCCTATAAAGCTATGCTGCTGTCTCTCAGAATTTAGGATCCTACTCCGTGGCGGTTACTGGCTTTGTAACTACTGTCGTCCTCTGCAGACAAAGTGCTTGATGTCACTTAATGAAAGTGAAAGCACAGGCAGGTGAGAATGATTTTGAAAGAGAGAACATGATCACTGCTGACTGAAATCAAATTCCAGGCTGGGAAAAGAAACACAAATGCTTTCAGAAGAATGTGAAACTTGGAAAGAATAACAGAACTGGATAAAGTAATTTCAGACTTTTGACAGAAAATAGATCAGGAAGAAAAGTCCAGTATCCAACCACTAGAAGAGAGATAACACGTCTTTAAAATGTTTCTTTAGCACTCTCATGGAGTAAACACACAAAACAAAATCAAATAGCAACTCTGTATGTTTAGCAATTTAAATAACCTAATCACAAAAAAGGGGAAGGAACGTTCATCCATTTGTTCCCATCGTATTTCTGAAAAGCATTTGAAACTCAATATGATAGAATGATTAAGTAAGGCCTAAATACGATTGATAACTGCAGTGTAACAGTGACCATTAAAATCAGTAGATTAATAAGTTTTCAATGGTGAAGATTCCATGATTCCATAGAAAATTCCATGTTCTACTTCTAGAAACCAGTAACTGCAATCACAATGAAGCCATCTGTATGTAAACCAGCTTTTCCAGTTCAGGAAAAAAAATTTTTGCTCATTCCTCTGGGCAGAAGACTTCTTATCTTCAGGCATAAAGTATACTTGACTTTATAGCAGGTCACTGTCATTACAATTTAAGAAAAGAACCCACACTTAAAGAATACAAGCTTCTATGATCTTGTGTATTTTTATACATAACCCCTTGCCCTGAATCAGAATTTATAATTCAATAGTTGAAATGGATTAATCTTACTTAGAAGCAGTTAGACAAATAAAATAGGTCAAAGTAAAGAGACAATGTCTCTTTCACAACTAGATGTGACTTTTGTCAGGTCTCTCTAATTTGCTACTTCTGCAAAAACATCTAACATTGCCTTGCTCTCCCTGATTATAGCACCGTCCGGTAAGTAGGTTCTGCGGGTCCCAAGAGAACTCAAACTATTTAAGACCAGATTTTAAAAAACATTTCCAATTCATCACAGATGCAAAAATTCTAAAAATTACTAGAAAAACAAAATTTACAAGATACAAAAACTTAAGTCCCAAGCTTTTACTAGATGCAACAGATATAAAATTACTCTGTCAAGTTACCATGAATGTTTCTAAACACACATACTCAACTTGATACTTATCTCATCAGGCACCAGTGACAGAGTTGGCAGATAAGCCCTGATCTGGGGCCTGCCTCATTTTGAACAGCAGTGGGTTACAACAGAGAGCCCTCCCGTTGCCAGGAAGCAGGTATTACATTCTTCATGTCTACAGACTCTGGGAAGACAGGCAAGCGGCAGGAGAAAGAGAGGTAATGACAGAGACAGGAACTTGGAACGTGGTACCAGCTATACAGCCACAGGACAAAGTTTCTGTTTCTCTCGAGGTATACTTGACATAAGCCAAGGCAAAGCTGAAAACTAACTCAATAATATTCAAGAGTACCAGTCCCAACTGCTGTTCATTATTCGTTTTAGAAAATCAAAAACATCAACTAGTACTTTAACAGTCAGGTCACAAAGAGCGTGTGTAATTTACTGACATGATTTCCCTGAATCACATGTAAAACACAAGAAATTAATCCCAGTGCCTACTGAAAATAACACACTGCAAAGCAGCATCCAGTTTTTCAATGCACTTTCATCATTCGCATCATTTTTCATCTTCTAAGTGACAGGCCAATGTTCTGCATATAGATGGAGAACCAAGTTTCGGCAAACTAACCAACATTTCAAACAGCTACCGGCTGAATGAGGGCTAAAATATGATTTTTTAAATTCATTCCAAGCCGTCCATGCCCAAGCAATTTAGTATAAGAATGCATGTGGATTAATGAGCTGGACGAAAAGTTAAAAGCCAGGTGTTTCTTTAGATTTTTAAGAGGTTCTTGGAGGCATTCAAGGATAAGTTCAAAGACACATCTGGTTGAGGTATAGCAAAAAGCTAGATGAAATGCTAGCGAACAGACAACAGAGCTCCACAACGCGTCCGTCTGATACTCACTTATGGCTGCCCACGCACCACGAATATCGCAAGCCCATCCTACATGGTCCGGGCTTCAGACTACAGCTTTAAGAGGGGAGACAAGGAGCCAGATGGGCCCACCCCAAAGGCGTGTTTTGCTGAGTCTCCTTCTGACAGGAAGTGCAGGCCGGTGGTTCCCTATTTGAGGGCCAGTGCAATATCGTCCACGAAACCACATCACCGTAACCGTGCCAGGTCCCAAGGAGTCCTACAAACTCAACCACAACTCCACCGAGATGGAGCAGGGAGGCCAAAAGGGGGAGGGGATGGGGGGAATCGCTGATTCACCACAAAATGAGCAGGAAGCTACACACTATCTTACAGGGTAAACTGTCAGGTGTTTGCAGGGAACTCACTGCTAGACCGGTTATGCATACATGCAAATGCAAATGCACTAGAAATGTTAGCACTGATATTCTTAGCTTCTCTCTTCCCCTTTCTTTGGAAGTGGTAGGAGGGGACAGAGTACTGCCACCCTGCCCCTAACAACCAAGGAAAGAGGGCACGAAATTTGAGCTACTATGTACCAGCAACATGTTATAAATTCTATGCTGTTAAGTAATTAGTTTTTATAAGGTAATGGTTAGAACACGAGCTGGAAGGCGCAACAGACTTGGTTTGATTCCTTACTCTGACATTACCACCTGCTTGATCTTGGGCCTGTTACATTTCCCTGCAGCTCAATTTCCTCATCCGTAAAGTGGGAATACTAGCTTTGCTGTGAGATCAGATGACCATGAACGTAAAGTGTCAGCATAGTGTTAGGGCCCCCAAAGTGCTCGGTAAATTGTGACTTTATGGTATGCTACAGGCCTGGTGTAATGCTACTGAACAAAGAGAGCAGTTCCTGCGTACTAGACAGGAAAGAAAAAGAAAGTGAGGGAGGGAAGGAAGGAAAGAAGGAAGGAAAGAAAGGGAGAAAAGCACAGGAAGCTCGCTCACAGGGTAAACTGTCAGGTACCTACCCACCCCCACATTACCCTACCACGATTTACTCCCCAAAAGTCCAAGAGGAAAATGGGGTTTTAACTCCCTGCTGTTTCCAGGGATAGTGTTACAGCTGAGGGGTGAGGCTGACCAGGAGAAAATATGTCGGAAACTGGACAGTGCTGCAGACTTGTCATATTCATATAAAGCTGAGTGGTTATCTGATTTCCAGTGAATCTTCTTCCCTACCTCTCCAAATAAAGGGACATACTAAATTTCTAAGAACTTAATACACATGTTCTCATTAAATCCCAACGGACCTACATAGATACATGCTATCCTGTCCCATTTTATAGATGAGGACACCGAGGCTCATAGATGACAAACAATAGGGGTGCACTCAAGTTCAGCTTTGCCCTTTTTAAGGCCAAATGCTTCAATACCTGCTGCACATGCATATTGTCAATGATCACGTGATTGCAGAGGTTACCTTCATTATCAGCGAAGCAACATCATCTGTACAAAAAGTACCGTGAAAATAAGGAGTACTCTGTAAGCACTCTCGACATCATTTAAAATGCAAATCTCCTCACGTGATTTTTATGCAGAAATTCTGCTGGCCAGTTAAAGCATAAATGTGTATTTGCTATAAGAGTAAAACGCTACGATAACTAGTGATTGTGAAAACTGGTAAAGCTATGCACAAAAACAAGAGTTTTCAAATGGGTAAATTAAGAGAAATAGGTCAACAGTTGATATGAATATTGAGACTGCATCAGCTAAATAACTTTCAGAACACTTTATCTTTTTTCAGCCAACAAATGGTTAGAAAAATTTAAATGATAAAGAGAAGAATTATAGATGTCAAATTACATAAAAATTTTGATTAACTTTTTAACTATTACTCATTACATTAAATAATTTTTTAAATTATGTACCTCATTCCATTTAGACCATATGCCTTTTAAGAAAAAAATTCTACTTGTAAATTTTTCACATCTTATTCACATCTTAAAAAAATTAAAAGCAGAATGTCAGTACTGCCAATTCCAAATTTTGCAAGAAAGAAAAATGGTCTAAACGATGTGTAACCATGAGAAATCATTCTCAATCCAGATATAAATGAAGAAATGTGTTAGAAAGAGAGGTACCCCAAATACATTTGTTTTTGCTAATTAAATCTCAAAAAAAACACAAACAAAAAAAAGGACATTACTAAGAATACATAGTTTTAAGTATATATGGACACTAAACATTTGAACAAAACTTTGTGAAATAATGGTTTTGTAACTAAGTTCAGCAGCTAAAGCATTTTTGAGACGCTCTAAACAAAGAATCCTAAGTACAAAATTCCTTCCAGAAAACATGTTCCTGAAATACTTCCCTGAATTATAATTTTCTATCGCCCCACTACTTATAGATATTACTGATGTGCTAGCAGAAAGGGAATGAGTTAATGGCTCCAGAGCAATCGAGAAATTGGTGGTGCTGAGAAATTACTGTTCTTCCCTTACAAGGTCAGATATCTAAAACAGAACTATTCAATTTCAATAAACATACAGGATTAGTTATATTTTATACTATATCATATTTATTCTTGGATCACACAACTTCATTCTTTGTTGGTGATATTCAGCTTTGGTCAAATACTGAGTTTAGCCAAATGTTTATTCAACATGCCTGTTTTTTTTCCCTTGCTTAAGAATCATTTGTGTTACTGTTAAAAATAAACGTAGGTAAAATTTTCAACTCATTCTTTCTATTGGTATACCCTTAAGAAAACCTTAAAATTGATCAAATAAGAATAATGTGTCATGGTTACTAAAGGTAACCAACGGTGTGTGTTTTTAGAGGGTGGAAGGTGCCAGCTAAACCTTCACTTGCTCACACATACTGTGTTTCCCCGAAAATAAGACCAGGTCTTCTATTAATTTTTGCTCCAAAGGACGCATTAGGGCTTATGTTCAGAGACTGTCATGCTAAAAAAATCCTGCTGGGGCTTCTTTTCCAGTTAGGTCTTATTTTCAGTACCTATCAAGTCCTGTACTCCAGGTTCATGTTTCCTTCCATCGAGGTCTACAATGAAAGTCAGAAATATTTTCAAAATCACATGCTGTTGCCACAGAGAATTTGTTGCCACAGGCTAAGCTGTGTAACTTCACAACTCTTTGAAGAAAAACTCTGAGGCCTAACTGTTCATAGGCGGGCCATTTGCCTGCATATAGCAGGGAGGTAAAAGAAGTGAACAGAAGGAAACACAGGACATATGGGATGGCTTTGTCATTAAAACTAACTTCTAATACCAATCCACCTTGGTAGAAAGTCCCAGGCCGTGTAGAAGTTCATGGGTTTTGGAGTTACAACCTGATTCCAATTACTGCTCCATTACTTACCAACTATGGAGTTGCCTGGTGGAGAGAGATTAATATGCTCACACCCAAAGGGATGGGGAGAGGATAAAATATAGAAGAATTTATGCAAAATGCCTAGCACAAATGCAATAAACAGTAACTAGTGTCACTATTATATCAATACAAATATTACCCTTAGAAATATCATTTTGCAATTTTCCTGCATGTTGCCAGACAGGGCAATCCTGAGATTATTACTTGAATTGTTTTAAAACAAAAACAAAAACTATGAAACGTCAAGATTTTTTTAAACGCTTCAGTTGAAAATTTACCAAAAAAAGTCACAGAGGGCCAGCCCGGTGGCTCAGGCGTTTGGAGCTCCGTGCTCCTAACTCCGAAGGCTGCCGGTTCGATTCCCACATGGGCCAGTGGGCTCTCAACCACAAGGTTGCCGGTTTGACTCCCGCAAGGGATGGTGGGCTGCGCCCCCTGCAACTGGCAACAGCAACTGGACCTGGAGCTGAGCTGCGCCCTCCACAACTAAGACTGAAAGGACAACACTTGACTTGGAAAAAAAGAGTCCTGGAAGTACACACTGTTCCCCAATAAAGTCCTGTTCCCCTTCCCCAATAAAATCTTAAAAAAAAAAAAAAAATTCACAGAAAATCATATCTATGAATCTCTCTAATTACATTTGTTTGGTTAAAAGCCTGACTGTGTTACCAAACGTGACTTCTCAAAAACTCTATCAATAAAGTTAAAAAAAGAAGAAAAGGTTGGTGACTAATGGCAACTTATTAACTATATGGCCGTGGGCAAGGTATTTAGCACCTCTGGGTGTATTTTCTCAACAGGAGAAGAAAGCTGACTATACTAAGTACAGCTCAGACGTTTGCCGAGAGGTTTTAAATGAGAACACACATGAAAGCACCAATGTAGCAGGAATTCGATATTCAGTAAATGTTAGTGCCCTCTCCCCCTTCTAGTTTCCACTCAGTTCTACCTCTTTATCTTTACCAAAACACAAAGACGTGATCACACAGTGAGAAAGGATGGATGAACGGATGGACAGACGGACGGATGAATGGACAGATGCTTGGGGCTTAGGCCAGATGAATGTAAAGGTGAGAAAAAAATCCTGCTCTCTGGCTCTTACTTTGAAGGTAAGTTTGTACATTTATTTCATTCTTTCCCCTCCTAAAGCAAAAGCAAAGGCTCTAAATTTGTTTTGCACAACGTAGGCCGCTGAGGACCCACTTGTCAAGTACGTGAAGAGGACCTGAAAAAGGCAATCGCTGCTAACAGCACATCTTGCTCAACGGCATTTGGTTCCGTTGTGAAATATGTACATTTGAGTCCTTTCCCACCTGACCCTTACCCCAGGGTTCAAGTGCAAACGTGTCAAAAGGAGGACTTGAGAAATGACAGACACACACTACGAGAGGGGCAAATGTTGCCGATGATGAAAATAAACCATGAGTGAGATGCCAGCTGGGTCTGTGCTTTGCATGTGCACAGGTGTCACCTCAACCAGGACAGGTCACTGGACTGGGAGGCGGAGCCTGGCTCTGTCACTTGGCAGGCTTGTTGACTCTGGGCACCTCCCTTCACCTCAGGCCTCAGTTTCCTCAACTGTAAAACACGGATGATAAAATCTACCCTCCCCACTCATCAGGCTGTTATGAGAAGCAAAATGTAAAAAGCTTGCACTTGAGTATCACCAACACTTTTAAATCCATAAGATGGGTAATGCAAACGTAAGGTTTTGTACTGAGGATGCTATTCTCCTCAGGAAAGTAGAGGTCACGACTAGATGGAAAGCTTACAGCCCTTTCCTAACTAAGTGCTACGCACCCTGCACCTCATGGCCTCTTCCCGAGTCTCTCTCCTTCTGTTCAATTTTTGTAGAGCAAAGAATATGGGCCTCTGACTTCCACAGATGTGTGTGTACCAACAGCTCTACCACTTTTCTATAAAGACTTGAGCTAGTTACTGTAGTTCTCTGAGCTTCCATGTTTCATCTGTAAAACGCAGATAATGCCTATTTCAGAAAGGCCGTCATAAGGCTGAAATGAAATAGTATCTGAAACGCACCAACCATGATTTCTAGTGCACTGTCGGCATTCAATAAATAAAGACAGGTTCAACTGATACTGAAAATGAGATGAAGTTATGAGCACAAATATTTCTACGCTCACTCTTTGGGCACATGAAATATTTCAGTACTTTTATGTCAACACTCCAGAGTTAAAATTCTTAAAAGAAATATTCCTCCTGTAAGGGTGATTCCTTAACAGAATCATTTGGAACTTCCCTGTTCAATAAAGCCAAGGCATGGACACCACAGCACGTATCAGAGAGCCAGACCACTTTTTTACGGGTTCTCTATTACACTAGGGATTAATTTCAAACTCTTATCAAGTAAGGACATCCAAGGGTTGCCTGAAAATACTTTTAAGATTTGGGCAAAATTTCCTTAATGGATGGAAAATGGATACCGGCCTAGAAAGAAAGGAAAATTAAGGAAGGACAGAAAGAGATGACATTTATGTCACCAGGGTGTTAGAATCGAGGAGATTTGTCCCTGCCATGCCCTCTACGTGCATTCTTTCATTTATTTCTCAAAGCAGCCCTCACTGAAGATAGTCCCCTGATTCTTCCCGAGTTACAAACAAGGCACTGGGCTTGGAGGGGTTAAGCCAATCACCCAAGACCATATTGTTTCACGGGGGTGGCCTGTGGATTCAAGACTAGCCTGCCTTCCTACCAACTTCCACTCACAGAGAACTACAATACATGTTACAAAACAGATGCTCTAGATACAGGTAGACCGATCAACTGGAATTTGCGTTTCATTCATCAGTAAACTTGGGCTTTTACTGATTTTATAGCTATGCTACACTATGAGAGCACTGCAGAATGTCACAAAGTACCTGCACCTCAGAGTGTCACAAAGTTTCTGCACAAATCTCCTTGATTCTAACACCCTGGTGACACAGGCAGACGAGGTATTACCCATGAGATGAGAAACGTGAGACCCAGAGTGGGTAGGTGACTTTTCCCCAGTGACACAGGCTACTGAGTGGGGAAGCTCAGATTTGAATTACGTAAGCGATACGGCCCTAAGCAATTCCACCATACTATGCTGTCTCTCTTCAAGCTGAAATATTTATAGCCCCTATATTTGCTCCAAGAAAATCATCGTCATCTGTGTGACAAACAAACTCTGCTTTTTCACAGTGCATGCGCCAGGCACTCGGTTATCATCCCAAGAGGTAGATCATATCCTTTTTTTTAATCACATAAAGAAATTCAGGTTTAGAGAGGAAAGTTACTTCATGTGTCCAAAGTAACACAGCTAAAAATGGCAGAGCCAAATGCAAACTTAGGTTTGACTCGCAAGTTTGCACACATGGTCATTACCTTCCTCTTAGTCTCAGCTCCCTCCCTACCTAAATGAGTGAGCTCACTCCCAACATCTATCAGGTGTGAGAGATCAGCGTCTGGCTCTAACATCCCCTCGTACACGACTCCAATGCAACAAGCATCTAATGTCGTCACTTCCTAGCATTCACTCAACTAAGAGCCTCGAGATTCGGTTTTCTTCCTACTCTACCCATCACCAATTCCGGGGCCCTGGGCAGGGCATTCAACTAACTCCTCTTCAAAATGGGGGAGAAGATTGCCAATCTCCCTAAAAGCAGGAGCAGGCCGAGGTGTTCTGGGTATTCTCGTAGGGGTAAGATATCGCAGTCAAGATCGGTAACATTTTGTTTAAGGGGAATTTTCAAACCACAAATACATCCACAGTCATAATGTAAGATCCAAATCTAAGCTAAAGTAAAAGAGCAATGAGTCAATAAAATCTCTCCCTTCCCTGTCATTGAACTAAGGGTTAGAGAGAAGAAAAATTGTCAAAATTGTCCTGAATACTTATTACTGTCTGGTGGGATTTAATATCAATTTCAGGAATTCTCTGAAGGCATGGGTTTTATTTAGAGACTCCTTCTACCTCCAAGCACAGCAGAACCAATTTTCACACAGAAGTGACTCAGTTTATCAAAATTGATTATCAAAATAAGCCTTGGACACACAAAAACAAAAAGAACTTGTACTCCAATCAGCATTAATGCCCTCTCTTCCCACCCCCACACCACCCTACACCCTCGCCCCCCAAAACAGGGTAAGCAGCAAGGAATTCAAACAACAAATTTGTTTTGGGAAAGATATAAATGGAGTTAGATAAACTGGACTTCTTAGTTAAGACTGGAATATATAACAGTTATTTAATAAATGTAAAATGTATATAACCATATTTCAACTTCTTATTAATTGAAAAGAGAGGATAAAAGAGAGAGGACTATATGAAAAAATAATAATTTAAGACTAAAGAGTTTAGTAAACTACTAGAAAATTACCATCATATAGTAGAGCAAGTCTTAACTTCCAAAACCCTCTTCAATGCATTTCACAAAACAAACTCTTTCCTCAGAAACACGTGTACATCAAGTTGCGCCTGTACTTTTGAAGGATGCAGATCCCAGGAGACTGATTCCTGGGTCTCTTGCTGAGAATCCTAGAAGTGGGAGGAGCCTTGGCATCCATTCCTGGTCCTGCTGTCCTGTCACCCTGATCCAGTCACTTTACCTCTCCAGATCTGTTTTCTCATCTGTCAGAGATGACCCTTCCTGACTCTTTATGGTTCCAAGTCTAGCGAAGCTCCTAATAGCACAGGAAGACTGAGGGATTTAGTAAAATCACCCCCCTTGCCTTTCTTAAATTGCTAATATGACTCAGAGCACGTTTTCTGGGTTACAGAACAGCAATGGCCAGAAGAACCCAAGTTCAGGGCTAGATCTGCAGCGAGGTGTTCTTACTCTCCTCTTGCAGCCCTCTATTTGAAGATTTCTCAAGCTGGCTTTCCCTAACTTACTTCCCTTCAAAATGAGATAAGTGGCTTTTCCACATGTAACAGAGGTGGTACTATGAAGCAAGCCAAAAACTCTTCTCCAAGAACAAACACACTGTAGTTTCCTTAAAGCTGTGCTGCAATAAGTCTTGTGACATCGCACCAAGCACAGAATGAAGCTGTTGTAATCACTTCATTTCCCCATTTGGATGGCAGTCCTTAACCAGCTCCACTTCCCAGCAAAAACTCTGAGCTCGAAGATCACATTTAGAGGAACTGCATTTGAACTACAGGAGTTACACTGAGTTAATTGTTTCAAGTTCTGGAACAAGGCCTGTCTTCCTAAGTCGTGAGGCAAAGAGCAGAGGGAATCCAATCACTGGCCAGATGGGAAGTACGAAGGAATGGAACCTATCGCGCCCTGGAAAACTGTCACAAGAGAGCTCAAGTGTCCGAGGCTCATTTGAGATGAAGCACAACCCTCCTGCTGTCACTGTATCTGTAGAGCCCGTCGGAAAGCTTTCTGCCAAGAACCTTCTGTCTGGCTTGACTGGGAAAGTTATAAGCTTGGCAGGTAACGCAAAAACACACATACACACACACAAACAAAACAAAAATCCTGTTTATATAACAGGACTAAGTAGCATTACATTATGAGATCTCGTCTTGGCCTTTGCAGACTACCCCACTCACAGCTAAACGTGGTAAAAAAAAATACACTGCAACTAAACTAAGCCCGACATGAGCAAAATAGCTGAGAATTTGGGAATACTGACTTAATTTACAAGGGTCCCTCAACTGCTAAAGAACATAGATCCAATGGGATTTATTCTTGTTCAGGTTACGTGATGGAAAAGATGACGGTGATCAGAAAACAATAAAAAATATATTGAATAAGAGAAAAACTAGACTTGAAATTTCTGCCTTTTATAAATATTCCAGTGGGGAAAAAAATTTTTGCCAGTTTTAATGCGTTTATTTCTCTATTTACACAAGAAAAAAAATTCTTCAAATGTTTTGACTAACAGCCTTCCTTCAAAGGACTCTGTAAAAGAGTTGGAATGTATAACAATTCAAATCCACAGACAGGATTTCCTACTGCGCATTTCCAGGACAACTCAGTTGCTTTCCACCGCCACTTACATGAAGAGACCACTGCTCTCGACGTGATTCACAGAAATGATATTCAAACCAAACCGCAGTGGTTCAGTGCATTTTCTGCCCGCAATTATTATATTAAAAGTATTCATTGCTGATTAACTCTTTCAAGTCTTGAAGACAAACCAGAAAAAAAAAAAACGCATGGCACAGAAAAAACTTTCCTCTTGTACTGACCTGGGAAAAACGGGATACGTGGTAATGGCACGCTACCCCCCCAGACAAGACTTATGCGGAGTTTTCAGTAATCTCTAAGGGCAAGAAGCAGTGAGGCCAGGGAGGCAGAGGAGAGAAAAGCTGGTGATAAGACTTACGTCTGTCGCTCTGAGACACGACGGGGTTAGCAGGAGCAGGCTTACCAACGTCCGGCAGACGGCAAGGCAAGAGTTGAGGTTTTAATTTGTGGCAAACTCGTGCTGAGATGCCAAGTGGGCAGTGACTATGAATCGGGGCGGGGCTGGTGGGGAGAGGAGGGAGATGGGAGAAGGGAGCACTCACTCGGTTAGAAGCTGGTGCAGCTTGTGGTAACCCCGCTCCAAGGCCAAGCTCACAGGGGTCGCTCCTTCCTGGTTGTGGATGCTGAGAGCTCCGCGGCCACCTGGCTTCTGCAACAGGAACCACGCCAACCTCAGCAGGCCCAGCCGCACAGCAAAATGCATCAACGTCTCTCGGGGGCCACCATCTGTAGATGGGGGTGAAAATGAAAATAAGTGAGAGGAGAACGTGATCACAAAAAGCCAAACAACAAAAGGACACATTAGGTAAACACCACTGCCTCCAAGAGCCTTGGATCCTCAAGTTAAGTCACAACATACAACAGGAACAGTTTTATTGTGGCCGGGGAGAAACAGCTCTCAAGGAAAAACAAAATAAAGCTAGAATGAAGTATGAGAAGCAAAAGCTCCCAAAAGGAGACCGTCCCACAAGAGAATCAAGCCATTTCTATCTTCTGACTGAATGCATTTGGCCAACGAATTAATAAAGGCAGATTTGGAAGGGTGACCCCACACATTTAAAAAAATAATAATAAAAGGTGGATATAGCCCCCAGCATGGGGACCCAAGGGGAGGAGTGGTCGGAGCTTAGAGCTTAGATGGGTGTATCAGACAGGGTATAATTACTTTAAAAAAAACTAACACCCAGACAGGAGCTGGCTAGTTAAACACTGAAAACAGGTTCTGCTTGTTAAGTGCACCCAAGTCGTTTTCTTCTCCCACATTAAGGGCAAATCAAATTGCTGGCACTGCCAGCTCTGTTTTTTTGTTGTTGTTGTTGTTTTTTTGTTTGTTTAATGAAAGAAAGAAATGCATCTCCAGGCATACATAATAAGAAAGACTAACTCTAAGATAATATACAAATTAACTTCGGAAACAAAACCATGTTTGGGGGCTTCCTAAAGGGGGCTCTTCGGTGTAGGCAGTCCCTCGGAAAGTAGTGAAGCGAGGAAGCGCTTTGGCATCAGACAATCTGGGTTCAAATTGGGCGTCTGCCCTCTGTGTGACTGGGCATAACCCATGTCACCTCTCTGAGCTTCACTGCCTTCATCCCGAGGCTGGGTGCCGTCACCTCACTCCCAGGGGTGCGGAGGGAGGCAAAACGCTAGCATGATGACCGGCTGTTGCCGACATTATACTAAGTGCCAGGTGCCTTCCCTTTCCCTGCTGTCTTCTCTATAATTACATTCCAGGTTCACGATCAACACCCTCTCTCCCTCAGGCATCCTCCTGCGCCCACCTGGGACGGCGGGAGCTAAGACCACTGCAGGGCCATGCAGTCCACAGCCCGCAGGCTGCCCGTCCCTCAGCTCCAGGAAGCACCGCTCAGACGGGTGTGGGGATGCTGGCCTGGACGCTTGCCCTGCTCTCCTCCTCTCAGCTTGGCCGACCTCTCTCCTTCTCCGTGGCTCCCGTCAGACCCCCAGATCCTCACTGAGCGCTCTCAGACTTCTGGGACCCCGTGTTTTCTCCTCACACTGAAGTCCTCGATGCTTTCCACGTGAACAACGCAATCAGAATGGACGCATCTTTGAACCTGAGCTTTCACGCCCAGCTGCAATGCTTCCTTATGTCACACGTATGTTAGTCTGGTCTCCCTACCGTCAAGGAAAATTTCCTTGGAAGCAAAAGCTACCTTTCAGATGTTATTTTCCCTACAGAACTCTGCTCACCGACTACAGCATTTACAGGGGTTCAGCAGAGGCACATGGCTGGAAAGCAATCAACACCCAGAAAAAAAACTACTGCCTGAGCAGGTACAAATTTTAATAACCAACACCTCAGAGCAGGTGGCAAAGCCAAACAAAAGGACAGAAAGACTCCAGAAAAGATCAAATTTCACCATTTGACGTGTACCTTACAGTTGTTCACAAGCATTCGGACGTCCCTAGCAAAAACGAAAAACCTAGTCAGGCACCGACCAGGAACTGTGTGATTTTTTTTTTTTTTAGACACTGGTTAATTCCAGCCTTAGAGGTGACACCTCCTTCAAGTATGGTTCCCTACACTCCCACCCTCTCTGATCCTTTATTTGCTCTGAGTCAGCCCGGCATTTAAGAGCTGTGTTCCAACAAGGCCATACATCTGCTCAAAGCTGGCACCCCAATCCCGGCACGCATACCCTCCCCGAATCTCATTCTAAGGCCCTGAACAGCTGGCGCCACATTTGCGTTTAGGTCACCCTCCTGCTGCAATCAGAAGATGACAAGAAAGGTAATACTGCTAAGTGCCATGTCCTGGGCTAAATAGCTAGTATTGACTTTTTTCATTCTCACAGTATCCCTATGAACTCATTATCTCATTTTGCAGACAAAGACAGGTTAATAATTTGACCACAGCAAGAGTCAGCAAGAGTTGAAAATTCTTCTGTGCTGAGCCTAGAAGCCATACCCTCTCCATTACTCCACCCTGCCTCTTTTTGTAAAAATCAAGCAATCAAGCACTCACATAAGGAAGCTAATGTTGTGGTTTAAAAGCATCTTTTCATATGTGTTCCTCCAATAATAAAAACAAGTTTACGTATTACATCTTCTATTATTGCTTTTGTTCCTTTTGCGTCAGTTGCAACTCCAGAGCACCTACAATTCAGAATTTAGGATCAATCTCTATTCTCTACTCTCTATATCTCTGTTGTTTTTTTTTTTCCTCTCATGATCCTTTGTCTTTTTCCTCTGTATTCTGAGAGTTACTCAACTGTGTTTTTCAGATCGCTAACTGAATTTCCTATGATGTCAATTGGGTCCTTTGTCCCCTGTTTGAATTCAATTATGCTACAGGATTCTGGATGTCCTTGCTTCATTTCAGCCTGCTCCCTTTCCATCTTTGCCCTCATTGTGATGGCTTTTTTGCAGATGTAATTAAAGCCCCTAATCAGTTGATTTAATAAGGAAGATTATCCTGCATCATCAGGGTAGGCCTGAACCAGTTGGAAGACTTTAAAAGCAGGGCTGAGGTTTCCCTGGGAGAGAGAAGAAACCCCGCCTGTGGAAGACAGCTGTGTGTGTGCTCGAGGGGTTCCGTCCTGCCCAGGGTCACCACTTCCTACCGTCCGAGGGCAGCTGTGGCTCATGCTGGTGGGGCTAAGCTTGCCCATGTTCTTCTCATCTTGCCCTACACATTCTGGACTTGCTTAGCCAGCCCCCATGTTGTGTGAGCCATTCCCTGTAATAAATCTTAATACATCTTTACTCCTCCCACTGGTTGATTCTCTGGTTGAAACCTGACTGACATACTCAGGAAACCTATTTTTCTCCTTGTTGCTTCCTTCTCTAATTTCAGAATAGGTCTGCCGTCTTCAATGTTTTAGAGAACAAATGGAAAATGTCTTATAAATTTTTCTTTGGTTTCTTAAAGAAAATTATACTCAGAGAGTCTTCCATCTGAACACTCATGATACTCTTCCACTTCCTTTATGCTGTAAGGCCATTTCAGAGGCCACCTGCCGGCCGGTTGCTTTTCCTGTTTAACCATAGTCAATTGGAAAAATCTCTATGTAGGCCCAGCTTCTACCCACAGCGAAGGTAGCAGAAAATGTCTCAGGTCCTACTTGCTATCTACTTATATGCAGGACGCACCTCCACATACACATTCCCCCACATCTGCTGAGAAAGCTGCTGTGTGTGCCCAGGAGGCATCGAGCCATCACGCGTGTGCCAGGGACCTGCATCTTTTCCAAATTGTCAGCTTTTCTGACAAAGCAAAACATTCTAAGTTCTGTGAACAATACAGTAATCAGAGTATGTGTACGTTTCCTACCTCATCAATCCACCCAGAGGCCCTGCTCACGGTACTTTTTGAATCTGTATCTGTGAGAGACCCAAATCACCGTTCTTTCTATTAGGTTGGTGTGAAAGTGGGGTTTTTGCAATTTTTAACCTTTTAAACCGCTGTTACTTCTGCACCCACCTAATATTATTCTGCACCGCCTCTCTGGGGTCCCTACGGTGCAGGCATTCTGACACTCCACGGGGAAGGAGGACAAGAGGCCGGTGTGAGATGCGGGCTTTGGGGACAATGGCACTTGTGACCCTGTGACACAATCAAGGTTTGAAAGGCAACAAAACCTTGCAGAACTCAAGTTCTGCCATTACTAGAAACTGAAACTGCTGGTCTTGGAATCAATAGACAGCAAATCCTCTGCGAAGAAAAAAAATCCCCTAGCTGTCTTCTTATAGTTTACTGTTTTTTAGCAGCTATGATAGCTGGAAAAATACACAAACACTAGTGAGTACAGCTATGGAGAAATGACCATGAAAAGCGATAAATAACTTGGAAGGGGTGTGGAAACGAAAACAGCAAATGATTATGGCTCAGGTTCTATTGGCCAACATCAGACACACAGAACTGAGAACGCACAGGCTGTTTTTAGCGCAATCTTTCTTAAACCTGTCTTTTTCTTCTCTCCACCCAAATTTCTCTTTGCAGGGAGGACTCCCAAGCCCAAAAATGACTTGATCTTCTTTTAGTTATATAATACCACAACTAAACAAGAATGAAGATGTCATCTTGCTTTCAGAGCACGTCTTCAAAGGACCCATCCTGTCACCTAGAGGCATACTGACTGATTGCTAAAGTACACGGTTCTTGCGGGAGAAGAACCATCTTAATTCCCTGTTTTCTCTAACCACTGAGACACTGAAAAGCTCAGACAGCTACGTGAGACTTGGGAAGGCACCCCAAGTCACAGGGAAGGTATCCTGACCCCACCGTTCACCCTCCACACCCAGATGAATCCTAATTACTTGCATTTATGGCAGAACTAAGGCACAAAGGGTAGAGGCCGCTTTGTGTAACTAGAGATTAGAGAACACTTGGAAGAACGAAAATGGACAAACTCCCTCTTGCTCATGTTTAAAGTAAGGATTAACTTTAGAAATAAGTTAAAGCAAAAGAAAAACAGTTCCTCTCATCATGCTTCAAAGTGCCTTTCCTTTTTATGCCGTCTTGTTTTATCCTTTTATAAGACATGTTACTTTACCTCGTCATGGCTCATCAAAGTTTTGCCTCTAAAAGGTTGCTGGATAGTGGTCCTGCTGCATTCAAAATGCACAGTTTGCAAACTAGCACAACACACTGTCTGAATACATTTTCCTCCATTGTATAGATGAGGAAATTGAGAAAGAGCGAGATTAAATATTTTGCACAAATTCTTGTAATGAAGCCAGTATTTAAACAGACTCCACTGCTTATGTTCTTTCCATTTTAAAATATCACATCTAAACCAGGACTTTCTAACTTTACGTTCATGCCTGGAGCTCGGGGACACAAGGAATCCCTGAAATTATATGTACATTTTTGCAGGTAGACACCTACATGTATTTTTTCCTGAGGAGAAAGCAGAGCTAGTTTCAAAGGAGTCACTGACCTAAAAAAAAAAAAAAGTTAAAAAGCACTGCACCCAAACAATGAAGAGAGGATTAACCACAAATCTTACACGACTCCTTTGTACAAGTATTAGGCTGGAACACCTGTAAACATCCTAGCTTTTTACAGCAAGTAGTCCTGTTACGTAAGAAGGTGCCCTATTTACCTGTATTATTGCCCCAAGCAAAAGGGTTACTTCATCCATTCGTCCTTTAAACACCTTTTAAAAGCATTTGATGTACAACTCGATGTGAGCAGAACATCCCTCTACATTCTTCCCTCACCAGCGAGTAAGCACCTCTTAACTGAAGTTACTCTGTCCTTAAAATACCAGGGTCCGCAGATTCCAACCCACGAGTATATGAACAGCTAAAACTGCAAAATCCAGCACTTGAAATCAGATTCCTGATCCCAGCTGTGGGCTTAAAGGCAGGTCTATCAAGTCCCTTGCATTCCACCTTGCAAAATGCACACGTAACTTGTTCAATTTCTTTTGTTCCTTTAGTTATTTTTAATTTATGTGCCAAAAAAATTCACTTTTGGGGGTGTCTAGTCCTGTGCGTTAGAACAAATGCATAGAGTCTTATAACCACCAATACTAGAATGCAACACCATTTCAACACCCAAAGAACTCTCTCATGATACCCCTTTGCTGTCAGACCTTTCCCCCACTCCCAGACTTGGCAACTACTGATCTAGTTTTTATCCCTATAATTTTGCCTTTTTCAGAGTATCATATAAATGAAATCATAAAGTAAATGCCCGTTGGAAACCAACTACTGTTACTGAGCGCAATGCATTTGAAATGCATCCAAGTTGTTGCATGTGTCAATAGTTTGTTCCCTTTTCATTGCTGAGTAGTATTCCATTGCATGGATGTATGACAGTTTGTTTCTATATTCACACAGTGAGAGAGACCTGGGTTGTTTCCTGTTTTTAATGATTGTAAATAATGCCGCTATAGGCACATCTGTGCAACAATTTTTTGAGTGCATATAAGGCTTTCATTACTCAAGGATGAATAGCCAGAAGTGAGACTGCTGGGTGAAACAGTAAACGCACACTTAAGAATGCGTTAAGTTCTGGGCTGGCCCAGTGGCTCAGGCGGTTAGAGCTCCATGCTCCTAACTCCGAAGGCTGCCGGTTCGATTCCCACATGGGCCAGTGGGCTCTCAACCACAAGGCTGCCAGTTCAATTCCTCAAGTCCCGCAAGGGATGGTGGGCTCCGCCCCCTGCAACTAAGATTGAACACAGCACCTTGAGCTGAGCTGCCTCCCGGATGGCTCAGTTGGTTGGAGTGCATCCTCTCAACCACAAGGTTGCCGGTTCAACTCCCGCAAGGGATGGTGGGCTGTGCCCCCTGCAACTAGCAACGGCAACTGGACCGGCAACTGGACCGGCAACTGGACCTGGAGCTGAGCTGCGCCCTCCACAACTAAGACTGAAAGGACAACAACTTGAAGCTGAATGGCACCCTCCACAACTAAGATTGAAAGGACAACAACTTGACTTGGAAAACAGGCCTGGAAGTACACACTGTTCCCCTTCCCCAATAAAATCTTAAAAAAAAAAAAAAAAAAAAGAATGCGTTAAGTTCTAAGAAACCACTATATTGTCTGTCCTCTAAGGGGCGATTCCATTCTGCACTCCCAGCAGCAGGGTCTGAGACGCAGCTCTGCATCCTTGCCAGCACTTGGTACTTCTAATTTCAGCTTTTCGAACAGGTGTGTCATGGTACCTTCTTGTGGGTTTTAATGCATTTCCCAAAAGATTAAATTCGATTCAGCCTTTGCTAGCACTGCTTGACCAACTTCGTACAACAGAAACTTAAGAAGCACATGGAAAGTCCACAAAAATATTAAAGCTGCCAGTTCCCTATTAAAGACAAGGAAGCTAAGGCCCAGAGAGGGGAAATTATATGCCTGAACTTTCAGATCTGTGCTTTTCCGAATGCAGCTGACCCTTGAACAATGCGGGGGTTTGGGGCGCCCACCACCTGCACAGACAAAAATCTGTACATAACTGAAGTCAGCCCTCGGCAAACGTGGGTTCCCAACCCTGGATGGAAAACACGCGGATAAGTGGACCTGTGCAGGTCAAACCCGTGTGGTTCAAGGGTCAACTGTGTTTCTTTTTAATCATGGGAACATGAACAAATTACCCAACTCCTGTGCCTTCTTTAAACAAGACAAAACAAAACCATAAAAACACCGTAAGCCCAGGAATAACGAATGCCATCCATCTTGATACTGATTTATAAACGGCAACCACAGTAATCGTTCCCGTACCAATACAGACAGGAGGGCTGGAGGCATTAAGCCCCAATGGTAGGTTTCTGAACAGGTGCTCATGCCCAAGGTAGCAGCAAACACTCTGATCTCTAGATCTCAGCAATGCAGAGGGTTCCTGGACACTACGCCAGTAAGGAAGAGAAAAGGAGAAACACGTTCTTCCCTGGCTTGATTTTAGAGTCTCCACTTTCTCTAAGACTCCACTTACGCAGGACGCGCTGGGAGCACGTCACTGGGAAGGCCCTGACGGTAGGGGACAGCAGGTTCACCTGCGACACTCGGCGGATGTAAGAGAACCAAAGCTGGTCAGTACCCCTTCACCATTCTCCCAGGGGCAGGACAATCCGTTTATTTGATGGGTCTGGGGGAACGGGAACTGAGCATGCCCCCCTCGGTCCCCTCAGAGCGGTCCCCTCAGGACCTGCAGAGAGGTGACTTCTGGTCTACTCTCCTTACACGACACAGTAATCAGAGCTGGGTGGACGCTGAAGGGCAGTCCTGAGATTGCCAGGTCTTTCAGAGATAAAGTAGAAAGGACAAGCAAACCCTTCGGGCAGGAGATCTCAAGGCAGCTTTCCAACCTAGCTCTCGTCAGTAAGAAAGCAAACGTTTACAGCTCTGGCTGGGTAACTCCTAAACCTTTCAATCGGATTTGAACTCAAGAGAGAAATAGAATGTTATTTATTGGACCCCAGGCATATATTGTTTCATTTAAATGTATACCGGGGATGCCAAAAAACTGCACACAAGTGGACACTGTGGTCAGCATTGCTCAAGCAGTAGTTCGCCATCATCAGAAGTGTCTGGACGCTGATGGGAACCACTCTGAGTACCTCTTGTCATTGCAGAAGTCAAAGGTGACTTGTATTTATCTTTTGTTATCGGTATATATCGAGCATTACAATTTTAATACAGTTTTCTTTCTTAAAATGTGCACATGTTTTTTTGGCACCCTCTATATATAAAATCATGACAACTACTAGATGTCATCTGCCACAAGAATAATTACACGGGGAAAACCCCTGCGTGACTAAGTGGAACACATATAGCTACTTACTACATCAGTGTTTTTAAAACAGTTCCTTCAATGAACTGTCATATGGAAAGCCAGCAGATACTAAAGAGAGAAGACACTCTGGTTAAACAAGTGTGGGGTGTCACCGAGCTCAGCTGGCTCTCATGCTCCCCCCACTCACTCCCCAACTTTCCTGTCCTCTAGCTCCATGGAATTTCTATACAACTTCAGAATACAGAAGTGAAAACGCCGTCTTTGATAATTACACACCAAAAAAGTACAAAAAGTAACTCTGCTCCTCTCCTCAGGATGGACAGATGGGTCACTTGCTGCACTTGAGTTCAAAGGCGAAACCCAGCCCCACAGGAAGGTACTGTGTCCCTCTCCCCTCTCAGTGAGACGTGAGAACGGCCACAGCACCAGCTCTCTTAGGTCTGACAGCTCAGCTGAAAAACCTAGAAGAGCCGCCATCACGGGCGCGTCACTACTGGAACAGCGAGGATTATTCAGCCACCGCGGAAGACGTGAAGACGGCAGGAAGAAAGAAACCTAAGTGGTCCACGCTTACCATCTGTTGGTGGGCCACTGACATGCTCACCGTGCAAAGTCTGCTCCGTCCCCAACACATTCCACTCCGCCGGCAGCTTCAGGTGTCTGAACGCCAGGGCCACCTTCTCGTCCAGGGCGTTCACATCCGCAGACGGGGGTCCAGAGCGATCCAGAAAGCGAGTGAAGTTCAGCGCCTGCTGATTCCCAGCACTGGTTGCCAGGAACTGGGCCGCATTGTAAGCCTCATCCTGGACGAACTCAAAGTCTTCTTCTGCCACCACGAACACGGGGAGGCCCTCTTTGGACGCACAGAGCTGTACCTTCACTGTCTCGCAGCAGTCGTGACCTGGAGAAACATGCAGCGAAGAAGGCAGCGTTAGAGTCGCGTCCTCCTCCTGAAAGGAGGTACCTGTAGGTCCTCTGCTCTTCTGGCATGACGGACCAGTTCCCCTTCCCAAAAGAAACCCCTCCTTCCTCTGAGCAATCTCCCAAAGGTCCTAAAATTCCATTTCTAGTTCTTCTTTAAGTGTTATTTGCAGATATCAAGGTGTTCCCTTGCCAAACAGCAGACAACTTTGTATTTCGTTGTCACCATGCCTGCAGCATAGTTTTGGGCATTGAACAGTCTCTATCTCAATATGTACTGAACAATGGCTGTTCAATTTGAACAAAGTAAAGAAGGAAAGCCCAAGGATTCTGTAAGGCCTGGCATGCAGCAGAAGCCTACCAATACCCACTGAACGGAATTCGATCTGCAAACTCAACAGAGAAAAAGTCACTCGGACAGGTTACATGGGAGGAATTTTACAGCCCTCCCAGCGTTTGCCTTATAATCACCACAATACAATCGATCCAGTGATGAAGCACTTCGAAAAGTATGACACTACCTGATTTTATTTTACTATTCTTAGCAATTCAAGGCCGAGACAATAACTTTTGCTCCCGGATACATGTTCTTTCTGGTAAGGTCATGAGGACTCAATGAAATCGCCTGATTTACATAGAGACGATGCATTATTTTGGCTAGAAGCCCAGTTCAGGAAAAGGAGGCATGCTGACGACACCGGTGCCCGCTGTACGGACGGGCAGAGACCTCGGGAGCTGCAATGTTAGGCCAACAACCTACACGCGCCATCCCAAACAGCTCCATTTGAGTAAAACCAGAAACGTCTGACCATGCGCTGCTTTTGTGGGGAAGGACTTCTTGGAGAATCAGATTTTCTTCTCGATTTTTAGCCTCATTAGTTAGTATTTCCAATGTGTTCAATATATTCATTGAAACACAGTTTTTCCTCAATTTTCAAACACTGATCTGAATTAGAATTCTTAACAGAATGAAGATTCTTTGTCCATAGCTATCTTCCTAAGCAGAAAACAAAAGAAGATGGAGCTGATGGTGTGTGTTGCTCGGGCTGACACAGGTACCTGTGCAGCCACGGCTCCCCTGAGCCCATTCCCAGAGACGCTTCAGAGCGAGGCAGAGGGACCCTGTGAGTCCATGACCTTGGCTTTCCACACCATCAGCACCGGCCAATAGTGGTGTCAGACTTGGACAGAACTAAGCTTTCTGCTCTCCTTCCAAGAGAAAACAATCATTTTTCTTTCTCCATGTGACCACTGAAAATAGTGAGTAAACTGCTTTTCCACATACTTTTCCTCCAAGGGGCCCCCTTAAGCCCTTTACCTTTGTGACAAAAGAAATCTCTCACTGCTGTGTAATTTTAGGGTGGTGACAAGTATTGACTCACCAAGTACCTACTACATACCAGGCATTTTCTCTACACAACAAATCGATGCGGTATGTATCGTCCTCACATTACGGATGAGAAAACTGAGACTTCAAGGTTACACAGACATAAAGAAGCAGAATCCATTATTCAAATTCAAGTCTGATGCCAAAGGACACGGCCTATTTTACCGTGATGCAAGAGTTCTGCACCCCTTTCTTATAAACAAAGGAGGAGAGCTGTGTCCCTGCCTGAAAGGAGCTTAATGCTTGGAGAGGCCAGGGTGGTGATTAAGCAAGAATAACAAGTTCATGAACCACGAAGGTGAGTCTCCATATAACACACACCTCAACCAGATACTCCCACTGCCGTCAGGTTGAATTCTTTCTATGAAGGCTGCAGGAAAACGAAGCATTCTGTGTGTGTGTACACTCACGTATGCATTTCAACTCAACATATTTTGAATTTATATGATTAATATATGAAATGAAGTTAGGAAAAAAAAGTCTTCATCTTTCTTTGAAGGGCAGCCAGGTTCATGACACAGGACAACAATGTCAGCAGAAACAAGTCAACTGATTCAGTGAGTAGGCTCGGGTATTCTTCTGGCAGAAAGTGTTTCTTTTGAACTATTCTACAACATCTAACAGCTGGACAGCCACCAAGTGCCGGGAACTGTGATTAGAAGGTAAAGATGAGTAAGTGAGAGTCTCGGCCTTTCAGAGGTTTATAGTCTACGAGGGGGAATCAAACGAGCTGCAGAAAACTGCAAAGCAAGTCCACGTGGCACAGGGTCTGAGAGAAACATACATGGTGCCACTGGTGGAAGGGGGGCAGAGCAATCCAAGGTGGGCGAAAGCGGGAAGATGGCACAAAGGAGGACCTTTCTGACAGGCAGCCTGCTCCCAGGGGTCCTTTGCTGCAAACCCCCGAATCCTGATGTGCAGCCCCTATCGTCCCTGTCGCACACACACAGCACCTACATGCCAGGCTTGCTCAGTGCTTTCCCAATACCAGTTCAGCTACTCCTCACCTACAGCCCCAATGGGTAGACACTACCGTTGTCCCCATGTGCCACATGGGGAAACCGAGGCACAAACATATTAAGTAATCTGCCCAAAGCTTGTAAAGCTCCTAAAAGAGAGAATTTGGATCTGAACCCATTTTCTTGCTCTGGAATCCACCCCTGCACCCAAGGCTTCCAGGTACCAGAGGCTTCAGGAGGAATCACGGGTACTGCAGACGAACGAACAGGGAAGGAATGAAACACGACATTCAGTCAGGCTGTGAGGCTTGACGTTGTGTGACCTCAGGCTACCTCTGCGCCTCCATGTTTACAGCACGAGGGAGCCAATCTCCACAGGCGCTCAGGTTTCTCCCACTGGAAGGCTTGTGGGTTTTACCAGGCAGAAGTTAGGAAAGGAGAGGAAGTTAGAAGAAATTCCAGGAATAGGCAAGTTTCCAAACCATAGAAATGGAAGCAGAGGGTAAGTTTAAGGGCTCGAATAATTACTGTAGACACAAGTTTCAGGAAGATATTAACTTGGCTACATCTAGATGCTTAGTGTTAGAATAAACCTGGGTTCAAACCTATTTTCTCACTTACCAGCCATGCGGCCCGAGGTACATGACAACCTCTCTAACACTTTTAAATCTAGAGTCTTGTCTTATAAGAGCTACAATTTAGAACAGTCCTCTAAAATGGTTTAATAGTATCACACAAAACAACATACATAGCTTCATTTCATTTCCAATTAGACAGGTACCAATGTGGTGGTTCTCATTCATCAATCTAACCAATAATTCCAGCATTTTCCCATTTACTAAGCTAATTTATAAACTTCCGATAGTGTTTTACTAATTTATAAACTTCTGACAGTGTTTTGAGGTGGTTAGGAATAAATATCAATATAAACTAAAATCATAGGTTTCACAGTTCAACAATAGTGACATGAATAATTTGGAATCCAAACTGAATTCTGTCTTCCAAACTTAAACTTGCTGGGTCTCAGAAGAGAGATTACAGAATAAAGAATAAAAGAATACTATCCATTGCCTCTACCCATCTATACAGTCCTGATTCCTTCTTACCAGTCTCTTTCCCCGGGCCTGTGGGAAGGTGAGAAACCAGAAACCTTGCACCCGAAAGGGAGTTATAATGCCACTACAAGAAAACACCATCCACCACTCTATAAAATCGCCTTCTGTGTATACACAGGGTTCATACCATATTCCAGCCCTTCAGCGTCACACAAACACACACACACACACACACACACACACACACACACACAGCAAAAAGCCATGAGGAAGCAATTCCACCTTACTCAGAACCGGAAAGTGCAGAAGTGAAGTATCTGCACAGAAATCTATCTAGAATTGCTAAAACGACTATTTACTTGGCAAGGATGGGTGGGGACGAATGAAGAGGGAGAGAAATGGAAGAAAGTGACGGGTACTGCGCGCTGCGCAGCGTAAGCACGCACATCTCTTTCTGCTGCTTTAGCAGAAAAGCCTGTCAGAAAGTGGAAGGGTGAACTCCTGTCAGCTCTTTCTGTGTATAACTAAAATAAACCTGTGTATTCGAGGAGGTAGAATGCCAGGAAAGGCCATGAAGTAGATATCTAGGAGGAGCCACCCAATTGTTAGCCCAGTATTTCCCCTTCAGACATTAACTCATAATCTGAAGGAGAAACTGAATCATCCGAAGTAAACTGTGCCATAAATCTGGAATTTGTTTGATATGATTATAGGTGTTTTGTGTTTTTTTTCCAAATGAAAAACCGAGGATTAAAAGAGTGGAGAACTGAGGTTTTCCAGGATCAGTCTTTATTAAATTGGAAGAGTTACTACTGACCAAGAACAAAGCCCCTCACCCTGCTGTCTGGAAATCAACCACACAGGCCGGCAGGGCTACTGCTTGCTCACATTAATGTTTTCTATTAGGCTCAAGTGGGTCGCAAGATTCTTTTTTAATCCTTAGAACCTTTCAGATAAAGCATCTAGAGGAAAAAAAAAAAAAACTACATTTTTAGAAACAAAGGTTATGTAACAAGGACCCGGGAATAAAACTAAAACCACTGCATCTGTGCACATAAGACCTCTGACTGCCATCAATTGGCTCCAGAGACATGACTATTTGCGGGGGCCACTAGTCTCCTGACTGCCTGTGTACTCCCAAAACGATGTCCACATCTGCAAAGACACGGGGATGGGAAACCACATCCAGTTCGATATAATAACCGCAATTTAATTTCTTTTTACATGAAAACAGAAGCTGCAGGAGAGAGAAAAGTAGCAAGGTTTTTGGCTGGTTCCACGGTGTTTTTCCTTCCACTCAATTTTCTGGTAACAAAAATCACAAGTCTTTTTAAAATAGGGAAGTTTGAAAAATCTACTGAGCTTCTTCTGAAGGAAGTACCCCCAGGGAATTTAGAGAGGGGAAGAGAGATAAACTGTTAAAGAAACATGGCCTACACTTTAATTCCATTTTTTAAATTGCTCTTCTGAATTTATCCCATGATCAGGTCCAGTTCAGTTACAACAGAAATATCAAGTTATGGGGTGGGAGAGACCTGTTCCTAACTGAGTGAAAACTACGCTGGCGAGTAGATGTAGAGTCAGAAAAGATTAGGCTTGAATCTCACCCTCCACTGCAGACAGGTTGGGTTTTCCTGAGAAAGTCAGCCAACCTTGAAGCCCATTTGCTTGTGCACTACCAGCCTTCTGGGTCGTTAAAAAAACGTTAGAGAAGTTGTAAACAAAGCACCTGACATAGAACAGGCATCTAAAACTGCTAGTTGTGGTTATTCTTAGCTATTAAATGCTCCTGTTCAGCTTGCTCCAGGAACACACGTCCCAAATACTGTAACAAAGAGTTTCTGCAACATGGCTCAACGAAGCTTCTGAGCTAAATGTTGTTTTCTGCACCGCAGAACTGAAAAAATTAAGGCAAGGGCGGTGGAGGGGAATGCAGATTAAACAAAAACACAGCGAGGAGCACCTTGGTGAAAAACAAAAATCAAATGCTGATGGTCCTCTTAAAAGCAGCTAAATGAAGCCTTTTTTAGGCTCGCAGGTCAGGAGGTGTGTGTTCACGAGGCTCCTTATCACTGCCTGAAGCACCTGTACCCATGGAAACGAAATATTGCCACAGATAAACACAACTGCCGAAGCATGACCCAAGAATGACTTCATTTCCTGTTAAGCTAAAAGCGGCCCACATCCCATCCCCGCCTCCTCTTCAGAGGATGAAACAATTGGGACTTTGTATGACCAGCTCTCGGAAAAGGAACCCTGAAAGTACGCGCTGGGCCAGCCCCATTCAGATAGATTGAGCTTCTCTGAGGAAGGCCGCATTAGGACTGAGTGGTGGACTGTTAGTAGTCGATCAGACCTTTTTTATTACGTCAGTTTGGCATCAAAGTGCTTAGGAATTTGGTGTCTGAAGTGGCTATATAGGGTTAGAAACAATTTTCAGTCTTCAGACCCAGACTCGAACAGGAGGTAGGATTATATGCAGAAGTACACACCTACTGTGAGCTGCTGGTGTCCTACTGGGAGACGTGCAAATGTGGCGTATGTGTATAACGGCTCTCTCTGTACAGGAGTATTGAAGCAGAGGGGGAAACAACAGCAGGCGTGTGAACTTCATCACGTACATTTTGGAGGAGAAGAGGGATAATTAACACTAAAATTTTATCGACCATATTCCAGCCTACTACTCTAAGCCAGTGTTTCTCAGCCTTTTAGTCGCTGTCATCCCCCCAAGGAGAATTTTTGGACATTTTTTGCTATTTGCCCACCCAGCCCATGAAATTTTAATACCACAAATACACCGCGTATTTGTATATGTACGTGTGCTTTACATGTAGAGTAAGATTTTTTTGTTTCTCACACAAGAGCCAATTTTCACCCCGTTGAGGGGATCCCACCCTCACTGCAATGTGTGCGCTAGGATTCCAGCACACACTGCGGCCATAGCTCCAAGGTGAAGAAATGTACAATTTCCACATAAGCACGCCAACTGGAACAGTAGACCACAGTTATTTTTTTCCCTTCATCTAGTTCTCACTTTGTTTCTCCAGCATAGCCACTACATATACTGACTAGTCTTGGGAGAGTAATTTAAGTTTTTTAAAATATAAAATCACACCTGTCTGGAGAGAGCCTGATAGCAGGAGAATTTTAGAATAGGAAGACGATTAGAAAATGTTCAGTGAAAAATAACCTTACTTTGGCAGAGAGAGAAAGGGTATCAGAAATCTCTGATTAGGCCAGTTTAAAGCCTACTACTTCTTTCCAGATGTGTTCTTCCATTTGGCCACCTTTGGGCATCTCCTGCTAGAAACAGAGCTTGGTTCCCAAGGACGAAGACACACTGTGACACAACTGTGGGACTACTTGTTGAAACTTGGGCTGTAAGCACTGATTTTGAATTAAGGCCAAAAGGACTTTTGAACATGGTAAATACCGTGTTTCCCCAAAAAAAAAGACCTAGCCGGACCATCAGCTCTAATGCGTCTTTTGGAGCAAAAACTAATATAAGATCCGGTCTTATTTTAAGATCGGGTCTTATATAATATACTATAAGACCAGGTTTTACATTAATTTTTGCTTCAAAGATGCGTTAGAGCTGATGGTCCAGCTAGGTCTTATTTTTGGGGAAACCCTGTAAGTTTTTCTAAAATAAAAAGGCTACTTTATGGAGAACCATCGCTTTGATGAGAAAGAAAAGACAAATACAAAAGAGCTGAGTCAAATGTTGGATCAATGAATGTTTGTAGTTTTCCTGTTAAACAGAACGCTTGCTGTGGATTTTAAAAGTAAATAATGGACGTGCTGAAAAAGACTTCAGTTTATACGAGATTCTACACCAAATCCTTCCACAAAAAAATGTATGTAGCATCCACTGAACATCCTGTCTCATTTTCCATTCTGAAATCATGGTTTGCTTGGTCTAAATTCACATTTCATTTATAAAAATGAATACAGTAAGATAGTATTGCATATCGTTCCCAAAATTATCTTCCAAGGATACCAAGATTTCCTTATATTACTTCTCAGTCTTTTATAGGTCTTAAAAAATATATATCTCAGCTTCATCTCTGAAGGAAAATCGTAATTTAGTTAAAACGGAATCTGGGGTTGGATTTGTTTTATAAGAATAGAAAAATATGGCGATATTTTCATTTATAACAAAGGTTAACACCTTTTGTTTTTAGAGATGTATTTCCATTTCAGGCTGCATTTCATAGCAAATTATGTTCTTAAACCAGCCAATACATAGGCATTTGGAATGTAATATTTTATTATAAAACTTGTTTGTCTTTGTCTAGTGTTAATTAGTACAAAGATGGCTTATTTTCAAAAGAGAGGACATTGTTCTCAGTCTTCAAAATGTTATTAAAAATTATTACATATGTTAAAAGTAACATGGTCCCTGTAAAACAAACAATTCAAAAGCAGATAAATAGAAAGTCAAAGTTTCTACCTAACTGTCCCCTACAATGCTACTAAACACACATACTTTTCTTTATTGAAAAAGGGGGATTGTACCATGTCTATTACCCTTTAATGGTAATAAGGCAAGAAAAGACTAAAAAGCCTTTACAACTTCTTTATAATTAAACACACACATATAATTTGTTGTAAGCTGCTCACTAGAAAAAAACAAGCAAAAAAGTGAGAAAATACAGAGGTAAAATAATATCTTAAGTCAAAAAGTTTGTTTTGTTGTTTTTTTAAAGGAGACAATTTAGAAATGTCTCATTCTCCCCTCCAAACAATAAAAGGTTGCAGGTTTACATCAATTAACTGCCTTTTCAAGGTCCATCAATCATCTGGTTTTAGTCAAAACTAAAATATTACAAAACATTGACAGCGAAACACGCAGAGAACTCAGACAAATCAGAGCCAGCAATCTGCATGAAACATGACATTAAAAGCAAGAACAAGACACAAAGCTCTTTTTCTTCCCAATCAGCCAAAATGACTAGCAATTGCAGAGCTGGTCCCACGCGTGAGCAGAAAGCATGCAGAGACATCTGTCTCAATGGCAGCAGCTGCCAACAGACTGCACATTTACCCAGTGAGACGCACAGAGCAAGTACACACTTTCCAGGAAGAACCTTGACGAGTCTCACACTGCCCTCAGCAGACAGAGAGTCTGAGGCTGTCACTACAGCTAACTGACACACAGAAATCATCAAAGGTGGTTCTGGAAAGACGCCAGACTCCTGCCCCAAGCCAAGAATTCAACCCGCATGTGCACAACCTTTCTAGAAGAGTGGCTTCTGAGAACCGGGACGGATTTGGACGCAGTGGACATCGAGTGTCAGGGCTTTCTAGAACAAGTCTGCTTAGATGCACCAGGGAACAAAACAAAAATCCATGCCCTCGTAAAGTTGACACTCCAGTAGAGGCAGGTGGAAAATAAATGAGGGAAGTAAAATATATAGTGTGTTAGAAGTCAGTAAGTGCGATGGAGAAAAATGACGCAGAGAAGGGGAGAGGGACACAGAGAGGCAGCTGTGTGTTTGTAAGGTGGACAGGAAAGGCCTCACCAAGGTGCTGGACCAAGTCTAAGACGTCCACAAACATAGACCCAGGCAGAGTAATTCTAGAGTAAATCTAGAATATTAATTCCATGAACAAGAAATTCCAAACAAACTTAAGCCCCAAGTGCCCCATCCCGCCCCTTCCGCAAATTACTGCAGCAGGTGCAGCAGCTTATCAAGAGAACAGAAACATCTCATATATGGTAAGCAGAACAATACGGTCCACTCAGGAACCTCCGCTGCTTAAATCTTTTCCAGAACTTCTGACTCACTGGCACCCTGCATACGTATCGTCTCTAGTCCTCTGTCACCTCTGCTGTGATTAGGCATCTCACAGCAGCAGCCCGACTGAATTCAGGGGGATAGCAGCATATTCGGGCCAAAGGGGACAAGTTTGGGGCCCTGGCAGCATGAAGGAGAATATGGGAAATGGGTTATATCATAATCTAAGGGGAGGCGAGCTGATGAGTGGAAAATGAAGGGGAAGGCAGGTATTAGGACCCATGGCCCCGAGCAAACGCGTCAGGAATGAGTTCTGAGGACTCGGATCAAACTAGAGGACAGCAGCAGGGTGCCATATCCATTCTGGTTGGGACGAGGGTACCCGGAGTCCCCAAGTACCAAGAGGACACCCAGAGATGGGTGTTGCTGGAGAAGAGGGGGCACTGGGACATATTAAAGAGGGGTTAGGACAAAGGCGAGGGAAGAAATGGGAACTGGACTTCACACAGGTAGGCTGGAGGCAGGACACAGCTGGCAGGGACTCAGGCTGTGGCTGTCGCATAAGTGCGGTGGCTAGTGACTCTGAGGTGGCCCACCCCGACGGAAGGAGGTTGCCAGTAAAGGTGTAGAAGCTGCCGGGCTTGTCCCTGGCCACCCAGAGACTGAATTCTGCTGGGACTTGTGATTGAGGGTGGCGGCTAGGGCACAGGGCTACACCCTTACATGTCTGTCCTTTCTCTTAGCGTTGCTTACATTCACCTTCTGCTGTGCTTTTTCGCTCTCCCTCTACACACAAGCAACTCTCCCTCTCCCTTTCCCCCCCACCCAAATTTTCACTCCTAAAGTGTTTCTAATTCAGGAAGAAATAAGCTTCTAGCAATGACTCCCATTCCTGTCCTCTAAGAGCCCAGTCAGGACTGACTGTACCTGGGTGAGGACCTTTTCTCACCATCAGCCCACAAGATAAATGCTCAGCAGTGGTGATTCTGGAGGTACCTGCCAGACAGCAGACCTTTGCAAAGCTCCAGACAAGCCTTTCGGACATGGTACACATCACAGGAAACAAGAGGACTGGAGCTTAAGTCACAAAGAAGGATGCTTAACACTCTTCAGAAAAGGAACCAGTATCTACCCTGACCTTTCTGTTCGATTTCTTACCCCTAAAAATGGGGGGCCAGGAGGATATTCACAGTCACTGCGCCAAGAATATTTAAATCCTCTGTTTTTCAAAATCATTTTTGCCAAGTAGGAGAACAAATTCAGCTTTCAACTGTCATAACCCCAGTTCCTGAACGTGGTATAGTTGCCAGGATTTGGTAGGTATCATACAAGAAGCTAAAACACAGGCCATCTCATCCAATACCGGCAAGACTAGATAATGAAAGTACTTCATAAACTATTAGTTTTTCACATCATCTTTTTCAACAGAGTAGAATCAGTGTAATACAAAAATGCTGGTAAAAAGAAATGTTTCAATAAGAACGAAATCCACTTTATTCTCTAAAGGAAAAGAACTCAATTGTCAACACTTTTTAGGGGTTCCCCCGGCATGGGCCCTCTTTTGTATTCTGATGAAAACTGGCCACCTGCTAACTTTGAAACAAGGTCAATTAAGGAAAGAAGCTCCTCTCCAAATACAAATCAATACACCTCAAATGCTGGACCGGTCAGGAGGTAGTCATTACTCTACCAGACTTTTCTGTGGTGACAGCAGTGACATAATAACTTTATAAAGAATGTTTAGTAAGTCAACACTTTCCTTTTAATTCCATTACATTTATAAATGCAACAGTGATGAAACACTCCTTCCACCATGAACTACAATTTCTTAATTTGGGGGAAGTTTGGCCTTTATGGAAGAATTTTTAAGTCTTTCCCTCAGGGATACGATGTGTTACTGTGTGTCACCTCTGCTTCTGTCACTCTGATATTCAGAATCAAATCTGCAGTCACACCACAGTACCCACCTGAGAACTTGCATCTTCCACATGTGCTGTACTCTCCCCCCAAATCTCAATATTCCAATAAATTCCTATTTTTGCTGAACCTGACTTTTTTATCTTTCGATTTATGACACCATTTTATTGCACTTATTTCTAGTTAGCGTCAGATTTTGGTGAAACAAGCAAGATATACACAAAACATTTTGAAATGGAGTTTAAAATGCCAACGTGACCACAGTTCTTTCACCCGGATTCATTCTTCCTGTCCTTCTATACTGACGAACAGAGTGAAAGCGTTCAAGAACCAGTGAAGGGCTGGTCAAGAGTCCATTCACACACTTACCAGGAGCGATGGTCTCCAGCTTGTTGGAACTGACCTTCCGGGTACTTGCGCAGTGATGGAGGGTGGAACCCGAAAATACCAAGTAAAACACTACATCATCTTCAACTTTGTCCTCTTCCGCGAGCAGGATAGTAACCACACAATCGCCCTAGGAAAGGGGAAGACGGAGCAAGTCTGCATTAGTGAGGCTCCCCTTGAGAGTCTGTCTTTTACAAAACATCAGATGTGAGGGAAAATCAAAGGTGTCAGCTACAGTGTGCCCCATTCTCGGACATTTATACAAACGTAAACACTGACTGAGTGCTTATCTGCCAGAAGGATTCTAGGCACTGAGAATACAAAATGACCTAAAAATAAGACCTCTGTTCTCTTTAAACTTACCTTTTAGTGGAGGTGGCTAGACACTCCAGTAAACCAACAAAATAACAGTTGGTATATTTACTTGATAAGTGGGAAACAGGGAGAAATCCAGGAAAGTTCAAAACTAAGGCAGAGAGGATGGGAAGGGATACTGATGAGTGACACCTGTATACTCCGGATGCCCCTTAACCCCTATGTTCCACTTGCAGCAACAATTCTCTAAATTCTACATCCGCCAAATCACTGCCAAGTCCACCCATTCTCCAGCAAGGGTGGAGAGCTAGAGTCTAACAGAGTTGGCCTGGAAATGGTCGAATGCAAAGAGCAAACGCGTGGGCTTCAGACAAATCTGGGTTTAAACTTCATACACAAAAACATGACTTAGAATCCTCTAAACCTGAGTTTCTCTGACTATATAAGTGGAGATAATACCTTCTCTTCTTACAACTAATACGTGAAAACTCCTGGACTATATTCAGCTCTCAGTCTATGATAACATTCTTTATCTATTAGGGTGGGAGGGTCACTTTTCTTACAGTTTGTGTTTCCTGACCATCTGGAATCCCTACTCTTCTTTATTCATTCACTGCCCCCCTCTCCCATTAAACCCTTGGAATCACACAAAAATCTTGGGCCAGTAACCTTGCTCAGGACTCTGCAACTACTCAGAAGTTAAAACATCTCTGTCCTTTATTTGCAAATATTCTTCTAACAGTTTTTATGTTAAATTTTTAAATCGAGGTCAGTGGCTACATGATAAGCATATTCTATGAAATACTATCCTAATCACCAATCATAAACATATCATTCATGTCGTAACCATAAACAAAAGATTTTAAAGCACTGAGGTTCAGTTTTGTGTAAATCTGAGTAATGCACTATGGGAAAGCCAAGTTACAGAAAGCCAGGCCACATCAGCCTTCAACAGGGGAGAGAAGATTCTCCTTGTTAAAGCATGTTTGCCTTTCCATTTCAGCAAAGCAAAGCCTACAGGAGAAGCATGCCACCCGGTGGCCACAGCTTACTGGGCCCAGCAGCAAAACAAAGCAGCAGGTGGTGTTTCCTAAACACTGAAAACAAAACATCTTGAAGTCAAACCTAGAATCGAGTCTATTAACAGAAAAGGCTCCAAGAAGGTTGATTCTGGAAACAGAGTTCAAAGCATTTCCCGAAGCCCTCAGTGTCTATTTCTTATGTTATCCCCACTGCCCTGTTGAAGGAGCATTAAGAAGTCAGAATGAACTACACATAAGCTGTAACGTACTATATAGTACTATGAATGCTGAACTGGAAAGTTCCAAGGCAGCCTAACACAATAAACAGCACAGCTGGTAAAACAGAATTATCACCGACTTCAGTCACAATTTAGAACTATACTTTAGACTTGTGTATAAGTCCCTTTCTCGGAAACATATTTGAAAAGCTTAGACTGGTAAAATGTTTAATATCTTTTGGACAGAAAAACCACAGCCAGTTAAAATGTCTGCAGCACACATGAGAAGACCCAATTTCTCAAGGAACTGAAATACCATTATAACCTGGGGGACAAAAAAAGAAAAACCAAAAACTGTAAATGAAAGTTCTCAAGTTTCATCCTTCAGAGCACGGGTTGGCCAACTATGACCCATGGGCCAAATCCCGCCCTCTCCTTGGTTTTCTATGGCTCACAGCTGAGAAAAAGGTTTTTACATTGCTACACGGCTGGGAACAAAATCAAAAGAAAACTGTCTTTCACATGTAAAAAGGATATGACATTTGAATTTCAACGTGAATAAATAAAGTTGTATTGGAAGACAGTCGTGCCCATTTGCTCACACACTGTCTGTGGCTACTGTTGCACTAGAATGGGTCACTGACGAGTTGAGTGGTTGCCACAGAGACATATGGCCCTCAAGCCTAAATTACTTACCGTGTGGGCTTTTACAGAAAAAAGGTTTTTTCACTGAGATCTCTAACCTGGAATTCTAAGACTATTCTTCCTTTTCTAGATCAAGGATTTCCTCTCCACGGGAGACCCCAGGTACTAGTGGTATCTGGAACCTCCTTCTAACGGGGGACAGGGGAGATGACTAACAGGTAGTTGGAATCCTTCTAACAAAGCTCTCAGTCTCAACCTCTTTTTTCATTTCCAAGACAAAAGTAAAGAAGTTTCAAATTGCTTTCATAGCTTTGTTGAATAGTTTGTTTTTTTAGCATTTAGTCCAACTACCCCAAATGTGAAGTAGAAGGGGACACAGAGGCCTCATTCACTTCAAAGCCACTTGAAATTTAGATTCCGAAGGCACTTGGAACTCAAGTACCTGTTTTCCTTGAAGGAATATCTCTGCATTCTGATAAAGTCTCTGAGAGCAAACATCCAAAATTCTTACTCTGCATTTCTACCACATGACTCCAAATTTACAGCAGGAGTACCAGGCACCTAGTGTTACTTCAGATGGCCTGAAAGCTTAAGCGAGCAGTGGAGATTCAAAAACAAACCCGAGAAACAGACCTCAGTCAGAATTTTTGTGGCGGTGGTTGCTTTAATTAGGCCCTCCTTCAGGCATACCCTTGCTAAGTGATTGTGTTGCTGCTCCAGCCCCGCAGATAAAAAGATAAATCAATCTGACTCCCCTATTAACAAGTCTGGCATGTTTCTAACTACAACAGATAAACTTATTAACAAGGGCAATCTGAAAGACATTCTTGATTGATATTTTAGTTTGGTCCAACCCCAAGAAGAGAATGTACCTACATCTCCACTTCTCCAATAATCTAAACTCAAGAAACAGAGCGCTACCCTTACAAAGGTATTTTCATGTGTCTTCATGAATGAACCTGACAATTTTTTCAGGGCCTTAATTAGTTTTGCTGACAGATGACATAGGAACTCACAGGAAAGACAATCTATACTAGACCCTATTTTGTAAACACAAGTGATCCCCAAAATATAAAATGCATTTGTCCTAAATGCCACCAATCAATCCACTTATTTACCAATAAAAACAGGGTTTTAAATGATAGCTAGGGTCTCAGTTTTCTCATTTTAACTAATTTAAACAGTTGGTATAATAATGTATGAAAAGCACGATAATCACCTTTCTATATATTGAGTAATAAGTTTAAAAAATCCACCTAAGTCTCTAACCTGGAATTCTAAGAACAGACCTTTCCTTTCTAGATAAAGGATTTCTTCTCCACATGAGGCCCAACTTCGCACTTGGAGACAGACACTCCATGACCCGAGATACTAGTTATGAACGGGGCCTTCCTTTAACTGGGGACAGTAACTTGATTAGGGGAAAAATAAAACAGCGATGAGAAAGGCATCTGAGGGACGGGAGAAAGTGAATTGCAATGTGGGGATGGGTGGAAGGGACGGAGACTTGGAAAAAAGCTGTGACATGGAGATCAGGGAAGTGAGACAGTTAGGAAGGTTTGTGAGAAGGGTGTATGGTGCAAGAAGGGCTGGAGCTGAGGTCTTAGAGGGCAAGGCGTGTCTGCAATAAGGTTTTTGAAGGTGGGCGCCAGCAGCAGCAAGGTAATTGCAGTGGTACGCTAGACCTGGCTTGTACAGGCTCATGAGAGCTGACTGTTGTCTTTTCAGATTTTCTGCAAGCCAGTTGTTAAATAAATGCAGCCATTAAAAATTAAACGACATAAGCTTATAATTAAAATGTTAAAGACAAATGTAATAAATACTCAAAACTCATCACTTTTTCATTATTTTTATCACGTCCTGATATTATCTATGCTCTTGAGGTTTGCATCTATTGTGTCTACACGGTAGGAATTCTATTATAAAGGTGACTGCGTATCTTTTACCAGCAAGCATCTCCTGCCAACATTGCATTCAGTGATGTGGCATAGATAGCATGAAGTAAACCATTAGGGGAGTATTTACACCACTGAAATTGGCAAATGTTACAAATCAGAGGCACCCCTCAACCCCCACCCGCGCTTTTTAACCATCAAATCACTGAGAACAGGTCAGAAGGTGGCAGAGGGAAAAGGGGAGAACTTCCACAGGGAAATCAAGGGTTTGCCATGGCAAGCCCAGTCAAGAGGGGTCACAGTTTATGAGGCATAAAAGTGGAGGGCTTGCTACCGTGTTTCCCCAAAAATAAGACTGGGTCTTATATGAATTTTTGCTCCAAAAGATGCATTAGGTCCGTAAGACGCGTATTTTCAGGGGATGTCTTATTTTTTCATGTACAACAATCTACATTTATTCCAATACAGTCATGTCACTTGTGTAACATCATGGTGACGTACTAAAGCTGCCCGTCTGGCTGACGATCTTAACTGGGGCTTCTTTTCAGGGTAGGTTTTATTTTCGGGGAAACATAGTACAAGAGAAAAGCGTAGGCAAGTACAAAGCATCTCAGGTTCTGGGAAACAAGTGCCGCCACTGTCCTGCTCAGCACAGGTCACTATTATCACCACCTTCAGTCACTGTGTTTCCTAACTTTCCAACTTGGCTTATAACTTGTTACTGTAGCACAGTGGTTAAGAGGATGGTACATCCCTTTCTCGCTGTTTAACCTGGGGGAATGTTAAATTCTCTGTGCCATAAGCGAGGACAATCATACCTCCCTCATTAGGTTGTTGTAAGAGTTAAATGATTGAAAAAAGTAAGACACCTGTAGCAGTGCATGGCACATCATAAGTGTTCAATAAATGACAGCTATGATACATTAGACGGAATGTAGAACAGGTGCAATGGACAGCATGGTGACTAGAGTTTTAACTTGGTAACAATACCGCATCGTGTATTTGAAAGTTGCTAAGAGGGATCTTAAAAGTTCTCACCACCAAAAAATAATTTTTTAACAATACGTGGTGATGGATGTGTTAACTAAACTTCCTGTGGTTTCACAGTATATGCATACACCAAATCATCGTGCCACACACCCCAAATACAGTGCCACATGTCAATCATATCTCAATGAATAACAATTATTCACCAGAATGTAAACCCCATGAGAGCATTTTTATTCACTGAGATATCCCCATTGTCTACAATAACTAGCAGATGCTCAAAACACACATTTGGGGGTCGGGGGGGAGACACCAAAACTTTAATAGCAGTTATTCCTAGACGGTCGTTGAGGCCAATTTTAATATGCCCCATGATTTCTTGTGTTTTCCAATTTTTTTAAATAAAGATTTTTAAATAAAGATACTTGAACCTATGTAGGTATGGGGAAAACACAGCCGTGTGTGGTATACACTGGGAGAGCGGTGGAAGGTAACATGTTAAAAGCAGCAAATGTTCTAGAAAGGTTTATCTCACAGCAGTATCCTAACACGGAAAAAGAGAATAGCAGCAAGGAAACCAGTTGGGGAAAATGTTACAAAAACACCACGAAAGGGAGCAGAGAGCTTCAAATGCTATGGAAGCAAGATGGTGTAAAAAGAAATCAATGTGAGACAGGCATTCTGTTGAACATAATTTGATGAAATATGGTCACTGACTGGATGGGGGCTGGACAAAGACAGGAAGAGAAAACACAGGAAGCGACATCATCAGAAAAAGTGGTATCTCACGAAGGATGAATGGTGGAGCCATGGTTGCGGGAAAGATCTGAGCACGGAAGCTTTCAGTGTCAAGTTTCGAATAACAGTTGGGGGGGATTGTAGCTATTACGATCCAACAGGTAGTTAGCAGCACAGACTGTCAGGAAAGGTCTGGGCTGGTGAGGCAGAGCCGACAGTCAAGCTGCAGGCACGAAGTGAAGCGGCCTGGGGGGTACACATTGTCCACGGTAACAGAGAGCCCGGGACTAGACCCTCGTGTTCCTACAGGGACGGCGGGAAGAAGAAACTGATCTGGAGAAACAGACCAATGAGGAAACACCAGCCAGAGAGGAGAAATCAGAGAACAGAGGATCAGTGACATCAAAGAGGCAAGGCTTAAAGGACTTGCAGCGTTAAAAGGAATGATTTTGAAACAACCCTCAGAACAGGCCCTGGAGGAGGGATCTGAAGACAGAAAGCAGCAAACTCAAGAACAGTTTCATTTTTCTCCAGTCTTAAGTGGGTCTTTTCACAACACACCATACATCTACCTGTTCCACTGCCTCAAACCCAGAAACGGGATCCTTTGGACGGAGAGGAACCTGAACTCAAACGCCACCAAGATTATGAGACTGACCATATTTCTCTTTATTTAAGGGCAGCCGCAATATAAAGTTCTTTAAGTTGTTGCTGCCAAGAACTTAAAATACTTTCTTGTTTTGAGTCTTCCAGAGAGCTCATTTGCTAAACTAAAATAAACATTACTTCCTAGATTCATGGTACAGTTAATTAACCATCATTTAAAATATTTCAGAGTTCTCTTTATTTTAACCATCTTGTTAATAATTCCCTCAGTAACTACAAACCTTATGGGAAGGTATAATCTAGGCAAAGTATAATTGTTCATCTGTACTAATTTGGTAGAAAGCTAGATTCAATTAATCAAAGTCAAAGGACTTACTGCTACCAAACATATATAAGACTGCTATCTATTAGTATTAGGATTATTCTTAAAATATAAATATTGGAAACTATGAATATTATATTAAACATGAATGCTGACATGTAAAATGAGCCTGAAAATGTCTAAAATATTTTATTACTTGAAACATTTCCTTTACTGCTATTTATTTTATTATTTCATTATTTTTTACTGCTAGTATAAAATTTTTATACTCCATCAAGTAGGTAAATTAGCTGAAACAGTTAATGGCATATTACTGTATTCATTACCTTCCTACTATCTACTCGTTATTCTGTTCCCATTTCCACAGCCTGAAGCTGTTCATCCATTCACGCTACATAAGCACTCGGTGCCTTCTGTTTAACAAATTCTGTCTCTGCCATCAACCAGGTACTAGAATTATAAACATTTCCTGGTGCCTGCCCTCCATGAACCTCGGCAGACAAGCTTATGCACAGGTTGCCAAGTGCTAAGTGCTATAATTAGCATAAGCGCCAGCTTCTCTGCGTACAGAGGAGATGGATGCCCAAGCCCCACCTCCAGGGGTATGGAAGGAACCTTCTGCGGAGAAATGGCTGCGCTCACTGCTGCTGGAGGCTAGGACAGGTCATCCCAGGCAGGAGCACACCTTCCGAAGCTTAGCCACTTCCACCGGGAAGGAGACTGTACCTAGTTCATCTTTGTAGACTCAGCATCTCTTCAAAGGGCCTCATCTACACCAAGTGCTCAATCCACGTTTGTTGGGTTGAACCAAAAACATGTCATCCGTGAAAGAAACAAAACTTAAAATACTACAAATAAGCAAACAACGAAATCTGTCTTATCACTTCCTTCGCTTCACTAAACATTGGCTGGGCGCTTGGGTGACGTAGGATGAGACACTGAGAATGTAAAGACGAGACAGTTCTTGCCCTTTGGGGGCTCGTAGTCTCTTAGGGGAGAAAGAGACATAAAGCAGCAATTGCAGCTGTACAAAAGCACTGCAGGAAAAGGAACAGGAGGCTGCACTGCACACAAGTCAGGGGAGGGAGGCTCCCCACGGGGTCATCTCCATCCAACACGGCCCGTTAGGAGCCAGAGGAACAAGAATTCTCTCGGGCCGGATTTCAAATTCTGTTTGAAACAGATGATCGTCGCCGTGAGTGGACAAAGCTAATGTGGAGGAAGAGGTGAAAGGCTGCAGAGGGAATCCAAAATCATTCAGGAAACAGCCGTCAGATCGGAGAGTTTTAAACACTGGATATAATGGAGCTAATAAAATGTCATATAGCAATAGCAAACTTCAAAGAAACATTGTCCTTCTTGTATTTCTGTCTTAGGGCCATCCCTCTGCCTCTTTTACACGGGAATTCATTCAAAAGGAGAATACAGCTTTAATTACAGGAGGACGCATGAGCTACATCTGTTATGCCTAATTTACTGGAGTGTTCTAGGAAAATAAAAGGCAAATTTGTAAGGCACAGTTGTGGCAAAGCCATATCCTGAGCATCTTTAAGATAAGAACTGACATCAATGTATGATATTGTTGCCATCGGGCTAGAAAACTAACCAAACATCTGCCACCACACAGGGAAGTGATGTAGAAAAAACATGGGGCTGGGAATAAGATCACAGTCAGTCACTTAATACCCAGAGACCTGATAGATAACCACTTGAAACCCATTCTGGTTGTCAGCAAAATGAACTTCTTCATACAATAGTTATGGATCATCAAACACGTGTCAGGCACTGTTAAAAACTAGGGAATAAACATGTAAGAGACAAGAACCGCGGCCTCACAGAGCTTCTATTTTAGCAGGTAAAACTATCAAATTATGAGACTTTAGTAACATCAAAGGGAAAGTTGTATTATAAAGAATAAGAGGGGTGGGCCTGCCCACTGGCTCAGGCGGTTAGAGCTCCGTGCTCCTAACTCCAAAGGCTCCTGGTTCGATTCCCACATGAGCCAGTGGGCTCTCAACCACAAGGTTGCCAGTCAATTCCTCGAGTCCTGCAAGGGATGGTGGGCAGCGCCCCCTGCAACTAGTAACGGCAACTGGACCTGGAGCTGAACAACACCCTCCACAACTAAGATTGAAAGGACAACTTGACTTGAAAAAAAAGTCCTGGAAGTACACACTGTTCCCCAATAAAGTCCTGGTCCCCTTCCCCAATAAAATCTTAAAAAAAAAAAAAAAAAGAGTAAGAGGGGTAAGGGATTAAAGTGTGTTTGAAGTAGAGGTGAGAGGCTGTTTCAGATAAGGTGGTCTCTCCCTTCAGCGGAAAAATATTCAGATACTTTCCACCTCCCTCAGAGTAAAGCCCATTCTCCAGACTGGCCCTCTTTATAAAGCTTTCCTAAAAAGGTGCCTCAAAGTACCTCAAGTAACATTAACAGAAATCCACTGAGAAATTTATTGGCTTTTGGCATAAACTATTAATAAATTCATTCCACAAACAGATTTCAGATGATTTCAATGTTAGAAAATATTTAACAATTTTATTTGACATTTAAAGTTACTTTCTATTTCAACCTGAGTCTATGAAATCCCTATAACCTGCCTTCTTCATTTTTAATCACATATGTCTATATGCCAGACCAAAGTACCACCTTTCCCAATGCTAACACAAAATGGTAACTGGAAATACTACTACCGTGTTTCCCCGAAAATAAGACCTAGCTGGACCATCAGCTCTAATGCATCTTTTGGAGTAAAAATTAATATAAGACCCGGTCTTATTTTAATATAAGACCAGGTATAATATAATATAAATATAAATATAATACCGGTCTTATATAAGACCGGGAATAATATAATACCAGGTCTCATATAAAATATAACATATAATAATATAATATCAGGTCTTATATTAATTTTTGCATTAGAGCTGATAGTCCGGCTAGGTCTTATTTTTGGGGAAACACGGTACTAACAGTAACTCATATTGTTTTCCAGCTTCATAATTTTGCAGCACTAAGATACACGGAAATTTTTGAGAGATTGCCAAGCACCACCTATTTGGTCCATGAAAATGAAACCAGCAGATGGCGCACGATAAAGCTGTTGAGTTCTCCCTAAGGTTGTAGAAACTATTCTCCCTAATGGGGAAGAATCTTCAAACTTCAGCTGGAAAAAGAATCCAATTACAGAAAATTTAGAAACCATTTAATGTGCAGTCCCCTTAACAGGAAGTGTTCCTTAGAAAGAAGAGAGTTTTTAAAACATCCTAAGAGTATAAGCTTTTTGTTTCCATGTACAATCCTGCCTCTGTCTATTCTTGTTTAAGCAAAACTAAATTGGTTGGAGGGTGTTGGCTGGTGGCTAAAAAAAAAAAAAAAAAAAAAAAAAAAAAAAATTGGCCTCTCCCTCCCACAAATGTTTCACAACTCTTTGGAACTACCACACTAAATAGGCCACCACTTAAAGAGACAGTCTGCCCTTTGTTACTAGGACGAGATATTTGGTTAAAATGCAGAGAACATAAGGAATTTTATTAATTCCTGATTGAAATTTAATCAAAGAATTGGAGGTGGTTGCATATTAGATAAATCAATCTCTCTCTTCCGGATCTCCCCTCCCAGACAGCAGAAGATTGAAATGGGGGGCATCCTGTAATGAAAATCTATCAATTTGAATTCTGTTCTCACCCATCCCACTCTTATCCACCCAGCTTCCTTTGTTAGTTCTCTAGGTTTTCCTCTACAGTCATCCACGGAATTGGGTCTCCAGGCTTCTAGGCTAGCCCTCCACACACTAGGTAGCAATAGAAGAGTCTCCCAAATCCAACGTGATCGAGTGAGTCCCCTGAAACTCTGGGAAGGGCAACAGGACACCCCACTAACAACTCCTGAGCATGTCCCTTCCGTTCGCAGCAGAGGCGCTCACGACCCAGCCGTTCCCCCTCCAGCTCATCTGCGCACAGAGCCTCTCCCCACTCGCTACAACCCACCAAGCCGCGGGCGGCTCAAGAACACAGAAGACGTTTAAGCCTCACTCTTTACTTGTCTCACTGCTTGGCCGTGCTGCTCCCTTTACCTGCCACAATCTTCTCCCACCTGACTGATGATTAGAGCAAGACAGCGAAGCTTGAAGACAATGCCTTTCTTTCCGGTGCCCGCCCTGAGGTGAAAGGCCTCCGGACTTGACCTAACACCGCGCCTCCCTCACCTCCTGCACCTAGATCCAGCTCTCCTCGACTGCCCTGAGCCTGCCCAGGTCGGGCCTGTGCACTGGCAGGAGCAGGGGAACCCAGCAGGTCACGTCGAGCCACACCTGCTCAGATCTCCCTCCCAAGGCACGATACAACTATGAGGCCACAGGAAAGAGACATGCAAGTGGGACACTGGCAACTACATCAAGGTTAAGAGGAGAGGCTGTAAGTACAGAACGGGAGGCCTGGCTCCAGGACGAAGACCATGGGCTTTGCAATCTCATGACTCTGACACCAGCTTCACCTGTCACCAGCACTGTGCTGGTTTCAGGAACTACCCAAATGCTTTCTGGGAACTGCTAGACTGTAAACCCTATCAGGGTAGAAATTTATTATGTTCACATATCCGAAGTGCATGAAACAATAATGGCTCTCGTCAAGTGGTAACTATCCACCAGCCCTGTTGTCAAGTCTCACACAGATTAGGGTTACCATTTAAACGCTCACCCACCATACAAAGTAAGTACTGGTATTTTACCAAGGTATATCAAGTATCTAGCATAGAACAGGCACAAAATAAACGTTCCCATCCATTCTCAAGTAAATAAAAATATCCCACATTTCAGTTTCTCCGTGTCTTTACTGTCCTTAAAATCTCTTCTAGTAAATCATATTTTTCCTCAAAAAAAAAGCCAAATAAAGTAATAAATTTTACTGTTTTTTGGTCTTAATTACAGGTGAAGAATTTTAAGTAGGTGGCAAAATTAGCTTTATGAAACCCTCTAAAAAGCAGTCACGGGAATATATAAAGAATACAAAAATCAATTTGTTTTAAAGGTAAATTATAAAGCTTTTTAAAGCTAGTTAAAGTTTCTAATTGATAACAAATATGGGCATTAAACAATCCACAGTACCGAAAAACCGTAAACATAGTAAAAAGAAATATTCTATCATTTCAGATTAAAACAGACATTTTCCTTGTCCAGCGTTACTGATAAAACCGTTTCACATAAATATCCAGTTTTTTTTAAAGCGTCAAATTTTTGAAAAGAAATAAACGAGCCTTATGCAAATCTAAGGCGCATTACACAGTTCCTGGCCTTCTTCAGGGAAGGCAGGAGGACCGGGCACACGGGCACACGATGTGCTCGGATCTTTCACGTGGGGACAGCATTTGACTGTCGAAGAGAGAAGGACTTACGTGAAGCACTTCTCAAAGTCCCTGGTACTTAGTCAGTATTCAACAAATGCTAGATATTGTTGCCCTTTTTCAAATAATATTTAATCCCCACAAAAACCCTGTAATATCGGTATCCACCTGCTGCATCTTACAGATGGAGAATGCGAGGCTCCGTCAGTGGGTTCCTACTAGCGCAGGGATGTAAACCCACATCCACGAGACTCCTCAGCCCCTGAACTCTGCTCCACAGGAGTTCTCACCCTGTGGCCCCAGGACCAGCAGCAACACCCCCCCCCCAACCCGTCACCCCCAGGGAACTTGACAGAAATGCAAATTTTCAGCCTATTTTTGGCTCATGGTGAAGAGGAAGGCCCACTTTTAATTCTGAGACTTACAAAGTAAAACACGGACAGCATATTTGGTGGCAAGGGTACAATAAGCAATTGCAAAGCGATCTGGAAAATGGGGGTTTGTGGAGGAAAGCTCCTGGCTATGGAAAACGCCCACAGCAACAGCTTAATGTTATGCTGCCTGGGCTTCTGCTAACCACACAGATAGCACGAACCAGACAATGTTGGCCAAACCTAATCTGCTTCAAGTAGAATTCAGGGCTGTGGGAGGTGACCGAGAAGGAACTCGTGTTGGTAAGAGAAGGGGAAGAGCACGCCTGGCCTGTAACTAGTTCAAGAAGTTGACAGGAACGGTAGGAAATGAGCCCACAATCAGACTGGTGGGTCCCATGGACCAAAAAAGGACCGTACCACTGCCTGAGTAGTAAGATAAAACTCCCATTTCCTTCTGTGGACATAACAACGAGAGACAGCTGAGAATTCCACCCGAGATGCCAGATGCTCCGTACATCACAAGGGGGCAGCAGTTAATCCAAACAGAGCTTTGTGAAGGGCTCCAAGGATGCACGAGGGCCACTGGCTTTCTTAGTTTAACAAAGACGAAACAAACAAAACTCTGGGTACAGATAAGGGTCTCCATATGACAGGGAAGGACCCAAAGTCAATCCCCACATGAAAGGAAACAAACCAGTCTATAAATCAATCAATGAATGAGTGTACCTTCAGGAAAGTGTAATTTCTACATCCCTGCTGATATATATTCCTAATGTTCTATTTATGGATTTCTGGATTCCAGATTCAGTGGGCGACTCTATGAATGCACCTAACAGTCTCATCTCAGACGGCACAGAGAATTCCAAAGACGGTTACGAAACTCCTCAGCCTGACAAGCAGACTAGAACTGTATCTAGTCTGTAAAATAAGAAAACAATTCCTTCTAATTCACAGAGCAATAAAATGAGATGAATGCAGAAAGAAGCAAACAGAGAGAGTTCCAAGTACACAGGCCGTATACAACACAGAAATATTAAACAATTTGGGTTGAAATTCAGTTTTTCACCAAGTGTTAGTCCCAAATTTCCTCGAGGTCCTATCTCAGGGGTCAAAGGAAAGTGACACTTCTGTCACTGGTTCCAGGACACAAAGGCCCCGTGTAATTTCATCTCTTGACTGATGATTTACAGTGGCCTTGCCTTTGGGGTCATAAATCTTTACCAAAAAAGATCTCGTCTTTGGCTAGACTTTTATAACCATTCACACATGGAACAAAGCTCTTTCCATTTTTAATGAACACTTTTAATTAACTAATCAAAAACACTGAGCACCTATTATGTGTAAGGTACTATGATAGAAGCTGAAGTCAAAATGAGAGCAATAAAAACAACTCAAACGCAAAGTCTCTGCCCTCAAGATGCACCCAGTACAGTAAGTGGGGAAAGGCACGTGAACAAAATGTGCTCATTTACGGTGTTTGAGGTGTTCTAGTGAAGTCTGCACAGAGGAGGTGGGGCCTGGTGGGAGGAGTGACAGATTCCACAGGAGGTTGAAGGTTCAGGAAGGCTCCATGGAGACAAGTGACAGGAAACCGACTCTGTAAAATGAGCAGGGGGTGGGGAATGGGGTGGAGGGGGTTACCGTGTTTCACAGAGGAAGAGACGCGAAAACGGTTTCCCACGGCTGGAGGCTGCACACAGAGCTGGAATTGGTTTACCTGAAGCACCACTGAATCTGCACGCAGTCCACAGCTGGGAGTTTTAAACTCCCACATGATGACTTCAAAATGTTTTCATTTTTTGCTGCCCCAAAATAAGTTACAGAAGCCTGTCTACAACCTCATTCTAAAACCCTTTTATCAGTTCCATTTGCATAGTGACCTGCTCTGCTAACTAACTACAAAGCAGATCTAATTATTCAGAACTACACACGGAAGAACACATGAGAAATCTTAAATTACATTTAAAAATACTGTGAAAAATAACATGAAGCATTAGCTCCCTTAACAGACTTGACTGAAAATCACTGCTACTTCTTAATGAGATAACCAGCCGTATTCAGTTGTACACATCTCGATATTATTTCCAGTCAATAATCTAGTAATAATTTACCCAGAAATCTAGCCTTAAAAAGAAGTCACACATCTGTCCTTTTGAAATTACATCCTACTCTGGCTGGCCCTGTGGCTTAGGCAGTTGGAGCTCCATGCTCCTAACTCCGAAGGCTGCCGGTTCGATTCCCACATGGGCCAGTGGGCTCTCAACCACAAGGTTGCCGGTTCAACTCCTTGAGTCCCACAAGGGACGGTGGGCTGCGCCCCCTGCAACTAGCAACGGCAACTGGACCTGGAGCTGAGCTGTGCCCTCCACAACTAAGACTGAAAGGACAACAACTTAACTTGGAAAAAAGTCCTAGAAGTACACACTGTTCCCCAACATAGTCCTGTTCCCGTTCCCCAATAAAATCTTTAAAAAAAAAAGAAATTACATCCTACTCAATCATATGATTTCCCATGTTATCTTTACCATCAACCACGACTGATACGTTAGCAGTCAGCCATTTTTAAAGTCCTAAACCTGCCCAAACGGCTCTAATTTAATTCACAAGAAATGGGTGTTCAAAAACATCCTTTTGTTCACTTGGGTCATGTTTACACTTCAGAGTGTATCAGAAACATCTGAAGGCCTTACTCAGAAGTGGCTCATTGGGTCCCACCTGATTCAGCAGATCTGGGGTGGGGCCTAAAAATGTTCATCTCTGACAGTTCCCAGCGGCGCTATGCTGATGGCTGGGGACCACACTTTGGAAACCAGTGTCCCAGACCAACCCAGCTGCAGGTCGGTCCAGGTCACCCCCATACCAACCATCGCTGTGAGGAAACAATTTTGATAAGATCTATATCTTATATGTGAAAAAGGAAAAGCAAGCGGAACTCAGGGCTAACGACAGCCTCGAACTGTGTCTGTGCTATACGCATCAGGCTTCAAGTTACCAGGTCAAGAGAGGGCGCTACCACTTAGAGGACCTGATAGTGAAACCATCCTTACTTGTCGAGATGAGATAAAAAGGGCATGAGTTTTCCGTTCAAATCTCTGCTTCACCTCTTCCCAGCTGTTGCTTCACCTACAACACGAGCCTCCCAAGAGGGAGGAAATACCTTAGGTGGAAGGTGCTCAATACATGGTAGTTCCTCTCCACTTTCTAAGCCAACAGGGAAAGAACAGGCGACACAAATGTAACATATGCAAAAGATGGAAGAGGAAGCCACACATAATTATTATCTGCTTTCACACCAGGTCAAAATACAGGAGAGGTGTGTCCTTAAAACTACCCAGATTCAAAGCTGCTGTACGCACATCTGGGCGTTGTGCTTCACACACACCCCGATTTAACTCCCACTACCACCCTGTAGGGTTCTTGTAAAGACGTGACTGTGCTCCCTCAGGTTCTACAGACTCCCCACTCGCTGGTGGCACCCCACTGCCCCGCTGAGCCTCATGGGTCACACGTGTGGCTCTTCGATGCTTCCGGTCATCCCACCGGACACGATCCCTCAGCCCGCCCTTTGGAACAGCTGGCTCCTTCTCAAAGCCCACTCGGAACGGCGGGACCCACCGGACACGATCCCTCAGCCCGCCCTTTGGAACAGCTGGCTCCTTCTCAAAGCCCACTCGGAACGGCGGAGCAGCCAAGGGACGGGCCTGCTCACTCCGTGGTCCCCACCTTCCTCTCCTCTCCCAATCAGTGTTCTCTGGGTGCTACTCTCACCATGTCACTACCGGCCTGGCCAAAACAGCTCCAGGGCTCTCCATCCTGCTGTGGAAACCCTCGTATGCCCTCCCTACCTCAGTGCTGGCCGACAGACTTTTCTGCAGTGACGGAAACACTCTATTCTCTGCACTGTCCAACAGGGAAGCCACTAACCACGTGTGGCAACTAAGCGCATTGCATGGGAGGAACTGAATATGTTTTATTTCATTTTAATTACTATATTTTGCCGTGTATGCGTATAATGCACACTTTTATTGCCCAAATCTGTGAGGGGAAAATAAGGGTGTGCATTATACATGGGCAGTACTAATTCCTTATCTATATACATGTTTTTAATTCTTTTATTTATGCTTGTGAGTTAAAAGTGTCATAATAAATACATGCCAAAAAAAAATAATAATAATACATGCCAAAATTCCTTTATCATACAAAAAACACGTACTTAAATATAAACAAATAAAATGTGAATTAAAAAATTAAAACGGAAGTTTTTTTCCCCCTGAAAGTTTGGGCCCTAAACGTGGGTACGCATTCTACACGGCCAGGTGGGTGCGCGTTAGCCACCTTCAGCTAGCGACACTACCAGGCACAGAACAACTATCTATGGAACCTCATCTCCAAGTGTCCTCCGTGTGAACTGTGCTCTCCCGTCAAAGCCAGCTCACTCAGCGCCCCTGATAACACCACGTCAATGCCTTATTTCAAAGACTGTTTCCTTCCCTCCCTCTGCTCTCTGCTCTCTCCACAGCCGACCTCTCCAGGCCAGCCGAGCTCCCCATCTTTCCGGGAGGCTTGCCAGTCATTTCCACCGATGTGTCATCTCTGCTATGAACCATCACTGCCGGCGTAACTCATCTAGCTCTTGAACAGGCATTGCTTGTGCAGTCACATAACTCCCCCTGCACCTGAACCCCTGTTAAAGAATCTATTTCTCTAAGACCTGACAGTCCATTCTCTTAACAGGTACTTCACAAACACTGAATGAATTAAAGGTACAGAGCGTTATGTACATTTTGGTCATCCTGACAGCAAGACTTCTCTTCACTAGAAGCAAACGGAAATTCCATTTTTTCAGATGCTTGGGAAACACCAAGTTATTGTAAAAACATCTTGCAGATAGGTCCTGAAAAGTCACTGATCTATGTATCTTCTTCTGCTCTGAAAATGTCAAGGAAAAATAAGAAAATGCTGCCTGCAAATGCAAAACCTATTCACGTCCAAGCAAGTTTCTGGAGACTGATTAAAAAGTCCAACAGAAGGAAACTGAAGCTCTGGTTCGGTAAAACCATCAAAAGCGACGCTAAGGAACACTTGACTTCCGTATTTCTTCTGGCACTAGTGATAAAGTGTCATTATTTAAACACAGGCCGCAGATATGGCTGCAAAGGGCCACCAAGCTACAAAACATTGGAGCTGGCCCATCAGACACGTATTGTTCAGGCAATGGAAGGTAATTCATTTAAGAGATGTGACGGCTGATAAAGCACTTTGTAGGAGCAAAATGTAATCTAACTGCCAAGCAACAGGCACAGCCAGGTTATTTTCAATTCCTGCTACGAAAACCGGGATGGTAAAAAGCTGCCATCACCCAACAAGTCCTCTTCTCTACAATGAGGCAACTGAGAACACGAAGCTGGGATAACCTAAATTCTGTGGCCCTTCAAAAATTTGATTATTTATGGAAACTCATTCAAGAATCATTTTTTTTCAATTGATAGAAATTGTTAAACCTCTTCTTCTGAGCACGTCTCCACCCTCACCTTCTGTGGGTTTGGGCTCTGATATCTGTTCTGATTTTTTTTCACTATTACTTTCAGGTGTATACCAGTTTCAGGTGTATACCATAGCAATTAGACATTTATGCAACTTACGAAGTGATCACCCCAATAAATATAGTACCCATCTGACACCATCCATAGCTGTTACATTAGTTCTTACTATATCCCCTATTCTGTACTTTACATCCCCATGACTACCTTGTAACAACCGATCTGTACTTCTTACTCCCCTCCCCTTTTTTAACCCAGTCCCCCAGCCCCCTCCTCTCTGGCAAATATCATCTATCAGTTTGTCCTGTGTATCTATGAGTCTGTTTGTTTTGTTTGTTCATTTTTGTTGTTCTTTAGATTCCAGTGAGATCACATGGTATTTGTCTTTCTTTGACTTATTTCACTGAGCACAATGCCCTCCAGTCCATCCCTATTCTGACCCATTAGCACGCACAGAGCACATTAATCCACCACACAGAGTCCAAGTCTTCACCGAGGCTGGAAACGTAAGCCCAGAGTCAACCAGAATCCAGTGCGGTGGCAGGAAATGACTCTAGTAAGTTTTTCTCAAGATCTGCATGCGAGTCAAATGGAGATGCTTTTCTGGTCACCTCTATTTAAATGGGCTTTGGAGTCACTCACTGGATTTGACTCATAGAGGTCCACTAGAGCTGTGCAACCTTAGATAAGCGAGTTACTCCTTTGAATCCTCACTTCCCTGGCTGTCAAGTGGAAATAGTAACTAAACCTTACATATCTGCTGGGAAAATTATACCAGGGAATGTCTATTAAGTATCCACCACAGTACCTGTGCCAAGAGTGGGTTCTCAACCAATACCAGTACCCGAACCTCCTTTCCCTTCCTTGGAAAAGCAGATCACCACCATCAGAAACGGTCCCTATGCTAACAGAAATAATTATAATCATTAGATATTGTTTTGTACATTTTAAATAAAGGCCTCCAGCGACAAAGATATCCCTCTATTACCACGTTCCTCGACAGTCATGTCTGCTCCTCCCAGAAGCAGTTACATGCAAACACATTTAGTATTAAGGAAAAGGAAGAAAGGAAGGAAAATAAAATAAGCCACATCTGTCGGGGTTCTGGAAATTTATTTTGTAATTGGAATGGCTCTTCCCCTGGAAAATCTAATAAATGTGGGTTTTATCCCAAACATATGGCAGGTAATGATAATTATCCCACATGTAACCTTGGAACATGCCTTGGAGAAGAATTGACATCTCACATCTGAGAATATCTCTCTGGTTTTACAAAGCATTTCATTTGGAGGGGGCAACGCCTTTTGGCTTTCCTAAGGCAGACCTAGAGATGGGTTCAACAGACCGCAAATCTTGGGGACACGAAAAAAATAAGTTTATAACGTTAGAATCTGAGAAGTGCACCCCAAGTTTTCCCTCTTTCAATGTGTTCTTAAGGTCATTCTAGTTAGTGAATCATCACCAACACAAACCTTCTTGATCAGTGTTGGCCAGGGCCATTCATTAACCACAAAGCACCTGTGCCGAAGGGAACACTTTGAAACCAGGAAAGAGCATTATTCTAATTCGGAAAAGCATTCAAAGAGCTGCAAGAGCTGTGAGTTACAAGAAAAATGCCTATTGTTTCAGGGCCTTGACCTTCCTTTCACTAGTCCCGGCTAAGAAGTCACCCATCCTCCTGAGGAAATTATAAGTATAAAGATAAGTATCCCACTTTAATTCATTGGGATGGCTATTACCGACTTCCCTACAGCAAAAATTAGAACACATGTTTATTTTGACCCCCTTTTCCACTTGAGGGATTCAAGTAATAACTATAAACTATTCTCCAATGTGTCTATGCCCCAACACATTACCTGTTCACTCCTCTGAAAAAGGAGCTCCACGCCATCTTTTCAAATATCTCTCTTCCAGTCTTCCCTTTGCTACCTTTTCTTCTCTTACTTAGCTCACTTATTCTGAGTCTTGTACTTTTAAGTTCTATGCATGTGCTTTGAATCTTAACTAACGACCTGCCTCCTGTAACATGGGCGAGGCTAATAATTTGCAGATTCTGCTACCTGACCAGATCTGTCATGACCTCCATTAAATATGAGGCAAATCCCTCAATCTCTCTGCAGCTCAGTTTCTTCACTCTTTCAGAAGACTGGGCTCAACCTGAAAATACGATTCCTACGACACATCACATTTTTCTCCAGTCCTGACCTTTCCCACAGAGTTCATTCGCACACGTGGGTCATTCACTTGGGTGCATGATGACAACGTTTTCTCCAGAAGAGGACAGTGATGGAAGAGAAAGTAGGTGACCTCCTCTGGCATATGAGATTAATCCAGGTCTCTTTATTGTTGACACCTATTGGACCATGTAGAGATTCAGGCCTGGCCTTGCCAGATCTTTTTGAGAACAAGGCTGGGGCCTGAGATAAGAGGCATCCAAAGACCCTTTCCTCTTCCTCCTTCGGAAGTTTAAAAATATGGCTTCCTTTTCAGCTGTTCGTCTGGGGGTGGATTTGTTTACTGTTTCGTGTCCAGTTGCTAGGTTGCTAGGCCCCCGTAGAGTTTAGTGTGTGGGTGGTGGTAGGGCCTATTTTATTTGTTTTATAAATATCAACATTTGCTTCATGTGCCTGGCTTTTCCTCTTATCATCTGACAGCATCCCTCAGCAACGACCCCTTCTGGGAAAAGTCCACGCTTTTATCTTGAGTGAGAAGGGCCCTGGAGCCAAAGGACACATGTACTATGTTCATTAAAAAAAAAAAAAGGTAGTCATGCGGTTTGCTGTATGTAGTTTACTGTGAACAAGTGGCTCAGACCTGAAGTCCCATTAGAACTAAAGATAATAATTCAGGACTGGAGATAATAGGCACTATTTCTAGAAAGCCTTTTCAATTCCCTAATGACTACGTAAGGTCGTTATTCCACAGAATACATCTCTACAATAAACTTATCAGACATACTGTATAGATTTCCTTACAACTGTAAAGGACAGTTACACAGGCACAGTGAAGATACTGTTATCACATTTATTTCCTTGTTAGAAACACCTTCACTCACAAAGATGGCATTACTAACTACTCAGGGCCTACACAAAGTAAATTACTGAACTTGGGAAACAAATGAATGACTTTAAGAAAGGCAGGTTGTTGTATCAAAAAAAGATTAAGTTTACTGAAATTTACAGTGTTCTCCAAATTGTATGCCATTCACTCACTCAGCAAACGTTCACTATATTCCGTATTAAATACGGTGTAACGGCTGAGTTCGCACTACATTTGTTTAAACACCGTGTGTGTATCCACAAGGGCCGACGCAATGCTCTGTTCAACTCTGTCCAAACCGCAGACAATGAATCACGCAATGCGACATCAGCCCTTTCACCTTAAGAGACAAGGCCGCCCCATGTTAGGAAAATCAAATATGCAAAAGGTACTTCCAAACCAGAAACTGTTGCAGGAGGAAAATGACCAATCACACCATCTTCTTTAAATGACCAATTGCTCTGGAACACAGAGATTAAATTATGCAAATTCAACCCCACAAAAAGCCAAGGGATAAAAGTCAACAGCTCCAGTAACTGGACGAGAGCATTGCAAGTGTCCTAATGTGATACTCTAATAAGGGCATCTAATAAGTACTACATTTATGTAGTACTCCGGCCAAAAGTAGGAGAGAACATCATACAAACCCCAACTGCTACAAAGTAACTGGCCAACAATCGTCCAAAATGTCAGTACCATTAAACGACAAAGAGAAGAAGAGCAACTATTCCTGATTAGCAAACTGAACAGACATAAACACAATGTGTAATCCTTGACTAAATCCTGGATTGGGAAGGGGGCAGCAGGAGGATGCTATAAAGAACATGACTGGGACAATGACAGAAATTCGGGTATGGACTCACATTACATAAGAGTATTACACCAATGTCACAATGCCTGTTTTTGTTAATTGCACTGTGGTTATGAAAGAGAATGTCCTAGCTCTTAAGAAATACATGCTGAAATATTTAGGGGAATAGGGTATGCTGTCTGCAACTTTCAAACGATTCAAAGAAATATGGAAGACTAACAATGATGAACAAATGTGACTAAATGTTAGTAAGAGATGAACAGAGGTGAGTTGTACTCCTGCAAGTTTGCTGTAAATTTGAACTTATTTCAAGTAAAACATTAAAAAAATTTTAAAAGATGTGAAATGGAAGATTAACCTTGGGTTATTTTAAAAAGGACTACAGTTGTACAAGTCTCTACCATATTAAGTGCTGTGAGATTTGTGTGTTTTGTGTTTCTCAGAATTCAGTGTTTTTCCTTATTTACTAATAGTTTTCTCTCTTCTGCTGACGATATTCACCCCAACAGACCCCAAAAATAAACTGAAAGTAAAACGTCCACATACGCTTCTTCTTCTTTTGTGTATGACTTTTTTCTCTAGGAGCAGAGAATTGATGCCCTCTCCAGTGGACTGTCAGGTAACAGTCGCTTTCTTCACCAAAACAGCGTAAGTCCCTGTGACTTGACTTAGAACAAAGTACAATGTCACTCTCCTTGTAAAGAACAGGAAAACCAATCGCTCCATTCAGTATTACTGCTCTCAGATACATACACGTGAAATCCAAAGTTTAAAATTTTCTTCAGCAGAGCTTGTCCAGATAAACACATAGTCATATTTAAAGCACTTACTTTATTAAGAATGTTCCTCAGAACTGTTATCTAGAGCCTGGCTACCCTAAGAAACGCAGTTTTTTTTAAGCTTAACAAGCTGTACAGTGATTTCTATGATAAGCCTCTAGAAAATACAGATGTACATCACAGTTTTACCACCAATTAGCTATGCTACTGTATCACATCCTCTTCAGAACCCATTTCTTCATCTCTAAAACAGAGAGGTAGAAGTAGATATTACTTAAGGTCTTTATTCAGATTCCCTGATGGCAACTTCAGAAAGTTTCTAACTGTTCTCCTTGCCTCTATTTTCTCCTTCTAAATTATCCTTCACATCACCACCAATTAATTTCCCCAAAACTACTACTGTATTAGTTTCCTATTGCTGGTACAAAGATCACTACACACTCAGAAGCTGTAAGCAACACAAATTTATTCTCTTACAATTCTGGACATCAGAAATCTGAAACACTTTCAATGGGCTGAGACGAAGATGTGTGTAGGGCTGTGTTTCTTCTGGTGGCTTTAGGGGAAAAACTGTTCCCTGGCTTTTCCCAGCTTCCAGAGGCATTCCTTGGCTCAGAGCCCCTTCCTCCTCCTTCAAAGCCAGCAGCTTAGCACCCACAATTCTCCCTCCGACTCATGGTTCTCTGGACCCCCTCTCTAACTTTTAAGGACTCTTGTGACTCCTGGGCTACCCAGATAATTCAAGGTAATCTCCCATCTCAAGATCCTTAACTCAATCAAATCTTCAAGTTCCTTCCATCATATAAGATAAATATTCAGTTTCTTGGGATTAAGACGTGAAAACCATTATTCTGCCAACACAATTACTTAGTTACATCAGTCCCCTAATCAAAAACTTCCAATGTCCAAAACCAAAGACATCTGAAAAACGATCTCTATTTTCACATGACATGGTCTTGTACGTAGAAAATCCTAAGGAATCCACTAAAAAACCACTAGCTAATAAATAAGTTCAGCAAGGTTATAGATTAAGAGATCAATATATAAAAACCAATTGTATTTCTATGTACTAGAAATGAATAATCGGAAAATGAAATTAGGAAGCTATCATTTACAGTAGCATTAAAAAGAGTAAAATACTTGACAAAAGTACAAGGCTTGTACATTGAAAACTATACAATATTGATGAAGGAAATTAAAGATGGCCTAAATGAAAGGAAAAGAATTCAGAGTTCAGAAATAATTCCTTATATTTATGATCAACTAGTTTTCAACAAGCGTGCCCAAGATAACTCAATGGGGAAAGAATTGTCTTTTCAGCAAATGGTGCTGGGACAACTAGATATCCACATGTAAAAGAAAGAAGTTAGATCTTTGCCTTACAGCACACACAAAAATTAACTCCAGAGTCACAGACCTAAATGTACAGGCTGAAACTATGAAACTCCTAGAAACCATAGGAGTAAATCTTTGCGACCTTGAGTTAGGCGAAACATTCTTAGATACAATACCAAAAGTATAAGCAAGGAAGGAAAGAACGGGTGAACTGCACACCATCAAAATGGAAAACTTTTGTGCTTCAAAAGACTCCATCAAAAGTGAAATGAAAAAGAAAACGTGAAACGAAAACCCACAGGAGAAAATTTTTGCAAATCATATACCTGATAAGAGACTGTTATCCATTAATATATAAAGAACAGTTACAACTCAATAAAAAGACACATAACCCAATTTAAAAACGGGCAAATAGACAGTTATCCGTAGATACATATACGGCCAATAAGCACATAAAAAGAAGCTCAAAATCATTAGCATTAGGGAAACATAAATCAAAACCACAATGAGATATCATTTGACACCGACCAGGATAGCTATAATAAAAGTCAGGGCCGGCCTGGTGGCTCAGGCGGTTAGAGCTCCATGCTCCTAACTCCAAAGGCTGCCGGTTCGATTCCCACATGGGCCAGTGGACTCTCAACCACAAGGCTGCCAGTTCAACTCCTTGAGTCCCGCAAGGGATGGTGGGCTGTGCCCCCTGCAACTAGCAACGGCAACTGGACCTGGAGCTGAGCTGCGCCCTCCACAACTAAGACTGAAAGAACAACTTGAAGCTGAACGGCACCCCTCTACAACTAAGCAGGCAGTCTTAGTTAGTCTACAACTAAGGGACAGCAACTTGACTTGGAAAAAAGTCCTGGAAGTAGTACACAGTTCTCCAATAAAGTCCTGTTCCCTTTCAGAAAGAAAGGAAGGAAGGGAAGGAAGGAAAGGAAGGGAAGGAAGGAAGGAAGGAAGGAAGGAAGGAAGGAAGGAAGGAAGGAAGGAAGGAAGGAAGGACGGACGAAAGTCAGATAACAGCCAGTATAGGCAAGAATATAGAGAAACGGAAACTTTCAGCCTTACTGGTAGGGATGTAACATGGTGCAGCTGCTGTAGAAGATTGGCAATTCCTCAAAACATTACACACAGTTATCACGTAAGCAAGCAATTATATTCTTAAATATATACCCAAGAGAAATGAAAACATATGCCTGCATGCGTGCACACACACACACACACACACACACACACACACACACACAAATTGCTGTTCACAGCATCATTATTCGTAATGGCCCAAAAGTGGAAACAACCCAAATCCCTATCAACTGATAAATGGATAAAATGAAATGTGGCCTATCCATACAATGGAATATTATTTGTCAATACAAAGAACAAAGTACTAATGCAAAACATGAACCTTAAAACACTTTGCTAAGTGAAACAAGCCAGAAGCTTGCATGATGCCATTTCCCTGAACTTTCCAGAACAGGAAAATCCATAAAGCTACTTATCCTAATGTAGATAAGTAGTTGTCTGGAGCTGGGAGGAAGGGACATGGTGAGGGACTGCTAATGAATGTGGGGGTTTTTTTTCGGAGTGGGGGGGATAATGAAAATGTCCTGAAAATGAAGTAGGTAACGGTTATAATTACACATCTATGAATGTACTAAAAACCACTGAATCATAAATTTACATGGGTAAATTTTATGCTATGTGAATGATAACGCAAAAAGCTGTTTTTAAAAGTCCAAGGATTTAGTTCATGTTTAAACCCAGTGGTGAACATAAAGTCTCTCCGAGTAGTCTGGAAAGAAAACACGTATATAAAGTATCTTCTAAGGACGCGTGTATTTTTCTTCAAATGCCACACTTAACATAAAAATCATCTATGCAGCCTTGTTTTGTTAGAAAAGTATATGCCTGTTATTAACACGGCATGGCTAAAAATAAATGCATAAAACGAGCGGCAGATTTGAAATCAACACCAAGTCTCCTCAGTGGCCACAAAATAAAACCCCGCACTTTAGTTTGCCTTCACCATCGAGCCCCCACCGTCCGTGCAGACTGATGGCCCCATATCCCCCCACACAAACGGAGTTGGTCACTTTCCACTACCCGCCCTCCCAGCACTCACCACACACCACGCTCACCGCCACCCATCCCTCTACCATCTGCCTTGTGTCTTGGACAAATTCTGGGGACTTTTCGCCCCACAAAACGTTCCTTATTCTTCGAGGCCTGACTCAAGTCCTCTCCCATCAAAGAAATGTTTCTCGGCCTCTCCAGGCCACACCAACCCAAACTCCACTGGCCTCTTGCAGCTCAAACGACCCATACCTCTTAGGGGACGCCTCAACAACAGGCACTTTTCCCCACCCCGATTCAGCTAATTCACTCGCACACCACCACCACCACCACCACCAAAAAGTCACGCAGACCTTAGCTTTTCTAGCCCTGATTCATTCATTTATCCATTTCATCCTCTAATTCCCTCCCTTTAGGGAGATGATGCATCAACTTTTACTCAGACTCCTAAACAGCACTCTTGCCAGTGACAGAGCGCCACCTAGTTGTAACACAGGGTAACGCACGACGGCAGGAGGAAGCTCTCCATACACTTTTACAGAAATGCCCTGTAGGTAAAAAGAAGCCACAATATCCTTTTGCAGGGAATTGTCTTCTGTGAGTATCTGTCACCCCCACTAATTTAGCTCACAAGTCTTACAGCTATTTGTTCGCAACTCAGTACCATGAACTTATTATCATTTCGTATTTCCTAAATCAAATTCAATTTCTGAAGTGTACTACGCCAATACAGTCACGTGTAGATGGTTACAAATTTCTTTGATAATCACAAGAGCTTTGTTTTAGTTTAAAATGTAAACAGCATGGATAAGTACGAAATGAAAAGAAATCTCATGCTTTACTCACATATAATGGAGCTTGTTGTGGATTAAGTTTCATGACCCAGGACACTGAAACAAAAGAGAGAGAAATAAATGAGAATACAATTAAAAGTTAGCATCAAAAATATAAAAACCACCTAAAGTCCCAGACGCCAAGCACAGCTATCTGAGCACACTCAGAAGTCTGAGATTACTGGATACTGGCTTTCCGTAGAGGTTTGGGAAGGCAAGGTCAAAGATTGCAAAACTCCTTGCAGCCCAGATTCAATCTTTTCAAGTGGAGAGAAAGATTTTCTGACTGAAAAAGACAAAAGGCTTCCTTGTCACAGAAGAAGTTTCAACTACGAACAGACCATTAAATGCAGTCCCCAGTACAGCAAAAACAATGTATGTTTAGTTAGGCTTTTACATAATCCCCCAAACTCACAAAATGCCGCTTAACCAGAGGCTGGTTAAGCCGGTCCCAGTCTCAGCAGGGAGCTTGGGGAAAGAGAGACAGGATCACTAGGGCTCTCCCTTCCTCTCTGCTCTTCCCTCCGGGAAGGGCAGCTATAGCTGGCCTCCAACAACTAAAAGATGTCGCCATCCTCAGAATTAATAGCTGAATTCCCTCCTGTTATTTTCATTAAATGAATTCTCACAAAAAGCTTACGAAGACCTTCAGAGAAGACTTCCAGGATTGCAGAATATATTCCTAAATATTAAGAAGACCACTCATCGGTACGTGGGTGACCTGGACTGGCCAGGACTTCATCTAAGCGAAAAATAGTTCGGTCCAGAATCGTGGGCTTTGGAAGGGCAGGGCCTTTGCCAAACACCCGAAATTTGAGAGTAAGGTGATCCCTTCATAAGAGTCAGAAAAGCAGACCCAATTAATTTCACTACAATTTGATCTAAAGAAGTATCTTACCCATAATAGGAAAGTAAATTAAGACATATACTAATCAGCAATATAAGCAACAGTACAGGGATTGGCCTGGTGGCTCAGGTGGTTGGAGCTCTGTGCTTCTAACGCCGAAGGCTGCCAGTTCGACTCCCACATGGGCAAGTGCCAGATGGCTCAGTTGGTTGGAGCTTGGCCTCTCTAAAACAAGGTTGCAGATTCGACTCCTCAACTCCCACAAGGGATGATGGACAGCGCCCCCTGCAACTAAGACTGAACATGGCACCTTGAGCCGAGCTGCCGCTGAGCTCCCGGATGGCTCAGTTGGTTGGAGCTCGAGCTCTCAACCACAATGTTGCCGGTTTGACTCCCACAAGGGATGGTGGGCTGCGCCCCCTGCAACTGGACCTGGAGCTGAGCTGCGCCCTCCACAACTAAGACTGAAAGGACAACAACTTGACTTGGAAAAAAGTCCTGGAAGTACACACTGTTTCCCAATAAACTCCTGTTCTCCTTCCCCAGTAAAATCTAGAAACAAACAAAAAACAACAGTACAGTAATTCATTCATACATCAAAAAAAAAAAAAGATAAAAGTCCCACAACTGGCGTTCTACCAGATTATAAAATCTGACTATTAACTGAAATCCAAACAGCATAAATTGAAGGTTATCAATGACCAAATGTTTAGAATAAAGAGCAATGTCTTAGCGATAACACACAATTTAAATAGCAAAATCCTCACAGATCTGCCCGTTTGGTCAGGCCGTGTATGTCCAAGTTTAAGGCTCACACAGGGGGAAAAAACCAGGCTCTTAAACCCACAGGGCTTCACTGTCGTCTGCTGGACACAGGCCATAGGGTGCTGGCAGCCAGCTGGCTCCCCCACACTGACTGACCACCTCCACGCCCACTACCATTCATGCACCCTCCACACTGAAACAGACTTTCTGGTTCTCTCTTCTCATCCTGCCTGCCTTCATTTAATGAGTTCTGTTCCCATAGGTGCTAAAATCACCTGCAGAAATCCACGCTGAAAATCAAGCTTGCAAAATATAGCAATGACCAACCCTTTTAGTAGAAAAAAAAATCAAGATTTCCAGCCCATCAGATTCAAACAGCAACCATGAATTAAGAAGAGAGATTAAAGGGAGAGATTGAAGCGCTTCAGTACTTTCTCAATGCCTTAAATATCCATTTAATTTAAAATTAAGTTCACTGTGCTCACTGGCCCTCTTAATCAGCTTTCCTGGTCCTGTTCAAACTTGCCTGGAACAAAGGATTGGAAAAAACCTACAAAGTTAGGAACCAATTTGTCTTAACTAACGTTCTGAAATGTTGTCATCACAAGCAGAAGACATATCAGGGGGAAGTGAAACAGGAATTAACACCTTGGTAATCCCTAAGGATCAGAGAAATCTATGGAGACACACTAGTGACTAACCAGTCCTCTGATGTTTCTGGATTTGCCGAGAAATCGAGGGTGACTGTGTGTACGGACCACAAACATCAACTTACGGGAGTGGCTCCCACTGCATTTGCACGAAAGAGCTGGGGAAACTCACATGGCTTTAAGGAAGGGCTGATGCCACCTGAACAGTTTGGAATTATAAACTTGTCTAAACATATTTCAAATTCAAAACCCATCCAAGTTGTTCTGATATCAGGATTAAAAGTGTCTGTCCTCCAGCACTGGTCAAAGGAGCAGGTCACTGTTACGCTGGCAACACAGGCTGTTGAAAGAATGAATCTGTCAGAAGTCAGCAAGGCCATGACCCCAGACGCAATGGATTGGTAAGTTCAGGTTGCCTTAGGTTTCTGCAGTGATGGCACACACGGGGATACGGGGGAAAGAGAGCACTAACATTTATAGAGCGTTACATCCAATACCATATTTAATCCCCATAAAAAGATATTCTTTCCCCCCGTTTCACTGGTGAAACAAATTGAGTCTTTGGGTGATTAAATTATTTAACACAAATGTCAAGAAGTGGGAGAGCATAAAACCCAGTTTGAAAACTTATGCTTTTCCCCAAAAGCTGAAGAGGATCTCCTGCTAACCACCACCATCTACAAACTGACTTCCCCCTCTCGCCCTCATTCTACAAACAAGACAGATTCTCCCTGACTTTGTTAATTCAGCTATCACTGTGTGTCTACAATGTGCCAGGCATTCCTCAGGGCACTGAGGGTACAGCCGCTTCACAAAGCTTATTCCAGGAGTAACACAGATAAGTAAAATATTAAAATCAATGGTCTTCAAATAGTGATAAGTTCTATGGCAAAAAGAAAAAAACAAAACAAAAAGGAGACAGAATAGCAAATGAGTAGGATACCATTTTAAAAGCCTCTCTCAGACAATATTTACCTCAAAATGTAAAGAGTAAGAAGAAAAGTAATACAAACGACAGGAGTTCCAGACCAACAAACTGGTCCTAAAACTGAGAAGTCAGAGTTCTGATGCTAACCCATCAAAAACTTGCTACACATGTCAACTGATGGTCAATGGTTGTTTACACCAATTCCCCGCCAACAGGAATCCCCAATATGGGGTGCGGTGAAGGAGGAGACCTTGCTCAACGCAAACAGCTCAACTGTGACAGTGTGGCTGTGGAACAGCACAGTTTGGAGAAAGCTCCAGAGGGTTCTAAGTCAGTCATGACAACAGCACGGCCGTGAGGCGGCCCTCGGCTGAGGCCCCTCTCCCACAGACAGCTCAGCTCTGCTCTCCACCTGCTCTGCTCCGCTGAGGTCCAGCGAGAAGTCTTTGGTGTTGCAGCGGCAGCCAGGAAACCATCAGTGGTGGGAAAAGCAAATGCACTCTGAGCTGGAGCGAAGCCGACTTATACAAAGAGAAGTCCCCGCCCCTGGTCCCTGATTGGTCCATTTTCATGCAACTGGAGACTCCAAATCCTCAGTTTGACTGCTCCAGAAAGCACTGTCCTGATTGGTTGGAATGGACCCGCTCTGATTGGTCAGTGAAGATGCTGATGGGGATATAGTTGTGCCAGGTCCCATTGGATGGGGAAAGCGCAGATCCTACTGGTTGAAACTCCTTTATAAAGGCTCTAGCTCAGCTGTCAGGAACAAAGTGCAGGCGGGCAGTTCCATGTAGGCTTCTCCCTGTGTAGAAATGGCTGCTGGGCTCTGCTTTTAAATTTGAGCCCAGTTAGCCACCAGGAGTCCTTCTTGGTAGGTATCTTCTTTCTCGGGACCGACACATATAATGCATTAACTTATTTTACACATTTAAGCAAACTTACTGTACTTGAGAACCACATTCTAAAGGAAAGAGTCTATTATAGGAACACAGTCTTTAGTTCCGAGTAAATGCACTTAAAAACAAAACCTACACACTAAGACCAATTACAAGTGTTTGTTTTATCAATAGACTTGATCAAGCTTTCCCAAAGGGAAAATTTGACAAATGTACTATGCCCATCTAATGATTTCATTGAGGAGTTTTAAGACAGAAAACCCTACAATTTCTTCCTTATCCAGTAACTAGTGAATAACTGAGCAAGTTCGCAAATTTACAGGGGCTGCTCTCACCTAACACAAGTACAACACATGACAGACACAGTGAGACAATAAAGGCTGCATACCATTTGAAAGTCTATGAAGGAAAGAAAATATCAAAATTCAAAGACTTAAATGATGTGGTTAAAAGTTTGTTCATCAAATCTTCTACTCAGTAGTAATCAGCTAAGAGTTCCAATAAGTCATAAATTTGAGGAGTGTGAAACAGTAACAAGCACAGTAATTATTTTTATTCTTCCCACATTTCCCATTTTTTTCAAAATGCTGTAAGAAAACAAATTTAATATTGTACTGTTGTATAAAAATAATGTTTACTTTGTCACCCAATTTTAACGCCACTATCTCAATTGCATAAACCTACATTCCCCCACAATGCCCACATGTAAGAAATCTCAGGGCGCTTTAGATGAGAGAAACAAAGACTGTGGCTGCAATCTCTTCCTGCACTTTCATGTCAACTCTCATCAGCCTTTCTTTACAGAGTGTTCTGTGCACACACCCTCACCAGAATGCACCAGCGTTGGGTGCACAATGCTTATAAAGGTTAACGGTAGCAAAAGTTTTGGAACTTTTTGCAATTTACGCTCCATGCAAAGGACTATGTAGAAATACAGTCAGTATACAGGCTCACACAGAAACTAGGGCATGAAATGATGTGGCACTTTGATTGGTTTGGGGGAAGCAAAGGACAGGAAGGCCATCCCCCACCAATGTGTCTGAACAAATGAATGCAAAACAACCTTAGAAGCTCAAAAAAAAGACAAAAAAAAAACCCCAAGAACCACACACACACCTAAATAAAAAATTGGTTTCTACAGGAGGGGTCAGCAAACATTTTTTGTAAGGAGCCAGATGGTAATTATTTTAGCCTTTGCAGGTCAGATGGTCTGTGTTACGATATGTAAATGAATAGGTGTGTCACGTTCCTATAAAACTTCTATTTACAAAAAAGGGCAGGAGGCTAGGTTCGGCCAGTGAGCCACAGAATGCCAACTCCTGGTCAGAAACTAGCCAGCTGCCTCTTACTCAGGCAAAGAAGCAGTCCGCCCTCATTCAACACCTTCACGCATCTCAAAGCTATTTTCAGCTAAAAAACACTTCTCAATACAGGAAAGGCATAAGGTGCTGCATAATATTCTCCAGACAAGAAATCTAATAAAACGGGTAAGCACCCCAAGTTCAGTCTCCTTAGCACAGTACACTAGAGAACAGAAAGAGCATAATAACTCCTGCCTATGTCAAGGAGGTGGTGGGAGAGTGAAAAGAGACAAGTCAAGCGCAGTGTTTAAACACACCGCCCGGCGTACCACACAGTACACTAGAAATGAATAAAAAGACTCTTCCTATATGTGCAAACTGTAATCTACAATCTGTACTAATGGTCCCTAGAACTGATAAGAGAAAGGCAATTAAAACAAAAATGTCTGTACCTTTATGTAACATACACCAAACTCGGTATGCTTTAGCCATACCCACATAGTACACTAGAGAACCCTCTAACAGGTACCCCGCAATTAATGCAACGTCCGCGATTGAGGGGAACCACAGGCCCCCCAGCACTGTATCAGGTAATTACACTGCAAACTGCAAACTCTCTTAAACCTGTTCGCTTGGTGATCTCAGTCCATTTCCTAAGGACCGGCTGTTCAGGTCTGACAAACACATCACTTCAATGGACATGGGTTTCGTTATTCACAACAGGGAAGATTCCAAATCCACAAAAAAGAGGTGCAAACCTCCCTCAGTTTCAATAGAAGGAGGGCAGGTGTTTGGGACTCAGCCAAGTATAAATAGACTGTTTTACCTACAGCGTACTTGCAGGGCAGGATGTGCTTCAAACAAAGTTCCATGGCCAGGGACCCTGCTCAGACTGGGCTACAGCAGCCTTCGAAACCCGCACCCATTTGGGGTGAGGGCAAACACGGAAACGACAGTGCGTACTCTAGATTCTTGTAAAGCAGTCAATGCTCAGCTCTTCCTCAAGGAAAGTAACAGGCTCCAAAGACTCCTCCATTCCTAAGGCGTCTGGACTGGTGGTGGCGAGAAACACGTTATGCACGGGGGGGGGGGGGGGGGGGGGGCGGGAGGCAGCATGGAATTCTGAACAAAAGAAGCGGGTTACAAGAGTGAAAAGGCCCTTTGAAGATGTCAAGTTCTACACAAAATATAAAATACTGCACGCACCAAATATATTTCCTAACCAAGGGACTGAGGACATCTTGCAGGAGTCTAATAAATGACTCCTGCTGTTTACACCTTCATTAAGTAATAACTGAGCGGTTAGCTTTAAGCGGTGGATCTCAGATCTCAGTGCACCGGCACCTCAGTTGGAGGCCCGGCTACACGAAGCCTGTTCTTTCCATGTCCCGCCCCCACTCCCACCCTCAGAGTCCAAATCAGAAGACCGGACCCGGTGCGGTTTGGCCTTTGAATCGTGGACCACACTTTGGGAAACAAAGGTGTTGAGACCCCCAACTTGTGTCTGATTCCCTTGAGGCACAGTGAGCCCCGCTCTGTCCCACCATCACATGATGTGGTACTAAGCACCAGAAAAAAAGCCAAGCACTGGTTGCAATTGGGGTGAGATACAGAGGGGGACCTATGGCAGGTAGACAGGACATGAACAGAACGAAGAGTCCAACAGAGGGAAACACACACAGAAAGGACACAGTGAATTCAAACAAGAAACTAAACAACAAAAACAGTAACACCCAATTCACTCGTTTAATTTCTTATCAGTGCCGGATTTCCCAGTGATCCTGAATTTAGGGCAAACATACACACACAAAGTTAATTATTGTGGAATAAAAAAGATCAGAAGTCTTACCACGATAGTTAATTAAAATAATTAAAGTTTTTGATAATTTAAAAATCAGAACTCTTTCTTCCCCTCATCTTAGAGCTTACTTTGAAATTCATATGGGAGAGCACACCATCTTTTTAGGGCTTAGGGCCTCCTTTTCTCTTTATATGTGTGTATGAGAATCTGTCTGGCACATAAAGACTCAATGGCATAAAGACTCTAAATTTCTGAGCCCCTAAAATATTACATGTATCCTTGTTGAGCTTTAGGGATAAATGATACATGGCCCCTACCAATTTAGTAAGGGGCATATACATGCAAACAGATAATTATGTAACAGTATGGTATGTACGGTAATAAAACTTTTACAAGGATCAGGAAGGAGCAATATACTCTCTCGAGGTGGAAGCCCAGGCAGAGCTTACTGGAGGCGGCCAACCCTGAGGCGTGTCACCCAGTGGACACAGCGGGACAAGCGCAGGGTCATTGAGAGGCACGCCGGCTCAGTGAGTTCAGATCTGTACAGAGGAATGGCAAGTGCAGGCAGGAGATGATGGCAGAGCGGGCAGGGCAGGCACCCCTGTGAGTCCACATCCCTCCCTCCAAGCTGCTTAGCCTCAGAAGCCAAGGAAGGGAGACGGGAGAAAATCCACTGGGACACGGCTCTCCCCTGAAGAAATGACAGACATACCATGGCAAGAGCATCAACAAATCTCCCCTTCAGTTTTTTTCTTTTCTTCCCCTCCTTTTCTTTTTTGTTCAGCTCAAATTTTTGTTCATTCAGAACTACAGGTACAAAGATTCATAAAACGCAGCACTGGAAGACATTTGTCATCACATAGTCTAAAGTCAAACCCAGACAGAGCAAGTGTTTGGGGAACGAGCATTAACAACCAGTAAGGCCAGGCCAGACCCCACCATGGGTTCCCTGAGGAGCAACAAGTGACGGCTGGCTTTTCAATCAATCCCCACAGACCCTGGGGTCCTCAGCCCAAACCCCAGACAATCCCTGTTGGCCACAGAACTACAAGTAGAAGGGTCTCAGAAGCAGCCCACATGCCCCTTCTTCTCCCAGCAGGAATCACTGCCAGTCTACCTGCCTCTGCTCGTCGGCTTGAGTGCCAGGGTCTTATCACCTGGAGAAAATCTCTCCATGCTCCATCTGCACCCTGACTCAACCGTCCTAGAAGGCTATTTTCGTTCTGGAGCCCGCCGGCCTGCCCAGAAGTAAGCAATCACTGAGAAAGGTTCTTCTGGGATGGCAACCTCTTCTCTTCAGGACATTCTAGGGGATGGCACTGAGATCTGCCCTGACTCAAGATAAGATGAGAAAAGCTTAAAAATAAAATGTGATCGCAGCTTTGGGGGCACGTTTAATCCGTCTTAGTTTTTCTAGAGCTTCCCCCTTAAAGGTGGATGTACCCTGGGGCTCATAAGCCCAGAGCTGCATCCGTGGACACACACGGCAGCTGGGGACTGGCAGTGGCCAGCAGAGACTAAACCTTTGCATTTCCTTTGTTAAACATTCAATATATTTATTTTACACCAACTCCCGGTACGTCACTTTGAGGAACGACGGCGATAGTAACGGAAGAAATGACTGCAACGTCCTCGTCTACACTGGACACAACCTGCTAAGCATTTAGGAATTCTTAACAATCACAGTAGAAGAAGGCCAGGATGGGAACGAGAATGGCAGTATCACTCAGAGGAGACAGATCAGCCTGCATCTGAGGTGTCACTCTGGCACGACTGGCTGCATTACCGTGGACAAGTTACTTAACTTCCACGCTTGATTCTCATCTGTAAAATGGGGGACGATAAGAACAACAGAGTGGGGTAAACCGGTTACTACACTGGAAGTCAACAAGCAAACACTCAATACATGAAGTTCCTGCTCTGCCGGCCTCGCGTGGGCAATGGCCTCCTCACCCATTCAACTCCCACAGCCCCTGGCCCATCCGAACGCTGTGCTGGACCGATTCTAAATAAAGGGCATCGTTGAGGGAAGGGTAGACGCCAACAGAGAAGGTGCTCTATTCAATATGCGCTTTATGTTCGAGGAACTCTCAGAAGCCATCCAGGCTCCCCATGCCCCTTCTGCTCTCTCTGGACAGCGCTCAGTGCGTTACCTTTGAGCCTCATTTAGCTTTGCACCCTACACACACACCCCCCCACACACACACACCGTCCCCCCAGCTCCTGCACGCCCCGTCTGCATGCACCGCGCTGATTACAACGCCCTCCACCCTTGCTGGTTTTGATCTTAGAATGACGGCTGGCCATCTAACCCACAACCAGCAGCAAGTCACAGACTGCCTTGTGCTTTTATTCCTGCGCTCGCCTTTGCTCCGTAACTTGTTTATTCTGGTCCACCTCATTGCAGATGCCGTCTGTACCCCCCCTCCACACCCCCACTGCCCCTGCCATAGCATCGGGCACAGGGCTGAGCACCCAATAAATACCAAAGAAATACTGACTGACCTGCACAGCAGAGACAGAAATTAATCAGCAGCTTTTCTGTACCGCGTGATGGTAAAGGATCCCCAGCTACAGCTGTAAGAACAACAATCAAAATCCAAATACCTAAGGTCCATCTAGTCCCAGAAGGTTAATCCAGAAGCTCATTAAAGGTAGTGTGGACCTTGCCAAGTGTAATCCAGCCTGATCAACGTGCTCAATGGGCCACAGACGTACTAGGGACCAGAGTGGAGGAATTCCACAGCATCTAAGTGGCCGCAGAGCAGCGGGAAGGGCAAGGAGCTGCTTGCTAACCCCTATACTTACGCTCCCACATGATGGCCGGTGCCTCTGGTAAGAGGAACACATACACGTGTTATTTCAATTCTCTTTGGTGTTTAACACAAGCTTGAGGTTTCCTGCAAAAAAAAAAATGGTTTCTGCTGCCTTGCAGAGATCTATATGGAGAAGAAAAGTCCAAATGGCTATTCCACAGGTGAGCATTTTGCGGCCAGCTGTATCCTGTTATCCAAAGGAAACGGAACTATAAGCTGCCAGGAGGTCCAGACCCAGGAGAGTAAGACCATAAATTCAATAAATGCTGACACTCTTATCCCTGTGGTAATAAGAATAAAAGACTTTAAATTCACACACACAGCTGGCTTTTATGTAAATTAACTTCAGAGGGGGTTAAAATAGATATCCGGTAAAGAGATTGCCAAATTCAAGCCTTTATACTTCCTTCATCCTCCCCAACCTTTATCATCCATAAAAGCAAGCAGCACAATGGACTATGCCACTTATAAAACCATTTGGAAAGACTAAATATAAGCAAGCGGACCTTACTGAGCTGGATGGCCCGACCTGGACCAATCCCAGGGCCCAGAGTGGCTACTCCGGCTAGGAATTAGGCAGGGACACACAGTTTACCTTCCCGGACACATTACACTACAAAAGCACTATTGGATTATTCTCCTAAGTGGCAGGCAGAAGAGGTGTTACAAATAGATACTAGAAAAGTTTCAATGTTTTAAATGGCTAAAATGGTTATTTTGTCTCAGGGATTTTTTGAGACATTGTCTTCAATGAAAGAACAGAACTGTTTCTCAGCCTTTCACTATATAAGAAAGGAATCGCTCAGTAATCTCTCCTCCAAATAACACATAAACTGGTGCCCCAGGAACCTGAAAGTGCACTCATAACATCCACAGTAGAAGAAGGGGAAGTTCCTACACATTTTGAAAACAGAGCTATGTTTACAAGAGCTATGGCTTATTCTGCTTGGCTATTAATAAAGATAACTCACTTTCAATTCCGACATACTTCGCAAAACAAATGTAACAAGTGGTTGACAATATTAAAATAATGGGTAAGATTATACCTCAACGGAGTATAAAATCAACTACTAGGTTAAAAAAAAAAATTGTGTTCTGCAATTTCTCCTACATTGATCAATTCACTAAAAATGGTTTAAGAAAATGATTAAAAAGGCAACTTTGCATCAAATTAAAAAGTTACTGTCAATCTAAGTTTGGGTGGTATTACATTTGTTCTGTACTTAGAAATAACAGATACAAAAAGAAATTTTAGAGATTCCCTGAATTTCAAATTTTCTGAATTCTTCATAATGGGAAGAATTATGAGAAGGCCATCCATATGTTAAGAACTTATCAAACAATGTATGGATGGGAAATTAATTTCCCCACATGAACTAAGTTACAAAATAAAGTTGTCATAAAAATACAGACCTCGTTGATAGAAGGAGAACTGACTCCAGGTGGTGAGCACACAATGTGATTCATAGATGATGGATTACAGAATTGTACACCTGAAACCTATGTAACTTTACTAAAAATTGTCACTCCAATAAACTCGAATTTAAAAATAAACACAACACAGACCTGATGTTTAAAACATCTTAGCAGTTCTAGCTGTGTATGAGGAGATAAATGGCACTTGACAAAAACGTGTAACAATTATTGTTTCTAGTAAATGTGGAAACGGGCCACATTGCTATGCACATGAGACTCCAAATAATATCGCTAAGCTAGAGAAAGTCACGCATTTACTACACAGTAGATTTCCTCTAATATTACAACACTTCAAAACTCAAAAAATATACAGTACAGGTATTTCATATAATCAATATGCTATAGAACAGGGGTGTCCAAACTGCGGCCCACGGGCCAACTGCGGTCCTCAATCCATTGTTAATTGGCCCGCAGCAAATTCCAAAAATATATTTCGTTTACTTAAATAAACCAGGGGAGGCAATACGTACTTCACCTCGAGTGAGCGGCCCGGCTGTTTGTGTATTTTACCGCATACGGCCCTTGGTGAAAAACGTTGAAAACAGTTTGGACACCTTGCTATAGAACAACCCAAATGCTAAGAATTTGGTCACAATGAGCAGACCAAATTGGCTACTTTTGGTAGCCAATGGCTACTTTTCCTGGGACTCTTTACGATGAAAAAGGAATTTAAGGGGAAAAGACTGAAGATTTGGGGGCATACTATCCTAAAAGTAACACCTGCTTTGCAGGTCTTGTTTACTGGGGGTGAGGAGCTCCGTCTTCTGAGAGCCCAGGCCATCCAGAAAGCAACTCCATGTGGAAGGGGATGAGAAGACAGCAGGCAAACCAAAGGTACACGGAGTCATTCACTGCAACCAATACGTGTGCGCGCTCTCCGGAAACTGGACAGAACAGCGAACTACAAAGAGTCCCAATAAACTCTCCAGAGAGCTGAGATCTTGGCTTTCTGACTCTCCACATAAATTAAAGAGGCCCCACAGCAGGACTCCCCTCGCCCGCAAAGAGTGGGTCCAGCACTAGAATAGTCGCGGTTAGAAGGCGGCCAGATGCAGACTGATCTGAAGGACAGAACTTGCTCCAAAAATCAGAGACCGCCAACTGCCAAAGCGAAGAATCACACCTTGACCATCGCCTGTCAGCTGATGACTGGCCAGGCTGTTGTGGCCCCTGGAAGAGGCCGCGGGGGAGGAGAGAGCTGGAGCCCAAGCCCTTGCTAGCTATGAGGCCTTTCTCAGGAACTCGTCCTGAAACAGAGATAAAAATCACCTGCCTCTGAGAACTGATGTCGGTCAAATAAATCTGTAGGGCGCTACGGTGATGCAGTAGTGGTGGCGAGCGGATGTGCTAGAAGCGTTGTCTTCCCCTGACAGCAGCCCAGCAAACAGGCATGCCTGCCCTGGGACAGCCAATAAAAAAACAAAACAAAATAGCAATGCAAGACGGGAAACAAGCAGCAAACCGAAGCTTCACTCCTCACTCGCAGACACAGCAGAATCCTTAAGAGAACTCACTCAAATAACCAGCACTTTGGAAGTTTCAAGTCCAAACCTCAGTGATTCCAGTTCTCCCTCTAAGTGACTTGAATAAGATGAGAAGGTGTTTGCCACTCTCAGGGTTGGGCTCCGAACGGTTCTTTGTGGCTGGCTCTCCATCAGCAGGAAGTCGCAATGGTGAAAACCGCAAGCCACCCGCTCTCAGCCCCACCCATGAGGTGGAAGCTCATAGGTCAACTTGTTTGTTACTTTTAAAAATATATCATTCCTGATTCCCCCGTTCTTTCCCTCTGCTCCCCTGCCCAAATACTGGTACAACCAAACTAAAGACCACATTCTAAAATTCTCTCCAGAAGTACTGAAATAGAAAACTGCCCCACTGCCTGCTGTAGGGAAAAGCTAAGCAAAGCTGAAGGCTGACAGCTGACTGCTCGCTCTACCTCCCATTCCCTCACCCTGGGCTCCTTCCTCCCCAGCGTGGCATATGACATCTCTATGGAGAGACCCGGTCATTTTCTAGCTCATCTGTTTGCACAGAAATAGAGACACTGGAAATGTTCAGAGAACAGAATAAAAGGATTAGCCGCGAGCTCCAATTATACCAGCTGATCTCATCCTCTTGTTACAAGCTGCTTCCCGGTATCTGAAAGCCTTTTCTGAAACTCAACCAAGGGCATTTTTAAAACTATTCCCCTCTCCCTCACTCTTCCTCAAGCACACACTTTGGAAATATACCGGGTGGTAAACATACGCACTCACTGGCTTTCGGCGTTCGTGCTGTTCAAAAACCACACAACATACATGCAACAAATTCACTGACGAAGAAGCTGTAGCCTCGTCTCCCTCCTCAATAGGTGTTCTCATTAGTTCTCCAAAAAGTAAACAGCTCAATTCCACAGTTCTCACTCACATCTTATAGCGTACCTCCTACAAAGACAACTAACTGCCATCGTTGTCTTTGCTGGCACTTAAGAGAGCTTACTTAGTCCGTTCCAGGTACTTTGCGAATCCTCCCATTAATCCATTTTCCGAATGAAGAGATTCACACTTGAAATTACCTGTATACGGTCATACAGCCGGTAAATAAAATTTGAACCAAGATCTGACTCCAAAACTCATGTCTTAACCTCTAACTACGACATCACTGCTCTCCCGAGCTGAAGCCAGGCTCCCAGCCTCGGTTTCTTATATTGTGAATGGAAGGAGTTGGATTAGGTCATCACAGAAGCTCCTCCCACGTCTAACACATCATACTTCCACGCATAGAAACCCTGAGTACCTAAGGTATATAAACAAATCAGGCAGAGTGGTTCTGTCAGCTGGGGACTACACACAGTGAGGGTGAGAAGGAAGAGAAGTTCTTCTCATTCATTTAAATGGAAAATGCTTGACAGAAAAAGTAGCATCACACTAATGAAAAGACTGAAGGGAGAGGAGGAAGGCAGAGACGTACACTTGCTTAAAACTTCTCTGTATAATTCATCTGCTTCATCTCCCCCAATACTTACCAGTGTAGACTAACTTACAGCTGTGCCCCATTCTGCTTTTCCAAAGGAGCAGATCATGGCCTACGGGGGAAAAAGCCAACTGCGTAGTTACCCAACAAGTAAAGCAACTCCACAGACCAACATGTTCCTACCCAAATCCAAATGGAAATGTTTACGAGCCTGAGAATCAGCTGGAAATGGACTGACTCCCTTCTACACAAACAGAGGCTCACATCCGCTGGCTGAAATGTGCTGCCCAAAAAATTGAGTTGCTGTTACATAAGCAACAGGAACTTCTGAGAATGTTTTCCCCCTAAGTTCTACCAAAATCTGATAGAGAAAATAATCACGCTTCCAAACTAACACCCAAGCTTATTAGGGAGAGTGAATGGGGAGCCTTTCACATGAGAAGTGCAGTTAAGGGGAATGATGCTTCTATCAGCATCGTGTTAGATTCCAGAAACTCCGATAAGGAGCAGACTGTCCCATTGCTTCATGGCACACACGGAAAAGGAGGCTGGCTTTTCACACGGTGATGAGCCATCCTGAAGTCCGCTATAAAGCTGAAAAGAAAATAGCAAGACAAAGCAGTTACCAAGCAAGATGGCCAGACTACCGGCACATGTACCATAACCTTCCAGTATCCCAGGTCAGCAAGGAACAAATACAGAATGCTGCCACCATGGGACACCTCCGCCCCGCACAAGAGGAAAAAGAACACCGAGGTGGGTCATCTAAAAACTCAGACGTGGAGTTTCCAAGGAGACACTCTTCAGTTGTCAGTCAGCTCTGGGCTAACAGCTTCACCATTTACTGGCTGCACAATCTTGGGCAACCCAGTGGGGCCTCTGAAGTTTAGGCTGCTCCCTGCAAAGATGGATGAGTAAGAAACTACCAGGTTTTAATTCCCTCTGTGAAGTTCTTTCGTTAAAACAGAATTGCACGCAAAAGGTACAAAATTAGAAATGACCTAGAATAACTGGTTATGATGAGACCAAAAGGAAATCAAAGGAATAATTATGTGGAAGGCTTATTACTATATACAGATTTTTTTTTTAAAGCTTCAAAAACTCCTGAGAAGTAGGTATTATCTCTATTCTACAAAAAAAAAAAAAAAATGGACATCGGGGTTCAAAGGACTTGTGTAGGGACACCCTGCTCAAGAGTGCAGCGCTCTGTCTTTGTTCATCCTACACGACACGGCCTCCCCAAACCCGTAACTGGATTCCTAACCCCTCTGGAGGACACACAGTGTGGCACACATAGGATGGGCACAGGAAGAGAGGGGCTGGCAGGGGAGAGGCATGAATAGTGACGAGCAGGGAAGTCACTGGTCTGGTAAAGCCTGAGAGACGGGCACCGACCCCTCATGCCAGAGGTTAACCCTTCGGGGGCGGGGCCACAGGGGCTGTGCTGAAAGGGAAGGGACCATACTGGGGGAGGGCCAAAGTCAGCCAGAGCAAGAAGTGGGGAACAGGGGCGTGGGCAGTCATTTCATGAACAGGATAGCTTCAACAGTGGGTGTGAGCTGGGTGTGAGCACGCATTTCTACAAACGTTCAGGACAGAGTCACAGGACTCTGGTCACCGCGTTTCAGCCAAGGACATTAGGACCTTCCCTTCGCCGAGTGACCCCCAGACTGCCGCTGGCAACATCATCCAGGAGAGAAAAGCAAAGACCCAACAAAAGCCTCCCCAGAGGCGGGCTGCTGCCAAAGCTGACTCTGGTATCAACAGAACTCACTGCCTTTGAGGCAGCCAGTCCAGCTCCGATGCACCAGGCTCCTTTGTGTCCCTGCGCAGAAACAGGAAGAGGTTAGCAGGGAAGGAAAGCAAAGAGAAAGGCCAAGGGAACAGCAGCACACACAAAAAGCGCCAGTGTTCGCTGCAGACCTCCCAAAGAAACCAGTCCTGGCACGTTTTGCAAAACCACCATATTCTACCATTTGTGCAATTTGGTATTGGCTGAAACTTCATCTCCTATCTCGTAACACTGTGATCTGTAAGGCCCAGAAAGAAACACTACAGGGATGGAAATCAGTCAGGCTTGTTAAGACCAGACCTTTGGGGAAAAGTAGGACGGACAATCAAGCCTCCATTCTTCCCAGGCTCCATGCTCATCCTTTCCGTCCTTTCTCCTTCTAAACAATGTCAAACAATAATGATTTCCACATAATTCTTTCATTTAATTTAGGAAATGTTTATCCCTATTCCCTAAAAGAATTTTTTGTTCCATTCTCTCTCTTCTCTTTCTGGAACTTCATTACACGCAGATTATACACCTTTTTTAAATTGTCCCACAGGTCCCTAAGGTTCTGTTCACTGTTGTTTCCATCTCCTGTCTCTCTTCTTCAGATTAGATCATTCTCAGTGACCAAAAACTTCAGAGAATTTTTTCCCGTCATTTCTGTTAAGTGTATTGTGTAAAATGTTTACTTCAAATAATGTCTTTTTTCACATTTTTATTTCTGTGCCACGATTTCGGAGCTTTTCGTTACAAGTAGATCTCCTTGTACATAACTGAGTAAAGCAACAATAGCTGCTTTTATATCCTCATCTTCTACATCTAACATTTGAGTCATCTTGGGATCAATCTCTATTGATTAGACTATTCTTGAGAATGGGTCACATTTTCCTGTTTCTTCATATTTTGATTAATTTTAGATTGTATCCTAGAAATTGTGGTGACTCTGGATTGTTCCATTCCTCCAAAGAATCTTGATTTTTTTTGTTTTGTTTCAGCAGGTAGTTAACTGAACTCAGATGGCAAACTCCTCCCTGGGTCTAAGACGGCAGCTCTAATCTCCATTCAGTTTATGCATCAGGTTGGCTGCCCTATTCATGAACGGATCACTCAAATGTTCAGTCATGATTAATGGACAGTGAGATTATGGGTAATTTATATTTTTCTACTTGTAGTTCTAAAATTTTCAAGATGAGTTAAGTTCTACATATTTCGGAATTTCCATAATGAGCATATATTACTCAAAATCAGGATCAAGAGGATACTTACAAGTCAGTTTTTTTTTTTTTTCAGCTGCTTAAGGCAAATAGACGCCTCACCCCTTGAAAGGACCTACGTCTATCTGACAAACTTTCAAATCTCTTTTCATGACACTTGGGCTGTGTGAAGACAGACATCGTAAATACAAGCCGAAAATAAAGGCAAATCATTTTGTCTGTTACCACACACCTGATGTCTGCGGAAACAGCTGTGTCCAAGGAGAGCGTGACATACAGATCACGGCAAGGAGACACGAGCCACAGCTAGACACCACGGCATTGACACAGATAATCGCCGCCGACTTCTCCGGGGGCTCCGCCTCTGCACATCGATGAACAGATTCAGCCCACTGCTTCCCCAAAGGATGGGAGGTCCACTTTTCTAGAAAAAGTCTTAGTGGCTTGCCCACCCTAATTTAAAAAAAAAAAAATTTGCCTGTCAAGGCTGCAGGTGTGTTTTCTTCCATTCCAAAGCCTCCAAAGCAGCTGGCACAGCACCACAGCCCAGTGGGGCCGCAACAGCAGTAAGAAAACTCACTCATTTTCGAGATCAGAAAGACCTAGATTAGAATTCTGGGTGTGCCTCCTACCATTTGAGTTACTTTTAAAGACTGATTTAAAAATGCAGATATAGAATAGATTATTTTTATGCATTCTGGAGCAATTCATTTAACCTCTCTAAGCTTCGGATGCCTGGTCAGTAGAAAGCAGATGATGACTTTCTTACAACACTGTTGGGAGGACGAAGCAGAAAACGGAAGCAGAACGCCTAGCTGTCGGTGCCTGGCACGCCGCAGAAAGTAAATTACAGTCTGTGCTGTTCAGCATTGAAAGGACTGAGGAATACCTACTCAGATCCAGAACCTCGTGGAACTTCCATGGAAGGTCTACGAACTCAACAAAAGCTCACAGCCAATAACTGTACCTGAGGGAGGAGAAGGCTGCCACCCTGAGCCCTAAGGAAAGAGGACGTGCGGGAAGTGAGTTTCCTATACAGTCTGAGACAAGACAGGCCTTGTTACCTGGATGCTGATGAAAGAGGAGTGGTCAAGATCCATCTTCATCTCTAACACTTCATTAGCAGTCATCTCCAACCCAAAGTAGAAAGGCCTGTTTAACTAAAATGTTCAGTGTATATATTCGAGTGACTGAACAATTCAACACTTCTGAGTTTGCTTACAAGGACGAACCTATCATAGTTTAGAGTGGAACGTCAGAAAGCGTATGATTCTTTACTCCAAAAATGACCTGAAGTTTGGAAAAATGCCGTGGACTCCACAAAGGGCTTTTCTATTTCTCTATGTTCGAGGCAAGACAAATACGGACGATGTAAGACCTACTGCTCAGGGTGGTGGTGTGTGTACAAAGGGAAGTTCATCAAAACCTGCTTTATCCATTTTTATGTCCTTCTTATCTACCAATGAGAATGCGCTTCAGGGAACATGATACAGAATACATAACAGCAAAGCAAAAATTAACAAGACATGGAGAAACTGTCAGGGTGTGACGTAAAGGAGTTTGTCCCAGGCCAGATAGATACTTCCTGAATCCTGGAAGATTATGCAAGAATAAAAGATGGAAAAATAGTTTGCAGTAAGAAAGTAGATTCTATAAACTGTAATCTACTGAGTTTTATCTGAATATCAGACATAAATTGTTAAAAAGATGGTTTCTGAGCCTTAAAAAGGGAAGCAGTAATCTGAGAATCCAGCATAGAGTAACGAATAAGACACACCACAGTTCCTTTTTTTTCTTAGTAACTTTTTTTCATCCAAGGGATTGACTGTGTCTGAATGCCAACAAAACAGCTGCCCAAATCTTCCAGAATATTGCTGTAAACACAGGGAACAAATCTAGTTAAGAGGACACGATGGCCTCAGATACCCGACTGAAATTTAAATTTTAGTCTGACTACGATTCTCCCTCCTCCCGCACATGTTTTTGTCTCTGCTTCTAAAGCCACAGAATGTGCTTTTAGAGGTTCAAGCATGTGGCCTTTCTAGGAATCTAAGGAAGCACGACAGGAGCAGAACAGGCCCCCAGTCCCACTTTTGCCATCTCCAACCGGATCATGATTTCAACAACAAAGCACGAGTAAATAACTGAAGCACAGCAACAAGAAACGAGGTTTCTGTCACAGGCAAATGTGACTCTTCCCCAGCCCACCTCTGCCCAACTCTGATGAACACTTTTTACCAAGGCCTTGAAAACCTAATGACAAAGTGATTACATAAACAGACGAGCTGCGATTCATATTGGAAGTCAGACTGAAGAGCCCCAAACCCTGAACGGCTGAAAGGACATACCAAGGATGTACAGGAGAGACCAAATGTACCGAGGTGAAATGGAGTGACACAAATGGATCCAGCACGTGTACATCACGACGCCCACGTGAACAGAGAGAAGACAGAAGAAACCTATTTCACTGGCATATATAGGAAGAAACCTGTAATTAGGGTAACCAATAATCTCTCCTCTGTTAGTAAGAGGAATTAAGGTTCTCGGGTCAAACAAGGGGGCAATCTGACTCAATTTCTTGCTAGCTGTCAAGAGGCCAAGTGAAAAAAGTCAACTGAGCTTCAGAGAGCTAAGTTATTCAAGATAAAATAGTTACTAACTGCTGGATCAAGATGATGGCTCTGGGGTGCATGGTTTCTTTTGGGGTTAATGAAAATGTTGTAAGATCACTGTGGTGACTCTTACACAACTCTGTGAATATACTAAAAGTCACTGAATTCTACACTTTAAGCGGGTAACTTATGTGGTATACGAACTATATCTCAATAAAGCCATTTAAAAGAGTTCAAGAATCAAACCCAGGTCCATACCCTTTCCATTTTATTGAACAGCTCTTATTTAAAAAACAAAAACTATTATTTTAAAAAGCAAGCCAGAGGTTCTGTCATTTTCTGACTACACAACCTTTCTTTCTTTTTGTTGGGGGGGAGGGGCTTACCCCATTCCTCATTCCTTCCTTAAAGTTCAGAAAGCAGGATAAAGAACATTAAATCCTGTCAAGTAGCACCGCAAAACCCAAACGACGTCACGGAAACTCGGGCCCAAGTCTGCCCACAGTGTTTGATTTGGCACTGACTTTGCTCCAACACAACACGGGAATCTCGTTTACCTGACTTGCATTTCCAAGGGGATGCCCAACTCGCCAGGTCCACAGGAACATTACACCACACTCCCAACACTAGGGCAACGGAAGACCCGCCATCAGACGTCATTAGCCTACGCTATTCCCCACCTGCAGTCTCTCTTTATTACAGAATGACTACTTCTATCCAATTCATACAATAACTGTGTACCTTACACCTCTTCCCATGCTACTTCTGTGACCTCTAATTACCCCAGGCTTACACGTTCATTTAACGTATAGTCACAGAGCTCCTCCCACGGAATAGGAGAAATACCAGGTATTGTGGAGAGAATGCTAAGTCCTTTGAAGGTTTGTGCTCTGAGGATTTGGAGTCTAGTGAGACCAAAAAAAATCACATAATCACACAAATAAATAGAAAAGTGCAACAATACTACCAAGGTGAGGTATACGGCATTATGAAAATAAATAACAGATTTCATCTGTTTGGGGAAGTCGAGGGTGAGCTTCCCTGAGGAAGTGAATGTTTGGGCTGAGAGCTGAGAAAAAAGTAACCACAGTCAAAGAGAAGAATCTTTCAGGTACCAAGACCCTGCAAAAGAGACCAGGTGAATTTGAAGGATTAAAAGAAAACAACGTGGCAGAAGCACAGAGAACAGAGGGAACCGTGTGGAGTGAGGCCGGGCGAGCGCAGGGGCCACTGAGGGACTCCAGGACCCGGCAACGATTTTGGTCAGGGTTTTAAAAGTAAGGGTCACGATTAGCTTTATACTTTAAAAGGATCGCTTTTTAAATATGATGGACAATAGAGGGAAAGAAGGCAAGAAGTGGACACAGGGATTCCATCTAGAAAAAACGTTGTGGCAATAATTCAAGGAAGGGGAAAATAGCTAGGGTTTGGGTGAGAGTAGTGATGGAAAGAAAAAGAAAGGGATAGACAACCGATATTAAGGATATTGAACTCAACAAGGTTTGTTGATAAATGTGATAAATATAGAGAGTAAGTATCAAGGGTGAGTTGTAGATTTCTGCCTTGCGTGGTGCACACTGACTATGGCAAAGAGAATTGTGAATTCCTGCGTGCCTGACTTCTTCTCCAACAAGACTTTCGGTTCCATTATAGTCACACAGTGGCTCTCGAAATACTAATGAATGCATCAGTGGTACATACTAACCAGGACTCCATCTAAATGATCCCCCTTTCAGTCCATTTTCTGAAAAATTCTAGCTGAGCAACAGAAAACAGTTGTCACGAAAACTACTCTAAAACTTAGCTAAAAGTGACTATCACGTGTTCCAGTATAGAAGGAACACCTCAAAAACGTCCATACCAAAATACTATTACATGCTGGATTTCTGCTTCCCACACCGTCTCTCTTTCCCCAAACCGTCTTCTTTCTTGCACTAAATAATCAATGTATTATGACATTCTTCAATAACAATGCTAACACACCAATTATTTTCCTTTGGTGTTTAAATGTCCTTCTTTGTTTTCTACAGTTATTGCTAGGGTAAATTTATCTTTCGAGACTCGTTTCTAGAAATGATCGTCTCAAACCTAAAAGGAAATGTTGATAATGTATTTCCAGTCCCTTTATCTTACAGAAAACGACGACGAGTCCCTAAGAAGTAACTTGCTCAGTGGTAGAACTACCCCACCTCCCCACCACTGCCAAGCAAAGATTTTCCAACATAAAGTATCACTTTAACTTATCTGACCCTTTCTGAAAATGTCTAACGATTACAACCACTGGCTGGAGGATTGGGAATAAAAGGTTCACTGAACTGCAGCTCGTCTTCAAGCCTCACAACGCCCGGGTGGAGGACTGACAGCAGGTTTGTCAGACAAGCAGAATGAGGGAGAATGAGAAGAAAGCAAACAGTTCAAACCAATTATTGCTAATGGCTCCACTTCCTACCTCAGCTACAACCAAGGGTGGGCAACGCTGTTCCATCACCCCCAGAGCCTTCATCTAATTAAGGAAAAAGGAGAGGAGAGGCTCAAATCCACTTTTCTGCCCAGGAGTTTTGAAGTTACTGGTAGCAAAGGGAACGACTGGGGGAGAGTAAGTTTTAACTATGAATTACTAGTCTCTGAATTAGATACTACCAAATTACTATCTGGACCATTTAGAATGGATATCAGAGTATAGATTAACAAGAGCTAATAACTACAGCTGGGGTTTAGGCCATATCAGGGTATCCTCTATTACAAGGATTCTCCACTAAGGAATTACTGAGTCCTCGCAATCTCTCTGCTTTACGCCGGAGGCAATGGAGCAGAGGCATTGAACACACGGCCCAAGGTCCCACAGCTAAGGAAGTGACAGCCAGTAAGGAGCAGGGAAAGGTTCAGTACCCAGGCATCCTGGCCCTAGAATCCGTGCTCTTCACCACCACTGTCTTCACCTGACAGGCAGGACTGCCTGTCACAGTACGTGTATGTAGTGAAACCCAAATATTTATGCTGTCAACTATTTATACAATGTTAACTAATGTGAGGATTTTAAATTAAATTCTCTTCACCAGAGCCCAGAGCTTTAGGACAAGAAAACAGACTTAAATGCTATTTCAGGACACAGAATATTGTAAATGATGATTAGGAAGGGCTGGGCAAAGTGGGGGCGAAGAAAGGGCAGGTCTGCCTGGCCCCACCACCTAGACAACTTACCTCTGGATAAGCCCTCACACCCCACACGTGTTGTTTCCGCCCGTTTCCTTACTGCCACTATCACGTACTCGTACAAGCGGATTGCTGACGCTGGCTCTAGCTCCAGGTCTTTCCTAAGCTCCATACATACCTCGCTGCCAACTATTCCCCTGGATGTCCTACACAACCCCACCCCCTGACTCCCCTTCATTCTCAGGAGTGGTCTCACTTCAAGCTCTCATGCAACCGTTTCCTTCTCCTTAACCTCTTACGTCGTGTCTCAACAAAACCTGCTGCTTTTCCTCAACAGTGTCCCGACGGCCCAAGCCCCCACCCTCCTCCTGGGACGCCAGCTCCCTGCCACTGAGCAAAATCTCTCCTCCCCATTATCACAAGGCTGAGCCCCCCACAATATGGATATGATCTGTGTCAATTCTCTGATCAAATTCTTTCAAGGACCTCTTGCTTTCCACAGTAAGGCCAAACTCCCTAGCCCCAAGTTACTGCTCTGTGTATTTCCTGCTGCCGTCACAACTCAGGTAATACCAGGCTGTGCACCAATCATGGTGCTTCTACAACCAAGTCCAAATAACCAGAAGGAAAACATCAGCTACAGAGACATTACCACAGACAAATGATTAATTGTTGGCTTTCTCCATTCCTGCCTTACTTTCATTAATTGGTTGGATTTCGTTGATCTAATTACGGATTGACCTTTATTCACAGCTGATTTCTTTCTCCCCAAGTCAGCCTATAAGTAAGTACTATAATAAAGGTAAATCGCAGTACTGTGGGGACACAGAGAAAGCTGTAATTAAATGAATTTTCTTCAGAGCACACTGCTTACCTAAAATACTTCAGTAATATGACAAGCAGGTAAGAAAACAGAATTAAATGCTATTTCAGGACACAGAATATCCTAAATAACTAATTTCTTGCATCGATGATCACTGAAAAGCCTCCGATGTGTCAGTTTGCTTTTCTGTCTTCAACATCAGAACACAGCGATCTGTTTTCTCTAGGTTGACGCTCACTGACGGCAGCACAGCCTAGAGCTCTCACCGTGAGCTCTTCCAGGGTCAAGTGCCAAGTGGATCACCCTTTTCCTGGTGGCCTCGGGGCCTCAGAGGTGAGGCCCACAAACGGTGCTAACTGAATATTCCTTTAAATTATCTAACATCTTTTAAAAATACAACTAACCCTGAGGCGGTTCATTCCAAAGAACTGTCTGATCAGATAATGCCCCAGAACTTACCGAGATCAGAGGATAAGGGAGTTTTGACTGAGGAAGCAATTGGAGGATGAGGGCAAAGAAGAGTTCTTTTCAAATCTTACAGCTTTAAGACATTAAATAGAAAAACAATACGCAGGACCTGTGCAAAGTCTCTCTACCTTCATTTCCCCCACTGTAACAGTTTTCAGAACAGCTGTGATCACTGTACCACATGAAGAGTTAACTTCTTCTGTGGTAAGCGAATACCCCAGGGCCAAGTGGCTGGGAGAGAAAGCCTCCAGGAAGTAGGAGGTCCAAAGTGGAAAGGAGGCCAAAACCCACTCACCAGGAAGTGCTGCTGGAATCCTGGTGTTAACCTAACTACATTTTAACTCAATTGTAATCCCTTCCCCACAAAGCCTATGCGGTCTACTGAAAGAGATTAAAATTGATTTTGTAGTCACTTCTAGACATCAGAAAAGGATTGTTTTGTTTGTTAGTATTTCACTCAACCACTACTAACAGCTTTTCTTTCCAGTTTTTTTCTGAACAAGTGAAAAGCAAAAATAACAATCAATGCAAAGTAAACATTTTACTCTATAAACAATTCTTACTCCCATGTGGATTTCTTCTGCAACCAAGTCAAAAGTTCACTAGAATAAGAGAGAGGAAAATAATTCCTCTCTTATTTCCTTTAGGATTTCTTTTCCACACTTCCTAACGTTTAGGATTCTTCATCCTGATTCACCGATCCAAATATGTTAAGCTGATCATTGGAACCTGTGACCTTTGGTTGTTTTCTGTTTCGTTTGTTTGTTTGTTTTAATGCGCCTGGTTAGCAGGGAAAAGCTCCATTCTAGCCTGAGTTCTAATCGTCAGCCCCAACAAAACAATTGCCAGAAATAAATACAATTGATATAACGAGTAGCTAGCTTAAATCACTGCACAAAGTAGTTTAGTGATTAACAGAGTGGGTTAGGTTAATATAAAGAACTCTTTTTTTTTCTTAACTGTCCAGAGTCCAAACACCCACCTCCCTTTGCATTCATTACACTCCCAAGCCTTAGCCTGAATCACTAAGAAACAAATTTCTGCTGGGAAATGTCAATGAGGGTGGGAAAAAAATCGGGATTACTGGACAAACGTTTCATCCACCTTTCTGTTCCCAGGCAGAATACTATGGCAACTACATAAGCAACAGATTAGAATAAGTTATGCTACTTGATAAAGTGAGGGTGTCAGTGGGAGGTTCGGGCTGTCAAGAGGCCCCCACCCCCCACTGTCAAAACCATCTCCTAAAGGAAGGAGGAAGAACTAAGCACCAGAATCACAAATATCCTACACACACACACACACACACATTTTGTTTACATAAAAAGGAGAGTACAATTGATGCTTCTTACCTATTAACTCAATGCAAACAGTTTGATGATTTGAGATTTAAGGTTCCTTATAAGAAGACAGAGGTTTCTAAATACTGGTCCCAATGGCAGATACCTCTGCCCGTATCACCAGAACCTTATTTTATGGCTCCACTAACACAAAAAATTAGGAATATTGACACACCGTGAAAGGATCTTTGCTGAGTGCTAGTCCATTTTATGGAGGAAGAACCTAAATGGCCTGCCTGGTTATCCACAGCTAATTATTAAATGCTTAAAAAATTAAAATCCAATTGAAGGAATTTTCATTGTCAAAAATCCCAGCTCTCTTCTTATCTTTCTATTCCGCTAACAAATACCAAAGTTAAAACTAAGGCTCTCAAAGTTGAAAGCACAGCACAGAAAGGAGAAGAGAAACAAACCTTAATTTGAGCAAGACATAAGGGGATCTTGGAACTTCCAATTTTGAGAGAGAATAAAAGGGAGGCCACATGAGCCAGAAAAGAAAGAAAAGGAGAACTTGATCCTTTCTTCTTTTTAAAGCCTTTCAAATCATGAAAGTAAACACAGGTTAAGGATTTTAACTGAAAGATGCTTAAATTTCCCCCCCGATTTTCAGATCTATCACACACTCGCTGAGTGACACTGGACAAATTATTTGGGGAAGACAGAGAGAGGGGATACATTTTTAATACTATTTAAGTATCATTTTAATACTTCATAAAGCTTTGTGAAGTACAAGGCTGGCTTATAATAAATGCTCATCAAATATTAGCACCTAACTTTTTCCCTTCCTATGAGAAATGCAAGAAAACAGGCGTGAATCCATCACTAGATCCAAATATTGTTCCAAGGAACTACGCTGTCCAGAGTCCATACACAAAATTTAAAAGGTATTGCTGTGTCAAAGTCGGGATGGCAGTGATGAGGGAACAAAGGTTTTCCTTCATACTTCGTTAATTTCCAAAAGTTTCTATAATAAACATGTTTTGCTTTTATGGTTAGAAGTAACTGTTTGGAAAAAGAAAATGTTTTAAGAAGGGTTTCATCATTCTCATGTAGGAACTATTTTTACCAAATGTTCAAGTTAGCTTACACTATCCTAGACTTATCTGACCCGAACTGTGTGTTAAAATAAAATTTCATAATCACCGTCAGAGGGAGAAGATAACACAGCAACTTCTTAACTAAAACCAAGCTGCTTAAAACTCTACTCATTGTTTACTAAGACTCTGTGGACACCATTTTAACAGAATCGGAATCAAGCAACACAAACTCTGGTAACAAGACTTACTTACAATAAGGCCACGACCCAAGAGAAACCCCCTCCTTCTCTCCTCCTCCAACTCAATCAGAAAATAAAGCCTTCTGCTCATTAGTACATCCAAGACCGAGCAGTAAGATCTTCAAGGAAAAGCACCTTTAAGAGTCTTTTCAACAAAGGGCAGTGGAACAAGTGGGATACCCACATGCAAAAATAAATAAATGCTTAGCTCACACCGCTCCCAAAAATTCACCCCAAAATGGATTCAAGACGTAAATATAAGAGCTAAAACTTTCAGGAGAAAATCTTTGCGATCTTGGCTAAAGATCTGTTCGATGTGACATCAAAAGTATGATCCACAAAAGAAAATATGATAAACTAGACTTCATCGAAATTAAAAACTCTTCCTCTTCCAAAGACACCATGAAGGCAATGAAAAGACAAGCCAGAGATGAGGAGAAAATGTGTGCAAATCAAGTATTTGATAAAAGATTTGTATCCAGAATACATAGAGAATATATGGCTCTTATAACTGCTATAGCAGCTCCCTCTGTGACAGCCAGCTGCGTTGTTTACATTACTTTTTTTTTTTCAATTTTCCACCACAGTAAGTCCTCCCCAGACTTGTTCCTGGTTTTTGAATGGCCATCATTGCTTTGCTAGAGGCTAGGAAAAGAGATAACTAAGCTTCTTTAAATTGTCTACACGAAGAGAGTAATTAGGTGGCTCTGAGAAAGGAGTTTCCCTAGGAAGAGAAAAGCGTGTGAGCGCATGCGTGCACCACCACCCAGCTGACCGACTGCTCAGAATCTCCCCTCCCTTTGGTACCTGACTGACCTCAAGGTAAGTGAAAGTTGGTTAATTAAAGAAAAGGTTTACCTGTGAAATACTAAACAGAACAATTTCTCCCTCTGAGTACAAAGCTCTTTTACCTGTACGACAACTGCCTGTTGAAGACTGTATGTCAGCACTCTCTTCAGGGTCAAAGCCGGGTCCCTCCTGGGTAGTAGGATCCATGAGTTTATACCAGCGCCAGCAACAATAGCAGCAGCATTTCAGAGAACACGAATAAATTCCAGAAAAACAGAAATTGTATTTGAGCAAGTTTCACCTACAAAACACAAGTAAGCCCAACAATACCTACGGCGCTAAAGCTGTATAAACAAGGTGGCAGGTAACCTATACGCTGAGAACCAGCTAGTCGTGGTCCAAACAAAAGGCCACAGGGAGGAGATGACCGAGGTGTTTGCTTTGATGAGAAGGGCAGAGAGAGACCTCAGGACTGGTTCTTCTGGAAGCACAAACTGGTTCAGCCGAAGTCATTGCTAAATACATAAAGGATGGGCAGAGAACACTGTACACATGGGCAGCTTTGCTGGGTGTTCTTTTCCTTTCACAGGGAATTTCCAAATGCTTGCTCAACCAACCAGTGACAACCTGGTTTTAACGAAACCACCCAGACCTGGTCTAACACAAACATTCAGGTGGTTAGGAAGTTTAGTTAATAATACAAAGGGTTGATCGAGAAGTCCCAGAATCAGGTTCAGACCAAAACAAAGGCCAAGGAGCTTAAGAGCTGACCACCTAGTAGGCATTTCTAAGAGAGGTACAATCTCACTGCATTTTCCACTATAAATCAGAAAAGGGTAGGAAAACAAAAGTGCCCACTGCTGACCAAGACGTGACAAAACAAATACACATGGAATACTCACATATTCAGATCATAAGCATAAAACATAAAGTGGTGATAAGTATTTTCGATAAAATTAAACAAATTTAACAATATGCATTAAAGAAACTTGAAAATGTTCAAACTTTAAAAAAAATAATTTTACTTTATCGTAAGGAAATAATGAGGGGAAAATTTGTTTTGACCAAAAAATTAAATGTCTACTAATAGAGAATTAAATTTGATAGCTCCCAACAACAGAATTATGCTATCCCTTAAAATAACATTCAGAAACTATACAACATGAGAACACATTATTAAATGGAAAAAAATCTCAGAAAATAGTATATACCATAAATCTGATCTTAACTATGTATTTCTTAAACCAAAATGTCTACTATCTCTAGGTAATGGGATTACTTGCTCTCATGTATTTGCCAAATTTTATTTACCACATATAATTGGACGGTAGCAAGGGGAGGAGATTAATTCCACCCCCACCACCTTATGGAAATATGATAGCAAATGCTTTCAACCGTAAGAAACAAAACTGTCCAAAATCTGCCCAGAGACTCTCTCGATAGATTTCTGCTCTTTTAGAGTAACATGATTCTAAATAACAGAGATCAGACTGTGGCAACATTGGCAGGATCACAGATCATTTTTATTACTTTCTAATAGCGTAATCAAGTCCACTTTTGCAAAGGAAAGTGAGTGAAAATGTAGTTGTATAATGAGGCTTATATTCACCTAGGTCTTTTTTAGATAACGAAGTTTTTCCTGGTTTCTATATTGAAGTGAACTCTTAACAGGATCCTTCTAAACCTAGAACTTTTCCAGAATAGCAAAGACATCAACCGTAATCTCTGTATCAAGCAAACTGCTACTGAATGATGCCATGAGAAGGAATTCAACAGAAATCTCTCACATTTTACAAACCACTTCTACATCAAAAATATTCCCGCAATCGTCAAACTCAACCAAAAATTTTTTTAAGACTGGCAGAGGCATGAACAGAGCGCAAGGAGTTAGAAAAATAATGGCAGGGGGAAAGATAATCCAAAATAAATATGTGTTAGCTTGCATTTTCCCCCCTCACTAAAGGAAAAATGTATTTTCATAGCAGATAAAAAGTGGGTAATATTTTGCAGCCAAAATAAACTATAAAGTTAGGCTAAGCTAGGAATGAGGTTAGAATGAGTTGAGACAGCTAAAAGAGAAAGCTGTTTTCTATTGTTCTTAGACTAAAGTACATATTTTAATGAAAAGGAAGAAGAAAGAACTAATCTGGTATGTAACATTCAACAGTCAAAAACACAGAATCCCAGAAATAGAATCGGAAAGAGCCCCTCATCTAAACTGTCCCCCAATGACATTCAGAAGTCATTAGCAAAAAAGTATTTCTTTCGATTGAAGAACTTTTGGATTTTTTTCAAGTGCTCAGCTATTATTTCAGTCACTGTTATGATCAGATGATGACAAAGGATCATGGAATCTTCTATCTGGAAAAACTCTTAAATCGTCTGCTCCAGTTCATACGCTGAATCAGATACAACCCAAGAATGTCATTCTTGCTGTACTGTAAAAATGCAACACAAATTTAGTACAAAAGAACTGAAGATGCGGGTGACATCGTGCTGTGTCACTTTTCGGTTGGGGAAAGGTTATGAATATACATGACACTCTACAGAAAAGTCACCCACCCAAAAGTTGCCAATCATCTGCCTTTCTACTTCACTCCTTTTCCCTCTCTCTGACCTGATCACAATATATAAAAGTATGCTACTCCTTAAGCAGTTTTAAATAGTCTATGTTCATAATTTTAAAAATGGAAATTGAAACAGATAATCACTAACTAAATCATTTATCCAGGATATCCTACAAGGAAATTTTGCACAGTTCAGAGGACCTTAGTAAAAAAGTAGATGGTTTCCCACCCCGACCTTACACAGCAAGATAGGTTTCCTTGATGGGTTTTGTTCGAAAACTTAGGATGTGTTTAAACATTACAGAGAAGACTAAACAAAACAGAGTTTGGTTAAATAAATGTAATTTCTTAGAGTAATTTTTAAAGCATCTATTTCGTACACCAAACCCCAGATCTGTACAATTACACCAATCCTCCCTTCTGATCAATAACTGAGACTTGACAGCTCTTTCACCTGCATCCCTCCAACCAACACAAACACACAAGCGCATGCACAACTCCATCTCATATTTTTCAAGTTACATCTATCCTAAGGTGAGTCTGGCAAGAGAATGGGGTAATCAATTTCTTACTACCTACCTCACTTTCGTATCACCTACAAGCAAGAATATTTTGAATCATAAACTACTTTAAGATGTTTACAGAAACATTGCAGAACTTAAGACTGTTTATATCCCCAAAGTATATTTATGTTACTTACAGGCTGGACGTAGCAGACCTTAGGAATACCAACGCAAGTCTGCGTTAACACTGAAGGACAAACTGACCAGCACCTCGTCACGGGACCATCTGCACCTCGGAGCTCTGCTCTAATTATCGAAGCTCTAAACTTAATACGACTGTGATCTTCCTGTTGGCTCACAATAGGAAGGCAACACTTGAAGCTGACCATGTGCAAGATACCCTGCGAGGAACTTAACATTGTCTTACTTCGTCCTCACGTTCTCTTTTGAGGAAGGTGCTAGTACTGCCTGTGTTTTACAGGTGAGGAAACGGTGGGAAGGTGATTTGCTGGGGTCACAGAGCTGACAGAGCTAAGGTATGAGTGTGAAGGGTCCAGCTCGCAGCCTAAGTAAGCTCTTCTTCACTGTACTGGCATAACCAGAGGTATTTTAGATTTTCCAGATACTCCTGGTTCCTGAATTGATAACAAACACACTTCTGAACAATGTTACTGTGCTAGGCTGAGCATGAGTCCCTTCACCATCAGTATGAACGGCTGGGAAGTAACACGTTCAGGGTTATTCCAATGCCCGGAATCACAGCCCCCAGTGATTATAAAAAACGCTAAGTCGTCACTGACTATGACCTTTACCTGTCAGTGTCACCGGGAGAACCCATTTGAAGAAGTACAGGTGTTTACCAATATGAGAAGGAAGAGAAAACTGATGGTGAGTATCTGGCCTAGTCCAGATGCAGTTCAAGTAAAGGTGGTGAAGGCGGATGTGGATTTGTATATGGGCCGTTTAATTTGTTAGCTCTATGACCTAAGGCAAGTATTTACACCCTCAAAAGCTCCCTTTTCTCATAGGCAAGATATGGTAACAATAGTCCCACTCACATAGGTATTATTATGAATATTACACTAATAGTGTAAAGCCATCAAGCATAATGCCTGGTATACAGTAAGCGTTCAAATGCCAGTTATTATGTGCAGTGACTAGAATAGGAGTAAAGAAGGCTAGACAAACAGTAACTGCCTGGCATGTAAAAACAGGATGAAATGCAGAAACACTACATAGACCCACAGCATCGCTTCAAGCACAAGAGCAGGAATGACTAAGAACTTCAAGACAACAAAACTACAGTCACAAATCAAACGGGCTGGTCCAGGGACATACAACAACTCAAAGCTTTTAAGAAACAAATCCATCAATAGCCACTAACACATAAATCACTCATCTGCCCTAATGGGAGGGATTCTGAGTCACACATCTTTCTCTCTCTCTCTCTCTCTCTCTCTCTCTCTCTGTCTCTGTCTCTCTCTCCAATTGAGGGAAAGTGTCAGCATATTTCTATACAGAGAAAAGAGTTTACAACTTCAACTAATTTCAAACTGCTTGGGAAAGATAATTTAGTGACAAATATTAATGAACTAAGGAAATGTTTATACTTTATAGACAATACCTTGAAACTAGGAGCCAATAAAACATTGCCAAGAAGAGACTCGATGTGCCCTGCCACAATGATGAAAACATGTAATTAGCACACACGGTGAACAATCGTGCCCTTAAGGATAGGCTTTACCCCAGTCTGCCTCCAAAATACAAATTTTAATTAATCGAGTCCAAAATAATGAGATTTCACAGAATGATCATGCTTTGCTATTTATTAAACACACAAATTTTCCCAAAACGTGTACATATAAATGAAGTCTACTTTACTAGGTTCTATAATGAACTCCAAGGCAGACTGAACTTACTTGCACATTAGAAATTCTGAAGTCAATCACCGATTACCTTCACGGATCTAACTAGACAAAAGGCCTCCCATCCCAGCTGGACTATTCCCACTTCAGAGTAAAGCTCAGGAGAAAGTTGAGGGAAAATGCAAAGGTTCACTCAGAAGATGGGAACAAACCTGTTTCTGAAAAGAAAACAAAAGATTCTCCTTGAAGGCAAAAATCACGGTGTGTATGTATCAGAATCCCCGATTCCTGCCCGACCCCAGATGTCGTGAATTAAAACCTCCCCAGGATCCTCCGATCCCGAGCTAGGGTTGAGAACCACAGCCTCTTGTAATATCTATATAAATTGGTGCTCCCTTCCCCTTCTCAACAGTGGTTTGGTTGGTTGGTTGGCTGGAAAATCAATGGCCTATGGCACTTATCAAAATGCCAATTGTGCACACGTTAGCTCCCAAACTAAATCCTAAATTTCCTGAGGGCCCGAAGGGAGATTACTATTTTCCTGGGCACCTAGCACCAAATCATGTCAGCAGAACACTACCCTGTTTCCCCAAAAATAAGACGTGGCCGGACAATCAGCTCGAATGCATCTTTTGGAGCAAAAATTCATGTAAGACCCGGTCTCATTTTACTATAAGTTCGGATCTTATATAATACAGTACAATACAATACAGGGTCTTATATGAATTTTTGCTCCAAAAGACGCAGTAGAGCTGATTGTCCAACTAGGTCTTATTTTTGGGGAAACACAGCAGTAGATGTTCAACCAGTAAAGTAAATTAGGCCAATTTAAAAAAATACTAAGAAAGAGCTTAGGGAATGACTTCCTCTTTCGTGACCTGAAAAACAACTCCCAGATGGACCACCAGTCATGTAAGGGCGAGAATAAGGGAAAAGAACATCTGGGGAAAATTCTACAAGTAGCACATGATCCTGAACTAGAAACTCAGGAAAATCCACTAGGGAAAAAGGGAAGACACAGATAAAGGGCCTGAGAAGTAAATAATTAGGTAGAAAAGGACGGTGGCTGTTAGACCATTCTAAACAAGAGAAATATAATTTGTCTTCTGTGGTCATAACATAAATGATATACAAGATCTTTTGGGTCAAGACACACTGAATTCAAATTCCAGCTCCACTAGCTAATGACATTACTTCATTCATGTGCCGCAGTTTTGTCATTTGGTCCCACAAGTGGGTAAGAATGCTATCACAAAGTAGAGAAAAATGAGACGGTTGTAAGAATGACAGAAGGACGTGCCAGCTGTAAGCGTCTGGCTCATTGGCTGGGACATCCTAGGTGTTCAATACAAGTCAGTTGCCTACCTCCTCGGGTGGAAGCTCAGAAGGTAAGATAATCAAAGTGACCATAGTGGTCCTTCTAGCACCATTTGTGACTGTGCTTTCTCAGACATTTGTTGGCTTTTAGTTTTTATTCCTGTAGTTGTGCCAACGCTCAGTGCTACCCTCAGTGCCACCCCTGATATCTAAGATCACAGGAAAGCTAAAAAGTGACTGAAATGCCCATCAATCTGTTAAGGCGTTTTTGAAACAAGACCTTAACAGCAGAAATACAAATGCACAAATGACCATTTGAACCCCCCAGCCCCCCTGGGGGTGGAGGGGGAAAGACCTCATCTTTCCAGAGGCTCAGGGCCTGATTTTGCAGATACTGAGAAAGAACGACTTCTAACCTTCACAGCTGAAATCGGGGTACGATGTCCTGAGCAGGGCTCTAGGAAAGCAAAAGGTGCTACTGTGACCTGCATGCAGTAGTTAAGGCAAGAGAGCCATGTTAAGGAAAACGGGGGACAAGCCGGACTTGTTCATGGGGCCAGAACAACACGTGCCGTCAGTTACAGTGACCTGGTTACACAGCGCTCGGGAGGACGAGCAGGAAGGTAAGACCAACTCACGTGTTGATGTTCCCGACAGTGGCTCATCTGGGACGAAACCCACTCCAAATCTCCCGGTGTGTCCCTCTCCCCCGGCAGGCCACCACGATCCTGCTCCTTTGACATTATACTTTTCGTACCGCCATTCAAGATCAACTTAGCAATTCTGACAGCCATGTCCCTCACGACTAAAATATACTTATTGTGGTCAACTAAGGCTCTCATTATACCAAGACTCTGTCAGTAACAAATATGCATCTTTGTCATATTTCCTGTTGCTAAGTGTCATTACCTAAGGGTTAGTAGGGCAATGAGAAGGGAAATTGTACACCTCGTTTTCTCTCTGGGGTTGCAGAGTGAGGAGGATGGGAGAAAGAAGACCCCTTTCGTATTCTTGTCATTTCTAGATGGCTTAAGAGTGGCCACTCTTGTAACTGTTCTTACAGAGCAGGGGTACCTTCGAGAGGTACCCCTACAGTCCCTTCATTTTTATGATGATCTGCAAAACAGCTTCTTGGAACGTCTGTTAAGGCCCTTCAGCCCAGTCTGTGACCCTTCCTGCTTGAAAAAATGGGTGTATACTCATTACCTTTCTATCCAACGTGAAGACCACAGCCCAGCTATTTGTAAAGCAATCAGTTGACCATCTCCCGATAGGAAAAACAATGCAAGTTGGAGGCTGATACTTAAAACTCAGACCCTAATTGGACTATGCAGGAGGAATACCTTATTCTGCCAGAACGTTTTGCTGAGGGTAACATGCAAGAATCAGAGATACATTTCAAAGGAGGTCAAGCCAGCTATTTTATGTGAGAGAAGTTATCTGCACAGCATGGGATCTCAAAATCCAAAAACTACTGGAAGCTCACCCGGTACACATTGAGAAAAGCATGGTCCCTACCTATAATGAACAAATTAATATTTCTAATACCAACTAGAACTTAAACAATCAGCAAGAAAATGTTACCTTTTGTTCCTAAGTTAGCAAGCTTAGAAGGAAATTGCGTTACAAAAATCAGTTGTTCAAGGTAAGCACTAAGTTTCTTTTGGGAAGAAACAGAGGAAGACAGTTATACTGGTGAATAAGTTCCTTATTTCATACTGAAACATAACACATTTCTATGACTCTAATACATCAAACTCCAGGACAGGTAACTATCAATTTTGCAAGCATATAACCACTGTGGACCATCTTTCATGTTACAGTACAATTTTAAGAAAGCATGTGTGTAGAATGCCTAATTTACTATGTTTTGATGGAGAGGGAAAAGGAGTGAACCCTAATGGTAAGAAACCTGTGATCTTGGTAAGGAGGGAGTAGAGAGCACATACTGCTTTTGAAGAGGGTTAAGTTTCAGCAGAATGACCTTGATACTCCCATTCAAACATATTCCAAAATTCCCATAATCGTAACAGATGCAATTTGATACTTTACATGTCCAGAAGTTAAAGCAAATTACCCAACTTCTCTCAAATCTCCTTTTCCCCACCAAAAACTAGTTAGCTGTAGAAGAAAATTAAGCACTGTGGACATACTCATTAACCCCTGTAGTCCCCAGAATTATTGTGGCTGTCAGTCACACCCGGGGGACTAGTGGGAGAGGCAGAAGGTGTGACTTTACATTAATGAAGTGGATGGTTTCCAGAGTGGCGTAACAGCAGGGAGGGGAAAAAAATAAACATAAGGCACAGAATGGCACCCGCCTGCCATAGTACCTGGCTACGCACAGCTGAGTCCTGAACCAACATTATTCAGGGTGCTCACAGAGTACCCCCAAAAATGATTGCAGCAGAACCACCATATATTTCTTTTCTAACTCCTCCCCCAAGCACCCAGCACAGTGCTAAACAGAAATTGCACAATGACTAGAGTTGTTTAGACTAATTGTTAAGTGTCCACTTACGTAAATAGGCAGTCCAGTGAACTCTGAGTTTACAGAAGGCAGAGCCGGTCCCTTTCTTCATGAAAGCTCTCAAGACTTTACAGCATCCTCTCCGCCTTCCTCCCCAACTCCTCGGGGCAGAGATGCTTGCTTCCCCATGTTTCTCGGTTTGCAGATACCGAGAAACAACGACTTCTAACCTTCGCAGGTTAGAAGTTTCTATCTCACTTGGTTCAAATCTCTTGGTTCAAATCTTCCTGATGACATTTACCATGCTGACTCATTATTTTTCTGCTCATAAATCGGCCTCAATCCTCAATTCTGAGCTCAAGGACGGAGCTACACAAGCCAAACTACAGGGCTTTCAGTCCATCAGCTCTCGCATAGGCCTCCTGTCACCTCTGAAAAGCTAACAGTCAATATACTCGTGCCTCACTTCAAAAAGTCATTCTTCTCTGAAATTTTGCAGGAGACCAAATAAATAAACAAACACACAATTTCTAGAGACCTTAACTATCAGCCCACCCCGAAACTAAAATTTAACAAGCACTCCAACCTCAGACAATGCAACCAAAAAGCTCGCAGGACACCCTCTGTCACACTCTGAGGTTACAGTAGGTTTTCTCCCCCATCATAAAGCTGCCCGCCATTGCACACGATGCAAGCCCAGAAACTACTTTAGGAAACTGAACACTAACCCTCCTCCCAGGCCATTTTAGTCACATCCAGTCACACACTTCCCCAAAAGAACAGGAAGGCTAAAAGCAGCCCATGTCTCAAGCAGATGCCAACAGTCTCCGAGTTAAAACATCTTCCCCATGTGTCCTTTGCTCAAAGGCAGGCGTTGAAAAGAACCAAGAACAAATTAACCATTCATCTTAGAAATGCATCCACACCAAGAAAAGGCATTTTGACGTCAGGATTAACAAAACATGTAGTTCACCAACTGTGGAGCTCCCTAACTCTTTCCAAACGACTAAATAAAGGAACAAGGAACCGTTACCATTTGTACTAATAGTCTGTTTTCCATCTTCATTCTACAGTTCACCATCTTCGTCTCACTACAGGTCATTTTGATTTACCGATGGGAATCATTCTATTAAGCATCATTGAAATAAAAGCTACTGACTATTTTAGAGGAAAAAAAACCAAAACGATTATATTCCTCTTCAATTTTTTTTTTTACTGTGCAATTAACTATTCACAAGTTCTTGTTTTGTTTTCCCCTCATTGTAAAGCTCCTTCGCACAATCAGCGATTCAATTCCACCACAAAATACAGTTTTTAGAAATGAACGGGCAATCTTCACAACAGTTTAAATTTGCTCCCTGTCAAAGTCTATTTACGTCATACAAATCTAAAAGACAAGTTCCAATTATACACTGACCGCTGCAGTTCTGAGTGAAAGGAAGATTGGTTTGAAAGCACAGGAAGAATGTCAGCGAGAAATCCCAGAGTAAAGCCCAAGTTAATCAAGACCAAAATATAAAAAAGAAATTACACCTCCTTTCCCTGCATTTCGGGTTAAAATAGGTACCCCTGCTTCCATTTCCGTTGAGATGATAAAAAAAAAAAAAAAAAAAAAAAAGGAGAAAATAATGACAATTCAGTGATTATAATAAAGTATAATAAAATACCTACGTATACACACACACACTCTTTAATAAGGAAGCATAATGTGTAATACAAATAATATAATTTCAAAACAAATTTGCAAAGACAATTTAAAACTACCTACGTAGCAGAAAGTTAAGTTGCTTCAGCATATGGGACACTGAGAGTACTAACACTTGCGAGTTTCTCTGGGTTGGCAAAGCCACCAAGCAGAAACAAAAGTATTCTGCAGACGGGGCCCAATGAGAAGGCCTGACAACACACATGCTGCCCTCACCACCTGGAGCTGCAACCGTGGCAACTTACTTAGGTTCCTGTGCAAGGCGCCTGGGTTCCCCTTTTCGCAGCCTGTGCTTCCACACTTGCTTTCTTTTCGGTCACCTGACACTCTGAGCACAAAAACCGAAAAGCCTGGGATCAGACAGTGCCATTCTCCTCGCTTTCACCTAACTTCAACTCTCTTCCCATTTCCTTTTCTCCCAGTGGGAAAACTCCTTTCTGATCCAAAATAACACTTTCAGCCGATCTAAGGCTTTTGCATTCCCGAATGAAATCAAGAAGGGTGACTAACGCAAACAGTGGCCTCTAGAGCCCTCCTGTAAATCTCCCCAACCCTGAGCTACATTTACGCTACATTAGCTAGTACTAAATGTAGCGTAAATTAGACATTAAGCCTATCGACTCCCAGTAACGACCTGTTCTGAAGTTCTGCTCATCTTCATGGATCTGGTTCCACAGAGCAGGACAAGATTACAGCCTGGGTTAAAAAGAAAATATGGGCAGGGCCCTCAGCCATTGCTTGAAACCTGCACGAACCATCTTCAGATAATTCCAGTGCTGATTTATAACCTGCACTTTTCTGTGAGTTGGTAAAAAGCATCATGATGAAGAGCTCAGGCTTGTGAGTCAGACCTGAACTAGGCCTAAAACAAGGCAAGGAGAAGAGGTGGGAGCGTGCCAAGCATGAGTACAGGCACGTTCAGAGCCCGCAGAGGAAATCGGAAGAGTCCCAGACGAGGAGAAATGTCCTAGCTGTCAAGCACCTCAGCGCAGCCCAAGGTCAGTAAAGTGTTTCGACCAAAAACACCAATACCAGTGACCTGGGGAGTGAAAAGGCTGGAAAGGAAGGTTTTAAGGTCAAGGTGGAAGGAACATGACTGTGAAATTTAGCAGTTTGAACTTGATCCTGGAAATATCACAAAGCCCCTGAAAGTGTGAATTTCCGAGGTGTTTTGGGAAGACCCGTCTAAACGGTGTGCAGAAAAACCAAGGTAAGAGAAATGTGAAGCAGAAGAGCGATTTGGAAGCCACCGCCATCATCTAGGTGAACGTGGGTGAGGAACGGCACGAGCGACTACAACAGTAAGGGCACGTCACACAAAAGGTGTGACAGGACCGGGCTCTAACCGGGCAGTGGGTGGCGAGTGACCAGCGCAGGGAAATAATGGCCATAATGCTTATTCTAACAATCACGGTCATGGGCCGTAAAAAACGGGGGGGAAGTGACATTATTCAGGAGATCTTCAGTCAGTATACCCCAGCTAGAAAGTAAAATTTCAAAAGAAGAGAATGCCAACCCACTTTCGGCCAACTCTAAAACTCCATCATCCTCCTCTAAAGGAAAAGGGAGAAAATTAATTCCTTGGTTTGAACTCAGGGAACTTACCGCAGAGGCAACAACTCTCCGCTCGTAATTTACTGTTCATGACAAGAATACTGGCTGCATCAAAAGACACAATCAAAACAACGGAATGGGAAAAAAATATTTGGGCATCACATATACCTGAAAAGGGGTTAGTATCCAGAATATATAAAGAACTCCTTCAACTTAACAACAAAAATACAAACAACAAAATTTAAAGACAGGCAAAGCATCTGAACAGGCATTCCTCCAAAGAAGATACACAAATGGCCAATAAACACATGAAAAGATGCTCAGTATTGCGAGTCATTAGAGAATCGTAACTCAGACACCACCTCCCACTCATTAGAACTACTACTATTAAAAACAAGCAAACAAGAAATAACAAGTGTTGGAGAGGCTGTGGAGAAACTGGAATTCTTGTGCACTGCTATTTGGAATGTAAAATGATGCCGCCTCTATGGAAAACAGCCTGGTGGTGGTTCCTCAAAAAAAACTGAAAAATACAATTATTATATGATCTAACAATTACAGGAATGTCCACCCAAAAAAGTGAAACCAAGGACTTAAGAGATATTTGCACACCCACGTTCATAGCATCGTATTTCACAACAGCCAAGAGGTGGAAGCCACCCAAGTGTCCATCGATGGATAAATGGGTAAACGAAATGTGGTCTATACATACAGTGGAATACTATTCAGTCCTAAAAAGGAAGGAAATTCTGACACGTGGGTGAACCTTGAAGACATTACTCTAAGTGAAATAAGCCTGTCACAAAAGACAAATACTGTAAGATTCCACTTATACAAGGAACCTAGAATAGACAAATTCTTAGAGAAAGAAAGTAGAATAGGGGTTGCCTAAGGCTGCGGGATAGGAGGAAATGGGTAGTTATTGTTTAATGGGAACAGAATTTCAGTTCCAAAGCTGGATGATGGTGATGGTTGTACGACAATAAAATATCCCTGAACCGAATGTAACACCACTGAACTGTAGTTAATAATCCTGAATTGTACACTTCAAATGGTTAAGATGGTTGGTAAACTTTGTTATGTGTATTTCACCGGAGTTAATTTATTTTATTAAAAAAATAAAGATTATTGGCACACAGTACGCGCAGACAGTGTTTTCTGCACAAATAAATGAACTCTGAAACAGAGTTTACTTGTGTAGGTAAACACAAGAAGCCACTTTGAAAGAGGTCATCTAAGCCAAGCTGAGAAGTCACCTCCTCCAGGATGCCAGGATGAATCATGCCCTTAGTACACAATCACTAATCCAGCGTCCTAGGCTGGAAACTCCCTGCCACCCTGGACAACCACCACACCTTACTTCCCACCATCTACTCACCAAGTCGAGTCCATTCACCCTGGAAGATGTCTAGTACATCTGCTGACTCCCTCTCTTCTCACTGCACCATTCAGGCCCTTGTCGCCTGTGTCCTACACTATTGTAACAGTCTCCTGTAACTTTTCTCTGAGGGGCGGTGCCCCACCCCAACCCCTGTCACTCCCCATACTGCTCCCAGGAGGAGCCATCCAAAACAAAACCAGACTGCGCTCTCTTTTGCTTCAGGAGGACAAACTCTAAATTCCCTAGAACAGACCCTCCACCCACCCCCCTGAAGTTTCCCACCTAATTCTGGGACTACACCCCACCCACAGTAAGTAACTCCACCTCACTGCTCGCTCTGCTCCAACACACCAAGCTCTGACATGTTTCCTTGCACACACGAGTGCAAAGGACTGCTCGCTCTTCCTGCAGGACTGCTATTCTATTCCTTCTGTCCTTAGTCCATGCCTGGCTTTAAAATCCAGTTCAAAGGTCACATCCCTCATCTGTGTTCCTTAGAACTTTGCACATGTCACTGTTATGCCAAAGTCCCATGTCCCTCCTTAAACCCAAAAATTACCTTAAACGTAAACCCAAAAATTATGTTCTTAGTGGCTGTTTCCATTCACTCTGCTCAAGTATTTTTTTAATGCGCTAATACTACTTGTACTTATAACGGCCATAATATGTATTCTTTCTGTTTTGTGAACAAGGTGCTTATCCTTCAGAGATGAGCTTTTAGTGAAATGGAAGTGTGCGTTCCTCTCCCGCTGTTCTTTCAGAGCCTAGCCCATAATATGCTGTTTCAAATGTCTGCTGAACAGAATCCCAAAATAACCTGCCACTAGAAACAAATCAAGTTAGCTTCATGCTCACATACTTTCCCCTCAAAGTATCTATGCTGTTTACACAAAATGTTGATTGTGAAACTTAATTGCATTTACAAAATCAGCACAGAGACAGTTGCAAACAATTCATTAGAGCACTAGACAATTCATGTATCCTACAGCAGGAGCACACCAACAACCATGACTAACTTATTTCTTAACAGGAATGTACACTGCGAAGGTCAGTATCTGCTCTGCAAGTCTTTTTACCTTCCAAAGTCCTATTACCATGACCTACCCTTTTAAAAAAATCCTTCCCAATAGCTACAACTACAGGTGAAATCCAGCAGCATCCTATATAGCGGGGGTGCCAAAACATGCATGCACATGACTGGTATTCATCTTTTGTTATCGGTATATACTGAGTATTACAATTCAGTAGTTTTTTCCTTTCTTAAAATGTGTATACATTTTTTGGCACCCTCTGTGTATAAAGCAGGTATTGGTTTTTGCATTTTACGCACAAGAGAACTACAGCTCCTAAAAGGCTAAGTATTTTGTCCAAGGTCACAAAAACCTGGTAAGATCCCAAGAGCAGGGAGAGGATTTCACATCAGCTTTTCAATGCTTCTAGCCAAAAGTGACACGTGTCATTTCTCCTCACCTTTCATTGGCTAGAACAAGTCACATGGGCCCCCTGGAGCTGGAAGAGGATGAGACGTCGGCCCTTAACACGCCTAAGAAGGAAGAACTAGAAACCGTGGTGAATGGCGCATCACAATGTGTGTCTTTACGATGCTCAGTAATGAGCTATTACATTTTGAAGGGAAAAAAAACCTCAGTTTCTTTGCAATTAGATAACATCATAGTCAACTTTTTCTTGAGGCATCAAAATTATCACCAAATTTCCCATATAGTCTTATAAATAGCATGACTCTCATACTGATTATGTAACAATCTAATCTGTGTACGTTCACTGACTCTAAAGTAGCACCATCTATTGTAGATTTTCTTTTGTAGTTTCTCTATCATTCTTTCAAGAATAATTTCCAAGTTTTTATGAAACCACACAGACTATTTCATCTTAGTCTAATCTGGTCAATTTCTCATGTGTTCCTTATTTATCAGGCTATAACAAAGGGAATATACACAGACTGATCATTTCTGCCCGATTATTAAGAGTCTTGGCACAATCCAAGCAGGTAAGAACAAGGAAAGGTGCCACTCACTTTTATCACCAGGTTTCATTAACGAGAAGGATGAGTAGTCATCATTCTATTAACAATTTCTCCAAGCTGAAAAACTTCTGTAAATGTAGGAAAGGCAAGCCAAGAAAAGAATGCATGCAGGTTGGAAATGCAATCCTACTTTCAAACCCCGGCTCTGTCACTTACTGGCCGTGGGAGCGTGGCCAAGCCACGCTGCAGAATCTGTTAACTGCAGCTCCTTCACAAGGACCATCCCAGGGTTCAATGAGACAATGTATATAAAATGCTACCAGGCAGATGACCAATCAAGTGGCAGGTAGTACAAATATGTTCTGCTAAGCAAGGAATGTTATTTTCTTTGCCTTTTCATTAGAATTCTCCCAATTAGGAGAGGTTAAAAAGTGCTTTCATTTCTAATGGCTGAGTTGAAAAAAGCTATGTACCCTTGACATCAGGGCACAGCTGAGGAGTTAAACACCGCTCTTATGCTTTGTACTACGGTTACTTCGGTTACTTCGCAACTGCACCAATTATTTCCTTAACCCTGAGACAATTATGCTAAGAACAAAGGCAATGAATGGGTAATTCGTAAACACCAAATCTTAGCGTCAAAAGGCATTTTCAAGATTTTCAGTCTAAATGTTTCCACACTGATTTTTGGCCATGGGACTTTCTTCAAAGGAAACATTCCAGGAAACCCACAAAAGTGACACAGAAAACAGTGGAGCTATTCTGTGGGAGACAATCTGGTCTGGTCCTCGGGGCCTCCCCAACTCCAAAAAAACTGCACACACAAAAATGGATGCATTGACCTTTTAATGGCAGAAACTGGGCGTAGGGAGGGTCTAGTGAGTTGCCCAAGGTTGTCAGCAGCAAACTTAGTCTAGAACCCAAATCTACTGGATCCTAACCCACTGTCTGTCCACCAACAATCATGTTCTTCTCAGCTACAGGATGCTTTCCATCAGAACTCCATCAGAATTTTCGCCTTTAGCACAGTCGGTAAGCTTCACCTCTCCAAGTTATAAGCTGGCATCCTTCCTTCCTTATGACTCTCACATTCCTCATTCTCTTATTTTGCTCCCGGTTAGTTAGCCTCGTCATGTGACCCAGAACAACTGCAGCGAACCGTTTCACTCCTAACACTGATTCACCAAGCCTATTATGTTTATGCCTCGGTCCCCAAGACTCAAAGGGAAAATCCTCTGAAATGTCAGAGGCTGGGATCCCACTTCCTGCCTGACCTGCTAAATGTTATTACTCGCTTTTCTGTACCCCCAAAAGGGCAGGTTATCAAGAGAATGCTGGGAGGAAAATGACCAGCTTCTGTGGCAGACCGATTGTAGCTCAGTTTACCAGGGGGAAGAAAGAGTGAGAAAGTAGGATGGACACTTCTGAGGTTCGAGTCCAAATAATGTGACTGTAACAGAGAAAATACAACAGCTCACCTGACCCACCAAAAAAGAGCTCGCCTGATTTACAAAACAGAGGTCCTTTGGGAGGGAATTCAGGTTGGCAGAGAGGATGTCCTCAAAATTCCACATAAGAGGGTTCCTAACCGAGCCAAAATAACACCCAGACACATCAACGACATCGGAACAGTTCAAGAATCAGGTAGGTATGCTACGTGAAAACTAGGGGGGTTCCAGGGGGTCCCAGAAGCCCTCCCACCACTGAAGAACCATCTCCGTGGTCAGAGACATTCATTCAAGAGGTATCAGAAATCAGTTCCTCACGAGTTAGGATGTGTCCACTGAATAAACCAGCTCTGTCTCTAACCAGGAAGAGACTTAAAGATATGCAAACTCAGACTCCCAACGATGTCCAACAGAGCCGGGTGCCAGGAGACCCACTATGCACCTGTCTTAGAACTTTCTATACAACTGACTCTCCTTCCTACAGCACAGAAAACCTTGACAAACATGACCTGAGAATCACTGCTGTCATAACTGAGACCACTTATCTCTGGCTCACAGAAAAATGTTTGGCTGTATTAATAAATCAAGAGCACAGTCCAATGTTTAATGTGCTCATTTCTTGGTTATTTAAACCATAATGTCAACACACGACTGTGATTTGGGGAACACATGTGGATTATGCACAGGTTCATAACTAGATTAGATATCATATGAATTTTAAAAGCTTCTCAGACACATTTGGATGTGCAAGAGAAGGGCCACAGATCATCTCTCAGAGCACTTTCTGGGGAAGGGACCTTATCGTCTCTGTAGGTCTTATCTCAGACACCTCCCCACTGCTGGACTTCCTCCGGACTGGCAACTAAGGAGTAGCCAAAAGAACAGGACATCAGTGACTCTATCTGCAAGTTTCCTTCTCGTGCCTTGTAACTTTGAGAGCCGATCTTAGATCAACTCTCAGGGCTTAAGAGTAGTTGACTACGTTTCTCGAGTTTCTTCCTACTTTTTAGGAATAAAAGGATTAAAAGTAGTCCATTCATCCATCCATCCATTCATTCATTTATATTTGTTATGGGCTGCCGGTAGGCCAGAAATTCTACTAGTAATTCTAGCACGGCATTTAAAACATCCTTTTAGTATCTTGGATTTTTGTAAAACTTTCTGAAGGTTATGGAGAAATGGTAAACAAGCACGCATACTCTGCCAGTGGGAGCATAAAGGATACAAGCTTTCTGCAGTCTACTGGACCGTATCTATTCAAAGCTGTTGAAATGTACAGCCTTTGCCCTCCAAGTTCATTTCTGTGAGAAAGAGGAAAACCAGGATACAAAGATTATGACCCACCTGTTCATCACAGCCATGCTTCTAAGAGCAGGAAGGGGTGAAGGAAGGAGGGAAAGAGGGAGGGCGGGAGGGCGGGACGGAGGGAGGGAGGGAGGCGAAAGCAAAGAAATACAACCTAAATATTCAAATAAGAGGGTAATGAGTGAACGGAGGATAAATCTAAATCTACATAATGAAATATTATATAGCCAGTAAAATAATTATGTAGGTTACCTGATAGCATATAAAGGTACAGTCATGAAATATGCTTTACAATCTTACAAGAGCATATAGAATAGGATCACTTATGGTGTATACACACACACACTCTACAAAATTTCAAGTTTGAAAAGAAAAACACGAAATTGTACCCCCAAAAAATTTCAGGTAGTGTCACTTATTCCTACGTGCACTTTTTTCACTTATGTATATAATTCCTGAATTTCTAGAGGGACTGTGCATTACTGTTTTTAGTACAAATATGACAAATCCTTTCATGAATCATGAAATCTACCTGATGGCTTCTAGAATAAGAGGTCATATAGTAGAAAGTTAACCATAAACATAAACCTACTGGCAAACGCAGTTACATAAAGTTCTGCCAAAACCATAGCTCACGATGGATGTCCCTTTCACATAATTAGTGATTTCAACTCTTCCTAGAAACGTTCTTAATGCGTGTAGAAAAGAGCTTGGTCCCTACACTCAGACACAGGTTCAAACCCCAACTCGGCCACATCCTAACCGTGGCCCTGAGTAAGTTAGCCAGCCTCTGAGTCTCCTCAGCCATGAAGTATGGATAATAACAGGCTCCACCTCTTAAGAGTTTGTGGGGATTAAAGTGAAATAAGTGTGTATAGAACACATCGTATAAGCTTGGCACACACTAAGCAATAATTTGATGGCAATTATTACTATTATTATTGTCACTATACTATTAATCAAGAGACAAAATCGTAAGTGCTTTAAAGGCAGGGACATGTCATATTTGGGTTCATCCCTGGATACCTAACACTATGCCTGACACACAGCAGGCCTTCCGTAAATGTTTGCTGAATGAAGTACACCTAAAATTAATTAATCTCCCTGCACCTCAATTTTCCTTTTCTGGCAAAATCATAAAACACCTTGCAGAGGTGAGAATTGATAAACGTAAGACACTTATGTTCAACAGAGGGTCCCACAAAATGACAGCTATTGTATCAGTGAAATTGTCCCTACAGACTTCAACAGGCACCGAGGCTGAACGGGGAGAACAGAAATAATACGTCCTTTGAATGTCCTTTACTATTTGGGTCCTAAGGTACGACACAGATGAGCCATTTCTTTTATTTGGATCTCGGGGAAAAAATGCTCCATTTATGGGCACACATGCTAGTGAGCTATTAAAGTGGTAATCTTCAGACTGCCACAAGCACTTTTGGCAACGCAGCGAAAATAGTACTTTACCACAGAGGGGGAGAAAAGGATGATATTTCAGAGAATCCATGAGCTTAGGACACAATATATACAAACAGGGGCCATGGAAAACAGTGGATCAATTGTTCTTGGGGCTTCAAATGAAAGCTTTTAAGATGGTGATTTGAATTAGGAAGCAACACTTTTAATATATGTTGCCAAATGAATTATTAAGGAAATACAAAATTTATGAAGGTATTCAATTACCTAAAAGTATTTTCTTCATAAAAATCAAACAAACAGGAATGCAGTCTAAGAAGAAAATCAGATCTTCAGGGGGAAAATAAATCACTAAATTCTATGGGGGGACGTGAAAAACCTACTGATATGAAACCAAAAATAATTTTGTATAAGTCATAACATTCTTGCCCTGGTATTTAAGAGAAACAGTCAAAAAAAAAAAAAAGCTTAACATAAGGGAGAAGAATGCAAAAGCTGCAGAGATCAGTAATTTGTGCAGCTTTAATTTTCCGTGTCTAATTTGACAGAAACCTCAGATTTCATACAAAAATTTTTAATAGAAGGTTTATGGTCCTATTTCTCTAATGATTCTGTTGAAAAGAAAAAAAAAGGGCTACTCAGCACTTGTTTGCTTTGAGTTAGTCGTCTGTTCCGTATCCTGGAAACATATCATGCCATAATTTACAGAGACATTTCATGGTTTATAGTGTACACTGGAGTAAAAATACCATACAGAAATCACAATTGAGAAAATAGTTTGGTAGTGACTTTCAACACAACGAGAATAAATATATTAAAGTGAAGCAGGGGTGAATTTTATCATATATGGGTTATATCTCAATAAAACTGTTATTTTTAAAAATGACATGCAGAGAATGGCAAAATCTGGCTCATTTTCTGGAATCTGGGTAATGGATGTACAGGGGTCAATTCCATGGTTCTAATTTTTTTTTAATTAGGCAAAAAAGCCACACCTACATTTTCACATCAATCATACGTCAGTGATGAAGCTGGTTAATGTAAAGTGACAGACCTACACGACCGAGCACCAAACCAGCAAGAGGTGTACAGATTTTACCGCCAGACTTGGGCCACGCTGGCCAATCTTCCATTTAACGTGGGCTTCTCTTCCCCAAAAGGGATTCTTTACCTAACCAGAATCAAACTACAACTGATGCTGGGAGGAAAAAGCTAAACTCTGTTTGCTCTCAACAGGACAGATGTTATTAATAGTCTGGTGATATGCATATATTATTAATATAGTTTTGTCACAAATTCCTTCATCCAGTCATCCATCAAACCAAACATTTCCTGAGTAGCAACTAACTACTACCAGCCTGCCAATGCCAGGTGCTGGGAATACAGCCACAAAGAAAGCAGATGAAATCTGCCCTCCAGGAACTTTCAACCCAGGAGGAAAAGCAGACACATGGCACTACCTTTTCCCCACCTCGTCCGTCAATGAGCAACGTGACAAACAAATCCTACTGAATTAACTGGGAGGGAGAAAATGACCAGTGGGGGAAAGACAATACAGAAAAATAAATGAGGGGACGGAAACAGTACAACCCAAGATACCTAACAATAGGAGACACAACCTTTCGTCCTAGTTGCTGGCACAGTATCTTAGAAAAATCCATTTATTTCTGTAGCTTATGATACTGCTATAACCAACCAGGTGTTTCCAAAAGAAAACTCTATCTTGTCTAATTTATATACACAATTCAGCCTGGACAAAAAAAAAAACACACAAAAAACTCCTTTTTCTAAAAAGTAAATATTACCTATAGACATTCTTTAATATGAAAGGGTGGCTTTAAATATTTAACTAAGTCAATGTCAATCATTCAAAGTTCACATATAGTATTATTCAAGGTCAGCTGTATAACATTTCTTCCAAGTTACCATGAATCTTGGTAGAAAAGGAGGAAAAGCTTAAACCTGGGTGTATTTAATGTTACAGAAAGGTTCAAAAGCCAACTCATCTCACTTTTAAGTTTTCAGATTTTTCAAGAAGTAAACGAAAAGGGGGCAAAAAGAGAAGGACCTGATAAAGAGAAAAATTCAGGGCCATTCCTATATGGACCCATTAAAAGAACAGATTCCATTCATGATAAAAAGTTAATTAAATATACATGCCAAGCTCTCAGAATTCTTCTCTTTTCTGCCATCACTTTACTAAGGTTTCCCTGGCAAGGTCATCTAGACAAAGATTCATGAACAGGTCCCTCTCATGTCCTGTCCTAGGAAGTCACCCAGACTCAATATTTATTAAATGATTCTATTTTTATTGTTCTGCATTAGGGGGGGAAAACAATGTTTAGAGTGTAGTTAGGTGGTCGGCAACAATAGTTAAGAAAATAAATAAAGTACTGCAATTACAGTAGGAAGGAAGAAGTCACGGCAACTGAAGAATCCTTACTGAGGTGAAGATATCCTCTGCCCCACTTCATGTCCAAGACACCAACCCTCTAGGACGCAGTGAAAGGTGAGTTATTAACACGTTTCACAGAACAAAAAAACTCAAGGGCAGAAGAAAAGCAGTAACCTGCTCAAGGTCACACAGCTAGTTACGTGACAGAAACACAACTGAACTGGGACTAGCGTCTCCTTCCAAATCTTTTTTCCAACCAGACAAACTTGCCAAGTAAAAGTCATTTTACTGAGGGTGTAGGGGAGAGGAGATGGAATCAGGTGACAAGTGGTAACTAGCACAGTATTCGATTCCAGTTATCTCCTAAGCCAGGAGTGGAAAAGAATTTTTCCCAGAAATTAGCATGTGTAACGAATCTGTTCACTTGCCAGAGTCCCTGTGCCAATTACTTCCTGACCCTCAAAACCCCCACAGGAATTAATAATGGACAATTCACATGCAAGAGAGTACAGAAAAGAAAGCAGCACTACAGTTCAAGGAATCACCGAGGTCTTTCTTTCCCCAACTACCCTGAAGCCAGTGTCTTTCTTTCAGTCCACACAATTCCATTCCCCTGCATTAACCAAAAGATGTACAACCCCCCAAAAACATGCCTGACGTGAGCTAGACTGGGCATAAACTAGAAGACTGAAGAAAGATGTTTAATGTTGCACAGTGTGTACCTGCATTTTTCTCACTGAGGACTTACTCCTTATTCCCCTAACACTTCAGTACTGCTAAAATGAACCCAAAAAACTGGTTTTTCAACTTCCAAAATAGGTTAAACATGAACTAATTAACTGTTTGCAAAACACTTTGAAGATGTAAAAGAGTGTGTAAGTGTTAATTATTAATGTTGATCCACAAAGCTGCTGCATGCAAAATAAAATACAATTCTACTGGCAAGTTTCTGCTACTTTCAAGGCACAAACAGACAGAGAAGCCCATTCTTGTTTTTAAGATTTCTAGGAAAACTTTAAAGGCAGACCACAATGACTTTCTATTTCCAACAAGAACAAGCTGGAATTTTAAGCTGGCTGTTTTGGATATAATTACATCAGTAGGGGGAAAAAAAGTGACTTACAGCATATATTATACAATAAAACTAGAATATGTTGACAGGTCACCAAGTCCTGGATGAAAATTATAGTTCATTGACCTGAGAAGCAAAATCTCTGAACCCCCATTTTCTCATCAAAAAAAAAAAAAAAAAGCAGGGGGATACCTATTTTGTAGGGTGGCTGTAAGGAAGTAGGAGAATGTAAGTCTGCAAGAAGGCAGGCAGGCACACAGTAAGTGTCTTCTTTTCCCTTTAGTGACTTCGCTTTTCCTAAAACACCTTTTAGGAAATTACCTGCCTCAACAGCTCTCTCTCGAATGGCAACGCCGTGTAAATACACACATTACCCTACGCTCTCAGCATACGTACAGCACCGTTTCGGCAGGAGGGCCCAGGAAACAGCTTTGGCCATTCCTGGCCACTGACCCACACACACGCTTCATCCTCAGAGAAACCACCTCCGCCAGCCCTCACGTGACCAAAGGAACAATTAGAACTCTACTTCTCAACTCCTGTTGCCACTTTTTTTTTTCCTCAATAACTCCCGAACTGCAAGGCTGCATCCAGTTTCTCTGTATCCTGAGCCTAGCCACTCTGTGGCCAAAAAAACAACAGCAAAAAAGACATTTTCTCCCAGCTTATGAAAGGAAACAGAAATTATTTTCATGCAGTATCACGATGGACTTCCCTTGTCCCGCTCCAGAAATACACCTACTGTACACGGGGCAGACATCCACCGGCAAGACCAGTAGGTGGATTAATTTACAGACACCATTTCAAATTATACTGATTGTGCTTTTAGAAGTGATTCATGAGTCACAGAAAATGTTAAATGTGCAAAGAGCTGCGTCACACCTACCACCTTTAGCACTGTCCTCACCTGGGAAAAGAAAGACTTCAAAATCTAAGTTAACTCTGACAGTATAACTCAGAATTAGAAAAACAAAATCGTGCTCAATTCAATCTATGTGAGGTGATCCGCCCGCCACAATGCAAACGCGACATGATGTCCCCTTTGAACAAAACGGTGCCACATCGAGCCTGGTGGGGAACACAGGTGCTGACAATTGTCCCAGGAGCTGTCATGGACTCAAATCCAAACCACCGGTACTCTCTTACCTGACTTCCACCCCCCGCCCCCGAGATCAAGGAGAAAATTTTGCAGACAACAGACCACAGCCAAAGACTCAGCTATAGAAAGAAGTAGTGTGAGCGATCACACACAAAGGAAACGCATCAGTCCAGAAGCTTACCAACTAAGCAGACTCTCCAAAAATACGGACTCCCTTTATTAAAAATAAAGTTTATATGTATACATATATATATACACACACATTATATATATATATATGCTACACACACACACACACACACACACACACACACACACTGCAGAATATTTAGAATATCAAAAATACCCTCCCTACCATCTCACTCCTCAAACGTACCTGACGTTAACACTTTGCAGGAGGCTCCTTCCCGAGCAGCCGGTGTACTAAGTGAGCGACGTACATGCATGTGACACCCCTGCATCATATTAAAAATCACGACATCCTTAGAGACTGGAAACGTACAACAGATTTCACTAGCATCTCTGTCATAATCAAAGGAGGAAAGTTTGCAGCATGCGTGGAGTCCTAACTGTGATATAACACACAGGGCATTGTTTTAAGCCACGACCATCTTCCTGCATTCGAATGTACCCCGGCCCAGGTACACTACCTACCTGTTGCATATCACTGTCGTTATCACTAGCTACCAGGCCATGTGCCCCTCCAGTGCCAGGAGCTTTACGTATCCCTAATTCTCACAATAACCAACCCCTGTCTCCCTTCCCTATCTACAATTCTCTAATTCGTGTACACAGTCCAGACTTCATCCCTTGAACTCCCGATTTCCATACCCAAATACTAAGCTCTACAACCTAAAAATCTCAGAGACCAAACCCAGCGTGTCCACGAGAGAAATCACAATTTCTTCCTCCCAGCAAACTCACTCTGCATCTTTCCCACCTAGGACTCAGCCGTGCTTCCTTTCTTTCCTTCAGAACCATTTTCCACACTCCGTAAGTAATCCTGTCAGTTCTACCTTCCACGTGCGCGTCCGGTCCAAGCCCTCACCACTGTCCCTGCTACCACCCGAAGCCAAGCCAGCATGTTCTGTACACTGACCTACCGCCACGGCGGAACCCTTTCCTGGTCTCCCCCGTCCATGCTCCCTCCCGAAGCTCTCTGCACTTGTCGTTCCTTTCGCTTTTGCTCGGAACATTCAGCGATCTTCAGGGAGCTTGCCTCCTTTGCTTCCTTCAGGTGTCTGCTCACATCTCTCTCTGCAGAAAGGCCTTGTCCAGCCTCCTCCACGTCTGCTAATACTCTTCGGATTCTTCCTAGAATCACCACCACCAAACATCACCGAACCTGTCTGTTCACTTGTTTCTTTTCTGCTTCCCTCACTACAATGTCAACTCCTTGACAGCAGGACTACCTTTCATTTGTCACTGAATTCCCATCATCTAGAACAGAGGGCACGCAGTATGTGTTGAATAAATTAACAAACAACCCTCCATATCAACAAATGTCATGTGCCCACTTTACAAGAGAAAAACTGAGTTTCAGGGGCAAATAACTTACTCAAAGCCACACAGCAAAATGTCACCAAATGTATCTGAAAGAGCCAGCACTCTAGCCACTGAGTCACATTTTGTACCATAAAACTGAATTATGCATAGGTTAGAACACAAAACTAAAAGGGAAAAAGAAGCGTTTCTACCATCCATGAAAATATCAGACCACAGCGATCTTTCTGTTCATCGCTAGAGCATTTCACACCTTTAATAAATATTACGTATGTATCTCTTCAACGGGAAGATATTTACTTTTTTTGTAATCGGCACAGAATATGGGCTGAACTAGACAGCAGACACTTAAATGTTTCTTTGACATGTACATCCCCAAAGATTTAAAGAACCCTATCATGAGACTTTCAATACCACCAATTATACTCATCCAAGGGACTTCATTTTCCAAACGTGATGGAGTAACTGGATCCAGATTTATCCTGCCACGCCCCCTCCAACAACTAGAAAAATGGATGAAATATATGAGGCAATATCTTTTAGACACTGGACAAGAGGCAGCACAGGACTCCCTAACGGAAGGGAACAGATGAGCTGAACCCCACAATTGTACCAGCTTTCTCGGCCTAGGGACGCATAACAGAGGAGCCCAAGCAGTGCAGGGCAGTCCGGTCAGGTGGAGCCCTCGGACACAGGAGTTTGAGAAGCTGAGGAATCTAAACACTGCAGGGTCCCAGAAAGGAGGGAGGAGCCTGAGGGATCTCCGGAAGTCAGCACAGACGCCTCTCTGAGTCTGATATTGAACAATAAGCCACACGTGTACGCTACACTGCGGAACTCTAGGAGGGCAGGCAAAGAACGACCCAAGAACTGTGAGCTAAGGGATCCCAGAGCTCACACAGGGCGGCAGACATTCCTATTCTGAGCAGTCAGAGCAGAGAACACCAAATGCCTACCGGAAACTATGGAGACTTAGTAATGGGGTGAAGCAAGCGTTAGACTGTAAGCGACTCTAGACCAAGCCCCAAAAGTTTAAAAACAAGCCTCAGAAGTATCAAGCAAATAACCTGCCCAAACAAAGTCCAATACTCTGTAAAGCAATGGTTCCCATATTAGGGGTGCTTTTGCCCTCCAGCGGACCTCCAGTATGTAGAGACATTTTTGGTTGTCACAACTGGGGGTGCTACTACCGGCATCTAGCAGACAGAGGCAGGGATGTGCTAAACACCCTACAGTGCTCAGGACAGCTCCCACAACAGAGAATTATCTGGCCCCAAATGTCAATAAGACCAAGGCTGAGAAACTCTACTTTAAAAGAATACAATAAAATCCAGCAATCAGCTTAAAATTCACCATTTCCAGAATCCAACAAGAAATTACTAGACATGCAAAGAAGAAAAATGTAACCCATCATGAAAGAAAAATCATCCATAAAAATAGAAATGATGGGGGGAGGCGGCCAGATGGCTCAGTTGGTTAGAGCGCGAGCTCTCAACAAGGTGGCCGGTTCAATTCCCGCATGGGATGGTGGGCCGTGCTCCCTACAACTAAAGACTGAAAATGTCAACTGCACTTGGAGCTGAGCTGCGCCCTCCACAAATAGACTGAAGGACAACGACTTGGAGCTGATGCGCCCTGGAGAAACACACTGTTCCCCAATAAAAAAAAATTAGAAAAAAACAGAAATGATGAGGCTAACAGACAAGTACTTTAACAACTATTATGAGTATTATAGAATTTATTCATGAATTTTTTTAATGAATTTAAGTAGGAGACAAATGGAGAACTAAAAAAGCTTCAGTAGCAAACTGAATCCAACAATTATATAAAGAATACATCATGGCCAACAAAGGATTATCAGAAGAATGCCAGGCTAGTTCAGCATTCAAAAATCAGTGTCATTCACCATATCCACAGAGTAAAGAAGAAAAAAATATATCATCATCTTGATATGCAGAAAAAGCCCTTGGCAACATTCAATATCCATTCATGATAAAAACTCTCAACAAACTAGAAATAGAACAGAACTTCCTCAAAGTGATAAAGGACATGTACAAAAACAAGCAAACTATAAAAAACATCATATTAATGGTGAGACACTGAATGTTTTCCCTCTAATATCAGGAAAGGATGTCCATTCTCAAAACTCCTATTCGACATTGTATTAGGGGTCCCAGCCAGTTCAATACAGCAAGAAAAAGAAATAAAAAGCATTCAGACTGCAAAGCGAGAAATCAAACTGCCTGTATTTGCCCATGACATTACTGTGTATGTAGAAAATCCCAAAGAACCTACAAAAGTCTTCTAGAAAAGGAGGTTAGCAACGTTGTAAAAGGTCAGCATACAAAATTCAATCCTATTTCTATATACCAGCAATGAACACTGGAAATTGAAATTTTAAGAGGGTCATTTACAACAGCACCAGAAAACATGAAAGAGAGATCAAAAAGAGATTAAAGAAGTAACAGAGCACGCATTCAGTAGCCTGGTTAAAAAAATTTTTAATTCAACTATAAAAATACAATTGGAGGACAAACAGGGCAAGTTGAACGTGCGCTGAATATTACAGAGTTCTTAATTTTCTTAGATGTGATTGTTGCATTTGATTATGTAGAATGAGAATCAGCGAACTTTTACTATAAAAGGTCAGACAGTAAGTATTTTCACCTTACTGTGGGCCACACAGTCTTTTGTAACTACTGTCACGGCAGCACCAAAGCAACCACAGACAATATGAAAACCAACGAGCACTGCTAAGTCCCAATAAAACTTTATTTATAAAAACAGGCAGTAGGCCAGATTTGGCCTGCAGGCCATAGTTTAAGGACCCCTAATGTAGATAAAACTGCAGTGACAGAAAGCACAGTGTTTGCCTTCAGTGAGGTAAGCAATAGGGTGAGGGCTGATGGGACAAACGGCTTGAAGAGTGACACGAGGGAACTTTCTGGAACAATGGAAATGCTCTGTATCTTCACTATGCTGTTCAGTTACATGCATGGATACATTTGACAAAACCCATCAAACTCTATATACTTATAAATGGGTATACAAATAATATCTCCATAAATTTGATTTATTTTAAAAAGTACTCTTTCAAGCTGACAGCATCAGTGATGTGAAAAGCATGACCTCTCAGGTGAGAAGAATCTGAGTTCAAATTTTAGCACCATAATTTAACGGCTTTATGAGCACCATCAAATCACCTTTGGGGCTGTTCCGTCATCCTAAAATTGGTTAATAATGCTTACCTCATGGGGTTGTTTTAAAAATTAAATAAGAAATGTAGGTAAGACACATAGTGTAACATCTGGCACCTAAGAGGCTCACTCCCGATTGGAGTAAACCAATTTGTAAAAAATTGTAATTAAACAAAATAAATCAGTAAAGATCAGAAAACGACACTGTCATCTTTTGCCCTCTTCTGAAATATTCGGACATTCTGCTCACTGGTTATTGTGGTTTCTTCACCTGGCTTCAAGCACTGGCATCAAATGTCATTTCCTGCGATTTCACAGTGATTTGGATCTAAATTTCTTTGGTTTAGAAAAACATTTCATGACAAATATGTTGTAAAAGAAAATCTGAGAAAAGCCAAAAGTAAAAAGTATCAATTTTCCCAAGAAAGAAAAATGGCAATAGAAATGCTATATTTTAATTACTTTTTATAAAGAAAAACCAATAAAGTTAGTCGTTTTCCCCTTTTAGACTAGAATCTGAATTTATGCCAAACCAACAAAATTACAAAATGACATCATATTTGTACAGTGCTTTATCTCATGTTTCTCACTTAGTATGTAGCAGATAGGATATCAAATTTGTTTTTATTTTATAAATAAAGATATAAGTCTGAGGCAGAGGAAGTGACTTGTTCAAGAACACACCGCCAATAAATGACAGAGTCTGGGTGTGGAGTCAGAGATATGGCTCCGTATCAACGACTTCAGCAGACATCACCATCAGAGAACCATCTCGGCTTCTGGGAAATTCTGTACAACGACCTGTAGCTGCTCTTCCCTCAATTCACATCATTGTCTAAAAGACAAATAAATTACACATTTTCTTAATTCCTCACCATTCAGGCCTATGTAGCCATTTGGGGTGGTAGAGGCTATGGCCAGATAGGGGCTTCTGATAGGATCAGAAGTGGAACTTGAAAGGGACGAATTTCTAATAGAAGAGCCTACAGAGTGAAATATATCATAAATCCCTCACACCTTTTCCTTCATGCCCGTCAGAACCACATCACACACACACACTGATCCCCACCTTCCCCATCAGTTTCTAATTAACCAATCAACCCACAGGTGGACCACCAAACCATAAATGTTCCTTCCAGTAACAGCTTCCTCATCTCTCCCCATTTACAGTAAGACAGCCTGACAGTGAGTGACTCAGGAACACTTCTTCCAAATGGACACCTGTCCCCATCAGGAATAACCAATTCTACTCAAGTCAACTTACATGCTCACTTTAAAAGAGTGAATTATCAAAAGTCCAAGCTTATTTATCTAGCTTTGCCAACGATGCTGTATCCCTTAATCAATGAGTCTGATCAAATATAATTTTTAAAAGTTTACTACATTCCTTCGTGGTTAAAATCCTTATTTTATAAGAAAACTAATGGAAGGATGAGATTTAATACGCAGAAATGTCCCTTACAGGTTAGTATTTCTAGAATGTATCTATTCCATTTGGTATCGTGAGTACTCTAAACTGGGGCTGATATAACTGATTTAAATCAGTTTCCTTCTGTGAACAACAGCAACGTCAAAAAACATAATCTTGAAGGGAAAATGAGTGATTTACTCTTGTCTCTGAATTGTACTAACATGATACTAACTCCCAGTCCAGTTCTATCTTAAGCAAGTTTGAGAAATGTAGTCATAATCCATATCTATTATTTTTCAAGACTAAGATAAAATAAGAAAAGCTGAAACTGACTAGATAACTCAGATATCCCATTACTAATGTTGAAAATAATCCATCTCTTACCATTTCCTAAACACTATAAATGCACAGAATTCTACCCAACCAAGTCACTCTACAAATCCCACTCAAAGACTAACAAGTGTTCAATATAAAAGTAATTTCTATTAACACTCAGTTCAACTAGCACCTTGAAGAAATTGCATTTGAGTAAGACCCAATTCTCAGGAGGATTCCTTATTTGTGAAAGAAATAGCTAAACCACTACACTCACAAGTGTCAGACTTTTAAAAAATGCCTTTTTAAGTCATAAAAATATATCAAAGTTATTATCTTAACAGCTACCAGGTAATGGGCACCTACTTAAGTTTTTAGGCACACATAGTTTCATTTAATCTAAGAACCCTGCAAAATATGTTACTACACCTTCAATCGTAGGAAACCCAAACTCTGAGAAATTAAGTGAACTGCTCCAGGCTACACTAGTCAATGGAAGTGTGGGGATTTGAACTCAAATCTACATAACTCTAAAGAAACTGGGCTACAGCCCCATTTCACAATAGAGGAATAGGCAGAGTGTGAATGGATTTGTCCTGCAGTTTTAAGCATTTCACCAAAAAAAGGAGACCATTTCTAAATCAGAACCACATTTTGAAATCCACAATGCATCTTTTCAAGATGTAATTAAAGGTTAAAAAGAAAGGTTAGAAATCCTTTTGAAGTAAACTAAATTTCATCACAGATCTGCAAGTGAACTGTCATTTTGGGCAAGTTCCCAGTTAGTAGCTCTATATGCACTACCCCTCACTAGTACAAGGCTCTTCACCCAATTCAAACACATACTCAACACCTGCTTTGCATTAAGACTCCTTCCCCGCAAAGAGGGTACTAAGCTAAATAAGGCTGTTTTCTACACCTGAAACTGATAATAATATTAAATTTAAAAGAAAAGAAAAGAAACAAGGCCCATCACAAGCCTCAAGGAGACACACTAGAGGAGAAGCCCACTTATACTACCATTATCTAGTTAGCATTTGTCAGGCAAATAAATGAAGTGTGAGAAATGTTAAAACAAAAGTATGTGTAACATGCCATCCCAGCTCAGAGAAGGAAAGCAACTGGCCTACTTGTCACATTATGTTGTAACAGTATTTGTTTACATTTTGTCCCTCCCTGACAACCCTTCCAACCTGTCAACCTCTTGCCCGACAATCCCCCCACGCAGGCACACACAACCAGAAAGGAAAGCTGTAAGAACAAGAATTTCGACTCCTGAAAGTGACCTTGTTGTTGTAGTTTAAAATGCACAATGCATATTTGTTGATATATATATACATCATAGTCGATATTAGCATTACACTTTTCAAAAAAAAAAAAAATATATATATATATATATATTCATAAACTGAAAAAAAAAAAGTACAAAGCTTCCTCCATAAGGGCAATTTTCTTTTTCTTTACCTTTGTCAGGTGAAGAAAGTGAAGTTTTCAAGAGGCCAACCAAACCAGAAAAACCAAGGAACACTTCTCTACATTACTCACTTAGCATAAGAAATCAATCAAAACCAACTGCCACACACTGTTTCTCGAATTTTTCTTTCTAATTTAGCAGATGGCAAAGGGATAGATCAACTGATATTAACACATCATGGTCATTTTGTTCCACTTGAATTTGACTGACATTTAAGCTAGTTCCACCTGGAAGATTTAAACAGAATTATTCTCACATGGTAAGCTAAATGAACCAAATCTAGTAGAATCGTGCAATCAAAACTTGACAACAAGGTTTGCCCTTAATGCAGTCTGCAAATCCCCAAGATACCACGAAGGACTGACAACAAGAACTGTTAACAGTGATTGATCTCAGCTGATCCTAACTCCTTTACAAACTTGCAAAAAAATAATCTTTCAAAAACTGCTGTATTTGTCCTGATCTGGGCAATCCAATCTTAGAAAAACAGAATAATCTGCTTCTTCTGAAAATAAAAAGAAGGGTTGCTGAATAAGAAAAAGGGCACATCGCTTTTTCCTTTAGTTCCGTATGCCTGAGGCAATAAACTCTCAAAATAACTTCACTGAGGAGCGTAAAAGCTAAGAATGAACACCAGAATACAATCCAACTTTCACTGTGAATTCTAAGTTCACAGTAAGATCTAGAAACTTAAATGGGATGGAATCATTTTGCTTTAACAACTATTTCTAAAAACCAAAAACACCCGTCCATCCTTTTTTCTTGATAAAAATATTTTGAGGGTTTTCCCGATATTGTGTTAAAACTTTTCACATACGACTTGACTTTGCAAAAAAAAAAAAAAAGTGTCAGTAAGCCATATTTATTTAAAAAAAAAAAAAAAGGGGGGGGTTGTTTGGTCTCAAAGTATGGCTCCATTTGAACACGGTATAGAGTTGAGCCCGTTGCACGGTCCCAGAGCGGGTCCCTTCTTGGCTGCACGCCTCCGACCCGCGCGGGTCCCTGGCAGACGCCAAAAGCGCCCCCCAAAGGCGAGCGATGCCCGGCGTGTTTACCGCCCGCGTCCGCCCCGGAGAGCTGCTCGCTCGCGTCCCCAGCACTAGTTCGCGGACTCGGTCGGATGAGAGGGATCCACTAAGCAGCCGAAGCTCCCCGACCCCGGAGGAGCCGACCGGGAGAAGCCCCGAGTCTGGGGGTCCAGGCCCCGCGGGGTGAGGGGGCGCATGAGGGGCATCCGCGGCGCTGCCGGGCGGCCGCGCCCCCCAGTCCGGGAATTGAGGCGCCCTCGAAGTTGGGCTCGGGCCCGGCACAGCCCCGGAGCAGACAATGCGGGAGAGGGGGGCGCGGAGGGAGGAGGGGGCTGCAGAGCCGGGGAGCGCTCGGAGGCCGCCCATTCATCCCCGCCTGCCCGCGCGTCCCTCCCCGCCCTGGCGGCCCCGGACCCCAGCCCCCTCTCGGAGGAGCGGCCGGAGGGGAGGGACCCGCGCTCCTCGCTGGACCCCTCCTCAAATCACAAAACTTCCCCCAACTCCGCCAACTAAGTTGCGCTCTCACCGTGTGGCGCCCGGGGCTCCCCCGCGGGCCGAGTCCAAGCAGCTCCGCAGCTTCGTCGCGGAGAAAGACAATAGGCGGCCGCTCCCCCGGCGGCGGCGACGGCTTGAGGCTGCGGCGGCCGAGGCGAGAAGCAGGCACGGCGGTCCCAGCGGAGCCCAGCAGCTTTTCCGCGGCTGCTCCTGCTCGGCGCTGGCTCTGAACACCGCTCCCGACCGACTGCGCATGCGCCCCAAGCCGCTCGGGGAGGGGCGGGCCAGCCTGTGGTAACGCCTACGAGCCCTGCCGAGTATAAGCGTGGAGCCGAGGGTTGCGAGCAGGGATTACACGGCAGAGCTGCCCGTCAAGCTCCGTGCGACCAATAGGAAGGCACCTGGGCGGTCCGCTCAGGTTGCTAAGGAAGGCTGAGGTTGAACGCCGGGGCTGGACCGCGGCAGTGTGATCCAAGTCGGGTGGAAAGGTAGCTCTGGGAAATGCCCACCCACCCTCTCTCCTCTCCGCCCTGACTCCGGAAACCGCCCTTCCTCTGTGTGCTGGTGCTTACCTGAACTGGAGCACTTTCCGCACATACTGAAATGATTTATTTTTCAATTTCCCTCCACTTAAAATCGGAAAGTGGGATTTAGACTTCTCTGTGTCTAGTGCTTAGGAGTCATTGCTAGGTATTCAATGTGTTTCTTAGATGGATGGATGGATGGATGGATGGATGGATCTGAGGAGACATCAGGATTGTGACAATGCATTCCAGGAACTTTTGGCTACTCAGTCACCTCAAAATCATACAGTCTTCGAGTTTCAAAGGACCTCAGAAATCACCTGGTGGCATTTGAGAGAAACAAAAATGTCTCTTGGTACAGGAAGAAACTTCATTTTGATAGTTGTGTGTTTATTTTAATGCATATGGGGGAGGGGCAGGGGGAAACGCCTATCACGTCAAACCATTATTTCATTGACGTTATTTCTTAGATCAAATAGAAAGTTGCAAGAAATGAGTCTCCCAAAAGGAAATCGTAAGTACAAAATGGAGACACTTTACATGGAGTTCAAGAACGTGCAAATAGATAATGACTGAAGTAAGTATACTGGTTACCTGGGGGGGGGGGGGGGGAAGGGTTATTGGCCCAGAGGCAAGGTCTGTATTTTGATCTGGGTGGTGGATAACAGCTGTAGACATATGTGGAAATTCATCCAGCTGTACACCTAAGATTAGTGCACTTTACACATTTTACACATGTATTTTTATGTCAATTTTTAAACCTACTGGTATAGGATACAGAAAAAAAAAATGTGAAGACGAAAATGAATGCCCTTTGGGAAACCCTGAGCCAGGCAAGCTCACTACCAGTGACTGAATACCAGGAGAAAACTCAGTGCTTGTACCAGGCCCTGCTGTTGTTCCGTGGCTCTAAATCTCAGAAATGCTGTTAGCCTTGAGCTGAAATTTGCTTCCCTATGTGGACTTGGTTCCCACACGTATTTTCTTAGTTCACTCTCACAGAGTTAAAAAACAAGGCCAAACATTTCCAGTGTTTCTTGTGAAATGATCTTGTGAAATCGTGCTGCTTACCCTCCTTCACGCTCACTCTGAGGTCTTTGTCAATATTTACAAGGTGACACAGACAGAGGAGACCCCTAGACTCCTAGATCCTTGACTCTGCCACAAAGGAGCCATAGATAACTCCTCCTCAGAGAACCTCAGTCTCCTGTAAAGCAAAGGAGCTAACCTAGAAAACTGCTCGGACCCTAACTTGTGATACTAAGACGTGATACTAAGATATTAAGACCTGGTCTGTTACAGAGGCAGCAGGAAATCTTTCTAGTGACTGCTGATAACACCATTGCCTGCTTCCTGCTCAGCAGAATTTACACCTTTCTAACGGGGTGCACTTTTCCAAGTTCACTGCGACTACAAGTCACCTGGGAGATTTTGTTAAATATGGATTCTGACTCGGCTCCAAGGTGGAATCTGGGAGTCTGCATTTCTGACAAGCTCCCTGGCGATACTGACACTGCTGGTCTGGGACCCCACTTTGAATAGCAAGGGTCTCGTCTAAATTCCACAGACAGCTGAGCCCTTATCTTCTTTGGGAAGTCCTATCTGCATGGCTGGCACTTTCTCATCGTTCAAGTATCAGCTCTAATGTCCCTTAGCAGAGAAAATATCCTTGACCAGCCTATCTAAAATAACCCACTCTTACCTAGTCCCTCCCATTCATATTACTCAATTTTTTTCTTAGCATTTATCCCAGTCTGAAAGTATCCTATTTATTTCATGTGTCTATTGACTATCTCCCCGATTATAACATAAGCCACCTGAAGTCTGCTTTGTTTACAGATTTTATCTCTCTCTACCTATAATAGTACCTGTAGGAACAGTCGGGAACCAATAAACGTTTGGCATGAATGAATTTGTACAGAAAGAGCTACTATGAGATGCCCTCAAACTGAGTGTCCCTGATACTAAAGATTTGTTCTTCCAAAGCACACCAAACGTCTCTATCCAGTGTGCCCCATTTCAGCAGAAAGAAATTTGGGGTTTAGAAATTTTCTCTTAGTGGGGCAGTGCAGGGGGCTTGGGTATGTATTCACAGGGAGCAGAGGACCTTCCAGAAAAAGGAAGAGCATGCAAAGACGTGGAGGTATATCGGAAAAACAACACACACGAGAAACTGGAGGGGGCAGACGGAGCGGGTGAAACTGAAGGAAGTCAGCCGAAGCCCGGTTGCCATGCCTGACTAAGGAGCACACTGTTCTGAAAGGCCGAGAGGAACCCTCAAAATATTTAAGCGAACTATTGAAGACAGATTTTCATCTTAGATCACCCTAGCACCATGGGCTTAGGCTGGATTTAAGTGGGGGATAAGGATGAGAGGGGGGGACAGGGGAATCTCTAAGAGAAACCTGGATCCAGGAAGGAGGTTTTGCCATCCAGACCTAAGTTTTCACTTCTCAGGTGGCAGAGGGAACCTTCCTTCCTCAATGTCAAGCCCAATGCTGTCCAATAGAAATACGTGATGAGTCATACATGTGATCTAAAATGTTCTAGTAGCCGCATTTAAAAAGGAAAAAAAAGGTAAAATTAATTTTAAGGATTTTTTTAAACAACTATATCCCAAATATTATCATTTTAACATGTAATCTATATCAAATTTAGTAATGAGATATCTTACATCATTTTTCTCATGCTAAGTCTTCAAAATAACCCAGTGTGTATTTGACGTTTGCAGCACACCTCAATTCAGATTGGCCGTATTTCAAATGCTCAAAAGCCACCTGTGGCTGGTGGATACGGTACAGTCCGTACAGATCAGGTTGATCGATTCTGAAACAGTCTCTGTCCTGGGAGTTGATTCCAAACCACAGCATGTGCCTCAGGCCATAAGTCCCACACTCTGCCTCTTTCATTTGCATTATCTCATTTATTTTTTACACCCCTGGGCTGGTGCTATTACGCCCGCTTTTGAAAGAAACTCAGGCTTAAAGAGATTAAGTAACTTGCTCCAAATCACATAGCTACTGATTGGCAAAGCTTATCTCCCAAAGGATTGAAAACTAAGAGAAAGTCGCTAAATCCAGTTTAGAATAACACACCGACTAGGTCTCCCCTCACTTGGGCTCTCTCACCTCCTCCCCACCCTTTCTCCCTTTAGAACTGTGAGAGCTCAGACAATCTCCAGAGTAGGTGCTCAGTGAAGAGCTATTTAAGCAACCAATCCCTTGTTCAGGATCTATCCCTGTAACACGTTTCAGAAATTCTGCAGGCACAAACTAAACAATGTCAAAGAAAGGGATTAGAGTTATATGCTGGATTACTAATAAATGCATGGTGAATGGCATTGACCATTCTGATTATTTACTTTTAGGAACCTTGATGCATACCCCTTGCAAATAGTCATCCAGAAGAAAGCTTATGCTGGTTTCCGTCCTTGCTGGTAGAGTTTCAGAGCGCCTAACTGCCCTGACTTAAGTTCTTCTTATCTTAGAAAGAACAGAGCTTTCGAAGCAGCCACAGCTGGCTTTGGGTCCTGGATGCTCAAATCCTGTTTGTAAAGCAATCCCTCCCATCCAGTAGTCACGCGGTGACAAATACATAACCCTTAGCACGTTACCTGGCACAGTGCACGTGCTGGGCCCACTTTAACTTCCTCCTTTACAGACATAAAGAGAAAGACAGTCTAGGAGTAGGTCTCATTATGCAGAAAAGATGCTGTTAGAGAAATGCCAGAAAACACGGACCAGGCCACAACTGGAAGAGAATTTCCAACAAAAAGTGCATCTTGTCATTATCCGTGTTGACCTCTCCAATAGATGTGGCAGCCATCGGGTCTCCTGCTCCCAAGAAGTTCACCAGCCTTCAATTAATATATGCCAGATGTAGCACTTAGTGATAGAACAATTTATTTAATTTCTGAAACCCTTGATTTTCTCCATAATGACCCTTCCAGTAATAGGTTTGCTTAAAGGCTGCCCAGGGGATCAAATTAAGCTTCTAAGGTCATTATATTTTCAATGGTAGAAGAATTAGGGGCTGCTGGGTTGATGGAAAGAAGGGAATCAGAGAGCCTCAGGACAGAAGGACTGCCCTGGCCGCAACAATAAGTTACTGCCGTATTTCCTGGTTGGGAGTCAAGGGGATTTAACTTGGGGGTTGTAAAAGGGTCTGGAGATTCCCTTCCAATAACTGCAAAAGAAAACCAGTCACTTTTTGGGGTAACCTTATTTTGATTTGATTCGGTTTGGTTTGGTGTTTACTTTAAGCGGAGGTTGCCGTTTGGAGAAGATGGGGACTGTTATTCTGATTCCAGAGAGATTTATGGACTGGCTCAGGGACCGCACATTTCATCCAATTGCTTTTCTCTTTATGCCCAGCCTTTTCCAGTTTATTCAGCTGCTCTGATAATTATCCCCAATTATTTATAATGGTAGGTTTCTGAAGCTGGAGTTAGAGAGAAACACCATGCTTTTTGAGGCCTAAACACCATTTAATGGAAAGGGACTCCAACAATTCATGTGAAGCCTAAACTCAGGTTTCCTTGGGGAGAGTTTTTTTTTAATTTTGTTTTCACCTCTAATACAATATTTTTTTCCAAAATTATATGGAGTTTGCAATATTAAAGGACAGAAGTCCTTATTTGCACACAACTGTTACCAATAGTTACAGTTTCAGCACAACTTAAACCAGCTTTTCTTTCTTTCTTTCTTTTTAATGGAGCAAACATATCACTTGTAATTTCTCTTGTGTTTTTCTCAGATCTTACAATATATAAATACCCAGATACCAAGTACTTCAGTAAAGAGCTGGTTAATTAGAATATAATTGAGTCAGAATCTTGTTTTCTTTCCCTACTTTTTATTATCCAATATACAGTTCATATACAAACTTTACCAGTTGTCCCAATATGATTTTTATAGTTGTGTGCTTATTTTTCCCCTCCAGGATCTGATCAAGGCTCATATATTGCATTTATTAATAATGTCTCTTTAGACTCCTTTAAGTTAAAGAGGTTGCCTTGTCTTTTCTTTTTCCTTTACCTTTGGGTCTTTTGTGACATTAACTTATTTGAAGAGTCTAGATCAACTGTTTTATAGTTTGTTGCACAACCTGGATTTGTCTGATTGGTCCTTCATTGGCAAAATCAGGTTAATTTTCTTGCAAGAATACTACATAGGTGATATATCCTTTTCATCGCATCACATCATAAGGGTCCGTTTGGCACTTATTAAACCAGTATCTTTTGAAGTACTTTCCTTGAAACATTAGTTTCTGGAGCTATTTGTTATAAAAAGCATTGTCTGTTTAAGGGAATACAGGAAATGCTTTATATTCTATATTCCTGTTCTCTTGAAAAAAATTACTGCGCATAGTATCATTACATATTAAGACTCTGAGAAGTACTGCATTTACAAACTTGTTTAGCTTTGTTTAATCCCCTTTTCTCAAACTTATTTGATCATAAAACCAATTTCTCTTGGGAAACACATTAATATCGCATAGAGGAAAACTGACATACTCTGAACAGAAGCAGTTGGGATGGATGCTGGAAAGGCAAAATCAACAGACGCCCATCTCAATCACCTTCCCTCCCAAATCCGTTCCTTTTTCTATGTTTAGTCGTCAGTAAAGGTCAGCACATGGGCTGAAACCTGTAAGTCCCTTCTGACACCTCCCTCTGCCCTGCCCCAAACACCCAGCTTGATGCCAAGTCCTTTTGACTCTCTAGCTTCACATGGCAAAGCATGTCTCCTGGTTTCTTCTTTCCTGTCCCTACTGATTTGTTTACCTGTACCGATAATATCCTCTTATTGCATCTTTGCCTGGTTAATTCCTCAAACTTAAAAGCCAGCTCAAGAACTGAAGCTCCCAACTTAGGAGGAGTCAGATTAGTCACCAACTTCTAGGAAGATCGTTCTGGGCCTTGCTGGAGCTGCTCTCAAAGTTAAATATAGCTCTAAACCAAGACCTTTGGAACTTGGGAAAACTTGGAAACAGATACAGGCGAAAAGCCGGCCCTTCACCTCCTCTTCTCTCTCTCCAAAACTGCCTAAATGTAGAAACCCATTCATCCACATCTAAGGCATCGGAGAATGTTTTTAAAATTTCACATCTGTGTCTCAATTTGCGAAACTTCACTGAAGTTTATGAAAGAACGATTTAATTTTGTTTTCTTTTCCCTTTCTGGCTTCAATTCGGATTTGATGGGTCTCCATCACATTAGCTTGAGGAGGCCCTCTGTTAATGCACTTAAATCTTGACCTCCAGACCCCAGTGGGTGTATAATTCCCAGCTGAGCTGTGACTGGAACTCCACGTGGGGAAGCCTTGGCCTCAGCACACATTAGGGACAAAGCGTGTGACACAAGACACTCTTTAGCAGGGGTAATTTTAGCTGGTCTCTTGCAGTAGGTATCAGGACGACTTGGAAATCTGCTTTACTTCTCTTTGTTTTTTTCTCTCAAGGTCTTCGTCTCTCCCTTTTCATTGTAAGTACAACACAACCTCCTGGTTTTCTATTTTAAGTATTCAGTGACAGAAAGACAGCAGCTGTATAACACACACACACACACACACACACACACACACACACACACACACACGGAGCCTGATTTGAAAAGTAAGCCCAGACCTGTCTCACTTCAGCAGGGTTGCCAAGTCAGAGAGTAGCCTTCCAAATAACTTTTGTGTTGGGACCTGGGTTTGTCTCTGCTGACAGTTACACATTCCAGCTTGTCATTTGTCTCTGACTTGCTTTCTCAAATGGTTCCATTGAGTTATGCCACTTATCACCTGCTTAGTATGTGACACTTTATCTGCCAAGACAAATGTCATATTAGAAGAGCCCGCTGGTGAATGAGGACAATGAAGGATTGCAACACAGAAAGCTCGGGCTTTTTCTGTTAATCCGCTTTCTACGTCTGCTCTCCAGACCCTGCCTGTTGCTGGGGGTAGTGGGATTTTTAGTCTATGCCGGCGTGTGGTGCTCTATTTAGGTTACAGAGACAGAGCATCAGATAAATGGGTCCTGATTGGTAGGACACACTGCCCTTGAAACTCTAAAGCCCTGACAGTACATTTGATCAAAAGAAGTGACGGTGATTAAAAACAAATGTTCACAAATGTTGTGGCGCTACCAAAAAATGAGGTCATCAGATTTTCAGGGCACTTCTATAGATTTTTCACAATCATAATATTTTTTTAACTTAATGAACTAAATGCTTTTGAAAGCGAGAAGCTGACAGCTTTGGTTAGGGCCAGAAATAGAAGGCAAGCAGTGGGGTGCCTTAACAGCAAAACTTTATAGTCCTACATTGCTTCTGTAATAAATTTCAGGGTTGGGCTAAGGCCCTCATGCTCTCTCACACCTGAGAAGCCTCTCAGAGAACCTGTTTGTCAGAGGGAAAATCATTGTCTCCAGATCTGGTAAAAATCTCAAAATTGGGTACATGTTATGAGAACCTTGGATTTGGCTCTGCAAGTGAAACTAGAAGCAAAGGATCAAGTCGTAGTGTCAATATTCCTATGTAGATCCAATCTCTGCCACCCCGCAACGCCACCCCCAATGGACACAATGCAAATCCCATCCAGCAGGAGCTTCTTTGACAATTTCAATTTTTGAAGCTATAACTTTCTCTTTTCTGTGTGTGTGTGGGGGTGGGGGTTAAATAGTATGATGAGTCCATAAAAACACATGAAATCTGTGGACATAAAATTTCATGGCAATTTAAAAAAGCAAATCTGATCGTGTTACCGTCCTGCTCGGACTTCTTCAAACACTACACATTTCATGTAAAAGCCCACATTGCACAGCTTAGTTCCCCAGACGCTTTGGGATCTGACCTGAGCCCCTCTCCAGCTTCTGCTTTGGTCTCCCCACCCTTCCCCTCTTCACTCCTCCCACCACAATCCCTCTGGTCCTGCAGGTCAGAACTAATGGTGACTTCACACTCTGCCCGGGCATATGCTGTTCTGGCATGGGCAGAGCCAATCCCACCTTCCCTCTTCACCTGGTGTAGTCCTGACTTCCAGGCTCTCAACGGCCCCCATTTCCCACCATATCTTACTCCCCAACACGCACACCCGTCAAGAATTTCCTGAGCATCCCATGTAGATATTCTTCCTAGGACATGCTCAGCACTCTCTTTCGGTCCTTATAGATGTCACAATAGTCCTATTTGTCTGTTTCCCCCTCTAAATTGACCCCCACAATTCATTTATATATTCCCCAGCTCAGGGTTCACTTCCTAACACAAACAACGTGCTTAATCATTTTTATTGCATAAAAGAACGATGGAACTGCCTATTCTGTGTCTAGAGCACAGAGTACACCAGAATGCCCTGCACTGCATTTCTGATCAACGAGTCCTATGTTAGGAAGAAGAGCTGGTACTAGGACTCTCAGAAGACCTTGGGAAGAGAAAGATGTACAGGTCAGTCCAGGAGATGGGGTGACCCAGGTATAGGCAACTAGGAGCCAGACAGTGTCCGGAGCTCTTTAACATGTGATTTCTCATTTAATGTTCTCAAGACCTTTCCGGTGGAAGCCGTGCTTTCTCCATTGTGGACGCACAGCAACCTCTCCTTTCTCTAGGGGAATCTGGGTAAAGAGAACACCACCTAGCTTCCGTCTTTGGAAAGAAGGAAGATGCATATTATTGAGCTCTACCAGAGACTCGGTCTGTAGATCCTGACACCCTCGGACCCCCAAATTTGCAGACAAAGTTCAGATTCAGAGACCGACACGGAGACGATGGGGAAGACCTGGACCAAGGAAAACGTGTGACAAACCTTTTTTTCTGTTATGCTCAAGTGTCTACAAATCCACGTCCTTGTTTATAGGATGGCGTGCGGTCATCGTACCGACATTTTCTTCGGGACTAGTTCACGTGGTGGTTATTATTTAATAATATGAAGCAGCCTGTGCCTCCGTTTGGATGCAATATAGACATCTTTAAGGAGTGCCTGGGTACCGTGAAGAGCAGAATTCAGCCGGGTCCACGTCCACCTATGTGACTGTGGGCCTGTTTTCTGCCACAGCGGCACCAATCATGTTCCGTCAATGACCACAGCTCCGAAGACCTGCCCCGTTCATCTCTTTTGTGCCCAGGAGAAGTGCTCTTTCTGCTCAGGGCAGTCCCCTGGAGTGGGTGAAACCAGCTGTACCTTGGCAAGCCCTGGCCTGGGATTAACTTGGCCTGAGGTTATTCTGAGACTTTTCTGACTCACAATTTTGGGGCCAACTCTGAGCACCAAGCCCCAGCCCTGCCCTCTTTTGCTTTTTCTCTGTGCTGATTCACACTGGGTTGGGATTTTATTGTCAGCAGTCATAATTGTGCATGGGTGGAACTTGGATTTTAAAGATGACAGAAGGCCAAGTCGAGGGCTCGGCTAGCTTTGTTATTCACTGTGTCGTTTTTCTTAATTGAAAAGAGGAAGGAAGGAAAGAAGGGAGGATAGATGGTAGGGAGGAAGGAAGAAAAGAAGAAAAAGAAATGTTCCACCAACGTAAGCTGAAACCTATCCTCTTCCACCCTCTGTATTTTCTCCAAGGCTTGTCCTGGATCTGGGTCACACACAGGAAGCCAGGTATAGTAGAAAAAGTGTAGATTTGGAATCAGCACGTCTGAATAATCGTGTGGTGGTGGGCACGTTGTTTAACCTCTTACACCGTCTGATTTCTCATCTGTAAAACAGCAATAGTAATAGTTACCCTGTAGGATTGTCATGATGGTTAGGGATACTCCACAGAAAGTGGCTGGCACACAAGGATGCATCTCATAAGTGACAAATAAAATTGCTATAGCTATTTGTATTAAGAGGCCCTTTGAAGCAGTGAGAATGTAGACTCTGAGATTGTGGCATATTGTCATATGCTCCCCTTGGGTGGGGCCTGGGTGTGTCTGGTGTCAGGGTGGTTAGGTCCCAGGGACGGACTCACACTGTGAAAATGGCCAACGCAGTCAGAACGGGAGACAACCAGGCAACAGGCGAAGGATAAAGAGTTCCATCTGGCTCAGGGGCCAGCGGCTCCCCCACTTACTATCGGAAGGATCTCTGCCACGGTGCTTCAATCACTAGGACTAGGTTCTCTTATCTGTACTTATCTGTATCTCTACCTTTGTGTTGTCCTGAGGATTAGAAGAGATCACATATGCAAAGTGCCTGCAGCACACAACGTGCTTAGGCAAAAATTATCTTAGATGTTAAGGAGAGACAAGTTGAAATTTATAGAGGTCAAGTAAAGTATGGCATAGACTTTGGAGCAATACTGCCTGGTTCTAATCTGTGTTCCAGGACGGTCTGCCTCATTTTCTCATTTGTAAAATGGGTATAATCACAGCTTCCTTTTTCATATGTTTGTCACGAGGGATAAGTGAGTTAATATCTATAAAGCATTTAGAACATCACTTGGCACATGGCCAAATACTATATAAGTACTGATTAAATAGATAACTAGAGGGGTCAGTGCTGGCACAGAACAAAGGACAACACCAGAATGGAAGAAATCAAAACTGATTGACCCTGGACCAGAATGGGGCACAAAGAAGGAAGGAAGTAATGAAGCAAGAGCTTCGAAGGTAGTTGCCCTAAGCTGAGCTGAAATATTTGTATTCACGTCACTTTGTTTTTTATTTGGTGGCAGTCAGTGAACTGTGGGTATGTCAGCCTGGGTTAAATATTGGGTGGACACAGTCCTTCCAAGGAGCCATGGGCTTCAGGAGAATGGCCTGGTATGACTGTAACAGCACGGCCTACTTCCTTAGCTCCCCAGACCCGAGACCTGAGAAGAGCAGCTCTCTACACCTTTTCTGGGGGACGGGTTTGCTCAGGGAAAGCCCGCTCCTCAAGGAAGGGCCAGGACCGTTTCCAAGACCAACTTACGAGTCGATAGGAAACCGTGGCCACTTCTGCCTCTTCTGCTGTCTGATTTTGGTGCACACGCAGGACATAAAATGTTCACATTCCAGTGATGGAGAGCCAACTGTGCAAATTCCTGGCAGGCAAATTGAGGCCCATTATCTGTAATTACAGTTGCCCGAATTCCATGCCAGAGAGTCCCTGTTTTCCAGCCATCAGTAATCGCAGCTGCTGCTCTGGGGCCAAATGCATCCAGGGAAAAGTCCCAAGAATGGAGATGAGCAGACCTCCTGGCAGCCGTTGTCAGGAAACCCAGTTCTCCTCTGCTTACAACCTTCAAATGGCTCCTGCAGCTCTCAGGATAAATGCTTCAGTTAGGCTTGTCAACACCTGGTCCATCTCCATCTTCTCCCCTTCGTAAGCCATTCTGAATCACTCGTTTCTGATGAACGACCTGGTCCCCGATTCCATCATGCTGCCCTTTGTTCAGGTGCTGTCCCTGTGTGATTTAGTCCTTCCGCCTGGAGTCACCCTGTCACTAACTCCAACTCCCCCTTAAGCACTTAGCTCGTGTCCCCCTCTCTTCTCTCAGAAGCTTTTCTTGACTCCCTGAGACTGAACTGTATTCCTTTTCTCTGGGCTTCCATTGTGCCTGTGCGTAGATGGCCACCTTCTCACTGTGCCCTCACCTGGAGGAGAGAGACAGCGAGCTCTCTGGTGTCTCTTATAAGGGCACCAATCCCATCAAGAGGGCCCCAGCCTCATGACCTCATCTAACCCTAATTACCTCCCAGGGCCCCATCTTCAAATACCCTCACACCGGGGCTAGGGTTTTAACATACAAATTTGGTGGAGGAGGACATACATTCAGTCCCTAACAGTCCCTAATAAATTAAATAAATAGATAATAAAAGTCATGTCACCTTTTGCCGGGAGCCAACAATTTACACATCCGTGACCCATCAGAATTCACACACCATCGAAAAAGTCCTCTTTCTCGGATGAGCCATTCTAAAACCAGGTAGACGTGCTAACAACGGGCCAAAACTACTGGTTCCCATACTGAGCCACGTGTATGCCCTTGGTAGTTCCTCTGTCATGGATTCACCACAGATGAGCAAGACCTCCGGATGTGTCAGTTTAGTGAGCTCTGTCTCTCCTTCTAGTTGGTTACCCTGCGTGTAAATCAGCTGTACTGAGAGCCTGCAATGTGGCCGGCATGTGCTGACGTTATTATCTCATCTAATCTCAGAATAACCCTGAGAGTGGGAATTATTATACTCTTTTTTTAGACGAGAAACTGAATCTCAATGAGATGAAGTCATTTTTACAACATCAAGCAACCAGTAGTTGGCGGAGTCCACATGGGAACCCAAGACTTCCCAAAGGCTCTGGGAAGATTTTGGTGTCTGTGGAACCCTTCTTGTGTTGCTTGTCCAAATATTCATTCACTCATTGAACCAATATTCCCTGAGCTCCTACCATGTGCCAGCCTCTGTGCAGGCAATGGGGATACAGTAATGAATAAAACACCCACACAAATCCCCTCCCTTACAACTTACTTTCCAGGTATGGGAGAAAGATAATGAACAAAACAAATAAGACAAATAAGTAGTGGATTATACGGTGATAAGTGAAAAGTAGACCAAGGGAGAAGAGAAGGATTACTGGGTTGGAGGAAATCAGATTTGAAAATACATTGGTCAGGAGAGACTTTATAGAAGAGATAGTTAAGCCAAGACATGAAAAAGGTAAAGTTCTATCAGACTTTCATTAATTCCGAGGCCCCAAAGACTCAAGGGAGAGTGACTGTTTTTGAAAAGCCATTTTGTCAGGATGTTTAAGTAACAGCCTCAAATTGACTTAAGCAAAAAGTGGGACCTTATTAGCTCAGGAAACTGAGAAGTCCAGGCCAGGCTGGATTTAGGGGTCAAACAATGTAATTAGGACACAAGCTCCTTCTTTTATATCTGTCTTACTTCATTTGGGCTTCTGTATCAAAAGTGCTCTAGCCTGGGTGGCTTAAACAACAATCATTTATTTCTCCAAGACCAAGATGCTGGCAGACTCAGTGTCTGAAGGGAACTGGCTTCCTGGTTTAAAGATGGTTGAATTCTCGCTGTGTCCTTATATGAAGGGAGTGGCGAGAGATCTCTCTGGGGTCTCTTTTGTGAAAGCACTGACTCCCATCGATGAAGGATTCCACCGTCATGACCTAATCATCTCACAAAGTCCCCACCAACTAACACCGTCTCGCTGGGGTTAGGATTTCCACATATGAATTTGGGGGGATACAAACATTCAGGCCCTAGCAGTCTCTCTGCTATCCTCTCTGGAGGCTTGATTCTCTAGCTCCCCACGGAGGTAACCTGGCTGCTGGCCATTCCAGCCCAACATCCTGCCAGGTTCAATCCCAGAAGGAAGGAGAGAGCCTTTCTACCTACAGTCCAAGCAAATACTCATTGCATCGTATTGGGCCGCATGCTCACCTGGACACATTGCTGTGATCAGGAAGGGGACACATGGCTCTGATTGTCTGTGCCTCGTCACTTACCTGCCCCTGAAATCAAAAGGAGAGTCACCCTATCAAACAGCAGGGGAGGGTGGGGCCAACACCCAGAGGAAATTTGGGGTGTTGTCAGAAGGAAATGAATGACTGCCAAGTGGAGAAAGCAATGCGTCTCCTCTACATCTCTGACCTAAAAGCAATTTCTTTTATCTCACTGTGGACAATGCGGATTCAGTGTGCTCCAAGCCCGGAGGACGGTGAAGCATAGGTTTTTCCCTAGGAGATGGTCTACAGAGAGGGGAAGCTTGTTCAGTGGGACTGGTGGTTTCTGGGGTCTCCTGTTACCACACACAGCATGTGAGCAGGAGAGTCATGGGCAATCAGTCCCTGCAGGGTGGCTGCATGTGTGGTTTTGGCCTGTGACCTCTGCTGTTTCCTCCGTGGGCCCCAAGGAGCCACATCACAAGGGCTTGACATCACCAATGTCAAATTTCATGGCTGTTACAGTCTTGTTCCACTCATCCCGACACATCACCCACTGGGCCTGACACCGTGTTAAGGCCGCAGTCCTAAATTCGGGAAACAGAACCCACTACTGTAGTCGAATGCCGCTGTTTTTCTCGGAAGTTCCACGTTTGTGTTTTGGTCCCAGGGCTGAATCTGGACCTTCCCACTTACTTGCTGTGCAACCCCGGGCAAGTTATGTGACTTCCTGAGCCTTGGTTTTCTCATTTGCATAGTGAGATCATTGAGAAGCATCAATAAATGACCGTGTAGAAAGAAGCTAGCTAGCAGCCTGGCATACAGTGGGAGCTCGGAAAATGTTGTTCTTTTTTTTCCTGTTCCCTGCTCCCTTTTTCCATGAGGTCATTATCAATCTCCCTTGGAGTTCATATTATGCAACTTGCAGATAAACCTGTCATCTAAAAGGAATGCAGAGGATGGGCTAGCGAACCCTGGGGCGGAACTGGGGGCTGTGCAGTTGAACGGAAAATCATAGGCTTTGGAATTAGGCTGGGTTTCAAATCCAGGAGACCTTGGGAACATTACTTAATATCCCAGAGTCATTTTTCTCATCTCCACAATGAGAAAAACATTTATTGCTATTTATGGCTGCAAGGATTAATTGAAATAATGTGTGTAAGGAAGCACATAGAGGTCTTCAATGAGTCTTAGTTCTGTTTGTTTTCAAAAGTACTTACTGCCTAAGTGATATCTGATGGACAGTCAAGAAACACATGAAAATGCCCAGAGCAAATTACCGATTTTTTTTTTGGAGGCTAGAATGTCCAGACCTCTGCCTTATTTTCCTCCCTTTTGGCTTGGGCATGTTTTTCCTTATGTTGGAGGCTGGGAACAGGAAATAAAAGTCAGTCAACAAAGGTGTACTGCCATATTGTGCATGAAGAGGACGCTGTATGTTGTGGGTGGGAAAGCAAATAACTAAAAGATATGATCCTTTTCCTTGTGAAGCTTCTGACCTAACGAAGGGAAATGAAATGTGCAAACGAGGCCATTGGAACCACTAGTTAACAAAACAATGGCCCATCTGCCAAAGGCCGAGCTAGTTTGTGGAGGCGACACCAGAGTTGGGTGTGAAAAGTCAGAAAGATTCCTAAAGGCGGAGATGAGCAGGGAACCCAGAGGTGGAATGAGACATCGCCTGGGAGTGGGGTGGTGACGTCCCTGACATCTGCACACCAGGAAGGCACCACGTGGAGGTGAGATAAGTGAAGAGGCTTTTGAGCAATGGAATGAGGTCAATCGCAAGTTGGTGTTATTACCTGTAACTACTCGCACTGGTAACGAAAACAGTCTCCCAAGACTGACAGGTTAGAAGGAGAGCTGACATTCTCCATTTGCACGGTGGGGACCGTCCCTGTTGTCTGAGTTTTATCTAAGTGTGAACTGTCTGGCAATTCCTACGTGGTGGCAGGGCGAGCTTTCTCTGTGTAGGGGCACTGCACAAGCACTGCAATTCCCTCAAGCACTCCGTGTCAGCCCAGAACAAGCCATGGTGTCACCTCTCACCGGAGTTTACATCTGCCGCCTCCACAGCCCAGGACAGAGGACGCTGAAGTTGAGGCCCCGCCTCTGACACTGGTCGGCAGTTTCAGTCTCCCAGGCCTGCCTGGGCTTCTGAGCAGAACCTTCCTCTGTGCTGCTCTACAGCGGGGTGAGGTCATGCATGCTGCTTATGGGCGTGGCTCTGTCTCTTACCTGCTGCGTGCATTTAGCGGGCTAAATATAAGGATGAAGCTAACAATGGTCATTCCTAGGACTGCTGCAAGGTAATTCATTTAAAAGGGAGAGAGAGAGAGAGAGAGAAAGAGGGAGGGAAGGAGGGAAAGAGGGAGGGAGGAAGAAAAGAAAAAAGAAAAGAAAAGAAAAGAAAAGAAAAGAAAAGAAAAGAAAGAAAAGAAATGAAGAGAGAAAAAATAAAAGAAAAATAAAAGGCTTAGCACCATGTCTGGCACACAGTGGTAACTTCACTAAACGGAAACTTTTTGTTACCTTAAACTAGTTGGAAGTTTGGTGACTTTGGGATACCATTTCTGTCTATAGCACAAAGGGCAGATTTTTGTGGCCCAGAATGGACTGCAGTTTAGGTTAAATCCAGATGTGATTCTAGCGCGGGAGAATGAAGACTCTTCTCCCTTTAACTTTCTGGTGACTTGAATGCTCGAAACGCTCTGCAGTAGGATGGTTCATGGAAAGACTCGTTGGAACAGAAGCCTGTGTGTACGCTAACATGTTTTTGTTTGAGTATTCAAAGTACAGTTACCCTTTCAAGGCATTGCATAGAAATGGACCTTATGTGTGTATGTCTGTTATGCATACAGTAATATATTCCTGTAGTTTAGTTTATACACATATGTACACTACACTGTTCGTTGATTTTCAGAATGGTGGCCTGTAGACTGAAAGACTCAACAATGGCCTGACCACTTGCTAAACGTGTGATGTGGAAAATGCTAGGTCCTGCCTCAGCTTCCTCTGTTGTACACTGTGAGTAAGTTATCTGCTGTGAGGATGAAATGGGGTACCGAATGGGATGCGCCTGGCACAGAGCAGTATTTACTTTTTTCCTTTTCTTCAGATGTTATATAAAAGTTGCATTGGGATACGGAGCATTGCCAACAAAGCCTTGGCGCCTTACCCAGCTCCTTTATGCTCTGGGACAGTTTGGAAGGAATGACTGATGAGAGAAAGCCTGCTCGGAGAAGACTTGATGAGGAAGAGAACTGGATGGCTAAGCATACTTGATTCTTGATGCAATGTTAATGACTCTTACGACAACCGGAACCTTCTTTAGACAGATGATGATGTCACACAGTTTATCCTCGTAGGAGGTTTCAAAACGAATGAGGTTGTTTGGATAGAAGATTGCATTTATGACCTAGATCCACCCTCTCTCTGGACCACAGCTGACAAATGGAAGCATGTGGATTCTCACGGTTGGGGCCTGGGAGGCTGAGAGGGTGGAGGTCTGCAGCCCTGGGCTGGGAGGGAAGAGACCGGTGTACTGGTCCCACTCACTGCTTGCCCGTGGGTGTGTCACTTCATTTCTGGGTCTCAGCTTCCGTGGGTTCCAACTGATATTCTCTAACTCCCTTTCAAGTCCTGGTGTTTTATAATTCCATAAATGTGTAACTTGGTTCCTAGCTAAAGAACATGGTCTTACTGGACTAAAGCGATGCCAACGTGAAATTGCCTCACTCCGTTATGAAATGTCTCTGGCTTTCTACAAGGGGCAGGGAAGAGTTCAGCCAGATGAATAATGAGGATGAGAAAATACGTCACTAAATCCAGGACAGAGTCTGGTCTGCAACGACTTACAGGGGATGCCCTCTGCTGCCTGTAATACCCCGGCCCCTGTGACCTGATTCCTTCTGGTCAGGAAGAAGCTTTTTCACTCTCTGACCGAGGTGGTTCTCTTGTATTCCAAGCTGTTTTGCAAGTCCACGTTATTCCAGAGAGTCTTCTCTCTGCTCTCAGACACCCAGCTGGGGCAGCCCACGAACTCTTTCCACTTGTTATGGTGGATGGATGTGTCAGAACACGTCGAGTCATGGGGAAAGCATGAGTGCTCCTATGTGCTTCCCAAACAGGTCCCTCAGGGCTGTTTTCTCTGGAACCAAGTTCATTTACTTGACAAACTCTCAGAACAGAGATGTCTCTACAATTCCAGGAGGACTGTCTGTTCCCAGGTGAAGTACTTTGTTTGGTTGTGTTTATATATTTGATAGGCCTCTCCTGAGAGAAGCCACCCATTGAGTGGGGAGAACTGGCCACCCAGAATGTAACCGGGCATTTTCTAACACAGGCAAACTGAATTGACCATGTTTACGTAAGCACTTGACCATTGATGGAGTCCCTTCACATGCTTTGTATCACCTATTGGTTTCCCAACATCACTGCCTGGTGGGTATTATTAAACCCATTTAACAGATGAGGAAAGTGAGGTTTAGGGAGACTTGGTGTTGTTCAAAGTCACGTAACAAAAAAGGACTGGACCTGGGCACTGAAATCCAAGTCTTCTAATCCTGAGTTCAGTGTTCTTCCCATGAATACAACAGAACAAGGAAAATGATTCAAATCCACATCCCCACAAAAGCAGGAAGAATTCTGTGAACATTCCTCAGTCACTGATCTCATGACTCATCGGCCCAAGTTGTTTGCCAATATCATTTTCATCCTGGTTTAGTCATTTTCCTGACACCTATGTTTCATGCAGAACAAAATTAAGTAGATAAGATCCTGGGGCCACACATAAGAAGTTTACATTCCAGAGAAACCATTCAAGTGACAGAACAATGTTTTATGTGTTTTTGTTTAAAGTGAGGGCAGCCGAAGGGGGAGGAGACTCAAAAAAGTAAAAAAGTTTCTTCTAGGAAAACTTGTTCCATGAAAGCAAGTTGAAGTTGTCAATACATTCTTTCGTTCATCAAATATTAACTAAGCATCTATTACCTGTCAAGCTCTGTACTAGCAACTGGGGACAGAATAAAGACAGAATCCCCACCCTCAAGTGACTGACAGCTCCATGGGGGAGAGAGAAACATGAACAAGTCATTGCAATCGGATGTGATGAGAACTCCTGGAGACACATATGTAAAGTTTTGTGATTACACTGAGCTAGGGCAGGCCTGACAGAAGAGGTTCGTGTTTTCCTCAGATTGTAAAGGATTAATATAATCTCGCCAAATACATCAGGGGGAAATGATCATTTCAGAAAATCAGCACCAACAGCAGCAGCTCCCCCGTGACCGTATAATTACTTCCTGTGTGCCAGACACTGTTCTAAACATTCTGTAGACGTGAATTCATCTGAGCCTAACAATAAACCACAAGGAAGTTTTGTAATTATCCCCATTTTTCAGAAGAGGAAATGGACAGACTGACTTATCCAAAGTCACCCAGCTAGTAAGTGGCAGAGTCAGGATTTGAACCTGGGCCATTCCACCCCACGGACCACAGAGATGCTTACAGGGAAGGGCAACCGGTGCAGAGGTGAGGAGGTGAGTGCTTGGGTGTTTGTGTGAAGCGCTGGGAGCACTACTGTGTGCCTGGAGCCTGGCACACAAACTGTCTGTCTTTGCTGCCCTCCCTCCGACTTCTCTGTGCCCCATCTCCCACTTTCTCACCACACTCTTCATGTCGTACCATTTTAAAGTCACAGCTTGCGTGCTGGCACCACACCAGCAGTGCAGATTGAGGCTGCAAATCTGTGTACGTGCTAGCCGGTGGTGACAACTGCCCAAAGACAAGTTTTCTCTCTTTTCTTTTCTCCTGACAGCTGACCACGGAGACTTGCTCCCTGCAGTCCCATGGGGGAGATTGTGGGAGGGGCCAGTTTGCCTCTGATTCACAAGCCCTTGAGAAAGTGTGTGGGGAAACCCTGGCAACCCCTAGCCTTGACTTTTGGCCCCCTTGTCCTGAGAAGTCATCAAAACCACAGCCCGGATAATCCAGATTAGCAAACGCCTTCAGAAGAAAAGGAGTGTGGAGGCTCTGCTCTCTGTGGGTTCTTGCTTTCTTTTAGATTTAAGCCTGGGATGATGATTATTTATTGATTTATTTATCACCATTTTGTCAGTTCTTTGATGCTCTTAGGAAGATGAAAAGAAAAATGATCCCTCAGGCTTAGTTATTTTCAGCAGAAGGGTTGGTCTCAATAATGAGCCCTTCAATCACAGGAAACTCAAAGTCCCAAAACTCGTCCAACTATAACAGCCACCCTATGATGTAGACGCGATTAACCTGATTTTTCCAATGAAGCAAATGTGATTCAGGGAGCTTCAGTAAGTTGCAAAAGGTCACACAGCTCATAGACGATGGGGCCAGGATTCTAACCCCCGTTTGTCTAAATTCAGTCCCTCCACTTCTCTCTCCACACCAGGCTCACCACTCGCTAGCTGTCTGACCTGCGGGAAATCTCTGGGCTGAAATGTCTTCATTTACATGAAGACAATAAAATAATCTTCCTTAAATAACTGTACAGATGAAATGAGGTAATGCGTGGGAAGATTTATAGCTATGTCTTATACATAGAAAGAACTTAATAAATGTTTGCAGTTATTATAATTCTCTAGGGAAATCAGGCTTGTGGAGAAGCTGGACGTTTATGACTTGTTTTGAGTAGCACACTTGCCAATCTCTCTCTCTCTCATTCATTCAGCATTTATGGGCCACCTCTATCGTATAAGGACGCCTACATAGGGTACATTTCGGCCTTCCTGAGCTTTGCGCCAAGGCCATGGGGATCTCCCAGCTCTGGGAGTCCTATTTTCCAAAGGAAGGAATTACTTCCTTTCTGGTCTCTAGAATAAGTGAAGAGACCTGTCTGTAGCCACAGTATTTGTTGAGCTCCTTTCCTATTTTCTTCTCCTGTTTCTTTCAGCCTCCAAATACACAGTGGCTACATTCTAAAACAGGGATCTACTATTGTGTGGTTCTGCCAACAGGCCTCTCCTCTCAGGTTACAGGAATCCTAAAGCTTCAGTTAATTGCCTATCTCTTGCTCTCTCTCTCTCTCTCTCTCTCTCTCTCCCTCTTTCAAGCTTTAGCTGCCTCTCCAGAGACTAGCAGGTCCTCTCTGAAAGAAGAGAAGCAAACCCCAGCGAACCAGTCATCCATGAGGTGAACAGTTGACTAGCCACATATGTCCCCCAAGTCTTGCCATGAGCAAGGCATTCTATGTTGGTTGGCATTGTGGAGGGCATGGCAGTAACCATGACACAGACCTAGGACAAGGCAAAGAGCACCACAGACCATACATGATAGTTTTATTTATTTAACAGTGGACGATTGTCAGAAGGCAGCATTTAGACGCAAGGTGGATTGCACAGCTACCTGGGCTAGGTGCAACGGCTTCAGAAGGGAAAGAGAGAAGTGTAAGCATGTGTGTGTGTTGTGATTGGTGTTAGGTTCCCATTGGGAGGCAAGTTGAGTAGGAACTCTGTTCATGGGATGGAGAATGGGGCAAAGGTGGGTCGCAGGATCCAGGAAAAACGGGGAAGGATTAGAGGCAATATATCTAGTTAGAGTACAAAGATTGTCTGGGAGGAGCCCAGGCCATCATAGGTATTTAATCTGAAGGGTGCCTCAAGGCAATACGCATGAAATCAAGTACCGTCCATCCTGATTTGGTTCATGGAAGCCAGTGGACCTATCCACACACCACAACTTTTCGATAAGGCTCGTCCTGCATGCGTCAATGCTTTTCGGAGTAATCACCTAGACCCCTTCACTTCTTGCCCTTGAGAATAGGAAAGTGAAAGAGCTCCTAATTCATAGACCTCCTGGACCGTGAAAGCAGAACGGTCAGATTCAGGTCATTCAGAAGAAATAGAACCTAACCTCTTCCGTTCTGGCCCGAGTCCTGGGCTTAATGTAACTTCTGTCTGCTCGCAAAGATTCCTTCTGGATCCTCACTCCCTTAGATGTGGTCTTGCCCCTGACCTTGGGACCTGCATGAAATGAAGCATAGGAAAGGGACTGAAAAACATGGTTAAGAACTAAGACTAAGAAAAAGGTTCACTCTGTACGGTGCCGGGTATCTGTTTCAGGAATGGACAAGACTTGCTTAAAGTGTTGACTGGATTGGACCACTTGTGAACGTAAAATAGCATAAAATAGTATTGATACATGTGTTCATTTAAAATTTTATCAAGATGGATATTTTTTGTTGAGGTACAAATGACAGACAAGATTATATTAGTGTCAGGCATACAACATTATGATTCAAAATGATCACCACAATACATCTAGTTAATGTATGTTCCACAGCTCCAAAAATCCTCTTTTCTTGTGATGAGGACTTTTAAAACCTACTCTCTTAGCAACATTCAACTATGCAATACAGTATTATTAACTATCATCACCACGCTGTACGTTATACCCTCAGGACTTATTTATAACTGTAAGTTTGTACCTCTTGACCCTTTTCGCCCATTTCACCCACCTCCCACCCTCACCTCTGGCAACCATCAGTCTGTCTTGTTCTCTGGATCTAAGAGCTTGATTTTGCCGGGGGTGGAGGGTGGGGTGGGGTGGGGTGTGAGGGTGGGGGGGAGGGGTTGTTTTTTGTTTTTAGATTCCACATATGAGTGACATCATACAGTATTTGTCTTGCTCAGTCTCACGTATTTCACTCAGCGTAATACCCTCTAGGTTCATCTATGTTGTTGCAGATGGCAAGAGTTCATTCTTTTTTATGGCTGAGTAATATTTATGTATATTTCACATTTTCTTTATTCATCTATTGGTGGACACTTATGTTGTTTGCATGTCTTGGCTATTATAAAAAATGCTACACTGAACATGGGGGTGCTCTTTCTGAATTAGTGTTTTTGGTTTTTTTCGGATAAATACCAAGAAGTGGAATTGCTGGGTCATAAGGTAGTTCCATTTCCAGATTTTTGAGGACCCTCCATACTGTTTTCCATAGTGGCTGCACCAATCTGCAATCCCACCAACAGTGCCTGGGGGTTCCCTTTTCGTCACATCCTCGCCAACACTTGTTGTTTCTATCAAAATGTAATTTTATTGAAGTTTTTAATACTAATAATTTCATCTTTCTGTTTTATGTTTGTGTGTCATTTTGGATAAAGCACAGATTTGTTGCAGATCCATTTGTTGTACATCTCTTAATCTTAATGCCTCCGGCTAACTGATTGTGAGATAGATTCAAAGTACTTCTCTCTTGTGTTACTTTGAGAAAAGGGATGAAGGAACAGAAATAGCAGGGTGAGCAATGGAAAAAGGAGGGAGTGGGGTTTTAACCTTGGTCCCCCAGAGGCAGCAAAGGAAAAACAACACAAAGCGAATGAGAAATCCAGAAAGTCAAGGAAAGGAGAGGGAAACGCCTCCGGAAATGCAAGAGAAAGCAAAGGCGGAGGAGTAGGAAATAGACAGAGACTGACAGTCCCAAGCATGGGCACTAAAGGAAGTGGGAGAGTCCCTCTTGGAGATGGAAGCATTTTCCAAAGAAATGAAAGCTGGTCACTGCTGGAAACAAAAAGGAAGTTGGAAGCAAAGCGCGTGATGGGGTGACCGCCCTGCCGTGGGCCAGGTGCTGGATGCCAGGTGAGGAAAAGCTGTGTAAGTAGGAGCTGTTCCTTCTACCTGGGCAGACACACGCTGCAGAGCCTGGAAATAATTCCAATACGCATCCCTTGAAAAACACCAAATAGTACCGGGGGTGCCAAAAACATGTCTCCAAGTGGCCACTCTGGTCAGCGTTGCTCAAGCAGTAGCTCGCCGTCATCAGAAGTGTCTGGACGCTGATGGGAACCACTCTGAGCACCTCTTGTCATTGCAGAAGTCAAACGTGATTTGTATTCATCTTTTGTTACCGGTATATATCGAGTATTACAATTTTAATACAGTTTTCCTTTCTTAAAATGTGCATACATTTTCTTGACACCCTCTGTGTATGGAAGCGGATTCCCAACAATCCTGGGTGTTCAGGATTGAGCTGCGTCCCGATAAACTCTGTGGGGTAAGCCTGTGACCACAAAGGAGAAGGGAGTGCACATTTGTTGACCAGCACAACAATGCCATGAAAGGGAAGCTGTTATCTGCACTTCACAGGTGAGCAAAGGGATGGAGTATAAAGTGACAATGTATTATTCATCCATTCCCAAGGTCACACGGCCGGCCGAGAAGTGTGAAGCTGAGATTCAAACCCCCAGCGTATCCATGCCCAAGCCTCACCGCTTATGTCATGCTGGGCATTGTTTCATTTTTGGAAATCCCACCGAGGGCCAAGTTCTTTGTAGACTTTCTCTGAGCTATAACAGGATCCAGCCGTGTGCTTAAGTGTCAGCGTGTCAGCATTTCAAAAACCAGCCACTTCCCCGTGACCCCAACACCTAGAGCTAAAATGGAACAGGGTCTCAGAGCCCAAGTGTTTCTTTCCTTTTCTGATGATCTCATGGGGCGTAGGGGTGAGGCAGGAAGCCCGGAGTGGGGTAGAGTCCAGATTAGGAAATATATCCTTAACTGGCACGTGGGTTTGCTCTCATATGTTCTCGCCTCATATTGAGAGCCGTGTTTAAGAAATATAGTCCCCAGAAGAGGAAACACAGCCCGTAGGTTTTCCTTCTGTTATTTGGAGGGATGGTGTGATAGGATTACTTTATGTCTTTGTTAGAAACACCTTGGTTTGGCCTTCTGTCTTAAATGATTTGAAAATAGAAGCATTTTAAATAAAAATATTTGGGGAAGGGAACTAACATTCATTGTGAACTTGTTATGCATAATTTGCTTTGACCTATATTATTTCACTGACTTCTGGGAGGAATGTATTATGGTATTGAGCTCACTTTATAGATGAGAAAACTGAGGTTCAGAGACACTATAAAAAGAGTAAGTGGCAGAGTTGGGATTTGAACCCAAGGACACTTGAATTGTAACTAGGTAGCACGTCAAGCTTTCAAAAGGAAGTCTGGGGATTAAAGGAATAAAACCTTGAAGGAGTGAGCTTTAAGGAGCTGAGAACACTATCTGGAACATAGTCAACTTTATATACATGTTAACTATTGTTACCACTTTTGAAGAGAATCCCCGATACATTTGTTTCCCAACCACATCTGGCAGATCAACTGACACCTAGAGATACAAAATGACCATTATTCTGACAATGACACTGGCACTCGAAGTATACAGAGTGACGGGCTTTGTGAGCTTTCCAGTATCTCCATTCTTAGGGCAAAAGGGCCGTCATACGAGTTTCCAGAAAACTGTTGACTTGTTCTTTCTTAGCCAACAAGGAGAGATACAGGAATTGCATGAGTTCAGAGTGCTGGTGGAGGTTTTCAAAAGGCAAAATGTAGGCCTTCCTTGTGATGAATGGAAAACTGCCACAGGTCAGAGATGCAAGGCAGGAGGGTGGAGGCAGCTGAGAAAGACTTGCCTGGAACTCTGTCTGCCTGAGCTGGGTGAAGAGGATGGGGGTGAGCTTATTACCAAAGACCAATCTAATTCAGGTAAGAACAGGAATGGCTACTATTCACGGACTATGGAATCAAATTCAAGTTTACTTTAAAACTTGTTCCACGTGGGTTACAAGCTTGCTATTCAATTTTTCAAGCGTTAAAAAACAACAATGAGGTTACATTTTGGTGACAGCACCCCACACTATTTCCTTGCTGGGGGATTTCGTCTGCTGTTTTCTCCTTTGCCTCCTCTGCCTGAGCCCCTCTTGCTATCCCCCGGGGTTGACGTCAGCATTATTTCCCCCAAGAAGCCTGGCTGAACTGCCTGCCCCGTCTCTCTCTTCCCCCACTCTGGGGGCAGGGGCCCTTCTCTGTGCTGGATGAGACCCTGGGCTGACTTCTCTATCTGGAGCACAGCTCCTACCACTTTGAATTCACCTCTTTTTCTGAATATATCCCTTTACCTCTTATTTTTGAAAATACCTGGTGTGTGTCTGAATGTCCTTTTGGACAGGACTCCTGGGCCTTCTGTCACTCAGCATTGCCGTGCTGGTGCGCAGGAAGTGTTCTAGAACCAGGACGTGAACTGAACAGCATCCAAAACAGAGCGAACCCATCTCTCCACGAGCCTTGCAGATGGTAGTTGGAATCAGGTGCCTAAAAAATAACCGACCCTCCCTTCTTTCTTTTCCCTGAGTATTCTCTCTAATTGCCGAATCCTGTTTGGAGAGATGAAAAGACATCTTGAAAGGCAACTCTGAATATCTAAGTATAAAGAGAGATGACAAAGTGACCAGAGATGATAAGGATGAAAGCTTGGGGGATCATTTTATCTTTCCCAGAAGGTAGACTTCCTTGGGTCTGCCTGATGTGTTTGTTGCCTCCTTTCGTTTAAAACGTTCTTTTAGGTCAATAGCCAGAAATGGAGCTAGCTGCCATGCTGGCTGCATGGACGCAGGCTGCTCCAGCGGCTCTTCCCGCAGTGCTGAGCTGGGGTCACAGCCTGGTGCAGGCTCTGGGAGGCTGGGTTTGCACTCCCCTGGCACATGTATAAAACAGTGGGATCCAACTGGTAGCAGAAATTCCAAGTTTATGCAGAACAACGTCTGCAGATTTTATCTCCAGGACAAGCCAGTTACTGTCACACTTAGTATTTAAAGAATGAAGTGAAGCAACCACAGAAAGAGATAAAACGGCAAGGACTCTCTGTCCAAAATCTCTGTAGCTGTTTCAAACACACATAGGCTTCATCACTAGAAAAGGAAAATAGGAAAATTGGGGGGTTGCGGGGGGTGGAGGACAGAGATCTGAGCATGTATCTATCAGAGCTGACGCATAGAACCAGTTCTGTGTCAGCTTTGGAGTAAAGGGAACATAAACTATTTAGAGCTGGAAAGACGAGGGCTCCTGGCTCTGGCACGTGCAACATGATCTAACTACACAGCTATTCACTGCAACATTGTTTATTGTTAACAAAAGAGTAGAAACAACCTGATCTCCAACAATGGAGGACTAATTAATTAAATTATGGTATGTCTATACAATGGAATACTGTGTGGCTATAAAAAGAAAAGAATGAGGAAGCTCTTAACCAGTTGATATGGAAAGAGCTATAAGACATCTTGGTAAGTAAAAAAGAAGCAAGCCACAGAGCAGCATGCATATAGTATGCCACGCTTTGTGTAAAAAAAGGAGGAAAAATAAGAATATGTGTTCTTATTAACTGGTACGTGCATAAAGAAATGCTAAAAGTATACAAGGAACAGACGATAGTTACCTGTGTATGTGGCAAAGGAGATGAGAGATAAAGGGAACCGTATATTTGGAAATCAGAAGGGACAAGAGACTTTTTGAAATTCTATACCTTCCTATGCTTTATAACTTTTGAAACATGTGACTGCATTATCTATTTATAAACGAATCAAAGAAAGAAGCCTCTTAGCTCTGCCACTTTGTTACCAGCTGGCCCTGAAAAATTACTTAACATCGTCCAATCTGTTTCCACACCAGGGAAATGGGGAGAGCTGGACTTGCTCCATTGGCCCTGTTAGGTCACCGAACAACAGAACAGAGAAAGTCCTAAGTGCAGTACCTGGAGGGGCGCTTACAAATGTTGGTTGATTCCCCTTTCCCTGCAACAGCATTAGGGTCTCTGCCCTGAGCGGGATTGTGATCCATTGGCTCAGAAGATCTCAAGAAACTTTTAAGGAGCAACTTTCTCCTGTTTGCCTTGCCAGGGCTTTATCTGAGTCCTCACGCCACAGCTACCGTGTTTCCCTGAAAAGAAGACCTCACAGGAGAATAAGCCCTAGCAGATTTTTCAGGATGACATCCCTTGAACATAAGCCCTAGTGAGTCTTTTGGAGCAAACCTTAATATAAGACTCAGTCTTATTTTAGGGGAAACATGGTAAAAATGTCCAGGGACCTTAAGAGTTCAGTTGCCACTGAACACTTCTCTTTTAGGCTGGGCAGACCCTAGAAACCTTGGTTTAATTTCGCCTCTTGGTCCATTTCTTCCAAATCCGTTCCTCTTGCCCAACCTCCTGGGGAGCAGTCCCCAATTTCCGGTGCCTCACTGACTGAGCTCTGAGCATTTGGTAGCATTCAGGTTTACTTTTTCTCCAAATCAGTTCTCTGGGCTTCAGAACCCCCCACTGCAGAGAGGGGACAAAAGCCTATTTTCACCTAACTAAATCTTCTGCCCCGGGGAGGCCTGGGAAGGAAACTGAGAGACAGAAAAGGGCCTCCAAGGGGCCACCCAGCACCCCACCCTCCTCTGTAATTTGGGGCCACGGGGTGCTCTGACTCTGAGGCTGGTATTTGATCTCCTGCCGACCTATGCAGAGTCATAAGCAGAATGCGGGGATGTTACGAAAGAACACACAGTGCTGCGGGCTGAACAAAGCCAGCTGCAAACCTGCTCAGGCTCTTTGGTTGCCTCAGTAGAGGGACCCAGCGCGGCCTCTAGTGGCCCCACGTATATCTGCCCTCCTGAGTCTTCACACTTAGGCCACAGCTCTGCAGCCATGGGAAAGATGGTCAGGACTGCGTGACGTCATCCTCGGCCAACGTCTGCCAGGCAGAGGGGTGGCCTGTCCTGCAGGTAAGTGTGTGTCAGGCTGGCCCTGCACCCGCCATGCGGCTTGGTCGGTTCCTTAGTGAGCCCAGCTTCTAAACCCCTAAAACGCCTCCCCTCCTTCCTCCAGCTCCCCTCAGTCCTGCTCTCGTCCCCCAGCTCCATCCCTTTTCCACCTCAGTTATCAGGGCTGCCTGCTGCACTGCATCTCGGGCAGGGTTTGTTTGCAGCACTGCTTGGGGCACTCCTTGAAGCTTCTCTTTGCACAGTGTCTGGGGTCTAATACTGAATGAATGAAGCCAAGCCCATTCGAGTAAGTTGAGAACAGACCTGAACTTGACCCCAATCCATACACCTTAACTCACCTGTTTTTTAGGTTATTTAAAAACACAACATTGACTCTTTTTTTTCTTTCTTGTGATAAAATTTTGGTATTGTGGAAGGTGTGTTGGAAATAATTGATCAAATCAATCCCTCTGATTTCACAGGTCAGCATAAATTCTAGTTTTGTTCCCTACTGGAAGAAAAAAAACACGAATACTTGAGCACTCCTTGGACACATGAAACAGTTTTAGGAGCCAGGCGCTACACTTCCTCTAACCCACGGTGGGTCCCTTTAGGACAATTAAAAGGTTATAACATGGCATTAGCTTTTTGCACATATTCCTTCAAATTTCTGTTTTCTATATTACAAGCTACTGTCCACAGAGGGTCACAAATCCCCCGGAGAAGTCATATGTTACACCACGTGATTAGCTTTGCATCTGTTTTGCAGCTGTTCACTCTGCAGTTTTATTTTGCCTTCTGGAAACCCTAGAGCAGTGCTTCTCCAACACGAATGTGCATAGAATTACTTGGGGGATCTTTTTAAAATGCACATTTTGAGTCAGGAGGTCTGGGAAGGGCCGAGAGTGTCCAGTTCTAAGAAGATACCAGGTGGTGCCAATTCTGCTGCTCTGGACACCACACTTCGAGCAGTGAGGTGGATGAAAAATAGGGACAAAAGGATTCTGAGAGCGCTCATAGCACTGAAAACCAGTTAGGCAGGGGAGGTGTTTTCCTTGGTGATTCTGGCCTACTTTTCCCCCTCACCCCTTCACTCGCCTTTTTCTTTAAAAATATCCTTTAAAAAAAAATATATATATATATATACATATATATATATATGTATATATATATATATCCTTGTTTTAAAGGATATTTAAAAGAAATATCCTGAGTGGAAAAGCCATCTTGATACAAGATTGGTAGGTAGCATCTTATGTTTCTTCAGGTCATATGGGAAGGAAGAAAACAGAAGGGTCCTGAAGCCAGCTCTAACTGTAACCAATGTGACCTCTGTGCTATATGTGTGAGGAACAGAAACAGGCCGCAAACCAGGGGTTTCAATTCCCTCAGCTTTACTTTGCTGCTTTGAGAGAAGCCACGAGCTCTGGTCTGCTCCCTTCTGGCCCCCGTGCAGTTTCCTCAGGGGTGGCACTGCTGGCATTTGGGGCTGGACAATGGTTTGCTGCCGGGGGAGGCTGAGCCCGTGCATTGCAGGATGTGTGGCAGCATCCCTGGATTCTACCCATTAGACACCAGTAGCCCCTCCCAGTTGTGACAATGAAAAATGTCTCCAGGCATTTCCAGATAGCAGCAAGGGGGCCACATTTGCCTCTGGTGGAGAACCACTTACTAGGATCAAGTACACTCTGTCACTTCTACTGCATGTCCATCTTCCCCACGATCATCTATCTGCCTTTTCAAATTGCACCATATTTGCCACGTTTCAGGTGAAATGTTTCCAAGTGGGGTACCACAAAATGCAATTTCCAAATAAGTGCAGCTAAGCCATAGGGGTCTGTACTCTGCCTATTCCAACTGATTAGTTCTGGCTACTAGAGACGCCAGGTTGAAAAGGATTCTGAGGATTCCACACGCAGCAGGAAAGAACACTGTCTGCCTTGGGTGTGCCTATGGGGTAGCGGGGCCAATATGCTGGACGTGGGTTTGTCTTGTTTAAAACTGTAAGTTGTCATCTTGCACCCCAATATTTAGTTTGTTCTCCCCAGGGCAGTCACTGTGGTAAATAGCTGTTGGCCTTGGGTTGTAAAGATCTGAGTTGGAATCCCAGCTATGCCACTTACTAAACATGACCTTGACAGAGTGGGTTATTTAATCTCCCTGAGTCTCAGTTTCCTCAGCTTGGAATATGGGCTATTTATTCCTCGCTCATAAGGTGGGTGTGAGGATAAAAGGAGATAAATGAAAGTATCTAAATAATTCCTGACTTATAGGGAATGCCCAGTGATATATGTATGTTTATACATTCTTTCTTTCTTTATGCATTCAATAAATAGGCAATACAAATTTAAGGCCACGGGATATGATCCTATACTGACTGTTCCAGAAGATGAAAGTAGTTTCTGAAAGAGCCTGTCCAGAAGGAGAAAGGAAAGAGCTGGGAGGGTCGGGCCAGTCATGCTCTGCAAGTGAAGGTTTATATGGAAAGCTTCAAATGGGCCCCCACTGAGAGAATAATTTGGAAGAAGAAAGTAGTGTCTGTATTTGTAGAGATGACTCATCAGGGAAGCCCTAATGATTTTTCAAAGTGTGGTCCCCAAACCAGTAGCAAAAGCATCACCTGGGAGCCTGTCAGAAATGAAGCAACAAAGGCCAGATCCTAAAGCTCACTTGATTCGTAGGCAAGAAACTCAGGTCTTCACTCAGAGTTGTTCAGTCCTGCTTCTTACAAAGTATGCATTTTCTAATTCATAGTGGAGAAGAAACAGTAAACGAGCAGAGGTGGAGTTGGACTAATGAAGGCAAACATAAGGTGACAATTGATAAAGAATGGAAAGCCCCCAAATATGTAGACTGGACTTAGGGCTTTTCATGTAAGGCAAACAGCCATGTACCCCTCTCCAAGTCCGGTGGTCATTACTTCATATTCTAAAAGTAGATATCTGTAATGTTGGCCTAGAATCGTCAAGAAAAATTTAAACCACGTTTTATGTGCTCTGTTTAAAGTCACAGGATGATACAGATTTCAGAAATATTTTTAAAGATAAAATATGCATATCAAATAAATAAAGTCTGAGTACTTTCATGAGGTAGCTTTACTTATTTGAGAATTACATTTATGGCAAGCTTCCTTCCCTAGGAAACTGATCATGAGGCATCGCTATAATTGTTAGAAGTTGAGAGCCATACTTTGCCCCATACTTTTCTCTACGTCTACTTGAGCATAGTGTAAGAACTCAATAAATACATATGTCATTTTGTACAAAGCGTCACACAAGAAAGTGAAATGTTAGGTCTCTTGCTCTTCCTTACTTTGTTTAGGCATCAGAGATGTTTCCACTTAGAAAATGTGGCTTCCTATAAAAACAACACCGAATGCTCAGAATCAAATGTGTCTGAAAGACTAACATTGCCTTTACCCTTTGCCCATACTAACATTGCCATTACAATATACTTTAGGTATATTGTGAGTTAAAAACAAGCCTAACAGGCTTTTGTGTGCTGATCTAGAAACTTAATTATCCACTTATTTCTTTGTTTAGTCATGCCTTTAAAAAACACAGTACAGTTTCCCTGTTGTAAGGGGAAATGTAGTCCCAATTCCCAAAATGTCATTTACACATGAGTTTTGGGACATGCTCTGTTCACTAGATGTTTCTAGGCCTGTATTATATCTTTAATGGAACCCAGACACTCAAACTCAAGAAGCCGGGGGTTTGGAAGCTCTTTCCTCAATACTAATTGTCTTCTTTGTAATTAAGTCAGAGTCAAAAGACAGCACGGTTGTGACTTGTTTCTGGTGCTGACTGTGCTGAAGTGAAACAGAGAAGTCAGGCATTAGGGCAATGCTGGGCTCACAGAGGCACCGAGAAAAGTGAAAATGGTCTGGGCCCGTTTGGCCATGAAATGACACTCACTGACCGCAGGAGTTTCTCAGTGTGTACCCCATTCCACACGGGGTGGTTTCAGGGTTAGAGCTCCAGGGCCTTGAAATGAACCACTCATGTTCTCTGCCTAAGAGCAAAGGCGCCAATCATGAGGCAGGGTCTCAACCTTGGTGCAAGGTCAACGATAAGTTCTCTCTTTCTTAAAATTGGTCTGTGAAAATCCAAGTCGATCTGTCCCAAGGAGACTGCTCATTTCTTTAAATCAGTGTGGCATGGTGGACAGTGGGGCTTAGGAGAAAGGAAATCTGGGTTATGACACTGGCCTGCTTTGTTGCATGTCATCTGAGCTTGCAACCTTTCTGAGCCTACGTTTTCACGTCTGCGAAAGGCTGGTAATGAGGATGAGGATGAGGATAATACCACGCAACCATCCTAATTCCCAGGGCCATTGTTGTAAGGACCAAATGAGATGATGTATGTGTATGCACATCTTCACCAGCTCTAGGAGGGCAGGGAATATTTAGCCAGAAAAATCTCTACAAAGGCAGCAGGGAACCTGTTTTAAACCACAGGGGGACCTTTTGATGGCGGAACACACAGGACGCAACTACAGGTGGAATGGACTTGAGTAATGGGAGAGATTTTCCAAGACAATATTTAACCCACTGTGTTTCTCTGAAAATAAGACCTAGCTGGACCATCAGCTCTAATGCATCTTTTGGAGCAAAAATTAGTATAAGAATCAGTATTATATTATTATACTATACTATACTATACTATACTATACTATACTATACTATATTATATTATATTTTAGACCCAGTCTTATATTAAAATAAGACCAGGTCTTATATTAATTTTGCTCCAAAAGACACATTAGAGCTGATGGCCTGGCTAGGTTTTATTTTTGGGGAAACACAGTAGGAGTTCCTCTTTTCTTACGTACAGCTAAGGACTCCATATCCCTTCCATCCCAATTGGAGAATGTGTTCACGTATGTTTCTCACAAGTGTTTGTAGGGGTGGTTCTGCAGAGGGCATTTGCAGAAGGCCTGAATTTAAACACACCAACCATGTTTCAGCATTTCAGTGGAGCTTTTCAGCCATCAGTGACTACAAATTCAGTAGATCGATAGAAATACAATTGAAGAATCTGAACTCGATAAGCTGTAAACAGGAAAGGCATGTTGTCCTGTCACTCATGATTGCCCTTACAGACTATGGCAGAGACCTGGAGGTTTTGTCTCTGAAGGGATACAGCAGAGGGCCTCCGGATGGGGTGCTTCAGATATGTTTGTGGGTAAGGACACCATTTTATGTCAACCCTGTACCAAAAGGTTAAGTGGCCATAGGTACACTGAATTCAGCATGAAGGGACCTCATGCCCTGTTCCTCCAGCTGGCTCCCAGACCACTGGCATCAGGGCTCTTACCTCTTGGCAGGAGCTTGGAAGGCTCTGCTTTGAGAAATTGACGAGCCCAAGAGGAAAGACCTATTGATACTGACATCAGGGTTTTCTCCCAAAGGGCACCGGCCCCACAATCCTACAGTGACGTTCAAAGTCAACAAAGTTCACCATATGCTCCGAGCTCCCAATCAGCTTTTCTTCTCTACTGGTTATTATGAATAGATGAACAAAATGTACTACAATACAAGAAAAGTCTCCGTCATAACAAGTTGAGATGAAGAAAAAAACAAAAAGCAAATAAATAAACAACAGCAGCTTAGAACACACAGAGACGAGACGGGGGGAAAAAGTAGTAAAAAAGAACCTATTGTTAAAAGGGGAACATACCGTGACTGTGAGAAACATACTGTCTTTGAACAAGAGGCTATAAAAAAGAAACACTCAGAGGACAAAAATTTGCTTCTGGAAATTACAAACGTAATAGAAGAATAGGAAATAAAGCAGAGTAAAAAACGTAGGAACGAAAACAAGAATAAAGACATAAGAAAATTAAAGGATCAGTTCAGGAGATCCAGTATCTAAATAACTTGAATTTCCACAATGAGAGGGCAGAGAAAACAAGGGGACAAAACTATCAAAGAAATAATTTAAGAAAATATCCCTGAATTGAGGGAAGTAAGTTGCCAGACTGGAAGAGTCTGTTGAATGCACAGCAAAATGGATAAAAACAGACTTACAATAAGGTACTTACTGAAAAATTTCAGAACATGGGTAACAAAGAGAAGTTTCTACAAGCTTCCAAAGAGACAAATAAATAAATAAAAAAGATTGGGAACAAAAATCCTTTTGGACTTTTCAATAGCAACATTAAAAAGGAAGACAACAAGAGCAGTGCCTTCAAACTTCCTAGGGAAAATTATTTCTACCCAAAAATGTTACACCCAAACTGTCATTTAAATTTGAGAGCTGAAAAATGACATTTTCAGGCACGTACAGTCAAAAAACCTTTATGTCTCATGAAGCATTTCTCCAGAAGCTCATCTCAAGTAGGGTGCACTTCACCCAAAAGGAGATAACCAAGAAAGACATGGGACACAGGACTCATGAGAAGGAGTCGCTTGGACGATGGAAGACGACGACCCCAGAAAGCTGTCTTGCACAGCAGCCAACCACATGGATTGGAGGAGTGAACTTGAGAGACAGGTGAGTGTGTTCCCACCAGCAAGTTCCCCCCCTGCCATTTACTTTTCTTTCAACTTTGGAACAGCATGTCTGAGCTTCACACTGTCTTCTTAACTTAGCTGTGTTGACCACGTATTGATGAAATGCCTTCGTGCCCTCTGCTTAGATGTACTGGGGACATTCATTTCACCCCACAGGCTTTTCTGTTTACACTACTCCTGAGAGCTAGCAATAAATCACGGGTTTCAAAGCAGAAAAATACTCCACGGTCTGTCTAGAATGTTGAACGTCCTGTGCCTGGCCCACGCTACAGTCCTGCCTAATGCCCCAAATTCGGCAAGCTCTGTGTTTCCGAGGCCTCCCTGACATGACCTGGCCCTGCCATCTTCACCAGAAGGGGTGGAAGTGGAAGCCAGGCTGTGACTCAGAGACTCAGTTCAGCTTTCCTTTTCTTGGGAGCCTTCATCTAAAAGAGGCAATATTGCCTGTTCCATCCATGGCTAGGGGTGAGCGTAACTAAGTTTTTAAAAATGAAACAATATAAGAAGACCAAAGAAAAGAAAAAAGAAACCAAAAAAAGAAAAACAATTTTTTTTTTTTTTTAAAGCCAAACAAGCAAAGCCAAGCCGGCTGTGGATTTATTACAAGAAAAGAAGAGCGTCCACTCCCAAAATAGTGTAAGAGTGGGTAGGCCATGAAAAAGAAATTTTTAAAAAGTGAAAAAATAAAAAATAAAAATGAAATAATGTATTGTTTAGAGAGACATACATTCATGCAACAACCATTTTTTTAAAAAATGCAAAAGAATGTTTAACATTAAAGTCAGAATAGTGGTTCCTTCTCCAGGGCATGAGGGGGCGGGCGCAGGGTGCAATTAGGGAGAGGCACACAGGGGACTTTAAAATGACTCATATTTCTTCCACAGGTGGTGGGAATGTTGTAGTTTAATTATTATTTTAAAGTGTGCGTTTGTGTTTTAAACACTCTCCTTTATTTATTTCATATATCGTAACAAAATTTTTGAAATAAAAATGGACCAAAATTATGGCAAAGGGGAATTCCTAGAGTGAGTGGGTGCTTGAGTTATATTGAGCCCAACATGGAAGGAGCTAAGGTAGAATTATTTGACTGATAGAGAGGAGGAAATTCCCAATTACTTAGGTATTAAATTTTCCCAAGAAACTTTCTCCCTGACTTGCAGGGGCCTGTTCTTTAGGAATGGAGTCACAGGAAAAATCAAGAAAGATGTGTTTACTTCTTTACCAGCTGCTGGGCTGTGCTTATGCCTCTCTGCCTTAAATAAGATATTACTGGGGGGGGGGAACCCCTAATTATAGTCGGTTACTGACTCATAACCATACTTTGCTCATGGTTATTTCCTCTAAGAAGATATGTAGTATTTTTGCCTAATGTGTGCTCCATGACCTTCAGCCATATGATGCACCTTGCTAGGAGCTCTTTAAGTCGGCTCCAGCTGTGTGCATGGCTGTTGGATTGCTTTAAGAGACACAACCAGGATATGGGTGTGGCTTTGAAATGCCCAGCTCTCATGAATGTCATTTCATACTCCCTGCTGTGCTGCTCGGTAGTAACTGCATAGGATGTGGAAGCTAACCTATTTCTCTGTACTGCTCAGGACTCTTTAAGTTGCAAGGGGTTAGAAACCCAGTTCACAGATTTAAACACACAGAGATGTCTAGTCTCAACTGCGTAGAATAGGCGGAGATTCAGGTACAGCTGGATCCAAACGCTCGGATAAAATCGTAGGCATCTGTTTCTATCTGCTTTCTTCTATGTTGGCTTCCTTTTCAGGCAGACTGTCCCTGATGTGGTGGCCTGGAACCACTACAGATTGTATTTCACCTGCTTAGTAAGTCAGCATAAAAACACCTCTTCCTCACAGCAAAAGTACTGGCCTCTTATTGGGCCACCGATGGCCATGTGACCATCCTGGAAGAATCACATTGGTTGCGGTGATAGAGTGAGCACACACGTGTCCATCCCATTCTTGGGGAGGGTTTTAGATCCACTATAAGACAGGGAGCAAGAAGAAAGGCAGTTTTCATTATAGCAGCTATTTGTACATGGAAACGACTCTGGAGTCAATTTCAAATGACCAATTTTTAAATTTATGTTTGAAATGATAAATTTTATGTCTAATTTATGAACTGCCATTAGCTTCTGACCTAGCCATATTTTACAAATTTTCTTACTTAATGAAACGTACTTTAAAAACAAAGAGGTTTCCAATTAAGATGAGTAAAGAAAGTCTCTTTTTACTAAAGAAATTTGACACCAGTGTAGCCCTTATGTCTTTATATTGAATGTGTATATGGGGGCTCAACAGAAGAAATCTGCTGTTTCCAATAGATCTCAGAGCATTATAGTCTGATGTGGAACTTTCGGTTCAATTTGATTTATCAGCTCCATGGTTTTGGTTTAATTCAAAGGCTTGTACATTCAGTCTTCTTACTGAAGGGATTTCTAACACAGTACCTGAAAAAAGAAAGTGATCTTACAGCTACAGAGCTTATTCCAAAGTCTCTCCCTTATTCAGAAAGACACATTTCTGACTTCATATTCTGCCTTCTCAGTGGGCTTATGTTACTCCCTTTCATTGTACAGTAGACAAGACATACTTTAGAGTGGTGCTGGTTGGTTTCAAAGCCCTTACCGACTCTGTGACTTTGCCAGTTAGTTCCTTTGCCTTCTATGCTTCCATTTTCTCATCTGTGAAAACCTCCTATATGGGGTTGGCTGAAGAAATGCATTAGGACAGAGCCTGGCGCGTAGTGAGCCCTTTCTGAGTATTTGCTACCATTCTTGTTATTTCAAGAGCTCTCAAAGAACATAACCATGAGCCTGTTTTACTTTGGGTTGAGATGGAAGCTGGGAGGGCAGAGGGCAGATGCCTGAGGCTAAGCCGCCTATTAAAAGTAGAATAGAAATAGATGAGAGGAAATCCAAGCCCTTTTCTCTTTAGATAGCTATCAAACCACGCTCCACTGCAGACTCGGGGCTTGGGTATGGTCAGAGATCAAAGGCCCTCTTATGTGCAGTGACATTTCTTTTTTTTTTTTTCATTCTTCCGCCTCCCCCCGCCCCCTCCAGTTCAAGACGTTGTTTCTCAGTCTAGTTGTGTAGGACACAGCTCCCTGGCCCATGCTGGTGTTATGAGCCTTGCACTCCCTGCTCAATGGTCGGCCACTCACAGGAGCTCAGGGTAGCCCACAACAGCAAACAGCCACCTATGGCAGCCCAGCTCCAGGGAGAGCGGTTATTCACAATCTTAGCTGTAGAGGGCGTACCTCACTGGCCCATGTGGGAATTGAACCAGTGACCTCAGAGATAGCAGCACGGTGCTCCAACCACCTGAGCCACTGGGCTGGCCCACAGAGACATTTCTGAGCACAAGGTTGACTTATAAAACTCTTGAATGGAAGGTTTTGGCACTTGGAAAGGCTTGGAATAGAATGGCAGGGTTTTTATAGGGGCGATTCATGGAACTGCTTATGCTGCTGTTGAATCCAGACTGTGGAATCCACTTGTCTCTTTATTTCTTTGGACAAAGAACTGTTGCTTCTTTTTAAGTCCATCCATAGAAGCTGAGCTATAGCCCAAGGTCAAGAGAACTTTTTCAGGAAGACAGTGTGGCTTCAGTGAGTGTTGGGCTCTGAGTCAAGCTCACTGGACAAGCTGAATATGGACTTTATTTTTTACCAGGGAATAGAATTTCTTTTGGAAACTGGCAGCATCCTCACTGCTTCTTTACCATCAGATAGGCTTTCCTGTTGTCTGCCTACCATTTTCATTTTCTGATAGCTCAGGCTAAATTAGACCATGTGACATGGAGAGGACAGTAGAACAACTTTGGAAAGTAAAAATCAGTGTGACTGGGTGGCTACATATGGAACTAGGAACAACAGGAGGGGTCATTTGGAGTCTGGTTTGCTTGAGGTCCTTCTAGGTCTCCTGGAAAAAACTGGGAAGAGGATATTTGGACCGATGGCAAGACCCAGTGGTAGGCAGACTTCTAAGATAGCTCCCCATTTCCCCTGATACTTACTCCTTTGTGTGTTCTCTTCCTCTTGTGTTTCGGCTACACCTGGGGACCTGCTTCTCCGGAGCAAAATACGACAAAAGTACGGGGATCTCACTTCCATGTTTAGGTTACAAAAGATTGATTTTTACTTTCTCTCTTGCTGCCCCTTTCTTATTCTCTCTTTTGCATTCTCGGTTTGTATGCTTTGATAAAGTCGGAAGCTGTGTTGGAGAGGCACACATGGCTAGAAACCGAGGTGGAGGCTTCTGGACAACATCCTGCAAAGAAGTGAGACCCCCAGTCCAATGCCTGTGAGGAACTGCCAACAACCACTGGGTAAGTTGAGTCTGTTCCTAGAAGTGTCTCCTGCCCCAGTTGAACCTTGAGTTGAACCCCTGATGTCACCTGATTTGTTTTGTGAGAGGCTCTGAAGCTAAGCAGTGCCTGGACTCCTGACCTCTTGAAACTATGAACTGATAATTGCGTATTATTTTAATCTGCTAAAGTTTGGGGTACATTTTTCATGCAGCAATAGATAACTAATGTGCATGGCCATTTTGCATTGTATTTTCTTTCCCCAGGGGCTTGAAATGTCACTACTGTCAAGTTCCAAGTTGTCATTTACATGTGAGTGGGTCTGTTTCAAGGCTTCTAATTCTGTTCTCTTGACCGATTTTTTTTTTTTTTTTTGCGGTGTGGGATGGGTCTTGGTTCCTCTTCTGTTTTCTTCACATAACATTACTTCATAGGAATTTTTTTTTAAATTAAAGTTTATTGGGGTGACAATTGTTAGTAAAGTGACATAGATTTCAGGTGTACAATTCTGTATTACATTGTCTATAGATTACATTGTGTGTTCACCACCCAGAGTCGGTTCTCCTTCCATCACCATATATTTGATCCCCTTTTTACCCTCTTCTACCACCCCCCAAGCCCCATAGGAATTTTTTGAGAAAACTTTAAAGGCTGCCAGAGTGTGTGGGCCATGGGGAACACAGGTGTAAGAAGTGAGGTTTTGAGAAACTTAGATTCCCAGTGAACATACTAAGCACAGACTCAAGAGACAGAGACCCCTCCAAAACACTCCGGATCGTCCTTCTCACTAAGTATGATGAGGAAGCTACATAGCTGGGATTGTAAGTATGATTGTACACGCTGGAGAACAAGGAACGGGGAACTTTGGCCTGTCCTGGTCTTCTATTCCTCTCCCTGAAAGTTTATCTGAGTTACTGAACTTGTCACGATCGCACAGATTACTAAAAAAATCAACCCACATAATAGAAGAGGTAACATACCTATTTATCAGAGTAGGAAATGGGTTTAAAGAAATAAGTGTCATAAAGACAAAGAAAGGCTATGTAAATAGTCCAGATTCACGGAGATTAAAGATGCAAGACAGCTAAATGCAACCTGAGACTAGACTGGATTGTGTACTTTGGGGATGGGGGAGAAGGTGCCATAAAGGACATTACTGGGTCAACCGAAAAAAATCAGAGTAAGAAAGATTAAATAAAAATGTATCACTTCTAAACTTACCAAAGTTGATAACCATACTGAGGTAAGAGAATGTTCCTAAGGAAACGTCCATTGAGGTATTTAGGGGTAAAGAGCATGATAAGCATGACTTATCTTTAGATGATTCAGAAAGATGTGTGTGTGTGTGTGTGTGTGTGTGTGTGTGTGTCAGAGTGTGTGTGTAAATGTGTGGGTATGGAGAGAGAACAAACAGTAAAGCAAATGGAGTAAAACATTAAAAGTGGATGAATCTAGGTAAATGTACGAGTATTTTTAATACTATTTTTATTGTGCAAATTTTCTTTAAATTTGAAACTATTTCCAAATGTTCAAAAAACAAAAACAAACAAATACCAGAGAGACAAAATAGATTATCTACAGGGGAGAGTAAGTCAGTGGGAAGCACAGTTCTCCTCAGCAAGAAGCCAGAGGCAATAGAACTGTATTTTCAAATAGCTAAAGTAGTGCAACTTTCAGTCTAGTAGATTTATCCTAGCTAAACTATCATTCAGGAGTGAGGGTGAAATAAAAATATTTGAAAAACTAAACACATTTAGATAATGATTAAACTGACTACTTAACAGTTTCTTGCTGAACGAACTACGAAAGGATGCACTCCAAGAAGAAGGAAATATAGTACGAAAGGAAGAAGTGGGATGCAAGGTGCAAAGCTGAGAGCTGAATGGTAAATATTAATTTGCCAGATTAAGGAGAATAGCTGATTGAAGGGAATAGGTTTTAGTTTTCAGATATTCTAGGCAGAGCGAAAAACAACTTGGACAAAAACCAGTAGGGGATAAAAAGCATTTGCAAATCGAAAGGAATCTCTTGCGTTAATATATAGATTGCAGGGGAGAGGAGGAAAGATGAGACAGGAGAGGAAAGCAGAGGTCAGATCACAAAAGGCTTTACAAGGAAGATTAGGGTATGGGCTTTGTGTGGTCAGTGAAGAGCCGCTAAATCTTTTTAAGCAGATGGTGCATAATGTAATCATATTTGCATTTTAGACAGATTACCCTGAGGATGAACTTGACATAGGTAAAACCAGAGGGGTTTCTTTCAGGAGGTTGTTGAGCTAGACTCAGGTGGGGACGGAGGAGGTTGGAGAGACATGGCCATAGCAGAAAAGATGGCTTAGAGCAGGCACTCTAAAGTGGGCATTCTGTCGCATTCAGGTGGTGCTGTCATTATAGGACAGCCCTGCAAAATGCAAATTGTCATCTTGTTTGATTTTAGCTAGATGGTGAACTCACTGGGGGCAGGGAAAATTTTGTATTCATCCCCTGTCTGTAGTATGTTGCTATTATCAGCCTGCACATTAAGGTGAAAATGCTTTAACTGGGTCCACTGAGCATATTGCAATACCCCAGGCTGTCTTTTCCTGATTCGGTTCTGCCATCTGCTGTGAGAAGTGTGTCATGGCATCCCACAGCAAGATAACCAATGAAGAAACTTTGTGGTAGAAACAGTGGACAATACCCTGACAATTTATAACTTAAGAGAAGAAACAAACGTTCCATCGCTACTCCTTTCCATTTTCAGTTAATCTGCCATATTTTCCAAAGACAAAATATCTCTATGTTTTTTTTTATGCAGACTACCTTAAACAATTGTATTGTCCTTTGAGTTTTTGCAACAACCCTATGATCACCATTATTATTATTACTAACAGTTTTCACAAGAGGAAACAGAAGCCCAGAAACTTAAATGAAATGCCAACTTTAAATAGTAGATGAGTGGTCGAGTCAGAACTAAAGCCCCCTTTCCTCCCAGTTCCACACTTTTCTCGATTAAACATCTCAAACAAAATGAGAGAGTTTGACAAGGCCTAAAATAAACCGCTCATCTGTAACATGGACTGGGCAAGTCTAGCCCGCAGGTGGAGAGGGCTGGTGATTCTTCAAGCTTTAGCACGTGTGTGGTTTGTTGGTGTGAGGCTTGGGGAGGGGGAGCAGAGAGCAGTAGGAAAAATTCTCGCACATGATATGTTTCTCAAGGACAAGTCAAGGTCATGTCCCTGGTTGGGAAAATTTTTGTAAGTCTGTGAAAATGGAGAGAACTTGAACTAAGACAGTACCTGAAACTTTGGGGGATGTCGTCAAACAAAATAGATACTGCAGTTTGGGCTAACATGCATGGTGAAGACAAACTAACACACCATCCTTTTCTCATTTAAACTTAAGTTATTCTTACATAAATCTATGCGTATATAAAGACACACATACTCTTGGTGTTAAAAAATCCAAACATTCATGTAAAACTAAAATTCTCCCTCACTTTCCCCAAAGACAACCACAGTCAGTGCTTTGCTTCCAGGTCTTTTTCCACGTGTTTACACAAACATGTGTGTTCCTGCAGGAGCCTAGAGTACTGTTTCGTGTTTCATCCCCCTAGATGAATGACCTTTGCTGTACTGTACGGCCCTGCCTTTCCAGCTGAGGGGCCCACACTCCCCTGACTTATAGGATATGCACTTTGGTTTGCATGAGGCCCCATCTCGTTTAGCCAAACGACCTATCCAAAAGGAAGATTTATAAGCCTTAACCTCCCCCTCCCTGTCTTCGTACTAATCTCCAGAAGGAAACCACTGTGTTTCAATTTTCAGTTCTCTAAAAAGTTAATGAGCATTAATTTGCTTCTCCAAATAATACACTGGTAGCAACCACTACACCATCCGTCCTGTAGAGAATGATCTATTGGTTTTTTCTCTGGTAGGATTTAGCTCGCGTCTGCCACCGCCCGTCTTTCCTTACCCACTGGTTCCGATCCTGTACCTCACTCTACCTACCCACCTATGCTGTGTGGCTTTGCAAATCCTCCCACCTCCACACTTCCCCCTTTGACTTTGGGCTCAGCCATGTGACGTCCCCTGGGTAATGAGATGATGCAAGTAGGGGTTAGAAAACTGTGCAGTAGGGTCTGCCCTCTTGCACCTTATGCCATCACCTGGCTAGCATGCGGGTCTCAGAAGGATAAGCGACACAGGGCAAAGCCATCCCTGTGGACTTGTAGACCCTCCAAGAGAAGCAAAGCCAGCTAGCCTTACCTTTTCCGATCTTTCGATTTCCTCAAATAATAAAAATAAATGCCTGCACAATAGATTTTGACGGGAAGAGCAAACGAGATGACACACACAAAGTACCTCATGTGTCTCCAAAAAAAAAGCCTCTTGGAAATTAAATATATAACAGGAGAAGCAAACAAACAAACAAAAATCAAAAAAAAAAAAGTACCTCATGTGTCTGAATCACAGAGGGCACCTAACAAAAGCTATGGGCCTTCGTTATCGTTCTTACTATCCAGCAGCCTGAGATACACGTGCGTTTTAATATTTAACTTAAGGCATTCCATTATCCCATAGCACTTATAGTGAGAATGTATTTTTTCCTCCTCCCACTATCTTTTCTCCTGTGATAATAAGGCCTCTTCTCCCACCAGGGGCACTCGGTGACTCTGGCATACTATTAGGTTGGTGCAAAAGTAATTGAGGTTTTTGCCAATTGTTTTTAACCTTTTAAACCGCAATTACTTTTGCACCAACCTAATACCATTCCCAGCAGAGAAACCTGGAAAACCACGGTGTCCAGGGTTTTGGGCTGTTGTTGCCGGTCCCGTCACACAGTGTCGCTGTTGAAACAGGCAATCTCGCCGGTCCATCCCCCTGGCCTAATGCCCAGTGTTCTTAGGGAACGGGATGGGCAGTGATCTGAGAGCAGCCGCTGTATCCCATTTCAGTCTCCTGGAAGATTACCTTTATGTAAGTACTTCTTGTGAGGGAAACAGAGCTTTGAGCATACCACAGGTATACTTGCGACTCAAATAAATGATTTCAGAGTCCACAGAAATTCAACGTGTAATGTCATCCAAGTCACTTTCCAACTAGCAGTGAACTGCAAGACAAAGGGGTCATTTGGAGTTGATTCAGGGAGAAGGTCGAGCTTCAGATCAGCCATACTGGAGCTTGCTGCTCGAACTTGCACAAACCATCGATTGACAGACATGCTGTCTCGTCGGCAGAGTGGTCAGATGGCACACAGACCCCTATCTGTCGTCAAATTCTTTTGAAGGGTGACAATCCTCGTGGTCTGCAGAGAATGTCAAATGTAATATGTGTCTCCAAATGCTATTAGTATAGTTAAACCCTCTTGTGTAAGAAGTAGCCGCACTTCTAAGACGCTGTTGTTGGAGTTTTTAATTGGCTCAGCCATTTGGAGAACAAACTGGCATCAGGAAGATGAAGATGCAGACGTCCTAGCAATTCCATCAGTACCATCACTAAGGATTTATTTCCCAGTCAGCAAGCCCAGACAACTCAACAGTACAACTGCATATATAAATGACTCCCAGTGGCTTCATTTTTCGGTAAGATGACATCTGAGGAGCAGGAAAAAAAAATTGACCAAATTCTTATGAGAAGAAAAATCGATGCTTTTTGAATGCTGCTGCCAGTAGCTGCAAGTGCACATTGGAAGCAAGTTTCTAAATGATGGAGATTGTCATGCCGTCTGCCTTACAGACCTTTTCAGAGCAAGCCTATGCGAGTCAGAATTTGAACAGGTCAATATATCTGCAGAAAGAAGAATCAATGAAGTATTGTCTCAAGTCGGTCTTACAGGTGGATGGGAAAATGCATGAGAGTCATAAACTCTACAGTAACAATTTAGCTGGTTTTATTTTATTTTTTAACTAACAGAAGTGCCAATTCAGGAAGAATAGAAACATTGTAGAATTTATCTGTTACAGGGTAAGTGGAGGTTTACAGCTAATAATTTGCTCTGTAGATTGACTATTCAAGTAACATGATAAGAACATGAGTGATCACTATAGTGGCATGTATAGAAAATTTTCTTTTATATGGTCACTTATTTGAGGACCTTAGTTCTTCAGAATATGCTGGAAATATAAAATATAGATAAAATGAAATAGGCCTCTGAGCAAAAAACATGCCACAGACTTCATGGGCTAAAGCTCACTCACTTTACTATAAACAATGGTTTTCTCACTATTACTCAGAGCTTATTTAATTTCGCGTTTTTGTCTAATAAGCCTGGGGGCTGTTTCGTCCTTTAAACAGCACTGTAAGAAGGAATAAATTAGAAGCATACCTGTGTGCATGCGTGTGTGTATGTGTGTGTGTGTGTGTGTGTGTTTTCACCTACAACAGTGGTTCTTTGCTGGGGGTGATTTTGCCTCTCTCTCCACTAAGGGACATATGGCAACATCTGGAGACTTTTTTATTGTAATAACTGGGGAAGATGGTCAAGTTGTTATTGGCATCTAGAAGATGAGGCCCGGGAAGCTGACACATATCCTAAAATGTACAGGACAGGTTCCCCTCCCATCCAAAAAAATAATTATCTGGCCCAAAATGTCGATCGTGCCCGGCTACAAAGAAGCATAAGGATATCTGCAAGTTGTGTGTGGCAGCTTACAACCTAACAGTGAGGTAAGAGACAGGAAAAGGTTAAAAACAGACACATGAGGTTCAAAAAATTAAATTTACAAAAGCATGTGAGTGTGGCGCAGTTTACCAAGGAGGCAAAGAACTCTATGCAAGTCAATAACCCCTGAAGCTATCTCTGTATCAGAGGCTCACTGGTAATGGCTGTTCAAATAATGTTAATATATTCAGTTTAATAAAATAGATGGGAGATCTTTATTACCTGCAGCTAAAAGGGAATGCAAATGGCAGAGGCTGACATCAGGGATAAACAGATATTTCTGAACTCTGCCTGGAGCGAGGGGACTGCCACCCAGTGTATTGCAGGCAGAATTTATGTGGGAAGTGCATGCATTTAGGCATCCCAGCTCTGTCACTGTATGACCTTGGACAAATTTTAAATCCTCTGTGTCTCTACAGGGATTATAGTATCTATCACTGTGAGTGCTATGAAGATTAAGTAAAAATATCTGTAAAGTGCCGGATGCAGAGAAGGCATTTAATACATGACAGTTCTTATTACTGTTTGTGAGACAGGGAGAACAGTATCTGCCTTTTCAAGTTGTAGGGAAGGCCAAACAAAGAGTGTAATGGGAACTGCTTTTTAAAGGCTACGTTCGTGCAATGTTCAGTTTTGTTTCCTTTCTTTTACTGGCTTCCCTCATATTTTTCCAAAGCAGAGAACTGGCCTACCATTTTAGACCACGGGGACTCGTCAGGGAACGGGTTCTGACTCTCAGTGGCATTTTCCTGAGTGTCTTGATCTAGAAGCAGGGCTGTGAGCGGGTGAAGAGTCTGCCAAGCCCAAGCCCTCCCCGAGGTCAATGGTTCTGTGGAGGCTCTGAGGACGGGTTAGCGTCTGCGACAAATGCACAGGAAACACATGCTGGGATCTTTAGGTCGTTTCTCTTTCCCAATCCTGTAACTGCCACGTGCACAGGGAAGTGGTGAGTCTGAATATTAAATCTGGGCAACTGACAGCGCCTTCGATGAACAATTTTCAATCTGATTCTCAGTGGTATGGAACTCAACTGGTGAGCCCTCGTTGCTTGATGGATGATGTTTTTGCAAAGGCTTTCTGTTTTAATCTTTCAAATTTTTCAGCTTGCTTGCAACCCAGGGGCTCCAGGCACAGGCTGTTCTACTCTCTTCTAGGAAAATAGACCTCTTGCAAGGAAATGAATTTGTTTCCGAAGGCTCATTTTGATCTCTCTCTCTCTCTCTCTCTCCACCCCCTCCCTTGCTCTCTTTCTCCCTTTCTGGAATCTCTAAGCCCATCTAAGAAAGCTGCAATAAGGTAGCCCCTGCCCCTTGCAAACCTGGAAATAAGGAGAAGAATGATGCGTATAGAAAACAAAATAGAAAATTTCATGCCAGACAGGATTATCTATCTGTGGACTAAACCATAAGACCGTTTGCCTGTAAATATTTAAGCAAATAGTTGGGGGACATTCCAGGCTCTAATCAAATGGAAAAACACAGGCTCTACAGTCAAAGAATCCATTTTAAATATTGGCTCTCCCATCTGCTACTTGAATAATCTTGGGCAAGTTTCTTAATTTCTCTAAATCTTAGTTTCCTTCTTTTGCGATTAGGGGTGGAAATGTAGATAGCAGAGAATTAATTGTAACAATTAAATGAGGTATTGTATCCAAAGCACATTGTGCATCACAGGTTTTAAGTAAAAGGTTATTATCAACATCACCATCTTCATCATCAAAATCATTGGGGCACAATTTCAAGGTGGGACCATTAGAGGTGACCACAATTTTGAAAAAGAATTGTCAACATTTCTAGGAGCGCTCGCTACATGCCGAGCACTGAACTAAATGCTGTTCTGTCTATTAACTCAACCCCACTGGGAGGTAGGTAATGTTCTTATGTCTATTTTGTACATTAGGGAACATGTATTCATATTGTAAACATGAACAGTGAACAGATTTTCAGACAAAAGCAAGACGTGAATCTCTATAATTTAGGACAAATTAAATCCGTTACTTTATTGATTTTCCTCAAATGAAAAAAAAAGATGAATATCTGAAAGTTGGATTTCAATAAATTGTGCATGGTCAGTTCAAAATTTTTTCCACAGCAACATAGAACTATTGACATTTTGTGTCATTTTCTTGCTAAGGCACAAAACCTCTTATAAGCCAGTCCAGCTTTTTTCCTCAAAACAATTGCAAAAACAAACAAAAAGCTTTCCCTATGAAGTTGATTAATTTGATCACAGAAACGCAAAGAACAGAGCAATTATTCAGAGGAACATGCTTCAAATAAAAAGAGGCACAATGTACTGTTGCTGAAGCGCTGATAAAACCATCCTGGGAGTTAACGACAATTATGTCCAGAAAGACACAGCAAGAGCGACTGATGGAACGAGAGTATTACTGTGACAGTGTTCGAGGCCAAACACTATCAATAGGGTCCCACGTGGAAGAGCAATTGCCACTGCTGAGCATTCTGGGAGATATCTGACGTTACATTTGGATACAGCCATTGAGGGGTTGTATTAGTTTCCTGGGGCTGCCGCAAAAAATGACCACCAAGTGTTCTGGAGGCCAGAAGTCCAAAATCAGTGTCAGTGGGCTGAAGTGAAGGTGTTGGCAGGGCCATACTCCCTCTGGAGGCTCTGGGGGAGATCCAGACCTTGTCTCTTCCAGCTTCTGGTGGCTGGTCTGTGGCATGAAACCATTGATGCTTCTGTATCATTTGCAAGCATCGCTTGCTTCCCTTGGCTTGTGACTGTATCACTGCAATCTCTTTATCCATCCTCACATCACCTTCTCCTCTGTGCCTGTCAAAGCTTCCTCAGCCTCCCTCTTATAAGAAAACGTGATGGCATTCAGGGCCACCCTAACTATCCAGGGTAATCTCCCCGTCTCAAGATTCTGCATTTATTCACATCTGCAAAAACTTTACCAGGTAAGGTAACACTTACAGGTTCCAGGAACTAGGACCTGATTTTTTTTGGGGGGGGGCTGGGGGGAGGCAGGCGTTGCATCCTTCAGCCCACTATAGGGGCATAGTGGGAATAATTGGGGTATGTATACAAAGAAGTGCACAATGACTTTTATTCTATTTGTCACTGAAATTGCGCGTTGCGAGAGGGAAGATTTTTAAAATTTAATCAATAATACTTTGTGGGCCATGATGTAGACTTAAATAGAGTTATTGGGAAAAATACTGATGGACCAGCGCTAATTTACAGGGAGAAAGAGTTTTGTCACATGAATCAAAGAAGTGGCCCTTGAGTGTCAAACCACAAAATGCTTTCTCACAAAAAATAATTGGCACTTAACTGCAAGCCTGCTAATCTTCATTTAACATGGAAGGAAATACTGAAAATTGTGAATAAGAACAAATTGTGGCCTCTATGAGCACATCTTTCATGCTGATGGGAGAGACACATAGGGCAACACTGCTTTTCCCATGAGTACACTGTTTGGGTGAGAACGGTACACGTTTGTCTCTGAAATAGGGATGAAATTAAAATAATTTTTTCCATAATGCTGTTTATGCCTCAATTCATAAATGTCAGTATCTAGAATAGTGTAAACTAAGGCTCTAGGTTCTCACAGTAGAAGCGAAATATCTTTATGACGAATACTCAGGGCAAGACAGCAGGATTTCTTCAGTAGGCTGAACTGTGGTGCAAAGAGTTTGACTGCCGGGAGTTTGCTTATCAATAGTTAATGACTTCCCTCACTTGTTACAGAAATGAAGAAGAACAAAATATAGCGCTGGATATGAAAACAAAATCCACATCTGCATCCAAGCACCGCAACAGAACATGAAACCATACTTTCGAGAGCCACAGTTAATGAAGGCGTGAAAAAGATCTGTATTCAAGATCGTCTCTGAAACAGAAACATTTACCTTTAGGCTTCAGATGTGATTGCTGGTCCATGTAGGTTCCAACAGGGCAGTGAAAGTGCTATTCAATGAGAACCCAGTTCAGGTAGTTGGGGGCTAAGGATACACCTGTGAAATCATCACCACCAGCAAGGCCAGAAACGTACCCATCACCTCCCAAAGGAGAAACCACTTCGTTTTCTAGTTGATTTCTCACATTTGTATCAAAGAGACAGCGAACAATGACTGCCAACCTGAACTTTGAGTTGGGATCTTCTAATTTAGTAAAAAGGTAGAAGAGAAAAGTAAACTAGGAGAGGAAGAAAGATATGATATAGAACCTGACCTATGGCTCAAACAATAGGACACTGAGCCAGATGTAGTGACATTGGTGAAAGATTGCAAAGGATGTCATTTCCGTAGCTGATAAAATGTTTCTATTAATGTTAATTATAAATATTTAATTTATGCCTTTAAAATGTATTATTTGTAATATAAAATAGCTAGTATTACTTTAAAAATACAGAAGATGCCAAAAAAAATACGCATTTTAAGAAAGGAAAAAAACGTATTAAAATTGTAATGCTCAATATATACTGGTAACAAAACATGAATACAAGTGATGTTTGACTTCTGCAATGACAAGAGGTGCTCAAAGTGGTTCCCATCAGCATAACTTTAATACAGTTTTTTCCTTTCTTAAAATGTGTCTACATGTTTTTGGCACCCTCTGTATTTTTATAATTTATTTTGTCTACCAATTCTATCCTCTATCAATTATTCTTGTGATTGATGACATGTTATTCCTCTTAATTTTAGTAATATTTTATTTTTAATAAACACATTTTATTCCAAATTGGATCTGCTTTACCTAAACCAGTGGTCCACACTTGTGCTGGGCAAGCATTAATTAAGCTCTCCGCACATGGAAAAAATTTGAGAAACTCTTCTCCATCAAATCCTACTTCAAGCTAGGCACCGGGGAAGAGAGATGAAGAGAACGTGCTCTTCCTGGTGTCAAGGATTTGAAATCTAAGTGGCAGATGAGCATATGCATTAATTACCAGAATCACGAGGCGGTATATAATTTGTAATTACATCAAGAAGCTTGTATTTGCCTATGATCACGCAACAAGTTAAGTGCAGAACTAAAGCCAGGAGGGGGTTCTTTGACTGTATCACTGTCTCAGGAGTCTTTTTAGAATTTAATGTTTAGTGTGGAAAATTTTAAATGCATACGAAAAAGAATAACATGGTACGCCACCATTTCCTCATTACACAAATTAAAAATCATGAAGTCCACGGCCATTCTTATTTCATCTGTATTGCCAACTAGTTCTTCCCATCTTACTCCCTGGGTTATTCTGAAGCACAGCCCAGGCATATTATTTCATTCATAATTATCATCAGTCTGTATCTTTAAAAGATATGTGCTTAAAAAACCCTTGCAATACCATTAGATGACATAAAAAGTTACTGCTTTACTGCTTTCTAATCTTCAGTATTTGATTAGTGTTTCAAATTTCCTTTATTGTCTTATAAATGTGTGAGTGTCTGTGTGTGTGTGAGTGGTTGTATACTTGGTTTGTTGCAATCAGGATGCAAATAGGACCCATAAATCCTATTTCATTGATTTATCTCTTAAGTGTCTTTTTCATCTATAGGTTCCCTTTCCCTCTTCTTTCTGCTGCCTAACCATAAAGAAAACCACTTATGTGGTCAAATTGACCCATTTTTGCCTTCCTGTTTCTGGAATCTGTGTCATGTTTAAGAAAGATTTCCCCACTCCCAGGTTAGATACATTCACCCATGGTTTCTTCTGTATGGTTTACAATTTTGTATTTAAACCTCTGATCCATTTGGAATCTATTCTAGAGTACGGAGTGAAAAATGAATCTAATTTTGTGTTTTTCCAAAATGACTACCCAAATTTCCCAGCACCATTTATAAAACATCCATTCCCACAATGCTTCTTAAATTTCCTCATCGTGTTCCTCAAGGGAGAACTTTAGTGTGAGGGAGGTGGACAAATATTATTCAAACATTATAACAAATAAGGCAATCATATGTACTGATGTAGAAAAATGTCCCTCATATATTTTTAATATTATATATATTATAATATATGTCCCTTACATATGTCCCTCTTATATTATATGTATTATATATATTAATATATGTCCCTCATATATTATTAAAGAAAATAATGTAAGAGAGTATGCATTATAATCAACTTTTGCTTAACAATTATTTGTATATATGTAAATATACACGTATACATATGTACATATATATACATATAAAGGAAAATATTCTTCACACTGTCAATAATAGTCAACAGTGGTTACTTCTAGTGGTGAGATAGAGGAAATAGTTTTAATTTTTTTCTTTGTATAATTTAATGTTTATTTGTTTTATAATGAGGACATACTACATTTGTTTAAGAAAATTCAAAATGTTAATACAAAAAAAAAATAGGTCATTAGCATATCCTGAACTTCATTCAACAAATGTTTATTGAATTCCACTGTGTGCTCTGTATCTATATGTTTCCCCACCCCATATTTTCAAATCATCCACCTTCTCTGTTTCTCAGTTTTCTCCTCTCTGAAAATAGAAAGCTTCAGAATGTACTCAGGAGACCATTTGGAGACCTGGGTTTTTGTCCCCACTTCTGCAGGCTAGCTTGGGAACTTGGGTTGGTGCATGGCTTCTCTGACCCTCTGTGTCAGCACCTTCGATCAGATCCTGTCTGCATTGTGTTGTCCATCTCTGGAATTCTGTACTTTGGTAATATTCACATGCACTCCGCATGTGTCATCTGACCACTCCCATTCTAGCCAAGCTGGCCAATTCCAGTAAGTTCCTGCCCTTTCAGCCTGATCGGGAAACAGTACACATTGAGCATTTACTCTGTCTGGTTATGTCCATTCTGCAGACTAGGACAGTGATTTATTTAATGTATATTTAATAACTATCATAGTTGGCAAATGGCAGGGCAATTTTTTGGAGGGCGCTTAAGAAGGTATTACATAAGCCCTTTAAATAATTCTTTTGTTGGATATTGAGGTTATTCTATTTCCTTCAATAATTTTTTTTGAGTAATAAGTTTTAACATAGCCTTTTTTACGAGTACAGTGCAATTGCATTATAAATGTATTCAGATTAAACAAATTCAACTATATGTATGTGATTCTAGGACTTATATTTCATACAACATGAACTTCAAATACAAGCTGACTTTCTCATCTGGTGCTTAGCTGACGAAACAGGTATCTGTTCCAAATGCCACAGAAATAACTGCTTAGATTGATCAATGTATGTCTGAGTACTATATTTATGATTTAGTAAAGGCTGCCATTGGAAGCAAATATGGATATAAAATACATTTCTGTTTTAATATGTGTTCATTGCAGAAAATTTGAAAAATAAATATGGCAGCAAAGCTAAAACTCACCTCTAATCCCTCTACATAGAAATAACAATTGTAATGATTGTTAAGGGTACATAGCTCTCCAATATCTATGGTATGCACATATTTATGTGGCATGATATACATCTTAGATATTATTCTGGGTACTTTCACCCACTTCATTCCCTTGTACTCTATCCTGGGGCCATCCTCACCCCACTTTATTTCATGACTTCTTCAGGGTTCAACGTTGCCTGGTGAAATTTATGTTAGAATTAAAAGGCTTGCATGTAAGTTCTGGAATGTGAATATTTTGAAAGCTCATGTCGCAATGAATTCAGTGCATAAAATTTAATAGAGAGGAAGAGTAGCCAGGAAATGAGGAATCCCCAGCCTGCGGAAAAGCTCAGGAAGGACACAGAGCACTTGCCAAGAGAGAGATGGGCGGGGCCGAGAGTGACTGAAGTGGCCCAGAGGGGACTCAGCACTAAGCTGCTGCCCAGCCTCTGCCAGAGCAAGTGCCATCTGTTGCTGACAATGGGAGCCTTGAGGGAGCCGTGTCAGGCCTCTCTGGCCACTGCGTCCAACGTGAGTAAGCATCTGTCTTACCAGAGCCAGGGAACTAAGTCGGTGTTCCCTCCCGGCCATTGCACTAGCAACGCCCACGGAGATCAGCTAGTGGGTTTCTGGCACACAGATCCACTGCCATGAGCGTTGTCCATCTGTTCCCTAAGACACTGCTCGTCTCCATCTGAATTACCTTGCGTGGCCTGACTGCTTCATTGGTCAACAACACTTGTGAGCCCAGCTGGAGCTTGGGCTCTGCACGCCCGGAGGGGCAGTGAGTGGTGAGGTCATACGGAAAGACCCAGCCTGGCTGCTTTGGTGCAACTGTGTGCAAACAGCTCTCTGGAGCACCCACCCCACCTCTTAGACATCTAAAATCAGGATCATGTGGTATGGCCTATTTCCACTTTGTAAGCTAATCATGCACTTTCCTGTGGTTGAATATTCCCCCAGAATGATTTTAATGGTTTCAGAATACATGCAGGTACCATGATTTACTCTAAAAATCCTCCCTTGTTGGACATTAAGGTGATGCTTTAGTGTTTTGCTGCTACAAATAATGTAACAATGACTTTCCTTGTGAAATCTTTGTGAACATCTCTGAATTGAAAACAGATTCTTAAAAAATGGCGAGCCATCACAGGATAAGTACTGTGAATATTATTGTCTTGGTTGTGGCCTAACTTGCCGGAATTATTAGCGGCCCATAAAGCAGCCGAGGCCCCAGCTGCATTGCAGATGGGCAAAGCCTGCAGAGGCTCAGTATGGAGTTAACACACTGGATGGAGGAAGAAAGGCAGACACAGAAATATAAGATTGCCATGGAAACATGCTTCCTGGCTAAACACACATCTTGGTATCTAGCCCATGTCTCAGAGTCTATGATGACCTGTGTTTATGAAATGAGCTCCCATTTTGTCTTCAGCAATTTTAGAGGAGACTCTGCAGTCCCCAGTAGCCTTTGACATTTCCCTGTGATTCAGAAAGTCCAGGCTGAGTTGACCTTACGCATGAACAGAAAAGCCATTAAATATTAATGCTTTGTTACTGACTCGGCTACACACACTTAAAGAGCATCAGTCCCTTCCAAATCAATAAGCTTTGCATTATGCATAAGAGAGGCACAAAGTCACACTTACCATTTCCTTTGGGTTGCACGCTGGGAGGACTAGGAGCACACACCGGAAGAAGGTGCCAATCCTGGAGGGTTGCAATCCCCTTTCTCAATGTTTTTACTGCAGAACAAATTCAATCAGTGTCAGAGAACCGGAGTGTGTTACTCATCCAATAACTCAAGACTTGGAAGCCTTATATTTGAACAAGACCAAACCATACGGTCAGTTTGATTTTCCCCTTCTTTGATGGTAGAGAAGGGGGAATGGTAGAATTTTAACATATTTTATCTCTCTTTACCTATGAGGAACACGGACTCATTAGAGTAAATTTGGAGACTACAGAGGTATTGAAACTAAAAAAAAAAAAAAAATTCCCATCTAAATAGATTTTTGCTTTCAGAATAGTTTTAGGTTCCCAGCAAAACTGAGTCCAGAAAGTTCACAGAGTTCCCATGTATCCCCTAACCCCACACATCCATAGCCTCGCCCATGATCAATACCCCTCACCAAAGTGGTACATTTCTTACTGTCAACGAACCTATATTGGCACATCACCCAAAGTCCATAGTTTCCCTTAGGGTTCACTCTTGGTGCTGTACATTCTATGGGTTAGGACAAGTGTATAATGACATGTGTCCACCATACATTTATCATACAGAGTAGTTTCATTGACCTTAAAAATCCTCTGTGCTCCGCCTATTCATCCCTGTATTTTTAATCTATTTGTGTTTTTATATTTAAAGTGGGTTCCTTGTGAACAACATAGAGCTGAGTCTTGTTTTTTGATCCACTCTGTCATTGGTGCATTTACACCATTGACATTTAAAGTGATAAATTACGTAGTTGGATTAACATCTACCATCTTTGTATCTACTTTCTATTCATTGTCTATGTTCTTTGTTCCCATTTTTGTCTTCCACTCTTTTTCTGGTAGGTGTGGTTTTAATTGAGCATTTTATATGATTCCATTTTTCTCTCCTTTCTTAGTATTATACTTTTTTTTTAACTTTTATTAGTGGTTTAGATAGCGTTTGCAATGTATATTTACAGCTAATACAAGTCCACTTTCAAATAACACTATACTGCCTCACGGGTAGTGCAAAAACCTCATAACAAGAGAACATTCCTAATTTCTTCCTCTTGTATCTTGTGTCAGTGTTGTCCTTCACCTTATGCAGAAGTATATATATATATGTATATACACATATGCTTATATCTGCTATTACTCATGTGTTATACATATACACATGCATTACGTATAATAAATAAGCTTCATAATCAAATACACTTGCTGTTATTTTTAACAAATGGTTATCTGTAATATCAGTTAATAAGAAACATAAAAGTTTTTGTTTTACCTCCACGTATTCCTTCTCTAACGTTCTTCCTTTCTTTATGCAGGTCAGAGGGTCTGACCTCCATCAATTTCCTTCTGCTCCTGGAGAGGACGTGACTGCGGGTTGCCCCGCGAGCTGGACCTGGACTATCCGTGGCTCCTCACCCAATTGCATTGCATGCGCTGCCCACCGTTCCACTAGTGGGAGCTACTTTCAAGGACGCAGACTTCAGAGCGTGGGGTTGTGGAATACGCGACTGAACTCCGTGAAGGCCTCCATATAAACTTTTAAGATTCTGGTGCGCGGTATGGAGAGTTACTTGTCTTGTGGCGCCTAAGACAAAAGCCTTGTTCGTAAAAGTCCCTTTTGCTTGTTAAACCGCCACCTACCAATCTGCAGTGGCCTGGCCTGCCTCTGTCTTAGGTCTCTCCCTGCCCTCCGTGTCCCGGGGCCACTTTCAGATTCCACCTGAGAAGCTCCCGGGGTTTGAAACCAACACCTTCTCTCTGAAGAACTTTGTATATTTCTTGCAAGGCAAAGTCGGCTGGTTAGTTCCTCTGTTGTTGTTTGTCTGCGAAAGTATTTGTTCTTCACTTTTGAGGGATAATTTCTTGGAATGCATAATTCTAGGTTGGTTATTTTTTTCCCCTCTTAACTCTTCAAATGTTTTCCACTCTTCTTGCTTGCATGGTTTCTGAGAAGTTGGCTGGAACTTTTAAACTTTGCTTCTGTATGGGTGAGGTATTTTTGTTTCCTCCCCCCACTCTGGCTTCTTTCAAGACGTTTTCTTTAGTTTTGGTTCTCTGCCGTTTTGAATATGATATGCCTATAAACAAATCCAAAACGCCATGGAGCCAAAAAGAGAGACCTTTTTTTTTTTTTTCCAGGTAACAGTTTTCACACTTGGCAGCCCCAGAAACGGAAAGCATGCTTTACTGGGGCGAAAAGGCGGCAGGCTTTTGCACAAAAAGTTCCCGCCTAGGTTCCTAATTAGGTCCATCTTATGTAAATGAGGTAGCTCTGATTAGTCTGAATTGTGCAGTCTCTGATCGCTCAGTATTACGCATCCTGATTGGTTGTTATGGAACAGTCCTGATTGGATGGGGCAGGTTTCAGTCTCTTCATCAGAACGGGAATTGAGAGGCAAATGTAGCCAGCGTGGGAAGCAGCGGAGAGTTGTCAGAGATTCTTCCCCATATGCAGAGTAAGCGAAAACACCCCCCCCCCCCCCCCCCCGCAGTCTGCAGGTGGCCCACCGCCAGGCTCTCATTATTTCTACAATTTGGGCCCTCAGTTGACCATGGTGAGTCCAACTCAGCAGTTAAATTCTTTCTCGGGGTTCACATCAAATGCATCTTTCTTTTCATGGTTCACGTACCTAAATATAGTTTTTTCCCCCTTTATTAATCCTGCCTATTCTCTGAACTTCCTGGCTATGTGGTTTGGTGACATCAATTTTGGAAAATTCTCAGTCATTTTTGCTTTGAGTATTTCTTCTGTTCCTTTTTCTCTTCTCTTGGTAGTCCCATTACTTGGATGTTAATACCTTTTGTAGTTGTCCCTCAGTTCTTGGATATTCTGTTCCAGTTTTTTCAGTCTTATTTCCTCTTTGCTTTTCAGTTTTGGAAGTTTCTATTGACATGTCCTCAAGCTCAGATTTTTTTTCCTCAGCCATTTCCAGTCTACTAATTGGCCCATCAAAGGCATTCTTCATTCATATTACAGTGTTTTTGATTTGTAGCATTTCTTTTTGATTCTTAGAATTTCCATCTCTCTGCTTACATTATTCATCTGTGCTTGCATGTTATCTACCTTTTCCATTAGAGCCCTTTGCATATTATTCACAGTTGTTTTAAATTCACTATCTGACAATTCCAGCATCCCTGCGGTATGTGAGTATGGTTCTGTCTCTTCAAATTGTGTTTTTCGTCTTTCAATATGCCTTCTAATTCTTTTGTTGAAAGCTGGACATGGTATACTGGGTAAAAGAAACTTCAGTGAAGAGACCTTTAGTGATGTGGTGGTAAGATTTGGAGGGAGGGGAAGCATTCTGTTGTCCCTTGGTTCTGTCCCAGTCTTTTGAGGAGCCTTGGCCGTGAGCTTTACAAGTGCCTGTCAGTCTCTGCTCCCTTCAGTGGGACAGCATGACTACAGTTGGGAGCTACAGTTGGGTTTTTCCCTTCCCTGAAGTTGGTTAGGCTCTGACAAAACCCCTATAAATTATTTTGCTTTGGTAAAATATTTGCTCTTGAGGGCAGGCTTTGTTAGAAAGAGCAGCATGCTGTGGCCTATTTCAAAATGGCCACATTTCCCCCTGTATTTACTGAAAGCATGAGGGTATTTTTCTTCTCTTCTTCCCTGTGAGAACCTGGTTGAGCTCCTGAAGGTAAAACTCACAAAAGTGTGGTGGCTCCCTGATGACTGGGTCCCTCTGGAATTTTTGTCTCGCAGACTTGTTCACACTGAGCCTCCTGCAGTTTGTCTTCCGCAGTTCAAGTTTTCCTGTGCTGATACTGGTTCCTGTGAAGGTTTCCACTCGGGATTCTGCTCTGGTAAGTGCGGATTCTCTGTATCTGTCTGTTTGTCTCTCCGGTTTTGGGAACAGTGATTTGTCCTGTGACCTCACTTTTCATAAGGATCAAAGAAGAGTTGTCGATCTTTCAGGGTTTTTTTTTCTGAGCTTGAGTTCTCAAATACTGCAGGTGAGACTGTAAATTTCGGTAGTATCTACTAAAACAAAACATGCACTTACCCTATGACCTAGCAATTCTATTCCTAGTTACGTATTCAAAAAAAAAAAAGGTGCATATGTCTATCATACATTCACAGTGGCTTTATTCATAACAGTTAAAAATTGGATGCAACTGGAATGTCTGCCTCCGAGAAAGAGATGAATGAATTGTGTTATATTCAGCCAATGGAGTACTGTGCAGCAATAAATAATTACCCACTGATATGTGTAGTAATGTGAATGAATCTCATACCGTGTTTCGGTCTGTCTAGGTCTTATTTTTGGGGAAACATGGTAGATATTATTTTGAGTAAAAGAAGCTATGCACAAATGAATATATACTTGCATGTTCATGCCAGTACTCGTGTGAGAACAGGCAATACTAACTGATGCTGAAAGATGTGAGCGTAATGATTACATCTAGGGGATGAGTGGTCATTGCCTGGGAAGGAACATAAAAAAAACAACCCTCTGGATGCCAGAATGGATTTATATCTTGATCTAGATGGGGGATTGAGCAGACACTATATGCTGTGTGCCCTGTGCACATGTGGCAAACAAAAGAGACATGCTTTTCGACAACTGACATTCTAGTAAGGAGGATAGACATTAGGCAACTAACTTTAGTGACATGTGTTGGGGGTGGTGGCAGAAAAAGGAGTGGTGGCTCTAGGCGCGTGGAGCAGGGAGAACTCAGTGCAGGGATGAGGGGAGAATTCCTGGAGGATGAGATGGCTCAACTGAGAACCCTTCGGCATTCGGCAGGGATAAAAAGACTGAGAGGAAGAGAACATTCCAGGTATGGGAACAGTCTATGCAAAGGCCTGGAGGTGAGAGAAGGAGACATGTGCAAAGATTTAAAAGTTTGGTATGGCTGGAGTACATGGGGACAGAGGGGGATGGAGAGGGGAGGCGGTGGGGTTCAGCAGGGGCCTGCCCTTTGGTGACCCAATGAGACTGGTGAAAAGAGTTTTGGCTTCTCTGAGGGCTTTGGGAAGGCAGTGTATGGGTTTAGGGGGCAAAGAGTCAAGATCACATGTACATTTTAAGAAACGCGCGTAGGAGGCTGAGCCGTTGAAGCCCTTGCCATCGTCCAGGTGACAGATGATAGGGCCAGAAGCAGGGAAGAGACAGGGGAGCTGCCAGCCATGCGCTGACGGTGCTGACGGTACAGATCGTGAGGTGATGGAGGCTTGTGCTGGGCGGGGAGGACGGACGACGCTGTCAGGCCTGGGCTCCATCTCAGCACTATTGGAAAAGGAATGCAGGTCCAGACCCTAGAGGAGGCCATTATGTTGTTTGATTTCACCTCCGAATTTTCAGCGCCATTTCATTGCTTCTCACTGCCTCCTGCTGCACTGCCTTGCTCCTGAGAAGAGCCTTTCAGGTGACTTTTCAGGTGAATGTACTGCCCTCTTTTGTGGGTGGAAATGAGGTGGGAAAGAGGGAGACCTGTGGAGGGCTTTGTTTAATGCATCAAGCCTACCTCGGGTCCTCCTTCCCCCCACTTGCCAAGTAGGTTATTTTCAGTTCCCTTATGGGGTAACAAGGGCAGCGATTTAATTACATCCATGAGCTAAAGTACTTTGGGGGTGGGACTCTCGGAGGCTTCCCCTTCCAGGTATTTGAGTCCTATCCTCTTCCGTGTCCTAGTTTGGATGGTGAATGGGGATCCCCTCGCCCCAGGCTGGGTAGAGAGCGCCAATCCAATCAACTGGGTACGAATTCGAAACTGAAGAAGAAGAAGTTTAACATTTATTGGTCTGCAAATCCACATAGCTGGGGGTCCCACTGGGTCCCCTTCCCACCGAAGGATCCCAAACACTGCCTGGAATCAGAAGGGCATTTAGAAATGAAGAGCTGCCCACAGCAAATGTCTTTAATGCCCAGGCCGAGAAGAGAGCGGGTTAGCGACTGATCCCACTGATTAGGGGACCCAGGAGCCTCCCACCCTCGGTGCTCCGTGCGGCGGGGGCGCGCAGCGCGCTGCGCCAGGGCCGGCGGCGGCAGCGTGGGCTCGGCGATGCAGGTGTGACACCCGCGGGCTCCTGCCTCCGCCAGGATCGCCTGGGGCGGACGCTGCTCGCTCCTCACCCGGGGGGCGGCCGCCCACGGATTTCCCACCCAGGTAGGGGACTGCGCTCGGGGCGCGGACTGGGGGCGCCCAGGCTCTCCTGCTGGTGCTGGAACGTACAGCTGGTACCTCTGAACGTTGGCAGTCAGTGCCACAAAAGGCAAGGGGAAGTCTTGGAAAGCGGGCGCAGAAAAGCAAGGAGTTGCCCGCCGCCCAGGGCTGCGCGCTTCTGCGAAGGTGGCGTCCCCAAGGGCTGTTTTTAAAACCCCGTTGGAACTGTGAGCTCCATACATAGTTTTGCAACTTACTCTGCGGACATCGGTAGCTCCGTTTCCCTCAGCGTCCTCGCCACCGCTTTTACTTTCAATTCTATTCCTATGGGGTTAGATTTTGTTGTTGTTGTTGTTGTTGTTGTTGTTGTTGTTGGTTTGTTCTTAATAAACAGATGGGAAACACGCTTACACCTGGTGACTCCGGGTTGGGGTTTGTGAGTGTGCATTTCTGTATGTGGAGGGCGCCCTCCACGGGCGTGGGAGCGGTTTCTTAGGGACACAGGATTTGTTTATAGATGGATTTTAGCGCAAGGAAAGGAACATGATTTGCTCTGCAGGGATGGGTGAGCAAATGCATTTAGCCAGGGAGGAGCGAGGCACTGCTGTTTCTTCCGCAGCCCGGTGTTAGATATCTCTGCTGTCCGGGTTCAGCCCGGCTGCTGAAACACGATCCTTCCACCAGAAATCACAGATGCGCCGTTTCAAGGTAACTTAATGTCGCTGTCTTGGGCTCTGATAAGAGTGGCCCGGTGGGTGGGGTGGGGCACTGGGGGATGCGTGCTGCTTTTGTAAAAGCCTGTTCAGGAGATAAATGTGGGTGGATTTGAGGTTCAGGGAGTGGCAGGTGAGGGATGAGGTGTGTGTGTGTGTGTGTGTGTGTGTGAGAATTGGGCATTGTCACCAGCGTGAGTGGGCCTCTGGTCTGCACTGGTCTTTTGTATGTTTCTGCTTCCTGCCCTTTCCAGACTTGTCCTGTTTGCTCCAGCCCAGGCAGCAGATACAGTACAGGCTCATTCTGCATCTTTCTTGAGTCAGCAAATCCACCCTGGGCACCTAGTATGTGTCAGAGGCCGGATTAATCCTTGGGGTTGCAGAGATGACAAAAACACAGACCAGGCTCCCCGGCAGCTCACACCTGGTGTGGGAGAAACACCTGTAATAATGAAGTGTGATAAGTTCAGTAATGCAGGTGTGAAAAAACCGTGGTGGGAACAGAGATGGAGGAGGAGTGAATTGTGGCAGGGATTATTTTTAAAATGAAGCCCTCATACCTGAGGCGTGGCACTGATTTCAGTAGGGACTGGGTCCCTCTCTTGGTCCCTTGGTCTGCGAGTGACCCATATCCTTCTCCCACCCCATCAACATCACCACCATTGGGTGGGGAGAGCTTTACAGGTCACACAAGGGCTGGCGCTGGTAGTACGTGACCAGACCCCAGCAGACACAGGCACAGGCTGACACCAGAAGAGGAATGCGTCCAATGCAGGTCAGGCTATTTTTTTTTTTAATGGATTGTTCTCCTAAGTTCCAGTCCAGGAAGGTTTTGAAGCAATACTTCCCCAAAGCAGGGATTCTGGAAGATTCTGAGGGATTCTCAGAGCAGTTGAACTTCTGCTTTCTTCCCCCTTCGGTCCCTGACCTGTCGTTTCCTTGTCCCAGCCCAGTTCAAAAGGAAAGCTCTGACGTTGATTGTCTCTCAATGGGAGGAATAAAGGAAAGCTGAAACTGTTACTTCCAGTCTTTTCTGGGAGACGAACATCCAGGTTCATGGGTGTTTCTTCCTGGACAAAAGCTGTGGTGGGTGATGAAAAATGATAAAACGAGGAGCTTTGGTGTTCTGCGTATTTGCCAGAGATGTATATGACATGCATTTTTTATCACCTACACCATCACTAAGGTACTTGAAAAGCAGACTGGCGCATGGTAAGGAACGTGGGCTTTCATGTTCAAACGGACCGAGGTGAGTGTCTTGGGCAAGTTACTTAGCCTTTCCTTCAGCTTCGGTTTCCTGATCTGTCACAAGGAGAGATAACAACAGAGTTATAATATTGACATAGTAGGTGCTTAACAATGTCTCTTCACTGTGAAATGCTTGTCGTATATACATTACGTGGCACAAGTTGGTGCTCAAGAAATAAATGGCAGGTCATTCATTGAGTACCTACTACGCGTTCGGTATTGCTCTATGGGTGAGTCATATGGAAACGTACTAAATAAAACCCCTCAAAGGGCTTAACATGTGCCTCTGTGTGTGTGTGTGTGTGTGTGTGTGTGTGTTAATGGACAAATAAATAACTAGATAGTGTATCAGCCAGTGATGCCTTACAATGAAGAACAATAAATTATACGGTAAAAGGAATGGGGATTGCTGCCAGAGGGCAGGGAAAGGATTATTTTTTTATGCAGCTTGGTCAGAGACAGCTTTGCTGATAAGTGACATTTGGCCAGATCCCTGGGAAAGTGAGGGAGCGAGCCAGGCCTATGTCTGAGGGAGAGCATTCTGGGCAGAGTAACAGCACCTATAAAAACCCAAAAGCAGGACAGAGCTATGTTCATAGGAAAACCGGAGAGAGGAGCCCAAGGAGGCTGTGGGAGTGACTGAGGGGACCCAAAGTAGGAAAAGCAGAGGGGTAACACAGCCATGTCACAGGGGCATTTTCTCTTATGATTTGCATTTGTCACTAAGACTTACGTCTTGAACTCTTGTCTGAGGAATTGGCTGAAATCCTACCCTGTGCGTGTAGAAGCTTGGTTGGTAGACATAGCTTCCTGTGGTCAATCAGCATAAACGAATGTAGCGAGCAGAGGCATCGTCTTTACAAGGCGATGGGAAGGGCAAGAATCAAGGAGACTGTGCAGAAAACACTGTTCAGATATCTTTCATCCAGATCAAGAACTGTATTTATGTTTCTTTTGAGCCTTCGTAATATGTTTGTTTCCTTTCCCCTGCAATGAAAGAAAGGGTCGCCTTTATCAAATAGCCCTGCAGGTATTGTCCTTGCTAGTTCTTCTTCTTTTTTTTTTCTTTGAGAACAATAATAGTTTCTATGGTTATGGAAAGGTGTTGGAATCCCCTGGAAATGTACAGACCTTTGGTGTACCGTGGGATGCATTTACATAATACCGTGCAATGAATTTATTCGAAGCTTTCATCCTGGAATTCTATATGAAGATCAGTTTGCTCCTGTGTCCCTTTGAGACTTTGTTCCTCTGGAGAACCTGATTTTGGGACTTGAGAGCCCCGTTCCACAGGACAGACCCCGTCACCTTGGTGCAGTAAGGCTACTAGTGTGCGTTTCATGGACAGAAACAGGGCTGGGTGCCAGAGAACTTTGTCAAAGTTTCTGTGAACTAGGATGTGGTGAGACCGGGTCAGGGTCAGGGTGGCTGGCCGCGTGTCCCCTGAGTCACCTCAGAAGGCGCCATTTACCTCTGTGAATTTCCCTGATCCGAGGTCTGGCTTTCATTCTTGCTGCCAGAGAAACCGGATCTGTCTCTCTGGGCCACACCCTAGGGACCTCGCTCACCGGTGTGCCAGTCTATTGATTTGCAATGGCAGAGACACTGTGTGGCATGGCTAGTGTGTCTTCTTCCTGTAGAACCGCACTCCTCCCCCGTCCCCCGCCCCCCACATGGGAGCTAAATCCCAAGGAGCCGCTTTCCTTGATGAGCACATACTCAGAACAAAGCAGCTTCGATGGCTCCCCTAGAAGGACCAATCATGCGCATTAGGGCCAGTCTGGCCGGTGGGACTATCAAACAAACCAGCCCCAAAACTTCGCGGATTAAGACAGTAGCCCTTTATTTTTGTCTCATGACTGTGGGTTGCCTGGGCGGTTCTGCAGACCGGGGCTGTGCTTGGTTGACGTCAGTGGGGCTCGCTCACGTGGATTTGGTCTGCTGATGGTGAGGCGGAGGGCTGGCTGCTTTAGGATGACCTCAGGTGGGATGACAGACGAGTCCAGCGTGTTCACATGAAGGACAGGAGCCTACAGGAGAGCGGACCCTTGCATGGTCCCTGGAGGCCTAAGCTTGCAACTGGCACACTGGCACTCCATCCTTGCCTGTTGACAAGAGTCAGTCACAAGGCCAGCCCAGAGCCAGGGAGGGAGGAGCCACGTTACAAAGAGGGGATCCCGGGAGGGGAAGAAGTGGGGGTAGTTTTGCAATCAGTCTACCATAGGGACGTATTTCAAGTCCCCTTGACTAAGCCTCCTTTTTTCCTGGACTCTGCTTGAATGGGCAAAGCCTGCAACGTGCTCTTTTTCTTTTCTTTTTGTTTTCTGTGTTTCCATGGCTGACCTACTTTCGACATATATATGTTTAGATAGTGATTCATTCACTAAATATTTATTGAGTGTTCTCTGTGTGCCAGGGGATCCAACAGTAAAAACAAAGTGATCCATTGTCATGAAGTATTCATTGTAGTTGGAGGGGACAAATAATATGTAAGTAAAGAAGCAAATGTGTACTATCAGGTGATGAAAGGACATCATGCAGGAAAAGGAGGACGGGGAATGCCTGGTTGAGTGGGGGTAGGGAGGTAGGGTAGAGTAGGGGATGGGCATTTTATAGAATGGTTATCTGGGGAAAGATCCTTCCAGGCAGGGGAAACAAGTGCCAAGGGCCTTAAGCAACAGAGTACTGGCCGGTTCTGGGAACACCAAAGAGACTCATGTAGAAGGAACCAAGGGAGGGAGAGCATGGTAGAAGATGAGCTCAGACAAACAGCAGGCATCTAGGTAATACAGAGTCTTGTAGAGACTCGTATGGACTTTGGCTTTTAGTCTAAGTGAGCTAGGAAGCCATTGGAGAATTTTGAGCCCAGGGTGTCATTATCTGATTTATGTTTTATGGTGATCACTTGAGCTTTAGACCTTAGAATAGACTCTAGAGGGTCCAGGATGAATGCAGGAAGCTCAGTCAGGCGACAGCCATGATCCGGGTGAACAATGATGGTGGTTTGGACCAGGATGGCTAGTGGCAGAGATGGTGAGAAGTGGCCAAATTCGGGATACATTTTGTGATAGAGCAGATAGGACCTACTGATGGCTTAGATTTAGGGTATGAAAGAAAGAAAGGAGTCAAGGATGATGCCACATAATTAGACCTGAGCCACAGGAAAGAGTTTCCCTTTACTGAGGTGGAGAAGGCATTGTATGGGGTTTGGTGGGCCATCCAATGGGATATGTTAAGTAGATAGTTGTATATATGAGTCTAGTGTTGAAGCAAGAAATCACGAAGGAGATATACACTAGTACATCATTAACATGTTATTTGTCCTTTCAATGGGCCAAGTTACTGCTGTGTCACCAGCACCCAGAGTATTGCCTGGCACGTAGTATGTACTCAGTGAATATTTGTTGAATGAATGAATGAATGGAACCATTTATTCACTGGAGGTGACTGTAAGTCTGTGCTTTGGTGGATCTTGACCTGTAACTCCCTGAGGTTAATCTCTTTCTTTCCCAGGTCTCCTGGGAGCCTTATTGTGGATCTAGCTCTCTAAAAACAGACTTTACGTGTGAAGCTCCAATAGCCTACATCTTATAGAAAGCAATGTGAATGTGTGATGACAAGTAAGAAAGAGAAACAAGTGGAAACCCAAAAAATAGCTCATACTTTCAAAAAGGAGGCAAAATCCTCCAGAGAGAGGTGGCTAAAATTCAGGGGTGTGATGTTCTTGGGTTATTATTGTACTGCTCTTCATTTAAGACGGAGCAGGAGCAGGGAAGGATCTTGAAAAAGGGAGAAATTTATTTAAATCGATTTTATGCCAAGTGAAAGAGTGTCACCAGCTTGCCCGAAAAAAATCCCGTATCTACAGCATCCTGCATAATGTGTTCCTGTTTATAAAAGGAGAGAAGTAGGCAGTAGCCCTAGAGGAAAAGGGGAGGGCTGGAATGACTTCAATCTGGCTCAGGGTGCTGGTCATTTTGTCCCCATGGTGTGGCTGAATATGGTGAGTGTGAGTTACGTTTGCAGTGACACTGGGGGAGTGAAAAAAGAAAAATCAGTTACTGCAATTGCAAAGGTTTGCACTGTGTGTGTGTGTGTGTGTGTGTGTGTGTGTGTGTGCGCGCGCGCGCGCGCAAGGGGTGGGGGAGGAGAAAATGAATTGAAGCCCAGAAGGAAGTGTGAGAAAGAATTAGCACACTGGCTTCCATTTTCACGTGTGGGTACTAGGCCGGCCTGACCACGTGGGGCATGGGATGGAGTAGTGGGCTTGTTCTCAGACAGGACTGGGTTTGTACTCAAGCTTCGTTCCTTTCTAGCTGGGTGAACATGAGCAAGTTGTTTAATTTCTCTGAGCCTTGGTTTCCTCAGTTGTAAAATGATGATGGTGGTGCTGGTGGTGCTGGTGGTGCTGGTGGTAGTAATAATACTCAAGTATTCTTCAGTTCCCTTTATGCTCCTGGCCTTGGAAATATGTTCCAAATGTCTAAATGTCAACTAAGGCATCACCATACCTGCTGAGGGACTTAAAAATTCTGTGTGAAGAGAGAATTTAGCACTTGCCATTTAATGTCCCCAGTGCTATTGAGAAGATGATTTTCATGGGATCCATGACGTCTAACATCAGACAAGTGGATGATAAACAGCCTCGTGGGCTGGAGATGCCCGAGGCGCCTCAGAGGAAAACCAACCTTCTATTCTCTGCCGTCAGCTCACCCCACTAGTTCAGCTCTGCCATGTCCCATAGTCCGTCGGAATTCCATGTGGAAATTTCTGAGTCAGTCTGTCCCATTGTGTGTTCTCCTGCAAGAGTCTACTGTTCTCCCTGTTCCAGGCACACAGTGGGTACACAAGAGGTATTTATTAGACACCTGAATGAGGAAATACTGTTGTGGTTGCTCTACTGCCCAAGCCTCTTTCTAGTTATTCCTCACTGGCCTGGGCAAGAAATGAGAGTGTACGTGACAGAGATGAGCTAAGTCATCAGCACCTACTAGGTACCCGGCAGCTAATGGTTTCCGTGCCTCCCACCTCCATGCCTGTGCTGCCATTCTGCTCTCCTCTAGATCCAGGACCATGCTCTCTGATACATCAGCAGCAAAGCCAAAGCTCCCTGCTGACCTCCCCATTGATTACGTCTCACCCAACAGTGTCTCCTGCTCTAGCAATAAAGACCCACACCACGGATCCCCTCCTTCAGCTCACCACTCAGAAGTCTGTGGCCTTAGCAGCACGACTTCCTGTTTCCTATAGAAACGCCTACTCGACCCACTTCCTGTTCCCTTCAGTAATTAGAGCTTGCTTCTGTCATGAGTGGCAGCGGAGAGAGTAGCATTAACTTTCTGGTCCCAAAAGACAATTGAAAATTCTCCCTAACTGGTGACTGTCATCCCTCAGCAGCAGGGTTGAGCTGAACTTCTTGTAGGAGCTAGATCGTATAGGTTGTATCCTTTCTCTCATTTCCATTTTATAGATGGGAAATCTGAGGCTCCGAGAAAACAAATCACAGACAAAAGTAGCCTTGGAGAAGTGGACGCACGACCTCCTTTCTTTCACGTCCAGCTCTGCATAGATGCAAGGGCAGGTCATTTTGCCAGACCACTGAGTCACAGATGTCTGGGTCTGGAGGTCGGGCTGTTCAAGCTGGGAGCTGCTTCCTGTATCAGCCCCAGATAACACTTACGTTGGCAGGAGCTCTAGCCTCCTAAAACTCACCTAAGCAGGGACAGTGAGTTTTCAAGGTCTTCCATGACAGAAACCTGCAAATGAATATTGCCAAGGAGAAGGAACAGAACATATCCCTGTATAAATGCACCATCCATCTTTACTCCTGAGTGTGCAGGTTTTGTTTTAATCAATATTTCATGGGCAGGTTTCTTTTTCAGTTCCAGAATAAGTTTTTTTCAGTTCCAGAATAAGTTCAAGGCAAGAACTATAGGGTCTTAGTGTTCCAGAGCTGAAGGGACCTTACAAAGCAGGAATCTAAATTCCTTACTAAGCAGAGGAGGGAGCTGAGTCTAGAGAAGGAACTTGGTGAAGGTCCTACAGGAAGTTAATGATAGAGAGAGGACCAGAGCCCAAATCAGGGCCGCAGCAACCTGAGGTCATCTGAGGGGAGAGATTAAGCGGGAACTGGAAAATGGGGCCTGGGTCTTCTTTCTTATGCTTAGAAATCCACGGCTAATTTTCACTGGCAGGTGAGAGCCTGGTTAGTCTCCTCAGCAGCTTGCTCTGAAACATCCTGTGGGGTTTCCCCTGTCGACTCCCCAAGACCACATGCTCTGAAGGCTGCCCTTTGCTAGTCTGCGTCCCCTGCTCTCCTGCCACGCACGGAATCTGACGGTGGCCTCTCGCCTGATCTGGGGTGCAGCAGATGGCACCGAGGAATGGAGCCCAGCTGGCATGCAGGCAGCTCTGGGGAGAGGACATGGCCTTGTGGGGTGGCCTGCTCTGGGCAGAGTGCTGGGCCAGGGAATGGGGCTGGAGAGGTCAGAGCAATGTCAGGAGGGTCCGACCTTGGCCGTGGAAGGTGCATGGGACTCAGTTCTATTCCTTCACCAACGATGACGGATGAATGCATCCCAGACATGGTCCATGGAGTAAAAGCAAACACTTTATAATTAAAGCATCAGAAGAAAGCTTTACGTAAAGGGAAGCTATAGAAAAGCCATGTAGAAGCAGTCGATTAAAAATTAAAGGTAGGAAAAATAAGCTCAAGTAGCATGATGACGAGGTGCGTTAGAAATGGTCACAGGCAGCATGGGGACAGGGTGGGATGCTGAGCCAAGGTCTCCTCTCACTCCCTATGATGGTGACTTGCTTTGTTTTCTCCTTTTGGTGCTGGTGGCCAGTTGCCGGCAGAGAAGCTATGCTGGGCTCCAGCCCTCACGTCGCAGGATTGGTGGCCTCCTGTTTGCACAGTGGCGTTAGTTTCCACATCTGTAAAATGGTCATAATAAGATCATTCTGGAGTTCTTGAGGGGCATTTACTGAGGAGATCATGGGTGTTTAGTGCTTGTTGGCAGGGTACGTGGCACTCTGTAGGTGCCTCCTCCCTGGACGGAATACTCCCTGAGAACTTGGGACCATGTCTTCTTCTCTACCACCGTAGCTCTGATGTCTAACACACACTCTGGCACACAGTAGGTGCTCCGTGGTTGGCTATGTACCAGCCTCGGAGTTTCTTAAACAAACCTGCATATTTCAAAGGAGAAATGCTATAACTCTGGATTGGGAAACTGAGAAAGGTGGTGGAAGAACATGGAGAGGGTCTAACCCCTTGACCTTGGGGTGCCGGCATCTGCTCACCCAAAGGGTCAGAGAGCAAGAGCTTGCCGGAGGAGGTGCGGGTGCTTCCCATTTCTAATGTTGTGCTTGGGTTGCTCTATATTTGGACGATGGCTCTCGTCTGAGGGTTAATCCTCTTTGTCCGAGTTGTCCAGCTGGGGGATTAAGTGCTTTAAACTCGAAGCCACACGGGCTCTGACAATGCCAGCTTTGTGTTGCCAAGACCCAGCCCTTCCAGGGCTCAATTTCTTTTCTTTTTTTTTTTTTTACTTTATAACTTTTTTTTTTTTTTAATTTATTGGGGTGACAATTGTTAGTAAAATTACATAGATTTCAGGTGTGCAATTCTGTATCACATCATCCATAAATTACACTGTGTGTTCACCACCCAGAGCAGGGCTCAATTTCTATGGATCCAACACACGGAGCTCCTTTGTGGTTATTGAAGCCCAGCCCCTTAATACTGTGGAGGGAGAGACTGAGGCCCCAAGGGGGAGGTGACTTATTTCCTGGGGCCCATTAGAACCCCTGTTAGCAGATTGGAGTTCTCCAATGCAGGGTTCAGGGAAAGGAGTTTGGCTGAAAGAACAAAAACAGTGGGTCAGTGGGAGTGCTGGAGGGCTGGTGTCAGTTCTGTATTGTCTTCTGAGGACGACTCCAGTCTGTCTGTGAAAAGTCCTGCCTGCTCCTGTGCTAACAGATGGGCTATTTAGAAACACCCCCAAAGGGACTGAGTCCTTCAACCACTTTCTGGATTTGTGTGCTCAGCTTAACATTCACCTTCTGAGATGAGAGAATCTGCCTGGCTCAGTTAGGGTCACGTGCCCACACCCGAGACACCCCAACTATGAGTCCCACGTGGACTGAGGGAAGGGGAGTTCCTCAAAGGAAGATGGAGGACTTGTTAGCCAAAGAAGGGGGCATGGTTGCTGGACGGGCAAAGCCCACAAATGTCCACCGCACACACTGAGCTTCTCGTGCTGAAACAAAGATCATGAAGCATTCGCTTTGTTGGTGAGTGTCAAAGACTTAGGTTCTGGCTATGTTTCCATATTCCCTTCCCTAAGGGGTTCTCATTTTCATAATCCTGTCCTTACTTGCCCTAATCTTGCATTTTAGGAGTGAAAATATTCAAAATTCAAAGGTCGATTCCCCACTCCCCTTTAAATCCTTTTTACATGTTTTTATTTAACAAGTACTTATTGACTGCCCTCTGAGCTAGGCACTGGGGTTAGTGGTAAGTAAAGGAGACATGATGTTTGTTCTCAGAATCGCTAGCTTGTGTATAACTTACAGATCGGTCAGCCCCATTGCGGCCCATCAGGGGCACCAACTTTGGTTAAAGAAAAAGTGTGTCACTGAATGAATCACGTTGACACGTTATTCTGCCAAAGAACGTGACTGTGCATTCTCCCTGTGCACAGAACATTTTGGGAAGTTGAAGACTGGAAATCCATCTCAGGACCAAAGAGCCTGCTACTCTGTTCTCCCCAAACCGGGAGAGAGTGGGTGGCCTGGATTTGTACTGCTTCTGTTTGCAGGCTGTGAATGAGAACTGGCACCCGAGACTGCGTTGTTTTGCGTGGTGGTGTTTGCACACCGGACAGCATATTGCTTTGCTATTTACAGGTTACGTGTATCATCCCAGCAGCTGGCAATTGTGTAATAATAATATACTGTTCAAGAGAAAAATCCAGCGATATTTATTTGCTTAGCGTAAGAACAGGCAGAGAAAGCTGTGTGCGGTGCAGTGCTGTGCCGAACGTTGGATGGCTGCGCTTCACCAAGGCAAGCTTGTTCCTTGGGTAGAATTCCCTGTGGGACTTCCCCTCCTCGAAGTTCAGGGGAAGGTCATGTATTCCGGAAGGGCGGCCTGTCTCATTCTCTTTGCACACACTGACAGAGCTAGAAAAACGGCCGCAGCCCTTGGGATCTGGTGAGACTTATGCTGTTAGGAAACTCATAAGCAACCATGTGACTTTGAGCCCAAGGTCAACGTCAGAGTATAGACTTAGAAGAACAGAGTTATATATACCTTTCTCTCCTTCTGTTTTATGCTGCATGGTGGAGGCTCTGGAGTCAGGTTATTGGGTTGGAGGCTTATCTACTTCACTTACTAATTGTGCTTAAATGCTCTGGGCCTCAGTTTCCGTATTTGTAAAACAAGGATAAGAGTAGTAGTGCTCTATCCCTACAGTTGTTCAGAGAAATAAATTAAGTGAGATAATACCGTGTTCCACAAAATGTTTGGCCTGTAGCGAATGGATGAGTCAGCTATTACTGCATACTAATGATGCTGCGTAACAAACGGCCCCAGGCATCTCAGTGGCTCCCACAACACACGTTACATATCTTACTCATGAGTTTGACAGTCAGCTGGAGAGATTCTCCTTCATGCTGCAGGTCAGGTTCAGGTTTGCTCCACCTGTCTCTCATCCAGCTAAATAGGATGCTACTAGCAGCTACTAAGGATATGTTCGTCTCGTGGCAAATGATGAGTGTCAGATACTTTTGGTACGAGGATGCCAAACTGTACAAGCACATTTAAAACCTCTGTGCACATCAAGCTTGCTAATATCATTGCCCAAAGTCACTCACATGGCCACGCCCAATGTCAATGAGATGGGAAAGTATATATTCCTCTCACCATGGAAAACACTGCAAGTTTACATGACTAAGAATGTGGATTATAATATTACACAAGGGAGAAGAATTGGAGTTAATAATTTGATCCTCCAAAGCAAGGTAACTATGTGTAACAGGATGTCAAGTGGGACTTTTCTATTGTCCCCAAATGGGCGTTCATAGTACAAATCTGAAAATACAAAGGCTCAGGCACTCTGCTTTTTAAAGTGAGCCACAAATAACAGGGGTCCCTCGTGGGTTTTTAAGAGGTAGCCGAGCTGTCCTTGGAGCCCTCAGCTCTAAGCCCCCAGGTCTATGTCAGTGTAGAGACAGAAAGGAAACGCAGAATCTTTGGCATCTTGGTCTGTAGGAAGTACGTGCTCCCCACAAAGTCAAGTGAAGGGACTCTGAGAGACTCCCTTGGGTAGACCTGGGAATGCTTGAAAGGAGGGGGCGGTGTGGTAGCTTGTAGCCTGGCTGAGTGTTTGCTGACCTGCAAGCCAGCCGACACTCCACTCCCCTGTGGTATTAGTGGAGTGGACTATGCATGGGAGCTCTTAGGAGGGCTTGACATGTCCCCTGGACTTTGGGGCAAATGAAGACATAGAGCCTGGTGCCGACTTCTGGTCTGGAAATTTTGGCAAGCAGGAGGGCTTAATGGAGTAGCGGATACCCTCAGGAAAAGACGGATGGTGGTACAGTACTAAGGGACGCAAAGCACGTTTTTCTGTTCTACTCACTGAGGGTTTAGGAAGGTCCAGACGGCTCCACACAGGAAACATAGAGCGTAGGGAAGAAGCAGAAGCCCCAGGGCTGCCCAAACACAGGAAGGCATCTCCCTGAAGAAGTGGCCTGCTGCCCGGACAGCTGGTAGATCTGAACTGGGCTCCGGGTTTGTTCTCTCAGAGGCCGCTCAGCGCTAAGGTGGACCACTGAGAAGGAACGGGGCCCATAGAGAGATTTGATTGTGGGCACAAAAGGGACTCTCGTAACTCTGACAGCTCCGTCAGTCACGAAGTGACAGGCACGCCGTGAAAGGCATACGCAGTTAACGCCCGCACTGGATAACCCCAGGCCCAGGGTGGAGTGTGACCCTGTGGATGGCTCTTCCGAACGGCAGATGGGGGTACCGCACCCACTCTCAGCATAAAATCAGAGCTGTCTGATGGCTCCTCGCTCAGGCCTCAACTGACAGCGGATGACCACGGCTGCACTCATTCCAGAAAGAGCACTTGAAGCCTCGCCTCCTGACCGTCTCACCAGCCCAGCCTGACGCCCGACGCTACGCAACCCAGCTCCGAAGGGGCTCTCGCTGATCCCCGGACTCTCTCATCCTTCTTGCCTCGGACTGTTCACCTGGCCTAACCCTGTCGCTTGCAAACCTGCGTGACCCTCTCGTGTGAAACCGCTCTCCCTCGACTACTGGAGACGATCGTCTGGCCGGAGCCTTGGTTAATGCCCGTGGGAATCCGAGTCCATAGGACTAGATCCGTGGCTTTATTCTAATAAAGGCTGGCATTGTGGAAGGACACAAACGTGTGTGAGACTGCTCCTTTGATTGTCATGTCTGGCTCACCACTGGGCACCCCAAAACAGCATACACAGGAGCCACCAGCTTCAGAGGGGCCAGTCTGAACCAGAGCAGTTCTGGGGAGTGCTACCTTCATCATCATCGTCATCACAGTTGTTAGGCTTCACTCCTTACCAGGTTGACAAACACTATGCATCTACTTCCTTCCTCCACAGGCTCCTCTTACAGCTCCTTCCTGAGCTCTGTTTGGCGCCTGACTAGTGTTCTGCCCTGGCTGGTGAGCTCTCTGCAGGAAGCCGGGCCTGGGGGTGTGGGCACACGGGCTGATCCGCTTGGGGCTCCTGGCTTTTACTCCTAATCCCCAGCTTCTGTCTGGCCGGCAGCAGATGGAAACCTCTGCAGGATGCCCGACCAAGTGGCTCCACTTTTGAAAGGAAGGCGGGGTCCAAAAATCCATACATGAAACGCTGGCATGGAGCATATCATATCGTGGCAAGGAGCAAAGAGTTGGCGTTTCTGGGGGGAATAAGCTCTTTCTTCCCAATGGTGAAAGCTATCTTTTCAAAGATCAGTCTTTTCCTAATTTGACAATGCCTTAGCTTCCAGGGAGAGACTAAATGGCTGAAGTGGATGAGGAAAGAAGGAAGGTAAGCTGTGCCTAAGGATGGGAGTTGAAAGCCACGATGAGCAGTTCATTTGTTCTCATGCTGAAGTCCGGGCCGCTTGCTGACCTCCCTGAATTTATTAGGAAGTGACAAATCCCACTCCTGCTCCTGGTTGTTGTAAACTAAGGTAATACAGAACGTGTGGCTTACTCTAAGCCTTGCATTTGCAAGGGAATTTGAAACTACCCAAATTTATTGGGAAAATTGGTGAATATTTAAACCAGAAACTCTAGGGAATGGACTGGGAAATTGAATTTTTTAAGGAAACTGTCCGGTGATCCAAAAGTTGAGACCCAGTGACAGCGTAAACCTTCCATTGTTATTTCTGTTTCTGTTCTTATTTGCTTTCTAGAGTCACCCACAATCCTTGCGTAGAATCTCATTTCTTTGTCTTCCACGTCTGTTATATTTTTTTCATAATTTTACTGTCTTTTTTTTCTGAAGATGGACTCAGCAGCTGGGCAAACCACACAGGGCACCTACCACGGTAGCTGGAAGGGAAGAGAGAGGAGTTGGCTTAAAAATGGAAGCAAATAAGATCAAAATATCAGCTCTCTTGCACCATGTGGGTCCTCATCCCAATTGGGGTTCAGTTCCCCTCTGCCACACCCTTCCCTTCTGCATCCACTTCAGGAAAGTATCTTTTTAAATTAACCATAGTTTTAAAAGTAAAGCCTGTCCATGGACTCCAGGAGTCTGACCACAAAAGCTGTATCCCTGGTATGTGCTATACAGTTCCCATTTGGCAAGTGCTTCCGATGTCCGGTCCTAGAGACATATTTCACTGACATATGTCCTTAAAGCCGGGGGTGTTGTGCACGCAGGTAAGACAAGCGTAGAGCCAGATTCAGAGGAGATATAATCAAAGGTGCCCTCCCTCCCTCTCAAGGCTTAAGTCATGATGTTCACAGTTAGGGCCTTAGGCATTCTTCCTGGGGACCCAACTGGGAAAGTGGGGGTGCATGGGGTCGATTCCCCTGTCTGAATCGTCATAATGGCTCAGCTTTCTTCAGCTGGGGTGACTCCGCTCCATCCTTATGCCTTGTGAGCCATTTGGACTCCGGTCCCCTGATTGCTCGCTGCCAGCACACTTGCTAAAGAGCTGATGCCGCCACTTCTGGCTCCTTTTCCATCCTGTCTGCGGCTTCTACTTGCTTGTTTTGTCTCTCTGAGTCATTTCACAAAACCAGACGTTCCAGTTAAGATAGTTTGCATCTGGGGCTCGTCTTCTCCAACCTCTTGTCTGTTCTTAGTCCTGTATTGTCCAAGGCAATCTATTTACGTAAGAGCTTGGGGAAGAGACTGTGTGGGTGGCCCATAAAACCAGAGAGCCTGCATTCGTTTATCCAGGAATAACCTAGAAAGTCAGGATCCATGCAGTCGACACTCATGGGTCCCTGTGCATGTTGTGCTATTTCACACACACACACAAGGGGAGATTTGCAGTGGTCGAATGCACTCTTCACCTGCCGTTTTCTAAAGAGCAGACCCTGTTTGCTCTTCACAACAAGTTCCTGCAAGGCAGTATGATTCCCACTTGGCAGAGAAGCTCAGTCACTCATCCGAGGTCTCATAGTTGGTGCGTGGTGTGATCCAGGCCTTCGGACTCCTCGTCCAGTGCTCTGTTCCCTCTACTGGGCATGTCTTCACTGACGGCCTCCAGAGATGAGCAAGGTCAGAGCGATTGGGAACGGGCTGGATTTGCTGGGTAAACAATCTCCAGGGGAGACCGTCCTAAGCTCTGCGCACCCTTGCTCTGTGTGCCCTGCATGTCTGCAAGGGACCCCTTTACCTGGAAATCACCTGGGCCCGTGTAGAGGACTGGTGCCCAGAGAGGTGTCCTGAAGAGGTGCACAGGGAAAATGGGGTGCATTGTGTTGCTCTACACCCATTGCAAGGTGTTTAGCTTTTCCAGTTGAGGAAGGAGGCTTCCAATCCCTTGGGAAATCGTTTGTCCACGTGACCTTGTGCCCCTCCTTATGGTGCAGGGTTAACACCAGGGCGGGCAAACTGTGTTTTGGCTTGCTGGTATGGGTTTGCTATTCTTTCCTTACCGTATTCATTATGTTATCAAATTATTATTTATTAAGGTTTAAATGAAACCTTCCAGCCTCAGGGCCCATCTGTTCTCTCTATTTATTCCCTCAGGGAAGTCACGAATCTGTCATTTGCGATTTTACAGTTTGGTGTTTTTTTTTTTTGTATCCGTGGCGCCAGTAGTGTTTCCTCTGCAGGCTCTGATGCATGAGTCTCCATGCTGGACACTTGGGGGGACTGTGAAGCTAATGTACCTGCTTCCTCAGGAAGTGAGAAACCCTCTGCTGAGTGCTGGGCTCAGCAGCTGAGTCCTGGTGGGAAAACGTGCATCCTTACCTCCCAAAGCAGAGGTGGACGGACCCACAGGGGTTGGGGACATCTTTTAAGCTTTCTGTTGTGCAGAGATGCAAAAAAAGCTGTGTGTGTTCTTGAAAGGGGTGTGTATGAGTTTGCTAGGGCGGCTGTAACAAAATATCACAGCCTGGGTGGCTTCAGCAGCAGACATTTATGTCCTCACAGGTCTGGAGGCTGGGAGTCCAAGATCAAGGTGTCAGCAGGTTGGTTTCCTCCAGAGCCTCTCTCCTTGGCTTGCAGACGGCCACCCTGTTGACACCTCTTCATGTGTCATGGGGTCCTGTCCCTCCGATTGCACTTATCCTTGCTGCCTCTTTGTGTGTCCTCGGCTCCTCGTTTTATAAGGACACCAGTCAGATAGGGTCAGGGCTCACCCTAACGGCCTTGTTTTCACCTATTCACCTCTTTAAAGGCTTGATCTCAAAATAGAGTCACATCGTGAGGCACTTGGGGTTCGGACTTCAACATAGGAATTCGGAGGGGACGCAAGTCAGCCCATAACGGAGAGTGAATGGGTGAGGCTATAAACACTTGTTGAGTTTCTGTTCTGTGCCGGGCCCTGTACTCGCAGGTTCAGATACATTTTCTGATTTATTGAAAAGGATCGTCCAGATCATCCAACAATGATCCCAGGTGACCTTTGTATACTCACCGTTGTGCAACCAGTACGAGGGGTGAGACTTTCCCTTGAAAACTGGGAAATTTAACACCAGGGAATAAAGAGCAGAGTGTGAAAATAAACTCACCTTGAAGCGAGAAAAGTGCCCCCCAACCCACTGAACTGGATTGAATATTTGAATAATAATGGTAACGATAATAATGGTAATAAATGACATTTATTGAGTGCTTACTTTTGGCTAAGCCTGCGTTCTAAGTGCTTTAGAAATATTACTTATTTAATAGTCATAATCCTAAAGAAAGGATACATCTAACCCTCTGAAAAGGTGCTGGTCAGCCGAGTGTGCATAGAGAAAGGAGCTTCTCAGTAGATGATGTTGGCAGTGCCTTCCAAACACTGCCCCCGAAAGAGGGCGTTCCAGCCAAGAGACTCAAGTAGGAGGGTTTTCCCATGGCAAGGCGGGGCCTACTGTGGGCACGAGTGCAGCGGGCTCCAAGCTGGAGCCCGGGAGCGGGGTGACTCATCTGCCTCTCCTTGCTCCAGGTCCATGTTCCTTAGCATCCTTCCAAGGAGGGATGGGCCTCCCAGGTTGGTCTGCCTGATGGGAGAGGAGGTGCTGGTCATGCCAAGGTGAGGATTCTGTCTTACCTGTAGACTCCTCCTTGCACATAAGCCAGGTTGGCCTTCTGGTTGAGAGCCCAGTCTGGAACGCGTGGGTGATGGAGACTGATTTATGGGATAGGGCTGATGAGACCTGATTTAGGGTGAGAGCCAGACCTTGGGCTGGGATATTGTGTTTGTTTCCTACTGCTGCTGTAACAAATTACCACAAACTTAGTGGCTTGAGACAATGCACATTTATTATCTTATAGTTCTGGCGATCGGAAGCTGGAATGGGTCTCGCTGAGCGAAAGTCAAGGTGTCAGCAGGGCTGTGTTCCTTCTGGAGGCCCGAGAGGAGAGTCTGTTCCCTTGCCTCTTCCAGCTTCTCGAGGCCACCTGCATTCCTAAACTTGTAGCCCCTAACCAGCAGCTTAGCATTTTCAAATTTCTCTCTGGCTCCGACCCTCCTGCCGCCTTCTTTTAGTAATGAGGATTTTGGGGATTCCAGTGAATCCACTCAAACAACTCAGGATAGTCTCCCCATTTCGAGATCCTTAATCACATCTGCAAGTTCCTTTTTCCATGTAAAAAAACCACACACACAAAACAACAACAACAACAACAACAATAAAAACACCACAGGTCCCAGGGATTAGGACATGGGTGTCTTTGGGAGGCTATTATTCAGCCTACCACAATTTTCCTTACTGAGGTCAGGCGTAGCCCTTTAGGAAAACTTCTGGATGATGGTCCGCAGGCTACCTTAGTTATACCCACACTTAACGTTGGCTACATTTTTGAAGTTGATCTTCCCTCCCTGGTGAGGCAAGGAGGGGGGTATTATTACCTCATGTGAAACTCTCATGGGTCACAAAGGCTGAGTAATTTTCTGGGATTCCAGCAGCTCTGACATTTCCATGACACCGTGCTTCCTTTCCAATCCATTGCATAGACAGGCACACTGAGACTTAGTTCCATTAAGAAAAATATGTGGACAACCAGAAGAAGGAATACACTTTTTCCCCGCCTGGTGGTGGGCATGTAGAAAGAAGGCATAGATCAAAGAAGGTTTAGAGCTTCACATGGTGAGCTAGGGTTGCTCTGTCTGCTGCAAAAGCTAACATTCCTTGGTTAGTGGTGTCACTCTGCATTTGGCTTTATCATAAAACTTAATCAACACGTCAGGTTACAAATCACCTCAGGAAGGAAGTAGGAAAATCTCTTATTTCATTAAATTATTCAGTCATTCATTCTTTTATCGCTCATGGAGGGCCTTTGGTGAGTGCTCTGGATAATCTAGAGATGTTTAAGGCTTGGCTCTTATTCTCAAGGAGTTTATAGCTAAGTGGTTCAGTCTGGTCCTTTGTCCTGTAGGACACATAGCATGGATTTTGGGGTAGAAAGACTGGGACTCTAATGCTAGATCCGTCAATCACTAGCTGTGTGATGTTGGGCAAGTTGCTTAACCTCTCTGAGCTTTCCTCAGTTCCTCCTTCTGTACAATGGGATAACAACCGTATGTACCCTGAAGGGTCCTTGTGAGAACTGAACGAATGTCAGGCTTCCAGCTCTGACCGGGGCCTGTGGCAGGTGCTCCTCAGATGTTTTCTACTTTTCCTTCCCCTGGGTGCTCAGCTTTATCTTTAGAGAAAAGTGTGGATGAGACAGGGCGAGGAGCGAGGGAGTTGAGTTTAAGCATTTCAGGGATGTTCTAACTAATGAGCGGAGGCCGGGCTGGAAACGGCTCCACCGCACCCTTTGTGTGGCTGACCCGGAATACGCTTTTTGTCTGAGGCTGCGGGGGACTGATTCTCTTCTCCAAAGCCACACGCCCACAGCACTGTCCAGCGCTCTTCTCGCCTCCTCTGGTAGAAAGACTCCGCAGGTGTTTCGTAAGCTGATTGTCTGTCCTGTCCTGATTCCGGGGGAAAAAAGAAGTTCTTCCTGTGCAACAAATAGCCTCTTGGATGAGAAAGAAATGAAATACTCCAGAGGTATCAGAGGCACGGAATGGGTCCCAGAAGGGAGTTTGGGTGGGTAGGGAGCTGAGCTGTCTGTGAGGAAGGAGCAGCAGGGCATTTGCTCTAAGTGTTCTGCTGGGCTCGGGCATGATGCTTTCCTAGGGGGAGCCCTGCCTGTTGGGGTGGAGAAATAGTCCCAGGGGTTCAGCAGCATTATTATGTTAACTCTGCCGAGCTTAGCAGATTCCAGAGTCATTCTTTGAGCTTTTCTTTTTCTCATTATGAGCCTTAAAATGACATGTACTATGTGGAACTGTTAGGAGCTTGGCAGGAGGTAGTGAATATGACATTTGGTGCTCTGCAGAGAACAGCGTTCCCCAAGTAGTGAATCCTATTCCATGGGGAGAAAAAGCAGCGTATACCTGCGAATGCTCTTCTCTTCCCCCGCTTCATCCCAAGGGCTCCAGTCAAACCTGAAATTGGGCAGAGACGGCCTCCAGCCTCTGGGGACAAAGCCCCTCACCAGCCCTGCTCTGTATCTAGCAGAGATTTTCGGATCTGTTTTCATCCTGTCCCACCAGTGAGTCATCCCCAGAAGCCGTTCTCCCAGAAGGTGGGACGGGAGAGCGGGAGGAGGGGTCAGAATGGGAAAGCTCTTCTGTTCTTTTCTTGAAAATGAACGTTGCAGCTTGTGAATGGTGAGTTTTCTGCGCGGAGTCAGAACGAGTGCGTAGACCGGGTCGTGACCCAGGGTCTGGAACCCCCACCTCCCCACCACCCGATCGAATGGGAGATCTCTCTTTTAGTTATGTGCAAGTGTCTCGTCCTGCTGCTTTTCAAACAGGCGTGAAATAATCCCAGTGGCCGTGAATACGTGAGATCCCTGGGAGCAACTTGTTCCACAGATGTTTCACATGCCTTAGGGGAGATACATGACGTGCAGAAATGAGTATGTTGAGGGTATTTGCCCTTAAGATAGACCAAAATAAATACAGGAGCCCCCCCCTTGTTTGTAGGGGGACTATGCAAGACCCCCAGAGGATGCCTGAAACCACGGAGAGAACCGAACCCTATGTATACTATATTTTTTCCTATACATACACACCTGTGATAAAGGTTATAAATTAGGCACAGTCAGAGATTAATGACAATCACTAATAATAAAATAGCACAATTCTAACAATATACTGTAACAAAGGTTATGTGAATGGCTTTGGGGCCATGATTAAGTAAAATAGGGGGATTTGAACACAAGCCCTGTGATACCGTGATAGTCAATCTGACAACCAAGATGAGTAAGGGACAGGGAGCGTCCACAGCGTGGAGATGCTGGACAAAGGGATGCGTCACATCCTGGGCCGTTCACGCTGCTCAGAACAGCGTGTGATTTAAAACTTACAAATTGTTTCTTTTGGGGATTTTCCTTCTAATGTTGTGGCGCTGAGGTTGACTGAATTCAGGTAACTGACACTTCAGGAAGCAAACCTGCCGATACGGGGGGACTGCAGGATACAAACGACCATCACAGGAGGGAGGATGAGATAAAGGTGATGGCAAAGGTATGGATAAAGTGCTGGTGGTGCCAAGAAAGGAGAAATTGATTGTCCGGAGTTGGGATTAGGGGAGGAGGGAGCACAGGGGCTGAGCCAAGTGAGATGGCAAAGCCAGCGAGAGTTTGCTAAGTTTAGGGAAAGCCCAGAAGTGGAACGTTGCCTGAGTGCACAGAAGTGGCTGCACAAGTGGACAGAACCCAAGTGGGAGTGACACGTGGAGGGTCCAGTGTGATGGGTCTGGCACAGCTGATGGCTGCCTGGGAGGTTTGGGGACCATGCTGGGGAAACTGGTAGGCGGTGGGGAGCCACCAGTAGGGTTGTTTGAAGGATGTGTGTGTGTGTGTGTGTGTGTGTGTGTGTGTGTGTGTATATATATATATATATATACATATATGGGCCTATTCTCTGGTTGGCATCTTAGCCCTGCCAGTTACTAATTGTGTGACACGAGAATGATTTTCCTCGGCCTCTGCTTTGTCATCTGTAAAATGGGGGCAGCAATCGTACACACGGTAGGGTTGTGGGAGAGTCCAGCGGGATGACACCCGTGGACTTCTTAGCTCACCGACTGGTACTTGCCAGGCGTGGCAACGGGAGCGCCTATTACCAGCCATTCCCAGGAGGTGGTTCTCCCCAGTGGAGGGAGGGAGGGAAAGGAGGGGCTGACGACGACCCGGGGGAGGACAAGGCCAGCATGGGAAGTGGGGCTGAGGTTCGTAGATTAGGGCAACTGGGAGGGAGGAGGGAGGAGTGTTGGACGAATGCTGACTTTCACGTTGGGCGTTTCTGGGGCTGGTGGACATCGGCGTGGGCATGCTCCCTCATGGGGTTCTTGCAAATTCAAAGGCAAGGTCCGGGTCTGGTTGTGTGGTGATGCAGAAGTGGCCGTTGTTATCCAGGGAGTCAGCAGAGGCAGAAGAGAAAAGTACCGTGCATAGAACCATAGAGAACATTCCTCTTTAAAATGCAGGTGGGGGTAAAGAAAGAGGGAACAAGAGAGAGAAGCAGCATCCAGGAAGGAAGGAAGCGAGAGCCAGGACAGACAGGGTGTCATGGACCCCAAAGCAGGCGAGATCTAACCAAGAGTGGCGTCCAGGAGGATGGGGACCCACCCGCAAGAGGTGCCTGAATGGTCATTAAGACATAAGGAATGAGACTCGAGGGCGTGCTGCCAGCATGGCCGTGAGAATCACAACCTCAGTGCCAGGAGCGAAGAAATGAGTATGTGTGAGATGGGGGCCGTGGGCCAGTGAATCCAGACATTCTTTCAGGTGACTGGTAGTGAAAAGAACATGCAGCCTGAGCACGTAAGAGAGTCGCAAGAGATGGTTTCAGATGGTGCACGATTTGAGCATTTTTACAGGGTGGAAAAAGGATGGGTGAGAGGAGAAAAAGCTGAAAGACGCAAAGGGCGGGGTTGGTGGATGGAGTCAAGTCTGGGGGGGAAATGGGAAGGGTGGGGCTGAGCCCAGGGGATTAGCCTTGGAGATGGGTGGTGATGCTGCAAAGACAGACAGGAGGAGAGTGTGGCAGACGAAGATGGGGACAGGATGAGAGAATGTTCCGGTATTCAGTGAACTGGGGGTGAGTGCAGGAAGAGGAACAGTTTTGCAAGTGGGGTGGGATTCACGGAAAAGGTCTGGAACAGCCCTCGTGGGGAATAAAAGTAGGCGGTAGGGAGCCACCCCTACCTTGTGCAAACACTGACAGGCAGAAATGGGGCTCAGTTCATTGGAACCTCTGTGTTGGAGGTTGAAGTGACGAGTACGTGTGTGTGCACATCTATGTGTATTTTGTGTGTGCATATACATATATGTTGTTTATTTTGTTGTTTTTGACCAGGAGCGTTTGACAGCCGCAGCTATGGGAATAAAGTAAGCAGGTTTAGGCAGGGCCGGAAATGGTGGTGGCTGTGGTGCCTCACGGGAACTAGCACCATTCTGCTTAAGGTGCATAGTAAGGGGTGGGAGACGAAAGACTGTTGGGCATCTGATGTGTGCCAGAGCTTGGGAAAGGTGCGTTACCCCATTACCTCATTTACTCCTGTCAGAACCCCGTGAGAGGGGCCACATTGTTATTCCCATTTTGCAGGTGGAGAAACTGAGGGTCATACAAGTGAAGTGACTTGCGCGCGGTGACACAGAATCAGTGGGGGAGTTGGAAATAGACACCTGTGAATATGTAAGAGCTCGGTATTTTCTACTACGTCCTGTGCCTGCCGCGTCCACTTGGTTTTAGTGCTGGTTAGATGTGGAAGGGCAGCATTTTCTGTTGGGTCAAGTGCACCACTGAGCAGGGGACTATGGCTCTAGCATAAAAAACGGTACCATTGAACCACCACCCTCTTCCTGTTCCACTACACTCAGGCAATATATGTGGGGGCTTTTTATTCCCTTTTCTTCTTTTCTTCTTTTTTTTTGAGGCTGTCTGCTCAAATGCAAAGAAACTGAAATTTTCTAACGATGGTCTATTTTGGAGGGAGTGTTAAATTATTCAGACGCAGACACAAATAGAATGTCTCCAGCAGCCAGGACTTCCTGCTTGAACCAGCAATTTGCGGAGACCTGCGGGGGGTCTGCAGCCGACGACCTCTGGCCAGGGGGCAGGAGGGAGGGCTTTCATCTGTTGCCCAAGAGGCGAGTGCTTGCTGGCTGCTGTCCGGAGCCTGCAACTCCAAACCCTCCGGTTTCCAGTTCCAGGCTCAGGGTCCTTGGGTAAGGCTTGGCACCATGGCAACCAGACCCTGGCTGGGGCGGGGCATGGGTGGGGGGGGTTGGGGAGGTGGGTGGGGGTGGGGAGGTGGGTGGGGTTGGGGAGGTGGGTGGGGTTGGGGAGGTGGGTGGGTTGAGTGGGGTTGGGGAGGTGGGTGGGGTTGGGAGGTGGTGGGGTTGGGGAGGTGGGTGGTGGGTGGGTTGGGGAGGTGGGTGGGGTTGGGGAGGTGGGTGGGGTTGGGGAGGTGGGTGGGGTTGGGGAGGTGGGTGGGGTTGGGGAGGTGGGTGGGGTTGGGGAGGTGGGTGGGGTTGGGGAGGTGGGTGGGGTTGGGGAGGTGGGTGGGGTTGGGGAGGTGGGTGGGGTTGGGGAGGTGGGTGGGGTTGGGGAGGTGGGTGGGGTTGGGGTGGGGAGCTTCTCCTGGTTCTTCTCAGTCGCCTCTACAGGTGGGCCTCCCAGGTATGCAGTCCACCAGAATCTGGAACTGGTGTAGCACGCTTCCGTGGTGATCACACTTGTGGTTCTGCATTTCTCGGAGCTCCAAAAGGTCCACGTGTGCACCAGGGCTTTTTGCAGGATGGTCCCAGAAGTGAGGCATTTCTTAACATGGAACCGGTCCCCTCCTACCTCTTTGCCACTTTCTTTTCATCTCTCATTTTCCTCCAGGAAATTGCTTCCTCTGATGAGGATGTTGCTGCAAGAATCCATTCAGGCTTGCTCTGATTCTAGACCCTTCCTGTGGAAATACCTGGAGGGATGGACAGAGCAACAATGTAGCTTCCACAAAACATGATTAATTAGCTTGGTATCCAAACCAGGGCACTTATGAGAGTAAAAGGGGGTGCTCTTTAATAAGAGGGTCCTCTAGTACACAAGGCATAAGCAGGTACTGTCCAGGGCAATTTGGGAGGAAGGCCACTTAGAAAGAACATGGGCTTCTGACTGAAGTGTTTTGCTTAACTTCAGAGGTCCTCGGTTTTTCTCGTCTGTTAAGCTGAAACCTACTTTTCGTGATCATGTTGGAGTAATATATATATATACTATGCCAGGCATAGTTTCTAGCACATAAATGTTCAGTACGTGTTAGCTCTCATTTTCTTCTTCCTTTAAAACAGACAAACCTAATTCAAACAACAGCGGCAGCAAGAACTGTTCCACACCAAGAATCATTTGTAGGTGGGATTGAACGCCTCCCATTTTTACTACCTCTTCCACAGCCGTTGCTCCAGCTAATCCAGATGTGATGTCTTCCATCTTCAGTTAGCTCTTTCCTTCTCAGATGTTTCTAGTCTCTATATTGTGGTGTTTCTCAATCCCCCTTTTTTTTCATTACTACCTCCCAAGGAGACTTTTTAGACATTCCCCGCCCCCACAAATGCTGACCCTACCCTCCTTACCAGGACATTTTACACCATATGTCTGCTTATGGACCATGGTTCTTTGAGGAGCCACAAACCACTGTGATATGTAAGAACCCTCCCCTTCTTGCATAGCCAAGTTTTGTTCCCTCCAAGAAGTGATTTTCGCCCCCCTTGGGGGTGACATAGCATGATCATTTTTTTCTCTTCCCACACCATCTCAGATTCTCCCACGCGTGGGGTGTGGTACTTCTCACATGGTAGGAGGGAAAAAAAACCACGAAAATCATCAGTAAGAGCTACCTTCTGTTGAGCATATGCTTCAAGCCACACTATGTAATCCTCACAACAGCCCTGCAAGGAACATTTTCTTTCATGGATGAGAAAACTCAGGCTCAGTGGGGGTGAGTCACCCACAGCCGTGTGGCTGTTGATTGACAGAGAGCGTGTAAGACTCTTGTCAGATACGAAAATCGAAACCGCTACGCCACACTGCGTCTTCTTTCATCAGCCAGGGAAGAGGTAATGGTGGAAGGAAACCAGCATTCACTAAGCTCCTACTGTGTGCTTGGGCCCCCTCCGGTGCTTCATCGACTTCATCTCATTTAATTCTCACCTCTGCGCAGTCAGAGGGGTGGGATGTCTCTAGTTTCACACAAAACTGGGTTTGCGGTGATTGTTTTGTTAATGTTTACACCGCCCGCAGTTCGTGCAGGCTGGATTATCACCTGGCTTGCTCCGAAACCCACTGTGTGTCCTTAAGAAACAGACTCGTAGGAGGAAGTGCTCTGAGCCTCTACCTTGCAGGAGGCTGAGAGAACCTCCACAGTTGTAGCTTCCTCCCATGGCCAGTTTTTTATGCCCTCAACACTCCCCTGCTTCCCCAACACACACTCTCAATTTTTTTTTTTTTGGTTGGGGGAGGTTGCACAGTTAGATATGAAGAGACGTATAAGCCATAATGGTTTGAAAACTTTGTAAATATCACTACCTTCACAAACGCCTGGGGTTCCGGGAATCCCAGATGCAATCCCTGGTCTTGGGTAGAGCACAGAGTGAGCTGTGTTCTCGGGAGAGGATTGAGCAGGATGGCTTTCGGGCAGTCACAGGTGGACGGTGTGGTGTCCGTGTGGAGCTCAGATCAGGAGGAACGGAGGGACCTGACCTCAGAGGGTGGGGAAGGTGTGATGCCGGGTTAATACACCTGGTAATTTCAGCTGTGAGGAGTCAGTTTGTGGGGTTTACTCTCTAGAGGCCTTTGGTGTATTTTGAGGGGAGCACCTTTATCTACGTGCTGACTCCAGCCAGCAGAGCACCAGTGGGGGGTGGGGGGTGGTTTGTTCCAGACAGAGAACTATGCAGTGGAATCAGGGATCATGGGGGCGGCCGTCAGCAAGCCCCTGACATCTTTCATTTCCTCATTGGCCCGTTCGCTGAGCCCACCAGACCTGACAGCCCTGTAGAACCAACACGGGCTTCCACATCCTCCAGGAAGGAAGCTCCGGATCCAGTAGGCAGACTGTCTTTTTAGTTGTCATCATGTGTGTCTCTCCAGGAGTAGGAATGGTTGCCTCCTTCCCTGGGGGAGGCAGGGGTGGTGACAGCCAGGGCTGGCTGGCTTTCCTGCCGCACTGAGAGTCATTAGAAGCTGGCTCGTGGGGCTGCAGAGCTGGCAGTGATGAAACTGTGTGTGTGTGTGTGTGTGTGCTTGTGTGTGCTTTGTGTGTGTGTGTGTGTGTGTAGCTTTGGCCGGAGAAGGGAGATGGCTTTGGGGGGCGGAGGGGTGGAGGGCGAGCTCTTTCTGCCCTCCTGGTCACAGGCTGCTTAACCTGACTAAGGGTGTGGCAGATCAGGAAAATAATATCTGCTCCTCACTGAAAAACTGTACCTGTGCTGAAGACAAATCTGCAGGCAAACCTAAAGTGCCTGTGTCTGATTTTCAGAGAATGGAAATCCCAGCTCGTAAACCAATTGTTGTAATGACTGCAACTTTGCCGAGCCTCAGTTTCCCCAGCTATAACATGAGAGGTCGGGTCGGATAACCTGCACATCCCATTTGATTTTTTTTTCTGGTTCTATAAATTTAAAAAATGGTTTTATTGAAAACTTGAATATGCTGGTGGAACACCCCTGAAGACTCTTAATTACGAATCACCCCAAATATTAATGAGTGTTTAAACCAATGTTGTATCAGAATCTAGCCAGCTCAAACATTTTGAAAATTGTGTGAAGCCACATGTGCGATTGAAGATCAGGATAGCGTTAACATGTTGACCACAAAGCTGTTACTTATTTTTAATTTATAATTAGTTGTTAACTTATTTTAAAACTTATTTAATTACTTAATATAAATATTTATATAAGTTATATATAAATATATACACATTGTATAGAATATAATAAATATTTGTAAATCAATAACTTATTTAAATTCATTTTTACTCATGATTACTTATCCATTTTTAATGGCTACAGAGTCAACCAATGACTAGCAAGTACCCATATGCCCGGCAGGAGATGGTGGGTGAATTAGTTGTGCACTTTCCTTTAGACGCAGACATCTTACTTCTAAAATTTAATTCCAAAAATACAGTGGTAAATATAGGAAAGACATGACACCCACAGGTTCACAATGGCACTCAAAGCAAAACACCTCGGTCACTTTTGGAAGATGCCAGGCAACCAACTTCTTATTTTGAAAACTGGTTGAGAAAGAGAGAGGATCGGGTGTCTCACCTTACCTTTCCCATATAAACTGCCTCTCAGGACAGGCACACAGAAGATATGGGGAAGTTTCTCTTCCTCTTAGAAGAATTCCAGCTACTAAATAGAATTAGAATTTCGTAATTCTGAGTTGTAGAGTCTAGGCGACGATTGCCTAGAAGGAAGACAAGATTTGATGGACCGCTTGACAGAAGTACCATACCACTGAAGTAGGGGTGTGTGTGTGTGTGTGTGTGTGTGTGTGTGAGAAACCACAAAAGACAACCCGACCTGAATGTGAGTGAGAGCAGTAATGTCCAGTAGAACTTTCTGTGATAGTAGAATGGGTGCCAGGTAACTGTATCACGTCTAATAAAAGTCATGCAGCAGTTATCCATTAACAAGGATTTTAAAATAACGTAAACATACCTTTGAGCATTTTGTGTAAAACACATTTCCTATCCCGAAGGTCGGGTGGTGCTCCCCGAGAAGCAGGACAAAAATATCACCTTTTGAAAAGAGTCTTTAATTAGACGTTTGCCTCTCCTGTGTATCCGTTTGTGGAATTGTCCAAGTTCACAAACACTTTGTTTGCCTGGAACGGGTCCTGAGTTAGCACTCGCGTTGAAACCACTCCTGTCTGTTCTCTTTCATCTCCTCCAAAAAAAAAATGGAGAACATGGCTGATGTTGTTTCCTTTTCCCCACTGTCCTTCCTGAACTAACCAGACTGGGTTTGGGGCACGTACCTGGTATGTCTGTGGCTCTATCTCTGCTGGTGTGCGTGAGCTTTTCCTGAACAAGCTCCTGGCATACCCCGGTGGCTGTTTATCACCTCTGTGTGAAGCGTAATAGGATGGTCCCCTCGTTAATTACAGCCTTGCTAGGAGGTGATAAACATATGGGGGACTGTGTCTCTCTGTTTTCTTATGGCCACAGGTACCAAACAGAAACCCATACAGCCTGAGATGAACATATGTTAATGCCAAGATTTCCCACATTTCCCCCAACTTCTCTTAAAAGTGGAGCTATTATTGTGATGGCAGCTAGCAGTGCTATAAAGCGTTAAGGTGGTACTTCCTGTACCTAAGAGTAGCATAGAATCACAGTGTTCCTTACACCCCACTTCTGGAACTAGCTACATTATTTGGGGACCTTTTTCTAAAAAGTCTTTTTTGCACCTTATTCCCAAAAGAATTTACTTGAGCAGGTCTGCATCGAGACCTGAGAAACTGCCATTTGGGAAGGTTTCGTAGGGTATTCTGATGTACTGTTTGAGTTTGGAAATGCTGGACATTCTAGTGAATGTTCCAAGATTTTCCAGATGTTTTGCTGGTGCCAGAGAGGGTGTTCTGCAGACGAGGGACATGCTGTTCTTCAGGAGAACATGATATTGTCAGAAGCCTCTCTGCAATTTTCTCCTCCACCCTAGGGCCCCTCCAGGTGAGTCTCTCTGGGTGCTTGGTCAGGAGCATAGACAGCTTCTGCCATAGGGCCTGTCAGGTTCATTCCAAAACTGTATTTCGTTCCATTCTTCTAACCTAATTCACTTCAAAACCATTTTTTTTAAAGATTTTCTTTTAGAAGTATTATTATTATTATTATTATTATTATTATTATTATTATTATTTTATTTTTTAAGATTTTTATTGGGGAAGGGGGACAGGACTTTTTTTATTGGGGAACAGTGTGTACTTCCAGGACTTTTTTCCAAGTCAAGTTGTCCTTTCAATCTTAGTTGTGGAGGGCACAGTTCAGCTCCAGGTCCAGTTGCCGTTGCTAGTTGCAGGGGGCGCAGCCCACCATCCCTTGTGGGAGTCGAACCAGCAACCTTGTGGCTAAGAGGACACGCTCCAACTAACTGAGCCATCCAGGAGGCAGCTCAGCTCAAGGTGCTGTGTTCAATCTTAGTTGCAGGGGACAGAGCCCACCATCCCTTGTGGGACTTGAGGAATTGAACTGGCAACCTTGTGGTTGAGAGCCCACTGGCCCATGTAGGAATCGAACCGGCAGCCTTCGGAGTTAGGAGCACGGAGCTCCAACCGCCTGAGCCACCGGGCCGGCCCTAAAACCATTAATGATAAAACATAAAGTTCAGGATATATTTTTATTTTTCGTAGCCTGCAATTTGGATCTTTCTTTATATGATTTCTTAGGTGAAAGCAACAAAAACATGCTACCTCGTAATTGCAAATGAGGCTTCTCTTTCTTCCATGTCAGATCAGGGCTGGCGGTTGGTAGTTGCCCTCAGTGGGGACAGAATGGGTTGGCTTGCTCACAAGGGAGGCATTTGGGCTAAGACTGTAGGGCCACTTGGTTAGGATGTTGTGAGCATTCGGATTTGGATGAGAGGTTCCCAAATAGGCCTGTCCATCAGAATCACTGATTTTCTAAGAGATGATGATTTAGTATGTCTCAGAGGCCTTTCACACGTACCCCCAGGTGATTCTATGGCATACCTAGGCTGGGTGACTATTGGAATAGGTTGCCATTAGCGTCCCTCTCTCACAAGATTCTATGAATCTTGTCTTCTGTTATGGGAGGAAGAGTCGTAGTCTTCCCTGCCTCGTATGTTGTAAAGCCCATGGTTCTATTTATGTGGGCAGTGATGACTGGTCTAACACTATTTATAGTTCATCCTTGGAGAAGATAGAGTACCGAGCTGCTTTATAATATCTGTTCGCAGATTCTGTTTGTAATGGAAAATGTTACCTCCTCCAGGAGTACTTGTTGACGGTGCCAGCGGACCACACACATTTCACTTGGGAGAAGCTGGATAATGTTTATACACCTGCAGGAACTAACTAGAGGGATTAAGATGGGGTTCTTAGTTGATACCCTAGTTGTTTTTTTAAAAATGGAAGAATAACCACAAGACTGAGGTGGTTTGGGGGAGTATAGCATACTCTAAGGAGGAAAAGAAAACTTCTCAGGAAATTTGATGGAAAATGTGTATTTTCTGGGCCATGGAGAATACACTGCCCAGTATTTTTCTAGTTCTTGGGTTGAAGTTTTCACATATATATTTTTTTAATTATTATTAAAGTATCAGCTCATTCTTTCCCAAATAGATGGATGCTGGTGATAAATAATGAAAACATGTCAAATGCTAGGAAAATGACACTTTTCCTTCCTCCTGGATAGAAGCCCCTCTTAATAATTGATGCACCCATCTTTTCTAGAGGCAAAGGGCCTTTCCTTAAGGGAGACGTAACATGGACAAGGGTGAGAGAGACTTTCGGAGCCCACGACCAGCTCCAAGGGATCGAGCACTAAACCGTTTGCTTCTCCACGGAGGGGTGTCATTCAGGCAAAGATACAGGGTACAGGGCTGGTGCCTTTCTCCACTTTCCTCACTTTATTCTGTGATACCGAGCCTTCCGTGGCAGCTGGCCTGTTCCTCATTTTTTAACTAGAAAGGCTCTCTAATTAACTCGAGCCTGTTTCTGCTGTGTTAATTAATGTGGGCATACATGAGGTTCCTGTTCTCCATTAAGGTGTGATGGAAAGGAGCGCTTTCCGCGGAAGTCACCGCGAGTTTTAGCAGATGTAGCAACTGGCTCTGGGAAACAGTCACATTGCAAAGCAAGGCACGACTCTGATTCTACTCGATAAAGTCCACCCGGGTCCAGGGTATAAAGAGTGGTCCCCAGACTCCTCTAGGCTGTCATTTGAGGACGATGAGTGGAGTGGCAGGGCACTGTCCACTGAAACTGCTCCCCCCATAGCGACTGTGTGGTCTTTGGGAAGTCACTTAACCAATCGGAATCTTGTTTGCTCCTTCATACATGGGGCACAGAACACCTCATTTTGTCAGAATTAGTTGAGACAATATTTGGGAAGCTTGAGACACGTCACTCAATCCGTGAGCCTACGAGTTGTCTGTGAGTTTATCCTATCAGACGGTCAGTCCCTCAGGAGTAGAGACTGTGTCCTATTTGATTCACGTCTCCATTGCCTGGTGACTGTAGGAACTCATCCTTAGGAAAAGAATGAAAGCCGAGTTGCTCTCATTTGATGAGTAACCGTCACGACAGCACGGTGGTTAATGTGGCGGTAGGGACACATTTTTTCAGCCCTAAATCTTAACACGTCTCTGTACCTAACGGGGTTTGGATCCATCACTCAGACTTCCTCAACCTCCTTGGCCCAGTATTGGGCTTTCCAGGCCACAAAGGCTATCCTGAGAACTGCGCTGCCCCTTCCTGCATGGTCCTCCTGGTCTGGGAGTCTTCCGTAGCTCCCTGAGATGTGAGGTGGATGCAAAAGTTTGCAGAGATGCCTCCCCACTTAGTTGTCAGATGGGTTATCAGAGAGGGAGAGAGAGAGAGGCCACAAGTCACGTAACTTTCACTGCAGTATATTGTTATAAGTGCTCTATTTTCTTATTACTTATTGTTAATCTCTTCCTGTGTCCAATGTATAAATTAAACTTGATCATAGAGATGTAGGCATAGAAAAAATAATAATAATATAGGGTTCAGTACTCGCTGTGGTTTCAGGCATCCACGGGGGTCTTGGAATGTATACAGCACGAATAAGGGAGGGCCACTCTGTACACTGCTGCACTTCTTGCTGTGAAGACTCACATCCAGGCCAGTGGCAGAAAGATTTTGTTTGTTGTTGTTGTTGTTGTTGTTTTCCTGATAGAATAATTTGCCCTGACCCTCTGTCTCTCTTGCTGTGTCTCTCTGTTTCTCTCCGTCTCTGATAAGATGCATGCAGCTGGCGGTTGGTCAACAACTCTGCCCAGTTTGCTGATGAGAAATTGGCTGAGAATGATTAAGTTCAAGGTTGTAACTGGTTAGTGGCAGAACCACAATTTGCATCTCAATCAGTCTGACTCGGATACGTGTGCCCTTAACTGCTGTGAGAAGGCAGAGAAGCATGGGATGTAGCCTCTGGGTTTCTGGAGCTGGGCTTCCTGGGGCTTGAATCATGGCTCTGCTGTGTGACCTGAGGCAAGTGGCTAGACCTTTCTGTGCCTCAGTTTCATCCCCTCTAAAATGGAGCTAAGACTAGTACTCACCTAATCGAGTTTCAACATAATTAAATAAGTTTTTAGTATGTAAAGCACATAGTAAATAGTTCACAAAAGTAATTTTCTATCATTATTTCTGAGCACAGGGAGTTTGGGTGTTTGGACTTTTGAACCGGTGGCAGAGATGTCTTGAATAACTGGGCCAGGCTGCCTTTCTGCCACTGCAGTAACTCTGGCAGCAGCCTATGCAGTAGACTGCACTCGACATCAGACACTTTACACTTGCCCGGTCTGCCGGTTGGAGTCATGTGTCAAGTTGGCAGCTAATTTTCTCAGAGCACTTGCTTGGAATGGGTCTCAGAGGCTGTGCCTATGGTTGTAAACCACACAGATCCAACTAAAATGGCCATCATCTCTCCTCGTCATGACATGGATGGTGCGGCTTTCGGGAGAGCAAGAGATGGCTGTCACAAAAAGCCCTCTGCTTAACCCATACAGGCCCGTTCCGCTGCTTTGCGCTCTCTTTTCTTGTGGCATGTGGACAAAAGGCCTGTGACTTCACAATGTTCCAGGGAGTATTGTAAAATTCTTGGCTGTTGGTGAATCTGTCTTGCTCCATGGATCAACAGCTGAGATAACTGAAGACATGGGGGGGGGGGCGGGGGAAGGGCCTCCTTGATCCACCCCCTCTCCACGCCTGCATCATCTTTCCAAAATGCCAATCTGATTGTGTCACTTCCTTGCTTAACACTTGGCAGTGATGAGGAGACTTTTTGGGGTGATAGAAATCTTGATGACCATGATTGTGGTGGTGGGTAAATGTCAAAGCTCATCACACTGTATGTTAACATGGCACCATTCCGATGGACGTCACACCTCGGTAAAATCCATCAAGAGCAGGGAAAACACCAGGCTCCCTCGCGGGTCACAAGCTGGGCATGAGTGCCTCACAGGTGTGGAAGACACAGCCCCACCTCTCTGAGTCACACTGAGCAAGTCTGTCCCCTCTTCTGTCCCCAGTGAGTCTTGTTCTTTGTGTGGCACGTGGGATCTTCAGAACGGAGAAAAGGGAGGGGAGACATGAGTAGGTAGGAGGGCCTGGGTATAAGATTCCCGTAAGCTTCTATTTTGTGCCTCCTTTCAAGAAGCCTCCTGTCCTGTTTCCAACAAACAGAAACAGGTGAGCAGAGCGGTTAAGAGTTTGGACTCTGGAGACAGTCTGTCCTAGCTGTAGTCTTAGCTGTGTGATTTCGGGCAAGTTCCAAAACCTCTCTGTTCCTTGCTTTCATATTTGTAAGATAATGAGGACAGTAATCGTTTCCATCACAAAGGATTCAATGGATTAATATATGTACAGGACTAAAGGTGATATCTGGATCAAAATAAAGGTTATATAAGTATTGCTATTATTATTAATTATTATTATTATTATTATTGTTGCCCACCAAATATATTGATGATTAAGAGATCTCCTTGCAGGAGCATTTTTTCTAGTGGAGAACTGCAGACAACCAGCAAGTGAACCAGTCAATACCAAGGTGATACACATTGCAAATAATGCTATGAGAAGAACAGAGAAGGTACTGTGCACTGTCCCGTCCTACTTTCCTCTATCTTCTCATTAAATAACATTTGTGAGATGGGATCCAGCATGCCGAAAGCTGCTGGCTCTCTCAGGCAGTTTATACCTTGGGGAGGAGCCCACGGAGGAGATTTGCATTCAGGGGACAAATGGCATCTCACTGTAGCGGTAATGGAAGAAAAGCTTTTTCTAAAACAGCTCTCCAAATTTGTGACATTTCTAGTAGCTCATTAAAAGATGGTTGCAGCCACTCCTGAATGGGCCATTCTCCCAGCACTGAGCTGTCTGAGCCCACTGGTGTCCCCAGGGGAGGAGTCACCTTAAGGGGTAGACCTCGAGCAGAGGGTAGGTGAGCTCAGACCCAGCGTCTCCACCTGCAGGTGGCGGAGCCCTTTTCCGCCCTGCCGGTCATAGCAGACATGCCAAGGGGCGGTGACAGCCGTGAAGATCTTTGTGTTGGTTGTATCAGGGAAGGTGAGAATGGTGGTGGGATGGGGTGTGTAAGAGATGCGTGTGCGGAGTCTTCTTTAGTTATCCATGTTGCTGTAGCGGGCGCACATTTCAGACATATGAACATGAACGAAGCAAGTCTGGAACACAGTAGCTTTCTGACAAAGTCCTTACATTCTCGAGTGTGACATGGTCTGCTCCCCCGTTGCCTTTCTCCTACTAATAAAAAAATCAGACTTCCATTTCACTGACTATCAGGCGTTTTAAGCAAAGGAAAGACAACAAACGTTTTCTCAATTTGTAGTAAGTGCCAACATTTCAAGTGCATGATCTCATTTGCTTCTCACCTTATCCCTGTGAGGTAGGCGAGAATTATGTCCGCTTGATAGATGAGGAATCTGAGGGTTAGAAAATTGAAGCCATTCGTCCAGGGTCATGTGACTAGGAACTAGAAGGCAGGATTCAAAATCTCGTCTGTGTGACTCCGGAGACCAACTGATTTCCAATCACTGAATTACCTTCCTTCCTGATAACAAGTTGCTTTCATGCTCAAGGGTCTTTATTTAAAGGGACGTTGTGACAGGTATAGGTCTGTGTTGGGCACTGAAGCTACAGAGATAAATGAGGCACTCGTTCAGGTCTCTCTTATGCATTATGAGTTTCCAATGTTGTGAATGATAAGTGTTCTAGATACTTCATAAAAGATGAAGGTGGATACAGTATCTTCTTAACAAGACCAGCAATTAAATAATTGCTCTCCTGGACATATTGCAGTTAGTTTTTTGGCTTTGGGCGGTGATTTAGGGTGTTAAGCAAGTGGTGAAAATAAGACATGTAGAAATTTTGAGCAGATGAAAATGTCAACATTTTCAAAGGCCGGGAGGAAAATTCAATTTGTGTTCCATCCTGTCCTTGGCACCTAGTCAGTTTCCTCCCCCTCTGTTTTCCTGTTAATTGCAAGTGACTGTAGCTCTGGCTTCTTTACTTCTTTGATCTGTTTACTAATTGACATTCACACAGCTGTGGGACTGGGGCTTTCATTTCCTTTGTCATCTTGATGAATGTCTGGGCAATTCCGTAGCAAAATGACTGTGAAGTCCAATAAAAGTGATTCAACAGTAGAACTTAGTCTGCGGGGAAGGCGAGATGACATCTTACAAGCAAGGAAACAACCTATGATGGTATCTATCATGTTGTGTGGAGAGTTTTGGAGAACTAGGCCTCAAAGTTTTGACTTATAGCAAGTCATACATCTTTAGCTAGACATTAAAACTGGATGTAAGTGCACCCACTGTGGTGAACAACCTGAGCAGCTGTAGGTACAGTTCTCACCTAACTACTTTTCATGAAGTATCTATAGAATTAAGGCAAAAATATTTTCTGGTCAATTGCTTTGATTCTCCACTGGATGTTCCAGTAGCTCACAACAGGAAATCCAATTGCAGTATCTGGGTAATTCAAGTGGAGGCTAACTTTCCCCCTAGTTATCTAATTTCATCCCAGTGTGTATTTAATTGGGATTGTATGGTGATCATAGCAATTTATTAGGTAATTTTCATCCATCAGCTCTCATTTCAAAGACCACCTCCTTAGAGAAGTCTTTCTTAAGGACAAGGTGAAATCCTCGGTATGTTACTCCAAATCATGGCTTCTTCTTTGCTTTTATAGGATTGTATTTTGTGATACTTCTCTTGCTTAGAACATGTACTCCATGAGGGCAGGATCTTGCAGCATGTCTCTCCAGCCTTCTCACAGTGCCTGGCACACAGTAGGTGCTCAATAGCGGCTGTTAAACAAATAAACACGAAGTAGTAGCACAAATCTTAGGGCCCCTGGATATATAGATGAATGACACATTTCTGTGACAGTATCTGAACTTGACAGTTCTATGTTCTTTGAGCCTGGATTGTGGTCAGCTAATACCGAGCAGAATTGTGGATTTTCCCCCCTTCACCAATGGCAGTGGGAGTTCTAAAGGTGGCAAGGACAAGAAAATTTAGAGGAAGTCCTTAAAATGAAGGACCCAAAGAGATACTCCTGCCCTTCCACCAGGAGAACAGGCAGTTTGGTCTTATTTATCCAGCTGTGACTCAGTGCTGACCTATCTTAGGTTCCCACGTTTGGGGCCCACGTTTGAAAGATGTCTCTCTGGGCCTATAGCATAGCTGGTGGCTCAGAATAACCAAAGCTGACTGTCCTCCAGCAGAATCAAGTTCATGAATGTGGCCTGAGTAGTATTACCAGGGCTATCATCATAAATGGAACGATCTTCAGGTTCGTAGTCTTACTTCATACTCTTTGAAATAGGAACTCCTGGATTTTGAGCTTCTGTGAGATCCCTTCTATTCAGTTATGCAAGCCTGCATGCACTCAACCAGTATTCACTGAGCCCTTGCTATGTGCCTGCCACAACACAAGGCTCTAAATTTCGTGCAGGGTCTGAAGCAAAGCAGATGTTCCATCACAATGGCGGTTCCATGGGTGGCCACGCGCCTTGAGAGGGTTCGAAAAGGAAAGCACTTGAACTGATCCTTGCTTTAAATTCATCATAGGAAAAACATCCCTCTTCTGTGTTATCCAAGCCAGTTTCTCCTACTTGAATTTATTGTGAAATGTCAGTATGTTTTTAATTTGAATGCATTTTTTAAATCAGAAGGTCAGGGATAACGTGTTTCTAGACAACCTTACGTTTGAGATGAGTATTTCAAAATGAAAGAAGAAAGTGCAGAATGGCAAGTGTTCATTTTCTCTCCTTGTCTTTTGGACTTAAGGTCTTCAAAAAATGTCTATAATGTAAATGTACATATTTGTCTGTCTCTATCTATCTCTAGATAAAGATTGTGGAGACTTATGATCCAGCTTGAACTAAAATCTCGCTGGTTCGAAGAGACCAGATGCTATGAAGTTTCTTACATTACTTTACAAATAATCCAGTACAGGTACAACCGTGACTTCCATATGGAATAAGTGACAGATGACAACCCCTTTACTTAGAGAAGGGACCACCTCATGATGGTTATTAAATAATATCATTAAACGGATTATTCCATTGTTTACCTAATTGGTTAATTGAGTGAGTCCTTATTTAAAGATAAGGAGCTAAAAATAAAACTTAAAAAAAAAGTCTTGGTAAGAATCAGTGCTCTTTTGTAGGTATAAAAATGAAAGGAAGAAAACACTACGTAGCTTAAGTCCCTGATGTTAGGAAGTTCTCATCCCCAGCGTAGTAGGACTGTCTTGCAGTGTCAGTTCTAACCAAGGTATGACTCAGTGAGAACTTGAATGGCTCATCCTCTGATGAGATTTGACTTTTGAAGGAAGAGGGAATTTTTTTCTTGTTCATTTCCATAAGTTGAGCTGTATGAAAACATTTTTTAAACTTGCAAGCCGTTTATTCCATAGCTTTCACACAAGTACCTACAGTTTCGAGGTAAGAACATGGGCTCTGAGTCACATTTCCTGGTGTGTACCTGGGCACCTCTATGGATTTGCTACGTGTCCGTGTAGGCAAGTCATTGAATTTCTCGGAGCTTTCGTTTTCTCCTGTGAAAAATGGGGACAATGGTGGTTCTCACCTCCAAGGATTAGAGAGTGCTTGTAAAATGCTGGGCACCGTCTTGGCACATAATACCTTTTCAATCAATGCTGCCTGTTAATCCCTTACCTGGGCATCCTGAGTGGATTTCAGGTGTTGTGAGATGTGTTGAATAGGTAGGTTGGTGCCACTTGTTTCTTGGGGAAAATGTTGGTGTTGATAATCCTCTCCAAAGTGTCCCTTTCTCTTAGAGTCTCCCCCAAGGGCCTGCCTATCGGAGCATGTGGGCATCCAAACTTCTGATTCATCACCCCAGGACTTTCTGTTCCCTAGTTTCCTTCTTTAGCTTGTTTTTTTCCATAACTTGTCAGTTGCTTCTTCCTTTGTGAGCTCGAAAAGTGCCTACTCACGACTTATCCATTACGTCAAAGCCATATGTTTTATTGCTGGCATCCAACTTATCTATCTGACCTTCACCACCTTATTCAGAATTTGAGCAGTCAGAAGCAATTGCCTTTCATCTCCTCAAATGTTTGCTTAAAAACTCTAAGTCAGTACATTGTGTTCCATTAATTAAACATGAAAAAATTATGTCTCAAAAAAAAAAAAACACAAAACAAAGAACCTCTAAGTCAAAATGTCACCATGGTGTCTTAAGATTTGTCAGACTATTTTGCATAACTGAACACAAGAGAATAGACATATGCACGTGGTCTACTAATATTAGTATAATAAAATTCTTTTGAATCCACTTCAATTAAGATAGTTAGAAAAGTTTCTTTTATTTTAAAAGAGATATGATATTGGAAATTATTCTATCCTGTCACTGGCGCTTTCTTCTGAAATATATTCTGCCCATGCAGTTGAATACCAACTAAAAGACGTTTAAGAAAAACATTAACCTCTTTGAAATCAAATTTATTGTGATTTCTATTTCACAAAGATGCGTAGCACATTTCTGTTTTTTGTCTGTTTGCATCTGTTGGATTTTTGCATGTAGTTCTTTCAGCATGATATGGATGACGCTTTCCTTTCTTCCACTTAAATAGTCTGTGGGCACAGCTTAACCTATAAGGCATGCAGCTGTCCTCCAGCACAAGTGTCCTGGTCTTGTCGGTCTGGACCAACATATAGCTCATAGCTGTATTAGAAGATATTATAGTTGTCCTATACAAGCAAAGCACAACATAGAAATAAATGGAAGGGGGCTGAGATGTTTCGGCCCCTCACACTGCTAGATCAGTGTCCTTTGAGGTTTCCTGGGGAAAGAGCTACGGAACATTTTCAAAGGTCAAATTGCCGAACTGGAAAAGTGATATTATAGGTGATTAGAATGATGACAATGGCTCGCCTTTGTTCGACCCCCTGCACTCAGTACTCACTGAACTCTCTCAATACTCGGCTCAGTAAACAGCCAATAGGTATGTGAAAAGATGCTCAACCTCCCTAGCTATGAGGGAAATGCAAATCAAAACCAAAGTGAGATACCACCTCACACCTGGTAGAATGGCTGTTATCAACAAGAAAAGTCATATGAACGTTGGAGAGGCTGTGGAGAAAAAGCAACCCTCATACGCTGTTGGCGGGAACGTAAATCGGTGCAGCCACTATGGGAAACTATGGAGGGTCCTCAAAAATTTAAGAACAGAATTACCATATGACTCAGCAATCCCTCTTCTGGGTATCTACCCCCGAAATTTGAAAACATTTACCCATAAAGATATATGTACCCCTGTGTTCGTTGCAGCATTATTGATGGTTGTCAAGACATGGAAACAACTGAAGTGTCCTTTGATAGATGATTGGATAAAGAAGGTGTACATACATACAATGGACTGTTACTTGGCCATAAGAAAAGACGAAATACTGCCATTTGCAACAACATGAATGGATCTTGAGATTATCATGCTAAGTGAAATAACTCAGACGGATAAAGTCAAGAACCATATGATGGTTATTAAATAATGTAGGATATAAAACTGAAATGTTTTATTGTTAACTATTAATGTAGGATATAAAACTGAAAACAAACGAACAAGATGAACAAACAAACACAAACTCATGGACACAGACAACAGTTTAGTGGTTACCAGAGGGAAAAGGGGATGAGGGAGGTAGAAAGGATAAAGAGGGTCACGTATGTGGTGAACACACAAGGCAATATATAGACGATGTATGATAGAATTGTACACTTGGAGCCTATATAATTTTATTAACCAATGTCACCCCAGTAAATTTAATAATAATAATAATACTAATAATAAAATACCCTGTGAGGTAAATCTCATTATCTTCTTTTTCCATGTGAAAGAATTTAAAGCTCAGGGGATTAAGTAACTTGCCCAAGGTTATGCTGCCGTGGCCTGACGCCACATCCCACGCTCGTCCCTATGATGCCACACTATGAGGGTGACCAGTGTTTTAGAATCAGTTTGACTTCACACTGTAATGGGGGGGGGGTGACCAGACCCTTCCTAAAACAGGCTTCTGCCTGTCTGGGGCTGTCCCTGGACCCGGCTCCTTCCCTCTTCTCTCTTCATAATTATAAACAGGAGGATTATTTACAAGGGACTAGAACACTATGGTATTTTTCTTTTCGGAACAAGAATGCGGGTTTTGGCATGGAATTACCTCCTTACGTTCTCCTAACAGAATATCCCCTGGCCAATCTGAGATGTGGAGTAGAAGAAGACTGAGACTAATTTCTTTTACAGCCAAAGCTAGTAACTACGAGTCCTCGGGAGACGTATTTGGCAGCTCACTGTCATAAACATGTTTTCTTTTACGTAAATAGAACTTATGATTCAGTTTAGATTTATTTCTTTATGTTTTGTTATGAGATAAATCATCAAGCAAAAATCATTTGTAAAACGTATTATAGTGGAGAAGCATCATGATAAATAGAAAATGTATTATGCATGGAGTTGGTCAAAGCTACTTTCAAAGTCCAGCTCCACAACGTACTTGATGTGTGTCCTTTGGCAAGTAGCTTGACCCTTGTTTTTCTAATTTGTAAGGGAAATCATCACACCTACCAGTAGAGTTACTGAACAAGTTGTAGTAAAGGGAAAAGATCCTAGATACTTAATGAACGTTACACAATAAGAGGAGACAGATCTTTCTTAGTCAATTAACTTGAAAAGCATGATATATCAACCAAATTCACAAAAGAGATTGATTTGGGGGGCTTGTTTATCTTTTAAAAGTACACTTATTTTTTGCACTGGAAAGAGATGATTGTTTGGACATGATCTATTCTTTTTTTTTTTTTTAACTTTTGTTTACTTTAAGTGTGTTTTTCCAGAACCCATCAGCTCCAAATCAATTGTTGTTTCAATCTAGTTGTGGAGGGCAACTCACAGTGGCCTGTGTGGGGATCGAACCAGCAACCTTGTTGTTAAGAGCACCGCACTCTAACCAACTGAGCTAACCTGCCCACAATCCATTCTTTTAATGAGTGCAGGAGAAGGTCTGAGTGAGTCATTCACATAAGGCATATTTTTTTAAGAAAAACTGTCAGGCATTATTAGCATTTCCCAGCCATCCATCTCTGGAAGCATGAACACTGCATTAAAAAAACCAAACAAAAAAAACCTACTGGCATTACACTTTGTGGCATATTGTTGGAGGTGAAGAATTTATCTGGTGTGACTGGTTGAGGAAATATTATTCCATATTTTCAAGTGGATTCTTCTGTCTCATGTAATAAATGTATTGCATAGGTAAAATGAATTCTATAATGCTCTTAAATGTTACTCAGTAAGAGATGAATTTCAGAGTCTCATGTTTAATCAATAAGTTTTTTACTGGACAGCAGAGTAGGAGAGAATTCCTAACCAGCTTGCTTAAACCAGCATCAGAAAACAGCCCGGAAAAAGGTTACTGTCCAATGTACTGAAAGCCTCTACTGCTTATGAAATAAGTGAGCCTAGGTTTTTCTGGAAGGCAGCTCCTTCTAATATACAATCCAATATTTTAAAATACTTCACAGTATTTAAAGTAAACTTCTTGTGGCTTATAGGATAACATCTGTCAAGTACTGCTTTGATGCCTAGGAGAATCATGAAAATCTTGAAATAATTTGATTTTTTTTATTGTGGTAATAAGTAAAAAATTCTCTTTGCTGCAAAGATAAGTGGATTTGAGTTCTTTTTATTGAGTGTGAATTATGCCTAATTTAGTATTTTTCTATATTCATACATTAGGAAGCAGCACTCGGGATTTGTGGTTTTTCTTCTTCACAAAACACTGTATTTCTTTTAAACATGGTGTTTCATAGTATGTATCAACACACCTATACACATGAACTGTTTCAGTTCTTGTATAGTATGATTTTTTTGTCTGCTTTATTTTTTTCTGACAAGGAAGTATTAAAATCTCTAGCTACAATGGTTGACTTACCCACTTCTCTGTAGTTCTGTCAATGGTGCTTCATATATTTTGATACTGTATTTAGCTCTTTACGTTCACAACTATTACAGTGTATTGATCTAGTGGCTCTTTTCTATCAGTATATATGTCTTTATCCTCATGATAATTTTTACTTTAACTTCTATTTAGTCTGATATTCAGGTTGTTACTATGACTTTCTCTTGGTTCATATTGTTTCATTCCTTTACTTTCAGCTGACAAAGACTCCTTCCTTGACCATACTTTTGTCAGGCTTCTCTTAATCCTCGTCGTGAGCAGATCTTGACCTTGGCCTGCTAATCTTTGTAAATATGACTTCTCGAGTATAGTGTTTCTGTTACAAGGTCTGAGGTCAGTCTTAGAAGTGACATTTGGCCTCTCTGAACTTCAAGTTCCTCATCTGCAAAATGAGATAATACCAGTGTGCATTTCACAGTGAGTGTGAGAAGAAATGAGTGAAGTTGTGTGTGTGAACACGTGACATTCTCGATGTGTTTGTGGAGAAAAGTCACCGAGGTGCCCCTTCTATGGTTCTACAGTTTTTGACAAAATTCTTCCTTTTACAAAAGGATGGGACGAAGAAGGGAAAGCAGGTGACATTTTCTTGGAATTCACAAGGTCAGGGAAGACACTGCAATTTTTCCCAGTTTTAAAAATCACGGGAAGTTTTTCTTGCTGTGGACAGATTGATGACTTTCCGCAGCTTCTTTTTATGAGACAGGCCTTAGGGACTGGCGTGTGAGTCTCAGCTTGAAACCAAGCTGTGCTGTTTTTGAAGCACCTGGTGTGCAGGCTCGTGGGGGCGGGCAGGGTGGAGGCTCTTTGTGATGCAGAATTGGCCTGGGCAGGTCACACATGTCCTTTTCAGGCTGTGGCTGCTCTCATACCTTATATTGTTTTCCCTCCCATTTTCCCTCTGTGAAGCAGAAAAATAAACAGCAACAAATATGGTCACTCATTGGTGTTCTGGCCGTTAATAATAGTGGTTCCTTTTAGTCGGTGAGGCATCTGCTTCTTAGGCATCTGTGTTCGCTTGATATTGTGCCCTGTGCAGCTCTGGGAAGTGAACGAGTGGGGGAGTCAGGAGAGGTGAGCCAGAGAAGGCAGCAAGATGGAAAGGAGCCCCTGCAAGTGTTGTAGGAGGGGAACCCGGATAGAATGCATTTGCCATGCCTACCTGGTACCCCACCTTGTAGGAGTATCTCAACAAACAGTTGTTGAAAAATGTACCTGTTTCACATCATGTGTACGGGTTAGCCTTTGATTTCCAAGAAAGCAGGGTTAACTTTGCTTTGGCATGACATTTTCCCAATTGGGTATTTATAAAAACAAAAACAAAAGCTACCTCAGAGCCAGGGAACCTCCTTTGGAAGACCCAAACCGTCTGTGTTCCCTTCTCTTCCTTGGAGCAGAGCAGATGGTCGCTCCACTTGCCAGGCCTAAGCAAGAAGAGGCAGATCTAAGTGGACCCACACCAGGCATTTTTAAAATTTTAAGGCCTTTGAAGACATCCAAATATGGGAGAAAAAGCACCAGGATGTCTTGTCAACGCAAGAATAAAAGCAGCTTTCATCTTCTCAAAGTTGTGTCACCGCCGAGGTCTAGAGAGCACGCAGCTTTCGCATCTGTCCATTTATATTAACGCGAGGACTGCTTCTCCAGTGCAGTGCGTGTAAAATGACTACAAAAGAGGTCACCAGACTACATTTAAATAATACGAATGTGCTTATGTTCTCAGAGGCAGCTGTCCCAATAAAGATATAATTTGTTTTCTTCCACGTTCCAACATGGTTAGGTATATATCAAATCTAAATTATAACCGTGAGGACCCACAAAGTGTTCTCCTTTCGTAGTGTAAAGGTGGGAATTACAGACCCACGTGTGTGTCAGCTAACTCATCATCAGGGACTAGATGATTCAGAGAGCTCCTTTTTTATAGGAACCAGGCCAGGGCAGGAGAGAAGTGAATTCAGGCAGAGTCAGCTGGGATTAGAGTTTCCAGGCGGGAATTCCTGCCCGTTCTCAGGAATTTTTTTCGCTTTCCCGTTCCCAAATCCCAAGAGAAGTTGGTCGGGAAATCGGGGAAAATTGGCTCCTTGAACCCAGGTGGTTGGTAGTATCGGCCGTCACTGTGTGGAAACTATTCATCGTGGAGAACAGAAAACAGAAAGTTTATATCTCGTCATTCAGGAATGGGAAAGCGAAAAAATCTGAGAACGGGTGGGAATTCGCGCCTGGAAACCCTAGCTGGGATCAGTTAAGAGCAGTTTTGCCTGGTGTCTGGCAGTAGAGAGAAAAGACAATGTTCAGTTAAGCAGACAGGGTAGGCTAGAGAGACAGGGAGCCCTGGCTCAGTGACTTGGGGGAGAAACCCAGCAGTGCACGTGGCGTGGGAATGCTTGGTTTCCGCCTGCAGTTCTGCCTTGTAAAGGTGTGACCCTCACGTCTCGGGGCTTCATAGATTCATTTCCTGTTTTGATAAAGTTAGGATAGTACCTTTGGGTATTTGGGTTGCTTCCAGTTTGGGGTGATTGTGAGGAAAGCTACTGAGAACACTCCCAGATGTATTTGGCACATAGGCCTTGGATAAACACCAGAGCTAGAGAGGAAGGAAAATCAGCAACGTTATGAATTATCCTCTCTTTAATGTCAAGGAAAGTGCTTTGATCCCACACAAGTTCAAGCCTCTCCTCCTGCTTGCGTTCCCATATTTGATCACTTACCAGGAGGTCCGGTTTCTGCTCAGGAAATCGGGGACCTTACGTCTGCATCTGGTCTTTGCGGCCCATTTCACTGAGATCCAGGCAGAATTGCTCGGTCAGAATCGAGCTTTTGACCTTTGAAATACTCTTTCTCCAGCAGAATTGATAGGGACAGGAAGGTAGAGAGTGTAGGGATATTTAGGGAGGCATATGGCCTGGAAGCCTGTTCAAATATAATTAGAAGAAAGGCAAATGTCAGCTCCTGTTGATTACGTTTTGAACACACTTGCCTGGGGGATAAGGAAGGAAACTTCAGGGGTGTCGGTTGGAAGGCGTCGCTGGGCAGCTTTTGGAAACTCCAATATGTCAACATGAGGTTTTTGCGTGGTCAGTAGTGGCAGCTCACCACTCAGTGAAGACAGATGCATGAAAAGTTCCCATGGACTGGACTCGGGTTTATTTACTTCGTATATAAATAGACTGGAAGCCATTCTTCTCTTCGGGTGTATTGTGGATTCCATAGTATCACGGACAAAGATAAATCCAAGTGGCACAAGGTAGCCATTTCTGTTTGGCTTTTACTGCCTGTTGGCTATATTTTCAAGGAAATGGTCATGCTGGCCCCTCTGTCTTGAAGTGTCCCCTCTCCTTCCACTCTCTCTGTCCTTCTGGCTACCTCCTGTTCATCTTTCGCTGTCAATCTCAGGCTTCACCTCTCCTGGGAAGCAAGTCTTCAGATACAGTGACTCACCCTTGCTAGGCACCCATTTGTACCTGATGGGGTCCAGAACATCTGTGACGGCATCTGGCTTAACGCAAAGCAGTAAGAAGGTGTGATCCCAAGCGTTTACTGAAATGTGCGGTCGTGGTTATGGTTACTGCTTTGAATGTCAGTTCAGTAAAAGTCACAAAAGTCCCAGGAATTTCTTTGCAGTAGAATCAGGTTGAACACGCTCAGTTTGCTTGGGACATGAGCAGGGATATCCATCTGGGGATAGTGTGGGCAGCGCTTGCTCAGAAGCCAATAGTCACACAGTCGTTTTGAGTGAGTGGGAGTGAGCTGGGTCCAGGCATTTTAAAAGGACATTGGAGTTGTCTTCAGTTTGTCAACTGATGAGCTCATAAGGATATAAATGTTAGATGTAGGACCTGCTATCTTTCCTCTTGGCTTGATTATATTATAAAAAGAGCAAGTTTGAAGTCTGGGTGTCCAGAGGAGGGAAAATGGATCCTCTGATCAATTTTTTTTTTTTTTTTCAGTTTTGGATTTTTTTTTCTAATTTATTGGGGTGACAATTGTTAGTAAAATTACATAGATTTCAGGTGTGCAATTCTGTATTACATCATCTATAAATCCCATTGTGTGTTCACCACCCAGAGTCAGTTCTCCTTCCATCACCATATATTTGATCCCCCTTACCCTCATCTCTGATCAATTTAGTTTGAAAGTCTGATGTTCGGACCCCTTATTTAGCTAAATCACCCCAAACAGGAACTAGATTGCCATTCCGTCCTGGGGATAGCTTCCAGAGAGGCCTGAGAGAGTGAGAAGGGAGCATTTTAGTTGAGACCAAGGGCAAGATGTTAACCATCAAAGATGTGGAATTGAACTATAAGCATTTTTCTTTAAAACATTCTTCTGCTGAACGTTTAAAAAGGTGGTATGAAGAATCTCTTTGTGGAAAGCATCCTGTGTCAAAAGCAAAACATAGGCTCAGTAAGGAATCTTACTCGCCCGTGTAACTAAAAGTGGCCTGCGTGATCGGTGTGATACCTACCAGAGCAGTTGATGCATCCAGTTCCTGCAAACAAAGGGCCAATTTATTAGGGCGTGTTCACAAGTTGGCGTGTGCACAAGTCGGCTCGTTCAGCTTGATATCAACAGGCTAGCCAGGGTTTCTGAGCCCGGTGAATGCAGCTGCCGCTTTTCTGATATAGTGGAGAATTACTGGTGTCTGAGCAGGTGGGTTCAAATTCCCTAGCACAGACCACTCAGTTTTGCAAAAAGTTGTGTATCTACACTTCTATTTATATGCACAACAGCTTGCAAATTACCTCCTTTGTGCTTAGATCCCTGGGGGAATCGTTACCGTGTGGTTCCTGATGAAAAGAGAAGTATTGTTTTTCTCTTTGGGAAGAAAACAACGCTAGGTTAGTTTCCAGAGATCATTTTACTAATGACAGCCGCCTATATTCGCGGAACACAGAAAGACCTCGTATGTTTGGTTTCAAGGCTCCGATGACAGCAGCAGGCAGCTCTGGGGGTGGACCTCAGGGCCGCCTGAGCAGGAATCGTCCTTCATGCAGCGTGTTGCAGAAAGGCACCATCTGTTTCTAGGATGATTCCAGTAGCTGTTGAAACGCCTGTGAAAATAGCCCTGCCAGGTCTTCTCAAAATTCATCTTTTCCCCTCCTTGTATATGACAACCCTTTATGTAATAAGGCAGTTTCAGAACAGGAAGGCAGTGAAAACGCATCTTTAAAAAAAAAAAAATCTTCCTGTCACCTAATTCTGCCCTCTCCTACCTGCCTCCTCCCTTCCAGTCTGCCCACACTCCAGGACGTCGCTCTTGCAGAGTTCATTTTCCTATCCAAAGACAGACTAAAAGAGGCTGGGATGGATTATTTGGGTCTCCACTGCTCGGGGCTTCAGGTGGGCGGGAGTCCAGTCAACTCTTTGTTTTTCCTGTGTGATAATAGATTGATTCAGTGCTTGTGAATGTGCCGTCCTGCTGCCTGCTCCACTGGGGACAGAGACGAGAGAGATGGATCCTACCCTCAAGCCGCAAGAGTGAGCGATGTTGGCAATACTGCTTTTGGTGGCAGAAGCAGAGTTCTTTCAAATGTTGCCATCATTTGAAATCTTTCCTTGCCGAAATATGTAGGCGTCATTTCAACAGGAAAGCCAAACCGTGGCCAGGGGCCTGTCGAGCAATTCCATCACCCCGTTAGCCGAGGCCGTCAGGTGCCAGACTGAGATAACGGGGGATTCTCAGTGGTTTTATGGGGAAGCCCAAAGATCACTGCAGAATATAGACCTGGGGGGTTGAATCCGACTCTGCCTCTTCCCAAGTTTGTGAGCTTAGGTGATTATCTTGGCCTTTCTGGGCTCCCATCACCGAAGCCCACTTCTCCAGTCTTTCGGAAGATTGAATGCGATTGTGCAGGAGAAAGCTCCATACATAGTCAAGCTCATGAAAGGTTCCTTCCTTTCCCTATTTTTCCTTTTGCAGTTACTGTAGGATTTGGAGTGGAGCCTAGAAATGTTCAAAACTCCAGGCTCTCGCTCTAAATAAATTTGCATTCCTGGCAACATTTTAGCCCTTTTTAATTGCAGTGTTTATACTTGGCCGAAGCTGAATTAGGGGAAAGGATGGAGAGAAGGTAGGGACTCGTTATAGAGATGTAATACACAGGAGTCTGGGACAGAGCAGGACGACAGGGCCAGTCACACCCAGAGGCTGAGTAATTCCGGGATAATTAGGAGATGGAGACAGGAATTGAAATGTACCCGGGTGACTTGAAAGAAAATTATTTCAGGGACATCGGCGGGACTGATAAGAGCAAGGTAAGCTGCGACACCTGTGTTGAGAAGCTGGAGCTGGTGTATTGATTTAAGAATATGCAGATGGTGACCTGCTGAAGGTGGGAACACAAGCCACCCACATGAGGGTGGCAGGTTAACTCCCTCAGCATCCAAGCCCCCACTCTGAGGACCTGAAACCAACAGGTCCTTTTAAATTGAAGGAGCAGTTTCAATACATCCACACAAAGGAAGTCGAGTCACAAAGATTTATTATTAGGTTGGTGCAAAAGTAATTGCGGTTTAAAAGGTTAAAAATAATTGCAAAAACCGCAATTACTTTCGCACCAACCTAATACTTACAGCTCCCAGAAGCAAGGTGGGGATGGAGGTCCCCACAATGGGCTGGGGGAAAGGGCAGTCCTCTGTCCCAGGTGACGAGTGAGCAGGAGATAGAGAGCAGGGTCGAAGCACCTATTACCTATAAGGTGCTTGGGGCAGAGGTCACTAACTTTTTGTGGGCTTCAGTTAGGTGGTTATTTTAGAAGGTTCTCCCAGAACAGCCAAGTGGGAACTTGTGATGAGAATCCTAAGCTCAAGTCCTTATCTGCAGTCCAGACTCTAGATGTGAGGAGGGATATCAGATTGTTACATGCCTGTGCAGTAGCTGAGAAAAACAAGCGCTGTTTTTCAAAAGCTTCAAACACAGAGAAAAACAGAAGTTTTTCTCATCGTAAGACCTCTATTACAATTTCCCCAAAGTGAGGTACGTGGGGGAGGTTTCCAGGGGCCAGGAGAACGGCCAGATGATAGGGTTTGGGGTGGCGCTGGAACTGGGCAGTGGGGACCAGGGGCCCCTAACCAAGCAGTGTGTGCTGAGTCCACAGGCTTTAGCTGCAGAGGATGCTAACAGCCTGCAATCCTAGAGGAGAGGACATTTCATGGCTGGGTACTGTCGCAAAGAGCAGGTTTATTAGGGCATGTCCACTCGTGCGTGAAGGTGAAGATGAGAACAGAGGCAAATGAAGACAGGAAGTGCTCCTTCCAGCCTGCCCATAGCTTTCAGACTTGCCTTTGGGGTGAAAAGAATGGTCTCGGATCTTCCTTGACACCATCTATATTCGTCTGTTCATCTGCCCGTCTTCATTTTCCTCAATAACCCATAGATCTGAATTCACAAAGTTTTTCGAGCCTTTTAGAGAGAGATCCAAATTTTGAGCCAGCGTGCCCCACTGGAGCAATAAATCGTTTTAAGTTTAATGCCAGTTCTGTATTTTCACTTTCTGGGATATACTTCCAAAGTTTCTAATGAACCAGAAGATGCAGAATATCTTATGTGTGAAGAGAGGGCTCTCTCCTTACAGAAAGTCTGTTCTTCTTAGATGTAGTAAAATTTCTATTAACTCAACCGTAAGGGACATGAGAGCAGGAGCTTGTTATATTCTCCTCGGTGTTCCCAGCACCTGGCACAGGACCTACCAGGTAGTAGATGCTCCAGAGTATTTATGGAATTAGATGAATGACCGTAGTGATGACAATTTAGTAAGACGAGTCCCCTCGGGAGGGGCTCCCAGCAAGGAACAAAACGAAACTGGGCAGGTGCTGTGGGTGTTGTTTATTTAATGAGGGTCTTTCAAGACCAAATTATGACTCTGGTTGGAAGGTTTTGAGAAGCCACTAGGAGATTTAGGCCACGTTGGCTGACTGTTTTGGGATAATTCAGATAAGAGATGCACTAACCAGAGTGGGGTGCTAAAAATCCAGGGGGTCTCACCGAAGAAGGTTGTAGGTTTGCTTCTTGTGGGTTGAGATGAAGCCTCTGGTCTGCATCACCACAGAGGTTACTGCACACATGGAAATCCTTATCTGTTTGTTGTGCATTTCTATAATAGCTGTTTTTGTTGAGCTCTTTTTTGGTACGAAGCTTTTTGAACATATTAACTCATTTAATTCTTATCACGACCCCATGAATAGGAACCCATAGTCTTTTCATTTCACACATGAAGAAACTGGAGCTTAAAGGTCAAACAACTTGCTCCGATTGTCAGAGCTTGTCAGCGGCAGAGCTGGCCCCTGTACACACGCGTATATGCAGTAGGCAAGAATTTGTGTTACAACATCATGCTAAGGCAAGAAATGTCCTTAAACACGTTTTTCTTAATCAAATTGCAGTGGGGTTGGTAAGGCAGCCATTATCAGTCTTTTTTTGATGACCCCCTCCCTCACTCCACTGGACCACTTAAGTGAGTGGTCCCCCAAACAGTGGGGGTGCCTTCTTAGTCCGTGGCTGTAGCCACAGTGGTTCTTCTTGATCTGTGCATTACTCAGTGCTGGCTGTAGGAAGAAGCTTTTGATTCTCTATAGATGGTGCTGGGGGAGGGGACCCTTCTGTTGCCCATCCCAGGGCTGCAGGATAATAGCCTCCATAGGGGCTCCACAGCTGTCCGTCATTCAGAGTGCTGCCTGTGAGAGGTACAGGGTCCTATCTCCTTTCTTTTGGGGAACGCACATCCTCCTTCTATGAGGCCACCTCCCCCAGGGCTGGGACACCTCCCTACACGTCAAAGCACCAGCCTCTCTTCTCCTTCCCTTCGAGCTTAGCTCCCTCCTGGGGGGTCTCGTTGTCTGACGACTGGGCTCAGGGCTTCCTTGCCCTTGCCCTTGAGTCACAAAGAAATTAACTGAGTAAGAAGCGCATTGGTTGGAGGTTCTCGACTTGGAGTGAGCCCAGGAATTCCCTGGAGAGCTTGCACATGTGGCAGGTTTCTGTCCCCCTTCTGTTGCACAAGGTTTGGAATGGGGTCCAGGAATCTGTATTCATCTGGCACCAAGTGTTTGTCCTGCTGGGGGTTGAGGACCCCACTGTGAATGTCATTGACCTGCTTTAGAACAAAGAGGAGCCAAAAGGGAGAAAATGAGCATTTCAGAGGGAACTGGGCAAATATTACCATCCTGCCAGATAGATTCACACAATATAAATACATATTTATAATGTATATTGTGGAAACTATTGGTATATTTTTGATACAAATATATGATTTATCTAGCGTTTTCACCTAATGTAATTGTGTGATCATTTTCTTTTTCTTTTTTAAATAAGTCCTTCAAAAGCCATAGTTTTTATGTCACCATAACGTGTAACTGTGTAAGTATGCTAACATTTAGTTACCTGGTCCCCATTGTTTAATATAAGTGTTGTTTTCCAGGTTTGCTGTTCTGAATAATGCTTTGATTAACATACTTCTCCATAAATTATTATCTTGCTTTTGCATTTTAAAATTAACTTTCAAATGATGGCTGGCCTTACTTCCAAGGATTTGGTATGACTTTATAAAGTATTTCTTTTTTTCCCCCTCTAATAAAAAGATCACGTGGTTTGGTTCTCATTTAAAAATTAATTGTTTCCCACACCTGGGAAAGTAGCTTTCTGTTTTAACACAATAGAAATAGCTGGATGATTCAGCTAAGGGAGAAGTACTTCTTTTTTCCTTTCCCCCTTTAAAAAAAATTAATTAAAAAAAATTTAATTTGACATACCGTATTGTATTAGTTTCAGGCGTACCACACCGTGATTTGACATCGATATACCTTAAGAAGAGGGAAGTACTTCTGATGCCAAACTAACGAACAGACACTGTCATAAGTGGGATCAGGACCCTGATTATTGGAAGCCTCAGAGAACAGTCTCCCAATACCAGCCAGATAAGTCCCAGTATTCTCAGCCCATGGGTTGATGTAACCTACCCCAGAAACATCAAGCAGTGTATTTTAGGAAGCATCACAGGTGGTCAAGACATATTTTGTAGTTAGGAAGTTGACAATGGATAAATTAGGGCCCCCTCTCACCGCCAACAATCTCATTTGGGAACTTGGTGTTAATAGAAAATTAGTAGGGGCGTAAGAGAGTGAATGACTCTTTCTGAAGGATGGTGTCTTCATGGTGACAGCTGATCTGACTTTTTTTTTTTTTCCCTTAAACAAGGTAAACCAGTTGATCTATTTCCAGCAAGGGCAGGGGCATTCTGGTCCGTGGGCCATTTTTGACTCACTTTCAGCCAGGCACTGAGTAACTGTTGGCCTCCTTTATTGAACAACCATTTTCAAGCACCTGCTGTGGTTAAAGACTCTGTGTCTGGTGCTGAAGATTAAAAAAATAAGTCAAACCCAGTGCTTTATCTATCCTGGAATTGCTCACAATCTATCTCCTGGCAGAGAGACACATAAATACTTACAATAAATAATGTGACAATAGAGATGTGTACATACCATGGGACTTCTTGGAGTAATTCTAAATGCTTAAAAATAAAGAGCCATCAAATTGCCAAAAATGGTTAATCAGTTTGTAAATGTCGCTCTTAACTTGAAATATGTTTAACATTTTAAGACGCTGCCAAACTGTGTTCCGAAGAGGCTGAACCGTTTTTTCATTCCTACCCACAATGTACCAGAATGTTCTAGTCCATCACATGCTAGCCACCACTTACTACAGTCTATCGATTGTAGCTGTTCTGATCGGTGTGTACTGGTAGCTTATGTTGGTGTGAATAGGTTTTTTATAAGGTCTCTCACAGCGTTTAATATATTATAGCAATGTGTGTTATAAATCTCTGAAAGACAATGGTGGGGAGCGTATGCCATGTTTCCTAAAGCCATTTTCTCTTGGAATTCTTTCCCCCCCCCCCCCTTAAATGGGCATATTAAAGGCCTAATGTTCTGCAGAACACATTTTGGGAAGCATTACATCATTTAATTATAATATTATTTTTAGCTTTGTTCTCTGTGATATTTGATTATGAACGAGTGTTTACCACACAGCGATTTTGAATCAAATAGCATAGACTCAGAGGTTAATAGAATGTAAGGCTTAAAGGCGGCAGCTTAAGAGATTAGTGCTAGGACATTTTTGGGAGGCGGTGGTTTTCATGAGTAACTAAATGTTAGTTTGTTTTTCTCCGTACTTGGTTTCCCAGCCTAGCCCAGACGGGCCCCAGATCTCAAATAAAACTGCATTGGGCTCAAGCTGAGATACTGGCTACGTTTTAATGATCAACACTCAGATAATAATCATGATTATAACAACAATGAAAACAAAATCAAATTTATATTCATCGTATCTGTGCCAGGCACTGTGCTAAGTAAGCACTGTTTATGGATTATCTCACTAAATCTTCACAGTGACCCTGCAGTGTAGGTACTATTATTGTAACCATTTTGCAGATGAGGAAACCGAGGCATGGAGTGGTCAGTAGTTTGTACATACGTAGTAGGAAGTGGCAGAGTCAGCATTTGAACCTAGGGGGGCCTCTGACAGCAGGGTCTGTGCTTTTGCACACTCTGCCACCCCACCAAAAAGGAGACCCGGGGGAACAAAGATTTTTGTCTTAATCACACAGCAATTGTGGGGTGCCGGAAGGATTTCCTGTCCAGAATGGGCCTCCCTCGAGTCGCCTTATTCCACTCACTCTGGCTCTCTCCCTCTCACCTGGCAGGGAAAACACAACTTGTTCTCCTGTGGGAGTCCACTCGTGGCCACCTTTCCTTCCAGTCCCGTCGTCACCACCTTTGTCCACGCCTGACCTCATCTCTGGACTATTAACACACACACACACACACACACACACACACACACACACACACACGAGGAAACTTCTGTCTGGTTTTATTGTCCCTAGGTTTCCTCTTAGAAACCGGGCCTCAATCCCCACCAGGGAGATCTCTCCAGATCCGTGGTCTGCGTGCCACCCTGCTCTGCTTGCTTTAGCAACTACCTTCCTGGCTGCCTTTGCTCAGAGGAAAATGCCCAGTTCCTGAGCAGGGCATTCAGCTCGCCTGCTGTTGTCTCCCCTTCGCATCTCCCCTAATTCACACTCTTGGCTCGTCTGCTGTCAGCCAACTGGCCTCTTCATTGCTGTCTGCACCAGCATCGCCATTCCTGCGTCCATCCTGTGCTTTTCCTTGCTCTCCAGCCTGCTGTGCGCTCCTCTCTACTGTGTGATTCTCTGAGCCCTTCCCTGTTCTTGGAAGTCCCCCGACCTCTAGGAAGCTATGTCAGCAGATTCCAGCCCTTAGCGACCTCTCACTCCTCTGAAACCCCTGGGAGAACCTACTGTCTGTGACCTTGGGTCATCTGACCTCGTCATCCTCAGTCTTGTTTTCAGTAAAATGGGTGTAATCATAGTCCCTGCCTCACAGGGCTGTTGTTCAGGTTAAAAGATGTAAAGCATGCGCTCTACTTAGTGTAATACCTGGCACCAAGCCACGAGGCAAGTATCCAATGAATGAAAGGAGATATTATCAATAATTAAGATGGTCATTTTTATTCCTGCATGATGCTTGTGTTGTTTTACTCTCTCATGAGGCATAGACCTCTTGAGAATGACGATCAAGTCATGTCATATGTACTGCAGTGCCTTACGCGCCAGACATCCTGGCAAATGTTTGCTGAGGGTGAGTGAACAAACTAACTTGGGAGTCAGAAGCCCGATGTCCATCTTAGCTCTTCAGAAACTCAGCTTGTGACCTTAACTTGTCTCAAGGACAGGAGAGGTTGGGAGGGCGTTCCAGTCTCTTCCACTCTATGGCTTCCCTAATGTTCTTTTTGAACTTGGCTTCAAATCCAAGCTCTGAGATTGATTCTCTGTATTAATTTGGGCATTCTTTAATCTTCTTAGCCCTCAGTTTCTTCATCTGTGAAATGGAGAGAATAACCTGGCTTCATTATCGGCTATGAGAATAAATAAGGTATTCCTTGTAAGATGCTCATTTTAATAGTCAGTTAATAGCTGCTCTTCTGGTTGTTTCATCGTTGTTGTTTAGTTGATAAACTCTAGGTTTATTAATGTTTTTGAATGTGTTAGTTTCTTTCCTTGACAGTACTACAAATTGGATGGGTTGAACAGTAGAAATTTGTCTCCCAGTTCTGAAGGCTAGAAACCTATCATCAAGGTGTCAGCGGAGTTAGTTCCTTTTGAGGTCTGTGAGGCAGAAGCTGTTCTATGCCTGTCGCGTAGCTTCTGGTAGCCTCAGGTGTTCCGTGGCTTGTCGATGGGACTTTCTCTGTGTCTCTCCATCATCTTCCCTCTATATTAGTCTTTCTCTGCTTCCCAATTTCCCCTTTTTCTAAAGGCACCAGTCGTATTGAGTTAGAGCCCGCCCAGATGACCTCCTCTTAACTTGATTACCTCTATAAAGACCATATTTCTAAATAAGATCTCATTCTGGGGCCCTGGGAGTTAGGGCTTCAACATACCCCTGGGGAGGGGTCATAATCCAACTTGTAACATTGAAAAGGATTAATAAGAATATTCCCTGGAAAATGCTGAAAACATAACGTGGCATCTCTCAATGAAAGAGAAAAAAACAAGTCACACTAGACAGTGATTTGCCCTTCTTCTACACTTGACATGCACAACTGTTCCATTACCTGGAATAGTTAAAGTGAAGTAGTTTTGACGAAGATCAACTTCTTCCCACAAAGCCAGTCCCAGGACCTTTGCCCCAGTGGTATTTCCCACGTGTGCCTTCAGATTTGCAAATCTCTCATTTCAGGTTCATGACATTTCTGCAGAGCCCCCAGGATGGAAATAACACACCAGTTCTCTGGCAGCTGGCATTCCTTCTCCATTTTTTATAGCACTCTGCAAAACTCTCGTGCTGTTTACATGTGATTTATATTCCTCCTGTGGTCCCTCAATGGATGTAATAAAAACAGATTTAGAATATTAATCTGACATGGTTCAGGCCAGCATGGTCGAATACAAATTATTTACTGGGGGTGATGAAAAATCAAAAAGGATAAAGTGAGACCCAGTTCTTAGTAAATATTTCTTGCTCGCTCCACGGCACTGTTTCTCACGGCACGGTCCACTGGATTCCACATGATGTTTTTTGGAAAATGCAGGTTTCCAGGCCCCACCCCCACTCTGCAAGTTCAGAGTCTTTGGGGGCAGGGTCCTGGGATGTGCGTTTCTAATGAGTCCCCCCCTCGCCCCTGTGCCCTGTGTGGTTCTGGCCCACCCTGCATTGGAGAAGTACTGGTCCCGGGCATTCCGCAAGGGAAATGCATTGCGGTGAGTCACATGAGTTCCAGAGCTGGAGTCTTTCCAGGACTGATGGTGAGGAGAGCCAGGCAGGCAGGTATGGGGCAGAGGGCCCAGGGATACACTGTGTGTTGTTGGGGAGGGTACAGTCCAGCTGCCACCCTGAGGACAGGCGTGTCCAGTCCATTATGACGTGACGTATGCCGAGTTTGGGGAAAGGACAGTTCGGATTTGGGGTGTGACAGCGAGACCTATAAAGGTTGATGGTGTATATACATATCGGCAGGTGGATTTTGCTGGTGAGTCGTTTTCTGGCAGCCTCAGTGGAGAGCTCTGAACATCCATCTGGCAGCAGGGCAGAATTGGAGGAGGGTAAGAGGTATAGGAGGGCCTGGCCACCACCCCTGAGGGACTGCGCAGTGCGGAGCTGGGCCGCAGAGCCACTTGGGGAGCTGTGTGAAAACTTAGGTTTCTGAGCTTGAGCCAGCCCTTCTACGTGCTCTGGGAATCTGTATTTCCAAAGTTCCCCAGTTGGTTGAAAATGACAGTTCCTCAGGACAGCGTTTGGGAAACACAGGGGCCATGGGACAAAAACTGACTTGGGGATCACTGGACCTTGATGTCACCCCATCCTTTATCTGTGTGAAGATACAAATACTTTTTATCTTTCTCCTTTGATTGTTGTGAGAATTAGGGGTAAGGGATGTGACACACTCAGCACTCTAGGCATTACTAAATGGTGCCTCCAAAGCTTGTGAGAACTGGGCTTCCAGGAGGGTAGTTGGGGCAGAGTGCTAGTCTGTTGGGCACAGGAGTCAACACCGAGGGACCCGGTGATTAGAATTGAGACAGAGGGTATAGTCTTGGCTCTCACAGCACTGGGTCCTGATTTTCCTGATTTCCCAAACTGGAACTAGAAAGAAAAAAAAAAAGAGCAACAATACTGTCAAGGTTTCGATAGCATTTATCATGCAGGTCAGGTGCTGTTTTAAGCACTGTATGCATAACCTTATGACTTAAGAACTATTGTTATCCCCACTTTACAGATGAGAAAAATTGAGGCTCAGAAAGACATGTGCCTGGTCACACAGCCAGTACGGGGCAGAATCAAGTTTCAGACCCAAGCTCTCTGGCTCTGGGTTGTCAGTGACTGTTCCTGCCTATTTTAGCCAAATCCAAGGTCAGAGTGACCCTAGAACCACAAGGCTGAGTTTCCAAAGTAAACTGGGCCTTAGGAGACATGGTCCTGGATATTTTCTTTGTCACACGTCTCTAGATGTAAAATTGTCCGGTCCCTTCATAGAACAAAGTTAGAAAGGCATTCTCGTAACCGGAACTGAGCTGTAGTAAACCTACATTGTTGCCAAAGGCTTGATAAATTCTAACAGAAAATCTATAACACAAAATTGTCTTGGACTGAAAAGCCTTTGCCTCCTTCTATTTCATTCTCGTGTAAGATTTGACCCTGTTCATGGGCGAGTCAATACTTCAAAGGGCTTCTCTGACCCTGTGCTTTCTCCCCTTATCCTGTGTCTCACTGATTCGACCTTCATTCATTTGGTAGGAATCCGAAAGTCTCGTTAAGGTTTCCTCCGGCTTACACACAAAGCGCAGGCATTAGTAAATATGTTTGTTTAATACTGAGTGTGCTTGTTAGCATTTCGGCAGTTCGTAATACTCTCCTCTTTCCCTTCTCTGTACTCCAGGGCATAACCTTCAGTAACAGAACACATCAGGCCAGCCAGCAAGCTGCCACGTCCTGCCAGCACCTTTTCACGCAACCCAGCTGGATCCATTTCTAATCACCGTCCCCCAACACAACATCTCAGGGTCACCGAAGGAGACCAGATCAGAATTTGAAATTTTCCAAAGACTTTTAATAGACATCGAACGCAAAAGGAGACTTCGGTTGCCTTTGCACAGATCTGCTCTATTTGAGAGACAAAGGAGCGGGGAGAATACCGGTGCCACTTTCACCCAGGTAGTCACATGAGCACGTTCTACGGTTAAACCTCTACACATAGAATGGATGATGGTTATCGAAACAGCCCAAACCTCTACCACGGCGCGAGGGACCTAGCTCGAGAGGCGACCCGGCAGTCCCGGAATCAAGGCATGGACGACTACACATATCAGGACAGCTATGAGGGCTACGCCCCCAGTGATGGCTATTACCGTGGCACCGAGTCCAACCCAGAAGAGGACGCGCAGAGTGATGTCACAGAAGGCCACGACGAGGAGGATGAGATCTATGAGGGCGAGTACCAGGGCATCCCTCACCCAGATGACGTCAAAGCCAAGCAGACCAAGGTGGCGCCCTCCAGGGCCGACGGCCTTCGGGGCCGGGCCGACCTGCTGGCCGAGAGAATGGAAGATGAGGAGCAGCTGGCCCACCAATATGAGACCATCATTGACGAGTGTGGCCACGGGCGCTTCCAGTGGACCCTCTTTTTCGTCTTGGGTTTGGCCCTGATGGCCGACGGGGTGGAGGTGTTCGTGGTTAGTTTTGTCCTGCCCAGCGCAGAGAAGGACATGTGTCTGTCCAGTTCTAAGAAAGGAATGCTTGGTAAGTGCACGTTTGCAAAGATGGTTCTCTTCTTGGCATTAAAATATGAAGGGGAAAGAGCAGCAAAATGTGTACAGCACCTGTCACTGTTTGGCACCTTACATCTATCCCAATGTCCTTGCCACGCTGTCATTTTACACACATATTGCCGTTCAGGTGTTGTTTTTAACCTCAGATAAATTGATTGGCTCAAGTTTACACAGCCAGCAAGTATTAGAGCTTAGATTCTTACTCAGGTCTGACTCTCACGCTCTTATGTCTTTTTCCAAGTCTTGTTGCCTGCTTGAGAGTCTGATTTCTCTCTTCTTCTTATGAACCCATCCTCTTCCTGTCCAAATGACGGATATGTTTTGTGAGTGGCAGGCCGAGGGCTCTGCCACTCCAGTGCTTTGCTCTGCGTCCTTCCAGAATTCCATCTGCTCCTGGCTTCTCTTCTATCTAAGTGTTCGTGGCTGAATGCTGGGAAATGATTGCTGGGCTGAGCACAGAGCCCCTGCAGGCTCTGGGGAACCACGGTGTGAAGCACAGATGGATTCTGCAGGATGGAGGACCAGCTTTACAAATCAGTGATGAGACTAGTGCCAAACAGCAGATATCAGGGCCTGAAACAGAGGAGTGCGGAGTTAGAGAAAGGAGGGGCACCAGTGGGGTGGCATAGAAGGTACTCATTGTATATAGACAAGGGTGTGTTGGGTCGTTAAATGTCCCGCAAAACATACCCATTCTCTAAATTTCGAGTCCCTGCCATTGATTGTTTAGCAGACATGCCATTAGTGAGAGCTTGTTTTGAGTCAGGTTCTGACTTAAGACTGAAACATGCTCGTGGCTCTCCAAAACTCAGAATCTACTTAGCAACTTAGCTTATTCCTCCAACAAATGTTTATGTCTTGTGTACTGTGTGGTTGTCTCCTGCTGAGCCTCTGGGGAGAAACTACTGAACTAGATACACAGAGTCCTTACCCCTGAAAGAACTTACCTGTAGCAGGATAAACGGGCATTAACACACACACACAGAAACTTATTTAATTACTGTGGAGATACATGCTATGAAATACCTTGTGAGACTCTGGTCCCTAGTACTGGTTTTACAGCAGGGGTTGGCAAACATTTTCTGTAAAAACCCAGATAGTAAATATTTTAGGCTTTGCAGGCCCAGATGGTCTCTGTCACCACTAATTGAGTCTGCCTCGGTAGCACGAAGGCAACCATAGACAAAATGTAAACAAGTGTACAGGACTGTGTTCTAATAAAACTTTATTTACAGAGAAAGGCCATGGGCCGGATTTAGCCTACGGGCTGTAGTTTGCCGACCCCTGATAAGCGCCACTGTAAATAAGATTGGGCTATAAAACCTCTGCATAATGAATTGTCCCTGAGGGCTTTTAAAAATTGTTTTATCCACCCCTGCTAAACTATAAGGGCGATTTACAATGATTAGAACTGTGTCCGATATGACCATTAGGAAACCAAAAGAGACCGAGTATATACAACCACAAGAAATGGCTTGAGAAGCAGGGCTGTCACTCGGAGTTTTTAAACACCAACAGAATTTTAGTACAGTTATTATCATTATTTAAAAAATTCTGCTAGGTGCCTTCAAGTTTGAGTAGATATTTTTAAAAGGGCAAAAACAAAACAAAACAAGACAAACCCCAGACCAAAATCCAACCAGACCATCCCCAATTGATCTAAACATTTCCAAGACGGTAATTTGTTTTGTGGTATTCTCAGCTGAAACCCCGGGTCCCTGTTCATCCCGATTGGCAATGTCAGTAACGATTTCACGCCTTCTTGGTCTCTCCGCCACCCTGGAGCCGGTGGCAGCCTCATTAACAGAACTACAGCCGTCACCGCTCCTGCTGGCTCGCCGGACAAAAGCTGGAAGTCAGGGGAAATTAGTCCGGGTCTGGAGAGCCCACATCTGTGCAAAATTTTGCTTTCAGCCTTTGCCAAGAAGATGCTAGGCTCAGCCCACGAGTGGCAGGCCAGCCACCTGAGCAGGGCTGGACTTCCAGGCACTTGTGGGGTCCCCTTTGTAGTCAAGGAAATGGGTGTTTAAATGCATCTGGGGAAGTGGATGGTTGAAGGGTCTTGTGAGGCCAGCATTTCCATATACAAGTTACAAGTCCCATGTAACTTTCTTAGTCACCATGGTGGTTACAGAACTTTTTTATCTCCTGGTGTATTTAGTAAATTAACACCAAAGTTTTCCCATAATCGTAAAAACATTTCTTAAGCCGGAACTGGGTGCTAGTCTTACGTTCATGTTGACCAAAAGAAAGAGAACCCACATTCAGGTCAGAGTTCCATTTTTGCCTTGAGAATTTTGATTTCCTGGAAGGGGCTAGCTGCTTGGGTGTATTTTATTGGCTGTTAGTTTCTCTTGCCATCTGCAGTGGGAAGGCTGAGGGAGTCCAATGCTTCAGATAATGATTTAGAACGTAAAGGGATCCCTGGGGCCTGGTGTCTGTGTGAGCTCTAGGGAGGAAGGGGGCAGTGTCAGATGGGTGGATTCATTAGAGTACGTTTGTGAGTTGCATTTCCATAGCACTCAGAGATGGATATATTACTCTGCTGTCACAAAAGATTATCCTTTAATTGCTTTATATGCAAATTCGAGGTGAGCATCCGGGCAGAACATGTGATTTATAAGCCACTTTTCTTTAGCCCTGAATTCAGAGTGTCAGTTCCTGAGAGGAGGGGCCACTCTGTGCCCCAGAGCCTGGCACAAAATATGTGCTCTGTAAACACGTCACGCCCTGCTATTTCCTTTACATTCTATTTGTTGAAATAATGAAGGCCTTTTAAATTTCATGGACAGAGGAATAAAATAGACTCCATGTCTTGATGGGAGAGTGACAAAGTTCTGGAGAGCAGGTGGAACCAGAAACATAGCTGAACCGTTTTGTGCAGGACAACCAGCCAGCGACTGACCGTCTTTTAAACCAGTCCTCTGTGTGGCCTCTGTCGACAACACGCATGATTGACATTTCAGACCAGATACTTCTTCGCTCCGGGGTGCTGTCCCGTGCACGACAGGATATTTAGCCGCATCTCTGGCCTCCGCCCACCAGATGTCTGTAGCACCCAGTTTCCTGTTATGACAAGCAAAAACGTTTCCAGATATTGGCACATGTCCTCTGGGGGACAAAAAAATCACTTCCAGTTGAGAACCACTCCTCTAGATGAGTGATTTCAACACTGTCTGTCCATTAGAGCACGTGGGGAGCTGTTTAAGACAAACAAACAAACAAACAAACAAAACGGGCTTTGTTCTAGAATAATTAAATCAGCATCCCTAGGGTGAGCTATGGGCATAGGCATGTTTTTAACCGCTCCCTGGTCTAGGAAGTTAACACAGAGACTCAGGGTCAATCAGAACTGCTGAGGTGTCAGGGGATTTGCTTCTTGTGCTTTGTAAGACTCCTCCCCAGATGGTTTCTTTCTTGTGTTCATGGTGGTGGTTGGGATATTTGCACACACTGTGAACAGCATTGAAAAAAAATGGGACCCTCCCCCAAAATCCTGTTTTACATCTTCACGGTGCCTTACAGATTTTCAGTGGTCTTCACAGATCCTCTTATTTGACCATGTGAGATGGTCAGAGTTATAACCCCCAGTTTACATGACTGGGAGTGTTGCTCAGAGACCTTAAGTAATGCGTGCTGGATTGCAGTCCATAATGTATAATAGTTTTCTTGTCCCCTATTGCCATTCATGTTCACCGTGGGCTATTTTATAGTAATGAGGTTGGAAGCTTTATTTTCTTGTGTATAGATTCCTACATAGAAGCAAAAGGAACTGAGCTAAAGAGTCAGCTATTTACCGGGTGCAACCTCTGTTACCTCTCTTCCACTTTTAAAACAAATTACAATAATTATACTACCACCACCAAGAGTTATAATTTAATAAGCTCTTCCCTTGCTTCCATTTCATAGCAGGTGTTTTACATGACATTTCTTATCTTTGTAACAACCTATAAGGGAAGCATTATTTTCACCATCTTACAGATAAGAAAACTTGAAGAGGTTCAGGTAACTTATCGAAAACTAGTTAGTGACAGATCTAGGATTTGAAACCAGTTATGTCTGACTTCAAAGTCTATTGCTTCTCCTTTACCTCGCTGTCCTGTCCATGAAAGACATTTCCAGGTACCCACTACGTGTATAACCTTTAGACAACCTTTTATGCAAAATGCACCCCTCGAATCAGATGCAGTTGTAAAGTAGACGCTGGGCCTCCATCAGCCTGCTGGAGGGGGTTACAGACATCTTTGTAGATGAGAGGGTAACAGCCGGCCCTCCCATCAGCCGGCCCCAATGTCACGAGAGCTCTGAGCGTACCTGCGTCATAGACTGTCAGCCCAGGACAGGCTGCCCAGAGAGCTGAGTAGCCACGCTGCCACCCTCCTGTGTCAGGCCAGGAAAAGGGTCCCAAGGAATAATCCATCCCCCTGTACAGACCAGAGCAGCAGAGGCACAAAATGAGTCCCCACACCCCCTCTGCCAGGAAGCGCATCAGAGAGCACTCAGGTACAACGTGGAACTCATGAGTGCACAGCTAAGAGGGCCCTTTGTAGGCCAGTGGATGTAAAAACCCCTCTTTATTTATAAGTCTCATGCAGCACAAGCCCCGATGAGCTGCTTTTCACTTTGCAAAGGATTGATATCATTTCCAGAGAAGGAAGCTTCCAAGTCTCAGATGTGAACAGGGCTTGGATGTGGGAAAGGGGTGATAGATACATGGTCCTGGGACTGTAATCGGCTTTGAAATGCCCCATAGGGTCCCCTGAACAGGCTGAATGTGAACCCCTTCCTGTCCATGGAAGCTGGCCAGGGCTGCTCAAATGTGCAGCGTGAGTGTTTTCTGTTTCCCATCATTATATAAGTCAGTGCAGGTCTGATTATATATTTCCTCACCCTGCTGCCTGTGGTGTTGAGAGGATATATTCTGTGTGAAAATCCTCTGGAGAGTTGGTGAGAGGTTGGTGATACCTATTAGCTCTGGAAGAAAATCTGGCATTGCGTCTCAAGAATCACAAGCTCATCAAGTCCCTTTGACCTCGCGATTCCATGTCTTAGAATTCATTCTGAGCAAACACCCAGCCATGCAGACAAAGACACATAAAGATGTTCTTTGCGGAGTTGTTTATCAGGTGGAAAAAGATAAGTTGTGAAACTTCTGAATACAGACTGGTCTCAACCATGTACATACAGTATGTGATTGTATGTGTCTGAGGACAGAGAATGAGACACTCTAACAGCAGCTGTGTGTTTCTTGGACAGAGATTAATGAAGAGCTTACTATGTGCCAGTGTCTGGATTACGTGCCAGAGCCACAATGGAAATAGAATCGACAGTCTGTCCTTCCAGGAGTTTACAGTCAAAGGCCTTGGACAGATGTTGAACAAATAGCTATATAATAGCAAATAGACACATGTGACATGAAGGAAGGAAGAGCATGTTGTAGAAAGAGTAGCAGGGATGACAAAACAGGGGTCAGCCAATGGTGGCCCACAGGTCCGTGGCTTGTTTTTATTTTTTAAAGGATTGTTTAAAAAAAAAAAAAATGAAGGAAGAAGGAGAAGGTGTCACAGAGGCCATAGGACATTTGCAAAATAAATTATTTACAAGTGAAATTTTTATTCTCTGGTGCTTTACCAAAAATGTTAGTTGATCCCTAGTTTGCAACATCACAGATGCCTGTCTAAGGGGATGACATTTAATCTGGGAATTTAAGAAATCTAAATAAGAGTTAGCAAAAAAATTTAAAAAATGGAAAGTGCCCCCCCCCCCAAAAAAAAATCTTGTTGGAGAAAACTTGAAACATATTTTGGTCAAAAAGAGCTTTTTATAGGCATCTGACGTCTTCAGGTAAGGCAACAGGGAGATATATTTAAAGGGCAGGCTGCTATAAATAAGTTTCTTCTACTAGTCTCTGTCCTTTTCCCACAAAATCCTTTAATATATGGTTGGTTTGATTTTAAAATACCACCACACGATTTTTCAGTTTTCTAATCCTGTGTCTTTCTCAGGTCACAGCCAATTCTCAGCTGCACCGCTCATAACAACAGTAGCAGCTTTTCTTAATTGTGCATTTCCTTTTGTGCCAGGCATCCCGCTTGAGACTTTCAATCCACTGTCCTATATAATCCTAACAACTCTGCAAGATGGGCACGATTATCTGAGTTTTACAGAGAAGGAGCCATGATCAGAAGGAGCTGCATGGATGGCCGTGGTCCAGTGCCGGGAATCGGTGGAACCAGGACGGTGGCCCAGGCCGTCTCACGCTCCAGACTGGGCATCTTCTTTCTTGACACCTATCAGTGCAAGCTCCTCCCCCTTCCTAGGATGCATGTTCTGGATTCAAAGTCCTTCCCACCCCACCGTGCCTCCCACCTTCACCCCCATCCTCCCTACTCTGCAAGTAGCAACCAAGGTTCTTAATTTCCTTAAAAAGCTCAGTGTACTAGGGGGACATCGCCCTAATATGCCCCCGAGCTCATTGGGTGGAAGTGAAGGGTGATAGACTCTCTAGCTTTCTAACTAGTCCCTTATCTGCTCCCTGCTGAAGTAATTTTTTGGTAACTCCATTGCACTCTAATTTTCCAAATTTATCGTCTTAATTTCTTCTGCTAAAGACAGATTTTAAAAGAGTTTAATAGCACAGCCATTCTGGAATTGTTGGTAATTTCATATTTTTCTTCCCTGTGGATAGGCCCATTTTTCCTCCATTGTTTATTTTCATAGCCTCCAGAGACCGTCAGGGGAGGAAAAACTTCTTCCCTCAGTCCTTGGTTCTATGGTTGGGGGTCCTGGGAACTGAACTGAGAAAAGACAGATTAACAAGAGAAAAACAAACAGCTTATTAACCCACACCGTGTGCATATACACGAGCAACTCAGAGGGCTGGTTAGAATTTGGGCTAGGATAGCGTCTTCACACACAAAAAAATAAATTTGTAGAGAAGTGACAAGAAAAACGAAAAAGGTTTTAGGCTTTCCTAAGTGGCAGACTGTGAGAAGGTAAATATATGGGGCAAACTAATGGAAGATAAGACTGCTTTAGTAAGTTTTGTGTGTGTGTGTGTGTGTGTGTGTGTGTGTGTGCTTTCTTAGTTGTATTTATCACAAAATGTATTTCTGTCAGTAAATGTGGACTATTTTGACAAAAAAAAAAAAAGAACAGTTTGTATTGTTAGCAAAACCTTCTCCTGAATCCTTCTCCACTTTCAATGGCAAGGTAGGTAATCAACACATCTTTTGAGACTGACACAGTGATGTTGAAAGGTGCAATAGGAATAGAAACGAATGGTACTTGGTGCTTATTATGGGCCGGGCACGTTTGATACGCAAAGTCATTTAACTTCCCCGGCGATCTCCAGTGATAGGTTATCAGTTTTCTCATTTTGCAGATGAGGAAAAGGAGGCTCAGCGAAGTTCCCAGGAAGCGCCAGGCTCCCACACAACCCCAGGCGCGCTCTTTGCCCCAGGCCCAGCCGCCTCTTTCCCACATCCCTGTGTTTAGATGCACTGTCATTTCTGAAGGAAGCCGTACCAATTCAGAAGTTCAGTGTCTCTCCAAGGACCACCCTAAATCCGCGGCTATGTTCGTAAAGCAAGTAATACATCAAAATCAGTAAGGTTTCTTATGTAGACTCCTCTTGGTGCTGTGTCTGGGCTGATAAGGGTTTCTGGTGATCGAGGTTAAGCGTGCTGTTAGGCAAATGTGGGGCCTAACAGAGAGGGGTTTTTTTTTGGTTGTTTTTTTTTTTGTTTGTTTTAGTGTCTGCTGTTTCTCAACTGTCTTGAGCTCACAGGAATCCTTCTGCCAAAGTGGCGTATTTTGAGCTGGCATCATCTGGTCCTCTGCAACAGCATTCTGAGAAGCATTCCGTGTTCTCTCTCGTTCCTCCTTTGCCTTGGGCAGTCTTTTGGTAGCACAAAAACACCAGGCGTGGGGCCAGGAGACAAGAAGGACAGTGTGTGCTGATCCTGGGCCAACCGCAAGGTTCCGGAAAGTCTCTGCCTTTCTCTGGGGCGCAGCCTCCTCTTGGAGTCGATATCTAACCTCTAAGATGCATCAATTTCCCTGTGTGTCTGGATGCGTAAGTGTGTGCTCAGGAGACAGAAATCGTACCGCATTCGAACAGAGAGACTGGATATAACCATTATTAACCGGACAAGTGGAATGTTCTAAAAAAAGTATGCTGAGGCCAAGAATGCAGGATGCTGTTGCTGCCCCTAAGGAATGGGGGGATAAAGGGAAGAGATCGGAATGGTTATAACTTAGAAGCTCAGAGAAGGGGCCTCATGGGGCACAGCTCAAATCTCTGGCAAGGGGACCCTGGCTGCCTGGTGCTGGTGTGGACCAGGAGGGGAGGGCAGGGTGTGGCTGGTTCTGTGAACTGGATTCAGCCGCTACCGAGGAGCGGCTGCAGAGTGAAAAAGGATTGCACCGGTGAGATGTAGAAAAACAGAAAGCACCAGTCTTCCTTCCTTCTCTAACCTTTAAGCCTCTCTCTAGTGCCCCCTACTGGCAAGGCCCAGCAGGGAGGGACTGGCAAAGCACATGTGGGGGGTTTGTGGACAGAGAGGGGCGAAAAGGGTGGCTGCAGAGCCGAGAGGCAATAGTTTAATAACTAACACGATGTTCATTGTTGAAATTCCAAACTGGTGGCCTGGAAGCGTCACTCAGGCTTGCTTGGTGCGGATGGATCCTGGTAGCAGAAGATGGTTTTAAAATACCCTGATCAGTGCGTAGCGCAGTCCTGCAATGGCTCAACTGAGCAAGATTAATTCTGCAGGGAACCAGATGTTGAAAACCTTTGGCGAGTCAGAGCTGGCTCAGGCAGATCTGCTTCCAATCGAGCAGGGCACACGGACCCACACATTGTTACACTACAACGTGACACATGCTGTGAGTTGGATTTGCAAATCGTGACTCATTTTCTCAGACACAAATGTCAGTGGCCTAATCTAATGGGAAATGGTTCAGTACATTCCCTGAGCTGAGGGCTGGGAAATAGGGAGAATGGGAAATCCTCGCTCTCTCGCTTCTCTGGGAGTCTTCCAAGTGTGCAGAAAAACCGCCCCCGGAAAGAACCCAGGAACACAAGGTTCAGCAGTTTCCCCGAGATAGTCCCATGTTTGGCTCCATTCAGGTCTTCTCCCCAATGTCCCACCTCCGTGAAAACTTCCTGAACTGCCTTATTTAAAATTGCCACCTCCCACCCTGGTTCTCCCCCCGCCACACACACACATTATTTTTCTCTATAACCCTTATCAGTAGTCCACTTACTATATATTTTACTCATTTATTTACTATCTCTTTTCCCCAACTAGAATGTAAGCTCCATGAAGGCAGGGATTTTTATGTGTTTGTACTGTGTTTTGCTTACCTAATAACCGGCATTTAATAAATACTGGAAGGCTTATACGCATGTTTCATGAAGTGACGTCACATACTGAAAAGAAAAAGGAAATAATGTATTTCATGACTTTGAAAATAATAAGAGAAGGAAATCTGGCACCCCCATGTTAATTGCAGCATTATTTACAATAGCCAAGATAAAGAAACAACCTAAGTGTCCATAGACAAATAAATGGGTTAAAAAATGTGCCATATGCACACACACACACACACACACACACACACACACACGCACACACAGAGGACTATTATTCAGCCATAAAAAAGAATAAAATATTGCCATTTGCAACAACATGGATAGACCCAGAGAGCATTATGCTAAGTGAAATAAGCAAGACAAAGAAAGACAAATACGGTATGATCTCACTTATATGTGGAACTTTAAAACAAAACAAAACACCACAGAACAGATTGGTGGTTCTGGCCACAGGTGAGGGTGGGTGGGTGGGAGAAGAGAGTCAAAAGGTACACAGTTCCAGTTTTAAAATAAATCAGTCATAGGGCAGTAATGTACAACATGGCGACTGTAGTGAATAATACTATGTTGCATATTTGAAAGTTGCTGAGAGAATAAATCTTAGACATTCTCATCACAAGAAAAAAAATTCTGTAACTCTGCATGGTGACGGATGTTAACTAGACTTATTGTGGTGATCGTTTCACAATATATACAAATATTGAGTCATGATGTTGTATACCTGAAACTAACACAGTGTTGTATGTTAATTAACCCTCAATACAATAAATAAAAAATAAAAGGAGGAACTTTATCACTGGGGAGATAAAGCAGAGCGTAGTTGGCTTTCTGCTTTTGGGGACGTACCTTCAAGCTGATGAACCAGCTAATTGCAGCTCTTTGCTTTACATGGGTCCTTCCTGGCATACATCTGCATAAAGAAAGTATCCACAGGTCCAGGAGAATCTTCCGTGCTGCGAAAGACAGTTTGTGTTCATCGTTTGATGTACCACCAAGGCTGGGCAAAAGGATACGTGCAGAATTTGTATTCAACATTTCCTTTGCGTGAAAGTCCGTCTGCAAAGTTTCCTCCGTGGGTTTAGTCAAGACCGTACCAACACAGTCGTTGATAATGAATGTGCACTCAGTATTTAATAGGAAAGAATCATCTGTGTGCTTGGGGAGATTTGCCATCTCTGTGAGGATGCTGGCTTTCGCTGGAATACCACAGACATCTCTACAGCCATATATGCACGTGATAGCTTACATTAACTGATTTTATTAGAAGGCAAGCAGTAATTACAGGTGCTTCAGAAGGGACAGCTCATTGCTACTCTCGTCCACATTGCCCTAAGAAATGTGAACAGGGGTTGTAGCTTGGAAAAGGTCCTTTTTGGGTGTTCAGTAAAATCTGGGGGTTTTAAAAATAACTGGTCTTATTGGCAATTGCTGTTTTTCACTTGTACCAATTTTCTTCCTTCCCGATGTTCCCCATTCCCGCTTTGCCACACTTTCCCCTGGAAATCCTCTCTTTAAACATTACCCTGCAGATAAGGACGTTTGTACACAAACGTTTTGTTTTTTGCTGAAAAATAAAATGACAGCATTTTCTTCATGCTCAGATTATGTCCCTAAAAGCGGAGCCTGTAAGGAAGGTACATGGAACCCACTTGTGATTGATCTGATTTTGTATGTGCACAGATGTGTAAGCCTGCTGAGCCTATTTTCAGTTTTCTGAATAGCATTCCTCAGAAGTTGAATTTGTACAGCACTTCTAATTTGACACGAACTTCTGTTGCATTCCACCTTTTGTCAGTGACATGGAGTTTCTATGGATGCATAAAAACGGGTGTCGGATTTTCTGAAACATCACCTGGTCTCTAATATCCTGTCTTCTCTCTCTCTCCCATCTCGCCCCTCACAGGTATGATCGTCTACCTGGGAATGATGGCGGGGGCCTTCGTCCTGGGGGGCCTGGCTGATAAGCTGGGGAGGAAGAGAGCCCTCAGCATGTCTCTGGCCCTCAACGCCTCCTTTGCCTCCCTCTCCTCCTTCGTGCAGGGTTATGGGGGCTTCCTCTTCTGCCGACTCATCTCAGGCATTGGGTATGTAATCTCAGAGCTTCCGCGGAAACATCCGATTGCGTCCAATGGTCCTTCCATCCTGGTCCTCCAGCTCTGAGTGGCACCTGCACAAAACCTGGGGCTGCGTTTTTTTGTTTGACTTCCAAGGTACTATATTGAAGTTGACCCTTAAAAAGGGGTCAGGTCGTAAAGTCAGTGCATAAGGTCAAAATAACCCAGCGCTGCCTTGGGCGGTCTTTCAAATTCACTGGGTTATTTCACCACAGAGTCTGAGGATGGTGGGGAGAAAGGCAACCTGGTTTCTGCTCTGACCACTTTCACTGTATTACTTGATTCTTTTCCTTCTGGCATTTTTCTCTCTGCAGTATTGGGGGCGCTCTGCCCATCGTTTTTGCCTATTTTTCTGAATTCTTATCTCGGGAGAAGCGAGGAGAGCACCTCAGTTGGTTGGGCATCTTCTGGATGACAGGGGGCATTTATGCGTCTGCCATGGCCTGGACCATCATTCCACATTATGGTGAGCACTGGGGCTCAAAATAGAGCCCACGGGCCCTTGTTCCTATGGCACCTGCATCCAAACGACATTTCCCGTGCTCAGCCTTATTCCCCATGCACACACGCAGTTCCTCTGTATGACCTGGGTCTTTCTAAAGAACTTCCAACCCTGGGGACACATTGCTAATTTCAATACATGTCTTTCTGGAAATAATAGTCTGTCCTCACTTCCTCCACCCTCCCCTTCCCTTCTTCTCTCCTTCCCTTTCTTTTTCCTTTTATTTGAAAGGATTTCACCCATTGTCTCCACACTCGACCAATGAGCAGAGGTCTTTGGCTTCCCTCTGATTGGGTCAGCTTAGGTCATGTATCCACCTCAGCCAATCAACACACCGCAGAGGATGCCAGGTCCTCAATGGGTTCCATATACTTCCTTCCTCATTCCTGGCACTGGGGGTGGGGTCAGTCCCACCCAAACCACATGCATGCAGCACAATGGAGAAGGAAGGAGGGTCGGATGTTGTGAACGGAGTAACCCACCATAGTCACTACAAACTGCATCGTTTTTTCCCTTCACTTCACACACAAACACACACCAATGTCTGGGTACCTGGTTTCTAAGAAAGCAACAAAATCATGCATGTTGGACGCACGTTGTCCAAGATGGAATGGGATCCCCTGGCAGAGGGGCTGCACGGCTGCTGGCTGACCACTGCTGGATGATAGCAGGGCTTGTGGTTAAATATTAGGTTGGTGCAAAAGTACTTGTGGTTTTTGTAGTTATTTTTAACCTTTTAAACCGCAATTACTTTTGCACCAACCTAATACTTTACCCCAAATAGACAAGATTTTTTTTTTTTTTTTTTTGGTCTGCCTGTATGAAATCTGTGACTTTTACATTCCGTTTAAAACATACAAGCTTCTTGCATGGTCTGACTCAAATGAAAGAGGCGTAACCTAGAAATATGGTGGAATTGAATCACAGTCTCACAGGAGTGATGATTTATTTTAAGCCTCATTTTACCAGGACCAGCTGTTTTGTCCATAGTGAACTAGGCATCTGACGATATTTCTCAATATGTCTAAGACATTAGTCCTCTCATTACCCCCAACCACCCCGCCCAAGGGTAACTTCGGAAAGGAGAGTGATGTTTCTGTACAGCTTGTGCAACCCCTTTTATTGCTGTTGCAGGAACGACGTGATGGGAGGTCTTGGCACCAGGAATTTGGGTGACTGAGTCATTGAGAAAGAAAACGACAAAACCCAGAATGTTTTCCTGGGAACTCAGAAAAAATGGATATATTATGGAAGATTAATTCCCATTGTAGTCAGCACCACCATCTGTTTGTGAAATCCTGATGCAGAAAAGTAGGGCAAGCTCAAAGATCAGTGAGCAGAACAATCCCTGTCTCCAAATTAATAGCTGTTCCATGTATTCAGGAGCAGTTCACTGTTAAATTTTATTTAATTTAAGGCCCCAAAGATGTGACTCATAAATGCGTTAAGTGCAGTTTACTAAAATCACCATAAAAACCATAGACATGAGGGGATAATGGATTTTGGATAACTTACCCTTTGTCACAAAGGGAAAAAAAGTTGTTCTCAGTCAAAATACTTTATAAATATATCTGCTTCTGCCTTTCTTCCCTTGTTATCCACCTGAGTTTGCCTACTGTATAGTTTTGATCAATTTGACTTCCAATTACGCCAGAATCGTTTTCGAACATGAGTTGAGCATGTGTAAATAATTTGATGGTTTTTATCTTCCTAGTGTCACTCTCAGGAGAAGGGAAAGGCTTTTTAATTAAAATTCAAACAAACAAACCCCAGGGAGATGGAAAGAGAAGAGACCATGCTGTGCAAAAGAGATGTGATTCTGATTGAGAAGGTTGGATGACATGTGTGTTGTGTGGCCAGATGTGTCAAAGTGGTCACAGCCTCACATTTCTCTACCCGGGAGTCCCTCTGGCTAGTCCTTTCATTGTGCACACTGAGTGGGAAACACCTGCAGAAACAGCAGATATTGGTTAGGCTTCCACATCACGTAGAAACTCAAAGTACAATGGGGATTCATAGAGAATTCAAGACATTAACTGCCCAGCACTTGAGCTGGCCATGTGGTATATTTTAAAGTCAATGGAATAGAGATTTTACAGCCAAATAATGATTACCCTCTGAACTTTAGAAATCAATATATTTGACTGCATAGTTTTGCTTTTTAAAAAAAATGCTGCTGGGATTGTCTTCAGAGATACTTTGAGTGGCATGAGAAAACCAATCTCTTTGTTTTATAACCTTGGCTTCAAAAAATACCACAAACAATTCCTTTGCCGATCTTTACTGGTATTCACGTTTTACTCAACATCGTTGGCACTAAATGCCATGTAGCTATTTCTCAACCAATCAGAGCTCCTCTAAAAGTAGGTGAATTCCTATTGGTTGCGGGGAGCGTTCCCATGTGGCAAATCAGTGCAGGTATCATGAGCTGCCCTCTGTAGCTGTGAAAACCCATCAACCCAATAATGACATGAGAAACACGTGACTTGAATTCTGATAGATGTGACTGCAAAAGTCCAAGCTCTTCCCACTGTGGGACCATTCCTAAAAAGAGGGAAGTGTGTGACCCATGAGGATATTCGAAATAATGTTTTGCAGATTCTGAATATGAATTTTAGAAATGCTTTGAATAATGACGGCTGAGTGGGAGCTGGTCACCCCTCCATTTCAATGAGGGTAAAATTCATTAGAATGTAGACGCTCAGCTTCTTTAGAATTAAAAAAAATTGTTTTAATATTATGACTGACAGTGGTTTTCAAAGTGTGACCCTGAACCCTATGTGTTGGAATCACCGAGAGCTGATATTGGCCTTTGACCTGGGTAAGAGGAATCTTCTATGGAAACTTGAGTCCTGTATGGCCCTGCCCTGGCTTTCCTCCAGCTGTACCCCTTCCTGTGAGGCAGGGGGTCTCTGATGTCCTGACCCCTACTCCATCAAATCCTGCTCTGGGGACTCAGGACTCAGGAATTTGCACTGAACTCGGGATCACGGCCCATCCACACACGAGGCCTCACACTGTGGAAGGGGTTCCGGGAGGGGTGAGAAGGGGGTCCCGAAAGGGTGGGTCCTGTCCTGTGCAGTTCTGGGCCTGGCCTTTGGTGCATTGTCAGGGCAGGGGGACAGAACAATTGTTATGTGACAGTTTGCGAACTTAAATTTCAATGGATATATAAAAATATGGGATGTTGCTTCTGTTTGTACTCTCATCCAAGGCCCGTGAACGTCAGGCCAGACCTATGGGGCGGGGGCGGGGGGTTGGCAGGATACAGAGCCCAGCGTCTGTCCCTGACTTGGAATCAGAAGCTTGGGGGGCACAGCGGGGAGCCTACATTTGAACCTGCTCCCCAGGCGGTGCCCTTGTGCCCTGCGGTTGGAGAGCCAGTGTTTTAGTTCCTAAGATAGTGTCAGAAATCCTCTGATGTCTTCTTCACAGGCTGGGGCTTCAGCATGGGCAGCCATTACCATTTCCACAGCTGGAGAGTGTTTGTCATCGTCTGCGCTCTGCCCTGCACCCTGTCCATGGTGGCCCTGAAGTTCATGCCAGAGAGCCCCCGGTTTCTGCTAGAGGTGAGTCGGCAGCCCCATCCCTAGTGAAAGCAGTGGGCCGGCGACAGGAGCTAGCCCTGCTTTCGTAACCCCTTCGTCCCTCTTTCTCTCCTGCTCGCTTATTGCAAACACCCCCAGGTAGGCTGACCTGGCCCATCACTAAATCCAGCTCCATTACCATCTGTGATAGTTGCGTGTCCTGGAGAGTACAGAGAGTTATGAGCTCAATGAGCTCTGGGGGGAGGGAAGGGGGCCTCCTGAGGCTGTTTCTGGCACCCGCTCTCTCCAGAGATCCCGCTTATGAGGCTCTGAAAAGCTGTGTGACGTTTTTCTATGTTGCAGCAGTGAGATCTATGACAAAGCTTGTCACTGCTCCCAAACCCTTTAGGGCTCTCAGCCGTGCAGGACCCCTCCCTACCAGAGAGCTGCTCCCAGTGTCTTAAGAGATGAGTCCTTGGAGCCTTCCACCTTGGGGGGCCTTGGGGTGGGGCTGGCTGAGGGGCAGTAGGACTCACAGTAGGCTTTTATAGTCCCAATTCTGAGTCCACCTACGTGCCTCCTTCTAGTACTTTCTGCAGAGTGTGATCCTTCTTGTTGCATTTCCCATTGATCCAGAGGCAGAGGCAGCAGGGAGTGTTTTTAACCAGGGATATCTCAGAAGTTCCCCTTTGTTGTATGTTAGTGTCCTAAGGCTGCTGTCACGAAGGAGCCCAAACTCAGCAGCTCAGAAAAACAGACCTTATTGCCTCATCGTTCAGGAGGCTGAAAGTCCAAAATCGAGGTGTCGTCAGGGCCACGCTCCTTCTGAAGCCCTTAGGAGAATCCCTCCTTGCCTCTTATCCTTGGCTCGCAGCTGTTATCACTCCAATGCCTGCCTTTGTCATCACGTGACTTTCTCCCTGTCCATCTCTGCGTCTTCGCATGGCCGCCTGCTTATAAGGGCGCAGTCATGTTGGATTAGGGGCCCACCCTACTGCAGGACAGTAGGGCCCATCCTCATGTTAATGACATCTGCAACCACCCTCTTTCCAAACAAAGTCACATCCTGAGGTACTAGGACTCCAGCATGTCTTTTTTGAGGGGACACCATTCAACCCATCATATGTTGTGTCTTTGCTTTATCCTGTCAGTGAGGAAAGGACCCCCACCCAGCAGTCCGTTCAACCTTACTGGTGTATAATGATATGAAAACTGAGCATTTATACCTTGAAGGCACAACCTTATTGTCCCTCCACCATGGGCTGGGGACAGACACCAGTCCTGGCGTTTCGCAAGCCCTACCTAGTAATGAGTGCACGTCCTGTCGCCTCAGACGCAGGTGTCAGCATGAATCAGCCAGGGGGTTTTCATGTCTCTTCCCTTGGTTTTACCAGATGGGCAAACATGACGAAGCTTGGATGATTCTCAAGCAAGTCCACGACACCAACATGAGAGCTAAAGGGACCCCAGAGAAGGTGTTCACGGTGAGCGAATGGTTGTCTTTGCCAGCAAGAGGGGGCCTCAATCTATGTAATTTTACTAACAATTGTCACCCCAATAAATTAAAAAAAAAAAAAGAGGGGGCCTCACCTCTCTGCTGCTTTGGTTTTCTGGAAAATAATTGTTTTATATAAGCACATCACAGACAATTTGTCCAGGAGAAGGAAACCCCTGACAGTCTTCTCCCTGTTCACAATTAATTCTTACATTTTGATGGATATCCTTGTCAGGACCAGTAATTATTAAATGATGAAACAAGAAGCCAGCTATATTCACGGGGGATAAGCACAATTACGTGTTATTTACATATGCGTGTTCCCTAAGAGTTCTCACAGGCATTCTCTGTGTTGTCTCCTAGTATTCATAACCATCCTTTCCTTAAAATTAGTTTCCGCTATACCAAACAGCATAGTGATTAGACATTTATACCCCTCACAAAATAATAACCCCAATAAGTCTATTACCCGTCTGACACTGTGCATAGTTTTTAGAATATTATTGACTGTATTCCCTATGCTATACTCTATATCCCCGTGACTATTTTTTTTAATTGTAGTTCACATTCAATATTATTTTATATTAGTTTCAGTATAACCATCCTTTAATGAACATTAATGCTAGGAGCATTTGTGGTTTTCCTAAATATGTCCCTAGGGTTAGAGATTGATGTCCCCTCTTTTAGTACCTTGTCTCTGTAAATATTGCTGCAATGAACCTTTTCACACACAGAGTGCCTTCCCCTTTCTTCATATTCTGAGTTTGTTTCCCAAGAGTTGATGCCCAGAAATAAAATGACTGGTTCCAAGAGTACGCGTATTTGCATAGCTCTTGAGATATATCGCCACACGATATTTCAGCAGGGTTGTACCAGGCCACAAGGCCACAAGCAACAGGCTATCCGTTTCTCTACACCCTTAGCAGCATTGTCTATTAGACTGAATTTTGTTTCTTGCTAGCTTACAAAGTTAAAAAACTAGTAAAGGGTCATTTCCATGAAGATATCGCGTTAGTCACCAGGATCTGTGCTGCTCCCCACAAAGCTCTGTCACCAAATCTGAGGAATGCCCACTGCAGACATCTCTGTACATCTATTTGCTTAACCTCCTTTCCGACCAACCTCAAATCCATTTCCTCCAGGAAGCCTTCCTGGGTTGACTCGTACCTGCGTGGGGTGCATATACCTTTCGAATTAGTGTTTTTGTTTTCTTTGGATAAATATCCACAAGTGGAATTGCTGGGTCTTAAGGTAGTTCTATTTTTAATTTTTTTGAGGAACCGCCATCCTGTTTTCCATAGTGGCTGCACCAATTTACAATCCCACCAACAGTACACAAGGGTCCCCTTTTCTCCACATCCTCGCCAACCCTTGTGTGTTGTCTTCTTTTGATAATGGCCATTCTGACAGGTGTGAGGTGGTATCTCATTGTGGTTTTTATTTGGATTTTCCTGATGATTAGTGATGTTGAGCATCTTTTCACATGTCTATTGGCCATGTGTATATGTCCTCTTGGGAAAAATGTCTATTCCGCCATTTTTCCGTCTATTGTCTGCCATTTTTCCGCCATTCCGTCTATTGTCTGCCATTTCAATCAGATTGCTTGTTTGCTGTGGAGTTATGTATGAGTTCTTTATACATTTTGAATATTAACCCCATATCAGATACATGATTTGCAAATATTTTTCCCCTTCAGTAGGTTGCCTTTTTTTTTTTGTTGATGATTTCTTTGTTGCACAGAAGGCGTACGTACTTTCTCATATTCTGTGTTGTTTTTTAAATGTCTTGTGTAGCAAACTCCTTTTCCCCACCACACGAACACTGTTGTGTGCGTGGGCTCTGGACTTCTGTGATGTTAATATCCACTAAGGATAAACTTGTGAGTTTCAAGGCGAAGCCAGCTCTACTGTGGGGAAATCAGACATAACTGGGAATTCAGTGTATTATAACCCATTGATTTCCCCAAGGCATGGCTGAGTGAAAAGATTGAATTGTTTTGTCTGCAGTGGGATAAAGATCTCTCAGCGATGCCACGAACATGTTCGGTGAAGAACCACTGCACTAGAGAGTCACCAAAATCTCCTCTAGCCCTCAATACGTTACCGTAATCAGTTACGTTAAACCAGAACGTGAAAAGGCTGACCCAAAGTGGGGTTCAGATTCTCTAGCCCATCTTTGCTTTACAGGTTTCCAACATCAAAACTCCCAAGCAAATGGATGAATTCATTGAGATCCAAAGTTCCACAGGAACCTGGTACCAGCGCTGGCTGGTCAGATTCAAGAGCACTTTCAAGCAGGTATGGTTGGGGACAGGTGGTGGGTGAGAGGGAAGCCCTGTGGGCATCTGTCGCCTCAGGGAGAGGTCTGCAGAACCCCAGCAACCCCAGGCAGAGCGGTGGAGAGGAAACAACGCTGCACGGGGACGTCTGGGTCCTAGCCCGTGCCCCTTTTCACTCACTGTCAGCCGCTGAGCCACAGACTGTCTCAGCCTTAGTTTCTCATCTTTGCTCTTCCTTCCCCGGGCAGATTCTGAAAACAGGGAAAATGTCTGGTCTGAGTAAACTTCCTTGCCTCTCACATCTTCTCTTTAAAGAAAAAACGACGGGAGGCAAGGAGTGAGTGAAATGAATGACCCCTGGAGGTTTGTTAGTGATTTCTGAGAGAGACGTCATGAAGGGCAAAGCCATTTCTTCGGAGAAGTGGCTTCTGCAGGCGTGTGGGCCGTTGAGCACCGGGGCGGCCAGCCCGAGTCTACTGAGACTGGATGACCTGGGTGTCTGGTTGTTAACTGTTTGGGATGTCAACCCGTTCCCACACGCAGCAAGCAGAACTCAGTACTCACGTTGACTTAGGGCCTTCAAACCCCTACTCTGTGTGCTTTTGATCAAGGGCATGAAGACGCTTCCCCAGGGAAGACGCTGCACGACTGTCAGAGGTTGAGGCCAGTGAGAAGGGGAGAGGCTTTCCTAGTAATCTGAATAGAATTGTCGCTCCTGGGAGATAATGGCTGCTCATTCTCCCCAGAGCTTCTTAGGCAATTCATTAGAAAAACCCTTAGAAAGGAGCTGTGCCGAGTCCTAAGTTCCTTCCTCTCACAGCCGTTCTCCTGTGTGGGTTCTAGGTCTGGGACAACGCTCTGTACTGTGTGCTGGGACCCTGCAGGAGGAACACGTTCGTTCTGGCCGTGGTCTGGTTGACCATGGCTTTGAGGTAAGTTCTGTCTTCCTTAAGTTCACGAATTTCTCTGTGCCTCAGGTGCCTCGTCTGAAAATGGAGGGTTAGGCTTGGTGCTGAGTCATAGAGTCTGTATCAGATTGGATGCTTTCTGGCTGCAAGTAGCAGGCAAGCCACTGTAGGGGCTTCTAGAGTGAGGAGATGTCTTATCCTTGCAACCAGAATTCCATAGGGAGGCAGGCTACAGGAGGAATTTCAGCCTCAGCCTCGTTCTTAGTGTGATTGCAAGATACCTGGGCTGTCCTTCGCATCCTGTCCCAAGTGGGAAGATGCCTCTCCCTGAGCCTCCCTTTTGAACAGCTTGGAAACCTTTCTTAGGAGATGTGTGTCACACACCTAGGGCTAAACTAATCACCAATGAAAGGGATGTGATTTCTCAGCGATTCTAGACTAATCAGGATTTGCCTCTGAGCTCACGATACCATTGGCTTTCCTGGGGGTTGATTGATAACAAAATTAAGTTTCTGTTCCCGAGGAGGAAGAGGAGTGAGTGCTGTGTCGGTGGCCATCAGTGTCACTGGGAATATTAAATAGATAAAACAGGGAAACTCTGCAATAGTGTGCCCTGTAATAAAGAAAATTAAATATAATTAAATATAATCTGGTGATAAGCTGGCTCCTCCCTGAAACGCAGGCTCTCACCTCAGTCATTTCATTCACCTCTCAGTAACATGCCTCTTCTTTCTGTGCAAGTGTGGAGGCCACTTGCAGCATTCTAAGACTGTTTAATTGGTGTGTGTGTGTGTGTGTGTGTGTGTGTGTGTGTGTGTATAAAGTGCTTGCAATAGTTTATGGCACATAGGTGCTTCATAAATTATCAACTAGGAACTTTTAAACTTTCATCTATGATATTGCTTGGTTCACCGCCACCCACACCCACACATTCCTTTGACCCAGGAAATTAAATTGGCTCTAATGACCTCTTTGACTATGGGAGGAATAGGTCTAATTTCTTCCAATACCTATGCCTGGAGACCCAAACACGTAAAAGTGGAGAGGAAGCCAGACCCTGCTACCCTCCACCTGTGCCATCTCAACTAGGAGAGAACATTCCAGAAGCCAAAGATGGTAGATGCCAGCATTCAATTCGTTGACAGTTTTTAAATATGTTTTACTTATATTATGTCTGATTCAATTTTGCTAAATAGGTAATGCATTTCAAACGTTGTAACAATAGAGAAAGTTTGCCTCCATCCCTTACCTCCCTTCCTGCCTCCTATATGGAATTGTTTTTTATTTCCCTACTTTGCATTCCAGTGTTTCTTTTTGCAAATTTAAGTACGTACTATATGTACTTATTCTTTTTTCTTAGTCAAAGGAACACGTTGTCATTTCTACCTTGTGTACTCAATACATTCTGGAGCTTTCTCATGCCAGTAAATTGAGATTTTCCTCATTCTTCTTTACAGTGGCATAGCACATGTGCACAGCTCTCCACAGAGAAGTACCTCACTTTGTTCACCCACGGATTTATTGCTAGATTCTCGGGGAGTTTTCAGACTTTCGGTATTGCAAACAATGCCGCAATGAGTAATGGTGTTTGGAGGCTGCTTTGAATTGTGCAAGTTTCTCAGTGGAATAGGTTCCTTGGGTTGGGATGATGGCGTCAAAGGAGGTGAATCCATCCGTAATTTATTTAGACCTTGACCAGTTTCCTCCACATGGTACTGTACAATTTTGCCCTTGTTGCCAGAAATGTATGAGAGGACCTGTTTACTTATGGCCTCACCAACGGAGTGTTTCAGCAAACTTCTGGGTTTTGACAATCGAGTAGGCAAGAATGGCAACACAGGGTAGTTATAATTTGCATTTTTCTTCTTGTGAGTTGGATTGAGCATCTTGTTTTAAGGTTTAGTGACCTTTTTTCTTTTGAGTTGGTTATCTTGAGTTTTCAGGTATAAAATCGTATCATCTATAAATAGAGATAAGACAGTTTTACCTCTTGCTTTGCAATTTTGTATTTTTCTTTCGTCTAAGTGAGTGGGCTAAGACCTACAATATAGTGTTCAAAAGTAGTGATGATAATGGTTATCCTGGTCTTGTTTCTGACGTTAGTGGGAATTCTTGACTGTTTTCCCATTAAGTAAGAGTCTACCTTTTGAGCTGAGATACGTATTTTCTTACATGTCAAGGACATGTTCGTCAGTTGCCAATCTATTGGTGTTTTCGTCAGGAATGAATGTTGTTTTTACATCAAATACCCTCTTGTCATCTATGGAGGTGATCATGGTTTTCTTCCTTAGATCTGTTAATGAGATGAGTTATATGATATGATTTCCTAACAATCAGCAATATTAATACATTTAAAATGAGCTTTATCGACATGAAGTCAGGAATGCAGACTCTGATCATGAAACAATAAAGCTGCTCAAATATCCTGTCTTCTCTATTACAGTTACTATGGACTGATAGTTTGGTTTCCCGATATGATCCGGTATTTTCAAGACGAAGAATACAAGTCCAAAATGAAGGTGTTTTTCGGTGAGCATGTGTACGGTGCCACGATCAACTTCACCATGGAAAACCAGATTCACCAACACGGGACGCTTGTGAATGACAAGTAAGTGAGAGACTCTGGGCTTTCCCCGGATCAGGGGGACAGTCCTTGGGGACCGTTCTTGGGAAAGAGCCATTGGAAATACAGTTCAGGCTGGCGAGGGACTGAGTTCCAAGGCTGTCATGGTATCACAGCCTATCACGGCTGCCGGAGACACTGTAATTCCTGTGTAGCTCTGTCTGTGTTATCCTGGCTCCTAGTCACGTCTCATCTCCTGGCTGCAGCTGGTTCATCCGAGGTTGGAGACATTTATCTGAGGAGGGTTTGATCAGATCGTCTTTCCTGAGACCGCACACCTTTTGTAGAGATTCCAGGGAGCTGTGACCCTCTAATTTCACTGCCTAAAGAGAGGACCCAGAGCGCTCACTGCTGAGGTCCCTGCACCAACCTACTGCCTGGTTGTTGAGTTTTTTTCTTTGATTCTGGAAGGTTTTTCAGGCCAGGGCTAACATGACACCGCCTTATGTAATTCTTTCACCCGGTATTACCTCCAAGGATCCATAGCATGGCCTATCTTCCTCGTGAGTGTCAGGAGACAACATTGAGTGGAGTATTAGAAAAGTCCTGTCTGTATCTTTGGGAATGCGTCCTCAATCCTCCTATTTCTATTCCTGGGACAGGTGAGATGGATAGGCCAGGCCACTGGACTAGAAGCTTGCCGCTTGGAGACAGCTCTCTGAAAGCCGCCAAATGGCTCAGGACAGGGCTACGTTTACACCAGGCCACAGGGTACCTCTGCTAGTTCCCGTCTTGAGTTGTACTCAGCAAGTTCATCAGGTCAGGCTGCGCGGTGGTACCCAAAGGACCACCGCCCAGGTAGTTCCATGCCAGTGATATAAACTGCCCCGTATTCACCACCTCTGCCCAAGAACTGACAGCGTGGACTCTCCCGGCCAGTGTGTGGTCCACGTCCCGCAGCCATGCCCACCTGCGTTTCTGAGTGAAGTCACCTTGCTCGTGACTGTCACCTCCTGTGGGGAAGGAGCATATGGATGAAGTGCAGGGGGAATGGCTTCTGCAGTCCAGTCCACGTGGCTCTTGCAGGCCAGACCTTAGCAAGCGTTCTCTGTGTTAAGGAGGAGGAAGTGTGAAGGGAAAGGGGACTATTCTTCATACACATATCAGCCCTTGGGGAGGAGGGTGAGAACCCAGGAGAAGTGGAGATGGAATTCAGATTTTCAGATGACTTTTCTAAAGTCAGGAGCTCAGTCGCAAACATCTACGCATTCACGTGTCCTTGCATGCACACACCCTTTGTGGGGACACTTCCGAGCCACTGTTACCTGCTGAGAGAGGCCACTCCAGCGGTGGCAAGTCCAAAGCGAGTGGTGGCGGACCCAGGATTTCTCAAGGGTTCCCCCAAGATTTCTCACTCTCAGGGCTCTTCTCCAGAAGTCAAGGGATCTTGTGTTGTCATTGCCAAGGAAGAAATGTTGCCCTTGCTTTATTAGAATGTTTTACAAGTGTTGAAACCAAAGGACCTTATGGATGGCTAGACGGCACTCATGATAGGACGTCATTCCCTGCAGAGATGAATTCACGAAAAGAGACTTCACTTATGAAGTTGCTGACATTCAGTGATACTCTGCTGTGACATTAGTACTCATACTGAGTAAAGACCAAGACAATAAGGCCAGTAATAATGACGATGGCAGCCAACATGACGGAGCACCTCTGTGTGCCTTACAGAGATTTTCTCATGTAATCCTCACAAAAACTCCAGGAGGCAAGACATGTGCTTTGTGCTTTACAGGCGGGGAAACAGAAGCTCAGAGAGATTGAGTAACTAGCCCGAGTCACACAGCTAATATAAGTATGAATAGAACCCACCCCAGGCATGTGGACTCGAATCCCATCCCCTTGACAACTGCAGATATTATCTCCTTGGGAAACTCTCCATCCCCACAGAGGCCCTGTTTTACATGGAATTTTCTGCATATTACAAAGTTAATGACAAAGCCAGAGCCTTCGGGATTTACAACAGGCTAGTTTTGGAGCGCTAAGACTTAGCTATGAAGAAAATGGGAACCTTTGGTCCACTCTGTTCTTTTAACCTTTCTCAGCCTCCTGAAGCTGCTGGGTGGGAATGAGGAAGAAACAAGCTTGATGAAAGCGGTCGTCTTATCTTGGGCACCCAGGACCCCAAGTGACCATAGAGCCGTTGTCAAGGGTCTGGGGAGTCCTAGTCATGCTGAGAATTGTCTGGGACTGGATGCAAATATTCTGCACACACAGAAGTTCTACCATGTTTCTATGTTTCAAGTGGATGTTTTTGTGTGATTATTAAAATGTAAATTCCTTCAAAAGCTGCAGAGTTCATTTTAGCTTGTCATATATATGTGTTTTAACCAATGGAGATTAAAAGTACAATCACTTACAGCCCATTCCTTCCCACTCCTCCCCCCCCAGCAAACAGTTGAATAAAAAGGTTGTTTTTCTCCTTGGAAGATGAGGAACCTTTGCAACTGATCTAAAGAAACAAGCCTGGTTTCTTTTCTTGAGTTATGCTGCCATCTGCTGCTCATGAGCTAGAAAACACTTCATCTTTGAAAACCCCAAGTCTCTGTGGAGAGTTAAATTGACGTTCTTTAGCTTGGAGGGCAGTTTTCCAATCATACCAGTATTCCCCATTTGAATTTATTCATACTTTGCTGAGTTAATATTTAGATAAAAGTATTTACTTTATTGACCATCACACGTAGGGGGAAATACCTTTGTGTAAAAGGGGCTTCAAAGTTTACCCTGGGATTTTGTCAATAAAAGAGATCCTAGCGAAAACTAAACTTCCTCCCGCTGTGAACTTCCTCCCGCTGTGACACAAATCCCTTTGGCCCCACGAAGGAAGAAAGTTCACAGATGAGCTCTGGCCTGCTCCCCCAGCGCCATCTGCAGCCTTCTGCTGCATCTTACATGATCAGATGGCCCTGAATTCTCATACTGCTTTTGCTTCAGAACTCCCAGTTTTTGGAAAAAGAAAGAAAGGCAAAAGAAAACAAATTCATATTGTAAGCCCTGAGCCAAAATGTCAGGCCAGGCGTCTCTTATTGTTAATTAAACACAGGATAGCTTTTCATCCCAGAGCATGTATTAACTAATTAATTAACTTACCCTCTCTGTTTGGGAAGAAATTTCTGTTTCGCGGGCTCATTACCATGAGGTTTAGGATGGGAAAAAGAGGATTATCTGATTTCAACCTCTCTGGACATCAGGGGGTGTGCCTGCTTCCTGTGTGTGATGGTTCACGACCCAGGGAGTGATGTTATAACCCTGAGCTTTCCTCGCAGCAGAAAGGGAAGTTGATGCTGTGTTCTGCTTAGGGTTTGGAACCTCTGGCAACGAGCAATCTTCCGCACAAGACAATTGGCTAGCGAAAAACAGGCGAAAAGCTCTCACGAGTTCTGATTGAAGGTCAAGGGTGAATAGCTCAGGATGATAAAGAAATCTGCAAGCTTTAACTCTGAAATGAGGTCTGTGGTGTATAGTAAGAGGGCAGGGAGAGCAGAGAGGGGGAAAAAGCAAACACACAACTAGAAAAGAGGTCGTTGTTTCACATTGTTTCACACATCACACCGACATGTTACCCACACTGGGACAAGCTCCTTTTAGTGGGACATAAATAAGAATTTTCTTTAGCTGCTGTGGGCCTGGTTCAGTGCAGTAAAGCTCTGTGAAGTTGCCGATGGTGGGAAACGTGTCAGCGCACCTTCTGGCTTCTTGGGTCTGAGGAAGTCGTCGCGATTGGAGGGGCTGGGGGATTGGCTGTTGCGGTTTCCAGTTCTGTGCCTGTTCATGGGCTTTGTTTGTTTTGCTTATTGGATGATCGGTTTCATATTAATTTGCATGAGGTCTTAGTCTGTTTGGGCTACTGTAACAAAATAGCACAGATTGGGTGGCTTACAAACAACAAAAAATTTATTTTTCCCAGTTCTGGAGTCTGCCGAGATAAAGGCATGAGCCGATTCGGTGTTTGGTGAGGACTCATTTGCTTCCTGGTTCATAGTCTACCATCTTCTCGCTGTGTCCTCACAGGGAGAAGTGGGGGAGGGAGCTTTCTGTGGCCTTTTTTATAAGGGCACACATCCCATTCATCAGGGTTCCAGCCTCGTGACCTCATCACGTCCCCGAGGCCCCGCCTCCCAATACCGTGACCTTGGAGGTGAGGTTTCAACATGAAGTTTGGACAATGTTTTTTAATATAAAGCATAGAAAGCAATCGTTTTTAAAAAAATAATGCAGACGGGTGGTTTTATTTTTTAAATAATGTATAGCAAGCAATCATCAATTATGTGTTTGAACATCTTCGGTCTGTGATTTGTTTTTTTACAATGAACTTTTAATTTTAGAACAGTTTTAGATACACTGATAAATTGCACAGCTAGTGCAGAAAGTTTCGCTAGAACCATTCCCTAGTTTCCTATCACTAACATCTTCTATCCCTCTGGTATATTTGTTATAATTAATAAAGCAATATCGATAAACTATTATAGCCACAGTCCATACTGTATTCAGATGTCCTTGGTGTTCCTTTTCTGTTCCAGGGTCCCCTGCAAGTTACCTCGTCACGTTTAGGAGCCCTGTCTCCTTAGGCTCCTCTTGGCTGTGACAGTTTGTGACTTGCTTTTTCGTTTTGCCTATGGAGTCCTTTCTGGTGCCGATATTTTATTTTTAATGCCAAATCTGTCACCTTTCCCTTTCAGGTTTGTGCCTTTTGGCTTTTATTGCAGAAATCCTTCATATTTGAAGTCATAAAGTCACATTCTATTTTTTTTTTCCTCCCTAAGTTTTGAAGTTTGCCTTTTCACGTTGAGGTTTCTAATTTTTCTGAATGTGGTCTGTGTAGATGAGAGAGGAACTAACGTGATTCCTTTCCACCCCCCTTCCCCATATGAGTAGCCAGTTGTCTCCGCAACATTTATGAAATTACTTGTCTTTTCCCTAATGATATGTACTAACACTTTTATGACATGCCAAGTGTCTTGACATGCATTATTGTGTTTCTGTGCTCTCTGGTTCCGTGGATCTACTTGTCTTCCCCTTTACCAAAACCACACTGACTTAATTGCCACAACTTTATTGTTCAATCGTGTTTCCAGGAGTATTAGTTTCCTCCACCCAGTTGTTAATGTTTTTCTTGGCTACTTTTGCCCCGTGCTCTTCTCCAATGAACTTCAGGATCAAGTTCTAAAATTCCATTAAAAACAGCTGGCTGGGAGTTTGACTGGAATTGTATAGACTCTGGATTCATTTGGGACTCTACACCACGGAATCTTCCAATCTTTGAATACTGTCTTTCTCTCTACGTTCTCATTCTTTTATGACCTTCAATAATGGTTGATACTGTTCTCCATAAAGGTCTCGGACACATTCGGTTAGGCTTATTATTGGTACCTTATTGTTGTAGGGGCGATTGCAAGTGGGGTCTTCCTTCACCTCCATTCTTTTACTATCTTTCTCTTCCTCCTTCCTTCACCTCTTCTTCTCTTCCTCTCTTTTCCTTTTTTTCTCTTCCTCTCTTTCCTCTCCTTCTCTTCCTCTCTTACTCTTCCTCTCTTCCTTCTCTCCTCCTCTTTCTTTTCTTCCTCCTTCTCTTCCTTTTTTTTTTTTTTTTAATGCATGATTTATTTTTTGTTCCAACACATGTACCCAACTCTCTTACTCGTTTGTTAGTTTCTTGGTATGTCTGCTTGGCTTTTCTAGGGAGGCAAACATGAACAAAAATTAATGACAGTTTGATCTCTTCCTTTCTTATCCTTATAATTTTATTCTCGTCTCTTCTTGTTGTATGGCCTTGTCTGTGACCTGTAGTGCAGTGATGGACAGGGGCAGCGCTAAGGGGTATTTTGACTTCAGTGGAGGTGCTTTTGGTGTCTTACCGTTAAGTATGATATTTGCTGTATGTTTTTGGTTGATGTCCTTTATAAAGTTAAGGAAATCCTCTTCTTGTCCTTCGGAATAAGTCATCTCATGCTTTTCCCAGGCCTGTAGCTTGATGATGATCACACTTAATTTTAAGTGTCAGTTTTCTCATTTATTTCTTTAATTAGACTGAGTTTCTTGAGGGTGATGCCATCAAGTCTAAAACATGGTGACTAAATAGATGTGACTTTTGGCATAGTTTAGATTATTTGGTGGCCTAAGCGTTGGACCTGAGGCTTACTGAAATATAGTGTTTGTAATAATAATTCTGCCAGAGTCTGGATTGCCAATGGCTTCTGTTTTCTTACACAAAAAGTTTTACATGATACTTTTGCTGACTTTTTTTTTTCAGCCTTTGAACTCTCCTGCATATAGACTCTTGGACCAGTTCAGTATATAATTTAGAGATCGGAGGTGATGAGTTATGTAAAGACGCATAAAATATGCCTTGGCCTTTTCTCCTTTTCCTCTTCCTTTGTAACTTTGTTTTGTTATACTTCACTTGGAGATACATTTTGAGGTCTGCCTGCATGGGGCCCATTATGATATATGGCTCTGCTTTTCCACCCACTCTTGGCAGAACGTTAAAATGTCACTGAAAGCCTCATCAGCAGCCTATTACTATATTAAAGAGAAGAATATATTAAGAAACTCATCAACCTGCGACAGTCTCTACAAATACCTTTCCTGAGTAAATACATCAGCATACAAATTACATTTATTTTGAAATCAAAGGCATCTTCTTGTAACAAGAGGCATATCCATTAGTTTCTCCATGGAATCTGAAGAGTTCAGTGATAACTTTTCGAAGCCTCCGTTTAAAAGTCTGTAGCAAATTTGACCCTAAGAACAATTATTCAGAATAACTTGGCTTCTGGATCCATGACGCTCACATTTTTTTAAAGTATAATAAACTGGTATCAGACTTTGCGGATTATTGTTTAGGAGGTCTGGGTAGGAAACTGCATCTTTCATAAGAGCCTCCCATTCAATTCTGATGCAAATGGTCCAGGGACGTCTCTTTGAGAAGCATTTGCCCAGGCCTTCTTATTGGGTTGGAGTTCTCTTTGCAGAAACAAATGATAGGTGGCTCTAGGTTCTCAGCAGACTGCAGCATAGCGTGAAGGGTAAAGGGGAGCTGGCCGTCACATGTGGTCGTGGGCTGACTTATCTGGTGGCTTTGAAGAGGAACAACGAGCCTCCCCTCATAGCACCTAACACCGTGCTCAGGAAGTGTTTGCTGAAGACTGAATATGTAAATGCATGCATAGACAAATGACCATTCAGTGGTGGAATGAATGGGTTGTAATTCTTCACAGATGAAAATTTTTCCAACGGTTTCTAGCTGAGAACTTTGACCAAGCTTGGTCAATATAACCAACGGAAGATGACGTTAATGAATGTCAGTGTATGTTTCTTGTGTGACTCTCCAGATATAGTCTATGTATTTGGAGTTATAGGTGCCATATCCTTTCATACACAAATGGTCACCTGATATAAACACTACATTGCACTTTTGTTGGTAGTTAACAATACATCTCGAAGATTGTTCCATACTAAGACATATAGATCTAGTTAATAAGTATAATGGCTACATGGCATTCCATTTTATGGGAGCTATCCACGTGTCTACCTACCTACCTACCTACCTACCTACCTGTCATCCATCTAGTAATCAATTCTTGTTGTAAGAAATGTTGCCAGTTAGCTAAGTTGGGTAGAACACCAAGGTTGCTGGTTCGATCCCCGCATGGGCCACTGTGAGCTGCACCCTCCTTAAAAAAATAAAAAAATAAAAAAAAATACAATCAGAAATGTTGCAATGAGCATCAGTGACTGTATCTCTTTGAATACATGAGCAGGGACATGTACGATCAATTCTTAGAGGTGGTATTCCTAGATCAAAAGGATTGTGCACTAAAAGTTTTGCAAAATTACTCCCTAAAGAGGCTGAACCAATTATATTCTACCAACAGTGCGAATGAAAGTGCCTATTTATCCACATTTTTGTTGGAGCAATTTTTTAAAACGAAGATTATCAGGCCATCACAAACCTATTGCTTCCAAACCTCCTAAAACCCGCTGAGGGACCTGCGTGTTTTTTAAAGCTCCTCATAAAATGAGAAGCTAGCAATATTTTCATTTCACACTATTCCACATTTCGGTGATTTTTGAGGCAGAAGATCCATGGACCTGCATTCAGGAAGCAGCAGGCTGATGTCTAGTCCCCTGTAGATACCTGGACCAGACACCAGCTTCCACGCCCCTGAAGCCCTTCCTCACTGATAAACCAACAGCTAAGAACTAGGAACTAGTCTAGGTAGAAAATAACTTTTCAGCATCTTTTGATTTGCAGTTCTCCTTTTTCTGCCTTTCTGTGTTTTTCGTGTTGATGTCTAGTCTCCTTCTTTGGCTTGTATGGGTCACTCAGGGGCAAATGTCTTTTCCACAGGTTCACAAAGATGTACTTTAAACACGTTCTCTTTGAAGACACGTTCTTTGACGAGTGCTATTTCGAAGACGTTACATCCACTGATACCTACTTCAAAAACTGCACCATTGAATCCACCATCTTTTATAACACAGGTAAGACCATGGACAGGGTGAGGAGACGGCAGCAAGGAAGGATGCACTCGTCTTGTCTAAGAACCACACTGCTCAGTCATAAGCTCTAGGAGCAGTAACATAGTCACCGGTACGAGTACTGAGCCTTAGGATGGAGAAATGGGTCCTAGCCCCCAGTGTGACACGAATGAGGTGTATCGTCTTCACCAAGGCATTTAATGTATCTGCATCTCAGTGTCATCACATGTCAAATGGAAACCAAAGTTCTGGGTGAGTGTTCTGATCTCAGTGAGACGGACGCTATATGCTAAGGGTCCTTGTTAGGAGCAAAGTATGACACAGATTTAAAAAACAGCCTTCGGGGAGGGCTGCATGTTATGCACGGAGTGCATTCTTGAAGATCTTGCCTCATTTGAAACTTGCAAAATTACACATCATGGCCTTACGATAATACATGAAGAGGGAAGATTGCATCCTTCCAAGCTTTGTGCATAAAGTTGAGATAATGAGAATATTTTATAATCCCATCATTTCAGATTTCCATGATTGAGAAAAGAAGCACAGATACCACCAGTCTCTCACCCCTTGTTACATTTATTACTCTCATCGTAAGTTAATAACATACCAGATGGAGTTGGGATATAAAGGATTTCACAAGGATTTCACTTACATTGTGTCAAGTGAGAAATGTTCCATTAGACCCATTTTACAGCTAAGAAAACTGATGCTTAAGCCACTTGCCCAAGGGCACAGCTAGCTAGTTTAGGGAGCTTGGATTCGTTCCTCAATTGTTTGTCTCTAAAGTCTGTGATCTTTACCCTGAATTACTTGCATTATGTCCAGTCCAGTACTTTCTTCCTGTTATCAGCACCAAGGGACAGTTATGCAAGGACATCTTTTTCCTTTGTGATGTCAGCCTCCAAAGATTCACTATCTGGCTTCACATATCCCTCAGTCTCTAAATAATCCATGATGAGATTTGCCTTTCTAAATTTTTCTTTCAGCCTGAACTTAAAAAAGTAATGAGTTCAATTCATTTGCTATTTGTCGTTAAAACCTGGCATATCTTTTCTTCTTTCAGGTTTTAATGATGCCCTCTGTTTGCATACTCTTAACGTCAGGAGTTTTGCAAACACTTGTAGTCCTGAAACATCAGAACTGGGGAGCAGTGGACATAATGAGGGGCACTCCTCTAATTTTGTGGGTGGAGGTTCAGGGAGTTTTTAAAGAGGGTCATTAGCACCAGAATCAGTATCCCCAAACCCGTGTTTCCTGGGAGCCTAGTTAGCGATCTTTCTGCCAGGACAGCTGGTGTTAAAAGACGTCAGAAGGCATGGGAACTGGTTCCAATGCATATGGTTTCTACTTTTTAAGGCTTAATTATTTTAGAGAAGTTTTAGGTTTATACCAAAATTAGAAGGAAGATACAGAGCTATTCATATACCTCCTGCCCTGACACGTAGTCTTCCCATTACCAAAATTCCCACCAGAGTGGTACATTTGTTACAATTGATGAACCTACATAGAGACGTCATTATCACACAAAGTGGATAGTTTACATGAGGGTTCGCTGTTGGTGTGACACATTGTATACTTAGTGTTATACATTGTAGACCTGGTGTTACACAGTAGCCTGGACAAACATATACATAATGACATATGTCCATCATTATAGTATCACAAAGAGTAATTCCACTGTTCTAAAACATTGTCCATGCTCCCCTGTTCGTCTCCCTACCCTGGGCCCCTGCTCACCCTCCTGTCCTGGAAACCACTGAGCAAAAGAATAAACATTCTTTTATTTTGAAGAATGTTCAGGTTTCTGTATGGGCTCTGGAGTGGTCGACTCAATCTGGACCTGATTCTTTTGTCTTCTGCTTCCTATAAGCCAAGTAGCCTTGGAGGGGTGGTCCAGCCACTGTGACCTGTGGTGTCATCTCATTGATACAAACAGGACTGTTCTCTGGCTGGAGAGATGATGTATGTAAACACGCCTCTCCGTGAATGTGTGTTTCATTGCCCCGTGCTGATTGATGGAGTAATAGGACGGGTCATTACACTTGTAGTGGCTTCTCGCTTCATCTGTACCTGGCCATGCGTCACCTTGACTTTGAGACCGATTGCCAGAGGCTGGTGCTACCTGCCCACGGAAGGGGCACGACTTCATCCCTGACTTTGCTCCATCTCTCCCCAGACCTCTACGAACACAAGTTCATCAACTGCCGGTTTGTCAACTCCACCTTTCTGGAGCAGAAGGAGGGTTGCCATATGGACTATGAGCAAGATAATGACTTCCTGATCTACCTGGTCAGCTTCCTCGGCAGTCTGTCTGTCTTACCTGGGAATATCATTTCTGCCCTGCTCATGGATCGAATCGGAAGGCTCAAGATGATCGGTGAGTTGTTAGGGACACCACATCTGTGCTCCTCTGGGCCAGGGAGGTGGCTTCAGGGGTTATTAAAGCAGTGGAACTTCTTATTTTCTTAAAGAAATCTTGCACAGAAAACCACAGGGGTAAGATGGATTCTGCTGGTATAGAGTCAAGGAGGCATGTCAACAAAACCCCAGGGCCCCATGGAGGTGGTCTGGGGCCTCTGGTCCAGGTGAGGGGCTCGTCTCTATTTCCTAACTGAGTGATTCCGAGTGGACCAGCAGGACCTTTAGTAAAAAGACTTAACGTACTTGAAGGGCAGGTCCCTGACTGCCATTTGACTTTTTTGATGATAATATTTTATACTCAACAAACATTTGTTAGCATTTCTTATAAGCCAAGCCCCATGGCTGGCTGCTCTACAGGATGCATGCATGTGGGTGATACAGCTCTCAGTGCAGTTGTGATCCAGCCAATGCCGGTCTCCTCTCCTTCTAGTTCTCTGCTGGCTGTTTGCAGAGAGGTAACCAGGCTACCTGCTCATAGCCCTCCCCCTTCCCAAAATCAGCAGGATCCAGCTGTACAGTTACCATTTCCCAGCTGCTCAGCAGAGTTTGGCATTAGTTTTGGCCGCTCCAGGTACGACGGTGACATTCCAGGCAGAGGTCCCTCAGGGACCACTTGGCGGTGAGGCCAGACCAGCCTTCTGGCTTCCTGAACCGGAAGTCCCAGCTCCCCAGGCTCCTAACACTTGCTGGGGACTCTTGGGGACTTTTTTTGCCCTATTTCCCAGCTGGTTGTTTCGGACCTGTTTTCTCATCTCCGCAGCGCAGAGAGCAGGGCTGAGAAGGGCAGATCAGGTGTCTGGGATGGAGATGGGTGTACATGGAAAACAAGCAGAGTTTCCTTCTATAGCCCATTCACGGTTGTGTTCTCACTAGAATGTAAGCTGCATGAGAACGTTTTTCTTTGTTTTGTTTCGTATTTTGTTTATCTGTATATTGTTGTATCTCAAGCACCCAGAAGAATCTGGGGCACATAATAGACTCTCAGCTAACGCCCCTTCTGCCTTGTTCCCAGTTATTCCGAGCTGGGCGGCACCACAGGACAAAGATTGCAGAACCCTTCCCAGAGCTAACTCTGGGGATGTGACCCATGCAGAGGCGCCAATTCCATGGTCGGGGTGCTATGTGGGGGTTCAGGCTGTGCTGTCTGTGTAGAAAGGACCTTGACCTGGAGGTAACCTGTTCCTTCAGGTGTACCTGTGGGGATGGGAGATGGGGTGAGACCTGTGGGTGACAGTCTTGTCTGAGACACGGGCCTCACGCTTCTTTGTGCCCTCGGCCTCCCTTCACAGGTGGCTCCATGCTGCTCTCGGCAGTCTGCTGCTTCTTCCTGTTTTTTGGCAACAGCGAGTCAGCGATGATCGGCTGGCAGTGCCTGTTCTGCGGGACCAGCATTGCTGCCTGGAATGCCCTGGATGTGATCACGGTGGAGCTGTACCCCACCCACCAGAGGTCAGCTCTTCCCTGGCTTCTCTAGGGGCCTTGTGTGGGCTTCTCTGCCTGCTCCCGTGATCCTTCACCACGGCCATCTCGGTGTCCTGGTGTCCACGTACCAGACGTGTCTCAGGTTGTTGAGTGTCTCCTGCGTGAGGCCTGGAGGTGGGCAGGCTGAGGCTGGATAGGGTGGGTGGATGGCGAGATGCAAAGGGTGAGTGCCAATCATGCCCAGGAGAGGAGACTAGAGGGCAATAACCACATGCATCACGCAATCACAGAGAGTTAAGAACAGGCCTGCCGATGGGAGTTGACTTGAAAAGGTGAAAGACCAGATGAGCACAGGACTGGGGAGAGGTGAGGGGAATAAAGACGGGGATGAGGTATGATGGCCTGGGGCGTTTGCAGAGAATTGTGGTGAGGTGCTCTGGGTCTACTTTTATTTTGCACAAGCCACACGGAAAGAAGCTTGATGTAAAGGCATAGCATCAACGCCATTACTTAGCAGTTATTTCCCCTCATGGAGGGGGAATTGTGAATTTTAAGAATAACAGATAAAGGGGACTTGTGGTCAAAAAGGACGTGAAGTCGTGTGGAAGGCAGGCACAGGAAATGCTGCAAAAAACCCTAAATTAGTGAGAGCAGTACTGGGATTTAGGTTGCTATAGAAAAGCACAGCACACAATGTCCTGAACCAAAGATCGTCTAAGTTTTACAAAATATAAGAGGAGGAGAAATTATCATTATCTGAACGGGACGTGATGGTACATCTAGGAATCCCAAGAAAGTCAATTAAAGAGACTACTGGAAATAATAAATAATTTGGTAAGGTGGTCATTAATATAGCTGACTTCATAATGTCTATATTTTAGAATATATAAAAAAATTAAGAATAAAATTGAAATCCTTCTAATAACAGCAGAAATCATAAAATAGCTAGGAATCAATTTGATGAGAAAGGTGAAACACTTATATGAAGAAAACCACAAAGCTTTACTGAGAGATATACGAGAAGACTTAAGTTACTGAATTCTAAGATTCACTCTTACAAAAATGTCAAATCTTCTTTAGTTTTTCTTTAACTTAAAAGAATCCATTCAAAATTCAATGAAATACCCCCTCCCTCTCCCCCCGGGAACTTGAAAAAATTAGTCTAGAGCTTATTTGGAAAAAGAAAATTGTGAAAATATCCAAAAAAATATCCTGCAAACAAAAAAACTGGGGTCAGGGGCTCGTGCTTGAAAAGGAATAGTGTGATAGTTATAGAAAAGAAAATGGAAAAAAAGAATTTAAAGTACAAATATATAGCCACCTTCTTAATCAACTTGTGGTATGAAAAAGAAACATTTTACTTCTTGGATGGAGAGAGAGTGCTAGGAATATTGTCTCTGTATACAGATGGAGTCAAGAAAGGATAGATGGTGAATCATAGTAATCACGGGAGTGTGATCAAGGAGTAATAATTAGGGTGAAGTTCTGCCCGGGGTAACAGAAACCCCCCAAACTGTAGTCTTTGTTTTATTTTTCCTTTCCAGTAGAAGTCCAGAGCAGGCTCTTTCTATTCTGTTGTTCTCCCTTTCATGGTCTCAACCATGGTCCAATTTAGGGTTTTTTGCATTCCAGGAAGCAGGATGAAAGAGAAGAAAGCAAAAGGCCCACTCAGGACATTTCTTAGGGAAGTCTCCCAGGAGCTGCCACTTACACTTACATCTCATTGGCCAAAACGTAGTCACATGGCCACGCTCAGCAACTAGGGTGTCTGGGAAATGTAATCTTATCCTTGGAGAAATGCTATTAAAGGTCATCTAGAAGTCTCTGACACACGAGGATGGAGGGTGTTATTAAGGGGGAACATTTACACGTCATCTTTGTTCATTCTTTCGGTATTTCATAATACTCATGTATTGCCTGAGAAAATTTCAAAAAGAGAGGTATTTGAAAAGAAAAAGAAACAAGTTTGAAGGAAATACTCCAAAATGTTAATAGTGGCAATTGCCTTTCAGTGGTGAGGGTTATACATCCCTGCATCTTTATGTTAGTCTGTATTTGCAAAGTTTAGTAAAATGAGGATGCATTACTTCTACACATAAGAAAAAACTATTCCCTTCTTCGCCTTTGCTATCCCTTCCCCCACAACAAGAAAAAGAAAAAAACCGAGTCCCACGCATCGAATGAGGGGGTAGCTGATGTCTTTCAGAATTATTTACTTTCTTCTTCTTTCACAGGGCAACAGCCTTTGGCATCCTCAATGGATTATGCAAATTTGGAGCCATTCTGGGAAATACCATCTTCGCTTCTTTTGTGGGGATAACCAAAGTAGTCCCCATCCTTCTGGCTGCCACTTCTCTCGTTGGGGGTGGCCTGATTGCTCTGCGTCTGCCTGAGACCCGAGAGCAGGTCCTGATGTGAACCACCTATGGGGAAAGGAAATGGTGCAAGAACCTTGTCCAGGAACCTGCAGTGCACCCACGCTTCCTGTCTGTCACCGTCCAGAGGATTCTGGGTAGCACCGGAGGAGAAGTTGATTTTGTGACCCCTAGTTTAGGACCCCTTTCAGCTGTCAAGATGTGTGCAACTCAGGTGACTGATTTGGGGTGTCCTGCACCACCCTGATCATTATAGAGCTGCGTGCTTAGTTTCGGGTCTCCCCTGCCCAAGGCTTGGGGGAGGAATAACATGCTCTGGTTGGTGCACATACGGAGCAAGGAGTGTGGTTTCCCCTCCTGAGGTGCAAGGACTTACTTGCCTTTCAAAATGCATTTGAACGTGAGAAACACTCAAACTCCTTCATCAAGTTCCTCGGAGCCCAATGACCTAACATATTGACTTGGTAGGAAGTTAGATTCGTCATATAAATATTGGGCTTGAAGTACAGGATACGTATATTTTTGCATTTAAAAGTATCACCTATCATATGTTCCATTTGAAAATTGGCACAATAGCATTGAAGATACTCTGACACAGAAAACCAAATATTTGAGCATTATCTATAGAAACCTACTTCCCCGCCCCCTGCCCAGGTGGCCTAAGATGTCTAGGATGATTAGATGCTAAATTTAAGAATGATATTTATTCCTATATTGATCTATTCAAAGAAACTTAATGGGATAGATATTCCGTAAACTAACTTTGTACATACTGCGTTGGGGTTTAATTTGCAGAAATGGTCTCTGCAAATCCTTGCCAGCATTATAGCCATATTTTGGGAGGATGTGGTGTTTGAGGTCCCAGGAAACTGGGCCCGACCGAATGGGAGAAACGCAAGCACAATTTCTTAGAGCCATTGAACTTGCTGTGGGGCGTCTGCTCTTAGCAAACAGACATTGTACAGCTCATTTAATCCAGGCCCTTTTCTTCGTGTAGGTGGAGTACTCCCCTCTCTTAACAGGTCATTTGTGAGATGCAATCAGCACTGGCTTAGACTTTGCTGCCGTCCCAGCCACAGGCTGAGTGACACGTGCTCAGTGGCCTCTGGCACTGTCTCTCTAGGTGAGGATGAAACACAATGGACAACACATGGGATGGAGGGAGGGACGAGGAAATGTAGCCACAGTTCTTCAATGTGTACAGTCTTCCTGTTCCTTTTCACAGGAAAGCAAATTTGTTGTAAATCCAGGTTTGTTACAATGCTCAGGTCCCATGAGAAATCAATGTCTGCTGTGTGTCTTGATTCGGGACTTTTGAAACAGATGTCCCTGGCATGGGAGTAGGGAGTGTCGTGGATGTTCATTGTTTGACTTGAGTGCTTTAAGAAAACTCACTCCTGAGATCCAGTGTGGAATGTGAAGAGGAGAAGGGGTGGGTGGGGTGAGGAACCTGGGGCAAACTGCTTTGGCAAGCGTCAGCAATACGCTGAGGTCTTGACTCCACAGGAAAGGAGCAATGTGTTATCCATCAGAACTGATCTGCACGGAGGGGACAGTGGGCTATGAACTTGTGACACTGACAGTGAACTTGATGAGACCAGGTGAACGTCAGTCTGCAAGAACTCACCATTTGCGTTGATAGGCCACACTGTATCTCAGTGCTGTTAGGTGCCATACTTTCCCAACCAGAAGTCTCTGAAAGTGGAAAACAGAACTGTGCTGGCTATGCTGAGTGTTTTTCTCAGTTTTGGAGAAACACTTAGGTCCCATGATAGCTCATCCCCCAAACAGGCCATCTTCCTGTCTTCCTGTTGTTCTCTGGATGAACAGGTAGTTGGGGTGGGGGTAGTAAATACTGTCCCGCCTTTGTACCCTCAAGTTGAGATCCGTTCTAATGGTTAAAATATTTGCTCTGCTTCTCTTGTCCCCCACCTCTTTATTTCTTTTTTTTCTGTACAATGAAGACCCATCAACTCTGATTTGACACCCTGAGTCCCCCAAATATATAAATATTCCACTGTGTATTAATGTTTCTTTCAGTGTTTTATAGAAATGACCTGACATAAATAAATGCCACGTCAATAATGAGAAGCCCAATGTAATATAGCTGTAATATACTCGTACGTGCCACTTTCTTATGATGTGAAAGACAGTGGCTAGTTCACACACGAGAGCTGTGGAAACCTAGGATTACTACATCCCTTCTACCATTGCTCTTCAATGGGATAATATGATTCATTAAGCAGCTACCACTTAAGAAATTTACAAGGCAGTCCGAGTCTGCATTTCTAGTTAACGTGGATCTCGTAACTCGGAAACGTGGTTAATTTTTGAGTGTTGAAGGGGCTGCAACAATTTAGGGGTAAACTTGTTTTGATTTCCAAGCTCTAACTTCTGCACTATCTTTCTGGCTCCTTACACTAACTACCAAACCAACCAAGGGCAATTCTCACCTCATCCCTGCTCGGTAGCCTGTCCCCATGAAGGATTGTCTGGCAGTGGAATGTGGCCACTTCTTAAATGCTGTCACTCCCGCTGAAATAAGTGCTTCTTTAAATATAGTCTCCGTGTCAGGTCACTGGGGGATAGTATGCAGCAGTCCTCGCCATTCGCTCCTTTTGCATTTCGTGTTCCACCTGGAGAAACTCCCGATGTGGCATCCATGGGGCTTTAAAGGGATGAGGTGCTCCTTCGTTGAGCAAATCTGTTCACAGTTCTTGCTGTATTTTATAATGCCCAGTTTGGGAGTGGTTACTTCAATAGTATCAACTGTACTGTGCCATTTCCTGATGCTGATTTTCGATCTTCTGTTTTATTGGAAATAATTAGTGAAAGGGGTTTGTGCCTGTTTGTGAAGTTTATAGCACATGAGCCCAAGGGCATGTTATAAATCACCCCATTGCCAGGGTTCCCTGGTACCTTGTGTTAGTTCATTAAAAACAATAATAAACATAATTGTAAGCAAACCTTGAAGCACTGAGATTAGAGATTATTTTCAGATACTAAGGTCTCTTCTGGATTCTGTCATTGATAGAATCAGCTGGGAAGAGAGAATCGAGAGTCATTGCCTTTCATTTAATTTGGCATATGGGGACCTTGAGAGGTCACATAGTGTGACCAAGGTGACATGTTGCTTGGAGTGTGTTACAAGGCCTACAGTGATGCTCTCGCTGTAATTCTGGGCTAATTCCTGTCACTGAAAACCCTACCGCCGGACCCCCCACAGACTCTGTGGGGGACAGGACAATATGACCCACCCTTTACCCTCTATTCCCTGAGGCCAGTCATTGGAAACTCACTTGATTGGTTTACCTAAAATGAATGGGAGGATCAGAAAAATTGGCATTCATTCATTCATTCATTCATTCAACAAATCCTTCCTGAGCCCCTGCTGTGTGCGACACCTTGGGGATCCAGTGGTGAAAAAATGGGGTACAATTCCCGCCTCCTTCCTCATTTCACTTACAGCCAGCCGTTGGGGCAAGCTGGATATTGAATTGGTAATAAAAGCAAACCTTATAATCAGTCAAATACACATCTCTTTGTAGTAAGAGGATTCTAACTTCTGTATCACCTGCTGTGGATTCCTGAAAGTGGTTACCCTCTCCAGCGTCTCTTTCCTCCAGGAGTGCACCAGTTCTTATCTTTATAAACCAGGTAAGGACAAAGACTCACTTGCTCATTTTCCCGCAGAGCTTAATCAGTTTTTACTTAATGGACTTTACAGGAAATGTTCCATGGGAGAAGGGTTGGGGGCCAGGAATGCAAACAGGCCACTGGCTAGTGGGGCAAGAAGGCTCCCGGGGCTCCTGGGAAAGGTGTTTCCACCTCCATGTGTGGCTTTTTGTATTTGTGGCACGTTGCAATCCATTGGGCCTCATAATAGTATGCTTTGATTCTAAAAGCTTTCTCCTACCTAGAGAGGCACAGAAGGTGATAACAATATGGCTAGATGTGAACCTGACTTGTGCTGACAGTCAACTTGAACTCGGCTTGAAAATGTCTCTTGAAAAGGGTGAAAGTTCTTCATTTAGAGAAGAGGAAAGCAGAGAGGGGTACGTTCCACTTAGACTTCATTTGACAGGTGTTTTCATAAAGGCTACGGTATGTGCCATAGGTCCCTGCCTCAAAGTGGTTCTGTTCCGGTCCAAAGCTTTGTGCTTTTAGGGGTGGCTGCATCATTTTTGGTCAGAGCCCTAAGAAGAGTTTGGAAATAAATGACATAGAGCCTTTGCTTTTGAGGCATGCTTAAAGCCCATTTTATTTAATTTGCAGAGGCAGAGTGGGAAAGTCGAGATGCACGGCTTTTGTGGCAGCAGAGAGTTTTCCAAACAGAGGAATGATGAAATGAAACAGAGACGAGAGCTATCCACCGAGGTTAAATGGAGACATGAAAGTTGTTATAGTCGTTGCTTATTATAGAATGAGGTCTACTTGGCAGAAAGTTCAAGACATAAGCTGGGGAGTGAGGAGTCCTTGCCATCTCACCTGAAAACACGTGCTTAGCTGTCCATTTACCTCTGGTCCTGGTGGCTTAGAATATCACAAAATTTCAGAGACCATGAGTATGTATTCCCTCAGAAAGCAAAGGTCTGTCAGGAGCTGTCTTCTACCAACGTGAATGTTGGGATTATCACCACATTTGATAATTTCACTACAGAGGCAGGTCTGTTGATTCACAGCAACCATCACTCAGGAGAGCAAACTGCCCACAACCAACTGTCACGTCCCCCACTTGTCACGTCCATAATAGAATCACAGGAATTCAGATTTCTCTAAATCAGTATGTGTGATTTTCATAGGGTTGGAACAAAAGCCTATAAAAATAGCTTTCCGGGAAAATTAGACTTTGGACTATCTCACCGAGAGTTGCTTCAATGTTCAGAAAAATAACTGGTAAGCAATTGATGAACCACTTATAAATGACTCTTATTTGTTCAACTGTTTCTCCCAAATAATTACAAAGTGAATTCTTTCGATCTCAAAAATATTTGTAACTGGCAAAACTATACTTCTTTAAAATGTGTTTTATGGTATAGCTTTCTTTCCAATTTGGAGTTGGTCTGGATGAGCCAAGAAATCCCAACTTTAACAAATGTTTGGAGTGGATTACTGATCAGCTAATTTGCTAGTATTTGTACTAATGATGTTAATAATACTTTTCAGAAACCTACACTCTATATAGTTTACAGTGGAAACATCAAACTATAAGCTGAAGATTTGCACTCAATATAGATAGTACATTGCTGAGATGTGTGTTAGAACTTAGATTGTGACAAGGGAGGCAGAAAGGGGTATTTTATAGGTAGTTCTGAATAGACAGATGTGTATCCAGTAAGTTTAACAGATGATTTGGATTGAAGCTCAACTATTGAAAATTACATTTGGGGAAAGTAATAAGATGGAGGTGTTTGTGACATAAAAAAATATCCCCTACAGCATATAGATAGATATGAAAACTCTTTTATTGTTTAATATACGTGCCATGGATTAGTCAGTTTTGATTTGAGCTCTTTCAGATATGGGATAAAAGTCTAAAAGATATTTTAAAATTGAAAAGTGTGAAATATTTATCAGGTGGTTAAACAGATTTGTCAGTTCTGCTACATTTCCAGTGGGTCAAATGTTAGAATAGCTGAGCTGTGCGTTTTAGCTTTCATGAATAGAGAAGCATTTAACGTGCTTAGCTGTCCATTTACCATTTTTCTGCATGAGGTTTGGTCCCAGTTTTTTGGGCCTTCTGAATCCGAGAGGTCCCCAACCCTAATGGAGTAAGAGACTGTCTGTATCTTTTGTTATTTCTTGTTTGTTCTTGATGTGAGGGGTGATGTACATAAAGCAGGTAGAGGTATTGGGGAGAGCTCTTCTTAAAGTTTGCTGATTACTTTTTCTATAAATTTATGCTTACAAATCATTAAAAAATTTTTCTATTCCAAAGTAGTAGGCTAAACTTGGAAAGTGCAGACTGAGCCTTTTGGTTCCAGTGAGCATTGCTGGGGAATTAGAAGTTTCTTTCCTTCTCGGGGGAGGGAAGCCTGGAAACATGCGTATTTGGGGGAGAGGTGAAAAGTATCCAGACGTGGGTGACTCTTCATGGTCTTCCCTGAATGTTTGAAAAGTGGTTTTGAATCTTGTCCATGGTCACTGCTATACAAGTGGCTCTCTCAGGTTTTGGACTACATGGCACACTTGTCGTGTCTCAGATGTGCGAGATTGAATCGAAATGTCCACAACAGCCTTTGGCTCCTGAAATGGCGGTGTCCCGGAATAAAGTTCATAAAGACGGTCTCGTCAGGTATCAGCTGTGGTCCTGGGATGTGCTCTAAGAGTTGTAAAGAATGCTTTGTAGGTATGGAGGGCACTTGTAATGCTATTGCTGTTGATCACGTGTGCTGACACCCAGCCCGTGGAGGAAAGTGATACTTCTTTGGAAGCGCCTTCAAGCTGAGAGGACGAGAAATCAGGTCTATATCACAGTCCTGTGTCATACTGACCAATCCTCCGTTCCATGGCCACGAGCAGGACACAGAGCCAAACGCTGTGAGCCATGGAAAGGAAATGTGCAGGTTATTAGCAAAGGGACCCATCACCTGGTTTACAATGGTTTGACAAGGGGCTGGATAATCCAATACCACATGTCTAACTAGAACTGTTTGGATACGTCTGTAAATAATACCATGTACAGTGAAAGCATCTACTGATGGTGTGAGTGTGAAATGACCGAAACCGTCTTTGTTTTCTCTTCGTATTTTTCACGCTCTAGTTTCCCCATCCTTTGAAGTGTTTTTCCATCTGACTGTCCCTGGAAGGTGGAATTGCTCTGTAGACCTAAGCTTTTTTGTTCTTTAATATATTAAAGTAATAGAAACATTTGATTTGGTGGAAACATTTTTCACCTTTAATACTTTATGATCTAAACATTGGCAAACACTTATTGAACATTTATGACAAGGGCTGTGATAAAGATTTTTACAGACGATCGCCTTTCATCCTCATAGTGACCTAATGATCTGTTGCTGGCTTCCCTTTGGTGGTGGGGAACCTGAAATGTAGAAAGCTAAAGTAACTCGCCAAAGACCAAAAGCTGTTAAGAGGTGGAGCCAAGGTCTGGCCTGTTATCAGCTGGCAGACAGTGCAGTGTAATTGCCCCTCTGATCTTCCTCCCAGAGAAGCCCAGGTGTGGATTAGTCATTGGCTGCTAATGTTTTCAGGCTCCTAGGACAATATTAACTAAATTAGATGCCATCTTCAGGGTAGAGGGTCCCCTGAGACCGACCTTATAGAACCTTTCTTTTTTCCTGTGCATGGTGACTAACACAGCAGCTAGCACATAGTAGGTATTGCTAAATGATGACTAGACAGACGGGTGAACACCCTAGTTGAATGTTGAGCAATGAAAATGTCACATTCAAATTATTTAATCAGTGGCTTGATCCGAACGTGACTTGGCACTGTGGCCGCAGCTCTGGGTCAGGGTCTCGCGGCGCCCGCTTTGTCGAACATTAAGGCTTTGGTTATTGGATGGTGGAGAGGTACTCAGGGGGCTTTTTGCTAACTAATACGGAAGCGTTTCAGTAGTTTAACAGGTGTGAATTGGCTGAATAGTGTGCATTGGCTGAGTAGTGTGAATTGGCTGAATAGAAATCTTGGGCGAACAACTGGTGAACCCCAGAGCAGCATCCTCTTCTAGTGGTGGTTGCCAAGGACCTACTACGGCTGCTGGAACTTCATTCATTGAAAAACTCGGTGAGGCTGGATTTAGACTCTACCGCATATATGGTTTGTTTTATTTCTGTAACACTAGAGGGCAGTAGCTACCTTGAAAAGGTAAAACAGGTCTTTACTCCAGCGTAGGTTACCAGTTTCTGTCAAATGAAATGAGACAGCTTTTGCAAAATATCCCCTCTATTCTTTAGGATGCACTCAAATGTGGAGATGATTCCAGAATACGTTTGCTGGGGGCTCAGCGTGCCCTTCAACCATTTGTAATAGGTTTGGGCCTGGAAGAGAGAGACTTTTCCTAATCTCTGGGGGCAGTTGTTCAGATTCAGATCCAGCAACCATTAAGAAAATGCTCATGTTAAAATACCTAGCACCATCCTAGCAGACGACTGGCATTGAACTCATGTGTATTTAACCAGTCCTTCGCCATGTACGATTGCTGGGTAATTTCATATAGGTGAAAACCTTTGGGTGTGCCTGGGCATTTGCGAAGATTAAGTGTTTACGAACATGAATGCAGCTCTGGGTCAGGGTCTCGAGGCCCCCACTTTGTTGAACGTTAACGCTTTGGTTATTGGATGGTGGAGAAGTACTCAGGGGGCTTTTTGCAGAAGTGCTTTGCATATTCACAATGTGTCTGTGCAAAAATTGAACTCTTCCACATATGGACGATGGCTGTTGATATCAGCTATATTTAAACACATGTAGCCACTGTCCTAGCTGAGTTCTTTTCAGTACTACTGATCCATGTGAAGGCAGTCAGGTCCATTAGGAGAAGCTCCATTTGGGAGCCCAGAGGTTCTTGGCTTCACGCCTAACTTGTGTGATCTAGGAAACGGCTGTGAGGTCTTGGGCTGTTTGCTTAACCCCAATTACCTTACCTTTAAAATAGAAGAGGTCAATTTTTGACTGTCTACAGTGAGAACAATGTCCACTAAATAATGCATCCAAGCAGAACACAGAAATAGGACTTTCTGGATGTGTGAGTCTTGGTAGGGTGCAAGGAAGACAGTGCATGCAATGTTAGATGTGTTTCATTTTGAGACACTTGACAGGATGTTGCTTATTCCTCACCAGGGTCTTCTGCTGAAGGAAAAAGTGGCAGGTGATCTGTAAGTATAATACGGAGGGAAATCTGGGTTCAGGGGTAACTTAAAGAAAAAGGAAGTACCCACAGAGAAAATGGAGTTTAATTTTTATATTTGGATCTTAACTCAGATACCCACAAGTAGTGACAGGAAACTTCATTTAGCCATCCCAATGGAAACTATGAAAGAAAATAGAGAGGAGAGAGGACAAAAGCAGGTGGGGAGTGAGAGAGGAAAGAGAGAGAGAGAGAGAGAGAGAGAGAGAGAGAGAGAGAGAGAGAGAGAGAGAGAGAGTTTTTTTCTCAGTCCCAGGGTTCAACTCTTGGTTCTATCATTTATTAGATGGTTAAGCTTGGGCAAGTGAGGGACCTCTCTTAGCCTCCTTTTCTCTATCTGATGTCTATAAATGTTACATAGTTGCCTCCCCCTTCTTTTGCCTTTCCTTGTACCTGTAGTTCTACGGGGGGGGGGGAGGGGGGGAGTGTTTCGTGTTTTATCTATTCAGTACAAATAATTCTCCCTGAAGCCAAATGGATAGAAACAGCACCAGCAAGTATAGTAAAAATCACATACATTAAGTTTCGCCTGAAGTAACCATGCCATTTCCAGAATGTTCTACAGCCAGAGATGAAAGGAGACCAGAAAAGATAGATAGGCGAGGGGTCTGGAAATGTATCTTGAGTGTGAGTCCTGGTATGTTTCATGAAGTGGACCTTCCTGGCATTAGTTTGCACGGCAGAATTGTTTGTGGCTGGAGAAGCACAGAGACCAGATGTGTGCACCCTGACGGGGTGGGGGTGGGGAGAAGGGTAGGGAAGACAATGTCGTCTCAGAGGTGGGTCACTGGGCACCTCCCTGGACTTGTATGGAGCCCCATGGGAGAGAAGACTACAGTACTGTGAGCAGCGGCCCTCGCAATGGTGATAGTTGGGAAAAGCTGGGTGAGGGGCACTAGACATCAAAGCGGGGACCAAAGCAGACAGAAGAACGGGAGGAAGACACATATATGCAAATATGTGTCAGCTCTCATGAGCTTTGAGAAATAACCAGGTGAAACTCTTAATAGGGTGGGAAATCCTACATTAATAGCCTGGAGAAAACCCTACGAAACTTGGGTGCTTACTGTAAATGTGACCCAGTTTATAGGAAATACATGGGAAATACATAAATACATAGGAAACATACAAACATAGTCCATCCACCGTAGTAAGAATGACTGAGGGAAATTTGGGTTTCTTACATGGAAAATAGATGTAGGATAACTGGGTGAAATTCTGCAGAAATTGTCTTTTCCAAAACTCTGGTGTTTCATGGAGTCTGAATGCACAGCTTATGACACCGATAGAATGCTTTAGAATGCCATGCCTTCGTGATTTGATCATTATATATTTACTTCTTTTCAGCCTGCTTCGTATTAAATAACTTCAACTTCATAATTTTGTTAAAGGAATTTTGGCAAGCAAAAATAATAGACTATTCACAATTTACACGATCTTGCTTTAAAAAAATCAATAGTGCGTTTGCATTCAGTTCTCAGATGTAATTTACACTGCATATAGGATTTCCCCTGAGGAAACCTAGCTTAAAGGAAAGAGGAGAAAGAAAGAAAATGTATTAGGTGATGGGGACATCAGAGCCCAGAAGGTGAGGAGGAGGACAGGACATGGAGCAAATCCAAGTCAGAAGGGGACAGCAGGTGGTGCCCAGAGAAGCAAGAAAGGTCATCCTGAGAAATTCTAGGCACACAGAAGAGTGTGTTCCGAGATCCTGGCCTCACCTCTTGCTTCAATCATGGCTGCTGTGCCCGTCAATCCACCCTGACTGGCAGGTTTCCTAAAGGTACCTGTCCCTGGCAGTACCTTCCCTCAAACCTGTGTCGTGGACCTCTCACTTGCTGCCTTGGGCATGTTGGACACACAGCATGGTGCACACATAGAGTTGTTCTGTGTCCCAGAAATGCTCAACTCTGAAATGTAGTGGGGTTCATATCCCTTGGAGGATGTCCCTGGACCCAGAAGGGACAGGAACCCATGGGTAAATTGTTTCCCCTTTCTTACCCCAGACAGAGGATTCAGAGACACTTTTCTTATGTGATGACGTGGCCCAAGACTGAGGGCCAGTGAGGCCATGCAAATGCATTTTTGTACTGGCTTGCCTTCTCGTCCTTTCTTTCTCCCCTCTCCATCCCTCAGACCTGCTCCCTGGAATCACCCCCAAATGAAGTACGCTCACACAACCTTTTATCATGGTCTCTACTTCAGCTAACCCAGGCTAGGAGAAGAATCAACTGCAAGTGAGGAGAAGGGACTCACTTCTCTGGGAGGGCTTTTTGCTCATAATATATCACTGTAGGGAGCAGGGTGGGAGGGGCCCTCAGAAAAACAGTGAGAGCACTGACACATCGTTTGCTTGGGGGTGGGGGTGGGGGCAGCAGCAAATGCCTGGGCAGATATCTCCCTAGTTAAGGATATTTTTCAGGATGCATTTCTCTGTTCTTCAGAGATGAATTAATATAAAACACAGACTTTACAATATAAAATTCTACCCACTTCTCCAGACCAAAGACTCTCAGTTTCTCCAGGGTTTAGTTTTAAGACGTGGTTTACAGATCTGCTCACTGATTTGGTCTCCTGCCCCTGAAGGCAGATGTGTTCATCAGTGTTCCCCTGAAACGTGTCCCTTGAGCACTGGACATCCCACCAGGTGTGACCCGATGGAAGCAAATGCAGGGTACTTCTTCCCGCCTGCCGCTGAGGTCCAGTTCTTGGGTAGCTGACTGGGACCCAGGTTGTAGAATGCAGGTCTTCGATTTCAGGAAATGCAATTACAGTGTTGGAAACACTAATTACCTGCTTTAAAAACCAACATTATCAGCCAAGAATAATTATTACCACAAGGAAAGTGGAAACAGTCAGGAAAGAGCACATGTTTAATGCCACCTTCCATTTCAGCCTTCCTCCTCGCAGAGAAGGGAATGTAGGAATTCTCTATTCTTCCTTCTGTTAAAAAAGAAGTGCAAGCAATCTGCTGCTGAATCCCATTTATATTCTTTATCTTCCATGTGAGTAGTAATTAAACATGGTGACAGAAATGCAACATGCGGAGGTTGGTTCATACCACTTTGGTATTTGTTATTTTAAGCTCATTTTAAGGATATGAGTGATTTTTGAGTAAGTTATGGTTTGTGTGCAAAGTATGTGAAGTGTGTGTGTGTGTGTGTGTGTGTGTGTGTGGAGGGGTAGGTAGCATAGTGAGGTTTCGTGGTTACCATGACTACCCCCTGGAACTCCCCTGACAACTTGAACTGTGTACTGGCAAAAAAGTGGGTTTGAAAAATCATACCAATGAAATCAGAGGGGGTTACAACTTCCCAAACTGGAAAACGATATTTCCTTAAATATCACTACCATCTGGGCACATTCTCTTTTAAGATGCTGTACTCCAGATGCATTTTTGTCAAACAAAGCAGAGTTATCTTTAGTAATACAAGATTAAAGGCGCAATGACTGAATGTAACAACGCTAAGGAAACCTGAGAGTTGACTATACAGGCATGTGTGGTTTGGCCAGCACTGTTGGGGTGTCTGTGCCACACAAACAACATATCCCCTTAATGGGAGCCGCATGGTTGAACAGGGCATCGTGAAGATTCCCACTGTCCTCCCTTAACCTGCTGAGAGGTCTGTTACATCTCTTCTGCATCTATCTGGGCTCCCAAAGATGCCACAGCTTTGGGGAGAGAGAATGAAAGAAAAGGTGATAAGATCCAACCATTGATTTTTCGGGCCTCCTTTTCTCCATCCATCAATGATTAGGTTTGGAGTAAAAAATGCTCTAGATCTTGTGCTTTTCATGCTACCTTGTCATGGATTACCAGTGTTCTAGACGGGCAGTTGGTTGGATAGACCCTAGCAGCATGATGGCACGTGATACTCTGCAGATCTACTCACCAGTGAAACTGGTGAAAGGGAAAAAAACAAAACAAAACAAAACACAACCAACCATTCACAGACTCTGGAAGTGGCCCTAAAGGCCACTTTCATTGTGTGGTAAGAAAGGGGAGACTTTGTGGGATTTGAACCCAGACCACGCCTATCCTCAGCGAAGTGGGGACTCCACTCTGGATGGCTGCATCCAAGCACACGGGGGCCCCCTCCCCCTGCTTCCAGTCGGAGGGCTTTCTTCCAGGAAGAGCAGGGTTTCAGTAGTTCTCATCCTGCCACCGACTACCTGATGCTGGGGACAAGGTCCAGGTGACTGTGGTTGGAAAGTGGGGGCTCCCTTTTTCGGCCCAACCCCCACTGTGGGACAACATTCAACGTTGGGCATGGTGTGCTGTGAATACTGGCTAACCAATGTCAGGTGTGTATCCTTCCATATTCTTCTCTATGCGCGTGAAAAAAAGAAGAAAATATGCCTTTACGTATTTGTCTTTTCTTGTATAAAATAGAGGGATAATATTCCATTGTTTGGATGCACTACAATTTATTTATTTACTTTCCTTTGCAGCATTTTCCCTGGTGGACCTTTAATGACAATAATTTTGTGTCTCTGAAAGCAGACATTACTGTGTGAAATTTATTCCCAACTATGTAGGATTTTAGAACTTCAGGCAATACTTGTATAGAAATCGGTCTGATAGAATTCATTGTCATTTGTAGGGCATGCACCAGCCCAGTTGGGATACTTTAGGTGTGGGAGGTCACAGTGAAAGGATAACCAAGATGAACTTGTTCGGTATCCCACTGGGTTCAGCCCAATTTCCCATATATCAAGTGTGACTTGAGTAAAAGTGTTAGACTGTGCATTAGTATGGTACAGAAAAAAGACTGGATTTGGCGTAAGAGGTGTGAGTTTGAATTCTGACTTAGTCACTATTTCAGTTTACTACGGCCTCAATAATGCTAAGTAACAACCAATCACAAAATCTCAGTAGTGTAACAATGCGGATTAGTTTAGCTCCTGTGTGTGGGACAGTGTGGGGGTTGGGTGTGTAGGGGGTAAACTGAACTTGGCTTAGCTGAGGTCACTCTGCTTCATGTGCCTTCTTCGAACGAAAAGACTAGGCTGATGAGGGCAGAAGGGGAAGAACAAGACCATCTGCAAAAAGCACTTTCAGAGTTTTTGCTTGCATCCCATCTGCTAAAATCCCATCAGCCAAAACAAGTCATGTAGCTGAACCTAGAGGCAAGGGGGCATTGCAAGTTTACAGGGTAAGAGGTATGGTATATGATTCTACTGCTAGGGACAGAGAAAGGATTTGGAACCCTAACTCAGTCTGTTACAATTGTTTATAGCAAGTTACTTTGTTATCTTAGAGGAGATAACATCACCCACCTTGTCATTTTGTTGCCAGTGTAAATTGCAATGTTGTATGTGTACATCCTTCAACACATAGTACATATTCAATGGTTAGTAACTTCCTTGCTTTACGAAAGGTCTCATGGAATATACGATTCATTTTTGTTCAAAATCTTATATAGCATTGGTCAAAATGAGAAAAAATTTTAAAAATGTGTATGCAATAATTGAATTTTTTTTTCCCAACACTAATACAATAATGGCTTTCACATTGCTCATTGTATTCCACTTGCATAAATTTTTTTTTCTTTTTTTTTTTGCACAATTGCATCCAGAGTGCATGGGCCATTCTGAATTTTGCTGTTTTAAATTTTCTTACACCAAAACATTGTCTTCTATGCTGTTTTTCTAATAATCCTTTTTTGTGGCCGGGTGATAGTTTATCACGTAGCTGGACCATCTGAGGTAAAGTATTTCATGGAGAGGTTTAAGGCCTCCGGCTTGAGCATCAGTTACCTGGGTCGGTGTCCTATTGGTGGTTCCAGAGCATTGGCACCTACTGAGTGATGGCAGGAAGGATCTCAGGGAATGGAGCTCTTGAGCTCCTATAAATCCTCTCTTCCCTGAGAAGACAAGCAAGCGTGCTGGAAAAGTAATAAAGTCTTCCATGTTTTATTAGTGAGACTGTGCCTGTGGGAGGAAAAACAAAGCCATCTGCAGGTTCTGTCAGTGACAATAACACATGGCACCTGGGTCCAGCCCCCCTGAGTTGATTTCATGGTCTAAAATGTTTTAGCCAGAAGTAGGACTGAAGCTGTGGCTTTGTAAGTCTGATGAAGTAGCCGTATTGGCTCATTTCTTAAATTCATTCATTCATTCATTCATTCATTCATTTCTATTGTTTTTAAAAATAAATGTTTATTGAAAGAATGGACAATATATAGTACTCATATTTTGTTCTAGTTACTTTTTAAAAATTGAATGTCTACATTTTTAAAAATATTCCCATCTTCCCGCCCTCTCCCCTTTGGCAACTATCAATTTGTTCTCTATACCTGAGTCTGTTTCTGTTTTGTTTTGTTTATTCATTTATTATCATTATTTTTAGATTTCACATATAAGTGAGATCATATAGTATTTGTATTTCTCTGACTTATTTCACTTAGCATAATACCCTCTAAGACCATACATGTTGTTGCAAATGGTAAGACTACATTCTTTTTATGGCTGAATAATATTCCAGTGCATATTTTATACACACACATACACACACACACACACACGGTGCCAAAAAAATGTATACACATTTTAAGAAAGGAAAACTGTATTAAAAGTGTAATACTCAATATATAACAAACAACGAATACAAGTCACATGTGACTTCTGCAGTTACAAGAGGTGCTCAAAGTGGTTACCATCAGCATCCAGACACTTTCGATGACAGCGAGCTACTGCTTGAGCAACGTGGACCAAAGTGTCCACTTGCATACATTTTTTTGGCACTCCCGGTGTGTGTATGTGTGTGTATCATATCATGTTTATTTGTTTATCTATTGATGGACATCTAGGTTTCTTCCATATCTTGCCTATTACTAGTAATGCTGCAATGACTATAGGGGTGCATATATATATATATATATATTTTTTTTTAATTAAACTTTATTGGTTTTTTTTTTTTTTTTTAATTAAACTTTATTGGGGATATATTTTTGAATTAGTGGTTTTGTTTTCTTTGGATAAATACCCAGAAGTGGGATTGCTAGATCTCATGGCAGTTCTATTTTTAATTTTTTGAGGAATCTCCATACTGTTTTCCGTTGTGGTTGCAATAGTTTACAATCCTACCATCAGTGCTCAAGGGTTCCCTTTTCTCTACATCCTCCCATCTCTTGTTTGTTGATTTACTGATGATAGTTGTTCTAACAGGGTGAGATGATAATATCTCGTTGTGGTTTTGATTTGCGTTTCCCTGATGATTAGTGATGTTGAGCATCTTTTCATATGTCTATTGGCCATCTGTATGTCCTCTTTTTGGATTACCTGTTTATAATTATCCTTTATCTTTTCTCACATTTTTTATTATAAAGTTTATTTTGTCTGATATAAGTATTGCTACTTCAGGTTTCTTTTCATTTCTATTTGCACGGAATATTATTTTCTATCCCTTAACTCTCAGTCTGTATGTCTCTGGATTTGAAGTGAGTCTTTTGTAAGCAGCATACAGATGGGTCATGTTTTGTAATCCATTCTGCCACCCTATGTCTTTTTATTGGAGCTTTTAATACATTTACATTTAAAGTAATTATGTACTTATTGCCATTTTGTTATTGTTTCAGGTTGTTTTTAAAGGTATCCTCTGTGCCTTTCTTCTTTTGATCTCTTCCCTTGTTGTTTGCTGTTTTTCTTTGATGTTTTGTTTAGGTTCGTTTCTCTTTGTTCTTTGTATATCGTTTGCAGTTTTTTTGTTTATGGTTACCATGAGGTTTATGTATATAATTCTTTATAGAAGTCTATTTTAAGCTGATAGGCATTTAAGTTCTAATATTTTCTATAAGGACTACATTTTCACTCCTCCCTCCATGCTTTATGTTACGGATGTCATAGATCGTTTTGTGTTGTGTATCTCCTAACTACTGACTGTAGTTTGAGTTTCATACTTTTTTCTTTTAACCATTGTAGTAGTTTTTTAAATGTCTGATTTGCTGTATTTATTGAACATTTGGCTTTAACTGTGAGGATTTTTCCTTTCTCATACTTCCTTATTTCTGGGTATAGCCTTTCATTTTCTACTTAAAGAAGAAGCTTTAACATTTCTTGTGAAATGTTTAAGGGTGATAAAGTCCTTTAGTTTTGGCTTGTCTGGAAAACTCTGTATCTCTCCTTCAATTCTATATAATAATAATCTTGATGAGTAAATTATTTTAGGTTATAGGGTCCTGTCCTTTCTTTCAGGACTTTAAAGATGTCCTGCCACTCCCTTCTGGCTGTAAAGTTACTGATGAGATATCATCTGATAGACTTATAGGGTTTCCTTTGTATGTAACTTGTTTTTCTCTTGCTTCCTTCAAGATTGTCTCCTTAACTTTTGTCATTTTAACTACAGTATATATTGGTGTTGGTCTGGTTCATCTTGTTTGGAACTCTCTGTGCTTCCTGGACCAGGATGTTTGTTTCCTTTCCCAGGTTAGGAAAGTTTTCAGCCATTATCCTTTAACTAAAGTTTCTGTTTCTTTCTGTCTGTCTTCTTCTGGGATCCCTATAATGCTAATGTTTGAGCACTTGATGTTATACCAGCGGTCCCTGAAACTATCTGTGTTTTTTAAACGGATAGTTTTTTCTTTCTGTTGTTGTGTTTGTTTGATTTCCACTAGTCTATCTTGAGGTCACTGCTCCATTCTTTGTTTTAGCTAATCTGCTGTTGATTCCTTCTAATATGTTTTTTCATTTGTTACTGTATTCCTCAGGTTTGTTTGGTTGTTTCTTATACTGTCTAACTCTTTGTTCAAGTTTTCCCTAAGTTCCTCTATTCCACTCTCAAGTTTGGTGAGGATCCTTATGACTGTTTCTTTGAATTTTTTATCAGGCAGATTACTTATTTTTATTTTCTTAGGATTTTTTTCTGGGGATATTTTTTTTATTTGTTTTGTTCCCTCATTTGAGAGATATTCTCCTGTCTTTTCATTTTGTTTGACTTTCTATCTTTATAGTAATTAGACGAAATAGCTGTATCTGCCAGTCTTGGAGAGGTGGCCTGATGTAGAAGTGGGCTGTGTGTGGGCTGTATGTGCAGGTGGTTTGGGGAGGCCGGTAGGAGCCGAGCAGGGGCCTAAGGCATCCGGGCACTGCCTATGAGCAGGAGCAGCTCCCGCTGGGGAGGCCAGGTGTGTGCGGTGATGCCCTGTGGGTCCTGCTTGCTCCCTTAGTCCGGCCGAAATGGGCTCGGGCGATGTGTCCGGAAACACACTGCAGTGACCTTGCAGGCAGGCCAGAACTCCCGCGTAGGGCCCCCATTTGCCCTTTCGAGGTGGAAAGGGTGCAGACCGCCGCCTCACAGGCCCGTGTAAGTTCCCGCAGCTCCCCAGCCTTCGCTCTCCCCGGCGTGTTGCACCCACAGCGGCCCGTGTAGCAGTGACCTCCGTGCGGCTCTCAGTGCCGGGAAGTTCGGGGCCGCCGCTGGGCTCCGAGCATGCGCTCCCGGCGCCGGCGCACTGCCTGCCGGGAGGAGCCGCGCTCAGGGCGCCCAGGTGCCTGAGGCGACGCCCAGCTGTTCCCGCTTCTCCCTGTGTGTGGAGGCCACAGGCTCCGGGCCGTGGAGCTGGGCCCGCCCCGTGGTGACCTCACAGGTAGGCCGCAGCCCGTGCGGAGGTGGAGGAGACGCGAACGGCCTCCTCAGGCCCCGGAGCGGAGCGCCCGCCGCTCCCCAGCCTCTCTCCTCGGTCTCCTTCTCCTGTTCGTTGTCAGAAGCCGGGCATCCGGCTCGGTTGTCCCGCAGGAGTCACTGCGGCCTGTGGCCTGTGTATTTGGCTTTGCTCCGTGAGGGGCGCGCGGCGTCCTCCTTCGCCGCCGCCATCTTGGACCTTGGTGTTTGTTGAATTTAAAACAAGTGCAGAGGACCTAGAATTGGTTTAATGAGGAAGTGGCTACACAGGTACAGAGAGCAGCAGGTGCTGCCTGCTCCCTGGGCAGGTTTAGTCCAATTAAGGAAAGTTTGGGCGGCAGGCCATTGGTCTTTTGGGGGCCCATGTGGCAAGCCACTGATGCTGAGACTAGTTCCATGACTAGAACCCAGAGGCTCCATGTCAAACTAGGGGCTGGTCAGGCAGGAGAAGGGACCTCTTTTGTTCAGGGTGGTCTGATATACGTACTTCCTGTGAGATTGGCCCCCGTGCATCCCGAGCTCGGTACCACATCTTAACCATCCATCCAGAAGTCATTACTTCTTGTCTTAGGCTTGCCCAGGAGTTTCAGAGGATGGTCTGAGTGTAAATCGTGTTTCTCAGGAGCGTCCTTCAATTTCCATCTGAAGCGTGTCTTCTGTGTCTGTGCCTCAGTCCACCTGTCCAGCAGTGGGTCCCTGAATTGATGGATAAATGACACAGTGGTTAACAGAATGGACTCTGGAGCCAGACCGTAGGTTTGACTCCTGGCTCATACCCTTCCTGTTGCCTCCTTGGGCAAGTTACTGTGTTTTGCCGTGTATAATGCACACCCACGTTTGCGGCCCAAACTTTCAGGGGAAATCTTTCGTTTTAATGTTTTTAATTCAAATTGTTATTTGTTTACATTTAGGCACTTGTTTTTTGTATTATCAAGGAATTTTAGCATGTTTTTTTTAACATATTAACAGTACAAGATATTTTATGTAACAAATAATTATAAAACACAAGCACAGATACAAGGTACAAGAAATTTTATGTACTGCTAACAAATTTGTGATATGTATGGCATCATAGAAGGCCCAGAACTCTTCGTGGTTGCAAGTTCATTGTAAGTTCAACAAAACCGATTATCGTATTCCAGGGCATTATTTTGTGTGCGGATATCGTTATTGATTTCTAGAGTTACACTTTTAACTCATAAGCATAAATAAAGGGAATTGAAAACATTTATGTAAATAGAGAATTAGTACTACCCATGTATAATGCGCATCCTTATTTTTCCCTTCCAAATTTGGGCAAAAAAGTGCGTAATTATACACGGCGAAATACAGTACTTAACCTATCCATGCATCATTCCATTCCTCACCTTTAAAATGGGGATCCTAATGTGCCCTGCCTCAATATAATAGAGTTGTTTCAGGAATTAAGCAATTTTTAGAATGCCTGGAGGAGTTCCTGGTACCTAGTGTTGTATAAATGTGGCTATTGTTATCTTAAGGCCTTAATGAACCCTAATTAAATGGATAATGCAGGTAGTATTCTAAGCATATAGAGGACACTGAATTGTAGATATTATCATTATTACTGCAAGGTGTTTGAGTTTTATTTCCTCTTGGACAAGATGCCTCAATGTTGGGAGTTCAGGCTTTTGAACTTTAGCTTCCTCTTCTCCTGGATGGCACTGTTCATAATAAAATAGCCAATCTTTCTCCACTGCCAAAAAAAAAAAAAAAAAAAAAAAAACAGAGAGAGAGAGAGACAAAGACAAAGAAAGAAAAAAAGAAAAGCCTGAATGTTAACAGAGGCCTCTTGCAGATAAAGCCCTAACCTGCTTTTTCCCCAACTGAGTCCAGCTCTACAGAGGAATGTGTTCTGTGGTCACAAGAAGCCACGCTTCGTGGCTGTGTGTGTGTGTGTGTGTGTGTGTTTCTAATACATATTCAGACCATAGAACTATTTTGCCTGAGAAACACACTTTGGAAAAGGTTTTCTATAACCCATTGAATGAGAGTGGAGATTTCTGATGAGGACTGTTGTTGGGGGGAAATAGAATTCCAATCTTTTCTCAAATAATGCTCATCAAGGAAACTCCTCTTCTCACCTCCATGGGTAATGAAGGGGATTTCACATGTCCTGTGTTTCAGGCATTGACGTTGGCACTTCAGATCCATTATTGCTAATAAAAACATGCTAGTACCTACCACTTATTGACCACCTAGTATGTGCCAGGCATTTTATAGAAATGATTTGTACCATCCGTGACAGTTTTGCAGAGTAGACACGTTATCATCCCCAGCTTAAAGATGGGGTGATTGAGGTTCACGTGGCAAGTAGGTGGAGCCCAGGTTCAAGCTCAGGTTTGAAGGTTTCAAAGCTTCTCTCTCTCTGCAAACTTGGTGGGAGAATTTGTCATTCTCAGCAGCACTTTAGGAGATTAGGGAAGGAAAGAGGACGAGAAGTAATCATAATAGCAGAAGTTTATGTTCATTTCCCAGTGCAGTTTCTCGTTTGCTTCGTTTGCCAGGATGCATAATCTAGTCTCAACCTTCCTGTCCAGCTCTGCTCCCACGGTTCCCCCCATGGGAGGCTCCACCCAGGGAGCCCAGGTTTCATTCTCTCGGCTCACTTGGCTCTTGTGACTTCCTGCCTCTTCTCACATTGATCTCTGGTCATGGTTGACTTGATGAATCTTCCAAGTTCCAGTTTGTCTTCCCAGAGCACCTCGTCCCAACTCCTCCAGACAGAATCGATTGCTGTTTCTTCTCTGTGCCTCAGGATTTTATTTAAAACCTCCTATTGTGGTTATCACAGTGAATTATAATTGCTGGTTGAAAGCATGAATGGGTGAGCATGGTGAGTTCCATATTTCAGGCAGGCGTTAGTTCTTTCTTGTTTTTGTTTTTGTGTTGTTGAATGAGGATAGTAAAGCTTAGAGAGATTTGGTGACTTGTCCAAAGTCATATAAGTGCTCATTGGTGGAGCTAGGGGTTCAGCCTTGATTCAGGGATCGGAATGCAACCAGAAAGAATTAGTGATGAGAGTTAAGTTTTCATAGACTTTTTACCCAGTTTCTTCCCTGAAGGAGAATAACTTCTAAGGCAGGATTTATGAGCTAAGCCAGAGAACGCTTACAGAATGAGTGAATGAAAAAAGGAGCTATAGCCTCCTATTTATATGCATATTACAGTTTCCAAACCACCCTCTCTTCCATCCACTTCAACATTTATCGTGTTTCCCTGAAAATAAGACTTAACCGGAAAATAAGCCCTAGCAGGATTTTTCAGGATGACGTCCCCTGAACATAAGCCCTAATGTGTCTTTTGGAGCAAAAATTGATATGACGTGGACTTATTTTTGGGGAAACACGGTATATGAAGAGGTTCACATGGTGATGAGCTATTTTTTCCTAACTCATTGAGATAAGCGAGTATATCTTCTACCCTGCTTCCCTGAAAATAAGACCTAGCCAATCAGCTCTGATGCGTCTTTTGGAGCAAAAATTAATATAAGACCCGGTCTTATATTTTATATTGACCCATTCTATTCTATTCTATTCTATTCTATTCTATTCTATTCTATTCTACCTAGTCTTATAGTAAAATGAGACCAGGTCTTATATTCATTTTTGCTCCAAAAGACGCATCAGAGCTGGTAGTCGGACTAGGTCTTATTTTCGGGGAAACGCAGTAGGAGTCTTTAAATTAAAGGAACGTGCCCACTACAAACCTCCCATGATCTCTTTCCCCCACGGTCAGCGAGTCCCAACCTAGGAGCCCTTGATTAGGCAAAAGCTTCGCTGCTCTTGTGTTTTCTTGAAATGTTCCCTCTGCAGGCTGGTTTAAGCTTCAGTCAGGGCAGCGAGATAGAACATGTCAGCTGGAGCAGATGGGCTGCCCCATTTTCTCTTTGAAAGTTGGAATCTAAATGCATATTAGTGCCAGCCATGATATTAATTATAGCCATGACTTGCATGGCAAGTCTTCCTGATTACTTTTGGTAAATTTGCTTTGGAGATGAGGAGGAGACCCTTAAGCCCAGATTATGGTTTGTTCAGTTCTTGGAAGTGCCTGTTAGGGCAGCATTTGAAGCCTAGACAGTGAAGAGCAGAGTCCAATCCTGAGCATGAAAAGGGGTGACACGTTGCTGCGCTGGGGAGCAGCTCCAAGTCTGGCCCACAGATGTTCCCTACCCATCACTGCCCTCAAGGCTTCTCTTCTGATTGTTTGGTTAAGATGGTGGAAATGTGGCTTAAGGCTTCGCAAGAAGATCCAAAAAGAAGCTTTCTCTTGTATAGTCCTCTTTTTTTCCCCTTAGAGTTTCTCTCTCTCTCTCTCTCTCTCTCTCTCTCTCTCTCTCTCTCTCTCTCTCTCTCTCTCTCTCTCCGATCAAGGTTGTCTGTTACAATCTGGCTTCCTCGTGTGATAGGGCAGGCCTTGAATTTGTGGAAGTCATTGAAGGCCTAGATATTCTTTTATCCTGAACCAGAATCTCAGAGTGGAACTGGAGAATGATCTGGTTATGCCTGAGCTAAACCTGTCTCTTTCATTAACCCTTCTTCCTACTGACTGTGGACTTTATGGAAGTAAGATTCAGACTTTGACTTCCTGCAGTTTCACGAGGTCTTTTTTTTTTTTTTTGAAAATTGAGCATGTTGGGTATTACATCTCAGATGAATACTTTGATGCCTGTAGTTTTTACTTGTCATTTAAAAACCTAAGGTCGCTAGAGAGTTCTGGGTGTAGCCTCAATTACACCTCAATGAATGATGACCTTCAGAGTAGTCACCTTGGGTGAACATACTACTCTTAGAATCATTTAGGTGCAAGCTGAAGAAAATCACACCAGCTAAATTAAGCCAAAGGGAGATTTATTTTAAGAATGTTGGGGTGTCTCACAGCACCTGAGAACACAAATGTGACCAGTTCAAGGAAAACATTTCTAGATGCACCCAGAAGTGACTTTCTTTTGTCTCTGATTCGCTCTACAAACCAGTTTCTTTCTTCCCCTTTTAAAATGCATGATGTTTCCTCCATTTCTCTAGTCGACGTCACAGGAAACTGGAACATAAATCCAGCCTGAGTTTCTCATGCTATAGTGAACGCCTCAAGGTTGGCTTATCTTGGGACAGGCGCCCGACTCATAGGGCTCTCCAGGTAGCCTTCTGAGCAGAGTGGTCAGATATGGTAGGTGGGTGTCAGAAGAAGGGTGAGGGTATTGGGAAAATAAAAATAAGCATTAAAACCAGCAACCCGTCAATGTGTTTATAAGCAAACACTAAATTCATTAGTTTTGTTAAATTTAGTCAGTTTTCCTAGGAAGTGAACGGTTGTAGATTTTTGAGTCTATGAGCTATTAGCCTCTATTATTAATGGAATTTAGTTCCTTAGAGATTTAATTCCTTTATAAGACAACCATTTATTTAAACGTATCTATTTACATTCTCCTTTTCTTTAAGGAGCTTAGAATAATAGCAAACACATATAGGGCTTATTCTCTGCAGGCACTGTTCTATGTGTGTGAGTGCACACATGTACACTCATTCTGGTCCTCAAAATAACCATATGAGGAAACTGAGGCACAGAGAGTTTAAAAAATTTTCCCAGGGTCAAGAGGTAATTAGTGGTGGAACTTAGAATCCAACTTATATGATAAACTAAGGAGAGAAGATATATTCAAATTAACTTTAATAATGCAGTACAGAATGTGGTATAATGAATGTTTTTTAAACAAATGTCCTAGAATTTGGGAAAGTTTAAGAACCACATGAACCAGTCTTATTGCTTTGTGTTTCTATTATTTTTAACAGAATTGCTATTATTGACATGGTTACTACTGCTGCACAATACTTGAGAAAAGAGTTTAAATTTTACCGGACAACTTTTTATAATAGGATGTTTCAGAATGACCATAAGGGCATGGGGTTGGGCAGAAAAACTTATCTTCAGATATTTGAACGATAGTCAAGTGGAAGAGGGGAAGACTTCCTTAATATTGCTCCTACGGGTAGAACCTGAAAGGACAGATGGAAAGGAAAGGGGCCAAGACTGCATTCAGCGTGAAAACTTCGCTGACTATCAAGTCTGCACTGAGCACCCCAAAGTGTGTAGCATCAGTACACCTGGGACCTGTTAGAAATGCACATTCTCAGGCCCCACCTCAGACCTGGTCAGTCAGAAACTCTGGGGCCTGCGTCCATCCCCTTGTTTCCACAAGCCCTCCATGTGGTCCTGATGCCTCCTGAAGTCTGACACTCACTGTCATGAAGGCCAACCCACAGAATAAAAAAAAAAAAATCGAAATTTGTTGAAAGAGAGAGAAGGCAGGGACCCAAACTCCAATGAGTGCAGAGAGGGGCAAAGTCCAGTGAATATAAATATGGGAAACACTCTGCTGTTTGGGGCCGAGTTGCTGTATTGTCCCAAGAATGACCCCTGCCTGGTTGTATTGCTGTAAAAACATTGGGAGGATATAGCATGAATGTCACGCGAGACTTCTACTGTTCACGTAGTGTTTTTAAAGCCCTTCATTTTATAGACTAAACTACTGAGGGCCAGAGATCAGAAGTTGGAATTAGAACATGGATTTCCATAGTCTCAATTCAGTGACAGTTATAGAAGAGACGAGTGCACACTAATTGTTTGGTGGGGACCGTGGCGAGTATCCCAGTAAGTGACCTCTGGGCCATTTCCACATGCATATGTGTGGTTTCTGAGCTACATCAGGTAATGAGGGGAAGGTTATTTTCCTAATCAGGACACCTTGCTTTTGACCCAAGCACTTCTCCTTACTAGAACGTGAATTTGCTGTAATCACAAGAGAATCATAGAGATTTAGCCTAGTTCAACCCTCTCATTTTACAGATGGGAAAACAAAGAGACAGAAAAACCAAACCTCGAAAACCAGAATGCTAAAGAGCCCACAGCTATATAATACCAGGTCTTACGTTTTCAGAATACACTGAAATTTTGCACTTTCTTTTGCATTATGTCAGTATCTACTTCAATTCAGTTTTCTCACTTCCAAGATAGATATAATATTTCTATTCCTGCTTAAAATAGAAGTTGTTGAGGATAAAATGAACACAAATTAAAAAAACATTGTTATAGAATACAGTGTTGTGGAATATTCAATGTCATTATCTTCACCATTGATTTTATCATAAGATCTATCCTCCTGTATGTTGCATAGGCTTCAGTCATAAGATTTTATGCTAGGAGGATCCTTAGAGGTCATTTCTTTCAAGCCCTCATTTTACAGATGAGGACGCTGAGGCCCAGGGAAGCTGATGTAACTTGTAGAAGGTCACATATCTCAAAAAAGTTCTCCAATATTGGACTTCTCTAAGGAGAAACATCTTGTGGAGTGGTTCCCTTGAATGCCTGCACAAAATCAAGCTGAAGCTGTTGTCTATTTCACATGTAATTTCCCCCCTGGTATTTGACAGCACAAATGAAAACACAAGGCCAGATGCTTAATTGCTTCTAAATGGAGGCTGTGAAATGATAAGCAACTTTTTGCCATCTTTTCTGTGGGTCATTGTGTCTTCTCCAAAGTCATTGTATTTTTGTTGTTTGTTAGCTTATTTCCAAACTGGGAATTATAAAAATGATCTTTTAAAGCATTAGAAGGACTTATGGCAAATTATAATGTAGCATTTCTAGGTTCCTCAGCCATTCTGTGTTACCTTGCATTTCCATTTGGTATGTAGTTAGATGACCGTCACTGGTATATTTCTAGTCAGCTTTCTGCACCACATAAAGCTGTAATGGAAAGAGGCTGTTTCTGGCCAGATAGATACCCTGTCCCCGCCCACTTTTCTTTCCTTCCTTAATAAGTAGAGTTTTCTTTTTCTCAGATAAGAAATAGCATTTACGTACATTGCAGAAAAACGAGAACATATTTCTAAATGTAGGAACACACAAAACTATCCATAGTCTCATGACTCAGAGAAAAATCTCCTTTGTTATTTCAGTGTATTTCATTCCAACTTAAAAAAAACCAAATATTTTTATGGTAATAAAAATACATGAAACGGATATTACTCTATTAACATGGAGTAATAAAGCTTAATGAATATTACTAAACCAACATCTGTTTTAATACCTAATTATCTCTCATCTGGTCAGGAAATACAGTACTGCAGGCCCCGCTGAGAATACCTGTGTGGGCCAACATCCTCCCTTTCCTTTGGATAATCTCACTGTATATTTTGTAGCTTCTCTGTATCGTTTTAATACCTTTACATGTATCCCTGAACTATACATTAATTGCAACATTTGTTACAATGAATGAACCAGTATGGATACATAGTTATTAACTAAAGTCCACGGTTTATTCAACTTTCCTTAGTTTTTATCTAGTGTCATTTTTCTGCTGTAGGATCCCATCCATGACACCACACAACATTCAGTTGTAAAGTCTCCCGAGGCTCCTCTTTGCTGTAACAGTGTTTTACACTTTCCTTGTTTTTGATGACCTTAACAATTTTGATGAATGCTGGTCAGGTGTTTTGTACGATGTCTCTCTACTGGCCTTTTTTTTTTTTTTTATGTTTTTCTCATGATTAGACTGAAATTATGGGTTTTGGGGAAGAAGATCACAAAAGCAAGGTGACACTTCTATCACATCATGTAAATGGTACATACCATTTGGGTTTTTTATGACTGTTGATGTTGACCTTGATCATCTGGCTGAGGTAGTGTTTATCAAGTTTCTCCTCAAGTAACTGTAAAGTTACGCTTTTTTCCTTCTTTCCATGCTGTGCTCTTTCACAGGAAGGCAGCATGTGCAGATCACACCTGAAGATTGGGGAGTTATACTCCCTCTCCTTCAGGGTGGAGTATTTACATCCATTGTTTGTAATTCTGCACAGATTTGTCTCTTCTTTCCTATTTATTATGTATTTATATCATTATTGACTCATAAATATTTTTATTTTCTGTTAGAATCCAATTCTAGTTTATGCCGTTGCTCAAATTGTGGCATCTTTGGCCATTGGGAGCTTTTTTCGTTGGCTTCTGAGTCCCATCTGTGAACCAGGAAGTGGGCCCTCACTGACAGCAGATCTGCTGGTACCTGGATCCGAAACTTCCAGCCTCTAGAACTGGAGAAATAAATTTCCATTCTTTCTAAACCACCCAGTCCATGGTATTCTGTTAGAGCAACCCCGATGGACAAAGGCACTGGAAAATACCTTTTTCCTAGCCTTTTCTTCAGTTATGTTTAATCTCCTGTCCAACACAACCTCTGAGGTCTTAATTCCTTTTATTATATATTTTATATCTAAAAGTTCTGTTTGGTTTGTTTCAAATCGACTGTGTCACTTCTTACTGTTTCCTGTTATCATTGAATAGTTTCAAGCTTGCCTTTTAACTCTGTAGACATAACAATCGCAGCGGTTTTATAATCCGTGTGTAATTCTGCTGCCTGTTCCTTCGGTTTGTTTTCTTTCCTGTTGCATTGCCTCCTTGCATGCCTGGTTATCTTTGCCAACTGGGTGGGCATTGCACTTGACAAAGTCTTTGTTGAGATTCTCCGAGGTCAAGGGTCGATGTGCCCGAGAAGCCTGAGGTTTCCTGGCCGACTCCAGGCTACAGAAAGCGGTGGTGGAGTAGCACAGCAGATGGGTTTTTGTCTGGTTTGTCCCTATCTTTAGGGGTCGTGCTTCATGAGGTAAAGAACTCCTGTAATAATCCCAGCCGGGGGCAGGCTTTGGGCCTGAGCTTCTGCTCTCGTGCTCTGCAAAGCTTTAGGGTCTAAGCGGTTGTATTGGCCTCAGAGCCAATGCTCCAGTCATTACCGTTGGGATCCTGCATTGCATAATATTCTCTGCTCTCAGGCGTTTCTCTTAATATTGTAACGTAATTACTTTCCATGTATCTTTTCACAATGTAGCACAGTTGTCTTCTAGTACTATCAAAGGCGTTTTGTAAAAAAATCTTATGATTTCAACCACATTGGTAACTTGAAATGTTTTCAACGTAATTGTCTACTACCACTAAATCCTGATTACCTTTTAGCTCTTGTCTGATGGAGAAATGAAAATATTCAAAATCACAAAATTTCAATTTAGGACGAGAGAATGAAAAACCGAACTTGATGGCCTATCAGATGAATAACACAAAAGAAAAACCCACCAAAAAACAAACAAACAAACAAAACCCCAACAGTATGTGAAGAAGAGAAGAGGAGGGAAAGAGTGTTGGATCTGCCTATGTCAGTAGCTGGGCTTTGATTTCTGGGTCACTCCTTCCTGGTCCAGCTAGGGACTTGTACTAACTTTCTCTCGCAGGCTGAAAGCTAGCCACCATCAGGGAATAACTCCCGCTCCAATAAGTAACGGGCTGATCCTCCCTCAGTTCTGGAAGGAGTGTACATTGCCACAGCTCTTCTGAAGACCAATACCACACTAGTTAGTACAATTTGGTATCACATGCCCTGCAACCCAGCAGTTTCACTTCTGAGTGCTGTGTCCAGAGAAACCCTCACACAGGCACATAATGAGATGTGTGAGAACGTGTGAGGAGCAGAAACACGAGGCAGTGCAACTGTTCAACCCCAGAAGGACGGGTATGTAAATATGACCAGGATGGATATGTACATAGGACCTGTGCATCTGACAGAATGCCATGTAACAGCCAGAAGGAGTGAAACAGGTCTACAAATAGCAACATCTCAAATACATGATGCGAAACAGGAAAAAAGTAAGAAACAGAATGAGATCCATCCCTTGATCATTATCTGCTGCGGCTAACACACCAGCCCGAACTTACTGGCTTCTAACAACTGTTTATGAGCTCGGGAGGCCGTGAGGGAACGTGTTGGGTCGGGATAAGGAGGGCGGTTCTCCTGGGCTCTCCTGGGCTCGCTCACTCCCCTGCAGTTGCTTGTCAATTGGGACAGTTGTGACTGGGTCTCATGGCTCCCCCTGCCCATGTAGGTATTGATGTGGCTCCTTCTCTCTGGGCGGGCCTCATGCCTGCAGCAACTAGTGGGCGAGCTCGGGCTTTGGCGCATAGTCGCAGAAGAGTTGTCAGCAGCAAGAAAGGGCAAATGCAATGCGTAAGCTTTAGATCAGTCGTGTTTGCTAGAGCGCGTTTGCAGTAGCCAGAGTGCGTCACGTGCCAAGCCTGGAGTCAGTGGCGAAGAATACATTAGAGCCTGGATCCAGTGTGTGGGCCACTGAGTGGCAGGACTGCAGCCGTCCACCACCATAGCACGCTACTCGTTATGGGCAGGACGTGTCCCCCTAAGAGTCATGTGACCCTCAGTACCTCAGAATGTAGCTGCACTTGGAGACAAGGTTTTAAAAGAGGTAGTTAAGTTAAAATGAGGGGTTTTTGTTTGTTTGTGTTTTTTTTTTAGGTTGGGTCCAATACAGTCTGACTGGTATCCTTAGAAAAAGAGGAAATGTAGATACCAGATATGTGTTCATGCAGAGGAAACACCCTGTGGGGACCCAGTGAGAGGTAGCCATCTATAAGCCAAGGAGAGAGGCCTCAGAAGAAACCAAACCCGCCAACACCTTGGTTTTGGCTTCTAGCCTCTAGCACTGCGAGAGATGTCTGTTGTCAAGTCTCCTCATCTGTGGTGGTTTGTTATGGTGACCCTGGCAAACTAATATACTATTTATAGAAATTTAAACACTTTACCTGCAAGCCATACTTTGCATTTTTCCATAGATATAAAGGGAATTGAATAAACATGTGTGGATTTGAAGTATGTGTATTCAGTATGGAGTGAAGGAACTTACGAAGGGAAGAGAACAGGACTGGAGCCAGACATGAAGTGGAAAACAATTTAAAAAGAGCCATAGATGGATGGTTGATGACAGTGTGCCGTCTCCTGAGGAAGGTGATCAACTCAAACCTGTGTACCTGAGCTCAAAAAATAGGATAAAATAAAAAGTCTTTCCTGGTCGAGGCAGAGTTGGCTTTCTTACCAGTAATAAGACCAATTTCTAAAACCTAATTTTATTGAATACTATTATATGATAGTGTCTCTTATATCATTATATTCCTTCGCATGGAGAAACCATCGCTTCTGTTTATAGGAGAGGAAACTGAGGCAAAGAGAATTTAAATAAGCTGCCCACAGGTGCAGTAAGTGCTTGGCTGAGGGCTGGACCCCAGTCTGTGTGATTCCCCTCCTGAGCCCTGGTAGCTCCCACTTGATCACCCGTCACGGAGCCTCTGTGTCTCTTCAGTTCCTTAGCCCCTCTCCTTGCGTCTGGAATGGACTCCTCTCTTGCTCATGGAAGCTGGTTTGGTTTCTGAGTCACTGCTCTCGGTACCCTCGCCTGCACCCCACTGTGTGCTGGCTCTCACTCATAGTTTGGCTCTGCCCTGGTGAGGGCCTGGCCCCGCCTGTGTGCTTCTGCCTCTCCAGAGTGGCTCCAAGGCTGTCTGCACGGGGCCTGAGACAGTCAGGGAGCCTGAGACACAGCAGAGCCAGTGACAGGCCAGTGACAGCGTAGGACGCGGCCCTAACTCCATTAGCTGTGGGCACTTTGAAATATGGATGGACGGCGGGGGCCCATCTCCAGAGATGCCGATGTAGCTCGTCGGGGGTGCAACGAAGGTGACAAAAAAATTTTTTTTAATTCATCAGGTGATTATAATGTACAGTCAGGTGGAGAACCATTGGTCTGAAGTTTGAATTTTAGTGCTCCCTGGATATGGAATACATGTATATGTAATATATGTAAAAGAAGAGAGATATACTATATAGAGAATAAAGGAAAGATATATATATATATATATCTTTTTAAATTCTTCTGTTTTGTTGACGTATAATTGACAAATAAAATTATAAGATGTTTAAAATGACATGTGATGGTTTGCTGTACGTATACTTGTGAAAGGATTGTGTTCCATCTAGTTAATTAACACATCCATCACCTCACATATTTATGCCCCCCCCCTTTTTGGTGAGAATATTTATGTTCTACTCTCAGCAAGTTTCAATTGTACAATAGAGTAGTAACTGTAGTCACCATGTTATACATTAGACTTTATTCATCTTATAGCTGAAAGGAGGTACCTTTATACCAATTTCTCCCAGAGCCCCCTCCCAACCCCAGCCCCTGGAAACCACTTTTCTACTCTATTTCTATGAGTTTTGTATAAAAGAATAGAGTCAGTGTCAGGCTGGAGCTGGCTTATGAGGCTAGTGAGAGCAGAGTGTTAAGTGTAGAAGATTTTTCCAAGCTGATTGTTAGTAGCTTGAAATCACCATGGGGAGAGTATCTCACCCCAGAAATTGGCAAATGTGACAAATGGGAGCTTGTTTTCTGAAGAGCTGGTTTATCAGAACCCCTCTGGATAGACTTTCCAGGGCTATAAAAATCCACCTGTGGAAGAGGTTCTAACCCTGTGTAATGTAGTAAGGGGTCTGTGTTGCGGTGTTAGAATACCTGAACTCAGACCAAACACTTCACAACTTTAAAGCCAGGTGATGCATAGCAAGTGGTTTTGCTTTGCCTTGCCATAATTATTTTCTCAGCTGGTAAGTAGGACTGATTACGCCTACTGCACTGACGTGCTGTGAGGCATAAAAAGCACATGTGAAAGCATTGTGCACAAAATAGGTGCTTGAAAAATGTTAGTTGACTTCGCCCGAGGAGCTACGTCTACCACTAATAAGCCCATCCATAATGCTTTCAGGAAACGCAAGTAATAATATTTGCAGATGTTGACTGCATACCAGATATTAAGTTTTTCATGCCTTAGTCTCCTTTACTTATAACCACCTTTGAAGGTAGGTCCTGTTCTTTGTCATCATTTTCAAGACAATTAAACTCAGAGAGCTGTTGTTTGATAGGGGCTGGCTCAGAATTCAGAGCCAGCCCTGTACCCATTACGTGCTCTTGGTAAAGAGTGAGGAGTGCTCAGGGACGATCACGCATGCAATAAACATGATCGCAGGTGGGAAGTGTGTGTCTGCCTCATTCACTTAGGTGTGAGGTCATCTGGAAAACAGCACCCTTTGTATCAGGTAGTGTGGACTCACAGCTTCATTCATCCCTCAGGGACTACCTGAGATCTTTGCCAGAAAAGATGCCATGAATTGTGGTCATGGTTTATGCAGTGCAGTCACTTCTGTCTATCCTGTGGGGATTAGAGCTTTACTGGAGCAGGGTCTTATAATCTTCAGCTAAACCAACTCGAAGCCCAAATTCTCATTCCATGATCCTATTAACAGACCTTTGATATGGTACCGATAACTGCCTATCTCTCTGCAGTTAGTCTTTCTGCCTTCTTTGGAGCCTGGGCCAGCTCCTTCAAAGTGTATAGTTACTCATTTCATCCCACTCTCCTTGCTTAATCAATTATGCTCTATCTGGGCCATTAGAAGATCCTCAATGCCTTCATCTATCCACACTGCATTTCAAATAAGGGCAAAGGTAGTTTTTTCCCCTCTGGAATTTTCCCTCCTATCTGGTATCCTACAGAACAGAGGCAATGCAAGAAGCTTCCTCTTTTCATGGAAAAGAAACCTGGAAAATGGATGTTATTTCCCTACCACTTACTTTTTAAAATTCAGCAGCTACACTTATTCCTGTTAGAGAAGCAGCATCCTTTCCCCTCCTCCTCTCCCTCTCTCCTTCCCTTTTCCCCTTTTCTCTTTCTCCTCCCTCCCTCCGCCTCCCTCCTTTGCTTCTCCCTCCTTCTTTCCTTCTTTCCTTCCTTCCTGCCTTCCTTCCTTCCTTCCTTCCTTCCTTCCTCTCACCTTTATAAAATGACTTATATAATCATGTTAAGCATAATTTCACCCAAGAGGAGTTGCCAAAATAGTACTCCGACTCTGCTGAGAATGAAACAACAAAAATAATTTGTTTCTACAGCAGAGTTAATCGGATTTTGAGAGGAAACATAGTTTCAACTTGAGAGTTTAGCTTTAAATATCTCCTAATTACTAAATAATGTTCCCAAGTCACACCTTACCTAGATAATCCAGGTGATTGTTGGAGATCTTTCTTTGGTGTGTGTGTGTGTATGTGTGTGTGTTATGTGCACAGATACACCTGTTGGGAGGTTCTGATTTAACATGATTGAGAAGTGCTTGAAAAAATAAAAGGTGGTTTCAAGTAGAATAATTTTTATTTTCAAGAAAGGTTGAATCAAGGAAGAGGGAGGAAAGAGGCTGATATATATACACCATTCTAATTAGAGGGGAGGCAGACCATGGAACTGTCCATTTGCAGAAGGGTAAGTGTGAGCTTTGGTGTGGGGTGGACATGTGGCTTGGGGTATGTAGCAGTGTTTGTCACGCCTCAAAGATGACGTCATACGCCTTTTACCTGAGGCTTTCTTTGTCTTTGCTATGGTTGGTTTCACATGTGAATTTGTGGCACAGAGGGAATAACACATGATTTGACTCTTTCCAATTAGAGTAGCAAGTTTTATTATAATAAATGCTGGGGTATAAGTCTGGGAATTAAACTGTAATCCTGGTTTTACCTTTTGCCATCTGTGCAAATTGGGATAAATTCTTAACCTCATAAGCCTTGACTTCAGAAAGGATCTTAACGCAGAAACTGGAGAAGTGTTTGTGGAAGGTGGGAGGGTGCAGCGGGAACTGTCCAGCAGAGCTTCAGCTGAAATCACATCCAAGGTGAGAATGTACAATAAGGAGGGCCATTTCCCCATTGGGGGGGAAATGCTTTCCTCTAAAATTAAGGGGAAGTCTGCCAAAGTTTAAGACATCTTAAGAGCTATGAAAACCACTTCAGAATTTTCCTGCAGGTTCTTACAATTCCATATTGTCACGGCTAGTCTGGCTTCCTTCTGTAATCACCCAATAATTACAGTTGGGAAGTAAACCATTGGTTTAAAAAAAAATGTGTAATACAATTATTGTGTGTGTGTGTGTGTGTGTGTGTGTGTGTGCTTTAATTCAGAATAGTAGCACTTTTAGAAAGGAAAGCTTGTTTTATATGATCTCAAAGGCTGTCTCTCCTCCTCAGTATGTCTTGTAAAATCACCCACCCTCTGAGGAAGCAGCTAATATTGCTTCCTGAAAAACTAACCACTCTTTTCTTAGCAGGGGGACACGTAGTCTAAGGGAAGGAGAATAAGAGAATGCATATCAATTGCCCCCAGCATGTATCATATTTGGACAATAACGTGATAGCCACAGTTTCCTCTGAGGTGTGTGATGGGGAGAGAATGTGCCTCTGAAGATCTCTAATGGTTAGATTTAGAAAAGATTGGGCATAATCTTTAGCTCCCTAAATAGTTGTTTCTGAAGGAATGGCTACCAGTCCAAATACCAACCCTCTTTCAAACTACGTTATCCATATGCATTCTGATTCTCTTGGAGGATGGAAAGTACATGTGCTTTAGCATCAGACAAACCTGGGTCCGAACTCTGACTCTCCTGCTTACAAGCTCCATGACCTCAGGGTAGACAGTTACTCTCTCAAGTCTTGACTTTCTCATCCCCACAGGGAAAAATAACGTTTCTTTCACAGTTTTGTTACAAGAATTAAGTGAGGCGCTATCCATTAAGCTTCGGGTGGAGAGTCCATATTCAACAACGTTAGTTCCTTCCCTGTTCCCTTAGCTAAGTAGAGACCCACATCCCTCATTGGGAGATCTCTCACCTACAGTGTAGCCATCGTTGTTGAGATCCCTAGGCTCTGAGAAGCAGACATGCATTCATTTTATTTATTTATTAGATTTTTAAATTATTTAATTATTAGACGTATTTGTTATTCACTTATTAGATTTTTCTCAATCCACTTTTCCGCAGACTGTCCTCTTCTAAAATAATTAGGCTATTGGGATTATTAGAAACAGACTTTTATAGGGGTGACCCAGAAGAAAAAGGAACAAAGGACACGGACGCGCAATTAATGGAAGATGAAAACCAAATGGTCAATAAACACATGATAAGATACTCCATCTTATGAGTAATAATGTAAATGAAAATAAATATTATGAGATGTCATTTCAAATCCATCCACTTACAAAAACTGGTAAGACTGACGGTATTAAGAGGTGGTGAGGTGGCAGAGTAATAGATACCTCATGCACTGCTGGTGGTTGTGCAAATGTGTAAAGCTACTTTGCAGAGCGATTTGGCAGTTTGCAGCAAAGTTGAAAGTATACACACACTTGGACCAAGCAATTACAATGCTAGTGAACATACTGTAGAGAAACTGTCACATATGAGCATTGTGGTTATGTAATAGCACAGATGAAGGGAGGGGCAATCTCAATATCCATCAGTAAACCTGTATGAATTATATATTTTAGTGCTTTCCTATGCTAGAATGCTGTAGCTATTAAAAAGACGAGTTATAACAATATATACGGACATGAAAAGATCTCTAAGAGGTACTGTTTTATTAAGACCATGTCACATGGCGCATGGAGATACGTGTAAGGATGTTTGCTCATGTTTTCTGCAGCAGTATTGCAATAAGTGAAAAGTTGGAAACAAATACGTGTACATACCAGCGGGAGAAGTGATAAATGACAGTGGGAGAGTCAGGAAGTGGATTATTAAACGGAGCTCGATTAAACGAAAGCAGTCACATCCATATCGGTAGCTATCAAATGCAGGAGGAAATATATACTTTTTAAAAGTTAAAAGCATGTAAAATAATATTAGGTGTTTAATAATATATACATATGTTATTAAAGTATAGAGGCATATGGGGGAAAATAAACTCCAAACTTGGAGTAATTGTGACGGCAGATGTGAGGAGGGAAGGAAATGTAATGGATGGGAACAGAGAGGGGTGTTTTATGTACCGGAAATATTTTTGAATGACAGTTGGAAAATAGGCATCTTAATGCGAGAGAAATTTGCCTCTACTAGTTTAAACTAATTTTATTTAGAAAAGAAAATGATTTAAAAAAAGGGGGTTCCCTCCCATTAGTTACAGGATCTAGGCAAGCAATGGCTAGCCTGTGTTTCTATGCTTTAGACTTTCAGAATTCATGAGGTGAGCTTAGATCCTATTGTGTAGGCATCCTGACCCTGGCTGAACACATGTAAAGGCCAGAAATGAGGTGGCTACATAAGTGGGTGCAGGTGAGAGCCTGCAGGGCTAACCAACTCCCAAGGAGGGTCCGATTCAGGATCAGAATAGCTTTCCCCCCCTGAACTTAAGCCGTGATTCTAGATATGGAATCCTAGGCAAGCCCCTTTGGAGATTTTAAAAGCGTGGTATGGTTTGGGCTGGTGAGTTTCCTGTTCTTTCCGAGACAGGAGGCCAGATGGGGAGGTTTGTTTCAGATGGATTTGGACACAGCTCTCCAGGCTCTTGGTTCCCATGGGGTAAGGACTGAGTAGAGTTCCAGGTTCTGGACCCCTTTTTCTTCTGGCTGGTGCAGTTTTGTTTGCATATTCAAACCGGAAGGAAAGCTATCAGGAAGAAGAAGAAAATCCCACTGAGTTTGATTTGTCAGTTTGCTTGATGAAGCGATCCTGCTGCGGAATTAGTTTAACTCTGTGAGATCTGGACATTCACATGCAGGACTCGGGTTTTTATAATTCAATCAGTTGCTTAAACTTCTAGAATAGAATGGAGATTGGAGCAGGGAAAAAACCCAGCTCTACTCATAACTGCATAATAAGCCTAATATATTGAATATACCCTTCTATTCACCCTTCAAATAAGCATTGACATTCTGTCCTGCAGGAAGGCTGTGTTGTTCTCAGGGAAGAAGACTTAGCTGATGGAATTGAGGGCACGATGGTTGAACTTCCAGCTGGAGCTTATCAGAACAATGACCTAAAATTAACTTTCAGAGTAGAGGCATAATTGTGACGACAGGGAGGTCTCTTTCTTTTTAGCTGCCACATGGTTTGCTATTCGTTACTGACATTCAGCCAGTATGCATGATTATGGGTGTGCCAGCTGGCTTCTGTTCTTACCCATTGCATGTCCATTGTGATTTGTTAGTGGCAGTTTCATGCAGTTTGTTGAATATAATTACCACCTTAGTCCATTGCTCCATGGGTGTGTCATTATTTCATTGGTCCCTTACTGACTGACACTTGAGTGTTTTCCTCCCACTTCCTTTGCCATTACAAATAATGCTTCAGTAAATAAAATTGTCCATATAACATACGTATGTGCAAGAATATTCGTAGGGCAAATCCCTAGAATCTGAACTTCTTCGCCCAAGTTGTATGTGCATTTTAAATTTTGAAAGATATTGCTCTCCAATGAAGTTGCCCAGAGTCATGAGATGGAAGGAGTAGAAGAGGGTTATGCTGTGCATCTGTGTGTAGCAGACCCTTTTGTTGTTGCGTGTCACTTCCTGGTGGTCCACCTCTGATTTCAGTGGTGGCTGAACAGTACGGTTGTACGTCCGTTCGCCTCGGTGGCAACTGCATCCCACCTCTGGTGCTCTTGAGTCTCTACACTTCCTGTCGCAGGGCTTTCTTCCTGGCAGCTGCAGCTGGCTCAGCCTGTACGCAGGAGCAGCCAGGAAGTGGGGTGGGGGCAGTCCGCACCCCTCAGAGAGGTCCTATTCAAGGGGGGATGGGAGGCAGTGGATACACGCCCCAGTGCTCTGTTGTGGGGTGTTCTGCATATGCCTCGGAGCTCCCTGCAGGGCCCAGCCCATTGCTTTGTGCGGAGACTTTGAAAATGCTCTTTCCTGAACTTCCCCCTCTGCCTCAGTCTCTCCATTCCCTCACTTGTGTATTGATATTGAGGCATCATCACCTACCCAACGGCTCACTCAGGCTGCTTACGGGAAATTCCCAAATAAGACGTGATGTAAGACACTAAACGCCTGGTGGCATGTAAGAAAGAGGAGACACAGGAATAAAAGAAAGCAGCAGCAATGCTGTGTGCGCTGGTGATTCAGGCGTCCCTTGCAATCCCCTTTGAGAGAAAATGAGGGACTAAAGATTGCTTGAGACTGGGCATTTCTCTGGAGAAGAAAGGAGAGCGATTTCCCTGTAAGCATAATACCTAACGCTTGCACAGCACCGCTCAAGTAATTTTCACAAGTCTTTCGTTTGCTCATCTCAGTGGTCCTGCACAGTAAGCAGATTTAGCCTCATTTTACAGATGACAATTCAGGATCAGAAAGGCTGGTTTCCCCACCCGAGTTCCCATGGGGACATCAGTGACCTGGGTGCAAACTCAGGTTTTGTGATGCCAAGCCTAGTGTGAATTTCGTGGGACCATTGCTGCCTTCCTCAGATAGGGGTGGCTCTGAGTGGGGGACAAGAGAAGCTTTCTGCAGAAACCATAGCCACATCTCAGACTAGTTGGAACACCCAGCCCGCCGCGTGCAAATAGAGCCTGCAGGTATTCTAGTGAGTGCTTCGCGTAACTCACACGCCTGGGGGGCAGTGCTTCCACGGGGGCCAGCAGTGCCAAGACCCTTCCACCCTCTTGTCTCTTGGATTCTCTCTCCCATTCTGTGATCTGATTTGTGCTGAATCTCCTGCCTCTACCAAAAGATTCCGTTGGTACAAGAGGGTGGACTTGTCTGTAGCATCAACTCTGCCTATGGAAACAGGCAGGTAAGGTCACTGCCGTTCTGGATAAAACAGGGCCCACGGATCCATTCTCGGTAAGACCACGGGAAAGATGTGCCACGATAATGGTTCTATTGTGTTCCACGCAGCACCCGAGACAGACTTGTGGCTGCTCTAGTCCTCGGTTAGGCGTAACTCCTATTAGTCCCGTTTTAAATGAGCGGTAGTTACAAGTCAGTCACGAGGCCTCAGCCTTCCACAGTTGGATGCTGAGACACCTGCCTCAGCTCCCAGCTCCAACACACACCATTTCTAGGTTTTAGATTATGAGGCCTGCCCACTTCTCTCTCCTTCTCAGAATTTATCTCTGCTTCCTTTCCCCATGGCGGTTGGTACGTTTAAGATAAACTAATGGAAAAATGGGAAGCACTCTTGCCTAAAAGTGCTGCAGTGTAAAATAACAGTAATGCCAGACTCATCTCAGCAGCCTCACCACACCCTCTGTAAAGCTGCAGACCTGCTCATTCAGGTCCATCCCTCCCCTGAGAAGCCATGAGACTTCAGCCCTGTGCCCAGGTCTCCTGGCCTGTTCGGTCTTAGAAGAGAACCTCCCCCCCTGCCTGTGATCCTGGGGTGACAGCACTTAATTGATTCTGATGAACACAGAACAGGCGGCCCCTGCTCACCCCCACGATGTGGCCCCGGGGTGTTAATCTCCCGTTTCCTTCCCCAGGCGGAATGAAGCTTCAGTTTTCATTTTTGATTGTCTGTCTTTGCTGACAGACGTTCTCCGGGCAACCTGGAAAGTCCTCAGCGCGTGATAATGTGATAGAGGCGCTAACAGAACCTAACTCCTCTGCTGGAATTCTTCTCTGGAGCCTTTACGGTGTTGGGGCTGCAGTGTTACTAGGGAAGTCACGGCCTGAGCTGGTCGACCAGGTGACGGAATGGCTGTATGAAGCTGCTCCCTAGCCCTGCTCCAATCATAAGCTGCTCCTCTCCAGAGGCAACATGGGTGTGGGGGGACAGTCAGATAGCCTTGGATTTGAATCCTAGTGCTGCCGCTCGGCGGCATTGCTATGCTTGCTGTGGAGATCGTGTGAACGACACCCGTAATAATTGCTAACAGCTGTGATTCTTTTAACATCCTCATCACTCAAAATGTGGTCCGTGGGCCAACAGCATCTGCATCTCCCGGCAGCTTGCTGAAATGCAGAGTCTCAGGCCCCCTTCGGACTTAGGAATTGGAATCTGCATTTTCCCCAAACCTCCAGGTAATTTGTATACTCCTGAAAGTTTGAGAAGCACTTGCAATGCTCTCGGGTATCCCTCATTAGAATTTGAATGCTTCTGGAAGGTGTTGCTGGCTCTGCTTCACTCTTGCCCCCACTGCAAAAGGCTTGGTGACAGCTGCTCCTGGCGGAACAGCTAGGGTGAGAGACAATCCCCCACATGCCAGCGTCTTGTTCTCTTCCTCTTGGCATATCTCTTAAGTTTTCCTAGGGCAGAGACAGGGTGAGTTCTAGAATTTCCTCTTATTTCCTTCTCTCAAAGGTGTTACATGAATGGTCCAGTCTTTAGGGAGACTAGAGGTTTCAAAATTTATTTGCTTTGGGAGAAGAAGGGGCTGTGATTCATAAATACATTTTTTTTTTAAGAGATGAGTATGTTTATTGTTAACAACCAGTTTCTACGGTCTTGGTTTCTCAGTAATAAGGATGATAAATCATAAAGGACGGGAGGATGATAGAGGTATTTTTAAAAAGAGAAACGTGGGGTCTGGACTAAATCAACACGAATATACTTAAGTGCCACGATCCTGTCACTTTAGGATCCAATATTTCAACAAGATGCATCTCAGATCTTATTACGTGTCCGTCAGAGCACAGATCAGATGTGGAGCCTGTGACATTCACGCTGCTCAGTCAACCTTATCTCAGCCTTTAGACATGAGTGTGCTGGGAGGAAATTGCTTGCAGACAAGATGAAAAACTTCTGGGGCAGTTGGGTGGAGGCCATGGGAAAAATCAGATTATCAAAGTCACTGCTCTTCTTTGATTAATGTCTCTGAGAATGAGGTTAGGGAACTACTGACAAGGGGAATTATGACTACGTTTTGGGGAGAGAGGCCTGGGATTCAGGAGGAGAAGGGGAAGAGGCACATGCCTGGAGAGACTACTGCCCATCATGGAGACTGTACTGGTTATTTATTGCTACATAACACACTTCCTTACAAGGAAGTGACTTAAATAGCAGTAGACATTTCTTATTCACACAGTGTGTCAGGAATCAGGGAGCAACTTGCCCGGGTGGCTCTCTCCTGAGGTCATTGTCAAGCTCTGGCCAGGGCCTGCCTTCATCCAAAAGGCTTAAATGGGGCTGGAGTTTGGTGCAGACTCAATGGGATGTTTCTGTTCTTTACCAGTCACTGCTCCAAAGGGCTCTTGAATGTCCTCACAACATAATAACTGGCTTCCCTCAGAGCCAATGATTCATGAAAGCAAGACCCAGACCACGACATCTTTTATGACCTAGCCTCAGAAGTCACACTTTGTCATTTCTACAATATCCTATGGGTGACACAAGTCAGCCTTCTTTAGTGTGGAAGGAAGTCATACAAGCGTGTGAACACTCGTAGACAGGGGTCATTGGAGGCCGTATTTGACGGTGGCTACCACAGCAGGTAAAATATAACTCTTTAGGGACCGGGGGGGAAGTGTCCTGATTGAATTCCTAACGTCCTCAGTAATTATATGATGTTAGATGATTTGTAACCTCTTAGTCTCAGCTTCTTGCTTCTTAATCTCTAAAAAAGTTAGAATAGCTGATCTCATATGTTGTGAAGCTGTAGGCTCTGGGTGTGATGGAAATAGCAGATTCTCAGTCTGAGGACCTGGGTTCGAATTCTGCTCCCCTCTCACTTGTCTAAGGCCAGTCACTTCCATCTCTGAAGAGTAGATTTCAGATCTGCAAAGTGGGGACAGTCCTGAGCATTAAAAGAGATAATGGGTATGGAAGTGCCTTACACATCTATGTTTTATTCACTCGAAAGGTGTTGTTTTATTTGCTCATGAGGATGCTGAAGCAGAGGAAGCTGTAGACGTATCATCATCATGCACAGTGAAATTACCTGCTACTCTGCAATGCTTTAGGAGCCTCCAAACGGGCTCTTCTACCTGTCAGGCCAGATTGTAATCCTCTGAGCTATGCCAGGTGGTTATTAGAACAGAAACTAAAAGTCATATTATTTCACATGTGTACTTTACAAAGGGCTTTTACTGACATTATGTTATTTGGGCCTCATTATTTTTTTTTTGTTTGTTTATTCTTTTTTGCTGTATAAAATATCTTAAAAGCACTTTTTAAACCAGTACTTTTTAGAAATGTGAATGTAATATTGTTCATGCTAGTTGTTATTTTTATGATTGATTTTCATCCTCTCCCATGAAGTCGGTAAAGTTAGCCGGTTAGGTCTCATCCTTACCTTCTGTCACAAGAGGAATTTGCATCTCAGAAAAGTTAAGTGGCTTATCTGAGGTCACAGATCTACTTAGGAGGAACGTTTAGAGACACTTGTCTTAGGTCCATGGCGATTCTTTATGTTTAAGAATCATGCTCTAGGGTGGCCGGATGGCTCAGTTGGTTAGAGCGCGAGCTCTGAGCAACAGGGTTGCCAGTTCGATTCCCGCATGGGCCAGTGAGCTGTGCCCTCCACAACTAGATTGAAGACAACGAGCTGCCGCTGAGCTCCTGGAGGGGCAGCCGGATGGCTCGGTTAGAGTGCGAGCTCCCAACAACAAGGTTGCCGGTTCAATTCCCACATGGGATGGTGGGCTGTGCCCCCTGCAACTAAGATTGAAGGACAACAAATTGGAGCTGATGGGCCCTGGAGAAACACACTGTTCCCCAGTATTGCCCAATACAATTTATAAAAAAAAAATAAAATAAAAAAAAGTCATGCTCTAAACTACTGAGATGAAAAAGACCATAAATTGAATCATGACGATTATTGCTATGAAGTTCTATAAAAGGGCATTGTGTGCTTTCCTCACGCCATGTGCTGGAGTCACAGAGATGAAGATGTGGTTTGTGTGGCTCACTTGCTGGTGGATATGGTGGGTCAGGCCGGTCGTACAGATATGTCATTTCAGGGTAGTGTGATACGTTTCACGGCAGAAATTTATAAAAGGTCTGCACTTTGGGGGAACAATCGATGAACAAAGCATAGTCCTCTGATTGAGGAGGTAAGGAAACGGGAAGCGGTGCTTTGAGCTGAAATTTGAGTCCAGTGAGGGAGCTGTTAGGTAGCTCGTGGTGACGAGTAGTGAGACAGGGCAGGCAGCTTGGCAGCAGGACGCTTATTCCAGACATGATGGTCAGGTCAGTGGCCTGATGTACATGTCACAACTATTTTGGACTTTGTTCCATAAATTATAGCAAACCGCTGGCATGGTGAAATATTTTCTTTCTGATTATAAGTATATTGAAGGCTTTTGAACAGGGAGAGTGCATGAAGAGGGCCATGAGAAATATGTTAAAAAGGGTGCAGGAGGGAAGGCAGTTAGTTCTTCACTGAAGGAGGATGTCTGGCAGGAATGAAAGGGCGTGTTGTGCTGACCTGCTTGGGGGGGTGAACTGCTACGTAGCCTTTAAGCAGTAATGTGCTGTAGCTCAGGGCTCAACAAAACGTTTTCTGTAAAGGGCTAGATCGTAAATGTTTTAGGTTTTTCTGCCCATCTGGTCTCTGTTGCAAATACTTAGCTCTGCTGTTCTAATAGGAAAACAGACATAGACAATCTGTAAATGATCTCCCATGGCTGTGCTCCAATAAAACTTTATTTGTGGTGCTAAATTTCAATTTCATACTGTTTTCACATACTTCCATACAATTTTCACATGTCACAAAATGTTGTTATTCTTTTGAATTTTTCAACCATTTAGAAATGTGTAAGAACCACTCTTGGTTCGTGGGCCTTCCCGAAACAGGCACTGGGCCACGTTTCACCCAGGGGCCATGGTTTGCCCACCCCTGTGGTAGCTTATATCACATCCCACCACCCCATCTGCCTGCGCGGCCTTGGCGAATGCAGGCACACCAGGCACAGCAAATGCAACTTCACAGAGCAGCCTTCCGTTTCAGAGCAGTCTTCTCCAGGTTACATGTGGAGCTGAAACACACTGATACATAGCAAAACTTATTTATGGGGAGGCATGTATGCCCACTCTCGCCATCTTCCTGAGCTTCTATAGATGGAGAGGTTTCCTCCTCGAATTCTCGCCTCAGAGTTTTTACACGTGCCTCTGCACTGGGCCATCCCAGGCTGGCTGGGCTTATGACTGTGGTCAGGTTCACATGAAGAATAGCTTGGCTCACAAGAAAGAGGAACTTCTGTGCTTGTGGGGTGGTGGAAGAGATGGGGGTCAAAGGGAAGACATGTGAAACTGGCACATATAATTGAGCAATTTAAATCTTTTTTTTGTTTTTTTGAGACGTCTATTCAAGTCCTTTGCCCATTTTTAAATTGGGTTATTTGGTTTTTTTGCCACTGAGTTGTAGAAGTTCCTTATATATTTTGGATATTAATTCCTTATCAGGTGTATGGTTTGCAAATATTTTCTCCCATTCCAGGCTGCCTTTTCTCTCTGTTGATTATTTCCTTTGCTGTGCAGAAATTTTTAGTTTGATGTAGTCCCACTTACCTATTTTGCCTTTGTTGCTTATGCTTTTGGTGTCATATCCCAGAAATCATTATCAAGCCCAATGTCATGAAGCTTTCCCCCTGTTTTCTTCTAGGAGTTGTACAGTTTCAGGAGTTATGTTTAAATCTTCAATCCATTTTTGGGAGGTTCAGTAATGTTAATGAGTTTTGACAGAAATGCACAGAATAGTTGCATTATTTCATTGACAACCTTGATTCACACAGGGGAAGAAGAGAAGCCAAAAAGGATACAGTGTTCCATTTAGAATCGTCCGATGAAGCATGGGCAGAATTTGGGACTCACAGCGGGATCATCTGACTCCAAATCCCATTATCTTTCTGCCACCCCACCTGGCCTTTTATTTGATACGTTTTGAATGGGAGCTGGGAAGGCGTAAAGAGAGAAAGGAGGGTGAACTGAACGGAGCGCCCAGGAGACGGCCTTCTTCCAGACACAGCAAGGCTGCATTTGGTCAGTCCCCTAAGGAGAGAGCTGGGCTTTCTTCTGCTATTTTTAGTCCTTGACTACCTCGCCCTGTCTCTCTCACTACCTCCTACCAGCATAGGTAAGCAATTACTATCATACCCGGGTCAGGAAACACAAAAGCAAACAGTATCTTAACAAATATGATTTTAAAACACAACGATCCAGGTATTTGAACTTCAGTGAACACGTGGCCAGTAAAGATTCTGTTTTTCATCAATTATATTTTTGGCAAAGAGGGAAGGACAGAACAGGCGATTTCATGATTTTTTTCTCTAGCAGCAAACTTTTCTGGTTTGCCTCTATTTGGATGGTGAAAAAACAACCTAAGAGCAATGATGAAAATTCTCTAGTTTCACTCTTTACTGTCTCCTTTCTAAATCAGGCATGTCCCTTTGAGAATTATCAAAGAACACTTCCATATATAATCCTCTTCTAGACTCTGTGACAGGACGGATGGCTTTCTGAATGAATGATTGGATCCCTGCTATCAGCTGGGTAGACTACGGATGGTATCCTACAAGCCAAAGTTGTTGGCTGTATTTTCTCAGATTGTGCAGAATTGGGTGATTTCCTCCCCCATCTCCCTGTTTTTGCCTCCCTACACCGAATAAGTACAATCGAATTCTACACTTTTCATCGTTTTTATGCAACATAGCCTAGGGCCATTGCTTTCCCAGGAGAATGCCTAGATGGGGGCTCTCCTTGTGTGAGGTCTGCTGGTCTTATATGGGGGTCAGTTCTTCTCTACACCTCCAGACTCAGATCAAAACATTTGTAAGTAGGCTAAATTTTCACGATGATTTTGAAGACAGAAGGAAAGAGGGGGTACATTGCACACCCTGGAGCAAACTTCTCAGATTCCTTTGGACGTGTTCTCTATTTCCCCAGTCCTCCTCTCCTGTAGCTCCTCCCCTCTCTCTCTGACACCTCCCCCCACCCCACCCCCTCCCACACACCTCAATTCTGTCCTTGGTCCTTTCTCCCCACTTCTGAATTATCCTCTATGTCTCTTAATCTCTCACCTCTTTCTGATGAGTAGTTTATCTCTACCTGGCTTCTACTTTCAAAATCCTCCAGGTACCAAGACCTACCCTTCTTAGAGAGCTATGGGGGATTTTAATAACAAAAAATTGTTCCATCATATTTAGAAGATTTGGATTCTTTATTATTTATAAACTGTGCGAGATTACAAAAAATACTTTGTCTTGCTATAGCATGAAACTCACATCTGTTCTGTTGTCCAGAGTCTCATCAAAATATAAAACAATCATAGCTAATATGTGGAGGACCAACCATGGCCCAGGCACCACGCTAAGTACTTTATGCTTGTGATCTCATTTACCGTATGCTGTTGGATCTATTATCACCCCCATTTCATAGACTATTCAATTGAGTGTCTGAACTGCTAAGTAACTTGCCCAAGATTTTCCAGCTGGTAGAGGGCAGAGCCACCATTGGAAGTTGAGATAGAAACCTCGTGTACACAAAAGGTGCCACAGTACCATTCTAGGTTGTCTGGTACTTTGCCCAGGTAAGGGTTCACACTTGTTGGGTCCTTGAACGGGGGACACTAGACTAAATGCTCTTTTAGGATGATCGGAGGCATTGTGTGAATTTCCCCCAAACTGCAGGATAATTTGAAATTACTCATTATACTGGTCTTATTGGTATTTCACTCAATGATGCAGTAAATGTGTCCCACAGAAACATGCCAGTATGGGATGGTGTCGTTGCAAAGAGACCAGGATTTAGGAGCTGGACAAGCAGGGAAAGCTTTCTAAGCCTCCATTGCTCATCTGTACTTTTTATAATTTGACTTATAAAAGCACCTATGTACGTTGCTCTAAGGATTCCAGGAGCTGTGCATTTGAAGTGTTTTATGTATGACCCGGGTATACCAGTTACTGAGCACATCGTGTCTATTAACGCCAGTCACAACAGTGATAATGAAATGATGAAACAGCACCGTGCAGTTCAAATGAGTTTTGACCCTGCCTCACTCCTCTGTTGAGTGGCTGCATGATTTTTTTGGTCTTTGTTGCATGGCTTAACACTGGCAGGCGGGGGCTTTTCATAGACATAGAAATGGAGAGCAACAAGACTTGTATTTAGGTCGCTTCTATTCTTTGTTTTGTGAGCTTGAGCAAGGCACTTTTTCTAAGTTAATCTCACTTGAAAAATAACAATAAAAGCTCCTTCTTCCTCCCCACTCCCTACAGTGTTAGGTGTTGTTGACAGAGTGTGTGTGATGGGACTTTATAAACTCTAAAATATTTTGGACACAGTATTTTTTTTCCTCCCTTCCTTTGGGGAGCAGTGTTTTTTGGTTCCCCTGAGATGACCCGGCACTACACCCCTGGGTAATAAATACATTTGTGCATGAGCATTGGGCTAATAATGGGATCTGTATTTGCAATCAATGCTTTTCCTTGCTCAGCAAAATGAGCCAACGGGAGCTAAGCTGTAGCAGTGACAATTAAAATAATAAGTTTATAAGAGCAATTGTTACCTTGCCTCTTTGGTTTGCTAGTGTGGCACAATAGAGATTATTTACAGTGATCTTCTCAGTCAACTGGCAATTTGATAGAGTGGTCAAAGAAGAGAGTGAAAAGAAACCAATGTCTGAGATCTTGAATTTACAATCGGATTAAGAAAGAAGAGCCTACAAGAATAGCTATCATGTATTTTGGGGAGTGCCATGGTAGGCACTTTCTAGAAACTTCTCTAAAGCTTCCAACAACGTTGTGACATAGGCATTATTACCCCCACTATACAGATGAGGAAATAGGCTCAGAGGTTTAAGGCACCAGTCTGAGCCTCCTTGAATTCTGTTTTTCAGAGTGTGGCGTTGCCACCTACCAGTGATACCAGCCAATGTCCTGTGAGTTAGCGTTGATGTGTTTCTTTCTCTCACTTCCCACAGCCAGTACCTCTCTGGGCCTGTTTCCTCCTCTGAATAATCAGAGCCATGTCCGGAATTCCTTTCAAATCTGCCCTCCAGTACCTCCTCCCACTGTGAACACTTAAGGAAGCTGTTGTTCTTATTCTCTCTGATGGACCTTCCGACTTCTGTGTTACAAATGTCCTCTCCCACCCAAATGACCCCTCAAGGAAATTAAGTCGTGCCTCATTTCCACCTGGTAAGTGAAAAGGCTCAAGGAAAGAGGTTGCTGTCAATAGCTCCGTGGATGGCAAATTAATTCAGTGGAATAGGATCCATGCAAACACGTGCTTGCGCAGTCATAATTTGCCTTTCATTTTCCTTTGCAACTTAGAAAAAAGTGAATAATTTCCAGTGGGCCTCTCATTTGAACATATTGAAAAAACATGTCATTAGCAAGAGGAGCATTTAGTGGCTTCATTACCATATATCTCCAAATATGTGGAACAGTCCTTTTTCAGTTGGGGGTAATTCGCCAAGCAGAAAGCTGCAAAATCTTGGGGGCAGCAAAAATCCATGCAAGTCTTCTGTGGGTTTTGAGGAAGCAAAGCGGAAAACGGGAGAGGGCAGGGGTCAGCTGCATTTCCTTTGTTATTCAGATGCAAGTCCCTAAAACAATGAAGGTGGAGTTGTGGGTGGAGATGTGTTTGTAGGGTCTTAGTAACTCAAGAAAAGTGCTAAAGCAAAAGAGCTAAAAGTAAATTTTGAAATTTATTTCATTTGCTTGTCGGCTTTTGGTGCCTTCTTCCTATCACTTTGACATTGTTTTTCTTTTTGTTTAAGGCCACTCTGGCTTATCAGCTACAAGGGCGACCTTGGCCAGTTGCTTACATTCTCTAAGCCTCATTTTTTTTCAGTTTGTATAGTTTGGGGCAATAATCCTTGATTTTTCTGCCTTGAGTTATTATTGCTGTTCAGATCCCCTAAGATACGTGGTTATGTATGGGCTTTGTCAAACTCATTACCCAACATGCAATGTGGGCAAGCTTAGATGACAGGGACTTGACAGTTACTGACTGGCTGGGGTGGAGAGGAGTGGCAGAGGAGATGGTTGTAGATTGTAGGATTTTCCTAGGTTCTTTATTTTCCTCCAGAAAATAACATTACTCTTATATTTGAAGACACCTATTTGCATAGACTTACAGAGATTCTCAGGTTGTCAGAGCTTTGCACTGATTCTAGAGCAGAGTTTTAAGACAGTCAGAGCTGGGCCGTCGTTTTACATTATAGATTTTAGTCAACAGCCTGCCTCAGTCAATGGCCGTTCTCAGGTGCAAGGATCTTGTTGAAGGTGAGAAGACATAAGGCCGGGATCACGTCTTTCCTCCTTCAGGCGGGGCAGGCCGTGAGGGCAATGCTGTGTCATTGGCACGTATGTCGGTAGTAATAAGGAGCCCCTCTCCTCTCCTAAAGGCTTCTGAGATTTCCTGAAGATTTATAAAAACACCGTATTGATTAAATGATTCTGATTTTCCTTCTCAGTGGAAATAGCTCAGCTCACTGGGCCACTTAGAACTTTGTGTTCCCCTTTCCCAGTGACCCCCGCTCATAACATTTATTTAGGGAATAGTTCATGCAGTTTAACTTAAGGCTCTGATAGGCAGTAAAGCTAGTATTCATGGAATAGCAATATAAATTGCAATATAACAGACTTTCTTTTAATTTATCTGACTCTAATTCAATTTTTCCTTAAAAACATAGATCTTTTTTGTTTGTTTGTTTGTTTTGGTAACTTAGTTCATTACTAGGAACATGAACAAATTAAAATGCTTGAAAAATTATTTTCATTTAAAACTTATAGCCTTTAATAGTGACAGTGGAAATGTAATGGCTCTGTGCGATGTCAGAGGGATAGTGGAGGGGGGAAGGGGGTTCACACAGTGTGAGGGATATAAATGATAAACATCTAAGTATTACTTTTTCTTGTGTATCTGAAACTAATAAAAAAAAAAGAAAAAACCTATAGCCTTTTATTTAACCCAACTTTTACAGTGATTTTATTATCCCACTATGGGGAAATTGGCATTTAGAATAAAATATGAAGGAAAACAGTCACCCATAACCCGAACTCCAAGAGTTAACAGCTGTTAATATCTTTGTCTAGTTCTGTCTGTATTTCGTATGGTTTCATCCTATGTAATGAAAAATTATACATATTAACTTTAAAATAACTCATTTTTATTGTTATAAATGAAATAAATATAAAAAGAAAAATTAAAGTCATTTAGAATCTTACCATTTACAAATAATCACCGTGAAATGTTGGTGTATTTTCTCAGAATAGTTTTTCCTGTGTCTTTTTTTTCATACTAATAAACAGTTCAAAAGACCCAGAAAAGACAGAGACTAATATAACAAACACATACCCATCATCAAAATTTTAAAAATATTGATATTTTTCTACACATATACTTCAGCTTCGTTTTTTTGTTTTCTGTTATTCAGTGCCCCATCTCCTTCCCTTTTTTGACAAAACAAAACATGATAGTTACAACTGAAGCTTCCTGTGCTCAATTTTATCTTTTCAAGATTTATCCATATTGGAATATGGAGCTCTAGTCTGTTTCATTTGCTTGGTGAATAATATTTGACCATATGGACATAAACACAATGTACCTACTGTACTACTGACATATACAAACTGGTTGGGTCTCTTAAGAAGAATCTCTCTTACGTATGTGGAATTGCTAATGTGTAGGGTAAGCTTGTCTCCAACTTTACTAGGAATTGACAAACTCTTTAAAGTGGTTGCAACACTTTGTATTCCCACAAGTGACATTGGAAAACTTGTTTTGTTTTTGGTTTCATTTGGTTTTGTTAGGCTTCAAAACTTTTTGCCAATCTTAAGGGTGTAAAATGCCATCTTTATATTTATATGTTACATACATACTTTCTTATTGATGATAAATGTAACCTTTATTTCTAATTCACAAATATCATGGATTTTGTGTTCAGTTCAACGTATTTATTGAGCTCGTATTGTATGTAAGGTTTCCCGAAGCTGCCTCTCCAACTCTATACCACTAGCATCACTAGTCCTGACTTTCAGTTCCAGTGTTCTCTTTTCCAGGGTCTGGGAAGGTTCTGGCTAGAGAAAATAACTGAAGTAACAGAACGGATTCTGTGAAAGCAACTCTGTTGTCATCTGACCTAGTAATCATGCAGACCTTAAAATATATTTATAAAAATTACACATTATACGATGAAAACATGCAATAAGTACAAAACAAGCACATAAGTACAAGTCCGCTTCATTCTTCTCCTCCTCCCCCAATAAATAACCACTTGTAGGTAACGTCTGCTTTTTCCTTTGTATCTGTGTTTATGTACAAACACAGTGCATATTCTTGGACGTGTCTCTTTGGGCCCATGAGTAGAAGTTGAATGTGAATTTTTAAACTTCCTGTAATCTGTCGACTACTGCACGCTATTCTGTAATAACTAACTTAACTCTTCTAATGATGGGCAATTAGGTGGCTTCCACTTTTCCATTATTGTAAACAACATTGTGGCAAACATTTTTGCAGATGTCTTTGTTCATCGGTGTGAGAATTGCTATTCACATGCCATTTTTTTTTACGTTTCTGAGGAATTGGTCACTTCTAAGTAGGTTTTGGACACAGTACCTAGATTCTCTGAGCTTTATGTCTTGTCCGAAATGACAGAAGTAGCAGTAGCTACCTGAGAGGGTAGTTATGAGGATTAAGTGAGATAATGTATATAAAGTTCATACATAGAGACTGGACCATAGTAGAGATTCAATAAGTGTTAGTTTTTTCACCTTTCTCCTCATCCCTCAGCTCCTAGCAAAGGGAAAATGTGAAAAACAGGGAAATGAAAGATTTCCACTTGTATCAGACTTTGGTCTAGAACTGAAAACAGACAAAATAGTAGAGAAAATTAGAAAAGCAAAAAGGTGACTCTTTGAAATGATCAACATAATAAACCACTAGCTACTCTGATTATGAAAAAGAAGAGATGACACAAATTCTCAATGTCAGAAGTGAAAGAGGGGTTATCTCTACAGATCCTATAGATGTGAAAAGGTTGATAAGAGACTTACGAACAACTTTATGGTGACAAATTCAAGTTGGATGAAATGAGCAATTTTTTTTGAAACATACAACTTACGAAAACTAAGACAAGATCTAGCAGACATAATTGACAAATTAAAACTTCTGCTCATTGAAAGATACATTAAAAATGAATATGCAGGGGCCGGCGCGGTGGCTCAGGTGGTTGGAGCTCTGTGCTCCTAACTCCGAAGGCTGTCAGTTCGATTCCCACATGGGCCAGTGGGCTCTCAACCACAAGTTGCCAGTTCACATCCTCGACTCCCGCAAGGGATGGTGGGCAGCACCCCCTGCAACTAAGATTGAACACGGCACCTTGAGCTGAGCTGCCGTTGAGCTCCCAGATGGCTCAGTTGGTTGGAGCAGGTCCTCTCACACCACAAGGGATAGTGGGCTGCGCCCCCTGCAACTAGCAATGGCAACTGGACCTGGAGCTGATCTGTGCCCTCTACAACTAAGACTGAAAGGACAACAACTTGACTTGGAAAAAGTCCTGGAAGTACACACTGTTCCCCAATAAAGTCCTGTTCCCCTTCCCCAATAAAAAATCTTTTAAAAAAAATGAATATGCAAACCACAGACTGGGAGAAAATATTTATAAATTCTTTTCATGACAGAGGACTGGTTTCTAGGATACATAAAGACTTTTTAAAACTCCAAATAAAAGAGATAAAAAGAAAAACACCCTCCAGAGGGGGAAACGATTTCAAAAGATATTTCACAAACACGATGTACAAGTGGGAAAAGGTTTACAACATGAGTATTCATCAAGAAAATGCGAAATGACTGGAAATATTCAGCACCAGTGTTGCCAGGAACGTGTAGCAAATGGGAATCACCTATATTACTGGTGGGAATACAAAATAGGACAACCACTTTGGAAAATTTCTGGAATTTTTTAATAAAACAAAACATACACCTACCCTACAAGTCTACTAATTTCACTATTAGGTATTTTACTCAAGATTAATTAAAATGTATGTTAAAAAAAAAAAAAAAAAACTTGTGGAAGGATGTAACAGCTGTATTCATAATAGCCCCAAACTGGAGACAGTCCAGGAACAGGCGAATGGATACGCAAACTGTAGTCATTCATACCATGGAATATTAATTCAGCAGCAAAAATCAAAGAACTAGTGATACGTATAACAATATGGATGAATATCACAGACATTTTGTTGACTGAAAGCAGCCTGATACCAGAGTGATCACTATATATGATTGGATTTACATGGGATTCTAAAATTTGGCAGACTTAATTTATGCTGGAAAAAAATCACGGGTAGAGGGTGGGAACTGACTGGGGGGGGGCATGAAGGGACTTTCTGGGATGATTGTAATGTTCTTTATTTGACAGTTTTGGGTTGCACATATGTATGCATTTGTCAAAATGCAGCAAATGCATATTTAAGATGGGTACATTTAATTGTATGTAGATTTTATACCAAAAACTGTGCTGAACTCTAGTTAACGCCTGCTGAGATACTTAAGGAAATATATATTAATATCTTCAGTTTGATTTGAAATTCAGGAAAATTCAGACAGATTACTGGATGGAGAAATGAATTAGATGGCTAGAGTAAGAATCTAGGTGGTAGGTTCACTGTAAAGAAATTTCAACTTTTGTTATGTTTCTGAAAAGTTTCATAGTAAAATATTTGCAAAACAACCTCAACCTGAGAAATCTTCATCAGGGAAGGGAGAGGAGGGCAGTTGTTTGGCTGTTTGTCCGCCCCCTACCTTTCTTAGTGGTGGTGTCTGGCTCTTCTAGGGCTGGCTCAGAGGAGGGGAGAGAGGAGAGATAAAGGGACAGGTATGGTCTTACTTGGCCTCAACTCGGGGTGCGGGCGTGTAGTTCCCTTTCTCAGGGGACCTGTTTGTGGGTTCCTCAGATTTCCCTGGTAGGAATCTGACTGCAGTTCACTAGCGTAGGCTATACCTTTTCTGGGTGATCACTTGTAACGGCCCTGTGGTCTAGCTCTGATGGTACAATGCAGTCTCATCCTGCTGCCGTGGCCTCTCCCCAGGCAGGAAGCTTTTTTGGGCAGAGTCTTTTTCAAGTTTTATGGCTCGTTCCCTATTGTGGAATCCATATTTGTCCCATAGAATACACACACACACACACACACACACACACACTCACTCACTCACGCACACCCCTTTGTTCAGCATAACTGGAAGTGGGGGCCACTCCCAATTCAAATCTTTCTCTCCCCTCTCTGCCCCCTTATTCAAAGGCAACCTCTTGCTTTGGGACTTTATGCAGATGTGAATGGCAGACCCTAAAGTTCAAACTTCAGGAACACCTGTCAGTCTGTCTGAGTGGTTGTTTGGAGGTTCTTCCTGCTTGTCACTTGTCTTAAAATGGGGAGGAAGCATTTCCCCACCTATAGGAAAGATGTAAGAAGCAGGTGCATACAGCACACAACCCTTTTAAAGAAGACGAAGCTCTCTCTAAGCGCCCAATGCAATTTTATCTTATAACGCTTGGCGGTGGATAACCCTGGCAAAATTGGTTTTTGACTTTGCTCTTTGCAGATCTTGCACAGAAATCCTAGCACCTGACTGCAAATGGGAGGGTACTTGACAGCTATTGCTTGATACTTAATCTTTGACGCCAATGCAAAACTTGGAGAAAAGAGCAAGCGTCCATTATCGTGTAACAATAGTAATCTGCTTCTCGTCACTGTTCATGAATTTTTACGAGGTACAGATGTTCGCACAAAAGTGCTTTGGAAGTAGGGGTCAGAACCCTAACGTGCAGAGGGGGCTTGCAGACCTTCTAAGCCCACTCCTTCTCTTCACAGAGGGGACTCAGAGATGTGACGGGTTTGCCCGGGGAAACACAACTAGGTAATGAAAGAAATTAGCTAATTTCTGGTTCACTGCTCAGAAATCAGCGTTTGATAACTTCTCTTCTGCCAGGAAGATAAAAATTAAGGCAGTAGTTCTCCTCCTGTTTCTGGGCCCGTGCTGCACTGCTCCATGAGAGGAAACCTTTGAACGGTGAGTGGCTGAGAGCAGAGCACCTTCCCCCCACCCCACCAGCCCAGGTAGAACCCCTGGGCCGCCTGAAAGGGATTGCACCACCTTCCTTTGAGCAGTTGCCCCTTCACAAGAGGAATTGGACTGAAGGGCGGCATTTGGCTCCGTGAGATGGCTGCAAGGAGCCCCACCAGGCACCTCGGAACTAGAGGTGCAGAGAAGAGGGTCCGCGTACCTGGCCGAGTGGAGGCGCACAGCGATGGGCTGTCTTCCTTACCAGCGGGGTGACTGTGCTGTGTCTGATGGTGACCTCTGCCTCGTTCACTGCTGGGATGTCTTCATTGTGTGTATTTCAGGGAGGATGTCTTTGTTCCTTGACCTTCCAAAGGCCAGGGCAGAAAGAGCATTTGAAGCACTTGCTCTCCAGGGGTGGGAGAGTCAGGTGGCAGTGAGTGACCAAAGGCAGGTGGCCGCTCGGTGAAGGACTTAACCGTGTGGCCTGAGCCGTGCGTTCATCCCGCTGACCAGGGCTGTGGCCATCTTAGGGTTCTCCTTCACAGGTGGTCTCGGGGGGCAGGTGCTGGATTGTTTTCGTCAGCATTCGGTGCGTGTGGCCCCCAGGCTGGGGACTTTATTATTTCATTTCAGACTCACGACAGCCTTGATACTGTATTTCCTTACAGTTGAGAGGTTAAGTAACTTGCCCAGAATCACACCAGGCAGAGTTAGAGGGCCCGAGTTCGTGAAGCAGGCCATGGGGAGACCGTCCCCCAAGGTCTCGGAGAGAAAGGCAATTGCATCGGCTCACAGTTAAACTAATCAAACTGACATTTAACAAAATGCATCGGATTGCCTCCTGTAGCCCCAGGAAGAGCCACTTGACTATAGCTAATCAGGGATATAAAGGACTCTATCAAAGGGTGTGTGATCAGAATTCACGGGCAGCAGTGGGACATAGAAATGTGGGAAAGAGAAGTGGAAGCCCCAAGGGGTATTGGACAAGACGCCTCCCAATGCAGCTGGACACTGACCCATAGGCTGTCGTGGAGATTTAAAAAAAATGGACTTTTCAGTTTAAATTTTTAACATGCATATTGCTTATAGGGTCAAGTAATTCTATGCGGCTTATTGTGAGTCCTAGCATTCTCCTGCCTCCAGTTCCCTATTCTGTGCCTTTCGTAGGTGGTCACTTCAGTTCCTGTAGCTGTTCCATTTGGTATTGGCTGTCCTATCTCTAAATAATGTGCTTCTTCTGTTCCCTCTCCGTTTTGGAGGATTTCAGCGTTCTCTAATTTCTCTTTTCACTGATGTTTTTGTGTACAGGCACATTTTTCATCCCTCCACTTCCTCCTCCACAAATACCTTTATCATTTTGGTTAGATCAATATTCAGCATTTACATTTTTATGACTATATGTAAATGCTATTCATAGCTGTACCATATATGTATACTATGGTAAATTTTCCTTTCTGGCATAATATTTGTTTTCTCTGGAATTAATAATGTTTTTTGAGTTGTTTTAGGTTTCCATGCATGTAGTTAAATCATCCTCAACCTCTCCCTGTAGTTACATTAAAAGCACACCAAGTGTTCTATAAATTTATCTGCTTGGAGTTATCTCTTCTAGAAAAAAACAAATTTATTCTTTTTTACACTTCAGTGATTGGTTGGGTTTAGCATTCTCAGTTGGAAATAATTTTCCCTTCAAATTGGAAAGATATCGCTCCATTATTTTCCAGCTTCTGGTGTTGCTGTTAAGAAGCCAGAAACCATTCTGATTCTTGGCCATTTGTAAATAATAACATGTTGTTGTTTTTCTGGAAACTTGTTGGGTCTTCTCTTTGACGTCTTTCAAATTTTTAAGATAGTGTACCTTGGTATGGGTTTATTTTCATCTGTTTCAATCTGGGAAATTAAGCCTTTCAAATTTGGGAAATTTTCTTTTTGTGTCTGTCTGTCTGTCTCTCTCCTCTCCTCTCCTCTCTGCTGTCTCTCTCTGTCTGTTTCTCTCTCTGGAATTCTGATAATTAGAGGTGCTGAACCATTTCTAATTTTCTTGCTTTTTTCCTTCTATTTTCCAACTCTTCGTTTTATTTCTGGGAGAAATAAAAGTCTTCTACTCAACCTTGTCTTCCTACCTTCTAATGAGAATTTTACAAAATCAAATCTGCTCTCATATTTTTAGTTTTAAAGACCTTTATTATTCACTAGACCAAGTTCTTGTTTCATGAAAATGAGATCTGCTTTTGTCTCCTTGAGGATATTCATGATGGATTTTTGAAGGTTTTATCTCCTCAGACAGTCCTTTTATATATATCCAGTCTGTTTTTATTTGTCTGTTTGCTCTGGTCTCTGTGTTTCATGTTAGAAGCTTTCCTGAGTTGTCTGCTAACGAAGGGATCACCTAATGCTGTTAGCAGCCCGGTGTCTGTGGGCTTCCGTGGAATGGAACCTGGCTGGGTCAGTTTTCTGGGAACCACTCGCCTCCCCACCCCAATACCAGCATCTTTAGACGTTTCACTCAGGCAGATGAAATGCTCTCCAGAGAAGAATCTTTCTATCTCCTGCCTGAATATCTTCTATTCTCTTTACATCCAAGTGGGAAGAAAAGCTGGAGGGCCTCAGTATTCACTGTAAGCAATCGCTTATGTCTGGTCTTTTCAGAACTCCGAGTGTGGACAGCTCCTGCCCGAGACCCTGCATTTTACCCTGTGGAGAAGAAGCCTCCAGGCTGCCACCACCTGGGGGAGGCGCAAGCCTCCAGGCTGCCACCACCTGGGGGAGGCGCGGTCATCTGAGCAGATACAGGATCCGGGCTCTACTTGCTACTTAAATACAGTTCAATCCTGCTTTCATCCTTATTCTTACCTCTGCCTTCAGAAGTAAATTATGCTGCCAACTCTTGAGCTTTTCAGGGAACCTGGCTGCTTTCCCATTGCTGGCTTAGGGTTCAGCATTCCTGGGTCTCATATGCCAGGTACCACTTACACCTTCCGCTTTCCAGCTTCTAAAATGCTGTAGGTGTTATCTTTTCTCTGCCTCCTCTCCTGAAAGTTTTAAAAAAAGATTTTTCTCATTGTTACTTTAATGCGATGTAATGTGAAAGTGGAGGTGTGTGCATGTATTCAATCGCCTCTCTTAGCTGAAGTCTGTATATTCCTCTTAGAGTAAAATCTTAATCAGTCAGTGTTTTAATTAGTTAGAATTTTATATATGCATTGTGCTTTGATGACAGAGAGACAAAGACAGAGGAGAGGAGAGGAGGGAGGAACGGAGGATAAATCAATTTTGGGGCAATGGGGAAGATTTAGTTGTGTTTAGTTTATTGTCATTAGGCCCAAAGGAGAAATATTATAAAACATGTTAAGAATAGTTTCTACAAAGTGATGTTTTCTGATTAACCCTTAAATAATTAGGCATGGAAGGGAGCCCATGCATCTTGGAGTAAGTCAGGGTTCGTTGTGTTTTTCTCTGTGTCAGTGGATTCTCTCTTACATTGATATCCTTTGCAATTTAACATCAAAAAAGTGAAAACAGAGATGCAGAATAGTTGAAATAAAAGGAACAGATCACCCATACCCTGGCCCCCCCACCCAAAGACAACCATTGTTAACTCTTCCTGTATTCTTTTCATATACATTTTTTCCTAGGCATTTTTTCCCCAAGCTATTTGAGTTCATGAAATTGTCTTAAAGGATGAATCAGTTGTCAGAGAAAGGACCACCCACTCTGCTTCCTTCTCCTCACTTTCCGCCCTCCCCAACTTGAAGGTGCTTGACTAGGGAGCCCCATATCTGAACTTAATAGTGTTGATATATCTTCTGTCGTGTCATTCTGTGGTGCTGTCTCTCTAATACCCTCTTCTTCATTCCCACCTACCTGCTCTGCACACACACGTATGATAGGCCAAAGAAGGCCATGCAGAAAAATAATGTCACTCTCCAAAAGGAGGGACAGCTACGCTTTTACACATGACAAAGGCAGCTCTGTTTATGAAAGGGATTTTCTGTTAGACTTGGCAAGAAGCTGAAAGGTTCTTCTGCCTCTCTCCAATTGGAGAGAGAGAGAGAGAGAGAGAGAGAGAGATTGTGTGTGTGTGTGTGTGTGTGTGTGTGTGTGTGTGTAGGGGGAGAGAGAATAAGAGGGAGAGGGAGAGGGAGAGAAGGAGAAAGACGGAGGGGGGGACGAGGGAGAGATTAAAGAACAAATGCATTGTGGGAAGTGCATCCTGACGAGCGGGTGGCAGGCAGCTGCAGAGTTGAGATAGGAGCTTAGAATGCTTCTAGGTGCCAAGTCTGTCAGAAACTGCTCCTGGGGTCTGAGAAAACGACAGCAGGACTCAGCGTTCCTCTGACAACCACTCAGAAATAGAATGTGAAGAAGTAGGAGGAAGGGAAGATGTGGGGCAAGCCATCAAAATACTTCCTCCTCCTCCATGGATGCCTACGAAATGCTGGCCCCTCAAGGGGCACAGGTGAAGGGAGATTTGGACAGGTGGTAAAAATGGTGCTGCCAAGCCACATAACCTGCTCTTTGAATAATAAATTTTCTTAGCTTAAGCACTTGGGAAGGTTGTCCCCCAGTTGATGCAGCCCCCCCACTTATTCTAGACTCAGATTTCAGTTTTCTCAATTGGTCACTTGGCTGATGGTCTGTGTCAGGGGTCAGCAGACATTTTTCTGTGACCCATATGGTTTCTGTCACATTTCTTCAACCTTGCTGTTGGAGTGTGAAAGCAGGCATAGACATATGTACTGGAGTGTGTGTATCTCAGTTCTAGTATAAGTTTTTTTATGGACTGAAAATGGAAGTTCACTTAATTTTTATATGTCATGAAATAGTATTATTCTTTTGAATTTTTACAAGCATTTAAAAGTGTAAAAAGCATACTTAGCTCGTGGACTTTACAAAAACAGGTCACAGGCTGGATTTGGCCCATGAGCCACAATTGGCCCAACTCTGGTATATGTCCAGTCATGGCATAGTAGAGGCAGGAAGAAGGGCTCTGCAACGCTTTCCCACCTCCCCTCCGCTCCTTTTCCCTCTTCTCTCTCCCCTTCTCCTCAGCTTTCTATTGTGCTGATTTGGAAATCAGAACTGGATGGGGGACCGGTTTCTTATTTAACCCATTAGTGGCAGTATCAGGATAAAAACCCAGACTCCAGGAGCAGTCTTTATAACCCAGAGCAAGACTGTGGGATCCTCTTGTGACGCCAAAGGACAGCTGCCATCGACAGCCGTGTGGCTTAGGGTAGCGATGGGTCTGAAGCTGCTTTTCTAACATCCTGTTTTACGATTCTTTCTTTTTTTTTTCACTTTTAAATTTCATTTTTAAATTGTTTAAATTAAATTTATTGGGGTAACATTGGTTCTTAGAATGCATAGTTAGTTAATTTGTACTAGTTCTTGTACGTCGCAGAAGTAGGCTGTAGAGATAAGCAGGGTACAGGTCTGCCCTCTAGGAGCTCATTTCTTCGGGGTATGACTTTGAATAATCCACATAAATGTACTTATGTGTAGTCTCACCCTTAAAAACAAAATCCAGCACCCCTTATACAAGTTATACAAGTAAACTCCGTCCTTGAAGCAAGTAGGCAAAGGGAATAAAACGCAAATGTATAAGTCACTTTTCTTACCTGTGTGTTAGGGTTGAAAATAAAAAGACCGCTATTTTAAATGGGCACACAAGAAATCTTGCTTCCAAACACGTACTGTTCCTAACAAGTGATCCATAGATTCCCTGGTTCCAAAGATTTCTGGAAGTGTCCCTGTTGCTTAGATTACGTCCTTCCGTAAAGCACTTCTGGTTACGTCTTGATCCTTTGTGGTTGACTTTTCCTTTTGGAAATGGCCACCTTTAAAAAAATGTTTCTTGCCACCTGTTTTTGGAAGTCACATTTTGAAGATTAGCTGAAGCATCTTGCTGAGTGGTAATTTTTGAGTTAAAAATATCACAAAAAGCACTTTGTGAACTGATGAGTTGTCACAGCAAAAGCCACAAGTGTTGGGTTGACAGAGAGGGGTGGAAAGAACACAGAATTTAGAGGAAGACCATTTAGATCCGTTCTCCACCACTTATTATCTGTGTGACGTTAGAGGATGTACCTGAGCTCTTTGAGACTCACTTTTCCTATCTGGAAAGTGGGGCTAAGAATACTTTTTTTGCACCGTTGTAAGGATTAGAGATGGATGCATGTGAATTGCTCCGAGCATGCTAGGTATGCAGCACACATTAGGTTCTCTGATTTGTCCAGTTCACTGCAAAGGATAGTTTACATGAGTCAGAATTTTGTCAGACTAGGGTTTTGAGAATAAACTGTGGAGCAGTGTTAAATAAATGACTCAAGATATGTTTCACTTCCGTGTTTGAAGTTTGTCCCTTCTTGGGTTTTGGTGATGTTGAAATTTTCCACAGAAAAATTTGACACCTGACTTCTGAATCACACTAGAAACAATGTATTTCATCACTAGTTATTATTTTCTTAAAAAAAACACAATGTTATATGTCCAGTTTCCCTTGAAAGATCAGCTAAATGTCACATTAGCTCTGCTTCTGTTAATCTTTTAAAATGCTCAATCCAGTAGTCATAACTACAGTAGTCAACCCTAATTTCTCATGCTGAAGTTTATTTAGGAGGTATTTCTCTAAATATAGTGTTAGAATTTTTACTTTTAGTTAATAAATTCAGCTTTATTTTTCCTTGTAAAAAGTATAGATTCATTATAAAACATCTGGAAAACACAGAAAAGCAGATTCAAAAATATTTCCTTAGTCTTTTCACACAAGCATTAGTGCTTTCTCATTTTGGTATATTTTGTTTTGACCTCTTTACTCTTTTTACTATCCCACCCCCATTATGGTGATACGTGTTGTTTGTGAATGTGTATATACACATATGTGCAATCCATAAATGTATCTCCTTGAATGACATCTGTTTGTTATTGGTCATAATGATACATATATATATTCACCCTAGGGAAGTTGAAAAATACTGAAAACTGGAAAGGAGTTATGAAAAAAACATTCTTTAATCCCCTCACACAAAAGTAATTTTCTTAAAATTTTTTTTCCATTGTATTTTTAGAGTACCTAGATATTACTACATATTCTGATTTTTAAGTATAATTAACAAAGAAACATCTACCAGAATAAGTGATTTGGAAAAAATTTGGAGACAGATATTTTCCACCAGGGAGTAGTACATTAGCCTTTCCAATTAAAAAGAGATCACTGCCAAAAGTTCAGGTTATTTAACGTGGGTTTTAAAGACAAATTCCTGGGCATGAAAATTGACATTGCGTTTTTATCAACAGCTCAGTTTAAAAGAAATGAACTTTATTTTTTTTAGAACAGTTTTAGGTTCACGGCAAAATTGAGAGAAAGGTACAGAGATTTCTCATACATACCCTCTGCGTTCACACATGTGTAGCCTCCCCCATTACCAAATCCCCCAGCAGAGTGGTACGTTTGTTACAACTGATGAACCTACGCAGACGTGTCATTGTAACCTAAAGTCCATACCGTGTTTCCCCGAAAATAAGACCTAGCCAGACCATCAGCTCTAATGCGTCTTTTGGAACAAAAATTAATATAAGACCGGGTCTTATATATTGTATGTAAAATTTTTACAGAAATAATATTTTGCATGTAGAATTAAAGGACATATTTTATAATTAACATTCTCTACCCCTACCACACACACACACACACACACACACACACACACCCCAACCTGTTTAGTCGGCAGTATTGATGAGAAGATCTATCATGTTAGATAAGGGAAAGGTATCAAAGTTTCTTTGAAGAAATAAAATGAGTTGAGAAAATTTAAGGGAAAATGAGATATTGTGGAGAAAGACAAAATAAGGAGGAGGGAGTGGCAGAATGTTTACATTCTTGCAAAGACAAGAGCAGAGTAGGAGTTGGACCAGATAGAGCAGAAGTTCCAGCTGAGAATGCACTGAAAACACTCCATTCCTGGTTACTTGATAACAGCCCCACCTTCTGCTGACGATATTTGAACGAGAAAAATCTTACCAAAGTAGCCAGAAGAGGCAGAGTCATATATGACCCAGTGTGCTCCACCTTGGGACAAGTCTGAGGAGGCATTTGGAAAGGGTTGTGCTCCAGGCAGAAGATGAGTTAATGACGGAAAATGTTCAGCTGTTTCAAGTAACTGGAACGCTGCTTGTGAATTTCTGAGTACTTGGCCATGTTGTATTTCCTGTTTAATTTTATCCCAGTCAGTGCAAAGGGTAAGCTCTGATTATTATGGTTACCACTTGCTGGATGTCTGTTACATTTCCCACGAACTGTACCAGAGACTTTATAGAAGTCATTTAATTAAAATTTCCGACCTGCATATGAATTAGATATTATGATGATTATTTTATAGATGAAGAAAATGAGACTGAGGGCAATTAACAAATTGCCCAAGGTCAGATAGCAAGTAAGTACCAGAAATAAAGCCCAGATCAACTTAATTTCTAAGCCCTTGCTCTTCCAATTATGTTACAGAGTTGATCACAGAAAGAGTTACTCTACAGGCATAACTTCACTTTATTGTGCTTCATAGCTGTTGTGCTTTTTACAAATTGAAGGCAAGACCCTTCACTAGCAAAAAGATTACAACTCACTTTGTTGAGACGCTTTCATTGTTGCGACATTTGCTTTACTGCGATGGTCTGAAGTGAACCTGCAATATCTCTGAGTTATGCTCGTATTTGTTTAGGCTGTTTCACTGTCTGTTAGATTTATCTGTCAGATTGTCTAATCAAATGAGTAGGAATATGTGGTTTCAAGACTGAGGATAAAAGATTAAAGTAGTTGACACATAACCAATGATCAGAATATTCTGTCATTGTTTTTTTTAAAAAAAGTATGCAAGATAATACAATTTATGCTGATGTAAACATTTCATCATGTGAAAAAATTTTCACGTTCTGTGTATACAACCTTGGAAACAGCAGGATCTATTTGCCTAGAAAAATCTGAGGTGGTAAGCCAGTTCACAGCCCTTCCTAGGTGAATGCCCATTTCATTCTAGGCCTCTGGCCATGGCCAGTTGATCCAAGAGATACAGATCCGACTTCAAAATATTCTCTTTTATAGGTGTCCAGAAGCATGCGAGGGAAGACGCAGCATTGAGATATATAGATAAGAACCCTCCAGAGAGAAAAGCACCACCTTCAGCTATCATTCTCAATAGTGAAAGCAACACCATATAAACTGAAACTCTTGGGGCCTAGACTATTCAGAAATAAAACACTGGGAATAATATTTTATTCAGAAATAAAATACTTTTCCTTGGGCAAAGAATCCTGACGAGCTGGGTTGTTGGCTGAAGGAAAAAGTCAGGAGGAGGCAAGAGGCTGCGAGGAAATCAGAAATGCCAGCCTGAAATCTTATGACCAATATCAGCAGCCAAGGCAAAAATCTCTCCTTACATTTCTTTGCTATGCCCCTATCTATATTAACCTTTAGTTAGAGTTCTTGAACTTTCCTTCGCTTCATAGGCCGTGTAGTTGCAGAATACCAAGATAGAATTACTACGAATCTGTAACACAAATGGCTATCATATCATCTGAAGAACCTGGGTTCGGAAAACTGTGGTCTCACGACATTGTCCCTTGCTTAGCAGTTAGATCCAAATCTGGGTTGTTTTCCATTGGAGAAGAAGTTGAGCGTGTTAGTTATTATCCATGCAATAATTCCTCCTAGTTATAGGGAGGCAAATGCAGCTATGTGTGGAGAAGGATATGTATATTGGGTGTAGGTACACACACACGCTCACCCTCACACTCCAGGCAGCCAACGGATGGAATATAGGAGACACAAACTGGGCTGCCTGCCCAGCTCCTAATGATTTCCCCAGGGTCATGCCTGCATGATACACTCTGTCCCCTGGGCATGGCTATTCTTCCAAGAATAGAGATACCTGACCCAACTTGGGTCAATTAGATTCGCTCTCCTAACAATTTGAAAACCTGTATTGAGACACAGAAATAGAAAGTGGATAGAGGTGCATAACCCAGGCAAGGATCTCCAGTCCCCAGAGGCTGGCGGGCTTGGAACTTCTCTGTTTCAGTCTTTTCAAAGCTTAATTGTTCAGTTCTTCCTTTATTTTATGACCGTCCCCCAAATCTTTGTAATATATCCTTTACTTGAAATAAAAAAAGTACCCTCCCCCAAAAATAGGGCAGGGAGTCTAATTTTCAAATTAAATAAAACAGAGAAGGCTGATAAAAACGCATATATTTGTTTAGAGGGCTGTGTTCCTATATTGCAGATATGCTATGGGACTATTTCAGATGCAGCTAGTTCGATATTACCCTTCATAAATGGATTCTTTCCTCATCTTCTGCATTGCTCGTGGACCTCCTTCTCTGAAACACCAGTTCTTTACACTTGGCTCTTTTTTTTTTAAATTAACGTTTATTGGGGTGAGAATGGTTAGTAAAGTTACATAGGCTTCAAGTATATAATTCTGTGATACATCATCTATATGTCAATCACATTGTGTGTTCCTCTTGATATCATTAGTTATTGATTTGCGGCTGTAACTAAAAGAAAATATGATAAAGGCATAATCAAGTAGGAAATTCACTTTTCTTAAGGAGCAAGAAGTGTAGAGGTTGGGCTCAGGTGGCAGCTCGCTGGTACTGTTGAAGCCCAGGTGCTGTCTGTCCTTCTGCTTCTGTGTCCTAAGCCCGAGGCTCTCATCCCCATAGTTACAAAATGCCTGCCAGGTCTCTAGGCATCAAGCCAGCCTGTGAGACAGACGAAGGATAAAAGTGTGTGTGTGGGGGCTACACCAACAGCTTTCTGCTAATGTCTCAATGGCTAGAAACTCTCGTTGTGTGGCCACCCCTAGATCTAAGAAAGGCTGGGAAATTAATTTTTTAAGCATGAGGAATAGTCAAGAAAGAGCAAGCAAGAATAGGGTTGGAATGGGTACTGAGTGAACCAACTAACTATATCTTCCTTAGCTTTCCAGAGCAATTGTAATGGATTTTCTTGAGTATAATAATGGTTCTATAAATAACCTATGTAATACTCTCCATTTCTCCTCTAGGTCCAAAAGGCCTGCAACATTTACTGTTTGGTTCTTTAAGAAAAGCTTGCTCTAGAGCACAGGCCTTACTGTGCTCGGATTCTGGGTGGATGGTTTCCTTGCTTCCCCCCATACACTGTCTGAAAGAAGAGAGCACCAATTCGGCCAGCCTTCTCTGTCTCGGTGCACCTGCCGTGTTCGGTGCATCTGTCTTCATGACTTCGCGTTATGACTTACGTTCTGTTTGTATGTCTGCAGATATGTTTCTCCACTAGACAGAAAGCGCTCTGAGGGTAGGGTGAGGCCCGGCTCCCTAGAAGCAGAGCCTGGGATGGGGATTGTGTTCAGTGGAGTTCTAGAAGGGCTGCTGTGAGGAAGGACTTGCAGGAAGGGAGGAAGCCGGGCGGGTAGAGGAGGAAGCTGGACAAAGAAAAGGGGCTGGACTGCAGTCTGACCTCACCTGACCAGACGGGGAGCTCTAGAGCATGACGAGCCCCACGGAATTGTCCCACCTGAAGGCAATGTCCTGGCTTTTTTGTACCCTTGTGTTGTTTGTTGGCCTGGGCGGCCCTTGGTGGGGTGCATGACCTCTCAGGCTTTTCTGGATGAGGCTGCATCTCTTGCCTGAGCCCACCTGTGTGTCCTTGGCAGCTACTACTGAAGCAGCCGGGGGTGGGAGGGTCGCTTCCCGTGTGTCCTTTTATTTTCATCTCTGTTTCCTTAGTTTCTAATACAGTTCCTGGCACTCAAAATGTGTGCAATAAATCTTGGTTACATGAATGAGTCTCTTCCTAACACGATACATACTCACTGTTAATTAAGACAGTATCCACGGTCTTGGTTTCTGTTCATGCAATTATTAAAGTAAATCCTCTTCTAACTAGTTAGTTTAACAAGATGAAATGAGATAATGTACAGACAGGTACCTAGCCAACCACCTGATATATGATAGGCAACAATCAACGTGAGTTTCTTCCCCCTTAGGATTATGCAGGCTGTGTCACATACTTGATCAGGAAGAGTATCGACTTTCCTGGCGGTGGCTTGCACCAAATTCCAATGAATCCAAAGAGATCTCAGGTTTGATTTCAGGTGCAGCGGCTACTTGAGGCTTCTTACATTGTCTCTCTGCTGTGAGGACGTTAGACTGTATGGTCGCTGTTAAAATGTTCTACCATGCAGATAGTCGTAGCTGTCGTGTATTTTGTGCTGATTACGGGCCAGGCACTGTGCTAGGTGCTTTATGTATCTATTACTGATCCTGAAAACGACCCTGTAAGGTGGATATTAGACGTGCTAGATACACACTAGGTGGGCAGGATGTGTAATTAGGATACCCTAAATGCAAGGCACCAATATGTTTGATACTAAAAAATATTTTTAAATCATTATGCTTGAAATCAGAATTTTGTGAATTTCTTTACACTTGTTAATTATTATTTTTTTTAAATTTGAATTATACACGGGAGTCATTATTCACTTTGTAGCACATAGCATTTCTAAAAGTGTTAATTTCACACCCACCTACTCCCAGATATTATTAGCCTAATTTTAGACATGAGGAAACTGAAACGGAGAGAGGTCAGATAGCTACTGAGTCAGTTAGGAGTAGACAGGAACCAAAAGAGGAGGTGATACTCAGACGAGAAGTTGCTTCAGCCCACTTAACTAGAGCCCACAAGCCTGCCCCAGCTGCTGAGCAGCTAGTGACACTGTGGACGTCACTTGTAAATCCACTGGAGAGGTGCCTCTGCAACTCGGTCTGGAACTGGCCTGGACTGCTGGATTCTGGAATAATCCAGATGAAGTCACCTAGCAATCTGACAACTGCCACGCTCTTGGAGTGAGAAGCAGAAAGCCTCTCTCGGCTTTCTGCCTTCTGGCCTCTTGCCAGTGCATTCAATTAGCAGACTCGAACAGGGTCAGCAGGCGAAGGAGCCTTAGAAATGGGGCCTGCAGACCCCCAGTCCTGTAGAGCAGAAGAGAAAACTGTGGGCATGGGTGGGAGAGATGATGGGGCGTTATTCAGGGACCCCCATCCAGCGGGAAGGTGGTACAGCCAGGCTGCCCAGGGGGCCACTCTGTGAAATGCGGATGGATATTTAACGGGTAAAGCTCTGCTGTTTCCTTCACTTGAAAATTCCTGTTTGAGTTCATCTTATTTACTTCACTTGAAAATTCACATTTGAGTTCATTGAACTCACGTTCCTTGAAAATTCTTCTTTCTTAGGCCTGAAAACTGGTTCATTTCTCCTCTGATTCCAGCTCTTTGTCAAACTTTCAATAGTATCTTTCAAAAGTGAGAAGGCGGTTTTCATATTGGTGAGTTTATGCGTATGGGCATGGGACCCATGGATTGAAACCTTAGCATTCGGGACCCTGCTGGGGTCTCTGCTGCTACTCATTATGGCATTTTTCTCATGCCCCTGAGAGAGTGTTTGAAACTGGAATGGCAATTTATATTCCTCTGTGCAATATCTCAGATGTTTGGTAGCAATTCGTAAAATGTATCTGGAGCCAAATGGCCTGGGAGTTTTCCATTGCTGGTCCCCTTTCAAGAATGAACATTTACCAATCACCCCTGAATTCGGTACTGGGGATGCTAGAATAGATAAAATTCCTGTGAATGGGGAGCTCAACCCTAATATTTGACCCAAACTGAGATAGTGTCTATTAGTGCCCAGCAAACACTTTACTCTGAGAGAAACATTTCCGTTTAGGTTGTATGTTTTATTTTCTTTCTAAAGATACTACTTTGACCCAAGGAAGCAGAGACAAAGGAGGGACATGAAGGAAGATACACTTTCTATGGTTCTATATTCTGGGGTGGTCCCCACGTCAGCTACGTACTCCTCCTGGTTTGTCACATTGGCCCTCTATCTCTTTGCTGAGAAAGGACTTTATTTGAAGAGTACCTGTTAGCTGACAATGAAGGACAGGCGGGAATACTGTGGCCTGGCTTCCTTCTGATGTTGCTGCCACCTAAGGGTCATGGATGTGACAAGCAGGAGAGAGCAAGGAACAGGGATTCCATAATTCAGGACCATCAAAATACTCCCCAGCAAGAGAGTGTACGATATGGCCAGCTGGGAAGCATTTTTCTCCCTTTTACACCCTTATTTTTTAAAAAACATTAATACTACCCATCACCTACTAAATCAACGGAGAATCCATGGCATGGAGTTAATCCGTTGAACAACTGGCCACATTCTTCTCTTCCAGTCATGTCGGCGATTACACCTGACTCCTATCTGCTGCAGTTTCAAGGTGTTTGTTTCATTAAGCAAAGCAATCCTTTTTCAGTAAGCCAGAACATTACATAGAGCTGCAAAATGTAATACTAGCCCAGATAAAGGCACAATTGTCCGGTTCAAAATGGCGGGGGCTGCCCTGTCGTCTCTGTGCGTTGCCTATGGAGGCAGCTTTCTAACCCCAGGCCGCTCTGGCCATTCTAAATGCTTCCTCTTTCTCAATATCTTTTACTCTCTCCCTTTGGATGGTTTTTTATTGCCATACCTTTCTTCTCTAGCACTTCTCATTCAAATACGTCTCCAGCCCAAATTCTACATCTTCCAGGAAGCTCTTCATGATTTTCCCCACTTGAAACCAGTGTAGACCTCCTCTGCTTTCCCAAAGCACGTGTGTTTCCAATGGCTGTATTCACGAAGCGTTGCCCTAGTATGTTGCAAACTGCCTTGAAGTCGGGCATTGAAGATACTAAGATACCTTAGTATCTTCACCATATCCTGCACATAATAAGTACCCAATGATTTAATTACTTTATAAAAAAGGAGAACATTTACCCTTACTTAGGATATCGATGATTCTCTCTATACAGATCAAGATTTTCCAATTTGTTTCCCTGTTGCCACCATATGGAATGACTTCCTCCCACCGAGGCTCTGTTCAAATGCTACCCTGTAAATAAAACCTTACTTGAATCTTCCTAGATGAAAGTGACGTCAGGTTCCTCTGAATGCCCACTGGCACACTTTCTGTCCCTCTCTGAGGACACTGGGCTTTCTGTCGTGTTTTATGTACCACATACTTGCCTGTCCTACACAGTTAGAAGGTACTTAAGAGAACATCTATGTTATAGAATTGTAACATATCAGATCCTCAGTGAGACAAACATGGCTTGAAACCCAGGCCGTGCCAGTTAAAATCTGGGTGACATTGAGCAAAGGACTTGACTTCTTTGAATCTCAGTTTCCTTATTGTAAAATGAGGCTAATAACATCTTCAGAGACTTTTTTGGTGAAGAATACATTGAGTAAGATCAAAGTAGCTACAAACATGAGACGTTCCAAATGATTAGTCCCTTTTCCAATTATCCTTGAGACTTCCCAGAACCTAGGACAGTTCCTTACATGAAGTACATACTCAATTAATTTCTGCTGGCTTGCTGAATTGAATTAGGGCAGTGGAATTACCATTCCAGAAAATGCTAATGAGAGTTAAGTGGGGAAAAAAATGTTTCTGCTGCTAAGAAGACTGGGAATCATCAAGTTGTATTTGTGTACATTTTTAAACCAGGATTTAAAAAAGCCTTTTGATATTCTAATGTGCACTGTTTGGCTGCTTATCTCGTCCTAGGAAGTCTCACAGGGGTAGTGTTCCTTACAGCAGAGGCTGGGAAATGCAGAACTGGGCTGCTGGCTCTATAGAGCAGGAGGAGAGCCTTCTGCCCTCTGAGTGTCTTTCCTGCCTGGCTGGCAGGCTCTGCAGAGACCCCACAGTGTGGCATTTCCAACGTACATTCACCGTGGCCCACAGACTGATCTTGTAGACTCTTAAAACTGGTTTGTCAGCCAAAGGATGGGGGCTTTCTCTCATATACTGACTCACATGACCCAACTTTAGAGACTGATGAAGAAACATTAATCCGCATTTGTTCATTTGTCACGAGCAGTCTGACTTCAGGTAGAATAGGCCACATGAGTTGGCCCAGTTCCATAAATGTTTCGTTCAGATCTACAGAGAAAGTCAAATGGTACTTAGAAGGCTTGTTGATAAGCCTGACTCAGAAAAAGTCGGGAATTACTGAACTTATTTTAAGAGCTGGCCCTCAGCGAAGCCGCCCATCCTTTCCTCCCTCCATCTGTCCTTCCCTTCTATCCATTCAACAAATGCTGCTTGAAAACCAGCCATCTGAGGCAGGGTAGCAGAGAGCTCTGGGATGACACTTCCTATTTTTCAGTCACAGATCTGCTTGCTAGCCATGTGACCTTGGGGAACGTTATTTTAACTTCTTGGTGCTGGAGTGTCCTCCTGGATAATCGTACCCACTCCAGCCAGGTTAAAGAAATTACTACATGCAGGTGACTTAGAACAGCATCTGGGACCAGTGGTTTGCGTACCTCTTTAATGTGCACATAAGATAGATAGGTGGTGCTTTAAATTTTTTATTTTTATTTTTTTAAAATAATTTTTGCACAATGGGAAATTGAGTTCCAAAGTGATGAATTGATTGCTTGGCTTCAGTTCACACCCAGTCAATAAGAAGTAGAGTTTCTTCAGGACCAAGTTGTATAATCTCCTGTTTATTTTAGGAAATTGTGGATTTTGGCACCCTGGGGGAAGAAATAAAACATAATAGTTACGTGGGCTCTTATTTTCCCTGTATAAAATTCTGAGCCTTTAGAAATAAAGGATGGACTCTAGTTTCTTTGTTTATCATCAACTTTTGGTTGATTGTGTCATTTTCCATACTTATCTTCTGTAATTTGGACCTCCCTCAAATAGTGTGCTAACAAATGAGGTCAATCTACTCTGAAATATTTTTTTTAAAAAAGAAATTACAGTCATCCCAGAGTCGTGTTGTTAGAGAGGAAACAGTACATTTGGCAATTTCCATTGCTTCTGGTTGTGATCACATTGAATTTCAGGCAGTCATCTTCAAGCTATGCCCTAATTAAGATGAACAGATATTGTCAGCTGGCCTGTTTAGTCAGTTTCCCATCTGGCATAATCATGTTTACGAGCAGGAGCTGCTCTAGCTTGGCTTGGGCAATAAGTAAAAGCAACAGAAGAAGGCAATCATATCTGCTAAGGTAAGAACCAGGGCCCACTCCTCACCTCTAATCCTAGCTGGGAAATTGCATCTTCAAACCTACAGAAGAAGTGTATGGGAAACTTTCTCTGCTGGAGTCCCATTAGGCTCATGAAATCCATTCATCCATTTTTCCTTCCTTCCAGCCATCATCCATCTATCCATCCATCCATTCATCCATATTCGTGCTTATTTCCATTCATTCCATTCCAGTAAACATTGCTTGAGCCCCTCATGTGTGCTGGGCCCTCTATTACCCAGTGCATACTATTATGAAAAACAGAGTATTCCTGTTCTCTAGAAGCTCTTGGTGGAATGGAAAAAGTCTCAAAAACATGGATCTGAAAAATAAAGCCTAGTGATATTTAGGGAAAAATATGAAAACTTCTTGCATTGAAAGTAATTACCTGTACAGCTTTGTATTCTGTCTCCGAGAATAGTGTTTGTGCTAAAGGAGGGAATGCAAGCTGACCTTTGTTACACTATTTCCTCAAAGGAACATACCTTTGATAAGTGATTTGTACCTCTAGGATGGATGGTACTTGATTGATCTCCTGACTAAACAAAGGGCAGACAGCACTGGGGGAGAGATTTCAAGTTAACACGGGTGTGAGTGAACTCATACCACTGCTTTTTAGCAGGAGAATGATTTGGGGATCAGAAACAAAATCTTTCGGAATGGTACTGCTTTTCCCGGTAGCCCACCCAGATGTCAGCTAGTGTGGTAGCTCTTGTAATGTAAACAATGCAGGAAAGTCGCTACAGGGCTCCTTGGCTCAATAATGCCCATACTGTTCTATTTCACGAAGGGTTTAGTCCAAGTTGTGTTCATAGGAGGCTTATGAGACTAGATGATACAGTTTTAGGAAGAAAATGGGTAGTTGCTAAGGTGAGGTGTGTTTTCCCTTAGGAAATTGCATCAGACGCTGGCTACACCCCTTACTGGAGGAGAGAGTGAAGTGGAATAGGAGTTCCCACCTGTTTTCTCCCATTCTCAGCGTCCCAGCCTTCCCTGCTCCCGTGAGCTCCTGAAGCCGGGCATGTGGGCAGGAAGCCTCATTAGCACATGGGAAAAGCCCAGGAGCCTAGGATTCTTTTCCTAAGTAAAGACAGCTGGAGTGTCCCACAGGAATGGGGCAATGACTCCCCGGCGGGAGCTCGTGTGGCTGTAGGTGAAAGACAACAGGGAGAAGCAAGCAGGGGACTGAGAATCGGAGAGGAGGAGAGAGAACATTTACTACCTGCACAACCACCAAAAGCCCCGACTGCAAGCCTTTGATTCCTCTTCCAAAAGGCGTGAATAATTCTGTCCTAACCTCCTGTCTCTGGTGCTTTGGTGCTTGCCTGAATCATTAGTAAAAGAATTGCTCACTTTTTTTCCAGTTCAGTGTCTGTTTATTTAAGGAAGAGGGTGTGGATTACTGACAACGGAAGCTGTTCCGTGTTTAGCACCTGGGGGTGCTCCTAGGAGGCAGGGCAGGTGGAAGGGGGTGTCCGCCTGCCCCTTGGAGTCGCCTCTGTTGCGATCACCGATTTTCCCGTGTCTTCCTGGGCACTGTGAACTGCAGGTCAGATTTCCTGGATTCCCCTGGTAACCTCCTCTCCACCCAGGGACAGGAAGGGGCCCTGTCATACTCCGGTTGTGTAAAATAGCACTCATAATGGTTTAAGTTGTTTAAACAGGAAGTGGACCGTGGAGGGAGGAAGTGACGTCCTTGGTGCTAGAAGTGTTTTAGCAGATGTTGATGCACAAATTGGAAAGGATATGTGGGGTAAAATTCAAACATTGTGAGGGTGACCAGCAGTTCTCAAACTTGACTGTATGTCATATGCAGCTATTGAGTTGTGAAAAATGCAACATCGGGGTTCTACCCCAAGTCTGGCCAAGTCAGAACCTCTGGAGGTGGAGGCAAAGAATCTGTATGCTTTTCCCACAGTGATTCTAAAGCACAGCCCTGTTTTAGACCCGGGGGGCCAGATGGCCTTTAAGACAGAAATCCAGTGCTGAGATTTCACGTGTTTCATATGAAAAGCAACTGAAATCTCAGAAGTTTGATAAGCTTTGACAACCTCCCTATGTATTGGATCACTTTTTAAACTCTGGTATCTTGTAGAAATTGGGTGAGTTTTAACTGGGTGTTGAAAGATTGTCATAGTAAGAGTGGTTGCATTTCAGTTATTACCTGCTGGGGCTGGGAGGTGGAGCTGTGTATGACCTGGTGTGTGGGTTCCCAGAGACCTACAAATAAGGAACGAGGATTCTGGAACCTTTCCTGGGACTCGCATGCGCATATCACCATCCGGTACCAATTTTCTTTCTTCCTTCTGTAGGCTGAGGTCAACAGTAAGAGAAAAATACAACGACGTAGGCAAAAGTGTACAAGACAAGTGATGTAATACAAATATTTCTCAACACCTGCTTTCTCTTACTGGTGGCAGGCAAGCAAGGGGCAGAGGCCCATACTAACGGCCTGTTTTAGAAAGGGCCCTGGCGAAACTCTCCTCTCTGAGGCTCTTTTGTACTTGTTACCAAATAACCAAGGAAAGGCTCTGTAACGACAGACCCAGTGTGTACTCCAAAGTGACGGGCTGTCAACTAGCGAGCGAGCTGTGGAGATTAGCACATGGGCCTAAGGACTTGTTTCTGGACTCTTCCACGCTTCATAAACATATCTCTCACCTCCCAAAGCGTCTTCCCTCTATTATTATTATTATTATTATTATTATTATTAATTTATGGAAAGAACACTTAACATAAGATCTACCCTCTTAGCGCATTTTAAGGACAATACAGTATATTTTTATTATTACAATTTTTCTCGATTACAGTTGGAACTCAATATTATATTAGTTTCAAGTGTACGTAGTGGTTAGCCGTTTACATCACTTATGAAGTGATTCCCCCAATAAGTCTAATCCCCAGCTGGCACCATACAGTTATTACAATATTAATTATTGTAATACTAACACTCTCCCAACTTGTTAACTACAGGCGTGCTATGCAATGCCTGTACCAGTCTCCATAGGGACATGTGCTTTCCTGTCTCATGAGTACATAACCATCAGTGGGTCGTGTGTTAGGTGCAGGTTTAGCTTTTTAAGACTCTTGAAAAGCATTTTCCAAACTGATTGTATCATTTTACATGTCCAACAGGAGTACAATCAGTTTGGAAAATGTGGGAAAGAAAGAGAAGGGTGGAGAATCACCCACCTGTCCTTAAACGCTTATGCCTCGAAGTGACACAGATTAATTAGTCTCACTCGCTTTTCGGTGGCTAAAGCAAGTCATGCATCCTGGCTGCAAAAGAGTGGGACAGTGTAGTCCTCTGTGTCTGAAAGGGGAGGGGCCTGGATATCCTGGTGAATATTAATCACGTTTGCCGTATACCCTCAGCTTTCTGCTAGGGAGGCACATAGGAAGAGAGGCCTAACTCTGTGACCAAGGGAGGTTGCATTTAGCTGCTGGAAGGAAGAAACATCCTTAAGAATAAAGACTTGTCTTCTAAAGAAAGGAGAAAGTAAATTCCAGGCAGAGGGAATGATATGTGCCAAGGTATGAAGATGTTGGGATAATTGTCCGTTTGGGCATCTTTGGAAAGAGGGGAGGTAGAGGAAGGCCTACAAGCTGCAGTTGGGACATTGGCCACAAAGGGCCCCTTTAAAATGTGCGACAGTTGCTGGGTTTGCAGTAATGACCACACAAGAATATAAAGTGTTTTGATACCATGCTCTTACCCAGTATGCAAGAAATGATTCAGAAAGGTCTTGAATCAAGATCAGACCAGAGACATCGTTTCCCAACTTGTAGAAACTTAAGAGAAGTTAAAGAAGCATTTGGGGTGGGGGGGATAAGAGAAGGGGGTGCCTCATCTGTAATGTAATTCTCAGACCTCAGACTGCACTCAGAGAGGAAGAAATCCTCACTGTCTTCTAGGGAGAAATACATTTCATATTCTTTTCCCCTCATTGACACAGAATAGGTAGGATAACTGGACTTTGTTTCCTACTTTCTTTTTTTCCTTTTGAAGATTTTCTAGAGATGGTAGGAAGCATCTCTGGCTCCTACCAGGCTCCAGGAGGGTTTCAGCCCAGGACCGATTGGTGGAACATGTCAAAGGACTGGAGGGCAGATTGTACTCTGTGTGACACATGCTGCAAGCGTTGCGTTAAAATGTTCAGTGCAAATAATGTCATGCTCTTTGGAAAGCGGCAAATATGCATGTAGCTCAGTCGTCAGGCGTTTGAGCCAAAGCGGCATATTTCTTTAGTTCCATTGAAATTATTACCTAGATTCTCGTATTCTTTTCTTGAGGGAAAAGGTGATCAGCAAGCGCTACAGTAACATCTTACAAAGTTAGGTTTTCAAAGAAAATGTCATGTTCATCTTATTTGAATATCATTTTACAAAGGGGAGTAATGATTTGTTGACAGTCACGTAAATGAGCATTAAAATCTAGGTCTGTTGACTCTTTCTCACAATCTTTGTGAGTTTGGTGAAATTTTATTTTTATTAATACTGCATCCAAATTAGTCACAATATTATTAGCTGCTTATCCTTACTTAGATTTACTCGCATATTTACCTTTTTAATTTGTTATCACTGTTTCTTACATACCACTCCTAACTTCTCAGTTAAATTTCTTCTGACCCAAGTACCTTAAGTTAGAGCTCTGTCAGTGAGGACCTGTTGATGGTACACTTTATTGAAACACGCCTGAAATACCTTTATTTTTTCTTAAATATTAGAAGACCGTTTAGCTGAATGTGGAATTTTGAGTATAGAATTTTTAGGTGAGTATAAAAAAGTTGACCATTTATTTTCAGCATTTTAAAAACATTTCATTGTTTTTGGTCCTTATTGCTGACAAGAGGTCGGCTGTTATTTTAATTGTAACTTTTAAATGGAACTGCCTTTTTATTTTGGTTATTTTTAAGATTTTTACCTTCATTTTGGGGCTCCAGTTTCACTATAACATGTCTAGATAAGGATTTTTTTTTCTTTATTCTACTTTGGAGTCAGTCATACCTTTCATCAATTATGGAAAATTCTAAGTTATTATCTTCCAATGTTACTTTTATTCTTTCTATGTACTCTTGTTACTATTTTTAGATGTATATTGAAAATTTTCATTGTCTTCCATGTCTCTAAAATTTTCACATATTCTATTTTTATACTTTCTTCCCAGTTCTAGCTTCCAGTCTATAATTCTCTCTTTAGCTATGTCTAATGTGCGATTTCATTTGTCTGCTGAGTTTAATCTCAGTAACTGTTTTTATTTCTAGACTCTGTATTGTTTTGTTTTGTAATTTGCCTGGTCATTTTGTTCTGTTCTTGTTTTTTTATTGTGAGTTTTTCTTCTTTTATCTCTCTAATAATTTTAAACATATTTTTGTAATGTTATTGTTCTATAAATTTGAATTATCAGGGTGTTAATTTTTCTGATATTTTATCTGCATTCTTCCTGGTCGTTTGTTTCCATATGTGGTTTGTGATTTTTCATTGTGAGCTCACTTTCAATGGGAGTTATTAATTCTGTGACAATTAAATGCAATCTTATTTGAGAAAATGCTGCTAAATTGTGGTTCTGCCAGATACCTTGGGAGTGTTCCCATTACTTGACCAGTGTTTATATTGAGCTGGCAGTATTGGTATTTCTGCACCATGGAGATGAAAATCTTTGGAAATGCAGGAAAAGTTCCATTTAGACTCTATTCTATAAAGGGATTAGAACTAAGGAGGGACAGTAGATGGGTCACTTGGAAAGGATATGGAGGTCCACCAAATGCCATTTCTAGTGGTTTGACATTGAGAACTGAGCTCGTTAGTAGCCAGGATGTTAAATTCTGAAGAATGTGGAAGGAAGACGAACTCAGTCTTGCCAAAAGGAATCTTCGTTCCAACACTGTCAACAAGTAGCAGTTTGTATTCCAAAGGACACAGGGCTGGAAAATCCATGTTCTATACTTAACAACCACCAAATGTTCAAGCTGCTCTTCCCTTCATTGAAAACTGAGTGCATACGACATTCTTAAAATATGGTCAGCATCTTAGCGTTCTCAGATCTGACTTCATGTCCCAGCACATGTTTGTCTCCCGCAGATACACTTGGCTTCCTGGCAGTACCTCTCCGTAGGGATTAGATGCACATAGTTTGTGGCTCCCATAGCAAGGGACTGATTTAAAAGTTTTAGGACTAGGTTCCATGGGTGCTTTTTTGCTAGTAGGGATGGTACCAATAATAACTAACATTTATTAGGACTTCATATGGGTCTGGCACTGTGTAAATGTTTTGTATTAATTGTGTTATATCATTCCAAACCTCCTAGTAACTCTATTTTACAAATCAGAACAATATGACTTGGAGAGTTAATAACTTGCATGTGGTCGTGGATTTATGGAACTTAGACTTGAGTTTAGACACTGATTCCTGCCTCACACTCAAGTTCAATGCATGTTGCTCCTATTGCTATTGACACCGCTTATCCTAGCAAATAACGGAGGTAGCAAAATTGTTTTTAAAGCAATAAACAGCTTCCTTCAGAGTCATAACATCAGTTTAAGTACAATGATCAAATACATTTGTGTTTTGTGACCATTTCAATGACAACATTTGTCCTATTTCCGTATGACCCATCAAAGTGTTCCCCAAATGTCACTAACTCAGTATGTATAATTTCCAGTAGCACTTGCTCCTAGAGACAGCTCAGCAATCCTGTGCTGGTTATTGTGTCCTGAGTTTTACTTTGAAAAGAATAGTTTTCATAAAGCTACTCAGCTGTCGTAAAAATGTTAAAGAAGACTTAAAAGACAGAGGCACGATGTTGGCAGTTGTTATCTTTCCTAGTGTTTGCCAGGGGAGAGGGACCAAGCTTGATAAAGAGTTAACTGCTGTTTTAGTCATTCCGCTTCCCGCAAATCTAAGCTTCACCTCCCCAGTTTCCTCATGTTTCCTTCATCTCCTCAACCTTGCGTGCTGGCTCGGGTGATGGAACACAATGTGCCACAAGCAGCAGCTGAGGCAACTCATAAGAGAAAATAGTGTACTCCCCGGAGAAATAGAAGGAAAACAAAGTAAATGCCACGTCTTTAAAATATTTTTCCCTGTTGTGAAAGCACATGATTATTCCAGAAAATTTGGAAAATGTTGAAGAGGAAGAACACTGTAGTTCTATCAGCCAAGACAATCACCGTGAGTAAGACTTGTGTATTCCCACCTTATCTCTTTTATTTGTATAACTTTGTGCTTTTTTTATTATTATTATGATTATGTCATAGAATCAAATGTATTTAAGGTTTTGTTTTGCCTTATAGTATAACAAGTGTTTTTCCAAATACTCCCTGTGGGTCCACACGTGCGTCCCATGTTTAACGTGGAATGCATTCTTCCTGAATGGGAAGAGCCAAGCATTTCATGCTGTATAAGTCATGAAACAATACAGACCTTCCCGGAGTTGTGTTCCCGGGAAGCTGTGCTGTCACGTCCTCTGCTGAAGTTCTGGCCACAAGGACTAGAGCAGATGACAGGTGAACAACAGGATGAGGTGGGGCCTGGTCAGAGGGGTGACGGGGAAAGGAGGTGGCATTTGAGTGGAGGTCAGAGTGGAGACAGGGAGTGAGCTGGAGCTTCTAGGAAGACAGACGGGCATTGCCAGGGCTCGAGCCAGGGACATGCTTGTCACTTGGATGGATGGGCGGCCAGGACGGAGAGGAAGTGCACCTGGGAATGTGAGCAAGGCCGAATTCCACAGGACCTGGTGGGTGACCCGAAGGAGTTTGCATTTTCTTCTGAGTATAAAGGAATTATCTTGGATGGTTTCAGGTAGAGCAGAGACTGACTTGACCCAACTTACGTTTTTAAAAGATCATTCTGGTTGCTCCGTGGGTTGGTAATTAGGGGTGGGCAGGAGTGGAAACATTTAGACGAGTTTCTCTTGAGTTTCCACAACTGCTAAGAATCGAATTGTGTCACCTCCCCATTCATTTGTGGAAGCCCTAACCCCCAATGGGACTGTATTTGAAGCTGGGGTCTCTGAGGAGGTTAAATGAGGTCATAAGAGTGGGGCCCTAGTCTGATAGCATTAGTATCCTCATAAGAAGAGGGAGAGACTAGAGGGGTCTTTCTCCACATGGGCGCGCGCGCGCGCACACACACACACACACACACACACAGAAAAAGCCACCCGAGGGCACAGCAGGAGCACGGCCACCTGCAAGCCGGAAGGGAGCTCCCACTAGGAACCGAATTGCCGGACACCTTGATCTTAGGCATGTAACCTCCCGAACTGTGAGAAAATAGGCTCCTGTTGTTGAAGCCACCTACTCGATGGTGTTTTGTTTTGGAAGCCTGAGCAGACTAAGACAGAAACCGCGTATGAAAAGCACTTGGGAAGACTTTTTTTTTCATTTGATTAGTTTTGTTGGCCATGTTTAGGGCATGAGTGAGTGTCTGATGCAGGTGCTAGAACAGCTAAAGCAGCCTGGTCCTGCACTGCTGGTGTCTGTCCCCATCGCGGAGAGGACAGAGCACTGCACTCTGTGCAGGTCCAGCCACATCTAAAGACTGTGTGCCCATCGGGGGCCACATTTTAAGACAGTGGAATATAGGGCAAGGTAACCATGCCAGTAGGGGAGAGCGTTCCAGAAATTGCATTGTGTGTGGAAAAGTTTAAGGAGCTAAAGATGTCCAAAGCGGAGAAAGAACATTGGGAGTAGATGGAAAGGCTCACCTTTAGGATCGCTAAGGTAGGGCCAGCAGCCGGGCCAGGAATTTTTAGGCAATCTGATTTTACCTGGACATGTAAGACCTCTCTTGCAGAATTATTTAAAACTGGAAAGCATTACCCCAGAAGGAAATAATCTCCCTCTCTCTAGAGGTGACCCTCTCAGGCTAGGAAGATATTTGTACAGCGCCCAGCACAGTGGATTTCCTCTTCCTCGGGGGTCAGCCGTCCTTCGATGTGTGTGTGTGTGTGTGTGTGTGTGTGTGTGGTAACACATAAACTGGGAAAACAGACTGTTCCGTGATGCTGGGCGCTCAGGTTGTATTACGGCGATACACGTCTCAACATTGGGCGTGAGCTCAGAGCACCCGCCCGCTCTGAATTGCTGCGTTCCTTGTTCATTGGTGCAGTTCCTGATTTGGGAAGTTTGCCCCTAGGCAAACAAATACTCACATTAGGATTTTGATGTTGCTCTTCCTATTTGTGAAGTAATGAGTCTATTCCTTTTCCAATACTGAGATCGTTTTAGGAACATAGTATAAACATACAAACTTCCATAAACAAAATGACATTGTTTTTATGATTATAAATGTAGTGCATGTTTATGGTAGGGAACCACAGAAAAGTATGTGAAATAAAAAGTTACCCAGATTCCTATCTCTAGAGACAATAATCATGGTTAACATGTTAGTGTATTAAATACCATTCTTTTTACCCTGTATAGCCATATGTTTGTATGTATGTATGTACCGTGTTTCCCCGAAAATAAGACCTGGCCAGACCATCAGCTCTAATGCATCTTTTGGAGCAAAAATTAACATAAGACCCAATGTTATATTATATTATATTGTTATATTATACTATAATATATTATACTGGGTCTTATAGTAAAATAAGACCGGGTCTTATATTAATTTTTTGCTCCAAAAGATGCATTAGAGCTGATGGTCCGGCTAGGTCTTATTTTTGGGGAAACACGGTATGTATGTATCTTTATAATAACCATACATATACACTTGTTCCTTTTTAAATTTAATTTGGGTCATACACTTTTCACAGTGTATAATACATTATGAGCCATGCCCTATGTCATTCAAGAATTTGAAAATGTGATTGTTTAAAATCACTGCATCATATTCCATGCATGAATTTGCCACAATCAATCAATTTCGACATTTGCCTGGTGAATATGCGCGTGCGTGCTGTTAACATTTTTGGTGTTATCACTGACCCTGTCCTGACCACCCTTGTGACAATATGTTCATATACATCTTTGATTGTTTTCTTCAGAGAATTACTGAGCATGGAATTAATGGGTCAGTGCATCTCATTTGTAAGCCTCTTGATAGAAATGATCTGTCAAATGGCCAGAGAGTGTGGCCGCTTACTTTCCCGTTATTGCCATATAAAGCTGCCAATTTCTAGTGCTTCCATTGAGTCTAAACATGGTCTGTAAAAGTTTATTCGCAAGATGTATTGTTTTTCATTCTGTATGGTTATGTGATTTAATATTTTCTGTTGCGGATTATCTGGTCATGTTCTTTGCTAATTCTTCTATTGGCGTTTGTCTTTTTCGTGTCAATTTATAAAGGCACTTCATAATATAAAGAAATAACCTTTTTGAGATCTATACAGAGGGTGCCACAAAAAATGTATATACATTTTAAGAAAGGAAAAAATGGTATTAAAATTGTAATACTCAATATATACCGATAGCAAAAGATGACAAAACTGCTCATTACTGAAGCTGAGTGATGAGTGCATGGGGGTTTATCGTGGGGCTGTCTTCCCTTTCCTTTGTACTTCAAATTTTGTCTAATAAAATGAGTTTATTACAGTTACAGGAAGTCGAAGCCTTTCTATCTGAACTATCTCTTCCTCAAATTCAGTATCTAGTCAGTTAGCACCAAATGCTAACACGGCCATGAAAACGTCATCGCTGCCACTTTGGCTCAGGCAGCTCGCTTGTCTTCCCTGGACTCTTGCCTGTGGGCTCCTTGCTGCAGCCGTTGTCACACTGGCCCATCTTGTCACACCCTCCTTTCTGCCCTGAGTTCCTGTCCAGCGAAGGCCTGGGAGCAGCCTGGAATTTGGCCTCCGCACACTAACTGTTCTCCCCTGGCCTCACTCTGTTGCGTCTCACCTTAGTGCATTTGTACCTGTCTCTCTCTGTCTGGAAAGTATCTGTATTCCTTGTCCATCTGGCAAACTTGTGTGGCCCCTTTACTATCCCACGGGGGCACCGTCCTTAGGAAGCTTTGCTTCTGTCTCTAGGGCACCTGCAGCGCTGAACTCAGCCAGCTGCTGGCTCGTTGGGGCTCCCCGCAGGGAACACACTGTAGTGTATTTGTTTATGCAGCTAATCTTAAAGGGGTCTGAGAGTCGTGTTTATTTGTATAACCTTAGTGCCTAGCAAAGGGTCAAAGAATAGTTCATGTCTAAATAAAAGGAAAATCTGCCTTCTAAATCCACACGAAAGAAATGAAATTATCCTAAATTGGAATTTAGGATTTTTCTGCCTCTCATTACCTAAGTATGGCTGCCCCTCCAAGTTTTGTCCTAATTTGAATTAGGACAAATGATGGGCCAATTTACCATGAAACTAACGGGGCTTAAGCTTCAGGGCCCTCATTACGCACACTCTGTCCCTAGCCCTGGCAGGGTGTGTCACATGGTCACACTATAGTGTAATATTTGCAAAACACGAGGTCATCCCTTCCATTTTCTTTCCTGTTGGATGGTGGTAGAGTGAGCATGCACACTTTCGGGGTTCAGCTAAGGGAGAGCTCAGTTGGAAATAGAGTGATTTGAATTGTAGTCCAGTCTACATGGTTTGCAGTCCTTTCCATGTATAATTGAGTTATGCTTCGCCAACCTGGTGAAGGGGGGCGGGGTGACTCGTACCACCCACTCAGACTCATCCCATCTCATGACACTAAGTCACAGGGCCAGATGTCCTGTGGCGGTGGGGCTGTGTCCCAAAGCACCTGCTACTATAATTATGGGAAGTTTGGAGAAGAAGCGTGGTTTGCAATTAATAACACTAAAAGCTCATCTGTGGAAAGTCCTTCCAGTTATCAGATATATATGATTTGACTTGTCAGATATTCTTATCTGTCAGAAATATACTTAAAATACAGTGCATACAATTATATTTTTGAATGTGTTTTCTTTTCCATTGTGAGTTTAGATGTTCCTGGTTCTTTGTATGCTGGTTGGCTTTGGATTGAGTCCTAGACATTTTGAATATTATGCTATGAGACCCTGGGTCTCATTTCAATTCTAATAAGAACGTTGATTTTGTAGTTGTTGTCACCCTTGTTTTGGTAGGCAATCACCCCAACTGCTGACCTGCCTTCTCTGGGTTCTGATTCAACAGAATGGTTTTCACAATATTTTCAGTGCTACCCAGGTCAGTGCCTAGACTGTGGCCCTGTGCTCTGTTCTCAGAGCCTGTTGTGTGTCCCCTAGGCTCCTGCCCAGGTGGGAGGTGTGCTCAGGTTCATACCCAACTTTGGGAGATCACTCTCTTGCTTTCCGTCCTCTCTGCAATGCCACCCACACTTCTTCTTCTCTAGGATTTCCCTTCAGGTGGTGCCATGAGCTTCCCATGCCTGTGTCCAAGGCCAAAGGATGGGAGGAGAAAGAGCCAAAGACCGTACAGCTGTGCGTATTCACTTCACACTCTTGGGACCACACGTCCATCCCTCAGAGAGTTGTAGGTGCCTGCCTACTGCCCCTGCTGTCACTATGTCACTGCTAGTGCCTACCACCAAAGGGTTGCGTAGAGGTTGCCATGGGAGAGAAGAAAAAATCAGCAACAAAGATCCTGGAGATTTTCTTCAGTCACTCTGCCCTTTTTCACTCCACAGACGAGAAAGGGAGGTCTTCTCTTGATGCTCGTTCTGTCCACATTCGGTGTATATTTCCAGGCTTCAGGCTGCCTTTGACTCCTGGCTGGATGTTATTAGAGGGGAAACGGTAAAGTCAGCGCTGGTTCGGTGGGACTTGAAAGTCTGGTCTCCTTCTCCGATCCATCATGGGTACAGTTCTCACGTCCTGCTCTTGTATTCTACTGAATGCTGTATAGCTGCATTTGGTGAGGGAGACATGGCGGAGTATTCTATGCCATCTTCTCTTTACAACCAGCCCATAGCTTACATGTTCAAGTTCTTTTTATAATTACACTTAACACCTATTTATATGTAGATAATACAGAATATGCACATAAGGAAAAATTAAAAATAACCCGTAATACTAATACTTCAGTGTAACTTCTGTTTATGTGCATTTTAAGCAAAATTAAATTATGATGTAGCTTTTTCCCCATCACTTCTTATTTTCCTGGTAATATACATTCTTCTCCAAAATGTCTTTTTTTTTTTTAAATAAAAAATGCATGGCAAGCATTCATTCATTTGGAGGTACCCTAATTTTTAAAACCAATTTCTCACCACGAAACATTCAAGTTATACAGCTTTTATATTGGTTGCAGCCAATGGGTAAGTGGCTGGAGAAATCACAACAGAAGTTAAACGCTCTCAAATTCTCTTCAGTCCCCATTTGAACTTTTGAAACAAAAATAGGCTCTTTTACAACTCCACCCCCAGTTAGCACCATTTATGCTCTACAAAGAGGACCATACTTTAAATGCAGTGACAAGAATTCTTAGAGAACGAGGCAAGAAGGAATGGCGGGAACACAGCGTCTTCCATAGAAGCATAGAGGGCCTCCGCGTCGGGGGGGATGCTTAAAAGAGGAGCCAGCAGTGTAGTCTCCTTAAAAGAAATGCATCGCCGTTATTTTTACGTGTCCCTGCGACTCAGCCCCTGCCACACACGATAAAAATGTGGCTGCCTGTACGATAGCGATAAGACACCATGAAGGAGGGCTTGCTGAGGGCAGTGGTTTTTAAAAAAAAAAAGAGCCACAAAGAGCTCTTTAATTAAGTCTTCCTTTCACCCTTATTAAAATCTGGGAAAGATTTACCCTGGAATTTGTACTGTATCTCAGGAACAAATCATAACCGTTTCGTAAGGCTGCCCTAGGCTGCCTGGAGTATAGCTCATTATTGCATTATGGCTTCATAAGTGGGAAAATGTGTGTGAAAACCTGCAGCAGACACTCAGAAAAGCCCTCAGCCAGGCCTGCCTGTCCTGCTGACACTATCAGACAAGGGGCAGATAGTTGGCCACTTACAATAAGGATGCAAGGTAAGGTTAAAAATACACACTTACACACACTTACACACATGTACGTGTCTCCGTGTGTGTGTGTGTGTGTGTGTTCATATAGCAGTAACTTCATGTGTGACATCCCATCCTACCTGCAATTCAAAACTCTCTACGGTGTTTTAAGGCTTCTTGAAAACCCCGTGGATGCATTGTAGCTATCTATGAAAGCTACGTATTAAACGATGTGAAAAATAAATTTTATAATGAAAGCTGAGGGTCCCACAAAATATATGAAACACTCTATGAGGTTAATCCCCACCAAACCTCTGTCCTGGGAATAAAGAGGCCTGGGATTGAGGTTTAATAGTAATAAAATTATCATAGTAATAGCTGACACTTTAGGAACATTTATTTTGTACTGAATTCGGTGCCACTTTTTTTTTTTTAATTCCTTTTACAGTTTAAGATCAGTCTTACTATTTTCCCAGCAAGGAAACAGAGCTTTAGAAGAATTAAATAACCTGCCTAAAGTTCCAGTGTTTAAGGTCTGAGTGTAGGATTCGAACCTGGGTCTCCCTGGCATCAGGGCCTTATTTTCAGCCCTGTTTTCTTTTCCTTGTATTCCCTGTTCCAGACCCAGAACTCACCTACCCTCTGTGTTCATTTGATCTAACCCCAGTTTTGGTTTCCGGATTCTAGTCATGTCTTCAGGGGCATTTTCATAAGGAGTGACAATATTAAAAAGAAAAGTTACTTTTAGATTTTTCCTTCCTTTAGCTCTAGATATTGGAACAATTTGAACGACTAAGCACCTCTGCCTATGTATTAGGGATAAAGGAAAACATTTCACTCGACAGCTGTTAAACTCTTTACCTCTTCTCTGCACAAAGAAGAGGATCGGCTTTGGCTCAGAACCCTTGCCCCTTTGTATTTGCATCTGACCAGGTGGGTAATGAGCCTGGTAGCCCGGTCCTGGGTTTTGGTTGAGTCTGATCACTGCCATGGAGATACAAACACAAAACTCGGAATGTGCTATGAAAAGAATGGGAAGTGATTTGTATGAAACATAAACAGAATAAAGGTGGAAGGAAAGTTGCAAGGGGAGGAAAACAAGGGCACGTGTGGGCTGGGAGAAGGGATTATTGGGGAGCTTAGGAAAAGAGGTGGAGAAACTTTGGGTGACTGGTGGAAGAGACAAAGATGAAGAGTAAGAGGCAAGAGGCATCAGAAGAGGAGTGGCATTGCTTGGTTTATTCATTGGGTCTCCTTTCAGATTCGTTCAAACATGGGAAATGTCTGGCAGCGCTTTCATGGCTGGTCTGCCTTTCAGCAAAAATGACCCCAGGCCAGGGCTGAATTTCAGGGGCCCCTGTTGCAAATGTGTAATACAAACTCCTTTTTAAATGTGTGCTTTAATTAGAGCAGTTGTTTAGGTTGTATTATTTGCGATTCAGGGTTACCTATTTTTCATTAGATTCTAAAATCTTGGATGTCAGCTCAGAATCTCCCACAGGATCTCTGTAGCTTTTTAATGGACAGATTTCCATGAAAGCCGGAGAGAGAAGACATGTGTGAAATGAATAAATCCAGAAGGAACAGAAGTTTTTGTTTTTACGTAATTCTCTTGACCATAGGATGGTAGCCTTAAATGATTTATAGAACTCCTTTGGTACACCGTAGATTGAATATTAATAAATTTAAGCAGCTACATTGAAGTGAATAGTTATCACAACAGAGATGTCAGACTTCCTAGCATGGTAGGCTAATTGGTGAGCAGCTACTACTATATGCCAGGCATTACGCTCCGTGCCCCGAATACCCTGATAAACTTAGGAAACAGTCTGTGTTGTCAGGTTTACACTCTGGGAGAGAAATAAGCACCTCACACACGGACAACTGTGCTTACTCAGTCCTCTAGTCGTGAAAAGTCTGCAGGCACAGTTTCTATCCTGTTTATCCTGTGGAGATGGTTCCACGCCTAATAAATTCCACAGCTGTATCATGTCTAACAAGGGTTTTGGTGAAGAAAAAGCAGCTGGCAGAGAGTTTCAGACTTGCAAATACAAATGACTTTTCCCGAAGGAATTTGAGCATGAAAAGAGTTCTTGTAGCCATAACGAAAGAGTTTTAAACCCAAGCACCGCCCAGCAAGCCAACTTTTGCATGTTTGTAGTCAGGAAAAGAAACCACGTGGGCCCGAGATAAGGCGTTTCCCAGTCTGGCCGGTCCTTGCCCTAATGTCTTGTCCCTCAGCGTCCCCCACAGATGTCACACTCCAGGTAATCAGGGCATCCTGCTCCTGTCATAATTGAACGTGTTATGTGTTCCCATCCTCCAGAGTGAACTGCATGAGGACAGTGGTATTTATCTGTGTTTACTGCTGTTACCTTCCCGTCTAGGGCAGTGCCAAACCCATAGTAGACATCTCATAAATATGGGAGTAATCAACCTTCAGTAAACACATTAATTCAAGGCTTAGTTTGAATATTGTCCCCTTGGTAAAGCTACCTGTGACCTCCCCCAGGCAAGCAAGTGTCCCCACGGCACTGGGGTATGTCTGTGACGCAGCACCGAGGCCGTAGTACATGGCGTTTTACATACCTGAGTATTAGTCTGCGTGAGCTGCTAGGACAAAATGCCACAGACTGGGTGGCTGAAGCAGCAGACAGTTAATTCTCACAGTTCTGGAGGCTAGAAATCCCAGACCAAGATGCCAGTGTGGTTGGATTCTGGTAAGGACCTCCTCCCAGATTGCAGACAGCTGTCTTCTTTCTGTCTTCTCTCCCATGTACCTTCTCTCCCATGGCAGAGAGAAAGACAGCTCTGGTCTCTCTCTCTTTTTTTTTTTTCCTCATAAAGACACTAATCCCTTCATGAGGACCCACCCTCATAACCTCATTTAAACCTGATCACCTCTCAAAGGCCCCACCTCCAAACACCATTACATGTTGGGGGAGGGTCAGGGCTTCCAGAAATGAAATTTGAGGGGGACACGAACATTTAGTCCATGCAGGTAACTCTTTCCACTGCCATCTGCTCCATTCCTCATGTGCCATCGATGTTTCCCATTCGTCTTTGAACCCCAGGTAGCTCACGGTCCAAATAATGTTTGAATATTTACATAAATATGGCCTCAGTGCTTCTTACGAATTTTCAAATACACATGATGTCCCATTTGTAAACATACAAGTAAATATTTTTTTTGTCTAGCCTGTAAATCAAATGTTGTGAGAAAATTTAAAAAGAAGAAATATTAAGATTTTAAGATAACAAATGTGTAGGTTTTGTGATGGTTATACAAGTCAAATGCACAAAAAGTACAATTTCCTTGGGCCTAATTCTGTGACTCACCTAAGACCTCTGACGCCTGAAAAATATTTTACATTTTATGAGTAGTTCAGCCTTACAAAGTCCCGAGAACATCCGTTGGTGGCATTATCTCTAATGCCAGCTTTGGGGACTGAAGCCCAGAGCGGCTGAATCAGTGGCCCAAGAGACAGGAGAGGATTAGTGGACAGGGGGAGATTGGATAGTATAATTCTAGGTGTTTAAGCCTCTCTTTTGTTCCCTGGCTTTCCACAGACTCCAGACAACTAAGACAGTTTGGAGACGGTCATAGGGTTAGAAAAGCAGCGAGAGGCAGTTTAAGCTGGGCTGTCGTGTCATGTTCCAGTTGGCAACCCCCCAACAAATGGTCAACAGAGAGGGGTGGCTGACAGGTTAGAGACGGGCAGCTGTGCGCCAGCTTCTGGTTACATAGTGACTGGTACAGGCCTGGGGGCCGGTGCCCTAGTACATGGAGCGTGAAGCACCTGGGTGCAGGAGCGGAGGAGAATAACTGCTTACGGGGGCCACTGCTAGGAGTCCGGACTGGGGGTGAAGTGAAAATAAATATTCTTTTCGCTGAGAGACACCTGAGTGAGGGGCCTGCACCAATTCTGCAATGAGCCTCGGTGAACCAGTTTGAGCACAGATCTTGCACGTGAGAGCAGCAGCCTCCCGGGTCTCCAGTGGATGTGGGCAGGATGGGGTTCGGGCCTCTGAACACCCCAGCAGCCGGAGTCTGGGCAAGATGGGATGTAGCCCGCGCACGCCTCGCTCTCTGAGGACTTGTAATCAGTTCTTCCATCTGTGAAGTCTCACTTCTCCCCAAACGTATAAGGCATCCCGTGCATTATTCATTTGTCCTCACCGTGGCCGGGCCAAGCAGGTATCTCTTCTCTCATTTAACGGGGAAGCAGGTGAGAGGAGCTGAGTGACTCGAGGAAGGGAACCCACGTAGAACAGCTCAGTGCTGAACGCAGACTTCCGGGCCCACTGTCCCGTGGCCTGGACTTAGTGCAGGGATGTGACTAAGCTTTAATGTGATGGCTCTGCAAAGTGCTTTTCTGTTTGGCTCATTTAAAACAGGACAGGGCTGGGGGATCCTGAGGCTCACTCAGTCCTCCGTGCACATTCTAGTCAGACATGAGCTGGTCACTGCGCACGACGCTGGGGAGGCAACAAAGAACCAGACAGAGGGGAGCCTGCTCCAGTGGCTCAGTGGGAAATCCACAGTTGCAAAGGACACGGTGAGCCAGAAGGCTGCTGGCACCGGCCTGCCCTCCTCTTTGAGATTCCAGAATAGAGGAATCCGTCCTGAAGCCGCCCGTTCTGAGCTAGGGGGAAGGCTGGGCGGCAGGAGCTGGCCGGGGAAGCCTCCTGAAAGCATAGTTCCCTTCCAGATCCCGTCCATCCCCGCCATTCCCTTCAGTGTACCGCGTCTACATGAGATGTAGGGAGGCGCCCCATAGTTTCCTGCCTCGAGAAGCCAAGGACACCCCCTGTGGCTGACGCTTTGCCTTTGCTGAAAGCAATGAGGAGTAATTGCCGGCGACCCCACAGGTCACAGGCGGCCCATCTGGCTTCACGAGGTGCGCTCTCATTTCGGAATTTTAGGATGAAATCAGAAAGCTGTCTCCGTGTTGCAGCTTCTCAAACATCACCAGATAGCAACATTTTAGTGGCCAAAACTCAGTGCCAAGATTCTTATTAGCATTTTTCTAAGTTATACGAAAAAATATATATGTATATGTTAAAAAAATGTATATGCAAATGAGAATTGTTAGGCTAGGATTCCCTTGTCTGAGAGAGTGCGTCTTGGGACTTCGGTTGAGTTGTTTCATCTGTTCTTAGGGACCTGGATGACGAGGCTGAGAGAGAGGGTGAGTTCGAGCCTGTGTTTTAAAATAAAAACCCCTCTGGTTCATGTGACCCTGGCTCCATGGGCATCCTTTGGGTGAAATTAGTGTGTGTGTGTGTGTGTGTGTGTGTGTGTGTAACAAAAGAGCCATCCAATGGCTCCCATGACGTGGAGCTACCACGGTTGTACTTGCCTTTGGAGGAAAGAGTGGTCATCTCTTTTATCCCCAGAGCCAGGGGACGCAGTGGCAGACCAGCAGTGCTGAAGACCTCTCCTTCTGTGGGCGGGGATCCCACTGCACCTGGCCTCTGGGTCCTCAACATTTTGTGGGTGCCTGTGGCAAGGCCACCCGCGGTGAGTGGTTCTGAGACTCTGGCATGCAATATCAGCATCCCGTGGCGGGCTGGATGAACTGCGGACTGCTGGGCTCCCCCCGGCAGAAGGTCTGGGGTGTGGCGCAGGAACTTGCCTCCTGAACTAGATGGTGGCAGGCGCGGGTGCTGTTGGTCAGGGGGCTGCACCTGGAGAACCGCCGACTCAGGCTGCTGCTCAGAGGACAAGGATGGCCGTGGGTGGATTACCTGTTTCAGGAAGGGCACCTGTTGGCGGCGACAGAGCCTGGGGCTGGAAACCAAGCAACCCCGGTCTGTGGGGCAGGACATTCAGGATAGACCAAGGCTATGGGAGTGGGGGCTGTCATATCAGGAAGGACTCGGGGGAGGCAAGAAAGACCTTTTCTTCACAAGATGGCTGGTGCCCAGCACGTTACATGGACGCGTCCTTTCATTTGCACGTTAATAGAATTTTTTATATATGATATAAGAGTCCATATCACTCTTCTGCAGGTGCAAATCCAGTTCTCCCAACACCATTTACTGAACACACTCCGTTCTCCACGTATGTTCTTAAAAATCGTCACTATGTGAGGTTGTGGATATGTTGATGAGCTTGATTGTGGTAATCATTTCACAGCGTATACATACATAAAAACATCACATCACACACCTTAAATACAATTTTTAGTTGTTCAAGTATACCTCATAAAGCTGGGAAAAGATCATTGTATTCATCTATTACTTGGGTAAATAAATCATTAATAATTCAAAAGGAAAAAAAAAATCGACTTCCTTTTGTTCCCTAGGCTGGTGGAACAGGACACTCAGGGCACAAAAATAAAGTAATGGATTTGTCAGCATACGCAGATATACAACACATCCTTTTTTTTTTTTTCAGATCACTCAATGACTTTATTAACTTATTAAAAAATCAGATTGTTTTAAGGTCCCTAGAGTTGTATACCTTTTGTAGTAAACTGATACAAGAATTAGTTTATTAAGGAAGAGTTTTACTGTTTTAAAACAAAACCATAGTTTTCTGGTTAGAGAATAAATGTCCGTGTTTCCATGTCTACGTATTCTACTTCTCAAAAGATGGGTACTTGACTTTTTATTTCCTCTGATTATTTAAGTAGGTTATCAATCCGTGGGCGTTCATACAAACTGGCCGTTAATGCTCTGTGTGTTCTGTCATTTATAAGGGTAAGTTAGTGAAGCTACCCATCCTTTGGATTTCCCGTCCTACAACTCAGCCTGTCATACGAACAAAATTCTCCTATTTCATTTTTCATCAGTTCCACAGTTAAGACTTTCCTGCTGGATTCTCTGGGAAATCATTGAACCTGGTGTTCAAGAGAGGGTTTGGCCAGGATGACCAGAAGTGTGTTGGCACCTGGTACCAGCCTTCCGTTGGTGAAACAAACTGGTATCCAAGAAGGAGATGGAGGGTAGCTGGTTTTCTCTGTGAGCAAATAGAAAAAGTAAAGAAAAAAAGCAGCTCCATTTGTGTTTTGTCTTTCTTTGCAGGAAGAAAGTTCAGGTTATTTAGCTGTCTTCTTTCTTCTTTTTGGTATGTTTTCAATTACTACACCCAGTCTGTTTCATTTCTATAACTGGAGAATAAAACAAAAACAAAAAGCAGTTGCACTTTGAAAAAGTTATGGCTATCAGATTTTCCCCCCTCTTTCTTCTTGAACAGTCCCACATACAAAACAATGTCGCTCACCACTTCCCTCGGGGATTAGGAAATCTCATTTGATTCTTCTGTTTCTCCCCCAATTTGTTGATCTTGAGTTGGAAATTCCAGCTGTACCTGGGGAGAATGGAAGGAACATTAAATCTCGGCTTAGCTTTATGCTGGTTTATTGTGGAGCCGAACTGGCATATGGTGGGCAGGAATCGGCTGTCTTTCAGTGATTGCGGATCCTGAGAGAGAAGCTCTGTTTTTTTTTTTCTTTTTATGCTGAGGTAGCACGTAGATTATCGGCTTTTCCTATATGTAAATGTATAAACGTAAAGCTTTGAAGAGTTGTATGCCCTATTCAGATCCTAAAACATTCTTACACTAGATTTCCAACGTGGGTCCCTAAGTTTATAATATGGATTCTGAAACTCATATTCCACGGTTCATTAAAACGCCTTTAAAAATAAAAACAGCATTTCGGTTCCCATAATATCCTCCATTGTCAGTATTTTATGTTCAAATATGACGTATTCCTTCCACTAAAGTGTTTCCATGAAATGATGTATAAGTTCATCGTGTCTGCGGATCTCTCCAGAAAGTGTTGTCCCTGTGTCACTGGTGTCTGTGCACGTCTCACCTCCACTTGACCCCTTTCCTCTCCCCACTGGTTTTTCTCAGTTCAGTTGAGCAAAATGAATGTGCTCCTAGTGGGAGCTGTTGTCATTCTTGTGGCCGTTGCTAGGGACCTCCTTTTATGTTTTGGAAATCCTCCAGTTGGAATCCTGTTGGGAGACAGAGTTTCCCTGCCCTGTAAACGTCCAAAGGTCAGACACTCACTTGCCCAGCCTCTGGCAGGCAGTTAGGACATTGCACAGAATCCAAGTTTGATGAATCAAATGCATCCACCGACGATTTTGAGTAGGAACCTAGTTAATGGTGCACAGAATCTGTGACAATAGAGAACCCATTGTGTGGCAGGGTGCCACTGGGCCCAGTGGCCAGCATGCAGGGCCCGTGCACACAGAAGGCAAACTTTGCCACCCAGAGTTCAGTGACAGAGCTGGCGAGCTCTTAGATGGCTCCTGCCTGCTGCCCACCTCCCTGGACGTAGTGTATTTCCCGAACCTGGTTCTCCTGCCTTCCTGACAGTTTGTGAGCCATATACAGGGCACAGAGAAAAGGCAGCTCCCTAGCTAGGGGGCTCAGTTGGGCAGAATCCCTCCTGTGCAGAGCAGTGTTGCATGCCTGCTGGCTACGTCTCAGACCCACGCCAGGGGTAGGACCTTCCTCTTTCCTCTTCATCTCCATCACCTGTCTTTTTAGCAGGCCTCCCATCTGAAGGGCGGGGTGCTCCAGCCTTCATTTCCCTTTGTTGATTCAACCCTGCGATCCTTTTCAGATGATGTTGGGAATTTATGTTTGTAATATTGCCAGTTAAGGAACCCAAAGAAGTTGAGTGAAAAGGAAGTAATTTAAGATTTTCCTTGTTATTCTTGGGTGGATGCCAGGGCAAGAGCTGTGTTTTCCTGTGTTTTAAAGGGAAAGCTGTTCTTTAAGTCTTCTCTGCTGGAAAGCATTTGCCTGTCTTTCTCTCGCAATTTGAACCACATCACTCAGAGTCAGCGGGCAATATATAAAGCTTCTCAACAATTCTCCTGCTTCCCCATCCAAATAAATAAACAGAATATATGGCATTTCCACTAAAGGCAGCAGGACAAGACACCCCATTTCATGCTTCAGCGACCCGACTAAGGAAACAAATATAGATTTTTCTTCTAAATGCCTTCAGGTTATAAGGCAAGTTGATTAAGGCCTTCTTTTCAGCCCCACCAGAGAAATAAATGGATGATGGAGTTTGCCTACCCTTAAAGAGAAAGAGGTTATGTCTAATATTGACTCTCCTAATCAGTTTGACATAAAACATATTTCTCACAGATGTGGCTCTCCAACCCATCTCGTGTGCAGGAGAGATGAAAGCCATATGGATTTGTTTCCTGTTAGCTGAGAATAAATTAAATCATGTTCTTTTCCCCTCTTTACCACTCCTGTGTGGATTCAATTTCCATGTAGACATGTCCGATATTTTTTTTAGGGAAGAGTTAATAAATTGCTTTTTTCCTCTTGTCATAGTAATATGATTCTTGCCTTTCCTTCCTTCCCCCTACTGCCAATGAAATAATACAGAGGGGGGAAAATGAGATGACAGTCATGGTTTGTGATATTACTGTGACCTTTGAGAGGTCACAGACGAGCTGATCATAAACCGTGATAGTCCACACACTGGAACTTTTCCCAGAAATTCCCAGAGCGTAGTGATGTTCTTGCCAAAGAGACTTATTTTTCAGATTTTGAGTAGGATATTCTATTAGTCAAGGTAAGGTTAGCTGTTGTAGCAAATAAAATCCAATGTGGCAGTGGCGTAGCACAAAAAGAACTTTATGTTTCAGTCATGTAACATTCATCCTGAGATGGTGGGGAATGCAGGTGATGGGGTGGGTGGGATGGGTGGCTTCTGCTGCATGACGTCACTTAGGAACCCAGAGGGATGAGGGCCTTGCCGTTCTCACCTGTGACTTTCATAAATGCCTTGGGAGTTCACTTCTAGCCTGGGGATGCGGGATGGGGGGGAGAGAGATAGAGAGAGAGAGAGACAGAGAGGAGAAAGAGAGACAGAGACAGACAGAGAGGGGAGAGAGAGAGAGAGAGAGAGAGAGAGAGAGAGAGAGAGAGAGAGAGGAGAAAGAGAGACAGAGAGAGAGAAGGAGAAAAAGAGACAGAGAGAGAGAGAAAGAGAGAGAGAGTAGGCTTTATGGACCAGAGATACGGAACGTATCTCTGTCCCCTTTTTGTTGATCAAACACTGCTGCATGGCTTGGAGAGCTGAGAATATCTTGTAGATATCTTATTGCTGTGGGCCCAGCAGGAAAGGGCTAGGCTTACCTCTGGTTTCTTTGGAAGGATTAGAATTTTCATCTGAAGCCATTTTTGAATTTGGGACCCAGATCATCGTTATTCGGTTATAATGTTCATATTATACGTTTTAGCTTTCATGAATATTTTTGTTGGCTTCATCTCATAGTCATATTTTTAGTCACATGAGTTAAAGGTATTTAAACTCCTTGCTTACACTACCACTTATTTTCCACTAGACTGCCCTGTTTTTGTGCTCTTATTTTAGATTAATCTTCCAATCAGATGGCTTATGACCTGAAGTAAGTTTTTTGTTTTTTTTGTTTTCCAGGCCGAGGATATAAGTGTATTTTCTAAGACTTACATGCCTGAGATGGTTTTTTTCTGTTGTCTTGACAACTTGACTGTGTCAAGTGTTATAAAATAGGGATGACAGCTGATTCTCCTATATGGCAGTCTAAAGCATGCATGAATTCCATTTTTCTTGAACTGACAAGAATAAAGAAATTTCCATACTTCTTCCTCTAAGTGTTCACTAGCATAGTTTATCCTTTCAGAGGAATAACTGAACAAGAAAAGAAAAAAAAATTCACCAGGGAAGGAATATTTATAGTAGGTAAGCCTGATCTCTCTACACTGAAAATTCTAGAAAATCTTGGATTTTACAGTAATGTTAAAAGCACGACACTATGTATTTATAAATTGTTATTCACTATTCTAAGAGTCTGTATACCTTGCAGCAAGCTCTGATCAAAAGACTTGTTGCTAAAAATATTCAGCCAAAGAGAGCTTTGCTCCCACTTGAGAGAGAGAAAAAAGTCTTTTAAGATGTTTAAATCTCTTCATGCTGTATTTGTATTATTCCTGCTTTTCTACATTATGTATTTTTTTTAAGAAGCCTTATTTTGTTTGGGGGCTGGGAAGGTTAACTTATAGCTTTGAAGTCTCAAATTTAGTGAAAAAGAGTGAACAAAGGTAGGCTCAGCGGGTTCTTTTGTTTTCTTTTTCATCTGAGCAGAATACCTCACTCTAAAAATTGAAAACTATTTAGAGAAGGAGCAAATTTTATTTATTTTGAAGTTGCTTTTTGTTGTAGTTCTTGATCCTATTTTTATGTTCTCTCTCTCCCATCTACAAATCTGCATCGCTAGTTCACATTTAATGGAATGTTGGACTCTTTAATTTGACAATATGTGAGGTCAGGCTTTTTAACTGTGTGTGTAAAATCTCTTGTCTTACCTAGAACAATGACGAGGAGTTCTGAAAAGCTCCGATGGCTTCAGGTATCTAAGTTGTACTCTTTGGTCATTTCCTCATCTCATGAGGCCTGTACGCTGCCCACAGTCTTTCCGAAACAAGTCGTGACCAAGTCACACCCCTTCTTCAAAGTTCTGATGTCAGTGCAGTGTCCCCAAGGCAAAGTTCGTACCGCGTGCCTGGGTCCCTGCTTTGTTAGTCCTGCCTCTGCCTCTTGGTTCAAATAGTCACTAATCTACCATCTGAAAAGGACTCCCATTCCCTAAATATCATGTTGTCTCTGCCTGGAATGTATTTTACTCTTCCTGACTTCGTTTTCGAGATCCAGCTCTAATTTCTCTGCATCTTCAAAGAGTTGCCCTTACTAAATGACGTACTTTCTCCTGTATGTGTTCCCATCACACTTGTGCCCATTTCAGTACTTGTACCTTAATGACCTGTTTACCTGATCCGTTTACCTTCACAGAAGAGGTCAGGGGCCAATCTTGTTTTTAACTTTTGTCGTAGAGCCTTGCAGACTTGTGCTTCTCAAATTTTCATGTGCCTACAAGTTAGCTGGAGATCTTGTGAAATGCAGGTTCTGAATCAGCACGTGTTGAGTGGGGCTTCGTCAGCATCTCTAACGGGCTCCCAGAGGAACGCCAGGCTGCTGGCCTGTGGTTCACACTTAGAATTTCAGGAGGGCATATTTGGGGGAATCAGTAATTTTTTGAATGAGTGAACCACAGTGAAAAAAAAACACCAAACAAAACATATTGTCAAACTGTGTTCTACTTTATTTTTAACCCCCTCTTTCAAAAAAACAAACAAAAAAAACCCCACAAAAAAACAAGTGATTTACATTTGCATTCAGTCTGTGTGTTACCCTAGTAGTCACTATAGTTTTTATAGCTTGAGCATTTCCCCACATTTTAATTTTATTAAGGTTTATCTTTAAATTTTTCCCTTTTTAAAAATTAAATTTAGAGTTTTTTTCAACCAAGAGCAAATACTGCACAAATCTGTTACTATAGTCAGGCAAAATTTAAATCTTAAAATATAATTCTTAGAAAATATTTTTTTGTATCTGTTGTAGGCCCTGTTTTAATCACAGCCCATTACTGCATAGAATTGTAGTATAATGGGGCAAATTTATCGTTAGGAGTTAATCAATGTATATAAGGGATTTATTCAGAATGTTCCTGGTCATGCTTTTGAACAATTGTGAGTTCTTTTGTTGTTGATTTTTAAAAAGAGTTCAGTTGAACTTGAAAGACAGATGCTTGCTTTTTCACAATCACTTCCTGTTCTGGTTATTATTCATTGACAGGTGTGCCACACAAAGCAATTAGCTCCCTACAATTTGGCTCATTTGTGCCCAGACTTTTCTTTTCCACATTCTTTTCCTCTGTGATTAAGAAAAGATGAAATTCTGCACTCCTTAGCTGGAAAATATCCATGAACATTTTCTACAAATGCTGAAATTTTTACTCCCTGTTAACATCCCTACCTTGGAAACCAAATCAACATGCACAGATGAATCAACTCCATCATAAAAAAATTCAGATCAACTGCCAAGCAATTAATGGGAACATCTGGTTATTTTGATGGTCATGATGACCAAATTATTTAACTCTGATTCAACTCTATTAGAATCACAAATCTGATTCAGTAACAACAGCAGCAGAAGACTGATTCGCGATAAACCCCAGACATCCTCTGATGGTCTCAAGTCAGCTTGCATTAGTTTGCTTAAGAACACTGACAGGCAGACTTTGTCAGTTTCATTGGAAAACCTGTAGTAATTGGAACGCTCTGTCTCTGAACCCCAATGAGTCATGTTATTGTCTCCCTTTCAAGGTTTCAGTTTAGATGTCATCCTCTGCTTTTCGCTGCACTGTGTGGGTACTTTTTATTTCAAACATGAAATCTTTCATCTTAAGGAGACGTGTGTTATGTATTTGTTTTAGTGTACCTCGGGGAGAAAAGCTAATGTGCATTGAAGATTTAATTAGCAGTGGTGATGATGGTATCTGCAGAGCTAGACTCGTGCGGCTGTTCCATTTGGTCTCTTTTCATCTCTTTCTTAGGGACTAAATGTAGCTTGAAATAAAGTTCCATTCTGAATTAGTGTTCAATGCTACCCAGCCAAGAACGGCCCTCCCCCCTCTTTTTTTTCTTTTTCAAATACAGAGAAATTCATGATCAGCTTTCCACAGCGCAAATTGCTCAAGTCATTTGAAAGAATTGTTAAGGTGGAATGTAGAAAATGAAGGTCAGTTATGTTAGAAGATTGCCTTTCACTTTCTCACTTGAAAGCAGAAATCACGAATCAGTGATGTGTGGATGGGTCAGTGTTTAGAAACTTCCTGAATTAGTTGAAAGCATCAACAACCTGAGAGACATCTCATCATCGAGACTTCTGGCTTTAAGTGCCCACGGTTGAGTTGCACCTGCCCCCCTTTTCACTAGGCGTGTGGGCTCCAGTTTACACAGTTTCCCACCTGATCAGTGCCACTCATTTATGTGGCCTGGTGCCACCACAAATTGGCACCTAGAGGCATCTCCTGCTCTGAAGTTTTAAGGTTGTGCAAATGTTCATGACTCCACACAGCAGTGGGGAGTGAGGGGTGGAGCACAGAGTGTGCACCAACTCTGGGACTTGCCCCGATGTAGAGGCCAGTGGACCTCGTTCTAAGGAGAGCAGCAATACGGGGAAGACCGAGGTTGTCCCCCGTCAGGACGTGGGCAGCAGAAGTGATGTGGCAGAGCCCCCACAGCTCAGGAAGAGGCAGGAGAGGAACTCTGATGGGAAGTCATCGTTTGAGAGGATTGTTAAAGAAGAGCAGGAAACCTTCCTGCAAGCCAGGGACTCGGGGCTTTGTCCACAGGGAGGAGGAATGAAGACGGAATGAAGCAGAAACTCGGTGCTGAGAACTGAGGCTCAAGACAACGAAACTGTTGGACCCTGCGGTGTCGGGAAAGCTACACGGCAGCTCCGTGCTACAGGCTGGGCCAGCCTGACGTGACAGTTTGCCGGGGTATCAGCGCTTGGCAGGCTGAGGCTGGTGGCTCCTTCTCTAATTCAAGAAGAGGGCCAGAATCAGAGCGGGGCACAACCAAAGTTTGGAAATGACCTTGGATCTGACTTTGTGGACTTTGGAAAACAGATGCCAAGCAGTCCGGGACTCATGGAGCTGAAAGGAGGGCGAAGACATTCTGCTCTCGTGTTTCACTTAGGTCAAAGGAACTCATCCTTTGCTCCTGCAGCTCTTCTGTTTACTTCACATAAAGTTTGAATGGGTATTATTTTTTAAAAGACTCATGGTGGAAATCTCTGCAAACATGTTATAGGTAGAATACCAGACTAAAAACAACATCCTTCTTTGTCTATTCAGCTTGTCTTAGTGCCTGTCTGAGTCCTTGGATTTGAAAGTTTGTTTCTAATACGGTTGTTGAGAACTTGGAGACAATTTACCTGTGGAAACAATGTCAGAGGGGAGGTTCCTAAGATAGCCCCCAAAAGTCACTGTCGCCCAGGGTGGAGGAACACTATGTGCTCACAGTGAAAACAGTAGAAAACACCAGAGGCAGCAGAGTAATTGAATCACATCATACTTCAGAGAAAGAAACGACATACTTGTGCTTTGTCTTCGATGCTCTAAGGGGAAGCATTTGTTGTTAGAGCTTTGGTTTTAGTTCATTCGCTGCCAAAGGGCCACTTTACAACGGACCCACTGGCCAAGAGGTTGTTGGAGGTACGTGTCTGGGAGGGGTGTTTGCTTTTTAGTGATGAAGGAGTCACTATTGCTGCTGCTGTTTCAGGTGGTGTCACACTCAATACAAAGCACAGCTTTCTTAACACAGGTTGTTCCCCACATCCTGAACCCGTGCTGCAGTCTGGGTGAGAGTTTCAGTTCGAAGGTAACGTAGAAAGTACATTGAACCTGTTTCCTCCAATATACTGTAGTGTCTAAGGATGAAGGTTCGGTAAAATGATTTTTCACACAACCCAACCTCTTGTACATCCATCTTTGATCTTCCACGCAAACTCCTTCCCAGATCTCTCCCCAAGGGCGAGCTGGCTTTACCATGTGTCTCTTGATCTCCTTATCCGGTAGGTTTTCTCATTGTATCATTATCATGAGGGAGGTTTCACGTGCACACCCAGTTCATTCTACGGAAAAAATGGTCCCACTTGGTCAGCTCCAAATGTACCTTTAGACAATGTGCTTTTCTGGTTTAACATTTCAGAAACACTTTGCAGTTCTGCTGTCTCCTCCTTAGCCTATAATTTTCATCACCCTGGATGCTCTTCCATGAGTGCACTTATGACTCATAGTATTGCTATCAGGTAACTCTGATGCCTTTTTCTACTCCAAATATTCATTCTCCCTCTCTCTCTCTCTCTCTCTCTCTCTCTCTCTCTCTCTCTCTCTCTCTCTCTCTCTCTCATGCTTCCCCCCCCCCAAATAATTCTCATTAGAGCAGTATGACTTACTCAGTTGTGTACATTATTCAGTTCCGTGCTCTAAATATATCCCTCAGTCCCTTATCCAGGTGAGGTTTTGGATGGTGGAGTGAGTTTCCCCAACTCACACGCTGGTAAAAAGTAGAACTAGGATACACGCCAAGTCTGTCTGACTCTACAATCCTCAATTCTTTCTGTTCTGCCACAAGAAGAGCTGGGGAGATGTAACATGGTCTCTGCTTTCTTCTGATCATTTTCCAGATTTCCCTTGGAAAGGCTGTCATTGTTTTACCAAGAACCAGAATAATTTTTTCTCCATCAAAAGAAGCAATAGATGCAACAAGCAATAAAAATAGTAGTTAACGTGCTTACCATGTGTTAGGTGTATGCATACACTTCTTCACAACAGCCCTAAAAGATATGTCCTATTACTCTTCCTGTTTTGGAAGAGTTGGGCAGAGGTGGGTTCTGAATATAAGCAGCATGACTCCAGAGCCTTAACCAGTGTGTGATCAGCCTAACAGGGCAACCACACGCCTGGGGTGGGCCCATCAGTAAGTCCAGACCACGACTAGTCCAGGCAATGCTTCTGTGGCACATTGTATTTTCCAAAGGTAGTGGCGACAGTAACTCCCATCCGATGTGCTCTTCTGAAAGTGTGACCTGGGCCATCCTCGTATTGAGCGGTGGGGTCTGTGTCTTCCCTCTTGGCCCCGGGTGATCACACGAGGCTGTCTGAATGGGCGGTACAATGAGCTTATGGGCATAGCTGTGGCTTGAAGTTCTCTCTAGCTGGGCCCCATTCTGCCTGGCATTTGGTGGCCGCTGCAGCCCTGGAGGGCACTTCTTAGCCCTCTGATGCTTGGAGATGCCAGTGCTAAAGAGGCCTCCACGCTGCTGGAAAAAGCGGAAGGCATTTAAGGGCTGTGTTTAATTCTACTTATACAAATACTTTTTGCTTCTGCCAGCCTTTAGTAACATTTATGAGCTGTCTCTCTGTCAACCATTGGCATTTCTGAGGTGTTCCAAAGAATCTGTAAAAGGGGGTCAGTCAACCTTGAGGGACTGTTCCCTCCCACCCCAAAGGAAAGCATGGACCAGTAACAGCGTTAATGGACAGCCTTAATTTAAGCCGGGCCACCTGACCTAGTGTTAGCCCAACTTGTCATTTCCCCAAAGACAAATATTGTAGAAGAAAATTGAAGGCAAGGGGTGGGGAAGTAGTGAAGAATATTCTGACTTGTGGTACGAGACCATTTATGGTGAAAAACATGTTTTAAAAACAGAGTCACCTGTTTCCACTGTTCATTATTCCAGTTCTGAAGTAAAATGTATCTGTTTGGATTTTTAAAGGGGAGGGGGCAGGGAACAAAAATCCTTGTTGCCATAGGAATAAGAATTCTCTTCCCATCACAGAAATATGAATTCAAGTGAAAAATTGGAATCAGGAGAAGATGAACTATTTTGAAAGAACAATCATGTATTGTCCCGCAAAAACGTACAGCTGGGCAGGAAAAATGAAAGCTTAAAGGAAAGGAAATGTGGAGTGTGCAATTGTGAATTTCTCCCCAAATTTTCACTTACTTTTTAGGTAACAAGTGGGAATCTTTGGCTGATATGGTTTAGAGATTAACTTCAATATTAATTTTAAATTAAGTTAAAAATTATTTTTCATCCATCCCACTCATCTTGCAGAAATGATTGGGGACACGACAGGTCCTTGAAAGCTTCACGAGGAGGACTGTGGCTTTTGAGAGATCCTGAGGGTGTGCCTTTGGGTTCCTTATTTCTTTGAAATAGGCGCTAGATTTGAAGATGTTAGATTATGCAAGTTGGAGCCCGACAAGCCTTACCGTTGAATCCTGGCCCCGCCATCAATTGTCTAACGTAACCTCGGTCCCATTCTTTCACCTCCCTGAGCACAGTGAGGATGGCAATGTCTGCTTCACAGGGTTAAGTGACACGATGGGTCGAGAAACTCAGAACGGTGCTGGGCACGTAGGAGGGGCCCGATGACTGGCAGCGTTTATGGCTGTTACAATCATTTGGTCCAGTTGACTGGGCGTCTTCCTTTTTTCCATTCGATTCAAATCACATTTTCGGGGATCAGGTCTCCTGGATATGGACCCTGTGGGATATCAGATAGGAGTAGATTTGATCGCACGTGAGTGATACCCCAAATAATAGTATTTGAAGACAAGATATACATTTATCTTTTTTCTCATGGAAAGAAAAAAGTGTCCCAGGATACACAGTGCAGGGCTGATGCTGACACCAGCTGCCGGGTTTCCCGCAGCTGGACGCTCTGTTGGGAAGGAAAAGCGGGAAGGCAGGCGTTGGTGGGGAGCCCGCCATCTGTGCGGTGTGTGCATTCTCGAGTGCACCTGCCTCTTCAGCCCCGATTGTGGGTTTCTTGCTATGGTGTCTTCCCCAGTGGAAGGAAAGGGAGCAACACCCAAAATGGCCACACTACATGAAAAATGGAGGCGCTTAGGTAGGGTCATGGAGTCTAAGGCTGCAGTCACTTGAGGATATGGCCTATTTCATACAACACTGTTCTGCGCCTCCTTTCCTGGGAGGCAGAGACCAGGCAGGGTTTTGTACATGGGTGAGACTGGCACGTGTGGTAAGGACCCACTAAAGAACACAACTACTAAGTACAGAGGGTGCCCCCAAAATGTATACACATTTTAAGAAAGGAAAAAAACTTTTAAAATTGCACTACGATGAACGACGCTAGCAGTCATTTGATGGACGCCGTCTTTTGAGTGAACGTCATACGGCACATTGCTACTGAAGTTCAATTCAACCTCGAAAAGTAATATGTACATAACATCTCTTAAAATGTGTACATTTTTTTGGACACCCTCCCCCAACCTGGTAGGTGTTGGAAGTGAGAAGAAAGGAACTAGGATTTTAGGATCACTTAATAAATACCAACTATGTTTACCCTGTGAGTTGGGTATCGTTTCTTATCTCTCTCTTAAAGGTGAGGAAATGAGGTTCAACAAGGTTAGGTGCTACGCCACTGGCAAGTCCTGACTCCATTATTTGAACCTGGGTTTGACCTTCAAGACCTGTGCCATTTCTTCTCTATAAAAAAGCTGGTTACTTAAGTCCTCTGTGAAAAATAAATAAAACATGGCCATGGAATAAATTCAAAAAAGCAAGCACCAGGAGAAAGCAGAATGTAATATTTTATTGATAATATAGACATAACAATGTGACCATGCAGCAAAAAGACTGGAAAGAGAGAAATCATTTTTTTTTTTTTTAAGAAATCATTTTCTTAACAGGGGTTGTTGCCTCTGGGTAATGAGCTTCTGGAGCAGTTTGCTGGAACTAGCTGGTAAGAGCCTATTGTTACGTATTCAGGGAGTTTGAGAGCTAGTTGTTAAATTGCTGGTAGTTTGACATTGGCCATGATTGATATATTTACACCATGGAAATTGGCAAGCACTATAAATTGAGGCTTTATTTTCCCCCCAGAAGCTGGTTTACCAACGCAGTATTCACTGCTTTTGTCTCCTTTGCTTTTGTGTATTTTTTTTAAAACCATTTCTGCAGTAGCACAAATTAGCTTAGAACTGGGGTAAAAATGAATATGGCAGAGTTGATAAAGAATAAAATGAAACTCAACTAAAACCAACAGTTTCCAGAAAACCTGTGGGTGATTTGAATATGACTTTCCTCATCTTTGCCGATGTCTTTGAACTCAGAGTTGGCTGTGGGTTCAAAGAAGAGGGTAAGCCCCGAACGTTTTTTTTTTTGTCTGGGTGCAGCACCCTTCTCAGTTCTGCCTTGCTCATTGGAGGGGTGTGGGAGCCACTTAAATAAAGGGGAACAGCTGGGCGTGCTGGACTGTGGGTCACGTAGCACGTTTCTCCACATAGTTCTTGGAAATCAGTGCTGCCTTTGGTCACAGGTGGTCCTCGGTACTCGGTGTGGCTTAGTATTTCTTTTTGTGCTTCTTCATTCTATAAACCTAACTCTGAAGAGGGAAAAATAATGCTTCATATAAGGAGATCTGTAAGAGCCTACTGACCGTCTCCGCTTGCACACGTGTGATGCTTAGTGAAGACGTTGCAGGCCTCTGCCCAGCCCCCGAGCCGCCCGAGGGCCGCGCCGCTCCCACCCGTCCTGGACGTCCCTGGGCAGGTGCACCCTGCACAAGCGATTAGTCACATGAAAAGAGAGCCCGCACTCAACAAAGTCCTGACATTGATATGCTTACGCGCACATGGCAGATGTGGTTAGAGCTCTGGTGGAGGGGGAGCCAAGGCCGTAACAGGACACCCACGGCCATTATGGAGTAATACGATAAGGAGAAGACCAGATACAACAGGCGGTTTTCAGTCCAAAGTCCAGAAGGGCACACAGAGCCTTTTTTTAGTCTGCTGCTGCCTGGTGTGCTGAGTCACGACCCTGACTTCTGTGGTTGGAAAGGTTGTTTGTATCAAATTATCCTGTGCCCAGGGAGGGAGAGCAGCCCCGTTTGTCCTGGCAACCTTGCTGCAATGCAGAGTCCTTGAGACTAAAGATCGAAAAGACCCATTCTTTCCTCTGTCCGTCCTCTGAGGACTGATGTAAACTAGATTCTTATATTTGTTGCCTTGGTTTCTTCTTCCATCTGGTTGTGATTAACACAGGTGAGAAAATACCTGTTTGTTAATTTGGGATCTGCTGAGCATAAGAATGACAGTTGTGCCAAATCGCATCAACCGATATTTTCCACACAACTACACGCTGTTAGACGCTTTGGTGCAAACCTCCGTTATGGAAATTCTCCTTAGCAGCTCTTTTCTTAGCAGTTCCACTGCCTCAGCTCACGCGCTTTATCCAGAACAGGTGTAACTCACTGGTTTGCGTAGGTGAAAAACTAATGTAAGGAATAATGGTTAGGTACCATTTATTGCTCATATGCCTCTCATGTTATGCTCTGTGCTTTGTATTTATTTGTTGCCCTTGAATGCCTGCTGCCCAAAGCGTCGTTGTTATTCTCCCGTTTCCTACATGAGGGAAGAGGGACTCTGACAAGTTAAGAGCTGGGCAACTTAACACCAGGCCCCGTCACTGCTCATTCATCAGGTTCCCCAAAGCCACACGTTTAACACCCTGCCATGACAGCGCCCCTCAGTAACATCTTTGTCAAGAGTTTTTGACCCACCTCCCTCAATATTATTTGCAAAACTAAATTTGCAAATGTTATAATTATTCTTAGTTAGCGGGACAAGTGGAAATACAGAAATTCCCGGAGAAAGGAGCGATGTGTGAGATAACCCAGTTCAGCTCATGCTCAGCTTCAGAGAGGGGAAGCACCCACCTGAGTATCCCCGTCACCCCTTCCACACTGCAGAGGCTTGGGGGAGTTAGGTGTCATCCTTCCAGATCTTCCATCCAGCCACGTTCCGGATTGACTGAAGAATGGAATGACAGAGCTAGTACTTCTGGCCAGTTTCACTGGAAACAAATAGTTACTCCTGTTACAGCTTAATGCTCGCAGCAGACCCCCACCAAGGGAATGGAGACATAAGGCAGTTAGCTCACACCCCCAGCAAACAAAAATGCATTCCAAACATTAGCTGTGTTCTTCCCATTAAACTCACGTTACGGCAAATTCTTCATGTACACGTTTTTCTCCAGCACACAGGGTGACGGAGGCTATCATGCAGGAGCTTATCAGAGGATGATTTGTTGACATGTGAATCTAATCCAGCAGCGTCTCCCAAACAATCCCCTGGCAACGAGAGACTCTCCTTGTTTTTTTAAAAAAACTTCACCATCAAAAGAGTAGCAAATGCTGTACATTTATTATGCTCTTTCTCTGTGTGTTGTAGGTTAATCACTTAGTGAGTCTGAAGGCTACATTTCCCTTATTCCTTTCAACTTTATGAGTTATTGGATTGGCCTTCAAGGTTTAAATAAACATATATCAATTGGAATTACAACCCAAATTGCATTTGAGCTTTCTGATTGCATGGGCTTTCTGCTGCAATCAATGAAGAGCATGACCTCAGAAGAGATGTAAGAGAGCTCTCAAGGAAAGAGGACAGATTGGTCAAGAGACTTTTAAAACATTTTCAAATTTAAATTCTGCAACTATAGAATTTATACCAATTAGGGAAGCACATCTACTGAGTATTTTCTAATGTTACAGATATTCTCAAGGTCTCTCATACATATCATTTTTATTTATATGTGTGATATATTATTATACTCAAATTTTTCAGTAAAGGAAACTGTGATTGAAAGATTGTGTGAGAGGCAGAGCTAGAATCTGAAATCAGGATTATCTTGCCCTAAAACTCATGGTTTTTCCAGCACTCTGTAAAGCAGAGTCAGCAAACTATGGTCCTGTGACCCACGACTTGATTTTGTCAATAAAGTTTTATTGGAATACAGCCATACTCATTTGCTTATGTATTGTCTATGGCTGCTTTTGCAATACAGTGAGAGTTGAGAAGTTGAGACAGGGACCGCATACCCTAAAATGACTAAAATATTTACTGTCTTGCCCTTTATAGAAAAAAGTGTTTTGACCTCTGTTGTAAAGAGTCATAATATATTCCAGAATACACTGTGGTGAACAAACACGTTCCTACTTTCCAGGAACTCAAACAGCTAACTAACTCTGTAACTGATATATCCAACTTCAATTGAAATATTCTTCAAAAAAAAAAAAAGCATATCTCTTTATTCTTCTGATTAAATGACTCAAGCCTCATATCACTTTGGGGAATATATCATTTTTTTCCAACCTCTATGATCGTGGCTCCTTCTGTGAAAATCCCAAGGCTCCCAGGGCCTCCACTGTCCAACCCATCAATCCTAGATACAATTACTTTGTGGAAAGAAAATTGGAGCAGCTGATCAATACTTCCTTTGCTCCTCTCTCCATTACCATTGCGACAATTGCAATCTTATGATGTCATTGCTGAAATGTAGTTGTCTGGTCCAGATGACCAGGGTGAAAGGGACACATTCCTTCACAAAACCTCGTGCCTCTTTATGGAGTAGGAATTGCTACGCACTGACCTAGAGATCATTCTGAGTGAAGGGTCTTCTTTGGTACTGCTTGTAATTCCCCTAGAACAAGGCCTCTTGTTTCTTTGATTCCTGACACCTCCTAAGGGCAGCCCGTGCTGGAGCAGCTGGCTCTGAGGCCACCTGTCACAGTTTAAGTCCCGTGCCATGGGCCACTTGGCTTTTCAGTCTGGGGTGTGAGAACTGCAGGCTTTTTAACTCTGGGGGACTGCTCCATTCTACCCTACTTGCACAGGGGCTTGACGTGACCCTTCTGAAGATTCCGCCTGAAGAGTTTTAAGTGCCCTGATTTTCTGGGCTTGGTGGGAGAAAGCTAGCATTTCCCTCCAGCCTCCTAACAGCAATAAATCATTTCTTTGAATCCTTTGGCCCAACTCAAAGGATTCTCAACCAGTCTGCTATAGTACTTCCTGGTGTTACACTGTACCATAGGAGACTTTGTACTTACCAGGGATGTCCAAGTTAAACGTGTTACTTGATATGATTTATTAATAATAATAAAAAAGAAGCATAGACTTTATTTTTTAGAGAGATGTGAGGGTCATAGCAAAATTGAGCTAAAGGTACAGAGATTTTCCTATACCCCTGTCCCCACTCATGCATAGGCTCGTCCGTTATCTACATCCCCACCAGAGTGGTACATTTCTTATAACTGATGAACCTGTGCTAAAACGTCATTCTCACCCAAAGTTCATATTTTACATTAGGGTTCACTCTTGATGTACATCCTATGGGTTTGGACAAATGGACAATGACATATGTTCATTGTTATGGTATCATACAGAGCGTTTTCACTTCCTAAACATTTCCTGTGCCCCACCGATTCATTTCTTCCTCCTCCCTCACCACTGGCAACCACTGATCCTTTTACTATCCCCATAGTTTTATCTTTGCCAGAATGTCATATAGTTGGAGTCATATAGTGTATAGCTTTTTTGGATGGGCTTCCTTCAATTAGTAATGTGCATTTAACGTTCCACCATGTTTGTTTCATGGATTAAATAGTTAACTTCTTTTTAGTGCTGAATAATATTCCATTGTCTGGATGTATAGTTTATCCTTTCACCTACTAAAGAACATTGAACTGTTTGCCTCATGTCTCAAGATTTTCCATCTTGACAGTCAGATAATAAGGAAAGACTAACACATCCCAATGTATTAAATTTTTGTGATGTGAATTGCTTGAAGCGATTTTTCTAAAATGTTCCTGAAAGCAAGGGATGAGTTCCAGAAAGGGTAGAAATGGCCGAGTCTTGTTAGTTGAGCACCTCGTGTGTGTTGGAAATGGAACTCGCTGTTTTACGTCTTCCTGATGGGGCCATCAGTAGCGACTCCGTGCCTCGTATATGTGATTGAAGCACAGGCTCTGAAGTCTAGGAAAGTGTGGGAGCTGGAGTTGGAACACTGGAATGGGGGTTCCTTTACGTTCCTCGCCAGTAAATGTGAAGGGGCTTCTTCCTAACTCAGATGAGTCAATTCACATCAACGGTAATTCCCCCACTCCCAACCCAAGTACTTGGGGAATATTTTGCCCAGGATAGCTGTTGTTGACGTATTTATTTCTAGTGCACAAAGGGAGGCTATGAAAACCACACTTTTCCTTTGAAACAAACAAATCAGAATATATACTTCAGAACGAGTGGTGTTGCCTGTGAAATAGTCCTTATTAGACACTAGATTCTTGTTCCCATGATGCTTCCAGGGCTCAGAGTAGTTGTTGTTGGAGGCATAGATGTCCCCTTGGGAATGGCCTCTGGAGTTTGTGTGTCCTGTTAGGCAAATTGTGCGCTGCGAAGGAGCCATGTAACAAGTCGCCTGGAGTTAAATAGACTCTACTATTGTGATTCAAAAGGATGAAGTGAAGCCCCCTCTGAGGATGAGGCCGGGCTTGGCCAGGGCTCGTGGTTGGGGTTCAGGGTCTCTGGATACTGAATCCGCTGGTTAGGGAAGAAGGGCCAATGGCCAGTGAGAGCTGGAGATCAGATGGAAAGCCTGGGGACGCAAAGAGAAAGACAGTATTAGTCTGAGTCCTCTGAGAAGCAGATGTTGAGAAGACATAAGATATGTAAGGCTTTTTAGGAGGGGAAATGCCCATGTGAAAGCAAATGGGGAGGTGCTGGGCGCTGGGAAAGTCATCAGACCTCAGTGCAAGCCTGAGCCCCGTGATGTAGAGGAGAGCATGCTGGGTGCAAGTGTCCTCCCTGGCCCTGCAGTCTGGTCTTTTTGGCATGTCAAAGCGTGAGGTGCTCTCGCTGGGGGCCAAAGCACTGACTGTACCACACGCTCACTGTGTGGTATGTTACTGCTAGTCCCCACCCCCCCGTTATGCTCTGACTTTTCCACTAGTCGGTTCTCCTTAGGAGAGGGGGGATTAAGTTTTATTCTCTCTACATCCCTGTACCTGACACCGTCCCCCGCTCACGGTACACATGCTCCAAGGCCCACGCGTGACAAGGCTCTGAAGGACGGGTTGTGTGAGCCGTGTTATTTGGTCTTCTGTGTGATATAATTCCTCCGAGTGTTAGAAAAATATATTTTTTTAAAAAAAGAGTCCTTCAAACACAGTACTGTGTATCTTCCAGTTTTGCTGCTCTGTGTCCTAAACTGTCCGTCTCCCAGGTATTTCGGACTTCCGTGGACCGACGTTCTCCCCTCCAGCCATCCTGGGCTGTGACATGTCGGATGAGAAAGAGCTGGGCTTGAACTCTCACACTTGAGTGTGGAGCGTGAGGATCCTGGCTTCTCTCTGAAAGATTAAATACGCTCATTTGCAGGTGTGCTTTTCTCCCCCCGCCCCCGTCACGTTAGCACTCTGCCATCACACCAGTGCACTCAGCTTGCAGGCACCATAAGTGACGGTCTGGCAGTTCAGTCACTGCCAAGGAGAACAGTCACAGTCACCGCTTCCGGGAGTCAAGTGTGTGTTGCTGACGTCGGTGTTTGTCAGGTGTCAGCAGCTGCACCCGAGACTCCCCAACCAAAAATGAAAGCAATTGCGGCGATGATGGTGGGAGCGGGATCAGCGTTGGTCATCAGCAAAATTATGAAGTTCAGAGACTCGTGCTCAGATTTAGGCGCTGACACCGCGTGTGTGTGTCTCTGTGTGTGTATGTGCGCGCACTCCCAAACACAAAGTCTCTGATTTTCTGAGGAGATTCTTTGTTGTCAGCCTCTTAGGGCAGCAGACAGGACGCGATGTCTTCTGGGAGCCTTGTGGTGGAGAATATGACTTCACCGTCACCAGCAGTGAGTGAGGGAGCAAGTCGCTGATATTCTGGCCCAGCATTCCACACACACAACACACTCAGTGTAAACTGTTGACAGGTGACGCGCGAAGTCTAAAGATTTTGCAGATGTCAGTTGATAGGATGTTCAAATATTAATACGATGTCTTGGAAAATAATTGTTTTCTTTTCTCGGTATGATTCTCCTTTACATGTGCTCAGAGAAGAATAAACCAGGATATGAATAGAGAAAGCAATCTGCCTACTGGAAGTCACGGGAGCTGTGCTAATAGAAATGGAGGATTCTGTCCCAGTCCCGCCCTCTACCAAGATCGCATTATCTGATTCTGAAAACTACCATGGGCTCAAATAAAGGCAGAAGGCATTCTGTGCAGCTTTGTGTTTAAATAGGCGTTAGTATGACATTGATCATGTTAGCAGCCATTTGTGCACAATTTGGAAATTCACTCGGGCCCTTTGGAGACTCAAAACCTAAATGTATACCCATAGCGTCATCAGGCTTTAAGGGGTACAGAGGCTCTTACTTACAAGCTTCCTATTCATCCTATAAACCTCTAACACCGTGGAAATGCACATCTCTATTCAATGAGCAGCTCTTTCAAAATGAGTGTTTTCTTTTTAGATACCATTCGGGCAGAGCAACTGATATCCTTTGAGGTAGATGTTCAAATTCCAGGCAGAAAGCCTTCCTTATAGAATCCCTTCCAGCCTTTGGAAGAAGTCAGAGTTGGTCCAGGTTATGCACTTGACAAACCCGTCCTCATTCTCTTCAAGGAGGTGAAGGCACAGTGTGCCTCACCAAGTAGCTTCTCCAATCTAGATCAAGCTACTTTTTTCTTCATTATTAATTACATGGTATGGTTTCAGATCTTCTCACCAAGCTGGTCATATTTGTCTGGCTATATTCCAGACTTTTAATGTCCTTCTCCAAATAAGGAGCCAGAAGCAAGCCGAGCTAAAACAGAGAACAAAAGGAAACCCCACCAGTAACCCTTCTGCTAGCTAGCTGCATCCCACTCTTTCTTTTTTTCCCCCCTTTAATTGTGGTAAGAACACTTAATATGAGATACTGTCTTAACAGGTTTTTAGGTGGACAACACAGTACTCTTATCTGTAGGGCCAAAGTTGGACAGCAGGTCTCTAGAGCTTTGTCACCTTGCATAACTGGAATTTTGTATCTTTTGTTAGCAACTCTTATTTCCTCCTCCCTGCAGCCCCTGGCAGTTGGCAGTCTATTCTTTGCTTCTGTGAGTTTGACTGTTTTATTTTTTGCGCATGTGTGTTTTATAGTCAGTGTTTATTTAGATTAAATTATGTATGTATACTTTTTTTGCTCATCGTTGCTTCTTGCAGCTCAGGAGTTTATTCTGGGAATTCCTTCTTCCCAAAATATATGCTTTAAAAATTCTTTTAGGATAAGATTTGTTGTTGGTAAATTCTCTCCGCTTTTTTCCCCCCCTGGAAATGTCTGTATTGTGTCCTTTTTCTTTCTTTTTTTTAAATTTATTGGGGTAACAATTGTTAGTAAAATTACATAGATTTCAGGTGTACAATTCTGTATCACATCATCTATAAATTACATTGTGTGTTCACCACCCAGAGTCAGTTCTCCTTCCATCACCATATATTTGATCCCCCTTACCCTCATCTCCCACCCCCCACCCCCTTACCCTCTGGTAACCACTAAACTATTGTCTGTGTCTATGAGTTGTTTTTTTGTTTTTTTTTCTTAGACGTTTATCATTTATATCCCTCATACTGTGGACCCCCTCCCCCCATCCACTATGTCTCTGACATCACACCGAGCCATCCCATTTCCACTGTCTCTACTCCCAATGCTGTACTCTGTCTCTTGTAAATGTATACATACCTATATATACATATATATATATATAATATTATAGTTGGCATTCATTATTGTTCAGCTTCAGGTGTGCAGTGCAGTGATCAGGCATGTGTCCTCTTTCTTGTATGATTGCTTTAGGTTGGTTGTTTTTCTCAGTCCATTGAAGAGATTATCCCACTGAATTCTGGCCTAGAGTTTTGGCTATTTTAGATAACTCAGATAAGTGGAATCCTGCAGTGTTTGTCCTTCTGTGACTGGCTTATTTCACTTAGCATAATGTCCTTGAGGTTCATCCATGTTGTCACATTTTGCAGGATTTTCTTAAGGCAAGTGGTTTGCAAAAAAAAATCAACTTCCAGATGAAAAGCAGAATAGGGGAACATGCTATGTGGATCTTTTGATGAGAATGTGAAAAAATATAAAAAAAACCCAACTATTATCTTTCCAATAATATCTACTTAATAATTGTGACAAGCATTTATTGAATTCTCTTTATGAGTTAGTCACTGTACTAAGTGATTTACACATATGATCTCATTATGTGTAAAAGTCTCTCTGTTGGGTACAAGTATCCCCATCATAAGTGGTGGGAAATTCATGCTAAGAATAATTAAGTGATTTCTGCAAAGTCAGACTACTAGTAAAAGGTAGATTGAGAATTCAAACCCAGTACTATTTGATTTCAGAACCTTTGGCATCTTAAATATTACACTATACAGCCTAAATCTGAGCTGTAATGAACGAGTCCAAATGAAGTTACTAGTCTGATTTCAGCATAGGACTATGGCCTAGAGAACCTGCCCCAGTGTTTGCTTGTGGGGACTAATGGGACACTTTGGTCTGGCAGACAGAATAGACACAGCTGTGCCAGATAAAACTGGGTTCACACTCTCTGGCATTGGAGTCTTCCCCAAGTGACGGGCTAGAATAGTTGCCTTTGTCCTTCTAGATCATTCTCTGCCCTTCTCTACCCTGCTCTGTGCCCCAGGAGGCCAAGCTGTAATATAGTGTGTCAAAAAGTTCTATCTTAGTTCCCGCTGTTGTAACAAATTATCATAGACTGGGTGGCTTCAACAACCAGCAGGTATTTCTTTCAGTCCTGAAGGTTAAAAGTCCAAGATCAAGGTGACCGCATGGTCAGGTTCTGATGAGAACTCTCTTCAGGGTTGCAGACATGGGAGAGAGGGTGAGGGTGAATGTGGGAGAGGGGGAGAGAGAGGGAGAGGACGAAAGGGAGGGGAAGGGGGAGGGGGAGGGAGAGAGAGAGGGAGGGGGGAGAAGGAAAGGGGGTAGGGCAGGGAGAAGGAGAGGGAGAGAGGGAGAGGTATCTCTGGGGTCCCTTTTATAAGGCTCCACCCTCATGACCTAATCACCTCCCAAAGGCCCCACCTTCTAACACCATCACATTGGGGGTTAAGATTTCAACATAAGAATTTTCGGGGTCACAAACATTCAAACCATAGCATAAGTTCGCTTCCCCTTCTACTTCCAGTCTGTTGGGCCAGTGGGTGGAGAGGCCGTTGGTTAGATTGGGGAGGAGGAGGTTAGACTGAGGGGCAGAGTGAGGCCGGTCTGTTTCCCTCCCCGGTGCTCTCTCTCCCTGTGTGGTCACCAGTGACCATTACTGTTGGCCAGAAACCCGCTCAGTACAGCAACTCTCAGGGGGTGTGGGAGCCCCGTCTCCTTGTACCTACAGGTGTAGTGGTGAAAAGAGCTCCCCACTGTTGCTTGCCACCTGGTGTTCTACCCTGTTTTGTTGGGTTCTCTAAATCTTGCCTACTCCTTTGCAGCTCATCCCTTTATTAAGCTTCCCTAGTTTCCAAGTGTGAGGGTCTCTTGTGCTTCTTGCCTGGAGTCTGATGGATTGAAATCACCTCCACTCGGTTTTCTCAGTTGCAAAATTGCCGTAACAATGTCCTCCTCGTAGACAGCATACATACGTCAGATGCTGAATGGCCCGGCATGTTGCCGGACTTGATAATAAACTGTGGTCAGAAAGATGATCGTGATGACCCCCTCTTTTTGTTTTGTAACTTCTCCGGGATGGGAAGTCAGTTTATTTTAGAATATGGATCATGTAAATTCGTAGCCCACAGACGGGAGTCAAACTGCACAAGTGTTTCATAGGTGAATATATTCTTAAAAAAATATATCAAAGTGTCATATAAAATCCAGATTCCAACTTCTCTTGCACAACTGGAAGCTTTGTCAACGCTGGGCTCACACAACCACTTGGCATCTCTTCGCTGGAGCTGAATCGAGGCGGCCTCTCTGAGGCAGGACCTGGGCTCTGTAGTTCGCCACAGACTACTGTTCCCTATTATGCATCCGCCGGCTCCACACATTTTTATTACCTGCCCAATCCTGGAAGCACTACTCGTTTTTGACTTCTGATCTGAATTACGGGCTCCCAGAGGGCAAAGACCTTAACTTCTTCTTTCTTCTCTGTGCATAACCAGTCATATATTTTTGTTGAATAAACAACGTTGCTTTTGCTTCTTGGTCCCCAGACATCCCCACTGCTGCCACCGCCTCCTCATCCTCTAGCCGTCTGCTGTTCTGATAACCACAGTGCCCCTTCCATCTGAGTGACGTGGAGAAAGAAAATACAGGGACATGGCAGAAGGAAGGAGACTGGGTCAGGAGTAAGAGAAGGCTGAAAACAGAGGCCGCGGGTGGAACCGAGGGGATCTGAGGATGCCATCCTGGCACTGAGGAAATCTGTTTTTTTTTTTTTTTTTTTTCTGTTATATGATGTCTCCCTAGTTGACCTAATAAGATAGGTCCCGAATCCCCTCATTCATGTCGCTGAATATTTAGGTCTGAATGCTCTGCGGGTTGGAGTGGTTAACCTCTTAAAGCTGGAGGCGCAGGCCTTCTGTTCTGCTAATTCCCTTCCCACAAGCCCAGTCGGAGGACACTGGCTTGCTTAGAGCCTGTGACGGCTCGGGCAGCCACAGAGGGCTCAGCTCACCGTTCTGTTAGCTAATGGGGAGGTAATGACCCACCAGCTGCAGATCACACTCACCCTTCTGCCTTGCTTGAAAAAACAAAAAGCAAAAAAGCCAGCAACCAAAGAAATTCAGGCCTGGCATTCTATTGTTCCCTTTGTAATAGGACCTGGAAATACCAGCCTCCGTGATTATGCCAGCAGGTACCCAGACTTCATCGTGGGCACCTGTCGCTGGAAAGATCATTGACTTTATTCCACCAATTGTCTCTCTGTTGTAATCAAGCCATTTCATCCAAATGGATCTTTCAAACTGTTCCTTTGAGTCAGTTGCCGTGGAGAGGGAGGGGAAGCAGAGCGAGCTCAGGGAACGGAAGCCGTGGCAAGGAGCTGTCAGCCTTCCTGAAAGCGTGGCTGGCCCAGGGGAGGGTGTGGAGGTGGAGAAACCAGAGTGATCTGCTCTCGCTCTTGATTCCTGTGTTCTCTGCATTTGTTTAGTTTGCTTTCTGACTGCAGACAGACACGCCCCAGTCTGCGCACTGTTTTCAGCAGCAGGTTCCTGAGGGGATAAAAGGGAGGTAGAGGTCTCTACCCAAAGTGTCCCTCTTCCACCTCTGGGACGAAGGGTCAATGTAAGCCTCTAAGAGGACAGAGCAGTGGCAGAAATCCTCCGTAGTCACGAGGTGTCTTGTTGGATTTGACAGATGTGGTCCTCGGTGGTGCGGAAGGCTAGGGTATGAACCAGAGTAGCCTCAGGCGGCGACAGAGGTCAGGGTTCTCGATTTCCCCCAGTGTAGGCAAAATAAGTGCTAGAGTCTGTCTGTTGGGCTCTGAGTTCCAGCTGTGTTTTGACCCGCTGTTCTCTGAGGACTCAGGGACTCAAATGCCTGATGCCTGTTTGGGTACACCGGGAAATGGAGGTCTCTTCTTTCAAAAGGAACAGGGTGGCGCGAACTCCAAATCTTAGCTGTGCTGCAGTGTCCCCCTCTGGTTTTCCCGTCATGCGTGCACAGAGACACACTCCTCGGCTCCGTGGTGGTCTGTTCCCATGGCCGGGGGTGGGCCACACTGAATAGCAGGTTTCCCCTTATCCCACTAACACCAGACTCCCCCCACCCGAATCCTACCTACACAGCCCTCTCCTGACACTAACCATTTCTGCCTTCTGTCGTCATTCACAGACCAAGTGTCATATCCCCCGAGTGTCCAAGTCGCCTGAGATTATCCTTGTGTTAAACACCAGCATGGAGCCTTCTACATCATAGTAAACAGATAATTACATGCGTGTGTGCACACATCTATGTATATGCATGTGCAGACGACTAACAGAAGCCCCATTTTATCACTTGTTAATGTCGTAAGTCCCTACGAATTAAAAATGAAGGAGTAATAAGTGAAGGCCTTGCTAAGCCTGAGCCTCTTGTAGTATTTGCACATGCTTGGGAGCCAGCATCGTCCTGGTTAGCAGGAGTGATTTGACTTTTCCTGACTATAATATGCAGTAGAATTACAGTTGGTGCTGGCCACACCACAGCCGTGGAGGACCTCAGTGAGTTCATCCATCTTCCACTGTGGAGGCATTTCTACTGTTCCTTGGGTGGAATGCAGGGCTCAGAGGGGAAGCTTTGTAGGAGGAAGAAACGCTTCAAGGAAAGCGGTGTTGGGAGTTCAGTGGATAACCTGACGGGGCAGTCAGACCACAGGAAAGGACAAAGCCAGGAGAGCACTTACTGGGGTGGTTTGTTACCCACTTCACCACGAAAGGGAAGGCGGCCTCGAGCACAAGAGGAACCTGACCAGCCCCACGCAAAGTCTCCCTCACGTCTGCCCTGCCTCTGCTTCTCCTGGAACATGTGGCAAGGGACCCTCACTTTACGGAAATGACCTTATAGTGAGGAAAGGCACATGCAAATGACACGCCTCAGCAGCCAACAGGAGTGGTGCCCTGCGTGGTCTAACTACTGAGCTCTCGTGTGAAGCTCTGAGGAGTAGTTTGAGACACTTTGTACAGCAAGAAAAGAAGGATGTGCAGAGGGAGGGGAAATGGCATATTAGGTTGAACCCGGATTTGTCACCATAAATTCGCTGTTTGAGTCGGAAGAAACAGAAGCAGTTACATGTTGAGAATTCCACAGGGTAGACTTGCAGCTCACCTCTGGAGTTCCGAGGCGCTGAGCTCTGACCTGTAGGAGTTACAGCGTGAGGTCCTGTCATCGTCCCAAGCTTTGGCTCGTTTTAAGATTGTGATTGTGATAGACTTGCTTTTCTCTCTGCCTCCGGCAAAGGCATGAGCAAGAATCATGGGTTTGCATGTCCATATTGTCTCAGACATGTCACTCGTGGACAGAGACCCCAGAAACCGGAGACCCTGGAAACGGACAGGTGTCACTGGGCCTGGCTCCATGAGCATGTGGCATCACAGTCATGCGGGGCTCGGCTCCAGAAGGGCCGACGCTTGGGGATGGCGGGTCTGGGGGTGCCATCTTGAAATTCTTACTGATTTCATCCCTGACTTTGTGTCTATAAATGCAGTCCCATGGGACAGTGACGCATGCGCAAGAGGCTTGAAGCCTCAGTTCAGGAGCAGTCCTGCACCCACCCCTGCCTGGCAGGGAGCTCTGCTGCCTGCTGTCCAGCCCCCACCCAGGAACAGCTGCTGCCCCGAGGACAGGCTCCGGGAGGGACAAGCTCCAGCTAGTGTGCACTGAGACTCAGGGACCCAGACACCTGTGAAAGGTCAGGGCTCACTTCCGGAGTAACCCAGGGTCCAAGGGGGCTCAGAAGTAAACAGCAAATCAAAAACACTATGGGAAGTTGAGAGAAAGATCACAGGAAAAAAAAAAGCCTCTCCCCCCTGCCCCTCTCCGCTTTTGAACAAGAGGTCCTGAGTTTTCATTTTGCCCTGGGCCCTGCAAATTGTGGAGCCATCTCTGATGCTTAATCTTTGGGACCATGTACAAAATGCTCAGAGCAGTTACTTTTCCTACAGAGAGATTCTCTAAATGATGGGCTCCCGGGAAGGAGCTTGGGAGCCGGAGTCTGCACTCACTCCTGGCCTCTGACATACTTATTACACTTCAGATAACGGGTACCTGCTCTTCCTTGTTAGGGATGAAAAGGGGAGAAATCTGCAACCACTGCTTGAGATGGGACTGACCATTTAGACCTGGGATTACATCCTATAATCTGCTAGTTTTACCTTGCTCCACTCACATGGTTTCATTAACTCAGGTGTCAGGTGAGATTTCCAGAGGCAGATTTTCTTGCGGTTTGTTTTACGTTGACTAGCAACCATTATAACCCAATATTGAGCTGTGTATTTGATTACGATCTTCTTTGAAAATGTCTGTGTGACAGGAGAGAATAACCTTGATACTGTGTGTTTCACAGGTATATATCCACACAAAGGCATACAGAGTGTACTACTGTTTTATTTATACATTAGCGTTGGGTAGGGAACAGTTGAAGTACTCTAATCAGGAATACACACTCCAGGGGTAGTTGGTATTTTAATGAATTTAATCGGAAGCTCCCATTCTAAGGGGAAGCTATTACAAGCCTTCAACTATCTTTAGAACAGTTGCTGATTAGCACACACGATGTGAGAAATGATTTTGTCTTGGTGAAATGAGTGGTGTTCACTTATGTAGACTGACTAGAAATAATGACATAGAACAACCTCCCTTGTGTGTATGGGTTTTGAGACTCTAGGGTCTTAGGCAGCCTCTAACTGTTGAAGTGGTGCCTTATGCCAGAGGACCCCATCAAATCTTGTGCCCAGGTCCCCTTAGGACGTAATTTCTTGTTCTTTTTAGAGCAAGAAATAATCAATGAATTATTTAATAATAAATTAATTTTATATCAGGACCTAATACATACTCGTACCTCTGTGCACCGAAAGGAAAATTTTCCAGAGAAAGTCCTTCTTACCCTCACTTCTTCTAATGCATTCTGTTATTTTTCTATTCAATTCAATTCTACTGTTTTTCATTTTGTAAATTTCTGGTTGCAGTCCACTCAGTTCAATACAGAAAACCCTAGTGGGGTGCAAATGATAGTTTGAAAAACCCTGGCTTAGGGGCCTAGCAGAATCCTGCCGCTTGGAATGTGGTTGCACATGCCGTCAAGGAGCCTGGCCTGCAGGGCACTCATTCAGAGGACCTGGCATAGGGAGGAAAGGGATTCATTCAGTTACAGAATAAATGGGAGCCCTGGTTTAGTGCCAGGATGCTAATGACTGTTTGGCCTGTCCCAGAATTTGGTCTGGGACTTGCTTTCATCGTCACATACAGCCAGGTAGTGAAGAGGAGACCCACAGCCCTCACCTGTGCCCAACCCTGGATGTTACCAGGAACTGCCAGAAAGAACCTAATTATGGTGAAGAACCCTATTGGCTTAGGTCAGTTTGCAAGCACTATTTAAAAAAAAAGAAGAAAAGGAAAGGAAAGAAAAGAAAAGAAAAAAACATCAGGCATTGTAGTGGGTTGAATGGTTATAACCCAAAAGATAGGTCTCCCCCGAACGTGTCAGTGCAACCTTATTTGGAAAAGGGGTCTTTACACATGTGATTAAGGATCTGGAGATAAACTCACCCCCTATGATCCAGGTGAGCCCTAGATCCAATGACAAGTGTCCTTACAAAAGAAAGACAGAGGCAGATATGAGAGGAAAGAAGAGAGAAGGTGGTCATGTGAAGACAGAGGTGGAGCTTGGAGCGACGCAGTCACAAGCCAAGGAGCCCCTGGAGCCACCAGATGCCGGATGAGGCAAAGAATAGCTTCTCCCCTAGAGCCTTCAGACCGAATGGGGCCTTCCTGACACTTTGTTTGAGTTTGGTCTTCTGACCTTCAGAACCGGGAGAGAATAAAGTGCTGTTGCTTTAAGCCACCAAGTGCGTGGTAATTTGTTAGGGCAGCCCTAGGAAATCAATATGGATATTAAATAGACAAAGACCACAGAACTCTCCTCGCTACACAGCCCTGCCAGTCACTCAGTCCCAACCAGAATGACTTCACCCTGAACAAAGGACCAAAGAGCTGTTATGTATTCTCCGCCAGCTTCGTAGACTTGGCTTTCGGGAAAGTACTCCATCTTGTCTGATTCCAAATATTTGGAAACATCATTCTCCATCTCTGCAGGTATTTGTGACTCAACAATCTATAACAGTATGAATGCTAAATTAGAAAGAAACTTACTTCAAAAATTGTGACGGGCATGCTGACTACATACAAACAGGGTGAACGTGTTTTTTCAAGAAAGAACAAGCAGATGCATATAACCAGGCACTCACTTCTAAGAAATACTATTTCCTTAAGCAAAGGTGACCCCGGTTGGGCATTGCTGGAAGACAGAAATGCTGTTCCTATGTTATAAAGGAAAAAGAGGCAGCCTATACATCAGACTGTAGAATTTCAAATACAGTCCTCTGATAAGACACGTAATATCCTATTCAACCAGCATGAAAGAGAGCAGAGGGGAAAAATCATGGGGGACCTCATAGTTCCTTGAGAACCTCAGAGTCAATCAGAGACCTTGATGCAGATCTTGTGAACTTTTACAAATCAGTTCATCTCCAATAACACTTCTAAAAAATAAGAATTTAGAAAAACATTCTTCTGAGGCAATTGTTTGACTCCCACAAAACACTAGACAGAATAAGCTTCTTTGTTTTAGCTTCAAGCATAATGTAACACAGGTGTATGTTTTAAGGCCAAATGATGATGGAAAAAAATACATCATTGCATTTATCTCTGACAGCTACTATGAGAGCATAATCTGATCATTTCTACCGAATCATTAAATCAGAAAGGTTGCAAAATATCCTGTAAATTGTATATGCAAATTGCCTTTGATAATGCCAGCATGAATTGCCTGTGGAATCTAATAAAGCAAATGTTGTAGGTCTTCCTGGCAGCATGTATTTATCAGGACCAACCTGGGACATAAAAATAATGTTTAGGAAGAACTTCCATGACATAAAAGTCATTACAATATAATAGTGTTATGATGACCTTATTGTTAAATGCTGTGAACATTTTTTTTTGAGTGTTCTGTTTATTAGACAATGCTATTTCATTTAACATTTCCAATTCTTTAAAATATTTTGAACCTTTTAAAATAATTTAATGTATTATTAGGGTTTAAAATGAATATGAGCTAATATTCTATCAAAGCATGGAATAATATTAATAAAAATGGCTTATAATAATATTTATAATAGTTATAATTTAGGATATAATAAGCATATTCCATGTGGAAAAATAAAGTCCCCCAATTAAAAGCATTTGTATAATTCCTGGGGAAAGACTCACTCTGCGCCATCACGTGACCATATCGACCTGCCTTCAGTAGCTGTGTGTGGGGGGAGCATCCTCCAGCTGGCAGCCCTCCCCAGGTCTGCATGGGTGGTGTGGGGAAGAACCAATTTTAAGGAAAGGAGTAAGGAGTAAGGAGTAAGGTATAAAGAGTAAGCATAAGGAGTAAGGTATGGGACTATTCAGAAAAACACTCAAGGGTGCACACACACACTCAAACTTATCCACATATGTGCTTAGGCAAACTGAAAAACAATCCTGGAAGAAAGCATAGTGATTCACCTGTTAGCCACAGTTCTGGATGATAGGATTATGGGGCGATACAAACACACCTTGCTTAATACAGTAGCCCAGCGTTTAATCCTTTCTCTTCTTAGGAACAAAAGTGTTTAGTCTTCACTGACACTGGTCTGTTACTGTACATGAAAGTCATGGCGATTTAAAGCTTTGGTTGAGCCATCGAGGTAAGAAGAGTTCCAGGCAGTCAGTTCCAGGTGCTCTGTGATGGATTCTCCACGTTCACCTTTAGGCCGGAAATGAATTTCTATTAATGGTGAATGGCCAGTCAGTGGTGGGGCATAACAGCAGGCTATGGCCATTCCCCAGGGAAGAGCTCCTGGCTGTGGCTTTCTTGGACGTGCTATAAATTTGTTTTTTCCCTCCTGGTTCCATCTTCTAGTTTATCCCAAACATGGGCTCATCTCTTTCCCCTTTGGTCTTGTCATTCTCCATCCTGGATTACCCATGTATTCTGATTAATTCTCCCATTCACTCTCAGTTGGGAAGGTTTTAAACCTCTTCTCCTGACAAGGAGTCCTTCTTTTAGTCAAACACTCCTCCTAGACTTCCCTCCTAGAGAAGCAAAATGTTAACGAGTTGCAAACTCTTCTAAAAGCTATCATTTTCTCAGCATTTATCGTATGCACACATAATTTCATTAAGTTCGAAACGTCCTGGGTTACTTTTCCGAATTTCAAATGAGTAAGTAGAGATAGGCAAAAGTTATGTAACTTGGGCAAAATCACATAGCTTGTACATGGCTGTGAATTTGAGCCAGATTCCAAGCCTATGATCTTGAAAAAGGAAGTCCTAATACCTCTCCCTAGCTGTGTTATCTTCAGTAAGTCATTCCTGTCTTAACCGGAATTTTATTATCTGTAACGTCAGAATATATATAAATCTCACCCAGCCTATTCCATGGGCTCTTGGAAAGTCCTATGAGATGACATAAGGGAAAGAGCATAGCCACGTGTGACGTTTCTTTCATAGACTGAGCATCTAGAAGACAGCCTAGGTGGGCATGGCACATCTATAGTGACGTCCCTAATCTGGGGACTTCAGGGGATTGCATACTGGGTAGAGGAGCCTAAAGTGACAAAACAAATATACTGAGGCTCCAGCTGTGGGTTGACAAGATGCCAGGCAGGTCTAAGACGTGGTGACCAACTCTCCTAGTTTGCCTGTGACAGGGGTTTCCTGGGACTTGAGGCTTTCTCTGCTGAATCTGGGCAAGTCTGAGCAAAGCAAGTCCAATTGGTTGCGCTAGTTGAGGTGAAAATGATTAGTCCTCTCACTAGCAGTAAGAGATAAGACGTGACCACTCCCTCCTTTGGGACCCCACACAGTTTATTAATCCGTCTACAGTATAGTGTTTATCCCCGTGACTGATGTCATGTTTGTCACTAGACTGTGAGCCCCTTGAAAGAAAGGATTGTCTTTTTCATCTTCTCATTTTCAGGGCTTAACTCTACCTGGCATAAAAGGAGAATCAGTGTATGTCTGCTGAAGTGATAGCATCGAGCACAAAACCTGGCTTGCATTTGGTGATCAATGAATAGGGGTTTTCTTCCTAAGGTTACGGAGCCAGTTAGCAAGGGGAGGCGGGAGGGAGTGATCCTGACATTTTGTGTCTTAAACCGATTAGTAAAGTTGCCTTACAAGGAAGATGATTGAGAAACTGGCTATACAATGTCTTTAGTTCATGAGCAAAAATAGCACTGGAATAGAGGTTATGTTATACAGTTGAACTGCCTTTCTGTTTCCAAATGAAGCCTGCCTTAAAACATCCATTGTATTTTCTCTTCTGTTTTCAGTTTTAATACATTTTAGAGGAGGTAGAAACTATCAGGACCCAGCCATCAATATTTCTCAGTAAGAATGCGGGCTCCTTTGTAATTAAATTGCTCTCTGCTGCTAATTTGTGTGCATCCATATATTACCCCTTTCCTCCAATTAAAAACATTACTCATTGACCATGTTTGAAAGTTGAAGCCAAAATACAGGAGTGAAAGGAGACAGGGCACAGAAATAATCAATTTCCCCAGAGTTAAGGTATTTCTCTTCCTTTATCTCTTGGCAACTGGTCACTTTTGTGGCTCAAGCAGTTGTACTATGGGAACATACTTGATAGGTCACATGTTTTACGTGTATATTCCCACATGTCACTGATGAAGCTTGGAAACATTTTTAAAACTGGAAAAGAAGCATGAACTGTCCATTTTTCTCATCACAAGTTTGTCATCTAAAGCTATTCGTTTCAGATAAAACTGACTTTCCACAGCACCTTAGTACAGAGGAGACATGGAAGAAACTGGGTTAACTAGAATATAATTCTGTTTCTGCAACATAAAATGTAAGCCTTTCTCATACAATTTTAGACATTTTAACACCCAGCTCCAAAATAATGCATTGATGATGGAATGTGTAAGGAAGTAGAAACGTTTTCCAAAAGAATTTGAAATAGCACTATGTGGCGTGACTTCATATAATTCTAAATGTTTGTAAATCTAGGCGATTGATTTTTATCAGCCTCCTCTACACTGTAGTTTATTTTCACATCTTGACCCTCGCCGTTATTCGGTTTCCTACTTAATAAAGACAAATTTCCCAATCCTTGTTTCATTAATGTTGGCCTCGCGAGTCTCATTTACCCAGACGGTGGTGATAATACTCAGAATGTAACAGGGAAAGGAAATAACTGATTACTTACGATATCAAAGGAAGCCAGGAAGGGCCTGGAGAAAGGATACATCCGTGAATCTCAGAGTGACGCTTCGTAGCACAAAATATTGAGCCTGCAAGAAGAAGCTATGCCGCTGATTCACAGTCTCAGCTAGAAAATCTATGCATAGTCCCCAAACTTTTGCCTGTATTGTTCCCTTCTTTCTCCTGATAAATTGTTATATGACTTTTGAAAAAAAATGGTGACATAAATGTATTCCAAATAGGAGGGGCTGAGGTAATCACTGAACTAACTGGAACTGTCAGCAATCCCCATGACAGTGGCCACAGGAAGCATTGGCCTTAGGCAGGCATTCTTTGAGAACTGTAACGGCACATCACTTTTACTGATTTAAAAAATATATACCGTGTTTCCCTGAAAATAAGACCGGGCGGGTCTTGTATTAACTTTTGCTCCAAAAGACGCATTAGAGCTGATAATCTGGCTAGGTCTTATTTTCGGGGAAACACGGTAGTGTATAGATGAACTTTGGATTTGGTGTACTGACCTTGTATCCAGAAACCTTGCTAAATTAACTTACTCATTCTAAAGTCTTTTATTCATGTAATTAAATATGCCATTCTTTTTCTTAGTTATTTTCCAGGTTTAGGTATTGTTTATAAAGACCTTTGTTGTTCCAACATTGGGAAAATAAGTTCCTATTTTAAAAATACATTTCTAAGTTTTACATTTAGATTTTCATTCTATCTGGTATTTAGTTAAATGTATGACAAGGTAAGAATGTAGTCTTATGCCTGTCTAATAATTAGCGTAGTAGAGTGTTTTAACATCATTTACAATAAGTTTCCATCTTTGAATTGAAATTGAATTGCTCTGTTTATCTTACACTAAGTTTCAAAGTAGACATGGTCTATTTCTGGAATGTGTAGCTTGGTTTATCAGTTTGTCTATATTTTTGCTAATAATTATACTAGTTTAATTAATTATGGAAGCTTATTTATTTTAAAAAATATCTTGGCTAATTCTGTGCATCGACTTTTCCAGATAAAATAGAATTAACTTTTATGAAACATCCCATTGGGATTCTTATTAGAATTAAACTGAATTTACAGACCTATTTGGGATAACCGTATACCTTTGAATATTGAGTATTCCCATCCAGAAATATAATTTGCGTCTCATTTTTTAGATGTTGTTTTATGACTCTCTAGTAGGACTTTTTAATTTTCTTCAGATCGGTCTAAGTTACTTTCCGCAAACTTTCCGTAAGTATTTTATAGTTTGCTCTTGTCACAGGATCTTTTTATATTATATTTTTTAACTTGTTTTTGGAAGGCAATTGACTTCACAACTTCTTTGTTGACCTTTCAATACTTTGACTATCATTGAACTCAAATCAATAAAATATAATACAATTCTTAAATAGCTACTCAGATAATTGCCACTTTCGTAGAGAAGGAAAAAGAGGCTGCAAGATACCTGAGTTTCCTTCATAAAGAATTGATAAAGACCTCAACCGAGACTGAAATGTGGAGGGCCTGTAGAGGGCGCTCTCGTGTCTGTGTCCTTTGCAAGACCCTGCAGGAAGAACTCTGGGTTTATCAGCCTTCTTAACTTCTGCTTCCCTTCTGTAAAAGAACTTCTCTCCTCTATGCTGGCAGACGTGCATGTGGCTTGCCATGGCCGCATGGTCCAGATTGCATTTCTCTCCTTTTCCTGAATAAACCCTTTGGGTTTGGAGGAATATCTAGCTGACTTGTTCAACATCCACGCCCTGTTTAACTGCAGCTCACTTGGCTGGCCAGTGAAACCGTTCCCCATGCAGCAGCCCGAGACTTCTGCATTTTGCATCTGCAGGGGAGCGACATCGTGACATATACCAAGAACTTTGAGTTGAAAGGGTTCCTTCCCCATTGAAGGCACAAAGATCCCTAAAGTGAACACTTGTGTTTTCCCTGATGACTGTATTTTTCTTCTGTCGAGTTGAAAAGTACACAAGAATGACCCTCTGACTTGTTCCTTTTTGTGTGTGTGTGTGTGTATGTGTTTAAAGGAGCACAGGTGGAGACATTTTCCTGACTATTCATCCCTTTGTTAACACTGGAAAAGTGTATTTGGCTTAAATGTTATAACACCATGAAATGGAGAAATGCACCACTCTATAATCTGGAGAACAGAAGGCATTGAAAAATCATCTTTGTTTCTTTGTGCCCAAGAAGGGGTCCGATTAGCACACTCCTTGGGCTTTTCCAAACTCTGGCTGCTCACTCCTTCATAAGAAATTGCTACTGTCTAGAAACGGGAAGAGAAAGTTTGGGGCTCGGCTTATTATCTCTCAGGCCTGATAAACTGATGGATTCAATTTAAAATCTTCAGGTCCGATTCACAGATGTAATCGAAGTGTGACAGTACGTAGCAAAAAAAAAATCAAAAAAAAAGGAACAAGTCAGAGGTTCATTCTTGTGTACTTTTCAACTCGACAGAAGAAAAATACAGTCATCGGGGAAAACACAAGGGTTCACTTTTGGGATCTTTGTGCCTTCAATGGGGAAGGAACCCTTTCAACTCAAAGTTCTTGGTATATGTCACGATGTCGCTCCCCTGCAGATGCAAAATGCAGAAGTCTCGGGCTGCTGCATGGGGAACGGTTTCACTGGCCAGCCAAGTGAGCCGCAGTTAAACAGGGCGTGGATGTTAAACAAGTCAGCTAGATATTCCTCCAAACCCAAAGGGTTTATTCAGGAAAAGGAGAGAAATGCAATCTGGACCATGCGGCCATGGCGAGCCACATGCACGTCTGCAAGCATAGAGGAGAGAAGTTCTTTTACAGAAGGGAAGCGGAAGTTAGGAAGGCTCTCTCTCCACCCTTTTATTCTCATAAAACTCAATATAATGAGGCTAAATGCAATGAAGCTGTCAGGGGGAGGTGCTCTTACCACTTCCTGTCAGTCATTCAGGTTTGCAATCAACCCTCTCCCCAAACCTTCCTACAGTGTCCTAAGCATTCATCTTCTCTGCAGGAATCACTTGAATCTAACAGCCCAGAGGGTTTTGTTTTATTTTTAGAATCTCATGAAGCTTTCTGAGGCAGGAAAAGCTGATAATGTGTCTCTCTAACAATGATTACCACTCTTTATTTTCTTTTTTGTGGGGATGAAGGCTGTCCTTAATTCCAAATCTCATTGTCCACATCAGACAGAGACTGAAAAATTGTCTTGAATTAATAATGTCCTATAAAAACTGGTCATTCATCGTCTCTTTCTTTTGCTATTTGGGTTTATCAATATCATCGTGAATGATTATCAGTCATTACCAATATTATCTTAGGCTCTGATTCTTTGAAGACTTTTAATTTGTTGGTATATTTGCTTATGTTTCTACTAACTAATGACCCACCAGATTAGCCCAACCTTGTGTTAATGGACCTGCATCATGACCCTATGTATTGTGGACTTCATTGTATCTTTCAGTGTTTTACTGTGCTCACTGGGTTTGCAGGTGAAACCTACGGTAGGTCATTCAGTATATAAGAATGAATCTGTGTATCCATAGCTGAATCTACTATCCTCTCCTTGGCTTTTGGTGAGAGAGAAGTAGATCACATGGGGAATAAATGCCGTCCCCTCAATTTTGCAAAAACTGAGCCATACAAAGAAATTGCTTTCCATGTCAGGGACTGAGTTCATGTGTCACCTCACTAGTAAGTGACTAATCTCTAAACTCTTTCCATGCTTACAGCTAGAAGGCGAATGGTGGAGCAGGAAGGAAGACTGCGTCACAGTGACGGGAAGAAGGAATGTTGACAGTAAGAAGCCAGGAGAGGGGTGAGTGAGGCAGCATTCATTCGTTAACCAAGCCGAGCTCCATGGCCAGCCTTCTTCTTGGCTGACTCGTACAGTATTCCAGTTGTCACCAGTGTCCTTTGGTCAAATATAATAAATCCAGTCTTGTTTAGTGGCAGGTGGTTGCTTGTGTTTGCTGCTTTTACTTTTGGCAAACGGATAACGAGGGAAATTCCCTCACACGGTGGAGGGAATCTCAAATTTGAAGACTTCATTCCTTAGCAGCTGGGCAGTAGTTAAAAGAAAAAAATCCAAGTGTTTTATAACCAGAATTTGCTTTGCCCCTGCCCACTGGACTCAGCCTGCACACTGCAAGGGCAGATGGGGGAGAGGGGAGCGCCGAGGGGTGGCGGAGAGTGGGCTCCAGCCCAGCCCAGCCCATAAGCAGCTAAGCTGGATGCTGTTCCACTTCCCAGGTCACTGCCAAGGCTGTTGACCTAAGTCTGACGTAGATAGTGGGTGAAGACTGAGACAGAGGAGAACAAAGGCAGCTCCACGGCTACTTTGCAGGTAGTTTCTCTTAGGGCAGGAGGGACACTTTTCAAAGGAAAAGGTTGGAAAACTGTTACCATGGTAACTCCAAGTTCTGAAGTGATATAATCAGATAACAGAGAGCAGAGGGAAGGTGGATTTAGCACACATGAACAGCTAACCTTGACAAGTTGGGCTTTCCCTTTCTTTTTTAATGTGAAGTCTGCATACGAAAGAAAGGAAGAGAGAGAGGGTGAGGAGAGAAAGAAAGAAAAGAAAGAAAGAAGGAAAGAAAAATAAAAGAGGAAGGAAGAGAGAAGGAAAAGAGGAAGGAAAGACACAGAAAGAAAGAGAACGGTAACGACATAAAGGGAAGGAACAAAGGAAGGAAAGGAAGGTCAAATGTAATTTGTTCCAAAGAAATACCCTTGGTAGCAAGAAAGTGCGCCTCTGGAGTAGAGGCTGAGAGAGGGAGGTTTGCTTCCCTTGGAATTTGATCTTTGTGCTTTATGAAGATTGATAGACTCAGTTACTGTGCTTTTCTGCTATTTATTAGCACTATCTGTAAAGTTTATTATCATAAGACGTACTTACCTTGATGTAATTGGATTATTATCAGTCGAACGTAAGATTTATGCAACGTTGTCTGCAGTGGTGTGCTACTGATGGCTTTGTGACATACAAGGATTATACACATGCTTACTATCAATAATGAAGCTAAGCATAGGTAAGTTCTACTTCTCAAGCAGTACAACTTGATCTTTCCTGGATACTGTAGTAAAAAAACACACATTTTTGGAAGGAGGATTTGCAAAGTGCTTAGAAATTATTGGATTAATTCTTCCACTTCGTAAACCTGCCAAGCGGATTATTAACTCAATTCCTTTGCCCCCTCTTCCTTTGTCTTACTTGCGTGGTATAATAAAAATCCCGTTTCAGTTTTATCCAACTCCCTGCCTACTATGTAGAAGTTAAATGTGGTTTGAGAAACACCATACACTTAATGTTTACAGGTGCCACCCCTTTAGGATGTTACATCCTGGCTGAGCACCAATCGCTACCATCCATTACCAATTTCCTTCTTGTTCCCAGGGGACGGGCAAACCCTCTTAGGAGAGGCCGTATCCAGCTTACCATTCAAAGAACTGCCATCCCCTGCGAATGTGGAGCTATCGGGAAAACCCCCTCATTGGAGTTGGGGAGGGGAGGGAGACCTTTCCCCATAACTTTGGCCGAGTCTTATTGATATCAGAGTTTGGAGGACAGGAGACCAGAAGAGAGAATCAAAGGAGTAGAAGAATAATGGGGACACGTGGAGATGGTTTTGAAGCACTCAGGCAAACACTCATAAAGATAAGAGAACTCTGAAGAAGCTAATTCTAAAAGAGTTGTTCTTTATTTGAAGTAAGAATATCTTGTTGGGATGGCCTCGCCACGCTCACAGCGGGGAATTCTTCGTATGTGATCATTTCCATGGCTCCAGAGAGTTTAGGAGATGACGCTGAGGGCCCACACAGTGTGTTCACTCATTTTTGTCATGGCTGGGACATGCGGCTCCCTCCTAAGTTTGGTGGCATTTTGCTGTAGAATTTACCTGAGAAACTACCAGTCTGTCTCCCGAGGAGAACTCTTTTATCAGTTGCTTCTTGGAGTGAACTTCCAAGAGTTGAATCAGCCCGGTTCTTGGCAAAAGTTGAAATGCAACCCTGCACAACTCATTGGTAGTAATAGTTGGGGATGGAATGAAAGGGAGCTGAGCCACAGTTTGGTTCCATGCCTACAACGTAACTGCCCCATAAGAACCAAACATAACTTTTGTTCCGCCCTTTCAGGCAAAAAATGTAAAAGAATCCATAGTTAAGGCATAACAACGACATTGGCATCAGAAAGACACTGAGTCAAGTCATATTGCCGCCCCTTGTTGTCATGTCTCCTTGGGTAATGCTTCTATCCCTTCTGAAGCTCCAGCTGCTCATCTGTAATATAGGGCGAAAGAAGGTAGCCTCCTACTGTTACCAGATTGAAGTGAGATCATTCAAGTGCCGAGCATAGAGACTGTCACATGGTTCGCGACTTGTATATCTGAGCAACTGTTGCCACACTGATGCCGCCTGCCAAACCACCCCCAAACTCAGTGGCTTGCAATGATGCACATTTGTTCTTCTGTCCTTGAGCCTGCATGTTGATTGCATTACTATAAGCCTGACTGGCAGCTCTGCTCAAGCTGTGCTTCAGCTGGGCTTGGCTCCAGGATGCTAGCTGGGTTCAGTTCTGATGCGTGTGTGGTTATTCCGGGGCCAAGGTTAAGACGCTGCGCTCTTCTCAGGTCACCGGAGCACCAAGCTAAGTCAAAAGACACAAGCACATTTAAGGCCTGTGCTTGCATCACATCTGTTAACATTCCATTGGTCAAAGCAAGTCACATGGAGACCCCAACATCAATGGGGCAGGGTCACTTCTACCCACAGTAGGATAGGGAAGGAAGTAAATATATGATGAACAATAATTTCAACTGTCACACTGTAATAATAACAATATAGTAATGAATTTGTTATTATTATTATTATTATTATTGGTAGGTAGAAAAATAATTATTGATTCTTTCCACTGATTTTGCTTGGTTGCCAATTTTGGGCCAGAGATTGGCGTCCTTAGCTACTCTCTCAAGTAATGTTAAGCTTTTCCATCCATATAGTGACTCCGATGTGTGGTTTTAAAGGGTAACTTCAGAGACGATGACCTGAGTTTTGTAAATTCTTTCCATCAGCTTGGGAATAGACAAACAGAAGCTAAGTAGGTGACCAAATGCAGTTCGTTCCTTGCTGTACAGTGACAGACTCATTTATGGTTTTCCTGCCTCCTTGGACATCTCTGAACCTCTGTTTTCTTAATCTGAAAAATGAAAAGAGATTTGCTTCAGGTCCTCCTACCTTACTGAGTCTTTTCCATGAATGAAAGGATTTTTGCTTTACAACAATCAATCTCATGCATTTTAAGCAACACAGAAAAAACATTTAACACAGTCAATTGAGGCTCATTAGAGAGAAGGCTGGAATCAAATGCCAGATTTAGTTCAGCCACAAAAATAACTCATGTGCAGTGGAAGTGACTCACAAAATGCATTCTTTGGCCCTTGCTGTGATAGCCCAGGCAACTGGAAGAGGACAGTCCAACAGAAAACCAGGTGTCATGTTTTAGGAATTCCTTCCTAGAATTACGGAAGTGTTGAGTACATGGACTGGATGGAGGAAGGAGAGCTGGATATGAGATAGGAAGGAAAAATGAAGATATTTGTCAGATATTGGGTGGCAGTACGATCTTCTTGTCAACCCTTCATGGATGGCAGCTATCAAGGCTACGGAAACATTAGATGAAGGATGACCTTACCAAGTGTGATCGTCTCTGTTCTACAACTCCATTGGCTAATCAACCAGAGGAAAGAGCTCAAACTACATTAAGTTGGGCATGGAGGAAGGTTTCCTATCTTAAAAGGCTGATAAATACGGAAATACTTAATGGCCTCAAGTTATCAATTGACAAAGTCAAGGCGAGTTGACAGCTTGTCTCTCAACATCTCTGCGTATGGAGAGACGAAGGAGGGAGGGAAATGACTGACATTTATGGTTAATAGGGAACGGGCAGACTCACATGTGCTATCCCATTAAACACCACAAGAACCCAACCAGGTTAGTATAATAACTTTATATTTAGAATCCAGGATTGTTTGGATTAAACACATCATTACCCAAGGAAATGCTACTAAGATATGGTGGCATTAACCTCAAACTCAGCTTCTGATGTTTCTACCATATTACATTTGGATTTTTAAGACATGCACATAGATTTCGAAAGTTTCATTGGTTAGGGCTAAAAGGAGAGAGAGAGAGAGACTAAATTAATGCTCACAAAGTTTCTTTCAGTCCCAGACATCTGTGAGTCTATGAAACACAACAAATTATTTCCTCCGCAAGCCCAATCCCTAGACTACCCTGTACATATTTTCCCCTTGTTTTCAGTTGTCAGCTCCTTGACTGGCCCTTACAGCCACTTTGTAAGTCTTGATTGTCAAGCATTTATTTTCTTTTTCCAGTTTGTCTGGAAGACGAAAGCCTTGGGAAGGGATTGTTGGGCTTTTAATAGAAGGCATATGAAAAATCTTTAATTATGGATTACATTTTTGTGCCCAAGAAATGGCTGAAAGGAGTCCTATGATAGAAACTTTTAGAACATAATTAAATGTGTCAACTGGATCAAAAAATTGTGTACTTGCTCCACCTCTGCAAACTGTGATAAATAGTCTGTTGTCTGGAGAGTTCGCCTGGCATTTTTTTTTATTTTTGCATTGTAAAATTATTCTAGCCCTTGCGACTGAAATTTTGGTTAACTCAAAGGAACCCTTCGGTCTAGGATTCATCTGGTAGATGTCAAATTCTATGCCCAGTTACCTGGAAAACAATGGATTTTAATCATTCAAAACTTCAATTTATTTCTACCATGAACCCAGGCGAAAGAAATGTGGTGTGTTTTGTTTTTGTTTTTGGTTTTTAGCAAATTTGTTTGGTTTGCAATGGGGCATCTTGTGCGTGAGTAAAAATTAGTATTTCTCTATGTGAATAATCAAGTGAGAAGAAAAGCATTTATTCTTCATTATTTATGTTTCCCGTTGTATCCTTTGCATAATTGCCTTGAAACACAAATACCTTATTAAAATGGACAATCAATAGCAGTAATAGAATTTCCAAGCAGAAGCACAAAACAAAATATGAATTAAAATCTCCTGTTAAACCCAGCAGTGCATAGTGTGTCCTGGCCAAGAAGAATTGAGCTTGTTTAAACATATGTAAATCATTAAAAAATTGTAAGAGTAAATAGAAATAAAGAATGATCAAATCTAGGCATAAGACTGGGGTGAGAATTTTGTAAGCTGAAAAGGAGTGGAATAAATAACAAAGGAAAAAATCAGTGGGTAATTTATATACAAATTACAGTTTCTCTCAAAATTCCTTAACAGGCAAATAAACCAGGGGAAATATTTGATTCAAACAGGACAAAGGGTGACATCCTTAATAAGAAAAGAGCTCATGCCAAAAGGTAATAATGAAAGCATTAAGTTCCCCATAAATACAGGGGGAACAAAGACAATTTAAAACAGAGGCATATCAATGGCTAATAAACATTTGAGCATTTTTCATCCTCACTCATTATCAACGAAATGGAAATGAGAATAGCAATGAGATGCTATTTTTAACCTATCAGATTAATAGAACTGTAAAAAATGAGAATATTTGATACTGGAGATTGAGTGCGGTGACGCAGACACACTCAGCACAGCTGGAAGGAATACAAAGTGATTCTAGCCTGTGGAAAAGGAACGTGGTGTACCATGCAAGAGCCTTGAAAGTATCTGTAACCTTCACCTCCAAAATTCTGGTTCTGGAGTTCTCTTCATGGATATGACCTGAAATGAAGAAAGTTTTCTGCCGAAGATGTTCATTGAAATGCTGTTCGTAATACTAAAATTTCCAAAAATAAGGGTGACATTAAACAAATTAGAATAAAAAGTGTAGCCACTCACATATGTGTAAAATATTTTTAATAATATCATAAAATGCTTTGGTTTTAGTGTATAGTATAAAACTAGAGTCTAAAATGTTAGTGTAAAATATAAAATTAAAGTATAAAATGTAGAATGAGATGAGAGATGTAAAATATGCATGAAAAATGACTGGAGTGGATTGTAATAAAACGTTGATAATATTTTCATCTGGTTAGTCAGATTGTGGGTAGAGTGACCATGTAATTGATTTTCCAAGTCAGAATATTTGGGAGATTAAAAAGGGGCCGGATCAATAGTTACAAACTGAATTGTTCCAGTTATATGGCCACACTTTTTCCAGATCATCTTCAAATGAATTTTTGCTGAGCTCTTCCATTCAAAATTTCTCAAAAACTTTTTCTCAAAATTCTCAATGAGAATCTTTCTGATTTCCGTGTAACACACAACCCAAATGTCTATGAGAAGGGCCATATCAGGGAAGGTTCTTCTGACGGTAAAACCAAATGGCAATGCTACTTTTCATTAAAGTCCATAAATATTTTTCAGGCAAGCCCGACTTTCTTTCTGATTATCCAAATGATGCACATTCAATGTAGAAAATTTAGAGAACACAGAAAAATATGACATATTGAGCCTCGCGCCATCTGATTTCATTGCTAGTTCTCTTTTCCTTCTTTATTCTGTGATTGGTAGCAGTTGTGAGGAGACTCTACCGCAAGAGGCCTGGAATATGGGACTCCAGGGTGAGGGTGGAATCCGACTTGACTGCTACGTGTGGGTCTATGGGAGTGTGTACACTTTCCCCAAGGTCCTGAGGACGTAATTATAAAGAACACAGCCCGCTGCGGCTAGACAGGAGCAGGTGTCAGTTAGCGACTAGCCTAAGAAGGAAGTCACATGCCCTTGTCTTGACTCCAGCCAGTGTTTGTCCAAAACAGGCTTCCCGCAGGCACTCTGGACGGGCAGAGACAGCTTTCCAGATTGTTCTTCCACCACCAAGGTGAGGTGCTCTCTGCTGGTCTATTACAGGCCTTTATTTAGCATAGCAGTTCTGTTCTGCCAAAGCATCCATTCCAAATGTGAATGCTTCAAATAATGGTAATATAAACAAACCAAAAACCCAGCCTTAGGGAACCGCTGAGAGTGGGTCCCAGACGTTTGGAAGAGAGTGGGAGGAAATATAAACACATTATTCCCCCCTGAGGGTGAGACCCTGCTGCACCTTGCTCATTCTCCTTAGTTTTTGGAGGCTTTAGGTCTTTAAAGTAACTGTGTCCAAACTGGGTACTTAATCCTGAATTCATTCCTGCGGTTGATGTCCACTCCCCCGTCACCATCACGTCTCCCCAGGACTGCTCAGCCACCACACCAGGCTCCATTCCCACCCTTGCCTCCTTACAGTCTCCTCAAAGCAACCAGAGTGTCCTTTCAAACACACCAATCACGTTCTGTCTCGGGCAGAATTTACTTTCCAAAGGCAGCCACACCAGTAGATCTCATTCCACGTGTTCTTACAGGGTGATATTGAGACGCCTGCATGACTAGTAGGGTCTGTTCCCTCCCCTTGACACTGGCCGGGCTTCTTCTGGGGTGGCCTTAATGTGGAGAGCACAGCAGGTGAAGACTAAATCAGAGAAGGAAAGAAAAGCTACCACCAGTCTTCTTTCTCTCTCTCTCTCTCTCTCTCTCTCTCTCTCTCTCTCTCTCTCTCTCTCTCTCTTTCTCTCTCTTTCTCTCTCTCTCTCTCTCTCTCTCTCTCTCTCTCTCTCTCTCTCTCTCTCTCTCTCTCTCTTTCATTTCGCCTTGGTAATCCATCTGCGGTCTTGTGAGGAAGCCAAGCAAGCCCCCAGAAGGGCCCGGTTTTTGTCTATTAGATGAATTGTCCTGATTTCTCACAACTGTTCTTTCTACAGCCTTCTAATCTTGGTCGTATTATCTGACAACTCTCCTCAGCCGTGGTCTATTGGAGTAATCCAGATGTAATCATACCAGTAAGGAATACACCAAAAAAAGTACTTCCTGGGCCTGAAACACTATGTGAGAGTTACATGGGTTTGGTTTTTTTTTAAATCAGTTTTGAAGCAACTGTATTAGGGTTATATCCAAGTGAATGCATGATGGCACTTATATGCAGTAATTGACCCGTCCTATAATTATTACTGTGGATATAGTCTTTAAACCAATCAGAAAGCATACTTTGCATTTTTATAATCACAATATTCTGGACTTGGAAATGTATTCTGACCTAGCGTTTCTGTGAGTGATAGCCATTTTCTGTCTCATTACCAGGAGAGGTCATTAGATAATCTTCTGATGGCATTGGGTAAATCTATTTCTTGAAACTGCCTTCCCAGGATAAACAGATAAAGTCGTCATTTTTTTCGCCGTGGTGTCTCTCATTCTCAAAATGACTGATGGGCCATAATGGTATTCCACGGGGATGGGCTCCATCAGCTGTGGGCTTGGCTGTTGGTTTCCTTAGCAACTCTCTCCTAGGGACACCACGGCAGCCACATTTATTCAAAGTTAGAATTCTAAAAACAACAAAAAAAAGCAAATAGTATTTCAATTGAGATTTTATACACCTAAATTAACTTTGCTCAAGAGAGATGCATTTTGCATTAGCTCTCACTTTTGGGTTTGTGTGTTATTTCTCATTAGAATAACAAATTCTGCCTTCAGAGGAGAGTAGTTGGGGAGGGGAAGTACTGGGAGTAGAGGAGATTAGAAAGGCTTAATAACCCGAGTCCCGAAGAAGTGGTTTTCTCTTAGCTCCATTTTCCAATATAGCCCCGAGGGGAACTAATTTAGAATCCAAGCAGGCCCTGTCAAATATATGGTCTCCTTAGTCCGTGTGATTCAGCCCGGGTAGAAATAACTTAGTGTTTCCTGTTGTTTTTACAGAAACGCTGGTCTCTGTCCTAGACCAGGGTTTCTCAAGCTTGGAAACCTTGGTATTTTAGACTGGGCAATTTTTTTGTTGTGAGGGGCTGCCTTGTGTATTCTGGGATGTTTAGCAGTATCCTTGGTCTCTACCCAATAGATCCCAGCAGATCCCCTCCCCCTTTGGGACAACCAGAAGTTTCCAGGCATTGCAAAGTATCCCCTGGGGGACACAGTGGCCCCAGTTGAGATCTTTTGTCCAAAAGAAAGGCGTCATATGTGATCCCATGAGTAACTCACTGCCATTCATCCTTCATCAGGCCTCATTCTCAGCTTCCAACACTAGGTATAATTTTATAAGTACGTATTTATCATTATAACATCGGTGCCTCAGTTAGCTGTGAGAAGAGGTGATTTGATCCATCTTCTGACCTCAGTCATTTCCCGTCTTTGTCATTTCTACTCGCTGTCACACCCCACATTACTTACAAGAGTATGCATGTCAGATGGAAGGGACTACCGCTCCAGCCCCAAACTATGAAACCTAAAATAATAATAAAATAACATAAAATGAGAGGGGTCTACTGTGAATTTCACAGGACACAGTTTTATAGAATTTTGACTCTATTTGCCTCTATAATTAACAAAAAAATGAGAGACATCGGTATGGGGTGGGGGGCAGGGTTTATGTAACACTTTTAAGCCCTACAAGGTAGTTTGTTTGTTTCTTTTTCCCAACAAGATCTACAATAACAAAAACTAAATCAATAAAAAAATGTGTGCAGCTCCTGGCACTTCCATATGACCAAAACCACATTTCTCAGATGAAGGTGTTCCTGTATAAATCCTCTGTGGAGAAACTCCTTTATCTAACCTCAAAGAGGTAAGATTATGGAAGTTTTTTTTCTAGAACCTCCATGATGTAGTGAGAATTGACCTAGGCTGGAATTGAGGCCATGCTTGAAAAATTTGATGTGAACTAACCCCAGTGTCAGCCGCAAGGTATTTGGGCAGTTGTTTGTTGGTGGTGTTGGAACTGGTTGTAATCTTAGGATGAAGCCTGGGTGAGAAGCGTGATGGAAAGACTGTGAATTTTTGCATCTGGTTGACTTGAGTTTTAAACTCTCCACTGGCTGTATGATGTCAGGCCCCTTCCTTAACCCTTCTGAGCTTCAGTTTCTTCATCTCTCAAGTAAGAGTATCACACAACCATTGCAGGTCATGGTGGGGACTAGAAAGAATGCACAGAATGTCTGGCCTGGGGCTGGGCCCCTTCATGTGGGATAGTTACTGAGTTGACAGCCGTTCTGACGCACACAGCCTCAGGCTCACGCATCTGAAGCGGTACCCAGCGTTTTTCCCCAGGGAGACACTCGGAGCTTTCCCGTTTGTATGAACAATAATAAGTTAATGTCTGCCTCTGAGGTTTCTAAGTGACTGTCAGTCTGGTTGGGTCGCATACACCTGAGAGAGAGCCTGTTAAAGACAGTGATCCCTGGTTCGTACCCTAATGATTCTAGTTCAGTAGTTCACACTAGAACTTGAATGGGCTTTAGAAAGCTCCCTGGGAGCTGGCAGTGTGCTGTTTCTCAATCCAACTAGTTACGTGGGCGTGTGTCCACTTTGTGAGAAAAAAAACAAACACGCACCAAGCGGTATACATTTCTGCACGAATGTGAATTCATACTTCTATAAAAGTTTAATAAAAAATAAAAATCTCCCTAGGTGGCCCTGATGCACAGCCAGGTTTGAAAGCCACCAGCTTTTATCTTATCCAAGCCACATTTAAAAGGCAAAAAAAAAGAAATATGATTTTTTTCATCATTGATGAAAGAATGATTGGGTGGATGTGCTTGGCCAATGGAAGCGTCACTTCCTAGAGTTGCAGAAGAACAGTTCTTGACAACACATGCAGAACATGTAGCGCAAGCCGTGTTATTTATAGCTGAGGGAACTGAGAGCCAGGAAAGGGAGATGATTTCAGTAGGTGGCCCCGTGAGGAATTGGCAACGTAGACAGGTGTCCAGATGACCAGGCCTATCTGGCCTCTGTAAAGTGTAAGTCACTTGTAAAAATGTACCCACACTTCACACACAGTGCTAGATGCACAAAAGACGTTGGCTTTCATACCCTGGTTTTTCCCTCTGGATGGAGAGCTTGGACCAAGGCCAAATGCCTGGAGGTGGGTAACCAGTCTTGCCTTCCTTTCAGCATCCTATGTTCTAACACACCTTTTACTTCAAGGAGTAAAAAGTCACAAGAATATAGCGCTTTCCAGTGTCCACCAAAGCTCTTTCCTTTGTGGAAACTGTTTCTGAAGTCAGAATAACACCCCTCAATTGCTTGGTTCTTGCTGCACCTCAAACACTGAGAACACGGCAAATGGATCACTAATTGCTCTTGTTCCCAGCGCCGCTCAAATGAGAATTAAAAGCATTAATACTGTGGAGGCAATGATTGCAGATTGTATACAAAGTGGCATGCTTCTGTTTTTCTTCTTGTCAAGAACAGTTAATTTTCTCCTGAGGAAATCTAACTGTGTACTGTTTTATCCAACATTGAATAAACGGGTAGAAATTGCATATTTTCAGCATGGGAAGTATGACATTTATTTGTAATTTCACTTAAGAGATGAACCAGTTAAGACTTATACAAAACATCAATATGTCTAAACACAGGGTGTCCACAGGCAATTGCTATGATTTTGACTAGTGGTTTGGTTCCTAATTTGCTACTTTATTTACTTATTTCAGTTCCGGATAAATACAGTCAGCTACGTTCACAACTCTTACGAGAATTTTTCCCATATGATGCTGAATAAAAAAGCAGGTAGATACTGGTGTTACTTCGCATCAAATTTTTCAAGCGTGGCCTCAATTCCAGCCTAGGTCAATTCTCACCACATCATGGAGGTTCTAGAAAAAAACTTCCATAACCTTATCTCTCTTTTTGAGATCAGATAAAGGTGTTTCTCCACGGCGGATTTACAGAGGAACACCTTCATCCGAGAAATGTGGTTTCGGTCATATGGAAGTGCAAGGAGCTGCACACATTCCGTTACTGATTTAGAATTTTTGTTATTGTAGATCTCCTGGGGAAAAAAAGACTAGTTATCTTTTAGGGTTTAAAAGCTTTACATAAATTTCCCCTCAGTGAGGCTCATTCCACTTTCCTAGACCCTGCTCTCACCATCTCCCACACCCTGTGTTATACTGGACACTCTGTAATACATACAGTTGGAATAAAAACAACTACCAGGAATTGGCTGCTTACTATTAAGTACCAGGCACTATCCTACATTCTTTGTATTCATATGGCATCAATTCCCACAGACCCTGGAACTCCATTCTACAAATGAGAGGACTCAGGCTTCTCAGACAAGCAAGTAAATATTAGAAGCACTGGGCCCAGCTCAAACAGTATTTTCTCTATGAAGATTTCTGTACGTTTCTTATCAAAGTGGGAAGTTCTTGATCCTGTCTGCTCCCACGTCACTTGGATCCCACTTGGAACTCTATCAACCTTTCATTCCTTCAACAGTTAGCTACGGAACACCAGATTTGGAAATAGTCACGTGAAGAGGAAAAAAATGCCAGCCTCACCATGAAGGAGCTCGTAGCCAGGTGGGAAAAACAAATAGAACAACGTTGCAATATATAGTTGTGCCTCCATATCTCTGATTGGTTCCGTGACCCTCTGTGGTTACTAAAATTTCTGGATGCTCAAGTCCGTTGTATAAAATGGCACAGTGTTTGCATATGACCTATATGTGCATGTAGTCCACACGTCTACACGTCACCTCATTCACGTGGACTCCGCACAGTGTATGGTAGGCGAAAGCAAAACTCAAGTTTTGCTTTTTAGAACTTTCTGAGTTTTTTTTTTTTCTCCCCAGATATTTTTTGATCCGCAGTCCGTTGTGATGCGAAACTTGTGAATATGGAGGGGCAACTGCACTGCAGAAGATGTTAGGCTCAGGGAGCTGTGTGAGCACCAGAGGCGTAGCCCCCTAAATCCACCGTCAGCTGAGAGAATGCTAAAGGGAATTCAGCACTGAAGCCCCAGGACCTTTGCACAGGACCTTTTTCCTCCCCACAAAAGCCATCTTTGTATTTTTTGTTGCTGTTCAACCAGTTTGCACAGGCTGAGGATGGGTGGATCTGGGGGGAGAAGAAGAAGCGTCTGAGGACAGACCCTCCTGGAAATAGTCTATACGCACTACCGAGGCTGCTCAGACTGGAGGAGCAATTTGACAGTAAACTCCACAGAACTGTTAATGTACGAAAGTGTCAAGGCAGCTGCTGGCTGCTTTCTTACCTCTCCACGGGCGTCAGAGTGATGCTCATATGTCCTGTGTAAATGTCCTGGGGCTTGAATGTTCGGTACCCCCACCTCTACTCGCTAACATGGGCATGAGAGAAGGGAGCCAATGCGACAGGGGGCCATGGAAGCTTCCAGAAACAGGGACCCTGTTCACACTGCATCATCATGATTGGTTAAAGTGTCTGTCTCCTGAATAGAAACCAGTGTTTAGAAGGCAGTTGTTTATTGTGCCTTATTCACGTTTGGACAGTCCGGGCCCAGCCTCAAGTCTAGAGCATAGTATATGCGGCCCAGCAGCGGAGGGAAGGCACTCAAGCTCCCTGCCTCTTGCTCCCCCGTTTCTTCTTCAGCCTGCGTCCTGGAGGAAGCGTTGATAGTTCTGGTGGTCCACGTACCCGGCAGACTGTGCAGTGCTGCCGAGGTGGGGTGTTCCCCTTCTCCCTCATCCACTCCTGCAGTTCCTGTGCTTGGCTGGAGCAGGCGGTGCCACTGAGCACATCTCCAGCTCGTGTTCTCTTCCAGGGCACACTGCTCAGACCCCCTCACCTTTCCTGTGTGCTGTGCAGGTGGGCCTACTGTGGGAGGGTTAGCCAATCCCAAATTCTTGATTCGGGCTTGGGAAGTGAGAAGGGCTCTTTCCCGTTGGCCTAGGCCATCTGCTGTGGTCCAGAGTCCCAGAAATCTCATCAGTGGTGTTTGGGCCACGATCCCAGGTCACAGCGCTCAGAAGATACTTTGGTGCCCCGTCTCCCACTGTTCCTGGTGCTCGTCGCTGCTTAGAAGCAGGGTTCAGTCCATGATGCAATGTGAACATCACAGCCCCGCTTGCAACCACGGCCACCAGGCTCCCTACAATGATTTGTTAAATGAAGCAGCAGTTACATCTTCTCCACTCGTGTACACAGCTGTCAGAAGCTCCAGTACCACCCTCTGGAGGTTACAGGCTCAGTATGCCCAGCGAGAGAAGACAGAGGAGGGGTCAGTGGCCCCAGGCCTGGCAGTGGCGCTCTGCACAGAAGGACCCATGAGGGCGAGCACTGTGGAGCTTGGCTGTCTTCCCAATCTCTCATTTTTCGCAGCACCACGGTGATTTTAATTAAATACTCCTCCTACTGAGTCAGCAGCAGCTGACAAAGCCAAGTGCAGAGCCATGATAAATAGTGTCACTGGAGGCAGTCAAACTGAAAGCCACTGCTGGAGCCTGCCGGAACTGTCATCTCACCTGCCAGCCCCAGAGCCAGCCACAGTCCAGTCTTCCTTCCCACCGGCAGGACTCCCGGGGGGCTGCCTGGAGGCGGCAAGCTGTGTGTTCTGAAAGTCTGTTGGAAGAGATACTTTTCTGGACTCTACCAGCTTAGTTGCGAGCGTTTTACCAAACTCCTACTGGGAAAGCTGCTTCATTCACCCCATAAATCTTTCCTCCTGGTTTTTGCAGAGCTGTAGCTGGAAGTTGACTTCGAGTGATCTCAGCAGCCCTTGGAAAAAGACAGAGAGAGAACATGATTCTCAAAGAGGAGACCTGGGTTCACAGACCACAGTGCAGGGCAGTCAGAAGCCACAGGCCTTGTACCCAGACCACGTGGGTTCTGATGCCAGCTCTTCTGGTTCTTATTAGACCGGGTTCCTGGGCTAATTACTTAACGTTCCCAGCTCAGCCTTCTCACATACTTACCAGGAAGAATAATAGCTATTGGGTAGGATGCATAGAAGAATTGACTGAGACCAAGAACGGCACATACCAAGCCTTCAAAAACTGGAGGCCTTTATGTCCAACACGTGGTGTCCAGGTAGATGCTGGGTAAACCACAGCCTGTGGCCAATGGACGTGAGCTCTTCCCACATTTCAGGCATCGTGCTACATAGTTCCCACATCATCTAGGCCACAGAGGGAAGTCATTTTTCTGCCCCCTCTATTCAGGAAGAGGATTCAAGTTCTCCGGGAGGCTGCGTCAGGGCATTCTGTTTCAACAGCCCTCGCAAAGATCTCAGGGTGTTTGCTATGCTGGTGGCAGATGTAATTGCTGTTTGACCAGTTGTCACCCCAGACAAAGGGGGTTCCCTCTTTAGCCCCATTGACATTGAGCTTGATTCTGTATTGTTCGGTCAGATGGCATGTTGGTGGAAGTGGCAGTGTCTGAGTTCTGAGTTCTGGCCTGGAGAGACATTACCTGTTTCTGCTCACCATTCTGGAAGTTTCCTACCTTCACCGTGAGTCAGTGCCCCTCCAGCCTGGGCCCCCAAGTGGAACACATAGAAGAGACCTATAGTCTGAAATAGAGCCTCCATGACCAACCTACAAACCTGGGAGCAAAAATAAATGCCTACTGCTATACTCCAAAGATTCGGTGGTTATTTGTTACGCAGCAATAGCTGATTAATCCAGTCTCCCAGTGAACTGACAGAAAGTGGGGCAGCATCTCCTCTGTTTTCGGATCCCCTAATGTGTCTGGGAATTCTCCTGTTCCTCTGCAACCAGTATTCAACCAGGTAGGAACGTAACTCCCATCTTTTCAGGAACCACTCGCATGCTCCCTCCTCCCCTTTACCCGTGTCTAGGCTGACAAAAGAGAAAACATTAGTCTAGCAGCCATTCTTCCCCAATTTTCCCATCTTACATTTGAACCTTTGCCTTTTATATTCTTTGGCTCTATTGGGATGACTTCCCACGGGGCCCAAAGTGGCCCTCTCTAGAAACCATGGAGAAAAAGAGTTAGTACTTCGAACTATTACCCAAGCTGAATTATAGCTATGGAAAAGTTCAATGAGATGAAAAGGATACAGTAAACACTAGGTAAATTTCATTGCTTCTCTTATTCGTGAATGCAACAAATACCTATTGAGAACCTACTGTTAAGTTTGCCGGCTATAATACAGGATGCCCAGATAAATTTGAATTTCAAGAGAAGAACAAGTTTTTTAGTATAAAGATGTCCCAAATATGGCGTGGGATGTATTTATACTAAAAATGATTGTTTTGCCTGAAATTCACCTTTAACTGGGTGTCGTGCATTTTTGTTTGTCAGACGTAACAACCACACTGCTGTGATCCAGGCACTGTGTTAGGTGTTAGGAGAGCGTGGTTGGGAAAGACAGAAAAGGTCTGGGCCCTTGAAAGGCCTAGAAGGTGTTGGATAACATAGGCGTGTACACAAGCATTACATGCAGACGTGGATACGAAAGATGAAGATAGCCGTGTATACCAATGACGTGTCCTACGAGCCCTGTAATTAATTAATACAATGATACAGCTTACTCAGGAATGGCCCTGAAAGAAAACAGAAAAGGAAAGGTGGCTCAGCAAACACAATTTAGCAGCCCATCTCGTTGGCCATTTTATTGGGAAGGAAAGATGGCCTGACCTGAGCGTTTATACTTATTCGTGGGTGGTGGCTGATGGTTTGGCCAGTTGGTTGGTGACAAAGACTTTTGGAGAAGAGAGATGTAGAACTTTGGGAATGGCTCCAGAATGTGAAAATCTCTGTGTTATAGGAGGGCCCAGGAAAGCACTTCCGCTACATGGTGAGTTCTTCACAATCAGGAGGGAAAACCAGCCCCGTGTGGGACTGTCAATCAACCCGCTTCCCCAGGCTTCCCACTGCCTACCCAGCAGGAACAGTGGCCATGCATGGACCTGGCCATCCCATGACACTTAAGGCTGGGCTGATAGAATCACAGTGTGTTCAGCGAGCACACAGTTGTCCAAAAAAATTCATTCCTCTTCCTCCGTACCCGTATCAGGTCAGCTTTATGGCTGCCGAAGGAGACTGATGAGGTGAGTTCAGGCTTCGTGCCATGACACTGGCACGTTCCCTCTGTCTCTGACAAGCACGTGATTCTAAGTATTCTTTTTGGTGTCTCCGTCGGCATAATGGGAATAATGAGGCTGTATTTCTCAGTTGTTGTGAGGATCCCAGAGGTGATAGATAGATAAAAGTGCTTGTTGAGAGTAATCGTAAGCTTACAGAGAAGATGTAAGAATAAAAAGATTGCAGAGAACACACGTACGTATCCAAGTTTTACCTATTGTTAACATATTTCCTTCATCATGTGTCATTTGTGCTCTCTCCCCACTTATATACATATATGTTAAAATTGTGTATGTATTTCATATGTATGTATGTGTGCATAACATGCATTGGACCACTTGAGGATAAGTTATGATAACATCTGTTATGGTCCCTAACACCTGAACCCTGCAGTGTGTATTTCCTAAGAATAAGGATATTCCCTTGTGGAACTACAGCAACGTTATCAACTACATAAATTTTACAGGGTACAGTAGTTTAAGCTACTGTTCGTATTCCCATTTGGTCAACTGATCCAATTCTGATGTTCTCAGCATTTCCCCCCCTCGATGGGATCCCGCCTAGAGTCAGCCTTTGAATGCAATTGCATGTCTCTAGCCTTCTTTAACCTGGAACATTTTTACAGCCTTTTGTTGTTCTTATAAAAATAATACCATAGCAACACAAGTGTAAGGCATAGAAATGAATTAGTGTGCGTATGAAAATCTCTGAACGTGCTTCTTAAACCACAAAGTCCTAAACGAGTCTAAAGCACTCAGCCAAACAATACACCCAGGAAATGGAATTGTGTTAAATACCTTTTCCTGGTGCCTCTTGACTCACTTCCCTGACTGCCTCTCCTTTGCTCATTTCTCTCTTTACTCACTTTTCTTCTTTCTTTTGTAGCAAGGACTCTTTTCTGTGTGTCCCCAGAGCACTGTAATTGAGCCTTATCGACTCACACTACCGTTACTGGTTTATAGGTCTGAATCTCATAGTACGCAGTAAACAAAGAGACACCATAGCAGTCCATGAGTGAATGAATTCGAATCTATTTAAATATGTTTCTGAGGAATGCACTGTTATATTGAAAATCACGAAATGCTGGTATGCAGGTATATGATGGAGTCTTAGATTCTGTATAACCAGGAAGAACACTGGCTTATGTAAGACAGCACACTTGTTCTATTACCTACAAATTATTAAATCCACTTAGGATCATGGTCAACATTGGTATCTAAGTGAAAACAGAGTAATTGATGAAACGGAATCGTGTGTAGGGGGAAAATTCAATCTTGTTTAAATTAACATAGATGGAAAAAAACTGGTATAAAATTGGAGCACCAGATGGTTTCCATACATTATACTAATTTTCTATTCACATATTCAATTATACTTTAAATAAAAACTAATATGGGTAATTTATCTCATGGTGTTTGTATGCACCATCCGATTATAAATTCCCACAATGTCCAATTTACCCACCGATCTCCCACTGCGCAATCACTGAGAAAGTGGGGCATGTCCGCGGGACATTCCAGACGGCTGCTGGCTTCTCTGGACACTGGGAGGGGGTGTCCTAGGGCACGAGGTCAGCTCTGACTTCTGTTTCCCAAGAGTGTGGGAGCCAGATCAAACACAAGATGCCCAGTTAAATTTCAATTTCAGGGAAACAAAGGACAATTTTTTTTTAGTACAAAATATGTCCCAGATATTTTATGAGACGCATACTAAAAAAAAAAAAAAATTTTTTTTGCATAGTTTACCAAATGCTTTTCTCTGCATTCCTTTGCACTTTGCAACAGATTCACGAACCAGGACCTCAGACTCAGTGGGAACAAGTGGAGGCTCTGGGAAAGTTTTGCTATTTCCAGCAGCATCCAAGGACTGGGCCATCCAGAGGAGCCAAGAGGACCTGGGGGAAGTGGGGCCCTCTGACCCTGCCCTGATGTCAGGAACTGATCAGAGCAGGCTTTCCTTTGGGCCAGGCCTAGACACATTTCAGTGTCAGGCGTGGCAAGAAACTCCTCTCCCCCACCTCCTTGAGACGTGATGTAAAGGAAACCTTCGCACCTGCTCTGTGATATCAGAAATTACTTTAAAATACAGGTGGGGGTGCCCATCTTCAAAGTCTTTAAAGATGTATAGGTTTAAAATAATTGAAGAAAAATTTAGTTCGTAGCTTTGCACCTGTTGTCTCAACAACGAGCAAAATAATTTTCTCTACTTGATCATCTTTTCCATCTCTCCCCAAAAGAGCTCACATACTATTTCCCTTTTAGATCTGTCCTGGACTCTTACAGCCTGAGGGAATTTTTCCCTTTTTCTGCATCCCACAGCATCTCATGTTTAACCGCCTTGTGATACGTTACTTTTATCCGTATGGGGATGTACGTATTTGCGTTCTCTTTCCTTTAATATACAAACTCCTAGGGGTAAAGAATAACATCTTTAGTTTCCAGAGTACCACATTCGGTGCCATAAACATAATAGATGATCAATTATTGCCACTAAAAAAAGAGAATAAACTGAACTTTAAAATTAAATAAAACACATTTTCCTATATGAGGAACCAGGGCTCTTTGGAGAAATGACTGATTCCAGGGCTGGAGCAAATATAACACAAAATAAGGATCTTGTTAAAAGGACACAGAAGCTAACTTGAAGGTGCTTCCACTAATCAAATATGAAATAATTTGAACAACAAAATTAAGAAGAGTAACCTGTAGAACAAAATAAGAATCCAGGAGTCCTCACTAAAAGAAGCACATAAGTGAATATATAAATTAATATCACAGATAAAAATCTCTACCTTATGGTAAAATTCCAGTGACATTTGGAGGAAATGATACTATTAGTCTATTGCCATTTGGTAATTATTACAGTAATAGTTGTTTTAGATAAGGATGTCAGAACTAACTGGGCAAAAGTGTGATGAGAAACGAATGGTACATGTACATCGTCTCAGTGTGTGACTTTACAAGATAACCTCTTTACTACGATGGAAAAAAGGAACTTTTTAGGGGAGAAACCTGGCAGGTATCACCTTAGCCTAGTGGGCAAAGATAATATTATTAATAGTGAGAAATCAGTGTTATGTGCCTCCTGATATAATTAATGCACTGAGAAGAATACAACAGTCCTTCTGTGTATTCCTGACAAAAATGCATACCATGAATCTAAACCCAGGGAAACATCAGACAGGCAAACTGAAGGACATTCTACAGAAGCTTTGTTATGTATTCTTTCAAAATGCCAACCTTTCACCAAAGAAGATATACAGATGGCAAGTAAGCATATGAAAGGAGGCTCCACATCATCAAGGAAAAGCAACAATGAGATACCACTGCATACCTGTTAGAATGGCCCAAGCCCAAAACACTGACACCACCAAATGCTGGCGAGGTTTTGAAGCAACAGGAACTCTCATTCACTGCTGGGGGCATGCAATGCGGGACAGCCAGTTTGGAAGAACAGCTGGCAGTTTCTTGCAAAATAAATATACTCCTCACATATGATTAGCAATTGCACTCCTTGGTACTTGTCCAAACATTGCCCATTACATTTTCCCCATCACTAACTTGCATCTTTTTTGTCTGCTCAAATTGGCTGGTTCATTAGGATTATTCATTAAGTCTAGAGTTTCTCCCTGACTCTGAACTGATAACCCATGGGGTTCTGCTCCTGGAAACCACCTTTCTGATGCAGGTGTTACAGCCTCAGGTGAAAGGTCTGGCCTCTCTTATTTCTCCCAATTCCAGGATAACTCTAGCCCCATTGGGTCAAGGCATGAGGACTGGACATTAGGACAGTGGAAATGAAAGGGAAAAAAAAAAGGTTCAGACTTTCAAGAAACTTCTGAAAGCATTATTCATTTAGGTTTAAGATACGCTTCTTCTCATTGAAAGCAACGCTGTATCTGTAGATCATATTTGGCAAAAATTTTCCATTTTAGTAACAGATAATAAGTGTAAAATTGATGAAAAACACAGAAGAGGGAGAACTCAGGGGTTACATGCGGCAACCAACTGCATCAAATTTGTAAATTGAAAAACTAATTATTTCTTCAAGTGATTATTTTCTGAGTTCAGTCGAAACCAACATCTACAGAGCATCCAATCAGTTCTAAATAACAGGGTTTGGGGTTTTACTGGAGTCAAGACATGGTGTTTATCATTTATCATGGGCTTGTTTTTCAGAGGAGTCAATCAGCCTAGAATCAAATATTTACATTTGTTCTTCAGACATGTGCTGGCTTAGCAATCTCCAACGTCTGCACTGTAGCATGGAATTAAACTTTTTTTAAAATCTTGCATCTTTATACATAGAATTTTCTTCCTTTTCAGAGATTAACATTAACAAGGCTACTGGTTTGAGTATCAGAATGAGAATCAACCTAGATCCTCTCAGGAAAATCTGCTTTAGAATTCCCTGAATTCATATATAGCATATGTTACAATATATGTAACCTGGATTCTTGAAATAAAACACAACTGAATTTGAAACATCTAAAGGAAACCAAATAACCTGATTATATTGTTTTAATGCTCTAACTGTACCCGAAGGCAGCCAATGGCTTTGTCATAAATTAGGCAAGCTTTCGAGGGAAATTCTTAAAAATGGCATGTCCTCCTATATGGATTGACAACTGAGCGATTTTCCTGCTGTGCTTTAGAAAGAGGTGCCGGTTCAATGAGGTGCTGTCGAAATGACTGAAAATCACCTGCTGCCAATTTCTGTTCCACAGTATGAAAACCAGCCTTCTCGTGGATTATCGCTGCTGGTAGGAGAGAGAAGATTGCCTCTGCACAGCGTGCTGATTATGGTTAACTGGTCAGGGAGTTTTGCATCCTGGGTCTTGGAAAATTTCACAGGGCACACAGATGCCAAGTGACAGAGAACAGGGAGACCTGTGACAAAGAACACAGCCAGTTATTCACAGTAAATCAGGGAGGGGAGACCCGGCCAAAGCACTCATTATGCCTGAAATGCCCTTTTGAAACACGTTTTTTAAGTCGAAAGAATAATGCTCTGACTTTTGAAAGCACCAAATAACAATTTTCTAGGAGCCGTAGCTCTTTTCTTTGGCTTGCATTAGAAAAAATACTTGGGAATATTTTTACAACAAAAAAAATCATAATTAATTTATTTTTAATATTTCCTAATTGGGTCCATGTGAATAAATATTGATATAAAAAGTTATAATCAGAATGCATATAATAATGTATAATTCTTGACTATCTCACTCTCCTGAATAACTTCTTGTTGAAGAAGTTACTCAGGGGTATAAGGACAGAATATTTAATAGCAATAAAGTAAAATTGCTAAATTTCTCTATAAAACTCATGGGTAGTTGATAGTACTTAAGAAAAATTGTTTTAGAGAAAATTAATCTTTGAATTCAGTTAGAATTTTCAAAGAATAAACATTACAAAAAAAATTAAAGGAAGTAAAGATAAGTGAAGAAACAACCTTAGACAAATATACAAAAACATTGGAGATGAAAATAAATATTATGACTACATCTTTGAAAACTCCAACATAATAATTTGTTGGTAAATCTAACAATGGAAAAGTAGAGACAAATAATATACAAACCATTTAAAAATGAGAAAGAGGAAACAACCAAAAGAAATTAACTTCATATGAATATTACATTAAGATGTATTAAATTTGAAAAAGGCAATGAATTACATGTCCTATTAAAAAACCATAAACACTAATATGCACGAATGAAAAAGCCTAAGCAGATGTATGACCAAAAAAAAAACACAACAAAAAACAAACAAAAAAACCCCCCTTTGATAAAGATATTACAGGGCCCGGCCCGGTGGCTCAGGCGGTTGGAGCTCTGTGCTCCTAACTCCGAAGGCTGCCAGTTCGATTCCCACATGGGCCAGTGGGCTCTCAACCACAAGACTGCCAGTTTGATTCCTCGAGTCCCGCAAGGGATGGTGGGTAGCACCCCCTGCAACTAAGATTGAACACGGCACCTTGAGCGGAGCTGCCGCTGAGCTCCTGGATGGCTTGGTTGGAGCTTGTCCTCTCAGCCGGTTCGACTCCCACAAGGGATGGTGGGCTGCGCCTCCTGCAACTAGCAACAGCAACTGGACCTGGTGCTGAGCTGTGTCCTCCACAACTAAGACGGAAAGGACAACTTGACTTGGAGAAAAGTCCTGGAAGTACACACTGTTCCCCAATAAAGTCCTGTTCTCCTTCCCCAGTAAAATCTTTTTTTTAAAAAAGAGATATTACAATTTACAAAAAAATCAGTTAAGGAAATCTCATTCTTAAGAATCTCATTCTTAAGTCCTTCCAGGCATTCAATAAATAATCTCTTGTTATATAACAAATTAACAAAAATAGGATCATATGATAGCAAAAATAGGATCATATGATGAAATTCTTTATAAGGCAAATTTCATTGTGATCCCCAATTTAGAGAAAGTAATATAAAAATTTACATGTGTAATACCTGTAATTTCTCATTTTATAGCATTAATTGGGGAAAGCAAGAATCAGAATTGTGTATACTAGTAGTATGATTTCAATCATGTAACAAACCTACACATTACAAAAAATGAAACCAGGAGGAAAAAAATGTCAAAATATTGAGAGAGGTTCACTCTGATTTGAGTGATGTCTTTTCCTTTTCAAAGTTTTCCTAAGTCTCACCATAACTTGACGGGCGATAAGGGACTGTTACGGGGTGAATTGTGTCCCCTCTAAAATTTGTGTGTTAAAGTCCTAACTCTCAGTACCTTCCTCAGGATGTAACCATATTTTGGAGGCAGAGTCTTAAAGAGATAAGTAAATTAAAATGAGATCATTAGGGTGGGCACTGATAATATTGGTGTCCTTATAAGGGGACATTAGGACACAGACACATAGAGGAAAGACTATATGAAGATTCAGGAAGGTGATGACTACAATCTTCACCTTGTACTTTACAAGTAAGCCAAGGAGAGAGGTCTGACAGCTCTCAAAAAGAACCAACCCTGCTGACACCTTGATCTTGAACTTCTAGCCCCCAAACTATGAGAAAATAAATTTCTGTTGCTTAAGCCACCCTGTGGGACTTTGTTATAGCAGCCCTTATAAGCAAATACAGGGGCGTGCCTTTCCCTCCCTCCCTCCTTCCTTCTCTCCTCCCTTCATTTCTTCCTTTCTTCGAGATTCTTTCTTCATTTAGCCATCAAAATAATCTCATTGGAGAACATTGAGAAAAAAATTTGACGCATTCTACATACGGTTTTTTCATAACACTATTTGTCAATAACTTGATTGATTGGTTGGGGAGGGCAGTTTGAATTACTGGGAGCTGTATTCTAATCAGCATCTGGAACCTGCAGCTCAGGCTGAGGGAAGCCACTGGGCTAGCCATCAGGCAGTTCTGTTTGAGCTTTGTTCGTCAGGTGACGATAAAGGCGGGAAGAGCGGGTGAGAGTCTTTGTGCCAATAATAGTGTCAGTAAAAAGAGGAAAGGAAAAGTCAGTTACCTCCCCACATCTGCTCCATTTGATCCAAACTGGATTGCTCAGTGATGTCAGGTTTTATAGCTGTTCTTCTGTAGCTATAAAAATACCTTCACTCTTGATTTTTCCTGAAGGAAAAATAAGGCTGTTAGCGCCAGACTGAAACTCTAAAGCACAAAGCATCTGTAGACCCATTGAATCAAATGCCTTTATAATTCAAGTCTTGGCAACACAAACATTTCCTAAACTACTATAGTGGAAATGAAATTTGGTTATGCATAGAAAGAGCGTCCTACAAGCATTCCAGTAGGCTGCTCACATCAGGCAGCTTTTCTAAATCCATCGGAGGACCGGGCAGGAGACTTGGGCGCTAGATGCATTGGTGTAAACGTCACTTCCACAAAGAAATATGCTGTCTGCCACCAGCCCTTAAGTCGACCATTTTATTTTCTTAAGGGCGTATTGGCAGAGGAACCCTTCACTATACAGGAAACACCAGTGTGAGCTGGTGGGGAGTGGCTGCGGACCCCAGTCTTCCTTGAGGAGAGAGAGGCTCAGGGCAGGGGCTCCCTCAGAGGGGCGTGGCCGCCTGGAAAGAATGAACTGTGCAGAAAACGTCCCAACTGCTAAAGAGAGGGACCCATTTTTGAATGGCTGTGTGAATTCTCCAAGTTTTTAGATGTTGGCTCAAAAAAAATGTAAAGCACCCTATTCACCAAGGCAGGCATTTCTCTGAGTAGGAGGCAGCTGCCAGTGAAACAGATTTGTGCTCTGGAAGTCAGCACAGGGGAACCCTGGCCCCACCTCGTACTGCTGTGCCGCCTGAGGCACAGCTGGGCTGCTTGGCTCCCAGCTTCAGCGTCTGCAAAACCCATCAGCTATATTCAGGGTAAATAAAGCTTCTAGCAGAGGGTCTGGTACAAACTATGTCTTCTTCAACAAGTATTAGATGGTTGTAAATATGCCTAATAAAATCTATTATCAGAGTATCACTTATCAATCAGAGAATGCCAGAAAAGCAATGGACAAAATTTAGTACCCATTCCAACTAAAGAATTTATATTAGAATACAGAGACTCTTTCTTAATAGGACTCCTGTTTACAACCCAAAGCGATACAGAGTTCAACTCAATGTGGATCAAGAGAACTAGTATCTTAAATTTGGGGGTAAAAAAGACACCAGCTGTCACAATGATTTTATTATGTTTTATTTATTTTTAATTGTGGCAAAATATACGTAACATAAAATTTATTATATAAATATTTTTAAGTGTATGTATGGTTCTGTGGCATTAAATACCTTCTCACTGTTGTGCAACTATCACCACCATCCGTCTCCAGAACTTTTTTCCTCTTGCAAAACTGAAACTCTACCTATTAAACAATAAACCTCCAATGGAAAAGAAGGCAATAGTATCTTTATTTGTAGATTGCATGATTATATATGTATGAAAAGCCTACAATAATATGTTAAAATTATAAATAAGCATTTCCTGTAATGGAAAGACACAAAAGAAATGCTCAGAAATCAGTAGCATCATAATACCTGTAGGAAATTCAACTAGAAAATATGATGACAAAAATGGGCTACCACTCATAAAATCAAAAAAATAAAATCAAGTTTCATAGAAGGAAACTAGAGGAAAGATGACAGGTGCATTTTAAAGATAACAAAGCGTCCTTGGAAGAAGTTAATCTTTTCATTGAGTCAAGCATTTATTTCTATCAGCTCATGTAATCCTCACCACAACTCTATGAGATGAGAGATAATAATATCTCTCTTTTACAGACATTTTCCCTACTTGGTCCCATAGACATGGAAAGCAGAGTTGGAACTTTTGTGTTACTCACTGCTCTCTCTGTCTCTCTCTCTGTCTCTCTCTTTAGACATTCCAGCAGCATAATGGTCAGAAATGTTCTGCAATTTGTTGGCTCAATACTCATTGAGCATATACCACATACCAAGCCCTGGGCTGGCCACCTGGAACTGGAGACAAACAAGATACTCTGCAGTCCTCCAGTGGGAGGAACAGGTAAGTAAAATAACCACTAACGATATGATGTTATGTATGTTCTGTGCAAACTAAAACAACGTTGCCATGCCGTTTTGATGGCCAAGCCAAAATTTGAAATAATGATAATAGTGAAAGCTTTAAAGACTTGATATACATGCAAATCTTTTATAAAACAGTGGACGAGGACATATGAAGAACTTCAGAATGATTATTCCCTTTGACCCAGTAATCTCTCTTATTCTTGGAAGTTAATCCTGAAGAAATATTTCATCAGAAGGAAACCAAAGTATCATTTGTGTGTTAACTTTTCCAGTATTTATTTGTGCCTATTGCCTATTGGGTTCTGGGTTAGGCCTGGGAGAATGAAGTGAACAAGAAAGTCATTCCGCAAAAGTCTTCATTTCAGCCTTCATCATAATGACGGAAACTGGAAATAACCTTAAAGTTCAATAATGGAGAGTTCTTTGAGTTATTTTGGTATCTCGACTTACATAAATATAGCAAAATATTAAAATTATATTTCAAAATTACATAGCAAAAAGGTAATTTTCATGGTACAATCCTAACTTTAAAATACGAAGTTTTGTGTACAGTTCTGTCACTATAATAAATATTTATTCCTAAAGGCAAAAACCAGAAAAGTATATGCTAATGAGAAAAGTTGTATTAGGGTCTGGGGATTATGGATGATTTTTATTTTACAAAATTAATCTTACTGCTATGCAGCTTTTTCAATGGAAGACAGAAAGAGGAGCAAGGATGCCTGTCACCAAACAGTGAACCTGCAAGTGATTAATAATTGATTACAAAGGGGTTTACAGACATGAAGTTCTGTGTAATAGCTCACAGAATTGCAACCCAGAACTTCAAGATGTGAAGATACTCCCGCCTCATACAGATAGACAGGGAAGAGTTGTTAGAAGGTGGAATGAAGGGTTGCACTGAAATTTCATCCATGTAATACCGTAATTAGTCTGAAATTAGTGGCTTCCAAAGTCCCACTGACAATACAGTACTTGCTAAGGGTTGTCAAATATAATATAATAAGCTTAATTTTATACAGGATTCCCATGGTCAAGTATTTAGCATAAAAAATGTATTTTACCACATTTATAAAACGATCAAACCCTTCAGTGATTCTGGGCCCCTTTGAATCTTCCTCCTACCTCCTGTTATTTAGGCCAGTTATGTGCTTTTAAATCAGCTGACCTGCCACTTAGCAAGCAGGAACCCTGGTCCCCTCTGGCTAGTTTCTCGAACCACATACCCCTTTGCTGCCTTTGTGGTTCCCGTTTCCTTCCTCATAGTCTTGAGTCTGGTCTGTCAACAAGAAAGAAGCAGTGCCCAAAGTAAGAAAGATGTTCCCCAATGCAAATAACGTACACTTCCCTGTATTGTGCAAAACGAACTCTCCTTGCGAGCAGGGGAAATAAAAATGACTAAGCGAAGACACAGTTATTAAGAGACAAGTTTCCCCCCAACTTTGATGGTGAACAATGAGTTCAACAAAGAAAAGCTCAGTGAGGTAGGCAATCCAGGGTCTGTGGTCCTGGGTGCTGCAGAGTGGCTTCAGTGTGTCAGAGTTAGCTGCGGACTTAGGGGCAGGTCTAGTGATATCCTTCACTTGGCTCCTATAGACAGAACACAGAGACTGGACTCTGGCTAGGGGCTGTGGCCCCTCTAAGATACTGGCCAAATCAGCCCATCACAGCCAGTGTAAGATGTTAGCCTCTGTCCAGGGTTGAGTTTCTGCTCTGCACTGTTTTTGCAGTTGGAGTAATGCTTGGTTCTGTAATTACAAATTGTATCTGTATCTTCCCCAAATGTATCTACCTTGACCCATCTGTTCTTATATCAGGTCAGAATTGCCATGATCGTTTTCTTTTTTGATCAGCAATATATTGGCCATAGATACCCACTCCTACCTTAGGTGGGGACTGCTGGACGCCTTCTCGCCCATGAGCAGGACTGCTTGATTTCAGCACTGCTCTGTCCACTGCCTGGGGCCTCATACTTCCCCCACTGGAAATGATGGCTGGTATTGCTCCGTTGGCATCGTTCCTTGGTTCTCATGTGTTAACATTGGCTCCTGTCTTCCAATATACACTTGCCTTTCATGGTAGAATCCACATGGCCAGTATCCTAGTGCGGTTGGCCATTGAGGAGGCTTTCGAGAAATTTCACTTTCTAACACAAAGCAGAATAGTGTGGTCATCATATTGCATTCCTAATTGTGGAGGAGGTTTGTATGTTCTCTCTAGGTAGCCCAGGCTATATTTGAGAGAAGTCTATTATTTCTTGTATTATTTGTTCCATACACCATTAGAGAAACTTGAAGAAGGCTTTTACTGATTAAATATTTATCAGTAAAGACTTGACAACAACCCAACCACCTCTTAAGCATTCAAATAAGTGGCAAAATTGTCCCAGAGGAGAGAAACACAAGGAAATGATAAGAGACAGCTTTTCTAGCAATTCCCTTAATGCATTCTTTATGACCCCTGGAAAACTAAAGAATATTTGGTCTGCAATATATTCCACACCTTTATCTTTAAAAGCCCCTACTTAGAAAATTCTTGACATTCACTGACATAGAGCAATTAATTTCCCATTTTTGGAAAACTAAGAATAAAAGAGTTGCCCAAAAATACAAAAAAAAGAAAAAAAGAAAAAAAAAGAAAGTCAGGAGTTTTAGAAAGATTCTGTAAAGAAGTTCTTGGCATGTATTCACCCTTTATCTATACAGCCAACATGCAAGAATTGGGTACGTACACCCTAGTAAGCAATGTTCTTACCACCAAGGAGACCAAGAACACAAACGTCACCTTGAAAGTGACTTACATCTTAGTAGGAAAGATAAGACATACACACAAACCATGAAAACAACCCAAGGGAGCTTGTGACAAGTGTTCCAGGAGATCTTCAAAGAAGGTGCCAGGGGTAGGGCTAAATCATGTTTTACTGGGGAGGCCAGCGAAAGTTTCAGTTCAGAAGTGGTGTAAGTATTGAACTGGGGCAAATTGTTATGACAAGCAGGAGAGGCAGTTAGGTATGAGAAGGAAGAGAAGCAGGAATCAGATTCAGGTGTGGGGAGGGTCTGGAGCTTGTACAGTCATCACAACACTCTCTGTCTGGCCACCCTGCTCCCTCCTGAAAGCACTTCCCTAAGGCGCTGCCTGTACTCAAACCCTCATCTGAGGGTCTGCTTCTAGGAATGCTTACATACACATACCTCACAGGAATACATTTCTGTTGGGCATATCTGGGTGTAGGGCTGCCGGATCTGAGAACATACCTATACTTGGTTTTCCGAAATGGTTGCACCAATTAACACTCTCGATAGCTGTTCATGAGAGTTCCAGTTGCTTGAAATCCTTGCCAACACTTGCCAACAAGTCTTTTCCTCAATTCCTCATTTTTCAGTGGGATATCTTTTTCTTACTGATTTTCAGATGTTCTTTTTTTCAAAAATGTATTCTTGATATATGAGTCCTTTGCTAGATCTTTGTGTCATAAATATCTACTTCCACTCTTGATTTTTACATACACAATCAGGTCATCTGTGAACAATTTTCATTTTAATTCTACTTTTCTAATTGTTATACCTTTTATTTCTTTCTCTTGTTTTCTTGTACTCCCTAGGTCTTCCAGTGTGATGTTAAGTAGAAATAGTTGTATAGAGCATCCTTGTCTGAGATCCAAATTAGGCTTTCATCATTTCATGGCATGTCGAGGAAAGAGTTTCTGTAGATGTACTTCATCAAATTAAGGAAGCTTCCTTTTACTCCTAATTTGTTAAAAGTTTTTTTGTTTTGCTTTGTTTTCATGATCAATGACTGCATTTAATAAAGTAACATTTATGTATCTATTCAGGTGATCATATGATTTTTTTCACCTTTTTTTTCTTTTTTCTGTCAGTGTTAAAACTAACCTTGCATTCCTGGATGCCAACTTGGGTGTGGTAAATTATCCTTTTTAAATATTGCTGAATTCAGTTTGTTATTATTTTTCTTAAGACTTTTACATTTAGGTTCCTGTGAGATATTGGCAAATAGTTTTCCTCTCTTATACTGTCCCCTGCAGGGTTGGTTTCAAAGTTCTGCTGGTTTCATAAAAATGTGTTGTGAGGCCCTCCCTCGTTTTCTGTTCTCTGGTGTGGTTTGTGTAACATTGGGGTTCTTTATGCCTTAAATGTTTGGAAGAATTTATCCATGTATTTCTCTTTTTTTTTTTTTTCTTGGATTTTGACCTCTGAAGTCCTGGCTGTCTGGACTACTTTGTGATCCTTTTACATAGCTATTTTAAAAATTTAACTAGATTTTATAATTATGCTCAATAAGATGTCGGTCTAAAACAAATGAGTCATTGCAAGCTCCTTTTTTAATGGTCATATATAAATAAGCGTAGATTAAGTCATGAAAGATCCCAGATTACGAAGAATACCAAGCAGTGGGAATCTCTGACGGTTGTTGAGTAGAGGGATTATAGTATCAGAGCTGGAATTAGGGCAGTAAATAGGGCGATGACATCTGACATGGAAGGAAGAACAGATAGATTATTACGAAAGTTCAGTAAAAGCAAACAAAGGTCTGCTTAGGAGAGTGCAAAAACATATAGCAGACTTCCTTTCAACCAGGGGTTTCAAAAGTGGGTTCGCGGAGCAGCTGCAGAAGCTCATCTGGGAGTTTGTTGACAGTGCAATTCTGAGCCCTGGCCCAGACCTACTGAGTCAGAATATCTCGGGGAGACGCCCAACAATTTGTGCTCTAAACAACCCTCCGGGGATTCTGATGCTCACGCAGTTGGGGAACCACTGTTTTAGACCCAGTTTCAGCCCCACACACAACTCGGGGAGACTGTGTGGGGCCAGTTCTGACTAATGAAACGTTAAGAGGATGCCTCTAGGGAGACTTCTGCTTTCTTGAAACGAAGCACAGGTGAAGCTGGGGCTGCCCATTTTCCCTCTTCCTGCCATAAATGCTGATTGACATTGTGACCAAGAGGCAAAAGGCCTGAGGACTGAAACCCAGCAGGCGGAGGATGGCAGGGCAGAAATGTATAAGAGTCGGGGTTCTTGATAACCTTAGTGTGGTTCACACCTACCCGACTGTCTCCCTTTACACAATTAATGCGCTTGTCATTCCATTCGATGGTAACTGCCGCTATAGCGAAATGAATTCCTCACTGATGTTGGTGTCAGGTTTCAACCTGGCAGCTAGTAGGAAAGCCTAAGTGATACTCTCCCTTAATATGTCAGAAAAAAATTGTAGCCTTGTCCTAAGGAAGATATCTGCTAAGCGTTCATCTCCCCGTGGAGATCGCAGCTTTGGGTAACATTTTATTTCTGAGTGCCTTGGGCAGAGAAGACAGTTTCGAATGTGGTAAAGACCCATTTCCCTAGATGAAACCACTTCTGTATGTGGGCCCAGAAAGCGAGGAATCACAGTGCCATCTCCTTGGCTTTCCCATTTGCCTTGTCGCCCTCCAGAAGGCAAAATCCACTGGGAATGAATGTCCCACCAAGAAATTCACATCAGAGATGAATCCGTTCCTCTCTAATTGCTGTAATCAGGATACGTCACCGAATACCGTTTCCTGCTTTCCCAGGGCTGTGTGGAACAAGAGAATAGTGATTTCTGGCAAAGGAGTAAACTCCATAGTACAGTAGGCTGTGCCTGGCAGCTTTCTTGCCATGTGGCACTGGCTCGATTACTTGGGGCTCCATCTCCAAGTGTGTTCCCGACGGAAGCAGGTCACAGACAAGCTGGGGTGGCATTTATGATTTGTGTGTGACAATCCTGTTTTAAAGGGACTGACCCACAGTGCACAGCAAAAAAATTTAGTGGGAAACATAAACTGGGCGCTTACAAGGAGACTGCCTGGCAGTGTCACCCACATACCACCTTCTGGCTCCTCATTTCTGCTTAGAGTTGTAGGTGCCATTTTGGGTAGCGAGCAGGGTATTCTGTGAATGGGTACAAATCCTTAGTCACCTCCACAGAGAGCTTTTTGGCACTGACCATCCTGTTTAAAATTACAAACCCTCCTCCAAACTCTAGCATGCACACTCCCGCATCTTTGATTTATTTTCAGTGTAGTACTTACCACCATCTGGCATGCTATGTGTTTTACTTATTCAGGTTTTTCGGTCTTTCCCCCTCCACTAGATTGTAAGGTTTCTGACAGCAGTGATTGTTGCGTGTTCTGTTCATTGCTACATCCACAATATTTAGGAAAGTACTTGGCATACAGTAGGTGGTCAGTAAGTGTTCAAGAATGATTGGCTGACAGGTCCTGATAAATGGCACACCCTCTTCCTTCTTTGGCCGTCCTCAGAGGATATGAGGCTCCAAATTCTGCTATGATTTACTCCATGTCAACAGAGATTGGTTGAAGAATAATACTGATTAATTATAACTATTATTTGTTTAAGGCTCACTGTATAACAAATACTAAGTGCTTTAGATGCATTACCTTCTGTAATTCTCAGAACAGCCTTAGCAGCTTTAGGCCCCTTTTAGCAGCGAGAACAAGGGGGCTCAGAGGTCTCAGATGACTCATTCAAGCTCATCAGTGGCAGAACTGGGACTTGAACTTGGGTCTGACTCCAAAGCTTCGGCTTTCACCTACCACTTCATTGGAGAACAAGTTTAGCATTAGCCTCCACATTTACATTCCCCTGATTTCTCCTCTTGCTAAAGGATAGGCATTTTTTGTGCAAACCCAGGATGCAAATGAGTGATTAGAGATGCTTTGTCCAAACCTCCCCCACCTAGATGGATGGATGGATGGATGGATGGATGGATGGATGGATGGATAGATAGAAAAGTAAATAAATAAACAAAATAGTTGGCAGAAGTCAGGTTCTGATTAAATGTTGACTCTTTAGTTGTTTGTGTACTTTCCAAAAGGAGGATATAAAAGTGTCTTACGTAGAATGAACTGATTTTGGCAGTGTTTTTTAAAATACAGTAAGTCCTCACTTAACATTGTCAATAGATTCTACAACTTTAAGCAGAAACAACATCTAATGAAACCAATTTTAACCATAGGCTAATTGGTATAAACAAGAGTTAAGTCCCTATGGCCTGTCCGACATTATAATGAAATGACGTTGTTATTTGAAGGCAGACACTGTTAGAAGTCCCTTTTCCTAAAGAAGTGTCTCATATAATTCGACACTAGCACAAGTCTTAAAATGAATGATAATAATAGCGACAAATACTTAAAAAGTGCTTATTACGTGTTGGGCTTAAAATCTGCAACAGCCACAGGAGCAGAGAGAGGTAAACTCATGTTTAACTGGTTCCCTTTGAGGAAACGACCAACGCCGTTTACCCCCCACCACTGCTTCCTCTGCACTTTGTGCTCTGGCAGCACCCTGGTGACATGGCCCACAGGTCCTCAGCTGCCCCATGTGGCTTCATGCTTTTACACATTCCCTCACACAGTTCTGTCTTCCTGAATTGCCTTTCCCCTCTTGTTGGCACTGGGGACTCGTATTGCCCCTTTGACCTCTTCTTGGGTGTTGTGTCACTTCCCCTAAGAAACTGTCCTAGACCTTCTATGTCTTACTAGTTATCTGTCTCTCTACCATGCACCCAGACACCCTGTACTTATCTGTGTAATACACAAGGTATGGGTCATTTTTTCCCCCTTCATTAAGGTGAAATGTCCAATCTATAGAGACAGACAGCAAATCAGTGTTTGCCAAGGGATGCAGGCAAACACTAGGTGTGAGTGCGAATGGGTGAGAGATTTCTGTTAAGGTGATGAAATGTTTCCCCATCATCTCTGCAGCTTTTGATGCTGTCATTTTTGAACACGTACAATGGCTGTCACAGAGTAGCGAGCGTACTCAGGGGAAAAGGGATGTAGAAGACGCGCCTCCTAGAACTCTTCTGCATCAAAGTTAAACATGACCAGTCTGTTTGTTCCCGGGGCCTAAATCTCTAACCGGTACTGGTACAGTGCTGCGTATAAGAAAGACATCGCACTGGCCCAGCTGCAGGAAGCATTGCAATCTTAGAGCTTTAATTGTTTTCGGTCTAGACTAAAGGATGCCAAGGTCAAATGGTCTTGGGAAACACTGCGTGCTCTGTATGGATCACGGAGACTGAAGACTGAGATGTCCCGCTGCTAAGAAACCTGCTCATGCTTGAAGTCAGCATTTCCCAATCATATTTAGGTCTCGGATCTCAGACACACATGTTGGAACACCTCAGCCAAGAGACAAGCTAACTGGCATTTTAATGGGTTTCTCTGCCACAGGATGGCCCAGGGGCACCCACCACAGTTTGTTCATCTGAGGGATGCAAAAGGCTTGGCTTGGCTTCCACAAAAACCTTCCAGCATTTGTCTAGGAACCATCTCTGTGAAGACGATGATAGAACACCGTCGGCAGCTCCACAGGCTGTATTCAGGGAGGAGACGCTCTGTTTATTAAACAGAGGAATGTTTAGGTTAGGAATAGTGGGTGGCAGCCAACGATCCACAGGATCTTTCAAACTTCTTTTGGAAAATTTTGAAATGCAATGAACCTTTTGCGTGACCAGTGGGTTTACCTCCCTTTTCTAAATTTCCATCTCTGCAGTCTGCTTGAATCTCCTGTCTGGGTCATATCTCTGCCCTAAGCTCGGAGGGGCTCTTCATCTTAATACAACTGGAACTGCTGACCTCAGCCAAGCTGAGCAGGCTTTGCAGCGGGACATCTGAGTCTTCCGTCTGCATGGTGTGTACAGAGCACGCAGCGTTTCTCAACATTATTTGATCGCACAAGCATTGTCTTCCTTTTCAGTGGAGTATTTTCTAGGGCTCGTGGGTCACAGGTACACACTTTGGGATAATCAGAAAGTAGATCTCATGTTTGAAGACCTTACGCAAAGTGCAAGAGGCTAGTCACCTATAGTGTCAGACCCTATACTGTAAGATTCCATTGATACGAAATGTCCAGAACTGGTAAATCTATAGAAACAGGCAGCAAATTAGTGTTTCCCAATGGACGTGGATGCAGACGGTGGGAAGTGAGGTGTGAGTGCTAATGGCTGAGCGTTTTCTGTTGAGGTGATGAAATGTTCTAAAGTTGGATTATGGTGATGATCGCATAATTCTAGAAATATGCTTAAAAACCATGGAATTCTATACTTTAAATGGCATAGAATTTTACCGTATGTAAATGATATGTCAACCAAGCTGTTAAAAAAATTTGTTTTGCAAAGATCCTATAAAGAGCATTTCACTCCTGCCAATTAAAGGAGTTCTTTGTTTCTCTTTCTTCTTTTATCTCTTTTTCCTTTCCCACCTTTTGTTGGTCTGCTGTACCAGTACAGTCCCTCCCATTATTTTTGAATAGACAGCTTTTTATGAAGAAGGAATACATGTGCACAGTTTAAGAATTACATTGAGTACCGAAAACTAGAAAATGAGGAATAAATGCTTCCACTTCTCTACAAACCACTGTCCCACTCTCAGATGTAATTGCTGTCAACAGTTTCTTACGGGCTCCTTTAGAAATTGTTTACACATTCATAGCCTGTATCCATATGGTGCCTATATTTTTACACAAATTGGAACACACTCTATTCTGCATCTTGTTTGTCTTATTTCGTGGTGTATTTTGGGGAATCTTTTCATGTTAGACCAGTCACATCTACTTCACAGCAGCAGTGTTCATTGAATATTTATGCTATATTTATATAATCAGTTCCCTATTAAGAGGTATTTAAGTTGACTGCAGATGTGGGTGGTTTTTATTTGATATGTTTTGCTATTACAAACTACATGAGAATAAACATCTTCGTGTGTTGGTGTAGGATAATTACTAGGAAGTGTTCATGGGTAACAAGTCATGTGCCTTTGGATGTTGATAAATATGACTCGGTGGCCCTGAAAAATAGTGCCGCACATACAGTCCCAACCTTTGGGGATATGAGAGCCCATGTGTGTTTTAAAAGCTCGATTGGCCTAAGACAAGTTGCATTCTCTCTCAGCCCAAAGCCCTGACCATACGCAAGTACTGCCCAGGCAGAAACCCTGTCCTGACGCTGTTAGGACGAGTTTTGTTCTCAGCGCTCTACCCTCCTTGTAGGAAGGTGCCCGCTGTACTCTGTTCCCTGCAGTTCTTGACAGCCAGGCCTCCAGGCCTTGCATCAGAGACATAATCAATATACAAATGACCTATTATCGTCCTCTGCAAGAAAGGGCCGTGTCAGCTCATGCTCTGAGTTTGTGGTTCTCTGATTATGGTCCTAGTTCTCCCTTTGTGTCACAACTTCCGCCAGCCTCTGTCACCATATCAACTTAAGTGGCTGGTGGGGATGAGACTGGCAAGAGATGGTCTTAGCCGTGTGTGAGGCTTTGAGCATTTGTGTGCGTGGAGAGGTGGTGAGGGGGACGGGGGTAGGCATATCCTGAATGGCTGCTTTTTGAATTTGTAGGGAACCAATAAAAACGTGGCTAGAATGACATCGTGGGCATTTTTTGCTTTTCTTGAAGATGCTCTGATACAACTAAATTGGATGTGGTTTCAGCTGTGATGTAGGGTTGTCAGTCTTAAGAAAGGACTGACTAGAAATAGAAAAATCCAAGCCTGCCTAAGGCTGACCTCATTTATACTATCCGACCACGCCTCGTCGTAGGACAGTCTTTGCTATTGGAAGAGGCCCTGATTCCAGAACCTTTCATCACATTGCCTTCTTCTGGGGTCAGATTCCCAGCCCCTGTTAAAATAGGGTTTTGGTATTGCTTTAACCTAAGTGGCCCAGAAGTGACACTGGATGAAAAGAAAATACTCCTTGTTCTTAAGCTTTTGATCAGATTAAACTCTGGCCTCCATTCTCAAAATGCAGGTTTGAGGCTCAGTTCTGACACTGATAAGCGGGGCAGGTGGTTCCTGGGTAGGGGGCAGCACCTAATTTTTCTGGATATGCACTTCCTCAGCTATAAAATGAGGGTATTGGTTTAGGGTCATGACCTCAGGTGCCTGCAGGCAGCAGGCATGGGGACTGAGCTTGCAGGCGACCTCACCCCTTACCCAGAGCAGGGATGGCCGCTACTCTCTCAGTTACAGCTCATTGCTGCCATGCCGGCCTGAGGGTTCAAATATCCCGCAGGCCAAAGAAAACAACAGGTCTGCAAGGTCGTGAGGGGGTTTCTCCGTCAGCTCGCTGCAACGCTGACACTGTTCTGTTCTGAACAGTATGAAGTAAGAATGACAGTGGCTTCACCTGTGTTAGGTGTTCACGAGGCTTACACACTCTCCCAAGCGCTTAATAAGAATTAGCTCATTCACTTCTGAAACCAACCCAATGACATAGAGACTGAATCTATTCCCATTTTACAGAGCAGAAAAATCAAATCGACAAGCATTTGAAGAACAGTTGTTTGGGGCGTGGTCTTAGTCTATCCACGTTTCTATTTTAAAAATGAAAAGAGAAAGTACCTGGGGAATAATTAACTTGTGTCTGGTGGGGTATTTCACCCCCTGATGGGAGAAAAAATAGCATTGGGGGGTTTGAAGCAGCCCTGAGAACATAATACTGTGCTACTGAGCTGCAAAAATCCTGCCTGATTTGTAAATTTGCGTTTCCATGGCAACCCAAGTGTGTAGTGAAATAATCCTCACTTGTCTAGGAATGAATTCCAGCAACTCTTCCTAAACCTTCATCCTATTCTAATCCCACAGCTGTTGCCATGGAAATGATCAGATAAGATTCAGTCCTGGAGGCAGATGGGCCTATGAAAGCTAAGGCCTGGCCTACATATAGCTCCTGAAATACTAGGTTTTGTTTTGATTTTTGCCCCCCCCCCCCCCATTTTTGGATCACAGAAGCGGCTGCCTCCCATGAGAGGTTCATGGAGCACGTTGTCATGAAAGTCCGTCTTGGTGTTTGGGCATCTAGAGCAGATGAAGTAAAGTTGATTCCAAAATCCTGCTGAGCAATGGAGAAACTGGGAATGCTTTCCTCTGACTCATTTTGGAAATTTGCTCTAAGAGATAATCACGCCATGGGGTTTCTCACAGGAGTCCACCTCCCAGAAGTGATTTCCCCAGGCTGCATCTCCACCCCAGAAGGAGGTAGGTCACCCCAGGGCAATCCGGGGGCTTGAGCAGCCCAGGAGGGGCCAGTTCAGTCTTCCTTGTCTTTATCGAAAAAGGAGTGACAGAATTTTTCGGTGCCTCTGTCAACATCCTTTTATCATGTGCCTTTTGGCAAAAAGTTTGGGAGGACCTTATGTTGAAATCATTGTTTCTCAGCAATGTCCCGAGGAAGTTGTGTTTTGTTCCAAATAGAAGCAATACCTTGTCTCTGGACGTTAAACAGTGTGATCACACACACACACACACACACACACACACACACACTGTGATGTCTTTGCCAGATCCTTCCCTTGGGGGCTTTCAGCCAGCCCCCAAAACAATTGTGCCTTTCATTGAGGCAGATTCCTGGCAACGTGTGAGCCCCAATGTGTCATATGCGAACAAGACAAATCTCAGAGTAAAATTTACTGATTCCCAGGAATGGAAGGGAGCTTTCAGGGTCTAAGGACAGTTCAGTTATGGTTAGCAGTTCTCAGAGACAGAACCTAAAGGAGAGGTTTCCGGCACCTCCCCGTTAGGACTCGAGCATTTTCCTCTGGAGCCTTTCCCACGCTGCCATCACTGGTTTAACAAAGAATCCAAGAGTTACTGTATCTTTATTTTCCTTTTCCTTTTCCTTTCCCTGGCCAGCTCTAGCTGAATTCCTGTAGTGCCGTTCGTACCAATATCCCCCCTTTAGAGGCTTTACTCATACAAGCTATGCATTGTTTCATACGTTTCACTTACATAGAATTTGTTCAGTAAATGCTGGTTGAATTAATATGTGTATTATGTGATTTGAGACGTAGCAATGCAGTGTTTGGAATAAGATGTTGCTATCAAACTGTTAATATTTATCATGTTCTAGATGGCTCCTCTCACCATAGCTACAGAGTTTTGGAGTAGCAACTTTTCGAACCTGTGTGGTGTTTTTCTGGGCAAGTTGTATGTTGTAGGTGGTAAAGGTTATGCTTTTCAGTGACGTGAAGTAGAATTTCATTCTTGCTCCTCTCTCAACTTTCATAATGGCATGTGATACTGAAGAGAGACAAGAGCTGAATCATTTCTTAAGCGAAAAGACAAATGAAAAATTGGAACTGAAAGCTTGCTGTTCTCCAGCTAACTCCTGACTCTAACTGGTGCTGCAAAATTGTGTTGTCTGTCACTGAGCAAAAATGTAGCCGCCTCGCCTCCTTTCGTGCCGGAATAGAGCCTGAGCCCATGCAAAGGGCCTTCCTGTGCCCCACGTGCTGTTGTGATCACTGTCCCAGCCCTGTGTTAATTTCAGCTTTGCAGACACCCTGTTCTCCTGAAGCTGAGGTGTATTGAGCATCAAAGAATTCTCTTTGGGTGCAGCAGTGTGTACTTGTTACTATGGTGGTGATTTGTGTTGTCTCCACAACCATGGCAAGTTCTGAGTCAGAAGTTCACAGTTGCTCGGAGGAAAATGGTCCCAGACGTGGCCATGCTACGTGGCTGTCTTCACATGCTTGCTCTCCAGATCCACTCAGGTTCCAAATGCCCACCACTGCACCCCTGAATATCTCTGAAGCCACCATCATTGCCTTGATTAGCCTCCCAGGTCCCCTCGGAGCCCATTCAATGTAGGTGCACAGCACTGCTTTTCAAAATGTAAGTCTGATCACGCCGCTGTCTTGTTTACAAGCTCTCAATGACTCACCTCTGCCCTCTGCCTGAGCGGTCCCCACCCCACCTCCCTGCCTCTGTGCATGCCCCCACCCCCGCCACAAATCTAGGTCCCCAGCCTGCACACCCTGCCCCGGCACTCCTTCCCCTACACCTCGCTCCAGGCTGACTTCGGCTCACCCTTTAGCCTGCACTGAAATGTCACTGCCCAAAATAAGCCTTTGGTGAGCTCCCAGGTTCGCTCGGTCTTATTCTGGTACGTGCTTTGTGCCATGTGCACGTATGTGGAGGAGTTGACCACGACTGAAACCAGCAGCCATGTGTCCAGTGAGCTCTGGAGGCCCTGCTAGGATGGAAGTGCCCGAACACAAGGACCGTCTGTCTCGTGCTCCGTGGTCTCCCAAGTATCTGGCACAGATGAGATGCCGGAAACGTCGCTGTTAAAATGGCGAGTGAATGGCTACATGGAGGCCGAGGACTGTCACTAGCTTTGAAAAGGCTTGGGCTGTCAAAGCCAGATTATGGGAAAGGCCACTGATGTTTAAGAATGAACAGGACATAAGGGACCTCTTTGAATTCAGTTCAAACACTGAGACCAATGTGTGCTGGACCCCCTTTCCCTCAGGGAGCTCCCAGTGTACTGAGGGTAACACACCAGAAGTGTTAAGTTACAGTGAAGTCACACTGTGAAAATTTCTAAGGAACATGGACCCAATTATATGTGCCTCATCCCACACAAAAAGACATTGCCCATGTCTTGCTTTATGCCACAGGACCTCAGCGTGATTTGGAAGACCTAAACACTCTGTGCCCTCCATCAAGCTGGGTTCCTAGAGCACCTTTCCCCAGTGAAGCTTATTCTAGTACTTGGAGATGGGTATTTTTCTTACATCGTGGCCCTTAGCTCGAGCCAACTACTTCTGCTGCTGATGAAAGATGATCTGTTTCCTTGCTCAGGGGAAGAAAGCCTGGAAGTAGGGCTGGGTAGAGGGAGGAACTGAGCTGGGGTGCAATCTCAGCCGGTCCTGCCAGGAGCTCTGGGATGGGATGGGCCTCCAGAGTCCTTCTGAATTCAAGCAACGGAGCTGGGCCTCTGAATCCCCAAGCAGAACCCGCCGTGGGGTGTAGGATGCCCCAGGAAAGAGGTTAACCTTAGATGAGGCAGCTTCATTAGGTGGAGGGCAATTCCTGGGGAGAACTTCAGCTCTGAGCAGTGAGTGGAAACACTCAGGGAAGATGGGGGAACGAGTGCTTTTATCCTGAAGGTGGGACCTGAGGGGAGGAGAGGGGAAACATTTTAGACGCTGCCTGCTTCACAAGAACTCAGTTCTTTCTTGTCTTCAACAAAGACTGACTGGTGGGTAAAGGCAAGCTAAAATGTCCTGTCTCTCCAAGAGAGAATTAACTACAGAGAAGGTGCCCAAAAAATGTATACACATTTTAAGAAAGGGAAAAAAACTGTATTACAATTGTAATACTCAATATATACCAATAATAAAAGACGAATACAAGTCACGTTTGACTTCCGCAATTACAAGAGGTGCTCAAAGTGATTCCCATCAGCGTCCAGACACTTCTGATGACGGAGAACTACTGCTTGAGCAACACTGACCACAGTGTCCACTTGTGTACGTTCTTTGGGCCCCTAAACAATGAAGACATATGGGTGATTGTGCCCTTGGGAACAGAGTGATACATACAGAAGAGTCTCAGGGGCTTCTAGGGCCGTGGGCAGCGCTGTGGGCCAAAGCGCTTTGCTCCCTTTGTGCCCTGGCAGTTTTTCACGTTATCAGCCTCAGCTGACGTGCAGGGATGATGGTCAGGAAAGCTCCCAGAACTTCGAGCAGTCACAGATTTGCCTCCAGTTGCGCAGAGTTGTGGGTGAGGCTGGCTTTGGGAAGGGCGTATCTAGAGATAGGCTGCTGCCACGTCTCTCGCAGGAATCCATCCAGGTGTTCTCTGCGTCCGGTTCCAACTAGTCATGGACGCGGCAGTGCTTGTCGCAGTGACAGGCTCTCCATCTTTGTGCCCCAGTTCTGCGTGCCAGGCAGAGGGCAGTTATCTGTAAGTACTTTGTTCTGAAGAAACTCAGTGCGGCCCGACCCTTTCAGCCTCACGCTGCACTATTTGTCCAGGGCTCCGCTCGCTACCGCATTCCCTCCCTTCGCTCTTCCCTTTGTCTCCTGGTTGCAGTGCTGTGCAGTTATCACAACGGCGGCAACTCTTTTGTATAAGGGATGAGGAAGTCAAGTACCTGTGGCTTTGCCACCTGCCTCTGTGTCATTCTGACATAACCCTATCTAGGCCACACACAATGAGATGTTCAGATACTTCCTTTTTAAGCTTCTTACAGAATTGCTCCAAGCTCCTTCATCTTCCCAAAGAAACTGTAAAACCCTTGTCACATTTCTGGGACTTCATTTCCATTGGGACTAGCCTGCCACTGAGACCCCATGTTTTAAAAGCCTGGCAGTGCCATATGGGGGTCTAGATGGCATCCAGCGTCACAGAGGCACTTAAAAATGAGACAAATTTTCTGGGAATAAAGTCCACTAAAAGATTTTTGTTCTTTTTAATCTCACTCAGTGAAACCTCTCATCACTCAGAATCTGGGAGCTTCGTCTTTTTTTTTCTTCTTTAAAGTTTATTGGGGCGACAATTGTTAGTAAAGTTACGTGGATTTCAGGTGTACAATTCTGTAATATATTATCTATGTCTCATATTGTGTGTTCACCAGCCAGAGTCAGTTCTCTTTCCATCACCAAATATTAGACCCTGTTTACCCTCTTATAGAGCCCCGCTCCACCCTTACCCTCTGGTAACCCCTAAACTATTGTCTATGTCTAAGAGTTTTTGTTCTTTCAGTTGTTTGTCTTGTTCTTTTGTTGTTTTCGCTTTATATACCACATATCAGTGAAATCATATGGTTCTCTGCTTTTTCTGTCTGACTTATTTCACTTAGCATGGGAGCTTCTTTATATTCACAGATTCAGTGAAAACTGAAGAGTGTCCAGCTTACACTTACTTCTTTTGCCCTCACCATGAACCCACATTCCCAACTATCCCTTTATGCAAACTTGTATTGAGCACCTGCTGTGTGCCAGGCTCTATCCTGGGTTCTGGGGGTATGGAGATGAGAGAGAAATTGTCCGTGCCTTCAGGCTGTCCCCTTACAGGACAAAATGCAGTGAGGGGGTGACCCCTGGAGTTGTGCAAATGGAAGGACCTTATTGCGTGGAACGACGCTGCCCAATTCTCAGCCCCTGCCCACCTGTGGATATTGAACCCCTGAAATGCAACTGAGGGACTGAATTTGGGAATTGTCATTCATTTCAGTGAGCTTTCATTTAAAAACTAATACTCACTTCCAGTACTAGGAAACTTTTAAGTATGCTTGGACAAACTTGAGAACGTGAGTCTTCTTTTGGAACTCTTATGCAATATAAGCGGAGATCAAGTATTTCTGATGAAAATTTAGCATCCAAATTGAGAAGATTAGTGTAAAAGATACACTGGATTTCTAAGACTTAGTATATATAGAAGGATGTAAAATAACCCATTAATAATGTTTATATGTATTACATGGTGAAATGATGATATTTTGAATGTTTGGGGGTAACTAAAATGTATTAAAATTAATTACATGGGGTTTTATTTTTACTTTTAAAAATGTGGCTACTAGATAATTTAAAATTACTTATGTGGTGCATGTTATATTGCATAGTAGTGCTCTACTAGAAGCAATAGGTAAGGAAATAGAAAATTAACTATTATGGGAAACATTTCTATTTCCCATAGTGTAAGGGTGAGAGAGAGAAGTAAGAAACAAATAGGCGGGGTGTCTGATACAGGAATGTGTAGGAGCTCACAGGACTAAGAAAACGGAGAAAAGAGTGTCCCGCTCAGACAACCTGACATGTGCCAGGATGAGGACGCACATAGGCAGGCCTGGCGATAAGGGCAGTGTGAGAAATTGAAGGACCCTGTGCATCAGACTCAGGGACCTGAGCATTACCATGAAGACAAGGAGGAACCATTGAGATATTTTAAAGAAAGAAATGACATGGTCAGAGCTGCATGTAAAACTATCTCCCTCCTGGCCGTGTGGAGAGTGGACGGCAGCGGGTGACACTGGAGACCCTCCTGCACATGTGAGGTGGGAAGCAAGGCAGCAATCCAGGGGCCCTGAAGGAGAGCTGTTGAGTGGAGGAGGGGATGAGAAGGAACGGTCCAGATTGCTGCAGAAATAATGAAATCAGTCAGAGATAGGAATTTTTAGAAAGAGAAGGCATTTTACATTTATGTTCATGTTACTTCCTCTTCTGAAATAGATCTAGTTCTTCTTAGAAAGTACAGACCAAACCTGTGAAAACAAACACATCAATTTAGGAAGGCAAGTTATAACCAGCATGCCCTGAAAATATGAGTTTCTGACAAACCAAATCAATTAATTTATACCCTGTGGCATGAAAAATGCAATTATACAAAGAAGGAAAAAAAACAACAAAAAAAGAAACTGGCCATGTTGTGAAGACAGATTTTCCAGGACTGCGTCCAACCTCGACATTATTCCGATCTTGTTTATTTGACTTCTTCGTGTCGTCAGGCCTCACTTTCTTGTTCTTGGCCTTGAGACCCTTTGGACAAATGGCTTTGCATACAAATATTTGAGTTTTTCCTTGGGATTCTCTCAGTATGTTCGGGCTTCGTTATTAGTTCTAACCTCATTTCATCGCTGATTTACATTTACTTGCCTACTGGGAGGTCAGAGGGTTTTTGTTTTGTTTTTTTATTTTTTTAAAATAAGGAATCTAAACTGATAACTTTCTGTTTTTCCATTCTGCACCTACCACTTGGGAATTATACGTCATTCTGCATCTCCCAAGAAGGACTGAATGACTCAGAATTTAAAATGTATAAAATGCCTCAAGCTTCTTAGAAGAATAATGTCCTAGAAGCAAGAAAAAAAATAGAAATATGGATTTATAAGCATCACAGGAAATGCCCTGGGTCCCATCAACACAACTGATAACCAGTTACGGGGCAGCTTCTGGCACAGGTTTGGGAGCAGGAGTCAGGAGGCGGGGTCCCCAGTCCTACTGTGCACCTGGCTTCTGTGCCAAATGGGCCACTGACTCTCTCGCCCTGGGCTTGCGCATCCCAGGGTGTGAAATTAAAACAATAATATCGGCCCTCTATCCCCGCAGGGGCTGTTGGGAGAGTCAGATAAACTTCTGCAAAACCGATGGAGAAGCTGACACTTCCTGCTGTGCGTCGCTAGGGGTGCCAGATACTGGAGGACCAGTTAGGGTTATGGTGGTTGGTGCCATGTTGTTTAATCTCTCTGCGTCCAGCACCCATCCAGCATACGGCCCATCCGTCCACGGTTAAATGGCACCATTATTTCTCAGGGAGTTCTTTTCATGACACTGCTTTGAGAGCTCCTCCTTCCTGCGGCACACTTTTTCCTTTCATCAGCTCCTAAAGCCATCTTTCTTCATCTCTGGTATACCTTTGTCTTTGATTTTTCAGGGCTGGCTTTTCTATGCTAATTTTTCTCCCAGCCCCTCACCTTTAAACCTCCTTAGTGGGTTGACTGCTGCCTCCAGTTTGGTCTCCTCCACGCCGCTCTCTGTTCGCCTGAACTTGGCTCCTCTTTCCTCCCTGTTTGAGTCCTAGGAAATCTGTGGCCCCCCTCTTCTTTAACACACCCACACATGACTGAAAATTTCGGTTTTTCAGTGAAACACTTCTATTGCTTTTTCCTGCTGCTTTTTGCTGCTTCTTTCATATCAGCAAACCCTTTGCCTCACTGTCAGTGAAACTCTTTCTCTCTTTTTCTTTTTTTATACAGTTCAACTTCTGCACCACTATAATCTTTCTTATCATGTGGTTTCCCTTTTGGTGAAACCCATTATTTTGACACAGTTTGCAGCTTCTTTCCTCCCTTACCTTCAGTACCTCGGCCCTTATTTAATACTAGTTCTCACATTGATTGTTTCTTTCTGGGTTAGAGCCATTACTGATGCCGTGATAATTTATGATCACAGAGCATTGGGTCTCTTAGAACTTGTGCAAGGACAGTGCATTATGGGAAGGGCAAGAGAAAGAAGACTGACCACCATTTCCAATAGCACAATGGTGTTTGTATAGAAAACCTGAATGGCATCGCAATCTATTGTCTGAAGTGCTAATTAGCCCTTTGTCTCACTAGACAAACTGTATTTCAGGAGTTTATGTTCTTTCCTGTCTTTTTTGTAGTTACTCACTGCTTTGCGCAGTGTTATTCAGTTCTTCCCAGGCAGCCAGAGGACAGAGAGAGATGATGATGGGGAGAGTTTTAACACCAACCACTGATTTTCTGGAGTCTTCATCAGATAAGCCAGGCAGTCTTCTAAACACTTGACACGTATTCACTCCTTTTGTCCTCCCAGCAATCCTATGATGTGGGCACAGTTATTACCCCAATATCAAGCAGGGCATAAAAGGCAAATTAAGTTCACAGATGTGCCTGTGAGAGGTTGGTCTGCATGTCAGTAGGCGCACGCCATGTGACAGCACATGCTGGAGTCCCTGGCGGCCGGGTGATTGTGGCCAGTATGGTGGGGAAGCTGTGAGGGCCAGAGGAAAACATGCTGGGAGATAAAACGTGGTCCGGGACCAGTTGTGTGATGATCAAAGCTGCGGGTTTCCTACCAGAAAGCGTGTGCCATCAGAGTGGGGTAGTAATGTGTCCTGGTGAAAGTAGTGGTGTTTTACCCTGTGGAATTAGAGGTCAGATGGGATCTACTGTTCCAGAGGGATGGAACATGTGGCCAGAGGGATGCCAGACGGGTTTCCTTGTTGTGGTTCTGCACGCCGCAATGACCAGACCTGTGATACTGGCTCTGTTATAGTGACGTGACTACCTGACATTTCTCTCTGTTTCCGTGAGGGCCCTTCAGATTCCAGGTGGGGAATGGAGAGGAGAAGGGAGCTGAGTTGCACGATGGAGCGTATAAACACGAACCTTGGTGTGAAATCATCCTAACAGTCTGCAAAACCGTTGGAAGTCGGGAGCTGAATCCGGCTTTCTGCAAGGAGACGCACTGCTATTACTGACACACGTGTTCGCTTCTCAGTGGTGCTTTCCCGTCCACGGACATAATGACCGCCATTTCTGAAGGCTTCCCCAGGCTTGTCCCACTGGTAAACCCTTCCTCATCCTTTAAGCTCCTGCTCATCCGGTATCTCTTAGGAAAATCTTTCTTTAATCCTCCTAAGCAGTAAGGCAGGCTCCTTTCTTTGTGCGTCTTTATCATAGCAGTTACCATATTGCATTCTAGTCCTTTATTTATTGCGTGGCTGTCAGTAGACTGTGTCTCCAGGACAGCAACCCTATTGCATAGACTCTGTCTTAGTATTCAGAGCAGCCGCATTACCCCCTCTCCACACATTCTTGTTCCTGATTTCACACAACCTCCTTGACTTTGAAGATTTAACCTTGGATTCAGACAACAAGGCAGGTGTCATCTGACACCCCCTCCCAAACTCTTCTGACCCATGATCTCACAAAGGAAAGAATCTGGGCTGGATGCTTAGGTTTCCCCCAAATCATACCAAAGGTGGATGTGCCTGGGGCGCCGACCACATGCGGGGATGTGCTAAATCTCAGCGCAGAGTGGCCACTACCCCCACAGATCACATTACATTACTCCCTTTTATTCTCACCACTGCGCTGAGAGGCAGCTTTTATTTTCGTCCTTTTGACCAATGAGGAAACTGAGGAGCAGTAAAGGTTGAGTGCCCAACAGTGTCCCACCGTCAGGAGGTGGCCGAGCCAAGAGGTGATCTCCAGCATTACCCTTCACTGACCTGCTCCTTCTTCATAGCGCTTCGCTACGTGGAGGAATAATGATGGAGACAGTCCCCAGGCTCGCGTTACTCGAATTACACTTAACTACTGCAGAGCCTTATTACACATTTTCATCTTCTTAGTGCTTTCTAATTAAAAAGGAGGGGAGTGGTGATCTTTTTGCTCTCTAACTTCTGTTTTTTCTGCGTGGAAAGCAGAGGGCCTCCAATGAGAGCCTTTGTGTAATAGAGCCGATTGTATTGCAATCAGCTGTTTAAGTGCACAGTTCTCTGAGGTTCCTTTTTACTGGAGAGAGTTAATTAACCAAACAGCCACTAATCACTTACCCGTGCTTGGTCTTGATTACGAGGGATATGGGAACGTACTTAGTCACCTAAAAGTCTAAAAGCGTGCCCCTGCTGTAGCAGTCTTTAATTAACGGTAATAATAGTATTAATACTATTTAACATCAGTTGAGTGCTTACTGAGGGTCAGGGACTCTGCACGTGGTTTTTATTTAATCCTCACAAGGATTTTAATTTGAAGCATATACACTATTCTTTTACTCTCCATCTTGCCCATGAAAAGCCCAAGGGGAAGGTTAGGGTGGAAGGGAAAGAACTGAGACTTGAACCCCAGTGTATGCAACCCCAGGGCCTGTATATGCGCCCTGATGGTTCCATGTCTGAGGTGACGGGGATGATAAATCACTTCCTTTTGTATTGTACCAGGGCACTCCTTTACTCGTACAGCAGAGCTCAGAGTATGAAGTCTAAGCCGCTGGAAAAAGACCCTTACAGCTGAAGTTACAAACTGTTTGACTGTAACTAAGGAAACATTCTCGACAGCCTTGAGTTTGTGTAAATGACAGCTAAGCCCAAAGCAAGCAGCAAGCAGCCTTCCCAGCGGTGCTCCTAAAACGGAGGCCTGAACAAAGCAGGATGTTGGTGGCCTCTGAGTGGCCAAATCCAAAATTACCTAAGTGGTACAAGTTATCAACTCTGCTAGCTAAGACTGGTCCTTCATTGTACACATCCTTTGGGACCAGTGGGGTGGGCGGTGGAAATTGGACAAAGAACTTGGAATTAGAAGACGGACGTTTATTAGTATAATCAGGCTCCAAGCTTTCTCCTCTCCCTGTGCCTCCTTCTTTTTGTTATTATATTGATGACCTCACAAGCAGTTTCTTCTGCCTAGAATATTTGTTCGCGCTCATCAAACCCCTCTCCCCAAATTCTGAGACCCTTTTAGTGTCAGATTTAAAGCTCCTTTTTTTCAATCTCTCCTGACCCCCAGAAGAGGCCATACCTGAGGTTCTCCAGGCCAGGGAACCCCCTCATGGATATCTCAACCGTAAATATGTATTTGTGTAATTGTGGATTAAATATCTGTCGGCGGAACCTGATTGTAAATTCTATGTCTTATTTTTGGTTCTATCTGTAGACTAGTACAGTGCCTGACATGTAATGACCACACACGCGTATAAATAGTGATTTTATTAGCTGCCTAGGGCTGCCCTAATGAAATACCAAGACCTGGATGGCTTAAAACAAAAGATGTTTATTATGTCACAGTTTTGGGGAATAGAAATCTGAAATCCAGTTGTCAGCAGGGCTGCATTCCCTCTGATGGCTTTAGGGAGAATCCCTCCTTGCTGTGCTTGGGTGATGGATGTGACCCTCTGGGGTGCAGGGGTAAAGAGAAGGGGCTTTCGGGTGAGACAGACCTGAGCATGGGTCCTGGGTCTGTGGCTCACGGTAACTACGGGACTTCGTCTCTCTGAGTCGTAGTTTCCTCATCTGTTGGCTGAGCTGCACACCCTTCCTCAGTTTCCCCTCTGTGAAATGGCCATGACACCAACTAAATCTGTTACTGTATGTAAAGTACTGGATAAATTATTAGTACATAATAAATACTAATAAGTACTAGCTAATATTATAATTACTGCACTTTTATATGTATACGAAAAGTCCTCTCTTAGAAAAAGCATGGCATTACAGCAAAACTCAGAAAATGAGGCAGCTCCACCTGTGTTGGTATGCCAAGAATTTTACAGGAACTAGAAAGGTTACCCAGTGTATTCATCTAAGTTGACATTTTGTGCCTTCTTTAATCAGATTTAAGGATTTTTTTATTAAAATAGTTTTATTTTTACATAATGCTTTTGATGGATTTTTTCCCCCTAAACATTTGGATAAGACAAAAGAAAGAGCCAAATGGTTATTTCTTGATTTTAGTAACACAGGTGATTTCAGGGGACATAATTGAAATCCCCCTGATTGACACCCCCTGGGGGGTGTCGGGGCATAATTGAAGGAACACCCAGTAAGGATGCCGTGTGAGATATTGGTGGTTGGCACCCGTTTCTACTCCCTCTGCCCCTTGCGGGGAGTCCAGGGAGGTGTGCTGCTTAGGCTGCCGGGAGCATGGCTGCTGGACAGCTCCCGACTCCCCCCATTTGCATCGACCGCATGTGTGCCAAGACCACACTCCCCCCGTGGTTGGCAGCCAGTGACTAAGCACAGCAGGGGTCCCAGGGCCTGGCCACCCATGTGGGGTTCCTTGAACAGGCAGCTACTACTGAGGACTCCCCATCAGCCTGGCCAAGACTTTCTTAGACCTGCAATGTGAGGCTTTCCTACCCAATCCTTCCTCCCTTCTCTGCTTGTGCAGGTATCATCTGATCTGCCTTGGAGTCTGAAGGCTCTGCCTGCTGACTTGTGCTTTTTCCCCTTTGCTGCTCAGAGACAATTTCCCTAGTAAATATCTTATACATCTAATCTCACCTACTCCCATCTTGGTGTTTGCTCTGTGTACTTATTTTCCAGACTCCTTGCCTTGAGGGTTCTGGATGTCACTGAGGTGCTTGTTGCCTGAGAGATTTCTTGCAGGAGATGTGGAGAGGAGACAGAAGAGACATCACCCTCTGTGGTGGGGTAGCTGACAGTTGGGCTCCAGCAGATACGGGTTTTTGTAGCAGCCAGATTCCACATTCCAGTGTCTAATCATCAGCCCCGTGGACTTGGGCTGCTACGACATTGGCAGTAGCAGGGAACCCCTGATGACAGCTGCTGTGGCCGGATTTTAAAGCTGAACAGCAGCTCCTTAGTAGCTCCTGCACTTTCAGCCTAATAATTTCATAAGCACTCATGCCCCTGATTGGATTCCATTCTGCTTAAAACACCTGACAGGATGTTTGTTTCTTGCACTGAATGTTGACTGATAACAGCAGTGGATTTTCAGGTTGCAAAGTTGACTTTTTTTTATGCTCAGGAATATATTTAATAAAGATGTTATCATCTATAACGTGGAAGTGAGGCCACATACCTACCAAGCCAGTAACTCAAGAAGAAGGGATTATAAAGAGCTAGGGGATTAGTTTGTGTTGGCTGCTCCTCAGAAGATATTTCAAGAAAAACTGAGCTCCAGTAAGGATTAGCCAGTGGGCAAGCAAAGAGGGAAGGGAAGAGAGCGTGCAGGGATTAGGGTATTCAAAGTGTTGGAAAAGGTAACTGCTTCTAGACGGGGTTTCCTCGAGCCAGTCCTTGGCACAGCCCTGTTTACACGCTCAAAGGTGTCTCCGTTTGAAAGATAAATTATATGACCATCCTACTTGTGCCCCAGATAGCTAGAGAGGTCTCTGTTTAAAACCTTTTGCAAAGACCTGGTAAGGCCTCCTAGTCAAACAAAGGTATCTGTCACTAACGATCAAATTGAAAATGTTGCCTTTTAACCCAGCCTGTTGTTTCAAAAGGCTTCAGCGTGTGTAGCTATCAAATTGAGGCTGAGGGATGGAGGAAAGGACTTGTGTATCATATGGCATATGGAACTTTCTGGCATATGGAACTCAGTAGAAGCCAGTGGAGTTGTGCTGCCAAATAAATGATAACACTGGTTTGCGAAAGCCCGTAACTTCCAGGTCTGTAGGCAACTGCCCCAGATTCTCCCAAGTAGAAGTGGGATGTAAAAGTTACGTCACTACCAGGGGAGGGCTGACTCTCCAGGAACAGCTGCAGATGTGATTCCAGATAATACTGGACCGTGAGGAAGAAGCTCTCAAGGGAAGGGGCCAGAGGATGCAGAGGAACACGGTTAAGAGTTTCTACAACAGAACACAGCCAGAGTGTAACCTGCCAGGCAGTGAGAATTTACAAGGTCTGCCCTGTGTGATTTCCTTTGCTCTGGAAGTGACTGCTCTATGTTCTCCAAACTTCCCTTTTTCGTTTGAGAGTTTTTATTGCAGTTGTCCTATTCCAGCTTCATTGCTGTATATTGAATGTGTGTGTATAGGGTGGGGTAGGAAATGCAGATAAATTGTCTTCTTGTTGATAGGTTACTGAACTATGAAGAGCTAAAGGATGGCCTGAAGTTCTTAGCTTTGGGCCTAATTCAGAAACTGGTTTGTACTTTGGATTGTCTCAATGGTGATTGTGTTTTACGTGTGAGAAGAATATACATGGATATTTGGTGGCCAGAGGGGTGGGTAGACTGGGTTAGAGACACATCATTGTACATAAAAATCCATTCTGCTCTTATGCATTTCAGTCAGGGTCCAGTCAGGAAAACAGAATCCTCGCCAGGTCTTTCAACAAGAGGGAATTGTATACAGGGAGTTGGTTTTACAAGGGATGAAAGAATGGAGGGGTAAACCTGGGAGGGTGCGATAACCCAGAAATTAGCAGCATCTGGAAACTGCCCTTACCTCTGGGGTTAAAGGGACAAAGGAAGGAGGCAAAAGCCAGAAGCACGATGGCTGTGTCTTGGGAGAGCCAAGACAATGGAGGGAAGGTCCAAATGGCGGGAGGTAAGAGCAATGGAGGACACACAGCAAAGGCGGGGGGGATACCCTGCCTCCGCTTCCCCTTCGGTCTTCCACCCATCCGAACTTCATCCAAAGCCAGGAGGCAAGGAAGCTTGGGAAATGGGCTTCCCTGTGATGTACATCAGGGCACAAGACTGCACTACATTTCCCAGCCTCCCTACAGTTAGCTGTGTCATGTGACTAGCAATGTGTCATGTCAGCAGCAGTCACGTGGGACCTTTCAAAGCCTGGGCCTCCTATCAGTGAGCATGCCTTTTCTGTATGACTTTTCTTCTACTCACCCGTTGCCATAGGAGGGGGTGTAGAGTTCACCAAACAGATAATGCCCTCGGGGGAGGGGGAGAAATACATGCGAGAAACTCTTCCCTAAGTGACAACGTGGAGGAGAGCTGCCCCACCGCAGATAGTCACCTGGAAACAGGTACAAAAGAGAGAAATAAGCCACTGTATTGTTGGGTCTGCTGGCTGTTACAGCTTCGGTCTTTATCTTAGCAAGTAGAGATGTTTTCCGTTTTTCATTTATCTGTTCATTCATTTATTCCACCATTAGTCATCTATGACCTAGGCACTTAGATGGGTAGAGGAGATAAAAATGTGAACAAAACAAGTTCCCACTCTCAGGGAGGTCGCTCCTTACTAGGGGATACTCAGAAAATGGACGGAAAACGGTAGCACAGGATGATCAGTGCTGTGTAAGTGCAGGACGCGGACGATGGGGGACTGACACAGGAATTATTCTCCAAGGACAGAACTGACCGGGTGGGACTTGGAGGTACAGGAATAACCATCACCCCCGTGAATGAAACGCTGTCTTGTGGCAGACCCTATGTCAGGTCCCTTAAGCATATCATCATCTAACTGAATGCTCACAATACCTTTTGAGACAGGCATTAAAACTCTTCATGATAAATGGAGAAACTGAAATTCAGGGAGTTTAAATGATTTCTCTAGGACCACACAGTTGATTGTTGAGATTTAAACCCAGGTCAGCCTGCCTATAAAACTGATGTTCTTTCTAGCAGGGTAAGCCATCTCTCTATCCAGTGAGCTTTGGTTCCGTGATACATTTCATAATGTGCCCGCTGGATAGATGGCTGCTTGTCCGACCTGCCCTCGACATTTATGGAACTCATCGCTCAGGTCCACGAAGAGAAGATGGAAGAAAGCATAGTGACGAGAAGCCACTCTCTCTGCTTGATTTATTTGCTTTATTTCTGACCAGATATAAGTTACTCACCACCAGCATGACTGCCCTCCTTATTTCATGCCAGACTTTTTCTAAATGACTTCAGGCTATTTCCCAAAAAAGCCAGACTGAAGGACAAAGATTTACCACCATGACGGATGTTCAAAAGAAACACGTTAAGCTCTGGCCACGTGTAACATCTGTGTCTCTGAAAGTTCCTGGGCATTTGAAAAGGCAAGAGGACCATTTCCCACTGGGTCTGAAGACCCCCTTGTTAGCTCTCTGAAAAAGAGATATTTTAACTTGCATTAACTCTGGGAGACATCTTCTAACGACCAAGAATAGCACTGACAGAGCCAACACTGCTGTCTCCAAATCCTAGGTGAATCATTGAACAAGACTGCAGCACTCCATGGAGCTCCCCAGCTAAAAGTCAACATGAGACTGACTGATATTAAGAAGGACTTTATCTGTGTATCTCCTTGACAGTATAAGAGGGAATGAGAACTGTAGTTGATTATTGGAAAGGAGCAACATAAACATTTTTAAGGTCCCAATCTCGTCCCACTTCAAATGCTATGCCATTGAAAAAAAGCTGCAGTCTCTGCAGCTTTGGCAAACGATCTTTTCTTTTTTTATTTTATTTTAACAAGAAAAGGTATTTTGAAGATAACTGAGTGTTCAAAACAGGAAAAGGCAATATGGTGTCAGAGCAAGAGGGTCATACATTATATCCTGTGATAGCTTGGCTATGGGGTGCCCCAGAGTTCATATGGAGAAGTCGTTACATAACAGTGACTAACAGGTAGATCGCACAGTGTTGGCTTCCAGGAAGTTGGCTATGGTCGACTCGTTCTTTGTTCACAAAGCATTCACAGAAGTAAGTACGTGAAGGGTACACTGAGGCCACTTTTGCAGGGACAGAGTCCAAGACATGAAGCGACAGTGCCCAAGATGACGCGGAAAAATGTATTTGTGGGTAGAGTCTAAATCTCCTTGGTCGAGTGCCAACTCTAAACACTAGCCTTTCTATTCTGCCTTGTCTGTTAGGCGTTTTTGCCCAAATCGGATACTGTCAGTGTGACATAGCTAATCAAGATATTACAGAAACTTGATTAGATATTGAGCTTGCCAATATCCATATAAACCAGTTGACAAAAAGTTAGGAAATTAGATCTCCACCCTCTTCTGGGACAGTCCATAATGATCAAATCAAATCAAAAGTGTTCACTGGGCTTAGACTATTAATAGGCCCGGATACTTTTTGATTAGCTCCATTGTTCCTTCAGATCCTAAGCATAAACCGAAAACTGACAAGATACTTTTTGTCTATGTGAAATACTTAATTTTTTTCCCTGTTCTCTCCCTCGCCTAGTTGAGAATTTGGGGAAAAGAGATCAATCTCTTTTCTTTGTTCGAAGAATGGGAATATATTAAAGATATAAATTGCCAGAGGACAGAGAGAATTTTTGTCATTTCACTGGCTCATTGCCTTGGTTTTCAAGGCAGTCAGAAGGGTGCCAAGCACCATTTCTGCGATGTCTCACTCTTAGGATTCTCCTGGTTAGCATGTCTGGGGGTACCTAGTAGAGCGGGCAGCTCATAGTCCCTAAATGTGTGCACTCCCAAAATGAGATGACGGGAAAAGAAGTAACAAACGATAGAGCAAAGAAAAACAACAACAACACTAAATCAATGTATTATATATCATTGTGCCCAGTATCTCACATTTTTGTATTTTCATTGTGGGTCCTTTATGCATGTATCTCCATTTCACACCAGCCGGGGGGGGGGGGGCAGGGAAGAGGAAAGGAGGCCTGGGACTGGCAGGCAGAAGGCCGTCTCAGCCGGGCTGCGGTCCTCACTCTGCAAGCAACCTTCCCATCATGCATCCCTCCTTACCATGGCTCCTCCTCCTGGGGCTCAGCCACCAGCGGGAAAGCTGCCCCATTCCGTCCTAGCAGCTCCATCACACTCTCTTTTTTCCTCTCCCTGTAACTAACTCATCACCATCTTTTCCTCTTTCTTTTTCTGCCTCCTCAGTTCTTACAACTCCCCACTCTAGGCCAACATGCGCTCCACCTCTATCCACGTGGTAATCTCCTTTACTCCCTGGGTTGTCCTGAAATTCCTCCCCCAGGGAGCTTCTCCTTTCTCCCTCCAGTGGCCATCTTATCATCGACAATGGAAACATTGAGCCAGAGTAGCCACGGAACTCTGGAGACCCGAACCTGGGGTGAACTGTCCTCAGTATAACTTGTGGTGGGGACCAGGGGCCAGTGTGCTATTGAATGCAGCCAGTTTCTTCTCTCTGGAAGTGGACAGAGGGAGCAGATGGGGACTTCCAGTTTCTTCCATTACTTCTTCAACTTGTTTTCCAACCTTCAGGAGGTGAGAGAGGGCTGCCATGTGGGCTCGCCCATCAATCTTAGTGCCCATGGCCTCACCCTTCTCAGCTTTACATCACCGCTCAAGAACCCTTCCCTTGCTTCCCAGACCCCCTTCTGCACTGGAAGAAGAAAGGGAGCTCTTCGGGTTATGCCAAGAGTAGGCAGTCAAGGTTGGGACTCCACATTGGACTTTGCACTGAGCCTGGTTTTGTTAGTTTGCTGTGATTCCTAACACCCTTTTGTGCACTGAGATGGTGAAGGTATGAGGGAGAGTATTAGCGTCTGCCCACTCTAGCATCTTCCAACATGACTAGGAGACAACTAACAGAAAAAGGCCCACGATTTCCGATGGCTGGACATTCATCAGGACTCTGAGGAACCAAATAGAAAGAGATGGATCACAGAAAGGGCGTAGGAATCTATATGCCAGAGAAGTTTTGGGTGAGTTTTAACAAGATAAAGTGTGAGGAAAGTGCGTCGGAACAATAAATCAAAATTGGAGATATGAGTTAAAAGCTAGAGCTATTAATAAAAAATGGGCTCTATGAAAACTACTTGCTGAGTTGAACATTAAAGCTTATTTCTCATTAAAAAGCAGCAAAGGTGGTAGCATTATGTTATTAATTGAAAGAACTAAGGTACAGAGAATTTAAGTAATTTGCCTGGCATTACACAGGTACCCTGTTTCCCCGAAAATAAGACCTAGCTGGACAATCAGCTCTAATGTGTCTTTTGGAGCAAAAATTAATATAAGGCCTGGTATTACATTATATTGTATTATATTATACCCGGTATTATATTATATTATATTATATTATATTATATTATATTATATTATATTATATTATACCGGGTCTTATATAAGACCCGGTCTTATATTAAAATAAGACTGGGTCTTTATTAATTTTTGCTCCAAAAGACACATTAGAGCTAATTGTTTGGCTAGGTCTTATTTTTGGGGAAACACGGTAGTAGATGCCAGAGCTTGAATTCTGGTGTCTGAGTCTGCTTTTGATTTTTCCAACTTTTATATGAAAATGTTCAAAGTATTAATATTTGACAGAATAGGTCAGTGATAACCTGGGTACCCACAGCCTAGCTTCAATAATTTTGTCAAATTTGCTTTATCCATATGTGTATATTAGTGTATCTTTTTTTTTTTTTTTTTAAAGATTTTATTGGGGAAGAGGAACAGGACTTTATTGGGAAACAGTGTGTACTTCTGGGACTTTTTTCCAAGTCAAATCTTAGTTGTGGAGGGTGCCGTTCAGCTTCAAGTTGTTGTCCTTTCAGTCTTAGTTGTGGAGGGCGCAGCTCAGCTCCAGGTCTAGTTGCCGTTTTCTAGTTGCAGGGGGCGCAGCCCACCATCCCTTGCGGGAGTCGAACAGGCAACCTTGTGGTTGAGAGCCCACTGACCCATGTGGGAATCGAACTGGCAGCCTTCGGAGTTAGGAACACGGAGCTCCAACCACCTGAGCCACAGGGTTGGCCCCTAGTGTATCTGTTTTTTTCCCTGAAACATTTAAACATACTTTTTTGATACTTTTCTCCTAAACACCACTTCACACTAAGAGCTTTCTTCTACATGACAATATGATTTATCACACCTAAAGTATTAGAAGGTCTCTACGTAGTACCATCCATCATTCAATACCGAATCCATATTCAGATGTTCCCAATTGTTTTTAAAAAGTTATAAGGCTTTTTTTTAAAAAGAAAAGTCAGAAACAATAAAAGTTGACGCATTACATTTGGTCTTTTGACGGTTAAAACTGAAACTAAAGACTACCCCTTCAAATGGCCCCCAGCCAGTGACCCTCTGGTCAGCTCGGTCTTGTATACAATTGCTTCCATTGCTAACCAGCGGGAAGGCTTGAGGGTATCCACTATCGACTGGACCTCAAACGACCCAGCAGATGACGACTGGTTGCTGTCCCAGTGACACTGATGGGTCAAGTGGACATGGGAACTGGAGAGTTAAGATAACCCAGACACAAGGGTCAGACACAACAGTATGTCCCTGTTCCTGATCTTCAGCTGAGGAATTGACCAGTGCTGCATTGGACGGAGACCAGGTCCTTTCCCTGGTTACAAAGGCCCATTCTCACAAGGCCAGAGGGGCATGCATGTGCCCTCCTAGAATCCTGTGAATAGAAATGCCACGCTGGGTGTGTGTGTGTGTGTGTGTGTGTGAGAGAGAGAGAGAGAGAGAGAGAGAGAGAGAGAGAGAGAGAGAGAGACTGTATAGGGCAAGCGTTTGAGGAATGCTTTATAACCTCATACGGGGTCATCGTTACCCAGATGTACACCTGATTCCAAAGTTCCTAGCTATTCTACTCCACAGTCTCATTAAAAGAGATTTCCTAGACTGACAGAAAATGATAGCCTTGTAGAACTACTGAGCTATGCAGACTATGGGATGAGTTGAAATAAAGTATACCATCCTGAGAACACCTCATAATTGCTGAATGCTTGTTGACACACGTGAATGATAGAATATTAGAGCTAGAAGAGACTTTACAGGGAATCATGGAGGCAACTAATATTTATCGAGTGCTGTGCGTTATTCCAGGCACAGCGGATCAGAAATGAAAGAGATAATCTGCCACATGGAGTTTACATTCTAGTGGGGGAGACAGACATTAACAAGTAGATAAATAGACAAGATGCATTCTGATAATTATAAGTGCTATGATGGAATTAAACTAGGTGTGTGGAGAAAAGTCACTGTGAGAGGCGGGAGAGCTTTTTTCGACAGGGTGGTCAGGGGAAGCCTCCATGCTGCATGGTCTCCGTTTGTCTTCACAGATCCTCTGTCCACCCTTCCGCATAAGGTGTGCCCCTGGAGGCTGGTCTCCGTTTGGTCCTTATGGTTCTGCAAATCCAAGGACCTCTGTAGTGTCCGGGGCGGACAGCGATGTGTTATGAAAGCCCTGGCAAACGCCAACAGGGCAATCACTGGGCAGACGTGTAGTGTGGGGAGTGAGGCTGCCCACATGGCACCATTGCCTTGAGGGGCAAGCCAGCCAAGTGGGAGCAGCATGTGAGGTTATGCATGTCGTGTAAAATGTCCCCCAGCAGGTGTCCAGACTGGAGGCGGCTATTGACAGCCAGACAAGATTATCTGTCCTGTAAATGCCAGCCAGTCTCGGTTCCCATTGGTACTAGTGTTTGCTCAGAGCGCCTATGAACAAAGTGACTCTGACAGTAGAGATGGCTCAACAAACAAGGACCCCCTCACTCAGCCTCATGCGACGAGTGCCCCTGCTAAGAGCCCAACTTCTCAATAGCAGGAACCCACATCGAGTCCCCAGCATGGGACCATGCCCTTGGGGGACCTGCCAGTAAGACCTGGCAGCAAATTGATTACATTAGGGGCCTTCTATCATGGAGAGAGTAACAGTATTTTTTCCCAGTAGTACATATTCCAGATACGCATTTGCCTTCCCTTCCTGCAGCAGTTCTCGCAGCACTACCATTCAGGGAATGGTAGCCCACACATCACCTCTGCCAGCAAAGGAAGTGAGGCAATGAGAACTTACCCTCAGGAGATTGGGTTTGATCCTTTTCCTGGATCAGTACAGATCACAACCCTGTGATACAGGTGCTAGTATCATCCACCTTTTGTGACTGCGGAAACTGAGACTTGAAGGGTTTGAGAAACTTGCCCCAGCTGGTCAGCTAGCTTGTAGCATAGTTAGTACTAAAATCCAAGCTTTCTGGCCAAAAAGTTTGTATTTAAGAAAACCCAACAGCACTGTACTTTTTTGGAGAAATGATTGATTCCATGGTTGGGGAAGGGAAATGCAAGATGAACCAGAAACATTGTGTAATGCTGAATAGTAAGGAAATGCCTCTGCCCTCTCAAAAAAAAACAAGAAAGGGAGGAAGGAATGAAGGAAAGAAGGAAGGAAGGAAGGAAGGAAGGAAGGAAGGAAGGAAGGAAAGAAGGAAGGAAGGAAGGGAAGAAAGAAAGAAGAAAAGGAAGGAAGGAAGGAAAGAAGGAAGGAAGGAAAGAAGGAAAGACAGAAGGAAGAAAGAAAGAAGGCAGGGCTTGTCAAAAGGATACAAGCCAAGCTAAAAATGCTCCCAGTGGCCAAAGCTAAAACAATTGGAGCAACAAAGTCATTATCGATAATACTGGATTATAACCCAAAGAATAAAACAAATATCCATGAATCCACGCTGATATAAATAATTGATGCAATAAATGAATATATGGAGGAAAAAGGGTAACTCTTTCTCATAGAAGAATCTCAAATAATATATGTAGATTCTCCCTTTCTGAAGAGGTAGTACTTAATTCCCCTACGAGGCTGGACTTGGTTACCTGCATTCAAAAGATACCTTATAGAAAGGGGAAGACAGTAACTTGACAGTGGAGAAACCTGACAGACACCAAATGATTAAGGTTAAATTCACCAGTAATAAGTCACGTTGATATCATATGTTCCCTGATGTGGTGCCATCGAAAGGTACTTCACTGTGGTATTTTCCTCCCAAACCCTTCAGCGCAGTCTAATCATGAGAAAACATCAAAGAAACCAAATCGAGGGACATTCTACAAAATATCAGACCAGAACTTTCAAAATGGTCAAGGTCCTGGGAAACAAGGAAAGACTGAAAAACTGTCACAGATCAGAGAAGACGAAGGAGATATACCAATTAGAGGCAGTGTGATATCCTCGATTGGATACTGGAACAAAAATGGGGCACTGGTAGAAAAACTGGCAAAATAAAGACTGTCATTTAGTTAAATGTATTGTACCAAGGTGGATTTCTTAGTTTTGACAAATAAAGGTTATATATATTATGTTAGCATTAGGAAAGGTGCGGTGAAAGTTATGTGGAAAGTTTCTGTACTGACTCTGCAACTTTTCTATAACCCTAAAATTATTGCAAAGAAAAAAGTTTAAAATTAAAAAAAAAAAATTAAGAAATCACAAAAACAGACCACTGTTCTAGATTATGTCTGAGTCAGAGTCTGACGGACCTTCCCTGGGTCTTTTCCATTGGGGAACGTTCTGTCATAGGCCAAAGAAAACTTGCCTCTCTTTCCAACTAAGAGAGAAAATAAAGAAGAAAAGGAGAAACATAAGGAGTTGATTAATTCTCCAGTTTATAAAGACTACTTCAAAGAGACTGAGCCATTAACAGCTTTGTGCACAATTTAATAAATTCAGTGACTTTACCTTGAGCTACCAATTCTGTTGTTGAATTTTTCTCTAAGGAGTCATAAAAACCATAGGTCTTACATCTTTTGCTACAATCTCCAGCTTCACACACACACAAAAAAAGTAGAGTGCCAGCCTTGATGGATAGTTACAGGGATCCGTCATTTGAGACAACCAGAAACATTAGCTTGAGGCACTGGCCTCTTTGGTGAGCATGTTTAATGTATTTCTCAAATGTATGCCCACTGCAACACGTCAAGCTGGTGAATCAACAAACGAAGGAGATGAAACGTATGCTAAGAAGCCCAATCAAGGGTGCTGTCTTCTCCACAGCAGCTGGATTTCCTGCGGTCACAAGTTGCAGTAGGACCCACGTCTCTTCTATGCAACTGCCATTCAACTACTGCACATGTATTGAACACTTATTTCTGAAATTCACAGAAATTACCGCCACCATATGCCAGGACCGTGCGACCGTTATTTCATTAGCAACCCTACATACCAGTCGTTACTGTTTTTCCCACTGTTGGAGATGAAGATGGACACTCAGAAGCATTAAGCCACCTTGTTAGCTGGGCGTCATTCTAGATTTCCGTGGCTTCAGACCTCAAGCATTTCCCCAGACACAGCCCTGCACCTGCACAGCCAGCAGATCCCGATTATCACGGGCAACACAGCACATTCCCATCTCCCCCCCCCCCGCAGACACAAACAAATAAGAGCTCAAAGTCATTACTTAAATATTAAAAAAAAAACACCAACAAACAGACATGAAAGCTCAGTTAAACGACATTTGGTTGATAGTTAGCTCAAATCGTCAGTCTCTCTTTTTTTCTTCAAAAGGTATACTAAACTCCATGTAAACATTGGAAGGAAGTGAAGGTTCTCAACAGAAGAGACACCTGTTCAAGGTATAATCCAGGGAAATATCTTTTTACCTTTTTTCTCCCCTCAAGTCACAAGAAACTGTTTCTCTTCTTAACAGCAGCAACAAAAATATATGTGTGTAATATGAGGAAATAGTCTCTTGAGCAGAAGCACAAATAACGGATTCAGTACAAACCTACAGCAGCTTTTCCCCAAAGAAACAATAAACACGTTTACACAGGTGTAGGGAGAGCTTCAGTAACAGAGGGCTGCACAGCAGACAGTGTCAGCGTCTCAGCCCCGTGAAGCACCCCAGAAATGAAAGCGAAACCCAAACAGGCAGAGGGGGCCCTGGATGGCTACATGTCAGCTCTATTTTATTTATATACTCGTATATAAATATTTGGGATTCGTATATGATACACAATATAAAAATACATATGTATATATGGGATTGTATATATTTTATCTCTATGTGATTATATAGAGAGATGTAAAATATAAAATTATTATATATAGATATATGAAGTTATATATAAAATATAGAAATCTAAAATAAAATATATTATTTTAAATAATTTTGTTTTTAAGTGAATCAACAGTCCCTTTTTTTGTTTTTACTGGGATTTCAGGGGTAGTTAGATGTGGGGCATTCCCAGATGGCTAAGAAAACCTCTGTAGAACAATGGTGTATAATTGGGGGATTCTGACTCCTCTGAGAATCTTATGAAAGCTATAGAACATGTGCCATGAACATGAGTACAGACTCATTCGTACAAGTTTCCTTTCTGGGATGTCACAGATGACTCGTGGCATTACCTATGGAGATCCCAGGGGCCTCTCAAGCCTTCTGCGGTGTTCTTTCTCTCAGACATAGAGAAAGAGATCGACAAACAATCAGAGTTTCTAAAAATGTAGCTTACAAATCCTTTGTGAAATGAGCTCTGAGTTTTATCTACTTGTACATACGGGATTGATTTCTGTGCCTTTCAGTTTCCATGTAATGTTCCAGACACACATGCGCCCAAATAATTGAAGTGACACCAGCAATAAAAGAGCAGATTGGAGACCAAACATAAGCTTTGGTGTGTTAGTAAGAGGCTTAGAACCTGACGAACATCAGCCAAGCCTGGAAGGGCAAAGAATCTGGTCCCCAGAAGCATGGCCAGGGGAGCAGAATGTAGCCCTGGCTTTCTCTAGTTCCTGCCTGGGTCAGAATGGAAATGGAAATATGATGTTGGAGCTGAGATAACAGAATCAGTGTGCAGAGCATGTGGGCTGATCCCAAATAATAGCATGGAGTTGCATCCTATGTGTATTTCAGTTTCATTAATTCGACTGCACAAACAAGGAAAATTAAAAGGAAAAGAGCACAAGTGGATAATTTAAATAATGCAGGCTAGAGGGTATCCCACTCAATGAACACACGCCAAAAGGCAGTGGACGCCATACAAAACCTAGGAGAAGAGCAAGAACATGGGAAGAGTTTCAAGGATTCCTTAGCCACTGACAAGAAAGCAAAGCCATTGTTTAGCTGGAAAAAATAAGAGAGTGTTCGAGGAAGGCAATGAGGGATTAGGACCAGGGCCACGAAGAACCATTAACCACTGGAGAATGAGACAAGCCTGTTAAATCACCTGCCAAAGATAGAAAAGTCTAGATATCTTCTTTGGTGGCGAAGGTGAAAGCAGAGGGGATGAGTACCCTCTCTCATAGAAATGAGCCATGCAATATTCATTCGTGGCAGAAAGCAGAAGTGTTTTTTCACAAAGGAATAGGGCCAGAGCCCAGGCGTCCCAAGCGGCCATATTCCTGGGTCAGTCTGGTACATGGCTGGATTTCACATTTGTTGTATGTTCCTAGGTTTTGTCACTGACAGATATTTAAAGCACGGACTAAAGTGGGTTTTATGTCACACACCTGACGTTGAGTAAGAGAAATGGAAGAGGGAAGGCCCCCTTCACACTAAACACTAGACCGAACTCTCCAGTTATCTTATGTGTTATGTGACCATATACTGTCTGTCACCATGACCCACTGAGCCACAGTGATTAGGGCCAAACTAACACCTCATTTCTCAACCCTCCCCAGGGATTACTTACCAAAGAGTCTCCTGAGGGGCACTGCACTCGCCATCAACAATGAAACGTCAAAGGGAGTCCAGCCATTCCAAGAGAGTTGCAGTACGTGAAGTGGCCATTTCATGGACGTCAAGGCAAGTGAAAATGATTGTATCTAATGTCAGATGTAAATCAGGGGCCGAAGATGAGCAGGAGGGGTAAAGAAGAATCCCTCCTTATCACTGTGCCCTGCTTTTGAGTTGGCAGAAACAAATCATATTTCCAGATACATTTGTCTAAAAATACTGTTATCACATCTGCACAGTTGCCAGAGAAAGATCACTCTCATTCATGTAGTACTTCACAGTTTACGGTATGTCTTAACACGTGTTATTTCACTGCGCCGTTAGGGTGAACTTTCTGACGCGGAGTGTCACCGTAAGGAAACAGGCTCAGATGTGAAGTGACTGGTTGAGGTTCAATCCTGGAATGGGGATGGCTGTTCGGTCATAAGAGTGAGAAACCAAACTTAGCCACTAAGAACGTCCTGTACTAAGCTACAAAAGCAAAGGGACAGCTGTTTGGTTGTCTGTTTTCTTGGGGGAGGGACTTACAAGGCCCTAACAGAACAGCTAGGATATTACCGTACCGCTCCCCATGCTCCATCACTAACCCCGGGTGAATGGACGCCCGATTTCATAGGCTTTTTTGGAAATAATCCTGGCTCGTTACTCTTTCCTCCATCCTCCCAATTCAGTGCTGTTGTTGTATTGTTTCTGATTCCCTATAAAACCCCTCCAATTCTAACGTTCAAAACTATGTGTGAATTATTAAACTACGTGTGTTTAGTTGTTACCGCCAGGGTGGTTCCCTCGGAGGGAGTACAGCCCTGATGAGCTTGGTCATCAGAATTGATCAGGTCTTCTCAAAGGCTCTCATGAGAAGTGCTGAAAAACGTCTCTGCAGGCAGGACTTTCCTCCTTCTCCAGCCCGGACTTTGTAGTGTGTGTCTCAGCTCACAACACTTCCTGTGGCTGTAGAAAGTCTGGAAGGGGAACTAAAAGAACAGATGATAAAGGCTGAGTATTGTCTGAACTGAACTCGATAGATTGTTAGAAGAACGATTTAATTCTTTTCCCCTCTGTCCCTTGACACCCAACTTTTTCTCCAGTTCGTGGATGAAATCACAGACAGGACTTCCTGTTTTTAAATTACATTGTGAGGTAATAAACACATAATTTCTTGGTTTTGGCATCAAAATGTTGAGTCCAATCTAATACTTACTCAATTCCAGTGGAGTAAAGTACAATAATCAAAACATTGTGAATTCCTCACCCAGTACAAGCTTGCTTCTGGCTGGATGTGTGGTCTCTGCCACTTCTGGGATGCTGTTTCTGAATGTTCCAGGCACGGCCCAGAGGGTGAGCGGATTAGGGAAAAGGAAAGTATCATGATGGGCCGATATGTGGTCATATGTGCTGGTCCCTCTGGATGGAAGGATTTTCTGGGTTTTGCAGGGTCTTTGTGGGCGGGGTTGACGAATTGCTCATCTCACACACACACGCACACACACACACACACACACACACACACACACTTCCACCACCACCACACCTCGGAGAGCAGCTCTCTAACCGCTGGCAAGACCTCACCCCTCAAGCTCTAGACTTCTGATGGCCCACCCCTCTCTTGGGATACGGTTGCCCCTTCTTGGTTCCTTTCACCAAGCCCACGTCCAGTCCCTTGGAGAATACTCACCTTTGCGCTGTTTAATCAGACAGGAGCAGTGTCACCAACAGCCCTTCCTCTGTGGGTTCTCCTGACAGTGATAAGACACTTGTTTCTGTGTGCCCCAGGTGCCCGTGGGCATATGCTGGGTGATCCCTTCAAAGCCCACTCACTTGACTTAAAGTGAGGTGAAGCCCCTTCCACTCAGCCCGGGGGCAGAGTCTGGAGCCCAGCACCCTGACAAGTCTCCCACAGAAACCCTCCTTCTACCCCTTACGCCTGGAAGTGGGTGGAGGGTAAGTGCTTGCAGAAGTGGTTTTCCCATCTCTCCACATGCCCTGCTCAGGACGTGGGGGCACTTGGCACCGATTGTGCTGTTCTAAGCTTTGGGGCCCTGCTGAGTCCCAGACAGACCGAGTGGCATTTTAACATTCTCTTACAATAGGATTGAAGAGCTGGCCAGTGAGAACCAAACGCCCCCCAAAATTATGAGCGTTCTTGGTCTAGAAAAATAAATACACAGAGGAAAAAGCATAATAATGAGAAAATATCTTGCATTTATTGAGCAAAGCCACTCATCTCTTGTTCACGTGAGAGGCCAAATACAGAATGAACGTGGGGTAATTTGATTGTGATAGGGACAGTGCGGAGTGTTGCTTAGCCCACAGAGGTTTCACTCGAGACGGTCCTGCATGGTCTCTGGTGGGCGGGGTTGATGAATTGCTGGTTAGAGCTCGCTGGCGTGCTGACCTAATTCTCTTCTCTCGGAAATGTCACGCCACTGCCAACCACTTCCCGCACATACAGTCGGTCTTCATTATTCACAAACCCCATGTTTGTGCATTCGCCTGCCTACTTGCTGAAGTTTATTTGTAACCCAGAGTCAGTACTCTTGCTGCTTTCGTGGCCTTTTGCAGTCATGCACAGAGCGACAAAAAGTTTGAGTCGCCAATGTGCACATGCCCAGCTGTGGTCCCCCAAGGTCTGACTTCTTGTTTCAGTTCTCGTGCTGTAAACAGGTGTCCTTTTCATGCTCTATTGAATGTCACATTTTTCACGTTTCTGTGCTTTCCATTGGTGATGTTGGTATTTAAAATGGCCCGAAGTGTAGTGCTGACGTGCTCTCTCGTGTTCCAAGAGCAGGAAGACTGTGGTGCGCCTTACGGAGAAAACAGGTGTGAGATAAGCGTTGTTCGGGCATCAGTTATAGTGCTGTTGGTCGCGAGTTCGATACGAATCACTAATATTTATTAAACAAGGTGTCCTTAAGCAGAAACACACCTAAAACAAGGTTGCATCTTAACTGATGGAGGAAATGTGACTAGAGGCTCAAAGGACCCTAATCCTGCATTGCCCCGAAAGCCATGGTTCAGAACGCCTAATTCATTGTCCGGGGTGACTTCCTCAAATAGCAGGGATCAGCTGCACTAGGAAATGGCCCCAGAGGCCCACGGTGTGTAGCCACGGGCAGAAAGCAGTGCCCTGGGCGATAGAAGCTCCTCTCTGCTGGAGGAGGGAAGGAAGGGTTCCTGCTCTCACGCCTGCTGACTCAAGGAAAACAGGAAATATTCCCACCGTGGTTTGGGCACAGGAAGTCTCCATAACTAGTAAAACTAAAGGTTTCTGGGAACAGACTTTGGGTTTGGGGTTGTGGTACATGAGCTTTCCTTTCCGGAATGCTGCCTGTGTAGACTCCAAACAGCTTAAAGTCCAATTTCCCTTTTCCCTGTAACTTTGTTGACACTTCTGGATAACAACTCCACCCCTTTCCTGGCCAGACCTCCCACAGTGTCTTTTCTTCTAAGTGGTACCCAGAGAGATCCTAGAAAGCCCCACAGATGGCTGCTGTGTGTCTGTCCTGGCAGATGATGGCACCCATCTCAGGCCAGTCCTGAGCACGGCTCCCACCCAGCGTGGTGAGGGCTTGGGTTTGTAAGTTAAAAAACACGCCCGTCCTCTTGCCACTGTGGGTCATGCCTAGAGCAGAACAGGAGACCTCTGGTGTCATGGTGACGTCCTGAAAGGGATCCTGTGAGCGGAAAAGCCTGTCAGGGGCGGGGCCTGATCTGTGAGCGAGGTGGGGGGGCAGACGCCTGGGGGCAGACGCCTGGGTGTCCATCATCCGCTTCAGGACCGTCTCCACCAAGCGGCTGTGCAGGGGTGACATGCGGTGATGCTTCCCACCTTGTGTACTGGGGGACAGAGCCCGTGTGCGCTCCCCATGCAGCACCGTCCTGCGTACTCACTTTCTCTCCCTGTCTCCTTCCCTCACCTCTTTCCTCCTCCTCCCTTCTTCCTCAGTGTCCTTCCTCCCCATCGTCTGTCCATCCTGATCAGCTTAAACACTCTTAACTACTGATCAACATCACACACTGGCTAGTTGACGAATGGAATTTAGAGATGGGAGTCAGGTTTGCGCCCTTCTTTGTCCCTCAGTAATGGCACATGCTTTATCAGCTCGTTCATCCAGCATTGATTGTCTCCTAGGTGCGGGGACTGTCCTGGGCCCTCGGGTTCTTACAGGAACTAAGCAGACCCATCGGCTGTTCTTGTGAAGCTGAGATTCTAGTGAGCACAGACAGACAGTAAGTAGTACATGTAGTGATCATGTAGGTTGGAGATGGGCAGTGCTATGGGCGAAGAAAACATGGAGCAGGATTAAGAACATGTGCTCACTGGCGTGAGGGAAAGAGGCCACAGCGGGTCCCCTCTCTGAGACTCCCTGTGCTCACATATGAAACGTGAGTGACGCCTACTGGCTCTCCTTCCCAGGAAGAACGACACAGTGTCGAGGAAAGGGCCATAGATGAACATTCACTATTTTAGTAAGAATCTTCTCATCTGTGTGACCTGGAGTTTAAAATAAACTCCTCATTTGGACAAAATAATAATAAGGGATGGAAATGTACATTTGTTGAGTGCCTGCCTCGTGTCACCGTATTTAGCGCCTCCCCTCAAAGACCTCTTCTCATCTCCAAGATGGGGATCATTATTGCTGAGAAAAGCAAAGCTCAGAGGGAAGTAACCTGCCCAAGGTCAGGTCCAAGCTGAGGATCCTTCTCCGTCTTGCCAAGGCTGTTTGCTCAGGGGATCCAGTGTGTTAACCCGGCTGGGTGACTTCTAAAATTCCTCCAATTCCAAGAGTACAGGACGTCTTGGTGACGACTCTTCTGGGTGAAGCTAATTGGGTGACACAGAGAAAGACACGTCTCTGAAGGAAATGAGTTCCTTGGTTTCTAACAGGAAGGTCATTTCTCAGCTCTCCTGGCAACACGTATCTCAGGGGACACAGATACCAGCAGACTGGACAGTGAGGATGAATGGGGGAGTGGCAGAAGCTTTCACTCAAGGGGCTTCCTCCACCTGGTGGGGTCCTGGAACCCAAGATGAAAAGAAAAGCATGAGGGATTTTGCTGGCACTTCCAGGCCGCCTAACGACAAAATAAGAAGGATGGGCCAGAGTTGAAGAAGCAGCTTCTGACAGCGAGGTAATTATCAGGAGGGAGCAACCCAGGCTTTTTTTCTTTGAAGAAGAGAATGCTACATGCACAGCTGAAAGAACAAGGTGGCTTAGAAAAGGCAAAAAATACGTATACTCGTACATACATCATTTCACGTTCCAAGCTTGTGCACAGAAAGAATTGACAGGTGTGTTAAATATTGCTCACCAAGAAGTTAACAAGGAAAAAATGTTTTTTTAATGCTTTTTTCCCAGTGTTTGAGGTTTTGAGATATTAAATCACTTAATATTATAGATAACATTATGTTTTGGGGCTGTTATCTAGTGTCTGCTCCCTGCCAGGTTATGAATAAAGATAGTCTGATTTACATATCTATTAGCTGCATTTTGCAAGAAAATAGCAGCTCTGCATCTCGCCTGGTCCAGAATCTGCAGTGACTGGGAAGGACATTTGAAGTAAGCCCCTGTCACAAATCCTCATTTTACAGTGGTCACGGTGATAGCTGTGCGTGAAATTGTAATAGGGGGATGCTCCCAAGTCCATGCCGAATATCAAGTTTCAGTGTGATGAGGTCGTTTGCTGAGTCTGTGACCTTCTCATTAGGTAAGGGAGTTACTGATAGCCCTGAGTCCCCATCCCGGGAACACAGTGGCCTGGATGGACTCTCAGAACCAAAGTTCAGATTGTAACATGCTTCGTCTGGAGGTGGAGGCGGCAGAGCCCTTTGCAGAAAGGCTGTTCATCTCGAGGGGACATGGAATGAATCGAGTGCCCTGTGTCCGGAGCCCAAACGTCTGTAGCTGTTTGATTAGATTAGATTTGAACACTGCTGTAGTTCCAGTCATTCTCCCGGGAATATGGACTCCTTCAACCAGAAAGCACCGAACACAATTTGTCTCCCAGTCCAGTTTCCTTTACCTCGTAGAAAAATATGTGTCTATAAAATTTCAGTAAGGATTTCTCTTCCCAGACCTAGAAGGACCTGCCAAGTGGAAATTATTTGGCGAGGAAGTGCAGGCATCCTGATTGAGGAGAGGCTTGTGAAGGGAGAGTTGGTCCCCTGGGAGGAGACCCCTGGTGTCTTTATTTCCTAGAGCACAGATGCTCACCTGTGTTAGGTGAGCACTGCGGCAGGTGGGCGCAGAAGAATAAAACTGAATGAATCCAAATTTTCATTTCGCTTCATTTCATTTGAGTGTAAATGACATTTCTAACGGCTGACAGCACTGCGTGATAACTCAGGTATTCTGTGAGTGGCGTTGACTACTTGCGCCCACATTGCTGTGAGAAAAGGAATCTCTATAAGGGTCTACTGCTTAACTGTCAATCCAACCCCTCACTGGCCTCCTGCCTGTTTCTGTGGGCATGGGAAGGACTATAAAACCGAATGGACATTTGGCATAAAGCTCCTTCCAAGGAGGTGTTTGTTACCTCCTTTCTCAAGAGCCTAGAAACAACTTTATATCCACTCCAAAAGGAGACATCATCTGAGGTATCACAGCAGCCCTAATTTGCGTCCTTATTGAAGGAGAGCATCAGAGAGAATAATTGGAATTTTATGTTAAAAAAACATTAACAACTCTAAAAACATATCCAGTTTTAGGAAATTTCTACAGGTCTTTAGGTCATTGGGGCATTTGCCAACAGTCCCAAGTTTAGACATATTTCAGCAGGGCAAACTGCTCCCCCGTCCTTTTTCCTGAGCCCCTCAACACAGCACTGCAAGGTTAACTTGAGATCCACAGATTTGCTTCAGGAGTCAGTGGACCTTCTGGAATTGTGTATAAAATTGTGTGTGTGTGTGTTGACAGCTGTTGTTTTTTTAAAAAAATCTCTATTCCGAAACAAGTTACGCATTACTCGCACAGATTCACAGAACTATCACTAGCCACCAGGCCACAGGTGCTTTCACGGACCAGTGAGAGGATGAACAATATGAGAGGCAGAAGATGTGGTTCCTTAAAATGAAGTAATGGGTCCTTAGAAGAAATTCCCTGACAAGCTTGAGGAGAGAGTCCCGCCCAGCTTGGCATGGATGAAATCCCATCCAGGTGCATCCCGCTCTGTCCGGATTGCCAGAGTTAGGCAGGCCACTGGCGGGCTGGGGAGTAGCCAGAGGGGAACGACTGAAATGTATTATAATGCAAAGAATAATTGGAGGAAAAAAGGGTGAGAGGAACTCTCAGACACCGAGAGAAGGAATGTAAATTGTACAACTTTCAAGAACACGATGGCACTATGTCATGGTCTAAATACATGGAAATTCTGCAGCTCAGCAATTCCGTCTGTTCATAGAATAACTCTTACCATGTGTGTACAGGGAGCCACGTAGAAGAATTTCATTATAGCATTGAGTGTAATAGCAGAAATGACAAGAACCAAAAGGACAGAAAAGAAAAAGAAGATAAAAGAAAACCTATGTATTTATCAACAGGAGGATGGGTTCCAATAAGCGTAAAATATTTGCAGGATGGAAAGTACACAGCAGCAAAAATGAATGAACTGGAAGTAACATGGACCAATACAGACAAATCTCAACACACATTCTCTCACAAATGCAAAAACAGTTACATGTGATAAGATATTTTTCATATAAACTTTAAAACAATGCAAGATAAATAATGTTTATGTGCATATGTGTAGATGGTAAAAGTATGAAAATGTGCACAGAATTTAATCCACCAACTTCCAGATGGTGGTTATTTCAGGGGGTGGGTAAGGAACGGCATTAGAGCAATGACAAAGGGAGCTTTGGCTTTCTCTGAAATGCTTTATTTGTTTTTAAAAGTCTGAAGCAAATAGGGAAAACAGTGCAATTTAACGAAAGTGGGTACATTTTATTATCCTAGTATTACTAGTATTATTATTTTTATACATATCTCTGTGCTTGGAATATGTTATAATATTGAAGCACAAACAGATACTGTGAGCTGTGCATACTTCCTTTCCCTTCCCCACTTCGGGTCATCCAGACCAAAAGAATACTCTCACACATTGCCCTTGTTCGGCTGACTTTATTTTCAGCTGTTTGCAATGCCTACGCACATGACCTTTTCATGTTTCGAAGACTTTCCATTCAGATAATATTTACACAGAAAGTATGTAGTGTTCCCAGATTTGCATACCTTTACAGCTTCTTCCCTTTGAGAATTTCGGATACCTTATCATTAAAATAGTAATTCTGCTGGACTTGCTCTTCTTCTCAGCTGAGATCCAGCTGAGAAGCCATGGAGGGGGAGGAAGAGGGGTGTTAGGCTCGAGTCCTCCTGTGTTCACTCCTAATGTGCCCCCACACTGCATGTCTTCCAGCCTAAAGGAAGTTCCATCTGCCCACAGATACAGGGAAACCCACCAAGAACTGGCCCCCAGCTCCGTTACTTTGCCCAGTTCCTGTACCGACCAGGAGGGGACAGTCTGCACTTCCCTCTTGTGTTTTGGTGTGGGGCTGTCAGCCAGGTCCCTGCAGCTCTGCTGAGACCGCAGCCCCACTTTTGCCAACGTCTAATAAATAGCAGAATAAATTCATGATTAATACCGAACATCATAAGCACAGCTCCATGTAAGAAATTCCAGCAAATTCAATCCTCCTTCTTCTTGTCCTTATCATGCAGGTTTGTTCTCTTGTCAAAATCTCTGGTCTTTTTTTTTTTTTTCTTCTTTTTTAAAATTTATTGGGGTGACAATTGTTAGTAAAATAAAATCTCTGGTCTTTGAAAGTGTTTGATGAGCACTTGTCAGGTGGCTTAGACCAGTGTTGCTTTCTCACTTCCTCCTTACCTGGCCCTGCTCAGTCCTGTTTCTTGGCTGTTTCCCCTCCTACCCATCTTCTCTGCTGTCAGCTTCCTAGCACCCAGGAGAGCTGTGGGCCGGCACCACTGGCCATTTCCTCGCACCCCGTATGGTGCTCCGTGCCTCCTGCTTCTGTTCAAGTTACCGCCGTATCTGTGATGCTCTCTCCATCTGACTATCTCTTCCTCCTTGAGCACGCAGCTCTGGTGCTGGCTCCAGGCAAGTGGACATTAATTCCTAAGTCCCAGAATGGTCCTTGTGTGACAGGGTGTAACATTATCATAAGACTTTCTGCATTCTATTGAAATGTCCTCTTTGCATACTCATCTCCACCACAGGGGGCTTCCACCCAGATGGACCCAAAGCCAATGTCATTGGCTAAAAGTTATTGAGCATTATCTCCTATTAATAACTCGGATGATAACCTAGGCCTTATTGGGATCCCCACTTTGCAAATAAGGAGAACAAGTTTTGGAAGGTGTAAGTTGTTTATAAATAAGGAAATTACGGTCCTGCTATCTTCCTCAGATCCAGGGGAAATGAACAGGTCTGTTTATACGCATTGGGTTTTAAATATACTTACCTCATTTTTTCCTAAGTGACAGCTAATCGTCTCTCTCATCAATGCATTCAGGCACAATACAAACTGCAGATAAAAGGGCTGGATATTTATGAATATAATTTGTTGTGACATGTAAGCATCTTGCACTCACACGCCTCTAGATTCAGCTCTGAGACTCACATCAGCTAAGCTAAGCTGCATTAATAAAAATTAAGGAGAAAGCGCTTTAACTACATCTGCACAATGTGCAGTCATTTATAAGGTGTCTCTCAACTGTTGCTGAGTCAGGGCAGCTCGTGTACCGTGTCTCCCTGTCCCTTTAAATACCGCTCTCTTTCTCTCTGGGTTAAGGGGAATGATGTATATTTCTAATTATAACCGACCAGGCTCTTGCACACTCTGTTTGGTTCCCCGCAGGTTCCCCTATTTGCCAATATCTATTTAACTGCCGCGGTAACAGGAAAAACTTCCCAAGTCTAATCAGCCAGAAATTCTTTGGCTCTCTCCCACTTTAGTGGGATCATATTTTTGCACTGGAGGTCATCTTTATATACGAGAGGGGAGCATGGCCAGGAGAAGATGGCTCTTAGAAACAGAGCCAAGGTCCAGACTCTCACTCTCCAGAGCTCATGGAAGATTCTGGCCGTTTATTATTCATGCTGAATGCTGACACCATCCCCTCTGCCTCGACAGCACCCAAGGATCGTCACGGTGCCCTGGCTCTGGTTCGCCAGTTGCCACGGTTGGCATCTGTTGAAAGGTTTTGTTTTTCTCCTGTCCATCACATCAGAGCGGATGAGTCAAGGTAACTGAGGCATCCGTTCCCCCCAGGCTGCCTCCCACTCTGAGGTCCTGACCGCCGCTCCCACTGCTGCCTGCCTCACCCCCGGCCTCAGGCTGCCTCAGCCCTGCACATCCGCCGCCCTGAGCTCACCACTCAGGAGTGACTCACTAAATTCAATAGAAAATAGGCTGCCAACAAGAGAATTCCTTCTAGTCAGAAGAGTCAACTTTTATTGATAATGCCCCTGCTTGAGAATCTAATCCAAAACTCACTCGAGGGCTAGCTAGCATTCTGCGATACTTAGCAATATGTATTTTAGGCAGATGCAACCTTTTTAGGAAACCTTGAGTGTGACTGCATTATAACTGGTGCTGGGAGGAATAATTAGATGAACAAGCAAAGGGGAACATGGGACGAGTATTTTCCATGCCAACGTTATGCTAGATTCTGAGTTTAGAATAGCTGATTTAATTGTTACCATCACCCTTTGGGTAGATATAAAATTCTACATTCTTGCAGTGGAGGATACTGAGACTCAATCAAGGAGGTCAAATGACTTCCAAGTTCACATACCCAAATGGAAATCGGAACCCTGGTCAGGTGATCTCCAAAGGGCTGACTTTCCCTCGACCCCACACTGGGGGAAGCAGGGGTCAAGTGTTGGCCTTGACCAGTTGACAGTGCAGAACTGCACACGGAGTCAAGACAAGAGTCACTCTTGTAGAGAAGGGGGTGCATGGCCCAAGCCCAATGCCTAGGTCAGGGGCTGTGCCCACGCAAGGTCAAGGTGATGAACAGGGAAGGGTCAAGTGGCCAGTAGATAGATGTGCCAGACGCATTTGCAGAGGCACAGGAAGCAGGAGAGAGGTTCCCGGGAGGTCCAGAGCAGGCCCATTCCTTTGGAAACTGGAGGGCAGGACAGAGAACTGAGCAGAGGAGGGAAGACTCAGCCACTGGAGCAGACCCTCGGGCCTGGGGAGGGACATGCCCCCAGCATGGCCTGATGCCGACGTGCGTAGAGCTCTATGCACAGATCTGGGATGAGGCTGGTCCTTTGGGAGGATCTCTGTTATTTTAAGTTGCCAGGTTGAGAGACTTGCAAAGTTGTAGAGATGTGCAGGTCACTGACCCTGGGAAGGCCTTGGGCAAAGCCCGAGTATCACATTTCACAGAAGCCAACAGGATTCCCAGCTCCCTGCACATGCAGTAAGTCAGCATGTGACTCCATCGCCAGATGCTCTTTGGGGCCCTTCAAGTCTCTGGTTTCCTCTAAGAGTCGGCACCACCTTTCTGTGCAGTGGGCTGTGGGCTGTGTTCCGCCTGGGTATAAAAGGACAAAGGTCATACATGTGCTCGGTATCCAAGGAGACGAGTTGGTGAGACAGATCGACTCTCCTTCATGGAGTTGACCATCTAGAAGAGAAGATAGGACCCAAATTAGAATAGTCATAGTATCAGGTCACATGTGACGAAGACCCCAGTGGGGGAGCAAAGAAGCAGCTCTGCATGAGAGAAGGGAGAGAACTTCTGGTGGAGGGAGGAAGAAAGAGCGGAACTGAGATGATTGATGAGATTTCCAAGCACACGGGAATTTGCTCTAAGGGACGCAAGGCAAGCTGTGGGCTCTGGAGGTGTAAGCTGCAGGACTGAGCTTCAAGTCTGGGGTGACCCTCCTCGAAGTGACATGCGTCGCTTCTGTTCCTCTCGGGCTGGCCATTCCAGTCAGTGATGCAAGGCCCCTCATTATATCCTTCACGCCCACGTCTGACCTCAAAATGCCAATACCCCGCTCTCCCTGTTTTTCTTGTGCCACATGCCCTCCTCAGGGAGATTGCTGACTAAGAAGCTGTCCACCCTGAAGTGGTCCGAGATCAGATCCCTCTGGTTTGACTCCACGGTGGAGTCCCCTCTCCCTGGAGCATGCAGGGCCACGTGGCTGGAGTTAGCAGGCATCTCTACCCAGGTGCATCTTATGTTACCAACAGCCGTACCCCCAAAAGAGGGTAGAAAGCCCAACGGCCCCTTTGATCATTTTTGAAAAATAGTAGAGGAGCTTGCTATTATCCTGTGGGAAATCCTTAGTAAATCGCATGCTCATTTGGAACACAAATATTCCACCCTATGTGACTATTTCCTACGTGTGAATTCTGCAGGGAACCATGTATCTGTGTGTTCTTCGGTATGTACGTGTGTTGTCATGGGAGCTTGACTTGACTTAAAATTGTCCCTCTCTTCAAATTGTATGAGAACCTTGAGAGCTGAAAAGTCATTTCTTAAACTCATTTTCCCAAAGGGTTGTGGACAGTGACACTCTGAGGCTTCAGCTGTCACTCAGCTGACACTCTGCTGGCCCTGCTGACTCTGTGATGGTCTCATCTGGCTCAGTGACAACCTGGGGGGTGGACAAGTGGCTGACTCTTTGTGGACATTGTTCTCTGGCTGCGTGTAAGGATGCTTTGTGGAAGTCAGCCCTTCAATGGGGGCAGCTTTGTTCAGGTCTGTTCTGTGAGGCTTTCAAGGCCAACCCCTTCCAGATCCCAGATTCCTAAAGGCCTAGGAAGTTGCATCCTTTGGCTGAAGTTATTTGTCCTCAATAGGATGAAGCAGCATAATATGATCGAAAGAGAAATGACCCCCAAATCAGGCAGCTGAGCTCAGAAAGCACCTTTGGTAATTATAATCACTAGCTGTGTGGGCAAAGTATTAAACATAACCTCTTTTAAGGCTCTGCTTATCGTTATAATGAGATCAACAGTACCTATTTCAGAAAGTCGTGAATATGAAATGAATCGGGATTATAGTAGCCCCTTGGTGAATGATAGCTCTCCTTTGAATTTCAAACTTCTAATGAAAATGATTTTTAAGAAAACCTAAACCCATGCCGTTAAAAAAAACAAAACGGTTTCCAGTATAGAAAATTATATTTGGTTTGCTCAAGGGCTTGACTTGAGCTTAGACACATCTTCATAAAATGTGTTTATGCACAGATACTCACATATCCAGACCCTGTGTGCCTGAGGGTACTTACGTGTACACACACAAACGCCACACCTCAAATTAATTGCAGATATTAGGAGCATTTGATTCCAGCATTAATTTGCAGTTCCTCCTCACGACGAAATTAATATCACTGTGTCTTGTTATTGTAAACACACCTGCTGGTAAGGGTTTCCCCAGGGTCCTTAGTTACCAGTTCCTAAACTCTGTGCCGCCTGGGCTGGACCAGCAGCCCCAGTTCACCTGGTTGCCATGAGAAAACAAAAACAGAGCCCAATTATTTGATAGCCCTAACAAGCCCCCATAGGATTGCCTTTAGCCTTCAAACAAGAAAAGGAATGCTGCACGTGGCTCCGCGCCTCCAGTGGGGGCGAGAAACATCTGCCGCACCTTGGGGAAGACACGCACACCCAGCTCTCCTGACGTGGTTGGTTGTTAGCTTGATGGTATCACTAATTGAGTTTCAGTGTAATTGTGCATGCACCTGTGTTTTTTTTCTGTGCGGGAGTGGGAGGTGTTTTTGTGGACGTGCAGTATGCAGAGTTCCTTTCTATCTCCCCAGTGTCTAGCCTGCCTTGTGTAGCTTCTGGCACATACTTGATTAGATGGATGGATGGATGGATGGATGGATGGATGGATGGATGGATGGATGAACGGAAGGACGGACGGGCGGACGGACGGATGGATGATGGAAAGCAAAACAATGGTACACTGCAGTGTGCAGTTTCGTTTTCAGTATGGTCTTTGAATGAAAGAGGAATGAGAGAGGAAACTGTCATGATCACTCGAGTGAAGGATCCACTTTTACCTGCAATTTTCTAATATATGTCATCTAAGGGATTTTTTGTTTGTTTGTTTGAATGTTGCAGAAAATCTTCTTGTCTGTGTTTCAAAATGAGCAGAGCCCAGCCTGGGGATCCCTGCCACCGTCCAGCTGTTGTTCCTGCAACCTGCACATGTAAAATGAATGATCTTAAATTACCTCCCTTTTGCACCTAACTTACTACCCTTGGGGCACAGGGTTCATTCTGAGCTCATAGGGGTCGGCACTCTTTCCTAAGGGACCAGACAGTAAATAATTTAGGAATTGTAGGCCCAAAGGCAGCATCAAAGACATGTTGTAGGCACTTGTCCAGCCATTAAAATGTCACCATTTTAAAATGTAAACACCATTCTTAGCTCGCAGGCTCTATAAAAACAGGAAGAATGCTACTACACTCAACCCAGAGGCCATGGCTTGTCAGCTCCTGGCTCAGAGATGGAAGGCAGGGAAGTAAGGTGACAGCATGATTCACCTGGGGGAAAAAATGACAGATTTGCCTTTTGGAATATATGCTTTCTATCTATTTCCATACGGGAGCACACAATCCATCCTTTCTGAGCACTTAGCACAAATAAAACTATTTGTTTCACATCTGCCGTTCCTACCACTCACTAGTAGCTCCGTTAGGGCAGGGACCATATCTAGCTTACTCTCGATTTTCCCACTTTCGTGTGTGGTGCATACACTTACCCAGTAAGTATTTGTAGAATAAATAAATTACAGAATTATATTTTTACACATCCTTTGATTTGTTCCTGGGCTGTCTCTTCTGTCCCAGGAACCTATCTGGGTTGGGTTGGGTTTGTTTGCTTTGTTTTTGGTTTTTTTTTTTTGGTACGTCAGTCCCACACTGGTTTAATTACTGTGGCTTTAGAGTTTGTCTTACCATTTGGTGGTACCGTCACAGGAAGCATGATTCAAGCAGTGGGCTGGGGATACAGCTGTAATTAAAAATAGATGGTACTTTGTCCTCATGAGGGTCAAATCCTGATAGGCTCATGGAGGGAGCAAAGCTTCCTTTCAAAGGAGAAACAGGTAATGTTCTCTGGGTCTGACGCGTAAGTGCATACCAGCAGGACAGACAGCCTTCTCACGATGGATAAGCAGGTTTGCACATCAGACACTGGCAAATCTTCAAAATAGGGCTCAGGGTTTTTAGGGGAGGGGAGCTTCTTGGGAGCCATTTGTAGGTTCTAATAAGGGTGTGCTATTTCCAGTCCCGACACCAAGTAGCGAGTGTTCGCATCTGTGAACCAGAGCCCAGAGGACATTCCTGCTGCGATTGGATGACTGGTGGCGTGTGGGGTGGTCTGTTCATCCGATCCTCCTGATGGGGCAGCAACATGAACCGCTCCGCTTGCTCCTCTGGCCCTTGCTTTGAACCAGTGCGGGCTGGGGACCCAAGGGTTACACGTGGATTTAAAAATTTAAACAGCTATCTGAGATGGGTCTGAGGCCATCCCCCAGGTGTGCCCCTTGGCTGCGGCTCACTTCTCCACTGCCCCAAACGAGGATACTGTTGCTGGCTGCCCCAGATTGGGGAGGGTGAAATGGCAAGAGGTGAAAACATCACTGGTGTTGGCCAAGAAAGGATGCCAAAGACAGATTTAGAAACTTCGTCCACTCCGTGAGCAGAGCAATTAGATGCAGAGTTTAGTCTTTGCATCTCAGTGGCAAATATGCCCAATATTTTGTGATAACTGTGCTCTCTCACCACAGGCTCCCAACTCAGTGGGTAAAACTGGGCCGGTCTTTTATTTTATGTCCCATGTTGTGGTGTAGTTTGATGCGGACTGAATTCCCATCACCCAAATCATGCCCCAGGTGAGCTCAAAAGACTAAGTCAGTGGAATTGTTTCATAATGCAAATGACTACCTGGTTTTGCATGCTTGAGTTTTAAAAGTCGAGGTTTTGGCAAGCAGCATTGACCCGAGTGAAGCTGCACTTCCCTGTTTTTTGCTGCCATATGTGGGTGCCCCACCTGCAGGGGAGCCGGCGTGTGCAATGTCTTATCTGAAGTCTTAGGAAGGTGGGAGAAGAGCATTGCTAGTGTCTGAATTCATCTGCAGGCCATGGGCCTGGTGTGGACTTATTGGCGGAGCCTCTTTCACCCATGTGAGTTTAGGTTCTCTTCCTTCAGGGAGAAGGGACTTACTTCTCCCAGGGCTTCGGGCTGAGAAGTATCCTTGGCTCTTCCCATTTCTCTCCCTTACTGCTGGCATCTGTAATACCTTCGTGGGAAAATCCTCTGAGTCAGGGGTGTCCAAACTGTTTTCAACGTTTTTCACCAAGGGCCGTATGCGGTAAAATACACAAACAGCCGGGCCGCTCACTCGAGGTGAAGTACGTATTGCCTCCCCTGGTTTATTTAAGTAAACTAAATATATTTTTGGAATTTGCTGCGGGCCAATTAACAATGGATTGCGGGCCGCAGTTTGGATACCCCTGCTCTGAGTAGAGCCAGCAGACAGCACCTCCAGCGTGCTCGGCAGTCCCCGCTTCCCTTCTTGACCCTTGCTTTTGTCACACACCAGGCTGTGACCTTCCAGAGGTCAAGGAATCTGCAGTGGTTGGTTGAATGGATCAAAGATGTTGTTTCAGGGTACAAATTTGCAACTAGTAGATAAGTAAGTCCTGGGGAGCTCATGCGCAGTGTAGGGCTATAGATAACAATGTTATATTATAATCAAGGTATCTGCTGAGACTAGATCTTAATTCTTTTTGCCCCATAAAAGAAATGATCATTATGTGAGGTGACAAAGGTGCTAGCTAAGGATACAGTGGCAATCCCCTTACAACAGGTAAATGTATCAAATCAACATGTTGTGCAAGTTAAACATATATAATGTTAAGTGTTAAATGTGTTTCAATGAAGAAGCAGCAGGATGAATGAGGGAACCGCAGGGAGTGACGGGAATCCAGTTGAAAGGTATGGGGTGAAACTTCTGGCCTTAGAAATGGCACACTTCATTCAAGTGCAGCCCCGGCAGCCAAAGCCCTTTGACCTTGGCAGGTTAGTCTGTCCTCTCTTTGCCTCAGTTTCCCCCTCTGTTTGGAGAAGTATAATACCTACTTCACAGGAGGATTGTGACAACTGCACATGGCAGCATATATGACATACATGCCACAGTCCCTAGGTCCCAAGCGATAAATGAGAAAATCCATTTCTGAGGACTGATTACACACACCTAAGTAATTAAGACACATTTCTCTTGGACATCTTCACAAAGAAATCTTTAGCACTCGTGTAATCCCTGAGTTTTCTTCTTGACCACAGTGTTTCTCCATCTCTGCCCTTTGCAGTGAATGGTCATTTTCATCACAGAGCTCAGTCCTGTTTGTAACTGTCCACTACTGTAAAAATAAGCTAACAAAAACAACAAAACTCCTAGTGACTGAATACACAAAAATAAAGAAAATAGTCCAAGGTATAGCGCAATGAATTTTATCCTTCACCCCTTATGAATCCTGTTCTCTTTAGCATTTCTTTCTGCTCATATGGGGCAGGAATAATAAATAACCTACCTATAGATGTTGCAAATGCATGTATTTGGAGGAATTCATTTTACAAGTGGGTTGAGTTTCATGGATCTTCTTGAGTTTTAAGAATATTGTGATTTGGTATATTTTTTAAAATCTTTTCCCTCATCTCTGCCGCCTCAGAACTTCTTCAAATACTTTACATTACTTTCCAAGGCCCTTTTGAGTCCAATTTATGTCTTTTGGATGTTCTGTTGTGCAGAAATTGGCTTCAAGGCTGCCCAGGATGATTCTGTTTATATTTATTTGATTTGGTTTTATACTTTCTGCAGACTGGAAGAATGACCCCAAAATGTCCCCGTAAGTGTGTTCATCACTCAGCATGGGACACAATTACTCCTGCAGGTGCTAGGAGGCCAGGCAGGGCTGTAGAAGCAGCTCTGGGTTGTATGTTGGAAATGTATATGTAACTGTAGCATATGTTGGAAACCACGTGGGCGTGGGACTAGGGAGTTTAGAGTAGAAGGGTTTAAAGGATGATTATTTCCAGCCCCGTTAGCCTTCTCAATGCATCTGCCCCAAAGCTCTTCAGACTAAGAACTAAGGCCCTTTTCTAGTTCAAGAAAACTCTACGTTATAGCCCCAGGGCTCTCAGCATGGTAGCCCTGCACTGTTTCCACGCCACGCTTTCCTGGGCCCACATTTGTGTGTGCTAGGTGTTTGAAAGAGACCTAGAGTTTCTCAGAGAAGATGATGTCTGAATTTCGAAACATTTTTTTTTAAGTCAAATATTTGTTGAACTCTTGCTTACCTACCAGGTTTAAGTGAAGAGACGGCTGAGAATACAAAGACTTCCATCTGTACCATCACCCAACACCTGTCTAAAAAGGGGCCACTCTGGTTTTGTTTTTCGTTTTTTTCCCCCAAAGCTTTGCACTTCACCCACGTCTGTGGCCTCTTCTGAAACACCCTGAGATGGCCCCTTACCCTCTGCAAATTCAAAACCGCCTCAAAAGCCTCCACCACGTATCCTCAGAGGCCTGACTCCCACAGTTCTTCCTTTCTCTATTCAGTTTTACTGGAAATTTTAGTTCCTGTCATAATTAAAAGAGTTCTTCAACTTACTTCCTCAAGAGGTAGCATGACAAGAGCGAGAAAGCACAGCTCGGGAGACAGGCAGCCCTGAGTCTGAACCCGACAGCTCAGAGCCCAGGGACCTTGAGCCAAGTAACCTGGGCACGCCCCTGTCACCCCCTTACTGTTCTTACGTGACAGCGAAAGCAACTACCTCATGGGGTTGTCGTGCAAATGGAATGAAGGTCACGAACCCAGTAACCAAAACCGGGCACATGCTCAGTCAATGTTGGTTTTCTTTCTTTGTCAATAAAAGCAATGGATTGACTGTACGTACACATTGCCACTCAGTGTCACCTTCCCCTCATTCTCTCCTCAGGTGTACGCAGACCTAGAGTCAGTAAGCCTTTCAGAGGCGTTTACGGTAGAAGCCCAGCCGAACTAATTCAGTATGTTTTGAGGGGCAGGTGCACACCTCCCACTGGCTTTTAACGCAGTCAGGCCAATACGGACAAAAGGAGACGTGCAAATAGCGTTGGCCAAACTGATGGAGCGCCATCGTTCCCATTACCCAGCAGGCTGAGCGAACAAGTCCGTTTGGCCACATGGAGCTAGTGCCATTTGAAATCACGAACATTTTGCAGTTGAAGGGTTAAGATACTCCAAGGTAAAGCAAAGTGGCCCAAATGTTTCATTCATCCACTTCCACAGAGTCTTGCTCCTTGCGCCCCTATCAGGTACATGGGTCACTATCCTAGGAAAAAAGGCGAGGTATTATCCTCCATTTGCACAAGAGAGAATTTGATAGGTAAAGTACCACTTGTGTCTTTGATCTCTTCTCTCTTTATGGAACTCCTATTCTGAGAGCTGCACGTACACAGTCCAGGGGTTCTCTATCCCCTCACCTCCTTATCCGCTCCTCAGATCTTTAATATATACCTGCTGGCCCCCGAATCCCCTTTCTCAAAGAAGACCAATAATCTCTCAGTTGCCAAAACAGTGGGCTTTTCTGCCTACAGCTCTTAGTCGACTTGATTTCTTTGTGGTTTCCAGCACAGTTGCCTGCCCTTTTCTCGAATTTCTCTTGTCCTTTGCTTTCTCCCCAGGTTCACTTATGTCTCTTCTCTTTAATTCACCATCTTTATTGTTGGCAAAATTGCTTACTGAAAATCCATTCCTGCTCATATTACTCTCCTATTTAGAATCCTTCTGCATGTTCCTATGGGCCTGTGGGATAAAGTACAGTTTCCCCAGTGCTTCCTAGAAAGGCACTTGGGATCTTGTCCCTGCTTATCCTTGCGGCTTTGTCTCCTACTCAGGCCCCTGGGAAGCCTTATGACATGAATCAACTTTTCTTCACGTGGGTCGTGCTCTGCCAACACTCCATCCCTCTGCTTATACGGGTTACCTCGGAGGGATGAGGACCTTTTCCAGGCAATTCCTGGGCTCAGTGTCCTCTGTGACACCTCTTTGCCGTATGCCTGCCTCCATCTCTGGTTTTGAGTTACTTTATAGGAAGAACATGTTTTCTCGGTGCCCCAAGGCCTAGCACAAGGTCTGGCACCTCAAAGGGGGAAAAAAATCAAACTTTGTTGGATAAACGAGGCTCTGTTGGTTTACCTCTGCAATTGCAATTCCTCAACCATCTTTATCGTCATTTCCGTTCTCTCTGTAGCCTCCCAAACTAGAGAGTTGAGTCTCTTACTTAGATAGTCACAAAGCCTTTTAATCATTCTATCCTGCGTAGTAGGTCTCCTGCATCCAAAACACAGAGCCAGAGTGACGTTCCTCAAGTACTGTGTGCACAAATCCATCACCCAAAAGGCATGACTAGCAAAGTCCTTACATATATTTAGTTCCATGTTAGAACAAATGTGACTGTCTTCCTGTCAGTTGAGCCAACCATACGCTGTATTGATCTGCACGTTCATTACTAGCTCTGCCTGTAATTCAAGTACTATAGGAGGACCGCTTCCATTCATGACAAAATGATCAGAAAAATGGGAACAACCTAGATGTTGAAGAAGTACACGGTAATAATTTATGTTCATAGTAATAACCCAGAGGCATAAGGAGCCTAAAATAGCTTCTGAATCATCAAAGGAAGATTAAAATTATATTCAGCATTTTTTAGTGGGGAGTGAATTTGATCGTGTTCTAATTCTCTGAAAACTGACATATGGGGTGTGTGTGTGTGTGTGTGTGTGTGTGTGTTTGTGTGTGAGTGTGAGATATGCTCCCATTTCTTGAAAACATATAAGGAATATATAATTGTCTTTTTCAGTTACATGCAATCTTCAGTACTCTTAGCACCAACTCTATGCCTGCAATTCCCAACACACACACACACACACACACACACACAATTTCTCAAATTTCTCAGGGAAAAGAACAGAAAGCTGGGATTCTACTGTACTTTCTAAATTCCTAAAATCAATTCCTCGAAGCCCTAAGTTGGGCAGGTGTTTTCCTTCCTTCTCCTCCCTGGGACGGGACTCTATTGTACGTATGGCTTCCCTCATCTAAAGGTAGCATATGCCTCCCTGTCTTCCCTAGAATGATATCTGAATTGTTGTTTAATTGACTAGGGAGAATAAATCGTGTGTTGCACAAAGTCTTAGGGTTAGTCGATAAAGATGCTACGTTGTTAGATATTTTTAAACTATTACATTCAATACATTCTCCCCCTAATAAACTTACGTACCCTCCCCCACTCGAAGAAAATTTCCCTTTTGTCCGGGAATCTAAGTCCTTGCAAGGAAGTGGAAACTAGGTCTCGTCCTGTGCTTGTGTCTTTGTCCACATTCCAAGCCCCCAGAGTCTAGCCAGATGAACTTCATTATTGGCCAAAAGTCTCGTTTCCTATCAATGGGGATCCTTTCTCACTCTCCAAAGAAGCTTGACTTTCCCAACACTGGCTCTGTCTGCCGTGGAATCCAGCCACGCAATTAGGTGAAGCTTTCCTCTACGTGGACACCTCTCTAGATGATGCCACCTGCTCATGCTGTCTGTTGTCTCTAAAGTCTGGCTCAAGAAACAGGTGCCTGCTGAGCTTTGCTCCACTCCCTGGCTTACTAGGCAGTCTCATGCTCTCCCCGCCCCCATTACTCTTAGGTTCTCCCCTCCTCCTTCCCCTCCCCGCCCCCCCCCAATACCATACACAGGGGAAGAATTGGTTTGCCTCGTGTCTCCATCTGGAGTGCCCAAATTCCTCGGCCTTCCAGTAATTACACTGCTGGATGAGGAAGGAAAGAGCGTACGCCCCCTCCTCAGAATATAAATACACTCAAGATTTTCCCGTCTTTAAATCAATAAGCAAGCCAACTCACCTCCATAGACTTGGGGTCCCCTCTTAGCGTGGCCTCTTCCCTTCCTTGCACACAGACAATTTCGGAGAAACAACTCATTGTGTACACCTACCGTCCACACTCTCTTAATTTCTACCCTGTCAGTATTTAAAATGTTGATATTTTGTTCATCATAGACTTTTTTGCATTCATTTTGATTTTTAAAAAACACACTGCATTAAGATATTATCAATCTTGATTACTTAGTTTTTTTGGTACCCCCTTACATTTTGTTCCCAAGACAAATGTCTCACTCGCCTTACCCTAGTCCTGTTTCTGTTCCCTTTATTCCTGAACCCCTTGTCATCTTGCTTCTGCTCCCAAAACTGCAATGGAAACTAACCTTGTAAGGTTCATAAAAAATCCTTCACGTGTTGTATGTTTAAAGGACATTTTTTCACTCTCTATTTTAGTTGACAATCTTTTGACCATTTCAAACACAACAAACAAAATATACACAAATATAATGATTCCAAAAAAATGTTTTATTGTACTTAAACCTATTTCTAAAATGTCAATATCTTGTTTTCTTCCCTATTTCTGTATTATTTGAATACTACTTGTAAACTTCTGAACATTACAGCAGCACTTAATTATAAACCTTCCCAAGGTTATTCTATTCTTACCCAGACCATAAAAGACAATGAGTATCAATTCAGACAGCCACGGTGGCAGAGTCTCGTGGACCAGTTGATTCTTAGATACGGCATAAACCCAGGTTATTTCTCCCGAGGCTATGCAAACCCAAGCCATGGACATCACGCTACAACTTTCTTTTTAATCTTCTCTTTTTCCATCACTTAACAAAATTTTGGGTCCATGCTTCCTTGTGAATTTCAGTGTTTAGAAGCCTGGAATTTCCCTCATCAAATGCTGAGCCGTCATCCTGTTCACTGTGATAATGAGGACATACGTATAACTTGGTCTCTCTGGCATCGTTTACAATGTATGGATGCCATACTAGTGTCTCATTAGAATTCACGGGACCATCTAGAGGGTTCATCTCCCAGGAGAGGTAGACCCGAGGTTGTGCAGTGAATGCTCCTTTTTCAGACATTTGGCCAATTCCTCGTCTTGGAACACAGTTTTGAACCTCCTCTCTGCTGAGTTATCGTATGTGAGCCCTGGTGCCTGTAAGTCCCTCCCGCTCTCGGTTCTGTTTCTTTTCCCAGTGCACTTTGGGTAAGTCACAGCTCCTTCTCGACTGACGCAGATAGACATTCATTTCATGTCCCTGTTTTAAAAGCAAACTGAGTTAACAGAAGAAATAAAATGCCTATTCGTGTTAAGCTTATCTCATTAAAATTAATAAAAAATTAAACAGGTCCCTTTATAGCCAAACTTCTGTGCTCATCCTCATTCCCTTTAGTGTATACTTTACATTAACTTTTTTCTGAATATCATTATGAAATTATGGCCTGTCACAAACTCATTATATTTCTGGCTGTTCAGATTACACTTTGGCCAGTGGGAGACTTGTCAGCTAAGCTCTTTTTCCTTTTAGCACTGTCCCTGGTATCTTTGAAAATATCTCTGTTTCTGGCAACAATAGGGTATTCCAAGCTCAGTCTACTTTGTGTGTGTTGTGTGTGTGTGTGTTTGTGTGTGTGTGTACACACGCGCACGTGTGCATGTGTGCACACCCCAGGAGGGCTTGTTTCCTTCTAGTGAATTACTAGAGAGGCAAGTGTAGGCATTTAGGAGTTCATATGAGAATAGGCAGTGAACGAAATGCTACTACTGTGGAGATACTCTTAGCTGGAGAAGTGGTGCTTTTTAACGTAATGAGTTCATATTGATTTTTTTCCTAATATTAATTAACATAAGTTGCTGTACTTGACTCTTCTTATAGCATGAGGTTTTATCGACCTCTAAGACTTTCTAGTACATTGATACAACAAATGACCTCAGCTTGAACCTTATTTCTTTCATAATTCTAGCCATGATATTGGCTTTGTGCTTATCTTCAGGTCACACTGACATTCAAGGACTTTCAGCACTTGAGCTGTTCTGCCATCTCATCGAGGCCCTTATAACACTGATTTCCAGTCTCACCCCAGATGACTCGTTGGCCCCTGGGAAATGTTCCTAAGTGTTTCTGTCCCCTGAGGAGTAATTGTTCTGAATGGTAGCACGCTGAATTTTGGCTGTTCCAAGAAGGGCGGAGCTTCACTCATCTCAAAGACTGTTTGCTCTGTTTGGGGTTCATTTTTAGAGGACCCCATACTTCCCCATATTTTGTCCATATGAGGTTTGACAATTAAGTTCGCGAACTCATGCTAGAAAAAGTGCTACATACCTCATTGCTGAATATCACTACGGTCACCTTCGAAGTACTCCCCTTGGAAGCTCTGCACCAACGCCAGCGCCTAGTCCACCCTTCAAAGCAGTTTTGGAACTCTTTTTCTGGAATGGCCATCAGAGCTGTCGTCGTATTACCTTTGATGTCCTGAATGTCATCAAAATATCTTCCTTTCAATATTTCCTTCATCTTTGGGTAAAGAAAGAAGCCATTGGGCGCCAGATCAAGTGAGTAGGAGGGTGTTCCAATACAGTGATTTGTTTACTGGCTAAAAACTCCCTCACAGACAGTGCCGTGTGACCTGGTGCATTGTTGTGATGTAAGAGCCGTGAATTGTTGGCAAAAAGTTCAGGTCGTCTAATTTTTTCATGCAGCCTTTTCAGCACTTCCAAATAGTAAATTTGGTTGTTTGTCCAATTGGGACAAATTCATAATGAATGATTCCTGTGATATCAAAAAAGGTTAGCAGCATTGTTGCAACAAGTTCGCGAACTGAATTGTCTGACCTCGTATTTCCTCTCCCACCAGTCCATCTCTATAGTTTTCAGTCATGGACTTCTAACACATTTGAATATAGGAATATAAAGGAAGAAAGATGTGATCTCTGGATAGTCTTCTCAATGAGAAAAGAACACAGCCTGGTTAATACAGAGGGTGACAAAAAAACACACAACTATACACATTTTAAGAAAGGAAAACGGTGTTAAAAGTGTAATACTCAATATATACCAATAATAAAAGATGAATACAAGTCACATTTGACTTCTGCAATGACAAGAGGTGCTCAAAGTGGTTCCCATCAGTGTCCAGACACTTCTGATTATGGCAAACTACTGCTTTAGCAATGTTGACCAGTGTCCACCTTGTATATATGTTTTTGGTACCCTGGTGTATTTCCTTCTAGAAGTCTTGGTTTTCTTACATTTTTTTGTTAGAATCTTCCTTGACTGGGTAACTCCAGACCTAATAATCCTTTTGTTTGGGGATCTGGAACTCTACAAGAGTTTGCTCTGCCTACAAGTTGAGCTTCCACCCATGGGTGGGATGGGGCTGGGAACCCCCACACTGGGGTCGTCCCAGAGATACCCTCTCACCTTTACACTTAGGAAGAGGACTCTGGACAAGGAAATGGGAAAATACTTGCTTCAAGCGGTAAGAGCTAGAAAGTAGAAAATATAGAGGGACTCATATCTGATGTCTTCTTCAAAATAACTTTAGCAGGACGGAGTTTGGTACTGACAGCAGTCTGGATTATATTTTATGCCTTTTTATTGGAGCAGAATGCATGAGAAAATGTCAGTTTGCTGGAGGTTTTCCATTAAATGAGGCAATTTGGGTCCAGAGACAATGCAATGTGTATACATTATTTAGTATTAATGAAATATTTTAAAAAAATTGCAATCCTATTGCCTGTTTATTTTTTGAATGGTAACTCAGAAATGTATATGAATATAAAATTTGTCATTTATGATCCAAGCCCTATGATAGGCTCTTGCTATTGCATAACTCTTTTAATACTCATAACGTGCTCAGGCAGATTGTATTGTTATTCCCATTTTAAAGATGGGTAAATCTAGGCTTAGAAAGGTTAAGTAAATTATCCATGATCATGAGCTAGTAGGTTCCTATTAGCTTTGATTCAGATTCAGGTAGTCTGACTCTGATTGCAGAACCCATGGTACTAAATACTATATGTATGCATGCGTGTGTGTATAATGTTGTGTTTATATTTTTGCTCATGTCTCTGATTATTTTCTTAGGATAGGCTCATTGCAGGGGAATTTCTGAGCCAAAGGACGTGAACAATCTGAGCACTGAGGTGGATGTTCCCAAATCACTTTCCACAGAGTTTGTACAAATTCAAACCTCTGCTAGCAATTTATTAGGGACGCTTTTCCATCGAACTTTTATCAGTACATAAAATTTTCTTCAAAAAATGTTTTGCCATTTTAGTGCATGAATAAAATGTATATTTTTACAAGTATTTGATTATTTGTGAGTGTGAATATTTTTGTGTGTTTATTGGATTTTGTATTTCTGTAAATTTGCCTTGTGGGTCCTCTGCCCACATTTCTTTTGGAGTAGAGTTTTACTTATTGATTTGTAAGAGTGCTTCATGTTTTGCTGATATTATCTTTCTGCCCTGTTGCTAAACTATCGTTCCCCATTTGTGATTTTATTGTAGTGAATGATGTTTCCTGATGTAGAGGAGTTTTAATTGTGTAATAGGGAAATCTATCTAGCTTTTTCTTTGTAATTACTTTTATTGCTTTTATGTTTAGAATGTCTTTCCGTTTCCAAAGATCTGATAATTATTCACTTATACTTTTACCTATGTATGGTTCTTTAATCCATCTGTTTTTATTTTTGTTTTTGTTTGGGAGGTGGTGCTGCATGGTGAGGCTGTAATTTGACTTAATCAATTTTCTCCACCATTTGATGAATGACTCTCTCTCTTTTCACTTTTTATTGTGCTTACTTTATTAAGCGGGGGTATATATTAAAGTCTATTTCAGGGCTGATTGCTCTCTTTTATCAATCTGTCTGCCAGTTCTTGAGCTAGTACCATACTGCTTTGTTTGATGTCACTTGCACTATATTGTAATTCCTAGTAGGACATGTCTCCCTAATCTAATTGTCACAATTTTCCTATTTCATTGTGTTCTTAATTTTTTTTTTACTTGTTCATCTGTATGAACTTTAGAATCACTAAGTAATATAAGAAAGATAACATGGCTTATCTTTGGGTTTTCATCATGTCATGTAAATGTTTAACATGGCATTGCAAAATCATAATAGTATTTACCGTTCTTTTGCGGAGTTGTATTTGTCAGTTTTATATCAGTCTTATGCTGACTTTATAACATGAAACTTTGTATTTTCAGCTTTTGTTTTTATATCTGGAAAAATTATATAATATGGAATTATCTGTTTGTGAAGTTCTGAAAGTTATCACTGGTGAAATTTTCAGACAATGGGATAATGGGTGAAATTTTCAGACAATTTTACCTGACCCTAAGATAACTGTCTATAAAAATGACAGTTATCTTAGGGTCAGGTAAAATTTGCTGTGTAAATATCCATTTAATTCAGGTTTTTTCAAATTTATTAACGCAGTGTTTTTAAATAATTATTTTCTTATTTGTTAAAATTATGTTTTTATTTTAATTTTTCTCCTTTTAATTTTTATTGATGCTCTTTTTTCTTCTTCTGTTTCTCCATGTGGACTTTGAATTCACCATTTTTTAATTGCTTCTACACTGGTGTTTATCCTTTTCACTTCTTTGCTGAGCTTTAGGATACGTTCAAATTAAGAGATAAGATTTAAAATATAGAACTATGAATATTGTAAGTAGCAAACACAGGCTATATGGTAGAAAGACATATGGATCCAACTAATTAGAAAGTGGGGAGTAGGGTGAGAAAAACTCTGAGGAAGAGAAAATAAGTTTCAATTCAGCCCAAATATTAGTTCCAAGCCAAAGAAGTTGGCTTAGCCCCAGTTCTGTCCTTGGTTGGACACAATATATGATTGGTGTATTTTCAGAGAGAGAGAAACAAAAAATCCACCCATAGGATAAGAATCTAAGCATCTATTTTCCATCCCAGTGACAATCAGAAATCATTCTTTGCATTTATTTTTCAACTTTGTATTTGCCTTTGAACAAAATTGAAGCTGGCAGAAGATGGTTCATGTGAATTACTTGAAAAACAGTTTCTCATTGTGTTGAGTTACATTGAGGCTGCTTGCTGTGAAATCGCGCCTTAGCCCAGGAACAGTGGAAGATATTGTCATTTTTTTTTTTTTTTTTTTGCCCATGGAGTTAACCCACTTCTCTCCCACATAAATGAATTGATGGTCCTTTCCAAAGTGGGGGAGAAAAGCTCTCCAAATTCTAATCACAGCTTATTAATATTTTAGGAATCAAGAGCCAATTTGTCTTCCCTTGTCAACCAATCTTCTTTATATTTCCCTAGATCAGATTTCCAGATGACATGGCTTCCCAGTGTTTGGAATACCTCTAGTAGCCAACAAAGTAAGGAATCATGGAACCATAGCCTTAGCTAGCAATATTTCCATCTAACTTAGAAAAGTCACCTGGCCCAGAATAGTCGAGAGGCAAAAAGATTCACAAGGGCCCTACATTCATTTCTAATAACCAACCGTTCCTACATTTACCATCACACTGCAAGGGGGATAGATGAATGAAAAGGCCTCCAGCCTGCAAGTGGTGGTTACAGCATTTCTCCATTTAAGGTCACCCAGTAGAGGTGTTCAGTGTGGTTTAAGCTCTGCTTATCACGTGATGGTCAACTGTCCATTTCAGAGGCTGGTTGGAGGGAGGCCTAAACCCCTTCTTACTCCCCGTCCTCCCCTGTAATCCCACTAGTTTGCAGAAGGAAACAAAAAACAGGTTTCAGTTCCTGCCACTTGCTAGCTGTGAGCTCCAAAAATCCACTTGTTGCTCTTTCTTCTGAGTAAAATGGGGCTAATAAGCTCTCCCTCTTGGGAGATGTGAGTGAGATACAGGGCATGAAAACTCTCTGTCATCAGTCATGTGCTGTACAGCTATGAGGACAGTTAGGAGTTTTCAGCCGCTCCTTCTGTCTGCATAGGAGGGAAGCCAAGCAGAAAGAAGCACCTGCTTGTTGTAAGGCCACTTGCCATCCCGGGAGCCCTGATCTCGTGGTAAATAAAGGATAAGCAAGAGGGAAGGAAACTGAACAGGTTCAGTTCCTTTCTGACTGTCACGAGGCTGACACCTAATTTTCCTTCAGGCCAACTTTGATTATTCTTAGGCCTTCAGGCACAGGATGATTTTCATGGCTGCTCACTGCTAATTGTAGGAGGATTCTACAACTCTAATCTGGAATCCACTCTTTGGCAGCGTAAGTGTTTGAGTTCTGTAAAGAAAGCTAGGTTTTGGTCTAAAATAAATCGTCAAAACAGAATACAGCCCCTGCTCCTCTTGGACTGTACATGAGGCGACACAGTATAGAGTGAAGAGAGCTGGACTGGATTCAGCTGTGTGACGTTGGGCTAGTCACTGCACATCTCTGAGTCTCCATTTATACTACAGTAACAGTGTGAGTCCCACCCTCTCTCAGAGATACACCCCTGGGCGATAAAAGGCATAATATGTAGGGAGTTGTTAGGAACTGGGGCTGTGATAGCAGACACCTTGGTTTCAAAGGCTGGCTCTGCCATTGACTGGATATGTGACACTGGTAAGGTTAGTTAACCTTTCTGGACCTTGGTTTTCTTATCTGTAAAACACGGCTAATACTAGTAACTAATTTAGAGCACAGCTGTGAGGATTAAACTGTAAATGCGGGTGAAGCACTTGGGGGGAAAAAACAACAAACGATGCCAGCTAGCGTAAGCACACAGTAAACATTAGCTCTCGTTATTACAAAGTACGAACGTAAATAAGACTTGAAGACTATAAGGCGGTCTGAGTGCCATTTCAATAGCAGCAGGATCACTGTTCAGAGACAAGTGAACCGTCTCAGCCAGCTTAGCTTTGCAGCTCAGTCTGGAGGCAGGGAAGGGGGGCTAGCTCACCCCGGGTCTTCTCGGGAAGACAGAGGAAGCAGTCCCAAGATAGCAGAGTGAGGGACAGCGGGAAAGGGGAAGGAGAGGATTCTGTAGGAAAGTTGGCTGTGAGTAAGGGGAGGGTGGGGGGAGAAAGGAGTAACGTCTCAGACTCCGGGGGAATGGTACAGCCTTGAGGACAGGACTTGGGTATCTGGCGGCCAGTGAGCCGGTGCAGATAAGAGGCCGCCAGCAAGCCTAGGTGAGCTCATGTCTAGAACCACAGAAGGCTGCAGCAGTTTAGATTTAAATGGTGTGCCAAGACAACACCCCATCATTACACCACCCGTTCTCATTCAAGTTCTTAGGGAGGAAGTGAAGATTAGGGACGTGTTCATTGCTATTCAGTTTCAAATTTCAGCCTGCATCGGTACACAGGAGTCCAGGAGAGTAGATCGTTTTCCTTGACACAATTATTAAGGAAAGGCTTTTCAAATGATTAGTTGAGCCCCCCAATGGCCCAGGTGGAAGTTGCTGAGTGCTTCCTGGTACTTGTTCAGTCTTTTTCAGTTTCCTCTGAGCTTCCAAAAGCTGTCTGAGGACTGGCAGATCCTAACGGTAGTGACCTGTGGCCCAAACTCCTGGTAATGATTTATGAAGAGGTTTAGAAAGAGCGGCTGCCACGGGGCCGGGCATTCAGGCCAAGGCCAAGGAAGGTGGCTTGGGCCACACAACGAGGGAAGGTGGGGACCGAGGCAGGCCTGTGGCTAATCGCTTTCCGCCGGCTCCAGCCGCGGCGGCCTCATCTTCAGGGCTCTAGGCAGATGGAAGGCCGGACAAGGCCCTCTGCTGGGGTCGCTGCCACCGTGCAGCTGCCTACACTCTGGCTGGGGACGACTGATAGTCGGTGCGGCTCTCTTCCCCCTTGCTGTGCTTCCCGTTCCCTTCTCTTCTTTTGGTCTTGGGCCGTTTCGGAGCAGAGGCCGGCAGGCTGCAGAGCCTCAGGCAGCTCTGACCTCTGGCACCTCCTAAGCCCCAGAGCACAACATCTGTCCTCAGCAATACGCGGGCGGAGGCGAGAGAGCGTGTCAACCCCTTTCTGAGGACTCGGTGTCTTCTCATTTCGTAGAAACAGCCCCTCCCCTCCGGTTAGACGCTCGCCGAAGTCTGAGCACTAGGTTTCCGCCCCGCGGGGTCGCCTCAGCACCCCGTCTCCGCGCCGCGGGTTCCGCCTGCAGTACCACGCAGCGACCGCGGGGGCGCCCCGTGCGCCGCAGCGCCATCTAGGGGCCGGGCCCCCGGGTAGAGGCAGGGAAGGCGAGGGCAGGCGCGGCCGGCGGGCGAGGGGAAGCCGGCGATGGCAGCGGCGGGCGTCCGCGGGCCGCGCGAGGAGCCCCTGTGATTGGCACAGCCCGAGCCGGAGGAGGAGGCGAGGGGAGGGCGGAGGAGAGAAGGAGGAGGAGGCAGGGGGCGAGCAGCAGCGGCGGGGAGCTGTGTTTCCACCTCTCCAGCACCGACAGGACGGGGGCGGCCGGCGCGGGCCCGGGGCGGGGACAGCACGCACCCCCGCCCGGCAGCGGCCCCGACACCCGAGGCGAGCGGGAGAGCGGCGGCGGCGGTGGGGGGGAAAGGATGCAGGGGAAGAAGCCGGGAGGCTCGTCGGGCGGCGGCCGGAGCGGCGAGCTGCAGGGGGACGAGGCGCAGAGGAACAAGAAGAAGAAAAAGAAGGCGTCCTGCTTCTCCAACATCAAGATCTTTCTGGTGTCCGAGTGCGCCCTGATGCTGGCGCAGGGCACGGTGGGCGCCTACCTGGTGAGTCCCTGCGCCAACTCCGCCACGGGGCCCCTTCCCCAGCCGGGCGCCGGGCGGCAGGCGGGCGGGCACGAGGAGGGGGCCGGGCGGGCGTGACCTCGGCGGGCGAGGAGGTTAGCGACTGGTGCAGAGGCGGCTGCCGCGGGAGCCGGGAGCTGGCGGGACCGCGGGTGCCGGCAGCTGGCTGCGCGGCTGGCGGGGCCTGGGGGCCAGGGGAGCAGACGCGGCGGGCGGGTGGGCGTGAAACCATTCCTCCGCCCCCTCGAAAGCGCAGCCTGAGGGCGAGTTGAGGAGCCCCCTTAGAGGGGAAGGCAGAGCGGGTTTCAGGTGACCTGCACATGGGAGGAAAAGCCAGTTAGCATCCTGCGTCCTCTCCCCTCCATTCCATCCGCCTCGAGAACAAATCCATTATGCATCATTTTCTCCGGGCGCCTTCTCCACCCTCCAATTATGGGGGGATTTAACAGCTTAGAGTAAAATGCTCCCGAGTGTGGCCTGATCTGAACCAGGACTGGGTGTGTGTGGAAGGGGGGTGTTGGGGGGCGACGCTTCCCGCTCCGTATCCCCATAGCCGTCTTTCAGCGTCTGGAATAAAGTTAACAGTACCTGGAGAGCCGTTGCGAGTTTGTGTAGTTCCTGCTCCCCACTCGTGGACCTAAATTCCCCACCGTGGGTTCTCGCCCACAAGGGGGTTGCATCATTTTTCGCAACATTCGAGTGTTTCATTTGCCTTATGAAAGGGGAGCTTAGTGCTCAAACGGCCCAGGGATGCATAACAGATCAGAGGAAACAGCTTGTAATGACTCAGCACTGTCAAATCCCTACTTTGCCGCTTTTTCCAACCCCGCGCAGGTGGTCCCAACTCGAGTTCCAGAAAGGGCACGTCCAGATCCAAGCACAGTCCTGCCTGAACAGGAGAAGATGTTTCAGAGTGTATAGTGTTAAATCATCACTTGACTGTTGACCTGAAACAAGAATCAGATGTCATAGACTTTGAGTGTTAGTGAGCAAGTTTGATGGAGATAGAACTGGACAAGATTTTGGATGCTGGATAACCACATCCAGAGATAGAACTGCGCTCTCTTCCGGACGGTACCTCTGATCCCTCCTTCCTGGCCGTGGCTTACAGTTAATGAGGGCCAGACGCTGGGTGCCCTGTACCACTCATAAACCATCTCCTCAGACTCGGGGCTTGCTCTCAGAGGGAAGTACAGGCAGGCTTGGTCTGTGATGTGGGGTAAAGTCAGTTATGTGGTTATGACAGAGGCCTGTTCAAGCTCAGCTCTGCTCCCGGTGACAGAGTGCAGGGTTTCTGAAAATCATATGCCTTTCCTTTGCTCCTGGTGAGATGGAAGGTGTTTAAATCCTGGTATCCGTGCATGCATGACTTGTATGCTGCAGGTGAACCCTGTGGCCAAAAACACATTTTCTTTTCTGTGTAGGATTTTGTTCTATAATGTGTATTTTTTTTATAGTTAAAATATACACTTGCTGTTAAAATATACACAGTTAAAATATTATAGTTAAAATATACACAGACACTGTCTGTGGCCTTTGGAGTTCTAGAGGTAGGGGAAAACCGTGTCTTAGGGGTCAGTTTATCAGACCTTCCTTGGAGGGAATTTGACTATTAAAATATTAAAATAGGTGCACGTATTACTAAGATGCAAATGCATGTTAACCAGTATATGTGGGACTTTCCAGTAGCATATGCAAAGTGGGTAATTCCTAACCGAGGGCATCTATGTGTAAAAGAGTAATTAGTATATCAACAGTTCCCTCCATTTAAGCGTGTGTTTGCCACAAAATCAGTTTTGTTCGGTAAAGTCCATTATTTACGTGTGGCCAACACCACCAGAACTTTTCACACCATGAATGATAAGGCCTGGGCTTAGTTTTAGAAAGAAATGAAGCTGGGCCTCAACCGGATGAGTGGCCTAAGCTCCTTTAGAAAGTCAAGACACAGAGGGCTGGTGGAGTGGTGGATAAATAGAGGCAGGGCTGGCACCAGGGCCCAGGAAGTTGACAACGAATCCCACAATAGGTGAGTGGCGGGCAGAGGAATTCCTTCCCGGTGCTTGGAGCCTCCTAGCACTTCCAGCCTGGGCTGGTGGAAAGCCTGGTTCAGAGGGGTAGGGTAACAGAAGTCAACAGGTGACTGGCAGAAAGCAGGTGGAGGCCCAGGAGAGGACGGGCCTAGGAAATCGAATTCTTTTTGATTACTGGGAGTGGAGGCATAAGGTGCTCAGGGCTCTGCCTTGCCTGGATGCCCTTGACTCTGCGCTGCCATCTGAAGCTCATGAAAATAAATAGTTTGCTTGCCAGGGTTGACTGAATCAGCTTGCTGTGGGTTTTGCTCTTGTGGGCCACTTGGGAGTTTTCATTTGTTGTTTGGGAGGTGGAATAAAAATGTTCGTTATTCCGTCAGCTGTGTGAGACTTCATTATGGATAATTTGAGAATGAAACATTGCAGGATGTTAGCAAGAAAGGCGAATTTCTCCCGTTTAATTCCTCTTGGGCTTTCTTAGGAAACCTGGGAACCTGTGTTTGTAGGCGATCGCATACGCAGGGCCCGTGTGCAAGGTGTGTGTTCTATATGATTGCAAATTCTATGCCACTGACATTATTTCCTATTTGATTCTAAAAGTCCACGTAGCTACTACCTTCTTCTTTCATCTTCCCAGATGCCATTTTTTTAAATATTTGGAGGCTTCCCTTCATTTCTTCCTTTTCTTTCTGAAAAGACAGATTGCAGTGTCCTCAGTGGCATTGGTAGAGGCTTCCAAACTGCAGAACCGAAGCGGGAAGTTGTGTGTGATTTGAAAATAATTTTGAAAAGCAGGACTGAGTGCGTGCGTGCGTGCATGCGTGTGTGTTTTCCTTTAAGAACCTGCCCAGGGTGGAAAGTCTTGTACCCGCATATGAGAAAGCTGCCACTTGTTAAGCTAGGCTGGTCACCAGCAACTTTTTGCCTGGGTGTGGAGGTCTCCCAGGGGAACACAGAAGGACACTGACACGAGGTAATCCGAGTGCCAGCTGTGGAGTGTGAAATCTGTTACTGTTGTGAATGTTTGAAGTGCAGCTCATGCTTTAAGTAAGCCAAGGTGACATCCCAGAGATGTTCTCTCCTCGTCGCTTATACCGACAGGCTATGAAATAGTGTAAGAGAGAGACCCGATCCGTTTGATCCTCACTGTGTGCAGGTTCGCGAGTACAATCTAATTTTCTTCTACTTGGGCCTTTGCTTCAGGTGTCTCCGGTCTGAAATGACCTCCTTGCCAGGATGTAACATCTGCTTAAGTCGTGGCATCTGCTTCAGTCTTGGCCCATTTGGGGAAGGCACAGGCCTATGGGAACTGCACCGCGAGACAGTCATTTTGGTGTTTTGTGGAGCCTCACCGAGGTGTTGGAAGCCATTCACTGAGGGTAGCGCTGCCTAGAGAAGTTCCTGTGTGTGATCAAATTACTGAGGCTGGAGCAGATAAGGACGTGTACCGGAAATTAAAGCCTCTGCCACCACTGGGCAGTGGGGATGGACCCTCACGTACTTAAAAAGGCCTGGGTGGGACACACAGGTGGTCCCTGTGAACCAGGGGTGGGCCTTTCCCTCTGTAGCGTTATGTAGAAACTATGAATAAGTCTGGGGTTGTGGTGACAGAGTAGTAGTGAGAATGAATGACTGAGTGTGTTTAACAAGGTTCCATCTCACTGCTTTATAGTCACTTTTTTTTTTTTTAGGCTTGAGCGCATTCAGTGGCATTACAATGAGTGGGTGAGGTGAAACTGCTGGATTTATTATTTTATTTATTTATTTTTTCCTAAAGAAGCATCATTTTGAAGATGGGTTTGGGTTTGTGTATATCTAACCCAGAAGCAGACAGCTGAGAGACACTTTTAACGTCCTTGTCAAATTAGTATGATGACTAAGGCAACTGTATTTTACTTAATCAAGTTATTTTACTCACTTCTGGTTACTCAAAGTGACAAATTCCCTTCCATTTGCATAATTACCATGTAACCCCAGGTAGCAAGAAATAAAATTACCCTGTTTCCCCCTCCCATCCCCCGTACTGCTTGGTTGAAAATGTTCATCTAATAATTATTTAGGGGAAAATTTTATTGCTGAAAATTCCTTTCAATGAGCCCTGTGTACACACCTTAGTTTCTTTGGGGGTTTTCTGTTCTGTGTTTAACAAACTAACTGAATGAGCTGTAAAGTGAGCAAGACCTGTTTCCTGAGTTTTTTGTAACTCTCCCCCTTTTCAATTTTACATACCTTCTAATAAAGACGGTGAGCCAGAGGCCCCCGCACGTGGCGTGCCTTGCTAATCAGTTGCTTAGCATTTAAGCTTATCTTCTTGCCTGCTGCCCTACCAGCACTGTTCACTACTAGGCTGGATGAGTTTCCTCAGCGTCTGTGACATTCTCTTGCTCATCTTAAAGCAGGCTTTGAGGTACTGCCCTGTTCACGGCTTTGAGGTGCTGCCTTGTTCAGGGGCTGGGTTCGCTTAGTGGCCTGGCCTGGAGGTAAGTGTCATGTAACAAACGAAGGTGATGATACAGCCTCATTTCACCTAGACGCAGGCCTTGAATCAAGACCAGCTCTGTACGTGTTATTGGCTGGTCACGGAGATAGAGCAGAGTTTGGCATTGGTTTCGGGGTCTGTGCCAGGCTTCCTGCAGAGGCGGTGGGAGGGAGGACTCATGCTGAGCTGACCTTGGTCCTTGGATTCTGGAGGGCTCCCTGAGGTGCCAGGCAAGGAGGGCGGGGCCTGTCAGGTGACCAGGGGCAAGCAGGTGGCAGAAGGTGCTCACCCTCGGTGTGATGGAGCATAGAGCTCCATATAAACAACACTTCTGTAACACCTCACTTCCAAGTTCACAAACACAGTTAACTTGCAGAGATTTAACTGCATTTAGTACCCGCATTCCTCCACAGTAGAGAAAAGGACTTATCGTCACTTGCACTCACTTGTATTTTGTATATGTGCTCTAGTATATTCTGTACATTACTGCGTGCATTATATCTTTACGTGTCCTTGTACAGGGCCACATACACCAAACGTTGTATGTTGTACTTTTTGGAAGGTGTTAGGGGATATTTCAGTGGTGATTTTGACCACATGGCTTATGCACGGGTTTAGAACTCCCCTGAAGACAAGTCACCTCTATTTTATTCCCTCTTAGAGATGCCTTTGGTAACCTGTAGGCCAAAAAGACAGCATCCTTGCTCTTTTATTTTCACTTTCTGTTTCTATATCTGCATCTACTAGATAATAAATGGGAAAAACGTGGGAGCACTGACTTGGGCTCATAGGTTACGGAAATTGATGTGGTACGAGACGCTTCCATCGTATGTAATCTAGGTGTTTATGGGTCAACAGGAGAGGCAGTACTGCTGAATGGTTAGAACTCCAAGTTAAATGGTTAAAACTGCCAGGTGGGGAGCGACAAACACCTGTGGCAGCTGCGGCTCACTTGATGAGTGTCAGAAGATCTGGCATTCATTCCTGTGTCCTTCCTTACCAGCTCTGTGACCTTGGGCCAATTAGTTAACCTTTCTGTGCCTTTGTTTTTCACTTTACAGCTGGGGTCCTAAAGCTACCTACCTTCATAGCATAGCTCCGAGGACTGAGTCAGAGCAGGTAAAACACTTTGAACAGTAACCGGCACACAGGGCTTGATAACTACAAGGCATTATTAGTTATGGTGGTGATAATATTAGTAACGATACGATTAGTAATAATATAGTTATTAGTAAGAATGATACAGTTCTACATGTTTACTATAAACATAACAAGTTTGTAGCCCCAACAAATGAGCAATAAAACTATTTCAATCAAGCTTTGATTTTGGTGTAGTGAACTATACACTCTAGTTGTTTCTTATTCTGCATGAACATTTTGGTCTGGGAGCTAAGAAGTTTTTAAAAGTGAGAAATAAGTTAAGCACCAGTTGCTCATTCCGTTTATTCCTTCATTATAAATACAGCCATCCATGTTCTCTTTAAAAATGCTATAAAAATGACTAGTCATGTGGGAGAGGAACCCGCCATAATCATGATTGTCTTGACCATTTATAGTCGATGAGAAGTGGGTGAAGTAGGGACGGCACGGGGACTGCTGGGAGGTGCCCTGATGCCTGGCTGGGACCCGTGGTATGTGTCGTCTGGTCTGTGGCCACAGGGTGAAGACTGGGGCAGTCTTCTAGGTGGTAGCCGCTGAGAAGCAGCGCAAAGAGTGTTGGACTTGGAGTCAAAAGACCTGGGTTTGAACCTGGACTTACTACTTTACCAGCAGCATCTGGTGACTTGACTTACCTGAGCCTCATCTGAAAAATGGGTATAAAGATAAAGCTTATCTTACAGATGGTTGAGAGACGTAAATAAATGGACACGTGATCGCGTGCTTCTTACAGGGTACAGTATTCAGCAATTGCCTCAACAATAATGACATCACCCTGGTTGGTGACCTTGGCACAGCGGAAGCCCCCATCCGGGACCCGAGGATTATGGGTATTACGTGAAGCCTGGGCAATGTTTCCTGAATTAAAGATCTGGGCCCTTATAGTTTGCTCAGCTTGTCTAGATGAAAAGTGGCCACTTCAAGGCAGCTGGGGTGTCAGGAGAAGGGGAGAGGGGACATATGCTGTGGACATATGCTCCCCTCTGGGCAGGCTTGTCTAAGATGTGCAACCTGGGAGTCAGCCCTGGCTGCCAGGAAGGGCTTAGGTCTCGTGCAGGACCCGCGGCCTTCACCTGGGCCCTCACACTGGTAAACAGGGCTTGGTAGACACACTCGTGGGCACATTCCTCATCTTTCACCGTGTTGGTTTCTCCGGAGCAGAGCAAATGAATGAGCTCTTGAGACGTCTGATGTCCCTGCCTGTGGATTCTCCCATCTCGGCTTCTGGTGACTGTTTAGGACATGACCTTCTGCACAACGCCACTCCACTGTTCTTCCATCTGTAGTTTTAGCAGCAGCTCTCTCCCCCCCACCCCCTGTGGGTCACACCTGTACCCGGGACGGATGGGGAGGGAGGTGGGCTCTGCTCAGTGAATCACGTTGCCGTGTGTGTTTTCTGGGGAGTTCGCAAGTGAGAAGGTGGACTTCACCGAGGAAGGAACCTTGTCAGCTTTGCAGAGCTCCGGCTGCCGCAGCTGTGCAGGGGGCAGGCGGGGGGAGCCTTCATTCTGGGCATTCCAGTGACAACATACAGAGTGGAAACGTTCCACTGGATGTGGGCACAGTCCCTGCAGTTGGCTATCTCCAACTTCTTCATTTTGGTTCTTCTTTGTGGCTTTGAAAAGGAACGCCCTTCCTGATAGAGAGTTGAGCAGCTCCATCCTTTAACAGAAATGATGGTACCCAACCCAGCTGCTTCTTAAGTGATGGGACATCGCTCTTCAAACAGGGAGTAGTTATTTCAGTGCCTAAGATACAGTCGCTGCATGTGAGAGTTTTCCTGGACTTAAAAACAAAAGTTTTCATTTATGACTTCCAGTCAGTACTCACTGAAAAGATTTAAAAGCAAAGGCGACGTAAGGTCCTACTAGTTCTACTTTTTGAATGGGGGTGAGGGTGGGGGTTAGGAAAGGTGTGGCTTCCATTCTTTCCATTTACCTGCGTGATTTCCTTCATAAATACCATGGCAAGACCTCTTCAACACCCTCTTCTTCTGAGATGTTAGATCCCAAGTGGTCGCAGAATCAAAGTGCGTACAGACAGTAAAGAGGAAGTCTTGTTTCCTTCGTGTTGGTTTTCGTTAAAATCTGTGCTATGAGCGCTGAGGATCCTGGAAGCAGGCTATGGCCGCAAAGCACCCATGCAGGCAGGGATGTGACGGCTGCTTCCCTGGGGTGGGGCCGAAGGTCAAAGTTACCTGCAGCAGCACAGGTCCACTCCAAAGCCTGGAGTATGCGCTTTGGTCTTCTGTGTGTGCGTCTGTCTGTCCATCCGTCCGTCCATCCATCCACATGTGAGTTCTCTACTATGTGGTGGCAGATTCTAACCTGTCTGGCAAGTTGCCCTTTGGGACAGGTCTCTGGGTAATGCATCTGGCTGTCCAGGTTACCCTTGAGCCTTTCCCAGTAGGTCGAAAGTCTGCCGTGGTGATCACGTCATAGCCACCTGAGTTCCCGGGTGTGTGGAGTGAGCAGAAATAATAAGGAGCTTCGCAGGCTTTCCACAAATGATCCCAGGAATATACTAGAACAGTGGACAGACTATGTACAACCGTAAACCCCTACCCACAGCTACAGGAATTGAGAAAGGAAGGAATGATTATTTCTACCTACGGTTGGTGTAGAGAGAACAGTGTCCCCGTAGTGTCGTTCAATTAAAGACGATTATAAAATGTTCTTGGGATGCTCCTGTCTTCCCCTCCTCCCCTCTTTGCAAAAGGCTTGTGTGAGACAGGCATGCTACTTCCCTAATTGTTGGATTGGCTCCCCATTCTGACGCCGCTGCGCTCCCGTCTTTAGCTGATTAGACTGATAAATTACCACCTTGAACATAAGCAAGTTGAAATTGGAAAGCTGCCCTCTGACTGATTATATAAGCTCGAAAATACTGGACCTGAAATCTTGTGTGCGCCTCTAAGAATTCCTTTAATGAAGGTAAAATTTTCTAAGCAGCATGGACCCATGTGTTTTTATTATGTAAGATTCAATTATTTTGATGCAACCTGTAAACTCAAGAAAGGTGTTGATTAGTTCATCTCTCTGTTGGCTTTTTGGGTCACAGGATTGTTTGAAGTAGATCCACAGATCCACCGAGAGTTACCCCCTGGAACTCCAGCCCCCCTTCTCTACAGGGGTGCATAAGCTGTCCCGGGTCTATGGTCATCGAGACTCTCAAGGTTGCAGAGGTCAGAGGTCCACTGAGGAGAGATTGATCGTGAGATTCAGCGGGACGCCAAGGAAGGCGACCACTGTGCGTTGGGGTGGGCTCCATCTTTTGCCCATTTCATTTCCGGAAGCGCTGCTGTGACGACACTTGGAATGCACTTTCTCTAGTTTGGTGTGACGTGCATGTGTTTCCGTGAGGCGTATCACACCATCCTCTTCTCACAGCCACGGGGCTGGGGGGATGGGGTATACTGCACAGAACACTACAGAATCCATTTCAGATTTTCGGCCTCCTGAACTGTGGACAAGGAGGTCATTTAGTGGCCAGCGTGGGCCCTGTGCGGACAAGACTTAAAGGAAACGAGGCAGTTGAATTTGATGTAGAAGAGCTGCAGACAGGCCTGTCCTGTCACGATGCACAAAATACCGGGCAAGGCTCTGGGCTGAATGGGCAGAATGTTTGCTGCCACCCCAGTGCTGGTCGGGAGGCTTCACGTGCCAGCCAAAGGGAAACAGAAAACATAAATTAGCACCTTCCTTTTCCCTTTGCCAGTCCATGGAGATGCATCTCAATAGATCCAGAAGTCGGCAAGCAGTTCTAGCTTTGCAGCTTGGAGTTGATGGGGCAGATGGGGGTCCGCCTTGCTGTGCGCGGGCTAAGAGAGGCGCGTGGGGCTCACAGTGCTTGGGCTTAATCCAGATGCAGCCCCGTGCGAGCCTCTGGATGCTCGGGCGGAAACGACTGTCCAGTTGGCGGCTTGTCTCTGTGTCCCGAGATTGGCCTTGGCCTGCGCTGGAAGACGTGTTCTTGAGTCTTTTTAAAGATAACATTGTGCTAGCTCTGTATTCGTTCCTTTCATCTTGGGCAAAATCAGGGCACAGAATTAAGTAACTTACCCAAGTGAGCAGCGCCCCCGATCCCCCACCCACGTGCCCCTCAGCCCTGCCCCCACCGCATGCCCAGCCAGCTCACGTTAGCCAACAGTGGTGAGAAGTTAAGTGGTCAGGAAGAGTTTCATATTTGGAAATGATGATTATAAACATATATAAATAAAAATAATGTATTGGTGAGTCCTTGGGAAAAAAATCACTATTTCTCTCACTCTTTTGAAACAGCCTCCCCCACCCCCCGCTGTTTTTATAGACTCAGTCTCCCCTAATGGGCGTCATACCCATCCTTAATCTAGCAGAAAGATAAAAGTATATACATTTATCTGTCTACTGATACTTTGGATTTCATTGGAGAATGCTTTTGTCACTTAAAATATTATAGTACCAAAGCAGCAATTAAAAATAATTCAGGGGCTCCTGGCCCCCAAGGTCATCAGGGTGAGACCAGTCAGTGTGACAGGTGAAACATTTTAGATCCCAAAGAAGGAAACTGTGTTCTCGTGTTTAGGTCCGTTGCCTTGCTGGCTGTTTTTCTCTGTGCCGAGTGAGCTGAGCCGTGGTGGTCACAGGGGGTCAGCTCGCCTTGCCACCTCCTGGCGGTTCGTTGCTTTTATTCTTGCCTCTCCCCGCTGGCCCCTGACCCAGCAGTGCCACGCTTCACCAGCCCTGGCAGGATGTCACAGCTGGGCCTGTGAGACCTCTGAGAGAGCGTGTTCCTGAGTGTCAGCCCGGGTCACTCTGATGCTAGGTTCATGCCACACACACTGTTAATCACCTTCTTCCAGCTCCTGCCTTTGTATTTTATTTGGGAGTGGCAGTAGCGGGGGCCTGAGGTCTTCATATTTTATTTAAACCTTTCCTTCTGTGGCGTTCCTAGGGCTGTAGAGTCCTTCTTGAACATTTTCAGTATCTTAGATGTTAGACCAGTGTCGGGTCATGGTTTTTCCCTTAGAGAAAAGAAAAATGTGATGCATAGTTAAGAGAAGGTGACTTTGACCGTGTTTCCTTGGGCTGTGAGGCGGTTGAATATGAATGTGTTTCTCTGGGTGTTTCTGGAGGAAGGAACGGGGTGTATTCGTTTCTTGGGCCTGCCACAACAAATTACCACAGACTGGGTGGCATAGGACAACAGATCTATTTTTTCACAGTCCCGGAGGCCAGAAGGCTGAAGTCGAGGTGTTGGCAGGACTGCGCTTTTTCTGAGACTCTGGGTGGAATCCTTTTTTTTTTCCCAGCTTCTGGTGGGGGCCCTTGATCGTTGGCCTTTCCTTAGCCTGCAGAGTCACACACTAAGCTAAGTGTGCTTGGCTTAGTGTGTGCCTCTGGGGTCGTATGGCATTTTCCCTTGGTGTCTTTCTCTTCCTCTTACAAGGACACCAGTCATACTGGATTTGGGCCCACCCGAATGCGCTCATCTTACCTTGATTATGTCTGCTAACACCTTGCTTCCAAATAAGGTCACGTTCGCAGATACTAGAAGTTACAACTTCAACATGTCTTTTTGGTGGACATAATTCAACCCATAACGCCAGGAAAGAAGAAGAGCAGAGGACCCTAAAATAGTCTGGGGGTACAAAGAAAAAAAGGGAGAGGAAGAATGAAAAAGAGAAACTCTTAGCCCTCTTTAGGGTTTTGGTTCAGGTCAGAAGATTATGGGACATTGGTTGGAGAGTCCATGCGGGTGAACATTGTGTGTCCGTGTTGGTGTCCGTGTCCGTGTGTCTGTGTGTGTGTCTGTGTGTGTCCGTGTGTCTGTGTGTGTCCATGTGTCTTTGTCCGTGTGTCCGTGTGTGTCCATGTGTGTCTGTGTGTGTCTGTGTGTGTGCGTAGTACCACGCCCGTCCTTTACACCTGGGACTCCTTCACAGGAACCCTGCCTGTAAATCTTCCTGCTGCTCCTGTCTCCTCCCTAAAGCCCTGTCCCATGTGGCGAGACTGAAAGAGACCATCGCTGGGCCCGCCAACCTCAGAGTTGTTCTGGGACGTGTGAAGCGAGAACCAGACATCTGTATTCTAACCTCATTCCGCATCATGTGTTTTTGGGTGGAGGTGGGAGCTGCAGGATTTTCAGAATTTCTTACACAAGCTCCTTTTAAAAGACGTTAGCCTGATCTCTGCCAAACTAACTTCAACAACTTCCTTCAGTGCCATGAGCAATATAGAGTAAGGCGTGTTCTTAGCCCTCGTGGAATTTATATGTCCTAGTGGGGGAGTTGGCATGTTTGTAACTTTTTAAATTAATTACTCATTCATGAGACTGTTTCAGGTCCTGGCCAAGCGAGTCTTGCAGCCTTGCCGCCTGTCCCACTGTGTTACTAGTGGTCTCCCACTGTAGAAGCAAAGTGTTACATCAGGTGGGGGTGGTGCTGGAGCTGGGCCGGGTGTGTGAGGAGAACACTTACGGTTGCAGACGTGAGATGCTTTTTGTCAGCAGGAATGAGATGTCAGGGCTCGTGTTGAAGGAGGTTGGCTGGGGGCTCTCCTCAGGGGTGGGGCAGGATCTGGAAGCCTGTGATGGAGAAGGGGAGGCCGGGAACACAGGGCCTCAGCCACACACAGGGCCTGTTGGCTGCCGCTGGGGAGTCTCGGCTCAAGCCAGCAGTGCAGGGGCTGTCGGCACCTCGCTGGCAAAGCTTCCATCTGTGCCGCCCCCACCCCGGCTTTGAAGTGGTGCCCTGAGATGCTGCTAGAAGCCAGTCTGCCAGCATGCGGAGAGAGGCCACTTCAGGGCATCCTCAGATTCTGCTAGAAGCGAGCATGGCCGCCTTGTGTGATGTAGCCACGGGGCTGAAGGATGCTGGTTGTCCTGGAACATTTTGCTCACCAGGATGGGGGCATTGGGGGCGGGGCGGGGGAAGCGGTAGCATCCATACACAGTGGCACCTTTGTAGTCAACCTCTGTTTTGAGTTATCTACAAATGAGATTTCTGTAAGATGAGCTAAAATTAGGAAAGGTCCGATCCTATTTGCCTTTTTTTTTTTTTTTGGTAACAGAAGCTTGGCCTCGGCTATCTCAGTTCTGGATAACTTTAAAGCTGGTAACAGAACAAACTGTGTTCACACACAGGAAATGTCTCCAAATAAAAAGTGGGCGTGTGGTTTACGGTTTAAAAATTGGATGAAGGCCATTCAAACTTCCCCGCCTGTTCTCGAGAAGCTTGGCAAGCTGCTGAGAGGGGGGCACTGCTGCTTGAAAGAATCACGAGGGTCCAGGGCGAAGCGAGCATGGAGCAGAGCTGACTGGCTCCTAGGACGTGGCTGGGAGGCTGGGGTGGGGATTTACTGAGCTGGTCGCACTGGAGCTTCAGAGCTTGTATAGAAGGCGTGCGGAGTCCAGCCAGAACGCCTCCGGCCTGTGGGACCACGCCTGCTGCCCACAGATGGCCCCTCCAAGTACTGGCTCAGACTCCAGAGCCCTGTGTGGCCACATCAGTTAGCTCTACCATGAACTTGAACTTAAAGTTCATGCTTGTGGCTTTGTTTTTTAATTAATATAAAGACTTTACTGTTTTACTTGTTACACAGGAATGCATATGTTGCCAATTTGGACAGTACCGATAAACACAGATACTTTTGGCTTTTTTCTGCTTGGTCCTTGCCTGAAGGAGTCCACCCAGACCTTTGTTATTCTGGGTGTGGGTGATTTCTTCATTGGAAGCCTTCGTCCCCTTTTGCCAGCCAGATACAGTTTGGAGGCTGGTTTTATGCTTCTGTCCACACTTCCTGTGGCCTGAAGACATCCAAAGCAGCTGTAGCAGGTGGGGTGCGGGATGCTGACTAGTCCTGGTAGACGACGTGGGCTTGGTGGCTTTTGCTCCCGAACCTTTTAGGTGGACTCGGTCTTCCTGCGTGGGGGCCACAGCTTTTAGCCTTGGGCTCGAGTTCACTCTGCCTCCCAGCAAAGAGGGTCAGAATCAGTCCATGGCCGCCTTCTCCCCATTTTTGTCCCCGGTGGGTGTTTTCACTGTTCCCCATTCAGAAGAGAGGAGCGTGTGGATGCCTCTCACGGTGGCTTTAATGGGGTGATAGTAATAAAACCTCTCAGGATTTTTTATTTATTCACTGGACCATCTCCCTGAGGTTGGTGGATACAGGGTTTTAAGTCAGGCTCCACCGTTCCAATCTGCTCTGCTCTAGAATCTTCCTTCATTTTCCTTAGCAGGAATTTTATGGTGCTCAAGCATGTTCATTCTCTTGTTTCTCTGACTGGTGATTATTTTATTTCTGTTTTAATTTTTTCCCCCTTTTTTGTTAAGTTAGGGAAGAAGGAGGTTTCGTATGGAAGTTTGTACATTTTAATTGAGAAGTCCTTACTCCGTTTTTAAAAGGTTGCATAATATTCCACTGTATCGTTATATTTCATCCTCCTATTTCTGGATGGTAGGTTGTTGACAGCTTTGTTTTGCTAATATAAATCCAAATGGGTTTTGAGACCCATTACTTTTTTGTTTTGCTTTTCAGAATTGTAAGGGGCTGGTCACAACTGCAGAGATGGGAGGGGAGCTGACATTTTTCTGAGGGTCTTACCGTGTTTCCCTGAAAATAAGACCTAGCCGACAGTCAGCTCTAATGTGTCTTTTGGAGCAAAAATTAATATAAGACCCGGTCTTATTTTACTATAATATAAGACCTGGTCTATAATATGATATGATATGATATGATTAATATAATATAATATATAGTATAGTATAATATAATATAACATAACATAGTATAATACTGGGTATAAGACCCGGTCTTATATTATATATCTATTATAATATATATATATATATATATATATATATATATATATATAATATCTTGTATAAGACCGGGTCTTATATTAATTTTTTCTCCAAAAGACACATTAGAGCTGATTATCCGGCTAGGTCTTATTTTCGGGGAAACAGGGTACGGGTGCCAGGAAGTACATAAATGGTCTGATTCGACTCTTACAACAACGCCGTGACGTAAATGCTATTATTTCAATTTTACAGATAAGGAAACTGGGGCTCAGAGAAGTTAACTTGCCCAAGTTTATGCAATTAGTGTTTGATCCTGAGTGTCTCACTTTTATCTTTCTCTAAAATCCCCTCTCTCTCCTCAGACCACACCTCTTCAAGAAATTACAACTGACTCGAACACTTAAGCATGTTTGGTGTTTTGATAGCATTTGAACACGTTACTACTTGTGAGAGAACACTGTTCTGTTTTCTTTTTCTTTTTTAACTGAGGGAAAATGTAATGAACGTTGACTTCATTGGGGGCGGGGAAAGCCCTCCCTTCCCCGTGAGTGCAAAATGGCATTCGCAGGTGATGTGAATTTCATTTTCTCTGGCATTTTCTCTGAAAACGAACCTTTGTGCCCTCACAGGACCCCTGCTCCACACGTGCTGTTACCTGCACGCTCAGCCCTCACCTGCATTCTTGCTCTGAACAGCCAGCCACTCCAAAACGAGGGCCGTTATGTAATGATTCGGCCATAACGACCCTCACAAAATTACAGACTGTTCCGTGCCATTAATGTTGGCTTCTTCCACAAATGGTCCTTTTTCAAAACCTTAGTACAAAATGACATGTACCTGATTCAGAAAGTGTTCCACAGGACTTACCAAGAATAACATTTTGATAATTATCCAGAGACTCCTAAGTAGGGAGTCATTTATTTATCTTGGGTTTCAGTTTTATCATAAAAACAAAAATGGGTCCAGTGCTGTCTTATGTGTGTGGAATGTGTAATGGGTCTCAAAATGTTGCCGTGGATTATGGCATTTCAGCCTCACAGCAACCCTGGGAGATAGGCGGGAATGTGTACCCCACTTTTATTTCTCATTCTGTATTACAAATTCTCAAACAAAACAACACACAAAAAAATGGAAATTGTAGTACAGTGAACACCCATGTACTTACCACCTAGGATTGAACAATTGTTAGGATTTTGCATACTTGCTTCATACATATGCACATACATACATATACACGCAAATACCGTATATACGTGTAACCTTTTTTTAACCACTTTAAAGTAAATTATAGAAATGAGGACACCTCACACTGAAATACTTCGTCATGCCTCTCCATAAAAATGCAATAATTTCCCTATCAAATCATAACCCTGTCATCATTCCTAACAAAATTAACTGTTACCGAATTTCAACTAGTACCCACTATGTATTCAAATTTTTCCAACTGTTCCCAAAATATCTCCATTGCCATTCCTGCTGGCATCTCTAGCGCGCTCCGTAGCTCAGTCTGTAGAATTCTGCTTTTTTTTTTTTTGCTTATCTCTGTAAATATTTGGAGATATTTTATTCAAATATATATAGCAGTAAGCAGCAAAATAAATACATGATTCTCAGGTGTACGAACTAAGAAAATTAGTTGGGTCAGATCAACAGAATGCTCCGTTTTTTTTTTTTAAGTTTCAGGTGTACAAAATGTAATAGTTAGACATTTATATCCCTCACAAAGTGATAACCCCCCTCCCCCAATCTACTACCCCTCTGGCATCGTATGTAGCTCTTACAGTTCCACTGACTCTATTCCCTATGTTGTACTCCACATCCTGTGACTATATATATATTAAATTATAGTTGACATTCATTATTATTCAGCTTCAGCTTCAGGTGTACAGTGCAGTGGTCAGGCACCTACACCGTCCATGAAGTGGTCTCTCTAACAAGACAAGTGTCCATCGGATACCCTACAAAATCTTGGCAACATTATTGATTATATTCCGCAAACTGCCTTTCGTGTCCCCGTGGCAATATTGCAGTTACCCGTTGTGCTCTCTAATCCCCTCACCTTCTCCCTCATCCCCACCCCCCTCCCAGCTAGCAACGCTCAGTTTTTTCTCTATATCTCTGAGACTGTTTCTGATTAGTTTGTTCGTGTATTCTATTCTTTAGATTCCATGTATAAATGAGATCATGTGGTATTTGTCTTTCCCTGTCTGACTTATTTCACTGAGCATAATGTTCTCTAGGTCCACTCATATCATTGCAAATAGTAAGAGTTCATTCTTTATGGCCAAGCAATACTCCATTGTATAAATGTACCACAGTTTCTTTATCTTACTGTCTATTGATGGGAGGAACTCTATTTTTTAAACCGCCACAAACCAATTAAAGATCATGCATTTCATTTGTTATATGTCTTAGTCTCTTTTTGTTTTTTCTTTTTAGTGTGGTAAAATACACATAACGTAAGATTTGCCATCTTTAACATTTTTCAGTGATACTAAGTACATTTATGTTACGTAACCATCACCACCGTCCATCTCCAGAACTCTTCTCATCTTGAAAAACTGGAAGTCTGTACCCATTAAACAATAATAACTCTCCATTCCTCTCTTCCCAGCCCCGGGCAATCCTGCTTTCTGTCTCTGTGATTTTGACTACTCTAGCCACCCCCTGTAAGTGGAATCATACAATATTTGTTTTTGTGTGTCTGGTTTATCTAGTTCAGCGTGTCTTCAAGGTTTCTTCATGTTGTGGCCTGTCAGACTTTCCTTCCGTTTGAGAGCCGAGTAGTACTCCATTGTGAGTGTAGACACATGGCACTTAGCCATTCATCCACTGAGGGACGCTTGGGTGGCTCCCACCTTTGAGCTGTTGTGCTATGAACGTGGGTGTGCAACTTTTCAGTCTCTTCTAGTCTAGAATAAAGCCCCTGCTTTTCCCAACTGTGTTGACTTTTTGGAAAGGTGGTGGTTGACTTTTTGAAGAGGTCAGTCCAGTCATTATATGGGACATTCTACAGAATATTCCCTATTCTGACTTTATCTGATTATTTCCTGTGGTTTTGTCCTCTCTTCTCTGTACGTCCTGTACATGGGCGGTCAGTTTTTCCTTGACTACATTTACGTTTTGCGTGATGGTGTTAGAAAGCTGGTAAGTGGTTCTTTGAAGTACTTGACGTTAAAAGGTCTGGCTGACCCCTGTTCGCATGCTAAGGTCGATCACCAGGTTGAGGTGCGTAGTGACAGCCGCACCTCCCCATGGGAAAGGGACAGTAGCTTCCTTGGCAGGCAATCCCTGACAGCATCCTTTTACCTGATGAGGTCGAAGCTGAGATTCTGAGTAGGTGCTAATGCGGTTACCAGTAATAATAAACTGTGCTGTTGATTGGGTGTTTGCTGTGTGCCAGGCACCAATGCTGTACTTGGCACATATTATCTCGTTTCCTCCTTCAGTGTTGTCCCCATTTCCAACTCCGTGTTGGGGACCCCAGTTGCCCTTCTGTTATAACGATACTTCTCAGATCTCTGCGCCTCCTGCTGTCCTTTTCTCTTGAGACAAGGTCTTTCCCCAGGCGAGCCGGCATGGTGTGGGCACCGTGTACAGTACACATCCAGAGGTATGAACTTGGCTCTGAAGCGAGCCTGCCTGGATCCCAACCACAGCTCCTGCCTCATGCGCGACTTTAGGTTGATTCCTCACGTCCATAACTTGGAGATGATAAGTGTACCCATCTCAGAGGGTCCTTGTGAGCGTGAAATGAGGTGACGCCTGGGAAAGGCCTAGGACAGCGCCTGGCATGTGTACTCAGTGTACACGCGCCTCTTTCTGGCTGTCACTCCTGCCAGGGGTCCCAGAAGACAGTTTCTAAGGCCCTTTTGGCTTTGAGGGTTTTGTTTGTGGCGAAACACTGGGGATGGCTAAAAATCTGCAGATGAAGAGCAGTGACGAGGGTTCTAGAGGGTTCTGGAGCCGGGCTAGCAAACTACAGCCTGCTGGCCTGCAGGCTGATTTCGTGAGGCCAATTTTTTTGGAACACAGCCATGCTGGTTTGTTTACGTATTTATTGTCGGTGGTTACTTTTGCACAAGCCGCAGAGCTCAGAGGTCGTGACAGAGACCAGACGGCCTGCCGAGCCTAAAATCTTTACTATCTTGTATCTTCCAGAAAGAAGAATGCAGACCCCTGATCTGGTCTCTGATCTGTGGGTGCTGGCTCCCCAGATAAGATGTTGCTGCCTCTTTGTGAAGTTCTGCCTTCAGCATTCACGCCCCGGCGTGGTGTTTCCCAGTCTTCCCACTCTTAATTGACCCACAGCCCAAGGCTGACTCCTTCCTTTGGGTGGTGTCGCCAGCTGGTCTTAGGCTGGTGCCCAGAAACAAAAGGCATGTGTGCTCCCAGATGCACCTTAGCTGGGTCATCGGTGGTGCTAAAGGACCCCCCCCACACACACACACACGCCTTGCAGATGTTTCCTACTGTGGGTCTTCCCTCCCAGGCAGTCAGACAAATAGGCCTGCTTGTGTTTTGCACGGCACCTTCCAGACGACCCGGTAGGGAGCTCCTTCAGGCTGCCCCGTTGTGGATTCTGGTTTCTGGTGGAGGGGGCTGTGCAGCTGAATCACAGGCTTTTCCTCTATTACTATTCCTGGCCCAGGAGCACTATGCCAGCTCATTATAGATATTTGACTTTTGCAAATATGTTTGGGGTCCTGCTGCTCGACCCAAATAGAAGTGATTCAACTGCACTAAAGGAGAAGCCTCATTTCCATAAGTTACTTCTGCACTTGGACAGACTCAGACCACTTTTCCTCAAGTCCTTTCCTCTTATGTATGACTTCTAGTACTTGATTTATTCCCCGGTCTTTAAGACAGTTTTTATTGATCTGAGGCATTAAATTTAATTCTGAGGTGGAAGAATCCTTTCCCTTTTATTCTATGTTGTCTCCTAACCACTTAAATAACTATTTAATGTTTTAATTAATTTGGTGTGAAGCCCCTGGAAATGATGATGGCAGTTCTTCTTGTATATGTTTTTCATGTGGATATCAAGCCCTGCTATCTTCTCTCTCTCTCCCCCTTAAAACGTTTAAGATATTTGTATTCTGTGATGCTACCAGATTAATTCAAGACCTATTTATTGAGCATCCGCAGTTTGCCAGACACTCTTCTAGGTGATGGAGACATAGGAGTGTCTGCTCTGAAGGGGCTTCCTTCTTGATGCTTTTCCCACACCCTTTGCAAGTGACATCAGAACAATGGCTGAGATTCTGGAAAGAGTGAGTGTGGGTGGCTGAATGTAAAAAGTCCCTTTGTGGAGATGGGAAAGAGGAGAACATGGAAGTGGATCCCACAGAAAAAGCAGGGTTCATAGCAGTGGGGGCAGGTGTGTTCTAAGAAGAGGAAGGAAGGATATCTGTGGCCCTTGAGAAGGGGAAGGAGGATGGCCTCCTCGGGTGGAGGTCGAAGTTAGGTAAGGGAAGGCCTGGACTTCTAGACTCAGTCTGATATACAGAAAGGAGTCATGGTAGGTGTTTGCAGAAAGTGGGGTGGCCTGTGGGAAGAGGTGTTTTAGGAAGAGAGTAGCTCAGTGAGCCTCAAAGCCATTGGGGACCTATCCGTCGTCTGGTCTGAGCACACGGCCAGAAGTCAGGGAGGAAGGTGTGTGGCTGGGGCCCCTGCCCCGTCCTCCCAGCACGAGGTGGGAGGGCCGCACAGAGATTTCTATCCTCGAGCTTTACTGAAACACAGAAAACAGTGCTGATAAAATGGGACAAACCCGAGCGTCGCAGAGACGAGACCATCACCTTGGGGCTCTTAAGCAGGGTGTGGATATGGGCGTTTTCAGTGGGCTCCACGACTCCACGTGACTTCCTAGTCCTTGGGAATAGCCAAAGGGCATGGGAAGAAAACAGCTCACTGGGTGCTTGTATGATGAGGTGTCATCTCACGGTTTCCTCAATATTGGCTCCCACCGCATAGAGGCTAAATGGTGACACTTTTTGAAGCTTCTGTTAAGTATATTAAATGTTCAATGTTAAGAATGACATTTTGACAGGGACAGATCAAATACTCTGTAATATTTTAAAACCAGACTCTAGTTTTGTGTCAAACCATCTGGAATTGTCACCGCCCAGCTGCCTTCCTTGCAACTCAGAGCCTGGATTTTCACGTCCAGAAAAATCTTCATTCTCCAACATCTGAACCCTGAAATACCTACAGTAGCAGAAAAAGTACCCATGCTTCATCAGAAAGACCTTATGATAAAAGAAAGAACTGTTGCATTTCCTGGAGATTTTGCAATTTTTTTCTTACACTTAGGAACTAAGAATTAAGTCTTTCCCCCCCGCTCTCTACCTGTGTATTTTTTTCCATTTTTCTCTCCTGTGAGTAGTTGCATTCTTTCTACCTGACATTCAGATATTTCTGAAATAGGTCTTCTCAGTGAGGCAAACTTACAGCATCACTATAAAACAAACATCACTTTCTTTTGAAAATCAACCTATGATCTGTACCTGTGATGTTGAACACGCACTTTTACACACATGCATTGAATTGGGCAGTCGTGTCCAGACGTGATCGTATCATTTGATAGGCCCCTGTTACATAGAATATCTGTTTGCATAAGGGTCCTACTAAAATATTTATTGGTTGTCCCTGAGCTGGCACCCCATAAGACAGGTACATTCCACGTCACCACTGACACTGTGATATGCTTCATTTCTATCACTTTGTCTGCTGTTTTTTTTTGAAAGCCACCATCTGCATTTTCCACTTTAAAGTACATTAGTTACTATAGAGACAGTGATGTCATTGGTGGGGGTGAGAGTTAGTCACATGTGCAAGGACCGTTTAAAATAATTTTATTTAATGGTTTGAAATTTACACTACACTTGGGGAAAATTATGAGTCTGAGAGAATGGTGAGCTTCTGTGCTGTACAATTAAGCTAGCGTGCTGCGTGTGCGTGGAACAAAAGGCAGCATTTGTGTGCTTTTTAGGTTGCAAACAAAAATATGCCTGAACATTAAGAAAAAAGTACAAAGGAAAGAAAAAGGAAGGTGGAGGATTCGTATAATTGTGCCACCTGTCCAGGGCTCACAGGTAACTATAGATGCATAGACTTCCCTCTCTAAGTAATGGTCCCTTCTTCTCCTTTGAAAATACTGTTCTGGAAGAGGTCCTTGGCTTTCTGAGTGACGCTCGTGTTCCAGGCTGTGGTTGGTTCATTCTGATGTGCAAGTGAACTCTTGCCAAGATCCCGAGGAGGTGCCAGTGGTCTCAGAGGCTTCCGAAGGAGATGTGTGTGACTGCAGTCGTGTGTGTGACAGCAGAGCTGGCATGACGCGTCCCACTGTGGGCACCTGGGTCCCTCAGGGAGCTATGCAGCGTGTCTGAATGAAGCTGACCTGTGTTCTCCTTCAACGTGCTAATTTTATTTTTTAACTTTTAATTTTGAGATCATTGTAGAGTCACGTGCGAATGTTAGAAACAATACCAAAAAGGTGCCCAGACCACCCTCCACCCAGTAACGTCTTGCAGAACTATAGTACAATACTGCAGTCAGGAAATTGACCTGGATACAGATAACCCACTGGTAGATTTCCCCAGCTTCTTGGGCACTTAGTTGTGTGTTATGTGTATTTATTCTTTGCAAGGCCATCAGATATGTAGTCACGTGGCCCTCACCACATCAAGGTCTAGAACAGGTCCGTCACCTTGATCCCTCCTGCTGCCCTTGTCTTACCTGCTCCCTAACCCCAGGCAACCACCTCCCTCATCTGTTCTCCATCTCTGTAGTTTGCCATTTCATGAATGTTATATAAATGGAATTGTGCCGCATTCTACCTTTGGAGATTGGCTTTTTTTCGCTCAGCACAAATCCCTGGAGATCCATTCAAATTGTTGCATCTACCCGCAATTTGTTCCCTTTTTATCACTGAGTAGTATTCCATACTACTACTATGGATGTGACATCGTTAGTTTAACATTTGCTCCTTGAGGGCCAATGGATTGTGTTTATCCTTTTAAACAGAAGTACTTGGAGACAGTTCATGGGGCCCCAACAGGACAGAATTGGGGAGCACTTTAAAAGCATCCAATACCTGTGTCCTGCACTCTCTCTCCCTCCAGAAGCAGGAAGGCCCCCATTATTTAGAAGGAAGGAATGAGGGGGAGAGAGCCGACCAAAGCCCAGGAGAGCTGGCTATCGTGGTGATGTGTCTCCTTTCAGGCCGAGCCTTGGTGTTGAGACACTTGCCGTCCTTGCAGAGGGGAGGGAAGCACTGTGTGCTTTCTGCCCTGTCTTGAAGCGCCTGCATCTCAGAAGAACATACCTTTCCTGAAACACCAATGATAAAAGGAGCTGTAACACCAGCTGCTCAGCCTGCTTGGCCCCAAAACACCCTTTTGGGATGATGAAAACCTGAATTCTCGTTCTGGACACAGGTTGCGGGGGAATCGTTTCCTTCGTCTCACTGATTGGTTTTCATTTTGAAAAGTGTTCCACTTGGCCTTTTAAAAACTTGGCCCCAGGGTTGTTTTATTGGTCACATGATAAAATTGAAACACCAAGATCCTGTCGGAGTACTAGCCATAGATCTGTGTTTCCGGTTTGAGGTTCATCACACCTGAGCTCATGGATCCAGCGAATAGACACCTCCTTCCCTCTAAAGGCTTTTCTTTACCCTGCATTTCATGTGTTCCACAGACTCCCCCCTTATCCCCTGCTGTTTAAGCTATTGACCTAAAGAAAGGAAGGGTTTTTAACATCCAGATTGCGGGTTTAAAAGCCACTCAGAGAAGCTGCGTGTATTGGATCGGAAGCTTTTCATAGCAGCAGCTGTTGATCAGAAACTGGGACTTTCTGTCTGAGCTGAACAGTGGGTCCAAGTCCCGTGGGAAATAAGCAGCCTGTGCCGACTCCCCGTAAGGGAAACAGAAACTTGCGCCTTTGGCCCAGACTCTTGGAGACGATTTTCTGAACCTCAGCAACGTGATTACTTTGCCTGGCAATCTCCTCGTCATCTTCTAGCACTAACCTGGGATGTCATGCTAGAGTGGGGGAACCCTGCCCCCTCCCTGCTTACCGTCCCTGCATCTCCCTGGCCAAGTTAGGCACCCTTCTCTTGGGGTACCTGACCCTGACCCTCTCTTACACCTGACCCTATTCTAACGTAAAACTCATGAGATCAGTGCCTTGAAGTATGGTTGCCTTTTACCGGGGAGTTCGGTGCCAGAACAGCCTGGGCCAGTAACATTGTGTGTGGCTGGGACATTACCCAAGGCCATTCCTCACTTGCCTAGAAGGTAAGTGGTGCGTTCGGGGGTCATGCTGTATGAAAAATGCTCAGACTGAAATCGCGCTTAGTGTCGGTGAGATCCATGGACAAGGAGAGGACACATGAGGACTGACGCCCAGTGAGAGGACAGGACCTGCTGAAGCACACATCTGGGACCTGCCTTCGCTGAGTGGGGTGGGGGACAAACCATTCACATCCTTTAAATGTTTTGTTGCAGCTGTGCATGGGCCTATATTTGCGCTCACAGCTCTCAGTTCAGGACTGAGGGCATGGTAGTGTTTGGTAAATGTTTGATGGATGAATGAATGATTGAATGAATGAATGATCAAGCAGAGAGGTGAAACTTACTAATACGGGACGCATGGGGCCATTTCCGCCTTCCACTTCCGTGACCTTCCCCTCCCATGACCTTTCAGCCCCACTCTGATCGTACTGAATATGTGCAAAAAGCATAACTCCATCAAAGCCAGAAAGAACTAGAATTTTCGTTGCAGTTCGTGTCACCTGGTATCCCAGGGAGCTGTAACACAACCCTGTCCTATGAGAAGTTGGCCGGGCTGCACTCTCGGTGCCTGGGGAGTGCAGATGGGCCCGCGGCCACGGAGCAGTGTGGTACAGTTGGCGCCATCCGCTGTAAACGGAGAGGTGGGCGGCGAGGCCTTGGGAAGGGGCCGTGTGCTCCAGCTGTTCAGATGCCAGACCTTTCTATCAGCTCGTCGTAATCTTCAGGTTGCCAAGGCGCTTGGAGGCTGGTTGATAATGAAACAACTCCCCACTCCTTTTTTTTTTTTTTTTTTGTACAGTTGGCAGGAAATGGTCTGGGTTTCACTTTCACTGGGTGCCTGGAGGCTTGCTTTGCAAAGTCCACTTATCCTGACAGTGAAAAGAGACACTTGGTACGGAGACCCGAGAATCCTGCCTCTTTTTGCTTTGCCTTTTCACGCTGTCAGCTGCGGCGCCGTAGGGAATGTCAGAAACCCTCGGCTTCTCAGGAGCGATGGTGCGTGTTTGGGGTCAGGACGTCCAGTCGCTGCCTGGTCCTGCTGCTCTGGTTTTGGGACCTCCTCGCTTTGGCTCACGGGGTCATTTAGAAGCTGCCACACTGTCACCTTTCTGTCTCTTTGCACTTCCTCGCACAGAGCAGTCGTGTTTGTAGGGGGATTCCCCGTCAGTTATTTGTAATTACCTTGTTTATGCCGTTACACACACTTAACAGTTCTGTTGGTTATGAATTCCAGGTTGTGATTGAGACCTCTTAGTAATTGCTGCAGTGAGCCTGTTACACATTATTGCTACTCTCCTGATCATTTATTTCATGTGTTGCACTGGTTTGTGTTCAGAACGTTTGTGTCCACCTGTTCCTGAAGCAGAATCCTGTTGGTAACGTCCCTGAGTGCACCATCCGAAGCTATCACGGCGGCGGCCATCGCTTCCCATGATGTGATTCTACACCCTGTGCCTTTTCTGCCTTGCCCCTGCTCCAGGGCTGCCTTCCCAGAGACCACTCTTGAAGGCCGGAGGGCCACGCTGGCTTCTCCTTGAGTGAGCTGAGAGGTCAGGAGGCACAGGACATCCGAGACCAGAGTGCCCTTCTCCAAGCTGCCTTGGTCCTGTGTCTCCTCTTTCTTCTAGCAGCCACCACCAGTGTGTCCGAAATCATATGTCAGGGGAAAGGGAACACTTCTCTGAGCATCGGTAGAAGTCTGGAACCCCCACCGTCCTCTGCTGGTGCTTAGAATGGGCTTCTGCTTGGTTTCTAGCTTCCGTAAGATTTCACCCCTTAACCTGCCGTGATGGCCCCTGAACGTGCGCATCGTTTTCTGTCCTTGATTCCATCCCCAGCAGGCAGTTTGGGTAGGTCCCTGCTGTGAACAGCCACATGCTCTGAATATTTTGCTTCTAACGTATAGGATGGTCAGGAAAGGCCACTCTGGGCAGGTGACGTTTGGGTACATTTTAAGGAAGTATAGGATCTGAGCAAGAGTGTTTCAGGAAGCGGGAAGAGGAAGTGCCAAGGTCCCGGGGCTGAAGCATGCTCGCCATGACCAGGAAATGGAAAGACTAGTGAGTCTGGCAGAGGAAGTAAGGGGGAAAGTGGTAGGAGGTGGAAGCTGGAAGAGCAGTTACTGCAGGGCCCTGTGAACCATAGTAAGGCTGAGTCGCTCCCCTTGAAGTGTGATTTCAGGCTGGCAAGTATGATGAGTCCATTTCCCCAGTTTCCCTCCTGGCCGCTGTGTGTTTGCCTTTGATTATTCCTTTCCTTCAGTGTGTGCTGACCTTCCCCTTGGGCTCTGTGAATTGTGCAGGGGAAAAGTTTTCCCTCTAGTAGTAACAGCACAAAGATCCATCTTGGAAGCTTGGAGGACCGTATCTTTTTCCACGAGCTAACTTCTTTTTAGCTGGAAAGTGACATCACAACTCATCTCCCGTGCTTTTCTTTCAATTAAGATATTCCCTCCCCACTCCCACCCCAGCCCCAGCCCTACCATCGGACAAGATCTGCCTCCTCCGAGCCCTGGCCCACCTGCCGCCATGGTGGCTTCTTGATCTGCCTTCCTTTTGGGGCAGTGTGTGAAGTCCTCTGCCTCTGCAGTGTCTCCTGCACAGGACCCCGGCGTAACTATGAACTTGGACGTGGCGACTTGCCTCCTTATGACTTGCCCTTCCAAAGAGAAGCCAGGCTCTCAGCATCAGTTGTTTCTACGGGTGACCATACTTACTATGTGCTTACTGACTGCGACGTCACCCTAGTGCAAAGGTGCGGCCCACGCCCTTGTCTCGTGGCTTTGTTCTCAGGACCTCACATCGACTGCACCAGTCGGAGCCGTCCAGCTTAACTCCACACGAGAATTAGGATGCGACGTGACGGTGCTTTGTTGATGCTCTTTAAAACTTGTGACTAGAAGGGATAGTGGATGTTTAATGAGCCCCCGCACGATGGCAGGTGCTGACGAGTGCCTTACAGCCTCCACTGCCACTCCTGCCATCAATGTACCATCATTCAGAACCCGGAGCTCGGAGGCCAAAGAAGCTGCTTACAGCTGACATTGCTGTGGACCGGGAGAGGCAGTGGGAGTTTATTTCCCTCTGCCCTTGTGCATGCGTCTGTGTGGTGGCCAGCCCTCCCCTTCCCAGGGGGCCTTGCTGGCCTTTAGGGGCCTTTGTGAGAAGGCACAAGGAGGCCGACGGCTGTGAACGCCAGGGCTCCTCCCTGTCAGACGCCCACTTCCTCGTGCTGGGTCACGACGGCTGGAGAAATGCCTTTGGACTCAGTTAATGCAGAATGGGTGCACGGACTGATGACACTTTCCTTTGTTTTTCAGCATTCCCTTTTCTTATTTATATTATCGCAACCCTTTTTCCCCCTTCCCCCTTCCTCCACCGTTTTCCTCAGAGTGCAGGGTGGCTCAGGCCATTTCCTGAGTGAGTGTGGCCGTCCGAGCATCCTGGCCCACCCACTTCCTCCCACAGCGACCCTAAGGCTTTTTAAGATCCTCGTGGCTTGGCCAGCTGAGACCCTGCACTCTTTGCCCACACTGGCCCCCGCTTCCGGTGACATGGTACTGCCCGTGTACACGGGAGCCCTGCAGCAGCTGGCACCCAACAGTGTTCATTCTCAGCTTGGCATCTTGGAATGGCCTGGTGGCTTGGCCAGTTAGAGCCCAGGTGGTGCCAGGGCTACTGGGTCACCCTGCAGAGGTGATGTGCTACTTCGTACTCATAAACAGATTTCAATCCTTGGAACTTCTGAGGGCCTGCTGCTCTCACCCTGTCTTCTGACCGTCTTGTGATAAAACATGTCTGAGGTGGTTGCACGGTTTAATGAAACCAGGCTGGATACCACTGCCAAGGTCTAAAATATTCTGCCACACTAGCTGTGTGCTCTGGACAAGTTACTTGACCTCTCTGAACCTCCCCTCCTGTGTCTCTGAATTGAAGGTAATAATTCCCGTGCCACACAGTTCGTGCCAGGAGTTAATGAGATGATGTTTGTGGAAATCATCTCATCCAGGTCTTGGCACAGTGAATGCACGCGGTAGATAATTAACTTTCTTCCCAGTCTCTGGATCCAGGATCCCAGGCAGGAGAAGAAAAGGCCAAATATACTTCAAGACAGGCTGTTTTGCTCTGTGCAGTGATGTGTGCTTGGCAGATTTCACATACTTTTAAACATAAGTGAAAGAGCTTTAATCACGCCCTTATTTGTGGTTTGGTCACGTTGTTAGACGACTGGAGAGTACGGCCTGGCCTCCCTACCCCCCTCACTGCTGCAAAGTGAAGGTCTGGCCTGAAGTCAGACGCACAGCCAGTACTTTGTCCTGGGACTTCCAAGCCCCACCTGCCTTGGAGACGGAGATGGCGTGGGCAGTGTCATCTGAACGGGGTGTGGTTCAGGGACTGGCTGCTTGGATTCTCATGACATGTGTCGTGTGTGTGTGCATGTAGCTCCGCTTGCTGCTGCTCCCTGCTTTTCCTTCACAGAATCTTAGTGGTGCACGTGCAGTTACACAGACGACATGCCTCGCTGTGATTTGTAAGAAGCAGACCCTAGTGTTCAGTGCGACTCCGCAGTCACGCTCCTGGGTCCCAGGCCCTGCTGCCCCTCGTCCCCGTGGCGCTGGGCGTAAGGGTCCTCAGTCTCAGTTTCTTTATCTGCAAAGAGAAGGCGTGATAGCACTTGTGGTACCGTGGGAGGATTAGGAACATTAACCTACAGAAGTACCTCCTTAGCACAGGACCTGCTCCGTGATAATGGTCAGTGGAAATTGCTCGTATTCATATTAGTACTAGGTGATGCTTGAGTATTGATTAGTACAGAGCACGTCGGTTCCAGCTAAGCGGACATTGCTGGTTCCCTGTGCAGTGAACCCTGTTACTCCTTGACTGAGGTTATAACATTAGAGATGCAAACTCTTTAGGTAAAAGTCCTGTGTTGTCACCAGCGTAGGACTGTGGGTGGCCTTGCAGAATGTCGGGGTACATTTGCAGCGCTTTGTGAGTTTCACAGCATCATATGTTCCCGTCAGTATGGAAGCCATCGCTCTGCCCTTCTCCCTGCCTGGGTCTCTGGTCCTGAGCTCACACTACCTCTCCTGACACCTGGGGTCATCGTGGCCACTGGCACTGGGCGGCAGGAATCGTGTTAGTCCATGGCCCCTGCCTGGTCAAGCACAGCGCCGGCTGCTTCTGTGACTTGACTAGCCTGGAAGCTCGGTTAGGTAGGCTCCTTTCAAATGGGATTGCTGCGCACTTGGTGTGCAATATAGCAGGCTTATTTACACAGGGCTCTGCTCTGCCCTGGCTGTATACAGTGTGGTGAGCCTTCGGCCATTCGCCCAGGCCGACCAACCAGACGGTGAAGGTGAAGGTGTGATACTTGAATTGTGTGCCTTTTTTTTTTGTAGGTTCTTCAAATGATTTCATTTTGCACCATTCAGAATTGTTATTCTAAGACGCCTAGTTTATAAATACCATTTGCCCTGAGCAACTTTCTGTTACATTTAAGAATCACTTACTTTCAGAGAAGATGATCTACAGCTTCCTGAATTTTGGAATCTAGGAAACATTGTGGGTTAATTTCTTGCTAAACCAAAATGCAAACCAAGATTGAGTATCTCTCCCTGTTTATGTGCTGAGTACGCTGCACATGGTTGTGTTTTATTCACTTATGACTATATTATAAATTATATATTGTATATTATATATAGTATATATATATATTGTGTATTATGTACTATATGCTGTATGTTATATATCACATATCATATATGTGTGCATGTAAATATGTATAGCTTGTAAGTATGTACACATTTAACATGTGGAATACAGAAGGATTGAAATTATGTTTTGCTCCCTCTACTACCAATAATCATTCTCCTCTGATATTTTAGTATGAAATACTTCAAAAGTGTAAAAAAGTTGAATTGTCCTGTCACTACGCATATACCCATTTACTCGAATGATGCTGCACGTAGCATCTTGCTCTGTTTGCTTCATCATATGAGTCTCCGTCTCTCCATCACTGTCCATCCGCTTCCATCTTTCTCTTGTTGTATTTCTGAGTAGCTTACGTGCTGCCCCACTCATGGCCATGTGCTGTGTTTGCAGGAAGCGTACGATTGCATCTTGGGTCTTCCCTGGTCTCCCTCTCGTAGAGACCTTGACACCTTGACTCGTCTGAAGCCTCCCCAGGAGGCAAGAACCCTCCCCGTGGCCTCCCCCAGGGCTCTAGCCCTCTATGTCTGGTCTTGACAGTTCTGATTCTCACGCTGCCTTTTACAGGAAGGGTATTCAAGATGCTGTATCTATATTTTCACTTCCTCGAGCCAAGATAATTCACTCGTCTCCCCATAAAATGCTGTCTGCTCCCCATCCTTTTAGCACCAGCCAAATGAAGCCTCTGACAAACACCAACTCCAGAGGCAGGCTGGTTTAGCCTTAGGTGTCCCCTTTGGTTATTTCCCAGCATTCTCTGCTTTGGGCAACCTCCCTCCCCCTCCAGCTAGCCATTCCGGCCGACCTTTGAGAAGAACGAGTTCTCTGCTGTCCTGACTTACTGGGCCCCAATTCTATCCTGCCCTTGGCTGAAGAGAATCACCTGGCCTGAAGTCCTACACCCCCCCCCCCCCGCTCCGGGCCTGCACCCTCTGTCTGATCCATGATGGGAACAAAGGCTGGACCCCTCAGCCCCTGCTTGCATCTCTCAATGGTCATCCTATCGTTAGACTTGCCTGTAGGGTTGGCCAGCGCGTCTGCTGCACCTGCCTCCCAGCTCACCTGCTGGCGCTGCCCAGTCCTGCTTCCTTCCCTCCCTTTCTGGGGGGCTTGATCCCTAAACAGTCTTTCCTAAGCGTGTGGCTGATAGTGTCCCGTTTGGAGTTGGTCCCCTGGGAAACCCAATCCGTGACCGATCTGTAGGGCAGGACAACTTTTCCCTTTTAGGTTCTTTGGCTGGTCTAATAATGAAATTGACATAAGACAGATTGAGAGGAGAAAAAGACTAATTGCGTACATATGGGAACCCTAAAGATGTGAGGCTCCCCGACAGTCAGGCAGGTGGGGCTTCTGTGCCATCCTGAGGTCAGGAGAAGGGGGTGGGGAAGACGGCAGCTCTGCAGGGAGATGGGAAGAGCAAATGTTTGGTAAACAAGTGTCGTTATGCAGATAAGCGCTTGTGATATTAAAAGGTGTCGCTGGTAATGGTTCTCTTGTTGGTACAGGCCCCCTGGCTAAGTTCTTCTAGGCAGTTAGGGAGATTCTTCTGGAGTCTCTTGGACCTTGACTGTGTTCAGCTCGAAATAACCCACATACCACACGGCACATTGTGGGGCCACCTGCCCAAACCCCATCAATACAAAATTAGTGTCTTACAGGGCAGTATAACTATAACTTTAGGGGTTATCTTTTCTACTGCACAGAAATCTACAAGTTGACACATAGCCTGACGGTGCCCGAGCCCTTAATCTACAGTACGTCGCAAAATCAAACCCAGGTGTATTCCTCAGGGTTTGGATGATCTGTAAAGAGCCAATAGTAAATAGTTTAGGCTTTACAGGCCATACGTCTCTGTCACTCTCTCACAACTCTTTTAACTCGGCTGTTGGAGCGGGAAAGCTGTCATGACTAAACTAATGGGCCAGGCTGTGTTCCAATGAAACTCTCCCTCCCAAGCTGGGGAGGGTGAGATTTGGCCCCAGGGCCATGGCGTGCTGACTCCTGCCCTAGAGAGTGAAGTAATCTTTGGATAAGTCCTGAAACAGTGTCCTAGCATGACATTGAAAGGACAAGCTGCCTGCCGTCTCTGCTCCTCTGATGCTTGCAGGATGTATACTTTCTAAATCCCGCAACAGCCTGCAAGGTGCTGCTGTTACCACTTCACAAATGAGGACACAGGATCAATAAGCGTTGTGCGTGGTCCCACTGCTTACGTAAATGATGGTTCTGGAAGTGAGCATGGAGCCTGGAACCTTGAGTCACGGGAAGCATTTGGGACAGAGGTCTGAGTCACTATTTGGAGAAAAGCACCCCCAACACTGAGCTGACTACAGAGTCCTGGAGCTTACGGGTGTCTGACGCATTCCTGCCCCCACCACACTATCTCGGCCACATGTCCTGGAATTGTCTGTCACAGGGTAGGACTGACCTGTGAGCAAGGCAATTTGCATGCAGGTAGTGCTTGTCTGTTAAGGTTTTGGAGAGATATTCTAACCTGAACCTGCAGTCCTCTGACACAAGTAGGAAGTGAGAGCAGCTTACACCACAGAGGCAGCAGACTTATAACCTGGACCATTCCTCAGGCTGGCTGTGCCGCTGAGCAAGCCCCTTGGTCCACCCGGGGCTCTGATGGGGCATCTCTATAGCCTTTCCAGCTCTCTCTTTGTAAAACTCCATTCACAGGGCCCGGATGCTAATCCTGACCCCTCATCTCACCAGCTGTGTGACTATGGGCAAGTTTCATAAATCTCTCTGTGCCTCAGTTTTCTCATATGTAAAATGGGAACAAATACAGTATCTTTTCAATATGGCTAATAGGAAACTGAAATGAATTTGTATCTGTAAAGCTTGTCGGATAAGACCCCTGGTGCCTGGTACGTAGAAAGCACGATGGCAGTGTTTTCTGTTATTATTTCTTATTGTTATTGTTACCTTCATTTTTTTTAGCTCTTAGTATGGTGTCTGGCTGGTAACAGGTGCTTAATAAGTGTAATTCAATGCTTACGTGAGCCGTGTGGTGAGTTAGATTCAGAGTACGTTCTAGAATGGGGCTTTCCAGTCGTGCTCTCTGAGGCGCGCATAGTCTGCATTGGTGCTGTCCGGTAGGGCCGTGTGTGGCTAGTGAGCACGTGACAGGTGCGTGGTTCATGGAGGAACTGCATTGTACATTTTCTTCAATCTTGTGTCCACTTATATAGCCACATGTGGCTAGTGGCAACCGTGTTAGACAGCACAGTTCCCTGAATATTCTAGTGTTTAGAGGTTGCGCTTCAGTTGGTCTGGTATTGGCGTTTTTCAAACATTGCAGATGATTAAAATGCAGCCAGAATTGAGAACCACAGCACTAGAACTTTGGCCAGTACTTTATTATCCATCCATCCACCTGCCCATCCATCCATCCATCCATCCATCCATCCATCCATTCTCCCTTCTATCCATCCACCCCCTTCCATCCATCCATTCACCCATCCGTCCATCTGTCCATCCATCCATCCATCCATCCACCCACCTGTCCATCCATCCACCCACCCACCTGTCCACCCCCCTATCCATCCATCCATCCATCCATCCATCCATCCTTCTATCCTTCCATCCATCCCTCCATCTATCCATCCATCCATCCATCCATCCATCCATCCATCCATCCATCCAATAAGTTAATACAGGCGTCCCCAGCTCTTCAAAAGTTTGCGTTAGGCCACTTCACTTTTACGAAAGACCTACATTGGTACTGACAGTCCTCAATTTATGATGGTTCGACTTACGATTTTCTACTTTATAATGGTGTGACAAATGATACCCATTCAGTAGAAACCGGCTGGGCTAAGCTACGCTATTCTGTAGTCTAGGTGTATCTAATGCATTTTAGACTTAGGATATTTTCAGCTTACAATGGGTTTATCAGGATGTAACCCCATCATAAGTCAAGGAGTGGCTGTACCAGTTTTCACAAACCGAAAGAAATCCGAAGAAGATTTTGCTGTTGTGAAGAAAGGTGCAAAGCAAAAGCAGCGTTTTGCATTTGTTTTGCGTGAGCCGCTGTAGAGGCAGCGTGCCCCCACCCCCCCAACCCCCCCAGCGGTGAGAGCAGCCCCGCCCAACTCCTTCCCAGGGCACCACACTCAGGGTCTCAGCATCAAGCCCCAGAGCCTCGAACGGTGCCTGTGAGTATCTGGGCTTTATGTCCATTTGTTCTGTGCATCTGTTAGCAAGATGGCTCCTAAGGCATCGGAAAAGCCTAAGAGAGCTTGTAAGGGTAGTATACACTTACTGGACATAAATTAAGTATATTTGGTATCATTTGGTAGGTTATTTTTGGGGTCTGGGAACACTCAAAAATTCTTCCGTATGAAAGTAATTGCTTCTTCTCTTTATGGCATTTTGGCTTACGAAGGGTTCCATAGGCACACTCTACTTTGGGATCCCAGGGGGAACCTGCTTTAAGCTCCTGTTATGTGCCAGTTACTCTTGTAGACACTGGCAGTCAGCAGAGAGAGAGGTTTTGGGCGTCAGCGTGCGTGCTACTGGGGGAATAGATAATATAAAAACACACGATGGACCGGCCGCTACGAGACCAGGTCCCTGAGCCGTGAGGAAAGGAGAGGGGTTGCGGTGGTGAGTGGCTTGGAAGGGATGGTGGTGCTTGTTTGGGGAAAGCTCCCTCAGGAAGGGGACCCCTGAGCTGAGACCTGCTCGGGAGGGGATAGCCGTGTCCTGATCTGGGGTAAGATTGTTCCAGGCAGAGGGAGCAGCATGTCATCTGGACGTTGGGACTGCGCTTGGACTGTTTGCCACACAGGAGGGAGGCCAGCGTGGTTGGCAGGGTGGGCACGGAGGACGGGGGTAGGACATGAGTTTGGAGAGGAGCAGGGTAGGGTTTTCAGGACCTTGCAGGGCCCGGGGTTAAGCTTTTCTTCTAGGTACCGGGGGAACCGTAGGAAGCTCCTGAGCAGTGCGTCGTCCTGTCTTCCAATGGTCTCTTTCAGTTCTTATAGTGCATGGGTGACTGCGAGTGCCGTGGTGGCAATGCAGTGTGGCTCCGGGGGCGGCATGATGATAGCTGGACACAGATGGGGGCAGTGAAGACAGAAGACGGACAGATAGGAATCCATCAAGGCAGAGCCAACAGAATGTACTGATGCGGGGATTGGACGTGTGCAGGTCACAGAGGGAGTTCGTGTATGCCCTCCTCCCCACATCCTAGCTGGACAGTGAAACTGGGTCTTTGGGGTTCCCACTGACCGAAAAGCTTCACTCCTTCCATCTCACTTCTGAGACTGCTGAGAAGCCTGTGATGAGAAGGAGAGGGGGGTGAGGGCTTATAAAGCATGCAGCCTGAGGCGGTGTTTCTGTGGCTTGCACGTGTCCATCACCTGGGGATCTTGTTAAAATGCAGAGTCTGACTCAGGAGCTGTGGGGCCAGGCCTGAGATTTCTGAAATGCTCTCAGGCGATTTCAGTGCTACCTGTGCTTGGGCCCACTTTACCCAGCAAGGACTTACCCCCTACTATGTGCTCCCACTGCACAGAGGCACCAAACGGGGACCCCCAGAGCCTGCGTGTCTTAGGAGCAGGTGGCAGGTAGCTAGCAGGGAAGAACTTGAGACTCAGAGACTCAAGGTTGGGTCCGTCTTTCTGGACCCACATGGGCATCTTGAACTTGCGGCTCTGAGCTCTCACCAGAGACTCAGGGAATTTGCTTTGTGAGGACACAGATGTCCTTTGCTCCTCTGTTAGTCCTTTGGGAATAGAGTTCCTCGGCAATTATTTCACAGCCTGTAGCAGTGCAGGCACATTTCTTGAGGTCCAATCTCCCGAAATACATTTGAAGGGATGTATTTTACATGAAAAAGAAGCCTTTAAAGCAAAATGACCTGTGGGCAAGAAGGCATGTGACTTCATGTATATGTATATGTATATGTGTTTAATGCTGTATTATTCACACAGCGCGTTTGCCTGGTGTCTGGGTGGCAGAAAGGAGACTTGGTCACCAGAGGTAGGAACAAGGGGGCTGATCAGTTTCAGGAGAGAGGAAGCTGGACTCCAAAGCTGTGCCTCAACCAGTGGGTCCGCTTGTTAATGACAAGGGAGAGGAAGTGTCAAGAAGGTTAGTGGGATGCATTTCACCGCAGGGCAGAGCGTGAGTGTAAGTGAAACCTATTCCCAGCCTGGACGACGTAGGGCTGTTCTGAAATGAGCGTACTCCCTTGTAGAAGGGGCTAGCTCAACGTCACTGATCATCCAGGGCCCACACAGAGTGGTGTATTGAGGCAGGATTCCATATGGAAGCTTGTTTTATACGTGAAACTAACATTTGATTACTGGGAGAAAATGACGGTGGCTTGCCATCCGGCTTCCCAGCCAGTGCCATTGATTCATGGTGCTTCGTGTGATTCTTAATGATGCGTCCCATTTCATTTCATATGAGCTATTGAAGCCTTTTCCTTGACTCCTCCAGTCTAAACACTTAGGATTATTGCACCACGCTTGTGCTCCAGCTTTCTTCTGTCGAATCTTTTGAGTTCCCCCAAATGCTGTGGCATTTATCATTTGTAGGTTATGAAATTATCATGTGGTTGTTTGCATTTTTGTTATGTTCTTCATTTCTAATAAATGCAGATCTTCCCATTAGAGCCCACATGGATTTTTTTTTTTTTTTTTAACCAGGGAGAGTGAGGGACATTGAACTTTGTCGACCCACCTCACTCAAGACGACCGTTTCTCTTCTTATTTGTGAGTGGGGAGCTGTTGAGTAAAGCTACGTGCTCTGTCTGTGGTTTTCCTCTCCCAAGAAGAATTGGGATTGCTCTAATTCCCAATGTTCGTGATTCCCGTTTGTTTCTCTTCTCTTTATGGAATTACAGCTAACTCCAGAAACAGCTGCTTAAAAGGAAGAAACATGCGTGGCCTCAGAGATCTCGTACTGAAATGTCTTCAATTGATAACAGGGTCCTGGCTTGAAGGCAGGGGGTTTTGTTGTGTTTATAGAAACACTCCAGCATATGCATACGTACCCCTCTACCCTGCACTGTGTAAACCAGCACTTTATTTCCTCAATGAGGGTTCAGAGCGACGGCTGCAATCCCAAAGCTGAAAAAAAACTTTTATCTGCCAACAAAATAAAAGTCAGATCTATATGCGACCACAATTGCCTCTCAGCGGTGGAACTCCGAGCAGAAATGGCACGGGGACATGCATCTTTTAGAGAAAAGCTTTCTCAGTGTGAATAACGGTGAGCTTTCACATAAGATGTTTCTCCTAAGAATGTGCCATATCTTGGATGAGAATGGCCAGAATTACACTTAGAAAGTGTCTCTGCCAGCTGTGATTCTGCCACGATGTATTGGGGGCTCACAGTCCTGGGTCGAAATCCTGTCTCTGCCCCTTGCTAGCTGTGTGATCTTAGGGAAGATGTATAACTATTCTGATCTCTGGAAAACAGAATAATGCCTTTTTGGCAGCGGGAAAGTTGTGAGAATTAATAATTAAGTATGGTAAGTCCCTACCACACTGTTGGCCGTTGTTTATATAGAGTGCTGCGTTTTAAAACGAGACAAAACTCAAACAGGAAGTTGGATATTACAACTAATCTCTTACCCCAGTTTTCACATTCTTTGGATCAAAATAAAAAATCAACCGCCTTCTCCTGGTTTCTGCCCATTTCCTTCATCTTGGCTCCTGAGACTGCCCCAGAATACTTTGCCTCAGGTGTTTTCTCTGCCTATGCAAATGCTGGGACTGTCATCTTGATAAAGCCAGCCTCCCTGGACACTGGCGTCTGAGTGGATCAGTTTGCTTCCGGGTGCCAAGCTGACGCAGCAGTGCTCCAAGGGCAGTGTTGGAACTGCGTGTCCAAGACCTTTAATTGTGAGACTCCCTTACCTGTTTTCTGACCTGCCCAGGAGCTTTGAGCCTGAGAGGGAGTCTTTGCTCTTGAGACACCGTTTTCTGAGCAGACCCTGAACGAGATGCAGAAAGCACAAGCTCACGGTTTGTTTCTGGTGCCCTCAGCTTGTGTGAAGGTGTCTCTTTCAACACATCTTATTTTCTGAGCATGAAGTCAAAGGGAGATAACGTGACCCAGTTAACAGGGTAGGGCTGCACTGTTCCCAGGGGATGCGTCCGCTGACTATCCATCACACACCCAGTGCCCTGCTCCAGAACAGGCCATGGCGCCAGGTCACCCGTGCAAAGCAACAGGCCGTCTGGTCCCGAGTTAGGCAATGGCCACTTTCTTACCGAGCTGAAGAATGCACTCACTGCTCTTGATACCCAACTAGAGAGGCAAATGCTACCGTTCTAGAAGCTGGAGATCTGTCTTTCCAGAGAACGCCTTTTTTGGGACAATATTTTCATACCATCGTAAACCTGCCTGTCTATGCAGTTTCCCCAAGCAGTGTGTCTCTGGATACAAAAGCATCTCATTTCCATAATTGTTCTTTGTCTGGCCTGGATCTATTACTCTCTGGCCTTCAGAGCCATTGGGTCCTTCCGGAGGGGCCAAGAAGGCTGCATCACTCCTCATTTCTAATTGATCTGGGAAAAATTCCCCTAAAGGAATTTACCTTTTAGATACACAACGTGCTAACAGTGTACTTCGTGGGTTGGGGTTCTCTTCTCCTTCCTTTCACCATGAGACCCCAGAGCCTGCTGTCTCAATGGGTGTGGTGTCACCCCTAGTGGAGGGAAAGTTGCTTCCTGTGGGTGGTACAGAGCCACAAAACCTTACTCTTTCTATGTATAAAGCATAGATATACGTACAGCATATAAACATATACAGTATGTCTGAGGTATTAAAATTTCATAGAGGGCAAGTAGGAAGAAATGTCTAAAAAGGTTCTTGGAGGGGTGATAATAAAAAGGGGCTTGAAAAACACTGCTCTAGAATTTGACTCTCATTTTTTGCCTCATATTTTCCATTCACACACACACACACACACAAAATAATGCCTAAAAGGAAACCCTTCACTCTCTATTGATGGGGAAGAAGTCTCTAGGTTCATTTCTGGAAGGAGGGAAAGGCCGGTGTGTTTCCAGATGAATGGCTGCTCAGAAACCTCTGGGGAAAGCCATCCGTTAACTTGAAACAGCACCTGAATCTCTCAGAGAGATTTCAAAATAGCAACTGCTCGGCCCTACCCCGTGTGTACCCTAGATTCTTCTAGAATCTTCTGGAGGTCCACATATCATTGGGTGATTCCTAAATACCAGACCAACAGTCAGTCCACAACCACTGACCTAGAACAAGGAGAGGAAGTGGCTTAGGTTAGGAGCTGCCCCGGGGCCAGAAAGCGAGACTGTTTTGTAGCCCTTTCTGTTCCCACCTCTCCTCACCTGTGTACTTCCCCACATTGGATGGTACGTGGTTCACCAAACATACCCCAGCCTTTCCCGCCTCCATGCATTTGCGTATTACACTGTCTTCACTCGGACTCCCCTTGCTTTCATTTTAAACCTATCAGCATCCGACTTGTGCTTTAAGACTTATTTCCAGTGATTCTTCTTGCAGGAAACCTTTTACAAACCTCCCAGCCCTCCCACCTTTTCTTGTTGCACTTACCACATTTTGGCTGTTTGTGCACATTGTCTTTTTGTTTTGTTTTATTGAGATATAATTTATGTAAGAAAAATCTATCCATTCTAAGGATATAATGAAATGATTTTTAGGAAATGTACAAAGTCGTACAGCCACCACTACAGTGCAATTTTAAAATATTTCCATCCATCCAGAAAGTTTGCTCTTGCCTATTTGCAGCCAGGCCCTCCCCCAGCCCCAACTCCAGACAACCTGCTTCCTTTCTTTATAGATGTGCCTGTTCTGGGCATTTCCTACAAAGGGAATAATACAATTTATAGTCTTTCACATCTGGCTTCTTTCAATTAGCATAATCTTTTTGAGATTGATCTGTGTTGTAGCTTGCCTTGGCAATTTGTTCTGTTTCATTGCTGAATACTATTCCTTGGTATTGGAATTGAGTAGGTATTAGATTCACTGGATTGGATTACGATGGGATTTATGGCTATCCCATGTCCTGTTTATCCATTGATCATTGGTGGGCAGTTGGGTTGTCTCCAATTGGGGGTTATTACGAATACTGTTGGTATTTGCAGTCTTTGTGTAGGTACATGTTTTCGATTCTCTTGGGTAGATTAGGAGTGGGTCATGTGGTAACTCTATATACTTTTATTTACATCCTTTTTAAACTGCCCAGCTGTTTTCCAAAGTGGCTGTGGCCGTTTCATCATTTACATTCCTACCAGCAGTTTATGACTGTTTCTCCATACCCACGTGACTGCCTGGTATCGTCTTTGTTTTTTTATTATACCCATCCTAGTAGGCAGGCAGTGTGACATTGTGATTTTTATTTGCATTTTCCTAAACACTTGTGCTGAGCATCTTTTCAAATCCTTATTAGACATTTGTATGCCTTCCTTAGTAAAATGCCTGTTCAAATTACTTGCCTATTTTTTTTTTTTTAAGATTTTTTTTTTGGGGGAAGGTGAACAGGACTTTATTGGGGAACAGTGTGTACTTCCAGGACTTTTTTCCAAGTCAAGTTGTTGTCCTTTCAGTCTTAGTTGTGGAGGGCGCAGCTCAGCTCCAGGTCCAGTTGCCGTTGCTAGTTGCAGGGGGCGCAGCCCCCCATTCCTTGTGGGAGTCGAACCCGGCAACCTTGTGGTTGAGAGGACGCGCTCCAACCAACTGAGCCATCTGGGAGGCAGCTCAGCTCAAGGTGCCGTGTTCAATCTTAGTTGCAGGGGGCAGAGCCCACCATCCCTTGCGGGACTCGAGGAGTTGAACTGGCAACCTTGTGGTTGAGAACCCACTGGCCCATGTGGGAATCGAACCGGCAGCCTTTGGAGTTAGGAGCATGGAGCTCCAACCGCCTGAGCCACCGGGCCGGCCCTTACTTGCCTATTTTTAAAATTGGGTTGTTTGTCATTTTAGTGTTGAGTTTTAGAATTGGTAGAAAGTGTTATTCAAGCCATCTTTATCCTTGCTGATTTTCTGTCCGGCTGTGTTATCAATTATTGAGTGAGATAGTAACAGCTTCTGTTATTATCATTGGGTTGTTTATTTCTCCTTTCATTTTGTCAATTTTTACTTCATATGTTTGGGGGCTCTGTTATGACGTTGATGTGGTTGGGTTTACATCTGCCATTTGGTAATTTGTTTTATGTCTCATGTCTTTTTTGTTCCTGTGTTCCTTCTTTATTGCCTTCTCTGTGTTAAACAGAGAAGTTTCTCATGTTTCATTTTAGTTCATTCTTCCCATGTTTTGAATTATTTTCTTAGTGATTGCATCTGTAATCTGCATCTTAAGTTATCAGTCTACTTCTGATCAGCACTAAAGTCCTGTAAAATATGGAAACTTTGCCCCAATACAGCTCCATTTCTACCCCCATCCTTTGTGCTATTGTCATATATATTACATCTGTATATGTTCTGCATTGAACAATGCAGTGTCAATGTTTTATACAATCCTACGCATTTTAAAGAAGTTAAGAGGAAACATATTTATACAACCTTTTGTATTTACCCACATATGTAACTTTTCTGGTGTTCTTTATTTCTTAATGTATATTTATGTGTATATTCAAGTTACTGTGTGGTGTCATTTCCTTTCTACCTGAAGGAATTCCTTTGGTATTTCTTGCAAGGAAGATCTGTTAGCTATGAATTCTCCATCTTCGATTATCTAGGAATCTCTCTATTTTGCCTTCACTTTCAAATGATAGTTTCATTGGATATGGAATTCTTGGTTGACAGCAGCACTGAGTGTGGGTTTTTCACGTTCCACTTCAAATCAGCTGGGCTCCTTCCAAATACCCGGCTGCCGGTCTGTGTGGCCAGCCCACCTCGAAAAACAACTGTGCCAACCAACACGGGAGGGGCATGAGAGGGAAGAGAATAACCCAAATTCCCACTGTTCTTAACAGATTCAGAAGTTTTTCGTGAATAAGTGCTCCTCAATGTGTTGTATGTTTTAATCAATTTCTGGAGTCTAGAAATGGTTGTTTTTGACAGTTTTATCATTGTCCTTGGAGGAGAGGATTTGTCAAGCTTCTCACACTGCCATTCCAGTCCCCTTATTTCTCCGCATCATCCAGAGAGGAAAAGTTATGGGCAATTAAGAGTATGGACTCTGATGCCAGATTGCCTGTGCTTAAACCTTGGCCCTGCCATCTGTTCCTTGCAAGACCTTAGTCAAGTTACTTAACCTCCGGGCCTCAGTTTCTTCATCTGTAAAATGGGCATAATAATAGTACCTAACTGTCGGGGTTGTTGTAAGAATTAAATGGATATACATAGAGAGAGATAGGAGCAGTGCTTGGCACACTGTAAATGCTATAAAATATTAGCTCTTATTATTCGTTCAGCGAGGACAGGGACTGTTGTTTTAATTTGGGACGTTAGCCCCCCTCTTCTTGGCCTGGTGCTTTGCACGTCATCAGCTGCCCTGACCTTCAGATCATCTTTACTGAGCGATGCTTGTCACTCAGAGGAAATGAGGGCAGCGCGCAGGGTAACCACAGGCGAGAGGAGGAAGGACGGCGGGGGACTGGGGAACAGATGGCTGTGCTTCTTGTTGAGGCCAAACGTTGGCCAGTGTTTGTCTCGGGCTCGCGTGTGTTTTTCCTGCCCGCCCTGGGAGCTGCCTCACACTCCATGTCGAGATCCCTTCCAGCTCTGCCCACTGGTGTTCCCAAGCAGTGAATTTAGCTCAGTTGCCACCGTTTCCGAAGGTCCCTTGCATCAGGCGCCCTCCCAGAGTGGACAGAGCAGTTTGACCAGGATGCCTGGTTAGGTACTTGGGGAGTATGGGATTTTAGTGTGTGTGATCACCCCAGAGCCCTGGTGCCAGTGGGAAGTGGTCCTTCGCCCTCCAGGGGACACAGCTGGGGTAAAGGAGTGTGGGCTGAATTCAGTTCCCGCCGACCACCTCGGTGGGCCGCCTCTGGGCAGGAATGTGCGCGTCCCGCACAGCTATATGCAGTGACCTGGCTTAGCCACCACGTGTCCCGGTCTGGGCTCGAGAGCAGGACTGCAGACGTGATAAGACAGCCCTTGCCTTCAGGGAGCTTTCAGCTTTTGTGAGGGACGCCAGACGTGCCACAGTGATGAGAGCCGTGTGACAATCCGTATGAAGTACCGTGTATCCAGGACGACTCACGGAGGAAGTGGCGTTTGAACTGCCTGCTGCTAGATAAGTGGGGGTTGCTGAGGTACGTGGGGTGGGACAGGTGGCGTTTCGGCCCATCTGAAGACTGCGGGGTGAGATGTAGGCCAGTGTAGGAACGTGCACGGTGGGATTGCTGCAGGAGGGAGGTGAGAGGCAGAATGCGGTCAGATCTCGGCGGGTCTGGCACCCCCAGACAAGGAGCTCCAGCTTTTCCAGGTGGCAGTGGCCATCACTGGAGAGATTTAAGCAGAGAATCAAGTGAAGATGGATGGAATGAGGTGAGACAGGAGAGAGGACAGTGGCCAGAGCAGATTCATTTGGGAGACTTCAGAGATGAGGCGTGAGCAACAGAACTGAAACAGGCAGGGTCTGGAAGGGGTGGGGGGGAGGAAGGGGGGCGGGAGAGGCCAGTGGGACGTGGAGCCGGGGTGGCTCTCAGGTGTCTGGGGCCTGGGACCCTGCAGCTGTCAGTGTAACGCTGATGGGCATGGGGGGGGGGCAGGGCACCCACGTCTAGGCGTCCTCATTGCCCTGGCAGCCTTCTAATGTTGCGCACGAGCAGACACTGTTTCCCTCTGATCTATGTTTATCTTACACCCGGACGCACAGGCTTGGTAACCATATTATTTTCTCATCAGCTTGTTTGTGGGGTTCATTTCCGAGAGGGGATATAATTAAGTGGAAGGAGATTAACTTGGTGTTTAGGACTTAATCCTACCTGCCTGGTGCTGTGCTGCTGAGGAGTGTGTGTGTACTGACTTTGCACCCTGCTCTGGTAGAAGTGGTGTAAAAGTACTGCACTCCCGCGGAATTACATGTAGAATTGGAAGATCAGGAAGAAGAAGAAATGAAATATTTATGTGAAGCCCTGGCATCTATACACCATTTCTAGCATGGCTGCAGTTTTGAATCTGAGGTTCCTGGTGAGCAAAGCGAAAAGGGAAAGGCAGCTATAATCAGACCATTTCATAGCATTTGGCTGGAGCTAGCTAGGTTGAGAGAATCAATAAAATTAGTTGCTGTGAGGATTAGAGCTTTTTCTAGTACTTAATTAAAAACTTGTCATGTCAGCTTTAACCTAGTGTTTCTGAAAGTATATATATATGACCCCCCACCCGCCAAGGGATGCTTGTATTAAAAAAAATATTTTCATAGGAGAGTTTCAGGATATGCTACATGATACATATTTTGGTGAATGATTAACAATGAATGTTGTCATTTGGAAATTTCTCATTAAGTCTTGTAGTAAAGAAACATGCCTACCTTTGTTGAACCCAGAGTTTTAAGAATTCTATGTGCTTTCATAACTCTTTTCTTCCCTGCCTAACTTTTAACAATAACTAATGGTTTTCTAACAGCAAGTTTGGTTACCAGTTTGCTTGGGGCTTCCTGTGCTGACCTGAGGGGGCCCATTATTAGCCTGCACCTCCGGGGTCAGGGCACCTCCCTGAGAGAAGCGGGGATTCTGTGCTTCTCTCTATTCTGGGAGAGAACGGCTCACCCTTTGTGATAATCGCCTGTTGTCGTAGTTGCCGTCCCTACTGTACCTTGAGCGGGCTGAAAGCATCGCCAGTCCTTGAATTAGCTCCTGGAGTGTCCCAACTACTCGGTGTGGGATTTTTCAGTCCATCTGACACTAAGCCTGGGCCCCAGGGCACATAGAGATGCCTTATTCTTGGAAAACAGTTCTGCCTGCGGAGTGTGTGTGTGTGTGTGTGCGCGCGCGCGCAGAAATTGTTATCAGTGGAAATCTCTTTCTTAAGACTATGTCTGGTCCTCTATACAATTTTTGTTGAATGCTGAGGGAATCATTTAACTCCTGTTGTTCTTGAAGTTTCTCTATAAAAGAGACCTGGCGCCACATAAACTGTGAATTGAAAGAATGTCTGAAGGTGTTGTGTGAATGGTGCTAAACACAAACTATTAATAATAGTCAGCCTGATGTGAAAAATTCTGATGTAAAAATGTACAGCTCAGTAACTGAGTGGAAGAAAATTCTATTAGTTGTATGTAGCGGAGATGGAAAATCTTTGTTTCTCTGTGATGGACCACTGAGCTATGGAGAACAATCACAATGGTATGTGTCAGTAGAAAGCAGTGAAATTTAGAGATCTTTTAGAGCAGAGAAACATGAAATGTTAGCACATTCTCATAGAATTAATTGAACCAAAGGTTTCAGTAAAAATAAGGAATAATAAAAAATACTCTTCCAGTGTACTTTAGGGCCACTCAGGGAAGAGGGTTACTGGGAGAATAGATTGATGAAAGGAGCTAAGAATCAGGGTATGAGGGAAAAAATAGTTTGAGAAAGACGCAAATGATGAAGTGGAGAAAGATACAGGAAATGGCAGAGACAAGTCTTAGAGATCTTTCTAAGGAAAGCCGGCTGAGACACTCCCTCTCAGGATGATGAGAGGAAATGCTTCTGAGGAAGTGCTTCTGTTAGAGACCCAGGTACAGAGAGAGAGGGCTACGGGTTCTCAGGCTACTGCTGCACGGATGGCCAAAGCCACTGTGCATTCGCCACCCCAGGCATCACTGCAGCCACAGTGAGGAACGTCGCACAGAGCGTTTCTCCCTCACGTGAACCTTGTGACAAGCGGGGAGGGCAGAATTGTTCTGTCCGTGTCGCACACGAGAAAAGGGAGTTGTAGGCGCCTAAGGTTCACGGCGACTGTGTGGCTCTCAGTCTCTCCTGTTTTCTATCTCCACCTCCTCACATATGCGATCCCTTTGGTGTGGGCTAGAGGCCAGAGTTACGCCGCAATTAGAGATACTCCGCATAATTCTTACTCTGCTTTTAAAGAAAAACAGTTGTGACGTGACAGCCATATGTCCTGAAGTCATAATAGAGGCTAAATCATTCCATTAGAAATAAAGCAACACGGATCACAGGTCTCTCTTCCCTGGCTGACCTGTGAGGTGGGCGGGCCATCTGTTTGTCACCAGGAGGGGCTTCCGTGTTTCCTTCTGTTACCTGGTTCTATGGATCCTGGATTCATAAGTGAATGGATATCTTGTGTGTTCCTTCCCCTGTGCCCTGAAGAACTTGCTCCAAAGAGCAGCTGTTTAGAGGAGCAACAAAACCACAGACTGGGACTCCCTGGATGAAATTGCCCCTGCTGCTTCATCTGGGCTTTGGTGGTTAAGCCCGAAGACATGTCCCCTTTTACTGCGAGAGGACATGTCCTTGGCACATCAGACAAGACACGGAAGTGGGCTTGCAAATTATTTTCATTGGACTCTAACAAACCAACACACTTGCATTAAAGTGGTGGCTGGCGTGACATGTGTGTCAACAGTAGGGTGTTTCACAAACTTGCCGTGCATGGCCAGCGTTTTTATTACAGACACAGGAAGGACGTGATTTCCCAAACTGGATTCACAGAGTCTGGCGATGTGGGCCCTGGGGCCCAGTCTAGCCCGCTGCTTATGTTCATGACAGTTTGCTGAGCACACAGCCGTGCCCAGTGTTTGCACGTTGTCTGCGGATGTGCCCGCATGGGTCCAGGAGAGACCATGTGGCCTGGAAGCCTGAAACATTTACTCTCTGGCCCTTCACAGAAAAAGTGAGTCGGTCCCTGTTCCAGAAGCCCTGACGGGACGTGGGTCCTACAGTTTCATGTGAGGTTGACATCTCCTGGACTGTTTCCGCATCTGCTCTTTGATAAGGGTCCGGCTGCTGGGTGTGTGGTTTGAGGGTGCAGCTTCCTGCAGGTTCCCGGGGGCAGCCTGCTGGCCTGTCGTGCCCCAGCCCCACAGAGCAGAAGTCTCTGCTCTCAGCCCCCCAGCTCTCTGAGGCCTCACATGGTTCTGGGCTGAGTCAGGGGAGACTCCCCCAGGTCTTTGGGCTCTAGCTTCCTTGGCCTGGCCTCCCATCAGGCTGTGGCTTTGCTGCGTTTTACTTCTGGGGCCTCTCTCACACCAACACCCTTCTTTGACGTTCTGCCAGCGCTTCCCTGCTTGCTGAAGTCTCATTTCTCACCAGTGCTGTTGAAATAGCTGCCTGGGCAGTTTCTCCTCTCTGCATACTATGCAGCACTGCCAGGGAAACGCTGCTGATGGATGGCGCCTGCTCAAGAACTTCCCTTGGCTCCCCAGTGACCTCCAAATCAAGGGCAGGTCCTCGGCTTCTCTCCAAGGCTGTTTTATCTCAGATGCCTCCTCTGAGGCCAAAAGGTCTTCTGCCCTTTCCCCAGGGGTGGTTTGAACTTTCTGTGCGCCATGCCAAGCCTCCCCACGCCACTGGTCTTTGCTCTTGGCACCCCCACGCTCCCCCCAAATCAGTTAAAATCCAGTTCATCCTTATTGTATCCCAGATATACTTTTCTCCACTTGCAGTCTGCTCTCATTCCCTTGAGGCCTCTGCCACTCTACTGTGTGCCCCTCTGTTGGAGGCTGTGTTGTTATTTGATTGCGTCTTTTACCTCTCCCCACGCCGTAAGTTCCCACAGGCCAGGCATTGTCTCCCAGTCGTAGTTAGGTTTCTTACGTCTCCCATGGAGCAGGTGCTGTGTGTGGAATCGACCTGGAAGTCACACCAGTGATGAGGCCATCTCTTTTGTGTGTACCTACTATGTGCCAGCTGCTCTGATGTGCGAGCTTGTAACACTTACTCAAGCAAGTCCTGTCCCCACTGCCCAGATGTGGACACAGGCTCAGGATGATTGACTTGGCCAAGTGTTGTCAAAGCCAGATTTGAACTTGAGGTCTCCGGCTCCCGTGCCGCATGGGTGTGGCCAGATTGCACTGCTGCAGACGCTCACGCGTGTCACGCCCTCTGCGGTGCGCCTCAGTCTGTTCCTGCACACACACACCACTCTCTGCTGCCTGTGTATTAGAGGCCCCTGGGAGCTTTGAAAATACTCGTGCCCGTCCCAGCTCTCAGCTGACATTGGAGCAGAGTCCTGGTGGCGGGGAGACAGCTCTGGTGTTTCAGAAGTTTGCCAGGTGATTCCAGTTCAGGTCCAGGCCGCACTCGGCGAAGCAGAGTAGGACAGTGGGCAGACTGGGAGGGCGTGCGAGAGCTGTGCCGACCTTTAGCGGCTGCTCCTGAGGACTTGGCTTCTCACTGCGTTCCTCATGACCTGGGCCCTTTGGAAGGTCAGGCTGGCTCACCTGGACCTGCACACGGTCTCTGGTGTGTCCTGTCTTATGATGTCTGTGATGACACAGACTGAAGAGCCTTCCAGAACGGCAGCTCGCCTTCCCCATATGTGGAGCGCGTATCTCTGTGAACTGGAAATGACGGGGTGATTTCGATTGGTATCTAACTTAAAATACTAGCTCTTTAGTCCTGAGTGGGGTGGCCTTGTTGGGGAGGGGGAGTCCAGGGCAGCAGTGGTTCTCCAAGCATGGCCCCCCGATGTGCACCATCAGTGTCCCCGGGAGCTTGTTAGAACTATCAGCTGTCAGACCCATCTCAGACAGTCCAGTTCAGATAGTGTGATCTTGGAGCCTGGCAGGCTGATACCCTCTGGGTGATTTGCTGTCGTCAGAGGATGAGACCACAGCTCTAGATGGGTGGTGAGTATATACGTGGACCCCTGGAATGCCAGGGGTGTGGTTTTCAGCCTTCCCTGGTCACCAGAGACCCCGGGAGCTTTATAAAACCTTAGACCCTCGGCCTCATGTCAGGGTTGGGGAATCTTTGTCTTTACCAAGGGCTCCAGGAGATTCTGAGATGCAAGCCCCCTGCCCCCCTTTTTTAATTGTCGTAGTAGAAACCTGGTAAATATCACATCATTTTAATAATAACTTCATATCCACTTGGCACAGGGCAGGGACACTTCCTCTTTCCTTTTCTTCCTCGAGTTTCAGCTTCTTGATCTCTAATTATCAAGACATTTTCCGTCAGTCCTGTTACCCATTAAGTAGAGACGGTCGTTCCCTTCAGCACACGTCCTCCTCGTGGCTGGACTGTTCATCGCCACATCAAAGCCACAAGTGGGTTCTATGGCCTCCTGCGTACGTCATTAGTTCTTCTTCTCAAAATTGTGTTTGAAGTGAGTGAAGACATGAGCCTCTGATCTAATTGATCCACAAAGCATCTTTTCAGAATGTTTGTGTAGTTTACGTGTTGATCTAACAGGCACCCTGAGGCTGAGTCAAGGGTGAAAAGCTCCTGCTACTATTTCCTGTCACCCCTGCGGGTCACCCTACCAAGAGCAGCTTCGAGGCAGGACGAGAGCTGCAGGCACAGGTGGCAGCTCTCTCTCAAAGAGCTGATTACTTTTCTTTTGCCCACAGCTGTCTATTCTCTCCACCACCCTTATCTGTCATCATAAATGTCCATACCTGCATGATATTTTATGACAGGACACACCTGCTCAAACAGAGTGGTTGTCACGTTTCAGATATGCTGCCCGACCTGTATGTCATTACGCCTCATGGCACAAATGAAATAGGGCTTCTGCTCCAAGCGTCCCACCGGCCCACACTCCCTCTGACTTTCACTGACCTTTCCTCGCACGGTGGACGTCACCAGGCTGCAGACACATCAGACTGCTCGAGGTGACTCTGGGGCACCCCGGGGACCCAGCCCAGATGTGCCCTTTTCTGCATCTGGGCTCCTCTGGGCATCTCGCGATGTGACGCCCAAAAACCCCCACCTCCCAGGCAGTCAGGCTACCTTCTTTGGGGTTCCCCCGCTACATTTACCTACTAGAAGCCTCTGTTAGACCACATATTCCATCATGCTTGTTTGTGTTCTGAAGGAAAGGAGTGAATCAGGGAAGCCTTTGTTTTTATTCACCAAACTTTTCGGAAGGAACTTCTTTGGGAGTATTTGAAAACTATGTTAATGAGACCACGACTCATTCAATTTCTTTTCTCGACAATTGCAAATACGTGGTGTTTGAAAAATAATCATGTCACCACGTAACACGGGATGACAGCTGTGAGCTGGCCTTGGCTTGGTTCAAAAGCACAAGGGAAATGGGGCTCAGAATTGGAAAGTGGGAAATAGAGGGGTATACGGGTGTCTTGTCGGTCACGGACGGGGTCTGTGCCCGGGTTTAAACACTGAAGGAACGGTCACGGGAGTGGGTGTCACTGAGGTAGTGCTGTGCCGTTCATACACTCATCTAGGGACCTTTAACAGAATCCCAGGGGCCAGTCTGCTCCTGGACCAATTGGTCAGAACCGGGGGGAAAGCAGTGGGGGAGGGGAACCGAGCATCTGAAATCATTGGTGCTTTCCAAGTGCTTCTATGTGAAGGCAGCATGGCGGGGCGCGGGGCGAAAGGAGTCTGTTTAAATGGGTGGGGTTGAAAGTATGGCTAAGAGGACTCAGCGGGCTACTGTTCTTTTTTATCACGAAGGCAAATAGAATAGAGGTTTGCTAACCTACACGCACATTGTGCACGTTGTAGGGAGGTTGTGGACGCGTGGGTGCTGACAGCAGTGCCTGTGTTTGTACCGTTGGAGGAAGGCTAGATCCGCGGGACGCTCCCTCCCTTCTCTTAGCAGCTTCCACCCAATGGAAGGGCAGACGCAGCCCAGTCTCCTCAAAGATGCAATTCCGCCTCTACCGTGCTTTTAAATTCTTCCTGCTCGTTTCCATTGCCCCTGTATTGACGCAGGCCTTCGCTCGCCTCTCAGTAATGATGCAGCCTTTTCTCTGCTGGCATTCATTTCTTCCCTCATCCACCATCCAGTCTCCACACTACAGCCACACTTGGTGTCACTTTTCTGCTTTATAACACCTTTCATGTTCCCCGATGCCCTCAGATAAGTGATCGTCATGGTTAGAGGGGGCCCTCACCTAGCATTCCTGGCACCAGCCCCGAGAGGTAGGGCTCGTATCCCCATTTTACAGATGGGGAGGTGAAAGCGCCGGGTAACTTGTCACAGAGTCAGGGTGGAGCCAGACTTGCAGGCCCCAGAGCCCTGGCTCTGCACCCCTCTCCTTCACTGCCTCTCCCTACTTTCCTGCCAGGTCGGGAGAGGCCGCTCTGGGCTAAGGGACTTTGCATCCATCCTGCTAGGTAGATATTATTACTCCTGTTACCCACCACACCGCACGGGATTGTCTAGTTCCTTTAGGATGGCATCTGTGGCTCCTTATATTCTGTCCCCAACCCACCTTTCCACCTATTTTCCATTTCACTATTAAATCATGCCCCCCGACTTCTGCTCGCGCTGTTTCCTTTGCTGAAGAGTTTTTCCCCATCCAGCCAGAGCTGTCAGGTTTCCCATGACAGGAACTCTTGCCTTGCTCCTAATACCTTCTGTGGAACCTGCAAATAGGAGAGGAAGGCCATTCGCATTTTCTCTCCACCTCAAGAAGCCCAAAAATAAAGCATCTCCTGACACCCCTAGTGTGATGTTTACATCATAAATGTGACATCCGGTTGCTTTATGTCGTACTTGGGTCCATACCTATCTTTCTGCTAGGTGGCCTCTTGAGGGCAGGTGTCATCTGTCCCTTGTTTTTTCTGTCTTTTGTGTCTAAGGCATTATCAGGCCAGCAGCAGATAGTCGGTAAATATTTATTAAACAAATATAAGGCAGGCAAAACACAAAGGTGGAGAGTCATAAAGATGTTCCATCCAGGGGCCTTAGCGGGGGCTGCGGGGCATAGAACATCAGGGCTGTGTTTACCGGCTGGCCTCTAGGGACACCTGCATTGTTTGGACATTTCCAGAAGAAAGTGAAGAGCTAATGGTTACCCTAATGAGGGCTCCTTGTTTGTCCCTTTTGCCACCCAGGGTTTTGTTTCGTTTTGTTGTAATGTATTTTCTTGAGGCATGCTTACCTGGGGAGGGGGGGGGAAGCCCCGGGGGGGTGGGAAGCCCCAGGCTCCTATGCCCTCCCAGCATGGGTTTTACAAATAGGACATAGCGTGTGAAAATGGTGAACTTCTGGACGTTTACAGGACACGTGGGCACTAACTTGCTGTGGGGTAGGGGACACTGTGCTTCCTGAGTAGAGGCAGCACCTTTCAGGTTGGAAACAGGTACCAAGACAAACTTGTGCGTCGCTGGGAAAGTGAATGCTTTCATTGTGTAATTAGGGTTATCATAGTAAGTAGACAGTTTTTGGACTCCTCAGGTTTAATGCACTTTGCACAGGTGCCTTTTTGCATCTGGTGCAAACCTCCAGGTGGGCGGGCTTGAGAGGGGCAGGTGTACCACGAGGCCAGAAGAGGGTCCCCTCCCCCCATGGAGTCCAGGATTGGCACTGAGAGTTCGTTTTTGTACCTGCAGGTGAGCGTGCTGACCACCTTAGAGCGGAGGTTCAACCTGCAGAGCGCCGACGTGGGCGTCATCGCCAGCAGCTTCGAGATCGGAAACCTGGCGCTCATCCTCTTTGTGAGCTACTTTGGGGCGCGTGGGCACCGGCCTCGGCTCATCGGCTGCGGGGGCATCGTCATGGCGCTGGGCGCGCTGCTGTCCGCGCTGCCGGAGTTCCTGACGCACCAGTACAAGTACGAGGCCGGCGAGATCCGCTGGGGCGCCGAGGGCCGAGATGTCTGCGCCGCCAACGGCTCGCGCGGTGACCAGGGGCCGGACCCCGACCTCATCTGCCGCAGCCGGACCACCACCAACATGATGTACCTGCTGCTGATTGGGGCCCAGGTGCTCCTGGGCATTGGTGCTACCCCCGTGCAGCCCCTGGGTGTCTCCTACATCGACGACCACGTGCGCAGGAAGGATTCCTCCCTCTACATAGGTAGGAGCGGCCCCAGAGCTGGGTGTGTGCGTCTTGGGGGTTCAGATGCCGTGTTTGTTAGTTTCTGGGCGTGTTGACAAAGGAAGGAAACGTGGGCCTGTGAGCTTTGTATTTCGCCAAAGCAATGTTTTTCAGACTTGGCTTCAAAAAGTCAGGGAATGTGACAAGTGCCGATGTCTGAGTTGCATCCACAGAAAACCTGGTGTGGTTGGTTTGGGGTGCAGCCTCGGGGCAGAGTGTTTCTTAAAAGTTCACCACGTGATTCTGCTGTGCAGAGTGGGATCTCTGCTGTGCTAGAGCATAATAACAGACCTTGAGTAGGAAGATGAAGACACGGTCAGGAGGAGTTTTGTGTTTATTGATCTGCCTGTGTGTGTGTGTGTGTGTGTGTGTGTGTGTGTGTGGACTTTGGGCACTCTGGCTTGAGCCACCAAGGTAGATAAGGGGTTTACACATTGGAGACCCCCATTTTTAATAAGGTGATCTGGTCGTTGCCCAATGAAACTCAGGGAGAGATGATTGCGTCCCCGGCCTTTGGTATCATTCAAAGTTGGTGACTTTGAGTAATTTTTTTCGTTAGTGAGGGTATGTGCTGGAACTGGATATTTCAGAACAAATAAGGTACATGTGAGTTTTTAAAAATCATTTTGTGCTGTAAGAGTTTCTGATGTTTTATCCTGGAAGGATGGACGCCTATTTGCTGATGTGGGGTTAAATATTTGAGTGGCAATTTGTTTTTACAGCCAACAGGGTCCTTGGTCCTTAGCCACTGCTTTGGGGCACTTGCATGGTCATTTATGGCTTGCCACGCTTCTCCATCCTTTAGTTACCAAGTATAATTTTGCCTCCCAAAAGCTGTTGGATTGTATGACATTTATTTCCCCAATCACCAGCACTTAGCTTTGAAAACATTACCTGTGGAAGCTTTGTGCTTCCCCAAAAGCAGTGTGCCTTGAGATATAAAGTCTATTATAACATGGAGGTTTGGGTTATAATAGAATTTGACAAAATTTGACATAGAGCTTCCTATCTGCCAAGCTTCCAGCATCCACTGCCCAAGCTTTCTGAGACAGGAGGGCTTGAAACAGCTCCTCATGGGAATACTGAGGTCCCTGTGCCTCTCTGTGGGAGCAGAGGCTGTTGTTGAAAACTTTGTTGCAGGTGTATGTTTCAGCCCTCTGTGAACAGGCTCCAGGTGAGAAAGGCAGCACCTGTGAGCCTGCTCAGGCCCTAAGCACGGGACACAAAGTACCGTGTGTCCCCGAAAATAAGACCTAGCTGAAACATCAGCTCTAATGCGTCTTTTGGAGCAAATATTAATATAAGACCCAGTCTTATTTTAATATAAGAGCAGGCCTTGTAATGTAATGTAATATAATACAGGATCTTATATTAATTTTTGCTCCAAAACATGCATTAGAGCTGATGGTCTGGCTAGGTCTTCTTTTCAGGGAAACACAGTAGAAGAGAAGACGGCTCAGGCCGGAGATGGCCAGTCCCTCTCCCCATGTGGTTAGGGGCTTCCACAACTGTGTCTGAAGGTGGGCACAGTGGGAAGAGGGGACGAAGGAAATCATTTGTGTTTTGCTACTTTTAAAGCGTGAGTGAAAGCTACTGCAGGTGAAACTGTTGCAGACGAGGACATGGGACCCAGTGTGGAGCCACAGTTGTCTCCGGAGGTCCAGCTAGATGAGTGATCTCTGGCTTGATGGGTGCCCCCCTAGGCCCCTGGGAGAGGAGTTTTCTGGCAGTGATAACAGCAAGTATAGAAGACAGAGCGCAGAGAAAGAAACGGGAAGTGGAGAAGCTGAGTTCTTGTCTGGGATGATAGAATCAAGTAGGAAAATGTCTCCCCAGAATTCCTGCTCAAGTCGTACCAGTGGTAAATCACCTCTGCTCGGCACATCCTGGCTGGAGCTGCGGGCTCACAACCCTTTTCCGGAAGTCTTCCCTGACAAGTTCGGCCCTGTGAAGTACTTGCCTGCACTGGACGGGGCCTGGTTTGTGTGTGCAAAGCCGTACGATGAGGAGGTGTGTGGGTTTCAGAGGCAGGAGGTGGAAGCATGTGCAGGAGAGCTGACAAGGGGCCTTCTCCAGTTCTGAGCCTTTGTCAGTGGGATTTGCAGCGAGTCTATAGTGGGAAGAGCGTTTCAGCCAAGTTCCTCTGTGGGTACCCTTTCCCTCTGTGGTCTATAGTTAAGCATTCAGAGTTGGGGCGTCTACTGTTTGTGTGGTGCATGGGTATCTTGGTGGCTCTGGTCCATCAGGCCACATTCCAAACCCTGACAGCACAGGGCCACGGAGGGGGACGCTGCGTGTCCCCGAATGGGTTTCATGGCAGGAGCAGAGAGCAAGCCTCTGCGCAGATCGGCCTCAATAGGTGGCCTCGTATTCCGTGCACGGTTTGAATTCTCCAGGAGCAGTGTAAGAAGGCAGAAAATAACTGGTCCATGCATTTATTGTGCAGGTCGTAAAAATATGTTAGTGATAATGAGAATAGTTTAGCGTTTATCTCCTCTAATAGGGTGCTGGTTCCTGCAGCCACTTAAATTTGCTTCGGGAAGCATTTGGGGGAGCCCACTGAACGGAATTGATATGAATCATGGCCTCGTAAGTCCCCGCAGAGAGGAGGGACGTCTAAAGGGATGGGCGCTGGGGCGGTGAGTATACGTGTGCCCACTGGGGTGGAATAGCGCGTTTGCCTTCTGGGCCCAGCTTCTGCCAAGCTGGTTAAGAGAGAGCGGCCCACAACCAGCCATCTGCTCAGGTGCCTGAACCGTGAGTGTGGATTGGAGATCAGAAATACTGCGTACGTAAAATCCAGGCAGTCACAGCTGACCCTTTCCTGTGGATGTCAGCAGGGAAAGGGGTGACAGCGACACAGGGTCAGGCGCCAGGTCACTGGTGACAAGACCTGCCCACGATGGGCTGCCTGCATCGTGGGTCACCAGATGGGTGCCCTTTGCACACCTGTGGCCATGCTACCGACCCCACTACCGCCAGGGGGAAGTGACGCATTCCATCTTGAGTCAAGCTGATATTTTTCCACTGAAATGACTTTTTTCTTTGGCCTCTTGTGGCTGGGCCACTGCCAAACTCCTAGAGTCCTAGATGGGCCATTCACAAGGGGCTTCTCTGGCTGGCACCGTTCTGTGGCTGCTCCTTTCCAGCGTGGGGAGGGAGCCAAGGGAGCTCATTACTGGGGGACAAAACCTGATGAATGGGGACGCAGCTCTGCTGGCAGGCTTTTCACTCCAGCACAATGTGGAACCAAGCTTCGCCGCGTGGCTGGATAATGACCCCTGGGTGGCACGTGGCACTCACTTTCTTCCTAGAGGGACGGATCAGACGGGGTAGCAGTGGAAGCCATTCAGTGGAGTCTAAGAGTTGAGAGTCCACTCGTGCCACTAGCCCATGGTAACCTTCCCTTAGCCCAGTTTTTTAAGCTGTCCCGTTTCTCCAAATTCAAAACATGGCCAGTGGTATTGAAGGCCAGAATAAGTAGACTGGTGTCATGGACTCCCTGTGTTCTTTTCATTAGGTTGCTAGGCCAATTGGTTGTTGCCTTGTTTTTTTTCCTTTAAGGAGGAAAAAGCCAGAATGAGAGTGGTAAATATTTTTAAGATCACTTTATTTATAGTTAAAAAGTATTAATGTGTTCACTGTTGACAGCTTGGGAAGTATATAAAAAAAAGGAATAATTAGAAAATAATTACTCTTAGCTTTATGATTATATAGTCTTTCTACACTGGTATTCTTTTCTACAAAACAAATGTGTTTATAATAAACAGTGCTTTGCAATTTCATTTCTCTCTTAATATTTCATGAGCATTTCTCTGTGTCACTAAATAGTCTGTGACGTTCTGACTGCATACATAGTATTCCCTCATGGGCATATACCTTAATATTTAATGGCCTCTATGTTGGAGATGAATTTTTAAATTTTTTGCTGTTATAAATGAGGCGGACAGGTAAACTGTGATTCTGAGAGGTTAAGTAACTTGCCTAAGATAACTTAGCTGGGTGGCCGGGCTCTGGGTCTGAGAGTGATGAATTTTCCAGGTACGTCTGGGATCTTTCACCAGGCTGGGGTGGGGGCTAAGAGGCTGGTGGATGGTCCAGGGGGTCAGACGCCAGTTAGACATGCCACAGACAACCTGAATTCTTCAGGAAATAAAAATCATAGGAGCCAGGAAGGTGGGAAGAGGGCAGTGTGTCTCAAATCTGAGGGGAGAGGTGCTATTGGAATGGAGAGTGGGTGTCAAAGCCGGAACAGAAATGGGAGTAGGAAGGAGAGGGGAGGGTGGTGCCAGCCAACAGTGCAGACTTTTGCAAAGAGGGTGTGCCCTGTTTCCTAGTACTTTGAGTAAAGATGGGTGCGGATCAGAGCTGAGACTTCTGAGGCAGGGACAGCTGGTGTGTTTCTTGTTCTTCTCACCTCTCTCCAGAGCAGCGGACACTGCATGGCTGGGCATCCCATTTTTGATCAGCGATAGCCAGTAGGAAATTGTCCTTACGTTGTGTTAGAAATCTGTCTCCTTATAGCTCTCCACACGTTGGTTCTGGTTCTGGTTCTGCCTTCAGGGCCTGCCCTGAGAAACGGTGATCCCTCTTCCCTGTTTTGATAACTGCACGTACCTGGACACCAGCCTCATGTGGGTAGAGAGAAGGAGGCTAAAACTTAGCTCTTCTGGGCTGGGACCTGTGTCCCTTACGCATGTGGTTTCCGGCCTCACTTCAGCTGCCGTTTCCCTCTTAAAGAGGGTGCCCAGGACTGAGGAGCTTGTTCCTGGGATGAAAACAGATGAGGGGCATGCAGGATGTGGGTACTGTGTTAGTCTCGGGGTGCCATAACCTCACCACGGACCGGGCGGCTAAAACGACAGAGATGAATTTTCTCACAGATCTGGAGTCGGGGAGTCCAAGATCAAGGTATCAGCTGACTTGGTTTCCTCTGCAGTCTCTCTCCGTGGTTATAGAGGGGCCTTCGCCTCCTCTTCCTCCACGTGATCTTTCCTCAGTGTGCACGTCCCTTGTGCTGCTTCGTGTTGTAAACTCCTCCTCTTACAAGGACACCGGTTGGATTGGATCAGGACCCACCCATATGGCCTCCTGTAGTTACTTCTTTAAAGCCCTGTTTGCAAACAGTCTCATACTGAGGTACTTCGGGTTAGGGCTTTCACCAGGTGAATTTGCTGGGGACACGATTCAGCCCCTCTAACAGGTGCCGAGGGGATCGGGACCAAACCGAGCCAAGATTCCTGCCGTAGTTTTTTGTCCTAACTTTTCTATAAGGTGCTGCATTGTCCTGTTGGTTTGTTGGTTGGGTTTTCAAGGTGCCCAAGGGATTATTGAGGATGTAGTTACTTTGTTTTTGTTTTTTGTTAACTTTTTATTTTGAAATAATTATAGAATCACACGTTGTTGCAGAATACAGGGAAGCCCCCGGTACCTTCATCCCGCGCCCTAGGTGGTGACATCCTGCATTGGTCTAGCACCACAGCCAGACTCGGAAACTGCACTGATGTTAATCCGTGCAGTTTAGTCAATAGATTTCACCCGTTGCATTAGCATTCAATTGTGTGTCTCTCTGTGTGTCTGTGTATAGTTCCATGTAATTGTATGACGTGTGGATGATATTTTAAAAATGCGGAATGGGGTCAAGATGAAACCAGATCATTTTGAGTCAGATGAGTGCAAACATACACACATGCTAACACAGGCACGTGCGCGCATGCTTACACACACATGCACAGGACGATTTAGAGACAGAGAAAGCTATAGGTAGAATGGGAGCTGGTTAGAGGAAAGCGGCTCCTGGAAGAGGTTTTCTGCAGGGGGCTTCTGTATTCCCAGGAAGAATGAGGCCCTTGCAGGGTGCCCCGATACACAGCAATCACTCCAAGTCGGGGGGCACGTGTGTTAGACACAGAAGTGTCATGTTTTCATGGTTTAGCACTTACATTGAAACCCAGTGAAATCCTCTGTGTTCCAGTTAATGATGCAAAGAGAAATTATTCTCCAATTTCATATGCCAAGTGTTTGTTTATTACAAAGGTCACTATAATACCAGCCAGCAACCAGAGAGAACCCAATTTGCCTTCAGAGCCATGGGAGCCTGGAGTTATTTTGCTTCTGATGAGTTTTTATTTTAACTTGACATTGGGTAAAATGTGTTTTAACTCTCCAAAGAGCGTGGGTCGGGTATGGATCAAATACGCTGTGATTGCAGTTCATCCGAAAAAATAATTAAAAAGCTGTCCCTTGTGGGAGCAGACATAGCTCATTGTACTTCATTGATATTGAAGTTTCCCTCATTAATTTCTTTTTCTACGATAAATGACACTGTAAAGCTGGTCAATTTGTTTTGGCTGTGTTCCACTTCATCTCCCCCCACGGCTGGTCACATGCCGTTTTCTGTGTGTTTTAGCAGTGTGCTGGGAAACTTGCGTGTGGCTCTTATCTGACGTTTCCACGTTGCCCAGGCTGGTATTTCTCATTCATTTTCAGGGCTCATAATTCATGCCCATGGTTCGTGAAATCGCTGCTGTGCTCCCTGCCTGGGCTCTGGAGTCTTGACAGCCTTGTGATTCAAATTATGGCTCTGCCACAGACCTACCACTGAGAATTTGGACACGTTTCCAGTTGACCTGAGCCTGTTTCCTTATTCAGGAAAACAAGGCTGGGACCTACCTTGCCAGGCTTGGCCTAGGTGTCATTTGCATCAAGTATCATGTCCACAGTGGAGACCAATAAACACTGTTCTGTTCATCTTGATGGTCATAGCACCTCCACTTCCAGGTGTAGAAACTGAGGCAGGAATAAGTGTTTGACTTATGTAACCACACAGGCAGACAAGAGCAGTTAGATCCTGATTTTCAGCCTGGAAGATAATCCATCTAGTGGAGCTGAGAATAGCAACCTCTTCAGTCCTGAATTAAATCAGCGGGGCTCTTCTTTTCCTGCAGACCCCTTCCTGTGGCTCATCTCAAAATACTTAAAGTGCTAGTGTTGCCCCAGGCAGCAGGCTCTCTGCTTTATATTATATCTGGAGGCACCCCAGAGTCTGGCCGTTGCCCCAACATGATGTATTGGTTGGCTTTCTGGGTTCTAACACATTGCTTCTTCATCTGCTGCTGAATATTGTTGCAGTTTTTTAAAAGACTGTATTCTCATTTTAGTAAACTCGGGAAAAACAAACATTAATAAATAATTTATCACCCAGGTGCCTGTAGACTATGACTGTCACTATTTAGGTATATTTCATTCGCCTTTTTTATTTGTATATATTTTTACTTAGTTAAGACCTGCTTTTTGTCAATTGACATACAAGCTTTTTTATATATCATAAACAATAAACGTTATGGTAGGTAAAGGCATAAAACGTTGTCAACCTAGAAATGCTGGAAGTTGCTCTTTGGACCTTTAGGTCATGAGCATCTTTGCATGAATATTTGTTGAAATTTTTAAAAGCTCCGGTTAGGTCCAGTAGATTCCGTGTGAGCTGGAAACCAGCCTTCGGCCTTACTGTGACTTTCTCCAGAAGATAAATGAGTGAGGCCCAAGGGTGTCTGCAAGAGAGACTCTGCGCCTGGGCATTGTTTTGCAGCCTGGCCCACGCCCGCTGCTCCCGGCTGGGGACCCTGAGTGCTGCACGGGCCCCACTAGCAAATGAGACTGGGGGATCTGGGGAGCCCCGGTCCTTGCCTCGTGCTGGCCTTTGGGTGCCCCACGGGAATGCAAAGTTCATTTTGCCAGCTCTGATTTTTTTTTTTTTAAGAGAGACTGGAAAGCCATATTTTTCAAGTGGACCGAATTGCCATCTTATTGACATCGTCTCCAAACCCCTGTGGGTTAGGGGCACGTCAGGAGCTCGAACACGGTGGTGGCTTACCATTTGGGGCTCTGTGCGCTCGACCATCAATTTCAGGTCACGTTCACCTTCTGAATAGCCGGTAAAGATGAAAGGAGGAAAGGAGAGCAGTTGGACCTCCTGAATGCTACCGCCAGAATAAATAGTGTTGTTTCCTGTAGCTCCAAATGATCCAGGCGTCGGGTGGGGCACGAGGGGGGCGCTCATGCACACACACAGGACTCGGAGGCAGAAATGAGCGAAAGCCCCCCTCTGAGCGGGCCTCTCTGGGTGCTGTTTTGGTTGAGGCTTTGCTTCCTGTCTCATAAGAACGGGAATTGCAGAATGGGAAGGAAACTAAGCCATTTTCCAAGCTAAGCATAGCCAGATGAAGAAAAACATGCTGCTTCCAGTTCCCTGAGGGGCGTTAGCCATGCAGAAACCAAACCCCGGGGGCTGGCTGGGGCCTGCCGTGTGTATTGCTCCCTGAGAGCGTCTTTGATCAGAGACTTTAGAACGCAGGATCGAAGTGTTCGATAGACACGGTGTAAGGCCGGCGAGGCCCAGGCCGACCGCGGCAGATTCGTGGGAAAGGTGAAGACCCACGCAAGGGAGTGTTTCCTCCGTTGGACTCTTACCGATGACCATTCATTATTTCTTACCTCCCGCCTCTTACTGTACCTGCTTGTAAAAGCAGACCAGACCCATTGTATTTTTCTGTTCAACTCTTAACACAGGCCTTGTTCTTAAAATTAAAAAAAAAAAAAAAAAAGATTCTGAGATATTTTCCCAAATAACATGCATGTTGTTTTCTTTAGTTTATTTGTAGACTATTTACTTCTCCTTTCTGAGAGGGAATAATCTTGGCTTTGTTTCCTTTTTCTTTTTTGTTCCCATTTCACCTGCTAGAGGCATTCTGTGAGAGCAGATGCCGTGAAGGGTTTGGTTTCCGTGGAGGATTGTCACTGGCTATTGTTAACACAAGGACTAGAGGTCAGTGGCCCTGTTCAGGGGAAGTGAGTTCTCCGCTGCTACAGGATTCTTCAGCGTCACAGGGCCTCATGGAATAGTTGTGGACGTTTGCGTTTGTCTGGCCAGCACGTCGTCTTTTCACTGGGAAACTCCCTCTTCCCACGCCAGGTGGTTCTCGCAGGCCGCAGAAATGACCGTGTGATGCAGGCATGGCCAACCACCATGGCAGAGAGGGCTCTGGTCTGTCATTATTGGCCCAAGGACTGAGACCATCATCTGTGAGGTTTGAAAAACATACTCAGAGAGAGAGAGAAAGAGAAAATGACAGAGGTTACTTTCTCTTCTTGGACTGCTAGCTGTAAGAACTCTGAATGCCCAGAGAGCCCACTGTCCATCTTTGCAGCCACATGCAGAGAACGTGACCTAGGCATGAAGCCCGCACAAAGGAAAATGGACCAAGAGAGAGAGAGGGCTCCCTGGATCCCTGGATCCAGCTATGTCTGAAGCTAGCACTGGCCCTTAGAACCCCAGTTACTTGTGCATTTAATGATTGTTTCCAACGTTTGCAGCCATTAGGATCTTGCCTGATCAGGCTCAAATGCCCTGTTAGGTTGTGTAAGTATTGGACTGCATTGCTTTTCTCTTGAGGTTTGATCAAGCACCTTCCACAGGGGAGAGTGTTTCTGTCCAAGGAAACACATATAAGACAGTTGTCCTCTGATCACAGTGCTTGCTCTTTCACAACGTCAGGAGATTCACTCAAGATACTCTAAAGAACTGAAGTGAGACTCCTGACCCTCCACATGCAATAAGAAGCACTAGGTTGAAAGTTCTGGTTTAGTGCTTCATTTCATTGTTTCATGGACACTTCACTTGCAATACAGGGACCCAGAGGCCAAAGGTAAGGCCCCCTCCCCTTCCTCCCTAGCCACCCCAAACAAGCTAAAGTGTTTAAAAATAACCTGTCGGCAGGCTTTGTGCAGGAACAGTAGGTGTTTAAATAGCAAATGGCTTATGTGGGCAGGAGAGTGTGGAGCGCGCTCAGCTTATTCAGTGGTGCTCTTTACTGAATGGAAAAAACATAACCAACCCCGGCTCCTTCACGGGACTGCAATCGCCAAAGCTACCTTATTTCACTCCCTCTAATGACTTCATATTGTCAGGAGGCAGTACGCTAAATGAACACATTCCATTCTCAACTTGGCTTTGCTGTTGCATTCCTGCCAAACCGTGTGTGTGTGTGTGTGTGTGTGTCCACGTGCAGACAAAATCTAGGTACTAAAGCATGAGGTGGCTAATGGACATTCATAAAAAACTTCAGTGTAGTCTTTAGAGCTGGGATTCAGGAATGTGCCTTAAGAACGTCTGGAGAAATCGAGGGCTCCGTAACTGAGCTACTTGAAGCGAAAGGTTCTTGCAGGTGATTTAGGGGACAGCCACAACCTTCTAAACATACATGGAGATGTCTGTGTGCTCTTGTGCGGAAGCTTTCCCTGATTCTCCAAGAGGTTCATGACCAAAACCCAGGTTACAAACTGTATAAAATCCTTCTGCTGGGCAGACCCTGACAGCCGTCATCTCGGGGTGAGGTAAGCGAAGACACTTGAGGTGATAAGCTGTGCGGAGTGACAGATGGCATTTGGGGACTAGAATGCGGTGCACTGCTCAGCTCTCTAGTTGATTGGCTCCCTGGGGAGCCGCTGTACTTGCAACAGGAAGCATTTGAGCATCACTTAGGCATCTCTGGGTGAAGAGTCAGAAAGCCTTTCCGGCTTTGGAGTCTCCCTCTCAGCCCTCCTCCTCCCCTGCTGCCTCCATCCTCCGCCCCGCAACACTCCCCCCCCCAAAAAAAATTCCTTTGGGGCTGAAATTTTCCATCCCTTGCCTTACCTTTGCCTAACTGGGTGTTTTGGGTAATATTCAGCAAATTTTCTGTGCTGGCTTGAAGTCATGCACACATAGGAAAATCAAAACTTTTTGTTTTGGCTCTGAAAGCAAAAACCATTTTAAAAATGCACTTGGATCATTAATAGAATCTGAACTCTCAAAGTCAAAACTTTCCATGTGTTCTTACTGAGAAAAGTGCTGTTAGGGGAATTGAACACAACAGACAGACAGAAAATAGTGCAGAGTCTCCCAAATCATCTGGGGATGTGAATGAATTTGGCAAACTGTTTATGGGCAAAAAGCTTCTGATCCCAAAGCTTTTGGGGATAGTTGGTTCCTTTGAGAAACCTCCTTCCTATATTTGCCAATTACCTAGCCTCACGTCCTGGGAATTGCAGCGGGGCGGGGGCTGGGGAGTTGGGGTTAGTGCATCCTACTTTCTCTCCAAGGAAACCTGCTTTTCTCTTCTCCCTCTCTCTCTAATGTCGTAAGCATATCCTTGCCCTTTCTGGGCCAGGCCGTATAACTAAGAACAGTCACGTTTGCCCACCTGCCTTGTGGGTTGTTAATGGACTTTACAAAGGGAATTTGGGTTCCCCGCAAGAGGCCTCATTAACACAGCAAGGTTCTGATAGGTTCTCAAAGGGTGTGTGGACACTTGGAAGGAACCTTTTAAAACCCAGTGGTGTCTATTATTAGATTGAAATCATTTCACCGACTCCAGCCTCAGATCTGTAGGCACATTTGTATCTCAGGGGAGAGGACCTGGTCTTGGTCCCCCCAGATCCGCTGGATTGGCTTAAGTACACATTAATACCTGTACCTCAGGAGCCGAAGACAAGGCCATTTAAAGGCCATCAGGCTGTATAAAGAGCAAATGCCTCCCACCTTGGTGCTTTTATGCTATTTTATATTGGTCTCATTACTGGTTGTGAGCAAGAGTTCAGTTTTAGGATTCATTGCTGTCACAAAGAAAATGCAGCAGCTGTCTGCGTGTTTAGACAAGTGTGTTAAGCATATGTGGGTTTGAATAATGACCACAGTAACACTGAGTACACGAGCTGTGTGTATGGGGTCACGGCTGTGTGACAGTCAGAGAACGGGCGCTTTGCACGTGGCCTCTCGCTCCTTCCGCCTGCAGCCCAGGGAGCAGGGGTTGTTACGGTAAAGAAACTGAGGCCGATGGAGGTTAAGCGCTGCGTCACTCGGCTAGTTCGTGGCAAGGCGTGGATTACGGTCCTGGGTGCCATCATCCCAAAGACTGTATTTCATGTCTTTTCCATATTATGCTCCCCTCTCCCCCGTCTGTAAACACAGTTATGTCCCCAACAGGATAATATAGGACCCCAAGGGTGCCGTGCTAAGTATTCAAAGTGGCTTAACCAGCTCCCTAATTATTTTCCCCTCTCCCCCTCTCTCTCTCTTTCTGTCCTCCCCACCTCTATCCATGCCCCCCACCACCACAAGTGCCTGGAGCTGTACTAAAGCACGAGATGAGATGGTGACACATTTCTAGGCCAGGACAGCTCTGAGGAGTGTAGGACGCTCAGGCCCTGGCTTCTCCGTGGGAATTTTTAAACCTTTCATCAGATAAAGTTTTGTTCCTACAGAAAACCACGTGAGTTGTTTTCACAATCTCCCTGTAGTAAAGTGAGAGAAACGCACTCACCAGACAGCTTTGTTCCCATTTCAGGCCCAGCCGCGTTGAGCTGGTGCACATTCGTTGCTGTTGGGCAACTTGGAATTGGGTTTTTCCGCTCCCAGGCTCAGCTAAGCCGACTTGCTTTTCTGTGCGAGTTGGGAGTCGATAACCTAGGAGACCATGGGTGGGACGCGAGGGTAAGAAGGGAGGGTGAGAAAGATTGCACGATGAGCTCACAAGAAGGAAAACCGAAAGAACCAATAGAGATCAACGAGTTAAAGTAATATCATTCCCAAGGCCTCCCCAAATAGTGGGCCTCCCCAGGGGCTCAGTCCTGGTGTGCTCTGAAGACCCTCAAAATAGGGTGTCCTTGGAAATGAACTGTCTTAGCAGAAGGAGATGCTGACATGGGATCAGAGGGTGACAACCGCCTCCTTGAGCCATCCTGGAGGTTAGAGGTCCAGGCAGCTGAACACGCTCACCCGCGTATGTCTTTACGTCACACTTTCTTGAGAGCCTGTGGTGGCCTGTAAACAAATGACCATCTCTACTTGTCTACCTGGGGGAATGGATTGAGGCTGCGGAGGGCAGAAAGTGGGTATGAGTGACCAAGTGTTCAGTCCAAAAATATTGGTGCGAAGTTGGGGGAACTGAGAGCTCCTCTGGCTCATGACTCCAGCGTCATATTTCCCGGGTTTTATTTAAATTTAAAAAATTAATTGTAAAAAACACGTATCCTAAGATTCACCATCTTAACCGTTCTTTAAGTGTACAGTTCAGTAGTGTTTTAAATATATTCACATGTTGTGCAACAGAACTCTTTCATCTTGCAAAACCGAAACTCGGTATCCATTAAACAACTCCCGGCCCCTGTCAATCACCACTGTACTTTCTGTCTTCGTGGATTTTACGACTCTGGTTACCTCATTAAAGTGGAATCATACAGTATGAGTCTTTTTGCATCTGGCTCATGTCACTTTAGCATAATGTCCTCAAGGTTCATCTATATTATAGCATGTGCCAGCATTTCCTTCCCTTTTTAAAAGCTGAATAATATCCCTTTGTATGGATAGACCACATTCATTCATTGATGGACATTTGGGTGGCTTCCACCTCTTGGCTATTGTGAAGGAGGCTGCTATGAACAGCTGTGTGCAATGTGTTTCTGGCTTGTTCAAAGACATCTCTACTTGGTTGCCATGAGGGGCGTTAAGCTCAGTAAGTCCAAAATTCAACTTCTTAATTTCATCCCGGTGTTGCTTTGTCATTGACTCACCTCGTTTTGTCCGTCCCACCTCGTGCATTTTGGAAAGCCCCCGCCTCTTATGCATTATGGCTCCTGAGGGTCCCTGTGCCTGACTCCTGGGGCCCTCTCTGCCCCGCCTCACTGCCCCAGGCCAGGCTCTCTGCATCTCTCACCTAGATGATTTCTTCATCCACCTTTGGTGAGTGTCCTTGTGCCCCATCTGGCCTGTCTCCAAATTGCCCTCCACATGGCTACTGCTGCAAAGAACCCGGAGAGACGCACATTGTCCTGGAACTTTTGTTAGACAAGTTCCGAGGCATCTGCCTGGAATTTGATTGAATTTTATTACATGCCCAGTGAACAGTAACTTTAATTATAATTGCATAATAGTGTAATGCATAGGTTTCAGATAATAGTACTGTATTTTTGAGAGACGTAAAATGCTTTCACTACCTTTTAACAAGCAGAGATCTGTTAAATTTAATTGTCTACATTTCATTCAACTACTCATTGATTTAACAAACGTTAATTGAGAACCTTACCACGTGTCCATCGCCATGCAAGGTGCTGAGAAGACATGGCCATCACAGTAATAATATCAACAAACATTTATGAAGCACTTTATACGTGCAAGAGACTGGGCGCCGGTCTCTACACATATTATCTGGTGTGATTCTCAAAACAGTCCTTTGAGTTAGGTTTAATTGTCTGCATTTTATGGAAGGAAACCAGGACACAGAGAGATGGAATAACTGCCCAGTAACAGACAGCCAGGGGAGGGGCGTGGGAACTTGAGTCCAGGGGGTTCTTTCTCCAAGTGATGTATTCCTCTGCTGCCCAGAAAACTACCAGTGGCTGTCATAAAAAGCAAAAGCTTGAAACACAGGGCAGACAGAATGAAACACCAGGCTAAAAGGAACCTACACATCTATTTGTAGATGCGGAGTTGGAAAGTATTGACCATATGTGCTCAGGAATATTTTACACGTGTGAGTAATTACTCAGAACCCTCCAAAGAGACTTGCCGTCTTCCAAACCATAGCTGCTGTGAGGGGGAAAAAAGCAAAACACCATTCTGTGTGTTCCCAAAGCAAGGACTTGTGTAAACTCCGTTTTTCATAGGTGTCACATGCTGTTCCCTGATGGGATGCATTATCCAGGCAAGGAAATAACATGACAGATCCTCTCACCCAAGCTGAGACTCAGAATGGAAAGCGCTGTCTCTGAACTGGCTGTCTGGACGTCTGGGAGATGCATTTTCAGAACTTGGGAGTGTTCGCAGCTGGGGAGGCGGCGCTGACTTCCTGTCATTCACGGAGCGCCCACCCGAGAGGGACCACTAGCTCTGTGTGTGTGTGTGTGTGTGTGTGTGTGTGTGTGTGTGTGTGTGTGTGTGAAGGGGGAAAACAGAGATTGCTATTCAGTCACACAAAACAGCGTGTTCTCTTAAGAATGCGTTTCACTCCTGCTGGAGACTATTAAGCAAATAATCCATGATCATTAAGCAGGTTTTTAATTTAAAGTCTGGGTGGAAGATTAGGTTCCCCCCGGCTTGCTGTCTGCACCGGAGATGATGTAGAAAGCTGTGGGTGGTGGAAGCCCCCTTGGAATGCCCACTGTTTGCAGGGCACTGAGCTCAGCCTTGCCCTTGGGTGTTCTCGTTTCATCTTCATCATGACCATTTCACAGAGTAAGAAACAGGCTCAGCAGAATTAACTCATCCAAAGTCACGTCTTAGTAAGTGATGAGTTGAGCATGTCTACTGATTGTGTCCGGCCCCAGATTGAGATTTGGTAGGATAGTTGTGTATCGTGGGAAATTCGAAACCTATCCCAAAGTAGAAAGGAGAGTTGAATGAACCTCAGAGCGTCCATCACCCAATAATTTCAACACATGGCCTTTCTTGTTTCGTCTTGTCCTCCACCCAGCTTTCCCTTCTCCTTAGTTATTTCAGACAGACTGTTTCCGAAATTTCAGACAGATCATTTTATCTGTAAATATTTAGTATTTCTTTCTAAGAGATAAGGACTTTTTAAAAACATAATCACTGTACCATTGTCCTGTCTTAATTCTAATTTCTTAGTATCAACAAATGTCTACTCGGTGTATGAATGCTTGGCAGCCCTGGCAGAATATGGAGGAGCATAGAAACCCATGGGGCACGGCTTCTCCCACCATTTCTTTGCACCTTTCTTATTCGTTTTAGAGTAAAGAGCCCAGTTGGGTACCGTATGCCATTTCTTTGACAAATTACTGCTTTTAAACACTTTTGGCAATATGCCCTGCCTGCCATAGTTACTCTTTGTTTTGTAGTTCTCAGATTCTAACTGGAGCAAAAAAACAAAAACACAAACCCAGTGAGTTTTCCTCTGAAGGCTGCTCGTAATCAATTTCAAACTCTGGCTACATTGCGAACCTGTGGCTTTTTCTTTGTTGGTGACAGGTGACATTTTGAAAGCAGCCAGAGAGGTGAGGTTGACAAGTTGACAAGCATCTATCGGTTCCATTCCTACATAATCGGGGGTTTCATTTTTATTTCCTGTTCTTTTCCCTGGCTGAACTTCTTTTCAGTGTTAAATCCAGTTTCTCTTGCCAACGTTTGTAATTCAGTAAATGACCTCCCTTCCCGAGACGCTGATTATAACGTCACCTTTTCACAGTGACACATTGGGCTTTGAATAGCAACACTCTTGGGAGGCATCCCCCTCTAGGACTTTGGCGTCCTCCGTGAGTTTGCTGATCGGGTTTCTGCCATTAAATAAGGAATATTAAGCATCCGAGCCCTGTACATCTGATGGCAAGAAGTGGTCTTTAAAGTCAGGAGAGGAAAAAGCAACATAATGAGCTTTTGCAAATATGGTCCAGCGGGTCCTCGGACCCTTTTGTTACAGGGTTTCAGAGACGCCGTAGGACCTTAACTCTTGCTTATATCCATGAGCCTGTGGGAAAATTGGTTTTGCCACGCCGTTTTGCTGAAACTCATAGAATCTATTGACGACATTAAGTGAGGACTTACTGTAACTCTGATCCCTTGAGGAAAACTGGGAGCCAGCACTCAGAGGCAGGAAGAGAGAACATTAAAAAACAGGTCCTGGGTTAGGGGAGGAAGGTCAGGCTCCTGAGGGCAAATGTCACTCTTGCCACTCGGTACCTCTTACCTTAAAATTAAGCCCACTCCTATTCACTTCGAGGATGGGTACTATTTAATTCAAAAAGCCGGATTATTAAAAGTCTAATACTTCAGATGTGGATAAACCTCAGTCTTTTCTCTCTCGTGAGCAGGGCTTTTTTTTAGGGGTTGCTGGTGTGTGGGACAGCGAGGGGGTGACCACTTCCTTCCTGGTGAATTCGGAGGGAGTGTTGCACGTGAGTGTGCACAGAGAGTGTTACAGAACAGGTATCAGGGTCTGCACGTAGCCACCCTCTTTGTAGCTTCACAATTCTTGCTGGGGCCTCTTCTTGAAACTTTTTTGTTTTAGCAGGCGTTACGGGCTCTTTCAGGACCTTAAAACGGTCTCACGCCGGGACGTCCCACACCACAGTTTGCCTCAGGAACACAAGAGGAAAGATAAGTCTCCATTACTCAAGTTTTCACAGGTCTGAATGGTGAGAATAAGAAGGGTGAGGATGAGACGAGTGGTTGTCGGCCTGCACTTGGTCCTGGCGGCTTGTCACTTACGAGCTCTGTGACTCCGTTTTCTCCCAGGCACGATGGGAATAATGATAGCGTTTGTCTCACTAGAGATGTGGTGATTACAGGAAGTGACACGAAAATGTGCCACGACTGCAGGTAGTAGGTGCTCAATGAGTGATGAAGTAGGAGACGTGATGTCTGTAGAAGCCCGGTCTGCTCATGTACACGGTTTTTCCAGCCTTAAGCTGTAGTAGCCACGGTGAGCTACACGGGGCGGTTTCAGTTAATTCAAGCCAAAGAAAATGAAAAACGTAGTCGCTCAGATGCACGAACTAAATTTCAAGACTCGAGCCACGTGTGTGTGGTTCTAAAGAAGGACCGATTGCAGGACAGTTTTGTCATCACAGAGTTCTTTCGGACAGCCCTGGTCTGGAGGGTTTGAACCCCGAGGGACTTGATATTTAATTTGGGGAACCTTTTCCTGATACCAGTCCCCTTTCGAAGTTCTTTCCTACAAATAGAGAAGAAAGTATGTAGTGCTGATAGGGGCCTGTATGGACTATCTCGGTGACCGTGGGGCTCACGAAGTCCTGGCAGATGAGCTGAGGAGGAGGGCGTTGCTCAGGTGAAGGCTGAGGCCGCCTGCCAGGTGGCTGAGGGTCACTCGGTGCCTTTCAGCCTCACAGGCCCCTGCAGACCCTCCCAGCCACGGTCACAGAGGCCACATTTGCTCCTTTGCTGACGCCCCCAAGACCTTCTTGAATTCTGTCATTTCCTTCTGTTTCCCTCCTTGGCATTCTTTGTCCCATTTGTGTTTCTAAGCTGTGGTCCCTGTGATTGTGGGACACCGAGGCCTGTCATTCATTGGCTGAGTTATGGGTAGTTCATATTGACCAGTCTCAGCTTCTGGAATCTGCTAAACAGGAGAGTCTGTCCTGAAGGCGGCCGGCCACCTGTGTCTCCCTTTCCTTTGTGTTTTGTCTCCAGGAGGAGTTACGAGGTACATTTTGTAGCTACGTCACCGGCCAGCTGATGGTGTAAAAGGAAACCACCCACTTGCGTTCAGATGTGTTTCTGCCCTTGGGGGCTCAGTGGAGATGGCATTAGTAAGGACTCCTGTGCTCAGCTGTCGTCTCTCTGCCTTTTCTCTGGAGCACGCGTCATGAGGAAAGTGCTCCTGTCCCCACACGGGCTCGGAGCTGCAAGCTGGGACTGCTCCCTGCCATGGGGCAAATAGGCGCTCTGGGCAGGCAGCTGCGGGAGGGGGTTCCAAACTGTATTTTGCAGAGCGGGAGTGAGGCCCTCAAATCAGCAGCAAGGGGAGAGCGGAAGGCAGCATCCTGGGAAGAACAGATTGTGCAAAGTTTTACTCTGAGACAGTGAACCATTTATTAGGCCAACTCCACCACTTCCAGGTTATGTGACCTTGGGGAACTTACTTAACCTCAGTTTTCACATATGTAAAATGGGGTAGTAATGGTACCTCCTAGGGCTGTTCTGAGAACAAATGGGTTAATATATGTGAAGCATTCATTTGGCTCAGAGTAAGCACTCAGTGAAAATGAACTGTTGTCATTCTCTCTCTCGTCCTAGTATTTCTACTATTATTAAAAGAGAAACTGGGTTCATATGCCAGCTTTGCCACGGGCCCTGTGCAAGCCACTTTAGTTTTCTGAGCCTCAATTTGCTCGTCATTAAAATGGGCTTATACTAATCTGTGTTATGGGGCTCCTTGTCAAGTTTAACTGAGGTATTGCCTATAAAACCCTTGAACAGGACCAGGAATATAGAAGGTACCCAAGAATGTTAGTTTCCTCCTCTCCTCCTCCCTCAACCCACTTTTCCCAGTAGTTATTTGGTAACCCAACCCCTTTACTTGAAAAATGATGGGACGAGGTAGCATTTGAGGAAAATTAATCCAGCAGCTGTGTGTAGGATGATTAGCTCATGTGCAACACTGACATTTAAATAGAAAAGTGTTTTTGGTATCTAGGTGTTTGTGTCATCATTGCACGGTGGTTTCTATTACAGTTATAATAGTTCTTTTCACGTGCCAAGCTCTAAGTGTCTTACATATATTTACTGATCTAACCCTCAAGATAAAGAGTAGGACTGTTGTCCGTAAAGAGTAGGACTGTTGTCCCATTTATAGATTAGGAAATTGAGGCACAGAAAGACCAAGTAACATGCCCACAATCACCCAGCTAGCCTTGTCCTGAGAAGTTGGGTGGTGGTGTCAGGTTTGGAACCCAGACCCAGAATCTATGCCTTCCTCTCAGTAATGGACAGCTCTTTTTTAAAATTAAATTTATTGGGGTGACAATGGTTAGTAAAATTACATAGGTTTCAAGTGTACATTTCTGTAATACGTCATCTGTATAACACATTGTGTGTTCATCACCCAGAGTCAGTTCTCCTTCCGTCACCATATATTTGACCCCCTTTACCCTCTTCTACCCCCCCGCCCCCTTAGCCTTTGATAACCTCTAAACTGTTGTCTGTGTCTATGAGTTTTTGTTTCTTTGTGTGTCTTTTGTGTTCTTTCGTTGCTTTCAGTTTTATATCCCACATATGAGTGAAGTCATATGGTTCCTGACTTTTTTCTGACTTATTTGGCTTAGCACAATAATCTCTAGATTCGCCAGGGTTCTGCATTCTATATTTAGCATTCACGTGGCACGGAGTACGGTCCACTTAGGAACCACAGAGCTGTAGACTGAGGGTAAATGGAAAAAGAAAGCGTGGTTGTTAGGTCACCAGTAGATTTTAGCCTTGTCCTGAGACGTTGGGTGGGGAAGGGCAGGCCCCGGGTTTTCTAAACTTAGGCCCTGATGCTCCCCCCCCCCCCCCGCCTCTGGGCTGAACCTGGGCCTGCGCCTGCCCTCCTTCCTCCTGGAAGCTGCCTGGCATTGTGGAGGGAAGTTGCAGCTCCATAGCAGGACTCCCCCACCGCCCCGTTTTGCACAGAGAGGCCAAGTCACTTGCCCAGGGTCACACAGCTCAAGAGTAGCAGTCGGGCTTTGCACCCAGCAGTTTGACTCCGGGGCCTATGTTTCCAGCCCCTGCCTCCCTCTTCCCATTCCCACCAGATGCTCTTACCACACGTACCCACCATGCCCTTTGCCTAAGCCCTTCCTTTTGTGGCCTGCCTTCCCCTGCTCTTCCTGTCCCCCGCCCCATGCCTTGTGACTTGTGTCTCTCCTGGGGCCATACTCAGTGACAGCCCCTGCTTGGCATTGGAGGGTTCAAGTGTCTGCTCTTCTCTGGGTCAGCCTCATCTGTTTCCAGTACCTTCCATGAGGGCCGGACACCTGCCTGGTCTGAGTGAGAAAAACAATAGTAGTAGATAATAAAATTTACCAAGCCCAAGTCCATGCGGCCACCATGCTGACCCACCCCCACGTCCAGGTTTCAAAGAAGAGGGGAGTGAGTGAGGCTCAGGGACAGTGGCCCAGCGGGATGAAGCCAGGCTCAACCCCGGCCCTTCCCAGGGTGCCAGGCGACCTCTCCCTGTGGACTGGAACAATCCATTGAAACAGTGAACTTCCAAGCAATATTTGAACTACGGGCACTTTTTGTGGTCCAGGGACTTGTGACAGGGTGATCCAAGAGTGTCACTGCTGCACCCCTCCCCCATCCAGATACCCCGGACACATGCTCTTTGGAGCCCTGCCCGAGTGATGGAGACCAGTGAGATCTGCCCTCCTGGCTGCGTGTGTGTCTGTGCACCTGTGTGTATTCATCACAGCTTGGGGGCTCCCTGGGCATCTCCGGAGGGGCTCCTGTGCCCGCAGCTCCTGCAGCAGCTCTGCCAGCCAGTCGTGGGAGCTGAGGAAATCTCATCTTCTGTGGGAGGCCTGGGCAAATGACCTACATCCTGACCACTGCTCTTGAGTTGTTTTTCCTACTTTGTGACGCCCCAGTCGTTCCTGGAAGCCCTGGAGAACCTCCTGGGCAGGGGCTGCTAAATGTTAATGAGGGATCCAGTTAGGGGAGGGCTCCCTTGACCTCTGGCCTTGGGCTTTGCCACCTGCCATGTTAGGAGAGTGATTTATTGAAAGGGAGGCAGAGGTGGATGGTGGGAAGGAAGTCGCCTTTTTAAATTTATGGCCAGTTTTGCCTGCGTTAATGTGCAAGCCTCCAGCCATGCAATTAGAGGTCGTTAGGGAGCTACAATGCGAAATTAATTCTGTGCCTCCTCCCGCTGCCCCATGCTGGCTGAAACCGCTCCAGGGCAGGGAGAAAGCAGGCGGGTTTCACTGGCCTGGTGACAGGGTTGTACTGTTCCCCTGGGAAGGGACTGAGCTATTTCTCTGAGTGAGTGTGTGTGTGTGTGTGTGTGTGTGTGTGTGTGTGTGTGACGGTTAGGACAGTGATTAAGTGACCAGCTAGGACTGTGTCCAGGGCCCTGAGAATCCCTGCAAGGCATTGAGGTCTGGGGCTTGTGGATTTGCATCTGGGGCATTAGGATCACCCTGGGAGCGGGGCCTCCTTCTCCTGGCCTTGGCGAAGGCGGGATCTCCACTCTGAGACTTAAGGCTGGGTGACCTAGGCCAGGTTGCTTAGCCTCTCTGAGCGAGCCTCCTTTCCTCCTTTGTAAAAGGAAGGTGATGGAAATGAGAGGATCTTGGGGTATGTTTAACTCAGGAAATGACCTTTTCTCTTCCTTCATCCTGCAGGGTGTGAAGCTTCTAATCTCCGGTGATTTGTACTTTTTCCCACTTTGGGATGTTTGTTTCTCATTCTTTCTCTCTAAAAATAACAAGAACAAAGAAACCACTCTTTTCCTCGCTTTTAAGTTTTCAGTCTAAATTACCTTCTGCTCATTAACCTTCATGGAGCTACACTCCGTGTGTGTGTCCCCCTCTCTGCTCAGGCGCCCTCCTTTCCTGTCAGCCTCCACAGCACCCTGCGTCCTGGAGGAGTTCCGCACATGCAGACGTTTCCTGGAGCCTGGAGCCCTAAAGCCAGGACCAGGGGCTGGTGTGAGAGGGGCCTCCTTGTGTTGAGAAACGGGGGCTGCGCCCAGGTACTGAAATACCGGTGGGTGGGGCCTGCCTTCCTTGGATCTGGGTCTTACCTGTTCAAGACAAAAATGAGAAAAACAAGGAACATGTGGAGCGTTTGTCATAAGATCAGTTCATTCAATTTACAGTCCTGTTCTTTATTCTGAGATAATGCTCCCGCGACTGTTTGGCTGTGTTAATACACCTAACTGTGGTTCACCGTAGCCTTTCCTTTCAAAGTAGTACTTGTGGAAATAAAGAGACGGGACCTCTGGTGTTTACCCCCTCCATGTTTTATATTTGACCGATTCGTAAAATTCAAAACTGTAGCGACTGCTGAACTCTGCAGTGTCCGATCCATAGTCGGCACGTATGAGTCTCCATCCTCAGTGAGATATGAGTGTACAGTTCTGACGTGGAAGCACATCTGTCCTTTGTGAAGAATTGGTGGTTTATACTTTCCTACAGCTATGCAGCTACAGCCTTCAGGTAGTCGGTCTGCCACAGCACACCTGCAGGGGGCGCCAGACACAGGCTGCAGCGTGACCCATGTGCCTGTTGGGTTTAAAAATGCCGGGCTCACTGGTTTTCAGACTTGGGTGTGACAGACCCTCTGCCTGTTGGAAATTTTAAGTCGGATCCCCCCACCCCCACTCGCCATCAGATAGATACAGGAGAGCCGCTTTGCCTGAGTGGGCCTGGGTCCCAGGGCCCAGCCTCTGAACTCCCCATTGCCACCCCCTCTCCCCTGAAAGCATCTCCATGGACCCTCTCTCCCTACAATCCCTGGACTCCACAGATCACACTGAAAACCTCAGGTCTGGTCTAATTGCCCCATTTTTTGTTTTTTAAAAATTGTGGTAAAATACACGACATAAAATTCCCCATCTTGCCCATTTTTAACTGTACAGTTCAGTATATTCACATTTTTGTAAAATAGGTCTCCAGAACTTTTCCACCTTGTAAAACTGAAAGTGTGTCCCCACAAAACAACGCCCCATTCTCCCCACCCTGCCCTCCCAGGCCGTAACCACCATTCTACTTCCTGTCTCTAAATTTGAGTACTCGAGGGACCTCATGTAAGTGGAATCATGGTCTTCATGCTTTTGTGTCTGGCTTATTTCACTGAGCATAATGTCCTCAAGGTTCATCCATATTGTACCGTGTGTCACAAGTGTCTTCCTTGAAGGCTGAATAATATTCCTCTTTATGTATAGACCACAGTTTTGCGCATCCATTCATCCGTCCATGGACACGTGGATTGCTTTCATCTCTTGGCTATTTTAGGTGATGTTTCTGTGAACATAGGTGTGCAGATATCTCTTGGAGTCCCTGCTTTCACTGCTTTTGGATGTGTACCCCGAAATGGGATTGCTGGGTCCTATGGTAATTCTGTGTTTAATTTTTTGAGGGACCACCATGGTGTTTTCCACAGTGGCTGTGTCAGTTCCTTATTTTCCTGGTGGTGAAGTGGGGGCCCACCAGGAAACTTCAGCAAGATCAGACCCAGAATGAGAGGGGAGCACTGTTCCCCCAGCTCCCCCCATCCCTGCTGGGCCCTGGTTTTGCCATAGCTGCCTTCCTCTCCCCAGGCTCGCTCCTGTGGGGTTCCAGTGACACAGCTCCCTCCTCTTGCCTCTTCAGACGTAACAGTTGGTGGTTGTGTCCCTTGGTGGCTAGTCCGGGTGCCTTAGGGTCCCTTGGTGGCTAGTCCGGGTGCCTTAGGGTCCCTTGGTGGCTAGTCCGGGTGCCTTAGGGTCCCTTGGTGGCTAGTCCGGGTGCCTTAGGGTCCCTTGGTGGGTAGTCCCGGTGCCTTGGGGTCCCTTGGTGGCTAGTCCCGGTGCCTTAGGGTCCCTTGGTGGGCCCCTTCGCCCTGCCATCACCTCTGTAAATAGGTGCTCTTTAGGGAAAACTTCTGAATTTACTATCTGCCATTTGCACATCCTGACTGAGCCAACCCCTTCCAGGTGAGAGTGACCTTGAGCCTGTCGCACAGCCTCCCCGTGCCTCAGTTACCCTCATCTGTAAAATGCCTCCTCAGGGCTTTTGATACATTGATATAAGTAAAGGGCCTGGAGCAGCCCCGGGCACGTAGGAAACGCCACAGGAGCGCTCACGGTTGTTTTTATGGTGGCTGTATTGCTTGTGCAAGGCCCCTCCTAAGCCTGGGAGGCTGGCACAGGCCCCCGGGCCTGTCTCATTAGAGCACGGCCCCTCGGGATGGAGCAGTATTAGGAAGGGCACTGTAAGTCCTGCCCACCACCGAGAGAAGGCCCTGGGCATGCTGGCCACCTGGCTTGGGACAGGCCTCCTCTCTGTGCCCGCCTCAGTGGTGACATTGGGCTTCGGTGGCTTCGGCTTCTCGTGCACGCTGGGCAGATGACCTGTCATGGGTCCTACCCTGGAGCCTTGTCACTCTGCTCAGCCCTTGGCAAGCAGCCTGCCGGGATATGACACAGCAACTCCGGAGGGTTTGGATCTCTGCTGTGGAGGATTCAGTGTCCCTCCCCCTTTACCCACGAGGTGCCTGTCAGGAGCAAGTCTGCCTGCAGCAGCCTTTGCCTCAGAAGAGGGCCAATGGGCCTGAGGTGAAAAAGAAAGGTACGGATTCACCAGTAATATCAGGAACTGAGGTCTAATGAGAAGACCCTGACACCCCTCCCAGGTCCAAGCTCCTGTCCAACGAGAAGACCCCTCCCCGTCCAAGCCTGGCCTTCGCAGACGCCCTGAGGCAGAAGGCGGCACTCACGCACACAGGAGCAGCTGCTCTGTAACCGGAAGCCAGCTTATGCACAGGCCCTTCTGTGATGTGCTGAGAACACTCAGCCTGGCCTTTCCTGGACGGGGTCACTCGGCCGCAGTCGGGACGTCACCGGCAGAGGTGGCGTCTTTCCGCTTCTCGCTCGGGGGGTGCCACGTTGCCTGGACACCCTATACCCCCCCCTTCCCTTTCTTTTCTGCTCTGCAGGGGGCTGGGGGGTTGTGGTGGCCCTTTTGGGACCCATCTGACACTTTTGGGTCTCGAGACTCTGACAATGGGAGCTTAGTGATGACAGGCGGGAAATGGACCGGGCCTTTATCTGCTGCACCAGCGGCCGGCAGACCACCTTCAGCCGTCAGCAAGTCTGTTGTTTGTTTAACCCAGTTCAGTGTTTTTTGAAAACAATTTAGGTCTCAGCATTAAGTCTGGATTTGGCCCAGAAGTGGCTACACTTCAGGAAGGACCTGCTTTCTCCACTTGCCCAGTTCCCCTCCGGTCTGCTTTTCCTGTATGTACACGGGCTTGGCCCTGGTAGGCAGGGGATTCAGGACCTGGTTGGTCTGTACACTGTAGAGTGCTGTCCCGAGGGCTCCTCCCGTTCGCCCCCCGTGAAGGTTACAGGAAGGGGCTGCAGCCCAGCCTGCAGGGGCCTTTCCAGTTCCACATGGGGGTTGTTTATCCTCCCAACGGTCCCGGTCAGGCCGTGGGAACAGAAGCAGAATTCCCATGGCAGAGGTACCGCCGAGTGGAGATAAAAGAGGCTGGCTTTTCATCTCTTGCTTACCTTGCCACACCCTCCTACAAGCTCCAGCCAGCAACTGGGTGTGAGGCCCTGCCCTCCAGCCATTCTCTGCCCATTGTTTCTGTGCCATCCGGCTCATCAGTGCCATCCTCTGGAAAGCTGGTTCTGCTCCTGCTGGGTGTGTGAAAGCCCTCACCAGCCCTCCTCAGTGGACCCAAATGTGACCCTGTGTCCTGCTCCCAGGGGTGTTGCTCGCCTGCAGGGTTCTGAGAGCACGAGTGTAGCCACGTTTAGAAGAAGAGGCCCAGAGGGTGATGCCAGCCCCACAGCCTCGTCCTGGGGTCAGCTCAGGCCTTGCAGACGTGGCAGCATGCCCTCGGCCCCACGGGATGGGGAGTGGGAGTCACCGGTTGGGGCCCTGGGGTTCCCCGCCCAAGCTCCACTGGTCTCCTAAGTGAGCGCCCACAGGGAAGGGCCACACGCAGGCAGGTCTTCCTAGGGAACGTGCGTGCTTGGGCTTCGGGTTATTGCTGATGAGTTTGTCCCCAAGACCAAAGAGCTTTCAAACAGGGCTGTCCTGCATGGGCCACGCTGGTGCCCTGTGTTCACAGACACGAGGGCTAACGTTTCCTGCCCTGAAAATAGAAGGTGTCTGAGCAGTAGGACGTGCCTGTCGAAGGAAATCCATAGTTAATGCAGGGCGTACGTAAGGTTGAAGGTCAGTGTCAGACTCAGGGGTCCGGTATCCCAACTAACGCCCCAAAAGATATTCTGGGTGGCGTGTGCCCAGCCTGTGCGTCAAGGCTCTGAGAGATTCAGGAGCACCCCACATCCTCGTTTCCTTTAATAATTGAAGGAATCCGTTATCCAGAAACAAATCAATACTTTGAGAAAGGCCTTTTGGCTTCCTGCTTACATCATCCTTTGCGGGAGTAATTCAGTCCCTGTGCATCCGTGGTGTAAACTCCCCTGCCCTCTGGCAGATGTCATCACTGTCCCTAAGCGTCTTTGCACACTTCCCATCATGCACTCACTGAGTGCTTACTCTCTGCGCGTGTGTGTCTGCGTGTGAATGGGGTTGGTGCCGGAGAAGGAGGTTTACAAACGTCGAAAAGGCTGGTGAGGGAGGGTGGATGCTTCTGTACCCAAATAACTGCTTCGCACACAGGTAAACTTGGAGGAGGGTGGCCCTATGGGGAAGGGTGTGGACGCAGGCCCAGCCTGCCCGGGTCCCATCCCACTCCACCGTTTCCTGTTTCCTGGCTGTGTGACCTCGTACCAGTTTCCTCCCCGGTGGGCGGGGAGGCGAGTAGTACCCACTCAGGATCGTTGTAGGATGGAGACTCACTGTACCAGAGGTGCTGTTAGGAGAATGGGCCAAGGAAGCTGCCTTTGAGGAAGAAAGTTGTAACAGGCAAAAGGCGGCTGGGACAAAGGTGGGGAGGCCTCAAGGTGCAGGGCCTGCTTGGGTAGCGTGACGCCGCCCCTCTGGCCAGAGTGTAGGGTGTGTACGTGGGGGAGGGATGGGTAGGGCGCTGGGGAAGCAGAAATCAGCCTAGAAGCATCGGTTTTGGCCATGGGCTCCATCATCTAGGTCAGTCCTTCTAGTCACCTGAGGTCCCCAGTATTTCACTGGGGATCAGACAGCCTTAGTTTATCTCCAGTTTCCCACTCACCACATCTTCCCTCCTTTTTTTCCCCAGGAACAAATTCAGATTTTGTGCTACTTCGTTGGCTTCTGTATTGCACAAGTAAGGTCCTGCTTTTCAGGGTGAGGGCTAGTGTTTGTGCTGTGTGTGTCAAGGCTGAATGTCACGGCACGTGGAATGCTGGTTCTGCCTTCAGTCACTTGGTGACAAAGACACCTTGGGGACGACAGCCAGGAACCACCCTCTGTGACTAACAACAGGTAGCTAATATTCAATGTGAGAAAGCAAATGAACAAGAAATATTTCTCTGGCTTTCACTTCATTCGACGGGAGCTTATGCTGTTGTACAGATTGTCATGCTAACGCCAGTTCCCACAGTCCTGGGGTGATGCAGCTTTGAGGTTTGGCTGAACCTCACCTCATTTATTCACATCCGGAAGTCAGCATCATTTATTGGGATATAATTCACACAGCCTTTTAAAGCATAGCACCCTGTGGTTTTTAGTACAGTCACAAGGTTGTATGTCCATCACCGCTCCCTAATTCTGGAACATTTCTGTCATCCCCGAAAAAACACCCCTTAGTAAGTAGCATCCATTGTCCCTTCCCACAGCCGTGACAGCCACTCAGCTGCTTTGTGTCTCTATGAATTGGCCTCTTCTGGACATTTCATATAAACAGAATCATACCATATGTGGCCTTTTGTGTCTGATTTTGCTCACTTACCATAATGTTTTGAAGGTTTATTTACATTGTAACATATATCAGAACTTCATTCCTTTTTATGGCCGAATGATATTCCACTGAATGGCTATAACAGACTTTATTCATTCATCAGTCATGGGGCATTTGGGTCGCTTCTGCTTTGGGGCTCTTAGAAATAACACTGCTCTGGACATTCTTTTCTATGTGAAGATACGTTTTCACTTTTATTGGGTATGTACCCGGGAGTGAAATGGTTGGGTCATATGGTAACCGTGTTTAACATTTCGAGGAACGGCCAAACTGTTTTCCAAAGCGACCACACCATTTTACATTTCCACTAGTAACGTATGAGGGTTCTGACTACTTGACACCCTTGCCAACACTCGTTGTTGTCTGTGCATTTGATTGTAGCCTTCACAGTGGGTGTGAAGTGGTTTTGATGTGCGTTTCCCTAATGACGTTGTGCATCATTTCGTGTGCTTATTGGCCATTTGTATATATTCTTCGGAGAAATGTCTGTTCAAGTCGTTTGCCTGTTTTTTAAAATTGAGTTATTAGTCTTTTAACTGTTGAGTGGTGACAGTGCTTTATATCTTCCGGATATTAGGCCCTCATCACATCTATAATTTGCAAGTATTTTGTCGCATTCTGTGGTTTTCTTGTATATTCGTTTGAACGCGTGCCTTTGACCAGAACTGAGCCCTCAGCCACAACGGCAAGTAAGTAAGTGCTCAGAAGCTCTGCCAGAGAACACGTACGTTTTTGCATCCCCAGAACCTCGTGCAGCTTCTGGCATCCGGTAAGTACCGGTGGTTTGAGTAAAGAAGTGAATGGTTTTCCTTTGCCTCTTTGCCAGGATGAACCTCCCCCTGGGGGCCTCCCCTAAGCTTCTGAGGAAAGTGGGCGGGAAGAGGTGGTACGTGGCTGAGGGAAACCACAGAGGCAGAGGCAGGAGGCGCTCGTGCACACGGAGGCCTCTTCTGTCTGGATGTGGCCTTCAGGACATCAAGGAGGGGAAAGAGCTTGCGCCTGGGTTTCCGACGCTGTAAAAGCACTTTGCCAAAATCAGGGGAGCGACTGCGGAGCCCTGTACACGGAGTGTCGTTGTCAGGCCGAGAAGTACAGTTGCCACCTATTGATTCTGTCCTCTCGGCAAGGATTTGCACATTTCTTCCTGCCCTTCTGCCACTCCACCCTGGCTCCAAAATCTAATCCTCACTGACTCCCCCAAACCGCCTGGCCCAGGAGGGAAGAGGAGGTGAAACCCAGGGAGGGAGGTGCCAGCTGCGGCATGTGGTCACCTTGGTGAGGGAAAGGACAGCAGAGAGAGACGCAGATGTAGGGGAAACGTAGTTTGTTGTCACTCTGACAAGTGGAATCAAGAATCCAAAGAAATGGGGAGGCGCACCCCTCAGCGGAGGCTGCCTGTGGAAATAATCTGGATGGAAAAGGATTTCTCACCCTGTAGAACAGACCCTGGGAGAGGTTTCTGGAATCCTAGAAAGAGGTCCCAGGTCATCCCTGTAGAGGGAGACATCTGACATTCGCCACTTTATAAATAAACTGTCACCTTAGAAAGCCTAAGTCCCTGACTCATTCATTCACTCCTGCTTTCATTCATTGAGTAAACACTTGCTGAGCCCATGGCGTGTTCCCGGAAGGCCCTGTGCTGGGCTGTGGAGACGAGTGAAGTGTGACCTCTGCCCTGCAGGAGCTGGTCTTCTCCTGGGAACCCAGGCAGGGAGTACAAATGAGTGCAAAGAAGAACGAGGTGGTGAAGGGCATGAAGGTGGAATGGGGAAGCTTAGGGGAGGCCCCCCGGGGGAGGTGGAGCCTGCAGGGGGAGCAGGTGTTTATCAGGTGGACTGGGGCGTTGTTGGCGGGGTGGGGGGGGGTGGGGGGGTGGTATGTCTCGGGGCTTGCACCCACGAAACCACAGGGTGGGGATGGGAACAGCAGGAGGGAGAGTGAGGTCCCCAGTCTGACTTTCCCCACCCACTGGTGTCCAGCTGTGCTTCGTGGGGGTGTGGGGTGGGGAATGGCAGGAGGTTTCGGAGGGCTGAGTCTCAGGGTGGGGGAAGCTGGCCTGCCCTGCCCCTGGGTCACCCACCCTCTGTGTTTCAAACCGCACCTTCTTGGGAGAGGGAGAGGGGCCTAAATTGATTAGAACCGTGAGCAGTTCTCAAGGTTTTGTTCCCAGGGCTCGTCCACTCTTCAGAATTTGTGAGGACCCCATGATCGTGTGTTCACACGGGTTATATCTGTGGATGTGGACCTTAGTAACGATTAAAAGTGAGCCCACACAGGCACGTGTCCGTCACACATCAGTGATGCCCTCTTCACATGTCACATAGAAGCCCCCGCTGTCCACTCGTGAGACTGGAGTGTGGAAAAGACAGATACGGTCTTAGTTTTATGCGTAAAATAGTTTTGACCTCGTAGGCCCTCCTAAAAGGGAGTCAGGGAACCCGGGGGCATCTGACAGCCTTGGTGGAAGCCGTTGGATAAGAAGCTGTGTACTGTACTAGATGGGTCCACATTCTGCCCCGTCCCTGACTCCCCCGGGAGTTTCTCTGCGTGAATTGTGCACCCACTGAGCTGGCAGGTCTCGAATGCGGTGCTCGGGCCAGGCACGGTGCTGAGAGGGAGGGGACCACACTGCGGTTCCCAGGGGGCCACAGGTCAGTGAATATTTGTATCCCACTGTGGTCAGGCTGCGCAGGAGGGTGGCGGGGCCGAGCCTAATCAGGGGACGGCACGCCTCCCCCCCCCCCCCCCCCCGCCAGGAGGTGACTGCAGGCTCCAAGCTTGAGGAGCTGGAGGTCGAGTGGCTGAAGGGCCCTGCAGGCCGAGAAGGTGGCCCCGAGTGAACCTGGTCGGGATGGAAGCCCATGTGGTTAGAGCCCAGGGAGTGAGCCATGTGGGCAAGGGAGGCGCGGGGGTGGGCCTGCAGAGCACCCCGCACTTTCCCTTCCCAGACGGGATGTGAGGGGAAGGAGGTCACCACCGGCCCGGACACTGCGCCCTGAACTGCCCTCTGTGGGGCACTGAGGGGCCCCTGCTCTCTGCTGCCTCGCTGTGACCGCACACCATCACACCTCCCGAGCCGTGGCCCGGCCCTTCCTTCCCCACCTCTGCCCGAGCTTCATTCCTCCCTCTGCCTGGGGACCCTGCTCAGTCCTCCCTGGCCCTCGTACCCCAGTTCAATCGCCTCTCCCCCATGCCACCCCAGTTTCCTAACTGTTGTAGCTCTCGCATAAGAATCATAGCAGCTCATTCCGACACTGTGAGCCACGGTTCCAAGTGCTGGAGAAACATTTGCTTGCTCAGTCTTCACCACACCCCTGTGGAGTAGGTCTGATGGTATCCCCATTTCACAGATGTGGAAGTGAAGGCCCAGAGAGGTTGAGGACCTTGCCCAAGGCCACATAGCTAGGAAGTGTTGAGACTGGATTCGAACCCAGGCAGTCTTAACCCTGTCATGTTATTTCCAGCTTTGGAACCACGTGCTTGTAACCTCGGGTTACCATAGAATACGTGCGCAGTAGAGGTTTGACCAGTGAATTCCATCTTCATATTTCACTTGCCTGGGCGTCGTGCCTCGTGCACATGCCCTTAATAAAGAAATGAATGAATGGACAGATGAGCAGGCCAGGAACAGGTGAGTGCTACCTGTCAGTGTGTTTGGACGTTGTCATTATTAGGTTGGTGCACAAGTAATTGTGGTTTAAAAGGTTAAAAGTAATTGCAAAAACCGCAATTACTTGTGCACCAACCTAATGCCAGCGTTTTCCGGGGCAGAGGTGCGAGTTCACAATGACCAGACAGGTTCTAACGGCATCCTCCTCCCTCGTGAACGTGCTCCTGAATTGATGGTGGCCACTGTAAAAAGTCCCTTGCCAACAGGAGGTGGTGTTTTCACTGTTAGCAAAAACTGAAGCCTGTTGGAGGCATGTGCTTTCCAAGCCCTGGGCTGGGGCTCTTTGTTCAAAACAAGGACAGGAGGAAGGGAGAGGGGTTCCCCAGGCAGGTGATGAGAAGGCCCATCCCAGGCACTGCTGGGGGTGGGAGGGGCGGTGGTCCGAGACAGGTTTTGAAGAATGAAAATGAGTTAAAGTCTGGCTCTGTCATTCCCTTATCTCTGACTTCCTGCTGGGACTGGCTGCTCTCCGAGCACCACAGAATCCCCGTGGCCTCTCAGCAGAAGACCTGAGATCCAGAAGTTTTGCACGTGTCTGTGAGCAGATGCTTGCGGGGGTCTTGATGCAAAATGGGCCCCAGGTGTCTGGGATGAAAACCAAATGTCAGCCGTTATCATTTTTCCCACTTCTGGGCAGCCCCAATTGCCCTTGCTTTATGGGTCTTTCCCTCCAGCTCTGCAGATCTGCTGGCCTATTTATTTGTGAGTGGAGTAAGCGGAATTTTTCAAAGGGAAGCAGTTTGCAAAAGATGAAAAGCAAACAACTTGGGATGAATGGCTCATCTAGCAATAGGAAATCACCTCTGGCATTGAGAGGTCTTTGACCTTGTCTGAAGGAGCAGAAGGGAACTGGGCTTCTGTGTCCTCATAGAGAAAGCCTGTCTCCCTGCTGAGGCTAGACCCTGGGGAGAAACAGCCAAAGACCCCACCCAGCACTTGAAGAATTTGATAGGTAGATAGATACCTGTTTTCCCTGCCCCGTCAACCGCGGTGCCTCTCCTTGGTTAAGCCTGGGTGCTTTCTGTGCCCTGGACTATTGGTGTAGCCTCCCTCCCACAGTCTCCTGACTTCCACCCCAGCCCGCTCTCTGTCTCCTCTGCCTACCGCAGCCATCATGTGATCTCCTAAAACCACTGCGTCTGATCTGTCACACTGGTGAGAAGGCTACTGGTGCCTCCCACACTCAGAGTAAACGTTTGTCTCACCACGGCCTGCAAGGCCTAGGGTGACTGGCCCCTCTGCCTTTCCAACCTCATTGCCTACTGCAGTCACACTGGCCTCGTTGCTGTTCCTCACACACGTCTAGCTTATTGTACCCCAGGACCCTTGTACGTGCTGTTCCCTCTACCGGGATCACTCCCCAGATCCAACTGGTTCTCCCACGCTTGGTTGAGGCTCTGCTCAGGTATTACAGAAAAGCTCTCCTTGTCACCGCGTATAAAGTAGTGACCCGACTCTCAGCCCTGCACCCCCGACCCCCATTCTCACTTTTGTTTTTCTCCATAGAGCTAAGTACCACTGGACATAGCATATATATATATATATATATATATATATATATATATATATATATATGTTTAGTTTCTGTCCTGCTGTACCAACATGTCGGTGCCATAAAGACGAGGACTTTGTTTAATTCACTGCTGTACCCCCAATGCTTAGAGCAGTGTCTGCTACATGACAGGTGCTCACCGAGAGTTTGGTGTCTCAATGCAAGTGAGTGACTCTCCATGTGCCCTGTTTCACATTCACCCTCTGTGAGTCCAGACCACGCTCACCCAGCCTTCGCCCACTGCCCTGTCGTGGAGGAAAGATGAGCTTTGGATTAAAGCAGCCCTGGCTTTGAATTCTGGTTCTTGCATGTCCTAGGTGGGGCTTGCCGGGCAGGTTCACTTCCTGCCTTAGCCTTAATTTCTTCCCTTGCAGAATGCAGGAACATGGCTTGCTGTGCAGCTGTTGGAGGAATGGAGGTTTGGCTGTGCGGTATTTGTTAGCTGGTATGCAGTGTCAATTTAGTGTTAGACAAACAGGAAAAGCCTTAGAAAAAAAACAACACAGCTTTATTACGATATAATTCACATCCCGTAGAACTTACCCGTTGAAAGCCTACGGTTCAGTGGTTTGGTGTATTCATAGAGTTGTGCAACCATGAACACAAATGCAATTTTAGAACATTTTCTTCCTCTTCCTAAAGGAACCCCATACCCAGTAACCGTCATTCCCCAGTACTGTTTCCCCCAGACCCAGCAACAGATCCTGTCCCTATAGATTTGCCTGTTCTTGACATTTCATAGAAATGGAATTCCACAACACGTGGCGTTTTGTGATTGGCTTTGTTCACGTCGTATCATGTTTTCAAAGTTTGTCCATGTTAACACGCATCGGTTCTTCGTTCCTTTTTATGGCAAATATACCGCTGTATGGACGTATCCCGTACTGTTTCCCCGTTCACCCACTGACAGACACGGGGGTGGTTTCCCCTCTTTCACTATTCCACATAACGCTGCCGTGAACTGCGGTGTGTGTACAGGTGTCGTGTGGACGAGGACAGCTTTCGTTGGGCGAAGCCAAGCCAGTGCAGGATTCGCTTCTTTGAGGGGCGTTCGCACCTCGAGCCACGTCCCAAGTCCCCCGGCAGCTCCTGAGCTCATTCCTTTTAAATTATGACTGTATTTTTATAGAGCTGTTTTATTCATCCCAGCAGACTTTTTTTTTTTTATGTACGATTGATTTTTCCATTATCGTTCCACTTTTGTATACGACGAGCTGGTTATTCATTTATTTCACCACCTGTGATTCCCCTTCTTGGTTCAGACTGGTTCTCTTCTTGATGGTTCTCCTCGGCCCCACGCTGTTCTGGCCCCTGGCTTTATTTCACTCCGTTTTCCCAGGCCTGACTGCACCACTTTGTCCCTTGAGTGGCTCTTTTCTGAATGAAATTTGCTATTCTGCTCTAAGAACCGTCGACTTTAAGTGGACTTGTCTGAAATGTGAGCTCTGAGTGTCTACTTTATCTCATTCCGGTGAATTTCTTTATCTCCTAATTGCGTTATCCACGACACTGGTAGAATTACAAAAAGCCTGTGCAAAAGATTCATTAAGTCTTGACTGCTGGCAAGGGGGTGATAACAAAGGCGGACTCAGGACGGCCTTGTCAACCACCAGTGTTTGAACTTTCCAGGCTTGCTCTTCTCCTGCCTGATTTCCCCAGCTTGGCTCTGAAGGGCGTCTCCATCAGTGGCGTATCTTCTGGAAGATGGGGCGTGGGGACCGCTCAGTTTCTACTTTGGGGACATGAAGGACGTGTGTGCCAGGCATAGAGGTTTGTTGAAAACCTCTCAGTCTAAGGGGTGTTTGATTCCAGCGATGAATCGCGCCGCACATCTGTAGAGCACTTTTCAGTGCATTTCCCTGTACATGTTATGGGTTGTACTCCAGGACCTCCGTATGTGCTTGCTCTTCACGCGGGCCTCTGGGCGTCTGTCGCTCCAGCATAAGGGCTTCCCATGACCACCCATCCACCACCTTCACGCTTGTCCCCTTACTCAGCTCTCCTTTTTGTCACAGCACTGCTCTCCACCTAGCCTATGACATGTTTGTTTGTTGTCGTTCCTCACCAGAACGCAAGCCCCGTGCGAGAGCGTCATTCTCTCTTATGTCCTTAAAGGTTAAAACGGTTCTGAGAACATGGAGGGGACTCAGTAAATGTGTGTCCAGTGAATGAAGGAATGCATTTCGTTTTATGAAAACCCTGGGGCAAAGGTGCTTTTTTTGCCATCTTGTAGGGAAGGGACCCAGAGTCAGATGACGTGAGAGAATCACTCGAGAGATTCTCAATGAATGAAGCCCAGTTCTTCTGCGTCCCAGTGCAGCCGTCTCCTAGGCTTCTAGAGCCCAACGGTGTCTTCTGTAGGTCGTTTGGAAATTCTCCGAAACTGCCACAAACTATAGTAGGCGGTGGCACATGAGGTACTGACTGGAGTGGAAATCGTAAAGGTCGTGGAGCAAGGATTTCCTGTGACTTGAGAGGGAAAACAGGAAATAACTGAAACCTGGAAAAATAGCAGTGGAAGAGACTCAATGCTGAGAGAAGGGCCGGCGGGCGAAGGAAGTAGAGTGACCCGGGAAGTGGCTGTGGAAGGTCGTAAACCCAACGAAAAGCCCTGGAAATGATGTGAGGAGCCTTGTGACAAATGCAGGTCCACACTGGCCCACTGGCATCTCAGGCTGTTCCGTGCACCTTCCCCCCACGCCACACACACAAATACCCAGATATTTCTCCACTCTAACACTTTGAGGGATGATAGCCTCGAATGATTCACTTTGGAGTGTTGTGCTAACGAGAAAGAAGCGTGGAAAAAGAACAGACACCCCACTCACACTGCATCCGCTCGTGGGATGCACCTTAGATGGTAATCGCATGGATGGGGAATCTGCCTGTTTCCCATTTGTGAGAATAAGTTTGCAGGAAAACGGAGCGTGTGGTGGCCCCAGAAAACTCAAGAGTATAGTCTTGCCTGGAAGGATCCACAGATCACGTTACCTCTGTGTGAGTAATTAAGGCTGGACTCTGAAAGTTGGAACAATGGCCCTGTCGTTTGTAATGCTTTTTGGTTTTTTTGTTTGATTTTTTTTTTTTTTTTTTGGTGAGGGGGTCATTTTTCGGTGAACCATTGAAGAGTGCCTTGTATGGAAAATGTGTTTGTTGCAATGCTGACAGCTGCCCTAACCAGCCCCCCTGTGCATCATTGCTTCAATGGATAGTTATTAAGAAATAACTCCAGTAATGCCCCAAACATTTTGCCGTCTGCCAAATGGTGGCCCTTTTCACCTTGTCATCGCCGTGTTCAGTAGGTCATTTTCAAGGTTGCTGTCTTTGTCTGCACGAAGGAAGAATGAGTATGGTGGAAAGGGTGTGGGGAATTCTGTGGCCCGGGCCGGATGTGGCACATGTCACTGCCACTCACGTTCCCCCGGCCAGAGCTCGGTGATGTCCCCGAGAGGCTGGGGAAGGGAGCTCAGCCGTGTGCGCAGGAAGGAGCAGGTGAAGCCTTCGTCAACAGCAGCCCTGGTCTGCCACAGGGACTCGGTGTTTTTAGGTACAATAATCCCTTTAAATTGCAATGCCTTCCTGTATGTTCCAGCAGGTTCTTGAGAATCACTGCCCTTGAGCCTCACAAGAAAGTTGTCATCCCATTTTGTAGATGAGGAAATGGAGGCTCAGCAGCTTAAGTCACTTGTTCATGGACGCAGCGGCTTGGATGCTGGAGACAGGACCAGAGCCAGGCTCTTAGGGCTCCTCCTGTACCTGAGCCCCTGCTTTCTTCTGGCGGCTTGTTGAGTGTGGCCGAGGCCGACCTTCAGACTTCTCTCTGTGTGCTCCGCTGGCTCTTGGGAGAAGCATGCTCATAACCTTCGTCTGTCCCCGAGATGACAGCTCACAGACCAGGTGAGAAAGGGTCAGTGGGGACACTCAAGTGGTGGGGAAGGTTTTCAGACACTTTGGGAAGAAAGAGAGGTGTCCATGAAAATCCAGTGCTGCAAAGAGCAGGATAATCCAAGAGAAGGCCCAGGATGAAAGGGACAAGCACGTGAGGCCCCAGTCCTGTGCTGGGGAACCCCAGCACCAAGCCTTGGCGCCTCGGTGGCCCCTGAAGGAGACATTTGCCCCCCGTGATGGTCGGATGGCCCGTACTGAGGTAGAAGCCCGAGGTCCTGCTCACACCCCTGGATTCGGAGGACTACTGAAGAAAGACTTTTAAACTAGACGTGGCAGGTCAAAATAAGTGTCTTTCATCCCAAGGAACAATCTGTCTGGTTTGGGCCTCTGCGGCTTTCACAGTTTCCGGTTCTCCAAAAATACCCTTCGTTGCCTGTTCACTTCCTAACCCACACGGATGCTTCTCCCCAGCTTCCCTTCCCTTTTCTTTCGCACTCTGCCCGGCCTCCTTTTTCCTCCCTGGCCTCGCTTGGGGAAGGCAGTGCCGGGAGCAGCACAGAGGAAGGGAATGCTTCGCCCAAGGGCACAGTGGGCCAGTGGGAAGTTAGCGGGTGTCTGTGAGTCTGTGTGTCTGTGGAGTGTTTCAGGCCGCTCTTAGGCGGGGCGGGGCACAGGTGCTCAAAATTTCCTCCACTCTAATTGTATACCTGCTCCTGGAGGTATCTGGAAGGAGTGAGCCATAGTCATTTGAGCCCGTCCAGCTACGAGGACACTGATTCCAGCTCCTAGCTCTTGTCGAAGGGGGACAGAAGCTCAGGTAGGAGCATCTGTGGAGTTCATCCTTGCCTGGCTTGTTCGGTGAGCCAGCCCCACGGCATCCAAGCCTCGTCGTTTCGGCAGCCACAGGACCCTTGTGCAGGGCTCATGATGGGCAGCTCAGATCTGAAGGAACAAGGCTGAGCTGAGATAGGTTGAGAAATGACCCAGACAGTCACACTGCGGCTACCCCCGTGCCTCGAACTGAGGTCAGGGTTTTTCTGCTTTGTGCCTGATTTGGGGCTCAGAGAAAAGAGGAGTGGAAGCTTTGGACTGACCGAGGCCAGTACTGACCGATGCCGTCACAGGTGCCAATGCAGACAGTGGTTCACAGTTCGGGAGGGAGCGTCAGACGGCCCAGAGTGTAAGCGAAGGACGACTGGCTGCTGACAGCTTCCTCTAATGTTTCGTGAGCATCAGCATCTCTCGGCGACACGTTCTTCTACCACACATATCCCACAATGCAATACCACCATGTCCCCAAGGTGCGTGGGGAAGAAAAGTCCCTCTTGGAGCTGGGCACAAAATTGCAGTAAGAACTGTTCAGCCTGTGACCCCACCAAGCTACAGAGCCGAGCACCTGAATTTTGTGGGCTCAGGTTTGCTTGAAAGCACCAGGCAGAGATCTTTTCAAATGCAAATTTTAGGCACATTTTTTTGAATGGGTCCCTTAGGGGCAGTAACCATTTTCAGATCCCAATTAACCTGAGTATATTAGAATGCCTCAGCGGTTGGAGGAGTGAATCCACGCCTGGGCCTTGGAGATGCTTCTCAAAGCCAGCAGCTGACACATCTCATGTAAAGAGGTGGTTTCAAACCGAGACGGAATGATTAAGGTGGTGCTTTACAGAATGTAAAAAAAATCGCACCCTTGCTTCTGCAAAGAGCTTGGCTGCTGCACCACAGGTCACATTTGTATGGCATTTTACTTCCAAAGGGCAGCTTTAATCATGGAGAAGAAAAGAGATTTGTGTAGGGATTTTTTCTTTTGGGGGTGGGTGGGGGGTTGACAGCATGAGAGATAAGACATCGTTTGCGTTTTTTGAACTCTGCTTTCAAGTAACTTGATAAATAGCTTCAAAACCGTTTTAGTCTGTTCTGGCTGCTATAACAAAAATACCGTAGACCAGGTGGCTTAAACAACAAACATTTATCTTCTCCCAGCTCTCGAGGCTGGGAAGTCCGAGATTGGAGGACCTGCAGATTTGCTGTCTAGTGAGGGCCCACTTCCTGTTCAGAGGTGGCCGCCTTCTGGATGGCAGAAGGGACAGGGAGCCCTCTGGGGTCCCTTTTATAAGGGCACTCATCCCATTCCTGAGGGCTCCACCCTCATGACCTCGTCAGCTCCCAAAAGCCCCACCTCCTTGTACCGTCTCATGGGGGGTTAGGGTTTCAACATAGGAATTTCAGGGGGACCCAGGCATTTGATTCCTAACAAACACTGTCTTTGCAAATGATCCAGAAGAGTTGGACTCTGCAGAAGTTTTGAAATACCTTTCTCTGTGTTTTCCTTTTTAAATATGAGCAGAAGTGTTTGAATGGTAGGAGTCCATGGCCGAATAAATATACTAGTGCTTGCATTGGGATTATTTTAAGTAAAAATCCTGAGTGATGGAAGAGCTTTTTAATTGCCAGAGCATCTTGGGGACGTATCAGGAAGCAGAGAGTGCAGTGTTTTAGCCTGACGGCCCTACCCAGAAGTGAACCGTGGCATATAGATCAATCCATAAGAATTTAAATAGCTCCCCACTTGAGGCTTTATGGGATGTGCTTGGTAGAATATCTGTCCTAGTTAAGCTTTTCTTTGTATGGTAATATTAGTTGTCTCCTTCCCTCCCTCCCTTGTACACAGGAGCTGATACGGGACATAATCCAGAACCATCGCCATATGATGAGGACAGAGAGCACGTGACATATATTAGGTTCGTGGAAAAGTAATTGCGGTTTAAAAGGTTAAAAATAAATGCAAAAACCGCAATTACTTTTGCACCAACCTAATAAAAAATAATGCAGGCTAGGATGAGTCATACAGTATACAGATAATTCCAGATGAAGTAAATTAAACCCATTTTACAGACGGATTAACCATTTGGTCCTGGTCCTGTGGACTTCCAGCTCCTGTTACCTTTCATGGTTTTCCCCATCCTGTTATCTATCCAGTATATCAAAAGCACAGCTTGGGGCTATGTTCCTTTCCAACCAGCCGACCACTGGGAGGCCACTGGGACACAGTGACAGAAGTAAAGGTCAAGGTCATGTCTTCAGCGCTCTCCCGCGCCCCACGGGCACAGCTCTTTTCCTGTCTGTCTGTCTGCCAGAGTTGGCAGCAGGAGTTCTCCCGCAGACCCTCGGGCAGCTCAGTCAAGAGGAAGACTCCACCCCCTGCTCTTGTCACTCCTCTTCCTGTTGAGATGCTCGGAGGCTTTGAAGGGCTGGCATCTTCTCTCCCTTCTGATTGCCTTATTTGTTCAGGTGCTTCCAGCCTGAGCGTTTGCTCCATTCTGTGCCTGATCGCCTCGGAAAGTACCCAGGGAAACAGCCCACAGGCCATCCATCAGCATGCTGTGCACGCCCGCTTGCTCAGACAGAGGAAATACCGCGAAGGCTGCAGGGGGAGCAGGTGCCCCAGGTTTAAGCATAAGGGCAGGGCCAGGAGAGACGCGTGCGTACCCACCTCACTGGCTCTGGGCCCCTTTCACTTCTCTGCCTTGGGAAACGGAGATGGGGCAGGAAGCGAGTTTAGCTGGCATCATTTCGATCCTTTCTAGCCTCCCGTGAGCTTTCTCTCAAGTAAACTCGGCAGAGTTCTGCTGGAAATATGAGCGATAGCTTGTGAGTAATAGACTGGCCTTCGAGGATTCTCTGGGCTGTGCTTATTATGCGGCAGGAAAGTGTCACAGCTAGAACAAGTGAGTCTAATTTATCACGTCTGGTCACTAGGTGAGATGAAGAGGGCTCCACAAACCCCCCCATGGCGACCAATGTCACCAAATTTTGGTGCTAATGAAGCCAGTTCATCACACATGGGGAGTGGGAAGGAGCTGGGTGGAGATGAAGGGCCCCATGTACATATGACGTTTGTCCCCCTCCCCACACGTGCGCACACCCATGCGCAGTATTTCCACGTGTACTCACACATGCATGGTGGTTACAGGCGTCACTCACAAAGCTGCCCTGAGGATGGCACTGTACCGCTTTAGTCTCCCTTTGGGTGGCCCTGTTTATTGGTGCCTTCGTGCTATGCACGTATTGGTCCCTCTGCAGGTAATCCTTTCTCTTCCTCTGTGAAGCCTTCGCCGCCCACCACCCTCCACGCTCACCCAGGGCTCATTTCCAACGCTGCAGCGCGTGTAGCGTCACTATCTTTGTGCGTCTGTTGTCATGCATCTGTCCCCCTGGAAGCGTAAACCATGTCATTCATTGTGCAAAACAACTGTGTATATATATGTCCCCGGCACACATAAGCAGTTAGGAGATGTTTGTAAATGAATGGATTAGTGAATGACTCATTGTGTGTGTGTGTGTGTGTGTGTGTGTGTGTGTGTGGCAGTATAGAATATTTGACCATTATATGTGGACACTAGGAACTAATTCTTCTTGTGGATGAAATTTTTCGTGTTTGTCTCCTATTATTATAATTATTCATGTCTTTCTATCAAGAATACCACCAAAATCTACTTTGACTTGGTGCCACTCAGCCTGTTTAATTTCTTTCCTGCTAGAAGGGCTCCTGTCGTCTCCTAAACTTGCCCCTTGGTTCTCCCAAGAGAAATCTCCATAAGGGCCTTAGCTATGCCTGCAGGTCTCCTGGTCGTGGAGGCCGGGCATCCGCGCATCCGGACTGAATGGTGGGAAGCGTGGCAGGGTTACCCCTTTGGAGAAAATGGGGCTGGCAGCAATGGTCTCTGTGGCCTCCAATTTCCCACCTTTATGTGCAGAGATTCTCTAGCATGACGTTTGCCATGGTGACTGAGGAAGTACAGACGTACCTCGTTTTATTGGCGCTTCACAGAGGTTGCATTTTTTGCTCCACCAGCAAAAAGATTACCACTCACGTTCTGGCCATACCCCCTTTCTTGCAGTGGCCTGAAACCAAACCTGCCTTATCTTCAAGGTATGCTTATATAGCATTGTTCCCCTTAGCTAAATGCTAAGAGGCAAAAAGACTTTTCTTGCTCACCCAGAGAAAACATTTAGCTCTAATAGGAAACCAAAAAAAAAAAAAAAAAAAAAAAGTCTACGGCCATTATAAAATGGCATTGGCGTTGGAATAGAAATAGCCCCCTTTCCCAAGCTATTCACGACACTTCCTAAGCAAGGTCCTTGTCCCATATGTAGATGTAGTACGTTCTGAACTACATTTTAGTGTAGTATTTGAAAGACAACCACATTGCAGTATTTGTGCCTGCCTCACTCTCGACTCTGTTTTTCAAGCAAGGGGAGTTGTGATGAAATCCACAGCTGGTGAGCGGGCCCGACGCCTGAGCAGTCTGGCCTCCAGCACCCTGGACAGCCAGGAAGGCTGCGGGAGTTGCTAACGTGAGGTGCTTGCAGGCTGGGGAGAGGCCTGGGGTCCTCCCGTTCCCTGCAGCCCGCACACCAAACAGCTGATGTGGAACTTGAGGTTTGTGACCATTCGGTGAGACACTCCTAGAGAATAAAAGCAGGCAGCTGGGAGGTGGGTCATGTCTGGCTTCCAGAGACCCAGGAGGAGCGCCAATGACGCAAAATGTTCTTTTTTTTTTTTTTTTAGTAAGTGGACCCTTTTCTCCCGTTAAGCCTGCAAACCTCCAGGTCTCTTCTGACCGAAACCAGGTGGTGAGGGTGGATCCTGCCACCACACGGTGTCTTGCCTTGGCTAGACACTGCCCAAGCAGGCATGAAGTTTCTTTCTGATAGCCAGCAGCACCTCCAGTGCTGGAGAGCGGACGGGGCTGACACCTGTTTACCTGACCCGTGAAGGGAGCCCAGGTGCTGGGGGTCCCCCTCCTCTAGCCCTCGAGTACAACCAGCTGCATACCTTCACTGAGATGCAGGCAGGCTGGGGCGGGGGGCGGGGGGAGGTGGGACAGGGACATGTTCATGAATCCTTGGGTAGGTCCAGGCACATGCATTTGGCCCTCGTTATTTGTGGGTGCCGTGCTGCGAATATGCCTCCTCGCTCAAATTTTTTGTAACTTCAGGATCAGCACTCGCCACACTTTTGCAGTGGACATTTGCAGATATACCCAGAGTGGCGAAATATTTGAGTTGCCCCATAGGCATAGTCCAGCTGAGGTCCAATAAGGCCGTGCTCTGTCTTCTTGTTTCAGCTCGCCTACTGAAAACATGTGTCCTTTTCGTGGCCTGTGGAATGCTGCCTTGTGGTGCTTTCTGTCAGTGATTTCGCTGTTTAAAAGGGCCCCGCGTGTAGTGCTCAAGTGCTGTCTCTCTGTTGCTGAGGAAGGCCGTGATGTGCCTCCTGGAGAAAGTACATGTGTTAGACTAGCTTTTTGCAAGCACAAGTTACAGTGCTGTTGGCTTGCAAGCTCAGTATTAATGAATTAGCAACGTCTACTAAATACAGTATCTTTAAGCAGAAACATACAAAACAAGGTGTCATGTAGGAAACAGATGGTGAAACTGTTGGGACCAGAGACTGGCAGGGACCTCACCCTGCATTTCCCCTGGGAGCCATGGCTCAGCATTCACTACTTCAGTGTCCCGGGCAACTAACGGTATGGGACATGACTACTGCGAATAATGAGAGTCCACGGAATGAAGTGCTTCAAGAGAGTTTTACATAGTTACGTTTTGCTGGTACATTTGGAAACACTCGGTGGAAGTCATGCTGGCAGAAACTCCGGGACACAGATGGGGTGCGGGTGGGGGAAGGAGGTGAGGTGCTGCTGTGGACGCGGCCCAGGAGGGTGCCGCTGATACGCTCAGCACAGTGGGCTTCCTGGAGGGCGGGTGGGGCTCTTCGCCACGTGCACTCTGGGTGAGAACAGTGGCCCAGGGAACCTACCGTGGCCTCCAGTTTGGTTCCCGCTACGCCCTGGGTCCTTTGTGAGATGAGCTACACCGCCCTCCCCACATACGTAGCAAAGGACAGTGGGCAGGTACAGGGGACATGGTGGGGGTTTGAAACTCTACTTCCTCCCTCCCCAGGCAAGAAACAGTAATGACTATCCAGGGCAACCCTCTGAGTTCTTGTCGTCTTCATTCCGATGATGAACAGGCACAGAGAGGTTACCTGAAGTGTGAGAGGACACACAGCTCGTAAGGGTTAACATGTCAATGTAAGCCTAGGCTAACTGAAAATACAGTCGATGCGGTTTGGTGGCTTCCGGAAAATCTGATGGCACGGCAGGAAGCATGGGGACTGAAGCTGGGATTTTGTCTGGGTGTCTGAAATAACAGGTCCTTTGGGGAATGAAGAAGTTGAGGGGGTGACTGCAGGGGACACGGGTACATCACACAGAGGTTCTCTACCCGGGACGATTTCGCCCTTGAGAGGACATCTGGCAATGTCTGGATTCATTTTTGCTTGTTGGTTGTCCTAACGAGGTTGGAGGACAAGGGGTACACGATCTATCTTCTGGGGGAGATGCAGGGGTGCTGCTAAACATCCTACAATGCACAGGACAGCCCCCCAACAAAGGACTGTTTGACCCAAAACTGTAGTAATGCCAAGGCTGAGAGCTCCTGAATCACGATGAAAGCAGGTTCCGGAAGGAAGTATGTTCATTGGGTGCCTGGGGTCAGAGTTCAGAGACCCCTCCCCGCCCAGAGGTGCATATAGACAGGCCAAGGGAGAACGCAGTGTTGTGACAGCGAAGGAGAAAGTCTTCACTTTGGGTTTCCAGTTCTATTTCCTGTGCTGAGAAAAGAATGATTACAATCCAAAAGCTTCAGGGAAAGAAAGTATTTCCTTCTGAACTGTCATTATTCCTGGCTGAATGTTTACGTTTTCTTTGTACATCGTTGATATTAAATAAGACACGCTTTGTGAGTCTGGTCATCACATGGCAGCAGGCAGTTAGGTGACAAGACAGTGTCCCAGACCTGAGAGGTCAGGCAAGGGGCCCAGTCTGTAAAAAGGCTAGAGGTGTGGGCGCCCCGGCGGGCTCCTAGGCAGTGTGAGAGGAAGGGGAAGGATGGGGGCAGGGGCTCCCAGAAAACCAGGCCTCTCCTGAGGGTCAGAGTGACCTAAAGGAACACCGCTGGCTTTTTCATTTCTCTCTTTTTAGCATTTTCAGTGCCTGGTTGTTGGATATCTGGAAGCATATTTGCAATGTGTGTTTGCAGTGTGTCCTGGGAGAGCTGGTGAAAGTTTTCAGAGACAGACTCATGAATAAAAGTGCATTATGCAAATCCCTTATCGGGAGTATTTATTTACCAAGTGGGGGCACAGTGTTGGGCGTGGGGGACACAGGCCCCTTAGCCCTGAGCAGCCAGAGGTGGGTGACAGTCTCTGGGTGAGTCGCTGTTAGGACCGCTGTTAGGAGTCCAGGAAGGGGAAAGAACATGCTGGAAGGTGGGAAATGGGAAGCGTGAAGCAGCCAGGCAGTAAAAGTGCGCTGTGCAGCTCAAGGGCACAGGGGAGGGCACGAGGCAGCAGACAGTTGGGTGCCTCAGGCAGAGGCTTCAAGGGCGAGTCGACTTTCTCCAAAAGATGGGCCTCCTGACAAGAAGGCAGAGCTGGTTCCGTCCCTGTGCAGTGGGGAAGGTGTCACCTCCCTCCAGGAGGTGTGATGAACCCAGTGTCCCATTTGCATCAGAATAGGGAAGAGAATCCGTTCCTCCGGGTGCAGACCTTGCTGGGTGTTAGACTAGCCCTTTACGGAGGATGGGAGCCGGGCAGCCTGGCTTCCCATCCCAGCAGCTCTACTTCCTCACTGTGCTGCTGTGGGCGAGGCTTAATGTCTCTGTGCCCCAGTTTCCTGTCTTTAAAATGAGTAGACTAAGTACACCCACCTCATCGGTTTTTAATGAGATGCAATGATTTCGTGCAAAGAAAGTGCCTGGAATAAAGTAAATCCTCAGTTCACGTTAGCCAGTGTGGATTCCCTCTTTCTCATTCAGGGAGGCAGTGGAAAAGTACTCGGAGACGAGTGTCGAGTTCCAGGGCGCTGTGGTTGGCTGACAGATGTGCAGTTTTTAAAACAGTGCATTCGAATGCCTGTGCGAGGGGCTAGCGCAATCCACAGTCCATTCTGCACCTCATCTCCTTGTCCCAAACCTGTCCTGCCTCACACATTTTCTGTGCTCCCTGGACAAAAGGGGCAGGGGACACAGGAAGTGGGAAGCTGAGAGAAGACCAGAAGAAACTGTCTGCAGGATGCGCCCTAACTGAGCCAGCTGTCACGCCCACGCACATGGGTGTGAGCCCTGTGTATGAAGCAGTTGAGTCTTTTCAAATGCTGGATTCTGCCCAGGAGCTCATTTGGTGATCAGTTTCCATGGCAGCGTGTGCTCAGGCCCAGAGAACACCCTGCAAGCCTCTGGCTGCAGGTGGTGGCTGCGGGCTTGTATCCAGGCCCAGCCCTGCTCTCTGACCTTGTCCTGTGGCTTTCCTCTCGTTCCACCCTCTGCTTGCACGCACACCCTTCCAAGCAGGGGCGCTCCACACAGGAGGGGGCAGCCTGCCGCCCCCCAGCACACATCGGCCTCAAGAGCAGTGTTCGTGGTGGAGCAAGGAGAGACCGCTGGCCCCAGACGCAGACCCTAGGCTGACGTGTGGCCTTGGGCACGTCACTGGGCCTCACAGCCCAACTGCTGTTTGCGATACTGGGGGGACTGGTGTGGCTTGTAGCACCTCACCTAATTGTTGGGATGCCAGAGAGAGATAATGTGTGCAGAGGCGACTTAAAAAAAAAAATGTAGGTGCCCTACAAATAATAGGTGTTCAGAAAAATTAGCACATTGCATTACTTCTCCCGGTGTGGCCAAGCAGTCCACAGCCTGGGCCAGAAAGCAGGAATCGTGTGCTGGGCGTGGTGCAAACCCCACTGCATGGGTGAGACAGCGAGTGGAAGCCAGGGTCTTCTACAGGCAGAGGATTTTATGCTGCTTGGGCTCAGCTGTGTCTTGAGAGTAGGGGTGCAGTTATTGCCCTGCTTTGGGGCTGCTGTCTTAGATGGGTCTCTCAGCCAGGGTGGCAGGTCCCCAGGCTCAGGGTAACTGTCATATTCCCCAGGGGCAGGTGGGGCTGCGTCTGGCGTGAAGCTTCTTGAGTTGGGATCTTCTATCACTTCCTGTTCCTTGGTCGGCAGCTCTCTCACGCCCCTATCATGTTTCCTCCAAAAATAAGACCTACCCCGAAAATAAGCCGCAGTTAAGATCATCAGCCAGATGGACGCATTTAGTACGTTATGACGATGTTCCAGAAGAAGATAACATGATTGTATTTGAATAAATGTAGATTGTTGTACATGAAAGAATAAGACATCCCCTGAAAATACACCCTAATGCGTCTTTTGGAACAAAAATTAATACAAGCCCCGGTCTGATTTTCGGGGAAATACGGTATAAGACCAGGTCTGAGTTTCGGGGAAACACAGTAGGGAGGGAGGCTCTGAGCCAAAGCCCACTCTGAATCTGCACTATCGCGTGTGTGAATGGAGGGCAGGCTACTTGGCCGCAGGCTCTTCATCCTTTAAAATGGAAATACTGCAGGAGAGGCCCACTTCAGGGAGATGAAGTGTGCTAATGCTGGTGAGTACTGAGAACACAGCGCTCTCAATAAATATTAGCCGTGATTGTTAAAAAGAATATCATCTCTATTATTATGTCCTCAGCCCCGGCCCGGCTCCCACTCTGTCAGGCAGTAGAAATACAATGGGAGCCACAAAGGCAAGCCCCGGACTTGTAAATTTTCAACTGCATTAACAAAGGAGAGTAGCCACATTTCAAAAAGAAGGGACAGGCAAAGTACATTTTATACTCTTTGTAATATAATCTTATAATAATGTATTTTAGTTAATCCAAAGTGTCCGAAATATTTCAAGGCATGATCAGTACAAAAGGTATTCACTAATAAGACATTTTGCTGTCCCTTTTGGGTAGTAAGTCTTTGAAATCCAGCGTGTGCGTGTCTCTTAACCACACCAGTTTGAACCGGCTACATTTCAAGTGCTCAGGAGTCACAAGTGGTAAGTGGCTACCTTTCTCGGACAGCATGTAGCCATCTATACTCACTGCTTCCAGAATGCTCATCTTATCCCTGCTTTTCCTTGGAGTCACCCCAGCAACTTGTTCGCTGGATCATTCTTCTTTATCCCTCAGGGGGCGGCGATCTGGCTCAGATTCCTTTAGAAGAGTTTTCTAACTCGTGAGTCTCTCTTCACACAGCTCCTGCCTGCTGGCCCGAACCCGGGGCAAACTGCTGGATTACAGGAGCAGGAAGGGAACACTTGAAACTGAAAGGTTCTGGAAGATCTTTGTCGTAGCATTGCTATTTAGAACTTTGTAACCTGTTGGCGTTGTCCTCTGATTACAAAGTTTCAGGAGCTCTTTACAGTATCTCGAGGTACTGTGGCAGTTATGAATGGTCATCCAAAGGAGCATTTGCAGAAACAGTTATAAGTTGACTTTCTACTCCCGGTCTGTAGGGTCACCTTATTGTGTGTTTGGCTGTCAGTTACAAGTAGTGGTGTTTCTCTCTGCTCCTAGCTTAATACAGTTTTGCACTGATGTGATTTTAAATATGCAGATTTTTAGGTGTGTCTGAACACAGAATTTGGCAGAGGTTGGACTCCGGGCACTTTGGAACAAACAAATTCCACATGAATTTGTTTTGCCCTGTATTGTATAGTAGAAAAAGGAAAATGAGGTGGGGAGAGATAAGGAAATACTATTTTTTTGCATTCGGTAATGGCAGACTTACAAATATAATTGTTAGGGTTGGCAGTTGTCATGACAACTGACCTGGTTGTGAACTCCTGTCCTGCTGTATATAAAGCCTTTGTCACATTGTTCAGCCCTTACGTGTCTCAGTTTCCTTATCTGCCAACTGGGCATAGTAACCATCTGATAGCGTTATTGTAAATGGGTAAAAGTAAGGTGGTTAATTTCCAGTCGGTATTGTTCTCATTTACTTTTTAGTTATTCATTTATGGTTTTGTTAAACGATGATTCTCTATGTTCTTCTTTTTTTTTTTTAATCTTGTTGATCAAAGACTAAAAAGGGAGTGTTGAACTCATCCATATGATGTCCTTCTCAATTTCTCCTTGTTCAAATTTTCAGAGGCTGAAATAAAATATTCTTTTTTTCTATCGTCTATTGTCTATAAAATGACTTTGTTTGCTGCTGTTATTTTTTTCCTTTTCTAAAAGTCTGATTTACTGAAAGGTTAACTTATGTACAATAAAATCTACCCTTTTAAGTGTACAATTTGTTGAGTTTTGACAAATATATAGTTGTGTAAGGACGACCATAATCAAGATATGAAAGTTCCGTCACCCCCAGATATTCTCTCGAACTCTTTCCTTATCACCCCACCCCCCTTCTTCCCTCTAGTCCCTGGAAGCCACTGGTCTGATTTCTCTAGACTTGCGTTTCTAGAATGTCATATAAATGGAATCATACAATATGTAACCTTTTGTGTCCGTCTTCTTTCATTCATCTTAGTGCTTCTGAGGTTCAGCCAGTTGGAGCATTTATCTGTAGTTTGTCCCGTTTTATTGCTGAATAGTATTCCATTGTATGGACGTACCACAATTTATTTATTCATTTACCAGTTGCCGGACATTGGGCTGTTTCTAGTTTTTGACTGTTATACATAACGTTGCTGCAAACAGTTGCCCACAGGTCTCTGTGTTTTCATTTCTCTCCGGTCAATATTATAGCTAGGTGTGGGATTGGATCCCCGTGATGCTTTTTGATGTGGATTTTACTTTGTCTTATTTTAATATTGTTCTCCTTTTTATTTATGTCGCCTGGTAGTTCTCTGTTCATCCTTTTATTTTTGTGATTCATGGTTCTTATGCTTTATGTGCTTTGTCAAGCAGCATGTAATTGGATTGAGGTTTACTTAAACTCGTTCTGAATTTTTTGAATTTTAGTTAGATTTATAATTGTTTAATCTGACTTTGTCCTTTTATATGGAATTTTATGGTTTGTATTTACTTGCTGCTTACATAGTTTGTCTTTTCCTTTATTAACTCTGGTATGATTTAGAAGACAGCTGATTTTTAACCCTAGTAATGCTTTTCATTAGCTTGTAAACCTGTATTTCTCTAAGCATGAAAGACAAGAATAAAAAAAGGTAAGTGAAAGACCTTACTTCCCTTTGACAAAATAAAAAATTCATTGCATTTTTCTTCCTTCTTTTTCAACCGGCCCTCTGCCAATTTCTAAATGTTAATATAATCTAAAGTTATAGAGTCTCTAACTCTGTGTGGACTAAGGTTAGCATTGCGTAGTTACTTTTACCATAAAATATTTCTTCAGGCTTAGTTTTTGGCTTTTACAGTCAATTTTTAAACCATCATTTTAAAAGCCATTTATACTTAGTCCTTTAAGTTATGTGACGTCGTTGCTCTCAGACCTTTCTGTGTACTGGAATTTCCCCGTTCTTCAGTTCTTCCTCAATTTTAGCCATCAGATAACTAGAATATGTCTTTGAAATGTTTGCTCTATAAAAGCATATGAGCGATACACTTTTCTGAGTTCTGAAGTGTCTGAGAAGGTGTTGGTGTTTCTTTTCACCTCAATAATAAATTGCCCAGGTAGAAAGCTTTCTTGTCACAGTCATTTCCTCCAGTAATTATGCAGCTATTGTCTTCTGGTGGAATGGGGCCGGACCCTAAGGTAGGTCTGATTGATTTCTGTTCCTTTGTATGCTGGTAACGTGCTGCTACAAGTTCCTAACCCCCCGGCCATGTCTTCCTGGTGCACGAGAAGTGAAGTGGCTGTCCAAGGAAGTCGTGCTCACACCTGGGGAGGCGCATCCTGGCACCCCCACACAAAGCCAGTTAGCTCGGCACGTTTTGGTTTAAATAGGGAGGAGGGAAGCAACTGTTGAGCATGCACCCTAGGAAAATGGCATCTTAAGATACCTCAATAAAGAAGGACCCGTGGCAGATTTTTCCTTTGCAAGCAAACCTTATCAGAAATATTTTTAACGGTTGAGGTTAAAAATTTGTATCTTGTACACGATCCTCCCAGTAAACTCTTCGATGACAGAGGCTGTGGCTGACTTGTTCTTTGTGGTCTTCCCAAACCTTGCACGGGGTCCACCCTCTGTAAATATTCTCTGTAAACACTGAGTATTGATTCAGGTATTGAATGTAGAAATACTGATTATCGGATCAGATGCTGAACCAGATAATCTCCTGAACAAACACATGCCACCTTGCGTCTCTTGCTGGTTTTCTCCTGTCACCCACTTCTGGGGAGATTTTCCGATTTCTGAGGTGAAGCAGGACTAAGAAGCAGGTTTGCTGGAGGTCACTGGTCAAAGGCGAATCTAGAAATCAGCTCCCCGAGGGATTTTCTGTCCTGTAACTGATACCCTCAGTCCTACAACCCTCTGTCATGCCATTGCTGTTAATGAAGATGGATTATGGCTGACTTTGATATTTCCAGTCCTTTAATTCTTTCTTTCTATAGTGAACTAAGCTCTTGCATTCTTCAGTGAAAATGGCTCTGTGCGTATGTTTCTGGCATCCACACAAGGCAAAAGCTTTCTGTGACCATGTGGCCTTGTGCATGAAAGCCAGTGATCTTTGGAGTTCTTAATTACCCAGACCATCACCTCATCTAAGCCCTGGCCCCTTCTCCATAGAGGAGCAAAGGATTTGGGCCGTCAGTATGCGTCTTAGCATCTGTTTTGTATTCAGGGCTCAGAGTATGGGAAGATGCGCTCTTTCATTTCCGTGGTAAGTATTTGCCTTTCTGTTCCCACTACAATAAATGTAGTGCCTACACTTTTCCCACTGGGGTTGATTTCATAATTACCGAGGGGTTTGCCTTTTGACAGTACATGCTAATGACTTGTGGTTCGCAGAACAACATAAACTCTCAAATCATGAATGAATTCATCTATGAAAGCTGCTCTTAGGAACAGAGTCTCCTTAGATTTCAGACTTTCCATGTACCACTGTCATCACCCAGTTCAGGGGTCAACAAATGACGGCCCTTGGGCCAAATCTTATTGTTATGATAAAACCTAAAATATTGACTCTCTGGCCCTTTACAGGAAAACTTTGCCAAGCCCTGATCTAGGTCAACACTTAGAATAAGTCGTCCCCAGTTCTCCTACCCCATGTCCGTCATCGGTTACCAGAATCCATGTGCTGTTCTCGGAACTCCTGCACTAATGATCGAATATGACAGTATGATTTCAGACCTGCAATTTAAGCTTTCTGAGAGGCGGTTCCTCGTCCGCAGAAAGGGGAATGTACTAATGAAGTGTTTGGTGTTGGGTGTTGCACCAGTGAGCTTCCATGTAGAACGGACCACTCATTACGTCTGGCGATGCGCAGGCCCTCACTTTCTAGTCTCCTTCCTTCTTTCTACTGGTACCTCTTCCCCCAGAGAGTATGACTATGTATCCATGCAAATCAATCAGTAAATCGCACTACTGGTTTGTAGGCAACTTGCAGTCAGACGGCCTGGGTTTACGTCGCTTACTAGCTCTGTGACCTTGAACAAGATGGTTAATCCCATTAAACCTCCTCTGAAAATAGTGAAGTAATACTGTCTCTCTCCTAGACGTTTTGTGCGTATTCAGTGAGAAGCGTGTATCACCTCCTCAGCACGTGCCTTGTACCCAGTGTTTCCTAGTTACATGGTGGCAGCGATTATTTTCATCCTCACTGTTATCGTTATTCTTTTGTTACTGAGGATGCAAACTATTGGTTCACAAGCAACGAAATTTGGAGTTTCACCTTCCACACGTGGCGCCCTGAAAATACTCCTCCAGGAAAAGCAACCTGGGGGGCTGGATTTGCTCCGTTCTAGATGCGCTCCCTGACTTCCTTCAGGCCCCCTGGGCTGCGTTCTCGCCAGTCCTCTCAGCCTTAGCCCTACACATGTGACTCTAGTTCCCAGATCGTTCTCAGCAGCTGACTGTTGAGAGACAAGAACTTGGGGGCTGGGAACCCTGAGGGTTTTAAAGTAATCCACACAAAAGATGGTGAGAGGATTCACAGGGTGATGGAGGGGAGCGGGGGTACAGGGCTGAGCAGGGGTGCAGCTTTAGTTTGTAGGAAGTTCCTAAGCTCGTTCCTGTTTTGAGTGCGTCCCTTCTAAACAAGACACCTTGGCTGTCAGTCCCTTTTACTTGGCGATCCTTCTGCAAGAGCTGCCTCCCTTTGCAGTGTTTTCCCTCCCGCTCTGCAGCTATTGCAGAGAACAGAGCAGGCTGGACCCACTGCGAAGGGAGTGAGTTTCCCCTGGTGCCCCCGCAACCCTTGGACAAACACAACCCCCGGGAACAAGTGCTTTTCTGTTTCACACGTGCTGAACAGAGGCAGTTGGCTGACTTCCCCCAGGCCTGGGAAAGACGATTATGCATGGTAACTCCAAAGAAGGAGGTGCCCCCACCTCGTCCTTGGGTCCAGGTGACCCTAACTCAAGGCACAGAAACTGGCGTGGCCTTTATGGAACAGCGGGTCCCACTGGGGTGGAAGTGCCTGGCAGCTGTGACTTTCTCGTCAAACACTCCCCTGGGAGGGCCAAAAATAGCCGGTCCTGGGGCCAGTATGTGTCCAGGAAGTGGTGTGAGCGGCCGCCTCCCTGTTAGGGAGAGTGAGCCAGCATTCTTCAGGGGCCAGGCAACGCGGGAGGGTAGAGACCAGGGCAACAGCTGGGCTGGGGTGGAATGATTTAGATGCCAGGGATCCTGTCCCACCAGCCAGGCCATGTGTCCTCTCCTAGCTCTGTCTGCCCATCAGTCCCCATCTTGCGTGCTAACACTGACTTCTGCTCAGATGGCTGTGAAGGAAAGCCTAAAGCCAGCCTGTGAAGCCTGTTGGAAGCTGCCTGGATTCTCTCGTCTTTCCTTTGAGTCCCCTCGAGTCCCCTCATACCCTTTATGCTCCAGCCCGACAGAGTCCTCAACATTTCACAAACATGCCCCTGCTTTCCTCCCTCGTGGCTTTGCGCTGGCTGTTCCCCCTTCCTACCTGTGGACATTCTAAAGGTCCCTCAAGGACCAGCTCACATGCCACGTCCTCCGTAAGTCAGGATTTATCATTCAAACGAGGACTGTCCTGGAACCAAATACCCAAACCAGAACTGCCTGGGCAAAGCGGGTGATGAGGTCACCCTGTCCAGAAAGCCTCTGTGAGGAGAAATCAAAGGAACGGGTCCCTCCCTTTTTGAGCTCCCTCGATTCTTCCATAGTCAAACTGCTATAATAGACTCCATCGTGCTGCAGAGTGTGACATCCGTGCAAACATTTGGTTCCTGCCCCGTGTTCCAAGCTCTCTGAAAGCTGCCATGCCCTCCCCAGCACGCTGTGCACAGGCGTGGCCTAGAGGTGGTGGTCTCATATATTCAGAGCAGCTGCACATGCTGAGGCTACGTGCCAGGTGCCAAGCTGCGTGCTCTGCGTGCCCTCCTGCACCCCCAGCTCTGCTCGTGCAAGTTATGATGAGTCTGTGCCCCATAGCCATGGCACACCGGGCATGGACTCTGCCTCAGCCGGACAACCAGGCACCCCCTCCCCCCCACTCCCCTGAGTTCAGGCAGCAGACAAATGTGTGCCTGCCAAATGTGTGGCAGGAAGCATTGGTAGTTGCCAGAGAGGGACCACCTACAGGTCATGCCAGCCACACATTCCTTTAGACAGGAAACCTAGAGTGTGCCTTCCTGTTTGGCATCAGTAGATCCCTTAGCGAGCAGAGCAGGGCCTCCAGCTGTAACTTCGCCCGCGAGGGAGTAACAGCTTCACAGTCTGGCCTTGGCCTTGCGGGGGAGGCGGGCTATGAGAAATAGTTGTAGGAAAGGCAGTTCCACATGTGCTTGAAGAGGCCTGTTGGAGTTTCATTTAAGTTCATGGAATTAATCCCCACACCCGCCCTCCTCCTCCAGCAGGGATTTTCAAACTGTTAATTTCTTTTTTAGTAGTGAATCCTTTGTTCCAACAAAATCTTAGGCAGACATCCAAAATGGAAAGTGACAAAGTTAGAGCTGTTCTGGGTGAAGGGAGCAGTGGGACCTGAAGTTGTATGTGTGTGTGCCAGTCAGCTTTTTCAACAGAGCTTCTGAGAAAAGAGCGCCGAGGGAGTGTCCTGGCATCGCAAATGGTGAGGGCTGCTGACTGCACGAAGCATAGGAGGGTGACAGAAGGGTACAGGCTGCCCACGGGCCCTACAGGACGTGTTTGGTGAACGCTGGTGGGCAGGAGCCGCCTGGATCTGCCCAAAGCCACACAGCTAGAGCAGGAAAGCAGGCCTGTGAGTCTCCGCAGCCCAGGCTTTCAGCATGACACCAGACAAGGGGAACAGGACCCCCTCCCAGTGCGGCTTACACACGTCAGCCCCACCCCCGATTCCAGGAATCGGAAAGTTCATTGCCTGCTTGAGAGCCGCCGTAAGGGAGGCTTTATCCAAGTGCCATGTCCTCTTCTTGTATCCCCTGACTTCCTTCCTCCAGGCTGCGGATGGGGCTGGTGAAAAATAGCAGTCACATTTTAACAAGTTAGGTTTTCACCAGACGCACTTGACTTCTTGCTGTTGTGACCAATAACTGAGGATGCACGCCCATGCCAGGCCTGGGCCTATGTGCTGTGCATTTCGTTTTCACGGCATCCCCAGTTTATAAAGGTGTCACGGTTAAGAATTTTCATAGCATGGCCCGGGTGCATTTCTCCCACATTTTTCTTGAAGCATGATCCTGAAAGTCATGGGGAGGGGCACTCTTTATTCCTCTAGAGACATGTTCTGTGGCTGCCCGCGTGTGGACAGCTCAGCCTGTACCCCTCCTTTGTCTGTTCTAATGGGAGAGCTGCCCAGCTGAGCCAACCCAGGAGGTTTCTCTCTAATTCCACCTTAAATCTCTGCCTCCCCGGGATGGATTGCAAGCTGAAACCCGTCAGAAGGAAGCTTGAGGCTGAATTTCCCCCGAGTGCCCGGCACGCTTTTAAAAGTGCATTGCTTGTTTTTTCTCTTGAGGCAGTAAAAGCACGTTTGCTGGGTTGCGCCATGGGGAGGCCGCTGTAACTTGGTGAAAATCAAGGCTGAAGGTTTGCGACAAAAAGCCATGAAATAACATTGATGGACAGGAGCAGGACATGAACGTGAAATTCGCCATGGTGGCCGCAACGGGGTGGAGGAAAGCGGGAATTCATGACCACGTGTACGGATCTCTGGTTGTGTGTCCTGTTCTTCCACACTCTGTGCTGCTACCTTCCCAATCCTAACGTCGCTCTAATTTGGGCCTAGATGCTGCCACGTGTTGTACAGTGAATCCGTCCATGGTAACTAGGTTAATAAAACAGGCAGGAGCATGAAGACAGGTAGTATGAGCGGCCCCAGGGAGACGCTTAGGAGAGTGGACGTGGCTCCTGGTCGTGTGGTCTTTCAGTTCAGCTGCTGCACCTCTTCACATCCCCCAGCCAAGCAAGGGTTCTATTTATCCAGACTGGGGGCTGCAGGGTCACATTTGCACTCAGTTATTCCCCCCTGAAAAGAGGGGTTTGCGCCTGCATTTTTACTGGCTCTCCATTTTGTTGACTTTTCTCAAGGGGCAATGGTGGGAACCCAGCTCTGAGACATAAATCCTCTTTCCAGACTATTTCTGAAGCTTCAAAGGGACATAAAGGTGCATTTGATAAACGTCCCTCTTCAGCTGTGTTTTCACAAGTGCAGGGGAAAAATTGAAAATTTTTATAAGCGGATTTCCTGTGTGATTCAGCTGTCCTTGTTGGAGATTTCCAAGTAATTTCAAAAGTCCAGAATCTCCTCAGTCTAGATACCTTTGTCCTTTTTCCTGAGCAATAAGGTGGGTATAGTATGTGCATGCATGTAGATAAGGGTCTCCTAATGTTTTTGCTTAAAACATCAGCGAAAGTTTCTGTAAGTACTGATAACACTTTATATGCACATATAAATTTTCTATTTGTATTTCTTTGTTAATATAGAATGTAAATTATAGAACAAGCAAAAGTGTACGTAAAAAGAGATAAAGATGAAGTAAAGCGTATTTTATCAGCTGCTATCTCAATACATAAAAGTATACCCTTAGGCTGATGAATAATATCCATGAACCCTGCTAGCTGCCATCTCCTGAATAAGCCGTTTCTGGCTTCTCTGTCATCCTCACTCCGGGCTTCTTCTGTGCCTGAAATAGACTTCTGTGCTTATCATGTCATATGTCATTTGTAATGTGTATGGTCCCCTTATATTGTGTGAGCTAGCCACAGGCATCAGACGTGGGGCCTGCAGCGCGGGGCCCCAGCCCCAGCCCACGCCTGGCGGACGCACGGTAAATACCTACGGATTGCACGGTTGGCTGATGTCGTGACGACATCCCTGAGTTCTCGGTCTATAAAAACGAACAGAATGAAATCACAAGCAATCGATGGAATGCAGAGAATTCAAATAACTGCTGTTTGGGAAAGAGTTGCAGAGTCACGGTTCACATAAGATAATAAAGAGAAGCCGTGAGGTTTGCTTCCCATCACAGTGGCGTCTGAATCTAACTTGGCTTATGTTAATCGTTGCATCAAAGTGTCATTTATCTACTAATGAAAAGCAATTTGCTGACACCAGCCCAGAGACAAGGTTGAACGTCACAAAATAGTTACCCGTAAGCATCTGTAATCTCTCTCACATTTTGGTCGCAGGGATAGGTTATCACACGAATCAGAGGACCAGTGCCTGAATCCTGAGCTCTCGCGTAATCACTTGGGAAAATATTTGCTGAGCTTGTAAAAAGATGATGAGAAAGAAAGTTTCTTCCATTTACGCAGAAAAAAGTAGCTGCAGAATCGTAATCATCTAGAATATTTCAAAATCCCCTTCCAGAGGCTCCAGGATCTCACTCCTTATGCGTATTTTCAGTTGCAGTGCGTGTCACTTCCATGCTAAACATCGAGTTTTAAAACCCATGGGAGTGGGAGGCAGGGAGTTAAGATGAGGCAGTGGGCTGTTTCTCTGGGGACAAACACTGGGTGTGGTGCCGTGGACAGTGTGGGCACGGGAAGGCAGTTTGTTTTGAAGAAATCGTGGCTTGCTCGAGTTTTGTGACATTGCTTTTGATAAGTTTTGCCTTTTTTTCCTAATCCAACTTTGCCGAGTTCAAGCGACAGCTTTTATTCAAAGAGGAGGAGAAGGGGGCTGCCGGGGCAGTCTCCCCAAGGACTAGTGCAGGTGACTGTCCATTGCTGGCAGCCCCCCGGCAAGCTGGGTTTCCTGCACTCCGCTCTCCCCAGGTATCTCCCTCTTGACGCTAACCTGTCCTTCTCAGACTCTCGAACCATCTCCATTTCATCTTCCTCTTGCCTCTGGGTAACCCTTAAGGCACTGTTCTTAACCTCTAGCTCTTTCCCATATATATTCCAATCATATACTTCCAAATGCCCCTGGGACATCTCCACTTAGATGTCCAGCCTCAAAAAAAGAAACAAAAACCCCGCTTGAAAATGTCTACTTGAAACCCACCTCTTTTTCCAGATCTTTCTCTCATTTGCACGTGCCGTGGCCCGACCCTCCCACTGCCACTGCCTTTCGTGCCAACTCTGGAAATCGGCTCTCAAACTCATGTGCCTCAGAGAAAGGGAATTTGAGTGTGTAAGGGACAGGGAGTGGGCTGGAAGTGGCAGTGACCTTCGCCTCAGTACCGGGGAGCAATAGGACCTGGTGGGGACGCTGGAGAACTGGAGGGCAGGGGCCCCATCCAAAGAGGGGCATCTCCTGGCCATCCTGCCATGTAGGAATGTGGGCTCAGTGTTGCCAGATTTCCTTGTTTTCAGAGAGAATGTGGAATCCGTTTGTTTATTTTTTATCATCTGATTTTACATGTCTTAGGTACTGTTTGAAATTAAAGCCATCCTTTGGGCTAATAGTGTATAGTTCGTGCAAATTGTATCTGTTAGCCCCGTGTAGACCTCAGCTGACAGTTTGCAATCTCTAATTCAGAGCGTCTAGCCCTGCCGCATCCAGTAGACATGTATAAGCCATATGTATGGTCTAAAATGTCCTAGTAACCGCTTTTTAAAAAGTAAAGAAAGAACAGGTGAAATTAATTTTAATAATATATTTAATTTTACCCAGTATTTCTAAAAGGTTTGACTATGTAATCCATAGGAAAAAACACTAATGAGATATTTTACATTCTGTTTTACACACTACGTCTTTGAAATCTGGTGTGTGCATTACACCTTAGGGTACATCTCAGTTCAGTTCGAACTCACCCCACGTGGCTAGTGGCCACTGCATTGGACATCATAGCTCGGGATGGTAAAGAACGAGAATGAATGACATAAATTCTTTAGTTCCATTAATCAATAAAAATAAGATGAGATTGTATTCATTATGCTTGTGTAGAGGTGATTTGAATTTAGGCTGCACTGAAGTATAAGATAACAGCTCTGAGAATAATGAGTTCAAAAATGACACAACTACATAGAATGGAACTTCTGGGATTGCACCAGGGGGATCAGTCATAGACGTTTGTAAGCTCCTCATGCGTGGCTGACCCTTTCTAAAGGGCTTTTCGGAACTGTGCCTGTCACACAGAGTTCACAGTTGAAGTTCTGTGAAGTTCACACTTGGAGATATTCACACTTGGAGATGAGGTTACACTTTGGAGTTTCCTATGCTGTTGCCCTTTTCCAGTGTCAAGGTGAGAACGTGTCCTCACATAGTTGAATCAAAATGACAGTCAGAGAAGCCAGTGTAACATGGGAAGGAATGTTCTGAATTCTGTGAGGACTTGGTCATGCAAATCGAGATTTAGCAAATGTCCTCAGGGCTAAAGACGAGAATTTCCACTCCATTTTTACCTCCTTTTACTGTGCTTTCTTATGTGGGAGCGGAGCCCTGGAGCTGCTGTCTACTTTGGCCTCGTGAAGATTCCGACCACCGGTGGCCCTTGTCTTGACCCCCAACTCCATGGTTTTTGTTTCCTTCTGACTCCACTATTGGTAATTCAAGGATCTGTTGAGGCTTCAAACGTGAAGCCTGCAGTCATAGAAATCACGTCGCGTCTTCTAAGAGTGAGGTCTCAGCCGCAGGGCATAAGTGACGAGTGCTCCGCACACACTGTGCTCTCACCCGCCCTCTGTCCTCTTAGCAGAGGCCATGGGGTGGTCATGTATGCTCTTGTGCTCCTAGAGGGAACTGGGGGGCAAATGACAGCATCTCAGGACTCACTGTACCTGCTTGACCTGAGCATAATGCCCGTGGGACAACTAGCTTTGTGGGAGATACTCACCGAGATACTCCCGGTGCTTTCCGGGAGCCAATGGTCACACATCTGGGGAGTCAGGGCAGTTGTGCGGTTGAGAATATCGTCCTGGGTTGAACTGTCAACGCTGTGGGAAAGACAGTCCTAGGGCTGAATGGGAACGCCACTGCTGAGACATGGCCCCGGGTTTAAAATCTCTGGCATAGATCTGGCGTGAGACAACTACCAGGAAGCAGGAATCTGAGGGACCTTGAAGGCAATCTCGTCGGCCCCTCGGAGAGGTGGTTGCTTCCCCGGTCAGTAGGTCCTCCCACCCTGAGCAGTGCCTGCTGGGTTTCGGCCAGGCTGGTCTCCCGAGTCCAGCTTTGGTGAGGACAAGAGGAAGCAGATAGTCTGCCTTTGTGCAAGGAGTAGCTTTCCCACAATTGTCCTGGGACACATACTCGTGCCTGCACGACCGCATTAGTGCAGACATTTCAACCAGGGTATAAAATTTCAGTCTGCTTTGTTGTGAGTCCTCTGAATTCAGAGGAAGTATTTCATTTTGATGGACTTGGATGAGGGCAAAAGTTACGTAGCGCTTCTGGTTTGAGGTTACTACTCCAAACACTTTTATGTAACGATGAAATTTGAGAACTAACTTATAGGGATAATGATTTAGAGTTGAAATGGAGAAGAGATCGTTCCCTCCTTGGAAAGGGCTTGGCAAATCAGGGGTAAAATGACAGACAGCTAAAATGGAACTTGGCTGGATGACGTGCTTTTCCTCTTTTCATCCATACATCTACTTTTCTGATAAACGTATTGATTACCTCCCTACTGGGGGTGCCAAAAAATGGATACACCTGACTTGTATTCATCTTTTGTTATCGATATATATTGAGTATTACAATTTTAATACCGTTTTTTCCTTTCTTAAAATGTGTATACATTTTTTTGGGCACCCTCTAAGTATATGCCAGGTACTTAGGATACAAGAATAGTTAAGAACCGGTTCCTTTCTTTACTTCATAGACCCGATCTGTGGTAGCCAGCCTGTGAGGTTGACCCCCAGTAATCCTGGCCTCTTGGGATTCATACCCTTATCCTGTCCCCTCCCACAATGAGTAGACTGACCTGTGTAACCAATAGGATATGCACACATGATGACGTGTGACTTCCAAGGCTAGGTCATAAAAGATGTTGCTGTTTTCGCCGTGTTCTCCTGGATCATTTGCTCTAGCGGGGAGCTTGTTGTTGTGTGTTGTGAGTATACTCCTACATGGAGAACTGAGACCTCCTGGCCCCAGCCAGTGCCGATCTGCCAGCCCTGTGAATAAGCCATCTTGGAAGCAGATCTTCCCACTCCAGTCAAGCCTTCAGATGCTGACAGCCTTGCCTAATGTCTTGATTATGGTCTTATAAGAGACCCCATGCCAGAAGCACTCGGATTCCTGACCTACATTTGTATGAGATGATAAATGTTTACTGTTGTTTTTAGCCTCTGGGCTTTGAGGTAATTTGTTATGCAGCAATAGATAACTGATACACATTCCTTACTATGTGCCAGGTATTGTTTTAAGACTTTTGCAGAATGTCCCATGAATCCTCATAACCACCTTTGCAGTAGGTACCGTTGCTGTTTTCATTATATATGTGTGGAAACTGAGGCCCAGAGATGTGTCAGTGACTTTGCCCAAGTCACGGAATTTGTAGAAGGCTGAGCTAGCATGTGAATTCAGCAGTCTGGCCAGAGTCTGCATTCTCAACAATTGCATTGCATTGCCCTTGAAGAGGAGCATGTGTTAGGAAGTCAGTTGTAAACTCAGGTGATTGGTGGCCTACAAGGTTAAGGCCTGGGAGAAGTGTGAAGTGGGTTGTGCATCCCGTTCTGTCACCTTCGGGATTTGGGGATTTGAGAGCTTCTTGGATAAATCACTTCTCTAAGCCTCCATCTACTCTTCTGTAAAGCCAGGATAGTACCAACTCCCGTCTGGGGATGTTTTGAGGATTAAATGAGATAAGTCATAAAAGCCCTTTCGCTGGGGGAAGGTACCTTTCATTTACCACCGATAAAGGGTGACCCGGTCCTCTGGAAGGTGACTGCTCTCTGCCCACGTCCTGCAATCCTGGGCTATGCCTGCGCGCTGCCTGTTCTCTGAGCCTAGAGGGGTGGCTGGCATCCCCGCCCACGAGCTCCCAGCTCTCTAAGGAGACTCCCATTGGGGACTCAGCCCCGAGACCCCACACAGGAAAAATCACCTCCTGAACATCCCTGACCTTCATTGTTAGGTTGCAGACTAACAACAATGAACCGTTTCCTGTGCTTAATTAGATTGTTCTCAGTAGTCTACAGAGTGGGCGGTTTGGAACCCCAAGCACTGATTTACAAAGTGATCGGGAAGACAGCAGTAAAACAAAGAAAGGAGAGTGGCCTTTCTGCTGGCTCTGTGAGGTCCGGTCAGTCAGTTGGTCAGTGGTGGAGCCAGAGGCCATGAGACTGACTGGTGCCTGGAGATTGGGGGAGGGGGGGATGGGGGGCAGGGTGCGCGGCACCATCAGCCATGGAAGGCACAGGACTGGGAAGTCACACAGACCCGTTTCTGTCCTTTCTGGTGTGAGACGTCGGACTGGAGTGGAAACAGGATAATGATGCTGACCTTCCTCATTCCTTGTGAGGATCCATGGATAGATAAAGTGGGTGCCATACTCGTGTCAGTTCCTTTTCTTTTCATAATGGTCATACTGGATAGCTAGTGTCGGAGGCAGCTAATGGTTAGGAGTTCAAGTTCACATAAGAATCGTCCCCCACCCCAAGGAAATTTTGGGATTATTTCAGACCAAAACAGTGTTGACACATTCCAGCAGGCAGCCATGGAGGAGATGCAGACAGAAGTAGTCCCTGGACCTCGTGGAGAGCAGACCCCAGCCTTGGATGCTGAGACCTAGCCTGGCTGAAAGACTAGAGACTTAGTCTTTTCAAGTCTATGTTTCTTGACCTTGGAAGAGAAAAGCAGTTACGTACCATGAAATCTGTTCTTTAAAAATCTTGTATATGTCAATATAAGGTGGAGGGGAAGAAAAAAAAGCTTTCTATAGTATAATATGCATTCATAATAAACGACACGAAACAAGAAAACAACAACGCAGAAAACTTAGCAATTTAGAAATAGATGGGAGCTTCCTTATTCTGATAAAGGGTATCTGGAAAAAAAACAAAACCCAGCTATGTTGAACATTATATTTAATTGTGCAACTTTAGCAACTTGATGCTTTTTCAGTTCTTCCATTCATAGGCACACCGGGTGTTCTAGCTACTTAATAAGACACAAGAAAAAGGGGCACAAAATTAGGAAAGAATAAACAAAATTGTCTATATTTGCAGATGATATGTTATCAGTGTAAAAAAATGAGAGACTCTATAGACTATTAGTAGTAATTTAAATTTGTTGGATATAAGATCAATGTACAAATATCACTAGCATTCCTATAGAGAAGCAAAAAACAAGCACAAAAGAAAAAGTTTAAAAAATAAATATACTAGCAACAAAAGCTGTAAAATACCTAAGAAAAAAATTTGAGCAAAAATAATCAAGACCTTTATGGAGAATATTTGAAAATTCTACTGGAGGGCATAAAAGCCTTTTAAACAAAGGGTAAAACATGTCATGTTCATGGATGGAATGACTCAATATCATAAAGATATTGTTTCTCCCCAAATTTAATCTGTAATTTCAATGTCATTGCAATAAAATGTCATTGCACAGACACACACACAAACAATACCAGTTTGTGTGTGTGTGTAATTATATAAGATAATCCTAAAATTTATGTGAAAAAGTAATTGATGGAGAATAATTATCATACTTTTATGTAAGGGAATTACATAGGGAGGGAAAGTACCCTGTTTATTGGATTGTCAAATGTGGTATTGGCACAGGGATATAAAAATACATACTGTTCAAACTGACTGGTGTGCCCAGAAGCCAATCCACACATGTATGGTCCCATAAATGATGGCAGTGATGTTATAATAAGTGAGGAAAACCATTTATTCAATGAATGATGATTAAAGGGCAAATCAAAAAGGAACAAAATTCATGTCCTTACTTCATGTCATACTAAGAGAGTAGATTACAGTTTAGTCAAGTAAAAAGTATGTTGAAAGTCCTAAATATGAAAAGCCAAAAATTTAGAACCTTTTTGGAGGAAAAGAACAAACCCTTAAAAAAAAAAAAGTCTAATTTGATTACATTGAAGTTACAACCTTTTTAATAATAGGACATCATAAACCAAATTAAAAGACAAGTTACATAATTTAAGACAATTTCTGCTACATATAACCAGTAAGAATTAATATCCAGAATATTTAAAAAGTTGCTACAAACCATTAAAAAAAAGAAAACCGTGTCATAGAAAAATGGATACAGGATAGGAACAGGGAGAAATCGGGGCAAGAAGACTGTCTGGGTGATAAGCTTGAAAGATGTTCAAACTCACTAGTAGTTGGGGTGATACAAGTGAAAAACAATACAGCGTGGTATCACCCCACACCTCTCTGATGGGCAAAACTCAAACATGACAACACCAAGGGTTGGCAAAAATGTGGGGATTTTCATGCTGTGCTGCAGGGAGTGAAAATTGGTAAAAATCGCTTTGGAGAATAAGTGGCAACTTCTACTCCAAATCAGCAAATCTGCATCTACAGATAGATGGACTGCAGAGAAAATCCAGTGTGCACGTACGAGGAGAAATTTATATAAGAATGTTCCCATGGCTTTGTTTGTAGGAGTTAAATAGAGGTCAACCAAAATGGCCATCATTTAGGGAATGGATAAATAATGTATTTTATATGTATGCGAAAGGTAGAATACTATATAGCAGTTAAACGAATGTATTAGGTAAAGCTGGATAATTTCATGTTGAGTCAGAAAAGAAGCTGCAGTCAAGTAGTATTCCATTCATGTAACTTTTTTAAAAACCACAAGATAGTATTTTACATTATTTATGGTAATATGTAAGTAAAAATTGTAAAAAAAAAAAAAAAAAAAATCCCGCATGGGAAAGACAGAAGTTCAGAACAGAAGTTCTGGGAAGCAAAGGAACTTGGATGGAGCTGGAGTCAAAAAGGAACCGTCAACTCGGTACTCTTCTCTTTCTTTAAAAAAAAAAAATCACAATGAAAAAGAGAGACTGAAGTCAATAGTACAAAATGTTAACCTTTGTTAAATTTAAGCCTGGTGATGGTCATTAAATTACTTTCTGTGCTTGTAAGGTTCAAATCCTTCGCCGAAGCACCAGCCATCAGTGCCTTTCTGATTTGCGGGAAGGAGCTATGTAGAAATGAGTCCCTGCTTTAGGTGGCCCCCGTGTACAGGGACGTGTTTGGACACACCTGTGTCCGTGGCTGTGTGTGCCCACACTTGCATCCATTGCGTGCCCAGCGGGTGTTGCCGTGGCAACTTGGGACCATGTGCTGAATCTGGGGAAGGTGCATGACTTTGCCCATTGGCTATTCATTTCCCTTCCGAGACGACACTCAGGAGCAAGGCTGGTCAGTCTGTCTGTCTTTGTCCCTCTGTCTTCTAAATTTGTGATTCACCTTGTCCTGCTCGTCTTCTAGCTCTTGCCCCTGCTGACGTGTCTCGTTTTCAGCCGTTCACTGGGGACACATGCGTAACTATAAATGCCTGATCAAAACTGCCTAAGCACAACTGACCGCCTTAACCCATCTTCTCTAAATAAGCAGTTAATATGCTTTAAGGACCAGGGGGAAGGATGCTGCATTTGCATGATTTCTGTAGAAACTCTTTTCCCACCTCCGGAAGTGCCAGCGTGGGAGGAGCCGTGGAACTGGACGCCATCACGGGCTGCATCCTGGCTAATGCCGTAGAATTCAGGTCTGCCTTCTGGTCTTCTGGCTTGACTTGCTCCTTGTTCAGCCTGGATTTCGGGGAGCGTGCCCACACCTCCCACCCAGCCTCCTGGGTCCAGTAGCCTGCTGTGTGTGTCAGTCTCGCAGCCTGTCACTTGGGGTGGCTGCGCCCCCTGCTAAGGGCTGAAGGACAGAAACTGATGCGGTAAGGACACCTAAATATGGATTTGGCTTTTGGTCTCAGACACACCCAGCGAAATTTCCTAGTGAGTTCAGGCTACATAAAAGGACTCCAAATAAGCATGCATACTTTTTTTTTTAATCAACACAGTCAGGTTTAAATTCTTAGAATGTTAAATCTGGTCATATGTTAAGAATTTCTGGTCCAACCTAACCAGCCAGCCAGCCCGCCAGCCAATATTTACTGAGTTCTTTTCTGTTTGCACTTTAGAAATGTGAAGACTGAAGTTCAGAGGGGTTGTGTGACTTCTTTTCTGTTAGCTAAGTTGGCGCCTCTCCCTAGATAGGCGCCCACTCAATACAGGCTCCCCTGTCTCACTATAAGGGTCATTAGCGCCTCCTCTTTTCCTGACTCACTTCTGAGACGGTGACACTGGACTCTGGATAGGAATCGATGAGTCAGTATTGAGCCCTTAGCTGCTGGAACTCAGGATCTTAATCTGGGGGGGACATGAAGATTCGTAACCTGTGGGGGGGATGCAGGGTCTGCCCATCCAGATGGACATTCGTGGGGAAAGAAGGCACCTCCCTGTCACCAGCACGGGTGCTGATTGTCCCTGATGATCGGCTAGGGTCCCATCCTGCGCAGGCAACAGCCAGACATAGCTCTTGGCCCCAGACTCCAAGACGGGGAAACCATCAAATGGTTTCACTCTGAAAAGGCACTTGAACAAAGTACTTTCTAGACTTACTCAGGACCTGTCTGGACAAAGGGATGGATTTCTAGAGGTCTGGCAACAGCTCTTACAATTCGACAAAGCCTAGGTGCTGGCAGCAGCAGAGCATAAACCTACTTAATGCTTTTTCTCTTCTTTATTAAGAAAAAACATTGTTAATGTTGGAATGTTGGGGCCTGTTATTCTGAGAAGTTTTCTTCTTACTGATTCCAGCCTTTCCAAACAGTTAACGTTTTTTGGTTTTTCACTTGATGCATACATGGTACACGAAGGGTTTCATAGTAAAGCTATTCCCAGAAATTGGGAATAGAAGTTGCCTCTTTGGAAGCGCCTGGCCTGGGCAGGACACTCAATTTTTATTGAATATCCTTGTAGTATTTGAATAAAATTTTCCCAACTGCATAGCCTTTTCAATTAAATATATTAAATTAAAAAAAAACTTTGTAGAACGCAAGGAGTACCAATGCCTAAAATACTGCATATACTAGGTAGTAACTCTGTATTACTACATCTGAATACTACATCCCAATTCTTGTACTTACATGAGACAGCCAGTCACTTAAGTGCCTCAGGCCTCAGCTCTCAAATCTGTAAAATGGGCGTGAAGATACCTGCTGATCTCACAGGTTGTCATAAAGGTGAAATGAGGTGGACACACATATCACTCGTCCTGCATTAAATAACATGCCCGACTCTCCCCATGCTGTGTAGACCCGATAGTAGTGCCTCTCGTATTCCTTTCTATACCCCCCGTCCCTGGCTCCGTGGTCTGTGACCTCCTGATGGCAAGGGACATCTGCTACACGGTCGAGTGCTGTCCCCGTCGTGCCGCGAACGGTGCCTGGAATAGGTGCTGTGGGAGTGTTCGTTGAATCGTGTGTGCACACGAGACGGGTTCAGTTAATATTACCTGATGCTTGAACACTGACTTGCTGAACTGCTTTACATGTGTCCTGTGTCGTGTCCGATGGTTAGTGTTAATACATATCCAGGTTCCGGAGTATATAGTGTCGTGTGCACACCCCTTCTGCTTTCCGGAGCTTTGTTGGAATTGTTCACCAGCTGGCCTGTCCTGTACTGACTGGCCTTGGTGACGACCACAAGCCTAGTTGTTCTGTCTCCCGGCCTGAAGCACCACTGCTCAGCCGTGGGCATCTCATTGTTCCTTCCTCACACGCTGTTATGGTCCCTGCTGAGGAATCCTGGAGCTGGTGGGAAAGACCACGAGCTGGTGCCCGAGAGCAAGCCCAGATCCGGTAGTGACGTGCAGTGTCCTAGAGTACGGGTGAGGAGCTTTCCCGCCGGATAGAACCTGTGCCCTAGGAGACAGCAGTGAGCAAGCCAGGTCCACACCACAGCCAGTCCTCCGTGGAATTCATGGATACAGGACCTGGTATGCACTCAGCGGTGGCCGGTCACCTCAGCCCTTGGCAGTTGGCTCGAGCAGGGTGGCACTGGGGTTTCAAAGGCCTGGCAGTGCTACACATCAGCGCTGCACAGCTGGGGACCAGCTGCCAGTCCCCACGAGGGTTGCGCTGTCACCTGCTCCACAGCTGGAGCTGTCAGCCTCTGTCTGATTCACGATGATCGTCTAGATTAGCTGAAATGTGCAGGAGGGGCGGGTGCCGCGTGGAATGTGGTGGGGGGCCATCCCAGGCACTCGTTATGGGTGCGGGTTCCAGGTCCCCCCAGACCTTCTGGGAGAGTCTGGTGGGGCCGGGGCTTGGGAGACACCAGCTTTCACAGACCCCTGTTATTCTCCGTCACGGGAGAGGCCGAGAGCCATGGTGGAGTAGACGTGAGTCTGGCTTTCGAGCTGGACAGACCTGTGTGAGTCTGGGCTCTGCCCCCTGCCTGCCGTGTGGCTTGTGACAGGCAGCCCCGCTGGCCCTCTGAGCCCTCCTCTGTGTGACGGGATAATGACGGTGGTGTCAGCGTCACAGTTGCTGGGATTGAGTGAGGGAGCTCTTATGAGCCACCAAAGGACAGTGTCTGCCCTGCAGCTAGCACTTCCAAGCGTTGGCTGGTGACGCAGGGTGATTGCTGACCATCCTGGACGGAGTGTGTCAGTAGTTCTGCCCCAGTCACTGTCCCGCAGAGTACAGGCTGGAGTCGTGTCGAGCATGTGAATGAACACATGATTTAGTGGCCATTTTTTGACAAGTTGAACACTAAAAGCCAGCGCCACTAACTCCTGGATCTGCTGTCACTGTCGCCTGTGCATCAGCAAACTCTCCGAGGTGACTTTCAGGGAAGCCTTGTCACTGAGGTTAGCAGGGAAGGAGGTGGACACTGGTGAGTGATTTGGGAAAAGAAAGCAGATGCAGCCCAAAGAAGCGACCTCCGAAGCTTCCTTTCTGTTGTCCCTTACGTGCATTAGTCTCAGTGGAACTGCGACAGTTTTTCTGATGTTAAAACATTTTTCTTTTATTATTCATCCTGGGAAATCCCAGTTCTAGATGCATCTAAGACTTGCATTTTAGCACCTACCTAAAACAGTGATGTCTGGAAGGAAGGAAAATAACACGCAGAATCTGATGGCCTGCCTGTCCCTGTCACCAGCAGGCCTGTGGACCCTGTCATCTTGATGTCCTTTGTGACGCCGTGTGGGGACAGTTGGACTCATGGGGGTCTGGGTTGTAGGTGAGAGACCCCACCTTCCTGTTGTTCTGTGTTTCAAGGTAAGCACCAGTGACCCGCACAGAGGGGTACATTAGGCTCAGGCACGTGTCTGAGTGCCTGGAAATGCCACCTGCCCAGCATCGGGAAAGTTGGGGGGCTCCTGGTCCTGTGGGAAGTTGAGTTTGGGTACAGCCTGCCTTCACCTCTGTAAGGGCAGCCTGTCCATGTGGTAGATGGAACACAAGCTGTGCAATAGGTGGATCTGAGTTCTCCTTCTGAATCTGCTACAAACTCACCTGGTGGCTCGGTGGCAGCCTCTCGGAGCCTCAGCCCTTCTAACAGTCGCCTGAAGAATGCACTACCTCCCTGACCCTCATGGGGAGTAGAGAGGATACCTTGTACACGACGTAGGAAACCCCGTACTGGAGTGCTCCTTCTCTCCTCTTAGCTGCTGAGTTGCTCTGTTGGGCATGCGGTTGGGTTAATTTGCTAATCTGGTTTTTCATTTGTTTGTTTTTGTTTTATTTTATTTTATTTTATTTTTTGTTTGTTTGTTTTTAATAAAGCCTAGAAAGCAATAGTCAGAAAACATTCAATTCAGAGGTTTAGTAGGGCTCGTGTATCTCTGCTTGTGCTGGAGTTGCCTAAGAATGTTGCCGTTCTGTTTTCCTTCTGCACTTGGGGAGGAGGACAGGCTTGGCTTGTTCCTCATTCTAGTTCTAGGAGTAGATGGTCTTACCAGGATCAGCACCAGAGGTGACAGAAGCTAAAGATCTGTGACTTGAGCTGAAACTTCCACGTGAACCAGATAACACAATCCCTTTGTCAGATGTGAAGGCGTTTTACTGGGCTTAGCCCAGCAGCAGAGTTCATTCAAGAGGAAAGATTCCTTTCGGATAGGGGCGGGGGGAGGGGGAGCAAGGTTCTGAGGTTCATGTTGGCAAGTCTTTTGCTTAGATCAGATATATTTCTGCCTGATCCTGCCTTTCCTGTTCCTGGCACTCCTTTTTGTCAAATATTTTAAGGTATGCTGAGTTTAAAACAAAAAAACCTAAAAAAAAAAAAAAAAATTCCTGTTCATTTAAATTATTGCAGTAGTTGATGAAGTATTGGCTCTTTTTAAAACGTGATTCTCAGTGCCCCAAAAGACAAGACCAATGACCTTAAAATAAACAGGTTAGATGTATTCCGTGCAGAGTCAGTCCCCTTTTTATTAGCGACTAAATCTACTTCATTAAGCTGCCACATCCAGCAAAGTTCCCCTCTAGAGAAAATGCTAGTTAAGACGCCTGTTGAAGTCCCCACGTTGATCCTCTTAGCATGATGTCCCTTATTTAGTCCCTGTTTTAGAGTGTTGGAGTCCCTTAACTCCACGAAGTGATTTCTAAAGGAAGGAGCAGAAAGGCCCATTAGGTGACAGTTCAGGAATGTACCACATTGTCTTATGTAACTTCCCACGTCACCTCACACTGATTAAGCACTGGTGTGCCTGGTACGAGCGCTGATATCCGAAGTAGGGAACATTCCAGCCGCCACCCCAGAAGGACTGCAGTGGGTCTGTGTTGAAATGCTCGGGACGACGTCATCCCTCGTATCCTTGGCCGAGGCCTGATTCGTGCCAAATGCTGTGAAGCAGGAGGGAGATGCTGTGTGTTCTCGCCGAAGCTGTCTGATTAATGTTAAAGTTGGTTGGAGAATGTGTAAACACAAATGACGCAGGCGTTGTCCTCTGGTGAGAAGACAGCAGCAGCGTTCGATCGTGGAGGCCGTGGAGCGCGCGTGGAATGCGTGTTGGGTACATGGCTGGAATACTGAGGCCGCGGGCGGGGGGGCTCTCCTGGATCGAATCAATGGAAGACTCGAGAGGGAGGCGTGTGAGAGCAGAAGAGGGGGTGTCAGATGTAGTTTGAAGGCTCAGAGGAAGGGAGGTCTTTTGGAATAGGGGGATGGGGGGGCTTGCCTCGTGACAAGTCACTGAGTCACTCGGGATGTGCACACAGACGGCCGTGGGTGGTCAGGGCGCCACCAGGGAAGCGGATTGTTTCAGTTGGTAGGAAGAACCTCTCACAGATTTTTAGAGACCTTGAAACCGGCAGTGTCTTCTGAAAATCCGAAGAGCTGGGCGCGCGGTGGAGGAGGGAGAGTGCTCCGTTTGTTTTTCCGGTTCTCTAATTTTTGAGGCATCACCAGTATTAAAATACCCCCCGCAGTGCATGAAACAAGGGTGTCTTGTGGTTAATAGGAGTATTTTACCTGAGGGACAGGAATCCAACCTCCCCTGAGTGCAAGTTTATTTATTTTCTAAGTCTTTGAAACAATCTCTTTAAGAAGTAAGTTGGTGCCTTTAGAAGGGGCCAGATTGACAGCCCAGGGAGGACGTGCCATCCCTGGACCAGTGGGACACACATCGCGTCTCTCATGGGACCAAATTAACCTTTGATGAAGTCAGCCCAGCAAAGCAGCCCCCCACCCCACTGCTGGCATCATTTCTTAGATGAACAGGGCAACGATTCAGACCCTTGGAATTACTTCTACTTGGGCTGAAATGCGTCCGGCTGAAACCTGCAGCAACGGATAACTTCTTAGAACGTGGGCTTTATGGGAACACAGACCAGGGTCCACCTCCCAGCTCCGTGAGAAAAACCCATCTATTTTCTGAACTCCAGTTCACTGTTCTTTGAAATCAGGATTGTAATACTTGTTTTGCCTGGGTTTTGTGATGATAAAGTAATATTTATAAAGTGTCTAGCTGAGTGGCTTGTACAATAGGATAAAAAAAATGTCGTTAGGATTTTACATGTTGAATTCCTTGACGTCCTTTCTGAGCTATTTATTAAAATAATCCAGATTGATCTTCACAGGTTTTGGAGAATCTACACTGACACTGAAATCAAAATTGGTTGAACTGAAGTGTTTTACATACCCGTACAGAACAAGTAGCAGTTGTTTTCACAACATTATTTTTCAGTGATAGTGGCAAATGTGATTATCGTCCATAGAAAACAATAGTAAGGACTAGGAGCCTTTATAGGATCTGTGCAAATGTAAAACTGAAACTAACAGTGACTCTTTTCAAAAACCAAATCTGCTTTGAATTGGCTCAGTGGTCAAGACCTGCAAATAGACCCCCCTGTCCATCCAGAAGAACAGTATTTCATCTCTAGGGACTCTATTTAAAGAAGTTTTGTAGATTCCTAATGTATTAAATAAGATTGGTACTGTATCATGGATGTTATCATATGTAGGGAGAATGAAAAAACATTACTCTTTTTTTTAAATTGAAGTCACACGTGAATACGATGACATTTCTTGGCACCGACTTGTGTTCCTTCTCAGTGACCTGAGCCATCATCCAAGTTCAGGTCACGGGCTGCACTTGGCCCCCAGTTTTGTCCTCTGCTGAGCCATCTGCTCTGTTACAGTTGGGAGGTCAGTGAACCTTTACGTTTCACTGTCAGAATGTTTTCCGGAGGAGCAGCTCAGGAATTGAAATAAGCAAGAGCCAGTCTGCCTGGCCCGTAGACCAGGCCGTGCAGCTCAACCGCGGCAGAACAGATAAACACAGAGTGCCCTGGGCTCTGCCACGCCTCCTGCTTCCTCCCACTGGGGGCTGGTTAGGCAGCGCGGGCTCTGCAGTGCCCTGGGGTGGGCTGTTGCAGCCTCCTCGGTCTCTAGTGAGTGCCGCCAATGTGATCAGGTCCCCAGCCTGCCCGATGGGCAGCCTGAGTCATAAATAAACCGGGCACTGGTGTATCAGGAAGAGAACAGGCCTCAACCCCACACCAGCCTTTAGATTTGTCCCTGCCACTGTGATCTGTGATCCTGGGCAGGTCACCAAATGTCCACGGCTCTCACGTTCCTCCAGGTCGAGTAACGGGATCCACCTCCCCCGAAGGGATGTTCTGAGCTCTCAGTGTGATAGTGCACGGAAGGGTTTGTCATCCCTGCTTCCTGAATTCTGCTAAATGTTGTGGGTTGGAATGAGGGCGAAAGGGAAGTGATCTGTGTCGGAAGAGGCAACGCAAAGCTTGTCCCGAAAAGCTCGCTTTCCTTCGTTCCCTTCTGATTAGTTCTGGTGGGCAAGCGACGGGAAAAGAGGAACGTGCTTTAAAACATGTGTATTCCAGAGAGGGCTTTCCAAATGCCGGTGCTCTTGGGGGGGGCGTGGGTCCAGAGGTCTGAGGGAGAAGCTAGTCGTGTGGGCGGGTCTCCCCCAGCCTCCGCTGCTTACTCTTAATTAACCTTGCAGCCTCTCCCTGCTCTGGACAGCCCAGGAAGCAGGAGGTGGTGCCCTGAGCCTGCAAACCACTGCACGGGACTTAGTGTCTTACTTCCCTTTGTACCCCCAGCCCTCAGCACGGCACCCCAGAAAATTGTTGTTAAACCATGGGACGCTAGGGCACGGAGTGTTGGAATCTGTCTATTCAGTGTTTCCCCAAAGTGTTTCGAGTATTACTCTTGGAAGGGGCTCCGTGAAAGCAACTACAACACCAACAAAATACATGGCCTGAGAAAGGTCCCTTTTGGAGGACAGCAGTGCATACTAACTTATTAAAGCCCTGCAAAGTCCGGCCCTAGGAAACCAGTGTAACTTCATTCAGCCTGATACTATTTCCCAGCTTCCTTTGGTCTAGAAAGCCCTTTTCACTTCTTCTCAGGACGTGCGTATTGGAAACTGCTAATCAATGGTGCATTGATTGGCATTACTCTGTAATTGTAAACCTCATACGTTTTCATGCAATTGCTAGACTTCTCTGTAGGCATTTGCCTCCTTGGAAGTGCCCGTTGTCCTTGCCAGACTGCAAAACAAACTTCCGGTAGCTCTTCTGTTCTGTCATTGATGTCAGTGGGGACGGCTTGTTTGGCTAGACTTATTTTTCCTCCTCAGAAGCCCTATTGATCTCTGCGTGACGGCACCTCAGCTGACTTAAGCCTCAAATCAGTTGTAAGTAATGGGACGAGACCCACTGGGCAGTCCCAAGGGGACCTCGATTATTTTAACAGATACGCCTATAATCCAGTCAGCTTTGCTGTGAAAATATATCGGCCATCGCAGCTCACCCTCGTCTAAGCTATCAGTCTGTCTCACTTGGATAATTGCAGGAGCCGCCTAACCAGACTATTCCAGAACAGCAGCCAGGGTGATCCTGCTAAAACGCAGGTCCCATCAAGTCCGATACCTGGGGAATGCCAAGGTCCTGACAATGGCCCCTGTGTGACCAGGGCCCCTGCTATCCCCCCCGCCCCTCCCCTGCTGCAGCCACTCCAGACTCAGTGCTCGTTCCAGAATGCTGCAGGCAGGGTCCTCTCCCTTCTGCCTGGACCCCTCCTGCCTCTGATATCTAAATGTCTCACTTTCCCACTGCCCGTGTCTGCCAAATGCCATCTTACCAGAGAGGCCTGTCTGTGTTGTCATGTATAAAACAGCAGTGCTCCTCTCACCCACCCCTTCTCCGGGAGTTGTTCTCCGTCCTCTTCCCTGCATTTTTGCCTGCACGACAGCCATCAGTGCCTGACGTGTGATGTGTGTGCTCAGTTATTTGGTTATTGTCTCCTCTGTTCGCAGGGTTGTCAGCTGACTCCGGGCAGGGGTTTGGCTTTGCTCTGTCTGTCTCCCCAGCTCCTAGCAGGGTGCTTGTCATGGAGGCAGAGCTCAGTGTCTAGAGACTGAATGGGTGAGTAAGGGGCGTTACCACCCTCTGTTAGTGACGTGACCAGGACGGCTTATATGCAAGAAGTCGAACATCAGGACATTCTCAGTTTGTGGCGTTATTTCCATCCGCTCAGCCTGGCAGCGTTTTCCAGGTTCAGAGGCTACTGCTTCTGAGTAGAGTTAGCAGAGCCAGAGGTGAGAGCCAGCGACTCGTCAGAGGAGGAGTTGATGTGCAAAGACCACCCAGAGACCGAAGGCAGGGCCTTCACAACCGCAGGCAGCAATGCGAGCAACTCACCATCACCGTAGGTTGTTTCCTCTTACAACGATCATTTATTACATTCGTGCTTTCTTGCCAGGGTCTGTCCTTGTTGCCTCCTACAAATGCCGCTGTATTTTAATCTTTTCAGTTACAAGCCTTTGCGTTTGCAAGGGCTTGCATCTGAGCTCACCATGAGGTGTCACTTCGTATGACAGCAGAAAAGGGCAGTCTTTCTGGGCCTCGATTTCCTTGCCGTGAAATGAGCAAATCAAAAGTGAAGGTCTTAAAGGTCCCCTCCTGTCCCAGAAGCTCCACTGTTCTCGAAATAAAGTCACCATGTGTCGTTCATTTCATGACTCAACGTAGCAAATCCCTTAAGAAATTAAAGCTATACCCCAAGGTGGTAGTGGCCTTGTGGAAAGTCCCTTTCCTGCCACTGACAATTTGGCTCTAGAAATTGTTAAGCTTGGAGAATATGTGGGCTGCAGTGAAAACGCACACAGATGGAAGGTTTCCTCTAGGTCCTGGTGGATTGAGGGTAGAAGTTTCTTCAGAGAATGCCCAGGGGAGCTGGCACAAATGAATCCCAGATATAAGGCGGACTAACTTCAGAGAAGGACGCTATGAAAAAGGAAATGCCATTTGTTGAAGGTAAAAGTACAAATCCAGTCGCAGCTTGTGCACCAAAGCTGACACACACTGTAAACTGGAAGATTCCACCCGTGTGATCTGCCAGCAACACAGCCAGTGGCCCCGCCGCTCTGACAACACAGCTTCCTGAGAAAAAGTCACTGATGTCTTGGCTGGAAGGAGAGACGGGGGCATGTGCAGGTGGGGGTTTCGGCCCCCAGCAGACCCTGACGCTTATGGCGAGAGCAGCTTTTCCAGGGGGCAAGAAGGGGCCTTCTCAATACAAAGGGAGTGTGCGTTCTAAACTCTGCTCCCAGGAACTCATCAGTTCTCCTAGCAGAGCAGACAGTTTGTTGTTATTCCCGGTTCACAGTGGAGGCACGCACAGGTTGAGGCTTGTTCTGTGTCACCCTACCTGCTGCCAGAGGGAAAGTGTATTCCACGCCTCTGATATTTATTTCTGTGATACGTGGCCTGCACTTGGGGCCAGGTGCCGTGACAGCAGGGAAGTCAGATCTAGTCCCAACCCTACAGGCCTTGTAGGGCGGAGACCCTGCTGTGGCAAAAGGCTGGATGGCGTGAGTTCTCTACGTGCTCCAGCAGCATACACAGAGGACTCTTAATCAGTGAGGCACACTTGGGCCACCACCTGAGTTGGCTTATACTTGTCAGTTGAGCACATAAACGATTAAGACTTACAAAAGGTTCTTTTCCAGTGATACAGCAAATGCCGTTCGTTATCAAGCCTCATTACTTGGTTTTCAATCCGACCAAGACACAGACCCATGATAAGATTGTAGATTCCAGAGGGACCTTCAGAGATCTTGCTGGCAGGAGGACGTCAGGGAAGAAGCGGCCTGGACTTTGTCAGTCACCCTGGGGTGTAATTCCTGGACCTGCCCCATAAAACTAACTCTGTGACCTTGGGTAAGATGCTGGACCTCTCTGAGCCTCAGTGTCTCCCTGTGTCAAATGGTATAAGGATGAATAATGTAGACCTAATGGGCCACAGAGGCCTGGCAGGAATTGAGCCGGATACTGTATGGAGGTCAGGCGTGTAGTAGGTGCTCACGAAAACTAGAAAAGTGATAACCTACCCGTCTTTTCTGTGAGGGGACAGTCCTGTCCCCAAACAGGAAGTCTGAGGCTCTCCATCCCCCCTATTCTTTGTCTGGAGAGAAATGTATGGGGCGAAGTCAGTGCCTTTCATTGCCACCGAAAAAGAAGGAAAATAAGGAGCCTACGGCAGCTCACCAAGACCTCCCACAGTTCACCGGGCTGTGTGGGCAACTGGCCACCTGCCTGTTCTTTTAAGCACAACTCTGGTTTGAGCCAGATACCTGGGCACAGAAGTGAAGTGTGGGTGCAAAGAGGCAGAGCAAGAGCTGGAAAGAAAACTGGCACTCCTTGGAGGTCTGCCGGGGTGAAAATACCCTACAATGAGGGTTTTCTTCTAGGCCTGTAGTTGGAATTACAGCCCTAATTTATTGCTATTACGGGCACTGAAGTGTATATGCCCCAGGCTTTGCAAACACAGGAAATCAGCCAGTGTTCAAACAGCACTAAGAAAATGAGGCTTCATGGTTGAAGAGCCGTGGGAGAAAGCAAACCTGCTCCCTCCTTTATGCTGGTCGCCAAAAGGCCCACCTCCTCCTCCACTGGCCCTATTGAGACACATTTACAAATCAAAGAAACAAATTACCGAGTGCCTAGTGCGCCCGATTCTGTGCTGGAGGCGGTGAGGGACATGGAAACTTTGAGCCCATTGTCCTTCTTTGTAAAGGGAGAGGTAGGGTGGGTGGGGTTCATACCCAAAGCATTCTGGGAATTCAGCAAGATGGCCTGGGGAAGAGGAGGAGGAGCTGGAGGGAGCCAGGAGGATCAGGCCGGGGTCTGATGCGGAGTGAAACCAAGCTGGCTTAGTTCTCTTAAGGGGACAAAGGTCCCCCATCCAGTGTGCAGTCCCCAAAGGGCTCGGTGCACCCTCACTCGGTTCCTAGCTAAGCAGGAGCCTTGGACAGCAGGAGATGTTAACGGCAGGTGAGCGGTAGTTTCTAGTTCCAGGTGGAGCGACATCAAGCAAGGCCTGTCCTCAGGGGAGCTGGGGTTAGCCATAGGGAGGCCGGGGGACGAGTGTTTTGGTAAATACACGGCCAGCAGCCTTCAGTGCAGCAGCCCGGCGGGCTTGGCTGTAGGGAAGCTTCCCTTCCCCAGGGAGAGCTGGAAGGCGAGGTGCGCAGAAGCCAGCGTTTCCACTTGGCAGAGAGTTAGTGGGTCAGCAAGCGGCCGCGCGCTCTGCCCCTCCTTGGTGGCTGTAAGGTTCAGTCTAGTCCCTGCTTGCTGGTGGGGCCAGTGAGGGGGGCCTGAGCTCGTAGGTGGATGGCTTCAGAAACAGCGCCCAGGAGACCTGGTGAAGGCGGTGGCTGGTAGCTGAATCAGAGGGAAGAAGAATGAAAATGGCTGCGAGAAGAGCTATCACAAGTTGGCACATGAGTGATGACCAAATGAGTTGAAAAGACACTGCTTATTAAAGGATCGAAGAGGCAGGAAAAGGTTTCAGGCGGGGGCCCTTCCAAGGAGGAGGTGGAATGTCTGCTGGCTCTTAAAGGATTTTGCCCGGCCCGAGCGGGTGGTGGACATAAAGGATCGGTGTGCAGTGTCGGAGAGACGCAGGGATGTCAGCCTGGGAGTCAGCACACCAGGTCCTGACATTGCAGGAAAGGCTTTGAAGGCCCACGGGGGACTGGTCATGACCCCGCAGGATTTAGGTGGCGGGAATCTCTGTGGCCTTTGTAAGTTGGCACAATGGTAGGGGACAGCAGGGGACAAGCAGAGAGACCAGTGTGAAGACCTCGTGCATGGCTTGAAGAGAGAATTAACACGAGCCTGAAAGAGAGGAGGGTGGCAGTGGGAGTGTAGGAGAACGAATGGGTCCCAGTGATTTGCCAAAGCAAGAATGGATGGAACCGAGGGCAAAAACCCCACAAAGAGCGAGTGAGTGACGAGAGATCACAGTCATAAAAGCAGGAGGAGGAGGGAAGCATTAGGAGAAGATGCTGGTGAGCTTTGAGCAGGTGTTGGAGGTGGCAGTGGGCATCCAGGTGACACCTCAGAGCGCGTCCGGTGAGGTTCGGATCCAGGAAAAGGTTAGGCCGGATGGTATTCGTATTCTCTGTGCAGTGGTTCTCCCAGAGTCTTAGTGGAGGCTACTTCCATCCAAGAGAGTACAGGGCAAGAACTCAGAGGGTCACCCACTCAGCACCCTGCGTGATAGGGAAGAAGGAAAAAGAGCAGGTAAAGGGCAAATCCAAAGTGAAGAGGGAGCCATACAAAGAGTTATGCGCTGTTTGCAAAGAGAGGGAGAGAGAGAGAATCCAAAGAAGAAACTGGCTAAGGAGCAAAAGGAAGCAGAGGAGGATGGCAGACTTGCAAAGCTGTCAGTGAGATAGGATCCCGTTCCTCGATGGGAGGAGCTGGTGTGGACACTGTGGGGAGAACAGAGACCCTGGACAAAGCGTGTTCTGGAGAAGGTGGGGAAGGGCTGCACGCAGTACGGAGTAATCCTTGGATGGGCCAAGGCATTCCCCTTCCCAAGTTTGGGTGCAGTGGAAGAAAATGGGAGCAGAGACGAATATCGGGGGGTGCAGAGGACGAGAGAAGGGGTACTTCCACCACATAGCCTTTGTCTTAGAAACATGCAATGAGAGGGTGACGGCTATGGGTGTAGGGGATGGTGAGAGAAGACACTATGGGACGTTCGGGGATGAGAAATTCCCAAGGGACTGTCGGGGAGGATTGGCTCCAGAATCAGTGAGAGGAGCGAGAAGGGTGAGGTGACTCCTCGGGGGTGGTTGGGGAACGTGCACAGCGGACGCTGCATTGGGGTTTGGTCCAGCAGACCAGGCTGGAGGCTGGAGGCTTCCAGAGGGGTGAGTGATCCAGGGACACGCATGAAGTAGCTGAAATGCAGCAGGAAGCCCAAACAATAAGAGGTTCGGAGAAGGTGGAAGGGAGCAGGTGACGATGGGTGGAGAGGCTGAGCGAGACGTGCAGGGGAGGAGGGCTCCAGACTGAGGCCACAGAGATGGCGCAGAGGGTCAGGGCGATGACATGGGTCAGGGCTGGACTGGGGCTAGCACAGAGCCAGGTCTCTGGGGACAGAGAGACAGGCTGAAGGTGCCAGCTGCCAGGTGGCCTGGGGAGGGAGTGCCGCTGGTGCAGTCGGGAGGGCCGTGCATGGGAGTCCGGTGTGTAGTCCTGCAGCGTGGAGGTAAGCCCACACGATGCACCTTGGGAGGTCACTTGCGTTTCCTGGATTGGGGGCTCCTGTGCAGTGTTCCCCCCTTCCTGTGCAAGGTGGTCTAGCAGACGGGCCCCGGTGGCGATGCAGGGCAGGGAGCTCGGCTCCTCCAGCCTCCATCTCCTCCCCTGAGGCCAGCAGCTCCTTCTGGCCTGTTTGCCGCCGCTGCCCCCCGCCCGCTTTGCTTGTGGCAGCAGCAGCAGCAGGCAGCCATCTCCTCGTGACACTGCACCTCCCCTTCTGCAAGAATCAGGGGCTCTGCATTCATAGCTGGGTTTCAATCGGTGCCCTCACTAGCCTCCTGGCAGCCTGAGCTTACCCTGGACGATAAGCCAGGGCTGCCATGCAAGTCAGGAAAAGGGCAGCAGGAAAGGAGGGGAGGCCCAGGTCTCACCTGTGGCTGCACCTCACTGGGTAAATACAGAGGCGCATGGGGGGGGCTGAGGGCAGGGTTGCCCCTGGCATCCTTCCTTCCCACTCCAAACACTGCAAACCAAAGTGCCAAGCCACCACGGCTGCCAGCTGTGACCTGGTGTCCCTCTGTCACAGCAACGTGACTTCAGCATCTGTGTCACTGCTGGCACTCGCTTGTGCCCAGCCTGGGACCAGGCACCGCATGGGGACATTTTTTTTGTTTGTTTTCCCAGGAGGCTATTTTTAGAGTGTTCCATCTGAACTGCTTCTATCAACCATGTATCTTAACGAGGAGTGTGCGTGTCGTTAATGAGATGTGCAGGTGTGCGCCCCCGGGGACGGGTGACACAGTTCCTCGTGGGGCTGCATGGGCTGCCGGCCACCGCCTTGGCTCTGCCAGGGGGGGCTTTGCTCATTGATGTCAGCTGTGCACGCAGAAGTTGTGTCTGGGTGTGAGTCAGGTCCGTCTGGAATTCTTCAGGTGGGACCCTTCTTTCCTCCACAATCAGGGAGATGCCAGGGTTGTGTCCTAAAGGATGGCATGAGGCTGGTCCCCAGAAGTGTGGCCCCTTCAGTACCCTGGACTCATGGAGTATTTTTGGGACCCTTTTGGCTGGCTGGTGCAGAGGAAACAATGAGTCATGTCTATGCCACTAACCAGCTCTGTGACCTTGGACACACTATGCACTTGACCTCATTCCCGAAGCCTCAGTTTGTTCATCTATAACTTGGGACTATGAGAGTGCTGATTTCATGAAATTCGTAGGAGAGTCAGATCAGGTAAAGCATGTAGCTCCTTGTTCGGTGTTCAGTAAATGCTAGCCCCCTCTCCCTTTTCTCCTCAGAGGCTTCTTTTTATTTATAAACTTCACTCATCGGTGCTGTGGCCAATCCCTGCCTGAGGCCCAGGTGAGCTGGTTGGGCTTGAAGCGCTCATGGTACAACATGAAGACTCTTGAACTGAGCCTTGAGGGGTGACCAAGAGTTTGTGGCAGAGATTCATGGGGAGGGGTGACTCTTGTACGACTGCACCCTCTTTTTGAGGCCCACCTGACGATTTCCACATTTTTCCCAATGGCAGAGCTTTGTGGGCCGTCAGGAAAGGGAGGCTTTGTCCCTTGTCTTAAGGATTACCTCCGGCGCCTGTCTAGGTGAGCCCCGCACAGAGCCCGCTGGCGCTGTGTCACATGGGGGGGGGCCCCTGCTGTGGGCACCTCTGCTCTGCCTGTCTGCCTCCATCGGGGGCCCTCCGAGGCACACTCGTGGTTTGGGGGAGACTTGCCTAGGTATGGAAGAGGAGAAAGGGGGCGTAGTGACCTTCAAGGCAGGGGAGACGGGTCCTCCCCCTGAAGCAAAGCACAGCTCATACGGGACCGTGTGGCTGAAAGGCGTGGGTGCAGGGTCTCCGAGAGCGTGTGTTCCCAGAGAGCGACTGCCCATTTGCTGTTACCTCCCCAGGATGTGTCTCAGCTACTCGGAGGGGGCAGATTTTCCCAGGTGATGTGTGTCCAGGAGACATGCTTCTCTCTAATGTCCATTTTTTTGCCCGCCAAGGAGACATAACTACAGACAGTAATTTTCCCCCCGTAGCACATACCTTTGTCGTGTCCGGAAGCTTCTGGGGCGCAGCGGTGTTGACTTCTGTCGGCTCCATGAATTAACAGCCCATGTCAGCACATTTATTTGGCAGAAACACAGGAGTCCTGAAACCATGTGGGCTGGCCGCATGACCCCTGCCCTGCGAAAGTGAAAAAATACGTCATAAGTTTTGGGGCTCCGTAGCATTTGAAAAGCAGTCACATTTTATTTTCATTTTCGAGTGGTTTTACAGTGACCGCTATTGACTCTCATGTTGAATTCTGTGTGGGTGATTTGATCAAGGAGGTGAGCAGAGTGGACAGGAAGGAAGAAGCAACGGCCCAGCTCGCACAGCATCCGACGTTCCCCTACGGAGAGAAAGCCGCTGGCCCAGATAGGCAGCCGGTGACATGCGCTGGCCGCCTGCTTCTCTCTGACATCAGTGCTCAAAAGAGACCTGTCTCCACATCTTCTTGTGAGCAGCGGTGAGACTTGAGCAAATTCACACAGTAGTATAGTGCACAGCGTAGCATTTGCCAAAAATATATACATATTCTCTCAAGCCCCCCTAGAAATATTTTTCATCATTTCATTATTTCTGTGGTCCACGGTAAGTGATTTCAGTAAACAAATACAGGCTCCATTGTGGTGTGACCTCATGTAAACTGCGTATTCTCTGCCCACCCTAGCCCTTGCGTGTTAAAGGGGACGCTGATAATAATAGCTAGCGCAGGGATTTGAGGATTAAATGAGATAATACTTGGGGAGTCCCTGACGGGCAGCAAGTACTCAGGGAATGGCAGTCACAGTCTTGTCGCCATCCACACAACTGTGTGCTGGTGGTCATTCTTATTACATCCTCAGATTTTCGGGTGGCCCAAGCATGATGTCTTGGGTGGTGCAGGTGGAGGCCTACCTGGTTGTCATTCATTCATTCTTCAGAGGCTTATTGAGATCCTACTATGTGCCAGGCACTAAGGCAATGAAAATGAGTGAGAGACAGTTCTGCCTGAAGCAGCTTCCCCTCTGCAGAAACGTTTACATCCGCAGTGACGACTCAGAGGGAAGCAGGCACCAGGGTCCCGGGGAAAGAGACCCTGGAAGGGGCTTCTGGGAGGGAGGCAGAGTGGCAGAGCCCTCTTTCCGTGCCATCCCATGCCACCTGCTACCGTGATGCCCCGAGTGCTAGAAAACCAAAGCCAAAGCCAATTTGTAATAAGAGCCTCACACCTGCTGGGAGTGGCAGGAAGGCAAAAGTCAACACATTTTATTGCTTGGGGACTAAATTCAACTAGAAGTTGAATTTCTGTCTGAAACCAAAGTTCTCGTCTGTTGGCCTAAAATCCTGATGAGCCTTCGGGTTGGGTGCAGTCTGTCATCTTCAAGTGATACCGAGAAAGTTCTGACTTTAAAAAAAGGAGATCGTCAGCAAAGGAAGTTGGATATTTAGAGGTGCTTTTTTTCCAAAATTATTTTTAGCCTCCAGCGATAGTTTTTCTTGCCAGTTTAGGTGCCATATATGGACTAGACCGATTGGGAACAAAAACAAGCCACATCTTCCTGTTGGAGCATCGGGGTGTGTTTTTAAGGCCTGTGCATGGGGTGGTCTCAAAAGGGCAACACGTTGGTGGGGGAGAGCCAAGATAAGAGTCCTGCGTAATGGTCACTGGTAAATAGTCGCCAAGGAAACCATTAAAGAAACAAATGATCCTAGCCCACGTGCTCTATAAAGTGTGGGAAGTTCTGAGATGGAGGAAAAGGCTTTTGTCTCCCAAGAGTGGTGGTTCTCTCACAGTGCATTATGTTTGCTTTATTACTCAGTGTCTGCGAGAGAAGACACAACCACATTTGTTCTTCTGTTTATGAGTTGACCCATCAAGTATTTGCTCACCTCATCGGTCTTTCAGCCCCACCTCTTGCTCTCAGGGGGCACAGCCAGGGCTGCAAACATACAGTTAGAAGCTGCTTTGGTTAGTGGTGTGATAAGTATGTGAAAAACTCTGGGAGTTTTTCTCTGGGAGTTCTTCTCTGGGAGAGAAGAACTCTGCATGGATTGCTTCCTTGAAATAGCAGGTGACCGCTGAACCAGGCCCTCAAGAACCGATAGGTTGCCAAGGAAGAAAGGACACTGGCAGTGGGGAACGTGCAGTGCCATTCTGATGTCAGTGGAAGCAGGGAATTGTGGGTCCTCGAGCAGGGCCTATAGAGAATGTGAGTCCTGAAAACAGCCAGAAGTCATGGAATCCCTCAGTGGATGGTTATCCCAGCAAACCCTCTCATTTTACGGGAGAGCAAACAGAGAAATTGAAATGGAGTGGCTTGCCCAAGGGTCACACGACTCTAGGGAAGAGTCCAAACCAGAATCCTTTGGGCTTCTTTAAATGTGACATGATGAGTTGCGTAGGCCCCTTCCAGTGTGCTAAGGCCCCTCCAGGGTTCCTTGATTCTCCTCTGTAGCCTCGCAAGGATACGACTCACAACACCTGAGGCAAAAAGGTCCAGTAGCTCTTTCTGTCCTACATGGCCACAGTTGTGCCAAACACCTATCCTAATCATGTTTTCAAGACTAGGGGATTGAAAAATCACTGCATGTTTTAAAAGATTCTTTTTCGTCTTTTGGTAATCTGTATCAGAAGAAAACTGGAGCTTTTGGAAAGTACGGCTGTGAAGGAGAGAGGCTTAGTTTTAATAAACAGGTTTGAAGGTTGAGACTGATCTTCCCCTCCTCCTTCAGGAAGTCCTCCTGGATTGTTAGACCCTTAGCCTGTTGCGCCCTAACCCATTGAGCTCCATCTTCTGGTGCTGAATCCTTTTCTTTGTGCTCGCAGAGGTAGCAGGCAAGATGGGTTTTGTACAGAGCTGGGCTCAGTATATGGGGCCTACTAGTGAATCCGTGGGCAGTCTGTTCCCTGGTTCCTCTGCCTCTTGGCCTTAGAGAGCATCACACCATGCCTGGCTTAGCACTTAGTGTTTACATCCCCTGTTCCCTGCTGTGGTCCACCAGGCTGCAGGACCCCGGACGTAGCCCTGATCTGTCCCCTGATGAGAGTAAACAGGAGTGAAAAACAAATGAAAGACACTGATGTGACCCCCCTGCTCTGCTGATCACGGACGAGGGCAACCTCAGTGGTTTCTTTAATAGGATCTCCCTTTCTATTCACGGCTGCATTACTGTCTGGTAAATAAAGTGCCTGGCTCACACCTACCACGGAATGGCAGGTCCCAGCAGGCCTTCGTCTTCAACGGAAATTGGGCCTCAGTTCCACTGGGAAGTTTATGAAAATACTATGCTGCCCAACTCACTGTTAGTGTGAGTTCAGACTTTTAAAAAATCAACGGCAATCTGTATTTCAGTGGAATTTCTACTACCATCTGCTGATAATATGTTTTTAAAGTGAAGTACTCTTATATTTGCATGTATTTCTCTACCCACCCATTTACCTAACAAATGTTTGGGTGCCTGCTGTGTGCCGGGTACTTCTCTGCGTCCTGGGGATATAGCCATGGAAAAAACAAGTCCCTGTCCTTATAAATAAAGCTTATTACCCTAGTGTAAGCGAGACAAAAAAATGAACAAATAAATATAGTAAAATAACAGTAGTAAATAACTGCTCTAATGAAAGCAAAGCAGGATTAGAGGCTGGAGAACAGGGGAGAATGACATGCTGTTTTACAATAGGGAGGCCAGGGAAGGCCTCTCTCGGGAGGTGACACTTGAACAGAGACCTGAATGAAGTAAAGGGAGTGAGCCCAGGAAATAATCAGAAAACCTGCAAGTACAAAGGCCTTCCCACCTACCCATCCATCCGTCCGTCCGCCCACCCGCCTGCCATCCGTCCATCTATCTGTCCCTCTGTCTAATGGCATGCCCTCATGGCTGAACACCCTGAATGTACTAGATGCCCGACAGCAATTGAAAGATAATGACTGCCATCCCTTAATAGCAGGTTGGTCGAAGTTCTTTTTCCTTTGCGCTTTTTCGCTGTAAAAGAATTTTCTTTTGTATGTTTTGTTTTGTGTTACAAGAGTGATATATTTTTTCACTTCCAAGAGATTTTTAAATTCAAGAAGCACTTAAGGCTATGCTCAAAGGTAAGCCAAGCCAGTCCCTCTTCAAATCTTAGGTTCTTATTTTCAGGCCGTGTGCGATACTTCATAGCGTTCTCCTGAAAACTCGGTGGGGGCTAATGGCAAACAACAACAGTGCCACGACCAGGAAACATGGACGGCAGCAGCCACCAGTGGTTTGGGAGCCGTGCTAGGCAGTGGGCCAGGCTCTGTCCATTCTTGGTTTCTAATTTTTGACATAATTCTGGAAGGCAGGTCTATCCCATTCCACGTGGCAGGGGGGCAAGGCTCAGGTTACGGCCCCTGTCAGTTTTCTTCCTTCCCTGACCATCCCCCTAGCGTCTCCTTACTTTACTCTTACACTGGGACGACTTCAGGCTGTCTTCTCAGTCGGCAGAGCAGAAAGAATTTTCTGAGTTCTCCTCCCTGTGAGTGGCTGCTGTCTGCCTTGCAATGCCTTGTGATTCATCGCACTGCAGCAGCTAATATTTCCCGAGGGCCCTGGAGCAGCGGAAAACGCTGGAGGAGTGTTACAGAGGTTTCTAAGTTACTTAACAGATTGTATGAACTGTTAATTACCTCATAACGGCATTTTATTGGGCTCGGGTAATCTGTTACGGGCACTGGCTGTTTACGTAGCTCCATGGCTTGATGCAGTTATTTGATCTGCTCACATCCAAGCCAGTGTCCACCACCGGTCACTGAGTGTGGGGACAGGGCTCCGGTTCTACAGCTGGTGACTCATCGAGTTATTATCGTTAGAAAAAAATTTTTTTTTAATTAAAGTTTATTGGGGTGAGAATTGTGAGTAAAGTTACATAGATTTCAGGTGTATAATCCTGTGATACATCATCTATAAATCCTATTGTGTGCTCACCACCCAGAGTCAGTTCTCCTTCCGTCACCATATGGTTGTTATCATTAGAAAATTTAAGCAACACAATTACTGGGATATGACCTCTTGATGTGACTGGTTTAATAGATTTGGCAACAGACAAGAGCCTTGGTTTTCTTATCTGCAAAATGGGGCAAAGAAGGAGGAAGGCAGGTTTTTATTTACTTTTGGTTGTTGAATGAACTCTTGCGCTTCGGAGTCTGTAAGAAGTTTCTCACTCAGGGGACAGAAATGACTAGAACAGGTGCCGCGTTGAACAGGTGCCAAAGAGAAAGCAGAACCAGCCACCTCCTCTTCCATTTTAATTCTTCCCACTGATGAGGATGCCGTACGATGGAGAGGGTGGGACAGGCAGGGTCACACAGCAACTGGCGTCCATAGTACTTGTGAAAAATTTAGCATGGGGGCACCCCACGGGCTCGCTGAGCCCTGCTTTCCATTTTCTTAAGTGAATTTGGAGATGTGAGCTCGTAGATCTGCTGTCTGGCTCTTTTTAAAAGAGTCAGGAGGAATGAGGGCAAGGAAGGAGGTGGCAGTTGTCATAGTTTTTCTTAAGCAGGAAAAGATGGATTCTGAAAACAAGAGCCAGTACATGCGAGAATGACAACATCCCCACCCAGTGTCTAGAGTAGATTGTTAATCAGGCGGGGGCTTCATTAGAAGATTACTGGGGGTTAGTTGTCCTGAGTTCTCCAAAGACAAGCAAAGCCAAATAATGCATTCTATTTTTGACCGGGCTGCTGTTATGCCACATTGCTGTGACCTCCTGGAAATGTGTAACAGATTTTCTCATAATATCCTTGTGAACTTGTTTAGCAACACATTGCTTCCATTATTGAGAGGCGAGTTGTGTGTTAGACGGAGGCTAAGGCTGTTGTGTATGTTGTCCCACATAATCCTCCGATGAGCCATATGGAGAAGGTGCTTCGTGATCTTTTCTATGTTGTGGGTGAGCCAGTTGAGGCTCAGAGAGATCAAGCAACTCGCCCAAGGACACACAGCCAGCAAGCAGAGCAGGAGTCTCACTCAGGTCTCAGTCTCCCAGGGGAACACTGGCTGCAGGATTTGCCCTCGAAGCATTCCTTAATGGATAGACACTGGTCTGGAAAGAGACCTCTGGTTTGGAGTGCCACAGGGGTCTTCTCTCTGCTCTGCGCGGTTTAGCATTTTTAGCTATAACCCAAATGAAAACGTAAAGGCACACTTTGTATGACAGCTAAATAGTTGGCACAGGCTAAAGAAACAAATCATGCACAGGATGGCATAAAATAACGTCCTCTGTCCCACCAGTGGGAGGAAACCAGGAGTGCCATTGCAAAGTGTACCTTTCTGCACTGGTTTTTAGTTTGTTTTTCCTTTCAGGGAAGCCACACACATGCGGGAGGGACATGTAAGAGCTGCATGCAAGAAAGGGACGTGGATTTTCTAAGGGTCTATGTTGACGCCACATCCCAGCGCTCTCCTCAACACGGGCAGACCACCTGTTTCATAATCTTCCCTAGAATCCCTGCCAAGGATTCACAGTGGGCAGAAAACCAATCTGTTCTGCTGACTTCCTGTTGTCTGCCTAGGCGTCACTGAGCCCTGTGGGGGAAAGGAAGACCCAGAGTGCCCGAGGGAGGGGTAGAGGAAGGCACGGGTGTGGGACACTCGCTCGTCAGTCGTATGTCTGGTGATGATGGAACCGGAATGAGAAGAACAAGGCCTCCAGCCAATTTCAGGGGTTTGCTTCAAGTCTCCAGAGAGGAGGTGCTCTCGTTGGAACCAGCCTCCGGACCCCATCAGTACCCCAGGGGAGCCACAGTGCTGAAATCTGCCGTCTACCCCGGCCTTGGTCTGCCACCCTCAGGAATGAAGGCATGGCGTCTGTTCCTTGACACGGGACATTCCCCGTCACGCTCCATTCAGCAAATGTATTTGTTCAATAAGTATTTATTGACAGCCTACAGCACCAGACAATGTTCTGGATGCTAGGATTACATTTTTTTTATAAAACAGAAATAAAGAGAGAAAAGGGAAAGAAAAAGGCACAAACACCGGCCCTCAAAATTGGGAAATGTTTTAACCCAGGAGGAAGACTGTTGGGGTAGTGGACCTACTTCCATATTCAAATAGCTGAAATACTCTGTAATTTTTTTAGGCTATAATGGCGAGGACTTGGGTTTATTTTTTTCTTTTCTTTTTTTTCTTTCTTTCTTTCTTTTTCTTTTTTCTTTTTTTTTTTTAAGTGGATTTTATTCCACAATAAACCAGTGTTTCTAATGTTCCTGGAGAATGTGCTGCCACTGGGGCTTTTTCTGTCTCTTCTGGGGTCAAGTGCAGAATGCTAGAAGCTTGGCCTTCCCAAGGAGTGTCGTAGGATCTGGAAAGGAGGGTTTTTCTGGCCATCTTGACTTCTTGCTTCAGAAGCAGAGGGGTGTGTGGGTGTGTGTGTGTGTGTGTGTGTGTGTGTGTGTGTATGTATACACACATGTACCCATGTGTGTGTTTAAACATCAAAAAGAGCCAAATGCACAGTCAAACAACCCCCAAACTGCCATTTCCTTAGAAAAATATCCCATTTCCTTGGGCCCCCGAGGGCATATATTTAAGTAAATACTTTAATTAAATTACATCCTGTTGCCAAGTAATTTCTTAAAGAAGAGGCAGTAAATGGAATGTCTTCTGGGAAAGTTCTGCGTGATCACTGGAAGGTTTTCTTCAGGAGGAAAATGTTTATTTGAGGACTCCCTGCAGCCCATTGTGTTGGCATGTCAGAGCTCTGACCCAGGAAAGACAGGAAACTTGTTGGCTTCCAGGGGATGCCACATTTGGGATTTGTCCCTCGCGCTGTGAGGCCAGCTATCAGGGGCGGCTTGGCCTTCCGGCCAGGCTTTTGCATGGCATCAGGTATGACTGGCAGGGCCTTGGTTCTCAGGGGAGGTATTGGACCAAAGCAGGACTGTCGTAGAGTTTGCTAGGTCTCCACGTACAAATTGTCTATTATGCATCTTCGACCTACTTCAGCAATGTCATCTGGCAAAGACCCATGCGAGCATTTATTTTTGAAAAGTGTTTAGATTTTCTCCTAAAAGAACACATACTCCCCCTAGAAAATTTGGGCACATAAGAAAGGCTTAGAAGGAAAATGAGAATCATCCATTTTCGCACAACCCAGGAATAAAGTACATTTGTGTCTGCGGTTTGGCCAGTAGTTTTGCCCCCTAGCACAGAATATCAAGCTGACACTGTAGAAATGAATTGTTTTCTAGGATTTATTTACAAGGAAAGGTGAATGGCCTCTGTCCCAAGGAGCTGGGTTCCTGCTCCAGCTGAGACCTGCTCACTTGCCTTCATCCATTTTAATAGAACTCTTCTGTCTGATGAAAGGTGAAAGATCTATGATTCAATCAGGCCCCTCGGCTCAGGTGAGGAGTCTGTGAGCCGAAAGGTCCCAGGTCGATTACCTCAGAGTGGTTCAGAATTGCAGCCCTCTTACCAGTCACACTTCTTAAGGTGCATTATTGGTCTAATAAAATCTTCTCGGTTATAATTTTGTAACAGTTGAAAATGGGAGTCCCAAAGGCATTGGGCATTTATCTTGAACAAGGGCTCTCTACCCAGGCCCCCAGAGCAAAGCTGGCTTTAATTGTGTCCTTTTGAATAATTTAATGTCAACTGCCTGTTGATTTTTTCTGTGTATTTTATTTCGCACAATACCCCCAATGGGTTGGTTGGTTTTCAAAAGCTGCATGTTAGACACACAGTTGGATCTTTTTCTTCTTCTTCTTCTTCTTCTTCTTCCTCTTCCTCTTCCTCTTCCTCTTCCTCTTCCTCTTCCTCTTCCTCTTCCTCTTCTTCTTCTTCTTCTCCGGCTTTGAGATTTATGCATTGATGCTTTTCTCAGACAAATCCCAGGGGAAAATACCTTTGCGAAATACAAAATTTTATCCTGGGAATCCACAGTGGATGAATCCCGGTTTCCTGCAGAGCCTCTGGCAGAAGCTCAATGGTGGGGGAGGCTGGGAGAAACGGCTGTGGGGTTGGTGGGGCCTGTCTGATCGTGTTCTATGCCAGAACCAGTCAATGGCACAATCACTACCATCCCACCTAGAAAAGATCAAAAATCCTGCTGTCGTGCTGCTGACTGAACCAAGGAAACCTGATGGGAACTCTGAAGAACTCTGCCCTAAGGAATAAAAGATTTGGGACGTTTTAGATGTCACGGGGTCTGAGAAGTCATCTTTTCCGGGAGCTTGGATTTACAGAGGAGGAAAGAGAGGCTCAGGGGGGTTAAGCAGTGCGCATGGGGTCACACCCACCACGGCAGAGGGGATCAAAGCCCAAGCCATGCCTCCCGTGCCCCATGGGTCCTCTTAGTGCTCTTGTTCCAAGGACACTAGACATGTATCGAAACCGTACTGTGCAAATGAGAACCGCCCTTTGATCAGCCGTCTTATTACGTGAAAGACAGATGCCAACCTCTGTAGTTCCCGCTTTGTTGATAACCCACACGAGTGTGCTTGTTGGAATTGGGTAAACGCACCGCTGGATGAAGCTGGCATGTCCTCTGAGCTTGGTCACATCCTCCAAGGGAGGGACATGAAGGGGGCACTTTGTGAACGTCATGAAAATTTCTTATCCTTTTAAAGAAATGTCGGCGCCGTGATTCCCAGTGTCCACTTGGGCTTCATTCAGTTGTGCCAGGGCCCCAAATGAGAGCCAGAGGCAAGGAAGAGAAAAGACACGGGGACTTCATGGAGGGTTGAATGAGAAAAAAAATAATTAAAGGAGCTAAACGTCAGGGGTTTTTTTCAAAGAGATGAGCCAATGGAGAAATAATAGCAGTATAAAAAGAATTTGAAAAGCCTGAGAAGAAATAGTGTCTTAATTACGGTAACCTTTTAGAACTTGTGCAGCGCACGGCGGGAATGAGGGCCTGTTTTGTTGGGTTGCAACCCGCTCGTGATGCTAACTCTTTCTACAGCCCCAAGTGAGGAGCTGTGAGTGCTGCTTATCTGTTCTGCTAAGACGTCGTCCTGCTCTTTAGGGCCTCAGAAGGTTTCCGTGGATCCCTAACTCGGGCTCTCTCTGGGATGTCTTTGCACAGGATGTTGAGGTCTGGCGTGTCTGAGCTCAAGGTCAGTGTCTGCATCTGCCTTTGCCACGTTCACTCCTGGGAGGGGCCGAGGGTTGTGAGAAGAGCAGGGTCTTTGGAGCAAGATGGAGATGGTTCATCCTGGGTTCTGCCTCGTTTACCAGCTCTGTGGTGCTGGCCAAGTGGTTAAGACGTTTCTGGGCCCCAGTAGGTCATCTGAAAATGGGATGTCAGCCCTGTCCACTGGAAGGAGTGGCTAAATGCCTAGTCAATCCATGGTCGTCGTAGTAGGTGGTGGTGAAATTCCGCCTGCCCTCACCCGTGGGCCACTGCCCTTACCATTTTGTGTTCGGTCTCTGCTGTAACACTCTTTGGCCGAGATGGGGCCAGAATGCAGAGTTCTTGAAGAGAGGGCTGGTGTTCAACTTTCTAGAGTTATCCCAAACCCAGAGGGCCACACCATGGGCAGGCACGTGACGTGGGGAGATGGGGGAGCAGGGCACAACGCACAGCTGGAGGATGAGAACTGGATCTCACCGAGAGCATCTGGGAATGCTCCCTTGAGGGTAGGGAATTCTGGAGGCCCAGAGGAAAAGGGGGCTTTGGCCTAATGTTCTCGGTGCAGAGAACAGCTATGGGAAGGAAAGGCTGAGAGGTGGACTGTACAGGGTCATTTAGAGTCTCGGGCTGGGCTGGGCTGGGCCTCCCAGCCTGCAGTGAGCAGAGGGGTGGGGAGGGTATAAACAGAGAGGAAGCCGGAAGGGAGGGATTTTGGGGGAGGCTGTGCAGTTTCAAATTGTCTTCTGTATGTAATGGGTGGGCCACTGGAAGCTTTTGAATAGCAGACCGGATCTGGGTTTTTGGTAGAAAGCTCTGGCTGCCGTAATTGGGTGGGTCAGAGTGGGAAGTGGCTGCTGGGGTGCTTGGAAGGAGGGTAGGACTTGGAAGGCTGTTGCGATGCCCTTGGCAAGCTGTCAGGAGGATGTGGACCCGGTTGGAGGTAGTACAATGAGGAGACAGCTTGGAGGAACATCCCAGAAGCAGTGCTAAGAAGGTTGGGAGTCTGGTTGGATTGGGTTTATAAGGAACGAGGAAACAATGACAGTTACCCCACGAGTTTAAGTTTGCAGCTGGCGGCCTATGATGGGAAGTCAGAATGGGGACAGAGGGGAGAGTGAGAGAAAACAAGTCATGTTGTGAGCAGGTTGATTTTCAGATATGAGGGAAAGTCTGTGTCAGTGCTTTCAGCAGATGCGGGAGGTGTGGCGTTTGCAACACAGAAGGCGATCAGAGAAAGAAATTTCGTTGCATTGTATTTGTGTAGAAGTTTAGAATTTACTAAAGAATCTCATATGTAAAAAAACAAAACAAAACAAAACGCTACGGGGCATTATTATTATCTCCGTTTCATGAAACCAAGGCCATGCCTCCACGGAGTAGGAGAGCGAGTCAGGTTGCAGGAGGTTTCTGAGCAGCCCTCTCGGTTCCAAGTGCCTGGGACGCTGAAATGCACACCCATCTCCTCCTAGTAGTTCCACCCTTTGGAGGAAGATTGTCATCCTCCTGCCACCCCCAGAGCAAGGTGACACCTCCTTGCATCGTCTCCTCCCCTTCCTGTCCTCCTAGTGGAGAGGTAGCCACGTGCAGCTGGATGGACACATAGAAAGGAAACCTGAAGGGACATAAATGTCCGGCCAGTGATCACAAGACAACTAGGGGACAGCAGAGATTGACCCCACGCGGGGACTGGGTGTGCTGGTTCAGCCGGGGTTTCTAGCACATGCAGCGAACAAATACCCACAGTCATGCCTCTCAGATGTCAGAGAGAGAAGAGTATAAGCAAGCAGAATAGAGGGGGGTTCCTGCTCTGGTGGGGAAAGGGGAGAGGACAGCAGTGCTGGGAGAAGTTCATTTTGTCTGCAGACGGGGCAGGCGTCACTGAGATCAGGACGCGTGAGTAAAGACTTCAGGGGCGTGAGGGACGAGCCACGGGATTATCTGGTGAAGAGCATTCCAGACAGGACAGCAAGCCTCTGCCGTGGGGTGGGAGCATATACACCTGCTTTGCTGGCGGAGCAGGGAGGCGGGCCTCGCTAGGGCGCAGTGAGGGGGGAGAGGCACAGCGTCCGTGGGGGCCGCGCCGATCACGTAGAGTCTTGTTAACGGTTGGGATGACCCTGGCTTTTATGCAGAAGGATTGGGAGCCACTGCAGACAAGTGATGGGTTCTGATGAGTCCTGTGTGCTGTGCAGACGGTAGTGGGCTGTGGGGAGCGAGAGGATAGCCGGGCTCTGTGCAGTGATCCAGAGGGACCCGCAGGGGTCGGGAGCAGGGCCCGGCACGCGCCTGTTGTAAAGGGAGCACTGACAGATGTCCCGATGGATTCCATGTGGAGAGCAGGCAATTTGAGGAGTTAAACAGGACCCACGTAACCGGCTTGGTGGGTGCGCTGCTATTGGGACGCGGGGGCTGCAGGGAGAGCTAGCTTGGCTCCAAGAGGAGGTCAGGACGTGGACGTGGACGTGCTGAGTTTGAGATGCCTCCAGGACATCCGGATGAGGACAGCACGTGACACGTGGGGACTTGAGCATAGAGGTCAGGAGAAACGTCAGTGCGGGAGCCGTCCACGTAGAGATGGAACCTAAAACCGTGAGTCTGGAAGAGACGGCTCAGGGAGTGGGTGTAGATAAAAATGGGGGTGCCTGAAGCACTCCCTTGCTGAGTGGACAGAGAGGACGACTCGGCCCAGAGACCAGAGGGAGCAGCAGGGGAGGTGGGAGCACCGAAGTCCAAGGTCGCAGGGAAGTCAGGTAGGACAGCAACAGCCATTGGGTTCCTCCACTTTCACACCTGCGGTGTCTCATTCCCGTGGCCCCTCCCCCAGTGACAGGTAGCAGTCACATAGGGAAGGGCCAGTGAGAAAAACGTCTCCATTGATCGGTTGTGTTCCTGCTTTAATACTAGGAGCCCTAACTGTCACTGACTGATGTCCTGTTCCGTACGTGGCAGGTGATCTACCTTCCTCCTCCCAGTGTTGTAAGGTCACCACGTTGTACAGCCAGGGTTCAGAGAGGTGCGGTGTGTTGTTCACAGGGTTAAAGCGGCAGTGTGGGATCGAGACCCAGGCTGGTGAGGCTGCTGGGCGCAGGGTTTTTGAAGCTGTTTGTCCAGCCAGGCCCTGGGCTCCGACTCCTGAGCAGTCGTACAGGGGGCCTCCTGCCTGTCCTCCAGGTGGCCCTCTAGTTGACCAGAGGCCCTTAGATGAATTCCTATAAAGAAATAAGACCAGGTTGGTAACAACCCCAACAAAACTCTGTGCTGTCTGTATATAGTATGTTGACAGCAGTGCGAAGCTACACTTTGCCAGAGGGCAATGTCACTTTTTTCTTTTGCTTTTTCCTTTGTTGGAACTATGTCTGATAAAAATCCCTATGGTATGGCCCAAAGGCATAGAGAAACTTCGATCTGTTTCAACATAAAATGTACAAACTTAAGTAAACACGCATACAGAATGAGGGATTCTAAGATGGCTCTCAGTCAAGCAGAGGGATCTAAGAGCCAGGAACCAGTCTGTAGTGGCCTGATTTCAGTTCCCCCACCTTGTGGAGGGCAGAGGGCTGGGTTCTGCCAGCCGCAGGGAGCTCCCTCCAGGACAGCTCTAAGACCTGACATAATTACAACCAGGAAGAGTTCTAACACCCTTGGAGCCCAGGCCCCAAGGTCCCCTCACTCATGGAGGCCCATCCATGGGAAGTCTCATCCCTGAGAAGTCCCATCACTGAGAAGTCCCATCCCTGAGAAGTCCCATCCATGAAAGTGCCATCCCTGAGAAGTCCCATCCCTGAGGAGTCCCATCCATGAGAAATGCCATCCCTGAGAAGTGCCATCCATGAGAATCCCTGAGAGTGTGATGTGAGTGCCCGCCCTTATGCAGTGTCCCTTCCTGACCCAGAAAAGGCCTCAGTGCTTCCTTCCCAGAGTGCTGCCGGCAGAGCCTGGGGCATAGGGGCTGAGGGGGCAGGGCAGGAGTTTGCAGTGGGACCACAGTTCAGGGCCCTGGAGGCTGGTCCCATCCTCAGCTCGTTGGCAGGGCAAGGCACTCACCTAGTGCTCAGTGCAGACGGTCGTGGTGGCCAGGTGTGCCCATGGCCAGGTGTGCCATGGCCTTGGGAGAACAGGGACTTCTCCCAAGTACATGGGGCAGGGCCACTGCTCCGGACGGAGACCAGCACCCGCAGGCTTCCCTCCAACTTCCGAACATTCCGGGGCCATGTTGCCATTAGAGGAAGACACCCCATCATTTTTCTGGATGTCTCCTGCACGTGTGACGGTCCCTCTAACCAGCTGGGTTTTATGAAACCCACAGTGAGCCCTTGCCTAGAGCACATTCTCCTCTAATTTTTAAAGCCAGTCTGAGAGTTTCTTCCTGGAATTCTAATCTATGTGCTTCCTTTGCCAGCTTCTTGTTGAAGGAGGGCTGTTTAATATCTCAGAAACCTTGTGGGGCTTTTAATGATTCTGTTCAAGTTTTCTTCTCCTCTCACGGAAAATTCCACCTGGCCAAGGACTCGGGGCTTCGTCTCCTGCGGGCTGCCCTTCGGGGTTAGAAACTGACAGCCCTGCCTCTTCTCCACCTGGACAGAGCCACCAATTAATCCAGCCTTTTCACTCCCCTTGATGGGAGCCATATGCTTTCTTCAAAGCCAAAGTCTATCCTGTTTAATTAAAAAAAAAAAAAAAATTAGCACCGCTTTAGTCACTGGTTTTAAAACTCTCTAGTTTTAAGTTCTACCTTTGCTGCTAACCAGTCTCTCTGGGTCTCAACTTCATCCTTTCTCTGAAAGGACGAAGTCAGGTGACCTCTGAGATTTCTTCCAGCCCTAAAGTCTTGTGACTGTGTGGGTTCATAACTTCCCGCCTCGTGCTATGCTCAGAAGAGCCCAGATTTCAAGGTGAAAGCACAGTTTCCCCTCAACAGATTTTTACCGTGTTTCCCCCAAAATAAAACCAAGCCAGACAATCGAATGCGTCTTTTGGAGCAAAAATTAATATAAGACCAGATCTTATTTTACTATAATATAAGATCCGGTATAATATAATATAACATAATATAACATAATATAATATATTATACCGGGTCTTATATTAATTTTTGCTCCAAAAGACGCATTAGAGCTGATGGTCTGGCTAGGTCTTCTTTTCGGAGAAACGGTAGAATGTGACCTCTGAGAAGAATGGCAGAGGGGAGGCAGGCCTGCGGCTGTTTGGGTTAACATCAATGGAGGAGTGGGTCCTGGTAACCAACACTAGAGGTTCAGCATTTCAACAAATACTGACTAGATGCGTTCTAGGGGCCGTGTGCCGTTCTGTGTGCTGAGGACACAGCAGCAGATAAAACAGAAAAGCCTGTACTCACAGAGCTTATGCTGCACAGAGCTTATGCCCTGAGCTGCTTGACTGTGTTCTGTAAGACTAAGAGCCTTGATCTTCCGTGGTTACAACCATCGTCTGTGAGATCCACAGTCGTTTTCACCCACGTGGTGTTTTGGTAGTAATGTGCATTCCAAATGGTGTGTTTTATCGCCAAACAGGACTGCCTTTTCTTCCTGGCCCGACTTGGGAAAGTCATGCATTATTCATTAGACTTCTCCAAACAACTCACTTGTGAGTAGATAGGAACGGAAGACCTCAGAGGCTGGTGCCTGCTGACATTTTTAAAGAAATGGTCAAGCTAGCTGTCCAGCCGAAGTTTCGGATTCTAAATCCAGGCTTCTTTCAACAAAAATACAGGGAGTCCGCTTCTGGAATGCTAAATGTAGAACTTGTTTCATGGATCCTGTTTACCTCCGCCCCCGGCACGAGGCAAATTCCTCACAGATTTCTAAAGCTGTCTTTTTTTATGGCTATCACACCAGTTTTTGAGCTGCCAAAAAGCATGCCGTCGCTTCATTCCCATTCATTCTTATTCTCGGTGTGAAGGTGACCGAAGTGGCCTGAAGACACAGCCGAAGCCCCGAAGCTGCCCGCAGCTCACACGTTACTGCTCCAGCAGTTCATTCGGCTGCTAGGACATTAGCAGGCTTCCCGGGTGTGTTGGTGCACACGAGGCCTCTTTCTCAGCTTCTGTTTTTGGTTCCCCCATCCCCCATCTGCACCTAACTTACCAGTCTAGCAGCCTAGCGGTGAGCATGTCAGCGGGTGCTGGTGTCAGTACCGTCACCTGGGTCACTATTGAACGACAGAGCGGTCCATCCTTAACCGTGGTCACTGGACCACCAGTGTTTCCTGTATTGAGAGAGCAGTGAGCCTCACACGTGTAGGAATAGGACGTGAAGGCCTCAGACAGAGCAAAGCAAAGCGCACTGGAGCTACAAGACCTGGCTTCCGGTGCTGCTCTCTCACGGGGACAGGTAGAGTGGGTGTAGGGACGGACCACCTTATCTCTGCCATCCTGTGTCCTCTCTAAAAACAGAGATAATGGTCCCAGCCTGAACAGCCTCCCTGGCTGGCCAGGAGAAAATATATACACTACTGTGAGTAGAAGTACTTGGCACATTCTACAGTCTGTACCGATGTGAGGGGTTATTTCTCATTTTCTATAAACAGAAGACGTGATCTGTGGAAGAAGAAAACGAACGGGGATATCGAAACATTTTAAAGGGCACGTGCCGTTTTGACACCCAGCTTCACTACGACCAGTATTGCATCCCCCATGTGCCTTAATCTTTTCAAAAATGACAATTATTGCAGTCTCAGAAGAAGACATTTTCTCGCGAAAGCCAACAGGTCAGTGGTTTGACCATTTCAGGTTCCATCGAGATGTTGGTTATCATGCTGGGCCAGGAAGTTTTAGGGATCCCGATTTATAATGGGGGTTTGAATCTAGAGTGACAGGCATTATCCCAGGGTGAGGTGACAATGGGCACATGGCTTCCTCAACTTCTGGGCCAGGGATATAGGGAGTGGCTGAAGTCAGACAATCCAGAAGGACAAGGATCACCCACCTGAGTCACACTTGTCACCTAGAAGCCTCCTTCCTTCAACCTTGCCGTGGAGAGGGAATCGCGGTAGAAGGACGCCTGCAGAGCCACTGTGTTCTAAGAGCAGGGTCCCACAGGACGCCGATGCCATCCTCTCCCAGGGACCTGCTTGCTGGGTGCTCTGCCTGTGCAGTGAAGTCCAAAGAGGGCGTGGTCACGCCGCGACACTGGCACCCTCCTGTGCCATGGCCTGCACCTTAACAGGGCAGCTTAGGAGAGTCGGGCAGTGGCAGGAAGGTGACTCTCCAGGCGAGCCCAGTGGGCACCAACCTTCTTTAATTGTTGCCCTTCCCTTGTGGGTGTCAAGCGTCAGAACCCCGAGGGAGCTGGTTCAAATGCCTGTTTCCAGGTCCTACTTTTAGAAATTCAAAATGACTTAGGTTAGGATGGGACCTGTGAGTCCACGTTTTTCACAGGTATCAGGATTGATTCGGAAGTGAATGGTTTGTGCAGCCCTGGATCTCTGGGTGCGGGTCCTGACTTGTCCCCACATGCTGTGGGGGCCTCGGACCTGCCACTTCTGCCTGGCAATACCCATCCCACGTGGCTGCTGTGAGCACAAAATTGAACATGATGCTTTGTAGAAAGTGTTCGGCCTACAGAAGGGCTCTGCCAATGTCAGTGCTGTCCCTTTCCTTAGGGCAATGGCACGGGAGTCATTTCCGGTTACCTAAGACGTATGACAGCTCTGGGTTCCTGTTAACCCTTTTTGTGCATGTATTATCCAGGCATGCTTCCATCACTCAGCAGGGTTTACAGGACATTTTCACCTCGCCAAGCAAGCGTTGCAGGTACAGGGAGGGAGACACAAATGTGTGAAAAACAGTTGCCAGCACCGTGGACGGGAAGTGTTGTTTGTGGAGGTGAGACATGAGCACGTGAATCACAAAAGGTTCGCTAGATGGACAGAACTCCTAAGTAATCAGCTGCGGCACAGCTGAAGACTAAATTGTAGAGTCTTTTATCTACTGGGAATTTGGAGAAAGGGGAAAGCAGTCGTAGGCTCTGCTGCCCCTGGCTGCCAGAATAAACCTCATGGTCTCTTTGACACGTACACTGTAAATGTAGGTGGAGACAGACAGCTGTCACTGGACGTATGTGTGTGATTAGAATCACAGAGTTACAGAATCGGAAGGGATAAATCGGACTCCTTATTATGCAGACGCCTCACCGCCACTTCCCGCCCTTCCCACACACGCCCAGTTAGAAGTCGGGACTGCAGCGGCCCCAGGAGCTCAAGTGTCTTAGGTGTATAGAGGGGTTCGAGATGCGAGTCACAGAAGCACAGAGGGTAAGGGCAGTGACATTTAGGTAGTTCATTTTGATCTATCAGAAAACCTCTGTGCTGTGCAGATTCGTAGCTAAGTGATGCCGAATCCATTCTAACGGTTTAATTGGAGGGTTGGCAGGAAGGTGTAGGGAAGTTTCTGTAAGTTAATAGCCTCTAGGCTCAGCGTCAAACTCCACAGTGAGCAGAATGCACCTTCTGGAGACAGTGGGGAGAGCGGGTAAGAGGTCTTCGCTCTCTGATGATCCCCAGGTGGCTTTAATGGCTTTCCTGAAGCCGTGCCCTGTCCTATCTCAGCCAGATGGTCGCGGTAGAACAGCACGTTCTAAAATCGTGTCGTTTTGTTCAGCGTCGTTCCCTTATTTGTGAGACGCTGTAGGAACTTAACTCTTGTAGATATCAGTTAGCCTGGGGGAAAATTAGATTCCTTACGTATCGTTTCTCTCCAAGTCACGGAATCTATTGAAAACGTTGAGGACGTGCTGTTCGTCTGTTTTCCATCTCAACCCAGCTCTTGCCATCTCTTCTTAAGCAAACACTTTGACGATTTCTTTTACCATTTAGCATTCATACGCTGTCAAACATGTACCAGGCAGAGGCTGTGCAAAAGCTCCTCAGATCATTATGCCTAACAAACCTAAAATTACTTTTAAAATGAAAAAGGCGTTGATTTAAGGGACTGGGTGAGACTGTTTTGTTGTGGCGCCTAGAAGATGATTTCTGGAGCACACAGACTGTCGGGCCAGTTAGCGTGGGACAAGGTACGGCGGCTGTGGCTTGTTCGTGCACCTCTGACCACTTTTGAGCTTGGGGACAGGCCCTGCGCTCGGTGCCAGAGGTTCAGAAGGAGCTTCCTGCTTCAGAGGAGCTCGCACAGGAACCCAGCATTGCCTTGCTCAGTGAGGGCACAGGGAGAGGGGCCATGGACTGTTGCATGAGGGTGGGGGTCAGAGAAGGCTTCACAGAGAAGGTGCAACCTCAGTTGAACCTGGAAGGGGACACAGGAGTTCACCAGTTAGACAAGGGAGGAGGCAGACATTCCATGTGTAGTGTGTTCCAAGATGCAAAACCATAGACCTATAAAAAAACAACGCACATTGCGAAACCTGCAAGCGTAAGACACAGGTCAAGGAGAATTAAAAGTGGATGTCATATTATTGGGAGCCGGTCCCCTCTCCCCTACCCCGGGGGCGGGGGAGGGCTCAGATGATCTTGCAGGCCATAGAAGTCATCAGCAGGTTTTAAGATGTATATTTTAGGAGGATGACTCAGAAGTGCCACAGCGTGATTCGAAGGTAAGGGAGGAATCCTGGAAACAAAATGTGTAGGATGAGCTCTTCTGTTCTGGGCGAATTGGTAGGATTTCTTGTGACCCACCTCGGTGCCGGTGTCACAGCCTGATCAGCTGAGAGTCCTGTGGCCCCCTTGCTCGGGCTGGGATATTAGTCATTAGCCAAAGGCATGCATTTGCTTCCCAGAGACGCCAGTGGACGTGACTTTGTTCCTTAGCTAGGGCCAGCCTCCTAGACCTGGCTAGACCTTAGCTCCAAGGGCGAGTGGTGCGAGGAAGTGCCTGGACTTGGCCTCAGCTGCAAAACTAAGGCAGAGTGCAGACAGGAGAGCGTCATCCATGGGATCACAGGTGCTCTGTCTTCCGAGTGCAGGCCAGGAAAACTAACGGCGGCCAGACAGCTGGCCACTGACAAAAACACCAGTGTGCCTTCCTGCATTCATTATGTGTCAGCGTGACTTGGTTTTGCATCCAAACTCAGGAAAAGGCTGTTGGTCAATTTGGGAGTGGGAGGAAGTAGCTAGTTTCTTAAAGAGCAGCAGGACCCTCCATTTTAGGACCATGTGAGAATGACAGTCACCCAGCCCTCGGGCTCTCGCTCTGCTGTATAACCAGAGAGAGCAGGTCCCGTAAGTCAGCTCACTGACCCCGGGAGGCTGAGGGAGGTCAGGTCCTCCTCGTGAGACTCATCCTTGGGCCACCCCATCCAACCCTAAATGGAGAACTCAGTGTCACCCAAACACAACCTTTGATACCTTTTTGTTCGAGATTGCCCAGATTTGAATGCCAGCTGGGAAGTGGGCTCCATGCACCGCGGAACTTCATTTTCATTGGCATTATTTTCCTAAGGGAGGTTCTCGCCTGGTTCTTGGTTCACATTTTTCAATTCACCGCGTCTCGGCCGTTTTCTTGCATTATGTCCACGTAATGACAACCACTTGCATCTATTTGAGTGTCTTCTGTGCCGGGCCTTTCACACATGTTAACTCCTTCAGTCCTTACTCAGATCGCCATTGTAAATGTGGTTGCGGAGATCAGTCCAGAGGAGCTCGGAGGAGTTTAGAGCCACTCACTTCCTGTGGACCCATGACTTCCTCTCCACCTTGAAAGGCACTTTTCTCTTGACCCAGCTCCTCCTCCCCGCTTTGGTCTGGTTCCCTCCCACGTTCCCATCACCATACCTGTGACTTCCTGACCAGGACACAAATTCTTGGCCTCTTAGGTTGTAGACTCAACCCCACCTCTCAAAGGTGACTGGTGGCCTTGCTTTCATCACTGCCATCCCACTCCCTGAAATTCTCTCTTCTCTTGGTTTCCTGGGTGGGGCGGGCAGGCCCCCGTCCTCCCTCACTGAGCACTGCTGCCTCCCCCACCTTCGGAGCCTGCTCTTCCTCCTCTGGCCCCGGAAGGATGAGCACCTCGCCGGCCGGTTTCCTGGACTCCGGTCCTGGCTCTGGAGACTCATTCCTGCCCCGTCCAGATGAACCCCGTGCCACTCGTGTTCTGTATGCGAGACCACGCGATAGAATCTCCTTGGTGTGTCTTGGTGACTACCCTGCACATGCTCAGCTCTCAGGCCAGCAAGTGGGGGGCACCCCCAGCTCCTTCCAGCCTTTCCCTTCATAGCCTAGCAGACAGGGAGTCCTACAGAGGCTCCATTCCCAGAGGCATCCCGACCCCAGGGCTCCTTCCTCCCGGTCCCAGGACCATCAGTGGCTCCCATTTCTTCCTCTAGGTCCCCATGCTTTGGGCCATCCTGTACTCGGGCTGATGCAGCCCCGACAGCACTATCCTTCATATGTTGTCCCCTACTCAGAACCCGCAGTGGCTCTTCTGTCAGCTGTTGCATCAAGACCAGCTGCCCTAAACTGCCATCGAGTCTGTCAGAGAGACCTTTCCCCCAACTCCAGGCATGCTCTGTCTGTGGCTTCAGACACGCAGGCCCCTGACTACCCCACCCCTGCCACTCTGTGGTCCTGTCTGCTCCCCACTGGCCTGAACCAGCCCTGCTTCCTCTTATTTCTCACATTTACAAATAAAATGCATTGTATCTTCGAATGACACATACTCATCAGTATTTTAAAGTACAGAGAAGTACAGTGGACCCTGGACGTGTTTGAAGTATGTGGATCTACTTATACGTGGATTTTTTTCAATAAATTCTGTAACTGTATGTTTGCTTATGATTTTCTTAACATTTTCTCTAGCTTACCTTATTGTAAGAATAGAGTATATAATACATATACATACAAAATACATGCTAATCAACTGTTATCTGTAAGACTTCTGGTCAACAATGGGGAATTGAAAATTACATGTGGATTTTCAGATGCTTGGGATGGGGGCGTCAGCATCCTAAGCCCTGTGCTGTTTAAGGCCAACTGTGTACAGAAGAGATTTTAAAAAAAAAAAAACAAAAACTTAATTCTACCACCCAAACACTATTACAATTTGTATGTATCTTTGAAAGATTAAATGCACTTGCATATATATATGCCGTTTCCCCAAAAATAAGACCTAACTGGACAATCAGCTCTAATGAGTCTTTTGGAGCAAACTTTAACCTAAGACCCGGTATTATATTATATTAATTATATTAAAGACGTGGTTTTATACTATAGTAAAATAAGACCAGGTCTTATATTAATGTTTGCTCCAAAAGACACATTAGGTCTTATTTTTGGGGAAACACGGTGTTATTTTTATATAATTGCTATTGATATTTTTTATCTTTATTCTCTAATTGCTATGAGAATTTTCCCAACCAATTTATCTTTAAACAGCATTTTAAAAAGCTGTATAATAACTCATCATATAAGTATGCGATTGATTGACTTACCTTGTCTCCTACAGTAGGTTGCTTTGTGGCATCCAGCACATAAATAACAAACGTTCTTCTTCCTTAACGCTAGCCATTTCTATATCCTATGATTTAGCGTTAATGCAGAGGCAAATTGCATTTATTGAGCTACTTCTGGGTGTCAGCCTCTCTGCTTAGTGCGTTCCTTTCTCAGTTAAGCCTTGAAGCCACCTTGCAAAGTTGATATTATTAACATCTCAAGTTACTTGACTTCCGTCACACAGTTAGTAGGTATGAGGCCCGCCTCCGGAGCCCAGCTTTGAGTCTAAACCCGGCCCCATTGCTGCACCCTCTGTGACGGTGTTAATGCACCGCAGGCTGCGTCTGTGGGCCGGCCCTAAGACTTAGTAAGTAACGCACTGCATAACTTCCCATGCTTTACTATCATCTTCCAACCGGATTATTAGATCCTCTTAGATGACATTCTCATTTTATAAATGAAGAAGCTGAGAGGCTTAGCAGGTACCTACAGTGTCAGGGTCTAAGCTATATTGGATAGCCTAGCAGACACACAACAGCTGATCCTTAAAAAGTTATTGTCCATTATGTAGACTTCCCTTTCCTGTACTAATACCTCAGAATCTGTGGCTGTATTGACCTGCAATACAGGTTGTCTTGTCTAACGCAGCAGGGTCGTATCCAGGTACCACATTCGTGTTGCAGAGTTGGTTCTGAGCCCTGCGTTCCTTGATTTACTCCAGGTAGAGGAGAGCCTAAACAAGGGTATGACCCCAACCTAAGATTTCATTCCCCAAAGTATTACAATCCCGTGTTAAATTGGTTTTGAGCGAGGTCTGTTTTCTTTAGGCAAGTGGTTCTCCGCCTGTCTAGTCACCTGGAGGCCCTGCTCCAATGTGGCTTGTGGGGGGGACGCCCCTCCCAGTTTCTGATTCTGTAGGGCTGAGATGGGGCCTGATCATTTGCATTTCTGACAAGCTCCCTTGGTGATGCTGATACTGGTAGTTGGGGACCACACTTTGAAAACCACGGTCTTAAGCCATTAAAAAGATATTGCAAGGCAGGTCATGCAATTAACTATGGCATCTAATTTAGCACGTCTATTTCAAATGGCAAAACCTGTGTGATTCAGTCATTCACTCCTGTACAAGTCCAAAGTGCTTCTGCATTCTGTGCCCCCCTAGGGACTGGCCCAGTCAGCTTCAGACCCACCTGCTACCAGCTTTATGTCAGCCCCACCCCATGCCTCAGTCCTCCCCCAGTCTGGCGGGCAGTGTCCCAGATGCCCCATTGGAGCAGCAAGGAGAGGCTGAACTCACCTTGCTGCCCAGAGCCTGGGATTTTGGGTTAGGTCCACAAGCAAATACGTGCTCACTGAACTCACTGGGCCCCTAACTGAAGTCCTGGACTCCACCTTGCTAGCGTTTGAGAGTCCCTTCTCCACAGAAATTACTTCCCTGTTCTGTCCCTAAGTGGTATTTGAGGTGTGTCTGAGCTTGTACAAACCTCCCCAGAACCCCAATATTCAATCCCCCAACACTTCACTGTTGCCTGGAGCTTCTGCTGCCATCCCTGCCCTTCCATCAGATCTGGGGACCTGACGGCCAGTTCTGATGGAGTTGAGTTTACCTTACCCGGTTTTACTCTGAAATAGGGCTTCCCTCCCCAAGGCCGCCTTCCTCTGGGGAAGTTCCAGAAGTTCTCTAGTCCTGATGCCTCCTGGCTGATTTCCCTTCTTCTGCCCGTCCTGGTGAGGGGCCCAGGTTCTCATGACCAAAGCAACTCTGAATGGAATCATATTTTCTCCCTTCACTCTGAGATCCCAAACCATCCTGCATCTCCCCAGTGATGTGGACTTGTCTGTGGCTGAGAGTGTGCATGTTTCCTCTCCCTTTACCCAGGGAGATGATCATGAGGCCGTCTATGGAAAGCCAGACCGTTACATGGGCGTTTGGGGGAACAGCCTCAGACACCTCTGAATTAGGGGGAGAAAAAGAGCATTCAAAGGCCAGGGCGTAGGGGAGGCGGGGCTAAGGTGTAAGGGAGGTGGGGCTAGGGCGCAGGGGAGGCGGGGCCAGGAAAAGGGCCTCTGGGCCTGCACTGCCCAGGTATGCCTGACCCCCCTGTTGGCTGCTGGCGGACCAGGCAGGTTCCATGTGTCACCACCCTCTCCATCACACCCACTCCTTTTTTACAAGCCAAAGATTCGAGCAAGTAAGTGTGAGGACTTCACCCGTCAGCCTTTGTTCCGAGCTCCCAGTGGGCCTCTCCTGAGAGAAAGGAGAGCGTTCTAACCACAGCCTGGCACAGGGGACTTGCATTCCCTTCAAAAAAAAGGGTGGGGGGATTGGGGTGGGGGAGAGGAGGTGTGATGGGGACGGGGGGATAGAGGAGGCCTTGTGGGAGAGCCGGAGGGCCTCAGAGGGGGTGACTTTAAAAGTGCCGCCGCTGGTGAAGTGCGGCCATGTTGTCAGGGGAAGAGTCGTGGCCTGGTTGACGGCAGCAATCCGGACGTGACAGCAGAGCTTCTCAGGCTCAGCGCCATTGACTTTGGGAGCGGGGCAGTCCTTTGCTGTGGGGGCGGGCTGCCCTGCGCTTCCTAGGGGGCTTAGTAGCATCCCTTGGCCTTTACCCACTAGATGCCAGTAGCACCCTCAACCCCAGCAGATGTGACAGCCAAAAACACTGCCATGTGTCCCAGGGGTGTGGGGAGCTTAACTTCTTAATCCAAATCGAGAACCATTCGATAGGTATTACTGGGAAGCAGGTGCTTTCGCCTACGTCCACTCATTTAATCTTCACAATAACCCCACGGAATGAGTGGCATTAGCCCCATTTTGCAGATGAGGAAACTGAAGCCTCGACGGGTGACATGTGAGTGGATAACACAGTAACTGCTAGGACCGAGGTTCGCATCCAGGTTGATCTGATATCAAAGCCCATTCTCTTAGAGCTGCGTGGTTTTGAGGGAAAGAAAACCCACTCGCAGGGTTTATTTTAAGGATACAATGGGATAGTTTACAGGCAGCTCAAGACAGGAAATGAGGTTTGCCAGGGCCTTTCAGAAATAGAGTTGGAAGGGTGAGAGCCAAGTTCACGCTCTCCTCTGTGTGTTTCATGGCTGGGCTTGTTATACACAGTGGCTTCTTCTCCTGGTCCGCTTTCCCCATAGCTTCCCCGTCCCCCGGCCTTGGTCAAATGCCTCAGTCTCTGTCGGAAATCCAGATTCCCAGGAGAAACAGCGTAATTGGTTTGTTCCTGGTCCAAACAGCTTTGTGTGCTTGGGGGTGGGGTCTGTGAGGGGAAGAAGTGATTGGCTTCCCCATGCCCTGAGCTTTTGCCACAGCTCCTTTAGCTGCCCTGGCTCGGCTATCACCATGACAACAGAGGCCAATCTGCCCAACACCTCTGAGTCCAGGATTGTACCCACCAGCACCTAGGCCAGAGTGACACCGCAGGAGATGTCAGCAGACACATCAGGTTCTTCCATTTAGCAAACAAGTGGAGCCAGTGCAGCCCCCCAGAAATCGATCTTTACCAACACTTAATGAAGAGTTAGCTAGTTAATAGGCCGTGACAGATCCAAAGGCTGTTAGGGGGTCTGACAGCCCAGACATTAACAGCAGCAGTGGCCAATTTCCAAGAGATTACTGACATTCAGGGCCATTCAGGAAGACATCCGGGAGGAAATATTCACAGAATTGTTTCAGGCCCAGCGACAGTGGGAGGAGGGAGAAGCATAAGTGGCAGCTGGGTAATGTAGGATGACAGTGGCATCTCTGAGCAAGAACACAAGTTGCTCTTGGAGCCTTTTAATCACAGAAGAGTCAAGAGCAGGAGCAGAGAACTTCAGCCGAATTTCCTCCAGCTCCAAGGAACACAGCAGGCCCCCCGAGTTCCAGAACCCTTTCGTGTCATCTAGAGGGTTTTCAGGGGTTTTTGTCCTCTCCTTGCTCCGTGACTGCGTGACTGAAGGTCTGTGACACACTTGGGTGACTCCCACATGCAAATGAGCGTGGCCTTGTATTTCTGGGCCCTGCGTCACTGTCAGTGTTAAGTTGTCAGCCTCTAGTAGACGCCGAGCAGGTGTGAGAGTGCACCCAGCGTGGGCCACACCCTCGGCCTGGCCCCTGCTCTGGGGGTGTCGTGGGGCCCAGAGGGACGACTGATTGGGGAGCAGAGATGACCTTGCAGTGTTCTGGGAGCTCGAACAGAAGTACAATTTTCTGCTGGGGAACACTGTCCACTCTGTCATCCGTGACTCACTCAGCAACCAGAATAGTCTTTTATGCGATGTCCCTGCTCAAAACATTCCGGTGGCTTCTTACTTCACTCAGGACAAACCAGACTGCTAATCAAGGACCATGAGAGAGCCTGCCTTCCTCCCTGGCCTGTCCTTCAGCTCTGCCCCTACACGTCACGATGCAGCCTCCTGGCCCCTCTTGCTGTTCCTGAAATCATTCACCTTCACTCCCACCTAAGACTCCCACCCTTACTCTTCCCGCCACTAGGAGCTCTCGGCCCCCAGAAACGGCCTTCTTCTCAACTGTCAGGCCCCAGCTCAAATCCACCTCCAAGGAGCCAGCGTCTCCAACCACCCCTTTCTAAATGTGCCTCCCACACCGTGTCCCTCTGTCATTTTCCTCTTCTGTTTTCTTCGTAGTTTCTGTAATTATCTTGTTTGTTTATTTTGCTATGATAGAGGTACAATTAATCACAACTAAGTAAGAAGTGCATCATGTTCAGGGACCTCAGTGAGACAAAGACCTAGGTGACATTTGAGCTGGAACTTGAAGCAGAGGTGTAACTTGCCAGGTCAAGATGTGGATGGAAGGGATTTTAGGAGAGGGAACAGCATAAGCAAAGGCACAGAGGCCGGTGAGTGTGTCACCCTCAGGAAACAGTGTTTTGGCAGTACGGCAGACTATAGCCCAGACTATAACAGGAAGGCAGAATGGGAGTCCTGGGGGCTGACACCCTGTGCCAGAGCCTTTGAACTTCATCCTGTGCGCAGTGGGGCTTCAGCAGTGTACAGTGAGCGATATACTAGACCTCCTGGATTTGCTCAGTTGAACCAAATTGGGTTTGAAAGTGAAGCTGAGTTTTTTCCTATAACAAGCAAAAGTAACTGCGTGGCAAGGGAGAGAGAGTCCACTTCTGCTTGGAGTGAAAATCATGGAGAGGCTTTGGAGTTAAGATGTCTTGTTTTCTGAACCCATCTTGAACTGAACAGCCGGGTGCCATTCCTGTGTGTGTAGGGTTTGTGCTTGTCTTTGGGATCAGCAGTGACAGGGAGGCAGCCACGAAACCAGCAGAATAACTATTCCAAGAAGGCAGGCACGTTGTCCACGGATGCTTTTCTCCCTCCCCTGCCAGCTCAAGGCCCATGGACACAAAAGAGCTGCGTGACAAGGGTCAGGTGCTCTTTGGAATTCCACAACCGTAAGTCTTTTTGGTGACAGCCAGATGTCAGTGCTCTTTGGGGCGGACGTTCTGGGCAGCAGTTGGTGGATGAGCTCACAAGGGTGTGACTTTAAAGACCAGATGACACAGCCGTGCACATGAGTGAAGCCAGGCTCTGGTCTCCTCGTCCCTGTGTTCAGAGCCAAAGCAGGGCCATCACTGAATGTGCGCAGAACTGGCGTGAGTGGGGGACTCGGAGACAAGTTCCCTTGGACAGAGTCTGAAACCCAGCGAAGGTGTCATTGTCCCTTTCCTCCATCTTGGGATGAGGCAACTCTGTATGACTGGGGCTTCTGGATTTCTCTGAGCCTCCGTTTTCTCAGCTCAAAAAAAAAAAGGAATACCTACCGAGAGGAATTGGAAAAGCATCAGGTGACGGCAGGTGTGCTGTGGCATTTTGCATCCTGTAAGGCAGCGTACAGATGTTAGGTACCATGGCAGCAGGCTTCGCAAGCGTGAATCCTAGACTCAAAGCTGTGGAAGAATTGGACTGGACCCTCAGGGGTTCATCCAGCCCGAGCTCCACGTCAATGAAAGAGCTCTTTCTCGGGGGAAGGCCCGTATTCCGGGAGGTGAGCTGAACTGGCTCAGTCCTTGCTCTGCTGGCGGCACGGCCTGATGGCGGAGATGGCTACCAAGCAAAATGCTTCATAAGCAGGACTGCTTCCGCACGTGGGCTCAGCGCGCCATCGCTTTCTTTTCCAGTGCACTGTTTATTTTACAGTAGATGTCGATGTACAGAAGAGGTGGGAGGCTAGTGCAGAGTTCCCATGTACCTGGCACCCGTTTTCAGCATCTTACGTTAGTGTAGTCCGTTTGCCACAATGAATGAACCGATATTGGTATGTTGTTAACTAAAGTCCGCACTTTATTCAGATGTCCTTAGTTTTTAGTTAATGTCTTTTTTTCTGTCCCAAAATCCAGGACGCCGCATCCCATTTGGAGGTCACGTCTCCTTAGGCTCCTCTTAGCTCTGACAGTTTCTCTTGATGACCTTGACAATTTGGGGAAGACGGGTCAGGTCTCTCAGCTGTGATTTGTCTGCTGGTTTTTCTCATGATAAGCCTGGGGTTATGGGTCTGGGGGAGGAAGAGCACAGAGGTCATGCGCCATTCTCATCACACCACGTCAAGGGCACTTCCTGTCAACCTGACTTATCACTGTTGATGTTGACCTTGGTCACCTGGGTGGATGAGCGAGAGTTTGTCAGGTTTCTCCTCCTTGAAGTTACTCTTTTTTCCTCTTTTCCATACTGTGCTCTTTGGGGAAAATGTCACTGTGTGCAGGCCGCAGTTAACTAGCGGGCAGTTATGCTCCACTTCCCTGAGGGCAGAACCGCTGCATAAATTACTTGGAATTCTTCTGCATGGGAAGTTGTCTGTTCTCCCCATTTGTTTATTTAATCGGTTATTAATTTATATCTGTATGGTCTCATGAATATTTATTTCACCCTTGGGGGTTATCATCCAATACTATTTTATCTATTTTGTTGCCTACATTGTTCCAGCTTTGGCCATTGGGAGTTTTTTCAGTGGCTCCTGTGTCTTTCTGACATAGCCCCACAATGTGGGTTGGGTTTCTTTGTTTTGTTTTTTTGAGCAGTTCCTTACTCTCTGGGACTACAAACTACAAGATGTTCCAGACTCATCTTGTATTAAAATAGGGATATTTTTGTATCTATCGTGTGGAGTTGTTCTGAAATTAAATGAGTTACTACAAGTAATGCTTTTTCCCTGTATACTTTTTGTAACTGACATATAATTGACGTATAGCATTATATGAGTTTCAGATACACAACGTAGTGATTAGATACCTGTGTATCTTTCAGAATGACCACCCCAGTAAGTCTGGTTAACAGCCATCACCACACAGTTTTTTCCCCTTTGATAAATTTTAAATTCTCCTCTTTTGGCAGTTTGCAAATATACATACAATACGGTCTTAGTGTTGTCACCATGCTATGCGTCACATCCCCAGGACTGACTTATTTTAGAACTGGAAGTTTGTACCTCTTGACCCCCTTTGCGCTCACCCCTCTACACTTCTTAAAAGGTGTATTTTTAACAGCTGCCTCACCACCCTGAACTTTCAGTCACACAAAAGAGATCCAACATCTTTTTTCTATTAAAACCCCTCCTAAATCAAAGCCCCCTGTATTGTACTTGTGTAGTTTATTGTCTGCTCTAATACGGAACTTGCTTTCCCTGTTCATTCTCATAGCGTTTATTCCTGCATTATGGCAGCTGCACAAGCCCCTGGGCTGCTTCAGCCTTCGCTCGCTCTGCCCTGAGGCAGGGGGCTGGGTTCACTGACTTCCCAAATCCTCCCCCAGCCGTAGCACAGGTCACTTTCTCTGGCAGTGTCTGTACGTCCTCCGTCCTCCGGGGTGTCACCTTCCCACCCCGCCTCTGTCACCCGTGTCCAGCGCTCCCCCCCCCCCCCGGGGCTTGGCAGCACACATGCCTGGCCTGTGGGGAAGCTTGTCACTTCACTCATTATCCAGCCTGTAAGCAGTGGCTGGCGTTGTGGGTTCCGTGCCCCTGACCAGATGGCACAAGAGGAGCCAGGGCCACACGTTCCACTGTAAGCCTAGTGGCCAGCTTCCCTGAATCCAGAAACCAAAGCCTGGATGGGTGGAGGGGAAGGGCTGCACAGAGGCAGCGTGTCTGCTCTGAGGCCTCCGGTAGCACGGCGGACCCTGTTACCGCATCAAAGCGGCACTGAACGCTCTGCAGCTCGGACACAGCGTGGAGTCTGAGCAGAGACAAATCTCTGATATGCGCTTCCTAGTGCAGTTGGAGCTAAGCTCCTGCAGGCTGCTGGTCTGCATGTTGCGTCCCAGTACCTAAGGATGCACCTTACACATGTTAGTTGCATTTAAAGTTTGTGAATTGATCAGCATCCCTCTTCTGTGCACTGGCTCAGGTGTAGGGTAGGTGCGCAGTCAGTGAGCCTTGCTCTTCTGGGGCCCCCCCTCCTGCATGCGTCTGGGAGTGTTTGGAGGTGCACCGGCTCGTGCCCACTCCTCAGCTGTATCAGAATTATAGGGCTGCAGCCTCAGGCTGAGAGCCGGCTGACTTGGGTGAGGAGGAGGGCTGGGCTGAGCTCCAGCCCAAGATCAGAGGAAGACAAGCGGGGCAGAAGCAATCCCACCCCCTCACCGTGTTTGAATCAAATGCCTGCTTCATTAACACCTGTCCCTCTGAGAATCAAACACTGAGACGTCCCCACGGTCTGTTCACTGAGTCACTCCAGAGGTGATTTCCTACAGTGATGAGCTATGACGTCCCTAAAACCCAAAGGGCTGGTGGAGCTGCTGGGCGGATCCTGAGAAAGCTAAGAGGAGGAGGGGGTGTGTGAGGCATCATCAAACTCCGTGCCTCTCAAATACCTGTGCGAGGAAAGCAACCACACACAACACACATGCATACACACATGCACACGTGTGCATCCACGACACGCACGTGCACACAGGCGCATACACAACACATGCACACATAAGTATACACACAACACAGGTGCATACACGACAGCACACACACACATGTGCACACAGGTACATACATGGCACATGCACACACATGGATGCATGCATGACATGTGCGCACATAACTACATACACACATGTGCATCCATGACACGTGCATATACAATATATGCACACAGAAGTATACACACCACACAGGTACATACATGACATAGTATACACATACACGTGCACACAGGTACATACATGACACGTGCACTATACATACACATGCATACATGACACACATACAACTATACACTCATGCATGCAGGTGCTACATGACACGCACACACACATGCACACGTGCATACATGACACATGCACACACACAAGTATACACACACACAATACACACATGCACACTCACAATTTACATCTCATTCCGTTCCAGAAGGTCTTTAAGGTGACAAAAATTCTAGCAGAATGAGTGTCAGTGAACCCTCCTGAGTCTCTCCAAACCAGGTCCTACATGGTGTGAGATTATCCCACTGTGAGTGAGGGGTCCTCTGTCAGTCAGGGGCGCTTTCTGAGGTCATCTTGCTTTGAGCTGGAATCTGAGGGCCTGAAAAGGCAGCCTTTCTTGTGGGTTCTCCGGAGACATCTGTTGGTGTCTCAAGTGAAAAGATCACTGTGGAAAATAAAAGAATTTCAGGTGTGAACCACTAACGAGGCCTGTATCACCTCTAAATATCACTGCAGTCTCTGATACTGGTTCTCCCCAATTCCTGAGGGCCTCAGAGGGGTTTGCGTCTTCTTAAAATAGCAGATTTTTAGCATCTGCTCGATGGCATAGGGAAGAGTTTTCCATTTTGGAAAACTATTCAGTAAAGCGCTGGCACCAGGAAGTGGGGAGATGGCAGCGTTGGGACCAGAATCCGGGGCATTCGCCTTTAAGTCCAGCCCAAACTAAGCTGTGCCACCCTGGAATGTGGATGACGTGGGCTGCTTGCTTGTACTTCCTCTAGTGGCTGCCCTCACCTGGGAGGAAAGGTTAGCATCTTGGGCTGGATGGGGCAGGTGTGGCCTCAGCTCCTTCTCTCTGCAATTACAGGAGAAAGCAAAGCCAAGGTCAGTGAGGTCGTGGGGGCAAGACCACCATACCCCCCAGGAGCCCCTGGAGATGCACCCTTTTCCCTCAGAAACCATGGTGGTGAGTGGTTGGCTCTCCCTGGCATTTCTGAGGAGTACCGCCCGTCTTGCAGAAAAGAGGAAAGGATCCTGTTTGCATGACCTTTTCCTGAGACTTGCTTCCATCAAGCAGCACATCCACCTTTTCCGGCCTTTCTCTTCTGGGGAAAGGGCAGCCCTACTACCTCTATGAGCAGCAGGAGGGGAGCAGCAGAGATAACCCAGGGAGCTGTGAGCAAGGGGGCTGGGGCCCCAGGAACTGATGGTCCCTCCAAGTTCTCATTCCGGGCACAAGAAGAGCGTTTACTCAGAGGAAGGAGGGAGGGGTGACTGACTACATTCAGGGGACCCCTGGGCTACCAAGAGCTCTAGGACCTCAATATTGCAGTGAGCAGAACTGTTGGATAATCCCCAGAGGTAATGCATGCCATGAATTCACAGACTGAGCTCCTGTGATCGCCCATTCATAAATACTCCCGGAGCACTTCCGGGGATCCGTGTAAAGCCTCGTCTCTCGCTTGTGGTGTGGCACAGATGTTAAGTGAGCTGACATGAGAGCCGGCCTTTCCTGGGTTCAAATCTTGTCTCTACCATGAGTTTCTGTGTGGCCCTGGGTGAATGGCTTACCCTGTCCGATGTTCAAATTCTTCCCCTGTAAAATGCAGATACAAATAGCCTGTCTATGTTGACCTTTTCTTGGTTCCGTAAATGAGATAAAAGCACTTAGCCCTGGGTAAGCGCTTGATAAAGGTTCATCCTTAGTAGATTATTGGAAGGCGGCTGTTGGGGATGATTCCTTCTGCTGTCCCCAGTCCCAGGCAGGGCTTCCCCAGAGTTACCTCTGTGCCCCTCTGCCTTCTCCCTGTGTCCAGCCCTCAGTCTTTCCTCCACCATCAGACCTGCACTCAGGGAAGCACCCTGCAAGCACATTGGCACAGAAGTTGCAGTGACTAAGGAATGCTTCTTTCCAGATGAAACTGCACGTTTGAATTAGAGGCAGATGCCTTACGTTAATTCAGTGCAGCCACGCTGGGCCGAGTGTCAGAGGAATAGGTGTCTGAAAGCTCAGTGGGGCAGGTAGGGGCAGCGTGCTGGGGTAGGAGATGTTTGAGTTCCCTGTGACTGTTACGGGGTGGCTCCAAGAGCAGCCAGGCGCGTCCGAATCAGATCAGCCTTTCTGAGAAGCGCAGCCACCCAGCGGCCTGGAGTGTGGCACCTCAGGAAGAGGGCTCGGGAAGGGGCGAGACTGTCTTGTGAATCACGCGAGGACGTGTGCATTTTATCAGGAACGCAGTGAAAAACAATCCTGGATGACTTTTGTGGTGAATCGTGTGTCTAGGAGAAGGCAACTCTGTGGGTGACGCTGTAAAAAACTTGGGAAGGGTGGCAGGCCTTGGTGACTGGGACACCAGTTTGCCCGAGGAGTGAATTTCTAGTTGTGGACGCTCAGACACCAGCAAGCTGCTAGGCGGGTTACTTGGAGGTGTGAGGTCGGGAGACAGAGCCCGGCGGCCGTCTCTGACAAGCCAGGCCACTCTCTCTCGGGCTCCTGCGCGTGGGGCCTGCCCGTGAGTGTGGTCTCTGCGAGCGCGTGCTCCCTCCGCCCGAGTTTATTAGAGCTTTCAGTGGAAATCAGCGTGCCTGGAAGCCAGGGGCTCCTCTCCAGCCTCTCTCCCACCCAGCGCAGCCCTGGGAGGGCCCCGGGCCCAGTGCCTGCCTCCCCCTTTCTATGTGTCAGGAGCTGTGGCTCCGTAACTGGGCCAGTCCTTTGGAGTCTCAGCATTTCTCAAGGTTGGTGAGAAGAAAACACCGGGACAGAAAACATTAACTCAGCCTGTGCTATCAGATCACCCAAAAAGGACAAGGAAAATGGGGAGCTAAAAATAGCCCCTTAGGACTAGTTCAGCTTCTCCTTGTAAGTACTGAGCTCCGAGCGAGAGGGAAGTTTAACCACTTGGAGACCTGATGTGCTGTGATGTTTAAATGGGGCCCTGAGAAATGAGAGTGTGGACCTCAGCAGAGACGGGCGTTTCGTTAATGTGACAGATGCCAGTTGGGACTCTTGTGTGTGTAGATAACCAGTCAAACCCATTTCAGCCCAAACCCTAGGGACATCATTGTAACGGCACAGAGACGTGACAACTGCTTCCAAGTCAAACAGGCCTGGGTTCAGATGCCAGCTCTGCTACGTATTAGCTGGGGGACCTGGGCCACTGTCTGAACTTCTGAGAGCCTCTCTTTTCCTGTCTGTAAAATGGGTACTGTAGAAGCCTTTGCAAAGGATCATTGTGAAGATTGAATGAAATCCTATAAACTCACCACCAGGGGTAAGGTAAGGGCTCTGCCTATGCTTGTTCCCTTTAAGTAGTGTCACACATTTAAAAAAAAAAAAAAAACATTGAGTCAGATATTTTTCTTGAGTTTTTGCTTTTTCCAGGCAATATCTCGTTGAACCCTTTAGGGCACACTTATGGAGTAGGTGCTGAGCGTCTCGTCATTTAATTGATGAGACGAGTGGCACTTAGGGATGTGTTTACTCTGAGCTTACTCGTTCCTGGGGACAAGGCTGGCTTTGCAGCTGTTCGAGCCGTGGGTCCTGCGTTAGACCCCTAAGCGGCCCTGTTGGGGCTTCAGTAAGTGACCTGCTCTGGGTGAGCAGGACGGGTTCCAGTCCTGGCTTCCCCCGGGACCAGTGCTAAGCCTCAGGCCCCTCGTCTCCAAACTGGAGAAAAGAATTGTGCCCGCCTCTGGCATTTCTGTGACATGAAATGACAGTGTACAAACAAAGGATGTAGCAAGGCCTCGATACATAGCAGTGATTGCAGTTATTATTGCTAAGGCAAAAGCAGCTCCTGAGAGGTGCAAACCTTAAACACGCTGTGGAGACATCCAGTCCCTTAGGGGACATAGGAATGCTTCTTCCTGGTGGGTTCAAACCCGCGTTCTTCTGTTTACTCTGTATGTGTGGGCTCTCGGCAGGTCGCTGGACTATTCCGAGCCTCAGTTGTCTTATCTGTGAAGTGGGCCTAAGAACAGTGCCTGCCTTGTAGAGTTGCTGGGGGATCAAATGAGACAGTGTGTAGATCTTATCCAGGGCCTGGCACCTGCCAAGGAAGGGCCATGTCACGTTTGGCTCATCTCCATGGATACAGAGTTCTGCGTTTCTCAGTTCACACCAAAGTCAACGTGGGGATGAATGTGTGAACCCTTGAAAGTATAAGCCTGAGGAGAATTCAGATACTGTTCTGGGGTGTTTCTGGGAGTCCTGTTTTGCTTGTTCACACCTGGTGTCTAAATATTGAGAGAGAACGCTCAAGCTAGAGCTTCAATAGACAGCCACCGAGGCCCCGTCCTGCTGATGGCACCAAGCGTGGGCGGTGCATGTGGTGGTGCCCACTGTGTGTCCCATGGGGGCCAGACCAGCGCAATCACGTCCCCATCCTACAGACCAGGAGGGGCCCCGGAACCCTCTGTTCCACGCGTAGGTGCCAGGCTGCTTATTCCAGCTCTGCATTAGGAGGCCCGTGGAGACGTGGCCATGACCTTGCAGGGACACTCATACGTGGGAGTCAGGGCCACCTTCTCTTCTTACAAAATAAAGAGGTTGGACTAGATTAGAGCTTCGACTTTGAAATTACTTTCAATGGTTTTAGATCTTCTGTGTGAGCTTCCGTTTGAGGAAAGAATTTACTGCAAAAAGAGAAAAAAAGACACGTTTGGCAGGTGCTAGGCTAGAGTACCTCCGAGCTCCTGAAAACACTGTGGTTCTTGGACAGCCCTCTCCAGGGAAGGAACCCCCACCCCTTGGCAGGGGCTGCAGGCGTGACAGCCCGTGTATAAGTGGACCCGTGCAGGTCTAACCTGGGTGTGCACTGGACTCCTCCCACGTGAGCAGTCAGGAGACGGAGCCACAGGTGTGGTTCACATGTCACACCTGGGACCAAGTGTCAACGTCTGGGTCTTTTAAGTTCTCCTCGTGAGCGTCACACGCAGGCTGCACTGAGCACCTCTGGGGCTGGCTCTCTAGACCTGCGAGCAGCAGTCCAGACTCCTGCTTTCCTTTGTAGCCACTCGGCCACTTGGAAGTAACGACACGTGCCCCAGGCGACCTCTGAAGGACCCTGCTGTGTGACAGGGGCTGGGGCAGGCAGATTGAGCTCCAGGGAGTAGATGCTTGGTCGCTTCTTGTGCTCTTCCTAAGGGGCATGGCTCCAAAGGAAAGCGTAGCCGCAGGCCTGCGGGGATGGGAGTAGAAATGAGGCTGTTTCGCTCAGCAAATCGGCTTCTAAGATTGCAGCCCACGTGAGTCCATCCCCCGCCCCCACCTTGCTCCCACTTTCAGATATGAATCAGACGGTTTACTCTGTTCTCCTTGCCTCTTCAAAAAAGGAAAGCAGACTCCAAACCTAATTAAGACAGCACTTCAAGTCTGTAACTAAATTCATTCACCGCCTGACTGCACTGGGGCGCCAGGCTTCCTCTCTGGCCGCCTCCTATTGCAAACCTAATTCAAATCATTATCATTTATTCAGGTTTAAGCTACTAGAGAGAGTTTTTTAAAAAATTAACTCTGCTCGTCTCATGCTCAGGAGAGCCACGGGGCTCCAGTCGCTTTGATCCCAGCCCACACTCATTAATGACCAGCTGTGGGCGTTTGGAACGTTCTGGCCAAATGGCGTTAACAGCCGCTCTGCTTTGGTGGCCAGAGCTAGAAAGCGGAAGAATCCATCAGGAAGGTCCTCTTTCGAGCTACCTTCCCCGGGGCTTGGAGATAAGGCAGCTGTGGGGTCACCAGCCCTGTCACTCACTGGCCACGTGACCCAAGGAATCAGAGCCTGTCTGGCCCCTGTCACCCCATCTGTAGCATGGTGGGTCACACGCCTGTTTCACAGGGTGACTCTTAGATGTCCACATGTGCCAGGCGCTCCTGGGCTGGCAGGATGGGCAGAGGAGTAAGACAGAGGGAGGTTCTTGCCCTCACGTGCGTGAGCCGTGCTCTGGATGGACGGTGCTCCTGCAGGGGCACTCTTCCCCCCAGGGGGCGTTTGGCAATAACTGGAGACATTTTTGATTGTCCACACCAGGGTCATCTAGTAGCTCAAAGCCAGGGGTGCGGTTAAACTTCCTACAATGCACAGGCCAGCCCTTCACGACCAAGATGCCTTCAGCCTGTTTTGCCAGTGGTGACAAGGTTCAGAAACTCTGATCTCAGTAGACCAACCCAGATATATAGGCAGATAATTTCAGTGCCGCGTGATAGGAGTTATGAGAATGACAGAAATACTCTGGAGAAAGGGGCCTAGATTTGGTGGTCCTTTTGTGACCCAGGGCTCTTCCCCGGGTCAGACCCCCCCACCCCGCCATCAGTGGGCCCCAGGGGCAAAGGGAACCCAGAATGGGGCCAGGCCTGCTGAGGGAGGAGGTGGCCTTCCGCAGCAGCATGCCTTTCCATTCATCTTTCTGTGTCATCTGAAGGCCCCCAGCTCCACAGAGCTCTGCAGCATCTAAATGAGGCACCGAGTGACTCAGTGGGGAAAGCCCTCCCTGAGAGCAGGGGCTGAGAACCCACCCAGGTGCCAGAAATCTACTTCCTCGCTTCTTTTCTTGCCTCTCCCCACAAAGGACTAAAAATAAAATGTAAAATAGTTAAGATGTTGTACTGCAATAGCATGTAGGCCTTTAGAAGAAGAAAAGAAAGCAGAAGTTTGTATAGAAGGCAAACTGGGCCATTTAGAATTCGGGGAGGTCAGAGCTGGTGGGGTTTTGCTTCTGTGGCTTGGGCATCAGGCCCATTCAGAACTGGCTTCTGCTAGCAAGTCGTCCTCCCAGGGGGGCAAGCGGGCCTGGGGGACAGCCGGAGGCTCTGACCGAGAAAGTTCCTTCTCACACCAGGGTTCCTAGGAAATACTTAGCTGGGAGCCCAGGTCCCTGGTCTGCACTGGGTCTCGCTGACCCTTCACACTACTGTCGGGAGGGTATAGAAGTTTCAGCATGCGAAGGGCTTCGAAGGGTAAATAACCTCCCGCCACTATTATTAAATGTCTGGGGGGTGATGACAGCCTTGTGGTTTTGTCTTTCTCTTTTAAAGACAGGTCCTGAAATACTCAGGGACAAAAGAGTTCTGCGATTTGCGTTTAAATGACACAGAGGTAGGAGACGTAGATGAGGGTGTACCTGGGAAAGTGACCGGAGTTGATGACAGTTGGGGTGACTGATGGGCCTTCCTTGTTCTAGTTTGTTCTCTTTACTTTTATATTTGGAATTTTCCATCCCTTAAAAACATGAATCGTTTAGAAGACTTCTGGAGATTGATTGAACAGATGTGAATATGTTGCACTCTTGAAAGTGGATACGACCCTAAATTATATGTTATGCGAATTTTACCACAATTTAAAAAAAATATATGTATATCTCTTAAGTCATTGTTTTCATATCAGCAGTATGTTTGGGGCAGAAGGAGCACAGAAAGACAGTGAGAATCAGAGGGGGAAAACCAGCCAGGACGAGAAGGGTGCGGACCCACCTGGGGAGTTCAGGCCACCTAGTGAAAGGAGCGTCTCTCCCTGGTGGGGCCCACGGGGTGCGCAGCAGTGCTGGCGGCCGGCCTGAGCTGGACCTCAGGCCAATGGAGGAGCGGGAGTGTGAGGAAGCAGGAGACGTGGCCCGAGCATGGGGAGCTCCCAGTCTGCAGGGGAGGCGGTGGAGAAAACCCCAAATCCTCCCGTTCGGCTGCAGTGGAGCCGACGGAAGGGATTCAGAGGACAGCCTGCGGCCCTCTGCCGCCTGGCCAAGTAACCTGGACTCAGGGACATGTGAAGTGTCAGCTTCTAGCCTTGTAAAAGGTGCACGTCAGAGACAGTCGTCTGAAGCTGGGTGTCGCCTATCTTAGCATGATTTTCCTCCTGCGTTAGGGTTTATGGACCTTTCAGCGGCGCAGAGCACCCTTCCTGATGGACTGTGCCCACCCGCCAGGGGAGGCGGAAGTGCAGGAGCTGTGACAGAGCCGCAGGGCCTTGGGTATCAGTGACCTCTTGTCTGGCCCTCGTTCTTCCCTTGTGACACCTGGGGGATGTGTCACTTGATCTCTCAGGCTCTTGGTATGCCCACCTGTGAGATGGGGAGACTCTGAGTGACCACTCTGTGACCGGGGGTTTCTGGTGACAGGCAGATCACATGGGGTGTGTCGTGGTCATGATATGGGGCCTGGATGTGACGGGCTCTTATTCCTCCTACTGAGTCACTTGCACCGGAACCTTGGGAGGTCTCCAAACGGGGGTGTCGCCTTTCTCCAGCTGTCACAGTTGGTGGCGTTCAACGGGTTTTCCCTATGAGGCCCACTGTGTGAGACCCTGGGTAGCAGCGGTGGTGCTAGCATGTCTTTCCTTTTTCCTAAAGGGAGTCAGTACCTTCTCAGCTAATAGGCTTCAGAAGATTCTGGATGGTGCAAAACGGAGGTTAGTTAGAAAACACTGAGAAATTCTGAGCCCAATGAGCGGAGCTCCCTTTATGCTAAACCCCCCGCCCGGATTCTGAATCGAATGTCTTTAGAAGGAGATTTGGCTCAACCGGTTGTTCACGCCACCTTTATTCAACAGCTGTTTTCTGAATTCCTGCTCTGGATTTCATAGAAGAGCCAGGGGACGTGTCCCAGGGGCGGTAGTGATTGTCAAGCGTTTGGCCATGGGACCCTTTCTTTACAGAAAACTGCGTTAACTTCCTGGGGCTTAAAACAACACAGATATTTGCTCCTGGTCCTGGAGGCCAGCATTGTGGCACTAAGGTGTGGGTGGGGCCGTGCTCCCTCAGGAGGCTGCGGGGACGATCCTTCCTTGTCCCCAGCTTTGGGGGGCTCCAGCATTCCTTGGTTTGTGACTGTGTCACTTGGGCTTCACATGGCCTTCTCCTTTCCCTCTGTCTCTCTTCTCTCTGTGTACGTTATAAGGACACTTGGATTTATGGGCCCCCTGGGGTAATCCAGGCTGATCACATCTCCAGATCCCTAACTTAATGACACCTGCAAAGCTGCTTTTTCCAAATAAGGTCACATCCACACTTTCCCATATGGGGACAGATCTTTCTGGGACTACAAACCTTACACCGGAGTCCACACGGCAGGATAGAGAAGGACGGAGCTCCCCAACCCTCCCCCCGCAGCCCTGTAGCCCCAGGAGCCCAGTTTGCAAACCTGAGCTTGAGTGGAGAGTTGGGAGATTTTCGAGTCAAATCCTAGGCGAGGAAATGGGCCGGGTGTAGACAAGACCACGTGACTTCTTGGTTTCATCATCTGTGAACAGTAAGCTATTTGGGTCTACACTGCAGTGTGTTCTCAGTGAGATTAGCTGTCCTCAGGTCACTCGTTTCCTCTCAGCAGCCTCCACTTGAATACCTCCAGTGGTGAGGAGCTCACTACCTATCAAGAGAGCCAGTCCACCTGTGCCCAGCAATTCCTGGTGACAGGCTTTGTTATACGCGCTGGCTTCTCTGGAAAGACACACAGTGGTAAAGCTCTTATTCCTCTGTGGCAGTGTTTCAATCATACCACCTGCTCAAACTTTTTTTTCAGTCCTTTAGTCATTTGTTGGCATGGCTTCTGGATTCTTCCATCCCCCAGGTGTCCCTTCTAGGAGATAATCCAGTGCGGCCCTCTCTAAATGTCGTATTCTGGACTGAGCATGTGAGACTAAGGGGGCTGTTCCCTTGTACCCCAGACTCTGTCCATGCCATGGGGTGGCATCAGCATTTGGGACAAGCGCTTCCCACATGGGGACTCGTGCTGACACTTCTGGCCTCGAACAGCTGGCACACCACCCCTTCCCCGGCCCATCCTAAAGTTTCCTACATGTGGACGCTGCCTTTATCCCACCCTGATCATTTGAATCCGTGGATTCCGCCTGCTTGACTTGTCTTGAGTCTTTAATCTACTTTCCGTATGTTGATCTTCCCTGTCAAGTGGGCACACTGTGTCCCTGCCCCGTTGCCTGTGCAGAGAATGGGACAGAGGGCCTCCCTCCCTCTCTGCAAGACTCCATGCACCTGCTCTGCTGGCCGGAGGCGGCTCGGCCAGCCCTGGGCCCCGGCACCGGCGCTCTTTCCCTCCCTCGGATAGCAGACGGGTGCTTGTCTCGAAGTCTGGTTTGCTGTGGACTCGCCCCACCCACCACGTCAGCCTCTGGACCCTGTCAGGGGAGTCCCGTGGGACGCCACTGAGCCCCGGCGACTTCTGACGGCGACGGCTCCTCCTCACAGCACGGAAACCCTGCGTTCAATAACCCATCCTCGCGATTCGCCAGGCTTCCGTCACCAGACTGTCATGCCAGCAAGCAGACGTTGCCCCGTTTAGTGATAAAGCAGGGTGAAATCTGCATTTCGCTCACACCTTGACCATTTTCCTTGGGTTTTCAAAACCCCTTGGTACAGGGGCCCCACTGGGGACGAGGATGGAAATGGGAGGATGTGGCCATTGGGTCCCACTGGCTGTCACCTCCGCAGTCTGCTTGTCTTGTCCCATTGGGTACCTTGGGATGCCAGCCCTGCCTTTAGACGGGAGAGGTTTTCACAGCTGTAGGCCGTGTTCTGAGGCAAGTGTCAGGGTGTCATTGCTGTCGGCTCTCCTGTATGCAGGGCAGTTTTGATGGTGGGATTTATTTACCCCAGAATGCCAGCCCCTGTCCCCATCTTGTTCCCTCTGAATGACAGCTGGGCTTCTGCTCCTTTGACCACGGAAGGTCTCCTGTTGAGCCACCCCTGATTGGCTGAAGGGCCGTGCCCGGGGCCTCCCACTGGCCGACCCTCCCTGCCCCCATGCCTGACTGTGACGCTCTGTGCAGACGAGGCCGGCTGGCACTGGCCTCCCTGCACACTGCTTGCTGCTGCTGTGTGCACCTCAGAGCCTGGCCCGCCCCTGCAGTGCCCACTCAGCGGGGGACTCGGCCAGGCCCTGCCCATCTCAGTGTCCCCATTCTGTTCTCAGAGCCAGTTCACCCAGCACCCGCTGTGGTAGTGCAGCCTGGCATCTCGGCCCTGCCCCTACCCGTGACGTTGCCAGGCCAAAGTTTGGACTGTGTGTTATAAAGTAGGGCACCCCTGACAGTGTCAAGCCTGGCGGGAGCATGATTTCCCAAGACTTAGGACGATTAGTCAAGCACAGCCTGTCCCAGTTGGGGAGGTCGCGGTCCGTAATCTGTTACCATCTGGAAGGTCTCCCTTCCCCTTCACATGTGTTTTGGAAAGCGTCGTTTTCTTGCCAGACACAGCATGACAACCTTCACTAATGGCCACAGATCTGTCAAGTCATTTGCCACCGTGTCCTCCAACAGGCAAGGAAGCCACTTCCAAGGAGCCGGTGGGTGACTCCCACTTTGACCTGCAAACCTCCCGCCTGCTCCTGCAGCAGCCGTCCCCGGCATGAGAGGGTGTCTGGCGCCCTCTGGTGACGGATGAGTGGAAATGCCTAAGCATCCGTCTGCCGTTTCCAGCTCTGGGGGAACGCATGCTGGTTGACTTGAGGATGGGTAAACTAAGGCCCAGAGGATGCCCTGCTGAGTGAGGGGCAGAGTCCCCCAGGGGTGTGTGTGTATGTACTTGGGACAGTTCTGTCTCCTTCAGGCCATTTAGCTTCCAAGTGGCAGGCAGGCTAAGGCTCAGAGAGGAGCCTCCAGCACCCTGCAGACACTGGTTCCTTTAGAACTTATTAGAAGGATGTCTGTGGCCTTCGGCCTTTCTTGTTTCCTCCTGCCACATGGTGGGTGGAAGAAAGAGCAGGATTGGGGGCCCAGAGAACCTGAGCTCCTATTCAGTGGTGGGGCCACGCTCTGAATTCCCCACTGGCCTCCCTGCTCCTCTTCCCTCCGTTGCCCCCACGGCTGCGTCCAGGTTTATCTTCCTGACACAGCGTCAGCTGAACACGCCTATGCCGGGAGCTGCTGTTGCTCCCGTGACAGGCAGCCACAGCCTGAGCCCTGAGCCTCTGTGACAGCTCCACAGGCCTTTGCTGGTTGGCGAGGGCCTCCCTGCATCGCCTGCCTCACGCCTCTCCCACCTCTCCCGTCTCCTGGACTGCCCTTCGCTCTCCTTCCTCGCTTTTCTGAAATCCTTGGTCTTCATTCTTCCCACTTACTGTAAGTGTATCATTGGGCAAGTTACAGCATCTTTCTGTGCCTCAGTTTCCTGATGTGTAAAATGTGGGCGTACCCACTAATAGAGTTATGGTGCGGATTAAATGAGGTGGCGCATGGGACGTGCTGGTACCCAGCCCTCGGCGGGCGAGGTGTCAGTGCCATGTCCCCACGTCATCGTCACGACTCACAGCCCTGATTCAAAACCCGACTCCAGCCCCCGGCTGTGAATGAGCTGTGCCCCTCGTCTGATTTTCTGCAGTTCTTCTAGCAACTCAAGCTCACCCCCTGTGCAAAAACCGCTGGTCTGGTGTACAACATTGAGCAAACGTACCTCAGCGTCTGCCCGCTGCTGGGCTCGGGGAGAGGTTCAGCCGTAATAAGTAAAACAAGGCTCTTCCTTACACACAGAGCTCCCTGCTGGTTCTATACCCGCCAGGGCTAACGCCCACACAGGGCGCTGCGTCCGTTCCTTCCTGACGTCTGGGAGTGCTGGGACGTTGTCATTATTGTTCACTGACTCCCCTTGTGCAGCTAATGTCCCACGGCCTTGGGGTGGCACTCTGTAGTTTGCAAGTGCTCTCATGCACTGTCACGCGCGATTCTCACACCGGTCTTGCGAGCTGTATTAGTTTGCTCAGACTGCCATCGCAAAGTGCCACAAACTGGGGGTGGAGGGGGCTTAAACACAGGCCTTTATTTCCTTCCCGCTCTGGCGGCTGGGAGTCCAAGATCAAGGTGTCACAGGGCTGGTTCCTTGTGCGGCCTCTCGCCTCGGTTTGCAGATGGCCGCCTTCTCCCTGTGTCCTCACACACCCTCCTGTGTCTCCTCCTCCTCGTGTAAGGACACCAGTCCTACTGGATTAGGGCCCGGCCTAACAGCCGCATTTTAACTTAATCGCCTCTTTCAAGGTCTTACCTCCAAATACGGTCACACTCTGAGGTCCTGGGGCATTAGTGCTTCAACAGATGGATTTGGGGGCACACAATTCAGCTGGTGCTCCCCAGGCTGAGACAGGCTGGGTGCCATGGGCGTGGCCTCCTCCTGTGGCTGTGGGCCCAAGACGAGGCTTCAGGCCTGGCCATCTCTCCAGTGGCCACTGCTGGAGGCCGAGGGTGGGGACCACAGGAAGCCATGAAACTCACCACCCTGTTATCTCAGAATCTGCAGAGAGAGCTTCTAGGAAGCCCCTACTCAGCAGGCAAACAGGATGTGGGCCCTTCAGGAAGGTGCAGCCTGTAGTTTATTTGGGTGGGTTTCCTGCCCGTGTGGCTTGTGGTCTCAGAGCCCTCACCTTGCCACGGCATTTTCTCATTTCATCAGCCAGTGCAGTCCCATCAGTCGTAGGCCAAGGTTTTCTGGGGGCTTTAATGGAGGAGTGGGGGGCAGGCGTGTTCTCGCTTACTGTAAAGAGACTCAGCCATCCCAGCTCTGCTCCTTGGTACCTGCCACATACAAAGAAAGCTACAGGAAAATTTGATGGTAACTCCAGCCCTGAGACATCATTCCCAAGGGGCCCTGGGCAGGGAGCCACCAAAGCCTGGCCCCTGCTGACAGTGGGTTCTCCCCTGTGGGCAGCACATCTGATGCCCACTGGCCGGCCGGCCAGAAGGACGGGTGCCCTCACCCTGGTAGGGCCCTGCTGGGCCAGGGGGAGGAAGAGAAGTTTCTGTGAGCTGGGCTGAGAAACCAAGACTATGAAACAACTGCATGTCCTTCCCGAGCATCCCCAAGACGCCTAGCCTTGTAAGAGGACCTTAATGAGATGCGTCGTTCTCCGTAACAGTAGGCTTCCTACCTCCCAGGCCTGGGTAGTACTCAGTTCAGCAAACACTGGGGCTCTCCTCCATGCAAAGGGCTCCACCCCCCTGTGGAAAACAGGATTTTTTTTTTTTTTTTAAGTTCTCTGCCTTTCCTGAGCCTGCCATTATTATGGCAGGCCTAATACATGGAACTTTACTTTTACATCCAGGCAGACTATAAGCAGGACTGTGGAAGAATTCAGGCTAGGTGCTGTGGCAGAAGAGGGGAGGGAAAGGAAGAAGAGAAAATCCAGGAAGGCCCTGTGGAGGAGGTGGCATTTAAGGCGGGCTTTGTTCGAATGGAGGGCGGCCCTGTGATGCACTGCTCAGGGCCTGGAGAAGAGGGAAAAACGGGGTGAGTACCAGTGCGAGTAAGCCCTAGAAGCCAGACAGCACCGGGGGCGTGCCAGGCACGCCAGGCAGAGTTCTGTAGTCAGGCGCGCAGTTGTGGTGGCACATGCGGCCGCTTTGGCTGGCTGCACGAGACAGAGCCAGTTCTGCCACACGCTCAGGGAGTGACCTCAGTCTGGCCACGCTCTGTCTGGCTGCCGCTCCGCCTTTCCGGGCTGACGTCAGATAGCATCCAGTTCCTGTCCTCCCCTTTTCCCACGTGCCCAGATGCATTTTGGGTACCACCCGGTTCCTTGGTCAAGGTCAGCAGGAGCAGCGCCCCGTGGTTCTCACCTGACTCCACAGAAAATCACCTGGAGAGCTTGAAAAAAGTCCCGGTAACCAGGCTGCACCCCAGACCAGCTACATCAGATCTTGGGGGCCAGGACCGAGGCATTAATAGTTTTTTTTAAGTTCCCAGGTGATTCAATGTGCAGCCAACGTTGAGACCCAGGAATATAGCTGACTTAAGAGGGGACCGTTCTGATACATGGGAGGGGGCTTGGAACCGTTGCTCACACCATGTGGCCTTAGCGACAGTACTGTTTTGTTTCCTTTATAAAGTTTGTGGTGGGACGATTCTGTCCCACCGATTGTGTGCCGACTCTGTCCATAAGCTATGTTCAGAGAACAGTTGCCTCCTCATCCTCTCTTCCCTCTGCCTCCCCCTGAGAGATAAGCAGGGACAGTGACGTACTCCGTCAGGCTGTGGCAGTGGCCACGGGATACATACGCACCCCATGTTTGGCAGGCTTCCTGCTGTTTATGGGTCATGTTTCATTTATGCACGTGTGGTGCAGATCACTCCTTCTTAAGGGCAGACATTTCAGCCTGCACATTTCAAGATGGAATAAACTGAGGGCACAGAAGGCAAGTGGGAGTGATAAAAGCAGTGCGCTGACCCAGGGTTTCACAGGCAGTGGCTTAGGAAGTGGAGGACTGGAGGTGGCAGAAGCCGGGACTCGGTCGTTTCTAGGCTGAGGCTGCCCTCTAGTGGGGAAGAGGCACAGCCAACCTGAGCGGCCGCTGCATCCTACCCGCCTGAGGGGACCGTGCAGGGTTAAAATGACTCTGAGTCCAGCCAAAGAAACAGAGACACATACCCAAGGGACACCAGCCACGCAGGCCGCCCTTCTTGGGCTCATCTTCCCTGAGACATAGAGAAATCTAGAAAACATCTACTACGTTCTGGGCACCAGAATTGCATGTAATTCTCATAAGTGTTCTCATTCCCAGACTCAGAGTTGGGAAATGAGTCATCCAGAAATGGAGACATGTAGCCAGGAGCCAAGCTGAGCTGGCTGGTTCCTGAGGCTTCACCACTGTGTGATGTCCCATCTGTTTTTTCTCTTAGAACCTAGGTGGTCCTGGAGGCCTGAGTTCAAATGCACCTCTATCGTACACAAGCTGTTTGGCCTTGAGGCAGTTGACCAACCTCTCTGAGCTTCCATTATTTTCATCTACAAACAGAGTATGATAACGTGAACCTCACCAGGGGGTCATGAGAAGTTTTGTTTAACCTCCAGTAATGCAGAAGCGATAAAGACTTGAAGAAAGCTATTGCCTCGGGATGGTGGGAGAATAGTAGGTTGCTCCACTTTCTGAATGCATCACTTTGATAATCAGACAAAAACAAAGGATGCATTAGACCACTTCCCTTTGAAAAGAGGCCGAAGCACTCACCCACATATACCAGCCCAATGAGATGGTCCCGGAGAGAATGTCGTCTCGTTTTCTCAAAGTTGTACCGGGCACATCTCCGGAGCCTTGCAGAGAAAACTGCAGACTCCCCCTGAGATGGTCTTTCACTGTGTCACGCACAGAACTCTCAGTGCCACCCTTTTTCTGCCCCTCTCAGAGCTGCCTCAGTCACTGCTAAGAAGGCAGGGTTGTCACATGAGTTCACAGTGGCCCCAGTGGCCATCCCTCCCGAGGGCAGGAAGGGATACAGAGCTGGGCAGTGCAGGTCCAGAGTATATTAGCTTCCGCCTTCACCACTCTCTGGAGGGCGGCTGAGAAGTGCCTGGTCCTTGAAATTCTCTTCCATCAGCACCTTAAATTCTACCGCCGTATATCGTTCGGTTCACTAAAAAATAGATTCTTTAGAAAATCTTACCCTTTATTTCCAGGCGTTCTATGAGGAGAGATGTGTTGGGTATTATAAAATTATTCTAAAAAAAAAATATCAACACCACATATAGAGATGGACTGAAAGGGAGTATCTAAATGAATACCAGTGTTTTCCTCTGGGCGGTGAGAGAGGCTGTTTTGTGCCATCTCCCTTATAATCGTCATAATAATTGCTAAAATCTTGAGCGCTTACTGTATGCCAGGCACTGTGGAAAGCCCTTCGTGTGCATTCATTGTTGAAACCTCGAAACAGCCTTGCGAGGTACGTCCTGTTATTATCTCCACTCTCAGGTGGAGCCTGAGGTCCAGGGAAGGGAAAGTCACTTCTCCAAGGTCACACAGCAAGGTCACAGGTGCTGGCCGCCTCTGGGTTCTCTGTTCTCGGTTACGATGCCTCTCCATCCTTGGTTTATTCTCAGATCGTTCTTCCATGAGCATGTGTTTCTTTTAAAATGATTTTGTTTTAAAAAGAGGCCTTATTTTTAAACTAAGCTATCTGGTCCCACCAATGCCAAAGCACATTGGAAGAAATACCATGCAAGTGCAACAAAGCCCAAAAGGAAATATGAAAACTATGATACTTCTTTATGTGATTCTGTCTTTTCCTCATTCTCTAAAATAAGCATCTCTTGCCAAAGTAATCAAATAAAGTAAAACTCATGAAGCAGAAAAGAAAATCTGCTGTTGGAAGTCCCAGCGAGAAGAGTAACTAACAGCTAATGGTTTTTTTTTGGTTTTTTTTTTTTTGTGTTTTTTTTTGAGAAAGTCTGTGTTTCAGGAACTTTTCTGAAGCCTTTTTGGTGCATTCGCTCCTTGAAGGCCTTCTGGGAAGGTGGGGGCTCTTGCCCCGCCCACTTTACAGAGAAGCAAACTGAGGCCTAGGGAGCATTTGTGCCATATTGAGGCAGGCGTCCTTTTCCCCCCAGCGACCCTCAGAAATACTAGCGGACTGGTCTCATTTCAAAGTGAGTAGGACCGCTGGTAGAGCTGCCTGGGTTTCTGGACACCGGTTTGGCTTTGCATGCAGTTTGTGCGTGCAGGTTGTAGCGGCCTTTGCGCCTGTGTCCCGGCCCTGGTGGGCTGTTGGCATGGACGCCAGGCCTGACATCGCTTGCTGGCATTCTGTCCTTCACACAATGCAGCGCATGCTGCCGTGGCCAGCCCTCTGATGGGCTCTTCCTCTTGTTGATTAGGGAGCAATGCAGAGCAGGCCTCCAGGGGCCTGGCTGCAGAAGCCTGGGCTCCCTAAGAGGAGGAAAAGGGGGTACCCACAGCTTCTTCCCTTCCCCGGGTCATTCTGTCATCCTGCCAAGCCATGGAGCATCAGCAGAAATGAACGTTTGTGAGGGTCTTCGTCTGTGCTGGGGTCGCACGGGGTCCTACCTCTGCTGTCCGGTATTCCTCCGTGCGGCACCCTAAAATATGTCTTCTTAGCATCTCCACTTTTCAGAGGTGGAGCCAGTTTAGACGGGATGGACTTGCCCAGGCGTGCCAGCTGGTAAATGGAGGTGCAGGAGTCACCCCCGGCCCCACCTTCTGGCAGGTGGGAGGGCCTCCTTGCTGCGTGCCTTGGTTTCTGGGGCGCCATCCATCACCCACGTGAAGGGCTTCTTCACCGTGATGCTGGTGCGTGCGGTTGCCTGTGAATAGCCGGGGTTCGGGGTTGGAGGTTTGCCCTTTAACTTGGGCTAATGGGACCCAGTGCTGCAGAGGGGCACCAGGTCCTGCTGCCACCTGGAAGCCACACGCCGTGGGGCAAGTGGCTTAACCTCTGTGGTCCTCAGTTCCTTCTTGGATGAAACTGGGAAGACAGCACCACCTCAGGGCCTGTTGGGAGAAATTGTGAGACAACACGTAAATCCCGTAGCCCGGGCCCTGGCCTCATTCAGTGAGCACGCAGTAAGGGGCCAGTAGCCGTTTGTACGTACATACTTACGTGGCACAGGCCCATGGACGTGAGAAACGTAAGTCATGTTCTGTGCAGAAAGCATGTCACAGACTGACAGATTGTTGTGAAACAAACATCCGTATGACTTACAAACAAACCAACTGCAGAACCAGCACCTAAGAACCCCACTTTCACCCCCCTGCCTTCTAGATGGTAACTTCCTCCCTCTCTCCCCCACAGCAGCAACCACCGTCCTGGTACTATTCATTTCTATACGATTTTATACTCTTTCATTCATTCAGTGTGACACACTAATGACGTGTGTGTATCACATTCCACAATCACACAAAAAATGTTTCTTAGTACTTTCATTAATTATCATATGTCACTAATAATACTACAGTTAACTAATTTGTCCTGAGCCAATAGATTCCAAATAAAAGTCTCCATTTGGATTTTCCAAATTCTTCTGGCTCTATGAGTTTCCTTACAGTTTGACTACCTACTTGTGTATCACTAAATAGTTTAGTTTTGCTGTTTTGAATTCTGGATAAGTGAGATCACGCCAGTGTGTATTCTTGCCTGTCGGTGTTCTTTTGCTTGGAATTACATCCTTTAAAATACGTCCATCTTGTTGGTGCTTTGATTTCTTTGCTGTATAGTAATCCCGTGGTATGGCGCTGTCACGATTGGTTTCTCTCTTCTCCAGTGGATGGCATTGTTGTTTGCATGTTGGGATCTCACAGTGTTGACACATGAGCATTTTTGGATGTATCTCCCAATACTGGGTGGACTTTCTGCAGAGTATTACGTAGCAGTTAGAGTTGTGGGTCATCGGGTCACCTTCCGTTTTTCAGACACTGCCCAAGGTTTGCCAGCGGCTGTCCAGTTTACACTCCTACCCCCCGTGTACATGAGTTCCAGATACCCCTCATTCTTGCCCCCCAAGTCAGTCAACCAGGAAGCCAGGGGTTTTGACTGTTTGGTTCAGTGCTGAATCCCCCTTGCTGAGAATACTGCTTGGCACACACAGAAGGATCTCAATAAATGTTGACTGGATGGATGAATATCTGAGTGTTTTCATGGGGACACCACGGGGAGAATTCAGGCTGAGGTAGTCTACCTTGCGAACAGACCAGAATTCCCCTCCAGCGGAGCTCAGATGCCCTGGGGTCACAATCATCTCCTCCCTTGTTCTTCATGTGCCATGTGGACCTGTTAGCATCCACCCTTCACGCCGGCGGCTTCGCTTACCTGGACATGTGTGTGGAAGCTCCCCATAGATGGCCAGCATCTTCAGGGAAAGGCCACTTCTTCACTCTTGTTTTTATCCCCAGCACTGACTGGAGAACTGTCAGTGCTTGGGAAATGTCTAGCATAGTGAAATTTAGTTAGAGACTCTGCATTTTAATTTGAGCTCAATACTTTTCCAAAATGATCCAATTCTAGGTACTCTATCCACCAGCTACTCACCGCCTGTGCCTAGTTCCATCTTTGCAAGTGCTGTGGAAAAAAAGAGCTGGAGTCCTGAAACTACTATTATAATCACAGCACATAGCAACCCCAAAATGCGGGGGGAAATGCAAAATTGAAATGAATAAATACCTAATTAAATGTTCTCAAGCATACCATTATGTCAGCTTTGTTACTTGCTAAATTTAATGCCGATAAACATTTCATTACATTTGAAAATAATTTGTGGCTTCAGTTTTTCTCACTTTACAAAATTCCTGAGTTTGCACAGTGAGTGCTGAGAAATCTTAGCCAACCGTAAATTAAATGAATTGCATAACACCAAATAAGTGTAAAAACAAAATTATAAAAATCCCTTCACAGAATGTTTATGGCAGAAAAAAATGTTTAATGATAGACATGTCTGTATTTTAATGTTTGATATGATGTGGGATAGAGTCCTGTAAAAATAAGTGTACTTGGTGCCCACAAATATTTTAAAGCAACCTACCAAAATATTATAGAATTCCTGCGTAATACAAAATGTTTCAGTAGAGTTTCCAAAGAATTAGAAATACAAGCTTTCCCTCTCTCGGGTTTTTAAACTAATTCCCTTTATGTCATTTGTAAGATCAGGCAATTTGTCTGATTGATGTAACATAATTTCCTTGACCTTTGACTCTTTTGCTCATAGAATGGCCTCTGTTTTTGTCATCTAATCTTTGTTTCATCTTCTTTTTTCAGGAATCCTGTTCACGATGCTGGTATTCGGACCAGCCTGTGGATTTATCCTGGGCTCTTTGTGTACCAAAATCTACGTGGACGCTGTCTTCATTGATACAAGTAAGGAATACCTCTCAATTTCTAACCGCCATCCACAAGCGTTTCCTCCCTTGTAAAGGAGCTGTCAGCCTGTGGGTTCTCAGACCTCCCTCTAAGCGGCAGCGTCCACCTCTGTAGCTGCTGTCTCACCTGAGGTTAGAAGGGAGGAGCGTGAGGTGTGGATTCAGAGGGCCTAGTCCCTCACATCTGCATTCTGCCAGGGTCTACCTGGAGGCTGACTAACCCCCTATACTTGATTTTACTCCTCAACTCTGTATTTTCCTCTCCTGTAAATGAAGCGTAATGATAATTATCTCTGCCTGCAGGGCTATTGTAAGAATTGAATGAGGATAGATGTGGAAGTGCCTGCCATATACACATACTCATTGAATGTTGGTCCATCGACCTATATGAGGACCCTACTTTATAAACTAAAAGTTGGAGCATGTGTTCTGGAAGTGCAGGTGTACGAATGGGTCAGTGAGACAGAATATTTGAAAACCTTTCCTGTATGGTGGCCTTTGGAAACACACCACATCTCAAAACCATTTCAATCAACTCTTCTTGTATTATTGGCGGAAAGAGCAGGTGTGTTTCTCATATTGCTCCAGACCTGCCCCTCCCACCCACCCACAATTCCTTAGCACACTTTGATTGAACAGTGTGCTAATCAGGCTGGGCTAGGTCATGCGTGATAACAAATAATCCCCAAATCTAAGTGATTTTATACAACCAAAGTTTATATCTCGGTCACACTGCATGTCCAGTGCAGGTTGGTGGTGCTGGGGAGAGTGAGACTTGGCTCATCACTCACTCCAGGACCGTGGATCACAGAGGTGTCGTCTGACCCCAGTCTGCACAGTTGCCACAGCAGGAAAACAGCCTGTGGCAGGTTGCACACTGGCTCTCAAAACCGCTCCTCAGAAATGACACACATAGTTTCTGCTCACATTTCAGTGGCCAGAGCAACTCAGTGGTGTATCAGTTTTCTATTGCTGTGTAACAAATGACCCCACACTTAGTGACTTAGAACAACAGTTGTTACCTCACGGCTTGTTTTTGTGAGTCTGGAATCCAGAAGCGGCTTAGCTGGGTGGTTCTGGCGCAGGGTCTGGCATGAGGCTACAATCAAGACGTCGACCTGGTCTGTAGTCAGCTCAGAGCTCACCTGGAGGAAGATCCACTTTCAGGCTCCCTCCCTGGGGTCTCTTTATGGGGCCACCTCACCAAGGCTCCCCTGGAGTGAACAACCCAAGAGGAGATGAGAGAGAGCACTTGAGGGAGAAGCCACAGGCCTTTTATAACCCAGTCTCACGAGTGACGGCTCATTGCTTCTGCTGCATCCTGTGTGTTAGAAGCAAGCCACTTGTTCTGGTCTAGACTCAACAGACGGGATCATTACCCAAGGACGTGATTACCAAGTGGTTGGGGTCGTTGAAGACTATCTTAGACACTGTCTACCATAGGTGGTCACAGCTCAACCGTGTGCCCGGAAGAGGACACTGTATTCCTGTGCAGTTAACGAAGTGGGTAGAGAAGCCATGTTTCCTTTCTCTCTGAAAACAGCGTGCAGGAAGCCATTCCAGCTTCCCTTATGCCGATCTATCATCGGGATCAATAAGGACTCCCAGCCCCTGCGTTCTCAATCTATCATCTCTTGACAGTGCTAAATTTACTAATTCACCCCAAAGAAATAATGCGGCTTTAAATCCAATCAAGTCACTTTGTGATTCACTCCATTAATCTCGCTGATATATTTACTTGTAGCTAATGATGTTACAAATTTCCAAGTGGAGGGGAAAAAAAGAGTCAAACGCAGCCTTATTTATTTATTCTTTTAAAGTGCTGGGTCCGTCTGGGAGGTGATTGAACGCTGCTGCTGTTTTGTGGGTTGGCCCTGTCAGTCCTAATCCAAGCAGGATGAGGGTTAGAGAAACAGCACAAGAAGCGACTCAGCTGCCATCTTGCTTATGTGGACAAAAACCAGCTTCCGCCACTTCACCAAGGTAGCACAAGGCAGGAATAACAGAAAGGGGTTCAGAAGGGGCCGCATCCCAGTGTCACCCGCACGGAGAAGCCACATGGCTGGGCTGCACCTTTTGCCCTCAGCATACCAGCTGAGGTTCCTTTGAATCAAGGCCTGTGGACGATCAGAATCTTTGAACCAAAAAGAACCGCAGACATCGTTCTCTTCCAACTCTTTCATTTTGCAAATGTGGAAAGTGAGGCCCAGAGAAGGACAGGGATGTCCCCAGTCTAAGGGACATATCTATATAAGCCCAGGCCTCCCGAGCAAGTGTGCAGGTATTTCCACTTCAAGAGTCCCCTGCACTAAGCTGCCTCCTGGGAATGAAACAGCATCTTTTCTCCGCGCCTGGAATGACCCAGCAGTAGGTGGGTAGCTGGAGGTCCCCTCAGGGTGCCGTGCCTTTGCTCAGGTCGTTTCCTCAGCGAGGAGTGCTGCCCCACCCCCTTGTAGCCAACAGCTTTCCTCCTCCCGCAAGGCCCCGTGTGAAGCCATTTCCTCAGGGTTTGGCTCATTAGCAGTTTGAGCCGACTCGCCGTGAGTAAGGCAGATGGGTGCGTTTCCATGCGTCCGGGCATCTTGCTGAAGGCAGCTTCCCCTCCCCCACAAACGAGTTGACGGCGTGTCTGACCTGCTGTGTCTCTAAGACTCGGAAGGATGCCTTGTGAGTCCCTCTTTGTCTCCTTTCTGGAGGCGCCGGCAGGGCCGGTGCTGCCCTTCGCCAGTAGAGGGCAGAAGAATATAACTTATTCTGTTAGGGAGCCGGCCATGGAATCTGGAGTTCCCAGCAGTTTCTAACCTTGTGGCTGAAACTTGTTGTGAGTGGGCTGTATTTTGAGGAGGGTGTTCTCAGTTTTTTTAGGGATGACTCTCCCCTATCGTTTCCTCACCTGCTAAGACAGAGCCCCTCTTAAGGACTGTCCATCCCAGGGGAGCATGTCCTTAAGCATATAGGGGCCACGCACGCAGAGGGCCCCATGCTTCTAGAAGCCCAGCTGAGAGCCAGGAGGGGGACCGGGAAAGCAGCGGCCTGGAACTGTGGGGAGGGGGCCCGGCAGGTCCATGGGGGGGCCCTGTCCTGGGGCAGATGGAGGAGAGGATGTGCCTTCCCGAGAATACACATATAAACACACATGTAAACAAGATGTAAACAAAGCATTCAGTGGGGTTGGAAGGGAGAAACCAGTGAGGAAGGCCAAGCGACATCTGAGTAGGTGAAGTGGGGTGCTGGGGAACGGGTTTGTAGGAACGGCGGCTATGGGGTGGAGAGACCCCAGGGGCACCTCCCTGGGAGGGCTCCACTGGCTGCATTTACACACAGGGATTCTGCCGTTGCTGCTTTTCCTGTGTATGTGGTCCCGGCGTGGCTTCCTTTGCCTCTCTCTTCTTAAGGAGACAGGAGGCCGCCTCTGGCAGCAGGGGAAGGAACAATGGTGCCTCCAGCATTCTTTCTTAGAAATAGCTTTGTAAAACTGAGACCAGTGGAGAATAGGACCTAGAACAAAGGAGGACGTGGTAGCAGAGTGCCCCAAAGCGTTGAAGTGACCAGCCTTAACCTCGTGGGCTTAACTGAAAAGGCTTGCCAAGGACAGCAGCCTGAATGGAGCGCTCATCAAAGTTGTACCAGGGTTACCGCATTTGACCTTCAGGTAGGAGTTCCCACTGGAACTCTTCTCCCCTTAACAGGTGAGGCGTCCCCAGGTGGTGATGAGCTCTGAGTTCTGGCACTGGAATCAGACCTCCATTTGAATCCCGACTACACCCCTTAGGAACGTGTGCCCCTGGGGCCATTTCTCCTCAGGGCTCTGTGCGGCCCACTTAGCACAGGCCTGGCGTGTGGTAGGCACACGGTAAAGTCACGTGTGCTGAGGAACCCAGGAGGCTGACTCATGTCCACGGCTCGTAGGACTCCAGCTCCAGACCTGTCTGTCCCCAAACTGAGTGGCTGGCGTCCCTGAACCGTCTCCGGGGATGAAGCCAGCAGGCACCTTTCCTTGGGCAAAGGCCTTGCTGGCCGGCCCTCCCCTCACTCACCAGCACATCCATACAGACTCGTCGGAAGGCGTGTACCAGCCAGCCCCGTAGCGCTGTGGCTGTGTGGTGTTTGCAGCTAGAATACAGCCTGTCTGTCTCGTTGCTCCATGAATAAGGTCAGCAAGCCGAGAGCCCCCACTCTGCCGTCGCAGGGCTGGCTGCTGTCGCCGGCATCCTGCTTATGGGACATTAGCCCAGTGGCTGGGATTCTGAGGGTTCCACACCGCCCTCCACCCTCAGCCCCTTTCTGTCCCCGCTTTCTAATTAGGTCTGTAATGAGACTCTTGGAACACTCGAGTCCCCTAGCAAAAGTTTCACAAAATAGGTTAGGCAGATAGGTAAATGGACTGAAAGGAAAAAAGAAAAAGAAGACTGCCCAGAGAGCCATAGTATTGCTTACACATCACTGTGGCCCGAGAGTAAGAAGTTAACGTCCCCCATTGGCTGCAGTCTGTCCTCTCAGCCTCAGGTACCCTCCTGGTTGGGTTAGTGGGTTGGTTGGTTGGTTGGTTTCAAGCTGGTTCAACCCTAGTTCCAGTGATTTTTCTTTCAAACCCATAATGGTAATAATGGGCCTCGGAAATGGGAGGAAATCTCAACCCCATATGTTTACATGACCTTCAACAGAGGGAGCAAACGACCGCCAGAAGCTTAATCAGCCTACCCAACAAAACCACAAAAACACTCTGAATGTCGGATTCCAACCCATGTTCCTAGACATGGAAGGGTTAGAAAAATGGATCTGAGTCAAGATACCTGTGCGAAAACAGGACCACACCGGGCTGGCCTCATGGCAGGCAGACATTTCCATCGTGGTGACTCAGTGTGGCGCTCTCCTTGCTCCACTAGTCCCGTTCCAGCGTCTTTCCTCAGTGCCTGGAATGACCGAAGGGCGGACAGGTGGCTGGAGGGAGCTCTGCCCGCCCCCTCACAGTGCCCTGGAGATGCCAGGCCTGGGACACCGTCCCCACCCTGTTCTTTTCAGCATCTTTCTTCATCCATGGTTCTCGTTCCATTGGCAGGTTGATCCATCTAAGTAAATGAGACAGATTGGTGCTTTTCAGTTTTATTCTGGGCATCCAACTGACAGAAGCACTCGCCAAAAGGCTGGGACTGCAGTCATTTTTTTTATTAAACATCAAGACGCTAACTAGAACCAGAGAAGACAAGAGGTTTTCACGCCTTGCCCCCAAACTGTACCTAAAACAATACTTTTGTTATCCCAAGCCTGCCTGGGACCACTATTCTTAAAGAACATGGATTTTTATTCCCTAAGCCTTTTGTAAAAGTCAGGGCAGGCTCGGTTCTGCTTCGGTAACAAACATCCCTAACAACTCAGTGACTTGGACAACTAAAGGCTTATTTTTCGCTCGTGCCATATGCCCAGTGCAGATCAGCAGGGACACTTTGCTCATTGCAGCCTCCTGGGTACCATCTTAGGAGGAATTCACATGTTTCCATGGTCAGGCAGGGAAGAGCGTGGCCAGTGATGCATCAGCTCCTAAGTATCTACCTCCACACAAGCGACGTGACCCGTGTCCCCTGCCAATCTCTTGGAAGCACTGTGGCACATGGCCGCACCAAACTTCACAGTGGGGGAGGTGTGACCCTCTTTGTTCTCAGAAGAGGATACCCAAAGGCAGACATCGGTAACGTCCACCACACCGTTCTTTGCCAGCCAACACGGACAGCTCTCCTTCCACATTGATAATACAAGAGCTGAGTGTGTGGAGGGAGATTCTCGCCATAACTAGCCAAATGCCTCATGAAAAAATTACCATTCGTTGTGGAAATGCATAGAGAAAGGAAGTGTGCCTGACACAAGATGTCTCTCAAACCGTTTCAAGCATCAGTTGTGTTCCTAGAACCAGTATCAGACGGAAACTCTGCTCACTAAGCCGACCCTGTCCTGAGAGCAACATGCAACAAAGCCCCCTGGTTTCTTCTCGGCGTGTTATTCCTCTCCCTGCCACAGGGCTCTGGGTATTTGAAATGGAGGGGAGGATATCACCCACAGTCGTCAACTGTGGTTGTTCTAAGATCTCCAAAATCCTGCCCTCCACACACCTGCCTGCAGACCCTTCCCCTCCCCTTGCCCGAGTGGCTGGCACACCCTGTCTTACAAAGGGAGCAAGTGTCAGCTTTCCACCCACACGCAAGTGCCTGCAGGGAGTGAGCTGACACACTCACATAAACAGCCACCACCCCCATGGCAGCCTCTCTCCTTAGGATGTTTTCTCACACAGGAAGAGCGTCACTAACTTCCTTACTAAAATAGGACCCTCCACGTGCTACTAATTTTATTCCCGCAAACAACTGCCAGGATTTCTCTCTCTACTGGCTCACATCTGCCAGCATTCACTTCCTCTTTCCTGGTGCCCGCAGACAGCAGAGCTGCTTCTCACCATGCTTGTTTTCATTCATCGCTCCTCAGTGGGTGAAGAAAACTGTGAATGAATGGTGCAAACATTCGTGCTCAGCGACCCTAGGCAATCTTACTTCCTTTTCTTATTTGCATAAAGATGCTTTCGAGAACACCTCTTGTTTTTCCGTGCCATCCCCTTCTTCAAATATCTGTATCTTAAAATTCCCATTCATATAAATGTATGCCTAAAACGGGAAATAATAAGAGCGCCTACTATGTGTCGGGTGCTTCTTGCTCATTCCCTTACCCTTGCAAGCACACTAGGTGGACGTCATTTTTATGTTGCAAATGACGGAACTAAAGCTCAGAGATGGTGGGGAACTTGCCCAGTGTCATATGCTAGTAAGTGGCAGAGCTGGGATTCCACACCAAACCCACCAAAGCTTACACGCTCTCCTCTCCAGCGTGCAGCTTCGCAAAAGCATCTGGTCTGTTGCAGTGCCCTGGGTATTGCTCCTGGGCTAATGTCCAGGTCCCCAGCGGAGACCACCAATATCCCAAATGGCCACCTCCCAGAAGAGTTGGTTTATTACACAAAGCACAGGAATTAACCATCTACCCAGGGCCCTCGGGGAGCTGAAAACAAAGTTCAGACAAGCGAGAGGGATCGCTGGTGTCCCAGAGTGGTCAAGAGCGTAGCCTCTGGCATCTGAATGCCTGTGTTCCATCTTTATGGACTTGGGCAAGGTCCCTCATTTGTGAGCCTCGATTTCTCCATCGGTACAAAACGGGTAATAAAATACTGTACCTCTTAGGGTTGTGGGAAAGATTGACACGAACACTTAAGAACGCACTCTGCGTAAGGCCCGACACAGAGGAAGCCTTCAATACATGACAGCTGGCGTTGTCGTCAGGGGGAGCTAAAGAGTCTTCAGAGAGAGCTTTTTCCAAGTAGTGGTCATCTGGTGTCTGTGGTCATGTTTCTGTCCGTCCGTCTGGTCCGTGCCTGCAGCCCTGTTAGTCGTTAGCTCCTAGGCCGGGGCCCAGGTCTCCGAGATTTCCTTCTAGGCCCCAGGGTTAGCGATCGTTGTCAGAGAGACATTGCTCAGCAGCTCATCTGGGAGTGCTGCTATGAGGCAATTGGAGAGAGAGGGGCAGCCATCCACCAAGGGGTAAGCTGTAGTTTACGTCTTCATGACTTCTGCTGGCACGTCAAAGAAATAACAGTACGAGACCGCCAAACCGCGTTCAGACTACTTTTAAGCTTGTAAGTGGGTTGCAAAGCTTTCCAGTGGAGGACTGGCCCCAAACCACAGGCCGCCGCCTCTGCACTCACAGCGTGGAAGCAGGCCCCTAGCTGTAAATATTATGCTAACGTCGACGACATGCTTGAATTCATACCAGGCACTCTTCTGAGCACTTGTGTCTGGTGTGGCTCGTTCGGTCTCCCCAAAACTCGATAAGGATTGTCGTCATCATCAGTGTTGTACAGAGAAGTCAGCTGAGGTGTAGAGAGTTCACGTCACTGGCCTGAGGTCGCACGGCGACACGTGAGCAGGATTTCAGGCATCCTGGCTCTTCTGCTCGGCGCTGCCCTTTAGGTTTTGTGAACCCGATTTAATACAGGGCCTGGGGCATTGAATGGGATCTCAGATTAGCTGCTTTTTGGGGGGTACGAGTGAGTCTACATAGTAGTGAAAACGTACCCTTGAACAATCCATGTTTCTGTTTCCTTGTGTTTTTGTTAGCACACCTTGGCAGTTCTGCCAAGCCAGTCAGTTCCGGACTAAATTCAGAGGGTGTCTGGCTCCTCACTGTTTTTGTTGAGACTGATACCAGCACAGAACAGACAAGAAAATTAAGGCGGGAAGGCAGTCAAGTCTTCAGCTTTGGGAGAAACAGCAGCACCCGTGGGGAACGACAGGCTGCTTTGCCTGGCGTTCCGTGCCCCCGCGCCAGGCCCTTTGCAAGGCCATCGGCCCCTCTGCGCTGCTGACCCAAACACCTCAGCCAAACGCGGCCCCTCTGCATCCCCCCCGCTGACTTTCCTTCTTTCTTGTTGCAGGTAACCTGGACATCACTCCGGACGACCCCCGCTGGATCGGAGCCTGGTGGGGTGGCTTTCTGCTCTGCGGTGCCTTACTCTTCTTCTCTTCCCTCTTGATGTTCGGGTTCCCACAGTCTCTGCCCCTGCACTCAGACCCCGCCATGGAGAGCGAGCAGGCCATGCTCCCCGAAAGAGAGTACGAGAGACCCAAGCCCAGCAACGGGGTCCTGCGGCACCCCCTGGAGCCAGACAGCAGTGCCTCCTGCTTCCAGCAGCTGAGAGGTAAAGGCGCCTCGTCTGTGGGTAGCCAGAGTAATGGGGTGACGGATGGCAGTGGGGGAAGGGTAGCACCAGGACTGGGTGCTGGGGACTTGAGGCAGAGTTGTACTTGTTTTGCATGATTTGCTTCTCCAGTCCCGCGTGTGACTTATTTCTGGGAAGCCGGTGACCTCATTTGCTTAAATAAAAGTTTAGTGAAGGGGCAGCAGACTAATGCTCCTAGCAGAGGCCCCCATGGCTAGCATAGCACCTGATGTACAAGAAATATAAATGTTTGCAGAAGCGAGAAAGTGAAAGAGGGAAGGAGGATGCTAGACATTTCGTGGAACGCTCTGGAACTCTTTCAGGCCACTTATAAGCCCATTGAAGCAGTAAAGGACTTTTGAAGTTAGCGTCCTTTGCCTGATACAGGCATTCTTAAAAAGCCACTTCCAACGTGCATTTCTTTAGATTTACTCTGTCCTTTCATCCCCTCCATGAAAGATGAGAGATGTGTTCCTCTGGAAAGAAATATTAGCTCAGTCTTAATAACAAAGTCACACTTTAGAATGCCGCAAAGTGCTCACGATCATTTCTTAAAGGAAAAAAAAAGATTCATCTTTTCTGACAAAATGGTGAAGTACAGTGATGCCGCATGCGAATGAGACACACACACACACACACACACGCACACACGCACGCACGCACTTCCACGTCTGGCACGTTTGGTCTCTTAGAGGCGAGGAACATGACAGCGTAGCATCAGAAGCTCCTTTGTGTCTGTAACCACCCCCCCACACACACACACACCCCACTCTCTCTCACACACTGTGAGGTGTGCACAGCACTCCTGAGGTCACAGGACCCCTGAATTCAGGTCCCCTGAAGAACCTGCTGCGTTTTAGAAATGAGGAGCGAGGCTGGGGCACCGCTTCCCAGGCAGCTGCGGAGGGAGACAGAGGGACGGTCACCGCTTTGTAGGGACTGGGTACACAGATGGGCTGGCCTTCGGCAGCGGCGCGACTGAAAATCTGGTGCAGGTCTCTTTCCTGAGCTCCTGTGTCCCGAGGCGTCCCTTCTGTGGGGACGCTGGAGGAGCGTGGGGAGGACTCAGGCTGCACGCAGACCCCATCCGCGGCTCTGCGACCCTTCACTTCTCCCGCGTCTTCTCCCCGAGTGTCCAAGTGACAGTGCGGCCATGAGAGCTATAGCACTGCCCGCAGACGACTGGTACTGGTACCCGTTAGTCCCTGAGGAATCGAGAGAACTTGTGCTAATTCCCAGAAAGGACGGAGGTAATCACCTCATGTTGTGTCAGACCCCATGTTCCACGATGGCGTCTACCAAAGCTGTTGTTTGAAAGTATCCATAGATACTACAGTTCGTCTTCCTGAGCTCCAAAGACTTTGGCGCATTGTGTCCTCTTTGGTTGTTTTGGCTTGGACCCCCAGGAAGATGTGCTTAATAAAAGAGCCGCCCCCCCACCAAATCAGGCCCACTTCGGGAGCCCCCTGGTGGCCAGAGGGGGAATGCCAGCTGCTCCCCTAATAGCACTGCCAGCCGCCCTGCGGCCCAGTAAGCAGATGCCCAGGAGTAAGGGGGGCTGGCATGAGAGCAGGCCTTGTGAGGGGTCACTGTGGCCCTGCGTCGGGGACGGTCTTTCTAGGTCTCTCCTCATCCCACTTGATGGCCCTGTCTTTGTGGCTCTGATTACAAGAGCTGCACCCATAGTCTCTCGTCTTTCATCTCAGGGCATACAAAGATGAAAAAGATGCAATCTTGGCATCAAAGGGCTCTCCATCCAGTGTAGGGACAGACCAGCCCAGTGCTGAGCAGCACAGAAATACAGGGGCAGGCAGAGAAGAGCCCACCTCTTGGGTCCGAGGCGTAGGTGAGAGATGTCACAGCCTCAGGATTCTTGGGTTATAATTCAGTTGCCTGTGAACTTCTTTGTTTAATTCAGTCAGTATTTGCTGACACCCTACTGACCTCTCTAGAGGCACAGCAGTGACTGAGGCAGCTTGTATCATTTTTCCATGGGAGACAGGGTTCTTGCCGCATGGACATTTCCACCAAATGCACCATGCAGTGGTCCCTGGTGCCCAGACGCCTCATCCACTTTGCAGCCTCGAAAGCTCGGTAGTGTCCCTGCAGCGTGCCAGCTACCCGTTCGTGGGTGCCGATAAGCTGGGCAGCGTTGCACAGAGCAGAGGAATTAACATTGCTCTAAAAATCTATATGTTGCGGTTTCTCATCTGTTTCATTTGAACTCACAAATAGGTTTCCTCTTCAGCCATCAGTCTGCGTCCCTGCCATGCGATCCACATAGAGTCCCCTGAGGAGAGCCGGCATTGCCCCGAGAGCACCCCCTTTGTCCCTCTCCCTGCTGGGACCGAGGTGGTCTCCCCCACTCCTGGCAGAGTGTACTAGAACTCCGGCTGCCAGCTCCTAGCACAGATGGGCCCTAAAACAATGGGTCTTCTTGTCGGGGCTGCGTCCTAGAAGGCAGGGAAGGACCGACCCGCTGCGAGCGTTGTGGGCGTGTCCTGACCCTCTGATGGGCTTTCGAGCTGGATGAGTGTCACTGAGCCAGCCAGCGGTTGAAAATCTGAAGGCAGAGCCCTGCCTTTGATCATTGAGAGAGCGGAGCCATCAGAAGCTGAGCACTCTTGTCTCTGTGCTTCCCGCTGACTGCCAAGTGGCCTCTTCCTGTCCCAGAAAATGTAGCTGCACTTGGGGGTGTTGGGGGCAGCGGATAGCTGAGCTGGTGGGGCAGCGGGTGGGGCTTCAGGCTCAGACTTCAACTCTAGCCTCCAAGTGCAGAGGGTGGTTTTGACTTCCAAAGCACTAGGTCCCCCAGTCCAGCTGATGAGGTGTGTGTCACTAACCTCCGTGCCACCCATCGGGACAGCTGGGCCTGCACCCACGTCCCCGGACTTTGAGCTCATCCCACTGTTTTCTACAAGGATTCACTCAACTGTTAATGAACTGACTGAAAAGGAAAAAGGGAATGAGCCTGGGGCTGATGGAAGGAAAGCCCTTCCCCTCGGCGACTTGCGGCACCACCTGCTCCTTTTCCAAAGGAGGAAATGCTGAGGACCTGTGCTTTTAGGGGAGATGAAATCTGCCTGGGCCGATACCTTCTCCACCCACCCCCCCTTCCACCCCTCCAAAATGCCACCATCACCAGGTTCTGCCGATCTTACCACCTAAATCTTTCTCCAGCCTACTCTTGGTACCATGCACCAGTCTGCCCTGACCCCTGTGGTCTGTTATCCACACGATGGTGGTTTTAGGACACACAGGATCCTGTCGCCACCTCCTGGGTAAAGTGATCGAGGCAGAGCCCGTCCCGTGGTGGCCCAGCCCTGTGACACTCTGTCCCTCCAGCCTCTTCTGTCCCCACTGCCACCATGCCCTGTTCCCTGCACGCCACCTCCCTTTGCTGGCCTCCTGTCAGTCCTCTATTCCCCGGGCTCTCTTCCTCCCGGGACTTTGCACTGCCCGTTCCCTGCAGTGGGATTCTGATCCCATCTCCAGGCATCGGCTCACACATTGTTTCCCGAGGATGTTTTCCTGCCCTCCTGAGCGTCCCCTCCAAGGCACGTTGCTCACCGTGTCGCGGTCGTGATGTTTGTTAACCTTCCTGTGGGTGACTATCCAGTTAATCCATAAGCTCCTCAAGGGCAGGGTCTGCACCTGTTCGGCCCTTGTACGGAGGTCTCAGCACACCTTTGATAAATGGAGGGATCCAAGGCTCGCTGGACACACACGGCCAACCCCAGCACAGTCTGCTGCTTTCCTTAGAGCTGTCCTCACCCCAACCCCTTTCAGAGTTTTGGCCTGTGTTTGACCCATCCAGGGACACAGGCTTAGCAGGAGCGCCACCTGTTTGGAGTGCCAGGGCTGGCCCATAGGTGACCCACGTGTGTGGGGAGGGTGTGCTCCGGGCACCCAGCCGCTGAGTCAGGGTCACCGGCCCAGCTGCTCAGGCTGACTTGTTCTGATGACCAGGCTGCGTGTCTTCACGTGCCATCGTCCTGGCAGGTGTTGTGGTCGTTGGCCAGTGCGCACACCCACCCTCACTGCTGTGCCCCCCACGGGGTTGGCCTGGCCGGGGACCCCACTCACGCCTCTGGCTTCTGCGTCGCTGCGTCCATCCTCTGCCAGCCAGCAGCTGGTTTCTGCTGCGTTTTCCTTCATAGGGGCCTGTGCCTTTCAGCACCTGGCGATCTGGCAGTCCTTATTCCGCAGGCTGAAGGGCTGAGTGTTTTTATCTTGCGATATGTTTTCAGAACTCTGCTTTCTCCTCGTGTGGGATTTCCCGTGGAAATCTTCTTTCTTGGTTCTACGGCCAAGGAAACCATCTGTCCTCACAAACACTAGGAATCTTATGCCAGGCGGTGGTTCAGATGCTGCCGGGTCTGTTACGGGAGTCGCTAGGTTCCCAGGGACCAGACCGGCAGTGGCTTCGTGGTGTTTTTACCAGTGTTGATGGAGTAAGTGCTGGGGGGTTCTGTCCACGCATCAGCCACGGCTCCTTTTCTCAATCTATTTCAGCAAAGCACCTGACATAACACGTGTGAGGGCAGCAAGCACACTGCCTGGCTCACTGTGCTACCCCTCGAGGATTTTTCGACAGAAGGAAGGAAATAGCTAGAAGGCAGCACTTCCGCATGTGGGTTCCTTAGAACACAAGTGCTCTGAGATGCTCGGGGCAAAAACCAAACCACAACAGGGTTGGAGGTGAAGGGAGGGGGTGCTTACAGAACCAAGTAAGTTTGGGGAAATGTCTTTCTACTGTCTGGTCCTCATGGAGAGCCATACATTATATTCGACTATTGAAGGCTCTAAAGAGAGCTGGCTGACTTTGTTTTACTCCAGGAGCCACAGAACCCTTTTGTTCATGTTGACTTTCCGGGTACTTGTGAAATGTTGCTAGAATGCAGGTGATCACAGGAGGTTCAAAGGGATGTACTGAATCCACCGAGGGAGGGTGTGAAGACAGGATGTAGTGTCTTGTCCTGATCTGGAAGGACGAGCAGATCCGCACTGATGGAAGGGGGAGGAAGGCTTCCAGGCTGGGAGGCAGGTGTGAGCAGAGGCAGGGGGCAGACATGCCCAAGGTGTGGGTGGGGTAGAGACCTCAGGTTTGGGGGAATAGGATTTATAAAGGTCATGATGAAGGCAGGCTGGTGTCAGCTCCCGCAGCCAGCCGAGTTCATGGCGTCCGAAGCTGCCTACGGAGGCTCTGGTAAAAATGATGAATGAATTACTGAGGCCCTTCAAACGTATCTGGAGTTTTTCTTACGACCCATTGTTTCCCAGCCTGGGGTTTGAGTCAGCATCACGTGTATGGTTTCTTGAGACACACGCATGCGTGGGCTGGGCGCACCCCTAGAAATTCTGATTCCATGAGTCTGGGGGAGGGTGCCTGAACGTCTTTATTAGAATCATGGGCGATTCTAAGTGAGCTCCCAGTTGTGAACAAATGCCACAGGTGGTGGGGTCCTTCGGTGAGTTTCCGTTAGGGGCTAACACATCAGAGCTGATCTTCCAGCAGTTGCGTCTAACATAAAAGGAGGAGGAGACCCACTCACAAAACCAGCTGGGGACACTCTGGGAGGTGACCCTCTGGGAGACTTACCAGTGACATCAGCATATTGAAGCTGCTGTAAACCCAAAGCTTCAGGGACGAGCAGTAGGAAGCCTGGGCTTAGAGACGGGCGTTCATGTCCACTTGGTGCTTTTTTGTTTTGTTTTGCTTTAATTAGTTTCAGGTGTACAAAACCATGTACTAGTTAGACACGTACACCCCCCTTCCCCAATCTCCAACCCCTCTGACGTCGTACGTAACTGTTACAGTTCCGCTGACTCTATTCCCTGTGCTGTGCTCCACATCCCGTGACTGTAGATACATGAGATTATAGCTGACTCTCAGTGTTGTCCAGCTCCAGCTTCAGGTGTACAGCGCAGTGGTCAGGCACCTACACCGTCCCCGAAGTGCTCTCTCCATCAGACACCCAAGTGTCATAAAGACTTTGGAGGGTATCCGATCGACGTGGTGTTTTCCTTCACCGTTTCTTTTCTGAACATCGCCCCATCCTCTTTCCAGACCTTCCGGGAGTGACTTCTGTCGTGAGCGTTCTCGTCAAGGCTAAATGCTGTCAGCCCTGCCGTCATGCTGCCGGAGAAGGTTCTTAGGGTTCTCAGGAGAAGGTTCAAAGTGGCCGTGGGCTTACAGAAGCCTTTGATTTCCTTAGTCATGTTCTGTCTGCTGCCTCTGACGTAGAAAGGTTTCGGTCTGAATGAACGCTCGCCGCTTCCCAGGCTCCTTTCTCCGTCTCCGCAATCCTGTGTGTCTGACTTCACACTCCTGAGGGAGGGAAGTGACTGGGGTGACACCAATTTAGAGCTGCACCCTACCTCTGGGGACACTGGGTCCTTGCTGTAAACTGGCTGACGGGCCCCCGTACTATGACTTTTATCCGGGGACTTCTTGGTGGGGTTACACAGGGCAGGCAGGTGGTTTCAAAAGAATTGATAGAATTGATCGGCTCTGGGTTTCCTGGCTGCTCCACACCCACCTGAAACTTGGGCTTCAGTCTAAACACTCGTTTCCTGTGCTGGTAGCGCCTTGTTGATTCACTCAGAACACAACCATCTCTATATAGCAAGTCCCCGAATGCCATCATTTCATTACGACGACGGTGAGATGCCATGGGAACTTAACCCTTGTGTATATCAGTCCACCTGTGGGAAAATTGGGTTTGTACGTGTTGTTTCGCTCAAGTTGCAGGATTTACCAAAGTCGTTAAGTGAGGACTTACTGTACACGGGGTATGTTCCCTCCCGCCTGTTACCTCCCTGTGAACGGGCCAACAGAAGCCTGTTCATCCAAAGCTGACAGTGACAGGGAACCAGGAAGCTCCCCTGGGCCCTCCTCAGCCTGGGCGGGGGGCGGGGACAGGCTCATCTGCAGCAGCAAGGTCACAGGGGGCCCCAGGAGCCCGGGGCTGCCAGCCTGGGCCCAGCACATAGTAGGCACTTGCTTCCGGAAGACTCCCAAGGACCAGCCTCCCCTCCCCCAGACTTCCCCTCACTCCTGCCCACGGGAATGGTTTAGGCTCCTCTGGAATCAGTGATGGAAATGCGCCTATTGGCTAATAATTCCCACTTCCATGGCCCGTGGAACATCACCAATGGCGTGTCACACGCTGCTGTCTGTTCTCACAGATAGTGTTTCCTGAGAGACTCTGCCAGTGACCTTGATGTCTTCGCTGTTCCTTCCTGCGTTTGGGATTCTCTGATCGGCCCTGCACTTGTAAAGATCTGCTCTCACAGGCACTGTGCCACGTGTGGGGGTGGGGCCCCTCCATCCTGCTCTCAGGTGTCTCATCAAGTGGGGAGCCAGGAGGACCCAGGCGAGGGTGTCTGGTGGGCATGTGGGAGCCAACTGGGGGGCTGCTGAACACTCCTGCTGAACACTTTAACTCACTCTGCTTGGCTTCGCTCTTCTGCCTCCATTGTGGTTTTCCATAGCCTCATGATTTCTTCCTTTCTCTCGCATTTGTTTTTGGTCATGACCTGAAGGCTGAACCCAGCTCCTTCCACCTCTCTCTTCTCTTCTGCTCCCGAGTCTCATGTGTTGGAAGTGCTTTATGGTGACTCACTTTTCGGAAAAATTACATTTTTCTGTTGATTTGAGATTCAAGCCGCCCACCCGGAAGCTTGAAGATTTAGTGGCGGGCTCTGGAGTGCAGGCAGACCTGAGTTCAAAGCCGCCTTTCAGTCTTGCATTCTGCCTCTCAAGAAAACCTTGGTTTCCTTAGGTCTAAAATGGGAATGATCAGACCGCCCCCAGTTGTAATAGTTGTCAGTTAAACGAAAACTCTTAACACAGTCGGTGCCCATCGAACACTGTTTGCCCAGCAAACACTAGCTGTCCTGTGCCCTTCTTGGGAGCATTAACCATGGTATATTGACAGCAGTATTATTAAAGAAAATGAAGTCAAGGTCAGTTTCAGTAGACGGACTAAAGCCTTGAGTCGAGTGGAGTGTGCCAGCCCCACGATAGGCACTGCCAATGACGCCTCCAATTCCCAGGAAGGACAAGGACGCGTGTCCCCTGACCTGCTGTATGACCTCTGCAGGAAGGACATCTCCTTGGGAAGCAACGGCCCTAGGCAATCCGTTCCCGCCACAGTCTCTTCCCTCCTCTGCATCCTGCCCACGTCTGCTCCCACTTCCGCGTTCCCACAGCAAGCCTGGCGTCCTCACCGCCCCAGGGCTCCCTCCCTACCACAGCCAAGGATTACTACTGTCCGCTCTTATTCTTATCGAGCTCTTACCTGTGTGCCACAGGCACTCGGCCACGTGGGTCTCTACACAGGTCCCATGTCCCCTTCCGTGCACACTGCTCCGGTCACACGCCTGCTCAGGCCTGAAGCCAGAATTCAAATCCCAGGGACCTGGCTCCTTAGACCAAGTTCTGAGCCATTATTTTATAGAGCCTCACTCTGTGAAACGTCTTGTGTATACAGCGCTCCTCCCCTTTAGATTCTGCACTCCTTGAATGTCTCTTTCTCCTTCTCGTCCTTTCTTCCTCTGGAAAACATGGACTAAGGCCCTGAGTCCTGCCAGATCTGGTCATTTTCCACAGCTCCAGTGGGGATTTTTATTCTGTTATTCCTAAGAATTGAGCTGCACCTTTGATTACCAGCAGTGGCCTGTGCATTTGGTCTTCAAACCAAGAACAGCCCCTCTCAGAGCCCAGACCAGAGCAGGACACTGGTTACAAGCATGAGGTGTGGCCCCAGGGGCCAGAGCGTGGGTTTCTGCCATGCTCCCCTAAGCCTGGAACCACTCTGTGCCTCAGTTTCCTCATCTGGAGGATTTTAATCATCCCAAGATCTCAGGTTTGCTGTGGGGATTCCAGGCGTTGTAAGCAGTTAGAATGGTACTTGGCTGTGCTGTCAATGTCCGTCCTCTGGCCTATCCCAAACCTGCCATTCTCCCTCCTGGAGGACGCGTTCCGACAAGCTCAGTCCCCCAGAGTGTCTTCCAAAGACAAGTGGTAGAAAAAAACTTGTTTTCCCTAGAGACCTGTCCCCTGCCGCTGTTCCCAATTTTGTACCTTTCTGCTGGTGACAGCACCGTGCTCCCAAGGAGAGAGAGGTGAAAAGGTTCCCCAGCTGGTGAGCCTGCATGATGCCAGCCAGCCTGCCTCCCACCCCAGCGCCCAGCTCCTGAGGTGAAATCAGCAGGGGAGACCATAGTGTTCAGTGACCCGCTGTGGTTCACCATTCCCTGTGTGTCTGGGCCGTGGACTTAACAATTCATTTGAATGAAAAAGCTTAAAACTCCAAGCTAGCCCTCGAGCTAATTAACAGCCCTTTTCAAATTGGGGCTTTAGAGGGCTGGACGAACCTTTGAAAAGGAATCTTCTTCTGAGAGTGCTGCAAGTCACTGCAATAAAACCCAGAACCTGGGAGGGAAATCGCTGAACACAAGAGGGAAGCTGTCATTTCTGGAGGCAGATCGGCATGGTAGAGGCAAAAAAGAATATTCTTCATGCAAATAAGGTCCACTGAGGCTTCCCTGAGCCTTCAGTCAAATGATCCTCAAAGTTAATGATTTTCACATCTAATTCAAGGTGAAATTAGTCATTAGATATTAAGACAAAAGAAGGCGGGTGCCTATCTCGACAAGGAGTCCTTCCCACTGAAGTGGAATTCTCTCTGGAATAATGAAAATGCTTGCTGAAGTATGAAAACATCACATTAACGGGAGTTGCCTTTGTTGAGAAGTGCCCTCACCCACGTCCGGGAAAACCATCATGGCCGTGATCTAGGACGACAAGGAGATGCAAAGGCCCACACGGACGATGTGACCCAACTCATCCCCGCGTTGGCGTCATTTCGGAGCCAGAGACTAAGTGCCGAGTCAGAGGAAACCGCTCAGCAAGTGTGGCTGTGGCGCATTTGTCTTCTCTGAAGTCTGCACTCCCATGAAGCCAACAGTGGAGAGGCGGCAGAGAATCGTTTTCCTGGAAGGTCCCCAACCTGCCTATTGATTTGTTGGCAGTCTTTCCAGAGTTTAAATAACTTAATTCACGAAGAGCACAGTGATTGAACAAAAGTGTTATTCCCTGCCAGAACATAAACAGCCATTTTCAAGGAGGTGCTGTGGTCACCGGATGTGACCCCTACCTTTCCCTCTACAGTGTGCAGCTTAGCGTTTCGTGACATCCTCAAGCAGTCCCTTCTCACCGGTCCATCACGCCATCGCACTGTGTCATCCACTCTCCAGCAAATCAGCCTTTGCTCATTAGCGGTGATTTAAGAGGAGGGTGTCTTCACATCCAGGGGACTTTTGTGCGTGAAGACAGATCCTTACCTCGTTACCTTCTGTGGGTGCCCAGATCATTCATCTGCTGTATTTTTTACACAATCCACATTTTTAAACATTACGCGATCGGTGTTCCTCTAAATATTTATACACCACTTAAAAAAGGAATGTGTACTCAAAAAAAAATAAACAAACAAAAGTCCCAACATTTAAACATAGATTTTTAAGTGTAAACACCTGTAGACATTTATTTGAAATGACATTTCTGAAAACAGTCAGCTTATCATAAATGTTTGAAACCCTGAAAAAAATAAACACATAAAGGCCAGTACACTTGCAGGGTATAAATGTCTGAAAACCATGGATTTAAAGTTGTTTCCTGACCACCTTTATTCTTATTCATACCTTTTTTAAAGCGTGTTTCATTTAATTTCTGTTTGTTTGTCGGTGGCATGCATTTACCTACCCGAGAGTTGCCTTCTTAAGATTTTAGTAATTTTCAAGAAACCACCGCAGAACCGCTGGGGCCTCCAGCTCAGGTCTTTGTCTCCCTGGTTCTTAGTTGGGACGTAGGGTTGAGTTGCTTAACCAACTGTGACTACCCACTTCCGTCATCTGGCTCATAACTGCGCTTCTTTCATTATGTCAGAGGGCCCTACGTCCCTATCTTTCATATAGATTTTTCCTGTTTGAAACTTGGCATCTTTCCCCAAAATGATAAATTTTAAGTTTTGTGTATCTGCCAGTCCCTGAGCCATTGTTCTGTCATTCTGATTTATTGAGCTTATCTGTGAACATTATTAAAAACCTAGGTGTCCTCTATTATGATTGTATTCTAATTAGTTGGGCCATTGAGAGGTTTCATCTCCTAGGAGATGAGATTGAGCCTGTGTAATTAGCTCTCTTCTTTAGGACAACTGGCTAATTCATCACCTTGGAATACAGGGCTAGGCTCCCTGCCACCTGTTTCTCTGTGACCATGGCACCACTGGGATTTTCCTAGACTTGGTATAGTACTGGCTTCATCGGGGACTAAGTTTTATCTTTTCCTTTTATGCAGGTGACAACCAGATGCGAAATAGTCCACGTTATTAGGACTATAGCACGATAGAGTTACCCTGAATTTAGTCGCAGGCCTGCTGCTTTCACGAATGTTTACCATCTGCCTTTACCCCCATTATTTACATAAGACTTCTCTATAAACAGCTTTAAATCTACTTATTGTAACCTAGCATCATCGTAAGCTATGGTAGCCATAAAACCTCACGCCTGATGTCTCAGCTGTATTTCAGTGAACTTTTCTGTAAGCTCCCATTGAAAAGTGGCATGAGTATTGAAATGATGGGCTTCTCCCGGTATCCCCAGGGCCCCCTTCATACTTTCAGCACATGAGTAATTGTTACATTTCCTTTTTGAGAAAAACCCCAAGCTCTTTTTTTTGAATGGAAATAAGTTGTGATTGCTTATAAAATATTTCAATTTTTGCAGGCAACTGTAAGACAAGGCATAGTCTACTCTCTTCTATTTCAGTACTTGTCAGTTTCATTAGCAAAAATCAGCACATATGTTGAAGCCTGTGCTTTTCACAGTTATGGACCTTACAGGTTATAGCAGGTTTTGGCCTGAACGACTGGGTGACAGCTAATGCTGTTGGGGCGTTGGGGGCAGAAGGCCTGGGAGAGCAGTGGGTGTGACCATGGCCCTCTGCTTCTCTCTCCCTGCAGTGATCCCCAAGGTCACCAAGCACCTGCTCTCAAACCCTGTGTTCACCTGCATCATCCTGGCCGCCTGCATGGAAATCGCAGTGGTGGCTGGCTTTGCTGCCTTCTTGGGGAAGTACCTGGAGCAGCAGTTTAACCTCACCACCTCCTCTGCCAACCAGCTGCTCGGTGAGTCTGTGCCTCGGTCCCCCGGGAGGGTGGAGGGAGGCTCTTCCTGCTTGTGAGAATTACTGTCAGAACTTACCGGGACCCACACTCGGCTGCTCCTCCAGCAGCACCACCCCTGGGGTCCATGGGCAGAAGAGTTTCCGAGTATACGCTCCAGGTAGGATGAGCCCGCCTGAGCAGTTGCCAAAAGTGCATGATAATAAAGAACTACACTATAAAATGTAGACAGGAAGCATTGTGACAGGGCAGGAAGTCGATAGATGGGTGTGAACTGGAGGATTTGGAAGAAGATAGGGTGAAGAAAGAGGGAAATCAAATGGATCTTGAAAGGGTAGCAGGCCTTGATCAGGTATGAATATTCCTGCAGCACGAAACCCATGCAGCAGGCAAGGAACTTGCAGACTGTCTGCCCCCTTTCCGTCCCCAAGCCCATGGCAGACAGAATGAATGAATCGTGACACTCCTCCTCCCTCCCCAAGCTCAAGCGTGGTCTTGCCGTCCTTCTCAATCATAGACGACAGGCACCTGTTCCCCATTATTTGGAGCTGGCATGCTAAAGAAAACCGATTTGCCCTCAGGAGAAGCAGTCTGACTTACCAGGTCTGACAGTTAAGTTCATGAACTTGTTGCAACAATGTTGCTAACCTTTTTTTGATATCAGAGGGATTATTCATTATAAATTTGTACCAACTGGACAAACAGTTAACCAAGTTTACTATTTGGAAGTGCTGAAAAGGCTGCGTGAAAAAAATTAGACGACCTGAACTTTTCGCCAACAATTCATGGCTCTTGCATCACGACAATGCACCAGCTCACTCTGCACTGTCTGTGAGGGAGTTTTTAGCCAGTAAACAAATCACTGTATTGGAACACCCTTCCAACTCACCTGAACTGGCCCCCCAATGACTTCTTTCTTTACCCGAAGATAAAGGAAATGTTGAAAGGAAGACATTTTGATGACATTCAAGACATCAAGGGTAATATGACAGCTCTGATGGCCAGTCCAGAGAGAATTGCAAAATTGCTTTGAAGGGTGGACTAGGCACTGGCATCAATACATAGCTTCCCAAGGGGAGTACAGTGGTACCTTGGTTTTCAAAAATAATCCGTTCCAGAAGACCGTTCGAATTCTGGAATGTTCAAAAACCGAGGCACAGTTTCCCCATGAAAAGTAATGCAAAATGGATTAATCCATTCCAGACCTTTAAAATCAACCCCTAAAACTGCAAATTTAGCATGAATTTTACTATCTCATGATACCATAGATCCATAAAATTGACAGCGCTCGTAAACCGAAAGGTCCGTCAATGGAGACGTTCGAAAACCGAGGTACCCATGTACTTCAAAGGTGACCGTAGTGACATTCAGCAATGAGGGATGGAGCACTTTTTCTAGGATGAGTTCGCGAACTTAAGTGTCTGACCTCGTATATGGGTGACAAATGTGGTCTCACAGCTCGTGATGGACAGGAAAGAGTCAAGAATAACTCCCGGGTTTCTGGCTGAACACGTGGAAACAGCAGAGAAGAACCAGATCTGTGGGGAAGATGACGAGCGCAGATTCGAGTAGCTCATCATCCTGACTGTGGTGGTCCTGGCTGTGGTGAAGGGCTTGAGGAGATCCCGCTCAGTAAGGCAGGCTCAGCCACTTCAGTGTGTGGATGGTCACTGAAGCTTGGGGATGCAGTTTACTTAGGGAAACTGTGTAGAACATGAAAAGAAGGGGTGACACACCAACGGTGCGGAAATGGAGGAGGCCGTAGAGAAGTTCAGGCAGCCGCAGCCTGTGTCAGGGCTGTGTCTGTGAAGTGGTAGCAGGGGCCCCATATCGCGGTGTAGAGAGCAGCCCTGCAGAGGGAAGGAATAGACAGTGACCGCAGGACACTTTCCCGAAGTGTAGCTGCGGAGGAAGGAGGAAGGCATGGCCCGTAGTGTGGTGGGAGTCACGGGAGAGGAGTGGACAGGTGGAATTACTAGGAAATTCCTAGAAAAATGACACAGGAAAGACTTGGGCAGCTTTCCAAGCAGAGGGAAAAGAGCCCGCAGAAGGTGGTTGGCAGAAAAGAGAGGGAATGTGGGTAGACAGCCCCCAACAGAAGAGCTCATCAGTTCTGAAAACGCAGAGAGAGACAGGAGGGTGGCCACTGGAATGTTGACACGTCCAGCCAGGAATTTGAGAGCGCTCCAGCCCCATGGAATTCCCCAGCAGGCAGGAGTCAGATGTCTGCTGAGAAGCCTGGCCATCGTGATGGCTTCTGATCACCTCCTTTAACACCTCCTGTGACGTCACAAAATGGCCAATAAACAAATGAAAAGCTGCTGACCCATCAGGCGTCATCAGGAAAATGTGTGTTCCAACCACAATGAGACACTACTCCACATCCATCAGACAGATAGTACCAAGTGTTGGTGAGGATGTGGAGCCTCTGGAATGTTCCCCCACGGCTGGTGGGAATGCAAGGTGGTGCAGGCATTTTAGAAAAGTCGTTGGCGGTGCCTGTTCAAGCTAAGTTTATGCTTATCCTTGGAACCAGTCATTCCACTTCTGGGCATGTACCCAACAGAAATGAGTGTTTAGGTCCACTCATTGATATATGCATGTGTAACAGTATTCAGGGCAGCCCCAAACTGGAAACAACCCCAATGTCTCAACAGTAGAATGTTTATACAGTGGCCTGTCACACAGCTTGAGAAAACGAGAACTTTGATCCATGCCTCGGTGTGGTTGAATCTGAGAAGAGCTGAAAAGCATCAGACACAAAAGGGGACATATTTATGTGCGTTAAAAAGAGGAGAAGTTACTGAAAGTGATAGAGGCCAGAGTGATGGTTCCCTTTGGAGGAAACTTAAGTGGTGGGGGGTGGGCACCAGGGAGGCCCCTGGGCGACTAGACATGTTTTAAGGTTGATCTGAGCTGTGCTTACAGGGGTGTGTATGCAGATGCAAAAAATCAAGGGCTAGTCCCTTAAGCTTTGGCATTTCACAGGACATAGTGTATCCCCGTTAAAAATAAATAAATAAACAGATAGATGGATCCATCCATCCATCAATCAATCAGTCAGTCCCTACCACAGTCATGTGGCCAGGCCATAGAACTTCTCCCTGGGACCTGCTAGGGTAGCATAAGGCTTATTTTTTTATTTTTATTTTTTTTACTAGTAAGTCTTTACCTTCCTCTATTCTATATAAGTGTTACTTCTAAGAGCTACTAGCAAAAGGCAGCCAGCCCTGTCATATCTGTCTGACAGAGGTAGGGTAAATGTTTCTCTGTATAATTAAAGTTACAACTTCTTCGTGGTACCCAGTGTCATTCAGATCTCACCCTCCAGCACCCAAAGAGCTTATCGCTTGCCTCCTGGTTACGTTGCTTGCATTTGCACAGTTGCTTCCACATTGGGGCTGTCTTCTGTTTAAGAACGGATTCTTCAGTTTTCTGTGGACACACAAATCAGTAGTCTTCAGGGCAGAAGGTCTGAAAAAGTCCCACCTTCTTGCACCTTTTGCTTTCCAAGTGATTTCTGTTAGAGCCCTTGGCAGGGGAAGCCCTCCTCCCGCCACTGTGCAGAGGCATGTTGGGGACCCATCCCTCTCACAGCCGAGGCAGCTTCCCTAGCCGGTCCCTGTGTCCTGCCCGGGGCAACTCTCCATTCAGCACGGATTCTGGAGGTTGTAGGAGGGCCTGGCAGGGGTCTTCTGGGGACAAAGAGGCACTGAGAGTGGAAGGCAAGGCTTGAGCAATCAGCACAAGGCCCTGGGGCATCCGGGACGCCGTCAGCAAAGGGGGCAGAGGCCAGAGAAGAGCCAGGCAGACGATTAAGGAGCTGATGGCCTTAAGATAAAGGCCTCGATGTGCATAGGTTACGTAATGAGGATGGAGTTTCAGGGAAGTCCTCAGAGGATGTTAAGGCCACACGCACATCAGGGAGGGAGGGGGAGGTGCATGATGGTGTGGAGAAAGGGTGCTGAAAGCCTGCTATTGCCATAGTTACCATCATCGCAAGGTGACACTCGCGCAGTGCGTGTTAGGAAATGAAACAACACACAGGCCGGCTGTTGCCCTGGCCATGTCATCACCAGCAGTCATTCCTGGAGAGCCAGTCTGCTGTCCATTTCATTCCTCCCCAGAATAATCCTTGCGGCTCTGTCTAGGCACGAGGAACCGTGCTGGACTAAACAGGATGGAAAGGGTTCTCATCCTCAGGGAAGCTGCAGCGTAGTAGGGAGAGAAGGAACAAGGAACAAGAAAACCAAAACTAAACAAGGCAGCTTGATAGTAAGGAGAGCCACGGAAATAATCAATCAGTGCAGGAAACAATAGGGAATGCCAGGGTGGGACGCAGGGACCACCCTAGCTGGGGTGGTCTGGGAAGACCTCTGAAGCCGAGAGGGCCCAGCCAAGTAAAGACATAGGGCAAGAATGTTCTAGAAGAGGGACCAGTAAATGCAAAGCCTGGCTGCCTGAATGGGTTTGGCCTGTTCCCAGGAAAGTAGAGGTGGGCATGGTTTGGGGGGGGCAGGTAGCATGTGGTCACCACAGAGGGGCTATGTCACCAGGGATGTTTCTATACCAAGGGCCGGGGGGACCACGCAGAGATATTCCAAGAGTATCGGGTGAGCGGTAGTACGGGTTGTTTTGGTTTGGTTTTAATGTGACCTGTGCTGTTTTCTGGCACCGCTCAGCCTCCCTGGTTATATTACCTTACAATTAAAATTATTTTGCATTCCCTTAGTACGTACCAGCTGCTGGACGTAGCTGACTGACCTGGAGGTTGACTGGCAAGGAGGGGGCAGCCTGGGCTGCAAAATTGGCCGTGCACAATCGCCCCGGTGGATAAATGGCACACGGGAATTTAAAGCCGAGTTTTAGATGAAGTGAGTCAGAACAGAGCAGAACCAAACAGGAGACTGCTCCTCCTAAAATCCCACGAGTCTCTGAGAATCGGAAATAACACGTTTATGATCCTGCCGCCTTGCAGATAGCTCTGTTTATAAGAGAGAGAAATAATTACTCATCGAGAGCCACAGAATGTATTGATTTGATTGATGCGACTTCCTGAGAGGTCACATGGTTAAAACACTATCTCCATGGGCTGGCGAGCCGGGGACCTTTGGTGAAACAGCCTCCAGACGCTTCCTGAAAGCCCTCCTTGCCTAATTAGAAGAGAGGAAGGAAAATCCCCAAATGACCTTGAGTCCCCTCCCACTTCACCCCAAAAACTTCGCAGAGGCCAGCACTGCTCTTGGTACTTACTCTCCTGTAACATGTGTGCGTGTTCCCTGACTTGTCTCTTGGTTGTCCCCACAACAGCTGTGTTTCCTCGGTTTGGATGTGTCTGTCTCCCCCAGTTTTCTCGGAGCTCCTTGAGGGCACTGGGGAGGAAGTGGCCCCACGGTGGTGGCAGGTGGGTCGGGGATTCTGGCTGCATCCACTGGCCCTGCTTTCCCTGCTCACGCCTCCTGCCCCTCTGCTTTTCTCCAGGGATGACTGCAATTCCCTGCGCCTGTCTGGGAATCTTCCTGGGCGGCCTCCTGGTGAAGAAGCTCAGCCTGTCTGCCCTTGGCGCCATCCGGATGGCCATGCTTGTCAACCTGGTGTCCACAGCTTGCTACGTCTCCTTCCTCTTTCTGGGCTGTGACACGGGCCCCGTGGCTGGGGTTACTGTTCCCTACGGCAACGCGTAAGTACCACAAATGTCTGTTCCCCCACTGCCTGCCCGGATTCTCTCCCCCTGGGTAGGTGAATGGAGCCAGCTTTGTCCCTAGTGACCATGAGCCAAGGTCATTGACATCTTAAGATGCCGCTGCATCTTACTCCCAGGGTCCGAGAATCAATGTGACCTAGCTGAGCTGACAGGGCAGTCCGTTCCCCTCCACGGTCCCTTCCCAGGGTGGCCAGGACTGCGCTGGGGGACACCATCAGACATCAGTCCCCAGCGGGCTCAAATTACTACTTTTGGCATTTGACTGTTGGAATGATGTGAAGACAGAAAATAAAAATAAATTTTATTATAAAATTCAGCTTCAAATCTCAAAGACAGAATAGACTTCAACAGTTCCTGAGATTATCCGAAGCTGTCATTAGACTCACTGAGTAATTACAGGGTCAGGAATTGTTCAGTGGGGGGGATGTGGAATACAAAGGACAGCAGGGAGAGAAGAAGGGAAGGAAGTTAGTTCTTATGGAACGACTTTCCTTATTTCCTAGTGATTATCCCAAGACTTCGGACTAGAGTCCGGTCAGAATTGCTTTTAGAGGGACGCTGGAGAGTCCTTTCATATCCAGCGTCGGCAGCTACCCCCTTTTCTCCATGGGGGTCTGAGGCTGCCTTGGGAATCCAGCCCGTAGCATCGAGACTTCAGCACGGCTGGCTTGCAGGATACCAGTGCCGCTCCACACCAGCCTCCTCCTCCAGGCAGGCCACCAGGCCTGCTCCTGCAGCTAAACCAGATGATACAGTAGAGCCAGGCTTATCTGCCAGCCACAGAGGTGAGCAGGCCCAGTGGAAGAACCACCCAGGCAGAGGCAGCTGTCTGTATACCTGTGTACAGTTCGTGCACATATGTGCATAAGGCACCATAGCCCCTCTGGTCACTCCACCACCAGCACAGGGGCCTCTCCCCGTGCCCACCCCACCCCAGGCAAGAAGGAGAGGATATGGTGCCTGCCGGTTTACACACGCCATAAATAACAGTATTTGGAGATCAACACCTGCAGCCCTTACTGTGCCAACCCCCAAATGGTAAACTCACAGCGGGTTAAGCACAGGGCCTTCTAACGAAGTTATTCTTCAATAGAAAAGGAAAGACGTGCTCAGGACCTATAGTGCCAATCCCTCCATTTCTGACTTGTGAACATTTGGGCTGGTGACTTAAGCTGTCTGTGCCTCAGTTTCCTTCCCTAAAAATCCCACGGGGTTGTACTGAGAATAAATGAGGGAATACATGAATAGTGAATGACACATACGTTATCATGTGTCACCATCAGTAATATGGAGTGCTCTTAGCTCTAGGAGGCTTAGCTGAAAGGAACAGGGCTAAAGAAGAGACACTTCGTCTCTTCCAGCGCTAAAAACACCCCTCCACCCTTTCCTCTGTGAAGTTGGCTGGCTCTAGGCAACTCTGCCTTTAATGGTGCAAAAGAAATATTTAAATATCTTAGTTTGATTTTTCTCAGGAAATCGAATCAATCAAACAGACAATTATTGCAGCCAGTCTAGTTGTAGTAGTTTAAGCATCATGAGGCTTACCATCTGCTGGGGAGGAATAAAACAGAGACGAGGGCCGACCCAAGGAGAGGACGGTGGAGTTGTGGGTCCATTGGAGGCTGCAGCAATCAGGAGAGGCATCATGGAGAAGGTGGCCCTGTTGCCAGCCCAGAGGGCACATTGGTGCAGATAATGCAGAGGCTTCTCTTGGGGCAGATGTTCCCACCCAGCCAGCCGCCCAGCCGCCCAGCCTGGCACTGTGATGCAGGGAGCAACCAGCAGAGGGCAGAGGATTCACTGGAGAGATCCTGTCAGAAGTTGCCCTTTCTCTGACGGGTTCCGTGTTTCCTTTCTTTTCCAGCTCAGCGCCTGGTTCGGCCCTGGACCCCACCTCACCCTGCAATAAAAACTGTGAATGCCAAACCGATTCCTTCACGCCCGTGTGTGGAGCAGATGGCATCACCTACCTGTCTGCCTGTTTTGCTGGCTGCAAGAGCACGGTATGGTGATTTTCTGGTAGGATGGGATGGGCAGGCGGCTCGGGCAGCTGAAGGAGCTTAAGGCCCAAGGTCAAGGATAGGCGGGAACAACCACACAGATTTCATACTTTGTGTTCCTGCACTGTGATTGTATCAGCCTCTGCCTTGCTCAGCAGGGTGACACTGCAGGGCCATGCAGCCCTTCTTGCTGAATCAAATAGGTTTGCAAAAAGCGTCATTGAACAACTAAGTGTAAAAATTCAAAGGAAGCTGTATGTGTGTAGCCTGAGAAAAAGATTGTGGTTTGAGGCACTCACTAAGGATGTCAGTGGAACAGGATGACTCCGCAGGTGATGAGCTCCCCATCAACAGAAGTATGTAAGGAAAAGCTAGAAAACCGTTTATCAGGGAAGACCTCTTCCAAACCTGAGACTATCTGACAGTAATTCAGCCTCTTCCCTACTCAGTTCCCTTTGACTTTTTCTTCTCAAGTAGACATCCCCCCACCCTTTTCCATCCTCCCACCTCTTTTCCTTCTCAGCATGAATTGTACAGCTGGCTGTCAGCCTACAGCTTTCCATATTCTCTGTGTGAAAACCTGATGCTAAGGGTCCAGTCCCCAGTTGTTGCTGACCCCACCTGCCAGGTGTCTCTCGCACCTGCCCTGTCAGGACTTCCTCCTCTCTCGACTGGACTCGTGTACTGCTAGTTACCTAATTGGTATCTGGGCTCAAGATGACCCCCTTCTGGCTTCTCTTCTACACTGCAGCCAGAATGATTTCTGTAAATGAAAAGTGAAAATGACCCTTTCTGGTGCTAATTTCTCAACTAGAAGATAAGATCGAGGCACTGGACTGGGTTTGCACTGTCTTCAGCATGTGTCTGTCCTCGGCTGTTCCCTTCCACTGTACCTCCTTTCAGTTGGTGGCGTTCAGCTTTCCCCACACAACATGTGTCTTTTCATACTTCTCCTTCCAGCTGGACAACTCCTACTGACCCGTCAACACCCTCCTCACATGTCCCCTCCTCGGTGAAACCATCCCTCCCCTCCTTTACCATCGGGGTGCTTTCCTCTGCAGCTTTGGTACCGGTCCCTCCTGGAGGCACCTGTCGCATTTTGGTGCAGTGAGCTACTAGAAGTATTTGTCCTCTGCTCTGATCTGTGACTTTCCTGAGCAAGGACTGGCATCCATAAACGGAAGTGCTCTGTCAATGTGCAGGAAAGCAAGATTTAAAAAAAGAAAAAAAAGGCTGAGTGGCTGCTTTCAAGGAACTTCAAGATGAACTCATTTGTTTCCTCTCCTTCCCACATTCTGTATCTTTGGGAGCAGCCATTTTTCTGAAAGAAGAAACATTGATCATTTATTTTCATTTCCAAAGATTTATGTTTTTCCTTGTTTGAACATTTAGATTCCTTGCCAGTTATTAACATTTTTCTATAGAGAAGATAAATCAGTGTGGGAGGGGGGGATTTTTTTAATTAGATGATAAAGCAATTTCTTTATGTGAATGGAAATGCATTTTTAAAAAAGGGATGGGACCTGGAGAATGATTAAAATAAAAATACAAGCTATTCTTTTTCATGATAACAAGCTCATTATAATACTTTAATATTCAAAAAGTTATAATTCAGTTTTGGTTATTATCCTGTTATAAGAATTAAATTGAGTCTAGGCTAGTATCCTAAGAACTAAGGAGTCTATTCCAGAGCATTCTCTGACCCAGAAATTGTCTTAGAAACTACATCTCCCCTGATCTTCCATGTACAAGAATCTTACTGAATAAGAGTCTAACCCGGCCCGTGCTTGCTTCCAGCTTGGAACAGCAAGCTTCGCCACTTCCTCTGGACGTAGTGTTTATGCCCCGGACACCTGCCTTTTCCTCCCAGTCCTGGAGGCCTTGTGTTGTCTGTTGGGTTGCAGGCCAAGCAAGGTTATTTCCCTGCCATTACAAGGCAGAGGCTGAGAAAGCTCCAGGCCCTACGGCTGGGGTGAGGCTTATGTTCCTCCCCCATAGAGGCAGACCTCTAGATGCGCTGGCTTCCAACAGGTGGCATGTGGGGACACTGAACTCCCCGTATCCTGGAAAGGGAACCTGTGACAGTTTAGCCTTAAAAACCACCACCCCCGTAAAACATGGAACAGCAGCAAGCTTCCCCAAGAGCCTGTGCGGGCCAATGAATGGGGCCTCCCCTTGTCACTCAGGGCCCATGGCAGCAGCTTGGCCCAGGGTCAGAGGAATCTCAGACCGGTGTCTTCCTGTCTCTGTGACTTCCCCTGTAGGGTCCCCACCTGTTTTCGTCCTAAAGGGGACATTCGTTACAGTCTAGTCCTGCTGCCTCTCCAGCCTTAAGCTCCCCACTCCCCCACTTCTTGCAGACCACTTGCTATGTTGAACTTCTTGGGGTTCCCCCAACACACCCAGCTCTCTCTGACCTCCTGGCTTTTGCGCATGCTGTTCCTTGTATCAGGGATGGTCTTCCCCTGAGCCCTTCACGTGCCTATGACACCTCCTTATCCACAGCTGTGAAGCCTCCCCCTCCCACTTCCTCCAGGACTGCAGGAGCACCCCTCCATGGAGTCCCCAGCACCTGCTGTCTCCCAGGGAGACTCCAGCCCCGTGCCCCCACCCGTGTCCCTGTGGAATGGCTGCCTAGCCTGCTCCTCCCCTGCTAGGCTCCAGCATTCAGGGCTGGGGTTCTGTTGTAAGCTCGCATTTCCGGTTCCAGCCGTGACTCTGGACAAAGGTCCCAAGCGTCCTGAACCCCACCCCGAAGGCTGGAGGGAGCCCCCTGGAGCCAGAGGTGATGCCATCACTCTCTTGAATAGCAACTGACAGGCGGGCAGGTTGGCTGGTGCTGATTTTCATGCTAAAGCCCCAATCCTTGCTCATCTCTCACGTCTTTATAGCTTCCATCAAGACTTGTGAAAATTGCCCTTAACTCCATTAGATGTGAATAAATCAGCCATCAAAGCATTCTGATTATGAGGAAATCTGATTAGTGTTAGTGGTTTTCTGATATTAGACTTACTTTCTTGTTCTGGTTTGGGTTTTGGTTTTTAATTTCTTATATCTCCTTAAGTGCCAGCAATGGAAGTTTCCAGGACTGCATTTAATATGCGATTTCTAATTCTTCTCATTGCTTATGACCAGGAGGGTTGACAAAAAAGACTGCGAGTTAATTCTGTAAGCTTCTTTTGGCATGAAGATGGTGTCCAAATTGTGAGTGTACTTTTTCCGCTTAGAAGTAATTATTCCAACAGAAAGCTGCTATTGACTAAAAAAACAAAAGAAAACCAAAAAAGCTTACAGCAACCACCAGTAGAACGTTGAAAGTCACTGTAAGTCCAGCACATAAGTTTGTAGGTTCTAATTAAGCCCTAGTAGGTTGCGTGGTGGGGAGGGAATGGCCCCATTGTGGACACACATAGGGAGCTTCTCACTGTGTCCTGGCTGCAAATTAGAATCTCTTGGGAGCTTTGAAAATACAAGGCTTGAGCCCATCCTTAGAAACCCTGATTTCTTTGTTCTGGCGAGAGACCCAGGTATTTTTTAAAGCCCACACCACCCCCCCCAGGTGTTTTCAATTTGTAACCGAGGTTGAGAGCCACTGGTCCAGTACTGAGAGTCCCCACGTCAGTAGTACTGAGTACTGAGTAGCAGACTCGGTGAAATCCTGACGTTCTGTCGTGCCTCAGTATTCTGGGCGGCGTCGTTCTTTGTGATGGGACCGTCCCGTGGACGGGAGGATGTTTAGCTGTACCTCTGGGCTCTACCTACCAGATGCCAATAGCACACCCTCCCCCCCTTTATGAAACCACCGATGTCTCCAGAAAATTCCCTAGGTAGAATCGTCCCCAGTTGAGAAACAGTGCTCTAGGAGAAGGGATGAGTTCTTGAAATGTTATCTTGGTGGAAACCGGTCAGCGTGTGAGCTGACACTGAGCACTCACCTTGGATCTCATTTCTTGGTCACCATTATTGTGTTCACCCACGGTACATGCCAAGCTAGAGACTGGAGGGCCCTGTCGCATGTGCCACAGAAGCCAGACAGCGACGGCTCACATGCCATGTCTGCCCTGCAGGTGTGGGGTTGGCTGTGGCCTAAACCAGGTTTAGCAGCCTGGGCATTTCGTTCGCCCTAGAAATTGGTGTATTTGTACGATTAATACCAATCTGGATTTCTGGCCTGTCCATAGAAGTTGGGTGATAACTAACATGGCACCTGCACCCACTCACAGCAGCCGTGGGCTGGAGCTGAGCAGTGGCTGACTCTTTAGACAGGACCTGTGATCCTCAGACACAGTGCCACCACGGGCCACCCCTGCACCCAGAACATTTTTCTTACCTGTTTCCCGTCTGACTCCCAAAGGCGGGGAGTCCCTCTCCTGGAGCCTGGTCCCATTTCCCAGAATGTATGTAACAGTCTGTCCTCATTCTGGTGATGGCTTGTCACAGGGGACTGAATATTCTGAAATCGGTCCCTCCTGGGGCATGACCACTGACAACACCTGAGTGAGGCATTGGAAATATAGAGACAACTAAGTAAGGAGCCTTGTTTACTATAAAATCAAATCTAATGTATGCATAGAATTATGTACAAGGGAATACCCGAGAGCACTGGCTAGCCTGGCCTTACAGTGTACAATATCGTATTAAGTGACATTAGCATATTATAAAACTATATAATAGGTGTGGATCCCTTTTAGTCAAGAAAAAGAAAAATCTAAATACATGTATGTCTTTTCACGGAAAAAGATTGGAAGGATATATAGCCAACTGTCCTAGGTTACCTGTGGCCGAGAACTGGAAAGTTCATTTTTACATACTTCTTTCGAATTTTCTGTGTATTTCTAGATTGTCTAGAAGGAACATGCATCTTTTATCCAATAAGCAAAAACTTTAAAAAAAAAAAAAAGAACCTTAAAAGTTAGGTGGTTACCTTCTAAGAGAAGGAAGCAGGTCTGTAGAGAAATCGGTGGACATGCGATGTGGACGCCTGATGGGGTAGAACTGGTGGGGCTGGAGGAGCCGCAGTAGCTTGGTTGGGCCTTTGTCGGGAAGGCTGAGTGGGTGGGTGTTTACCTCGTGGGGAGTGGGGAAGCTCGGGGGTGCAGGCTTGCACCTTGTGGTGTGGGCACCGATTTGCTGTGAAGAGAGAGGAAGTTAGGGGGCGAGACGCAGGGTCCTGCTCTTTATCCTGAGCTGCACGCATCCTTCCCCCCCTGTGCTCTGCCCACCACTTCCTACCTGAGCTGGCGGAGCCAAGAGCGAGCCTGCGGCTCCCAAAGAACAGCGCCTTCCTCTGCTGCTGCAGGAGAGAAGGCAGGCTCTGTGCGGCCGTGCTCCAGCGGCTGCATTACAGGTGATGGGGGTGACAGGTGGCCCGAGTCTTGCTTTCATCTTAGAGTTCTCCTTCAGCCAGTGCCCCTGTGAGGGAACAAGACAGTGTATTTCTTCTCCCAGCCCCTTGGCCTTGAGACATGTCTCAGTGATGGGATCTGAGGTCTTTGCCTGGAAATACTGCCTTGGGTTGGGCCCATAAGGTGAAGCAATTCTAAGCTCCAAAAAGACAGTAGTAGGTGACAGGAGAATGTCTGAGGGACTTCACCCAATCACGAGAGAATCCCTAAGTGTCTAGGACACATAGGAGTACGTTGTCATTCAAAGGAAAACGTCCCAGTCTATTGTGGTGGCATCAGCCGCCTTTGGCATCTCGTTATTAGAATGTCAGCACAGAGGAGGAAAGATGGCACCAGTGAAAGTAGATGGAGCACTGCGTGTGTCCACACGCCACCTCCTCAGCTGCAGGACTAGGGCCCGACAATGAATACAAATTGTCCTTTCTTCCTGGTAACTGAATGCTTTACAGAAAAAAAACAAAACCCATATTCTGGAATGTCGGGAGTGATTCTCTCTCTAGCTCTCAGATTTTCACATCAGGCTCTTAATACAGAGAGCATGATTCACCCCCATAGCTGTCCCCTGAGAAAAGTAATCTTTCAACCTAGAAATTAGTTTATTTGTACGATTAATAGGAATCGATCCATCCGTATTGAATTAAGGGCGGGCCAGGGGAACACAAACAAAAACAATTTCATTTGCCAGTATTCTTGAACACTGCTGATGAGCGTTTCGTGCTCGTAATACGAACTGTCAAAATAGCACGCTCGTGACTTCTTTCAGCAGTAGAAAACGAATCCAAAAGTCCAGAGAGTCATTTTTCTATTTTTATGGTCTCCAATTTTATTGTAATTCTTTATCCCCATCATTGGATGTGAATAGAAACATTCCTCAATTTAAATTAATGACTGAATGTGGAGCCGGCACAGGTTTTTCACCCACTGTACTATTCTTTCATTGATTTCTTTATTTTTTTATGTTCTAGCGTTTTTAATTTTTTTTCTTGAGATGATACATTTGTATGGTTCAAAAATCAAAAAGTATAAAAAAAGAGAGAGGGGCACTCTCCTTTCCACCTCTGTCTCCTATTCACCCACTTTTCAACCCACCAGTCTGCCCAGTCGGCGATTACTAGTGTTAGTTTCCTGTACTTATCCTTCTGGATCGTAGTGCACATAGAAGGTCTTAATCTGTACCTTGTTTTCTGTGGCGTTTTGTTGTTAATGATTTATCTTGGAGTTCTTTCCGTATGGGTACGTAAACAGCATTCTCAGACCTTTTTCACAGCTAATAGGTAAACTTGCCCCATGTGAATCTGTTGGAATCTATTTAACCAGTCCCTGCTGACAGGCATTCAGACGGCTACAGAACTCGCCCTTGCAGCTCTGACTCATAATTGAACTTAAGTGGTTTTGTACCCAGGCAAGTCTGTGTATAGGGTAAGTGCTTCTAAGACTTACCAGCTGGTCGCACTTTGTCCTCTCGGTCACCATGGGTCCCAGAGCTCGTCAGGCCTGTTCCTCTGTAAGCACAGTGGTCGTCTGATTAGCAACACAATATATCAGGGTACACGCTTTGCCAGTAAAGCTAGATCCTGCCAACCCTGCGGCAGAGATTCCAACTCTCCTGGAGGCAGTGGGGATTGCATTTCCCCCGCTCACCCCCTCACCCCCGAGAATAGCCAACTGGGAAGACATTGCTTTGAAACGGGGAAGGGAACCCGGGCGTTTCCGGGTCAGGGTTTATAAACTTACCTGGAGCCTGGCGCACGTTCTTCACGTTGAGGCATATTGGGGGCGGTCGAGGGAAGCACAGGGGCATGGTTCAGGCCATGGTAGTTGTCAGGTGGGGTCCCAGCTCCCGCTCCCCACACCAGAACACAGGACATGGTGAGGCCAAAAAGGAACACCCATGGAGCCATAGGGAGGGGGAGTCATACCCTCGCTGGGGCTGGTTGAGACACAAAAGCAAACATCCACCAGTACCCCAACAGGGGGTCGTCCTGTACCCCAGTCTTGCTGGCGGCCTGGGGAGACACAGGAGTAGGACCCACACTATCCGCAACCCGCCATCCACGCCTGCTAACCGCACTTACCAGCCACAATTCGCCGTCTGCTTCTCTGCCAGCCAACCCCTCGCTACGTGCACCCGCGCTTGTTAGCGCAGCCGCGGCGTTTATATCAGTGGCCAATGGCTAACTAGTCACAGCTGATGGTCAACCAGTCACAGCTGACGGCCATCTACTCCCCGAGCCAGCACCTTTCTATGTGAGGCCGAGAGCCTGGAAACTGCTCTCTGGGCCTCTGTCCCCACAATAGTGTAAGGCGCTTTCCGAGGTCCACCTGCCTTCGGGACTGGTCAGACGGGACTACTGTATACAGACTGGGTGAGAATTAGGATCCCAAGCTCTCACCTCCTTAAGGAAAGTGGATGGTTCCCTTACACCCAGGTTTTCTCTGTTTTCAGACTTCCCACTGCTCAGAGCTCTGGCAGGTGTCGGGCCTCCCATTTAGATGCCCAGTTAGTAGCTGCAGGCTGGTCCTCTGCTTGTTTTTTCCTTTGGGGCAGTACCACGCCACCCCATTGGAGGGAGCTGTCTCTTCCAGTTAGGAGCCTGGAGAAAGAGGAAACTATGTTCCTCATCTGTGGTTCTCCCCAGCGTACTCGGACACCTTCCCTACAAACCCCCTGATGCACCAGAGTCCCCTCAGCTCCTTGAGCACAACGCCCAGGACCCTCTGTGCTCTGCTGTATCACCTACGCCCAAAGAAAGGGCATCTCACACCCTTCACAGGGCGTAGCTCTTTCTCTGAGGTGGGGTGTGGCGTGTCCTCCTGGAGGGAAGTGCTGGGCTCAGAGGAGGCTGGCCCAGCTGGGCAGATACCAGCAGCGGGTTCTGAAGGAGAGCCAGGAGTCTCTGGGCATCAGGGCAGAGCCTCAGCACCTTTCGGGGGGTGACATAACCCCCGCTGGATGCTGTGATGGGTCCCTTTACACAGGAAAGGAAGGAGGGTCAGGGGAGAGGGGCTGGAGGAGACCTGGGAAGGGGGATGCACCTGGTGGTATGCCTCCGAGCTGAGCAGCCCTAGAAAGAAAAGCAGTGAGTCATTTATGATTGTTTTCGTTTCCTAGTCATTAAAGACCCCCTGCACAATTATTATCAAGCCTTAATTGGCTTGGCGCTTGCTCCGCACTGCCTCTCCCGGCCCCTGCTGCTGCCTGTGCCATCAGAGATTCCTGGAGCGTGAGGGAGAACCCTGCTTGGGAGCAGGGCGGGTGGGCCAGAGTCCATGGGAAGATCAAATGGAGTACAGTGCTGTTCTTCCCCCTCTGATCGTTATTAATAAATGTATCTTGTTGGACTTTGGCCTGCACCCCACGACCACTCAACGCTCGTGGCGTCTCTTAGCCCTCCTGGCTTTCTCAGCCCATTGGCTCCCCTTCTTGGGGCCCCACAATTGCAGCAACTTCATACATGACAGTGCAGAGCCTCTGTCCCAAGGGCCACACTGGGCACTGAACCAGGAACAATATGCAGGTGACCTGATTTACTTCTTTTAATACACTTCAGCGTAATTATAACTGCATAAAAGACAGGACAAATTGGCAAGTAATTACAATGTTAATTCAGCAATGTTTTATCATATTGTGGAAGCACATTCCTCCCTAATTGGTGTGTGTGGGGGGGGACACATTGTCTACGGTGCAGCTTACTGAGGAATCGTTGAGCAGGGAATTGAAAGAAGCCAGGGAACCAGCTCGCCTCCCCATAAATATTCCTTTATTTGCATGAGTTTTGCAGCCTCTTTAAAAAGCTAACCTGTTTCCTCAGGTCTAATTAATGGGCTGCTGCAGGATGCATAATGAGCCTGTGACAGCACTAGCTGATGGATGCTTTTGGATTTAGAAACTGGAGATGCCCCCAGTTAAAAGGGCTGAATGCTTCCTTTCAGAATCTCACCGGCTGTGCGTGCCTCACGACTGTCCCGCCTGAGAACGCGACTGTGGTTCCCGGAAAATGCCCCAGCCCCGGGTGCCAAGAGGCCTTCCTCACCTTCCTGTGCGTGATGTGTGTCTGCAGCATGATCGGCGCAATGGCGCAGACGCCCTCGGTCATCATCCTTATCAGGTACGCTTACCAGGTCCCCAGGGACCCGAGGGCCAGCCTGCCCACGCCCCCTTCCCACCTGGTGCGCGTGGCTTGCGTAGGCAGATCTCCTGGAGATCAGAACTTCCGGTACCATAGGAGCCTTACGAGCTTCCCGAGCTGCTAGAAATCAGTGGGGACAGGAATAGGGACCTCACACCGAGATTAGAGCACAGGGCCCAAGGGAGAAAACTGGACGTTCCTGTCCTCCCAGCAGTGGACTCCACGGGTGATTTGGAAAGGGACTGTGGCCCTGCATTGATTTTTGCAGAGAGCACATGGTTGGAGTTAAATGAAGATGGCATTGGACCAGCCACCGTCTGGCCACAGATTGGGCCTGTTTCTCGGGCTCGGTTTCTCCTCGCTGTTCCTGCCACATTTCCAGGAAGGGAATTTATACGAAGTGCTTACGTTATCTAGAAGGTCGTTGGCAAAACCTTGATAATGTTCAGGAACCATTCAGGGTACAAGAGCAAATTGCCATTGTACCCTTACTAACTTTGAAAAATATATTTTAAAAATTCACACCCAGTGCTCGCAGGGCGGTAGCAAAACTGGTAAAAATCACATATTG